>NC_052963.1:14088826-16888826 GCF_013358895.1 Oreochromis aureus | reverse complement strand
TCCAACACTGTTCCACTGCTGTAGCCAGTGGAGTTTGTTAAGCCTTGTTAAGGAGTCACTGAACTGAATGTTTGTAATCTTGTTTTCTTTGTAAAATTTCCATGAAATATTGTTACATAAGAACACTGTAAAATATTTAATTTAAAGGAATCTGGTAAAATGAAATAAACTTGATTGGTATACATTTAGTTGATACCAAGCAAATTTTACTTAATTATTTTAATAAATACTTTTAATTTCATATCTTTCAGCTGCATTTTACTCAAAATGATTGCTTCACATTCATGGGGGCAAAAAAATCCAGTGTGACACCCAAGATGGCTGACCAAAACTGCTAGTTGATAACTTTGCCCGAAACCTCGCACTGGCTCAGGAAACAAAACAACACATATGGAGGCTTCAAAATACCCCCTTTACCCTTTACTTTTACTGAGCTTGGATGTAGCATATGATTGGGGCTACTCCGGGATGATGTACACCGCTTATGGAAGAGGTTGTTTCACATTGTTGTTTATTAAATCTCAGAGAAGTCAGGCATTCTGTGAGTTTTGGTGGTCTGTGTTTTATAATAAGATGTCAGGTGTGCTGGAAATTTAAAAGTGCTTACCCTTGTGGATGAGGACAAGGGACGACAAGTCATTTTTACTGCTGTTTTTCAAAGGGTTGTTTCACAAAGGCCATATATTTTCATTTAGTGTCGCATTTAAACCATTCAGACATCCTTCATACTAAGCAATCCATGCTGTGTACAGATCTGCCCTTAATCAAAAGTGTCCAGCTCCATTTCTTTATGCTTGTTGTTTATTCCAAATAAAACTGCTGCTGCTGCCACTGGAAACATAAAACACATCACTTCCTGTGCATCAGAGCATCTTTCCTGAGAGTGACCTACAGCAGTTGAGTGCTTAAAACAGCAAACATAAAAGCTTTCATGGGCAGGGAATAGGTTGAATCACTGTTGTGTTAAATCACTTGGCAGCAGCAAAAGGGCCATGAGCGGAGATGAAATCTTTTGGGCAGTTGTACTGTTGCCAGTAGGGCTAAAAAGTTGCACTTTTTAGTGCAAAGTAAAAAATGTTGCACTCAGTGTCTTGGACTTGATCACATGTAACCCTCTGAGGCTGCCTCCTCACTAACACAAACTATTGTTCATAACTCAAGTAACATTGCTGCTGGCAGTTGGGGAATTGTTTAGTTCATTCCTCGGTGACTCTTAACTGCCTGAACATGTTGGAAAAGGCCGCATATACAGACATTTGATAAAAAGAAACCAACCTGTATAAATGTACAAAATACGTGCAATTAACTTGTGGTTTTGTCCATGACTTAATCCTGCACAACAAAATTTCTACCATATTATTAGTCAAGTATTTTCCAAAAGTGTAACAGCATGGGTCCAGACTTTCTTGTTTTAATAACTGCTGGTGACAGTAAATATTTATTTCATTCTGTGTAGATAAGACAAAATTGGTTATTTTTCCTTATTCCAGCAAATCCAATTAAGAGAGCAAACCTAACAGTGAATATATCACATAAAGTAGTGCTTGGAGTGAAAGATTGTCTTTCTGTTTCTTGTTATTGGTAAAAATTGTTCTTTCATTTTCAGAGGGAGTGTTCACCCAGGGTGCCAAACAGACTAGGATCGCCACTGCTTGTGGAGGTACCATCCTTAAGTTAATAAATCTGTCACTTCTTTTACTAGCAAAGACACAAGCCAGAGACCAGAAGTAGAAATAAAAATTCAACTTTGTCTCATTTTAGTATTTCCTAGATGACATCATCATCTTGTGTGCCCTGGTTTTCACCTCTGTATTCTTCAGCCTGCCAGCTGAAGTCACAGAGCAATTACAGCTGGAGGAGAGCGGGACCTCCAACGGGAAAAAAAATGTCAGTGCAAGTTGTAGCTGGCTGGATGTTGCTGTTGTTTTTCATCATAAATTACTTATGCCACTACTATTTTCATTGCAGTATTGGTGCTACTGTGCAAAAGGCAACATTCATCAAAAAAAATTTCAAACGCGTAGGCCATGAAGAGGCTAATAATGCTTCAACTAACTGCATAAATGGTCTTCACAGCAGGAAGTCTTCAAACTTTGATTAGAAAACCTTCAAATATTAATGCTAATTTCATCATATAAAGTCCAATAAGGCAGAAGAGGTGTTACATATTATAAAGTCTGCTTTTAACTACCACTGCAGATGCTTTCACTTCACATATAATTAAATATTATCATAAAGTGATTCACTCAAAGTCACAGAGGTTGTTAAGTATAGGAGAACATGGTGCACACCTCTCAATTCCTCTGCAATGAGATAAATTTTTGACCAACACGATATTTTCTAACTACAACTTTTGCCCTTACTCTTCAGTGAAAAGTCTTCGAGGTAAACTGGCAGCAGATTAAACTCATGCTAATTTGTTTAGGTGCCATCACGCCTACATGAGACCTCTGTGGCATGTCAGCTGCTACTGTTATAAACACTTTCCTTGTTTATTCTTGTTTTTTCTTGCAGCTTTGAATGTCCACTTTAACTAAGTCTGTACCTTCAGGTGCTGCCTTAGATCACTTTTACACTCATGCATGACGTAGCCAGCAGTTGTGAAAAAAAACTAGTCAAGTGCTGTTTTGTGGCACTTTTTCTGCTTTTATCTTCCACTTTACTACATTCTGAGGGATATTTTATATCTTTTACTACAAATATTTGAAAGTTGTTAACTCTTCAAATTAAAAGTGCATTAAAGTGCACCTATCACGCTTTTCACATATATACTGTTTTAATGATTGATGCTTATATTATACATGCCACATGTTTCAGTTAATGATGTTAGTGTATGGACAATATCATCAGAACAATATGCATTTTTATAAGGATGTGAGCCATGTGAGCTGAGCTTCAGGACATGAACTGATGGTCAGACATCCTCCTACAGGATTTTCTGGCAGAGAGCAGAATTCATGGTTCCATCAATTGCACCAAGTCGTCCTGAAGCAGCAGAGCAGCCTCAGACCATTACACTACCACCACTGTGTTTGACTGTTGCTATGATGTTCCTTGATGAAATGCTGTGTTAGTTTTATGTCAGATGTAACGGGAATGAAACCTTCCAAAAAGTTCAGCCCACAGAATATTTTGGGGATCATCAAGATGTTTTTTGGTAAATATGGGACGAGCCTTTGTGGGGTTTTTTTGGTCAGCAGTGGTTTTCTCCTTGGAGATCTCCCATGGATTTCATTTTCCTCAAGTCTCTTTCTTATTTTTGATCATGAACTCTGACCTTAACCACGGCAAATGAGGCCTGCAGTCCTTTAAATGTTGTTCTGGGTTCTTTTGTGACCTCCCAGATGAGTCATTGATGCATTCTTTGAGTAAATTTGGTAGGTCGGCCTGTCCTGGGAAGGTTCAATGCTGTTCCAAGTTTTCTCCAATTGTGTATAATGGCTCTCACTGTGGTTCGCTGCAGCCAAAAAGCCTTGGAAATGGCTTTGTAACTCTTTCCAGACTGATAGATATCAGTGACTTTGTTTCTTAGTTGTTTCTTTAGATCGTGACATGATGCATTGCCTTTTGAATCTTTTAGCCTGCTTTATTTTATCAGACAGGTTCTGTTTAAGTGATTTCTTGATCCAACAGATCTGGCAGTATAGTTAATCACAGTTAATTCATGACTTTAGCAAGGGCCAGGAAGGTTTGGATAACCCTTTTCCCTTAATAAATAAAATCATAAAATGCATTTTGTATTTACTATGGTTATCTTTGTCTAATATCAAAGTTTGTTGATGATCTGAAGCATGTATGTGTGACAAACTGCAAAAAGATAAAAAAAAAAAAAGACATACGGTACAAATAGTTTTTAGCAGCACTGTAAATAAGGATTTTCTTTTTGAAATTGTGAATTCTTGAAATTTATTTTAGCCTAAGAATAAAACTATGGAGCTGGAAATGAATCCAGTTGGTCCCATTAACATCACTAGCAAGAAAAATCCAGTGCACTGGTAAAGAATTATTAGTGGTTTCCAACTCTTTTGGGTATTTGTCATGATTCAGATGCCTATGAGCTATTAGCAGATCTAACAAGAAGTGATTCATTTAGATCATTTTCTGCAGCCCTGAGACATTTAATCTCCAATAATTTATGCAAAATTTATACAATCTTGTGAAGCAGATCTGCACCGCTTCACAACTGATTCATTTAGTAACCCACTGGAAGGGATGCAGCTTTCAGGTGGGAAAACACAGGATCCATTTATCCTCATGTGCCCCTTGCCTAAGCAGACCAACCCCCTGTTCCAGGTCAGTAGCACTCTCCAGCAGCAGTGGTGTCGCCCGGCAGGGCAATACGACCTGACACTCTGTGAAAACAGCCACAGAACAACTCAAGGAACATGAGTCCAAGCTGTTGTTTCTAAACTCGCCAGATCCCACCACAAGAACTGCTAGATCAAATGATTCATTAAGACCTCAGGTGCAGAACACAGGACTCAAAAGATCCTTAGCCAATATACAAGTACCCCCCACCCTACAGGTCCTGTGTCCACATCCCAAAGGGCTGTTCCTGTAATGCTGGCATAAAGGGGACCTTCATGTTATTGATGATGTGGCTTATCTTGTGAGGTCCCATGAACTCTTACACAAGCTGTGGATCTCATTCTGCGAACAGTATTTACTTCTATAAAAGTCTGAATGTCTGTGAGGCCAGCTGAAAGTGCAAGAGAAGTCAGCTTTTTTGGAAGGAAGGGTAAACATAGGCAAACTGTTGAAAAGAAAAAAAAAACACTTTTTAGGAGAGGGCAACATTTAGCACTGGATGACTGTTATAGGTACTACCACAAGAAGAAGCTTTGCTTGTTTGCTTCCGTAATAACAAAGGCCAATGAGCCTGCATATTTCATTTGGCAGATATATTGTTTTGTGATTAGTGGCTTCTCTAGGTCTCAGTCTATGGATCTTTTGCATGTGAGGTGAACAACCAAACCGCTTGACTAAAGTGCCACTTTGTCAACAACATTATACAAAGCAGAAAAACTATTTTTTTCTGATATTAGGTAACAATAGCTTCGACACAACCTTCTACAACCCAAATAAAGTTGCTTATGCGTTCATGCACCTGTGTCAGCATCTATCACTACCAGTTATAGCGGCAAACAGTAACTTAAATAAGAAACATACATACTTTCATATGTATCCTCATAGTTGATTTAGTAGTATACCAAGTAAAGTATCTGAGTTTCGACTTGTGGCACTCTCGCCTCATTTACATTTATTTAGTTGTTTTTTAGGTGGTGCCTAAAGTGGTGGGAGTGAAAATATTGTCAGTGCTGATGCCCCTGAGCACAGAGCTAGCCCCCATACGCACCCTTTAACACCTTGAATAAGTCAAACTAAAGCTCCTATCAGTAAAGCAGGTGATAATAAATAAGGAGAAATGCTTCAGTTTCCTGCTGAAAGATACGTGGGAAGCTCGATTCACCAAATGCATACAGAGTTCAAACAATTGGCCATCAGTTTTTGGATACACCGATCGTTGCTGTAGCAGGCGAAGGCACCCTGTGTTGTCTTTCTGCAGTAGCCACAGCCTGGAATTTTCCTCAAACAATTTAATATTGATGAGACATTGACACGAGTAAAGGATGTCTGTTTGGAAAATGTGCCAAAAACATACCTTCAAAAGCTGTCAGCGACATCACTTTGTCAAATCTGGGCCTTAATATTTCCCTGGCATCTGTTCAAAAAGGCTTCCCAAAGCTGTTCTGATGCTTGTTGCTGTCTTATCATTCATCATGAATATACTGTATCGCTTTAAATGCAGCGGCAGAGCTCACTGCCGGCAGTCGGTCACTGCAGGAAGCTCTCCCTCTCTTCCTGTGCCATTAAATAAAAGACAGTGAAGAAGACTAATAATCCACATCTGTAGGAGAGAGTGGTATGATTTGAAGTCATTCCTATACAACTCCTATGCCTTTGATCTTGCATCACACACCAGTGAGGGAAGAGAGCTGTGCTTGAATAATCAGCGGCAGATCTCTGATTTTGCAGTGTAACAAGTTTTTTAAAAAATGCCTGCAGTGCGCCGCGTGTCGACACAACACAACCTGTCGAGAAACCCTGAGGGTTAAATAAAGACAAACTAATGAACAACTTGTGTTCTGGCTTGCTGTTTGTGCATCTGTCTTTAAAATGGGATAGCAAAGGCAATAGGTAATTGAGTGTGCTTGTGTGCTGGAGGGGGGTTCTTCTGCAGCAGCAGTAGAGGTGAGCCGATGGGGGAACCTCTGCTGCTCTGTGTTGTCACTGTGTAGTCATTTGTTATTGCCTGCAGAGGGCAATGCAGCTCCAATAATACATGTAGCACAGGGAGTTGGAAATACTTGGAATACTATTAACTGCTGTTAGTCTTGCCATTCTTCTGAGCTGAATGGCATCTTTTAGTTTGTATCTAGGGCCAGCTAAGTGTGTGACCTAAGCCTGTTGACAATGAAGGAACAAAATAGTAGCTCAGGAAAGGTTCAATCTAGGGTATTCAGCTGAGAGCTGGTTCTAGCTAAAGAGAGCCAAGCTTTCATCTGATAATGGAGCCCATGTAATGGCTCATTATGTAACTAAACAGGGGGAAAAAAGGGGAAAGTTGAAACATGAAATGAACAGATTTTTCTGGAGGAGTGTACAGTTACAAACAGCTGCTACGCACACACTGACTGGTTTGGTTTGCATCTAATGCTGTTACGTAAATTTGAACTCGTATTGAGGTGAGTGAATGAAGGGGCAGCACCACTGGTAATACAGACATTCACTTACCGCAAGTAAAATCAAACAGTGATTTTCCACTTTTAAGGTGTTTACAGAATCCTTTAATTAATTTATTTTTTACTCAAAAGTTCACTTATTTGCTTTTACTGGGCTTGCAGTCTTATTTTAGGCTCCTCTGTATTTGATGGTTTGCTTTGTTTGCTGTCTAATGGCCAAAGAGAGTACCATTTTGAATGTTCGGCTCCACCAGTTAGCTTGGAAATTAACTGCCAAGGGCAGAAACTATGGATTATCTCTATAGTTAATCAAGCTATCAAGCTTTTATCACCAAATACTATTTATGCAAACCTTTGACCCTCATTTTTAATCAAGTCAGGTCACTTTTATATATACAGCACATTTGAAACAATGTGAACTGACTCTAAATTAGGCAAAAACATAAACACAAAAATGCAAAATCTTAAATATACTTGAAACCAGTATCCTTTATACCTACATGTTTACAGTGTGCTGTTAGTGAGATGGCTTGCCTCAGCCGATCTCAGTGCTGGTTCACTTCACATGACTTTTTTTTTTTTTTTTTTTAAATCCCTGTAACAGCAAATGTATCATATTTAATACATGGGTTTTGTGGGTTTTTGAGACTTCTACACCATCAGTTTGATTTTCTTTCCCACCCCCATAAAATTAATTTTTATACAGTAAATTGCATAAAAAGAGAGCCTGATTTAGCAAATCTGATAAAAAAAAATTAAAACTCATATATGCAAATTAATATTTTATTAATTAAATAAACACTAGATCATTTCTAAGTAGCTCAATGAGTTTTAGCATGAAACTGAAAGCCACTTGGCAACCCATCTCCTTTACATCCTGCTTGGACTGAATTATACTGCCGCATATATTTTATTCCAGATGAAAATAAAAACAATTTTTCTGACTGAACTGGGCGTTGGGCTTATTGGGAAATTATTTCAAAAGCAGAAACTAAATTAATAATACAAAAAGAAATTTTTGTCACACAGACATGTTCTACAGTATATTCTTTAATATCTGTTAATCTTTTGCAGTTTTAGGTACAAATGTGCTGTTTATAGACTTTTGTTGTTGTTGTTGTTACATTTAGATATTTTTCCAGCAGTTGCCATGCCCTTGAATGTAGCCACCTTAACAACAAAAGAAGCTACTTTCAGCTGCTCCCTCATTCACACAGGTTCACCAGAGCAGGAAGCTTCACATTTGATTTGGAGCAGTTTTTAAGCTAGACTCCCTTCCTGAAACAACCCCAAAGGGGTTTAATGTGTCCTCCCAGGATCAAACCAGGGATCACTCACTTCTTAGACAAGTGCATAAACCATTGCACTGTGGAGCCGCCGCAGAAAAAGTCATTTCTAAAAATGTTCTCTGTTTGCAGTGAATCGCTTTTAAAACTGTTTCTGTGATGCTTTGTAGTCCCTGTAGAAACACCACCACCTGCTCTAATTTACAGGTGTAAAGTCCAGTCAGTGGGTCTTTAAACCTCTTTGTCACTGAGCTGTTTTAACACTGCACAGAAATTGAGGGACTCGTTAGAAAATGGGGCAGTGTGGGGACAAGGCGATTAGACAGAGAGAAAATAGATTATGAAAATGCCTTTCCAAATACAAAGATTTGCTCCATTTCTCTGTTTTGTATCACATGAAATTGAATATTTTCAGTTTTGGACTCATTTAAAATCTCACCTTGGGCTGTGAGAACCAATTTCTGGTATTTTATTGACTGAGCAAAGCAACTCCTAGCTTCATCGTCCATCAAAAAATCCCAGTCAAAGCACTTTTTTCAGCTTTTTTCTTTTTAAAATGACTTTCTTAACAACATACCCCTGATATTTAGGCTTCTATTTCTCACAAGAAAACTGTGGTTCAGATGGACAGCTGGCACTGGCCCGTGTGTCCCACACTGTGACAGCTAGACGGCTCATGAGTGCTGGATCATGACATTCAGGCTTCCACAAAAGCGATTTGCACCTATTGGTGAAGATGAATGCAGTTAATGTAAATGAAGAAACCGCCATGCAAAGCACTTGAGCCAGAGCCCTCGCTATCTAGTGCCCTTATCTACAAATGCACTCTGCTGTGCTAATGGTGGACCTATTTCATTGTCACATTATAATATCATTTCTGATCCAATAGCCTCATTGCCAGCAGTAAGTACTCATCTAAAACAATGGACTAATGTGCACTGATGCACTCTGCTGTTAGTCAATTCATTTTCCACAAAAGCTTCTCAGTGTTTTGGTGCTTGTGCACCTGATACAGGCACAGTGCACGGCCTGATTGAGGGCAGTTAGATTAAAAAAAGTTCAGGTTAACAAATGGTAGAAGGAGATGCAGAGAGAGAGTAAAAGAGCGAGATTAGAAGGGGGGAAAAGTCAATGAGAGATGGGCAAGAGACCAAGAAATGTAGATAAGGGATAATGAGGTGTTCACAGGGAGGAGCGATAGAGAAAAGAAAACAAAAGGGCGAGGGGAATTTGGAGGAGAGACCGAGGAGATAAAGGTGAAAAAGGAGCAGAGGCAGGTTCTGGCCAAATCTGGCCAGGCTCAGCAAAACAGGGGCTGAAAGAGCGAGTGGGGCCACGCTGAGGGAGTAACAGGATTGTGAGAAAGCTCGAAATAGATGAAGCCATCGGATTTTGAGGGAAGGGGACGCGAGGGTGGACAACATGTGAACAAGAGAAGTAGTGCGGGGGATAGGTGTGCGTGTTTTAGCAGCTGTAGGAGGTCTGAACACATGTTTCAGCGATTTTAAACAGCAGCAACTTTAGCTCTGCCTGTTGTCGATTCTTAGGTCGGGTCAAAGAGCGTAGACTAACATCAGCCTCATATCCGACTGACACAAGATTGACAAGGCCGCTCTCTGAAATGTCAGAAATCCTTTTCACACCTGACTGGAAGAACACAGCCTGCAATATTCTGCCATTTCTTTGTGGTTTGTGTTTATTTAACCACTACAAGTGAAAAATCCTTTTTTTGCTCCAGCTCACAAAATCTTCTGGGCATACCTGACTTTTTTCTTTTTTAAAGAAGGAGATATTTGATGACTGTCTGAGTTAACTATGGCACAACGCCATCCACCTGTCTTTGTGTCCATGTTACTTAATGTCAGAGGTTTGGCACCTTTTTATTCACATTTGCACTCAATTTCTGCGTTATTGATTCTCAGCCATAGGCTTGGATGTAAGGCTCTCCTAATGTTACCTAAAAGTTTTTCTTATGCCTGGTTATTGTTAGACTCAGGCCCGAGTCTCCTGCTGCTGCTTAATGATACAGACTGTTATGATGTGACTGCACTAACATAGATATTGAATGTAGATGCCCTCATTCACACACTGTTGGTCGAGGAGGTTGGTTCTCATCCATTTTACCCACCGACAAACAAAAGGAACACAAGGTCTCCTTCGTAATCTTAGTGGTTGTGTGAATAAGTGCATGTAGAAGTTATGCTGCTATCCTGGAAAATGCTTTCTAACTTCAACATCCATTTCCATCGCATCCAGTGTATCAATGCAAACTATTCATGAATAATTGTGGGTCTTTTATAATAAGGTCATGGCAATGTATTCCTTATTTTGTTGATGGGGAGATCATGTGGCTGAGCTGTTTTACGTTTTAGGCACCACCTAAAAAACGCTTGATGTTCCTGTGGATCATACCCTTTATTATGCTGGTTGTCCACAATATATAGTGTCGCGCAAAAGTCTTGACATTTCTTCATATTTTGCAGTGATGCAGGGAAATATGCAGTGATTTACTAAAACATTTGCATACACACATGGACAATAAGGTACAAATAGACGAGCTTGAAGTCAGTATTTCGTTTGACCATCTTTATTCTTCAACACAACCTGAATTCTCTTAGGCAGCTTTCTTGTTATTTCTTTAAGTAGTCTTCAGGAATAGTTCTCCAGGCTTCTTGAAGGACATTCAAAGCTCTTCTATGGATGTTTCTGCCTTTCGTTCTGTTCTCTGTCAACATGATCCCACACTGCTTCAATAATGTTGAGGTCCGGGCTCTGGGGAGGCCAATCCATGACTGATAGTGTTCCACTGTGTGTTTTTCTATCCAGGTATGATTTTACTTCATTGGCAGCGTGTTTGGGATCATTATCATGCTGAAAAATGTTATCAATCAGATGCTTCCCAGATAGTGCTGGACATAAAATCTGATGGTCCTTTTCTGTGTTCATAATTCCATCAGTTTTGACAAGATCCCAAACACGACACGCTGAAATGTTTCCCTTCCTTAAAAATGGCTTTTTGACAGCCGCCCTTCCACTGAGACCATTTCTGAGGCTTCAGTGAACAGCAGATGGATGAACTGTAGGGCCAGATGCATCTCTCAGGTTCTATGTCAGGTCTTTGCTGGATTTTTTTTCTTATTTCTTAAGGACATGACTTTCAGGTATGGTTCATTTGCTATAGATGGTTTTTAGGCCTCGCAGCCAAATTTTTTAAAGGAAACACTGAACTCTTGGGCTAATAGTCTAATGGAATCATCTTGCAATGTTTTTAATAGTTTCAACTAAAGAAATGGGAACAAATGATGTGTTTTTGTGATGGGCTGCTAGTAACGGTACATGAAAATGATTGCCAAATTAGCCAATGTCCAGGGAAAACCTTGAAAGACCTTGAGAATAGCTGGAGGTCTGTTGCTCAAGAATCAGTTTTAAAAAATTAAAAGAAAGTCTGGCTGCTTGGAAGGAAAAAAATAAAGACATGTGTGGTAGCTCAAGACATTTGCAGAGCACTGTAAATTATTACGTTGCTCTGTACAATAACATTAGCTGTATGTCTGCACATCAAAGAAGAAAGTATTGCGAGGAGGGGTGCAAGGAAAAAGGATGGATGCGTTTGCAAAGTTGTGATGGCTGGACTTGAATAAAAAACATAGATTCACTGATTCATTTTCTTTTGCTGATTTTCTAGAATTTCCATTAACATTCACACTGCACATGACTGGTTAAGCATCCTAAGTAAAAAATTTAATATCGGATCTCAACAGGTTGCCAGTGCCACACAGGCTTAATTAAAGCACAGCTGTGGGTGCATCAATTTGCACTGAAGACACCCCGAGTGCACGGGAAGTATTGTTTCATACAGCCAGCAGAGCTGCTGAGTAGAGAAGTATCATATTTAAGGAAACGATAGGCTAGACAGACGGTGAAGCTGCGTATGTCATGTATGTTTCACCTGTCAGCAGACTCAAAGGAGGGATCGAAAGTGAAGCAAAGTTTTTAAATTAAATGTCAGTGAAAATAATACCATTTACAAATATGCATCTTTATCTAACAGAAATTCAAACAATACAGTCAATGTCATCCTCTCTCTTGCTATCTCTCAGTGTTTTCCCCTATCTACCGTCTATTTTCATCTCTGTCCAACTTACCATTAAATGCGCAGGCATACACAGAGCTGAGATTAATCTAAAGTGTGATTTTAACAACAGTCACACACACAAACAGAAGCTTCTGTTCCCAGTGAAGGACTGATCCATGCTGAGTCGGGCTGTAATTACTTGCTAGCAGACAGTGGAGGATAGGGAAGCCAAAAGAAATCATTAGGGAGCTGTCAGCTACCTACAACGCTCTGATGTCAGTCCTCTTTGGGCTCAGCCAGGCGACGGCATTGTCGTTTTTAAGCTTTTTGTGCTTGGAGCACACAGGAGAGGATGTGAAAACCAACAATGAGTGAAACATTTGGAGCCTTGATGATGCAGATATCAAAGTACAGTAGGAACAAGTTGGTACAGACATCTCACTCCTTCCTTTAGATAACTTCTCTGTCTCTTGAACTAGATTGGCTCTTATTGGCTTAATAGTTTGGCTGAAGTGTTCTTTTTGGTTGTGCAGTCTTGTGCTCCACACACTTGATTCAATTTCAGGGTTTTGAACGGGCTCAAAATGGACCTTTGAGAGGTGACTACTTAGTGTGTTTGGTCTGCACACAGTTTCTGCCTGATCTTACTTGAGAAGTTTATGCTTTTTCCTCCTAGTTTCACAAACAAATAATTGAAACCTATGAATATGTTTATTAAAATTATGGTTATTTTCTTTGGGGGGAGACCTAAACCTCTTTGAGGGCACCAACATTTTTTGTATGCAGGAAAAACACAGATTTTAATAGTAGATTTTAAAAAATTACACACAAATTAAATTCGCTGTCGTCTATATTTTAGCCAGCAAAAGTGTCCTTTCTTAATTCCCACTTGTTTGGTGAGCCCAAAATGATCCTTTTAGCTAATAATTAAACTGTGCTCTGGTTAAACACTGAGAAACTGATCAACAATAGCTTTCATCTCCAAGTTCAATTGGTTTTTCATTGCCAGGGGGTCAGATACTGTCACAGTTTTTGATGCAGAGAGGAAATTGTGACAAAATACACAAAAGAGAGACTGAAATCACAAATTTTCTTAAATTGTTCCACTTGATATGAAGGTGTATATACTTTTCAATAATGATAATTATTTTGTGTGTTGTTTGATTTTGTTAACTACATATTGGATACCAGGTGCATTTAAATATAACACCAAGGGTTATTGAACAAATGCCCTCACATGGCAAGTATGATATGGTGATCACAATCATCTACATCTTCAGTTTGAAGCAGTGATAATTTTTGGCAACTTGGAGACAGCAGCAGACCTGAAAAAAAAAAATCAGAGACAGCTAAAGACGGATATGGCTTCTGTGATGTCACCCGCTGGTCTTTGGAAGTCTTGTTTCAAAGACTCAAGATGAGCATCTCATCATCACATTTTATTACAACAAACCAGATGTGGTAAGAAGGGGTGTTTCAGACTGTAAAACTGCACGCTCATGGGCTAATTACTTGTGATTAGGGATGGGTATCGTTTAGGTTTTATCCGATACCGGTGCCAAACCGGTACTTTTGAAACGGTGCCGGTGCTTAAACGGTGCTCAAACCGGTGCTTAAAGAATGGAGAACACAAAATTGGTCTAAAAACCTCTCATGTTCAGCTTTTTTTTTGTAAAAAGATAACAATGTTAGCCTTTTCTGCAGCTATAGGGCATATATGGTCTCACTCTTGGCTGGAAGCAGTGCTTAAACAATGGAAAAAACACAAACTTTGTCCAAAAACCTCTCATGTTTAACTGTTTTCCACTTTTTCTTTGGTCATTTTAGCCTTTTTGGCCAGGGTGAAGGGAGTATCTGCCATCAAACAAGAAGACAGCCGCATGTAACTACGACGGTGTTTGCTAGTTCACCTTACATGCATTAATGTAATAATGTGGTTAGCGTACTCAACGTTAATTACACACGAACAACATGAAGCTACTCACGCAGGGGAGAACGGCTGCTGCTGCCATCATCATCCATCATCATTTCTGCTACGCTGACAGGGCTAGGGGCCAGGACTCTACTCTTTGGGTTTTTGGGGGATGTTGCTAACTCCGGGTCCGATAACAGGCACCACACCCGCAGTAGATGTGCACGGTGTGAGGTCTCGCAGCAAGCTATCAAACACGGCGCATTTCTCGGCTTTAAAAAAAACGCTATGCGTCGCCAGGTGTTTCATCAGATTTGAGGTGTTACCTCCTTTGACAGTATCACAGTATCAGCTTAAAGCACTTGTTGCAGGCTGCTGAGTTTGCATCTTTTGCTGTGAAGTACAGCCAGACTTTTGACTGCTTCGCCTTGGGCATTTTTAATCTGTAGCTCTGCTCTAAAAGAACGTACGTACCTGGCCCCGCCTACTATCCTCGGAAACGTAAAATGATTGGCTAGAATTGGCTCAGGAAAAAAAAAGCACCGAAATAAAGCACCGAAATGTGCGCTGCTTTTCGGTCTGGTTACTACCGTTTATGTCAGAACCGGTGCCATGACCGGTACCCATCCCTACTTGTGATTGACGAGTTTTTTCGCTTTGAAGAAAAGCAAGTCTGAGATTTAAAAAACAGAATTAGCTTCTTGAGTGATTGGGTCCAGTAACTCAGCAGGACAGTGTTCGCAGAGGTCAAGACACAAATACTGCTTTTGTGTCTTTTTGCAACCAAATCTATCGCCATCTGGTGGCCTTCAGATAGAATGCAGATTTAAGGCACCATTTTTCTGACCTGGAAGCTACGTTTATATGTTATGGCATCTATGAGTGAAAGCTGTGGCGTCAGATATCTGGCAAAATACTGGGTTGGAAATCACAGACCAATTAATACATTCCCATAGACAGCCATCTTTACTGTATGTTCAGAACCTGGTGAAAAATGGCTTTGCCTTCTCCTAGTTTCCTCCTTCCTAACACCTCTAAGGATAGAAAATTAGGGGAATGGACAGTTTTTTGACAGGTGTGCCGACACAGGCAGCTGTAACTTGCAGCTATCAGCTCTTACCTCCCGAACTGGAGACAATGAACTGGACCTCTCCATCAATTTTGTGGTATTTGTGCCTTTTGGAGTATTTTTTACTGAAATTATCTGATAGCTATTGTAGCTTGCTTGTTTTGGTGAGAGAACTTCCAGTGTTTTCTTCACTATTTGCTCAGCTCTAAAAGGCAGGTGAGGGTGTGTGTTTGTTTCTGTGTGTTACACCTACACTGTTTATGACCTGCAGCTTGATAACAGAGCTTATCGGTGATAGCTGGTAACTTATGACTGGATGTCCTAACTTATTTTTTTATACAATTCACACAATCTATAGTGCTCACAATGCAAAATCAAGGCAGTAATGGAGGTCTGGAGTACATGTAATCTTAATTTGGAGTGTATTTCTGCATATAAGATGAATAGAAAGTAAGTCAAAATAAATAAATAAATAGTAAATAAATGATAAAAATAGGTTATAACTAAAATACATTTCTGTGTTCGTTATTGTGAATTTTTAAAATTTGTCTCTTTAGCTGCTAAACAGCTCCACTATATTAACCAGCTATTTTGTTTTTATCAATTCAATGGAGAGTAGCTAACTTACAGTCTGGTTATCGAATGGATAGATTAATAGTGGTATTATAACAGGAGGCTGGCTAAACTGATTTTTTAAATCTGAAAATGGCACCTTGAAAGGTGAAACTGAAACAGTATAAAGGGTAAATGGACTGGTTCTTTTATCGCACCCATCTACCCAGTCAAGCACTCAAACTGTCTCATTCACACACAGCATTTTTATCGAAGTCTAAGCACTTTCTAATGCTTACACTCACACTCCAGTGGATGCACTGAGGGCAACCCAGTGTTCAGTATCTTGCCCAAGGATACTTTACCATACAGATTAAGGACTCACTGACCTTCTGATTGGTAGACAACGGCCCCAAAATTTGTGACATCAAGGGCCAAAAACCAAAAAGAGTTAGCTGAAAGACGCTAAAATGCCACCTACTGAGCTGTAGTTTATGTGTGATTACATTGACTTTTTCAGCTTCAATACCTGAAATCCAATTCAATAAAACAAACAAACAAAAAAAGAAAGAAAGAAAGCAAAAATACATATTCAGTAGAGAAGCGCACATATTCAGTATGGCCAGCAAATTCATGCGGAAATAGGAACTCATTATTTTGCATGATGAATGCATGTGGGCGGCGGACGACTCTGCTGCTGAGAGCAGATGAAGGCAGAGAAGTGCTGTCAAATCAAAGCAACAAGGCAAATCAGAAATAAGCGAAACCAAGAGAAGTGTAGCTCTGACGTTGATAGGCGGTGCAAAACAACTGTCTGGAAAGGTATTGAAGGCACTGAAGAGTGATTGCTCCCCGAGGGGTGAATCAGACACAGAGGGAAGAGTGATTCTGCCCATAGGGGAGATGTATGTTTAATAGAGTTGGTCCACACACACACACACACACACACACACACACACACACACACACACACACTTAAATCGACCGTGACTGTGTGGCTTTCTGCTAATGCTCAACAGCATAAATACAGTTCAAGTGCAGGCGGGGCAGGTACCGTCAAGTCATTACTGCTTCATGTATGACCCTACGTGTTTAATCCTCCACGGCATTATGCCACAAGTGGAGCAATTACAGCGCCTAAATATAGGCCGTTGTAAAAGGAAGGACATCTAAGAAGATGCTTCAAAGACGCACTTTTCATCCGTGGCATGGCCAAGTTCACAGACGCGCAGAGTCACTTCAAGGTCTCGAAAATTGGATTTATTTACAGCACAAGAAAAAGGGTCGTAAATAGAAAGAAACGGTTGGGGTAGCAGGAGGAAAAAGATGTTACGTTTGGTGATCAAAGACTAAATGGAGCCGAGCTGTGACTCACAAAAAAACTGACCCACTGAAACAGCTGCAGGTATCATCTAGGCTAATCTTAAATGGAAGTTCAAAAAGGAAGTGCAGCTTTTAAATAGACATGTACACAAGGACATCCACAGCCATATATGAACTTGTGCAGGTTGGAGGCAATAAGCTCGAAGACCTTAAACCCCACGGGCGAGATAAAAAGGATTACATTAAATGAAAATAATGAGAAAATGTCAGGTGGTTCCCGAGAGTCTCCTCTCTTTTGAACCTTCTCTACTGACAGAAAGCCATTGCCAGATCTTTATGTTTCAACAAGTGAGCTCAACCTCTTCTTTTGCCTTTCGGCAATTTCAATACCAACATTCCCCAAAGTCCAGCATGTGGTCCAGAGCTTATTTTGTAACCAGCTGCTTGGAGGATTCCTGCAGGGCAGAAGGAAAGAGAAAGGAACAAGGGAACAAAAGTAATGTAAATAAAAAAAAAACTTTACTACAAAAATGTTTTTCCACAGAAAGTTTCTGGTAGTGGAAAGCCTTTGTCTTGATATCTCGAATCAAGGCTGGCCTTGCAGTTGTGGGGCTGATCAAAAAGTACCTGTGTACCTTTTTTTTCTGATGCTTTAGCACCTGTTCCAGTGGACAGTTTGTAAAACCGTAAATCCAGGGTTGCAAGGCTGGATGGGAAATAAAAAAAAATCAAAAGTAACCCTGTGGGTGGACGGTGAGGGCGGACCGAAACCTGTACAAACAGTTCTTGAAGAGTGACGCTGAGGCCACTTGTGCTGTTACAGAAAGGAGTGGGTGAGCGGAGCGTTCACACCGGCTCGAAATCATCGCCTGAGAGGAAGCAGAAGAGATCTGTGGTGAGGTTGCCTTGTTGTTGTGTTGTTGTCCGCAGGAAGTGTTGGAACTTGGAGTTGCGTGGGCGGAAATCGAAACCATTACATGCCCTGCAGATCCTGGAGCTTGACACGCTATTGTTCCATGCAGTTTACCGGTTTTGCCTTATTAACCACTTATTTGATTTTTTCTCTTTCCCTGGAACTCACTGAATGAGTAGATTCTGTGAAGAAAATAGACATCATAATCAAATTCTTGTAATCTGCAAAGAAATGAGTGTCTATGTCCAACACTCTCTTCCATTTCATTGAGCCCATCAGTTAAGATTTGCCTCAGCTTACTCAAACCCAGAGACCTCTGGGTTGTCAGCTACATTAAAAAAAAGATTTAAACCGCCCCAAAGTTGTCACCATAATTTATGTGCTTTGGTATTAACAAAGTCAGTCTGGGGGAGCACTTGGCAGCCATCTTGGCAATGCTCCTGGGTAGTTATTTTTGAAGCCCTTTTCTAAATCAATGGTGAGAGGAGTCATAACTTTAATTTTAATGGTCAGAGGGAAATAAAAAAGGCATCTGTAGAATCACCAGTCAAATTTGTTGTACAAAACAACAAAAAATGTTGTGATTTTTTTCCTTAAAAAACATTTAACTGATGCTTTTTCTCTGTAATTTACACATGTACTTAATAAAGTTTCATGAAATGACGGCTTCGTTAATCATTCAATCCATGTCATGTATGTTATTTGGGTAAGAGCAATAGTTGTAAGAGCAACAAGTCTGTTTTCAGTGTTTATCCCTTCAAAAGAAAGTTTAATTATTTTTGAAAATAAAGTGTTTATTGAACCTTCTGACACATTAAAAAAAAAGTTAAATCTACATATATCAGTTTTAATTTGTGTCACATGTAATGTGCAATTAGATTGTTTGGGGAGAAAAAAAATCTCAAAAACGTACAAAAACTCACATATCAAATATAATACACCAGACATTAAGGGGTTAAACAAACACAGCACACTTACAAACTTATAAGATAGTGAGTAGATATGCCCGAACCACAAAGTTGAAACTGTTTTAAAGTTCTACCTTGCGCATGCTTGAGAGGAACCAAATCACTGGCTCATATGTTCCCCATGGCCCCTGTTGATTGGCTCTTTGCAGGTGAGAGCAGGATAACCACCATCTTTGTTCACTGAATTATAGAGAAAAAGCATCTGAAGTCATTATTCAGGATGTCTCTCTCTTTTAATGTCTATTATTAAAATCCTGACTCAGTTCCATTTGGATTCTCTTGCTTTGCTTGTCAAGTGTTTATGTTCATGCAGAGCACATACTGGCTGGTTGAAAATGCTTTCTCCTAACTTTTAATGTTTCACACTCAGTCATTTTAAAGTTGAAAACTGTGTTAAAATCAGTTTAGGACTTGAGGGCTTGAGGGTTCCAGACTGCATTCAGCACTTTCCAGAGTCACATATAGTTGTTGCAGGTGTCTGCTGCAAGTGTGGGCTTTTCTTGTTCCTGTTAGATTTAGGGTGCCCTGTTCCACAGCGATGACTAAATGGCCAAATTTAAGGTTGCTTCCTGTCAGCTTTTTAACCAGTTTGGATTTGGATTGCATGGGCAATGCTAAGTTGGTTTGCTGGAGGGCTGCACTCACCATGTCACAATTACCAGGCGAAAGGTCTGTATTCTCACAATACATGAATCCAAGAAGAGGAAATATAGAAAGACTATTAATTTTTTGTTGTAAGTTTAAGCTGATTAGGTGACATCGGCCAATCTTCAGCATTCACGGCCCGGACAGTTTAACCTGTCAGTCAGCCTCCCATATGTCTGACTGTGAGCCACTCTGTTTCGCGCACATGCAACACTTGTACAGTGGCAGAGGCACGTATTGTTAACGTGGAAGCTCTTCTGTGAGTGAAGACATAAAAGTAACAAAGTAACCACCACACCACAAAATGTTTGTAATAACAAACCTAATCAGAAACTTAAGTCACCCTCAGCTGAACATGGACATTAAGAAGAAGATAACAAAGGCAAACTGGATAAAGCTAAAGCTATCCAGAGCTGAGAGCCAGCCACAAGCTAATAGCCTCGGTATGAGCAAAGGATAAAAAGTAGTTAAGAAGAAAATTATAGAGAAGAGTGAAAAAGAAAAACGGGTTCATATCCTGTTATCTGGTAAATTTATAAATGTACTGAAAAATGATGATGTAACAGACATTTGTTGTTCTGTTCTACCTACTTTTTTTTTTGGTGAGAAGGTACAATATCATCGGGTAAAGGCTGATGCACAGCATTTCCTTTTCAGTTTGTTATTTGTACCTCCTTTCAATACTGGAGCATTTATTTTTATTTTCAGTGTCGTTTTTTTTGCTTTAATGTGAGAGAAAATCCTGCAGTTAGGGAAAAATTGAAGTAAAATCATTAATTTTATACTTCATATACTTTGCACTGAAGAAAAGTAGATTTTTGCTTGTAAATATCAATGAAAGATCTTAGAAAATATGAATTAGCAGGTCATATTTACAAAAAATCAGAAAATGCAATTAGAAATTGGTGCATCTCTACTATTATGATGAAAGCACACAAACTGATTTGGTTTAAGTCATAATTTAAGCATCTTAATTTTTTTTTTAGTTTTAGTTGAGTTTCAGACAACTAAATATCATAAGATGATCGTAGACTAATTCTAAAGTTGATTTAGTCGACTAAAATATAAAGTGTAAAAGTTTGTTGGTTTACAAACCCTCTTCCTTACCCTGATATTAAATGTGAAATGTGTCCATATGTCTGCTCTTCTCTTCCTCCCCAGCATTGATATTTTGTTGCATTCTCATGAGAAACAGAGAGTCCTCCCTCCCACTGACCGTGTGTCTCGATGACAGATCAAATGTGCGCATCTGATCCTGCTGCACATGAAGATTACTGCTGATTGGATCACTTCCAAACTTGTCCCGTCCTTCGACACAAGTTAATTAGTTCTGATTGGATTTCATCTCTCCACAGCATTTTCATCAGTTTTTTTATTTGTTGACAAAATGGTACATTCATGATAGATTTTCCCCTCATGCATTAGTTTTTATTACTCCTTAGACATAAAAAGCTGGTGGGGTATTGCCATCACCCCATCGGGTGTACAGATGGGCAGGGGGTTGGCATGGAAACCCCAGTTTGTGATAACTCGAGAATGAGGTGATTTAGGAGTTTCAAATTGATTGAAGAAGTGTATCTACTAAAAGTCTAAGGGCCAGTATTTTTATTTAGTTATCATTGTTAGGGTGCCTGGGTCGTCGACCCTGTGTTTTGTGTTTTTGGTTTTTTGATTTTGTTTATTTCTTTATATTCTAGCTTTCTTTGTCTTATGGGTTATTGAATTATTCTAAGTTTAGGTTCTCTGTGTGGTTTTTGTTAGAGTTTTAGTGTTCTGGTTTTCTGTCTGTGATCCATAGTTGCTGTATCCCCGTGTCAAATCTGCATCTCTGTGTTATGTTTCCTGTTTTACTTTGAAGGTCCATGTCTTATGTTAATGTATCTGGTTTTGCTTCCCCTGACTCGTAGGGCCTGATTTGTCCCTGCTGTGTTTCCCTCCTGTCTCTCATTCCCTGATTGCTCCCTCTGTGTATTTTATCCCTGTGTTTTCCTTGGTCTGGGTCGTGATCTACCCTCATTTCGTGCTGTGTGTTCCGTTCGTCCACCCGCCCGGTTTTACCAGTTCTCTGTTTGCCAGTTTAAGTTTACTTTCTGCCTCCGAGTGTCCGTACATTGGGTCCTCCTTACCACCAATCCTGCCTGCACACAGCCTACACATGACAATCATCTGGTTTTCATCCAAAAAAATGGCATTTGACGAAAACTGTACGAAAACAAAATAACACTGCCTCCACAGCTTGTTCATGTCGGCCAGTACCTTGATATTTAGTAAATGTGTTAAAAAGAAGACATTTCAGACATTTTCCACAAACTCAAATAATACATGACATAGTGTCAAGAATTTAAATCTTTATCTAACTAGTATAGACTACATTTTAAAATCTTCACCTTTTACTTGTGTTTCGAGTCAGCGTTCAGTAATGTTCAGAAGTAAATCCCTCATATCCCATAGAAAGACAAGAGCAAACTTCTAATCTGGTCTGTAACATGAACAAGTTCATAAGTGTAAGATAAGAATTTTATTTCATTCTAATATGACCCAGCCTGGCTGCTCCCCACACATATAAACAAGACAGAGGTTAATATTTGAGAGAAGATTAAGCTCTAATGCTTGCATTTTTCAAACAGTAAATTTCACCTTTTATGCAGTAATACTTGCTTTATCAGTCTCCCCATCCAAAGATTGGATAGCTTTTCATATTAAAACACTTCTTTGCATAAGGCTGAAACATCAGCCTCGTAATAAAGCACCCCCTCAACTCCTGGAGCTCTCTTTATTAAGTGAGCTTGTCTGACAATTGCACTCTTTTCCCTTTTGCTGGGTAGCTTTCCCACAGTTAATCCAGCTGTTTGGGCATCTACCATTTCAGCTATCTGAGCAAATTGCTAATAGATGCTGGGCAAAAACAGGAAAACAAACAAAAGCGCTCTTGTCCTGCTGCTAGGTTGTGCACCTTCAATTTTTTCATATGTTGACAGACAGAATTGTTTGAAGGTGAGTTTTATTTGGAGCCAGTCTACATCATGCAGTTAGCATCATTGTTCTGTAGCTGCGACATCGTGCGATCAACATTATCTCCATAACTGTAAAAAAAACAAAACAGTTTTACATAACAAGAGTGACGACTTTTAGAACAACGACCACAGGATGTGAGAGTCTAACTCTGTCTGGGGCAACGACTGCTAACACAGCGAGAGAATATTTGCAGTGAAAAAGGCATGTTTTTGTTTTTATAATGTAGCCTCATAAAATAATGTAGCATGAAATGCCTCTGGCCTTAGCAGTAGCTCTGGGTTACCGCTCATATTTGCAGTTCACTTTGGAGCAGATAAAAACACTGTTTAATTCCTTGCTCCTTCGCTCTTGATTCGATCATAATGCTGATGAGCGCTGCAAACACAAGCATCGTGAAGAGGGATGTGAGAGGACCTTTTGCTCCTTTGCATCGCTTCATTTCAAGCGTGATGTAAATTTTCTGCTATTTCAGAGCAAGTAGTCAATTGCTGACAATAGACACTACCCCTGCTGTCTAACTGTTTTTTTAATTTTTTACTGCGCTCGGCTGGTTGTTGTGGTGCACTTCAGCGGATGTGTGGAAGATATCATCTTAAATCAGACTCAGCTGAAATCAGAGAGTTGCAGATCAAACCTTTCATAAGCCCCTGGACCCGGGGGACGACATTTGCTGTTATTTTGTTAGAGCAGAGACATGGTCTTTTTATCTGGCAGTGTCATTTTAGAAGGTCATCTTTCTCCACAAAGACTAAACTCATTAAATTCATCACGCTGGCACAAACTGTTACAGACATCATACAGATGTATGCAAAAGGCCCCAATTCCAATTGTCTGGCTGAAATTAGCAATCAAGATCTCAAGACAAAGTAAATTTATTCAACCTAAAATAAAGGAGGAAATTACACATTCAAACCTTTGGTGTCCAAGTGCCTAAACGCTAAATGTGGGATGTGTTTATTAGTTATATTTATAAAATCTATCTCCTCTTTGTCCCCTGAGTTACCCAGTTTTATTATCAAAGAGGCTTTGTGGTAATGGGATTTTAAATATCTCCCATGCATCATGTTTTATGAAAACACTTCCTTTTAGTTAGAATAAATTGGATGTGTTTACTTGCTGGGTTGCTGTTGGAGCATGAGCATAACATTTAATCTTGGGAAAAAAAAAACATTGTATAAATGTGTTACAAAAGATGCATGCAGCCTGTGTGAAATCACCAGTTGGTTTGTGGACTTTTATAAATAGAATGATACTAGAATTTCTTTTTCAGTGGTCTGCTGGTAGAAATAGGTGCATAGCAAGCGATATAATAATATCTAAGATTATGCATTAAAATATATCCAAAAGGCATCACCACCAAATGTAGTGCTGAGGTGAGGCTCTCTAGTTAGCACCCACTCTATTGCTCAGTGTGGCTGCGCTCTTAGTCATGCCTAACTAAGTCTTGATATAACTTAAATAAGGAGCTATAAAAATGTACCCATCATAAAGTTCTAATGAAATTATCTATAAAATTATTTAACATTTTTTTTTTTATCAGCTGGACAGAGAAACTGCAGTTTTTGGCACTTCCAGAAGCTGTACACTATAGGAGAGGTAAAATGTATGCCCATGACAGCCATAACATGCATAAATAAAAATTGGTTAACTTTTACATTTGAGGTGATGATTTATATCACTCTTTTTGAAGCAATAAAAAGTTTTGAACCATGCATCACGTCTTTATATTTTGCTAGGAAAATGGGAAATAGGTGAAGGGATTTTTAAAATTATGCACAAAGATACATGGAAATACAGCATTTAAGGCAAAAACAGAGTCTGTGTAATTCTAACCAGCATGATCTCTGGGGAGGCCAATTCATGACTGATAGTGTTCCACTGTGTGTTTTTCTAGTCCAGTTCCAGTCTTCCCTGCATTGGCTGTGTGTTTGGGATCATTGCTGTGTTGAAAAATGAAGCTGCTGCCAATCAGATGCTTTCCAGATCGTATTGCATGTTTGATCAAAAGCTCATGGGACCCAAACTATGACACAGCCTCCACCATGTTTCAGAGATGGCTGACCTCCATACACACTGAGATAGTCAAATTTGGATCCATCACTCCATCAGACCTGTTCACACTGTTTTTTAGTCCAGTTCTTGTGTAATGTTCATACCTCAGCCCTTTCTCCCTGTTTCCCTTCCTTAAGGATGGCTTCTTGACAGCCAACCTTTGACTGAGACCATTTCTGATCAGGCTTCGGTGAACAGCAGATGGATCAACTGATGGTCTGGATTTTTTTTCTGTTTCTTAAGGACATGACTTTCAGATACTGTTCATCTGCTGTTGATAGCGTTTTAGGTGTAACACTTTTCACACTATTTTCAAATAATACGTGAAACGATTTCTAAGGCCACTTTAAAAATGCCAAGAATTCTAGCTCCTTGTAAGCAATGGTTATTTAAAAAGGGAATGACTCCCAAACTAGGCGAGCGGCTCCAGCGGCTCCCAGGAACACCATCGGAGATCTCTGTCCAGAAGAGCGCAGTCCTAGGAACAGCTAAGATACTGCGCAGGACCCTCAAGCTCCCAGGCCTCTGGTAGAGGACCCGAGAGGAATCTCGTTAAAATGACGTTAACGCCATAACCGCATTAACGCGGCAAATCTCTGTTAGCGAGTTAGCGCGGATCACCCTGTGTGTGGGGCTGCACGGCATCAGCGCTAATAGCTTGTGCAGCCCCAAGCACAGCGTTAACTGGCTAACAGAGATTTGCCGTGTTAATGTGGTTATGGCGTTAACGTCATTTTAACGAGATTAACACTGACAGTACTAATATATCTATATCTACATATATCTATATCTACACATATATATATATGTATATACATATATGTATATATATATATATATATATATGTATATATATATATATATATATATGTAGATATATACATACAGTTAAGCCCATAATTATTCATACCCCTGCCAAATTTTGACTTAAAGTTACTTTTGTTCAACAAGCAAGTTCTTTTTTGAGCAGAAATGACACAGGTGTCTCCCAAAGATAATAAGACGAAGTACAAGAGGCATCATTGTGGAAAAAAATATTTCTCAGGTTTTATTTATATTTTAGCAAAAGTATCATGTCCAGAATTATTCATACCCTTCTCAATAATCAATAGAAAAAAGCCTTTATTGGCTATTACAGCAATCAAACGCTTCCTATAATTGCAGACCAGCTTTTTGCATGTCTCCACAGGCATTTTTGCCCATTCATCTTTAGCAATGAGCTCCAAATCTTTCAGGTTGGAGGGTCTTCTTGCCATCACCCTGATCTTTAGCTCCCTCCACAGATTCTCAATTGGATTCAAGTCAGGACTCTGGCTAGGCCACTGCAAAACGTTAATGTTGTTGTCTGCTAACCATTTCTTCACCACGTTTGCTGTATGTTTTGGGTCATTGTCGTGCTAAAATGTCCACTGGTTCCCAAGGCCAAGTTTTTCTGCAGACTGCCTGATGTTGTTGTTGAAAATCTTCATGTATTGCTCTTTTTTCATGGTGCTGTTTACTGTGATTAGGTTCCATGGTCCATTGGCTAAAAAACACCCCCAAAGCATTAGGTTCCCACCACCATGTTTGACAGTGGGGATGGTGTTCTTTGGGTTGAAGGCTTCTCCATTTTTATGCCAAATGAAGGCAACATCATTGTATCATTGTGACCAAATAATTCAATTTTTGTTTCATCTGACCATAACACTGAAGACCAGAAACCTTCTTTGTCCAGATGAGCAGTTGCAAAGGCCAAATGAGCTTTGGCATGTCTTAGAAGTGCCTGGAGAAGTGGCGTTTTCCTTGGTCTGCATCCGTGGAACCCAACTGTGTCCGTTGGACTGTCTGCCTTGAGACATTGCCACCAGCAGAGCCCAGATTCACCAGAATGGCCTTGGTGGTGATCCTTGGATTCTTTTTCACCTCTCTCACTATTCTCCTGGCCAGCACAGGTTTCACTTTTGGCTGCCGACAATGTCCTCTGAGATTTTCCACAGTGCGGAACATCTTGTATTTTTTAATAATACTTTGCACTGTAGCCACTGGAACTTGAAAACATTTGGATATGGCCTTGTAGCCCATTCCTCACTTGTGAGCAGCCACAATGCACAGCTGCAGGTCCTCACTGAGTTCCTTTGTCTTAGCCATGAATGTCCACAGACCACCTGCAGAGAGCTGCTGTTTTTCACCTGTTGAGTTGTTGAGAAAACAGCTATTTCCAATTAATCAGGGTAATTAGGATGCTTTAGAACAGCTTTGACTATTTGGAATGGTATGGAACTTTGGATTTTCCCAGAGACTGTGACAGTTTGTAAAGGGTATGAATAATTCTGGACATGATACTTTTTGCTCAAATGTAAATAAAAGCTGAGAAATATTTTTTTTTTCCACAATGATGCGTGTTGTACATCATCTTATTATCTTTTGTGAGACGCCTGTGTCATTTCCAGTCAAAAAATAACTTGCTAGTTGAATAAAAGTAACTTTAAGTCAAAATTTGCCAGGGGTATGAATAATTATGGGCTTAACTGTATATATCTTTGTGTTTAAAAATGTCGTGGAGTGGTCACTTGAGCAAGTCACTGCTTCAAGCCGAAAAATAGTTACCTCACAGTAAACTAACTTGCACCTTTTGGCAAAAAGGCAACAAAGTATTTCCCAAAATATCAAACTAGACTGGTAAAAAGTCTGTTTACGGCACATATTTTTAGCTTGCAAACACCTCCAGCATGTGGTAGTATGCTGTATCTAACTTTTAGACCCAAGAGTAGTGATTCTGTTTCTGACAAAATGTTATTTTGAGAAATAACACTCGCCTCCTCTTCTGAGTCCGTAGTTATAAATATACAACACCCTCAAAACTCAGCAGCCAAAATGCTGAAAGACACAAACAAGCTCTCATCTAGCTAGCTTCCCTGTAAATGCATGTATTGATCAATTCCTCCTACTTATTACTCACATAGCATCGCAGGGTCTTGCGCCTCAGTATGCTGTTGCTCTGATTTATTTACTACCACCCATACGTTCCACTCACAGGATGCCTTGTCATCCCCCTCATTTGGAATTAAAGAGCTAGCAGAGCCTTAGCTCTGTTGCTATCTCTCTTTAATGTCCCTGCAGTCCATCATCTGCTCACTTCTGGCCACACAGCTTCGAAGTTCATAAACTGTGAAGCAAAGGATGGCTGATCTGATGGTCACTGCAGCTGAGGCAGAAAGGAACCGGTCAATAAACCCAGAGAGTGAGATGCCTTTTGCAGAACTCTAGACAGACATTAAAGCGGGGCATGTAAAATCACGCATCCGAGCACATTTTTACCTTTTTGACTCTCGCTGTCGCTCCGTCTTTGAGAGTGTTTGGGTGCGGTGTGGAAGGGACATGTTGAGGGCTCTTCAGCGCTCTTCAAGGATAGCTGAACACTTATGATAAAAAGCTCCCAACAGCTCAGGATATGAGCAATTATTGGGTTTTTGATTTCTTTTTGAAAGCCTGGTTGTTTTCCTCTGTGACTTTACTGATGGGGATTCTAAACACATTTGTTTGGACTGCTTTACTATGATTAGATGTGGCACTGCTGACATTAAAGGTTAGGTTTTGTCAGTTGTACTTCTAATCATAGAGAACCCATTGCCCTATCCAGCAGACTGAGTGAGAGGCCCGGTGTCTTTGCTTTATCTCAGTCAGACAAAGAAACCAACAAGTGTCGCTGAAAACAGAAGCGGAGACAGTCAGGCAAACACAGCCGTCTGGTTTACATTTTTTATTTTTAGCTTTTATTTTGACATTACCACCAGCTGAGTCTACCCCACCACTATACACTGTCACATGTGACATGAGTATTGCACGAATACATCACACGACCTAAGGAAATCAGTATGCAGGACGATTCCTCGAGCTGTTATGAGGCAGCTGTTCAGATATAATGAATGTGTTAGAGACCAGACATCATGTAAAGGGAATGTGGGGAAAAAATGAAGTTCACTTGACCTCAATATATTCCCCTCAGCTCCTGAAAATTGCTTTTGCTTTGGTCCTTCCACTTGATATCTTTTTGCCGATCACAAAGAGTCACAAAGATCCACCGAGTGTCCTCTGTGTCTGTGCACCGTCAGCGCTGCTGTCGTGGCTAAGATTGTGCTTAAGAGCCTGACGCACATGTGCCAACTCAGCAGCTGTCACCTAAAAGTGAGGAAGGCCAGAGTATGAAAAGAAATCTGTTCTTCCCTGACACTTTTCAAGTTGCAAGAATGGCAAAACAGTGTAGAGTGGCACCGGGTGCCCAGTGGATAAACAGACTTGTCTCTCAAAACAGGGCGCCACACTGAACTTGCTGTCTGGGATGCTGAAGTGTCCTTGAGCAAGACACCAAATCCCCAGCTGCTGCAAGGTTGCTAACAAGCTGCAGTCGCCACAGATGAATACAGGTTGCTGCCAAAGGGTGCATGAAAATTCTCTATCAATGACAAAGTCAGCGCTTTAGTTTCCAGTTTTGGTCTCATAAGTTTAATACAAATATTCTTAAAGATTGTCATTAATCAGAAAAGTTTTTTTCACCTCATAAATTTTCTTCTCATTACTTTTAAAAGTAATGGCTAAAAATGCTGATTTTGATATTTAAAAGAGGATCTCTCTCAAAAAGACTGCAAACTTGATGATTTTTTTTCCTCTCAAAGAAATGAAAAAGCTCCATTTGGTTAAACACTTCTTTCTGTATTAGTTTTTCCCCTCAGACTTCAACTTCATTTGGCTTCGCACCCTAACTCTGGAGGGTATTTTGACTGTAGTGACTGACAGAAATACCAGTAAGCACTGCATGTGTGGATATATTCATGTGTTTCTCTAGTATGTTGGTGCCAAAGTCTTGCCGGTCTTCATCTTTGACCATCTGACGAGGACTACTGAAAAGCGTAGAGGCTCCTTGTGTGAGCACTTTGGCAACATTTGGGCGATCTAGATTTGGATTCACGAGTCTGTCCGCTTGGCACTTTCCAACTAAATCCCCCACGAAGTTTTCCCCAACTGCTTTATGGTGCTGGCCAGAACTAAGCAGTAGCGGTTGTTAGAATACACAATTTCAAACTTGATGCGATACCCAGGAACATATTCAATAACATTTTCGATGCTGCAGAAGAAACTAAATGTAAAAAAACCCCATTGAGAAGCATGGATAAGCGATATAAAATGAATGGAAGATTAGAATAATACAAACTATTACAGTGACGGCACTCTTTTTTAAGTAGTCTGACAATGACATTGACACAAAAATACAGTAACATAACTGTAAGGTATGCAGTGCTTAACAAATTTAATAGACCACAACCAGATTAAAGGTCTATGATACATATGCTGAACTAAATTAACAGTATTGGTAATTAGCAGAGATGGGCAGTAACGCATAATCTGATTACTTTTTTCAAGTAACGAGTAATGTAAGGGATTACTATTGCAAAAACGGTAATTAGATTACCCTTACTTTCACGTAGGAACGCTGCGTTACTAAAACCGTGATTTTTTGCGAGAATGTCTCATGACAGTGACGTAAGCGAGTGCGACGTTCGTGACAACAGCTGTGTGCAGATCATAATATATCGGGAGAGAGTGTAGCATGCAGCGTTCAAAGCGTGGAAGTACTGACCTTATTTTGAGTTTGATTCCATAAAAAGTGACAAAAACATTAGTGTCCGTTGTGCGTGGGAAGAAAACTTCTTTTTACAGCGAAAAACCCCCTAAACTTCCAAGCAAGCACCGAGTGTGCTACGACGTAATGTGAAATTCACAGAGAAACTCGCGGATTCTTCCACTGACCGCTGTGGCACACCTGCACCAGGGTAAACCTCCGCCTAACCCACTCCCGCTTTATAGGTGAAAATAGAGCAACAGGACCGCTAGTCTTTGATTTTATTTATTTTCTGCTGTGTTTTACTTTCATCTATTTGAAAGAGTGAGTGTAAATACAAAAACATATTTTATTTTATATGCTGAAATGTGCAGAAAATAGGTTTAAATGTTAAACAAATTTCTTCCAGTCAGAGAATGTTGCATATAATTAAGTTTTTGCTTGATGCATAATGTTAAAAGATTTATAGTTTAAAGTTTTAAAAAGAGACTTTTCCATTTGATTACATTTTGTATGATGGATTATGCAGAAAAAGTAGAATTGGGCTGAAAGATCTATCGCTTTATTACCTATTCAGGTTGTAAATCGTGTTTTTAAAAAGTAACTAAGTCACTAAGTAACTAAGTAATTAATTACTTTTGAAAATAAGTAATCAGTAAAGTAACAGGATTATAATAATAATAATAATAATTAGTAATTACTTTTTGTAATGATTAATCCACTCATATGTTCAAGCTCTTCAATAGATAAATAAAATACAATACAAAAGTAACATTCTTACTTTCAATATCTGGTAGTTTAGTAAAAACTTAATTACAACTTGCCTAATGAGGCACTGGCAAGACCGCGTGTCAACTGCTTTCAAAAAGTTCTGTGTTATTATTAAAATACCTGCACTGATTTTCCTGATTTCCTTTTTTGGATTTCCTTAGTTTGGTTGTCTTAGCAGACTTTTACTGGTTAACCTTCCCTCTGGCATGTTTTGTCCTACTCTGTAAGTTCAAAATGGCTTCATCATACTTCCTGCTAGTCTGTGTCCTCCATTTGTATCTCTGTAAAAACATCCTCCTAAAAGAACAAATAGCAGTCAGGAGACATCTGTATCTTTTTAAGTTGCTTATGGCTACTTTCATCTTTTGTATACAGTCTATGTGTGAGATGAAAAGTGTGAGGTTGAAACAAGGCTATATGCACAATTGGGTTAATGATGTGAAAGATGTTAAAGTATGCATAGCCTTTGCAATTGTAGTTACAGTAGAAACAGGTGGGATAGCGGTGTTAAAGCAAACTTTCATTTTTTAAAACAAAGAAGTGACAGCATGCATAACAGCATCTGTAATTTTGATTCTTTGGACGTGTTTTGTAGGCGTTGTAATGGAGAAATGCATGACTCTACTGTGCTCCTCACTTTTCATCGAGTAGCTGAATTCAATTTGAAAATACTGCTTAATTCAGCTAAATGAGGTATGTCAAAACTGTATTTAAATAAAGTACATGGGGATGAGAGTCCTTCATCATTCTCTGTATCTCTCATCATGCGCTGTGTGGAAGAATATTCACCTGCTGCATTAAGAAATCAATCTTGTAATGAGTCAAAGCAGCAATAAAAAAGATTTTATGGTGTTGAGCTGCAGTAAGCGTGAAACTCAATGATAAGAGCTTATTGCAATGTCATATATTTGATCAATGTAACAGCTCATGTGTCTTTTTATAATACACATAAGCCCCCCACACACACACACACACTCCCCCACCTTGAATACATCAATCGAACAAGCTTAAAATATAAGACAGAAAATTGCAAAGAAGGAAAATGTTTGCCTGTTTAGATTTTCAACACATTAAGTGGGTTGAAGGAGTTAAAGCACTGTGGTCTCAGGCTTTATCTTAGGGTTCAAAACATTTGTTTTCTTATAAGGTTGAATAACAGTAAATTACAGAAACATGAAAAGATCTCAAACAGATCAAATCCTGTGTAACTTTTCTTGACATTGCATCATTCACCAGTGTCTTTTTAATCACGCATCATCAGCCTTTTTATCCCCCCTGCCTCCCTTTATCATGTTACTTAATCACAGAGTGACATCATCAGCGTACTTCCTCCATAGCTCAGTGCAGTGGGCCGGAAGCTCATGCTGCTTGATAACCCACAGGAGTTATGACAGCATTTCAAACAAGGCTTTCAGAGGTCGTGGGAGGAGGGGGTGACACCTGATGAGCAGCTCGGCCTACTCATGAAGCGTTAACAGAAGCGGGGAATTGGGGGGCTAAATGATGCAACTTTCTATATGTATGAAGAATATAATCCCATCTCACACTGCATTATGACAAAATTATTCTGATAGCCAGCTATGGCCTTGAGGGGGAGCATCTTCTTCTCTGCTGCTCTCTCGCTTGACACACGGAAAGCAGAGAGAGAGGGGGTGGAGACTATACTGACAAATCAGATTACACAGAGCTTAAATTATTTGGTTGCAAAGCAAGTGATAGACTGCACAGCTGAGCAGAACGAAGGGTCTGCAGGGCATGAAACCGAACCCCAAACCCAGCTGACATGCCAATGAGTCAGTCGCTACAAAACCGTACTGGGCAGCCAATCACTGAACTCTTAAAATGCTTGGTTAACATTTAACAGGGGTGATTTCTTTAATAAATCTCAAGCAATCTCAAACTCAACACGTTGTCGTCAGCACAGTAGTTGGTGGCAGAGTTTCTCTGTTTGAGTTGATCAGCCCTTTTCCAGTTTGTGGCAGAAGAAGAAGTAGTAACTGGACATTTCTTGGAGGAATTGACAGTATCGAGTGGGCCGATCATAGTCAGTGCAGGCTGCAGGACTACAGTTCTATGAAAGTGCACGGCCTTTCTCAAACACAGGGTTTCAGAAAGGTTTGCAGTTCAGAGATACCTACAGCATAGATTCAGGTGGTTGTTACACTCTGTAACACCAGCTGTATTTGTTAGTGTTAGAAAAGTTTGCTGCTTCCTTGTGGCTGGAACAGAAAAACTGAAATGGATAAGAAATACTCTCAGTCCTGTTCTGAGCTACTTTATGCTTTATGTTGTATAACATCACATAAAAAGTACATTGTGCATTGTTGCCTACTTGGAGTCCAGGGAAGTAGAAAGTATTGACAGGGTCCCTGAAGGGAGCACCTAAACTCTAAGTTTTGGGAAAAACTGATAATAGTTTTTGATGTGTTTCAGATAGAATCACTAATTTCTTTGTTCCTAAAACTTTGCTGCAAGCTTTTGGAGAACAATTTAATAAAATAAAAATCTATCATCCCCAGTAGTGACCTCAGATGGCTAACTATAATATAAGTGTGCTATAGCTTTCAGATGTTTTCTTATTTAATTCCATCACAAATCTTTCTGCAAAAGTGCAAAATTATCTTTGGAACCAAACAAACGAATGAACTGCCTCCTTTCTGTGTGTCTAACTTCACACTTCTGACACCTTCATTGAATATTGCTCCTCACATAGAAAGTCTTTGATAATCAAGCCCCATCTTAATGTACTTATAGTACTGTATCACTCTATTAGAGCTCCTAGCTCTCAGACTGCGGGCTTCCTAGAGTATTTAAAAGTAGAATGGGAGGCAGAGCCTTCAGGTTTCTGGCCTCTCTAATGTGTAACCAGCTTCCAGTTTAGATTCAGGAGTCAGACACCATCTCTACTTTTAAGACCCTAGTGATGCTTCAATAGGTCTAGGAAGCTGAGGGCTTCCCATGATGCATTGGGCGTTTCTTCTTCAGTCACCTTTATTATTAATCTCTGGCTCTCATCCACAACCGATCGCAGTAGATGGCTGCCTCTCCCTGAGCCTGGTTCTGCTGGAGGTTTCTTCCTGTAAAAAGGGAGTTTTTCCTTCCCACTGCCGCCTCATTGGGGTACATGTGATTTTTAGGGGTTTTCTGTGTTTTCTTTGTATTATTTTGGGGTCTTTACCTTACTCTTGACCTGTTGTTGTGATTTGGTGCTATATAAATAGAATTGAACTGATCTGAACTGAATTGGTTATTTAACTTGGGTCACAACACAGCTGCCTTTTTTTTGAAAAGTTCTGAATTTCTCTATACAGTTTCAATAAACACGTGAACGAAGCTGATATAGAATATAAAAGCAGGCACTAACAGGACACGACAACTTCTTCAACCTTGAAGCCACCTCATAGAAAATAAATGGGGTTTAGGGGTTATGATTTGCCTACATGTGCGAGCACAGCCAGCCTTTACCAGACTTCTATTATATTTCACCTCTCTTTAAGTAGTTGTGATTTTTAGTGCCCAGTTATTTTTATGTTTGCATGCCTGCAACTTTTACAACTACTATAATATGGCTTCCTGCCTTGGCTGCATATCATCTTAAAATTAAATTCTTTTTATGCAGCAAAGTAGTTAAAGGTGGCAAAGAAAATCAGACATCGACATAGAGATAGAAACATCTACATTTTAAAAACGGCTGCAAGTTTTTTTCTTGTCTGAGTGCAAAACACTGATTTTGAAAGTGCAGCAAGGGTGGCTTTTGTGATCCCACATTCCAACAGCACTCGCTGTCGGCTTCTTCAAGTGGAGTGAGGGGCGACAAAGGTGGTTAGCCATTGTTACATAGACAGGTATAGTAATTACATTCTCCTCCATTCAGTTCCTATCTCCATACAGCACCAGCAAACCCCTCTCAAACTCCATTATACGCTTGCCAAATTGAACAAAAGCCCAACATTCAATGGTTTTGGCACTCAGAAAGAGACACTGACCCCTTCTGGGGTTAGACATCAAATTGTGTCATGGTCTCGGAAGAGGCAGACTGCGACTTTTAATTTATGGTCTCAGAGCGGGGTGTCGTATCAGCCGCTGGATTATCCTCATCTTGGCACCAATGCACTTGAAAGCCTTCACCCTCACTCTGATTGGGTTCAGGTCTTCAAATTTAACACTTTGCATGTTTTTTTCTGTTTCTGTAGCATCGTAATGTAGACATCTCTCTGGTTTTAGTGAGATCACATAGAAGCAGCTTTGTGTTTTTTTAATTTTTTTCATCTGAGTGTACGTTTGAACTTAAAGGCAGTTTACAAACTTGTCATGAAAATAACCCAACGCAACACACTGCTCTCCATAACAATTACTCTAATTACACAATAACTTATGTTTTGATATTTGTCATGTCAGTCACAGGAAAAGTTTATCCTTTTTTTAGCGGAAAATATGACTTTTGACAAAAGAATAATTAACAGGAAACTCCACTCTTGATTGTTTGTCACAGGCAACTTTTCAGATACGCTCTAAATTGCAGTAAATTGAACTGTTAGGGCTCAGTAGACAATTCCTAATGAATACAAGGGCGACACACACATCTCCTCCGCAGTTGCTTGAGAGCGCACAGATGTTAGAGTGGAGCCTGAAGTAGCACACAAAGCAAGGCACTTGTCTTGTCTGATGAGAGGGCTCATTTGGAACTGCCATTAGTAGACATATGATTTATGACTCTGTCTGCCTCTCCTGCAGAGACCACCGCTTTCACTTCAGCAACAGCATCCCAGAACAGAGCATCTCCCTGCTTCTGTCTTGTAGCTCAAAAGCAGCACAGTGAGCTTTAGTGGTTTGGATCGATGGTAAGGAGAGGGTGTTACATGCCATTAAATAAGATCTCTGTTTAAAAATAGATGCAATGATGAATGGAAATAAAGACACGGGAGCAAATGTTCCCCTGTGGTCCACATCTTACAAGAAGTTCCCTGCAGGTACTTTCACAGGGTACCACCATTTTTAGGGACTGAGAATGTGGAGCAGGTGTAAATTAGGATTTCCTTTCTTTTTTCTCCCAATGGAAACTTCTTTGCCTCACTTTTGTTAAGGATGAGTCTGCTGAGTTCTTAATTTAAGAGGCTATTTAGGGGAATTGAACAGGATGCGTGTTTTAGTGAGCTAATTTTAACCATGAGAGCTTCGCTGAAATTAAAGCCATTTTGCCTGAGTGTCCTGCCTATGAGAGGCCGTAGCAGGAGCTTAGAGACACACCTGACATAATGATTATTATTTTTCATGAATACATTTTCATGTTTGACGTTCTGCGTCACAAACCAATGTCAGCACAATCAGGCTGTGTTGTGCTAAAGAGTCATAGCACATAAAACTAAACAACAATAAAAAACAACAATAAGTCTGTGGACAAACAAACATGTTATACAGTTATGCAATATTGATACAAAGGACTGATATATTGATGCTTACTGAGTACACTTATGAGATCGCTAGAGGGTCCTGTGTCCTGGATTTAGTGGATTTGTTGGGAGAAATTATGTTTTGTACTAGTTTATTGTCAAGGGGGCCAGAGGCCTGTACCAGAACTGGACTCAGGATGTTTGTGGGCGCATGGGTTGGACCAGGGATTGTAGTGGATACTGAGATGGAGTGGCTTACTTGGGCAGGAGGAGTCTGAGGCTTGCAGGGGGAGGCAGAGGTCGAGTGACTGGTAGAGGAGTGTTAAGATGGTCTGACCTGAGTTTTCCAGGTCCCTGCATGGGTGGTGATGGCAGGAGGGCAGGCAGGTTAGTGCGGTTGGTGATACTCCCTCAAGTGTGGCTGAAAATCCTGTGAGGGTTTGTGACCAGAAACTAAAAGGTGAATCTTAGTGGTGGTGTCGTGGAGTAGTGGTCCGGCGGAGCTAGGAGCAAAGAAAACAAGGTAAGCAAAGAATGACTTGGATCTTAAGCTAGAATTTGAGCCTGTTACCAACTTAGGTGGGTTGACAAACTGACGGCGAGATGACAGTGAAGCTGGCCATAAATATTCTTTGTTTATTGCCAAGAATTAACTCCAGGTGCGCTGCCCGGGTGAGAGGATGGTAGGCCAGCCCGAGGCGGGTACAGGAGGCAGGGGTCCACACAGGCCACACCCAGCTGCTCACACAGACCATGACAGATCATGACAGTGTTTTATTGTGTTTTCATGCCTCTACACAGCGCAGAGAGCAGATCCTCTCACAGTAATACTGGATGTTGCTCTGTCAGTAGAGCTGTGTGTGATAGTGCAAATTTTGGTATCGATCTGATACCAAGTAAATACGACACCAGTGTTATCGATACCAATACCGATTCTTATAAAGGCAGTTTGTGTGTCATAAATCATCATTCATTTGCAAATTCTGAAACATTTTAATCACTGGGATTTTTATTTTCCATATAATTAGTCAGTTCAACAAAATACACCTTTTAGCTTTTTATTTATTTGGAAAGTGTGTTTTTTGAAGATCTGGAGTGTAAAGGTGCACTTTGGGTCATCTTCTGTTGTTTGAATGCTCTATAGGCTATAGGCATTTTTCATGGTGCATGTTTGAGGAATATCTTTTTCATTTCCAAAAGAACCAAAACAAAATCAATTTAACACAATTCAGTGGGCTACATACTGAACTTGGAGCATAGAAATAAAGTATTAATCTTGCTAGTATTGATCCAATAACAGTACCAGCGTTGTTATTGATTCCATCAATATTTGTGCCCAGTGCCCAGAATGAACAGTCTAAAGTTGGACTCTGCAGGGGGTATTTTGGGTTTTTAGCAGCCGTGATAGTCGCGCATACAAAAAGGAGGAGAGGTAAAGAGTCTATAATCCAATGGCTGATATCACCAAATCTGCCATTTTGATACTATAAAAACCTGATATTAACCCCCCTTTTGGAAATGCACTCATTTACATCTGTTGTCCACAAGGCTACAGGTCCTGATGGTATCCCCGGGCGTGTTCTCAGAGCGTGTTCTGGGGAGCTTGCAGGAGTCCTGACAGACATATTCAATCTGTCCTTGGCCCACGCTGTGGTACCGGCCTGCTTCAAATCCACCTCCATCGTCCCGATACCCAAAAACTCCAACCCATCTAGCCTCAATGACTACCGCCCAGTAGCCCTCACCCCCATCATCACTAAGTGCTTAGAGCAGCTGGTCTTAGCACACTTCAAATCCTGTCTCCCCCCCACCCTGGACCCCCACCAATTTGCATACCGCCAGAACAGGAGCACAGAGGATGCAGTCTCCATCGCACTGCACTCTGTCCTCTCACACCTGGACAACAACAACACCTACGCCAGAATGCTGTTTATAGACTTCAGTTCAGCATTCAATACAATCCACCCCTCACAACTCATCAGGAAACTGACAGACCTGGGCATCAGTTCCCTCATCTGCAAATGGTTACTGGACTTCCTGACCAACCGCCCCCCAACATGTCCGACTGGATAACCGCTGCTCATCAACAATCACAATGAACACCGGTGTACCACAGGGCTGTGTGATGAGCCCTTTCCTCTACTCCCTCTTCACCCACGACTGCAGACCTGCTGATGGTTCCAACACCATCATTAAGTTTGCAGATGACACCACGGTGATTGGCCTCATCAGTGACAACGACGAGGCCGCCTACAGGGGAGGTGGATCGTCTGGCTGAGTGGTGCGACACAAACAACCTGCTGCTTAACACCGAGAAGACTAAGGAGCTCATCGTGGACTACAGGAGGAATGCTGACCCACATCCACCCATCCACATTAAGGGGCGGCTGTGGAGCGTGTGAGCAGCTTCAAGTTCCTGGGAGTCCACATCTCCGAGATCTCACCTGGACGACCAACTGCTCCAAGCTGGTCAAGAAGGCTCACCAGCGCCTCTTCTTCTTGAGGACTCTGAGGAAGAACCACCTGTCCTCAGACATCCTGGTGAACTTCTATCGCTGCACCATCGAGAGCATCCTGACCAACTGTATAACAGTCTGGTGCGGGAACTGCTCTGCCTCGGACCGGAAGGCCTTGCAGAGGGTCGTGAAAACTGCCCAGCGCATCGCCGGAGCACCACTTCCTGCCATAAAGGACATCTACAGGAAGCGGTGTCTGAAAAGGGCTGGGAAAATCATCAGAGACCCCAGTCACCCATCACATGGACTCTTCACCCTCCTGCCCTCTGGGAGGCGCTACAGGAGCCTCGGACTAAGACCACCAGGTACCGGAACAGCTTCTTCCCCACAGCTGTCAGACTCCTGAACTCTGCCTCCTGACATCTGACCCACGTTAAACTCATGGACTGAACATACACACACCCACAACCACTAGCACTTTACCACTACTGTATAGTTCTGTGTAGATAATCATTCTGTACATACGATAATTTTAATCCCACAACTGTTTATAACTTACATAGTTCACATTCTGTATAACTGTATATCTCAGATTTCTGTATAGTTTTTATTTCATATTTATATCCTGTTCATAGCCTGTACATAGCTTGTACTCACTACAGCCTGTACATACTTATAGTTATAGAATATTCATAACATACTTTACACTGTGTACATTATAACATACCATAATAGACCCATTTCTGTAATATACTTACACATCTCTATTATTGCTAATTTATATTGTAATATATCTATATCACGACTAAAGCACTTTCTGGATGGATGCAAACTGCATTTCGTTGCCCTGTACCTGTGACATGTGCAATGACAATAAAGTTGAATTCTATTCTATTCTATTCTATTCTTACCATGTTTGACATTTTGTCTAAACGAGCAACCTGATTAATTTATTTACTCAGCTGGCCTTCTTAATATTTATGTACGACTTTAAACATGGCACAAGTATAAACTGCATGACTGATCTGCTCACACGATTACAACTAAATGTCCTGTGCCAATAAACCTTCTTTACATTTGGCAACTTTTCAAGTTAAAACATTGGTTGTGCATGTTTGCTATTCTCAATCCACAAATGAAATCTGTCTCTATGAACCTGTGTTAGGGGCGGGGCAGCTGCAGCAGTGCGTGCACATAAAGAAGACGTAGAAAAATGAAAAGTTATATACGACACACTATTCAATGATACTGAGACCTGCTGTGATGTATGGTTTGGAGATGGTGGCAGTGACAGAAAGATAGAAGCCGACCAGAGTGGACAAGGTTAGATGTCCAAATCATCTCAACATGTGCAGAGGAGGGCTGATATATCAGACAAAAGATGTTGAACATGGAGCTGTCAGGCAGGAGGAAAAGAGGAAGACCTCGGAGGACGTTCATGGATGTAGTGAAGGAGGACATGCAAAAAGTTGGTGTGACAGAGGACAATGTTAGGGATTGGGTGAGATGGATGAAGGCACTGTGGTGATTTGTAACAAGAACAACCAAAGGAAGAAGACTCATCAGAAGTGCAAAAGATTGTTTGAAAGAATGGTAAAAATCGCAGTCACACTACAGTGCTCTGCATTGCTGTTATGGTGGCGTCTCAAAGAAGCCTAGAGGAACTTTAATGTAAAATAGGCATATTTCTTAATGACAGAATGAATATTGAAAAAAGCCTTCTTTAATCTCTCTCCTGCCTCCAACTCTTAATCTTCTGATTTGACTTTCTCCCAGTGAAGAATTTTGTTTTAACATCTTCTGTATTGGAATGAAAAGTCTCTGAAACTGTCTCTGCTCTACAACATGAATTCATGAATAATATCCAGCATATAATATATATATAATATTAGGAGGCTCCCTCAGTTTTTTCAGAAAAAAAGCAAACTATATGTTTTCCCTTTGTGCATTTAATGCATGGATAAAAAGGACTTAGTTTTGCCACATTCATCGGATGCACCATTTACTTCTTTACTTGCCTCCTCCTCCCCTATTTGACCCAAGTTTCTTACTTTTGTAACTCTCTGCCTGCTCTTTGTTGGATTTCATTTTGTGGTTGCTTAGCCTGCCTGCAGGTCTGTTTGATTTTTATTCCATTTTAAGCTGAGGCTGTTTTATCATACCTCATCTGCCTCCTAAATCTGTTTTTGAGTACAAGCCCAGTCAGCCAGTGTTACAAACCCAGGATGTTGCTCTAGTACAGCAGGTGCTGTATCCAACTGAATCACCAGGAAGGCCCGAGGCAAAGCTTTTTCTATCAAATGCCTCGTAGTAAAAACACGGCCTCGGAGGGCACGTAAACCTGGTCACCTGTCACTTGTGTTTCACATTTTCTCAGTGATATTTCCACCAAATGTTAACCAGTTGCTGTTTTGACTTGATCCTAACAGAAGAAATAACATCAGAGCTATTTGGTCTTCGCATATGGATATAAGCCCTCCGTTTAAAAATTTGCTCGCTGTCTAATGGCTCTCTCTTCTCTTTAAATAGGAAGTGGGTGCTGATGGTGGCAGGACTGAGGTGTTGCTCCCCGCCTGGGTGCTCTGCCATGCCACATCTGTCCATCTGTCAAGCACACTGGGCCATCAATCAAGTCGCTGAGCGCAGGTACAATGAACAACCATTAATCACTCTGAGACATGGATGCTGATGGGTGTGCTGGGTGGGGGTTGTTAAGAACTGTGATTTTACACATGCTTGTATCTGAGTGTGTATGTGAAAGCAAGGTGAAGTACACTGTGCTATAAATATGTTGCGGTGGTTGAACATATTTCCTAATTGGCCGGCTGTGTTTTGCTATTTATTGATTTGTCCAGCTGAGCGTGAGTTCAGGTCAAACCTCTAGATTCTGATCTCTGCTTGTTCAACTCTGTATAAAGATAATTAGTGCAAGAGCCGGCAAATGGGTGTTAGCATTAGGGCAGAGATTCTCTTTCTGAGATGCAAGGTTTTTAAGAGTGTGGTAAGAGCCAAGAAAAGTGTACTATGATGTGAAATCTTCTCTCTTGTTTGGTTGTATCAGCCTGCTTATATGCATCTGATATGAGGAGAGAGAGGACAGAGGCCCCCTTTCACTTCTGGCTGCTACTGTAAGTGTAGTAACATCTTCTTCATAAATGATGAGGAAATCATGAGTACACAACTACGAGAGCATAGTTTGTAATTTCCAACTTAGGCTGTCTGAACCACGACGAAACTGTAATTATGGATTTCTTTGTTATTCTATGTTTGTTCTGCCTCTGGCAATGTGTTGTTTTGAGAGATAGATACGGAGGTCCTGATCTGCCAGAAACGCGTACATCACAAAGCAGCGGTTGCTGCTGGATTCAGCTCTTGGGGTTACTACCTGCTGTGGGAATTGAGTGTAACAGCGTGAAACCTATAGCAACATGTTAAGTAACGCTCAGGGAGCATTATAATAATGCACCAGTGGGAATTAATGTAGACAACATAGTGCTCAGGGGCGCACTCTAACAGAGCGTAACTCATGCAGGTGCAGGGTTTTTATTTTGGAGGTTGACGCAGCTGAATTTAAAGCCCCTTTGAGAGATGTGATCAGTTTGGTAGCCTCAGTTTACACTTTATGCATGTGACATTCGAGGTGGTTAATTTTTCCATCACTAACTCTAACTAGGTCCAGAGCTCGGACCTTCTTATGGAAAGAGCATGTGGTTGATTATGGATGAATATTACAAAACTTTGCTGGTCAAGTTATCTGTTTTCAGTTAATTTGGAAGACGTTCATTTCTTCATCTTCATGCATCTCACTTGTTGATTCTGTATTCTTTGTGACTGCTTCCAAAATGACTTTAGAGATCAAGCATACAGATCAAGTCTCCTGCAGCCAATTGAAAAAGCTCACACACTGAGAAACAAGGGATAAGCTTAGCTTTGCAGGAGCAATGCTGATACTCGGTCTCCAGTCACTGAGCTGAGAAGAGTGAAGTAACTGAAGAGAGTAAATTGAGATGGATAGTTGAATTTACCTTCTTTGTATCTGTGTTTGTTATGCCTGTTTTTGTTCTTTGCAATATTTGTTGCAAGAGACTGGAACAAAAACACTGACTGACACTGCTTCTTTAAATACAGCAGAGTCTAAAAGTCCAGTCTTGCTGAAGGTCTTTTTAAAAGATTTTATTTGGACATTGGCTTCTTTTTCAGTTATTATAGTCCAGTCCTTGTACCTGGCCATTTTCAAAGGAAATGTTGTTATGCTTGTTAAACCCTTTAGACCCTTTAAACCCTACTTATAAGTCATCCAAACATAAAATTGGCTCCTGTCCCAAGGGATGAACCAGTATTGTGTCTACACATTACAGACAACTTAGCAAAGAATCAACTTTAAATTGTAGCTTTATGCACTTTGATGCTAGCGGCTTGTTCCACAAACAAATAATATGTCCCAATTTCTTTGATTGAATCAATAGAAAATGCCTAAGAAGACACAGGTTAACAGCATAAAATAGTATTTTGTACCAACAAGGTGCTTCCCAAACAACATTTAGAAGCTGAAAATGCAGCATATCTCAGCATGGTTTGCATGATGTCCTTAAAATACTTGAGGAAACTGGAAAAGTGGAGGACAAAAGAAGCCGCGTCAGGCCTAAAAAAAACTATCTACAGCAGATAAACATCTGAAAGAAATCTAGTAAAAGACCTGACACAGGACCTGAGGGATGCATCTGGACCTTCTGATGATCCATGTAGTGTTCACTGAAGCATTTTTAGAAATGGTCTCAGTGGAAGGGTGGCTGCCTTAAGAAAGAAAAAGAGGGAGAAAAGGCTGAGGTATGCCACATTAAACCAAAACTGGAGTGAAAACTAGAGGCAACAGGTCTGATGGAGTGATGAATCCAAATTTGACATTTCTGGTTCAGAGTATTGCCAGTATGTTCAGATAAGATCAGGAGCGATAACAGGTTACAGTGAGTGTCTACAGACATCTGTAAAAGACAGATGGAGGCTCTGTCATGGTTTGGAGCTGCATTTCAGCCAGTGGTGTTGGAGATGCTGTAGAAACTGATGGAATTATGATTTTGCAATGCATTACCATCTGGAAAAACTATTGGCAAGCCTTAAATATTCAGCATGACAATGATCTCAGACACACACTGCCAATGCAGTAAAATCATACCTGGACAGAAAAACACACAGTGGAACACCATCAGTCATGGATTGGCCTCCCCAGAGTCCGGACCTCAACATTATTGAAGCAGTGTGGGATCATGTTGACAGAGAACAGAACAAAAGGCAGAAACATCCACAGAAGAGCTTTGAATGTCCTTCAAGAAGCCTGGAGAACTATTCCTGAAGACTACTTAAAGACATGAGAAGAAAGCTGCCTAAGAGAGTTCAGACTGTGCTGAAGAATAAAGGTGGTCACACCAAATATTGACTTTCAAGCTTATTAGAAATGTACAAACTCTTTTATTGTCTTATATATTTTGTTTTCACATTTCAATAAATCACTGAAGCTATTTTCCTAGAAAGATATCTAGAAATAAGATGTAGCTTAAGACTTTTTATCAAAAAAATCCTACTTTAACTAACAAAAAACTGTGATTTTCTTCTGACACCATCTGTCCACGAGCCAATTAGAGTTAAAATATGCCCAGGTCACAGTATAAACTGTGTCATTTTGCTGTATTTCTTCAGTTATGCTGCTGCATGTATCGGCGAAACATGGGCAGAATGCAAAGTGTGGTTGTGGATTAATTTGGTATGTGGAGAAGACAGTGCTGCCAGAGAAATCTTTAATAAAAGATAGACGCCCTCCAACCTGATGCACTGGGCTGTAGAACAGGGGGAGAATGAAGAAGAGTTCCTTGGTTGGAAATAAGAACAGAAAAGGAAATGTCAGCTTTTATTTTTTATTTTTTCGTTGTTGTCATGCCCTTTTAAACATTCACATTTTTTAAGACACTGTCATTCTGTACATATGTTACAAGAGCATGTTTCAGCTTGACCAGCACACGCTTCTTGAGGTAAAATGAAACACTTCTGTGGTGATAGGGCATATTAGCAGCACTGATTTAAACACAAGTTGCTTAATAGCAGTAATGAGAAAGGGCATGGAATGGTTTATTCATGGCGTATTTTATTTTTTTATTTTCATTTTTACAGTGGCTCACCTTAGACCTCTAGATTTAACTGCCCAGGCACATCAAGAGAAGAAAAACATAGCGAAATAAGAGCGAGCGAGAGAGAAAGAGAGAGGGAGGGAGGGAGCGTAAAGAATGATAATTTGCTATATGAATAAATAATTTAAAAACAAACACAGAGCTAAGCTGTAGAATAAAACGCCCAAAGGCAATTAACTCAGGGAATGAGAGAGGGCAATTAATTTTGTTTATCAGTGATGTAGAACTTTTATATGGGCCCATGAGGTTTAGAAAAGTCCCTGTTATGTGATTTTATGATGCATGTTTTATTCAGATGCACACTGGTGACTTTGTGGTCCCTGTGACTGTCCAGCTGCTAAGTATATGAATTACATACTTCAAAAACCTCTTAGATCCAGGTTGGAGCTGCATGATTTTTTTCTCTCCTCTGTTTCCTCTGCGCATATATTTAACCAAAGCAGCTGATAGCACTAACACATCCAAAATGTTATTGGATTTAGGCTCTGGTTTCACTCTTTGCAACCTAGTTGTCTTTGTTTTTTTCCTAAATGTACTGCTGACCCCTTGCAAGACTCTTTAATGCCATGAAAGGTCGTCAAACCGCACTTCATGAACGATTTTAATATTTTAGCCAAATCTCTTTGAGAATTAAGTCTGTGCGCTTTATGACCTTTGCTTTTGAGTCTAGACTTTGCAGCACCCAGTAGAGGACGGGACGGATGAGTTGAAAGGGCGCATGAAGTTGAATGTGTCTGCGCTTGTGTTTGATCATCGCTGTCTTGTCTCTTTTTTTTTTTGCAGCACTCGCCCACTCCTGTAATTGAGGGACGTAATGAAAATGTGGAAGCTTGTACGCTGAAAGCTCAAGCCTATAAGCGCTGCAGCAGATACGAGGTCGCGCTGATATCAATAGCCTTTCAGTGCTCATTATGCAGCACAGACAAGAGATCAAAATAAATGCACTACGGTCGTCACAATCAAGGTTTTTCTTGTGAATGTAAATTAGTATGACCTGTGTTCCGTACCTGAAAATCAGATTATATTCTCCTAAAAAATGTAGGCTTTTTGAAAGAGGGTTTCAGAAAGGCAGTAGTTTAAAAGTATTAAGAGAAGAGATACATTGAAAAAAATGCTACAGCTTGTAATTTCTTCAGCATTTTTGTGAAGGAAATTTGAGGAAATAGTTTAAGGTTTCTCCCAAAGTAACAAGACAACAAGACAAGTCAGAACGCTACATATAATTAATATACACTCAGCTGACACTATTCGACACATCTCACTAGTACCTGCTTGGACCCTCTTTTACCTTCACAACTGCTTTAATTCTTGATGACATGGACTCAGAAAGGTGCTTGAAACATTTCTCTGAGATTTTGCTCCATATTGGCATGACAGCATCACATGGTTGCTGCAAATTCAATGAGAATCTCCTGTTCCACCACATCCCAAAGGTACTCTACTGGACTGAGATCTGGTGACTGTAAAGATAATTTGAGTACAGTTAACTCATTGTCATATTCAAGAAACCAGTTTGAGATGATCTGAGCTTTTTGACATGCTGTGTTTTCCTGCTGGAAGCAGCCACTGAGGTCACAAAGGGATGGACATGATCAGCAACAAACCTCATGTAGGCTGCGGTGTTTAAATTATGCTCACTTGGTATTAAGGGGGCCAAAGTGTTCCAAGAAGATATCCCCCACATGGTTACACCATCATCTGAATGTTGCAGTAGAAATCAAGACTGATCTTCCAATCTACTGTTGTCCACTTTTGATGAGCCTGTGTGAATTTTAGCCTCAGTTTCCTGTTCTTAGCTGACAGAAGTGGCACCCGGTGTGATCTTCTGCTGTAGACCACCTGCCTGAAGGTTTAATGTGTTGTTTAGTGATGCTCTACTGCATACCTTGGTTGTTATCAGGTGTTTAAGTGGGTGGGAACGATGTGGAATGACATTCAGATAATCAACACTTAAGGAGAAATTGAATCTGATAAGCAGGTTAATTCATGTTATTGTTAAATTAGTTAATTTTTCTTGTGCTGCAGCCTGAGATTGCTTCCACTGATGGCATGGAAACACTGGAGCCAGCCATAAGAAAACAAAGATGTCCCCCTGCCCGCCCAGACCATCATTCTGTTTATTTCATCCCTTTGATGTGTTCATGGTGCAGATGTAAATAAAGTTGTGGTCAGAGGAATGGCCAGAAACAGATGCTCTTTGGAAAGTAATTTGAAGTAAAATTTTTCAAGCAGCTCAACTGATATCTCCAAACTCACCACCTGTTTCTCTGCAGGCCGTCACAAAATACTTCTATGAGCAAAATGCACAGTTTCTGTATTTCAAAGCATACAGCAACTGTATCCTGGAAATATAAATCTTACTGTCCTAATTCATCTTAAAGTTTTTAAAGCAGATATTACATCTATACAAGATGTGTTGCTGAATCTCTGGTAAAACAAATTCAAGTATACTAGGTTTTTCAGAGTATTTCTCAGAGATTGCATGAAAAATATATTTTGGTGTACTTTAATTCAGGCTACACTGGTGAGTTCAGAGGTTCCCAAAGTGGGGGGCGCGCCTAGCATAATGGACAGGTTTTTGACGGGGCTCCCACACAAACGCAAAACAGAAGATGAAGCATCGCCAAATATGTTTCCAAACCAACTTCCCTTCACCTGCACAGTTTGGACCAAGGTGCGTGTGTACACCAAACTGCGTGTGTATATGTAAGCATGTAAAAACTGCAGATAGTAACATTAACAGCAACAGTATTTGGTCTCTATCCGCCATTGTAGAAATTCATCTCATGTAAACAATAAGGTGGCGCACTGCGTGACGTGAAAAAAGGCACATACCTTTGACATTGCGTGACGAACTCCGCATTCCTCACCCACACGTAATCTCCGTTTTCGGTGATTCGAAACGCCGTTTATGTGTGGACGAAAGGTCCAAACGCATAGAAAAAGCTGCGTTTTCAAAAATACCCGTGTAGGTGTGGACATAGCGTAAAAGAGTTAATAGTTTATTTTATTGCTACCTGTAATTTATTGCAGTTTACTTTTATTTGTTTAATTGTTCACTAAAGGTTTAAGGTGTGAAATAACTGCACTGGAGTTTGAAAACAAAATATGGGTGTGTGTGGTTGGAGGATGTGCTTGTGCGGGGGGGGGGGCAAGATTTTCTTCTAAAGCAAAGGGAGGCCTAGCAAAAAAAGTTTGGGAACCACTGGGTTAGTTTAATGCGCGATGTTGGACTCGTGCAGCAGGCTTCTGTGCTGAGGTGAAAACAGGTGAGTTGCAGGCACGGAGCAAGACAGAATCAACTTTTTAACACGAGGAGCCAATTTCACTAACATGGCTAGCTCAGAGCTCAGACAACAACTTCTTTCTTAAGTAATAGCTGCTTAATCATGCAATGACAAACAGGTGATTTGACTATATTCAGGTGCGCAGGGACAAACTGTGTCTGCAAGACAAAGGTGTGGTTAAGTGTCCTCACACACAGACATACACAAAAAGGTGGAGCGATAGATTGAAGGGCAAGGAAGCACAGGAGGACTGGAGGGCCTTGACAGAAATCAGCCTTATATTTGTAAAACATCTCCTTATAGTTGGAGACTATACATGACTGAAAATTTATACATTTTCAGTCATGTATAAATCTTCTGTGCTGGTCATCGCTGTAGCTGGAGGCATGTTTATGTTACATCCTACTCGCTTGAGCTTCTTGAGAAACTTGTCAATGGATTTTCACCCACGTTGATTCAAGGATGAACTAATTACGTGGCCTATCAATACAAATTTGTGTTCATCATTCAGTAATAACGAGAGCATTTGACACAAAAATCTGCAACAGAGTCTGCCTTCACCGTGCCTGTGCATCTGAAAGATTTTCATAAAGGCTATTTTGATCATTATTTAACACCATAACTCAGCAACAGAGGAATTTTTTTTAATAATATTCCAACCAAACAGTCTTCCCTAAAAACGAGTGAAGAAAGAGCCAGATACAAACTGTGCCTTGACTTGTTGGTACAGGCACACAACTGCAAAGATAATTCTAGTCTTTAGACTAAAATGAGCCCTACCATATATCTGTAGTAGCCCAGACTAGACAAACAGAGCCTTGGTTCTAGAGCACATGTTTTTCACTTTAACACTGACGTTGTGGCCAACCTGGGTTCTCCTATAGGCTTGAAAAGTGAAGGGAATAATTTTATACTGTTACTACATTTCTGATGCAAAATTGCTAACCCAAAGAAATTTGTACTTTGTTTTCAAGAAATTTAACAAAGCAGCCATCTTTAGTGACAACCTTCAGCTGTCCTTTTATTTAAGTTGAGTTTCTTTTTCTGGGGATGACAGACTCTTGACATGTTTCCACGAAATAATAAGCAACAAAGCGAGCCATAGTATGTCCCCAGAGTCATGCTAAAAAAAAAAAAAATCTTGTGTGCTTCCTTTCCTTCTTAACCATTGGTTAAAAGACCTGAGTGGTTAACCTTCGGTCATCCTGATTTCTTTTTCATAACATCAAAAGACCATCTGAGACTTCAAAGTTTGTTTTGATCTGCAGAACAAACTTTTGACCTGATGAAACCAGGATAATAGGTATTGCCAAAGGACTTTGGGCAGACAGAGCTTGTGGTCTGCAGGACTCTTGATGCTGCTCAGAAGTTCTTTACCTGTGAGACAGAGGATGCTGCTGGCAGGAAAACAATTCAAAACTGCCCCTTTATCAGATTAAAAAGTCTTTTTTAGGCGAGTGTCTGGTAAAGTTAGCTGCAGTGAAACAAGAGTACGAGAGTCCTTGAATGATTTTGCCGGAGTGGTGTTAATGAGAAAATGGGATCAATCAGGTGGTGATTTAAGAATAAGGACGTCCTCAAGGGAAAGGAAATACTGTTATATTTCACAGAGGAATTACACACCTGATGAATGGGTATTAATCCTACTTGAGAATAAAAGAACAATTAGGCATGTGGTGATTCCTTAACTTTTACCTAGCCCCATTTTCGATGTTCAGTATTCACCCTATACGTTAATTTTTGATTTCAAATGAATACAGTGAATGTTTAACATCAGTATGTTCACATCCTGTAAGGATGTTGGCATTCTTTCACCTGATTTAGTTGACTCATTGACAGATCTGGGAAAACTTACCTTGCAGGAAGATTCAAAACCTAAACACAACTTTATCTACGGTTGAATTTAAAGGTATCATTAGGAAAGGAAGCATCCAACTGTTCGCTCGATTGTAAAAGAGATTTTGGTCTCAGTGGGACTTCCTGGTAAACTCACTTAAATACATTTAAGCTGTTTCACATGCACGCTGCTTTGTAACCCACCTACATTCTAGTTTTATAAAGAGTTTTAAAACAATAATTAAGCCAAAATGCAAGAATGTTGTTATATGGAAAACTAAGTGCACCCTTTAGGAAGGTAACTACAAGTTTGCAGCAAAGCGACAACAGAATGGCTGAAAAAGAAAAAATCAGAGTCCTGCAATGGCCCAGTAGAAGTCCAAACAGTAATCTGATTGAAATGTTATTGTGGGACTAAGAGAGCTGTGCACAACTGAAGGCCTCAATAAACTGAAGCAGCGCTGTAAAGAAGATCATGTGAGAGACTGATGTGCTCATATTCATGTTGTTGATCTAAACGATGGTTCTACTATTGAATCGTGAGCATTTTCTATAGATTTTTAATAAATTAATAATGACATATGTCATGCATGGTTTATCTCAGGTTGTGTTTACTTGAACCTTGTTAAGGAATAAATCACTTGTTGATGATGTCCTAATATGTAAAACCTCAAACTGAAAGAAGGTGTCAATTCTTTTTAACTTTTTTTTAACTTATTAAATCAACTATATATGGATGTGGGAGGGCGGGGAGAACACAACCAGCCAAGCATAAGTCAGTAAAGATTATGAGACATTTTTAGACAAAGAAATTTGTTTAGAAATGTCTCATGACTGCCTACAATAGATTTCAAAGTCTTTTGCGTCACTGCAATGCAACAAATAATTACATCAAATTCAGAGTTAATAAAGTGTAATCCATAGTATTGTCAGATGGTGCTATCTAAACACACAAATAGTGCATACTGGCTGACTTAAGAATCTGATCTTTGATCTGATTCACTTGCAGTGTGAACAGAGTGGATGGTTGAACACTATAGGCAAGTTTAATTTCTGGCTCAGTGATTGTAAGAGCTGAGCACTACTGTGTAAGAAAAAAAAGACCACGAGAGTCCATGACAGTATTTCTTATGGTCTTTTTTTTCTGCCTGCAAATTAATACACATTGGGCGCACTAGTCAGGATTTATGGTAGCAGGAGGGGGGTATGTGGATTGTCTTAAAATAAACTACACACCCAGTGTTCATCATCATAATTTTACCCCGTGCACAGTGTGGCTCATTAATTTAGTTTTAATCTATCTAGTCTATGACTCACAGAAAGAACCTCTATCGGGCATGGATTACTTTACAAAGCAGGATCAATTCATTGTTAATTTTAAATTGATCTTCGCATGCAACAATACTTGTTTTTTAAAATCTTTTTGCATTGATCTCTTTAGACGTCTGTACAAAGTGCAAATACTAACAGTTTTACCTGCAGAAGTTTACTTCTTTTGTCCAATAACTACATAATTCTTATAGACTATAAAACATTTCCATGATCCAACCATCCATCTGCACAGCTGCCATCTCTGTTTGTCACCACCGTCCCCATGGTCGAAAGAAACAAGCCAAAAACACTCGTGAATATCAGAAATGCTGGAACATATTTCGTAAGTCACTCCACTCCCAACCTACCTGCCCTCATTGATGCAGCAATTTCACACAAAAATACAATAATGGCTCATGACCCAGGGCATCCACTCTACTGTCACTTACCAAAACTCCTCTCTTGCCACAGATGCATATGGCTGAGGTGCAAAAGAGCCGATTCCTTATCTTTGCACAATGTATAGAAATTCGTATTTGTCTTTACACCAGAAGATTTTTACATATTAGCACCACAACTGTGAATTAAACCCTTGATACATCATGGCAAATTATTCCTGCTTGAAATGGAGTACACAATGGCGTGTAGATTCAATTTTACCAATTTAAAAGAAGCCAAGTAAATACTGTGTGAATGCAGACATCAAAGCTATTTTTTAATAAGGCGAGAAACTCGTACACTTAAAGAAGTCTGAATCTCTTGTAGCACTAAGTGTACAGTTTCTGCTGCAGTTAGGTTCGCTACGTATAATACTGATGACACTACAGAGGAAGTATATATGCACATACAAGTTTGGTTAAATTTCAGTATTTGACTTGTTGCACCACGTATGATAAAACTGATTATTGCTGATTGATTAGCCACAAAGTATATTTTATCCATCCATCCATTTTCTCCCAATGATCCAATTCATGGTCAGCGAGGAACTTGACCTTATCCTGGCTGTCACAGATGAGAAGATGGGTTATACCCTGGACGTTTTACCATTATATCATAGGTTTATGAATTTATTCATTCAATTATAAATTATTCTTTTGCTCTAAGAAATACAGAAAACAAAAGTGTTTTTAATTATGTAGAAGGGAGAAAATCAATGCTGACAACATTTTTGTAACTAAACATTAATTCAGAAAACCAGGGTTGCTATGTCTGCGATTTTTTTCTTGTGTAATTGTGCTCAATTTGAAGTTTTGCAGGTTTTTGTCTTTAAATAAAACTATTTATTTGTTTTCAAATCCTACCAAAGTAGCTGTCACAGCTCTGGTATTTGGATTTTGGATGACCCCATTTTATGTTTGCCCAGCTTGACACACCTAAACTGGCAATGTTAGCTTACCTGCTAACGTGGATGAATCTGATCTTTTATTCTATTTTATTATTCCGTTAAAGGAATTGTGTAATTCCTTTGCTCCATATTCTCAGTATGTAAAACTGAAATCAGAAGTTTGGCCTTAAAAGTATAAATGGGTGAAACTTTGTTTGTGGACACGCACAAACGAGCTTTTTGATGTCGGCAATGTCCTTGCTATCTCTGAAAGCTGCGAATAAACTGTATTGTGTTCCCTGTAGGCACCCTTGGGGCCAAACAAACTTATCTCAATCAAATCCCGTTTGCACAGCCATCCAGCATTTTAATGTTTGCGGATGGTGAAAGTAAAGAAGTCTCTCACAGCTGGATATAGTGATACTGAGAACGCAGAAAGGGATCAGAGAGGTTTGATACCCGGCCTTACAAAGATTCTAGCATGTTTGAACTTCTATAGCAGTGGAGCTGTTACCTTATTGCAGACATATTGTCGGAGCTCTAATGAAAAAGCTTGGGAAATAAACAACGCGGCATATGGTTTGAGTGACATAACGACTAGTCCATGCATTAAAGCCCCATTTTGTTTGGAAACAGTTGATTTTATTATGTCATTTCTGTGTGACTGTGCTTTTATTTTGACTTTGAACACAGCAGTGTTTGCTTGGCCTCCTCTCTTATTTCCCAGAGGTCTATAGTAAGTTGCCAAAGTCAGTAATAGGCCTCAGCTGGGGACCATGTAGGTGGAGTTTTGGATGCAGGAAGTACTGCTTACCATTTTACTGTCATCACTAATTTACTAAAGGAAATTATGGCTTTCAACACTACATAGTGTCACTGTACAAAACACCTGTCATAAAACTTAGCAGTCAGGCAGCTGATGCTCATATGCCTGTTTTATATAAAGTACAGTACTGTGCAAAATTCTTGAGCCACTCCTCATTTTGTCACTCTTCAGTCGTCGTACTAGACTGTTTTCAGAAGAATGTTTTTTCTGTGTTTGTTAAGACACTCAACCCTCATCTATGAATCATCCAAGCATGAAAATATGCCCAACTCAACGGATGCACCAGTTATGTGTCTACACTTAACAGACAACTTAGCAAATAATACATTTAAACTGTATCTTAAGGGAGTTGGTTACTAGCTGCCTGTCACAAAAACACATAATTTGTTTTCATTGTCACCAAAGACAACACAGGTTATTAGTATTTTTGCACCAACAAAGTGATTCATAAACAACTTTTAGCTGAAAATGGCATATCATGACACTATGAGTCATGGATCGGCCTCCCCAGAGCCCAGACCTCAACATTATTGAAGCAGTGTGGGATCATGTTGACAGAGAAAAGAACAAAAGGCAGAAACATCCAAAGAAGAGCTTTGAATGTCCTTCAAGAAGCCTGGAGAACTATTCCTGAAGACTACTTAAAGAAATGACAAGATAACTTGACTAAAAGAATGCACTTATTTCCCATTTTCCTACCAAAATATAAAGAACTGATGATCTACCTCAGGACCTTTGTACTTTTGTATCGCATATACTGTTACAATGAAAGCTGCTTTTAACTGTGAGCTGAATTGTCAGACAGCTCTAAAGAATTTTTACACTTTTAGTGTATTTTTTTAATCTGGAAGGGGGTGCACAGCAGTCCCACCCACTTGCTCTTCAAACCTTGTGTTTATGACAGACAGCCAATCAAAAAAGGCTTAAAGGGAGCAAAGCAAAAACAGACAGGATAAACTGAGCAGCTCTACCAAAGCCCACTATCAGATAAATAAGGAATATTTTTAACTATGGATCACATAAAGCTGCGCTAGTAGAGTCCAAGAATAAAAACATGGAGCTGGAAATGAGATTAAATTCCCCTTAAGTCCCCGTAGAAAATACAGCACAAGAAGTAATCATACATACACAGGTTCAGGGTTCAGGTTGAGGTTACTTTATTTGTATCTGTACTTGGATCTGATTTGCAGTAAGTGGGTCATCCATCCTCACATGCACATTTTCAAAACAGTACAGAAAACAGACAAGCATAATACAAGATAGCGGAGAGAAACAACAAATCCACAGCGCATCATGTAGGATATAAAAGCTCTGATTTATTCACGCTGAGTCTTCCTCCTAAAATAACTGCTGGGCCAGCAGTTATGTCTTTTATCATTTTGTTTTGCTCCAGTCACTCTAAACAGCTACAAATGGGTCGTTATATTTTATATATTTGTTATTAATTCAGAGATTTATTTACGGAGATGTAATTTATCTTCGTCAAATGTAAAAATCTAGTGCACAATAAATGAAGGTAAAGTACTAAAAAGAATTCAATGAGAAAGCCAATCCAGTTAATGTCAAAGTCTTTAAAAAGTGTTCTGTATTCAGCTACCCACAATGCCACAGTTTCAGTAGACGATAGGACTGTAAAGAGGTCAGGACAAACATTTTCAATAAATGCAGAGACGTAAGGAAATAAAAACCTGCGGCTGCTATCCTGAGGTTGAACTCTGAAGGTCCGCTCCAAATCAGTTTAGTCTAATTTCACACTGTCATTCTAAGTCGGCGGACGGAGCCGTCAAACACAGCAAGGCTAATGTGTTGTTTCTCCTCTAATGGCCGACTCCTTGGCTCTGATGTGAGCACCTTTTGAAGTCGTGCTCCCCTCGAGCTGATAGGTGTAACTAACAACCAACAAGGGATTGCCACTGAGGAAGAGCAATATTGTTAAAAGTAATAGAGGCGTTATCTCACTAATGCACTTCATACTTTACAACTGTTGGTAGTGGTGCGGGGTGAAGACAGCGTTTTCCATACTTGTGCTATTTTATAAAGCTGCGGCTCATCTCGCAGTCACTGTTTATCATGGAGAAATGAATCGCACAACAGCAGCTCTGTGCTTAATGAAAATAAATCATAAATGATGAGCCAAACCGAATTATATGGAGCAGCGTCAGTGCTGGGCTTTTGTGGGGTCACAGGTTCTTGAACCCGGGTTCTCCAGATTTAAAGTAGCTAATAAGTTTCTGGTTTCAATACTGCAGACAAATATGATGGAAATCAAAAGTGACTGAGGAGGAAATGGGCCTTGTGGAGCACCAGAGTGAAGATTGAACATTATTATGAATGCATTGTGGAATATTTTGGATGACATTATGTAAATCCCCATCTGGAGAAAATTGTTTCACCATTTTTTTTCTTCTTTTCCTTTCTCTTCTCACTGGACCTCAGTGCTTGCAGCAACAAACAAGTACAAACTCTTTAATATTACAAATGCTGCCTCAAACAGTGTGAGCTTCTTAATACAAGCTGATAATCCACAGCTGAAAATCCAGAATAAACACAGAAACTGAAGCCTGTGTCGCGCTTGTGCCAGTTATATAAACAAAAAGTCTTATTTACAGAGTTAATATATGCAGTTTTTACCGTTTTGCTCAAAAAACATTAAAAAACTTACAAAATATACACGAACTGGCCAAAAAAAGAAAAAAAAAGAAAGAGTCACCCACTCTAATATTTCTGTGGGCTACATTTAGATTTGGCCCACATTTGCTGGGGCATTGTTTTGATAAGTGTAGTTTTTATTAATACCAAAATCTTGTATTGATGATGGATGAGTCTTTTTTTGCACATAATGTTACTAAACCTTGATCTTACCCACTGAAGCAAGCACAGATAATAACACTGCCCCCCACAGGCTTGTATGGTAGGGAAGTAGGCATGGGTGGGTCAGTCCATCCTCCTTACTTTCTACCCTGATTTGCCCATCACACTAAAATGGCATAAATATGAGCTCATCAGGCCACATGACCCTTTTTCATTGCTCAAGAGTCAAATCTTTACAATACATGAATACATGAGGCATGAAAGTTTTCTTAGAGACCACACATCATTTGCACATGCACTGTCTACGTGGAAATGCTCCTGCGTCCACTTTTAAACCCAGCCATGAGCTCTACCGTTGAACTTTTGCACTGATCACTGATCACAATCATTTAAGTATTTTATCCAAGACGATGCTTCATCACTCTCCTTCCATGTGTTCGACAGATCTTGACTAAATTCTAGCAGTTTCAGCACTCTGCTTTGTTGTTTTCTTTGCTTGATGGAGGTCAATGATTTGACCCTTCTGAAATGGAGTCACTACTTTTCTACAACCACAAAATGTGCCTTTGGAAATGAGAAGTTACTAAATCAGCAAGACTTAAAAACCCTGTTGTTACCAGGTAAAACTTATTAATCATGGTAGTGATTATCCAATAGAAAGCTCTTACCTATTTGATTTGTCAAATCCAGGGAGTGACCTCTTTTTTTAATCCCTTAACGCCTTGTGTATCATATTTGATACATACAGTTTTTGTGAGTTTTCAGGCACCCCCCGATAAAACCTAAATAAATGGCACATTACATTTTTAAGCAATAAATTCGGTTCGCTTCTAAGGCATGAAATTAACAATTCGTTTTATTTTTTTGAATAACAGCCTTGTGAAGTTACACAAATTTCTTGCATAGATAAACACATTTCACTCATCCTGGCAACACTGCTTTCAACCTAACATTTTTGGGGCTAATATTTAATGGAAAACATCAATATTTTAAGAGTCATGCTGCAGAAAAACACACAAAAATAAACAAATACATTTAAAAAACTCTGTTTTTGGGATGAATTAAAAAGCAAATATTGGTTTTTTTATTGACTGACCAGTAATTCGGCACTTGTTTTTTCACTTCAGACACACATGTCATGTAAATAATGTAAGTAAGCTTCATAAGCTTTGACCGCTCATGTCTGTGGGCTGTTAATGTATAAATCTCCCTCAAATACAAAGAAACTGTGACAAGAAAATTTATAAATACAAAAATACAGAAAAGTCAAAACAAGCAAATGTTAACCTTTTTTTTCTGTACCTTTTTTTTTTTTTTTTTTTACATTTGTGTATTTTTCTGTATTAAATGCTTTCATTTTAGTCTGTTATAAAAAATAGGACCAGCTAATGTACTACAGTAACAAAGAAAAGCAACCTTGGAATTTATTCAGAAAAACATCTCTGCCTTGCAGTGGTCACATAATCACTAATGTAGTTTGTGTAGGAAAAAAGAAAGCACACACACACAGACACACAAAGAAACTGTATCACAGCGCTGACAGATTTAATAACTGTTGAGAAATATATATGTAGTTGTACTAACACAACAGTAAAAAAAGATATATGAACACATTACCAGAATATCCGCTTGAGTTTTACTGCACAAAATATAACATATTATTTTAAATCCTTACCAAACATATTCTTTTACTATCACTATGCCAGGTTCACACAGAAGGAAAGCTGCTCAATCATGGATCGCTCTCCAGGACTGTGGGACTGCAGAATTAGAGTTAATTAAACTAAAGATGCTTTAAAATGTAAATAAAAGCTAAATAAAAGAACCAAATAAATAATTTAACATTGTTTACCTGCTTGGCTAATATCCATCCACTTGTGTTCCTAATTAGAGTGAATTAAATCATTCACCTCACACTCACTGTGTCTGAAATCTGCAGCAATAAGAGCTGTTACAACTCTGTGGTGTATTACATGTAGTGGCTTTTCCTCCCAGCAGTGCTTTTCTAGGAGGAAAATACCTTTGCATCCTTTGCCAGCTGGTTACACAGTCAATTATTAATCTTCCCAACTCAATGTCACAAGAAAATTAATTATACAAGAAGATGCTGATATAAGAACTCTGTGACAGGCTCCCAGGCAGATATTTTTTGGGTAGAAATAATCGCATATAATCAATAATATCAACGGCATCATTCCAGGTTTTGTCTTTTGATGGAAGACAACCAATCAGAGGTCAGGGGAATGGACGCATATGTTATATGAATGTTTCAGTCCTTTACAAAAAACACAAAGAACTTCATCTTTCAGGTCTCGTGCTCAGAAAGGTCATTGACAGCACTGCCTGGTGGTATACTCATGCTGTTCCCTTCTCTCCTTCCTCTTTTTGTGCTACATTTTTGCTGTGTTGCAGCTGCGTTGGCTAACTACTCTATAAGACAGAAAACTAAATTGTTCAATACTTGATATCAACAGGTTTATGGGTATTTTATACAAATAATAGAGAGCAAGGTCAGGAAGGACAAGAAATGTATTTCCCAGCATGCCTCTCCTCCATCAGAACCTTTCTGAGAAGGTACCTATTTTAATCAGAGGAGTGTAAAATGACTGAGGAAATATTATCAGAGCTAAAATTCAACATTAAGCATACTTGAACATATTGCTGAGCTCTTATAATATTCATAGTTTACTATAACACTGAGAATATTAGCATCCAGTGGAATGTAGAGGAGGGATCGCTCCTGCCTTCAGGACCTTCAGGAATGTTATATCTTTGCAAGACAGTTTAAAATATTTTTAACAGCCTTAGTTTACGTGCTAGTTCCTTCTTCCTGATGGCATCGTGCATAATGTGTTGTTTGGGAACAACTTGTGGTCTGTGTCTGATGATGAAAAGGCAAGATTTAATTACTCCTTAATCAGCTAATATGACAGAGTGACGTCTTGATGCACGCTCAATCATCCAGGTAGTAAATCTCCAAAAGTTGATTCTGTTCATCTGGACGTAGCGTTTTGTGGGAGAAACGTTTCATCACTCATCCAAGTGACTTCTTCAGTCTCAGCTGACTGCAGGTTTCCCCAATCTTATAAACAGTACATTTGCATGATGACTGAAACCAGCCCACTGAAGGAACAATGGGTGGGACCTCCCAGCCAGTGACGAAACGTTTCTCCCACAAAACGCTACGTCCAGATGAACAGAATCAACTTTTGGAGATGACAGAGTGACCTCGACAGACATGATCATCATAATCATATGAGGACAAAGCCAAAAATACAATTATGTGATATAAAAAAACTTTTCTCCATCTCTCAAACACCCCAAAAATAAAACAAGTACATGTGCATAGTTCAGGGTTTAATTATGTTTCCCATGAAAGCAAAATTTGCAGGAACCTTTAAATAAGATAACACACTTTCAAGAAAACATTCCTGATTTAACCTTGAGGTTAAAACCAGTTTGCTCTCTTTAGATGTTTTAAATTCTAGAGGATGTGTTCTGTGGGTGAAGAAACAAAAGTGATATTTAAACAGTAAATTATTGTTTCTAAGGACAAAAAAAAAAAAGAACATGAAATGTTCATGGGCTGATGACATGTCAAAGTCCAGCCTCCAGCTAGGCTTGGCCCTTCAAACACACTGAAATTAATCCTGACTTTTAAAATCACTTCTTATTTAAATAAAGACCCTTTTTCCAGGTTGGCAGCTTTTTCCACTGTAGGCTCCCTGATTAGCTGCTTGTCTCCCGGCCCACAGTTTGCATGTATGGGTGAAACTGTGAGGAGTGAACGAGGCCCGCGGATTACATCCCCCTGCCTCGGCATGTTGACTATGATAAATGACTGAGAGGGAGGTTAAAACAGTGATTACACACCGGCTGGCATGCCTCCACTTTTAACATCAGCCCCTCTTCACCTGTGTCTGGGGGGGAATCTATCTCTCATACTGGTGTAATCTGTATCGAGAGTAAAAGGATGGAAGGTGAGATGGTAGGATTGATTGCCTTTGTATCGCTCCAAAGACAGAATTGCATCAGACTCTTAGCTAAATCGCACCCTCCAAAAGCAATTGTCAGACATAGGGTAGCAGTTCTCTCAAGCTTGTTCTTATCATGAACATATGCTTTGCAGTAATCAGTGCTTCTTCAGGCAAGGACCACCGTTTGGGAGGTATCATGTTATTTTAAAAGCTAAGGGGAAAAAAAAGCCCCCACAAAAACCAACATACTGTCAAAAGTCACTCTCAGTGTGACACTTTCACTGGTAAAGGTTTGGTCATTTGGAAAAAAGTGGGAAATTCTTTGAGCTTCTCGTCCAGTGTTTAGCCAATCATTCCACCTTGACCTCCTGTTTATGGGTTAACCAAAGATCCTTTTGAAACAAGCCATTTTCTTAGCAGCTAGAGCTGTTCCTTTGAAGCCGCTATCCTGATGAATAGGGACGAGAGCCTAAATTGCAAATTCAAAGGTCACCCAGATGCTGGACACAAAGTATCAGCAACATAATCTTTGAAACGAAATTTTCAAAGGTTTATAATCGGGTTTTCCCATTAAGCCTACTACTGCTGCATATGTAAAATGGCTCCAAGAGACGATGCAATCACTGTTTCTGGCTCATCCCACCACAGTACTGAACAAACTGCATGAAGATTCACACTGTGGAAAAGTTATCTTCACCATAGATAAACCTGTGTCCACACAACAATACACCAAGACAGTTGGGCTCATGCTTCCTGATTTGATGCAAGTAGATATGGTGACCAACTAGTCACCCAGAGCTTGAGTGCACGACACCCTTGACCACTGAACCTGTGTGGTTCACAGGTTACTTCGTGGGAGTCAACCTGTCTCCAAACAATCACTGTGTGACTCGGACTGAGTGCAGTCTCTCAGATTGTCAAAGGTTTGTAAATAATTGCCATCTAATTGAGACATTCAGACAGATTCCCAATATGTTAATCTTTTACATGTAAAAAAATATTATTAATTATTATTCATTACGATACATTTATAAGTAATGAATTTTAACAGAGACGATGCACATTAATGAACATTGCTGTTAATGTAGCAGAGTTAGCTACAGGCTGTCGTCCTCGGTCCCTACTCAGAATGAAAAACCACCGGAATCTGAGTCAGTCTGCTCCGATGAGCGGATCTCATCTGTGACATGTCACTTTACAATAAAGGACTCAACACAACTGCCTGCCAGTTTCTTTTATTCCAGTTCTTTCCTTTATTCTTTGTTTTATTATAATTGAGTGATGATGTTATTTTGCAGTTAAATTCTCCTACTGCAGCAACTATGTCAATATATGTAGACCAACTTCTGTTTCAATGAGGTTCTGGTTGGACTCTGAACGTGAGCAGTTAATATGATTTCAGTTTAACGTGAAATGCTTCATGTAAAGAACCCACTGCAGACCCAACAACAATTCAGCATTCTTTATTACAATGGCACACACGGTTGCTGTACAAACCACAGCTGCAGCTCTCCTCTCACAGCTCAAAATTACAACAACAACACGACCGGACCCGGTTCAGTCTTTTAATCCAGTGAAGCGTGATTGCGGATGCCCTGCAGGTGCATTTGCTTACCCTGCAGCGGCACCGCCGACCACGCCCCCCCCCCACACTGTGAAACTGCAATTTTCGCTGATTCATCATATAATTGCCAGTTTGATTCTGTTCAATCGCAAACTGATAGCAGACTGACCATTTTACATTGCTCCTATCACTTTATCACTTTGAAGACGGCATCTGACTGCGAGTGATCGCACACTTGGTCCCTAACTTCGAAGCAACTGTTTCAAAGGCAACAATATCGCATGTTCGGCCCACGGTGTCACAATTATTTTGATTGTAATACGATTTCCAACCACTGTTTTCCCTAGTGTGGCTATAGCATAATGGGCTATGGAAGGAAGCTGGAGAACCCAGAGAGCACCCATGCAGACACATTAATTGGCCAGCTGGCTGTCAGGTAGGAAAAAAAGCAGTGTCTGTGGTTTGGGACAATTTTAAGTGAGCTGAAAACTTCACCTTCACCCCGCTGGAAATGAAGAGGGAACGCGAGCATAGAAAGCTGAGTAAACACTTAGCTCACTGTGTGGTCAAAGCTATAGAGCCCAGCGTACAGTAAAGAGGCAGTTTTCAATGAGCTTTTCCATAATTAGTCTTGTTCACTTGTCCAGTTAAACTTGATCAATGCGATTGATAATTCCCCTGTCGGAGTGGTCTTTCTGGCTGCTGTTCCCATGGCAACCATATTTCTAGCCAGTCATTAATGTCTGAGCTTATTCAAATCTTTGAAATGATGTGACCATTTACACATCAGAGGAAAATAGCCAGAGAGGACCTGTTGCAGGTTCTTTTGTTCTGCTTTGTTTTGACAGTCGGTCACCACAATGCTGGCTTAGTGATCCATGTCAGTGTGGGCATTTTGGGTTTGTCATGCTGTATAGCTCTCTCTGCTCTCTAGAAATCTTTGTTCCTCAGACTCCTCTGACTGAAACAATATCTGTTTTTTTAGCTGGATATCTGCAAAATGTGAGTCATAATAGCTTTACAAAACTATTTAAGATCTTAAAAAAAATAATCTGCTTTGCAGTCTGTCCACACTTGGTTGAAGTCACCTGGGCCCCATCAAGGATAAGCTGGTAAAGAATGGATGAATAAATAAAACGTGTCTCCTCTAAACTAGATGAAACAGGAATCAATAAAAGAGCTGATATAGAGAGGTGACAGCATGCTGTGCCTGCCATGAAGAATGAATTCACATCATGTCCATCCTCTGACGGCTCTTCTTCCTCCGTCAGTGATTTACACAAGCGCAACATGGATAAGCTGAAGAGGAGCACGGACCGGGAACAGCAGCATAACAGTTTGACAGTCACTCGCTCCCTCCCTCCTCCTCTGCACCCATCCCACCTCCCTTACACCCCCCGCCTCCACTCTGGTCATTCTCGGAGGAGTTGTCCCCTGCCCAGTGGCATGTGGATGTGTATAATGGAGATGGATGGTGGCTGGCTCTGCCACACCGTGGAACAGACGGACTCCTCCCTAAACGCCTGTCTGCCAGCCTCCATCAGTCTCCCTCCGACAGCCCGCCGGAATAGAGCCCAGGCTTGATATTGGCCTGCTCAGGTGTGTGCGGCCACGAGTCTGTGCACTATTTCGGAAGACTGCCTTACTTCAAAAGTGTGCTATTAACATATTTAGTGGGAAAAGTTGTGTCCAAACATGGCTGACAATTACAGCTACTTTAGGAGAATGCTGTCAAGAATTTACAGAGTGTGTTTGGACGTTTTTGGCTCTTTCAGTACCGACTTCTTGTAAACATTTTCGAAGGGAAATCGAGCTACAAAATCAACATGCGGAACAAGAAGTACTGCAGAAAAGCAACACACAGGTAAAAACTGGGTAGGCAGGTTACTGAGAAAAGATCCCATAATTCTTTGGGGAGGTTGTAAAGCTATTGTCACTCCCCCTCCTGTGCCTTGCGTCTCGCTCTTCAGGTTCTTTTCTGGGCTTATACCTGTGTAAATGCTTAAACTGTGTGTGCAGATGTGTGTGTGTATATGATTATGGGTGTCTAGAAAGGTTTTACTATGTCCTGGTTCCTTATATGTTTCCGCCTTTGTGTTTTGTCACTAAGTTAAGGTTCATGCCAGGTGCTGTGAAGCTGAGTCATGATATGGGCCAAGTACTGACGCTCAGTCTTGTTTAATTAAGCTGCTGGATCAATAAACTCTTTGATTTCTCCTCTTTTTTTCCTGCCTGGGATACCATCTGTTCACCATGACTCAAGCAAGACCAGTACAACCTTTCCTGGATCCTCTGAAATACCCATTAAAAATCCATTAAGGCAGCACTGGAAGATTTTAGAGTGTAAAATAAAGCATTTCAACCACAAGATAGACAAGGCGTAAAAACGCAACAATGATTGATTATCTTATCCAGCTATTAAACAGTATTGATCAGATACCACAAGAAGATGTAGACTTCTTCCAAAAAATGTAAGTTTCTCTTTGCAAAAGTCTGCACTGACTCGTATTTAAATGTTCAACAGAACTGGCTTCAACAGTACAGATTGCTGCATTGTCTTAATTGCAGTTCACACTTGGCCATGCTGTCCCAGAAGCCTTACTGCTAATAGTCACAGAACATGTTGTGCAACTCTTTACAGGAACTGAGAGTTCTGGTTATCGTCAAGAGTGAACAATAATATTGTTCATGTTGCTGAATGGATTCTGGTAGGAAAAAAAAAAAAAAGCAAGTCCCGGTCAATGATTAAGTCTTTAAATGTCTTTATTCAACGATGACTGTTTCACAGTAAAACATTTGGGATGTGGGAAAGCAGCTGCTGTTTATTACTGGATTTTTCTATTTCTCTTGCAAAGGGAACAACTTGACAAAAAAACGAGGTACATTCTGTGACTTCCTTGTTTCCTAAAGGGTTGCCACAATGGATGGGTCTGCATGTTTGATTTGGCACAGATTTTATGCTGGATGCAACCTTCCTGTTTATCTGGGCTGCTTGGGACTGGCACTTGGAGTATGCCAGATTGCGACCCCTTAACCCTGTGTCCTTTTGGTCTTGATCTTTTTCACAGGCAAATGTGTTAACCATTACACCAGTGAGGCTGACTTTTCTCTGCATCTGCAGTGGTGACAGGCATGGCTGGAGGCATTTTTGTTCCTAGTTTCTCATGAACTAAATATCTGAGTACCAGCTAGAAGGAATTTTGTAATATTTGCACCAACATCCCCTTGGGTTGCAATCAGATAGTCAAAAGATAGTCAACAAATTCCCTTTGTCTTTCCCAAAACACTTTTCATTGACCTTGATGGAAAACATCATGACATCAAGGAAAGTAGAAATTTGAAAGGGAGAGTGCAAGGTGCACTAGTCTGCTTTATTATGCAGCCACAGATATTGCTGACATGTTTCCCATTTTGAGATACAAAAAGATGGACCACTAAAAGTGCCTATTTGACCCTATGTGGCTGAATGGTGTGTTCTTTTCAATGTTGCTGAAAGGAGAAACTGCATTATCTCCTATTTCTCGTTCTATTGTCAACAATCCCTGTGAAAAGCTTTCAGCATGTTCAGTTCACTCCGTTTCTTAATCTTCTCGACCTCTTTGCACTCCCTGTGACTCTCAGATCCAACCACATTTGTTCCTGTAACAACATGCGTAAATAGATAAGATAAGATAACCTTTATTAGTCCCACACGTGGGAAATTTGTTTTGTCACAGCAGGAAGTGGACAGTGCAAAAGTTATATAGCAAAATTAGAATACAATAAGAATAAAATACAGTACACAACTGTACAGAATAGAATAAAATAAAATACTATATACAGTAGAATAAATAGAATAAAATATACAATAGGATAAAAATAGAATGCAAATGCTATATACAACTGAGTAAAAATACAACTATGTCAGAAAAAGAATATTGCACTTAGTATTGTTGCACATGTGTGGATGTGTGTGTTTGATCAGTTGAAGTCTTTGTTGTGGAGTCTGACAGCAGTGGGGAGGAAAGACCTGCGAAATCTCTCTGTCCCACACCGTGGGTGCCGCAGTCTCCCACTGAAGGAGCTGCTCAGTGCTGTCACAGTCTCATGCATGGGGTGGGAGATGTTGTCCAGCAGTGATGACAGCTTAGCCACCATTCTCCTGTCACTCACCACCTCCACTGGGTCCAGAGGGCATCCTAGAACAGAGCTGGCCCTTCGGATCAGCCTGTTCAGTCTCTTCCTGTCCCCAGCAGAGATGTTGCCACCCCAGCAGACCACACCGTAAAAGATGGCTGAGGCCACCACAGAGTCATAGAAGGTCTTCAGGAGTGGGCCTTCCACTCCAAACGACCTGAGTCTCCGCAGCAGGTACAGCCTGCTCTGCCCTTTCCTGTAGAGGGCGTCTGAGTTATGAGTCCAGTCCAGTTTGTTGTTCAGATGAACACCAAGGTACCTGTAGCTGTCCACAGCCTCGATGTCCATACCTTGGATGTTCAGTGGTTGCAGTGGAGGATGTTTGTGCCTGCGGAAGTCTACCACCAGCTCCTTGGTTTTACTGACGTTGATCTGGAGGTAGTTCAGCTGGCACCAGTCCACAAAGTCTTGGGTTAGTCCTCTGTACTCCTTGTCGTCCCCATCAGTGATGAGGCCGACTATAGCAGAGTCATCAGAGAACTTCTGCAGGAAGCACTGGGTGGAGTTGTGGGAGAAGTCTGCAGTGTAGATGGAGACTTCTCCATCTACACTCTTAGCATCTGAGAAATGCTAAGAGCTGGGCATTATAGATCTACTTGGTTGCGAAGGAGAAAATAACATTTCATTATGCTTCATTAACAGTGAATCTAGAAATATTGTGTGTATGCATGAGTGTGGCTATGAACAGTTGCAGCTAAAATACAGATAAAACCCTTTTGAATTTCAGCCTTTTAGAGAGAACACTTTCAATTTAACATCAATAGTTTGTTTTCATTTAAGGCTAAAATAAAACAATAGCTATTAAATCGCTGAATATGTTCTAAAGTTCGATAATAAAACAAATAGTGAACTGTGGCAGCTGAAACAAGCTGTGTAATGCTTACAATACTATGCAAAAGTCTTGACCAACTATCATTTCATTATATTTTGCTAATAAAACATGACATAGGTGCAGCAGTTTATTGAAACACACATGCAGGGGAAATATAGTAAATAAGGCAAAAACAGAGTTTGTATAATTCTGTCTTTGGGAGCTTTCTTGTCATTTCTTTAAGTAGTCTTCAGGAATAGTTCTCCAGGCTTCTCGAAGGACATTCAAAGCTCTTCTTTGGATGTTTCTGCCTTTTGTTCTGTTCTCTGTCAACATGATCCCACACTGCTTCAATAATGTTGAGGTCCGGGCTCTGGGGAGGCCAATCCATGACTGATAGTGCTCCACTTTGTGTTTTTCTATCCAGGTATGATTTTACTGCACTGACCGCATGTTTGGAATCCTTGTCATGCTGAAAAATTAAGCCAATCAGATGCTTTCAGGATGGTATTGCATGCTGTAGGATATTTTTCTGCGTTCATGATTCCATCAGTTTTGACAGGATCTCCAACACAGCTGACTGAAACGCAGCTAAAACCATGACCGAGCCTCCACTATGTTTTATAGATGCCATAGACACTCACTGTTGTACCACTCTATTGACCTCCTCTGTGCATAAAGTAAAGATGGTTTGAATCAAAGGTTTTTAATTTGGATTCATTACTCCATAAGACACAACTAAACTAATTTTCCATCCAGTTCATGTGTAATTTGGATTAGCTCAACTCTTCCTTTCCTTAAGAATGACTTCTTGGCATCAATGATGAGAGTTAGGGTGATGAGGCTTCAGTGAACTCTAGATGGATCAACTGAAGGTCCTGAAGTATCTTTCATGTTGGATATTTTCCTATTTCTTAAGGAAATTACTTTCAGATAGTATTCTTCTACTACTCCTTTACACTTCTTTTAATTTCCTCAGACGTTTTTAAGGATATTCTACACATTATACCAACATTTGACAGGTTTTAGCAAAGTTGGCCTAATATCTCTTTGGGAATCACCTTGTTGGTGTAGAAATTCTCTTTCATGCCTTTTAAGCTGTGGTATTACTCATGTACTCAACTAAAGAAATGATAAGAAATCATGGGTTTTTGTGACAGGCTGCTAGTAACAAACAATTTAAAACTAATTACTTGCTAAGGTGTCTGTTATATTTAGACACAACAGTGATTCATTCCTTGAATCCAGTGCCTTTTCTTGCTTTAATGATTCACAGGTCAGTGTTTTAAAGGACTTTGAAAGGCCTTTAGAGGGCCTGGAGAACCATGGTTTACATACAACTTTAAAAAGAAATGAATAGTGGATCCGACATTTGTATATCACTGTATATTTCATACCTATTTACGGAGCTTAATGTTAGCTTTCTTGTTGTTAATGGTGTCAGTTTACTCTTAAGAGGCATGTTAGTTTCCATGTCCACAAGTCCATGGGGAAATTTGGGTCCAGATAACCCAGATTTCCTTATCAAGCAGTGTACAGATGACCATGTGACTCAACTGACTAGTTCATGGAGACATGACAGTCCTGCACGAACTACCCATGAGACTTTCAAACGAACATTCATTGAACATAGAGTGTATAATAAGAGGTCACTAAAGAATGAAGGTGTCTGTGTTCATGCTATAGCAGAGCATAACCCCTGCTTAAGTGCTGACTCATGTAATGTACATAAGAAAAACCAAAACCCTGTTGTGGACAAAAAAAAGAGAGGATGCAATAGTGGATTGAGAGTTATTAAGAAAACCACTGCAGGCTGGAAACCTAAAAAGTCAGCTCAAAATTCTCTAAAGCCATTTAGAGTTGAGGGAAGCTGTCGAACTGGGTGATCATTTGCTGCAGGTTAACTCCTCTCACGCTGGTTCCACTTAGTTATTTGTCAGTATATTGATTATGACCTTTTTAAGGAAACAGACATGTTTTTTTTTTTTAAGATGCCGTTCAGCTGCAAACTGTTCAGTTCATTCATTAGATTCTTTGTCACCCACACCGTTGACTCCATGAAGCAGTCACCAGAGAGAGAGAGCAATATTCCACTGTATCAGCCACAAAAGGTTTGTCGGATTGCTTATTGCTGTCGAGCACTTACCTGCCATTTACACGCTGATTCTGTTCATGTAATGAGATGTGAAGGTGGGTGGTGATCACTGGTGCTCCAGGTACTTGCTGCCTGTGCTTTAGCTACTAACTGACTGGCTAATTAGTCAACATTAGCTGCGAATGAAAGTACCAGCTGTTAAACATTAAGAAGTCCAATTTGCATGTGTTTAGCTCATTGGAAAATCAGGCATGTTTGCGGGGGTTTTTTTCCGCATTGAAAAGGTTTTCAGACCTTTGTGGAGGAAAGAGAGCAAGCAGATCTCTTTCAGGTGGACCACAGGGTACCGAACAAATGCTTTCACATATACCGAGCACCGGGGTGGGGGCAGGTTGAAGGGCGTACTTGGCAATATAAGCTGTTGCTAACTGACATGCTTTAAAATAGAGATGGTTGAAGGCAAGTTTGAGCATGAAAAAGTGGATTATAACCCTTTGAATGCATTTGACAGCACAGATTGACAACATTTTTGTTAATAATTTAATGAAAGACCCTTGTGAGGATATTATGCATCTGCTACTTTTTAAATGAGAGCTGCAGGAAGCTGAGGGGCTAATATATGTTGTGTCACCGTCTTTCATCAGCCTTGGACAAAAAAGACTTCATTTCATAGAAAACTTTCCTCTTTCTACCTGAGGTCAGAAAAAAAAGAAGGAGATCTGTAAGTGAAAGTAGGCCTCAAATCTGGAGAGAAAAAAAGGAGGCTTCACTGACTTATTAGACTGCTGGTCTTGGCACTGGAGTGAGACACAGGCCAATAAAAATGCCGTCTCTTCTGTGGGATTAACCCGGCGCTGATGGAACTGACAGGCTGTCTCTCGCTCAGGGATTCCCATTTTGGAGTAAAGCGAACTGGTTTCTGTGGCTATATTCAACCATCCTGGCTCATCACTCTTGGATACTCTCTACCCAAATAGGCCCTGCAGTGTTCACTGGTCGATGAGCAGATTCTCCCTGAAACAAAGAGCTGCTGCAGAGCAACCTGAGAAACCGTGACACTAATACAAACATTACAACCAAAAGCTGTCACCCAGTTTAGTCAAGAGAACAAACTCAATGCAGTGAATTGCTTTGCTTTCGATGCTGTCGGTGTTTTAGTTCTTGGACATGTCATCTTTAAAAGATATCTTTTTTTTTTTCAAATATATGGACCTGGATTACTCTTAAACCTGCATTAATATATATATTTATAGATATATATATTTGGATTCTGGCTAACTTAGCGTTAGCATGCTGTCTGTGCAGATGCTCAGCTGCGCCTTTCGGTCACCTGACTTCCCTTGCTGTTACAGGTAAGAGTCACAGACATGTTTTGATTTTGTGCCATACATTTGTTACTTTACTTGGTAGCAAAAGGTGTGTTTACAGGTCTAGGTGCAGAAGCCTCCTATTGGCCCCTTTGTTTGCCTATTGGGCAACACTGTTTGATCTGTATATAACTATGATTTGTTATGATCTTAGCATTGCTTCTGTCATAATCTTTTTGCTGTAAATGCTACTTTTATGATGCATTACAGGAAATCTTGGCCTGAGTGATAGCTTTATAGTGGGACCATTACTGCTTCTTGGGCTGCGTTTACAGAAGTGCTGCTGCTTTGCCTCGTTTGCATCTTTTTGTGTACATTTTGCATTGACTTTTTGTGACCTTCCGTGTTTTGATTATTTATGCACCCCGGTTTAAGTTGCACAATAGTGTGAGTGTGTGTGACAGTGAATTGCACGTGTATACTGGTTTTTCAGGCCCTGTCCTCATCTGGCTTCCCATTCACTCACTGGTAAGCCACAGCTCTGACTTTTACAGTACGTGTACAATCGATTGCTCTTTTATGTGATACAAAAGGCTGTCAGTAAATTGTTTGTTTTACACTGAACCTCTGCCTCAAGTATAACGGGCCTAAGTGCCTTCTTGATAATTAGCATTGTTTCAAACTTGATATTGTCTGGGTGAAATTCCCAGGGTGCCGCTGTCAGGTTTGAGTGTGACATCATTGGTTTCTTGCTGTTTTCCTCATTACTCTCCACAACCTCGTGCTGCCACACAAGGAACTGAACTACTGGAGCTGGTTCTCTACAGAACCTGGTTACTGATCACCCGATCGAGCCCTAAATACACACTTTGTCAAAAAGAAAAGTTTTAAACCTGATCTGAAAAGTGCAGAGAGGTTTCTGTCTGCTCCCACTGAAGAGAGGCCTGAAAGCTGAATTCTCTGCCTCCCATCCTACTTTCAGAAACTGTAGGCCCCACAAGTAAACCAGCAGCCTGAGAGTGAAGTGCCTGATTATTCAACACTTTGTTGAATGCAGAAATGAATTTAGAATCCTTCTAATCACTTACAAAGAGCCAAAGAGTAGAAGCTAATATGGGAGAAATGTCAATGTCACTACTCTCATTGCAGCATTTTGGATTAACTGAAGCTTTTCAGGGAGATTTTAAAGCAGCCTGATAATGAATTACAATGAATTAGAAGGAACAAACGCATGAACTCATTTTTCAGCATCACTCTGAAACAGGATGTTTCACATTTTAGTGTAAGCAGTCCAACATATTAGTTTACTGTGCGCACTGAAGGACATATCCTGGTTAAAAACATTAATGGAGGCCAAGGTAATACCGGTATCTGGTTAGACACTATGTTTCTAAGATTTTAAGGACGAAATATATTAACCCTGATTTTTTTAAAATGTAGTAGTACGAAGTTAGAGGTTATCCATGTCTTTAAGGCATGCCTGTAGTTTGACTAGTTGATTTGTGCCATTTGGCTTCATTGATATACCTGAATAATGAAAATGTACATACGTTTTTTTGTACCTTTATCCAATTTGGGGTTCTGTGTGTGGGGGGGAAACAATAAACCAATGAACATGTCCTTAGTTTCACTGTCATAGCCACATCCCGGCTGTCACAAGGCTTGCCCAAGCCTGCCCAAGGCTTTATAAGAGGACTTCAATAACCTGTGGGTGATGTCACAGTGGCTGCATCCATCTTTTATATTGTTTATAATTACAACAGTGTCGGAACTGCCTGCTGCACATGTAGCAGAGTAGTACCACATGTGAGCAGAAAGATGTGCGAATGAGCGTCTGTATGATAAGCTGCTGACTAGTTTGTCAGATATGCCGCTGAAAAGTTGTCAAAGCATGACTGCATCGTTTTTACCTTTTTATCTACCCATCCACCCACGTCTTCCACTTACCAACTTCAGGGTCACATGGGGCTGTCGCAGCTGCCATAGGGCGAGAGGCAGGGCGCACCCTAGCCAGCTCACCCAGAGCCTTCTTGCAGCACTGCCCTTTTGATACAGAATTTAAATGTACAGAATATCAATATGAGCCATTATATTATTTTATTTACTTCCTTCATCTTCTGCTGAAAGGCATTCTGAACTAAATACTAACTTATTTACAGTAACTTCAGTATATTTCCATTAGTTGTACATTTAGTGCATTTTTAACCTGCTACACCAGCTCTATCTTTGTACCACAGCAGTTGTGTAACTTGCTTTGTTTCCGTGCCGTGTCCTTGTGCAGCTGAGCTTTTAATTTCACGTTTCAGCACAGAATAAGGGATGAATCCATTTTCCAGTCTGCGAATGCATTTTAACCTGTTCGTGGGCTAATGCATTAAACCTTGTTAATGCAAACATTGCTCAGCATTTCTGCCTCACGGATTTAACTCCCTTGCGCAAGTGGAGCGCGTCAGCTGCCGGGGGCCATGCGGGGACTCTGCCATCCGTGGTGTTTTAAGTTGTACCTCTCTGTCACACAGCCTCTGGATTGTATTGGAGTTCATACTGTGATCTCAATGTCAAAGCTCTTGTGGAAAATTGGCTTCACACAGTAATGGTCCTTAACTGGTGTTTCTGTATCATCCATCAAGAACACAGAAACCGGCCTCAAAATGCATCATCATCTCTGCGGGGCACTGCTTTTCAACCAAATATGTGGCTTCCATGTTGCCTGTAGTTCACAGTGATAATGTGTCCCCTAAATGACACAGCCTTACAGTGAGTCATATTTTTTTCATGCTTACCAGGGGCTTAAATCCAGTGATATTGTTAATAAACAGCTGGATGTAGTATCATGGATGTGTGGGCTTGGCCATTCTGTTAGGAAAGTAGTTTTTGAGCTAAAACCATTATCACCAATAAGCTGCCTGGTCATTTAGACCTCAGCAGGAATTTCCAATCATGTTTTTGGTTAAAAAACACATTCAGAGGGATCTCTAAGATCGGGCTGCAACACTTTAAGTGCCTCCTACGTGACTCCTGTGATTGGTTTGCATACTAAAACGTCCTCCATCAGGACTTAATGAACTTGCAGTAGCCAATCTGTTATTTTGACTGCATTTAGTTCAGACTTAACTCAGCTGTGTGGGAAGTGTTAGAGATCTGGCAACGTGTCTGTAAACGTGACTTGTTCAGCCATATATTTCTGCTTATTTAGTGAAACTCAATTGAGTTTGCTAAATTAAAATCACCTAAATGGCATTTAAGTAGAGTGAAATGCCACAGAGTGCTATAGCCCTTTTATTTCATGGCTCTAAGAAACAGAGGTGTCAACATTTCAAGGGGGAAACTCGACTACCTCCACTGAGCTCTTTAATACCTCTTCAAATTATGCATATTAAAACTTATATTTCAGACCCACGCAGCTACTTGATCACACTGTATTATTATGCTTCCACACGCACATTTGAATAAATATAAATATGAGTTGTGCAGCTGCACTTGACAAATCAAGCTGTAGTTACATTTTTCTCTATATTTAACCTCCCACTCTTGTTTGCGTTATACTGTATATAAGAAAAACAACAACTTTTTTGATTTTTCTTTCCTAATTGTGTAAAAATTTACAGTTTGAACCTTTGCGGCTCTAAACTTGTTAACTTATCTGTCACATTTCAGACAGCTTTGATGAGTTTCTCTTAAAAATCTTAAAGTGTTAATTAAATTTGCTGTCCTGTTTTTTTGTCATTTATTTTTATTCTTATTTGTTGCAATGAGACAAACACATGCAAAGGGAACATAAAACACTCCGTGCTATTACATGTGATTTTTATCCAGACCTCACTGTTATAGTCTATTAGGAGACTCCCAGTTCTGCCAGGAGAAAGGAAAAACAAACTAGATGGAAAACTGACAAAAAAAGGAAAAATAACACCGTTAATGCAGAGGACAAGTTCCAAAGTAGAGATATACAGTACAAAAATATAAAAATATGCTGTATTATATGCATAAGACAAGCTCGTTAGTGCTGCAGACTTTTAGCTGCACATCCATGATGTGACTCTCCACAACATCTAAAAAGTGCTCTGTTTGATTGAAATCTGGTGACTGTGGAGGTCATTTAAGTAAAGTCCTATTCAAGAAACCAGTTGATTCGAGCTTTGTTTCATTGTGTGTTATCCTGCTGGAAATAGCCAGCAGAAGATGGGTATGCTGTGATGATAAAGTGAGGAACATGGTCCAAAAGAAAAAAATACTCAGGTAGGCTGTGGTGTTTAAACAATGCTCAGCTGGTACTAAGAAGCACAAAGTGTGGCAAGAAAAATATCCCTCACACCATTCCACCACTATGACCAGTCTGCACCATTCATACAAGGTAGGATGGATGCTTCCACGTTTAATGCCTCTTTCTGACCCCACCATGTGAACACTGCAGCAGAAATCAAGACTGGAGTGGCACCTGGTGTGGTCTTCTGCTGCTGTACCCCATCTGATTGGCACGTTGTGCATTCAGAGATGCTCTTCTGCATATCTTAAATGTAGCAAGTGGTTATTTTAGTTACTTTTGCCTTACTATCAGCTCTCCTTTGACCTCTGACATCAACAAGATCATTTCTTCCAGAAAAGTGTCGCTCATGGAGATTTTCTCTTTTCTGAGTGGATCAGCAGTTTCTGAGATACTAACACCACCCCGTCTGACCTCAACAACCATGCCAGATTTGAAGTCACTTAAAATCACCTTTCTTCCACATTCTGATGCTTGGTTTGAACTTAAACAGGTCATATTGACCATGTTTACATGTCTACATGCACTGAGTTGCTGCCATGTGATTTGGTGATTAAATATTTTAATTAATGAGCAACCAAACCGGTGTACCTAATGAATTTGCTTTTGAGTGTACATATTAGATATTGATATAATTACACTTATAAACAAATTCTAGATACACATATTCAAGTCTGTGAAATTGTGCTATTACACAGAACAGGAGTGGTTAATGACATTTAGTTGGTCACGTTGAACAGTAAATGAGGACAGTGTACACAAAACAATTGCAAAACCCAAGAACAAAAAGTGCTGGCAATGCTGGTTTAGGTTTTACTTTGGCCTAATATAATACACTATTCACATGCCTACTTTATAGATATATGTATTTACAGATGTATTTGACAGAATAGGGTAATAAAAAAAAAACACAGGGGAGAAATATGTTTTTTCTGGTTCAGTTTTATATTTATTTAAAGGGTCAAAAATCACTGTGAATGAAGGTTGCTCTGAAATCTGTGAGTTTTTTGGATCCTTGTTAACATGTGCCTCTGCCTCACTGTCTTGATTAGACACACAAGTGCACCGTGATTCACAAAAAGACCCCTTTTTCTTCATTGCAACAGTGCTGCAATGACCAAAATGCAGCCAGAGGCCAGATATGACAAACGGAACTTGTGAGCAAGTAGGGGAGATTACACTGGTTTCTAAACTCTCCATGGGGACAATGTTAAGCAGATCCAATGGATGAAGTAATTCAATTTGAGCCCCTGAATAATAGCATCATTTGCAATGGAATTAGCATCTGCCACTATCAATCAGCATGGCAAAAGACTAACACAAGCTGCACCCACCAAGGACACAGGCTTTCTGTAAAATTCACCTCCTTTATTAAGTTAACTTGGCATGAGTCACCTGACATAACAGGAGCAATGTGCAAGAATTTATTTGGATTTAAAAAATGAATGTGTTTTTCAGACTTTTTATGTATATACATTTTTAGAATTGATGTAGGTTGTTGTTTAAGTTGTGTATAAAACCCCGAAGCCTCGGCCTACGATTGCATGATGCCCAGAGCTGTAAATGTAGAATTAAAGAAACGCAGGCCTAATGCTGCTGGGGGGGTCCCAAGTAGCATGCTTCAGCACTCTTTGGCCAGTGCTTGGCGTGTCCACTACTAAAGACTGAATTATAGTTTGGGCCGGGCACAAAGACAAGCTGAGCTACAGTCCTGGAAGATAAGCTGATCTCACTGCAAGCCCATTTCAGCCAGTGCCTAAGGTACTCTTTCACACATTCAATGGATAACTCTCATATATGGTTGTTAAGCTGCTTTAGCCTGCCCATATATTTACTGTGCATATGCAAGCCACTTTGAAACGCATCTCCAAGTCCGTCCTGTTTGGTTCACCTTTCCATGTATGCACCTGGAAAGATGGGGACAACAGAGCAGGGCTGTAGCCCTAAATATAAACTACCGCTGTTGGGAATAAAATATTCTTTTTAACTTTTGCTGTCCTTTTGCTAACATTTTAAACAATCCAATAATTATTTTTCAACTTTATTGAGTATTTAATGCTCACATTCCTACACTAGCTGCAAAGAGGTGCAAAAGCTTTGACTTTATTCTGCTGCATGTTCTGCAAATGACACACTGACACATAGAAGGACACACAGTACAGTGAGATGACCAAAGTTTAGCTGGATTGACACGGACAAATTCTAATCAGTGCAAAATACTTTTAGAGTTCTGCTTTCTTGGTGTGTACCATAGGTTTCATTGGTTGACTCTCTTGTCATGATGTGTTGTAAATCTGACTTTCCTAATGGCCTGTGCATAGATGCTGCTTTTCAAATCATCTGGCTTGACAGCTAAATAACAGTGTGAGTTTATCGTCGGTGTTTATTGTGTAAAATCTGGTTTTCCTTTAAAGCAGTGCACCACTGTGGAAGAGTATGTGTGCAGACTATGAAGCTATTTAACTCATTTTTGTGGACTATAATGACAAAACTAGAATTAAATCTGATCTAGAAATATGTAGATCCATCTGCTGTGGCGACCTCTTGGGAAATATGGGCCTAGTTAAAAGTACCTTTAGTTTATATGGATCTTTTTCATATGGGTGTGGAGGATACTGCATCCACCTCATGACTTCTTCCCTTTTTGTCTTGGTAATTTTTAACATAATTAGCAAAACAAGAAGAAAAAAAGAATAAAATTCACATTTTCACCTGAGATTTATCAGTATATAATTCATTTACATATATTATATATGACAGGGAAGTGCAAAAAAGAAAAAAAAAAAAAATGGTGGCGATCGCTGTCCTAGGTGCTTTATTTGTTTTTTCTACAATAAATTATGATGGGTCATTAAACATTTTCTATTTTCCAAATTAACCTTATCAAAAATAGTCAGTAATTACTGTCAGCAATGCCAACATCAGTTACACGTGCTGCATAAATAAATCATTTAGCTCTTGATTCATTTTATTGCTGCGACTAATTATATTCATACAGAAAAAGTAAAAAGTAGATAAAAATGTCAAATTAAAAAAAGTTGGCACCCACTAACCTGAGAAACACCACAAGAATCATTTCAACAATTTGAGTGTATCAGTATACACAAAAATTGACAAATAAGCCAATTATAACAAAACCTAGAGATGGTGAGCTGACATAATGTCTTCTTACTTTGTCTTTATATAGCATGTGAACGCTTCTTTCAGGTGTCTAGAACTTTACAAGTTCATAGGAAGTTTTATTTTGCTACATGGATCTAATAAAAGCATCGGCTATGCAGGCAAGAGGGTGGGTGGTAAGTAAAAATAACTTGAACTCCAATTTTGAGAACACAACTTTCTTTCTTTTTTTTTTTCATAAAGCTCTGACTTGTATTATGAGTCTGTGGTCTGGGAGAGTCCTGTAACTCTCTGTCTGCAAAATACAGTATATAATGACCAATGTTGGGCAATTAATTATATAGTTACTACTTCAAAGTAGTAACTCAGTTTGGCAAACAACAAAGTTTTTTGCAGCTATTTATTTTTTTTTTAATGCAGCCAAGGCGTTTTTAAATAAACATTTCAAACTATTTACAGAACAATCAGCTGTTCTGCATCAAATCTGATGCCACACAAATCATTTGTGCCACTCCAAAAAATAATTTCTGTCCACTATGAGATAAAGGAGAACAACAGCCTGATACCTGCAGGCCTGACAACAGGAGATGCATCACTCCTGTAACACCTGTAACATTCAGCAGTCGCCTCATTGTTCTGACACACACAACAAAACTATTGACTACACGACACACTAACTACACAAGATTTGCGCTAAACGTCTCAAATCTCTCACATCTCAGAACACCGCCTGTAGCTGCCCACTTGGAATTACCACATGTGACGCAGAGAGCTTCGACTGATGCAACTTTATTCTCTCCTCTTTTACCACCGACAATATGGCACCGTGAAAACTATAACGATGCACAAACAAATACCATTATAACATTCAAGTAGAAAGTGCAGAAATGTTCACATTTTACTATATAGAAAATTATTTTGATAACTCAAATCATGACATTAACATAAATCAATCGCTTTTAAACAATTTATGTTACAGAATTTAATAAAATGAATTAACAACAACCTTTCTGTCTCTTAGATACATAAACAAACGTTCGCAATCATTAAACCAACCTCTTTCTGCTTCCAAGGGTGCTAATCATGCTGAACCAGCTAGCCAACCTCCTCCATGCACATCTCTTTGCCAGTCTTTCCACACCACAAACAAATGACATGCATACACAATAAAAAACGAATTCAACCACACTGAGTAAACTTTCCAAAGTTATAGCATGTGACAGGTAAATAAAAAGCATAGTTTTGCAAAAAATAAACGTTTTTACTCACTCTGAAGCAATGTGTTCGTGTCGTTTCACTGAGAACAGAACAGGAAGTCTGACACAATAAAAGAGGAAGTGCTAAGGTACTCTTCAAAATAAAAGCGCAAAGTAAAGTGGCTTTGCCGGCATTTACACCGCCGTCACTCCTAAAACTTCCCCCTGTTTCTTAACATCTAGATGCCACGTTGCCATATCATTTTTTGATTGGTCGACACGGTACTTTTTTCGACCAATAGGAAAGGGTGGGGGTTTGGTTTTGTTTTTGCTCACAGGCGGAGAGTGCTTTCGAGCGTTTTCCTTATAAAACGCAGTTTTTACCGTTTCTTCCCGCAGTAAATATAAACAACGATAGTATTCAGGAAGAAAACCAAACATTGGAGATATTTTTATCATAACTCTGGTTTTAGTGTCCTATCAACACAATTTAAAAACTGGTATAAAGTCCACACTCCCGTCAATTGTTCCGTCTGTCCTGCTCACATCTCCAATGGTTGTACACGTTGTCATTAACGTGGCTTCACTGCACATCAGCCACGCAGCTTTGCTAGCTAAAACACCGGTGTCGGCACATAAGGACGCTGTCATAGCCTGTCAACCACGTTGATTGGCTGCGTATATACGAATGTGAATCGCATTATTGGCTGGACTATAGGATAAGGTGGCATCGTTCTAATCCCATACAGGAGCAGCCAGTCACTTACTGACTAACACTGCAAAACAGAATTGTTAAAGTTTTAATTTTAATTTCAATTCAGGTTAGATTTTTTTTGTGCGCAACGCAGATTTTCTGTGTGCAGAGACCGTGCCAGCAGTGCACAATTGCGCACGTGCGCAGCTTAGAGGGAACATTGGTTTCCACACCACTGAAGTCGTTTTACCTCTCTTTTCAACCAACGGCATTCTTTCTTCAGCAGCCATTATCCTATCCTCTCCTCTCCAAATAACTTCTGCTTAGCTTTCCGAGCTTTCCGAGCTTCCCTCGGGTCCTCTAAATTGTTGTGAGGCGTGTTCGAAACGCAGAGAGGTGCGCTCGATTTGCCACACGGAGCAGCGCGAGAGTAAAGCACGAGGGAGGTGCTAATAATCGGCTCAGTCATTTTTAATGATCGTTGAAAACCCAGATCGTAATCGAGATTAAAATTCGATTAATTGAGCAGCCCTAATCCCACCATTGGGGTGGTTGCTGGAAAACCAAACAAACAGATGTGCCTTACCATTGTAACCAACACAGTTGAAATAGAGGAGTTTTTCTTTGAATGTGATTGTTCTCTGTTTCCAATTTGTGCTTTTTCACAATTTTTCAAGATTCAGTTCCAACCTACGAGCAGTTTGAGTGTTTGCAGACAAGTCAGTGTCTTAAAACTGAGAGCAACCACTGAAACCTGAAAATGAGTAAAAGGATTGCAGTGAGGTTTTTGAGACTGCACTTTATATGTTTTTGAGACCACTTTCACCTAGGAACCATCAGCAACCTCCGGCAACCACTAGCCAAATGGTCAGGATATACACATTTTTCCCTACTGAGTGATGGTTGATTGTTGAAGGGTTTTGCTGACCGGTCTCTAGGCCTGTGTGACTGTGGGTAAACTCATTAAACCTGATGAATTTAAACTCTAAGATATTAATTACTAACCATGTTTTCTACTCCCACAACTCTTAAATCCCTAACAATTTACTTCCAACCCTTCCATTTTGGTTTGCCTTGGCAAGTGTTGGTGTTTTGATCAGCACATCATTTCATGCTGCTTTTTTAACGGTTGCTTTGTGGAAAAGGGTTGTAGTAACAGTCCTGACACTGATGTTGTCAGTGATTGTCTTTGGTAATACTGTAGACCACCATGTTTTGGAGGCAGAGCCAAAGGTCTGCCTTGGAAGAGGGGGTTTTGCTCAGTTGTCATTGGCTAGAAGGAAATGAGTCACGTGACAACAGTGAGCCCCACATACTTTATTCATTTGTCTTGATCAAGAATAAACTTTAAAGTCAGTACAGGAGAACAAACTTACACAGCAGTCAGCTCAGTATTAATTACTCCAGTGACTGTGCTGTCATTTTCAAGCAACGATGGCCCATTTTTCCTACAGTGCTTCCATGATCTGTTTCACACGCCTCTGTGAAGATGCTATCATCTGTTCAGCATTTTTAGAGGGTTGAGTTTCCTGTCCCTCGGGCGAAATGTCAATGTGATTTCTGCTAAATTGAAAATTCCTCACCCGGCTCTATAAATTGGTACCCTTTCAGTGGTAAAAATTGGGCAAATTAGATGGTGCTGGCTGCATTCAAAAAAGCAGGAGACATGTTTCTTTGTACAGAACTTATTTCATTGCGGAGAATGCAGAGTTGACAGACGTCGCTACACAAGGCCGTTATTAGTGTCACTTGCCAAGAGAATGTACTGTTGAGCATTGAAAGCTTGTGTTTTCTCCGCTTGCCTTTGAATTAAATAAAAACTAAAAGCAAGTAACCCACGCTCTGGTTTTTGTCTGAGCCACTGAGAGTTCACATTTTCCATTTTGCTCCGCATACTAACTCTCAAAATAAATGACTTTGTAAACTGGACCAAATTGCTGGACAACTGGTAATAAAATCTTAGCGCTGGAGCAAAGATGGTTATTTGTAATTTCTAATTTAATAAAGGAAGAAAGAAGACAAAGGAGGGGAGATGGGAAATGCTGGTGCACACCTTTTCTGTCTGAGCTCAAGTATTGTTTGCTATGGAGTGTCACAATGTGATTTTCTGAGGCTTAACGTCTTCTTTGATCTATTATCAGTAGCTTTTATAGCTGTTACAAAGAGAAGCCACACAGCGCCTTTTAAAAAAATCTACTGCACTTGTCAGAAATGAAGTGAAAATCAAGACATGCTTGGGAAAAAAAAAGGGTTTCATATTCTTCTTCTTTTGTGCAGTTGCTGTCACAAGACAGGACTGTGCTTGCCTGTGCGAGGGCATCCATTAAGGACAGACTGTGTTGTCTTATTCTCTGAAGAAAAGACAGTGTTGTGCAGAAGCTTGCTGTGAGATGACCGGGTCAACCTTATCACTGACCGAAGCTGGCAAAACGTCAAAACATCCCCCTGCAATCCGCTTAGGAGGAGGAGGATCAGCACTTGTAAAATGACTGGCACTGCCTTGAGCAAGGTTTTTTAGGACTCAGCAAAAGGCAGCTTACTAAAAACAACTGATGTTCAAAGGAGTTAATCAGCCCTGATAGAGGTTTGAAGATTTCTAAATTCATTAACTATTTTCAGTAGTGTATAATGAGAAAGTTTCCACTTTCTGTATTTTTATTTATTTTTTTGCTAAAAGCTAAAATTGCGAGCTAATTCGAAAATGGACAGATGCTGTGGAGCCCAGTGGGGAGTCCAAAGGCTTGTTGAATGATCTATCTAACGGTGACCTCTTCTTGACTGGCCTCTTGTGTCAAAGGAAAAAAAAATGCTTACAAAGTGCCTCATGGCTAAAACTTCTCCAGCCTTGTATGAATAATTCAGAGTTTTCTGGGGGTAAAATAGTAAAATACTTCTTTCTTGCTTTTACCTCATCATTTTGTTCCACCTGCCAGTCAAAACTCATCCTGGCTGACACTTTTTCAGCCTTTTGCTATGGCACGAATTAGATCATCCATGAACAGAGGCATGGCTAAATAAAAAAAGTACAGCCTCTGGGTGAAACACTTGCCAGGTCTCTTGGAGAGCGATCTGACAATGAGGCTTCCAAATCCAGAGGGCTGTTATTTATTTATTTATTTTTTGCTGAGGACGAATGCAGACTATGTGAACAGGAGAAGCTCTTAGCTTTGTATTCCAATTCGTGGTTATACAGATTGGACAATTTGCTGTCACAAAACAACATGTTGAGTTGTTTGTCTGAAAGAGTTCTGCTCCTTTTCACCTTTGAGATGTTTGAATAGTTTATTTTCTTTCATTTTTAGAGCTCCTTCAATAGGAATCCTTGCTGAATACATATTTCATATTTCTGACATTATGGGGGAAAAGAACTCCTTCATACTCATAAATGAAGAGATCAAAGAAACTTTTCATTTATTCATTCAAATGAAAGACAAAAGATGGGCAGGCCTCACACTGAGGCACTAATCACAGGGGTGTAACATGCATGTGTTCACAGTGAGCCTGACGAAGCAAAACAAAAGAGACACATGACAATCTGTTTCCGTGCTGATTGTCAACAAAGCTGTGCCGTGTTGTTCCCCAAAGTCTTCCCTCTAGTTGCACTGCTTACTGATGACTCCCTGGAGTGCACAGTTTGGTCTGTGTTACTCTGGAGCAATATGGCTCATGGCAAAAAACACTGCAAGTGTTACAAGCTGCGGTTTGGGTACAAAAAATAAGCTTGTGTAACTAAATACCAAAATCCCATCAAAATCAAATTTGTCAAATCTGAAAATAGACATAATTAAAAAACACCACAAAACAAATCTCTTTCCTTTCATGAGACAGACAGCTGTTTCCATCCATCCTTTGTATTGCCATGTTGTAGCCACAGTCTGCTATTGTTGCTGAAAGCTGCACTTGTTTCATATTCATTGGAAACTGTAGCTGTCAATTTTATGGGCGTGGCCATTTCCCTTTAACAATGACTGGACTTGACAGGAGAAGCCAGGAGTGGTTTGTGGGTGTACATTGTAGAAAGTGATAGGAGACAGCATGTGAGGTAAGCCGCCACTTGTAGAAAAACTACCACAAAAACCCCCACAATGTTTTGGTAATGCAAATTGTAGGCAATTGTGTGTTAATGAATAATTATCTAAAACAAACTTAAGGCTCAAGGACCTGCACTTTTTTAAACCTCTCAAATACTCCGAGTAGTTAGATCAACCTCTTGTTGCATAACCACTCTGGGGAGTTAATAGGACTCAAGCTAATTGCTTGAACATGGATACTTGTTGAATGTTTTTTCATTAATGTTTTAGCTGCATTTCAGTGGCCCTGGTCCCTAAATTATTAAAACTGTTAGTGCCGGGTACAAGAAAAAAAAAAAAACTCCAGTTTCCATGCATTGATTCCATGTTAGGAATTTGACATGTGTGGAATTTCATGTGTTAGACAGAAGGACACTTCTCTGTTTTCTGACTCTTACATTAAAAATGTCTGTGACCCTAATGTTCAGGTCTGTTGCTTACACCCTTAAAGGGGTTTATTTGACTTTTGTAAATGTTTTATTAAAATTGAATTAGTTTTCATGAGCTGATAATTAAATCTTTTGTCAGAGTCCTTGAGTTATTTCAGAACTCGTTTTGGCCAACAGAGAAGAACTGGTTACCTCCATAATTCTGATATGAAATGACTTGCTGTGCAAAAGCTGCTAGAAATGTTGTTTATGCATAAATATGTAATGGTCTGAGTCTTGTCTGTCTGGGTGGGTTATATCCTGTAGTACTTCAGCTTAGAGGATTCAAGAGCCTTCATAATTCAGCAATGATTTTGTGAAAGTAGCAGACTGATTAGCATGCTAGTGGCACAGCTTCAGGGGCGGTAATGTAGGTTTTAGTCAGTCATCCAACCACTTTGGTCCAGGCTGGAATTTCCCAGCAACTATTAACGGATTTCCTTTTAATAGCTGCCTTTCTTGAAATTTACTAGAGATATTTAAGCACCCATCAGGATGAACTGTTGCACTTTGGTGATTGTCTGAATTGCAATCTACTCCCACCATTATGTAAGAATTTCATTTTGTGTAATGCGATCACAGCAGTCATTTGTTTCCACTGTATAAAAACTAGAGTACAGGAAAAGGTTTTCCTGGCAACGAGGGTAGAGAAGTCCTGGCCTTAAGCAGAAAGCTAGAATTCAGCACTCATCTTAGACTAAATTTGAATCCTACTTTTACTCATTGTTTGCTTTCTCAAATCATATTAAGTATAACTGGATCCTCAACATATCCGAAAGCTCAATTTTTGACAATTAAAAAAAACGAAAAAGAAAAAAAAATGATTACAAAAACAAACTATCTATGAGTTCCTTTTTTGTACATTACTGTACTTTACTATTCACTGGTTAGTGCTAATTAGAAAATGGTAGCAAGCTAACATACAAAACTAAGATAATAAAAGAAGTATAAATTATTCTTACTACGTACCCATAGTCATTTTTTTTTTTCCATATTTCCATACAAAACATTTATGGTGAACTTGCTTAACATTAAGTAGCACTAACATGCTAAACATCAACACCTTAGCAAAAAAGGTTTTGATCAAGTAAAGACAAAACAGAACAAGGAGATACAAGTGCTACCTTTCTCCAAATAATGTTGCACTGATCAGATAGCACATTATTTGCTGAATCATTATTTGCTGGAGCATTCAAGTTTGTGTTTGCTCAATGCCACCATCTTCCCAGGAATGAGAAATTCAGTTTAAAGTCAGACTGTGTAATACTCACAGGAGTGAATCCCAGGAGTTACATCTCAGAATCTACAGGCTTCAGTTAGGATGTTAAAAGTTAAAATTCATGAAAGTACATTTAGAGATGGAGAAAATCTAATCTCTCTAAAAAGAAAATGCTTTGGTTTCCAAAGTTGCATCTGAACAAATCAGAAGACAAAGGGGGCAACACCAAAGTGGAAAAAACACCTCAAACCAACTGTGAAGCACGGTGGAGGAGGGGTGATGATCTGGGCTTACAGGACCTCGACACTTTGCATTAGTTGAACTTACCATGAGCTCCTCTGTACACCAAAGTAATTTAGAGTCAAATGGGAAGCTGTTTGTTAAATAACTATATAGTGGCTGAAACTAAGTCATTGAACAGGACAATGATCTCAAGCACAGAAGCAAATCTACAACAGAATAGCTGAAAAAAAGGATCAAAGTGTTGCAATATGAATGACCAGAAACCTCAATGAACTGAAGGAACACTGGGAAGAGAAAAAGAATGGGCAACAAATGCTCCACAGTGATATGAGAGACCGATAAAGTCTTACAGAAAACTATTACTTCCAGTTATTGCTGCTAAAAGTGGTTCTACTAGCTACTGAATGGAGCGTACTTAGTTTTTCAAATGACTGTATCATAATAGGTTTCATTTAAACATATTCTGAGACAAATTCACATCTATACAAATATAGATATGAATTTGTAAGGGCTTAATATATAATGTGTCCACATTTTGGCATTTATTCCCTAAGATGCAAAACGTATTCAGTAAATTTCAGCATATTGCGTTTAACAGATGACTTTGCCCACTGTAAAAAGTGCTTGCTTTTGCTTGGATGTTCATATTATTCAGAAAAATTCCAATTTCCCATTTGTAACAGGAAAAGTGAGTGCCGGTGTGACTGTAGGAAATTGGTAATTATGGTAGCTCTAATAGGACTGCTGTGGCCAAAGTGCAGGTACACAAAGTTACTAGCATGGCTGTAGACTCTCTTATTTTCTGTGCTCTAGCTATAAAACTCTCTGAGGACATGCCTGTACGAACCGGCTGTAGCACAGAATGACAAATCAGTGTTAATATAAAAAGTATTTACTGTGGCAGGTGTTCTTGTTGCCTTTTCGGCAAGCCGTTTTTTTTCTTTTCTGTGTGAGGAAAATCTTCGAACATGACTCAAAGGAAGATGTAAAAAGCAGATCAGCACTAATATCATATTTCTCTGCCTCTAAATAAAAGCTTGAAAGCAGTTCTCAGCCACAGTGCAGAGATACTTGGATGACGCTTTCTTGTAAAATGAGGTTTGTAATTACCAGTGTCGCTGTGCCCTGGGGCACAAATGACACGCTAATTATAAATAATTGGAGCTATGCAGATTGAATAACTTGGCAAAAACAAGTGGCCTTGTTTATAGTAACAATATGAGAGTCAACCGTCCATCTCATTACATTGCCAGTCAACTTGGGGAAATTGGCCAGGTATTGTGGAACCTGTGATGGTGTGCAAATACATTTTCATTACCAGTTTTGACCTGTGCAGACTGGGGTCATGGATGAGCACCTTTGTGATTTGGTGCTTTTTGCTCAAGGACATTGAAGCATCATGTTTGTTAAAAAGAGCAATCAAACTCAGCTTTCCTGCACAACCTTGATTAGCTAGGTTGTTTATTTTCTCTCAGCAGTTTAGAAAAATATTAAATGGAAAAAAGCTCTAGATAATGTGTTTTTTAAATCCAAAATGTGAGGTTTGGCTTTAAGTTAGAGCTGCAGGTAAATGTCAGAAGACCAGATTAATATTAAAACTACTCTCTAAAAATAAATCGGCACATTTCACATCTGAATCAAAATAAATGCCCTTATGCATTTATTTTGGCACTTATGGGAGTGAAAGGAAATCCATCTGTAGCAGAATTAATGTGTTATTTTTGTAATCTTAGCCTAGATTTGCAAACATGAGCACCAGAGCCAAGAAATCATCAAAAGGAAAAAACTGGAGCTCCTCTTCTGTGCTGTCAGAGGAAGGAAGGCAGACCAACTTTTGTGGATACAGTGAATTCGCCAGAGGAGATCTCACAGGGATGCAAGCACATTTTCTGGTTAAAAAAAAAAGAAGAGGTGGTGGTATAATTAAAGAAAGCTCATTTGAATGAGAAGAGTTCAAAACATTCAGGGGGTTCATAAAGTCAATCTGTGACTCATCGGCTCTCATGGATGAAGCTCAGATTTTTCTTTTTTCCAAGGAAAAGAATGCAGATTCAGCTTTGCATAACAGAAGCTTTTTTTCACAGGTTAAATAACAGAAACTTTTTAAAGACATCCAGGCTGAATTTTTGGGCCATATTGATTTTTCTCCCTTTGAAGGATATCTTTGAGCTGTTACATAATTGATTCTGAGTGTTTCCTATATTAAAAAATGCCATCCATTTGTAAGTGGCACAACTTTGAGAGCATCAAACCTTATTTTCAAATCAGTGTTAAAGTTCATTATTCCCAACTGCACCATCATATGATCATTATAAGGAGTATATAATATATGCTCGCCAGACACTTTATTGGGTATGCCTTGCTAGTACTGGGTTGGACCCCCATTTTTGCCATCAAAGCTGCTTTAATACTTCATGGCACGGATTCAACAAGGTGCTGGAAACATTCCTCAGAGATTTTGTTCCATTTTGACACGACAGCATCTCACAGTTTTGCAGATTTGTCTGCTGCACATCCAGCATGAGAATCTCCTGTTCCACCACATCCCAAGGGCGCTTCTTTGGATTAAGATCAGATGACTGTGGAGGACATCAGACCAGAGAAAAAGGTTCAAGAAACCAGTTTGAGATGATCTGAGCTTGGTGGCGTGGCGATCCCCTGGAATCAGAAGATGGGTACATCTACTAAGGGTCCCACAATGTGTCAAGAAAATATCACCCACACCATTACACCACCACCATCAGCCTGAAGCACAGTTTCACGTTGTTTTTTTTTACACCAGATTCTCACCCGACTATCTGATTGTTGTAGGAGAAATTTAGAGTCATCACCCCAGGCATCACCTTTCCAATCTTCTGTTATCCCATTTTGCTGAGCCCATGTGATTTGTAGCCTCAGTTTCCTGTTTTGATCGAAGAGGTACTGAGTGTGTCTACTGCAGCTGTAGCCCATCTGCCTCAAAGTTTGACATGTTCAGAGATGCTCTTCTGCATTCCTTGGTTGTAATGAGTGGCTATTTTAGTTACTGTTGCTGTCCTATCAGCTCTTGTCTGACCTTTGGCATCAACAAGGTATTTTCTTCCAGAATGACACTGGTATTTTCCCTTTTTTCAGAAAATTCAAGCACATTTGCAGTTTCTGGAATAGTCAGATCCAGCCCATCTGTCACTAACAACCATGCAACGTTCAAATCTCTTAGATCACCTTTTTTCACCACTGTAGGATTGTGATTGTATATTAAACTTGGACTTGGTTTATCAGAGAATGTGTAAAGGAAATGTTTTCAGAAACCTGTGACTTTCATTCAGTGCACACTATGTGTCTTCCTTTAAGATATGTGTTAATCATATGTTCCTACATCTAAAGCTCATCAAATCACATTAAAGTTAATTATACCGACTCAGAAAAGTGGGTTGTTTCTTATCTCATGAAAAGCTGACTTTTTGGAGTTGCATGCATAGCTAAACAGGACTTTTTGACCTTGTAGGCGCAGCACCCTTTGAATGATTAGTTGCCTGCAGTTGTGTTAAAAGCATTTAAGTTAATTTATAAAAAAGCTTAAACTTTTTAATGAGTTTCATTACTTGCTTACATGTTGTCTCATGTGGTAGTCTCTATTCTCCAGGCTGGTGCCGTCTGTGATTTGTAAAGTCCCTGAAAACTTAGAGCCATTAGTATTTTTCTAATTTAAATATTCATGACTAAACAAGCAAGAAAGTTAAAGGTCACAAGCAAAACTTTTTTGGCATAGGTGTTATTTATCAAGACTTTAGCACTCACCTCATAATCTACCTTACCAGGACTGTGTGATTCTGATTAGATCATATTTCATGGCTCTTGCCGGCTTGATCCTGACTGATATATTAGCTGGCCGTTATTATCAGCTGATATTGGCTTATAACAGATATATTGCAATGCATTGCAGTAAAATGATATGATAATGAGGCAAAGTTGCTCCACAGGCATTTCAATACTCTATTCAGTATCAACAACATAAGCACATAACTGACACTGCAGTGGGCCTCATTCACAAAGTGTATATGGACAAAACTGTGCATAAAAAGTATGAATTTTTCTCACAGCTGTGAGAAAAATTGTTCATTGTTTGTGAACAACTTTAGGACTTTCTCAGACCATTTAGTATTATATTATTGGATGTCATCACTTAGCCTACACTCCAAATTCTGTCCATTATCTCACATTGCATTGAGCCTCATCTTGAGCTGACAGATCAAGTGCTCCTTGCCCTCCATCTGTTTTACGCTTTTTCTTATGGTCTTTGTCTTTTTTCACATCAAATTTGACATTTTTTTTCCACAGTGGTTGTTTCAGGTTAAATGGTTTTCAGCAAGGCCATTATTTCATCCTGAGCCACACTTTACAAAAATGTATTGATTATTTATTTTAGACATCGTTTAACACATGCATCTGTGTAAACACTGTGGAAAAGCGTGCCGTTTTTTGCGTCCTCCTTGGAAGCTGTTATTTTTGTTTCTTCACTTCAAATTTTCCTGGTTTATTTGTTTTTCCAGTTTAGCAGTGTAGGCTTTCCCATCATATCATTTTCACTGTTTTTTGCATTTTACTTGACCTTATTGAGAAGAAATGGGGGTACGGCAGCTTACAATAGAATACAAATTCCACAAACATGTTGATTAAACTGGCCATTGTTTACAGATGCAGAATAAAAACCTAATAAAAAACTAATTTATTCTTGTTTGCAATATAGTTGTGATCAGAAATTTGGATTTTCTCTAATGCACACAAGGTCAGAATGTTTATCCATTCCAAAAACATTTTTTTTAAAATGTGTTTGGGGTCATTGACCTATACATCATTGCCCTATTGGATCACCAAATTACACATTTCAACAGTTAAACTGTTGATTTAGGTGAAGCTGAAGATTTTAGAGGTAATAATCCTTCATTATTTTATCCACTATATGTAATGTACCAGTACCACTGGAAGCACAACAGCCCCGGAGCATGATGCTACCACCACCAGTGTTCTCAGGTTAATAAGCCTCATCTTCACTTCTCCAAACATACCTCTTGTCATTGTGGGCAAATAACTCAATCTTTAACTCTTGTGATCTTTTCTCCAAAAGAAACTTGACTTATCCATGACAGTTGAGCTTGAAGGTGTTTATTTTGGAGCAGGTTCTTCTTTTTTTGGTTGGCACCCTCTCAGTCCATGGTTTTATAAAACTGGCTTCATTTTGTACAGTGAGGATGGTATTCCAGCAGTTTCCAGTTCATGGCACACTTGAGCCTTGGTGGTTCCCAGATTGTTCCTGAACATCCTAACCAATTTCCTCTCATTTGAGGGAGACAGCTTGAGTCTTCTTCCAGATCTTAGTTAAATATTGACACAACCTAATAATTTATGTACAGTTGTTTAAACTGATGATCTTGGAGTCTGAACTTCTCTCATTCTTAGATCGTCAGTTTCTTGAACTTTCCCATTCTCATTCTTAGTATTAGTCAATCCAGTTAGCGATGTCTAATAAATCCTTTTTACACTAAAAAGAGAAACTACCGGTTTTATTCAGTCATGATCACATTAGAAGTTATTAGGCCTTGTTAAGTTAAGACAATAAAGACATTGTAGATCATTTCAGCACCGCTTATTAAAAGATTTAGGTGAGCGTATGTATAGATTTGGGCCTGCATGAATAATTTTAATTTCAGGGGAATTAGAGAAAATGAAAAATAAATTCAAACTTGTGCACCCAATTCTTGTTTTTTAAAGTCATTAAAGATGTATGCTGTACAATCATTCAACCTTGGAGAAAGAACAGTTTAAATGAATCATTAAAAGGCTAAAATTACCATGATAGTCATGCCCATCACGAGTGTATGTATGATTATTTCAAGACCGCATCTAAGCAGTCCTTGCTTTGCTTCAGTACTTCAATACTTGGACTAAACTTCAAAGTGAAAACATTCTGCATATTTATATTAATATATACTTTTTATGGAGATTAAAAGGAGCCTAAACAGCAAACTCATAATTTTATCTAAAGAGTTGTTATTCATCTTTTATGGTTATTCTTTAACTGGCTTGCACTGTGTTCATCATATAGGCAGATTATTCTAATTATTAGTTGTAAAAGGAATGTTAAATTGCTGGATCCTCGTGTTCACTGGTTGTACACGTAATCTCAGGGCTTTCAGATGACATTGATACATATTAGCTTTTACTGCAATGACACCTCTGCCCTCTTTTTCCAACCACCAACCTTTTTTTGTGACAGCTCATATTAAGAACAGGCCACAATGATATGCAACAATGTCAGAGGTATTTCATCTGTATCCTAATTAAATGTGATCTAATATGCTGCCAGGTGGGATTTGATATTTGAACCTGTGTATAACTCTTCTTACCCTTCTACTAGGGATACCCCCCTCACATAAAATTGCCTGGGGGGATTATAGCAATCATTCATTAATAATTTGCCCAGATACACCCAATCCTAGCCTTGACGCCATTATCTACATCTATGAATAGCACAGCTTTGCCTGGCAGTCCTGCTGTCCTTTTTTGGTGACATTTATAAAAGTTTCATTGCAGCAATATAAAACATTACATGTCACGCTCTCATGAATCATTTGTGTCATGGATCATTGCTTCAGAGCCAGTCCAGCGTGTTAACAGGGAGGACGTTAATAGAAAGCAAGTCTCCGTCTTCAGCCAGGGCCTGTTTCCATTTGTGACACACACACACCGAGTGGAAAAGCTGATAAAATGGGCAATATGTCTTACAGAATTAGTGTGTTTAAAATTAATGGTCATGATTTGCTTGCATGTTCCTCTGTGGCTATGAAATCTAACAATTTAAAGGGTCCAAATGAGAACAAATATTCTGCAAATGTGGCCACGTGTGTGGAATTTCTTTTTTCTTTTTTGATGGATTTCTAGTTTTCACAGAAAAATAAAAGGTTGTACGAGGTTATGCGGGAGAATGGGGTTCAAAGTTCAGAAAAAGAAGAAATGTCCTCTCAGTTTGAACCTCAGAGGGAACTGACTGTGTTTAATGGGGCACATTTGGAAAATGAGTTAGACTCACATTTGTTTTTTTGCAATAACAAACTGCACATTATTGATAGTTTCATTGTTTATTCAATGCATTACTTGAATGCCAAATAAACAACTTGAAATATTCTAATGTAAAATAATATTAAGGTTCCATTTGTAAATCCAAACAGCCTCTAGCCACAGACAGATTATGAGACAAAGGCACTCCCCCACCCTTCTCGCTTTTGTTCCCACATCCACTGTTTTGTGGTCATTTTTACATCACTTTGTGTTTGTTTTTTTTGTTTTTTTATTTTGCTCCCATTTTGCATTTATTTGTGAACTACTTTGTCTTTTAAATAGTTACATGGTAATGGTAACTGCTTCGTCTTTAACATCTTTGAATGGTTATTTTAAATTCTTTTTCAGGTCGTTGTTGGTCTCTTTGTTTTTGCTGCTTTGTCCTTCTCTTTTACAGTGTGTTGCCTCACTTTGATTGTTTTACATATCTCTGTAGTTTTTCTAGACTCTTTGTAGTTGTTTCGCATGTATTTGTAGTTAATTTTGGTCTCTTTGTGGCAATTTAGCATACTTTTGTGCTTATTGTGGTTTTCTTTTGACTTTTTTGTTTTGTTGAACTTGTCTGTGGTTATCTTCTGGCTTGTGGAGATAAAGTCCCCATGTTTTTACATAACTGTTATTTATATATATATATATATATATATATATATATATATATATATATATATATATATAATTATAGTTGTTTTTTTGCCATTTGGTGACTGTTTGTGGTCTACATAGTTTGTAGTTTTGGCCTCTAGTCATTTTAGATTTCATGATTGTTCTTTATTGTCATTGTTATTACTTTAGGGTCATTTGTATGTTCCTTAGTAGTAATTTTTGTGATTGCTTTTGTCTGTTGTTGGTCATTTCTGCCTCTTTCTGGGCTCTTTGTGGGCCTGCTTCTTGCATCCAATGGGCCTTCACATACCCTATGACTTACCACTTGTTTTTCTTAGAGGGCCTCAGGGCTCTGTCAATCAGCAATATCCCCCACTTGTTCCTTACTATTTTGTAGTACATCATTCACATTGGGGCCTTGAATGATGCTTTGTCATCATTCAAAACCACATTTTGTTTTTAATCAAATTTGACGAGAGAACACAAAAAACAAATACAGTGATGAGTAAAATGATGCTCAAGGCCCTAACCCTTCGTACAGCAGCTGCAGTATTTGAGTGTTGGATTTGTTAGCACTTAAACGAAAGAAAATTACCTCAAATTAGTTAGCTTGGAAAATCCAAGTTTCACTAACCTAAAGATAAAACTTTATACTCTCTTTTTAACTTCAACAGAGTAACAAGAGAGTAACATGAGCATGTAAGTGGCAGCCAACCATGTATTGCAAAATCACCATCAGCTGTGAATTCCCTCATTGCTGAACTTTATCCTCTTCAGTTCTGTCTGATCTGTATCAGCCTCTCTGTGGAACTTACGGCCTGCGAGGAAAACATTTAAGGGGAAACTATGAGATTCCATTTAGATTGTCGGCCTCCAAACTGCATCCCCCGTGCCTTTATTACCCGAATGTAATGGAGTGAACTTTACACGCAATTACTTTTCCATTTGAGTGTTTGATGATCTAAAATGCATTGACGTAGGATTAACTTCGGCATGTAATTACATGAAAAGCAGCTCATTCTCATTTATTTCCCATGGTCCCAGGTGAAATAAGCATGGCTACATTTTTATTTTCTCCTATAGAGTGAATTTATTTGAGACACTGCTGCTGGGGCAGTGGATTTTTTTTAATTTAGTTGAAAAATAATGAGATTATGGGAGACTGAATGATACTGTATCTAAGGATGGTAACAAAAAATAGACTTACTGAGAAAAAAAGTTAAAAAAATCAAGTTATTTCAGTTGAACAGGAGTTGGCATCGTCACTGCAGTCTCCCAGGAAAAGTGTGCTGTTCATGTATGGTCAGAAAAAAAACACTTAAAATTGTAAATAGTCATGACCCGAGTTAATATGATTCACTGTACTTGACCTCTCTGCTGCGTTTGTGGTGTTCATGCCTTTTGGGACACATACAATGGCCCTTTTTTTTAACAGGACAAAACAAGCTGTTCTCAGTACTTTTTTAAAAAAGGTCAGAGGAGAATGGCCAAACTGCTTTGAGTTGAATGTAAGGTAACGGTAAATCAAATAGGCTTGTTACAAACAAGGTAGGCAGAAGAGCATCTCTGAAGACAGCAGCACAAGATCACCCTGAGCACCACTCTTGTCTGCTAAGAACAGTAATCTGAGGTTATAATTTACACAACTCACCAAAAGATTGGATCGAGCAAGTCTTCAGCTGTAAGATTTCGATGACAGGGTTGAGAATCTGACATCAACAACTTGAAAGCATGCATCGTCTAGTGGTGGTGTAATGATGTGGGGGATATACTCATATAGAGTCTAGGTATGAACCTTGATAAACCAAATAGCATTAGTTAATAACTTAACACATAATTCATTTGTCTAAAAACAAACCTTTAGCTACAAACTAAGACTGCGACAGACAAAATGCGTAAATTCCACTGTGGAAGTTGTTACATCAATGGCTGTAATCAGTGTAATACAGTGGGGCAAAAAAGCATTTAGGCTACGTTCACACTGCAGGCAAAAGCGCATCAAATCCGATTTTTTTGACCCTATGCGACCCATATCCGATCATGGTATCACAGTGTGAATGGCACAAATCCGATATTTTCAAATCCGACCTGGGTCACTTTCGTATGTGGTACTGAATCCGATACATATCTGATGTTTTAGAAAGCGACTGCTGTTTGAACGGTCAGGTCGCATTAAATTCGTCTTTTACGTCACTGACACAAGACAGACGCCAATTATCAGCGCCGGAGAAGCGCCCGAGAAGACATCGCGAATGCTTCCTGGCCATCCCGTGTAGATGTTAGTGAAACTGTTGGGAAGACAACGTTGGAGAAATGTGAACATTTTATTTGTACTGTATAATCTGCAGATTCTGACAGAAATCTGCAACTATCCTTTGAAGCACCGCTCCTCTCTAAAACACCAATAAGGATCATTATTAGGCTATATGTAAATAACAAAATAACTTTACAACTAAAAGCAAAATTGGGAAATGTAAAGTCCGAAACAAGTCTTTATATTAAGGGCCATCAGTCAAACAATACTGTTTGGTCTGGGTCTAAACAGAGCGCGTTGTGTGACGTCTTCTTTTGCGCATGCGGGCCGCTTTGAAGGTTCACACTAGAGCGCTTTTGCTGTCACATTGTATTTGTAGTGTGAACAAGCAGACAAAATTGGATTTGATCAAAAAATTGGAATGGAGCATTAAGACCTGCAGTGTGGACGTAGCCTTAGTCAGCCACCAATTGTGCAAGTTCTCCCACGTATAAAGATGAGAGAGGCCTGTAATTTTCATCATAGATATACCTCAACTATGAGAGACAAAATGAGAAAAAATCCAGAAAATCACATTGTCTGATTTTTAAAGAATTAATTTGAAAAATTATGGTGGAAAATAATCTCAATGCTCATCTCAATACTTTGTTATATACCCTTTGTTGGCAATGACAGAGGTCAAACCTTAAGTGTAAGTCTTCACAAGGTGCTGGTATTTTGGCCTATTCCTCCATGCAGATCTCCTCTAGCCCTCCAGTTGTGTGCACCCTCATCATTGCCATGCTGAAAGACCCAGCCATGATTGATCTTCATTGCCCTTGCTGATAGAAGGAGGTTTTCACTCAAAATGGCCCCATTCACTCTTTCCTTTACATGGATCAGTTTTCCTGGTCCCTTTGCAAAAAAAGAGCCCCAAAGCATGATGTTTCCACTCCCATGCTTCACAGTAGGTAGGTATGGTGTTCTTTGAATGCAAGTCAGCATTCTTTGTCCTCCAAACATGAGTAGAGTAGAGTTTTTAACAAAAACTTCTATTTTGGTTTCATCTGATCATTTGACATTCTCCCAATCCTCTTCTGGATTATCCAAATGCTCTCTAGCAAACTTCAGACGGGCCTGGACATGTACTGGCTTAAGCAGGGGGTCACGCCTAGCACTGCAGGATTTGAGTCCCTGGCGGCATAGTGTGTTACTGATGGTAGCCTTTGTTGCTTTGGTCCCAGCTCTCTGCAGGCCATTCACTAGGCCCCCCGTGTGGTTCTGGGATTTTTGCTCACCGTTCTTGTGATCATTTTGATCCGACAGGGTGAGATTTTGCGTGGAGCCCCAGATCGAGGAAGATTTGCATCTACAATTTTGTTTCTGGTGTCGCTGTACTAATGCATTGACGCCGTGCAACCCCACCCACGGGGCGATCCGCGATAACTCGTTAACGAAGATTTACAGCGTTAATGCGGTTATGGCGTTAACGTCATTTTAACGAGATTAACGCTGACAGCACTAATATTATTTTGTTCTGTCTAGGGCTTAGTTCAGCATGTTATCAGGCTGTCATTCATTTTGTTGGTACAAATTAAGATGGTGCTAAATAATTGCATTCACATGATAGTGAATGTAAGCCTGATTCTGGCACAAGAGTAAACATTTTAAAATTAGAAGACTATCAGTCCCAGAAAGGTGGACTGTGTGGAAATTATAAGACTTTTGATAGATTTTTTTTTTTTTTTTTTTAGATATTTCAGTCTGAACCCAACATTGCTCTTCCCTGTAGTGCCATGCTCCTAGGATAGGTATAAAATTGCATCAAACAAGCCAGACTGTGAATGACATGGAAGCTTTGGTTATTACAGTGATTCACCCACTGATCCCATAAGCTCTTTCAAAGACAGGGAGACCTTGGTTACATTAGAGTTTTGTGTGGTGATAAATTACATCCAGTTCTGGCAGCAGGCTGAAGGATGAGACCCTGACCTCTCACCACAACTCCAGCCTTCTCTGTGAGCTGATATGTGCTCGGCTGTGGTGTCCTTACACCACCAAATGAGTGCGTGCAAGCTGACCGTGACCTCTGATCCTAACTTTCTTTACAGGTATGAGGTGAGAACGGCAGATTACTACTTTACTGTCAGTGTGCGCTCCTTGAGAGGATGATGTCTTCCTAATCTGCAACAGCAAACATAAGGGTGATTCACCAATATTAATAATATAATTATGAACCATTTTAATTGAAGTAATTTATCTTGGTTTTAAAGCTTGCTGTGGCCAGCTCTAATTGGGCAACAAAGGATACGGGTGCAAAATTACAGGTATTTTTGTGCACTCAGTGATAGAGTGCAACTTACAGGTCCAATTAAAAATGAATGAGACTTGGACCTCAGGGAACAGACTGTGGAAAAATGTGAATTTCAGGTAACTGGGCACAGAAGTACCTGGTAGCAACCAAAAGTTATTTCCTGTAAGTTTTTTATTGACAAGCAACTGATGTAATTACATGGTCATAATGCGAATCACATTCACGCCTCACCCACAGTGCTGAAAGAGTCCCAGCATGTTCTGGAGCTTGCAGCTCATTTTTAACAGCTACTGCAGGTTTGAGTTGCTGCCATAACTTGGTTTTTATGATCTCACTTTTGTGCCAAATCAGACTTTGGTTGAATGAAATTAAGATTCTTTATGTTGCTCAGAGATTACTGAGATTATAACACAGCGGATACGACTGTGAATTAATTAAATTCCTACTGTATAGACAAATCGTAATAATAATCTTAAAGGACTGCTAAAAGAGGAGACGGGAAACAAAAATGATGTCAAAGATCCCATTAATCTGCTACCTATCAAAATGTATTTTACTCTCAGTTCAGATTGTGCTCTCTTCAGTTTTCGTGTTGGCTGCAGTCGTGAGATGTGTGTTTTGGCTCTGCTGTGCAGCAGTGGCAAAGAAAGCTGGTTGGCTGAGAAAGTCTTGGGCAACTCTTAGGCACCAGCTGGCTGCTTACAAGACTTGGCTTGAGTAGCTGATAAGCAGAGTCGACTTCACTTCAGATGTCAGAGTTTGGATCTTACATCTCGAATATTTGTTTGTAGCCTGACAAAATTTCACAATAACAGCAAGAATGTCTACACTGCAGTAATTAACCTCTGTAAATATTGAAAAAAGATGTGTTAGGATTAAATAACAGGTGACACAAAAGAGGAGGGGCGTAAAAAGAAAATGCAAAGATATATGGTAGAAAATACTACAAATGAGTGGAAAAGAGTTTTTACATGAATGGAAGTCTGAAAAATTAAGTACACCCTTACTGCTTCCATTGGAATTAAGAGGGAACATAAGGGTAACTGATCATCATCATCAAGGGTGAGCACATCTATAAAACCTTTACTGAAGTTCTGGCAGTTTGCTGCTGTGGAGCATTTGAGGCCATTAACACAAAGCCAGGAGTGGACAACCCAGCAAATTGATGCTTAGGTCAGACTGTGCAGTGCCCAGAGAAACTGCAAAAAACCCAAGAGCTACATCTCAAACTCAACAGGCCTCAGTTAGCATATTAGATGTTGAAGTTTGTGACAGCACAATTAGAAGACAAGCAAGCAAGGCTTGTTTGGAAGGGTTGCCAGGTGAAAACCTTTTCTCTTGGATTAGGTTTGCAAAGCTGCATCTGAACAAACCACAAGACTTCTGGAACAATATTTGCTGGACAGATGAAACCAAAACAAAGAAAACCCAACACAGCATATCAGCACAAACACCTCATATTAACTGTCAACAGGAGCATGGTGGTGGAGGTGGTGGATGATTTTGTCTTGTTTTGCAGCCACTGGACCTTGACACCTTGCAGGTACTCAGTCAACCATGAACTCCTCTGTAGACCAAAGAGTCAAATGTGAGACCGTCTATTTGAAAGTCGGTCAGGACAGGACAATGATCCAACGCGTTGGAACAGATCTGTAGCAGAATGGCTGAAAAAATAAAGAACCAAAGTGTTGCAATGACCCAAAGTCCAAACATCAACCAACATGAATCAAGTCAAAATTTGGAGAAAACAACTTGGAATTCAAAGTTTTGAGACTTTTTTTTTCAGTGGCAGAAACAAATTTCGATACATCCAGATAAATGGGTTTTCCATAAAGTTATAATACTTATTGAAAGCAGTAACCTTTTTTTCTGCAGGAACTAGCTATCACAGTTTTTAGCGTAGTAGAATGTTGAATTATAGTAGTTTACTGTTACTTAAAAAAGATTTATTAATTATAAAGATTGTTGAGCCAATAGCTGATACAATTAGCTTTAAAAACACAAACCTAACACTGTGTCCAACTAGAGGAAGTACGATGCAATTTCAACAAATATGAAAATCTTAGCAAGCTACCAGTTTCCCTCAACATGCTGAGAAGCAATGCAGAGAGAAAATGGAGAGTCTGAAACAGGATTAGATAAAAATAATAGATCACAACAAGAGCTGATGCTGCATTACCAATTGCTGGCTGGCTTTTTCACCTCTTCAGTGTTCCTGTTGGCAGTGAAAATGCAAAGAGAAAAAAAGGCTTGGAAGCTATCTTGCTCCTGGGGGGACCTCCTCACTGGGGACTTACCCCCAGGTTGTCCCCAGTCGTATTTGCTCCCAAAAAGTGACTAATGATTCATCACCCCCTGCTGTCAAATAAACCATTTTCTTCTCCACTTCAAAGTCAGTACCTTCATATCATATTTTTTAAGTGAATATTGACTTTGCATTGCTTTTCCACATCTCCACATTTCCAGTCTCTGTTGAATATCTTTTTTTTTTTGCTTGTTCTCACATTTGACAATTTGATTGATGACTTATCTTTACGGTTTGATCTCAGTGTTTAAAAATAACATCAGAAATAATAATAATACAAAAAAGTACCTTTTAGAAATGTCTCACAGATGACTTAGTGAGATGTTTAAACTGGATACATTTTCAATTCTACCACGTCAAAATATAAGAAACACATCAAAAATAATAACAGCGGCTGTCTGATATTAAAGGAGTGTTAAGTCGTCTGTGACTCTCTGGTTGAAAGTGTTTAAAAATGTGATCTTATATATACCAGCCTAGGACGCTGGACTCCTTTGTCAAAACTGCAGCATTTGTGTCATCTTCCTGTGACACGTATCTCCAAAAGCAGTAGTGCATAGTGTAAAGAAACCTGTGGCTTAATAAAGGTCACTTCCCTCAACTCAGATAAGCCTCTTAACACCTCTAAAAATGTCTTTTCCCCCCTCTAAGGTTATTTTGCATGTAAGCAATGTGAATTCAGATTCATTTCAAGCAGTCATATTGATACATCTCCTCCTGGGTGTCTTGATAATTACTGCTATTACTCTCATAATTAGACTTCCTTTGGATTATATGGTAACGGCATGTATATATACATATATATGGCAATGACATTGGAATGTCGTTCGGACTGGAGAAGTGTAGTCGGATGGTAACAAAGAGAGGGAAGGTAGTCAGAACTGAGGGGATCGAACTACCAGAAGGCAACATTGCAGACATAGAGGACAGTTACAAGTACCTGGGGATCCCGCAGGTGAATGGGAACCATGAAGAGGCCGCTAGGAAAGCTGCAACCACCAAGTACCTGCAGAGGGTCAGGCAAGTCCTGAGGAGTCAGCTGAACGGTAAGAACAAGATCCGGGCCATCAACACCTACGCCCTGCCCCTGATCAGGTACCCTGCCGGGGTAATAGGCTGGCCAAAGGAGGAGATAGAAGCCACTGACGTAAAGACAAGAAAGCTCCTTACCATGCATGGAGGGTTTCACCCCAAGTCCAGCACCCTGAGGCTGTACGCTAAGCGGAAGGAAGGAGGCCGGGGACTGGTGAGTGTCAGCACCACAGTCCAGGATGAGACAAGAAACATCCCCGAATACATCACGAAGATGGCCCCAACTGACAGCGTGCTCAGTGAATACCTCAGGCAGCAGAAACCCAAGAAAGAGGAGGGAGACGAGGAACCATCATGGAAGGACAGGCCCCTGCACGGTATGTGCCACCGGCAGATAGCGGAGGTGGCTGATATCCAGAAATCCTACCAGTGGCTGGACAAAGCTGGACTGAAAGATAGCACGGAGGCACTAATCATGGCAGCACAGGAACAAGCACTGAGCACAAGATCCATAGAGGCTGGGGTCTATCACACCAGGCAAGACCCCAGGTGCAGGCTGTGTAAAGATGCCACAGAGACAATCCAGCACATAACAGCAGGGTGCAAGATCCTAGCAGGCAAGGCATACATGGAACGCCATAACCAAGTGGCTGGCATAGTGTACAGGAACATCTGTGCCAAGTATAACCTGGAAGTCCCGAGGTCAAAATGGGAGACGCCCCCAAGGGTGGTGGAGAATGACCGGGCTAAGATCCTGTGGGACTTCCAGATACAGACGGACAAAATGGTGGTGGCTAACCAACCGAACATAGTGGTGCTAGACAAACAGAAGAAGACGGCTGTAGTGATCGATGTAGCGGTTCCGAATGACAGCAACATCAGGAAGAAGGAACACGAGAAGCTGGAGAAATACCAAGGGCTCAGAGAAGAGCTCGAGAGGATGTGGCGGGTGAAGGTAATGGTGGTCCCCGTGGTAATCGGAGCACTAGGTGCGGTGACTCCCAAGCTAGGCGAGTGGCTCCAGCAGATCCTGGGAACAACATCGGAGATCTCTGTCCAGAAGAGCGCAGTCCTGGGAACAGCTAAGATACTGCGCAGGACCCTCAAGCTCCCAGGCCTCTGGTAGAGGACCCGAGCTTGAAGGATAAACCGCCCGCAGGGGCGAAATGGGTGTTTTTTTATATATATTGATTGATTGATCATACTTTATTCATCCCGAGGGAAATTGGGTTAAGGCTGCCAGCCGTGCCAGCGCCGTCTTACCCTTCCGACCATACATACATTACACAAACATCACATGGGGAAGTGTCAATGGAAAATTGTACTTAGTAGTCAGTATAATCTTTTAATGATACAAGTTTCCATATATGCTTAGAGGTGTATAATCGATTGTGTAGTGATAGAATGTGTGATCTTTAGTAGGCTGCAAAAGGCTTTGTGTGCATTCCAGAGTGTTCTGGCATTTAAACCCACATCCTGGGAGCATGGGAAAAGGGCATAACTTCTCTTATTGTTTTATGATAGGATAAACGTATCTATGTCTGTTTTATGCTAAGTGCCTTTTTGTTTAGATGAACTGTTGGACTTCCAGACCAGCAGGTTTAGGGAAGTCTTTATGGGGTCACACTCTGACCCCACACACACACACATACAGCCTTGAGACCGCAGCAGGTGCCAAAGGGGTATCCGCATGAAGTGATGCTGTTTTTTACTTTAGTGCGAACAACTCATATGAATTTCAAAGCTGTTCTAACAGTCCGACACTGGTCTCTCAATCTCCCGTTGGAGAGCCGTGAGCTTCTCCATGATGTTATCAGACTTACGCTCCGTGATGTTGTCATTCTTGTGCTCAAAGAGCCGATTCTGAGAACTCACGACCGCAGTGAGCTTCTCCAAGATGTGATCCAATTTGCGCTCAGAGGTGTTATTCCGTATATATATGTATATATGTATATGTATATGTATATGTATATATGTATATATATACATATATGTCTGTGTGCGTGTGTGTATACATATATATATACGTATATATATATATGCCATTGCCATATACACACATATATATATATATGTATTTGTATTTACTCATACACACCCACATTAGTAGTTGTAGTATTTCATCATTACTAGTGGAGGAAAAGTTGAAGTTAACTTTCTTAACATTGTTTGGAATTTGGCTCCGTAAAATCACATTTGCAGTCAACATTTAGCCAATAATAAAATCATCCAATGCGTTCTCATATCTGTGTGCCAAATTTTGCAGGGTCATTCTTGGGTCTCTTCAGAATTTTTCCTTCATTGCCTGTTCAGCTTGTAACAGTTTCTTTGGGCATAAGATGGCACATCCCTTTTTACTGACTTTACCAAACTCTAGATGGGTAAAGTCCAATTTCTGTTACCCTTATTTTCATAGCTATGCAGTAATCCCTCCCCCACACATCTATCACTCCCACCCCCCACCTCACCACTGTCTCATTTTTCTCTTATATGTCCTGCAAAACCCTCATATATTTCCTTGCCACTCCTAACTTCCAATAAATATAGACAATGAAGTCTCTTATTTTATTTCTTATTTATTTCTGCTGTCAACGTAAAGTCTGCTGAGTAATTATAAGCTTTAGCTAAATAAGTTCAGACATTAAATGTAACGACTTTATTTGCAGTAACATTTAAATGCTTTTAAATGTGTTTAATTAATATGAGAAATAACCACAGTCTCATGTTTTGTCCTTTACATAGTGCCATTTGGCCAGACATCCCAACTTCAATATTTAATAAGAAGTTATCTCAAAATCCAACAGCACAAAGTGCTATCAGCCAGAAAACTGGATGAATAAATAGCACGGCACTTTTGTAACTAAAATTCAAATCTGTGAATATCTGTCCAGCTTTACTGAAGTAGAAATCGACTGCTACACACAAAGCCGATCTGCTTTGATGGGGAAGCTCTTCCCTTTTTTTTCGGCTTTCCTGTGGAGGGGTCATATGCAGCACGTCGTCCTTCTCTACCCCACTTGGACCACAAGTTCTAACTTGTGATTCATGCAGTGAATGGCGATCAGGTTAGGATTGATCTTTCCATGTAAAAGTGTCTCTCCTCCTTTGTATCAGCCCATCCCAGCAGCTGCACAATCAGGGGCAAAGCCAGCAAAGAAAGACTATATGGGATGGATGGGTCGGGCGGTGGGGGGTGTTTTCAAATTAGAAACCATCTAAAACAATTATCTAGACATATGACTATAAATCACTACAAAGAAAACCAAAAAACTAAATGTAGTTAAAAAATGAGCCAGCTAGGTGATTTAGTGGAACCCTTTAAAGCCAAATTGTCCACTTATTGAATTTAGAGTTTGCTACACGTGTCCAGCCCACCAAGTTATTTTGTTAGACAGTGCATCTTTTCACCAAGAAAATGTCAGCTGCTGTACGTTGGATGCTACCACTGAAATCTGCCCTCAGACAATATTGTTTTGGTGGTTGTGGACCCGAGATGTTGAGCTTGTCCATTAATTACATGGTTTGATGTTCAGTCAGCTCTCTTCTTCATGCCCACAATGATTGTTGTCTTCATGGCCGGCACAGAAAATCCTGGAACTGGAAATCGGGCGCGCTATCCAGAAAATGATCTAATTTTCTTGGTGAAGCGTCCATCCATTTGTTAACCGTTCCAACATGCATCTGGCTACTGAAAGGCAAGGGGTAAGTGTCTTACTCAGCACACCCTCCAGTGCATGTTTTATTTCAGTCAGCCCCTTTTGCGTTCTTTGCTCTGCATACATGAGCCAAAACATCAAGTGCATCTGGGATTGCAGAAAACCCTGTTTATCTGTAAAAAATAATCCGAGCAGCTGTTAAATTTCTCATCAATTAAGACAAATGACTGTAACAGTGGTGCGCAGTGACTTTTACAGAGAGGCAAGCAGAGTTGATGAACCAAGTTTTACGTACAGTATCCAAAGTAAAAGTAGTTATACTGCAGAAAAACAGTTCCCTGTCACTGTGCTGCTGTTATATATGTTGTTTATGGGGTAATATTACTCATGCATTATGTTCGATTTTACCACTGCAGATGTTTAAGGTTGAGCTCATTTGTAATACTTTGTATTCTGTTTGGTAGTTTAATCTTCAGCAATTCATCACATTCTACAAAATGTTTGTGGCATTGCTGGAGCATGCACACGATGAACTTTTTGTTTGTTGAATCAAATTATAAGATGAGTGAAAACAGACAATAGAGATCCTTCATGGGAGAGAAGGCTTTGCAGAGATATATTATAATGGGTCATATTATTTTTAGCTTTAACTGGTCAAGCACTTCTTGAGTAGGCTGTCCTTATTCTAGCTTGATGCAGTAATATAAATAAATGCTCACAGACAAGGTCAGTGTTTGAATGGATTAATGAGAGACAAGTGCTTTGTTTGGAAAAGCACAAGATAGGTCTTGGTCATTTAAGGCTGGGTGTTGCTTCCAAGCACTACCGAAGCCTGGATTACAAGGCAAACAGCACTAACAACACCAGAATGTAGAGTAAACTTTGCTGCAAATGGAGAGCTATGACAGCAGAGTTTGATAAGTTAGAGGTGGAGGTGGATTTTTGCCTCCTGAGAATCCTCACCTGCCCTAAAGCAAGACATCAGAGCACAAATGGTGACAGCATTATGCAGCATGTAGGAGGAACAGCAGTTCCAGTACTGGTGAACATTTCAAATCCTGCCTTTGTGTTTTTTCCCCCACATATTTTCTTTCATCAGGCAAGCTGTGAAGTACATATATGCTTTTATATGATCACTGTGAGTTACATAATCTAAAATTGCCTTGTTTGTATAAAAGCCATTTATGTGTACTGCTTTTTGAGCCATGAACTATATCCTAGGATGTGATAAGAATGTGGTTTTAGCTTTTTTCCAAGACGGTACTAAACGCAATTTTTTCACAAGTCATTACCTGATTTTCGTTTAACTGAAAGTAGGTCGTACAGGCTCAATACGTTATTAGTTCAATCCATTACCTTGCTAATACTTGCTAGAACTGGCTTGGACTCCTTTTTCCTTCAGAACTGCTTTAATTATTTATGACATACGTTTGACAAGGTGCTGGAAACATTCCTCAGAGATTTTGGTCCATATCAACATGACAGCATCACACAATTACTGCAGATTTTTTGAATGCACATCCATGATGTAAATCTCCTATGTCCTACAGGTGCTCTACTGGACTGGTGAGGCTGTCTGAGTACAGTGGTGAACTCGCTGTCAGGGTGTGTTATCCTGCTGGAAGCAGCCTTTAGAAGACAGGCACACTGTGGTCATAAAGGGATGGACAAAACTCAGGCAGGCTGTGGTGTTTAAACAATGCTCAGTTGATAGCCCAAAGTGTGCCAAGAAAATATCTCCCACACCCTTGCATACCAACACCAGCCTGAACTGTTAATAGGCAAGGCAAGATGGAGTCATGTGTTCATACTGTTTATACCAAATTCTGACCCTACCATCTGAATGTTGCAGCAGAAATCAAGACTCATCAAACCAGGCAAGATTTTTTCAACCTTCCATTGTCCAATTTTGGTGAGCCTGTGTGAACTGTAGCCTGAGATTCCTCTTCTTAGCTGACAGGAGTGGTACCTGGTATAGTCTTTTGCTGCTGTAGCCCATCTGCTTCAAGGTTCAACAGAGATGCTCTTCTGCATACATGGCTGTAACAGATGGTTCTTTGAGGAACTGCTGCCTTTCTGTCAGCTCGAAGCAGTCTGGCCTCCAGCATCAACAAGGCGCTTTCACCCAGACAACTGGTACGACTGGATTTTCCCACACATGTGATTGACTCATTAGATATTTCTGAAGAAGGAGCTAAATAACTTTAACAAATGAAGTATTAGGTTAGTGTATACACCTCTCCCTGACAGTGCTTTGCTTTATTTCTGAATTTCAGTGAATAAGACACATTTTGTTAAATATAACAAAAACAGCCACAATGAATAATTTGGCTGTGATAAATATTAATTCGTATCAAACAAAACAATGTGAAAATTGTTTAGTCGATCAAACAATAAATAAAGCAGGCTCAACAGTCATTTGTATTAGTTTTCAAGACTAATTTAAAAAGTGAATAAAAATCTTACCAAAAGCAGTAACCATAAAAAACTCATGGTTCACTTACTGGCCTTTGCTGAAACTTTAAGACCTCATTTTAAGGCGCTGCTTCAAACTGTGGAATATGCTCATTTACTATTTTGCCAAGAATTATATGGGCTCTGCCATTTAAATAAGGCATGCTGCATAAGTGATGTGCTAATTGTGGTGGTAGACAGATTTTGTTGTCTTTGGACATAGTCGGACTAAGTTTAGCCACATTTTTTGGTTTTTATTCAACACTAACTGCTTGAAGATTGTAGCTACAGTATTTACCCAACAAGTGCTCAAACAATCACATTTGTTCCTTCCATCTGATACAAACCATATAAATATTTCCTAAACAACATATTGGAGTGTCTTCACTTGCACTTTCACTTTAAAATTAGGGTCAAAAATTGAAAAGAAACAAACAAGAAACAAATCTGCATTAATTGCACAAACATAGATTAGAAAAAAGTGAGTAAAATAATTGAACTTTATGGTAAGTTCTGAAAATACAATACTGTGCAAAAGTTTGGAGTCACCATTCATTTAGAAAAAAAAAATTGCTAGGAAAAATTTGGAAATAAGTGGCATGTTTTATTTAAACGTTCTAACATACAACAAATTCAGTCTATATGATTAAAAAAAGTCTGCACAATTCTAATGAGCCTGAAAGTCAGTATTTCATATGATGTCATGTTTGTGTAGGTTCTCAGTCATCTTGGTCATGGTAATCTAAGGAGCTTGAAATGAAAAGCGACTGGTTTCTTAAAGACATTTCACCTCTCATCCGAGAAGCTTCTTCAGTTCTAAGAGCAATTGGTGGAGAGTCCCAGATTTTAACCCCAACAGGAGTTGTTCCTCAAGATGGTCGTTGACCAACTATTGATTATGTGTGTAATTGCATGAGCCAAAGTGTGAAAATGGGTGTGGGTCATTATCAGCAGAGCTTTCAGGTGAAATAATTGTGAGATTTATTGAGATCGACTGACACAAGATGTGAGTGGGCATTAGGATGTCTGCGAAGGGATCTCAAAACTGGATTATAGGTGGCAGACACAACCCCTCTGTTCAAGAATGGTCATTCTCAGTGGACATAGATGGCTTCTTTCACTCCTCTTTCAATCCATCTGTCTTCTGTTTCTGAAGAACTGAAGAAGCTTCTCGGATGAGAGGTGAAACATCTTCAAAAAACTATAGAAGTCCAGTCGCTTTTCTTTTAAAGCTCCTTAGATTGTTTAGTGTGACCTTCTTATTCTTCAATGCAGCCTGAACTCTGGCTTTCTGAACAGGCAGCTTTCTCATCATTTCTTTAAGTAGTCTTCAGGAATAGTTCTCCAGGCTTCTTGAAGGACATTCAAAGCTCTTCTTTGGATGTTTCTCCCTTTTGTTCTGTTCTCTGTCAACATGATCCCACACTGTCTTGTGTGTTTTTCTATCCAGGTATGATTTTATGGCATTGGCAGTGTGTTTGGGATCATTGTTTGATATACCTTTATTAGTCCCACAAGGGGAAATTTCATGTTAAGGCTGCTGACCTATTGCACGCAATGGCGGTGCCATCTTACCCTCCGACCATACATACATTACACAAAAAACATCATATGGGGAAGACAGGTCAGAGAGGTATAACAATGGAAAATGCACCACATGAGGAAAGATAAGGAGAAAAAAAATAACTCCCCCCAGACTGAGCTCCAACAGGGAGATCAGTTTGAGAACAGAAAAAAAACCACCTCTGCACATAGCACATGAAAAAAAAACTCTTAATACACCAAAAAACACATGACAAGCAACAGGGGTGGGCAAAGGGTGAGAGACAGCCAATGTAGACAGTACATCCGGGCCTGCAGCCTATGCGCTGGTCTCCTTGATCCACCGTCAGCATCGGAAGGGAATAAGCGTCGAAGGCGTTTGGAGGGGGGATGAGTGTATGTCTGCATGTGTATATATGTCTGTGTGCGTGTGTGTGTATGTGTCCAGAGTTCAGCTGAGACAGTGTCCTTCGCCCTGCCAGGCTGAAAGATGAAGCTGTTGATAATTAGATCATTTCCAGATGGTATTTCATGGCGGATCAAAACCTGATGGTTCTTTTCTGTGTTTTGACAGAGATCTCCAACAGCACTGGCTGATATGGAGCCCAAAACATGACAGAGCCTCCGTTGTATTTTACAGATGGCTATAGACACTCACTGTTTATACTTTTCTCCTGACTGCCTCTTTAATTTACATGCTGATGCTAATTTGAACCAGCACTTTCAAATTTGAATTCATCACTCCATCAGACCTGCTGTCACTGATTTTCATTCCAGTTCATGTATAATGTTCATACCTCAGCCTTTTTGTTCCCTGTTTCCCTTCTTTAAGATTGGCTTCTTGACAGCCACCGTTCCACTGAGACCATTTCTGATGAGGCTTCAGTTAACAGTAGATGGATCAGCTGATTTCAGATGCATTTCTCAGGTATTCTATAGAGTCTGCTTTTTAGGCCTTCCACTTCTTCTTTTATCCTCCACTTGTCCAGTTTTCTCACATTTCTTAAGGACGCATTGCACACCATGGCAAAATATGCCAAGTGATAGCAAAGTTAGCTTTTAGCTCTTTGGGAATCTTCTTTATGGCTAGTAACAAAGTTGTTAAAGATGCAATTAAAATCAGTGAAAAAGAAAACAAGGAAAACTTTGAAAGACCTTCAGAAACTCTGGAAAACTGTTACAAGAAAGTCTGGCTCATTGGAACCAAAATATAAAGAAATGAAGGGTGGCTCATAACTTTTGCACAGGACTGTATGTTACTGTAACATAATTCCAGCTATCAGTTGTGCTCCTCTTAGTACTGTTGGTTTTTAGGGGCCAAATATTTGGGTTTTAACGCAGCTGTAATTATGTTAGGCGAAACTTCCGTTTGTGTTTGACGTGAAGTTGCCATGAGCCAGCCGAAATTCTCACCTAATGATATCTTCATTGCCTTAGTAGCAGGTGAAAACCTTGAAACCTTTTACGTGCAGTCATTTAAAAGCAGCAAAATTCACATTTGAGAAGCTTTAATGTGGGTTCAACTATAACAGGATCAGTTCTAAAAATATAGCTCCACCTAAAAGTTAATATTACATCTGTCTAAGAAGAGAAACCCCACACTTGAAAAGTAAACCAGAGAGGCAGCTTCACTTTTAAGACACCAACTTAGAAAACAATGTTCAGCTTTTCCTCATTTTATATGTCACCCGTTTGTGCCTTGATCATAAGTAAGTATTCATGCTGTTGCCTCATTTACATAACATCATGCCGAGTTTTCCCCATTATACCTGGCAGAGCAGCAGTTTTTCAAATAGCTCTTGTTTTATGGTAATACAACTCATTACTCTGCACTGATTGGAAGAATAGTTTCAAAACTGTGAATCATAAGCGTGCCTTTCCTCTCAAGTGATTTATTAGGCACACTTTATCCTGACTTTACAATGTGCCACGTGACATTTTCACATGCTAATGTGGAATATAACCTGCAGACCATGTTTTCACTTAAACTCACGTGCCACTATTCATGAATGAAAATGTAAGGTAAATGGGAGGAACAGATGGAAACGAAGTGGAAGTAACCCTGTCCCAAAGAGCAAAGAGGCACTGGAGCAGCTTCTCATGGAAATCGCATATATTTAGATCTTCAGTTATGACTGATGTTTTGCTTTATGCCTCTTGCTGGCCTGATATATGAGAAACTGAATTTTGCTGCAGGATAAAGGGTGAAAGCTTCACGTTGTTAAAGGAACAGACAAATTGGACAAAATGCTTATTTGTTTTTTCAAATGTCAAACAAGAAGGTTGATACCACTCGCGTGTCTTTTTTTTTTTTACCAAGTCAAATATTTACACCTACACCTGCACCGGCAGCACATGTTAAACCTATTAAAAAGCTTGTTCTGTGGGGATTACATGCTTTCCGCTTTCCATTCTTTATGCTAACGTAAACTATTGGTATTCTGGTCACATATCAATACTTAACACACACGTATGAGAGCAGTATTGATCTTCTCAACCAACAATCTGACAAAAATCCAAAACGTCTAAATAATTTATTTCAAATGGAGCGATGGCCTCTTGATGGCATGGATACATGACAGAAGTGGGTGTTCAAATGGCTCTAAGTGACCAGTGATTCCAGTTCACAGACATGCAATCTCTTGCTGTTGATAGAGGCTTGTCCAAAAATAATAGATTTTTTTTTTAACTTTATTTTCTTTTTTTAAATAGTGGCTTGACATTTGTGGAAAAAATAAGATTCTTTTTCCCTCTGTGTGCCCTGGAAGGTGAAAAGGATGGCTGGGCCTACAGAGCTATGACTACAGGAATTTTAACCAAACCGTTTTAAATGAACTGAAATTAAATTTTAGCTAACCTTTATGTCAAGTCCAGTAGTGTAAATTCTATTGGCCATCATAGTTCATGAACAACCTTTTTATTTCCTGACGAAAACGCGACGATTACTCCATAAAAAATAAATGCATTAGGACAAAAACCATGATGAAATGTATCGACACCTTTGTCAACGAATAAAAACGTGATAAATGTATTCTGCAGAGTATTTATAGTCAGACAAATAAAACCTTGATTTAACGTCAGAATAATATTAACATATAACAGTTACACACCCAGATGTGTAGACATTACATCGTCAATGTGCATAAAAACCTTGGAATATTATGGTATGGCAGTGCTAGTCAAAAACTTAACCTGTAACTTTAGGAGACCTTTAAGGCACGCAATGCATAGTGTATTGATTACTTTCATCAATAATTTAAAATCCCAATTATAATACACGTTGTACCCTTTATTCATTCATTCGTAAATGTTGATCTAAATTTACTATCAGGCTGACCATTTAACCTCAAACTGCGGCCTTCATAGTAATTCATCCATCCCTCTATCTGTCTTCTGTTTATAATATAGGAAGGATTAACAACACCCACAAAGCATTAAAAAGTTTTATATAAAATTTAGCAGTACTTGCTGTAAGGTTCATGCATTCCCGATGGTCATCGAAAACGTGCTCAGCTTTACCGCAATGAACTGCCGTCTGTTTCACTATATGTGCGTGATATTTAAAGACTTTTATTCTACTTCTTCATTCTGTATGTAGTTGTGACTCAAATAAAATTCCCTTGTAGTTACAAGTTTTGGTGACCATTAAGTTACGTACGGGTGATGAAGAAACAAAAACTGAAAACATAACACGGTATTATTGAATCTTTAAAAAATTTTTTTTTAAATTGTTGTTATAAATGTAATGATGTTCGTCCAAAGTGTTGTTCCGATTAGCAGAGGCTACATACAGGATAAAATCATGCAGACGTTATATCAAGTTCCTTTACATACTGCTTGATAGTTTCACAGATTGTTATATTGCATGATTTCTATTCGAAGTGTGGCTACTGTCAGGCTGCACCTCCCACTCTCCTTTTGTTGTAGCTTCACATGCTTGATGTGAAACAATTTGGCTGCAAGGGTGAAAATAGTGCTGCAATTACAAAAAAATGATAATCTATCTGTATGTTAAGTGATGATGTATCAACCCCGTTTCCAGGTCCAAGCATCTAACTTTGTTGATTGAGGCTGTCATCTTTTTAACGAGTTGTAATGATGAATGTTTTATACTTTTTCTTTAAACACTAATTATGTGCAGCACGCCTATAAGGTCAGGTTTTAGTAGTGGTGTACCATAACACGGGCTGGATTTGATACCAAGTATATGCAGTACTACTCACACAACATACCATAGATACTCTTAACTTATTAAGGCAGTTTGTGTAGGGGAGGGCTGTGTGTCATGATTTATGAAGTGAGTGCATCTTTAGTTTGCTTAATATGAAAACATTTTAATGACAACTAAATGACTGAATTTTGCCTTCCATTATTTTTCAAGAACTTTGGCACAATTCTGTTGTTTTAAATCTGCTATTTAGATAAGAAAAACCTTATTAGACTGTTAACATAAAAGGATTATTATATTCAAACATTTTTGTACTTCATGATTGAAGTACATTTTTTCAGCTCCAATAAAATAATTTATTTAACACAATTCAGTGGGCTAAATATATAATTTGAATGTCTGAATAGAGTCTACAGGTAATCAGTCTGCTGAAGTACCAATTATGACCAATAACACTTTGAAAATTAACATTAAGTAATGCTAAACCTAGACCATGAGTCATGACTGAAACATTACTTTCACCACTATATGAGCCTCTCTGTTAGCAGGCTCTGTCTCTGTGCTGGGGGTCTGTTTGAGGGATTTTCCTCCACACAGAGTTTTTTCTTCTTGTTTTCAAGTGTTTACAAAAACTGGTTTTGTGGCCACAGAAGAGATTTCCTTCCTACATTCACGGCAACATTTACAGCTCTAAAATATCTCCACAAGATGCTCCTCTTTCTCACTCACTGCAGCCTACCTGTGTCTGAATGTGACCACATGACAACAAACCACAGCAGAGCAAAGAGGAGGAGGTGAAGCAAAGTGTGCTTGTGTGAGAGGAGTTGTGTTTGTACAGACGTCTACTGTTTGATGAAATTGGAGCAACCTATTGAACTAAGAGAAGAGAAAGAAACTAAAGCATTGATCCTGTCATCCCGGTAATGATTCAATACTAATACCAACACTGATATTGATACTATCAATATTTGGATCAGTTCAACCGTCCCTCATATGGGCTTATGTTGTCCTGTACAACAAATACTTTAACACTTCAAAAAAAAAAAAAAAAAAAAAATCATCATAAGGCCAACTTAGACACAGCTGGTCTGCTTTCTCATGCAAATTAACTTCAGTGACATCCAATTCTTAATCCATAGGGTTTAATATGATTCCTTTACAGTTAAAACAGCTTGATGGCAACCACAAAACCCACACTCAACCACTGGCTTATCAGACGAAGAAGTGTGATTCACCTAGAGTCCATTGGCGGCGTACTTTACACCACTGCATCTGACACTTTGCATTGTGCTTGGTGATGTAAGGCTTGGGTGCAGCTGTTTCCATGGAAACCCATTCCATGACGCTCTGTATCTGATCTGTATCTGATCTAATCTCAAGGCCACATGAAGTTTAGAGATCTGTAGCAATTGACTCTGCATAAAGTCGGCAACCTCTGTGCACTATGAGCCTCAAAATCCTCTGACCTCACTCTGTGATTTTACGTGGACTATGACATCATGGCTGAGTTGCTGTCATTCCCAATTGCTTCCAATTGGGAACTCTAGCATTTGGCCTTGCACAGCTTGGGGAATTTAGCACTTAGAGCGAAGAGTCTGCCAGACTCCAAATAAAAGAATTTATGAGCAGCTCTAATCAGTGAGGGTTGGAATCAACTCAGTAATAGCCAATAGCATCAATGCCATTATATCTGAAAAAAACAAAAAGTAAAAATAAAGGAAAAACGTATATTAAAAACCCTTCTTTTATTGTTTTTCTCCCAATTCTAGTCAGCTCTCTGTTGTCAAAGGAAAAAAAAAAGCAAATAACAACAAAAAACAAAAATTTTGCCCCAAAATTTTATTAAAAACCAGAAAAAGCAAGCAAGGCTGAACCATATTGACATGCTTTCTCTGCGTCTCTCTGATACTTTACCTGGGCAGCATGTGGTTTGAATCAAATAACCTAAAAGTACAAGCAGCTGAAAAAGAGACAATATCCAGTTACAAGCTTCATGTATTTTGTGGGTAAAAGCATAAAAGAATACATTTTATTACTACATCTCGCTTCTGTGTGGATCAATATTTTCATGTTTTTCTTACATAAGAAATGTTTAAGTCGGGAGGTGGAAAATAAACTCCAGGGGTCAGCAGATTAGAGGGAAATTTTTTTTATCACATCTGGCCTGTCGGGCTGCTGGTTATGTCCAACTCACATATACATTTTTCTGTGTGGAAAGCAGGTCTTTATACTTCACTTCGGGGACCTTACAGAGCATGCATCTTCATGAATTTAATTATTTAAAAGAAACCACATATTCACTTTACTGTGCCAACAACAACAGATAATGAGTGTGTGTTTCCTGTGATCAATCTTGTTTATTTGCATATTGTCTGCATAGCTCCGTTTTTTTTTTTGCATAAATCTGTTGTTGGCCTATCGATCGGTCTGCACTCTGAAACTGCCAATCAAATACATTTATTAAAAGCATGTCTTGAATCAAAGTCTTTTCAGTCAAACCTCCTGGAAACATAAAAGAAGTAGATCAAATCCTGAGTAAATCCTCTGTGAAGAAGCGCAAAGAAAGGTCACCACACTTATGTGACTGTTGTACACTGGACAGAGTTGTAGTGACATTTGTTGGACAGCGACCTGCTTAGTGCAGCAGACAGACAGAGAAATGAGAACGTACCAGTCATCTGTTACTAGATTCTCTTAGAAAAAAACATGGTGAAATATTTGTGCAGTCGCCTGTCGGGAAGAATCTGATCTAAATCAGAAAATGGAAGTGCAGAAGATCCATCTGAAAAGCCCATTTCCTGTGTTAACCAGAACTCCAATGGAGGGAAGGCAGTGAGAACATTTTGCTCTTACTTGACACTTTCTGCCTCCTCGTACTTGACTCGTTCTCTTGTCCGGTGCTGGCACATCTTCCTCTCTGGTCATGTAGGTGGAAGAGTGAACAAGGAGTTATATTAGTCCTGATTTTTTCTTTTGTAAAGGTTATTTTGAAGAAGAGGCATTTCCTGTTGAGTAGCAGATGGAGGTACAGGCTGTTCAGGTGAGGAATCCAATGATGGGACACACAAAGGAACTCACATCAACACAACAACCCACCCACCCACCCAATCTTAGAGCATGTACAGTATGTCATGCTCCAAGTGTTACAGCCTCCTGTTTGACGGGTGTAAAGGGTGCCAGCTGAAGATGTGTTGATGATGTAAATTAAGTGTTCATTAATTTGGGACAAATTCAGAATCATCAAGCTAGGAGGTGGGGTGAATCCATTTTATGGTGAATAGCTGAGTCTGACAGTTCAAAAGAAGTTCATTCACATGAAAGTCTTGCTACTAAAAGTGTGCATGAGTTGAATATGCTTAAGACCAGAAGTCCTCGTCAGAATGGTCCCCCAGAATTGAATTAATATAGATATATATATTGCTGTTAATTATTAGGAAACAGCATGTAAGGCCTTGTTCACATAGGCCTAAAGACCAGTCAGTTACCAGATGCTGCTAGGCAAATTGTGGTTTCCCTGAGTGGTTGTTGAGTGGCTGCTGGAGGTTCCTACTGTAACCTTTTTAAAAAATTATTACTGCTGCATCAAAAACGTCCTTGTGATTGTCCTTGTCACCAGCAGATTTGCACAATTACCCATAGTTTGCACAGAAGATACCAACTTGTCTGCAAAAACTTGCCATTTCCTCCCTGAGCTGCATGAAAAAGTGCAACATGAAACCAGGAAGGGAAAAGTTGTGGCTTACAGCTTTTACTTTGAAAGTGAATGGCCCCCATTTACAGTTTGCGATGCATTATCCGAGTTTCACTACTGCTTAGCCATGTTAAGGTTATCCATATAGCACACACCAAAGTGCTGCACATCACTGCTAAACTTCACAGGTACCCAGTGTGGTGATGTCAGGATAGGATAAATATGTTTGCACTACTATTTTCCAGAGCCTAGCACGAGCATTTCAGTCTAACTGTATTTAACTAATGTGTTTTCTGTATTTAAGATCTTAATCTCAAAAGTAACTGCTAACAGGTCAGAAATAACAATGTAAACTACCTGTCAATATGATTATCATCAACAATAAAGGCATCATGATTTGTCTGGGGAAATACCTGTCACCTGTGTCTCATACCTCACGTCTCCACTTGCTGGTCAGCAGTGTCAAATAATTCATCATCACTCTCGTGTTCCTTCAAGGTTTTGTGTCCTTTTCTTTTGCTTCCTTTGATCTCAGTTTAGTTTCTTGAGTTCAGTCATTTCTTTCGTCTGCTTGGATTAGACGGTTTATCCTGCCGGTTCTGTGGAGCGCCTTTTGTTTCTGTCTGTTGTCAATAAAACTCTCTGCCATCTGGAGAATCCGCGTCCTCCATGTGGGTCCATTTCTCACCACACCCGCGGCACATATATCATCATAAGTCATCATAGAGGAAAAAATCTAAATCAAAACCCCTTAAAATGAACTCTGTTTTGTTATCAGATCTTTTTGATCTTTACCTTTTAGATATTTTCTTTCCTTTGAATAATAAGCAGAGATTTTGTATCCCTTGCAGACCACACCAACACCTCTGATAAGTGGCACCCAGAAAGCTTAAGGATAACTCATTTAACTAGAGCCATTATTCAGCTTTCAGTCTGTGGACTGGATGGTTTTCACATCTGGTGCACACACAGGGGAATATGCCAGTTCGCTTGAAGAGAACATTAAACTTTAAATTGTGTTTCTGGACCACACCCAGAATTAACAACAGGCTTTACACTTCAGAAAACAGAAGTGTAATCTCAAAATCTCAAACGCCTTCTGGCTAGGAAATAAACCCCTAAACCTGGGCTACTGCAGGGCTTTGGTGCTGTGCAATATATACTCACCAGACACTGTAAGGTACACCATCACACTGCTGATTTGGACCCTCTTTTGCCTTTCAAACTGTTTCAGTTCTTCATTGCACAGCATCAGGAAGGTGCTGGAACCACTTGCTCTCGTTGTCTATATCAGTGTTTCCCAACCATTGTGCAGCAGCACATAGGTGTGCTGTGAGAAATGATCAGGTGTGCCGTGGAAGATTATCTGGTTCTGATTAGTACTCTAAGTAACGGCGTGAGTAAAGGGTAATCTAAGGAATAGGATTAGGGCCACTGAAAAAAAACCTTCTTTTTTTTCTTCTTTTCCAGAATTCTGAGAAAAAAAAGTCAGAATTTTGTTGTTTACATGAAATTATGACCCCACCACCTGAATGTCGCAACAGAAATCGAGACTCATGAGACGAGGTAATGTTTTTCCAGTTTTCTGCTGCTGAATTTGCACAACTTGTTCTTAGGAGTGCAACCTGGTGTGGTGAGCTAGGCAGACAACGTGAATAATTAGAGCATTGCTCTGACTGGGGTCCCGTGATGTGAGGCAAAGGGAAAGTCAGGTGGGAACCAGGGAGGTCAGAGTCACTGGAATGAGAGAGACAGATTCAGAAGATGTCCAAGGAAATATGGCAGGCATGAACAGAGTCTGATCTTGGTGCTTACTTGCCACAGGTGGAGAAACGGCGTAGAGTGGTTGCGTCCAAGTGGTTCCAATTACTGCAGCAGGGAAGCAGGCAGGCAAGTGAAAAGAGCAAGAGCTTTGGCTGTGAAGTTGTCGAGAAGTCCAGCGTCCTGAGGTGAGGATTATTTTCAGAGGTGGAACGTAGCAGTCTGGTGAGTAGCCGAGAAAGAAAAAGCACAAGGTAAGTTAAAGTAACTTTTCTATAAGTTTCGCAAAGCTGTGACGGCCTACGCTAACTAGGGTTAGCTGAAGATCTGGCGAAGAATGGCTGAGAACGCTGGACCTAAATACCGACAGTTTTGTTGCCAGCCGGTGTGGAAAACACGTAGGAACCAGGTGGCTCCTCCCAGAGGTGGAACTGCCAGCTCTATGGAAAAACACAGGCACTCACCTGGACCATGACACATACCTTAGTTGTAAAGAGTGGTTATTTGAGTTACCTAGTTACCTACCTAAACCTAGTGATGGCTGTGTGGGAAAATGTAGTAGATTAGCAGCTTCTGAAATACACAGACCAACAACCACGCCATGTTCACAGTCACTTAAATCGCCTTTCTTCTCCATTGTGGTGCTCATTTTAAACTTCAGCAGGTCGTCTCGACTGTGATTGGCTGAATAAATATGTACATTAATGTGATGTTGAACAGATATAAATAATCTCACATTATTTACTTTATTGTTGTTGTCTTAATATTGTTTTAATGGTTAACTGTCACGGTCCTGGGTCTGTGACGCAATGTTTTGTTTTCTGTATTACTAATGAACTTTGATTTTGTCATGATTGATCAGTTCTTGGTTTGGGGTTTTTTTTTAGTGTTGAAGTTTTTAGTCTTCCGATTTTGGTGTTCCATGGCTGCGTGTCATCCCCTGTATTTCTGCCGTGTGTCTCTCCATGTTCCAGGTTCAACGTATCAGGTTTTCAGGTTTCCAGTCACAGGGTTTTTGTTTCTTGTATTTTTATTTTGTAGCTGTTCCCAGTTTAGGTTTTGTTAGTGTAGTTCCCTGCCATGCTCTGCTTTGGTTTGTATTTTGTCTTCCTTTATTAATAAACTCTCTCACAGCTACACTGTCATCAGTGCTTGCGTTTGGGTCCACATCCTTCATCTCCTGACGATCGTGACATTAACTTAACATCTAGCCAAGAAACAACAGTTGCACATGGACCATTTGGCTAACAATGGCACCGGCATTTAAGATTTAAATAAAAAAAAAACAATTGAATTAATAAATGAATAAATAAAGAAACAAAACCTGCCAATACAAATATGGGATGAATAACCAACAGATGTTTAATGTGTGTTTTCACAGTTTGTGTTATTTTCGTAAAATAAATGATTTAAAACAATGTCCAGAGAAAAGGTGATAAAACATGAAGAGGAAGCTCCATTTGTGTTTTCCAAACCTTTTTTACCACTATGCTCTTCTTCCAGAGATAATTGATTTTTCTGCACGCTGTTCTGATCTTTTGTTTCCCTCTCTCCACTCGCCATCGCACAGATCTGTGACATTTTGAAACTTGCTAGTCACAGTCAGTCAGTTAACACAGTCATTTAAAATGTTTAAAGCACAACAAGAAAGCAAATGTTCTTTAAACACAATGGTCTTCAATTCACCGTAATGAGCCGAGTGAGTGAACTTCTTAATCGTGCCATTTTTTTCCCCACTCATCACCACAAATTTAACAAAAAAAGCCTAAAAACAAAAGGTTACATTTCAAAGTACTCTTTCGTATTTATTCTCTGTTCCAAAGTTAGCTTGAAATGGGAATTCAGATAAAACTTTACCCACAGTAGTGCTTTATGTGTCCAATAAAAGGCGCATGGCCAATTGAAAGAGAGGCTCTGTGTTTGTGTGATGGCTAGTTGAGAGGCGAACATTACTCTCTGATTGGTTTAATTAAATGTGCGGGAGTGACAGCACATTCATGGATGGTCATTTTGAAAGCGATCGGTGTAATCACACACTTGTCGTAATTGGCAAGCTGATGCAACAGCAATTTCAATCAAATCATAGGATAGCCACACTGACAATTTGTTTATCAAATGAATTGAAAGGTTTTTTTCCAAGTTTTTTTTTCTTCTTTTAAAGTGTGGACCTGATTGTAACTGGTATTTAAATGTAATTTTAGAAGCACTCTTCTATACATTTGCGTAACTTGAAAAATTGGACACTGCCCAGTTGTATTTCTCACGATACGCAGAAGGAGGATGATGGGTGTAGCACTTTTAACCACAGTCAGCTGCACTTTTTGTTAGAAATGGATGAAAACTTGAGGGATACTTTCACATTTATTAAAGCCTGTCTAAAAACATTACTTACACTGCATTGCAAGAGGCATGGCATCATATTTCTTATTGTTATAGAATTAAATGTCTTCAAAATACAAGTCCACTATGCGAACAGTGTAGAAATATGTAATTATAAGACACTAAGTTTATAAAACATATTCTGTTTAAAATTGCATTCACTTCAAAGCCAAAGTTCTCGATAAGAACAGCTATTTTTTTTAACCAACCTTGAAAGGCATGCCTCATTAATTTAGACACGTTGAAATAGACTGCAAAACCCCGAGTCTTCCGCCTTCTACAATGAATCACGTCAGTAAGTTTTATCAGTTTTTTCTTGTCTGGTCTGCAGCACACAATGAACCCAACAGGTAGCAGAGCAGCAGGCGTAGCTTTATTCCTTCGTCTGTGTCTCCACAGGTTGTGTTCAGGCCCAGTCTGGCTGCCCTCATAGCTAAATCTAAAGTTGCATGGAAAAAATAGGAAGAACTATGAAAAGGCACTTGGCAAACATTTTTACACTGAATGGGTGTTTTTATGACATCTGCTTAAGATGTGCTCACACTAGAAAAACAGTTAAAATGTTTAAATTGTGTCAGTATTCACCCTGACACAATTTTTACCCTGGCCTTTAACTCCATGTCCTTCCTGTTCTTTCTTCTACGAGAAGCTTGTTTGCTTGATTTTTTTTGTCTATTATTCTGTTTTTGATCCATTTTCTTCTGTTTATCCGGTTCAGGGCTACGAAGACCTGGAGTCTATTCCATCTGTCATAGAGCAAGAGGTTGCAAGGCACTGTCTATTACAGTGGTGGGTGATGTAAGTCCACCATGCAAGGCATGTTATGACAGTATATAATTATTAAGTGCATGCACATAAATGTCATAGACATCATTTTTTGATAAATAAGGCTGATGTGGTAACACTCTTGTCTGAACGTGGAGTGAATGTTGTTGTTGATCAATTAAACTTTGTTGCTTCATAATTACTTTTTCATAGTGTGGATTTCCTGATTTGTAAGGAGGAGTTTTGATGGATCAACATGTTGCCATATTTTGCATGTGAACCATTTATTTCTCAGGAAGTATGTAAAAATCAGCCAAGTATGCAAATAATATGAGTGTCTGTAAAATTATATGCAAAACTGTATTATAATGTGAGCGTTGTCTGCGATACACCATTGGAACAAACACAGACTCAGCTTTACCTTTCCAACTTTTGGGTTCACTCAAAAGAACAGTTGACAGCTGAAGTAATTGCTTGTAAGGCACCTATCCCATGAACTTGAAATGATACAGGAAAAGGCAGAAAATGTTTTTCTTTATTAGTCTCTTTGTCACACGTGCACATAAACACAGCTGCAGTGTTTCAGACTTCTCCTCCAGGGCAGCGTGTTGAGCTCTGCCGTATCGAGGCTGCGCTTTTGTAAGCGAGAACATTGCTATTGATTCGTGTTCACCTCACCTGAATCAAACGATTTCTAAAGGGAGCCGATTCCACAGTCAAGCCCGCCGCTGCTCATGTGACCCCCAGCTCCCCTCATAAATAAAGAAATATGCTCTCTTTACACATTTCTACAGTAATTTAGCTGTCTAATGACGTTATAGTAAATTAGTCCTGCTTTTAAACCGAGTAATGTATTCCACAGTTTTCCTGCTGCTGAATAGATGGGACACGGGTCACTCTGCCTCTGAGACTTTCTAACTCATAAATCACAATTTAATTAGTTTGCGTTTCAGTAGACTTCACCGTGCTGCCAATAAGAGACAATTTGAGGGAAACAGTGAAACTTGTGTTGTGAAGTTGGAGAGAAATATTAGATATTGGCACCAAATGTAGGCAACTGGCAGCTGAATTCATATTTCTGACGTGCAGTGCAGCGCTCTTCTAACAGGGTTACAAGCAGCGATTGGCTGTGGCTGTAGGAAAACACAAAGAGAGTGACTGAATAAATTCAGACTCTTTCCGTTGCTTTGCAGTGGGGGACTTTGAGGAAAGGCCCAAAGGCCACAGTGAAACCTTTGTGAAACTTCAAAATGGCTTGAATTTCAGCCATGACTGATTTTAGAAACTCATTCAGGACTTGAATGTTGAGCTACAGTATATTAATAATGCCTCTATATTATATTTTCTCAAATTACACTGCATGAAATAATAATTGAACTCATTTGGATTAAATTGAATTTGCCCAACCATTTCCACAGTGGATATAAAGCTCTGCACTATCACACTGTTGTTGCAGATTGATATGTCCGGCACCCCTAACTGTAGTTTTGATTGACGTATTCTCGACCGCGGGCCTGGCCGGCGAGTGTAGATTAAAGAGCAGAGACCATCTCAAGTGCGGTAAACAAACCTAAAAGCTGTGTGGTTTGACTATTTCTCAACACAACTTCACTTTGAAAACCAAGAAGAAACGTTGTCCACTTAATGCCTGTTGATTGCACATGCCTCCAGTTTGCTCATTTGGCCCAGAGACCGATTAAAAAAAAGATGTTCAAAACTTCAAATTGAAAAAAGCTTGAAATATGTAATCAAACATCATCTTGACTCACTTCAAAGTGGGGAAGGTGCTTAAGAAGGTGTAGCGTATTAATTACCTAACAGGTGATAAACTAAATAAGGTGTAATTGACACAAGTACGTTCATTAAATGTTGTGCAAAATTAGCTACGCTTGATTAATTTATGCCACTTATAATACATTTATGTATTTCATTAATGCTTTCATCCTGAATGGACTTCCAGCTGGGCACAGAGGGCAACTTCCCTACATTTGCGGGCTGGAATGTTTAATATTAATGGAAAACTCATTAGATAACAAAATACATGAGACATTAAACAGATGCCTGATTATCATGTTAAATCCCAGCATTAGTGGAGTTTGTAAAGTGTTTTGTGTGTAAACTTTATGCTTTGATGTGATGGGATATATATTTACACTCAGTGGTGACTTTTGGTCTAATTAGCCAATGGACAACACCTTTATAAACATAGATCTGTAAGATTTGCATATAATAATAGATACACTGACACACAGAGACACAGACATAGAGGGACACAGATGATCAGACACAGAGACATACAACCCCACCTATACAGGCTTACATACACCCCCATAAATAGCCACTCTATACACACACGAGATACACAGACATACTCCTACATTCACATTTCCATTTCCATACATTTCCATTTAGGAACAGAGCATCTACATGTGGATTTGGTTCAATGTTAGCACAGTTTCAGGAGAGTACGTGAGGTACATGTGACCTGTGACCTTCGGGAGGGGGCACATGTTCATGTTGGCGGCAATTTGTCATGTCTGATGAGTCACAGTTTCTGCTACAACACTCAGATAGTAGAGTCAGAATTGTGTAAACAACAGGAAATCATGGATCCATCCTGCCTTATATCACCGGTCCAGGCTGTTGGTGGTGTAATGGTGCGGGAGATATTTTCTTGATACAGTTTGGTCCTTTAGTATCAACTGAGCACCATTTAAACACCACAGCATATTGTTGCTTACCATGCCCACCCCTTTCTGACCACAGTGTACCCATATTCTGATGTTTGCTTCCAGCAGGATAACACAACATCTCACAAAGCTCAAATCATCTCAAACTGGTGTCTTGACCATGACATTGAGTTCACTGTACTCAAATAGCCTCCACAGTCACCAAATTTAAATCCAGTAGAGCAACTTTGGGATGCGGTGGAACAGAAATCTCTATTTTTTTCTTGCTAGCTGCCAGGTTTTGTACATATTGGATTCTCTTGAGCTCGACCTTTACTTGAGCACCAAAACAAGACACATTTTACAATGAATAGACCATTTAAATTAAGGGAATTAAGGGCTCTAAAATTCAAGTAGGTTGAGACATAATGCTGATACTGTACAGTCAAAAACAAATCATTTAAAGCAAGGTAGACTTCATTACACTTCATCCATTATAGCACAGAAACTGAGAATATCCCCAAAGTGAGCTACTCTTAATATGTGCATAAATCTATCCATCCAGTCTTCTACATAGTTCGGTTTCTACCAACTCAGCAGCTTATTTTATTTTGGTCTGCCACCTTTATATGCCACTATACTCGGAATGTGATTTTTCCTATTTTTAAATAAAATAGTTGGTAGGTATCAGTAGGGTAACCATCTCATATTTGCTCTGGAGTGACCATTAGGCTAAATGACAGAGACTAAACTAGTTGCCTGGATGTTCCCTTGTGCTGAAAGACACCTGGTGAAGAGTGCTGAACCTTTAGATAATGGAAAGGTTCCTTTAACAACTCCGTCACCTTGGCACGACCCATTATTATGATTAATAGCGCCTCCCTCCTCGCTGATAATTACAGCTATTTGTATATTTCCATACGTATGTAGTTGTTGATTTACTAATCTGCGATGTGGAAGTCACTGTCAGAAGGCCAATTTGAGGATCCTTTATGATAAATGATGGTATCTATTGGAGCCAGCGGTGTGAAACCGGGTTATGACTAAGGTCACTCCAAATGGAGTTTGTGGGACTGTAGGTGCTTGCAAGTCAGTGTCATCAACATAGATCACAGAGACCCCCCTCCCTGAATGACCGAGCCGCTCTGACGCTTTTTAACTGCTGCTACAAAGACAGAGAACAAGATGGAAGAAGAGGGTTTTTTGCGTGTTTGCAAGAAAAATACAGCAAAATGGTGATACAGAGCCGGCTCAGATGGACTGTTTGATGTTTAAGAACACAAGTAGTGGACCGGCTTGGCCTCCCTTCAGCAGCTTTTTTGATTTATCGTAACAGAACATGTTAAGTGCTGCGTTTAATGTAGCCAGATAGAATACCCATCTTCCCCTCCACTCCTACAGCACCCTGTGATCGTTATGTCATTTGTTTATGATCCACAGCCCCCTCATAATGGCCCGTTTGGCATAATGCAATCCATCAGTCTTCCGAATGGCCTACTTTCACATAGACACCTTTCCCCTTCCTGTGTGATGCATTAACAAAAAAATGTGTTAAACCAACGATTGACTTTGAAATAGCGACACGAGGACGTAGGTGTGTTTTCAGAAAGCCAGAGTCATTGCCGTTGGAGAGGACTATAATGTGATGACTATTTGGCAAGCGCATCCAATGTTATGTTTTTTTTTTTTACGAGTCTGTAGAGGCAAAGTTGAATGCGTTCGGAAAAAGCTTTAGGTAATTGACATAGTCAGCTAAAAGTGCCTGTGAGTCTTTTTCATATTTATATTTATGCCACTACTATACCAGAATAGTTGAGGCTTGGAAATGTTTCCCAAAAAAACCCCAATCAAAATGGAAAATTAACTGTAATCTCTTATCTGCTGCTGTCCACCACTTTTTGGCATTTTAAATTTCAGTTGTTGATTTGTTTTTGCTGAAGGGAAAGCATATTGTTTTATCTTTCAGTTTCACAAAAGTAAGCTCGGTTAAAGTAATCGTTTTATGCCGGGGCCATGGCTTGGAAATGTCAAGCCATCACATACAGTAAAAGACAATGATATCTCACGAGGCAGAAATAACTTTACATGAGCACAATATCCACTGACATTTGGTGTTTGTAGCACAGAGATCAGTGTCTGCTTTTTAATAATGACCCTCAGAATTATTTGAGGTTTTGAGAAAGTTATTGCATGTGGCAGGGGGGCATAATATCAGGGATTGACTGTTTCATTCACTGCAACATGACCTGACCCCTTTTACAGGCCTGGAGCCACTCTGGTTAGTGGAAATGTCATAACGTTCATGCACCGATCACCCATGCTGAGGTCTTGGAACACAACTGTAGGTTCAACATCAGAAAAAATCAGCCTTTTATGCAGATGTGTGGCTGGAGACAGAGATATCAAGGAAGAAGACTCACCTTTAGCTGAATATCTGCACATTATTTAGATACTGAAACAGTGTTTAGTGTTATTTACAGGGGAAAAAGAGATCTGATGAGAAAAGTTGCTTGTATTTTCCAATAGATAAGCAATGCTTAAAACAGCACATCCGCATTCATGTCAGCAACAGGCAGTATAACGATAACCAGTATGGTGGAAGCAGCCAGTGGAGTACCAGGGGGAATCCAGGTTTATCTAGGATTGCCGCTGGCACCATAAAATCAGTTGTGGATCTAATCCAACACAAAAAGCAGGAATATGACTGGCCAACAAACAAATTTGACTTCATGCTCAACAAGCTGATTTTTATGCAGGGGGATAAGGAAGCTAAGAAGTCAACTAGAGACGTTTACCCTCATATACACCTCCCACAGTAATTCTACAAGTTCACTGTGATGACCTGGTCAAAGTCAAAAGTTTAAGCCCTAGGGAATCACATGAAGAAGATGTGGTGAGGCGGAGGGTAAAGTTTGGGCAGAACTTCAGGCTGTGTTTCCTAAAAAGATTGCGCTCTTCGGGAAACACAAAGAGATTAGCGCCTCAAAACTCACCTCTGTTCTGGGTCTCCTTTCGGAGGGTGTTTGCAGCTCTGTGACTATGACCTGATGCCAGCACCAGATTCCCCTGAGAACTTTAAGTTAAGAAAAATGTAAGTTTGGATAAATTCTACCATGAACTTTCACCCAACAAACCCCTTTCTGTCTGTGGCAGGTAGGAAAACTCATCTTGATCCTTTTACACGGTCAGTACTCTTGAGAGAATCAACAAGGAGGTGCTGGTGGAGACCCTCAAAGAGCATTTGATGATTGCCTAACAGGTTATTCATGATCACGACGGTTGGAGGGCTTCTCAACATAGCCCCCACAAAAGGTCTTCTCCTCTCTTCAGCTGCTGGCGGAAAAAGTATCACATTTATCAAGTAAGATGAGCAGAGGCCCTGTAAAATGGAGGAGATAACACAGCTTGAAAGAGGCGAATAGAAGAGAATATGAAGGTCCTCCTCACGCCTGCTAATCACAGTGATGAAAAAGCTGATTCACAAGGAAAACTGTGCTTCATCTCAAAGTCCAATTTCATTTGAAGAGCTGTAGAAGAAAACGAAAGAATTCTGCAGATGGTGACCTGGCAGTTTAAGGAACTGATGATCCTGAATCTAATCTATTTTTTCTAATAGTAGACTTGTTGTAGACAAAGGGCATTTACACTTGAAATACTGTAGTATAAACATGGAATATAATGGAAGTGGTGGGGAAAACTTAAAAATCACCTTTTTGCTTAACCTTCACTTTGTGGTATTTTGTGTTTGGAGTGTTTTTAACTAGATGAGGTAAACTGCACTTAAAACATCATTTCAGGTTATTGTTATTTTGTTAACTTCCCTGATTGTTATTGTCACAAAGTGTTACTGATGATTTGTTCAAGGGCCGTCCAACAAGATGAGCAGTATGCAGAGCCAGAACAGGGTCCTATGACGCTGACTCCGGTTGATTTGCACAGTTTGCATATATTTGTAATGAAAAACAAGAAGCACTCCTAGAGCACAGACCTCCATCAAGGCAGCTCACTTTGTGGGCAATATTGACTTTTAAGGGAATAGTGTTGTATTTTGTATATATTTATCATTTTGAGCTTGACATCAATCTGCTGAATTTGAAAGAGAGGTCAGAGGTCAAGTGTGATGTGATATTTTAACTCTTTATGTGGTTCTATCTATATGTTGAAAAAAAAAAAACACCACACTTGTAAGACTCATAGTTTCTGAGTTATAAGGGTTTTTGCGTTGACCTTGTTGACCTTTGTAGTTGTAAGCTAAATGTTAATGAATTGATATAACATGCTTGTACGCATCCATTCAAACACTATGAAAAACATGACCAGCCTCCATTTCAAGCTGACTGACTGCCAGTCTTAAAGATGGCTCTATTTTTCACATTTTAAGTAAATAATGTGTTGACTACTTGTCTAGTAATTGTGTCAGTGATGCAAATTTGGTTGTTGATAACTCAGTTACACTTCTGATTAACTGTGAAGCAGAATCATCATTTTGAGAATCGATACATGCAAATATTTGTTTTTACCAAAGCAGCATTTTGCTTGACAACCTTGAAAATGCTTTAAAAGTGCTTGAATTTGACTTTGGAAAAAGGTGGAGGAGATCTGTGGCCAAGATGCAGCGGACCATGCAAGATTTTGATGGTCTACCATTAGGCATCCTTATAAATTGCCTCAGCCAGCACAGATGGTCTTCCGCAGTGGTGGCCACTGTGATGGGAATCTGTTGAGATGTTTTTTGAATGTTGGAGCGGAATTACACATGTATGCCCAACGCTTCCCAATGTGGGAAAACGTCCTTTGGCAACAAGTGCAGCACCCGAATACGAAATAAGAGTGCAGTGGAGTATGCGCTCTCCTCAGAAGGACTTCCTGGGAGGTTGATTTGTGCTGAAAAAGGAACAGAGGGACTTAACAAGGCTGCCAGATCACCAGTCCATCTAAGCCTGTTTAAAGCATCCTGCCAGCACAGTACTGTTAGCGGTCCACACTCTGTATTGATGGGCCTGCACATCACTGCACCTCTGAAATCATTCAACCCATGCAAGCCAAGAGATGTGGCAGGAGTCCTGGTGAGGGTGAGGCTGTTTACTTACTTCGCCAGCAGCAGCGAGCTGTGTGGCTGGTGATGGAGGGGTTGCTGTAAGCAGATGGGCTGCAGGCAACCACCTCAATACTAACTGCTGCGCACTATATTTCGACACCCCGTGGGCTTTGTGACACTCAGACACGGAGTGAAATGATGCTGACAACTCGGTACCAAAGTGTTAAAAGCGGGATATGTAATGCGTCGAAGTGGTAACAGTTGTCAAACTGTCACAATCAAGATGACATATACTCTGACACGAGGAAAAAAGCAATCTGCTGCAATAGTCACTGATGTAAAATACCATGTTGTGAAGACACTTTTCCCTGAAACCCTTTACAGCACAATGAAGATGAGTTCATGTCCAAGGTTTATTTTCATGCACAGATGCAACTGTAGCTTTGTGTAACACAAAAACTTTAACAAAATTACTCCATACCACCGCACCGACTAACACAAGCTTAAAACAAAGAGCAGTTCATTAAATTATTTTAAAAAACAATACATTTTCCACGCTTTTGCAGGCAGATCGACAGCTTTGGGACTGAAAAATGACTGTATACAAAAAAATGTGCACATACAAAGACAGTTTGTTACAAATCTATAGCCATACAAGTATTTCTTTTCTCTACATAATGAGACACTGGTTTATGAATGCATCTGTAGTTGCAAAAAGGTTTATTGACAAGCAGCTCGAAGCTTGAGAGACAAAATGTTTACTGTGCATTTTACTGAAACTATCATTTCCCCCCCACCTAACCTTGATGAAAATGTTTTTGTTGCATATGCTGGGAGTCAGACCTCATAAACCTTTCACTTCAGTGCTGCAACTCTACGTAATTCACAAGCAAAAAAATAATAAATGCCTTTTAATGTAATCTACTTAATTTCATATGGACTGCTGCATTTGAAAAGGTTGTTTGTCGTGACACGTTAGCTCTGTGGTTCTGACAACCTCACACAATTTTTATATAAAGTTTTATCTGAAATGCTTGCAATGTGAACCTTTAAACGACGTCTGTGCATGCAGGGTAAGTGGTGGCGGCTTGATTGGATTACTCAACATATTTTCCTTTGACTCTGCACGAGCAAATCATAATTTTGACACAGACATCATATTCGACTGTAGAGCAGCAGTTTATCAGGGATACTGATGTACAGTCACTACAGTCACCTAGGTGTCGGCTGTGTGATTTAGGCTAGCCTGACGTAGCAGAGGCCCAGGCAGTTTTAGCATGTGTTCATTAGCGGATGCCGGGGAAGCTTATCATTCTGAATAGCCTCATTAGTGATAGGGATTAATATGCCGTAGGTTCATTAGAGAGACAGGCGGAGGACTGTGTTGCCAGAATTGCAACAAGGCTGCTGGTCAGAGCTGGCCTTCGTTGTAGTGTAGTTTAAGCTATTAACGACGAAGCTTCTGTAGAGTTTCGATCATTTGATCACATCAGATGACACAGTGCTGTATTCAAAATTCAAGGCTAATAAACACAGGGGTATGATCGTGATTCGAGTCTGACAGCATCCTGGCTAATGCTGCATTTCTATAGAAGATGCCGTGATCACATTTCAAAAAAATACTGTTAATTATATGACAAATGTATGTTTTTCTTAGCTTTCTTTCAGGAAGTAATTGTGCTAGGTGTTTTTTAAAACAGGCAAGGTAGCCTTGGTCAAAATAGTGATTTGATGTGCATATGGCCATGTAAAATGTGCTGTAACTAAAAGAGCAGCTTGTATATGATATACCTGAGTGTAAGTAAAGTGACAATAATGTTGACTTGAGTAAGACATAGCAAGTAATTTCGGATACAGTATAATAATGTGTAGAAGTCTAGAGCCAACCATCTAAAACAAAATAACACCCAGTTTTGGTTCATAGAGTTTGTTGTGCTGTGAGCTGGTTGTTCACTAGTGATTAAAGTCAGGTTAGCTAGTGTTGCTTGGTGTTGGCATTTTAAGAGGAAGAGAAGAGCAAAACAATTAAGGACAAGAATAACGATCACATGCTTTATTTATGTGGAAAGGTCCAATTTTAGACGTTAGGTCATAATCCGTCCATAAATTGGCAATAGAAGAAGTTTTATAGTTGAAATCTGCTACAAACAGAGCCTTTAAGGTAAAAAAAACACAATGGTTCAAGTTGACTTCACTATTTTTTGTTGGAGAAAAATATTTAAGGACGTGCTTCATTTTCATCTTAGACATCAAAACTTTATGGGATCCAGTGGAAATTCCATCTACAGGAAGCCATAAATATTCTGATTGTTAGACTGAGTTATCCATTCAACAAATGCTCTTCTGTTTGCATCTGAATGACTGCTGGTGGGCCACTGCATACTTGTCCTGTGCCAAAAGCATGCTGGGGAAGGAACTTGTGCACCACGCGGCTGCGCGGCACATTAAATATTAATTTGAAGCGCGACTGTGTGTTCTTTTATTTATTCAATATTTCACCCACTAAGATTCAATGTTTGAGTTAAAAAGTTCTTTGGAGCCCATTGTTTCATCGCATAGGGCTTTAAAATGCCCACGGGTCAGAAAAACCTCTGCAGTTACACTTTGTTCCTTCCGCCTTCACAGTAAACGCAGAAGAAATGCTGCTTTTGTACTGTAACGCTCATTTGGTGTGTTGACTCATGCGGTGCTTTTGACTTAGTTTGACTCTTCTTCTCTATTCTAATATCTTTTCCACTTTATAGTGCATATAATATCAAAATTCCGCCACCCTCTCAGAGAGAAATGAGGCATGTTACATCAGGGTTAAGAGTAAAAAAAAAAGAAGCTTGTAAAGTTCTGTGAAATCGCTCTGTGATATTTTAGTAGGAAAATTAGATTTTCAGCAGTGCACTCTTTTGGATTTGAACCAACATGAACATTAGCAGTGAATTCTTATGTTGGTGTTTTAAGCCATCAATAAAACTACAAAGGGAGGGAAACCGTTTTACGAGGAACTTTGAGATGCAGTATATGACACTTTTATGGTATAGAAATGATGTGATTGTGTACAAAGCTGGGGGAAATGCTAAACTTTGGTATTGCAGCGATTACCATTTAAATGTTAAGACATGCAGGTTACAAAAGCTTAGACATAAAAAGGCATTTAAGACTGATTAAATTTAGGGTACATTATTTTTGCTGAGGGATTCATGTCTGGGAGTGTTGTTCTAGAGCAGGGATGTCAAGCTTATTTGACATCGTGGGCCGCACGCAGCTCACTATGAGCTTAAGTTGGCCAAACCAGCAAAACTCCCCTTCTTTCAATGTAAAGATGTTTAACTACACATTTAGACCCATGTAATATAGGAAAAAGAAGTGCAATTTCAACAGCACATCTCTGATTTTCAGTTAAATTGCAGAAAAAGTTCTCACTGCCCAGAAAATATTCCTTTCCCCCCCTTTGGACCCATTGTTAAAAAAATTTGAAATTCTTTTAGTAGACAGTGGATCTTTTTATTGTTATTATTTTTCTATTACTTAATTACTTTGGTTTAGTATGAATGACGATGGTGGATATCTTTATCAGTATGAATTAGTACGAAAAATCCTAAAACTAATGGAAATACTGTTAAAAGTCTAAAGTCCATGCCCTCCTTCCCATTTTCCAAAGCCATCCAGTTGGTGTGATTCTGATCTTTGGTGGGCTAAATCTGGCCCCTGGACCTTGTGTTTGACAGCTCTACTTTTTTTCCCTGTATGCTTTTGCTAGAAATTGATTTACACTGTGAAATGCTGTCTGATCAGTTTTGCTATATTTAGCTAAATCTGAGGAGAGAGTATAAAGCTTTAGAATTCATCCTGTTACTTTTGTCAGCAGTCGTGTCATCGGCGAAAACTAGCCACCTGATTCTAATGGCAGCCGTACTTGCCCACACCATAATACTGCCTCCACTGTGATTGAGAGATAATGTGGTGTGCTTCAGCTCATGGGTCCTTCCTATTCTTCTCAGTACGTTTTTCTACCTATTATTCTGATACAAGTCGATCTTCAGTTAATCTTCTTCAGTCCAATGTTTGTTTGTTTTTGTTTTTTCTGCAGTTGTGTCGACTCTTTTACATGTTTTCTATTAAAGTCTACTTCCCGTGAGTGTAACCACTGGTTTACCTCATTGTAAACTCCTTGTAATTCCCTTCATGAAGGCGTTTTTTTGATTGTAGACTTTCAGAGTGAGATACCTGCCTCCTCAGAAGTATTCTTCACTTGGTCAATTATTCTTCTTAACCATGGAAATAATTCTGCCATCATAATCTGTTGTCATATTCTGTGCCCTTTAAGAGCTTTAAGACCTTGTTGATTTAGGTTGTTAAAGTTTTTCTCTGATTTCTCTGTCATCTCTTTGGGCCTCATATATAACTTTACAGTGAAAAGTTTTAAAATACAAATCCTTCATTTGCAATGAAAAAACAAGGCCTCACCTGGCCATGAAACTGTCTGACGCCTTGATTTAAAATCCATTGTGTTGCTGTGCAGAGGCAGAACTACAAGGACTGTCTTTGTCCAACAAATTTTGGCCCTAATTCTAAAACTTGAGCAAAAAGACTAAAAAGGTAAATCCCAAAAAGTTGATTCTGTTCATCTGGATGTAGCATTTTCAAGTGTCCAGATGAACAGAATCAAACCTCTGAGATTTACTTACCTGGATGATTGAGCATGCATCAAGACATTCAATAGTAAAATATACTAAAACAAACAGCTGTCGAGCTGTAAACAGGTTTGCTTTATGGTCACATTAATTTGAGTCCTTTAGTTAGGTCTTTACTTCTCTCTCTACATCTGCTATCTCTTTTCAGCTTTTCTACAAAAGCTGAAAAAATACAAGTTATGACAGACCTTCTTAATAATTGATTAAAACATACAGTACCTCAATTTACTTGGACTAGTACAGAACAAACAAAAACAAAAAAACACTCAGAGATGTGACACAGCCCAATCTGAACCCAACAGTCTGAGTCACATAGAAAGTCGACAAACAGGCAAACAGTTTTTTTTCTTTTAATTTTCCTTTTCTGTTTTCACTAAGTTGCAGGTGTCGACAAACGAATTGTATCTCCACTTGTAGACTTAATAATGCTTGTAATAAATTAACAACTGCTGCAGTTTTACGAGCGCTCCGAGATCAGCACAAGGTTTATTCTTAACCCTCCCCTCTTTTCTTTTTCATAATCAAAATTCTAACTTGTTTGTTAGCCTTGTGGCGCTCTCAAAAAGCACCGAAAACATCACAGCCGCCCACCACTGGCAAGGCATTAGCATGCAACAGATGTTGTGAGGCGCCAGAGTTTCTCTTTCACAAAGACTGCAACAAAGCATCAAAAACAAACTCATGTACAGATGTACCTGACAGCAAAAGAGAGAGCAGAAAGGGGTTGGAGCAAGCCAGTGATGCTGAGCTCTGCTTGTCTGAAAACTGTCTCCTCACTAAGCTTGGGGTAAATTCAGCTGCCACAGGTGATATACCTGATGTGAGGGAGACAAAGAAGCTAAATGGGAGTGTGTTTCTTTTTTTTTAATGTTAGAGCCTTTCATAAATAATGATAAAAATTCAGGAACTCATTGTTCAGGAACTCATTGTTCCCGGGCCTTGAGCTGTAGGGATCTTTCTAAAATGTGAAAAATGTGAAACATTTATAAGCTTTGTGTCCTCTTTTTGAGGTTCTGATGCAGTTGGTCACTGAAGGCTGAAGTCATTTTGGACAGCGTGGTGCTCACAGTGTGCCCTGGCCTTTGGGATAATCCGACATGATCCAAATTTAATGTGCAGTGAGCATCTTCAAGAGATGGCTGGAGCAGGATTTGATGCATAATTCTCCGCCGTCATCACGAAGATGGAAAGCCGGAATGACTTCTCGAAACCATTATGTTGACTGTGATTAGAGCTGATCTGTGCCTGGCTAAGTAGATGGCAGAGAAAGCGATTTCACATCAGTAAAGAAGTCCCCCATACGCCTTAGTTCTTCTCACGATGAGGTTATTTTGGTCATGACCTGTGTTGTGATTGAATTTCAACAGCAGACAATTCACTGATCAAATGTGATTACCTGCTGTTTTCACATACAACGCCCCAAATCAGCGTCTCAGTTAAGCTGTTTCCATCAGCTATGATCATCGACTTTGTGCTTGAACAGCCATGATGCAAGTCTGCGTTGTAACAATTTTTCTTTTGGGGGGACTGGCTCCCATGCAAAAAAAAAGAAAAAAAAAGTTATGCCAAACATGAATTAAATATAACAAAAATAATGAGCTGGGAGTATTTGCAGTGGCTGTATATTCCCCCCAACACAAATAATGGGGTAATATTGCAGATATACCTGCCTCTAGATTAAATTCACACCCCAATTTTAATGGATGTGCTTTATTTATATGGAAATAAACAGCGTGATCGTGCATGTTAAGACCATATCCAGATGTTGGCAAATGAGCAAGTGATGAAAGGCCCTCGCCTCGCCAGCTCGCTGTTGCTCGGCAGTCGTAATAGCACCACCAAAAACTTTGACCTGAATAACAGCGACGTGCATCCCAGCCATTGTAACATGAGCATAATGGATTTTCTCTTAATAACTGTTTTAATGGATTCATTTGCATAAGGAAATGAGTAAATACAGTATATGTGCTATCTAAAAATAGCAGTGAATGTGGAACTTCATTGGCTGTATAAAATTGAATTCTGAAGAAGACGAGTGAAGCTGACACCTGTGTCAGTTTTATTTTCCCTCTAGCCAACATGGAGCTCAGCATTTCTGACTCACAGGGTTGACAGATAACTTAAAAAATAAATATATATATATATATATATATATATTACCCTTCACAGTGTTAAACTTTCTGAGGCATTTAACTAGCATCCCCCTCAGCTGCTCATGAAACTGTGGCCCTGATGACGTCTTGTTACGAGGCTCTGGGCAGAGTTTTACAAGATTTGAAGAGTCTGGGGAGCTGAACCTTCTTTAGTGTTATTTCTTTTAAATTACAGCTTTTACTTTGTTACCCAAACACATTTATTAAAGGGCAAATAAACCTATGTTAATGTCGTGGCATTTAGGGTGGTTATTAATATCTATATCTCGATATCTATATTCTTGCATAGCTGTGATTAAAATTATGTTTTTTAAAATAATTACAGACTTATACATATATTCTGACCTTCAAACAAACATTGGCCAGTTAGAGATTAGCATGTTTTAACTACTCTCGCTCATGCTCATAGTTTGAATTTTTGCATACAGGTACAGACACTCTAATAATAGCAATGTTAGCAGTCATTTATAATCACAATTATGCATAAATATAAGCTTTAATACACTTAAAACAAGAGGGATTATATGACATTTACCCCCTGTATAGCTGTAATGAAGGCGGGAATTGGCTATTTTTTGTAGGAGGTTCATTTCATGAAAATTAATGAATGCCTCTCATATGACCTCCCTCAAATTAGAAGATTGCTTTGTACAATTACAGATAACTAAACACAGGAAATATTCACACTACATTTGCTGGGCTGAAAAATGCATTAAATCTGGTAAAAACAGCACCCAGTTTTACAGTTAGCTCCTTGGACATGTTTTATAATTTTGCCTCTGAAATTAGACAGTTAAGATATGATTGAAGTGGATACCTTTCAGCTTTAATTCAAGGGGTTAAACAAAATTATTGTGTCAACTGTTTAGGAATTACTACAATGTTTATACACAGTCCCCCATTTTCAGAGGGTCAAAAGTAATCGGACCGTTGACTGACAAGCAGTTTCATGAGCAGGTGAGACCTGTTCCTGGGTTATTTCACGACAAATTAAGCAGATAAAAGATCTGCATTGGACGTGACTTGCATTTGGCAGCTGTTCACTGGAAGTATCAATATCAGGTTCAAACAGAGGTTGATGCAAGTGAAAGGAGGCCATCACTGGGGTGAAAAAAAAAAACACAACTAAATCTATCTGAGACCTAGGAGAGACTTTAAGAATGACCAAATCAACATTATTAGAAAGAATTAATCAACTGTACAGACCAACAAATGCAAATTCCTGCTATCAAGTACTAAACTCCAGCATGAATTGTAAGTAAAATTAACACAACAACTCATTATTTTCTAGTTATGCCCCAAATATATAGAAAAGATCTGTTTTAGTGATTTGAAATAACTGAGACGATGGCTAGCGAAAAGCTAGCAGGTGTAGCTGTTTCAGCACCCACTTACCATTCAAAGAGCCATTCTTTTAATTGTGCATAACTTTAAGCTTTAATACAGTTTTGAATAAAGTTTACAAGAAATTAATTACCTTTCCTGGTGATATGGAAAGTTTTAACTTGGGAGTCTCCAAGGATTGACTCACTTGTGGACCAGGCTAACGTAGCCACTTTAGCATGTTGTGTGTGCTACAACTGCAGGAGTTGACACTTGGATATTGTTTTTTTTGCACAATAGTTTTTTTTCTTTAACTCATTCCTTTTATATTTTCAGTATTTAGACATTGATGTAAAAACAACTGAGCCGGAAACATTCAAAATCATTGTCACTGGGTATCATTTGCTAGTTACAGCTAACAAAACCAGTCATCTTTTTTTAGCAAGATTACACACTTGTCAGCTAGAAAAGAGGGACCTGCTTTTGTTTACCTCTTTGTGAACTGAAAGACCTACTGTTCCTAAAAATTAATATGAATTTCCAGGGGTAAATGTATCACCAGTATCTCAACACCATTGCTGCAGTAAGAACCAGATAATGCCATTCACTGCACGGCATAGGAAAAAGAAGGAAAAAGAAAAAAGATTGACACTAGAAAAGAAGCACCCATTTTTAATTAATAAAAACAGAGGCTTTGTAGATACATGGACTTTATCTGACGACACTTTGAATTTCAGTCACTGCTGATGAAAAATGAACAAAGTCAACTGCTTAAGCTCGGTCGGAGGAAAGCTCTATTTGCTTATCTGTGTATACACGTTTGTTACGGCAAACACAACATGAATTATAGAAACAAACATTTTGCATGTTTAACTTTGGAGAGGGGGGAAATGGATTTCCAGCTGTTCAAGTGAAGTCAGAGAGATCGCTGCCAAACAAAGCCATTAAAAAAAACACAATCGGGACAAACGCAAACAATCTCTGCTGCAGCAGAATTGCTTGTCTTTTACTTGCGTGGTGTAATTTATTTTAAGAATGTGGAAGATAAAGGAAAGATCTATCCATTTGGCATGTCAAAGGAGGGCAGTGCCACAGATACGCAGTTCATTACTAGCAGGCTGATAGAAGTCTGGAGGGATGAGCTAAGGGACTGGAGCACAAGGAGTCCACAACTTTTACAAACACATACAACCACTGAACAGCGCTGACTCATACCTCAGACTGCCTGAAGAAGTGTAAGACACCCTTGTAACAGATTGTAGAAATCCACTTAAATGGTTGTGAAGCCCACTCTCTTTAGAGTAAATACAAACATATGGGTGACATATTGAAGGTAAATCCACCTAAAATATCTTAGTAAGGTGTTGGGTCTCCATGTGCTGCCAGAACAGATTCATTTTGCCTGGGATTGTCTCTAGTGGAGGGATAAACACCAGCCTTTTCTGTAGATATTATCTCTATTTGGTGTTTTGATGATAGTGCTGCCCAAAATAAGTTAACAGGGGTTTAACAGGGATGAAATCTGGTGACAGCAAGAGCCAAAGAATATGGTTTACCTCATTTTCACACTCATCAAACCAGTCCCATCAGAATAGCAGTGTTTCTTTATAGGATAAATGTTATCACTCAGAGCAGCTTTGTATTGATTAGAAGTGACCCTTCCCTCAAAAGGGACAAATGGACCTGAACCATGCCAGCAAAATGTTACGGTAAGCATAACAGAGCCAGATCCCCTCAGTACAGAAGGTTTTTACTTTTTTAATCAACTGTTTACAGACACGCACTAGCCACTTTATTAGGTATACCTTGCTAGTACCAGGGTGGTCCGTCTTTTGCTTCCAGACCTGTCTTTACTCTTCATGGCACAGATTTAACAAGGTGCTGAAAACATTCCTCTGAGATTTTTGGTCCACACTAACATGACAGCATCACACAGTTGATGCACATTTGTTGGCTGCATGTCTACAATGTGAATATTCCATTGTCCTATATCCCAGTGGTGCTCTAGGTCATTTCAAGCCGACTTATACTCATCTTTAGTTTGAGATGACGGGAGCTTTGTGACATGGTGTTTTATCCAGCTATGGTGTTTAAACGATGCTAAGTTGGTACTGAGGGGTCTAAAGTGGGCCAAGAAGATATCCTCCACACACTTTTACCACCAAGAACCATGACTGTTCACACAAGGCAGGATGGATGCATGCTTTCATGTTGGTGCCAAATTCTGGGAATGGAATATATTTATGAATTTAAAGATGACACGATAGCTGTGTGGTTGTAAGACTTCCTGTTTTGAATTGCTATTAGAGTGAAAGATGGATGTAGAAGAGAGGTTAAGGATTTCTGATTATTAGGCAACCAGTTTGTGTTGGATACAAAAAGAATAGATGGTGGAGATGATACAGCTGTTAATAGCACAGGGCAAATAATTCAAATTGCTTTTACTTATGCTTATTAATGCATCATCAACAATACCACACATTATTAATAGTTATTTATATATAACTTTTCTGGTTGATATGCATTCCCATTAAATCTCTACTGTAAATCATTCTGTATCAAAGATAATTTTTCAGCTGTATTGTGATGTAAACATGGTTCATCAACCATATTGTCACAGACACGAATTTAACATTAAATCATTTTATTTTCAGACACATCCTGTAGTGAATACAGCAATAATCTTCCATAATCCCCCAGAAAGGACGAAATTACACTTAATGGTGTTGGTATCATCACATGGTGCTTTCCATATTCAGTTGTTCCATGTTGTTTGTGTTTTTCTTTGTCTCATAAACACTAAACGCTGTGGTTTAAGTAACAGTTGTGCTTACTGCCGTTTGTAATTACACAGAAATGCTTTCGGTGCTAAAGAAAAAAAAAGTAAAACACTGGTGTGAAAGTGAAACATTTGTGTGTATCAAAGAGACGATAATTTGTGCAAACAGCACAACAGAAAACAATGAAAGTAACTTTTTTTGGTTGTTTGTTTGGTTGTAATGCCAGACCCAACTTATCTTTATTTTTAAATCACAGGCTGTAGGATTGAGCACGCACAGTTTCCTGGATTTTTATGACAGGATGACATCACACAAACACAAGGATTTAATATGCAGTAGGCACACCTCATCACATCTCCTGTGGAGACTGAAACTGTTTTTCCCAATTAAAAGCCATTAGATCACAATGAAAAAGCAATTTTCAAGTATTTGTACCTAATGCAATTGTAAATGATGTTGCAAGTGGAGTTAATTTACACCAGTTTCCCCTCTAGACAACTGGCAATTTGTACTCTTCTCTGCTTGTACTACGGCATTTCCAAATGTTCAATACTGCGACGAGGCAGAGGCGAAAGGAATATTGGGCTGAGTTAATTGGTGCAAAGGAGGACTTGGTGGAATGTTTCAAATCTACCTTTAGACTGTGAAAGAACTTAGTTCATCCACACTTATCTTGGGCTTGTTAACTCTCATGTTACCCAGGCATTTTAGAGGCTGAAATAAAATAGGAGTGTTTATTTATGGGTATCAACCCTTAATGTTTCTTTTATCGATGGTGGATATTCTAAAAATATTGTAATGTCATGTGGCAAACGGCAAACCTAGAAGCCCTACCAGTGACTGACTATTCACTGGCTGTAGGGATGATGGGAAATGAGGCCCGGCAGGTATTACATGCAGTATTATTAACGGGACTGTTGCATCAAACTCGCATACATGTGTCAAGTTAGCAATGGTATGACCTCCCAGTCGGTTGTCATGTAATGCAGGGAAGCTTTCTGGCTGCCTACTGTTGATTAAATAAATGATTGGTTTGGGAATCATTTGATGTGTGCATTTTCCACAGCAGTTGCACGGCTGTGTTGTAGTAAGAAGGTTCTTGCCGGGTCTTTTCTGTGTGGCGTTTTCTCTGTACTTGCATAACTTGTGGATAAGCTGTTAAATCATCATGATGATTATAAATGATTATATCAGGTGATAAGAGATACACAACAAGATATTTTCTGCATCTCACTGCTGTCTTTTACATTAAAATGCCACTACCACAGCTCTCTGCCCCCTAATGTAGAATATGATGCTCTTTGAAATTGGAAATAAAGAATAATGTCTATGAATGAAATGGTTGATACGGAGGAGCTAAACTAAATTATTACCTGTACTGTAATTCCCAACCAAACATTTAATAATGACAAAGGTGCTGGTGTCTGGAGATGACCTTTGATGTTGCTGTGTCATGGCTGACAGGACAGTTCAAAATTGTGGATTTGCTCCGAATGCAAGATGCTGTAGGCAAAAGGGCAATTTAGTGACTAAACAGCAGTCCCTGGAAACACAATTATGACTTTCTGTAACCTACAGCAGTGCTGGATGTTTGATTGCTTTGGCAAGCAGCTGCTAAAACAAAGTACAGGCTTCTGCTTTTAAAGCTGACAGGATTTGCTAAACTATATACACAGCTCTCTCAACTGCAAGCGAAGTCATCAGTGACAACCCCAACCCTGATCTAACTCTAAGCAGTAAGAATATGTCAATTTTTGTTTGATTACACTGCTCTCTCAAGTCTTGGCTATCAGGGAACCGTTCTTATTTAAGAAGAGGTGTTTGTAAACGGGGACTTGCTTCAACAAATTATATATTTTTAGTTTAAAGACAAAAACATAACAAGAATGAGGCCGTGTGACCTCTCTGCCCTGTCTTGATTTCCAGGAAGTGTAGAAAACTGGAGTAGAAAAACATTTTCAGACTCATGTGCAGTATTAAACAGTAAAATACTTAAGTAAACGTATTCAGTTACAATGGTCAATGTAAGGTTAATCATACTTACAGGTTAATGATATTTGGTGGGAGGGCCGGTGCCACCCAATTGTAGATGCCTCTGTTGCCCGCCTGCTGGTCTACTCCCCCACGCTTTAATCTTTAACTAAATGACACACCATTCATCCACCGAACCTTCGAGTAAATCTTACTTCCCTGTCTCTAACAGAGGTCACGCTCTGCAGCATCGCATAAAACACTGTAAGGCTGGACGATACAAATGATAGGTCAGAAAGGAATGAATCATGACAGATATTATCACACTTTCATTCAAGCAAGGAAAGACACTCCTTGGCTACGTTATGGGCTAGTGTTAGGGACAGGGTGACGATCATGGCTAAAGCCATATTGATGACAGCCAGTCTAATCTAACCCACCCTCTGTGTTTATGACCGACTTTCCTTCAGGGTTGCAAATGATTAAGAATAAAAAAAAAAAAACATGTTGCTGCAGTTCTGATAAAACTCTTCAAAAATGAAAGAAAAACACACATTCTTGACTATCATGTGGGATTAGTTCTCATTTATTTTCTATTAAGAGCAACAAATCTCTGCTGCAATTTTATGAACCCTTTGTTCAAATTTATCTCTTCTATTTCAGTCTCGTGTGTTTTATGGGAAATGACAGAGATAAAAACAATTAGTTCTTTTTATGATTAAATCCAATCCCATTAAAACATGTATCAGAAAAAAAAGAGAGAAAACCCCACAAAACCAAAGACTTTGATGCCTTATTTAATGGAGGGTTTTACTGAACAATGTGATAACTGAAGATTAATCCATAAAACACACATCTGAAGGGTTATAAAGAAATACATTTTGCCAGTGCATGATGTGACCAAAGAGTTTCATTTAAATGGAAATTTTAGACTTGCCTAAGTAACCTGTAAATCCACACCCAGCCAGATTTGTAGCATTTTGCATGCAAACAGACAAAAAGAACTGTGGAAGCAAACTGCCTACGCATTACTAACTTGAAGGATAGGCCCAAATGTAGCCATGCAGCACAGCATTTAACCACCTAATCATGAGCAGTGTTTCTTTACCCCTAGTGGATGATTTTAAAAGCCCCTGCTTCTTGCTGCTGGTTAATAATAAAGTGCCACTGAAGGGCAGAGATATTATATTAATGACACTGAAGGCAAGAGCTGTCTTTGTGAAACTATTTCTGCCTGTCTATCTCATAAAGAGGTAGCTTAATCTCATTCATAGGTGATGTGCCTTATGGTCACTTCACATCAGAGATTTCTGATGAAATGTACTGCAGCTGAAAATCACAGCTCTCCTACATATGCCACATTATACTGTTAAAGACTGGCTGGAAGTAAGGCCTCTGTAACCAATAATAAATGTGGTACATGTTGATACAGTTGTTTAAAAAAAATGAATTATTAGAACTTTTTTTTAATCTGTAATTAATATTAAGAAACATTAACAGCAGTGACTAGTCCTATGTAGACGTCAGAAACTGTAGCAGATGTTGGATCTGACAGCTGACTTAAGCTGTTTATTGGATTTTGTGCTAAGAAGCAGAGGGTTGTGGATGACACGCAAGGCTTCATTAAAATGCACAAAAAAATGAATGTGTAAGTTAATTTTTACCCAAGCCATCAGTCAAGTCTTTAAGATTCCAGAATTTATTTTTGAACCCCACACTGGACACATTATTGAATCAATAATTCACAACAAGTCGCACAAGTCGAAGGCACTGAAGCAATGTACTCGCAATGAATGTGAGCCATTCTTCTACACAGTCCGCTCTATTTTAAAGGCTCAAAAGTAATTGGACAATCGACCGACAACCTTCTCATGGTCAGGTGAGGCCACTTTCCTCATTATTTCATTGCAAATAAAAGATCAGGAGTTAATCTTTTATCTTCTAAAGTGCTGAACTTGGATTTGTTGTACTTTTAATTGAATTATCAATATGAGGTTTTCAGTGGAAGTGAGGGAGGCAGGGGACGCCATTCTGGCCCATTGTTAAAAAGAAGGACTTTGTTGGCCAGCTCAGCAACATTAAGAGGCTTGAAAGAGTGCAGGAGGCAACCAATGTGTGTGATTGCAGCCTTCTTTCTCTTCGCAGCATCTAACCAAGACAAAAACCTCAGAAGGAGGTAGCTGTATCACTGTGAAAGTTTACAATGAATGCAAATAGAGAGGATTTATGAGAAGGTGAAAACCTCTGGAAGAACAGAAAGGCCAGATTAGACTTTGCCAGAAAACATCTCAAAGAGCAACAAATCTTTTCTAATCTCTCTTTTTAATGAACCCAGTTTAATTTGATCTCTTCTAATTCAGTCTCATGAGTTTTAGGGGAAATGACAGATAAAAACAATTATTTCTTCATATTAATAAATTCAGTCCCCTTACAACACGTACTGGAATGAAACAGAAAACCCCACAAAACCAAAGACATCGATCCACATTTCTGGAAAAATTATGATGAAACCTAAATGTACTTGTACCACAGTTTGTGGAAAGAGAGGAGTATAAATAAAAGTTCATGCTGGGGGGCACTGATGTTGCATGTATGGCTGCCAGTGGAACCAGGCCACAGATGTTTATTGAAGATGTGACTGCTGATAGAAGCAGCAGGATGAATTTTGAAGTGTACAGGGCTATACTCTCTGCACAGATTCAGCCAAAAGCTGCAAAGCTGATCGGACAGTACCTCACAGCAAATGGATAATGAGCTAAAACATACTGCAAAAGCAACCCAGGAGTTTCTTAAGGGCAAAGAAATTGGAAATTGTTCAATGGCCAAGTCACCTGATCTCAGCCCTACAGACCATCTCAAAGGAGGAAACAGCATTTGGCGATCTCCATGGTTTCTAGACTTCAGGCAGTCATTAATTACGAAGTATTTTCATTCATGTAATGTGTCCTGTTATGTTAGTTTGCACAAATACTCTTATACCTCTGGAAATGGGGGAATGTGCATAAAAAGAGGTGTAATTCATAAACAGTTAATGCATTTTTTTGTTAAATCTCTTGAATGAAATCTGAAAGTCTACACTTCAATCACATCTTTATTATCTGATTTAAAATGTGCTGTGGTATTGCACAGAGGGATGCAAAGTTATAAAAAATGTATCTTAATCCAAATCTCATGGAATTAATTGGTGATGTTTAATATGCAGGCCTGTGAAAGCTGCTTATTTATATGGTGTCAAGACCCATTTGCCAGGAAACTTAACAAAAGTTTACAACCTTGCAACCTGTGATTTATTGCAAAATTATATATATTTTTTAATAAAAGTCCAAACCACATAAAATTGAACTAGGGAGTATTAGCTGAAAATCTAGCAGTACAGCACAGAGTAACTGTGGTTTCTAGTGGTCTATTGTTATCATGCTACCTGAAGTGCAAATCTTTGGATTTAATGGACCTGAGTTGGAGTGAAATAAATTGTGTGGACCAGAAACTGGGAGGTCTTGCTTTAGCTTTCAGCAGCATAGAAAAGTTGGCGTCGTTTTTGTTATCTGAAGGTGAACGGATTCACAGAGCTCCCTCTTAAACCTTGACTGAATTTGTTGAAAAGGCATGAAAAGTGTTACAGATTATAACCTGTATTTGAATGGCAGCAGATGACTATAATTTCAACAAGTGAAAGGTTTTTCTTTCAGGGCAGAATTCTCGGAAAAAGAAATGAAATAATAAGCTAATAATAATAAAAAATGCGCATGCTCTGTTTGGAATGTGCTGTTACCATCCTTTAAGGCTTCATAACCAAGCAAAATAAATGAAAGCAAATGAAAGACATGTCAACATTGTTTCCCATGAGCAGAGCTGTTTTTAGTTGCTTCTGAGAAATAAAATTACCTGCTGGGTAAGTTGCACATTGTAGACATGCTGCCAAATGAGATGCGTCAATAAATTAAATCTGTTTTTCATGGTTGAAAGCATTACAAAGTTTCCACTGGACGAAATGCTCTTTGTATCTTAAACTTCCACGCTGATGAAAGCACACGTCTCGCTCCTCCTCCAGTTTTCGTTGGATCTGTTGTGACCTGCAGCACATGTACCTACCTAGAAAATCAGGTTTTGGTAACACAGCAATATCTGAATAAGTAATTATAATATAATGGCTTTAAGTGGTTATGGGAATTGTTATCCCCTACACTGCTTTCAGATGCTCAGCACTGATTTTGAATAAAGTAATGACTTGAATAGCAAAGGACTCAGTCATGCAGTGCTCCCTCTCCACCAAGTTATGCCCCTGTTGTTGCCTGACATATCTCAGAGCATGTTGATGTGATCTTGTATAGTAAAATTATAAAACTGACTGCACCCGTCATTACTCTGACAACTGCCTCCATGGGTCCCTGTTACTCACCCACATGAACAGCTGTAAATTAAAACATACACAGTTAACTGTTGTTTTCTACACACAGTGGTCTTTGTGTCAGATCACGTACTTTACCCTCAACCTTTTGTATAACAAGGACAAAAACTGTGGGGACCAGGGAGCATGGGCGTGCAGGATTGACAGTTGCTACAGGTTTCTATTATTACACATGTTCATATATAAAGCTTTACATGGTCTACAATGGGGCAACAAAGTGGTGCTTTGGTTAGCACGGTTTACTCCAGCTTTACCCCACCCAAGAGACGCTCATTATGTTAAGTGTTAAAGGAGGGTGAGTGTGTGGTTGCCTGTCGCTCTGTTAGCATGGATGGACTGATATATTAGGTAATGGTGCTGACATGACATTATGTTTCTTATGAACTTTATTTCCCAAAACAGGCCAAATTAACTGTGTCAACTGGAGACATATCCCACATAGGGACTTATAATAAGCTTTGATCACTCAGAATTTTTGATCTTGGACCATAATGATTTTATAAAATGCCCAGAGGTCAGAGTGGTGGAGAGCCATGTGGCTCTTTTTAATGCCCAGCATCCCATTAGCAATATTGGATGAGTTTGTTGATATATGTGCTCGGTTACTCATTACTAATTGAAAAAATTACTTCATTGCTTTACTAATTAATCAAAAACTGGTATATTTATCACAATACAGCTCCTTTGGTGCTTAAAAATGGCAAAAGCCTCAACATCTGAAAGTTGCATCTGTTAAGGGAAACATGAAACATGTGAAAAAGAGGACATTCCATTGTTAAACCAGCAGATATAGTAAATTATTTGTACTTTTCTTGGGAATTCCAGTGCTAATTTGCTGACAGCCAGTGTCACACAACTTTGACTTTCTGTTCCATATGGATGGTTATGAGACTGGATTTCAGTAGACGTATTCCCATTTTTGCTCTTCTGTGGACTGCTGATGCAACAGTCACACTGGAGAGAACAGTGATTGGGAACCTTAGGACCAAATGCAAACAACTTGCGCTCATGTTGGCTTTCAAATGGTTGCTTCAAAGATGGGGACCAGATCTGAGACCACTCAGACTTGATGGTTACTATCTTCAAAGCCACTTGTTGTGATGGCAATAAGACAATCAGTCAGAGTCAGTCATCTATCACTTCTTGGGTGAAGTTGGGAATGGACATGCTTGTTTGCTGTCTGCTGCAAATATGTTGCCAACTACATAGAAATGCACGACCATAAGTTCATATTAACTATTTACATTCAAAATCCAGCTGGAACTTCAAAGATCTGAAATAGAAATTGACGTATAGACATATAGACATAGTTGCTGTAGGACTTTAATTTAACTGCAAAATAACACATTTGCTCAGCATCCTTGCTTTAATACAGGAATACAACCAGAATGCAACCAATTGGAAACCAGTCGAGTTGAGTTCACTATTGCAAAGAGATGTGTCACAGGCGAGTTCTGCTCATTGGTGTTGTTATTTGCAAACCTTGGCTATGCTGAGAGTGATTGAGTCAGAGTCAGATCGCAATTGTTTGGAAACAGGTTGACTCCCACTAGGTGACCCATACAATTGTTGTGGAATTGAAAATGGTCAGGTGTTGCTAACCTCTGAGTGACCACAGTATTTGCAAGCCCTGCAAAAAGGGAAAAAACAAATTCAGTGCAATCACCAGGCAACCACAGATTTTTCCTAGTCTCAAGTAGTTTGCTGTCACGTGACTGATCCCTTTGTCAAAACACAAACAGACGATGAAAGGAAGCAAAAGGGGTACCAGACATTTTGGTCCCTTTGCTACAAATGTATCTGTTCCAGTATTTTAGCCACCTTAACTCAAGTCTACTTTAAATTACCATAGCTAGCAAATACAGATATTGCAAAGCAGGGTTGCTATAAATGAGTAGGCATCACAGTTTGAGTTTTACAGCATGCTCCAGTAATATGTGGCCATAGAGTTTCTTCTGTGTACCATGCTGATATAGCAACTCACTTAAAACAGCTTTAGAAATTTTGTAAAACGCTTTTTTTCTTTTTTTTTCCTGTTTCTTCTTTATTGCTTCCATGTCTTTCATGTGGCGCCAATATTACTTACCTGGTGTTTTGGAACTAAAATTGTGGGCATAGAATCAGCACACGGTTTGCATTACAGATGCAAAGACTCATTAACTACACTACTTATTTAAATGGTGATGGACGCCTGACTTAAGATTAAACCTGCTTCATTGTGATCACAATTTAGTGTCTGACACTAAAGCAGGGAAGGACACTTGGAATAGTTTGTCTGTTTTTTTGATTTACTTGCACTATTGTTGCCAGAATCTGCTCTCCTTTCGAGGATAAGGTCATCAGTCTTTCGCTGTCTCTTGCACACTTTCTGTCTCACTTTTTTTTTTTCTCCCTCTGTCGATGCAGAGATGGGTTTTCTTGTTTTTTAGGCCACAGACTTTTCTCTACCAGTATCTACTAAATCAGTACCCATTAAAAGTAAGCGCTAATGAGACCTATTTAAAAAGAGTTAATCTTCCATTTCTTATGAAAAATCCAGTAAGTTATTATATTTTCTGCTGCTGTTCTTCCATTATAATCACAGAGACATTAAAAACTGAATAATTAAGCCATCTTTTTGTTTCTTTCACCCTATTAAGGTGTGGTAAGTTGTAGCAAAACCTGTCAACCTAAAGAAATTATATTCAACCTGTCAGCAAATTATGAACCTGCTTTTTATTTTACCTTCTTGGCAATAACAGCAATTACTGGCTGTGCATTATAGTTTTAAATTACAGGGACGAATGCCACAGACATTAGTTATTGAGATGAATGCTGCCAGTTTTGCTTCATAAAGAAAACTAATTAATACCACTAGCTATGGCATTGTATCCACGAGTTTGCATACATCAAACAGTGATTCTATCAAATTAACGCCTATATCCTCATGTTAATCATTAACTTAATTAATATAACAGCAACATAAACATGCAGTGTGCTCAGATGAGATTATCCACCAAATTTAAAATGAAACCTGTTTGTCAAACAGGTTTTATGTACACAGCTGCAGGGGGAGAATGATTTTTTTTATTAAATCAATAAACATAAAATTCACAATAATTACCGTACTGCTGTCTACACTGTATAAACTCGTTCATCTTAGTTTCTCTTCCTGTCAGCAAATCTCAAAAGGGTATTTTAAGACATGAATCAATTTCCATAAATTTTGCTGCACATAGCCACAGTGCAGTAAAGAAATGATTGCATATTTTATATGGTGTTCACACCTGTATTGCACATTGTTCTGTAGCAGTTCTGTATAGTCTCTGAAACCATCCTGTAAGAGCAGCAGGTTTTGGTCACGATGCTGCCACGAGTAGAAACTTTACTGGAACAGTTCTGTAGTTTACCACATTTTGTCACACCTGTGACCAAGCAAATATTGACAAGCACCTTTTATCTTCTCTCCAAACTGGCTGGAGTTTCTGTGTGTGTCAAAGGGGCCTCTGTCAGTTGCAGTCTACCACTAATTAGAGATGGACCGATCTGATATTACGTATCGGTATCGGTCCGATACTGACCTAAATTACTGGATCGGATATCGGTGAGAAATAAAAAATGTAATCCGAACCATTAAATATCAAAATAACACCTCACAAAACTTGCGACACGGCGTAACTCAGCTCATAACCGTAGCACGTCAGAGCAGTGTGCTCACATGATAGAGCGGCTGTGTGTATTTGTAGCCTCTCTACCAAACCAGCATTTCATCTCCGAGGAAGTTATCCCAGAGAGAAGTAAAGCAAGTGTGTAAGTTCATCTCTGAATGTTAAGTTTAACAACCGATACATGGAGCGACTGCCTCTCTCTCTCCCTCACCTTCCTGCGGCTACTTCAATCGTGAAACTGATCAATGATCAGCTGATCGGCTTTTCTGTCGCGAGTCCGTCTCTCTTCTTTGTTTTTGGCCCACTTTGCACCAGAAAGAGGAAACCAGCGGCGGAACAACAGCAGCACGTTTAAGCTTGATAAGCTGTTGTTAGAATTTATTTAATATTACTTTCTACACCAGGATCCTTTTCTACGTAGCTGACGGCTGGTAACTGTGCAGGGGCAGATCTAGCAAAGTTTAGCCAGGGGGGCCGATAGGGCATGAACAGGGAAAAGGGGGCACAGAGACATGCTTTCCTTTCTTATTCTCATTTAAAATGTCTAGCTTTTAATAAATAATTATCTGAATCTTACACCCAAAGTTTTAATCTGATGTAAAATGTATAGAAGTCCATTACTGTATATAGTAACTGTTAAGTCTAATATACCCTAGTAAGCTATAGTACTTTTTCCTTTGGGAAAGTACCATCTGTGAATTCTGCAATTCTGTTGAAGAAAGATGTTGAATCTATTTAATTATTCTTGAAAAATAATTTATTTCTGTGTATTTTTTTTTCACCCTGCATCAAATTAAAGTTGATTACGTCGATTAAGCATCATGAGGTGGAGGGTGGGGGGTGGTTCCCTATTTTTATTTTTTTTGCTGGGAGTTTGCAACCCTATTAGTTAGGTTGCTTAATATTTCTGCTAAGTACTCTTTAAAATACCAGAATAGGGAGGATGGAGCAGGTTTAAGTTTATTAGATTGATCAGTGTTGCTGAACTATGAAATATTTTGGGTGCAGTGTATTTTTTACATACAGGTATAACAGAATAGCTTTAGTGTTGTTGTTTATTTAAACTTGAGTATGAACTTATACAAAATGCAGCAAGATACTAGAAAAATTTGCATTTCCTGCGAAAATGCTGTGTGGATGCCTTAACGCTGAAGCTGTCTGCTGAAAAGCTGAAAAAGATGAAAAGTTGCAAGGTGGTGAAAAAAGAATGTCACCCTGAGCAGGATTCGAACCTGGACCTCCTGGGCGCAAGGCGGCTACTCATTTCACTGTGCCAAATTCACTCTCACAAGGTAAGAGATGGAGAGACTGACAATTATGGTGAAATGAGCAGAAACTGCTGAGAATTGCGCTGATAAGAGGTGAAATGGTTGAAAATTTTGCAGAAAAGAGGTGAATCAGCAGAATTTCTGCAGAAAAGAGGCAAAGAAGCAGAACGTTGCGCTGAATAGAGGTGAATCAGCAGAATTTCTGCTTAAAAGAGGCAAAACAACCTGTTTCTGCTCAAATTCACCAATCAGAGGTACTGCCTCTGTCTGCTTCATCAGGTGGGTACTTGTATGTATTTCTGCCATGGAGCGTTAACAAGAATCTGAGGTCCATATTAGAAAAGCTGCTAAAATCATAAAACTTGCGCTGAAAAGAGATGAATCAGCAGAGTTTCTGCTGAAAAGAGTTTTTCTTTTTCTGAAAACAGCCAAAAAGCTGGAATTTGTGCTGAAAAGGGGAAAAAAAAATGAAAATTTTGCTGAAAAGGGGTGAAGAAGCTAAAGTATACCAAATCAAAGTATTTGTGCCAAAACATAGTGTTTCTGCCATATTGTGGTACTACTACATTACAACATGAATACGGATTAAAGATGAAAGAAACTGGCAACAAATTCCTCCACTACAAACCAGTCTGATACCACTTCTTTGCAGTGTTCACGTTTACTAAGGCACTATCCAAAAGGCGCCACAAGAGGGCACTCCAACACAACAGATGACCTATGTACACTGATGCACTTAGTAACAGTCAGCCTCCTTGAATTGGCAGAAATACTGTGATTTAGTAGTAATACTATAACATAACAGATATACTGTGATGTTGCAGACATAGTATGTTTTTGCACTACTCATTTGTAGTGAAAAAAATTAGCAATATAAATTACAGGTCTGTGATAGTGTCTAAATTTGTATGTCTGTGAAGGTTCTCAGTCATCCAGGTCATCGTAGTCAAAGGAGTTTGCAAAGAAAAGCGTCTGGACTTCTTTGAGTTGCTTGAAGACGTTTTCACCTCTCATCCGAGAAGCTTCTTCAGTTCTAAGGTCAAATGGCCGAGAGTCCCAGATTTAAACCCAGTGGGAGTATCCCCAAGGAGGGACAAAGGACCCCTGGTGATCCTCTAATCACATGCGCCAAGGTGTGAAAGTGGGTGTGGGACCTAATCAGCCAGGGTTTCGGGTGAGCTCATTGTGAAACCTGGCCCCACCCTATCATGTGATTTCCTGAGGTCAGATGGCCCTTGGGGGGATACTCCCACTGGGTTTAAATCTGGGACTCTCGGCCATTTGACCTTAGAACTGAAGAAGCTTCTCGGATGAGAGGTGAAACGTCTTCAAGCAACTCAAAGAAGTCCAGACGCTTTTCTTTGCAAACTCCTTTGTCTAAATTTGTAGTGAAAAAAAAATGTTGACCAAGGTGGGATTGAACCCACGACCTTTGAGCTGCAGAGCCATGTCATTACTGATTGCGCCACCTGGAAAGGGGGCAGGCAGCTGAAAAACAAAGATATCAGCAATCAGAAATAGATCGCGGTGAGAGGCGAAAAGCGCCGTTTTTTGGAGTTACAAAACGTCGTGTAACTCAAAAACTAGGAGGGCTAGCAGCATAATTCTTGTACTGGGTGAATCAGCGGACTTTGGTGTACTTTGACTGCGATTTTCATTGCTCTTTGTAACTCCGTCGCGGAGATATGACGAGAGAAGAAACGGCTTCATTTTCGGAGTTTGAAAACTGAGAGGAGGACAGATTTCCACCCCTCAAACAAACGTAATTCATTGCTCAACGCTAAGATAATTGTAAAAACTGCTTCCACTGTGAGTGTCAGCAGTGTCTGAAGATATATTGGCACAAGCCTCATGTCCTAACTTTGCTTTGTTAAAGAGATATGGCGATTTGAAAATGCCTCCCGTTACAGAATTTCAGCTCTGAATTTCAAAACCTCCCCATCGACTTTGAATGGGGAGTTGTCAGACCTTGTGTCACTCCGAGGCAAATTGCGAAAAAACGGTAAATCTCACAATAAAGATAGTGACATTTTCTGAAAGCCAGCAAAAATACCTACGTTTTGATGTATAATTTGTGGGGGTTGAGTGGAAATTGAGCGAGTAGCAAGAAGTTGTTTAGACATGAAGAGAAAATTCAGAACGGACCAGCACTCACTCTGACTTAATTGCATAGCAACCATAGCAACGCATGTATTTTCTGAAAAATCACAATTTTGCAACTGAAAACTTAAAGAGAGATAAGATTAAAACGGTAGAAGATCTGAAAAAGCTGAATCAGACAGGAATAGCCCAATAATCTGAGAACATTTTAAAGTTTGAATGGAGTTTCTAGGTGAAAGTATGAGGAAGCAGTGAAGTTTCAAAACCAAGCAAGTTTTAGCAGAATTGTGGAAGTTTTCCATTCATTTCAATGGGACACAAAAAGTGTAATATTTTAAAAAGTATAATAGTAATAAACACCAAAAGATATAGCCGGAATTAGCAGAAATAGCAGAACACTTTTGTTAGGAGGCCTGGGTCGTTGACCCAGGGTTTTTGAGTTTGTTATATTATTTATAATTTCTAGTCTTTGGTTTCTTTGAGTTCTGTCTTATGGTTTGTCTCTGTCGTCTCTAGTTGCTCTGTCTCCCCTGTCAGCTGTATCCCCTTGTCTAGTTCGCGTCTCTGTGTATCCTTAGTTGCTATATCCCCGTGTCCAGTCAGTCTGTGTCTGTAAGTTCAGTCTGTGTTGTTTCCTGTTTTACTTTGAAGGTCTCTGTCTTTTCTCAGTGTGTTCAGTTTACGCTTCTTTGTCTCGTTAGTCCTGATTTGCCCCAGCTGTGTTTCCCTCCTGTTGCCCATTCCCTGATTACTCCCTCTGCGTATTTAAGCCCTGTGTTTTCCTGTGCTCTCTGTCGCGTTCTACCGTTTACTATGCTGTGTGTTTCTGTCTGCTTGCCTGAGTTTATTTTGCACTTTGGAAGATTGTTATTTTGAGTTCAGCATTAAAGCTGTTTTTGAGTTCACCTTTTTGCCTCCGAGAGTCTGCACTGTGGGTCCTCCTTACCACCACTCCTGCCTGCACACAGCCGTAACATAACAGAAGAACGCGACCAGAACATGGACCCCGCAGACGTTTTCACTTCGGAGTCAGACGCTGAGATGGAAAGGCTGGTTAAATTGCTGGACCGCATATCCCAGTCCGACAGCCTACGGGCTATGTCTGTGGGACTGAGCACAGTGGAAGCAATGGTGAGAACCAGCCCCCGGCTTCAGCAGTTTGCTTCGGATGCCAATCTGGGCAGCACGATCGCTGCATGGAGGGAGCAGGTCAGGGCAAGTGAGCTCGCCCTCTCTCTCACCACGCCAATGCAGCAGCGGTCTGAGCTCGCTGTACAGCCGTTTCCGCAGCGGTCACCACAGCGGGACAGAGTTTCCGCACCGCTGCCACAGACTTCCTCTCCCTCCCCACGCCAGCGGGGATCTCATTCACCTATCCGTTCGCCTGCCTTTTTCCTGGCGGCTATGTGGTCAGGGGATGAGGAGGAGGTCTCCGTTTCTCCACCGGTTCCTATTTCCTCATCCCGAAGGAAACAGCGTTCATGCCGCCGCCACTCCAGCACTGTTGAGCAGACTCCTCTCAGGGGAAACAGTGACTGTTTATTGCATGCTCCATTTGAGCATTCTGACTCTGGACATTCTGACGTCACATCCACTGTGAGTAACATTGTGTTTCACTCTGAGGATTCTGTTTCATCTGAGCCAGCTAATACAGAGACTGTTAGCCAAGATGCTTCTTTGGATTGTTTAGTTTTCCAGCCTTCTGTTCCCGCTGGGGGTTCTGGAGAACCCCACCAGCCTTTGTTTGCCTCCGCTGGGGGGTCCGAGGGGCCCGTCCAGCCTTCTGCCTCTGCTGGAGGGTCCGAGGGGCCCGTCCAGCCTTCTGTTCCTGCTGGGGGTTCTGGTGAACCAAACCAGCCTTTGTTCGTCTCCGCTGGAGGGTCCGAGGAGCCCGTCCAGCCACCTGTCTCCGCTGGAGGGTCCGAGGGGCCCGTCCAGCCACCTGTCTCCGCTGGAGGGTCCGAGGGGCCCGTCCAGCCACAGCCACCTGTCTCCGCTGGAGGGTCCGAGGGGCCCGTCCAGCCACAGCCACCTGTCTCCGCTGGAGGGTCCGAGGGGCCCGTCCAGCCACAGCCACCTGTCTCCGCTGGAGGGTCCGAGGGGCCCGTCCAGCCACAGCCACCTGTCTCCGCTGGAGGGTCCGAGGGGCCCGTCCAGCCACAGCCACCTGTCTCCGCTGGAGGGTCCGAGGGGCCCGTCCAGCCACAGCCACCTGTCTCCGCTGGAGGGTCCGAGGAGCCTGTTCAGCCTCCTGCCTCGTCGGCTGGGGGTCTTGGAGGACCCAGCCAACACATCCTCATCTCTATTGACGGTTCCGGGGAGACCGTTCAGCCACCACCTACGTTGCCGCCTGCAGCGCCCACCTCGTTGCTTGCAGCATCCCCGCCTGCGGCAGCTTCATCCACGCCGCCAGCAGCAGCGGCAGCTTCAGCTCCGCCGTCGCCGGGTCCAGCTTCAGTGTCGCCTGCAGCGCCACCATCTCCGGCTCCCACACCGTTGCCTGCAGCGCCACCTTCGCCCCGTCCGGCCTCCGAGTCTTCGCCTTCGCCGGCTTCGCCTTCGCCCTGTCCGGCCTCCGAGGCTTCAGCGTCGCCTGGTCCGGCCTCCGAGGCTTCAGCGTCGCCTGGTCCGGCCTCCGAGGCTTCAGCGTCGCCTGGTCCAGCTCCAGCTTCATCAGCGTCGCCTGCAGCGCCAACATCTCCGGCTCCCGCGCCGGCGCCTCGACAGTGCCGGCCTCCTTCCAGGCCTCTGATTGCACGTCCTCGCCCTTCTGTCCTGCCCGTCCTGTCCGCAATGCACGTCCTGTCCGCCCTGCACGCCCTGCACGTCCTGTCCGCCCTGCACGCCCTGCACGTCCTGTCCGCCCTGCACGCCCTGCACGCCCTGCTCGCCCTGCACGTCCTGTCCGGCCGCTTTCCAGGCCAATGACTAGATGTCCTCGCCGTCGTGGACGGCCTCCTGACCTGCTCCGTCGCCGCCGGTGCCTCCCGCCCGGCCGGCCTCCTGTACTTTTTTTTTCTGGACTCTTGGGCCGTCGTCCTCGGGCGGCCCCTGAACTTTGTGTGAATTGTTTTTTCTGGCCGCCTGTGTGTTTTGTTATGTTGCTTTCTGGGCTCCGTTGTTTGTGCTTTTTTTTTTTTTTTTTTGTTTCTGGCTCCTTGTTTGGTTTGTTTCGAGCCCTCCGTCCTGTTTCCCCCACCGCCCGCCCTGGTTGGGTTGTTTTTCGTTTTTGGTGATTCTGGTTTGGGCTGTCTGGAAGCCAGCCCTTAAGGGGGGGGTACTGTTAGGAGGCCTGGGTCGTTGACCCAGGGTTTTTGAGTTTGTTATATTATTTATAATTTCTAGTCTTTGGTTTCTTTGAGTTCTGTCTTATGGTTTGTCTCTGTCGTCTCTAGTTGCTCTGTCTCCCCTGTCAGCTGTATCCCCTTGTCTAGTTCGCGTCTCTGTGTATCCTTAGTTGCTATATCCCCGTGTCCAGTCAGTCTGTGTCTGTAAGTTCAGTCTGTGTTGTTTCCTGTTTTACTTTGAAGGTCTCTGTCTTTTCTCAGTGTGTTCAGTTTACGCTTCTTTGTCTCGTTAGTCCTGATTTGCCCCAGCTGTGTTTCCCTCCTGTTGCCCATTCCCTGATTACTCCCTCTGCGTATTTAAGCCCTGTGTTTTCCTGTGCTCTCTGTCGCGTTCTACCGTTTACTATGCTGTGTGTTTCTGTCTGCTTGCCTGAGTTTATTTTGCACTTTGGAAGATTGTTATTTTGAGTTCAGCATTAAAGCTGTTTTTGAGTTCACCTTTTTGCCTCCGAGAGTCTGCACTGTGGGTCCTCCTTACCACCACTCCTGCCTGCACACAGCCGTAACATAACAAGTTTAGAGTTTGAACGGAGAAAATCAGCTGAAAGCTGAGGGAGTAGTTAAGTGCCGAAAAACGGGGCAGCAACTTGAAGAATAAAGTTTAACACAGGAACTCAATAGTGTGGAAGCCCTTTTAGGGCATCCACACAATTTAAAAAAAACAGTTTTATTGATTAAAAAACACACTATATCGGATTCATATCGGTATCAGCAGATATCCAAATTTATGATATCGGTATCGGTATCGGACATAAAAAAGTGGTATCGTGCCATCTCTACCACTAATCCTCACTGTGTTACATGATTGCTTTAAAATGAATTAAAGCTCGCTGTGATTAGGACAAGGTTGTCTAGTAAAGTATAGGCATCTACCAGATGGGTGAATCCACACATTTATAGGTCACAGGTAATGTATTTTAGATTCTAGACTTCTATTTCCTTAAAATAATATATTTAATTCAACTTAATTCAGTGCAGTTTTGTTTATATAGCACCAGTCCAGCAGCAGCAACAGCAGTCATGTCAAGACGTTTTATATCATAAATACCTCTACAATACAACTACTAATGACAAATAATAGCTGTATTTGAATTAAACCACAAGATGTCTGGAGTAATGTCCTTTCACAGATGAGATCAAAGTGGAGTGGTGGATGTTTGGTTATAATGCCCAGTGCCACATTTGGAGAAAGCCAAACACAGCATACCAACACAAACACCTCATACCAACTGTCTAGCATGTTGGTGGTAATGATTTGGACTTATTTTGGCCTAGGCACCTTGCAGTCCTTCCAGTCATTGAATCAATGTTGAATTCCTCAACTTTGAATTCCTCTGTATATATTTTGACCATGTGCAGATTAGAGAAAATCTATAATAAATACAAACCTGTGCATGAAATTCTTGTTTTCTAGGGTAACTAAAGATGCACACTGTACAATCATTCCATCCCGGAAAAGGAACTGTTCAAAGAAATCATTAAAAACCCCAATTACCATGACATTCACACTCACAATGAGTGTATGTAAACTTCAACTCAGGACTGCTGTTCTAAAATATTGTTTATAGTAAGACTAACCAAGGTTTTCAATTTTAAGCTACAAAATAAGACACCCTGACATGTTTCCATTTACAAACACGTCAGGGTGAGAGAAAATAAGCTCAATACAAGCGCTCATCTGTTTCAAACTATTTTCTCGCAGTAGGCACTAAAACACAAGTCCTGATTTGCTTCTTGTTCACTCAGTAAGAAAGTCTAACAAGTGCTAGAATTATAGAGTTTAGCAGAAGAAATGTAAGAAACCGAGGCGAGGCCATTACAGTTTAATGTCTGCTGTCCTCATGAATCAGGCACCCTGCGCAGAGAATCATCTAAAGGTGGGGGGGTGCTTACGATTTTTCCCCGGAGGGCTTTTTCTCAGTTTGGCATCCCCAAGGTGAACATCCTATTAACCCCTCAATGTTTGTGAAGAGACATACTGGTTCATTTGAGTGCCAATGGACCAGGAGGCTTTTAGAAAAGATACACCAACACATACATGCTTTTCTCAGCATTACCTCTCCCTCACAGACATTGAGCAATATTGTCACTTTCAGCAACCTGTTCTCCTTTAAAAGCTGTAAAAAGGTTTGGTATTGACGTAACAGGCAGATAATTGACCCTTGTCTTGAATATGAAACGGTCAGGTGGGATAGTGGTGCAATGATGTTGGCACTGTTGACTTAAAAAGAGAAGGCTCTGGCTCTCTGTAGGAAATTTCTCAGTTTTCCACATGCCTGTGCATGCTTTCTCTCACTACTGTACTAATCTCATTACTGTTTAATCCTAACGATATTCAGCTTAATAAAACTAAAGGCCTAAATTGTCTGTTGGTGTGAGGCCCAAACAGCAAAGCAGGATTTGTGGCTGAACTTCAGGTTTCGCTATTGGCTTTCGTTGTCATAATGGTGATTTGCTTCTTGTCAGGGAGCATCGTGTTGGTTACCAATGCTACACAGCCTAACCTGGTCTAAATGTGGTTATGTTTAAGGTAACAGATAAAACACAGCCTACTGACTCTCGGTTATCTTGAAAAATGACATCATCTTTTGTAGAAGGTGATTTTCCTGTCAAGGATCTATAGATTATGAGAGATATATGATCACTGGCTACATTATTATGTAGACCCATTCAACTGCTTGTTAATGCAAGTATCTGTGGCAACAACTGGGCTGGCTGCAGCTCAGGAGGTAGTGCAGGTCATCTGCTAATTGGAAGGTTGGTGGTTCCATCCCTGGCTGCTCCAGACTGCATGCCAAATATCCTTGGGCAAGATACTAACCCCAAGTTGCTCTCTGATGCATCCATTGGAGTACAATTGTGTGGGAATGTTAGATAGAAAGCACTTAGGCATAGAAAAAGTGTTTGTGTGAATGAGCAAGTTGTATAAATGCTATGAGTGCTCTGGTAGAGTAGAAAAGTGCTACATTACCAGTATGTTTATTATTTAACTCAAAGCATCTGCTCAGAATGAGCAGAAAGATCAGAATGCACATGAAAGTTGACTTAAGTGACTTTAAACATGCCATAGTTGTTGGCTGCTGGTTTGAGCATTTCAAAATCTGTAGTTTTCCCAGATAATACTTTGTTGACGCCAGAGGTCAGAGGAGAATGGCAATAGTAACTAAAACTAAAAGTAACTACTCCTTGTAAATAAAGTGTGCAGAAGAGCACCTCTGAAGGCACAACACATGGAACCTTGAAGCAGATACAGCAGCAGAAGACCAACCAGGTGCCACACCTGCCAGCTAAGAACAGGAAACTGAGGCCACAATTCACATGGGCTCGCAAAAGATGGATAATAAAAGATTAAAAAAATGTTGCCTGGTCTAATAAGTCTCGATTTTTGCTGCACGGTATAGTATGTGGAGATCCAACTCATGAGCAAGATGTACAGATTAAAGAATCTGGCCAGTTTAGATGCTCAACCGGGGAAACTGCCTGTGAGTTTGAAATCTGTAAAATAATCTAACAAGCCAAAAAAACAAATCTAAACAGCACAATAATCTAATGGAAAACCAAATTCTGTCCAAGTGTCGTCAGACCTACTCGTGTACTGATTTGGCATTTTGGCTAGCTTCCTCACTGACTTTGGCTTCAGCAACTGTGTTGCTTTTAGTTAGAATTATATTTTCTGGAAGTACAGAAAGACAGATGAAGTTGGAAGTGGAGAGCACCCTTAAAAAATAACTGCAAGACTGACAAGATTAATCACAATTAGCTAAAGACCAATTGTTTGTTTTTTTCTTTTCATGGTATTTGTTGAAAAAGTAGAATAAAATCACTCTGATTCTTCTATAAACACAAACAATTTTTGTTAATTCAGTCGACACTGGATAGATTTATTTGCATTTAAATTGGAATCTTGACACACTCATCGTTAAACTGAATAAGAACAAACATAACCACATATTGTGGCCCCCCTTAAAGTTAAGAAACTAATTTCATCCAACTAGTAATGGAAAAGAGAGAACTTTATTGCCCAGACGTTCTTTTCTCTTGGTCTTCGCCCACACAGAAACGATCTGTCCGCAGTAGTGAGAAAGATTTTTCAGTCAAATGAAAAATAATTTACTGGCAGAAATGGTGAGAATAAGCTGGTCATTGTTTTTCTCCATCAATATCTACTCATGATCTTGTTGTGTTTGATCCCGACAACCACATTATTTATGTCCATAGCATTTGATCCTAAAACTGACTGCTGTCAGCTCGACTTGATCCGAGCCTGTCATGAAAATGGAAAACAAGCTCCTGGCATCCTCAGCTCATTGTCGAGGAGATGTCACAGCTTGCACACCAGCATATTCTCTACATCAAGCAAACACAGTTAGCTCTGGAATCAGAGGGTGAGAACTGGTAATGAGAGGGGAGCTCCGAGTTCGCTGCGATTTCTTACCTTAGCTGTCTGTCAGGAACCTCGTTATCTCAGCTTTCTACTGCTGGTCGGCCTTGTTATCCTTAAGTCCTGTCTATTGTCATATTTCCTCTAAGGAAAAAGAATAGGTATCTATTCATAGAAACCAGGACAAAATTTTATAACAATATAACGCCTGTAGGGATTAGCTGGTATCTTCACAGAGCTAAAATCACCTGTTGCATTACAGCTAGCCAACATCAGTGGAGGCTTGGTAGCATTGTCAGAATCTGGCAGGCGTCAGATCTTTCAGTTCAGTGATCATCAGTCCAGTAAAGCAAGAAATTTCTCTTTTGACACTGGATTAAATCCACTGCTTCCTTCATTGTCTGACAAGATCACAACCTCAGGGTCAGAAGTAAGTCGGCTCTGTCTAGCAACTACCATCAACGCATACTTCACTCTTGCAGGAAATCTGTGTGCTCCAAAGGCCATCAAGCACATCAATACGTGTCTGGCCTGTTCAAGGACTATAATCGCAAATTCAAGATGGTAGATTGTCCTCTTCTTTTGGTTTGTGGAAGTTTGCATCTGCAAATTTTGTCAAAAATTTCCCATACCTTTAAGCTGCATCCACATTGAAAGTGATGTGATGACCAGACACAACAGAAAGTGAAGGACATTCTGCGACTGCAAGCGATTATCGGGTCCCACCCACTTCCTGTCTTCCAGAAAGACAGGAAGTGGGTGGGACCCGAGATGAACTTTTATCAACTTCCAGCTGAGTGTATGGAACACCTATCAGTGCGAATGAAGAATACCCTTAACCGATGTGGTACTAAATACATTAGACGTTACTTAGGCAAGAAAGTCTGGAATGTCCACAAACTGCAAAGCAATTTTCAAAGAGCTAATCGCTTTCAATCTGTAGCAGCTTTAGTCTGTTTGTCTTCTCTTGATTAAAATATCGATATAAAAATGAACAACAGATGTCTTTGTGTTTTCTGTCCAAGAATATTGCTACAGCACCATCTTCTGCTGGAGTTGGTGACATACTCACCTAACCGGTAAAATAAATAAATAAATAAATAAATTCTAGCTTAAGTTGTCATTTCACCAATCACTGAAAGTTTTTTGTTGAATGTAAAGTGTTTCATTCCATAGCTGAAATACATGAAATCAATCAATCAATCAAAATGTATTTATATAGCACATTTAAAAACAATGTGCTATGACTCAACACTGTTTCACTGATGGTGAGGTGTAATTAGTTACACTTCAAAGCCGTGGTAAACTTCACACATAATTTACATAATTTTTAGATTACCAAGGGGTGTTAGTATAAAGGCTGAATTTAGAGCTGGCACCGTTCAAACGTTCATGGAAAAATGGACATGCATGTTATAGCGTAGGTATTTTTGTATATTACTTTTAATCTTAGGACTCCATCTTAGTAATCTCCAGTCACAAGAGAAAATATATATTAGCCAACCACTTGGCCCGTAGTGGGTGATGGAGGTTGCTGGCTGTCGCTGGATGAAGTCTGTCCGTCAGAGGGTACTGCACCAAAAATGCTAACATGCCACAGTCAGCCGTAGTTTGCATGGAACTTGTCTGCAGACAGGCTAACAACTAAGCATTAGTATAACTAATTGACGCAATATTCCTTCTGAAGGTGCGCCTTAATGCTACCAACATGTTTTAAAAGGTTCAATTTTTTACTTCAAGCAACCTCCCACAACCATTTGCCAGCCATTGGGGAATACACATATTTCAGTGACGATGGTTACTATAGTGTCACTGGCTAGTGCTCGAGCCTATTATTAAGTTATTTTATTGAATGAAGGTATTATTATATCTAAGCCTCATTATCATTCTTGATATAAAATCATAGGAACACAATTTATAACTCCATTTATTTTATTTTTTGCTTTATTATTTAGACTGTGCATTAGAAAACAATTTGAAAGGTAGCACATTTCAATCCCTTGTTTTGTGAAAGGGCAGCAACTTTGTTTGTTTTGTATGGCAGATTGTGCCTTTAAATAAGGAACCCTCTAAAGAAACAACTCAAAAGATGTTCTCACTGTCCAGAGAAAACCACATGACGTATTGTTTCAAACTGTGAATGAGGCATTTTTAGTGCGCCCCACTGACAGTGCTGCAAATCAGACAGTAGCTTTGACACAGCCTTTCCCTCAAAACTCCCACTCCCAACTGACAGAAAGCTTCTTTATGAAGTGAACTTTCCCTTTAAGACCTCAGTGTCGCTGCTCAGAGCAGTGTTTGCTTTGAGAAGCAGAGAACGTGCCAGACAGTTTAAATTAGAATCACTTTCTCCTGACTAAACACCAAACCAATCATTTGAATAGCACTCAGACAGGCTACATATTTGATGAATGCCTTCCTTCAGTTTTACCCGCAAAGTATATTGAATTGATTGGATGTTTTTAAATAAGCACATTTACTGAAGACAAACGCGCTATTTAATATTTAAGTTTTTCAAAGCTTTCTTCATGTGAAAAGGGGGCTTTAATTAAACAGAAGGCAAAACCCCTAGACTTAAGCTGCTGTATCTCTTCAGTGCTCACAGTCCTCTTGGGTTATCACAAACAAGCCAGTTGGAGGAGCCCAGTGGACTGCTTTAATGCATACAACACATCAGAGGTAGTCAGGTTTGTTAGCTTGGCACATCTGAAAAGCTCTAAAGAAATAAACAAATCATAAAACCAAATTTCAACCTGTCTTCAAATCCAAACTGCACAGAAGCTCACTGGAGAAAAAAAAAACTAACATGTTTTTATAGAAGACACACAGGAATCTCTTCATTGATTCAACCAGGATAACTCTGTTGAAATGAGCTGCTGATCCATATATAACCCATCAGCTTCCAGTTTGATTAAGAAACACATTAATTACTCATCACCATATAATTTACCCTGTCACCCTCCTAGTCTATGTCTAGGCAAACGTCTTGTCACAAACAATTAAGCCAATAAAGATGGAAGCTAATTAAATTAAAGGCTGTGACGTGTCTTTTGTTGCAAAGTCATCACAATTAGGCAGCCTGGAGGGTATAGGTTATTGATGTCTGTCTTTTCTGGGATAAGTCAGCCACAGTGACTCACATTATGTGATGAGTTACATCTTGGAGAGAAGAACTTGATTGGGCTTTAAGGGGATGAGTCTTGGTGCCAGATTTTTATGCTGTAGCACATTCCAGTTCACACTGTGAAACCATCTGTCTGTCCTGACCTCACGCCTTTGCCGTATATATGTTCTTTGCATATTTTAGTGTCTAAATTTCATCAACATGCCATTGCCAATTAAAATTGAAGGGTAGAGAATATCACTTCACTAGATTTATTGCTTTCTGTCAAAATCATCTCGGATGAATTTGTAACACGCTGTAAAAACTACAGATAGGCCTTTTGAGGTGTAACAGTAGATGTTTGACATCAAATGTGGAACAATCTAATTCTAAAAAATGAAATACCACTTTGATAATACTGTACTGCCATGTTCTTACTTTTTGTATGGGTCATTTCTTGGGATTCAGTATCTTCCATGTTTCATTGTTTTATTTTAGTAGTTTTTTTTTCTTGTGTGTTAATGTTTTTACCTCTGTTTATTTAGTCTCTTCTTCTAACTTGGTTTTTCTACTTTCCTTTCTGTGAAAATGTCCACTGTGCGGCAGTTCTATGGGACAAAATCCTTGACATCAAAGGTCTTCAAAACCAAGGTGTGCAGAAGAGCATCTAAATGCACAACACACTGAACCTTGATGCAGAAGACCACACTGGGTGCCACTCATGTCAGCCAAGAACAGTATATTAGGGTTCGGCCTCAACAAAATTTTACAGCAAAACATAAAAAACATCATGCCTGGTCTGATGGTGACCCACAAACAGTGTTTACTATTTGTTTTCTTCCATATATAAGCTGTAATTATTTCTTCCATGTATGGTAACACAACTGTATGAGTGAAATATATTTTTGCTCTCCATAAACTTTGAAAAAAGCCAAAGCCCATTGCACGATTTCATTTTCTGACTTGCTTAAAGTTTAACTAAGGAAATACAAAAAACCTCAGTATTTTCATAAAATTTGTAATACATGCATATTTAACCCACTTAGCAGTCACACATATTCTTAATCAGAGGCGAGAAGGATTAATGAATGAATTACATGCTTTAGTGATCCCTGCTGAGAAATTCTGTTTTTGCCTGTCCCTCTCCACTGGAAGGTCAGCGCACAGGGTCAGCTACAGAAAAACACCCCAGGAGCTAATAAGGCTTCTTTCTAAAGGACAGTGGAGCAGACTGGATCGCTGCCAGCATTTTGAGCTTGACCCTGGGTTGATTCTTTTGAAGGTTGGCCCTTATAATCACAAAATTGTCAGACCGTCTCCAAGCTATATATAAAAAAGAAAAAATTGAAAATTGAAAAAATGAGAAACTGAAGCAAACATTTCCAAAATAAAAATTAATATTGCAGCAAATGTGGCATATCTGTGCTCTAAGGGCAGTGATTGAAATGCTGCAGATGAAAACGAACAGTAAATCCATCATTCAGGCTTGTTCAAATGAGGCTTCCACTTCATTACGAGGGGAACTGAACTCCAGCAGCTTCCCCGGGGTTTTGGTTACTAGGGTTGTCTACAGGGTTGTTCAGCAGCATCATGTTTTTGTGTCTCTGTCTGTGTCTCCAGGAAGGGGAGCCCCATCTGCTGCCACACAGGGGGATAAGAAGAAGATGAAGAAGGAAAGAAAATTGCACACAGCTTTTCCAAACTCCATCCCACTTGAGTGTGACTCAGAGAAGCTGGTTTTGACACTGCCAGTGTGCTGGTGAGAATTCATAATCAGCATCATGTAACATCCATGTCAGTCACTGCAGCAGCTCCCTTACTGACTTCTAACATCCCCCTTCCAGATTTTGTAATACAACACAGATGATCTGCCTTACCTTACATTTTCTGTAAATCCCCACTGAGTCAAAACCTTCCTCTGCAACCTTTTCTCTGAGTGACTTAATCTCCTCTCCTGTTATGTTCTTGTTGTGATTCTTACTTGCTTAATTATAATAATTAGCCTGGCTGCCTTTTCCCTGTTTTGCTTGTGTCTCAATCACCTAGTAAATTATTGCTTCAGTATGGCAGTTATTTTTAGTGACAGCAAAAGTAATACTGGCACCAGTAGCATTCTGACTCCATCCTCCGTGGCTCAGCGGGTGTTTTGCTGGTTTAGAAAAGTGTGTTCTCTGACTTAGTTCCTGGAACATCCCCACCCCAGGCCACAAAAACTTTCTTTTTTTTATGATGTAGCTCTGTCCTCATAGTTCTCAAAAAGAAACGCAGCCAAGCCTGCAGGCTAATGTGAGAAACTTAGGTTTTTGACATTAAACATTCGCTGCACTATACCATATGCTACTGCATGCCAAAGGAAGGCTTGCATATGCCTGTCTTTCAGAGGAACACTGGCACAGTGCATCTTTTCTCCAATGAATGAGCAGGTACACAGATATTATCTCTGCAGTGAGTAGTGCTGCATCATTCTACCTTTCCAACTATACAGTTATGCTAAAAGGTTTGAGATAGTCATCATGGGCGTGAATGTCATGGTAATTTTGGGCTTTCAATGATTTCTTTGAACTGTTCTTTTTCCAGGGTGGAATGATTGTAGAGCATACACTTTTAAAACAAGAACTGAGTGCACAGGTTTGAATTTACTTTAGATTTTCTCTAATCCTCACAGGGTCAAAATTATACATACAGCCTCAAATATATAAACTGTGCTGAAGGTTTTTACAGCGTCTTTTAACTTGACAAGTCCAAGCCTATTAACTTCTTGTGAGCGACTATGATTGACTACTACTGGTAGTTTTTCTTTTTTTGACAGCATTTTTTTGGATCGACCAATACAAAACAATGGGAAAGCAGTCTGAATTCAGTGAAGATCTAAGAAGGAGAAGTTAGGAAGGCCTCTTTGAACCATTTTTAAACAACTGCAGATTTAAAGATCGACAGTTTCAACAACTATACCTAAGTAGAAGTTATTCAAATGTGTCACCACTTTGCCAAAGTCAGGAAGCCACAAGGGGCTACTCTCAGATGTTAGGATGTTCGGGAACTACCAAGTCTCAAGCCTGCCAGGAACTGGAAAAGCCTGCGATGGACCTGTTGAAAAATTTTGGGTCGGTACCAGGAAACCAACCAATCTAAATGTACTCCACCAATTCTGCCAAGAAGAGTGGTCAAATATCCAGGGTAACGCCAGAGGCTTGTTGTTGGCCATTAAAAGTTTCCCATGTTTAACGAAATATTAGTGGGGTGCAGGTATATAAATTATAATCACAGTATACCGTAAAGTATACTGATGTTAGACCATTGCCTAAGTGCCTGCATGGGCAATAATGCATCACAGCTGTGTTCACAGCTTGTGTCTGCTTAACCCTGTCATAGAAAAAAAATTCTATGCACACTTTAAAAATAAACAAACATTTTAGTTGTTTATTAGTACACGAAATATTGTGCATTTACAAGTAAAACCATAAAGATTTACAGTAGTTTGCAGGGAGTATTGGAATAATTTAATTTAAGATATAAAAAGGTTTTCTTGGAACACATTATCTGCAAATTTGAACAACAAAAAAAAAATATGTGAAGAAAAAGAATATTGTTGACACTTTAAAGTTACACATTTGCACAAAAAAGGAAAATCAGAAAACCATTTTTAAATGAGAAATTTTTTTTACTAAAGCCTGTGTGCCTGTGTGTGTGTGTGTGTGTGTGTGTGTGTGTGTGTGTGTGTGTGTGTGTGTGTGTGTGTGTGCGCATGCAAGTGTGTGTGTTACTCGTAAGAAACTATTACACCTCACTTGCAGCTACATTCTTTTTATGGCTGCAGTGAATGACCCCATCAAATTATACTTTGCAGTCAGATTCAGTACTTACGATTTTCCTGTTTTAAGTACATGTAGCAGACTTTATAGAGATATTACTGTGAATTTGGGCTGTTCTGAAGAAACCATACTGATTTGTATTAGCTGAGAGCTTTAGTGCCCCAGATAGATGTACATCATTATTTTCTGGCTCTGTAATTATAATTATAATAATTTTTATTTATATACTGTACAGTATTTATTTACCTATAGTAGCCCTAATGAATCTATTAAATGCATAATAATGGATTTTATTTAACAGTTATATGTAATACATGTGGATATTCTCCATTTCAATATATATATCTTGAAAGTGAAATTTTCACTGAAGGTGTTCTGGACAAAAGTGACATGTGGTGCTTTGGGAGGAAGGTTTAGGTTTCTAAAGCTGCTATTTCTTAGCGCTGCTTTTTCCCTTAAGATTCTGGGGGATATTTTTTTTTAGCTTTATTTGATATATATGGTGAAACCTGGAAGAGAGAGTGATGGGAACAACGTAAAATAAATGCCCAAGGGCAGACTAACATCCATCTGGACACAGGCGCTAAAATATGAGCTTTCTTTTCTTTTACTTTTAAAAAAAAACTTCTCTGGAGCCAGCCTTCATATAGACTTAGTCTTTACCTCGTGGAGCTCAGTTTGGCCTATGCTGCTGACCAGGTTGTAAGACATCAAGTCATCCCTATAGGCAATCATGGCTCAAGAGTTGGCAGTTTGTCTTGTAATCGGAAGGTTGCCGGTTCGAGGCCTGGCTTGGACAGTCTCGGTCGTTGTGTCCGAGACAAGACACTTCACCCATTGCCTACTGGTGGTGGTCAGAGGGCCCGGTGGCGCCAGTGTCCGGCAGCCTCGTCTCTGTCAGTGCGCCCCAGGGCAGCTGTGGCTACAATGTAGCTTACCGTCACCAGTGTGTGAATGGCTGGATGACTGAATGTGTAAAGCGCTTTGGGGTCCTTAGGGACTAAGTAAAGCGCTATACAAATACAGGCCATTTACCATTTTAAGCGCTACAGGGCACCCAAAACACACAATGTGGTACATATATATAAGTTGCCCCACAGCATTGTGGATAAAGTTGTTTCAATTAAAAAGTGTCTTTTGTTTTGTCCTTGTTAAAATAAACTATTTCTAAATGCTGTTGTTAGCTCAAGTATATCCTAAGTAAACAGAAATTAGTACTTCCAAGCAGTGGTGATTCTAGAGTCTGTTAGGGGGTTTAGACCAAGGCCTAAATTCACATCTAACTTTCGTAACTCAGCATAAGCTGATGGATGTTTTCAATATAATGGGCATGTGTTAAGGTGAATCCTTTATCAAACCTGAAGGAAAGCTGAACTACGATCATCCCAATTAAGTTAAAGAACAATTTGCAGCAAAGCAGATAAAAGGAGGGACATGCACAACATTGTTTCCACCTCAACATGGGACATGAGGCTCTCCAATTCAAAGGTGCTAATAGTTAACTGACTAAACAGTTATGGTTTTCCATTTAACTTCAGTATCTGTAAAGAAGGCACATTTGTGACATAAGTTGTTATTAAATCAGGTTGGGAAGAATACACATTTAATAACTGTATGACACACTTTTGACTTATATGAAATCAAAACAGACGCTGCCTTGGCATTATAACAACGATGTTGACTTTGGCGACACATCCATTCATCCCTGTTTCTCTTTACTTCCCTGTATCTCCCTTTCTCTGTCCTCCTTTCTCAGCTTTTGTGCTGACATCCAAAAGATGGAGGAGGACTAATGGCTCATAGACATTGGCTAATAATCTGGCCTATGCTAGTTAATGCTTTTGACACAATTTGAGAACAAATATTCACAACCACACTCTTTTTAATTCACAGTAATGACCCTGCAATACCAGAACAATTTGCACTTGCTTGCTAATGTTTGGGTTCACTTCAATTCAGTTTTATTTATATAGTTTTAAATCACAACAGCAGTAGCCTCAAGGCACTTTATATTGTAAGGTAAAGACACTACAGTAATACAAATAAAACCCCAACGATCAGACGACCCCATATGAGGAAGCACTTGGCGACAGTGGGAAGAAAAAAAATTAAGTTATAACAGGAAGAATCGTCTGGCAGAATGAGGCTCAGGAAGGGCAACCCACCCCACTGGCTGTAGCAGACGGGGGTGGGGTGGGGGGAATAAGACAGGACAAAAGACAGACTGTGGAAGAGAGCCAGAGATTATAAAAACTAATGATTATTTTGTGTCAGAAAATTATCACTTCCTCTCCTTCCTGTCATGAGCAACACAAGTCTTATTATTAATGACAAGCCTCACTGTGAAAGCATCAAGCATTGATGGTGTCCAATGTAAAGTCATGAAATCAGGAACACTTTTTAAACCTGTTTTCCTTCTTGTACCGTCTCTAGTAGACAGTTTCCTGGAATGCAACATAAGAGGAAGATGTCAAACAATACTAAAGTACATGATTATTACTATTATTACGACAGTTATTTTCAGGGTTGCAAAGATGAAAGTTAAAAACCCCTAAAAAGAGTGTTAACTTCCCAAGTTTCAAAGTTTCAAATAAACAGCGTAGCCACATTTACCTGTAATGAAATTCTCGTGCTCGTGCTATGAACATATAGAAGTGTGCAGTTATATTAAAGAAAAAACAACAACAACAACAACAACAATATTCGTCATCATCATCATAATAATAATAACAAAATAATAAAGTATTAAATATTAGAGAATTTAAGACAATTGTTTGGTATTTACAGTTTGTGCAAAAACTTGTGCAGTGAGGATTTAAAGTGGAAAATCTGAATGCTCCTGAACCGCCTGCCGGACGGGAGGAGTGTGAAAAGTCTGTGGCTGGGATCAGAGAGGATCTGCTGCGTCTTCCTCATGCAGCGCTGGCTATAGAGATCCGGCATGGCTGGCAGTTCAGTCCTGGTGATGCGCTGTGCTCATCTCACCACCCTCTGCAGAGCTTTGCGCTCCGGAGTGTTACAGCTGCCATACCAGGTGGTGATGCAGCCAGTCAGAATACTTTCAGTGGTGCATCTGTAGAAGTTTGTAAGTATTCAGGAGTTCATGCCGAATATTCTCAGGCGCCGCAGAAAGAAGAGCCGCTGTCTTGCTGCTTTTGTGATCACACCAACATGGTGTGACCAACTCAGATCCTCGCTGATGTTGATGCCCAGGAATCTGAAGCAGCTGACTCTCTCCACCTCTGCTCCTTTGATGTGGATGGGGGTGTGGCCTCCTCTCTGCAGTTTCCTGTAATCCACGATCAGCTCCTTGGTTTTGCTGACGTCAAGAAGCAGGTTGTGAATGCAACACCATGATGTCAGGGCTCTCGCCTCTGCCCTGTATGCCGTTTCATCACCATTCAAATGCAGCCGATGATGGTGGTGTCATCTGCAAATTTGTTGATGGTGTTGGAGCTGTGTGTTGCTGTACAGTCGTGGGTGAACAGGTTGTACAGCAGGGGGCTGAGCACACATCCCTGGGGGGCACCTGTGCTGAGTGTGAGTGTGGATGAGGTGATGCTGCTGATCCTAACCACCTGAGGTCTGTCTGTCTCTGGCCGAGACCCCGGCCGAGAGGCCGAGGGCTCGGTCTGGAGGGCATCCAGCTTGTTTTCTAGAGACTGGACGTTCGCTAGAAGAATGCTGGGAAGCAGCGTGCGATCTTGTGTGTTTCTCAGCCTGACCAGAATCCCGCCTCTTTTTCCCCCTTTTTTCCGGCGTTTCTTCAGCCCAGGTAGCCTAGGCGAGTCACCACCATTCACAAAAAAGTCAGCTTGAAGGTCTGGAACGAAAATTTTGATGAATGTCCAGGAGAGTTTGTCTGTCATAGGTGATAAAAGCATTACAGGTTGCAAAGAAACTAAGAAATAAAACAGCGAACATAAGAAAAACGCAAATTTGAGGAGGACACTGAGCGACGGCAGCCATCCTCACCGGAGCCATCTTCGAAAAAAAGATGGCGCCTTTTCCTTTTCATTTGAAAATACAGAGGATTAAACTTATGTGCTGGAGCCTAAACTGCCTACTTAGGTTTGCATAAAACCTGTTCAGTATTATAAAATCACTAAGCCTATGCTACCAATATTTTCCAATATGGAAAATATAATAAAACACCCCAGACTCTGCATAGAGCACTGTAACAATAACTTTGCACATTGCCCCTGCTTTAGTTTCAAGTCTTTCGGCCTTCAGAGGAACCCTCCTAGCCTGGGGCCCCAAGCAAGTTGCCTTGTCTGACGGCAAACTGCACTTCCAAGTTAAAGAACAAACATATAGAAAATGCTTAGAATATTTAGGTATGACTGGGTAAGATAATTAGGTAGCAGGTACTTGGGAGACATTCCTTGTGTGATTGTTTAGAAAAATATTGTTTCTGAGGTCAACAATGAATTTTTAGCCTTAAATATTGTTTATAGTTTCTTCTCATTTCAGAAGGTTTGTGTCTCGTGGAGACTGTCAGACAACTATAACAACTATAACCACAGCAATGAAGACATCATGATGACAGACATTAAAAACATTAACAACAAGAAAGTGCTGCAGTAATGTCACCAAAATCGAAGTGAATGTCATGTTTTGTGCGAAAGAGGCAGCAAAATGGCTTTCAATATACTGACGTAAAAAAGTAAATACGGCATTTATTTTGTGCGTTTTCTTTACAATTTGCAGTCATATATCAACCAAAGATGTGTGTGCCTATATCCATATATAATAAGGACAATACTACTACTACTACTTCTACTACTAAAAAAAGCATCAGGTTACTTCTTTCAGTAACAGACTGACAGTTTGTTACTCTATTTCAGCCTCAGTTGATCTACTTTGTGGATGACTAAAGTCAGATATAGACTAACAGAGGTTGCTTTTCTGTCACTACGACAACTTCTCCCACACTTTTGATAGTAAACAATAATAAATAGAGCAACACAGATGCCGTGAAGTCACTGCATTTTTTTGACTTCATAATATTTTTTTTGAGCACTACTGAGTACCACATATTCAGTATATTCAGCACGAACAACTGTTCATACTGGTTTAGTCAGGTAAGTAAAAAATAAATCATATAAAACTTAAAAAGTAAATAAACAAATTAGCAATTCGTAAGTAATTATGTGAAATACACTGTCTATGTATCTATGTACTATGTATCTATCTATCTATAGATGTAGATAGGGCTTGCAATACTCCTTGGGAAACTGACGATAAAAACCAGGACTCTGTTAGCCACATGCAGATGGAAAGAAGGAGGTCTAATGTCAACTAGCCTTAGTAAAAGTATTTGCTAAATCCTGTCAGTGGAAATGTTATTTTAAGAACATTTAAAAAGAAAGAAGATCCACATAATAACAATTTATCTGAGTCAAGATGTTAATACATCCATCCATTCTCTTCTACTTTTACAATTTAAGGTTTAGGGGGTGAGTGGCTGGAGCCTCTCCCAGCTACCACAGGGAGAGAGGTGGTGTACACCCTGAATGGGTCTCCATCCTGTTGCAGCAAAATGTATATATAGCAGCTAAATAAAGAATAAACTAAACACAAGAAAAACCGCAAAAACACAATGCTTATTAAACAAGAGATAGATACACAATTTAAAAAGGCAAATGAGAACTAATTCGGCACCGGCCTTCTACAAAGATGAACACAGAGAGCCAAAACCAACTTGCATAGATTCCCAAGAATGTCTAGTCATTTCCTGCTATAAGGTGGCAGGAGCTCTGTATTAGGACCTGAAAAAAGGAAAAGTTAGGTTGATAAAACAGCCACTGCTTTCAGGAGGCCGACTGCCTTCACAAGATTCGAATATTGTTCTTAAAACTCAACCCAACTTGCTTCACCTTACCGGTTATATTAACGTGATATCAATGTGTTTACATGCAAAGAGTATATTTTCACTTTTAATGTGTACTTTCATAACTTTTAATCGATTGTCTTTAGTTTCATTTAAAGAGGTCTTAAAAATGTCTTAAAAAGTCTCAAATTTAACTTCTTTATGTAGATGGACACCTTCATACAACACCTTTCTGTCATTAAAGAAGCTGAAGCACATACATCAAAAACTAATGTCCACTAATAACCCTCTTTATCATTTAATTGCCTACACTGTGAGCTTTTGTTAGTAGTTAAATAGTCTACAACTTTATCACAGCTGTTCTAAATGTATTCCCATGAATGTTTCTAAATGCTATTCTGTTATTACTCTCTTTGGTAATTGGCTTGCATTGTGTTTTGGTGTTCAGCCTCATCCAGTCGGTGACCTCGTGCGATCCGGATGTCCAGCTAGTTGACTCCATGTTCTCTACCAACTGACTGCGGGTGGAAATTTAAAGCCCCAGCCTCCCAGGTGGTCAAGTCTCTGCTGATCAAACAGTTGCTGCAAGATTCACAGTGTGATGGAGGTACACTGAACAACTGCCATCCCATATCAAACATAGTTTCTTGCCATTAACTCATCATATCCTCTCCATGGACGCCTCCCCCGAGTCGCCATGCATGTAATAAAGACTGTGTCATTCGGTGGCTTGATACGGTTGTCTGAGTCTATCAAGATCCAGGTTCCTTGGGGAAAAATGAAAATGGATTGCAGGAGTAGATCTATAGAAGCTGGGTAAAATGAGACTGAGAGCTCTTTTCCTTTTTATGTCTAGATATTTTGAACTGATGTTCCACTTTATAACAGCATAATGACATAAGCGCTGCAAATTCACAGGCATTTGTAGATAAGTGGACGGAGTCATTGAGGAGATTTTAGGCATGATTATAATAAATTAGGATTCTGAAGAAACGTGTGGGCACATTTTTATAGAGCTGGATCTCTTCATTTGAAATCTCATAAATATATTCAAATTAGTAGCTGCCGTTGAAACAATGGCAGGAATGCTGATAAGAGTTAACCAAACGGACGATGCTGTTCGATCTACATCCAAGCAGATGCTTTTTATGTACTTGACCTCTTCTTCTCACCTCACACCCACAAAATCCACCCGGCAATGAGGCTGTTTGTGCTAACAGCGTTGACTTCAGCCACAATGAAAGGCTTTAAGTGCCTTGTACTTTCCCAACTCAGATTGATAGAGGCAAACCCAGTTTGCCTCTATCAAGCATATTACAGTCAGTATCGCCCCAAACTCAGTTGAACTTTATCCTTTCCCAAGCCCTGAATGAGCAATAACCTGTTGTAGAGGTGGAGGGAATGACAGATTTCAAAAGCATCAAATAGATAAGACGGTGATGCTGTTTTGGGCTGCCCCAGGTTCTTCAAATTACAAGAAAAGCTGTCAAAGATGGCTATTTTTCTCAGCACAGATGACAGTAAAAAAATAAATAAATTTGCTCTTGCTGTGTTGCATTATGGTCTACGGAGGCAGCTGTCGGTGGAGGAATTGGTTCGTCTAAGATGGATTTCTCCCCACATGAATATTGGTGTAAAGTGATGAGTCTACAAAGATGCCCCTGCTCTTTTATTCTGATGGTTGATGTCAAAGCCTGGCATTTATCTTTGATGTATGAGATGGGTGAAACTTCACTTACGTGCCTGAAGTGGCGTAATGCGATGTCTCGTCGTCCGCGACTATAGAAGCAAAAAAAAAAAAAAAAGGCACATAAGGTCCTGGAACCCATCCACTGAAACCAAGACGGATGAAACTGATGACTTGGGCTTGGCAAAGTAAAAAATAATTAGAGGTTGCTTTGAGTTCAACATCAGCGTCGCTTGACAGCAGATAAACTGTACTTTCAATAAATCTCACAAGAGCCAATCAAGCTGAACCACAAATCATTCAAATGTAAAAACAAGAGAGCAAGAAAAAAAGGTATAATCGCATAAAGTGCATTAAGAAATTGCAAATTAAGCAAGGATTTAGTTCAGGTAGGGCACTGGAGTCCACATGCGCTTGCTGATTGGCATTCAGCGTGGCAATATGTAGATTGTACACCTGCATGAAAAGGACAGGATGTTTCAGAGTGGAAGTTATAACCTTTCACAGTTACTCATCTGATCCCACTCATGCCCACACCATTCAGATCTCTCAAACCACACATGGGAATTTGCTCTCTCATCAGTGGCTGTTGAATTGTCTCGCACTGATGTCACAGGAATAACAGGCAAAACTTATCATCAACATGTTAAAAACGTGACTAATTTAGCTGTTGTTTTTTAATTCGATCAAAACCCTCTAAATAAAACAATTATGCGATCATAAGAAATTTTTAGATCATTTCAGTGACATTGCACAGGGGTGCGTTCAGCTTTGCTTTATACTTTTATTGCTCATTTCCTCAAGATGAATTCCCAAGGTTCATGATGAGCCGTGCATCTGTGAGATTTCTCTGTTATTATAATTGACACACCAAAGCTGCTACCTAAACCTGTTGTTTCTGATGTTTTACTCACACAAGTGCTAATGAAGCTCATGTGTAAGTTCATTAAGGAAGAACTGTATTCACTCATCTGCCTACGTGGCTTGGTGTGTGGGCTGCTACTCTATTCTTTACATCACTCGCACTTTCCCATGTTGTCAACCTTAATTCTGTCATCATCACTCTGGTCCAATCATTTTCTTGCCCGTCTTCAGTGAGCCAATCAGCCTGTGTCCCGTGTGCTTTAAATCTCAGTGCTTCTTCTGTCTGTCTGAGATAAGACTCCACCTTGTCTCCACCTTATCCATTCCAGATAGAGATCCTCATCCAAATCTCCACTTGTTTCATCTCTGCCACCACCAGCGTTTAGAATCCTGGGGCACCTGTCCTACTTCCTACCATTGTTGGACTCCGCTCTGCCAAATAGTTTATTACTCGATCTCTGTATTTCAATAAATCCTCATTCAGATGATCTCTCAGTATTGAATTAGCGGTTATAAGGAAGGACTGAGGACCGTAAATCTACAAACCCATTTGGAACTTCTTATAAAACAGATATACAGCTGCCCTGACAGGCTATTAGAAAAGTGCTGTCCTTTTGAAGAGAAGCACTAACCACTGCAGTTCCTTACTTGGCCACTTGGCTAGTTTCAGAACTGACTAAGTGAACCCATAATGTTTACAGCATGGTATAATAAAATAAAGCCTTGCTCTTGTAGCAAATGTGACCCTTTGTGACAACTGTACATCTTGTCAATTGTTAACCTCACCTATTTAGGAATGTGACAGTGCTGAGTGATTGGCTACTTGCTGGCTTCATCTTTGCTAACGCAAAAGCTTAAGAAGACAGTTTTAGTGAGTAAATTGTAGTATTTTACCTTTGTGTTGCTTTTGGTAGATCCCCAAATCCCAAAGACAAGGTTTTAAAATACTCTGCACAATTTTTATAAAGTCTATTCTCTTTACTTGTAGTTAGATCCTATATAAACCCAAATTAAAACAAACAAGCATTGAGAGTATTATACAGAAAGTGGCATCATGTGCAATTTATGAATTTATGTTTATATCGACAATGATATGCATAAATTGAAATGCTGCTAAAAAACCAAAACAAACTGTTGCTGGTCTTAGAGAAGTTATTTAGTTATTTATCTATTTCTGTATCTAGTTTATCTAACTAGCTACAGCTAAAATTTGAACATTCAGACCTCAAAACTGAAGTAAACGCTAGCTTAAAAGGGGAGGCTATCACCAGCGTCTCATATTAAAATAGCTAAATTTAGAGTATGAGTAAAGCATGTTAAAAAGAGGTTTTGGCCTCTTCATAAAATCTCTGGGTTAGAGGTGTGGCCACATACATTTATCTGACAAAGCCAGGTAGCCCACTGGTATATTTAAAATGGAGCTCTCCACTGTGTGTACAATGTCCGGTTCTTTCTGATCATTTTTAATGGATTATTTGATTAATATTATGGCTTAATGTGTGGTAGAGACCATCCCAGAAGTCTGGGCTTCAACTGTGGTAAGTAAGATTGGAGCATTTTGCTAGTCATTTATACCAAAGTATCTGTCCCCTGTATTGCACCTGCACAGTTTATTAATACAGCTTGCTAATCACAGTAGCTAGTGTTAGCTGATAACTTGCGACTCCATATTTTTGCCCAGGTTTGGTCATATCTGGGCCCATAAAACCCACATAGTGGTTTTTATGGGCCCAGTGGTTTTACCTTTTTAAAAAGCAGAGTATAGAAATCTGTGTGCAGTGTTAGCAGGTATTTATTGGTAAATTAGCACTCCATCCATGTCAGCTTCTTAGTCCAAAGAACTAACAGTCTAAAAGTCAAAATGCTAATATTTAAGCTTCAATTTATGGAGTTCAAAACCAGTGGAAGAAAACATACATCTTTTACAGCATAGTGTTTATGATTTATTAATCTGAATGCTCAATTCTTGTACAAGAGGTCTGGATCACTAGAAAAAAGAATATATAAAAAAGAAAGTATCTTTCTTCAGTCACTTCTACACAGAAGTTTAGAGGTTTTTCAGAGACAAGAGGTCGGAGTAACACAGAGCTTGTCTTGTCATGTATGTGACAGTTCTCCCACCTGGGAGCCTTATTGTTTAATGTTCAGCGGTGGCTACAGGCATGTCACAGCTGAAGTTTTCAGTGCATCACACAGGCCATGGGGTCAGCTACAGTGTGGGGTAAACCAGCTACTTTTGAAATTGTGTTATTGTAAACTCAGCCCAAACTAAACCGAGCCTCTCCCAGTCCTGTTAAAATTCACACACGTCCCCTTCAATGTCAAAATCCTGCTAAAGACGCTGTTTCTTTGAAGTGTGACTAAAACAATCTACATCAGGGATTTTGCTGCATAATACTATAGAACAGCATGAACCTACTTGGATTGTCAACATTTTGCAGATTGTGACAGTGAAAAATATTCTTTTCCATCTCAGCGCTACGCTTTTTCATTTTTTATGAGAGCCTTTGCCTTTGCTTCATTAGTACAAGAAGGCAGCGGAGGAGATAGACAGCACTTTTAAGAAAGATTTTAGACAGCTGGAGACGGGCCTTTTTTTTTAAAGAAAAATTGCAGATCTTTCTCTTCACTCTTTTCATTATCTAATATTATGAAGAAGTGACAGTACCCATGGGAAGCAGCAACAGATATAGCAGCTAGCATCAATAATTCATGCATTCATATATTGAACAAATATGGGCTCACTATTGTCGGGCACTTAGATATAATGTTGCTGAAATGGAGAGGAAAAAGCCAGAAGCAATCTCAAATGGCCCGGTGATCGTTATTCAGCAGTGGTTAATTGCGCTAATTCTGGAAAGGCTAAGATATCCCTCTGAAGACCAATGAAATTAATGTGTGGAGGAAGAAGTCCTCTGTTGTTTAAGGAATTAATTACAACCATTTAATGAAAAGGAAAAATTCCCATTTACATTTTCATGGCTCGAATTTCCAATGAATCTCAGGCTGATGCAGATTGACAGGGCAGGGTTTTTTTCTTTCCACTTTGACCACACACTAATGGAAATTGCCTTTTAACCAACATATGAAATCGTACCGAGATAATGTCCCCCAAAAGTCATTTCCATTGATTTTGGATGCTGCTTTTGAATAGCACTTTTCCATAATTTACATCATTTTTGCCTCCAATATTCTCAGCCTTATACCTCTAACACGGCTGCTGCTGCGCTGAGCTGAGGTGTTCAGACGTTTAGTAATGCTCTTTCCTGCAGCCACTGGACATCGCTACGTTTTTTGTTTTTTTTTTTAACTCAGATGGCTAGATGCCTGAAGATAAAACATTTTCAAGTGTCCAGGACATTCCAATGATGTCCTAAATTTATGAAGATGTTGTTTTAAGAGCTGTTTTGACCCACAACATGATGGCAAGATGCCCTGAGGATGCCTCGAAATGGACTGCACGATGCATTTTCAGACCCATGCAACATCAGTCACCACCCAAGAGGGAAACAAGATGGGGGTGAGAGGACTCTCATTTTGATTAGGAGGGCCTCATTCCCTCACTTGCTTTGTTCAAGGCCTGAGGTCTGAGTTTTGAAAGCGCCGGACCTTCAATGATCTTCAGCAGTTTGTTTTTAACAAGCAATGACAAACAACATCATCTACTTCCCACCCCTCCTGTGCTTCCCCACTCTCCAGGCTTTTATCTTTGTTCAGTCTTTGAACCAGGCCTTAAGGCAGCCGCATTGAAACAGACATGGCCCTGAGGAAGCCTGACTCCAGATAGAATATCCTCTAATTCTGGTATCTCTTTTCTAACAAAACAGCCAATTGGCCACAGGGAGGAAAAATACAGCTATTACATCTCTCCCCATTAATCACCTTCCAGTTTTGAAATGTGGTCTAACAGGGTTTCTATTTTAAGTCTGTCTAATCTGCCAGGTTTTTACCTTTCCAATGTCAGAATTAGCAGTAGACATAAAACACATGTTATATTACAGGCTTACATAATTCAGCTCAGACACAAAATAAACAGAGCTGATAACAACTGATCTTAGGCTCCAATCACAAAGGTCAATAGACTAGTTGGTGGCTACTAGTTGCTAGGGAAAAGTTATTATTCCCTGATAGGCTAGTGAGTGGCTGCGAGTGGTTACTTGGAGTCACTAGGTGAGATTGATAGCAGAGATGTATACTGTGTTGAACCAAAAACCTCTTTTCTATTGCTTTGGCTACTAGGAGATTACCACGGTTGCCCATAGTTTGTATGGACGACACTGACTGGTCTATGAACACTTGTTTACTGCTTGCTAAGCTGTTCTAAAATGGTGAAGAGCCCAACCCAAACCTAAAAAGGAGACTGTTCATCTTCAAATTAAAAGCTGTGCCTTTTGAAAATTTTTGGTTCTAGTGGTAAGGCATAACTTTTACTGTGAAGGCAAATGGTTTCTGTTCCAGTTTCCATCACTTTTTTTGAAAGTTTTTCTACTACTTGGTGGTTAGCTAACTACCAATTGCTATCTTCCTTGCAAACTGTGGGTGACCATGGCAGTCTGCTAGTGAGGCCTGTGTAACAGCAGCTCACATGGCTTCGATGTCACCCTTTAAACCAGGGGTCTCGAACTCCAGGCCTCGAGGGCCGGTGTCCTGCAGGTTTTAGATCTCACCCTGGGTCAGCACACCTGAATCAAATGATTAGTTCATTACCAGGCCTCTGGAGAACTTCAAGACATGTTGAGGAGGTAATTTAGTCATTTGAATCAGCTGTGTTGGATCAAGGACACATCTAAAACCTGCAAGACACTGGCCCTCGAGGCCTGGAGTTCGAGACCCCTGCTTTAAACTCTCTCCCAGTTGCTTTATTCTGACCATAGCCACTAAGCATTTGCAAGCCGCTCTGCAACCCAGCTCTGCCTTTCATGCTTTGTAAGATATAATCAATGCCACATTGATTGCAAAGCATTTTATGATCATCATGATGTTATTTTTCAGGTGACTAAATTGTTAACATTTTCATCATCCTCCCTGAGGTTGCCATTTAAATACCAGTTGCATTTTGTGCTGCATAACATTTCATCCATGTTTTTGATTTTTCTTGTGTCACGCTTGGTTTAACTTCTTTTCTATATCTATCATCATAATTGACGAAACCTGCCCCAGTATCCTTTCTTTTCTCTGTGTTGGTAATTTCTCTAGTAAAATGACTATGAGGTTAGTAGAGAGTGAGATTATGCTGCTGGTCATGTGGGTTCACTACTCAGAAATTGATGTGTGTGTACTGAAACTACAATTTATGTTAATTGGAAATGTTTTTCTATCTCCCTTGCGTTGCATCACTGACATTTAGTGCTGCTTTTCAAAAAAGAGACAAATACATCTGCCTGCCTACAAAGTGCATAAAGATCCTTTTGCTCAAGTACTTGGCATTTATGCAAAACAAATCCGTATTTAAATTTAGGTAAGAGAGGAGCCATCAGTACCAATATATTTTTAACCTTAGACATAAAAATGTATTTTTTGACAGAGCAACTGAGTATTTATCATTGAATAATAGATTCTTTTAGCATTTTTCTATATTTGTACCCAAATATACTTACATTTAAATACACATAAATCTCTCTAAAAGCCTTTTTAGGATTCCCACATTCACCAAGTAGTTTGTCTCTTTCATACAAATAACCAAAGCGCTTATGCACCTTGATGAATGCAGCACAAATAAACCTTAATATCTCCCCTAGCATAAATCAAACTTGATGCATAAAAGGGGGAAAAGACAATCAGTTTATTAGCCAGAAATTTCCAGTGATTAGGTAATTTCCAGCATTCTTGTTTGTGCTGATTTGTTCCTTACTGTGTCTTTGCAGCCCCAGCAAAGCTTATCGCTTATATACACCTATAAATCCCCCTGTACAGATAAGTGCATGTTGTGCATAATATAGTAACAAAACAAAAGGGTATAAAACATATTCAGTTTTAGGGTGGTCATAATATTAAAATTTCAAAGTTGATACCGATGCCCAGTAAAATGCTCATACCATAGAAGTTTAGAACAATACTGGTCCATGCTGAATACATTTGTGCTTCTTGTGACTGGTCTCCATGTTTTTGTTGCTGATCAAATAGATTTGGTAAGGTAGACTGCCACTGTTACCGTCTAGTTGCTGGTAGAGTGTTACATTACTAGACTTTTGGTATCAAAAAGTATTTTAAGTATCAATTCTGATGGCATCCTTATCTAGGTTTCGACACACAGTATTTCCACTGTTTCCAGGTATTTATGCTAAACTACGCTAATTATATGCAGGATAGCTTCGTATCTATGTCAGATAAACAAAAAAGGGTACCTTGCAGAAGAAAACCTAAAGAAAACCCAAAGCTGCATTGTTCTCCTAAAAGGAAAAGCAATTAAGTAGACCATATTCTGTCACACAAGTGCAAATAGTGATTAAATTTCATCAAAAGCACTGTAATACCTTCCTCTTTTTACTTCTGTTAATCTCTGAATTTTAAAACAGAAATTATGCTTGTAAAATATTCCCATATAAGCTGCACTTTGTTTTGAATGTAGAAAGAGTATGCACTGCTACATGAAATACAAAAAGATTAGTTACTGCTTAGCTACTGTAACAGATTGACATTATAAGAATAATCAGACTATTCACAAAGCTCTGAACTTGTCGGGCTTCCTCATGCTGCTGACTAATGCTCTATGCTCCATTAATGGACAATCACCTTTCCTGAGTGAAGTCACTGTGTTCTCTTTCTCATCTATTAATAAAAGCACCTTTATTTAAATTTTTTTCAGTAATTCAAACTTCAAAACTAGAGCCACTCTCTCTTGAATTCGTGAAGGGAAGCGTCAGTGAGTTTCTCCTGTGGCACCTGGCCCACTTATTTCGGTGCACCTTCATCCGTCATGCTCGTGTTCTGATTTAGTTCGTATCTGTTTGTTTGTCTCCAGCGGAGAAAAGTAACTTTGTGTTGTGAATCCCAGCTTGATGTATGTGTACTTTCATATTTAGTATTTCCATTCCAGCTTTACAATTCTTCTCCATAGGATTTCAGACTGAAGGATTGCCCTGGCTTTTTCCCTTGCAGCTACAGATGCATACAAATATTTCATCAGCCTGTGGTTATTTGTATTTTATTTCCTTTTTAGGTTGTTTGGGACAGTAGATATGAACATCATTATAGGAAGAAGTAATGCTATGCCTAAAAGACATCCAGCTAAATCTAATTTGAAGTCTTTCCCGGTCAGGCTTTTAAATTACAAAAATTTATTCTAGACAATATTAAAGATTAACTACCCAGCTGAATAAAATCAGTCAAAACAAGTTACATTTTATATTAAAATATTGCCTGCTGGTAACATTAAAATGTAACATTGAATGCATTATGGTCAATTTTATTGATAATGTATAGTTAAGGAGTATTTTAAATACAGAATACAGTATTATGATTAATTATTATTATTATTATTATTTATTTACTATTGCTTATAAGTTAAGGATCTTACGCTGTTTCCTACTGCTCTTCTACTTTGGTATACAACACTTAGTTATTTTATTTAGTTACATTCACGGGAGCCACACAAAAAATCGATACACAGGACATTGAAAATGATTAATTATTAATTAATGATAAATAAGAAAATAAGTGATGCCAATAAAAAGACACAAATAGACACAATAAAATAAACAGTTAAATAGTTTTTAAAAAGACAATAAAATACAATCAATACAATTCTCAACAGAAAGCCTGTTTATACAAAAAAGTTTTTAACTGCTATTTAAGAGTCCACAGAGTCGAAGTTGCAATGGTAGATTGTAGCACCAAGGCTTTGGACCAAACTCTGTCCCTGCAGTATTTAGTTGTGCATAAGAAACGTTTAACAAATTCTTAGCCTTTGAAGAAAACTGCAAGCAGATGTGCATTTTTACAAGAACCTGAGACAGATAATCTGAAGCCTGGCCATTTAGTTCTCTGAATGTAAGGATTTGAAAAAGAATTCAAATCAACTGGGAGTCAATGTAAAGAGCATAAAATGGGAGTGATGTGAGCTCGCTTGCTAGAATGTGTTAATAATATGGCTGCGGCATTTTGTATAGCTTGGAGTTATAGAGATGATTTGTTTATACAGGACATGACAGTAGTCTAAGCCCGATGATACAAATGCATGAATAATTCACAATTTAGAAAAGTTTCTTAAATGAAAGAAGCAGACACATAGGTAGTAAGTCCAGAGTAGAACTATGCCAAGATTTTGAATGCTAGACTTAGCAAATAAACAAAAAGAAGCAAGAGCCTGACTGATTCAGGATATAGCTCAGGAGAGGCAGTAATGATAGTCTCAGTGTTGTTGGTGTTTAAAACAAGGTAACTTCTAGAGAGCCAATTACTAGTTCAGGTTAAACAGATGACTAGGGAGATCAGTCTTATTACAGACGAATGTACAATTGATAAGGAACGTTAATAAAAGATTGAATGTTGGCAGCTAAGGAAAGCATGCAGAAAGGAAATAATAGTGGACCCAGGACTGAACCTTGTGGAAGGCCCCACAGGTTGAGAGGCAATGTTAAAGATTAACTTTCTCGATGACAGAGAAACTCTAAATCGTAAGAAAACCAATGTAACGTAGAGCCAGAGATACCAAAATCTTTGTAAGTAAATATCTGTAAATATTGTGCTCAACAGTATCAAAGGCTGCACTGAGATAGAATAAAACGATTCAAGAACATATCCTCTTACTCTCCAAAAGTTGAATCTGTTCATCTGGACGTAGCATTTTGTGGGAGAAACGTTTCGTCACTCATCCAAGTGACTTCTTCAGTCTCTGAAGAAAATGCTACGTCCAGATGAACAGATTCAACTTTTGGAGATTTACTTTCCTGGATGATTGAGAATGCATCAACATATCCTCTTACTATTTACATTGTTAAGCACTTTGTGCAACATTGACTGTTTGGAAATGTGCTATATAAATAAACTTGACCTTGACTTGAACCTGTGTCAGAAGCCATTAAAAGATTGCTATAGAGCAGTATCAGTGGAGTGCTGCTTTTGAAACCAGACTGAAAAGGGTTAAAAATCTGTAATTTGACCTAAACTGATGTTCTACAGTTTGTTTTTTGCAATTGAAAAAGGCAAAAAATTTCCAAATTAACTGTCATCAAGATTAAGTGTTTTTTGTGAAGGAGTTCCCTCAGCATGTTTAAAGTAGGATGCAACCTTGCCTCATTAGCTGTTAATAATAGACAGCAGTGATGGATCAATGTTGGTGAGAGCTCCAGACAGGACAGAAGGAGGTAATACTCCCCAGTTTTAAAAATATCCATGACAGATTTGATTGCCAATATTGTATGACAATCATATGTCCACAGGGAAATGACACTAGACATAAATGTAACAATAAAACTAATACAACATGTAAAATGAACACATTCATGGACAAAGGCAGAGGCACAGACAAGCATCTTTTTCTTTTTACAGCGTATCATGTGACTGTTGGATTAGATATTTCTGTTAACAAGCAGTTTAACACAACAAGTGTACATAATGAAGTGATAGCGTATGGAAGTGACTACAGCAAATATTTCTTTGCTAGGATTCCCTCTTTTGTGATTTGATATAAATAGAGGGCTTGACTGCAGAACACATGAGGACAAAGAGCAAAAAGCATTGCCCAAAAATGAATGAGCCCAAATTGAAACAAAGGCACTAGAAACAAAGACCAAGGAAAATGAGGGGGAAACATGGGACAAAGTATGTATGCAAATTCTGGGTTGATTGAAACTGAGACATAGGTGGAAACAGTTAGGGTGGAGCAGACTACAGCAATGGTAGGAAATAAAAAGGAGGGTGAAAACAAAGGAAGAATAGCAGCCATAGGCTAAGAAAGAAGAGAATGCCATATAAAAGACACTGTTAGAAGTAACACAGGGAGACAAAGAAGGAAAAGCACAGGAGACACCAGGAGAATGTCAACACGTTTTTAGTGTCATGAGAAAAGTGATCATTTAAATAAAAACAAGAACCAAAACTCAACACATACTTAACAAGAAACTAACATCATGACAGCCACATGCTGTTTTAGTACAACTTGCACTACCTGCTAGGGTGCCACAATTATTGTAATATTTTACCATGTTATACAGTGTTTATCAAACACAATCATCCATTTTAAAGTGCTTTAATTCTACGGTAACAATCGAAACACGTAATGTTAGAAAGAGCAGATTCATGAGTTTCATGTGGTTGCCGGTAGGTAGAAAACAACATCAGTGACTCCAGGCATGCTTGCAAAAGTGCAGGACGAGTTTGATTTTGTTGAGGGGGACGTATTGAGCATTTGTCAACATTGTAAGAATTTTTATGTAAAACTTAAAATTCACCCCAGGCCATTACTTTAAAAAAATATCCTTTTGAAATCGGAAATTGAAATTCTCTTTGATACATCCTGCACTGTGATGTTAATCTACACCATAGATTACTGCTTTGTTCTGAATTTGTCTTTTACTATAATTTTATCAGTTAGATTTAAAAAAAAAAAAATTGATAAGTAATCAGATGTGACAGCTCTACTATCAACATACAAAGTGAAATAAATAAATAAATGGCTCAATGCAAATTTAAAAACTACAAACTGAAAGGAAAACATTAATAGCAGCAGTTGCTGCATTGCATCTTGGTCTGTTGAGGCTGCTGCCAGTGAGGAAACTGCTGGCTGTACCTCCTCTGTGATAAATGTCTCCCCGTGTGATCACTGAATGCTCGTGTGAAATGACGGTGTTGGGAAGAAGCTCTCGTTCTTTGATTCTGAAAGACTGATGCTAAAAAAAAGAAAAAAAGAACTGCTGCTCCTTCTGCAGATGTTTGTTAGAATCATTTTCTGCCATCAAACGCTCCTCTGGAAATGTCTTAATGTAATGTCATGTTGCCCCTTTGCCAAGTTATCTGCACCACCAACCACAAAATAGTCTCAGAAATGCAAGCTCCGTCACCTGTTAGTTTCTAGTGTGCGTTTTCCCTCTGGAAATGGCATCTAAAGCACATTTTTATGACTCATTTGTTATTCCGCTAAACACATTTGTAGATATGTGCAAAAATATCTTTATCCAGCTTTTAGAGAACACTCAGTTAACATTAATAAGTGGCCTCCTTGGAGCTTTGTTGGTGTGTTTATTCTGATTGATGAGGCAGACTGCACCTTATGTAAAGTACTCGAACACATCTCTTTTCTTTTACTGCTGTAACATGCAAATTATTGTGGATCATCACAGGGCTTGGGAAACAGGAGGGTCGGCTAGTACTACGCGCACATATCCACATCAGAAAGTCACATGTAGAATAAAGTGTTCCTTCCCTCAGGTCTAATAAAGATATATGTGTTATTCCTCTGCGTCCTCTAGGAGCTGAAGACAGGCCAGGATGGATTTTTTCTGTGCTATATCTTTTCTGTATGCGGAGACTCAGTGAGAATACATTAGCTGCTGCAGATGACTTTTCAAACTTAACGTCTCCTCTTTCTGTGATATTTACACACTGAACACACACTCTGAAATTAATTAGAAAACAACTTAATGGAATGGCTGAGGGCTTCATAAGCAGGCCTAATGACGTTCGCCTACACTAGGCTATTTGGAGATTGAAATCTAATTCACACACTACCTTAATCTAATTCAAACACCACTACAAAGATTCTCATCATTATGACTGGCATCTAATTATAGATGGTGTGCGCAGTGATCGACTTAGAGAGAAGACGCCCAGTGAATTAAAAAGTTGTGTGGCGTGTAAATCACCCTCTAAGCTTTTCTTCTGTCAGAAAAGCATTGTCTAAATAATTTCAGCTAAATGGTGATAAAAGGCCCAATGTCTAATTTGTCTTTAGTAAAGGAAAATAGATCTGGGCTGATTATAGGGGATGTCACATTAGCTGCAGGCCCCAGAAGATATTTTTTGTTGTTCATAGAGCAGGCTGACTCAGAAGAAATGCGATAAAAAAGCTTGTACAGGCTTCCCGACGGGATGTCAGTTATGAACAGTGTTGACTTTCCCTAGCAGGAGCTTGCTTCAACAATAACTGACGATGTCATCCACTTTACTCGGTCCTGTATTTTCTTATCTGCTTAAAGATTCTGCATCATCTGAAACCTTTTCAGCTCTGGTTTTCAGTGATGCTGTGTCTCTTGATGTATGTGTGAGATATATGTAAATATAGGCACTGCATGCCTACTGATAGCATGCAATGTTTGTAATGTCACTGTCAGTAATGTATATTATGTCTATATTGGGGTTTTTATTTTAATTTATCAGATTCCATCCATACATTTTCTTCTACTTATCCAATTCATGGTCATAGTTGGGCTGAAGTCAATCCCAGAGGTCATGGGTCAAGTGAATAGTTTAATTCAATTCAATTTTATTCACCAAATCACATAAGGCGCTACCTCAAAGGTGCTTCATATTGTAAGGTAAAGACCCTGCAACAATACAGAGAAACACAAAACAATGAATCTACCCCCTCTGAGCAAGTACTTGGGAACAGTGGGAAGAAAAAACTCCCTTTCAAAAGGAAGAAACCTCTGACATAACCAGGTTGAAGGAGGGGAGGCCATCTGCCATAGCCGGTTGGGGTTGAGGCACCCATTGGAGTCAAACCCAGGACCATATTGCTGTAATCTCAACATTATACCACATGAAAACAGATTTAAACTACAAAATAATTTCTATTTAGCTTCTTTCTGTTGATTATTTTATATTTTATTTTATTTTATTTTTTATCTTGCTAAGAAACCACTTTCAATTATACTCATGCCCAAAAAAGATACTCAAGCCACCCTCTTACTTTTTTATATTCATCAAAGCCAGTGACCATTACCTTGCACCATTATAATGTGAACATTCAGGCTCTAACAATATAACTCATCTTCTTGATGTTGAAAAGAAGAAAAGCGGCGACACATCTGCATACAAGCAGGCACACAGAGGGATGACCAAGGCCAGGTACAGAGCAAGGAAATTCAGTGAGACATTTAACTCCAAAAACACCTGAGAAAGGTCAGACGACTAAAAATGATGTAATTACTAAAGTTGAGTGTTGGCAGCGTGTGGATGGTGCCAACTGTTAAAAACAGCAATAAAAGCAGACTGTATGCATACAAAGGCATGGTTTCTTAAAACTGCTTTAATCTTTTTATTTTTTGTAAAAACTATTACTCAGACATGCAGTTTGTACATGCCTGCCGAGCTTGTGGAGGTAAACACAGACGACACGAGAGCTCTCGATTAACACTCCTCGTTTAACACTCATCACCACATAACTGAATACTTTTCCCTCCAAAACACAGCAACAACACTTCCTGAGAACTGGGTGTGAGTGGAGCCCTCCAGTGGTCCACCACACATGCTCCCCCCGAACACCCAGTAGGGTCATCCCCTAGTCCAGAACCCTTGCTTTAATCAAACGTCCAGAACGACTGAACCGGGGAGGTGGAGAGCTGGCTGAGGGGAAACGAGCCTGAGGACCAGGCTGGCATGGGCGGTCTGAAGATAGCTCGGGCCCCGCCAGGTGGGGGACGCTCCCAGAGGAAGAAGCAGAGTTGTCCAATCCAGTGGAAGGCGGACGGCCACGGCGGGGGGCCTGAGCTGGCACCACCTGATCATCCAGAAGCACATGTGCGGGTTTAAGTCTGTCAATAGAAACAGCCTCCTGCCGACTCCATAAGTCCAAAAGGAAATGCTTCCGGCCCGGTTGAATAACTCTAAAGGGGCCGTCATACAGTGGACGCAGCAGAGGCCTATGAGCGTCATGACGAAAACAAACTGTGAAGAGTCCAACGACTTCGGAACAAAGGTGTCTGGCAGGCAATGGTGCACTGGGCCAGGAACAGAAAACTAGTCTCTTGGGGGACGGAGAGACAGCACAGAGGTAGCGAAGCATGGGGGTGGGCTCTCGGGCAAGAATTCCACATCAGAAAGTCACATGTAGGAGGACAAGTTCAGCTGGGGAAACCCCGAGGTCTTCTTTAACCGCGCAGCGCAACCCCAGTAAAACCCATGGAAGGCGGTCAACCCAGTTGCCATCTGTGAGAGAAGCACGGAACGCGGCCTTAAGCGACCGGTGGAAACGCTCGCACATCCCGTTGGCCTGCGGGTGGTACGCAGTGGATCGGTGGACCTTGACCTCTAGGTCGTCAGCCATGGCAGACCAAAGCTCGGAAACGAACTGGGGGCCCCTGTCTGAGGTGATGCCGGCGGGGGACCGAAACGTGAAACCCACATTGACAAAAATGCCCTGGCCACCGCTGCTGCTGCAGTGGACGCCAAAGGCACTGCCTCGGGCCAGCGGGTTGTGCTGTCCACTACAGTCAAAAGGTGCATGAAACCTTGTGATTGCGGCAGAGGACCAACCAGATCCACATGCACATGATCAAAACGCCTCCCTGGAACGCGGAAGGATTCGAGGGGCGCCTGTGTGTGCCTATGGATCTTAGCGCGTTGGCATGGGATGCACGCCGCTGCCCAGTCTTTCACCGATTTACGAAGGCCCAGCCAAACGAACCTAGAGCTGACCAGCTTGACCGAGGCCCGGACACCTGGATGAGTGAGGGCGTGTACGGAGTCGAAAACACGACAACTCCACGAAAGGGAACTACAAGACGTGGACGGCAGGTGGAAACATCACAAAGCAGGCTAGGCCCGCCGTTCCACACGGGTCTGTCCTCCAGTACAAGGCCTGTTTGCGCAGACTGAAGGGCAAGGACGTCCGGATCGGCCCGTTGGTCAGCGGCCAAAGTGTCAAAGTCTATGCCAACATAAACGGGAGAAACCAGTGCGCGGGACAGACAGTCAGCCACGCAGTTGGACTTACCAGCTAAGTGCTGAATGTCAGTTGTGAACTCGGAAACGGCTGCCAACTGGCGCTGCTGGCGCCCGCTCCACGGGTCAGAGACCTTGGACATCACAAATGTCAAGGGTTTATGATCGACGTACGGGGTAAAGCTCCGACCCTTGAGAAAAAAACGTAAATCCCCACACGGCGAAAATCCCCACACGGCCGCCACCGACCGTCTGATTTGGGTACTATGTGTAGCGGAGAGGCCCAGGCACTCTTCGAGTGCTGTACAATGCCGAGGCGCTCCATAGCGGCAAACTCTTCCCGAGCGACGGAGAGTTTCAAGGGGTCGAGGCGGCGCGCACGTGCGAACACCGGGGGACCGACCGTCGGAATATAATGTTCGACCCCGTGCTTCGTTGCCGTGTTCGAGAAATTAGGAACAGTCAGTGAAGGGAACTCCAAGAGCAAACGCTGAAAAACATTCCCTGAAGTCACTAAATTAGCCCAATTCAGGGGCTCGATGGCACGAGTGAAACAGGGTATTGAAGAAAAGGACAGGGCATCGATTAAGCGTCTGTTAGCGGCATCGACCAGCAGTCCATGGGCACAAAGAAAATCGGCGCCCAAAATAGGTACAGTGCTAGCGGCAACAACAAAGGTCCATTGGAAATCCCGACCATGAAAACAAACAGTCACGAACCTTTCCCCAAACGTTGCAATGGGAGAGCCATTAGCCGCAATAAGCTGCGGTCCGCAGCCCACTGCTAAACTGTCGGCGCCGGTCGGGGGAAGGAGGCTCTTCTGGGAGCCGGAGTCCACCAGGAAACATCTCCCGGAGCGCGAGTCTTCTATGAAGAGCAGTTTTTCTTTGTCGCCAGCAGTCGCGGCCGCTACTGCGCGCTGGCGGGGCCCGTGTCCCAGGGTCGGAAAAGCGCAAGGCAGCAGGCAGTGGCGCGGAAGCGCCAAAGAAGCAGCTCCTTAAGGACGGCGTATTTCCCTCGGGTGGGTGAGTCCAGGAGGAGAGTCAGTCGGGTGGCTAATGGGTTGAGAGAGGCCACCACATGGTGATATGCCATGAAGGGCGAACTGAGCCTCCACGTGCATGAACCACGACGGGGGATCGTGAAGCCAAAAGTCCGGCAGCTCGAGCGCCACAGCAAACGCAGCTGCAGCTGGAGGCAGAGGGCTGGCGGCTGCTGATGCATCCAGAGCGGAGTCGGTGCCACCATCGGACTGCAGCATGTTCGAGTCAGGGGTCACCAATGTGGAGGTAAACACAGACGACACGAGAGCTCTCGATTAACACTCCTCGTTTATTACTCATCACCACACAACTGAATACTTTTCCCTCCAAAACACAGCAACAACACTTCCTGAGAACTGGGTGTGAGTGGAGCCCTCCAGTGGTCCACCACAAGCTCATCAAAAGACACAATTGTTTTGGAAATTGCACTCGTCAAATCACACATTACACGCTTACTTCATTTGAGTTTGACATGAAAGTTTAGCAGACATTTTATTTGTTATTATAATTGTATTATTTTATTAATTATTTTTATTTATATTTTTTAAAATTTCATTTATTTGTATTTTTTTTTTTTTTTTTAGTTGGTTTGTATGAACATGAGGCTTTTCCCACTTTCCAGCACCTGTACGAGTCCATACACACCTCAGAGCCTTCATGATATCAAGTGTTCCATCTTTCACTGGTGCGGTCATCACTCCAGAATATAGGCAGACTTTAAAATAGTTTTCAACCATTAGCATGAGCCTATACAGAGTAGGATAGTTTTTGCATTTACACGACACACAGGAATGCTATAGTCATCACAGGCTCATTGAGCAGCAACAAACAGATGGACTTTCATCAGACTTTATGCATCGCATATTGTCTGATCCATTCACTAAAGTTTAATAAAGTTTGTATCAGTGAGTAAAATGTAGGATATTGCCTTGCTAATGATCATAATCTGTATTTCTGTATTTTACAGGTAAAAGGGTAAAATAGATTTTTTTAAATCTTTTTTTTCAAGAGAGACCTTTTGAGAGAAAAAAAACAAGAAAAAAAATGCAGCATTTATTATATAAATTTATCTTCATGTTGGGCCTGTAGTTATTAACAACTGAAGGATCACCTCCCAGGGCAGAGGGTAAGATTAAGAGAAGGGGTAAAGCTTACATAGGAAGACATTGCAAATACAGCACATGTCCTGTCAGGTACACTGACATGAATACATGCTTAACCTTGAATTTACTGTACGTCAATTTAGTATGCTTTGTTCTCTCAGAACACCAACTCTGTGTGTGTTGGTGGCAAAGAAACTACCCAGTGTGTATGCCTAGATCCTGACAGGTCTCGTCTTCATGTTGTGGATAATTGATTATTACGAGTAATTAAAGGAGTCACTGCTGTGTTGGGTTACGTCCATAAATGCCCACGCTGAAGATGATCAGCAATCCTTTTTGTCGGTGTTAAATAAACTCGAGGAGGGACTGTTATGCTGCTGGAGGCAGCAAACAAAACTTCAGCTCCTGTTGAAGGTTGGCTTTTGACAATAACTTTGATCATGAAATCCTGCGATAATGAGCAATGAGGAAGACTCAAATACTTGAATACCCTGGATAGCTCCAGCAATCAAGGCCATTGTAGGATCAGCCAGCAATGTCTGATGTCTGAAAAGAGCTTATGCTGTTTGTATCAGACAAGAGAAAGCCTAAAGTAGCAAACCTACAGATGATTATGATCTGACTCTGCAGTTCTGAAAGGAACTTAATGTTCTGGTGGGTTTCAGCTGAGTCTTTTAGTTTTATAGCCCACAACTTTATTGTTTTGGTTCAGTGTAACTGTTCTTATCAGCCTTGTTTCAAGCTAAAGCAAGCAGAGAAAAAAAACACGAGCTAAATCGACTGCACACTACCTGCCTAGTATCAAATGTCAGACAGTAAGAAAGTTGTGAAAAACAAAAAAAGAGGGGGAAAAATTATCTGTTCTGATCTTCCAAATCAGAAATTTTAAAAGTGTATGTTTATATGTTTGTGCCAGATCAGGAAGCCTTTTTCACAGCAGGCACGTTGGCTGTTTTCAACAAGCACAGGTGTAACTAATAACATTAGTGATGGCTCAGTTCCATTAAGTGTCCTAGCAAGACATTGTGAAACACACACACACCCATTTAAAGTGAAGTCTTTCTTAATGTTATTAAGTACGTCTGCTAAACGTGAAAATAAAAACACATATTTCAATGAGATCTGGTGACCAGTTTGAGATGATTTGATCTTTGTGATATGGTGTATTATCCTGCTGGTAGCAGCCATCAGAAGATGGTACACTGAAGTGATAGAGGGATAGACGTGGTCGGCAACACTACTAAGCTCAGATGCTCAGTTAGTGGTGGCCAAAGTGTGCCTAGAAAACAGTCCTCACACCGTTACACTACCAGCACCAGCTCAACCGTATGGATCTATTGTTTGCAGCAAAACTGATCCTACCACACCAGAATGAGAAATTTATCAGAATAAGCAACATTGTTCCAATCTTCTCTTGTCCAATTTTGAGGAGTCCGTGTGAATTGGAGCCTCAGTTTCCTGTTCTTAGCTGGCAGGAGTGGTACATGTGGTCTTCCGCCTCCGTTTCAAGGTTCAAGATGTTGTGCAGTCTCTTCTGCACACCTTGGTTGTACATGTGTTATTTTGAGTTATTGTCAACTTCTTGTCTGCTCAAAGCATTCTGGCCAACTACAGCTCACTAGATATTTTCTTCTATATGCAAACCCTACAGACTGGTTGTATGGGAAGATCCCAACAGATCAGCAGTTTCTGAAACACTCAGACCAACTTATCTGGCGCCAAAATCCAGGTCAGGTCTAAAGCCACTTAAATCACCTTTCTTCACTACGCTGACGCTTGATTTCAGCAGGTCATAAGCACGTCCATGCTAAAATGCATTGACTTGCTGCTTTGATTGATGGATTAGATGTTTATGTAAATGAGCAGCAGAACAGGTTTATGTAATGAAATGAGTGTATTTTACCTTGAAGTACTCATGAATTTGTAAAACATTAAAGCATCTGTCCAAGCCTGCAGAAACATTTTTTCTCTTTTCATTTGCCAAATGCACTAAAAGTCATGACAACAAAAGAACATCTATTGGAAATGTGGCCATGTAGTTATTGCTAAAGCCCTCATGGCAATATCCAGAGACCAACTGGGTCAAAGTCAAGGACTCTTTGTTCAAAAGCATTGTTGGACCTTTTATGTTTGTGTGTGTCAAAGTCCCTTTTTCATTTTGGAAAAATAAAAAAAGGACAACCCTATTACAAACATCTGCCCTGAGCTTCTGTGGAGAGATAATTACAAACTCATTTTCTAAATTCAGTTGTAGACTTTACCTGGCCTGGAACAGCTCTGACCTGCATGATTCTTCTTGTGTCAGCAGTGGCCACAATGAAGAGAGACAAATGGAAAGACCTTCATCTAAAATAGTCCCTGGCCTTCTCTCTAGTGTGTGTTGTCTTACCTGATTTCTCTGCCCCTTTTTCTTTCTAAGACCCCTGTCTCATTTCCTGTCTAATAAAATCAGTCTTCCTTTCCGGGTTTGTCTGTGTGTTTGACTCAGTTTTCTAAAATTACAGTTTGTATTTTTGCCTGACCTTGCCACCTTAAGATCACTGTTGTGTAAAATACTTGTAATTGCTTTTCCCTTGACTCATGTCTCTTCAGCAGGTTCTCCTGTATTACTGCAAAGTGTTAATACTGAAAGAGGAATATTTGGACACATTTTATTAAGCATGAAAGGTAAATGGGCAAAAATGAGTCAGCTCTGACTCATCAAAGTTTCTGCTCAAAACGTCACTTAAAGTACAGGAATAGGATGATTCTCCTCTTGGCTCATTACCAGCTTCAGTTAGCCACACTTCCCAGACCTCGCTCTCTCTCCCACATTACAGTACAACAGATTTAACATAAGAAGTGCAATGCACCACTTCAAATATGATGAGGGTGTGAATGCAGAGTGAAATACTATTGCGTAATTCTAGTGCTAACATTATTAGTTTAGCTGTAAGAACTACAAAAATAAACCTCTATGGAAATTAAGTAGTAGCATAATAATATAAGACTACTATCTGTGAGTAATTCATCTGACAAAAACTATGAAGACTAGTTACATAATTATTGAAATTCTTCTCTTCTTATCATTTTATTTTATATTATAAAAACATTATTAGATTGAAAAAGTGATGGGCATAGCCATGCTGACACCAGCCACTATCTGGCCAAGTCCTGACAACGTAACTTTGGTCACGCTTTATAAAAAACATCATATACAAACCACTAAACTTTAGCTCAGATAGTTTTGTGTTCATGCAAGCTTGTTTACACCGTTTTAAAGCTAGCTGTTTTTGGATGTAGTAAAAGAACATAGTTTAGGTCTAAATGTGAGAAATGTCACTACTACAGTGACAATCACAGGATCTGTGCTAGAGGGCACTCTATAATCAGTGTTGGGAAGGTTACTTTTAAAATGTATTCCACTACAGAATACAGAATACATGCCCCAAAATGTATTTTGTAACGTATTCCGTTACGTTACTCAATGAGAGTAACATATTCTGAATACTTTGGATTACTTCATAGATATTATCGTGCTTTGTACAACTACATGAATGTACTAAGGCTGTGTGATTTATTACTTTTACTGAAGGTTATTTGCCATACCAATCCAATTAGATGTTTAAATCTTAATATAAAATGAGCAACAGTAGGTTGACATTAGGTAAGGCTGCACTTTTTGCAGCGATCTCGTATAGAAAACAATTCCGCGTGTATATAAAACAGGTCCGCGGCTCCGAATCGTAAAGGTGTAAAACCGTAAAGGGACCTCTGAGTACTACGTCGGGTTCCGTGTCGGGCTCGTAGCTGAAAACTAGCTTTACTTTGTTGTCTGGGTCAACTTTGCTAGCAAGAGACAGAGAGAGGCGTTGAAAGGCTGCTCCAACGGAACTTATTGTTTCAGAGGAAAACATGAACACGGTGTACAGTCGAGTCTTAATAGCTTACTTACAAATGGGCTCGTCAGGCACTCTTTTTGGCTGCAGTGGTTATTATTATATTTACATGCTTCCATCTCCCGTTTCTGGTCGGTGACAACTCGTACTTTTTGACTCTTCTTTTTCTCCCTCCCTGGCGCTCACAGACACATAACGGGTATGGCAATCTATTCTCCCTGCAGCGCGGACTACACCACCCATGAGGCTACATTCTTTAGGGCTATGCCTGTGGCACTCTGCCTATTGCCTTCATATTAAATAATTTTTGTGAATAATTTTTAAAAAATATTTCTTCACATCATTTTGCGGGCTGCAGGTAGAGGTGACATGGGCCGCGAGATTGAGACACAGACATGAGAGCCTCTTAATGCGTGTTTTGTTTAGGTTTCCTCCGATGTGGAATTACCAAAAATAGAGAGAGCATAGCCTAATATATGAAACAGGAAAAGGCCGCCGTGTAATCCATTTATTTCAACAAAGTAACTGTATTCTGAATACCACCCTTTTAAACGGTAACTGTAACGGAATACAGTTACTCATATTTTGTATTTTAAATACGTAAAGGCGGTACATGTATTCCGTTACTCCCCAACACTGTTTATAATACTACCCAAGATTAAAGACCCCGGATTTAAAGTGGAATTTAAAAGTATGTTTTGTAAAAAAAAAAAAAAAAAAATTAAAAAGGGAGTATTTTAATTTACTTAGTTTTCATAAACATGATGCAATAATCTGGAATAAAATGCAGCTGAAATATAAAAACTTAAAAGGTTGATTTATTTATTTAGTCAAATAATAAATGATTAGGGGAAATTTGCTTGGTATAAACTGAATGTATAAAAATCAATACATTTCATTTGAGCTGATGCCATTATATTTAACATTTTCTACAAGTAACAATTTACATGTAATCAAATTACTTGACATCAGCATTTTGGACATAAATACTTTTGAGAGTACAACCAAGTAAACAATTCAGGTTTTTACTGAAAAGGAAAAAAAAGAGTTGTATGCTTTAAAGGGTTTGCTATATTAAATTATAAAATAATGACGTGCATGAAAAATAATCTACAATAAATATCTTATTTGTGGAAGCATCACACAAATAAGATATTCCTACCACCTCTTCAAAAGGGGAAACCATTTTTTTTTGTTTTTATAAAAGTTGATCATTAGAAGATCATATTGATCCATGCTGTTTACTTTTTTTCTTTAAGTATGATAGACAGTCTTGATCGCATTATTATTTGTAAAACAAGGATTAAATAGATAATAATTAAACCTTCCATGTACATTAATATAATGCATCATATAAATGTATCAAAGCAAGGTAAAGGCACTCCATATTACAGCCAGAACTTGAAAGTATTCAAGGTGTAAGATAGTAAAATATTTGTTTTTCCCCCAAAATATCCAGAAGTGACACATTACTCATAACTAATTAGACTTTTTTTTTCTTGTGAAATATTGAATTGTTACCCTAGTGTACCTATTAGTCAGTACTAACTAAACAAAAATTTCCGCTGTAAATTAGAGGAAATAGCACCCTTTGTCACAGGCTATATTATAAATGTTACCTAACAAATTCATTAATTACCATTTAATTGTTTTTTCACAGTAAAATACCTATTCAAGTTTAATTAACAATCTATTTCCCATTTTTTCCCCATTGATTCTCATATTCATATATTTAATTTTGCCTATCCAAAGCTATGCTTAGACTAATTCACCATCCATTCGACTTTCCAAAGTATAAGAGAACTGCTCCAAAATGCTCCAAAATCACCTCTGTACTGTGTATTTCACATATAAAACACATATAGTTTTGAGGCGTTAATAATAAAAGTGATGTTGGTGTAAAGTATATTTCAGAAAAATAAGAACAAATTTTCCAACTTTGGTTTGATTCCCAAGTTGAGGAAACTGAAGGGCTTCAACATTGGATCATGAGCTAAAATAACACCTGTGGAATACCCTCAAATATTTATCCTGCATTGCTGAACATATCTGATAAAGACTGGTGAAACATTTATGCCTGAATATCAAGCTTAAGGCTATCTACAGCTCTGCGTTTTAAGGCTCTAGCGTCTATGTTAACATTTTAGTTGATGGGAAATATTCTTACCAAAACTCAGTATGCTGTTTATATCCAAAAATTCCAATTGTTTAGATCCCAATACTATTAGGGACAAAAATTAGTTTTAGCTCAGCTTCCACTTGCAGAATATTTCTTCAAGTGAAGGTAATAATCAGGCTTTCTGCTCTGCATGCACAAGCTTTTCTGCTGTGTATTCTGAGGTCTTTTATTGGAGTGAAAAGCCTTTTGACTGTGTTGTTTATTGGTAACACACAGGCCAGGAGGTGGGTGGATGTTTTGCTTGCTCTCAGTCTTTGTGTGCTAAATAATGAAGCCCATTCCTGATTCATAATCAGAAACTCTGCTGAATAACAACAACAACAACAACAACAAAAAGCGCCATGGTAACTGGCTATATTTTTCATTTTCTTTTATTCAGCGATGTTTTTGGGTTTTTTTTTTTTTAATTTGTTGGAAAAACGGTAACATTTATTTATCTGGGAGCACAAAGTGAATTAAATTGAATGCCTTGTGTTTTCTTAAGGTGTAGTGTTGAAATTCTAAATGAAATTTGATTTCTCCTACACAATCCTGCCCTCTTCATTATTTGCCTGGCAGCAGCAGAAATTGTTTGCCAAAAAGAGTGAAGACTTGTTTATTTATAGTTTTTAAATTCATTTTCTTTACCTGACATCAGCGTCTGGAACAACCTGTTCCACATAAACATGCCGTTAAGTAAATGACTCCAGGTTTGTTGCATTTTATCAAATAAAGCTGAGGTGAGTTACTGTTTGAATATGTTCGAACTTGTGGCACAGGGGAAGCTAATTATTTGTGTTGTGACAAACATCTAGTGTTTACACACTGCTTTTACACCCATTCCCAGCCATTTTTCAGCCTGGAAGAGTGGACCAAAATAAGAAATCACCTCAAAACATCATATTTTTATAGGGCAAAATATCTCAAATCAGCACAGTCACCCATGAACTTCCATGTGAGTAATTATATATTGTAGTAATAGTTGGGATCACAAGACAAAAACTAAATTTAACATTTTAAGATTAAAAAAGAAAACGCTATCATGATGTCCTGGGATTAACATAAACACTTACAGCCAGTGAAGCTGGTTAACGAGCTATCAATATTTAATCAGTAAATGAGGCATGTAAGGAGAGAAAAGGGAGAAAATGAGGGGCATATCACACACAGTCTTTGACATTTAGCTGCTTATTAGTGACATCTGTAATTAAACATGAATTTTACTAGCCCATTTAAATTAGGTTCACACCTTACACACATTAAAAAAACAAGCAATTTTTGCCATGATATTTTGGTTCACATGTAAATTAACTTCTGTATTTTTATTCAGCAATTGTTGTATCAACCATGGGCATGTTCACCATTTAAAATACCCACAAAAGCAGTTAAGTCCATCTATTTTTTGACAATGATGCAAGTTTTGTAATTTTGTGTCTGTAAACCACCAGAGTGGACTTGAATTTAAACAGTTAAGACATGATTGAACTACAGACCTTTAGCCCTAATTCAAGGGGTCTGACAAAAGTATCGTATTAAACCTTTAGGAATGACAGACTTTTTATACATACTCTCCAATTTTCAGACTCAATAATTATTGGAAAATTGACTGACAAGCGTTTTAGTGGCCAGGTGATGTCCGTCTCCTCATTAATCAATGACATCTTAAGCCACAGGGTTGATTATAAGTAGAGTTGATTATAAGTATTGAACGTGCACTTGGTAGCTCTTTGCTTGAATTTTCCAAACAGATGGGTAAAAAGAAAATCTTTATAATATCTATCCAAGATAAGAACACTAGAGGTGGCATATCAATGTCCAAGACTCCAACATTAATTAACTTTGGTGGAAAATATCTATAAAAGTCTTTCTTAATACAAAGAAAGAGAGAAACACCTCATGATCACACATATTAGGAGAACAAAAGGCCACACATAATGGGCAAAAGATTAAAGAAAAGCTAACCTATAAAAATGAGTTTTCAGGAGTCCTTTGACATGAACCACAGGTTAAGCTGACCTGAGGAAGGCTGTTCCAGAGTTTAGGCGTTACAACCTTAAAAGTGTGATCGCCTTTGGTTTTAAAATAAGATTGTGGAACAGTTAGGAGAACCTGATCAGATGACTGGAGAGGCCAGCTGCAGTTATAAGCTGTCAGTAGCTCTGCTATATACCTGTACATGTAGAGCTTTATGTGTTATTAATACAATTTTAAAATGAATTCCAACAGGAAGTCCAGAAAATGTAACATATTGAGTCAAAGCACACTGCAAAAGGAACCCAACATGTTCTCCAGGCAAAGAAGTTGGATAATCTTCAATGGCAAATGCCGGATCTCAACCCAATAAAGCATGCTTTTTAGTTACTGAAGAACTGATGGCAGAGAGACCCACAAACAAGGAGGAAAACCCTTTGCAGTCAAAGTATTAAAAACAATACTTCTATTTAATATTATGGTAGTTTGACCAATTGCTTTAGAGTCTAAAAACACTCTTAAATCTGCACTTAAATCTCATATTGATTGTTTGAGTTAAAAACCCACTGTAACCGTGTACAAAGGAAAAACTGCAAAACTTGTGTCACTGTCCAAATACTTATAAAGCTAAGTGTATGAAAAGCTGCTTTGCTTCTCTATGGTTGCTTTTTTGTGTTGTGTTGAAATATATGAAAGGCTTGGGATAAGAGGCAAACGTTGCTTGAAAAGACGATGCACAACCACAAGCAATCAGATCAAGTGACATTCAGGCAAAGTAAATTACCTAATTCCTTTTCCATGCTAGTTGCGTGGCTCAGGGGACGTCAATATGAAGCTGGTGGGTGGTCCACCAATTTGGTTGAGACTGAAATACCTCAGCTATTACTAGATAAATCGCCATGGTATTTTATGGAGACATTTATGATTCACAGACAGTTAATTCACAGACAGCTCTACAGACTGCTGTAACCAATTGAGTTCCTTTAGCATTATTTTGTGGTTGATATATGTGGTTTTGACTGAACTTCTCTATAGCTGTACGGTAAAATGCTATGAAATTATTCTGTTATTTTGGTTCATAACTTAAACTAATGGCATTACCATCTCTCTCAGCTTGTCTTTGTGCCAAAGCCACAACTTCCAGGGCTGCAAAATGAAGCTAAACCATAACTTTTGTGTTAAATCTTCACCATGTGTACATCGTAATCGCAAACCCTTCTGAAAGCCTACGCTGCAACCTTATTTGTACCTCCCTAGAAATGTAGGTGAAAGTTGCCTTGAGGCAGACAATGACTGTGGCCCTCGTAGTTCAAATTGAGTGGGTGTGGGTAGGTTAACTCTGAGAAAGAAACTGTGACTGCCAGTATTTGTTTCACAGTGAAATAACAGCAACGCAGGTACAAAACAGCAAAAGCAGCAGTTCTCCGAATGGCTAATTAAGCGAGTCAATCCCTGTAGATTCTAATGTATAATCTACTTTACAACAGAAATAAACATGGTATAGCCTGTTATATAGGGGGGACGGTCCCATTTATTTAAATTGTATTAAGCCTTTCAGTGTCCCCGCCACCAAGGCCAGAAGCGATCAGTTGTGTTGGTGATGCCGTTGGCCTTTGGAGCGGTGTTTATTCAAGTATCAATAGAGTTGTGTTTTACACATTCACCTAATGAGTGAAAGATCCCTGGTTTGGTTACAGTAGGAAACACAAATCCCTTTGGGGCTGCTTCAGGAAGGGCATGGGACATAAAAGTCTGCCAAATCAAACATGCAGAGCTACCCACTGTGTACCCCATTTGAATAACAGAGCAGCTGAGACAAATACTACAACACTAACAGACCAAGTTGTTTTCATGTTTTGTTGCATTAAATAGAATTAAATTTGTATATTACATAGTAATAGAAGGTTTCTGTGTCTCTATGGGGAACACTTTGCTAACCACAGACAATGTAAAAGCTGGCTATACCTATCTTTATGTCATTGATGTGTTAAATTTGAAATGTCTGGAGACTATCTTGGTTAAAAAATAAAAATAAAAAACACAGATGTGATGATAAAGGGTGAGGTTGACTGTGAAACCACTTGCGAAATTATTGACTAATATCATTATTATAATTATTATATTATTATCATATTATATCATATAATAGTCAGAATGAATGACTGACTCATCATGACAGTGTTGAGAGAGGTCAGGACATTTTCCATAGGACTGAAAATCAATTCCAACCACCAGGTTTACATTTTTTATTTATATCTAGCAATTTTGGCAATGTATGTAGCTAGATAGCTTTTGATTTGCTGATTCAATATTTATGAATATATAAATATTTAAATATGTAAATATTTATGCATATTTACAAAGAAACAGTTTAAACTAATTTTTCAGTTCTTGATTCTCAGCCGTTGTTATTTTGCCAACCATCAGAACCACCACCACTTAACTTAATTTCAGGCTCCACAAAGGTGTTTCTACTATGTTTTAGAGCTTTTATTTACTTAGCTTTAGCTGCTACAATCTGTACATCCCTTTAAATCATATTGACAATTTTTCTGCTACACAAAGATGACATTGGCAGAAAGTTTTGGTTGCTAGGCTGGCTGGTGATTTTGCAATGAAACCCAAATAGAACTACACCTGTTTGAATACAAGAAAACTAAAGCAATTGTATCAAGTGGAGTTTAAAGGTCTGCAGTCAGGCTCTCTATATATTACAATCTATAGGAGAGAATAGTTCCTTGAAGCACAAGCTCACAATCATAGCCTCTCTTTAGTTTAAACTCAGCAGTGCATATAAACATGTGAAGACAGGTGAATTTATTTCTGGCTAACTCTATGAAACACCGAAGACTTTAATTCTTTTGTCATGCATTTAACATGGCGCTATCTCTCTGAAGCTCACTGTGCATTTCCGTTAACTGCTTTGTGTTGCTGGCCTGCGAGAAGGCTACAGAGTAAAGGGGAAAAAAAGAGTGAAAGTATAATCACCATCTGTTGTCAAGGTCATTTGCCACACTATAAACACATCCATCATGACCAGAAAATGTTCACAGTTAACTGGAAATGGAGTCGTTAGTCTTGGTGACATTTCACATTCAATATTTTGGATCATTGTGCAATATAACAGTGCAGTTAAGCCTGGATATAATCACCCGACCAGATATAATCACGTATTTGATCTTTTATTCATTTTAGCTACAGCGCTCAACTTTCTTTTCAACTAATAAAAACAGCGCTTTGATAAGTCTGCAGCACAAGTTGGTGTTATTGTCAAGCAGTGCCAGAGTCTACTATAGCTTCCTTGCTTGACATTCTCTAACCTCTTCGAAAATCATCGAGCCAATCAGAGAAGCTCTCACAAAGGGCAAATCCCCAACATCCTGTCAGTCATGCATACAGTATTTTGGCTTTGTTTCTTCTCAAATGTCAAAGCAGGGCTACATCTCCGTCTTGGCAGCTGAATGCAGGTTATTCGTTGGTGCAGTTCACCACAGGACTTTGATCCTGTTTGTGTGTGATCACACTTTTGTTTTCTGTTTTGGAAACAACTTTTTTTTCAGATTTGATTCATTCACGTTCGCACTGCCACATTAAAAACAGGATTGTGCTTAGAAACCAAAGGCACATGGACTCACACTTGTTTCATTAGCCAGAGTTTAGCCATCCTGCCTGAATTAGTGATTTTCTTGGCGGGAGGAGTCAAAACAAATTCAGTTTGAGCCTGTGTTACTTTAATTAACCATGATGGACCTGTCCGCACTCTTTATCATGATTTTCCTTCTTTGGTGTTCGTGTCATGTTCATTCCTCCGCCCACGCAGTGAGGAAGCATTTCACCGCGCCACAGCAGAACTCCAAGGTTGTGCTTTGTTTGTTTTGCTGTAAAACTATTTCCAAGAAGGAACTTCTGGCTAAGAATACTTTCCTTATACATTCCTTCCTGTGGACTCTGCTGATACTCTCACATTTAAGCGAGCTTGCGATTGTGTATGAATGACATTGACTTGACTTGACTCAGACTTTACTGCATTAGAGGTTGAAAACAGTTTCAACCATTATCTGTAAGTTTCTCTGTGGATCCTCATCTCAGAGCTGGGTTTTCATGTGAATATGGATTACTGACATATAATGTCTGTTTCTGTTAAAGGAGACCATGCTGAATGTTCTGTACTATATATTCTACTACATGTTATCAGAAACATGTTCTTACAAGGGCCTAATTTAAAATCACGAAAGAAGGAAATACTCGATTAAATGATTAAGTCAAGTATATCATTTAGGGCTGCAATTAAGTGTTTAATTGACCATGGATCATCAGCAAAATGTCTGAAAATTGTAAAAATGCCCATCATGGTTTCCCCCAGCTGAAGATAACATATTCAGATTATTTGTTGTCCAACCAACCATCCAAAACTAATTGAGATAATAAAGCTACTATTATTCAAAACAATGGAAGCAGAAAATCCTCACTTTTGAAAGGCCGAAAACATGGAATAATTTGAATTTTTGATTAAAATAATTGACTACAATGATATTTGTCAGGCCAGTATTAATTATAAATGCGAAATTTTTGGAAGTATTTGTGATCCTCCACCTTACTTTAATGTCAGGTTATCTACTAAGGTTCCTGGTTTGATCTCATGCCTTATTTAAATTAAATTTTATTCATCGTTGTGGACTTTTTGTTATTGAAGGACTTTTCATCACCTTTTGTTTATTGTAGTGTACAACTTCACTTGAACCCCAGTTTGTGATACTGGTGTCATGATGAAGCACATGGTTTCACATGGGATGGGTGATATTGATGAAGAGAGACAAACACAATGGCTGTGTGTTCACATCTACATCAGACAGCTAAAATTGTACACTTTTTATTCTGCACTACCATGCTCTACATCTGCTAGCCCATTAACTAAATGTATTCCCTGAAAAACCTTTTAACTGCAGGCTGCAGGCACCACTGACGAGTGGCCATCCCTGTTATAGTTCTTTGAAATCGTAGCTGTTGAACTGTAGCGTACAGACGGGTCAACAAACTGACTCACCCGTACCATGTATTTATTAAATATCTCTAAACCCAAGCAGAGCACTCATAGCATACCTTTATACATGAATTAATAACATGGCTTGTTCAGTGTCACTCTCATAAGGCAGAAGTACCACAAGAACAGCCATTCCTCTTTTTATATATTTTTTAAATATGACCTCTTTGTATTTATCATAAATCTTAATAGTCAATTTAAAATGAAGCAATTTGTGATTAGGTTTCAGAAACATAACATCTTTTTTAACCAGTCCACCTTGACACCATTTAACCCATAAGTCCAGTATCACAATATTTAAAGATACAGCTGCGGTCAGAAGTTTAATGGGCATGAGTGTCGTGCTTATTTCGTTTTTTTAAAGATTTCTTTGGACTGTTTTTTTCTCTTTTTTAATCCAGGGTGGAATGATTGTTCCGTATACATCATTAATGACTTTGAAAAACAAGAATTAGGTGCACAAGTTTGAATGTATTTTGAATTTTCTCTAATCCTCAGGATCAAAAGTACACATGCAGGCTCAAACATTTTCAATAAATTGAAGTTGGGGCTTTGGGAAGACCACTCCAGAAGGTTAATGATAGTCTGCTTTTTCCATTTCAAAATTAGGTCTGATTTTTCTTTGGGATCATTGTCCTATTGGATCACCCACCTGTGTCAAACTTTTAATTGTCTAGCTTTTGATTTGAGGTCAAATTGAATAAATTGTAAATAGTCCTCCTTTTGCATTATTACATCTACTTTGTGCAGTGTACCAGTACCACTTGCAACAAAACAACCCCAGAGCATGATGCTCCCATCACCATGCTTGACAGCTGATGCAGTGTTCTTAGGTTTGAATGCCTCACCTTCTCAAACATACCTAAAATCCTTCTTGCCTGACCATAAAACCTTTCTCCAGAAGGCATTTGGCATTTTCATGTCGGCAGCTGCAAGCTTTAGTCAAGCTTAAAGGTTTTGGAGCAAAGGCTTCTTTCTGTTTAAACTGATGATCTTTGAATCTGCAGTTGTTTGGAAATGGCTCAAATAGACCTTTCCAAGATCTTCACATTAGACCTTAGATCTTCACTGAGTTCCTTAGACTTTCCCATTGTTTTAAGTATTGGTCAGTCCAGTGATTGCTGTCAAACAAACCCATGTTATGCTGGCAAAGACAAACTACCAGTTGAGAATGAGAAATTAATAGGCCTTGACCTTTCAGCTCAGCACCATTTATTAAAAAATTGAGTGTATGCATATATTAGAGTCTGTATGTATACTTTTAATAGTGTGCGGATTAGAACAAATACTTGTTCGCCCAATTTTAGCGTTTTAAGTCATTAAAGGTGTATGCTGTACAATCACCCTGGAAAAAGAACAGGTCATGCTCATGATGAGTGTATGAACCTCTGCCCACAACTTTACATTTTAAAATCTTATACAGCTCCACATCTAGGCTGCTCATTTATTCTTACAGAAAGAAAAACTTTTTTCCAACAGATAATGTCAAGAAACCAAAGTGTTTCATTAATAAAGTAGTAGTATTTTTCTCCTGCTGTTTTCTGCCACCAAATGGCAACAGAATGTGTACATCTGAAGATCACTATCTCACTCAAAGGTGTTACCTATCACTCAAGAATACAGTCTGGTAAGTGCAGTAGTTTCGTTTGAAAAGAAGGCAACTTTAGAATATGAAACCTGGGTGCTTATTATCCATCCATCCTCTTCTGCTGTTGTTGGGGGCCGGAGCTTATCCCAGCTACCATAGGGTGAAAAGCAGGGTACATTCTGGACAGGTGGTTAACCTGATGCAGGGAGACACAAAGAGACAGTATATGAACAGTATCAGATATCACAAACTACAAATGACTTACAGAGCACTAATGTGTCACTTAATAAGAATTTATTAAATGGTGAATATGTGTAACTTATTGTAATTTGCTAGCCAGTGTATCGATATGTGAAACATCTTCCTTAATTGTATTTAGCAGTGGACTTAACTGACATCATGCATCCATATTCAACATACCCACCATTCCTTCCAAGATTACCTGGAGTAATTATGACTTGGGCAAAGATATGAATACTATCTATGAGCAAGGAACTCATAATAATGAAAATACTGGTATGATAGGAGCACAGCATAATAAAAGGTGCTGCTGAGTAGGATTAGGGAAATTGTAGGATCCAATATTTTTTACAGCTTGACCCATGTTTGGAATTAAAAAGAAATCCCAAGTTAGATCTAATTCCAAAGAATTTTTTATTAGATAGTAAACTCTTAATTAATTTTGATCAATGCAAGCAACAAGCAGTGCAGTAGCTTTTGGTCTTTGTGGAATATTTACTGTCTTTGGCTCAATGTTAACATTATTTCAAGAAATCTTTTTTACCCAAGTAACATGTACTTCTTTAGAAGCTGCACACAAAAGTATGTCACCCTTCCCCAGCTGATACCCCTTGATATCTCCACATCTCTCTGATACACTGTGAGTCTGTGTTGATCAGTCCTTAAACATCGCCTGACTGACACATTTAAACAGTGTTAGAAATTGTGTGGGCTTCCACACACAGACTCACAGTCTTCCATAACCTGCCTTTAAATTTGTAAACAACACCACAGTGCCCTGCTTACATTTAGCAGCAATGATAAATTGTCTGGAAACTTGCCAGGGGCTCTCTTTTATTGGTTTTTACAGCAACATGAAGTCCCATTGGAGAGTAAGTCTGACCCAATAACAACAGAAATGGATTTATGATAAAAAGGTACAGGAAATGCTGCTATGGGAAACTGAGCGACTAAGAGAGAGCCTCTTTGGGGAGAGGAAGCGAACTATGGACAGGAATTTTTGAAGCTAATTATATATTTATTTGCTGGCAAAACAAACTGTTTTAGTAAAAGATTACTAGCCATTATTATTATTCAAATTATTCCCCCAGCCTCCCTGCTCCAACACCAAAAAACCAAACAAACAAAACAGAAACTGATAGCTCTCATTCATTTGCCACAGTGCCAAGGACGCAAAAGTGATGGTGATGTTTTGAGGAAGAATAAGCTATAACAATCTATTGAGCCGAGGGGTGCAATGCAAAGTTGCTTGATGAGGTTTTGTTTGTAGAGGCAACCACTCTGACATTATACAGCTTTTCATCAAAGTCCCATATTTTTAAATATTTTCTATAAAATAAAAAGTTTAAACATTTAAATGGCTTAGCTGTCAATCTACAGTGCTGTTCAAATATCTTGATACACCCCTCATTTTTTGAAATTTTGCTTGGAAATAGGTGCAGTGATTTATTGAAACATGCAAACATACATGGAAAAACAGTATATAAGGCACAAACTGCAAGTCTAACAAGTCTGAAAGTCAATATTTGGTATGAGCACCTTTATTCTTTAACATAGTCATTTCTTTAAGTAGTCTTCAGGAATAATTATCAAACCTTCTTGAAGCTTGAAACTTTGACATTCAAAGCTCTTCTTTGGATGTTTCTGCCTTTTGTTCTGTTCTCTGTCAACATGATCCCACACTGCTTCAATAAAGTTGAGGTCCGGGCTCTGGGGAGGCCGATCCATGACTGATAGTGTTCCACTACGGGTTTTTTTTCCATCTAGGTATGGTTTTACTGTACTGGCAGTGTGTTTGGGATCATTGTCATGCTGAAAAATGAAGCTGTTTCCAAGCAGAAGCTTTCAAGATGGTCTCGAATGGTGGATCAAAATCTGATCGAAGTCTGGATAATTACTCCCGAAAACCACTTAAAAAGTGTAGAAAAGTCTGGCTTCTGGGAAGCAAAAAATAAAGAAATGAGGGGTGGCTCAAAATTTTTGCACGGCGCTGAAAACTTCAGCCTCATTTATGAATATTCTTGCATCCACAACTCAACAACATAGGATCACTATCTCCACATCTGTGAGCCCCACTCAAAAGTTATTTTGCTACATGCAGGGAGACATAGCACCAGCTCAATGCTATGTGGTAAATCAGGAGGTTCCAGCAGAAACACAGGAGGAAAAAAAGGCATGAAAAACTAGTACACATACCAAAAGTTTCTTATGTGCATTAAATGGGTGGAATTTGAGGCTAAATAAGTGTCTTGACAAACAAACCATTTCAATGGATTAAAAGTTGTTAAGCTTCTACACAACCTCGGAACAAGCTGTCATCAGCTCAAGAAACATTATCATCAGTTCGTCTGTGTGTCTCTCTCTCTCCTCTGCTCAGCTCTGCTCATAACACACATGGAGGGAAGCAGAGGAAGCACACATGATGCTGAGAGAGGCCATGATCAGCAAAACAGGCTGGGAGTACATTATACATAATCATATGTTCAAAGCACTTGACCGCTGAGTTCTGAGTGAACCCGTCTGACACTGTGGTGAAAATCTGAAGTTCAGCTGTAAATCAGTAAATGTGTTTTTTTTTAAGTCTTGCAACACATTCAATTTATTTTTCACTAATGATGTTTTCTATGCTTGCCTTTTCTTCTGCTTTTGTGTTTATGCAATATAAGAGCTTTACCCTATGGAAAAAAAAACAAATACATTATAATTACTTGGACGAGATAGTCCTTAACAGTATATGTGGATATCTTTTAAATACCTTGAATAGCATGCAGCAGATGGTGTCGTTTGGATTGCTTAATCCTCTAGCTTCAACATCATCATTTAACCAAACTTTCATAACATTAGTTGTGACCAAAACTGTTGGTTTTGTCAGATGTCTAACAAGTATTCTCCTCTCATGTAATGCTTGCTCATGTTTGATATTTTTGCCACAAGAAGATTTTTAGGAGTGATAATCAGGAAACACTTAGAAACAGGAAGTTACAGAGTATATGCATCTCATTAAGACTATCTGCCCTTAGTGTTCTTCGTAAATCCAGAGGAGCACAGCTTGCTGTCTGGATCAGGGCAGCATTATCAAGCTGTCAACACACACTGAAGCTTAAATCCCAGAATGACAAACCCTGAATGCCCCTGAATGTGAGACTCTGGACAGTCTGGAAATAGAGCTGCCATCCACCACTGTCCTCTCACTCACCCTGTGTGTCAGCATTGTTAATGTTAACTTGATATATCCACATTAAAGAACATTTTGCTTCAGTGCTTTTACAGCAATGGCACCGCTCTTTTAGGTGGTTCACAGCTCCATAGTTAGCACAGATAGGACAGATCAGGCTGCTTGCTGGCAAATTATACATGCAGCAGCTGTCAAATTTGAGTGTTTATGTGCTAACTTGTTAATTTTTTAATGTGTTTGACTGGCACCCGCAAACACAACGAAAAATAAAGAAAAACACATCTTCTTAAGTGCATGCTGCTAGTACTGGGTTTGAGTGCCCTACAGAAATGCCTTAATTCATAACATGAATTTAACAAGGTGCAGGAAATATTCTGCAGAAATCCTGGCCCATATTGACATGATAGCATTACACAGTTGCTGCAGACTTGTACAGTGCAAATCTCTCGTTCTAACACATCCCAAAGGTGCGATATGGGATTGAGATCTGACGACTGTGGAGGCCATTTCAGTGATCTCATTGTACTGTCATGAACTTTAATATTTGACATGCTAATTGAGGGCTGTAGAGTCTCAGCTGTAGCTCTTGGGTTTTCTGCAGCTCCTCTGAGCATTGGACAGTCTGACCTTGTGATGAATTTGCTGGGACATCCACTACTGGGAAGACTGGCACTGCTTTTGAATGTTTTCCATGGCAAATAATTTTTGTCACTGTAGAATGATGGACTTTAGATTGTTTGCATATTGAGTGCTAATCCTTGCTGATGATCAAGTAATCAAGTGCATTTCATAAGCAGCACCTGATTGCTACTTACCCTGTTAATTTCTGTGGAAGCAGTAAGGGTATACTTGGTTTTCTTAATATTGCTTGTGCAATTTCACTTAGTTTTTGTTAAAGAAATTAATATCCAATGTAATCTTTCATGTTTTGTAGTTCACCTGAGGTTTCAAGAACTGAAAAGGACCACTTATTTTTAATACATCCTAGCAAGTAAAAGCTTATAATTAAAGTACCAAAACGGACCCCTTTTTGAGTACTCTATTGCAGTAGTAATTGGATTTAATGATTTTTACCCTTGAGTGCCAAGTAGCTTTTCTGAGTATTTACCTCATCCATTACCTCATTCACCTTACTAGCCCTAGCCACACGGTTACACTGTTGACGGGGTAGTCTTTTTAGATATTTATATGTTTACCAGCATGCTGTAATAGACCGTAGCAGAGTGATGTCAAGGTCTTACTTTTTACAGCTAGATGTATTTGTACATTTGTCAAATGTTCCCATTTTTATTAAAAACTGATGCATGAAAACTAGAGAAAAAAACAATATACAGTAGTATGTGGCTCTTTCTTCTCATGGTGCTGGTGAAGCTGTCAAATGTCACTTTGTTTTTTAGCTATCAATAAACAAAATCTGTCATCTCAATGCTGGGCATCGCCATAATCAACAGAGGCCTGTGTATGATGACATGTGGCAATTTTTCAACTCAGATTTTATTGTAGGCTCTGATGTTGGATTTGGGACTTCACAGATGGTGTCACATTTCTCTCTGATCGCTGATCCTCCTGTCTTACACCAGTCCACATCACATTATTTAGAATAAGCTTCCACCAGTTGTGGCATCACCTTTGTTCATACACCAGTTGTTGAAATGTACAGTAAATAAGGTTTTTTTTTGTTTTTGATTTTAAAGAAATCTCTGATTAAATAAATACTAAGTGCTACTTATAAGTAAATAAGTAAGTAGTACTTTCATTGTTCCATTTAAAAAAGTCCAAAAAATAAAGACTTCAATCCTCAGGCCCAGCCCATCAAAATAAAATGGCCAACCAGCTACTTTCCTTTGAATCCAGGACTGGAAACATCGTAAAAGGCACACTTACACACACAGTGACACACAGATTCACAAACCCCTCCTTAACTCCAAGTCATGCCATTCTTCAGCACACAGTCATACTTCATCCCCTACTGTGGATGAGTGTGTTGGCATGAAAGTTTGATTTATCCTCGTAATATCCATCAGGTCAGTGGGACCTTGGGAAGGCTCGGCCATAAAATCAGGGCTCTGGCTGGGCCTTTTTAATACAGTCTCTGTAAAATGGCTGAAGGTCAACGGCACTCTCACTCAATCAGATAGAAACAGCTCCTGCAGCTGGAGCAACTGTTGTTGCATTAAAGTTGGACGGATACACGGTAACACTGCTCTGAATAAAAGATGTTTGTTCACCTGTGAGACGACGACCGTAGGATGTTCCACAACAGAAACTCAGCTATTAGAGAAAGATGTGCCCCCCATGGAGATGTCATTACTCTGAGGTAAAAGGTATCAGTTCTATAGTAGGAACACAGTAAAAGATGTCTGCTCTGCTGGAGAAACAGTCAGAGTCACAGAAATGACTCGGAGTAAAATGCTATGCAGTAAAAACACTGAATAAGATCTCTGTTTTCCGGTAGAAGCACAGCAGCTGAATTTCAAGGGAGGTTTTTTCTTCTTATCCATTCTAAAATGTACATCTTGTATGTGTCATGTCTGCAAAAAGAGATCAGCTTATGAAAAGAGATCATCACACGGCTGCAGATCATGTACTCTGTAATACACAGTAAGCCTCAGCAATCCTTACACATAACACAGGGGCATCAGTCTTGGATGAGCCTTTCTGAATGGTTGAAGATTTGATGTTGCATGCTGTATCAAACTAAGGTCCAAATAAGTGACCTTCTTATCTGATTTATCTGACCATTGCAAAAATACTGCCAGATGTTGGCTCAACAATTGTCAAGCTTTACCTGACCAACAATCAGACAGTGCAGACAAGCATGATAAACACTTGAAAATAAGGCAGAGTATCGGGACAAATACCTGGAACTATCCATCAGGAACTGTCATCCATCTTAGAACTGTAGAAACCTCATGGATAAGAGGTGAAAACGTCCAGTTATCTTCGTTTCAAGTATTCAAGACTACCATGACCTGAATGACTGAGAACCTTCACAGATTGCGCTTCTTGAAGATCTACGCAAACACAATGAGATTTACATGACAGGATTTTAATCAGCAAAACCTGAAAGTGACACTAGATCATAAATAAAGCATATTTTTGTATCAACTTTTGATACATTCACATGAACTGCCAATTAATCTGTTAATAACAGATAGGAGCAGGTGCCAGTTTGCAGATCTGTATATGACCATTTAACATTTATACATGTATATTTTCATCATCTCTTTTCTCAATGTCTTCCTCCTCCGCAACTACTCTCTACTCCCTCATTTCCAGGAGGTTCTTTCTGATCACCTCAAGCCTCATCTTCTATGGTGAAGTCAGGGCTCTAATGCACAAAACCATTCATAAATATGCTTATTTACTCCCAATATTCTTGATGTTAATGTCAGCAGATTACACATGCAACCCTTCTGTATCTGGGCAGCTGTCAATGAGCTGGCTAAACAACAACAACAGCTGGTTATAAGCTAACATTATGCCAGCTAATGTCAGGCTTGAGCGTCCTAAAAATCTCACTTTTTCTGTGGTAAAAAGTTTGATTACTTTCTCACATCATATGAAATTTTATTCACTAAGTGTACGAGTTCAACAATCTTACAGCTCCTTCATAGAAATTTTTACTAGCGCTGGCTAATAGCAGCTAACGGAGGCTAACAGCAGCAAAAACAGCAAGAGCAAAAATTCACCATTTTCTCAACAACTCACTTCAGTATCACTGTCATCAGACAGAAGTGAGCTTCACTGACTCATCAGCTCATATCAGACTCCTTTCAGAAAGTTTTGCAGCCTTCTCCAGAGTAAATACATACTGACACATACTGACAGATGAGGTAAAAAGCAGACTAACTGCCTACACTCACTACAGATGAATGATGGTCAGAGTTGTTTGTCCACTGTAGGATTATACACTTTAACTGGGAGGGGTAAAAAAATGCATTAAGTTAATCGCAATTTACTGAGAGTTTTTACACTATGTACCTATAAACAACTTCAAACTAGAATAACCTTTTCACAATAGCTTTCACAAACCAGTGACCTTTGACCTTTTGTGTATAAAATCTCATTAAAGGCATAACATTTTTGTGTCAAATTAAAATATTTATATTAGTGCTGTCAGCGTTAATCTCGTTAAAATGACGTTAACGCCATAACCGCATTAATGCAGCAAATCCATGTTAGTGAGTTACCGCGGATCGCCCTGTGCGTGGGGCTGGACAGCGTCAACACGTTAACGAGCTAACCGTGCTAATGCGTTGACGCCATGCAGCCCCACACACGGATGATCCGCGCTAACTCGCTAATGGAGATTTGCCGCGTTAATGTGGTTATGACGTTACATTTTTGTGTTATCACCAAAAATGTGTTTCTATGAGGACACAGAGACCTTTGACTATCATATTTGAGTTGGGTCATACTTGAGTACAAGTGGATGTTTGGACAAAGATGTACCTCTCAAGACATTCAAGAGATATTCACAAGTTCACAAGAACTTTATTTACACGATGATGCATCTTTTTTGGAATTCAGGTTGTAATATTAAAAAAACATTGGCTAAGATTGCCAAACCTTTTAAGGGGAGCAAGAAATTGCTTTGTTTGAAAACGGTAATTAAAATACAACAGATAGTCATAAGCACCTCAGCTTAAATGTGCTCTCACTGATTTGTTTTTTGTATCATCCTTTTGCTTTAATAACAGAATCGAAACATCCAGTTATGTTCATAGATTTGTACTTGGTGCACTGTTAGCCTTTACCTGTTAGCTGAGGCTCCTGTTTGTCTGGCTGAGTTTGTGGATTTGTTATTGATAAGCTCTGTGTTCAAGAGTGTTTGCAGCTGTGATCACAGTCTGTTCTTACACCCCTTACCTTCATGTATTAGAGAGAGGAGCTCTCTCAGCAGAATCCTTCTTGCTGCTCAGATTCTTTGAGAGCTACCTTGAAAAATAGAAGTAAATCTAAATGTACAACCATTGGCTATAAATAGTATTCCTTGTCATATCTGACTGACTGAGAAAGTCTGGAGTTTATACATCTGGCTGAAGAAGTAGGATCAGTAAGGCGGGGGTTTCTTGCTGTAGTATTTTTTTCTCATATGACTTTTGCTAATTTTTGTCTGTTCTAAGTGGGCACAGGAGAGAGTAGCTACGTGACAGGCCAGATGGTTTGTTACATAAAACCATCTGGGAGATCGTCCTTGAAAATAATTAGGAAAAGTTACGGAACTTTAAAAAAGTCTTTTCAGGTGATTACATTACCCATCTGTCTATCGCCATACCAACCAATCATATCAATAAATCATTACCAGCTGAGCCAGCTGGTAAATCAAACTTTTACAGGAGACGGAAAAGCAAAAACTTTTTTCCGCAGAGAAAAACCTTTTTTCTTGAAGTCTGTGAAGAAATCATACAGAAGATGGACAGAGCCATTATCGCATCACCCATCGGTCATGATTGGTTATTGGTTGATGAATGAGGGCTGGATCTGACTGACAAACTAACATCTGACTGTAAACTGACTTTTACAAAAGTTATGTAAAGCTATACAGAACAGGCCACAAGGGAAGGAAGTGAGCCAGAAAAATAGAAAAGCCAGCAAGTTTTCAAAATAAAAGACCCCAATGCTGACTACCCCGCTCCTAAAAGGCTGTTGGTGTGATTTGAAGCATTGGAACAACACAATCTTGGACATTGTTGGAGGTAAGACATCATAGATACATTACTAGTATGTTCCAGGATACATGCTATATATGCTACATGAAGTTAGCAATCGAGACCACAACCTTGTAGGTAAATCTATTATAGACTTCAAAGATCAAAGAAACTCAAAGGTACTTTCTCCATGGTCTTCTATAATACTATATACTACGTACATCAGACTTTTTTTTTCTTAATTAGTTGCCATCTGCTAATTATTAAAAAGAGTGTATATTTCAGGAAGTTAAGTAGATATTTATCAGAATTGGATGTTCTGTCTATTTGTTTTATACAGTCTATTGCTGTCGTCACATCTAAAACATGGCTGAATCTGCCAGTGAGGATGCTACTAGCGTCGCTAGCTGTTGGATGGACACAGGCGGATACCCTGAAGCAGCGAACAATGTATTCTCTCTCTATCTTACAAATGGCAAGTAAACAAAGTAGACCCTCAATACTGGTAATACTGGACAAAACAAGTTTTTTGCCCAAGGGAGAACTTGCATAAGAAGTTGTTTAAACTTATATACAGTGGCTTCTGCACAGAAAATATGAGAAATCTAAATATACTTACTAAATAAAGTTTGTCATTTTGAGAAACAACAAATCATTTTTCTTATTTTAAACATATTTTATTTACAATGATGAAGGGTCTTTCATGAACACCACCGAAATGAATAATCATATTTCTGAAATTCATCTTCAAGTGATAAAGAGCAGCAGCCACACTGTTTTAATGGTCACACTCAATCACAATCTGATGACTAATTGAGGATTTACTCTTAGTGGTGCTGTGTTTTGCTTTATAAGAAATTAAAACAGTGATTTCTGCCAAGAACATACACATTAAGGACCGGCGAAATAGAAAGATCGTCCGATAATGGCTATAGTTGTGATTTACTGTGTGTAAATTTCTTTCCGTCAATTTAGGGAGCGCCTCTGTTAGATGAATAATGGGTGATGTTCGCAGCTAAATTATATATAGAACCAAAGATCTGGCTGCCAGCATGATCCAAAGAGAATGAATTATATTGTTAACCACAGCTGTTGTCCTCCTGTTCAATCTGATATCTGTCATTGAATATTCTCTATATAACTTCACATGGTTCATATTGACTGTAATATTATGAATTGTGTTGCCTTTTATGTTTGAATGCAAAATTCATTCAGTTTTGCATAAAAGTGCCATTACACAGCAGGTTCCACTCCTGTTATCTAAGAACAGAAAACTAAGGGTACAACTTGGACAGACTAACCAAAACTGGACAATAGAAGACTGACAGAAAAGTGTTACCTGGTCTGATGAGTTTTTGTTTCTGATGTGGCATTCAGAAGGTGGGATCAGGATTTGGTGTAAACAGCATAAAAGCATGGATTCATCCTGCCTTTTGTCAACGGTTCAGGCTAGTACTGGTTAAATTGGGTGTTAGATATTCTTTGTTTTGCTAACTCTTGGCCCATTTGTCCATCCTTTATGAACACAGTTTACCTGCCTTCTGATGGATGCTTGATCTTGATCCAACAGAGCACCTTTGGGATGTGGAGGAATGTAAGAGTCCCATGTGGTCAAAATGGATCAAAATCTCTAGAAGAATGTTTCCAACACCTTTTTTGAAGTTGAGCAATTCTGAAGGCAACAGGGGGTCCAAATCAGTAATATCAACGTGTAACTAATGAGTGTATAACTCCATATGTGCCTAATGATCTGTGGTTTCTGTACAAATGGAAAATGCTAATAGCTAATTTCACATCAAGGTGCAAATTAGCTAAAATGTAAACACACACACAGGCTGTAAAAGCTCAGGGGATTTTCTACACCTCAATGCCAAAAATGTGGCAACAACATAGTTAATATACTCCCCAAAGGATTATGGGAGCTGTGGTTTGAAAAAACCAGAACACGATTAACCCAAACAGAGGTTAGCAAACAGTGTGAGGATAATGACATTTTCTTGCTTAGTAACAGGTTTCTAAGACATTTATAATTTTCTTGATGGTTATTTACATACCTTTGAGATTCCAAGGAGCATTTGCAGTCAAAACATCTCAAAGCCAAAGTTTTTCATATCAACACAAATATTTGCATTAAAAACCACTTATTAATGTTTACATTGTGCTTATAAATGCAACATGTAATTGTTGATAGGAGACAACCAGCTGCATATAGAATTTATGAAGAACTTTCAATTCCTGCTAAAACATTTTTTTTTCCTAAGTGAGAGCTCAATATGGAAATTTGAACACCAAAGGAACACGTAAACCATGTTCATTTTAATGTTGATGAAATATGTGTAATCATATTAGCTGGTAGAGTTTCGTTAAAGTATTAGACACTCACACCAGGTATTACACACCTGCTGCTGGTGACTCACAGCAGAAACTCTAAAATCTGCAACCTAGGAAAAATATGGATGGAAAAGCTAATGTACTCAGACAAACCATATGTTAACAACACAATTGCCATTTGTTTTTGGTTAATAACAGAGTAGACTTTGTTACAGTGTGAGCACCACGCTTCTGTGAGCGACCTAAAAAAGCAAAGTGCATATTCCTCCTTGTGACGAACTGTCAGGCCTGCTTACTGTCATTTTGAATGACCTTGTCACTCGCACTCTGCAGATCTTTGAATTACATCCCATCGTGCCCCCCTAATGCTATCATTACCATTATTAATGGGACATGACACAAGTCATTGCCACACATAACACTCCCACAACCGGGGAATAATGGCTTCCCTCTGATGTAATGCTGGCGGTTTCTTAGTTAGTGTGTCAGGATGTCAAATACTGCGAGCGCTACTTTGGCTGCGGACTTAACAATGCAAGTGCGGTACACACAGGCAATCAAATCCAATTTCATCTGTGGGTGTGCAGCTTTAAATTAAATGCTCCCATCTGTAATTTGTTTCAAACACATCAGCTTTACCAATATTATCTGGACACTGATTGAAAAGGTGCTGCAGTCCATGTCCCTGAAAATCATCTGTGGGTGCAGCACCCTGGTCAATATCTCTGTGGGGTGTGTTTTTGTCTGACTGTAAATCAAATCTCATTACATGTAAATTATGCAGCACATCCAATATTAAATTGCTCTTAATATATGAAGTAGAATTTATCATAAAAACAGCTGTATTGAACAGGAGGCTTTGTGTGTTGCTCGCGCACTTGAAAGTGAAAACAAATTTTCCTAAATAATTTGACATAGAAAGAAGATTGGATGTGCTTACAATGCGTGACATTATGGCAGTTTTAAGAAAGGCATTCATCAAAGTCCTACAGCTAAACAACAATATTAAATGTTTCTTCCTCCAAGCTGAAATGGCTGTAAGTGTTCCTGAAATGACATATAAGTGTCTCAACTTTCAAACATCAGAAGACTCGTGCTAGGATGGAAGAGTCACAGACATACCTCATTTTTGTGAGGGGGTTGGATTTCAAGTCTTGTCTTGGAACATTTGTAGGTGTTGTTTTGACACCCTATCTGGTTACGTCAAGGAACAAAAAGTGCTTTGAGTCTCATATGAAAAAGGTCATGCTTGAGTTAAAATACACCCTTTTACAGCATCAATGGCATTAGTGAGCTAGATTTTCTATTTTATCAAGGTGCTGAGCCCCTCCCCATTAAAAATGGTCCCAGTATACATTTTGGATTCCTATATCCTGTGTTTATTTTGTATTGGAGGTCAAAAGGTTGGGGGCGTGTTGGGATGAGTGAAATATGAAAAGATTATCAACGTACACAGGGATGAAATGAAGAGTGAAAAAAATAATATAAGAGGCTAGTCCACTTCAATGAAATTTCATTGCAATAACTCAGAATGGTACTCAGCAGTTTGTATGGCCCCCACGTGCTTTCTGCAGGTGTGACAACACCGGGGACCCAGGACCCACAGCACCATCAAAGGTCTGACAGTAGGTCCAAGGATTTCAGCCTGATACCTAATGGTAGTCAGGGTGCCTAGTCTGTAGAGGCCTGTGCTTCCCTCCATGGATATGCCTCAAGCCAGTCATGCTGACTGATGTTAAAGGCAGCATAATATTCTCCACGGATTCTCCAGACCCTTTCACAAATGTCAAAAGTGTTTAGGTTGAAATTGCTCACATCTGTGAAAAGCACAGAACTCCAGTGGTGGACCTGACTGGCTTGATGGTGTGGAGTAGTGAGCACAGGGCCCACGAGAGGGCTTCGGGCCCTTAGGCTACCCTCATGAGGTCTGTTTCTGGTTGTCTGGTCAAAGACATTCAGACCAGTGGCCTGCTGGAGATCATTTCGTGACTCTGGCAACGCTCATCCTCCATGCACAAAGGAGCAGATCCTGGTCCTGATGATGGGTTACTGACCTTCTACAGCCCTGTCCAACTCTCCTAGAGTAACTGTCTCCTGAAATCTCTTCCGTGCTTTAGAGACTGTGCTGGGAGACAGCAAACCTTTTGCCAATGGCACGTACTGATGTGTCATCCTGGAGGAGTTGGACTACCTGTGCAACCTTTGTAGGGTCCAGATATCACCTCTTGCTACCAGTAGTGACACTGACTACAGCTGACTACAAAATTAGTAACTTCCATTAATTACCTTACATCCGTACTACCTGCACTGCCTCTTTTCTCAATTATTCTAGAGCACTTGATCGTGCTTTATTTTGCATGGCTTCATTTTACAACAATTAGGCCATTTAGTACTGCTTTTTCTTTAACAGCCTTCTCATTACTGCTTAATTAGTCTCAAACTACTAGTAAATTAGCTATGTGAAATACTTTACTTGGCAATGACACACATAATCTTGAGTTGGTAACATACAGGACAGAGCCTTATAACTTCATATAAGTTATAAAACTCATAGAATCCAGTCTTTAAAAAAAGCTATTTATGAAATATGTGCACTTTTTGACAAAAACCCTGAGACCATTTATTCTTATTAAAGCACAAATATACTGTTTAGAGTTTTTCAATAGAAAGGTCAAGTTTGGGGGATTTGGATTTGTTAAAAAAAAAGCTAGTGAACAAAACAGGAACATAAGCAATGCACAGCTTTATATTATCTTTGTAGCTATGTAATGATTTCAGCTCAGCACAGAATAAATTAATAATGTTATGCCTGTTAGTGGTGTGTTAGTGGCTAACACTAAAATCTAAAATAAGCTTGTGAGTTGAATAAAAAAAAAAACACATCACAGTGCCTCTGTAACAGCCGCAGAAAGCTTCCAGGGTGTGTCAGCACAATGGGTGGATGTCATTAGAGCTGGATTTGTTAGGGAGAACATTTCAAACCATCTAATCATTAAACTTCTGGGGACATTGTTCCTGTAATAACAAGGACATTTACCTGTCTTGGTATCCAGATTCAAGTATTTTTATTTTATTTTTTTATTTTTAATGGTATGAGCTCGTTATTGTTTCCATTTATAAATGTGTGTTGGCTCTGGGTTTTGACTAAATGCCATGTGATATTCCTGGCCTCAATTTTTATTATACTAGAGGCATAAGTGTTACAAATTTAAAAGAATTTCCGAATGTGAACAATATGCCCCAGGCAGTCATTATGTAGTAGTGAGCTCAACGGGGGTCTGTAGGTAGGTGGGTGAGTGATGAAGGTTGGGGATTTTACTTGTTACCCCTGAAGATCACTGCATAGTAGCCTCATTACAGGCTACATCTTAATGACTCTATGGTTGCTATCTATTTTGCGAAATGCTAAAGGTCGTATCAGCATCTTAATGTGCTATCCTCCAGTCCTCTGACCCAAATGCAAACTTTGGTCTTTTGGATCAGTCCCGCGTAGCATGTTCAGTAGTCTGTAGAATATACGAATCAATTTTAATTTAATCACACTTCATTTAATTAAACCTTGACATTTGTTCAAGCACCCGTTGCAAGGATCAGCAACAGCAGATGAGTCTGTGGCCATGGGCTTTGTCAGAACTTTATCATAACAGCCCTGGCTGAGTGGTTTTTAAAATAGATTTTAGGGTTGCAGAAAAGTCAGATAAACTGAACAAGAAATGTTAATAGCTGACTACGTGGCTAAAACAGCCAAATGTTGAAGTCTTACATGACTGCTGCATATGATAATAAGGGTTTTTTTTTTTATTTCAGAGCTGGCTTTAGAGATTTGTACCAGTGAGCCATACACACAACCACCCCCCCCCCCCCCCCAAAAAAAAATGTGGATTTCATATTGCTCAAGTTACTCAAGATGGTGAATTATAATCAAAAAAGTAGTCGGGACGAACAAATTTACAGTCAAATTATTACTTATTTTAATTTTTTACCAAGGCTCACAACATAATTAGACGCCATCTGGGGACATGTGTTTGTAGAGGTTTCTTTCTGATCATGTTGAGTCTTTACATCGTAATATAAAGTACTTTGTGATGATTTTTTGTAGATCAGTGCTAAATGAATAAGATTGAATTAAGCTGAATCAGTAGAAATAACACATTTATATACAGTGACAGGCTATGATGGTAATGTGTGTGATCAGAGGTCTTCTTAGAAACCTTGAGACCTGAAATGTATGTGGGAGTTAACTTTGCAGGTACCATGTTGATCAAGCACACTTCATGGCAGCAGCGATCTCCTCCAGTAGGACAGTCTCCCTATTATTCTAAATATATTATTCAGGAATGGTCTAGGAAGAGGACAAAAACTTCAAGAACTTCACCTCAACTCCAAGTCCTGCAGGTCCCTCCAATCAAGCATCAGAGGATTAACCCAAACATCATCACAGGACACCCCAAGTGGTCCAATGCCCATGTGCTGAAAGAAAAGAGCTGTTTTGTTGACATGAAGATGACGTACAGGACTGTGCAAAAAGTCTTGAGTTACCCCTCATTTCTTTATATTTTGCCTCCCAAGAATCAGACTTTCTTGTAATTCTTTAAATGTGGTCCTGTGCAATAGTTTTCCAGTCTGTGTTTTAGTTTATTAACACTCAGCTATGAACCATTGAAGGATAAATAAAGGTTCTAATTCATGACCCACTGTTGCATGTTGGCACCTTTCAATAAATTTCTGCCCATTTTCCCTGCAAAATAAGGATACATCTTAATACTCTATTAAGATGTGGTTTCAATAATGTGATTGATAGGTATGATTACATTTTATGTGACTAGCCTGAAAAAAGCTTAGAAAATTCTTTTTGCCAGTGGACCTGCTCCATTTAAATGAATGACAGGATAGCATATTTTTACCCAGCACTGCTGTCTCTGAATCTGATAATGAAGCCAAAATTGCGTCGTTTGATACTGGGTTGTAAGGTCACAGTGAGCCTTCCATTTCATAGAGCTGAATCAAGTACACTAACAACAAACTGAGCATTTGTCACAGTGAAACTGAAAATCATCTTCTCGAAACTGTTGGCACAAAGTTGGAAATACCTTATTATTAAAAAAATATCATTGTGCAATGCAGAGTACAAGATATGTTGGCTGGAAACAAGGAAAAATGAAAAACACACACACATACAAATACACACATTTGTATGTATTTGTTGAAAATAAAATTTACCAAAGAGTATAAAAGCAAAATCTCATAAGCCTCTGAAAAAAATCAAACAGGGCAGGAAGTCTGGAGTCTAGCAACCAATGGTGGAGGAGTAAAACCAACAGGTGGTTGATTGAGACTCTTCTTAAACGTTGTAGAGATCAGGGTGAGGATGGGTTGAGAATTAGTAGATTTTAAATAACTAAGTTCACGGACTGGTTCAAGGAGTATTGACAGAAAAATCCTTGATCGGGTGGCATTTGAGTTTGTGAGTGCAGGAAAACAGAAGAAGACAAGATTGAAGATGCAGGAAGAAATAGTAGAAACTCACTCGCAAAGAGGGGAAAAAAGGGAAGGGTTTTTATTGTGCTTTTGACAGAGCTTTCTTTATTATGAATAAATTACTTTCTAAAGTAAAAATATCTGTTTGAAAAGAAGCAATCCAGTGTGCACAGTCACAGGAGATGAAACGTTTTGGATAGCACAATAGCAAGAAACAAATTTCATCAAGAAACCTGGGCGAGCATAAATCTTTGCCTCCTTTCACCACTGCAGATTAAAACAGCACCCCACTAATTTTTTTTTAAATGAAAACTACCAGTCAGAATCAGGAAGCTGCTGCACAAGAAAGGAGTGAGGGTGAAGATTCTCCTTTCTTTTCATTCTTGACTTCCAATTCGTCTCTTCCTGTGGGCAAAAATGTCAATAACTGACCGAAGAATGAAAAGATTTTTGAATAAAGAAAATGTCAAAGCTTTGGAACAAAAATATATTCAAAAGGTGACCAAGATAACCTGAGCCGTTCATCTTTTACATTTTTAAAGACATGAAGGGGGTTTGGCTCGAACCTGGTGTCTAGCCAGCATTTGCAGTGAATACCAGCTATATCATGGTGTGTCTGCAATGTCTGATCTTCATGCTGCGAAATAAATTTTTAGCTTTTGTTGCTGTAATTGGTGTCATATTGTCCTGCGTGATCACAGTGAATGCCACAAGGAAGACAGAGTAGTAGCACTGCTAGTACACCAGCATGCATGCAGACTTTTGACCTGGTCTCCTCTTGCTTCTTTTTCTCGTTAATGCATGTGGTACATTTTTCTTCTTGGCTCTGTTTAAATAATTGGACAGGTCTAACTTCTGGGCTGTTTACATAAAGAACTCTGTATTATTTATAATCTTAGGAGAAATCAGACGTGCGTGCAAGCAAGCGCACAGATTTCCTTTCACAGTTTAGCAGTTAGATTACTCTCTGTCGGCTTGTCGCCCTGACTGGGGTTCCAGCCTCGGTAAAATACACATCTCATCATTTGGAGCTTCCTTGCTTTACCTCAGAGCCTAGCTGCCACTCCAACACAGTAATTACCTCGTCCTCCTTTACTGCTAATGAGAAGGTAAAATATGAGCGTCTGGCAACCACAGTCATTTGCGACCTTAGCTCGCTCCCGGCAGGAGTACGGGGAGGGGGGGGGGCTAATTTCTACCCACAAACCACCACTGAATGATGCCATATATCCTCAACCCACCTGTACAAGTATCCAAGGTAACCCTCCATATGTTCAGCATGAATAATCCAGATTGTTTCTAAAAGAATCACGCATGTTTAATGGTATCCTTACTACATTCTTGTGACCTTTTCATTTTTTCTGCAACTGCTAGAAGATAAAATCGACTGTTCACTAAAACCCACTGTTGCTCGGCCTGCAAAGCTTCCATTCCCACACAGCACGTATGCAGGCTACAGTGAGAACTGGAACAGATTTACCTCTCTAAATGTTTGATTTTTGAGACAATGGAGCTCTGATTTCACAGGTGGACAAAAGCCAGCTTCTCGTTTCTAGACAGCGACTGTTCATTTTCCAGCTGAAATGACATCTGGCAAGATTATTTCAGTTTTATAGATTAGAAGGGCCCAACTGCAGATCTCACATCTGAGAAGACGATAGTAGGGTCCTTGTACATGAGCACTTCTGTACGCTGTTTTATTTACAAAATCATACTCAAAACTTTTAAATCATATTTAAATAATTTCAAATATCATCCAACTTAACAAAAAAACATAATACCTTTTCTTGTGTAATGTGTTATTTCGTTAAGATTTCATATGAAATTTGCAAGTGACCTAGCATATGCATATGCAGATCATTTCTACCCACAGTCTTCATACAGAAATTAGATGGCAGTTATTTCCAAACCTTTACCACTCAATCTGACACTGAGTTAGTCTGGACACAGCTTGCCATCTACCAGATGACCTGTGCAATTGCTTTGTGATCAAAAGTGATCCCCAGATGTTGAGTCATTACATATGTGTTAAATCCAGTTTTGAAAACTCAGTTTGTTCTGTGCTTTCTTTCAGAATAAAAGATCTTGACCTTCAGTGTATGACCACTGTATGCAAAACTGCCTAAAAAGGATTTTTTTTTTCTTGTATTAGTGGCTGAAGTAACTGAAAATTAAATACATTTGTATAATTATTCCTTAAATAATAAAATAGTAAGTGATAATAAAATAAAATACAATTTATATATATATGTATAAAGACATATACCAAACAGCAACTGAATGAATGTAATTCAAGATTTTTTAGAACAAATTGGGAGTCCTTGTACACAGTGACACCAAACGTAGAGGTTAGCATGCTAACTTTAGCTTGTTTATTTACTAAGACTATTTAAGTCTCTATCTATATCCACCTTTTGTTCTGTCTTCTGTAGAGATTAGCATGCATAGCTTGCTTCCTCGCTAACACTGTTACCAACAAAATGCTGTCTGAAGTCACATAAAGTTTTGTTTTGCCCTCATGTGAGAGCTCAGTCATTTGTTCACATTAGTGTTATTAGAGTCCATTTCTACGTTAGCCAAGTTTGCTCACAGTTGTAAATTGTTGATGCAGGGGACTGGAAGAGATGTTCTCAGGAAGCAAATGCCCTTTGGATACTTTCTTCTTTACACAAAAATCATTTTATATTTTGTCAGAGTCAACTGAGAGAGTTGAAGAAGGTTTATTTTTTTTGTTGCATTGTTAACGGACAAATTTAACCCATGAAAAAAGCTGAAAAGAAGGGTGAATTATGAATTGGTGAATGAAATAGTTTTTGAATATGAATTAAATTTGACATCACAAAGACACCTTTCACCCCGTTTTTAACAAAACATGCCATCAGAATGAATCACAGTGCTTCATAGGACCATTCGACTCCTCATTCAACAGCCTAAAGTTTCATGTCATCACCATTCTTCTTTATTCAATTATATAATTTTTTATCACGCAGGAAACAAATCAAGGCCTTTCACGTGTCAGGAACAAAAGCAATTTTCCTGTTGAAGGTTACAGAAAAGCAGAATGATGTAAGTTAAAAAGATTATATTGGTGCCCTTCAGATAGACTCCAATGTCACACATGAGGAGACAAAGAATTTCATCACAGCAGCGGTGGTTTTTGAAGCCAATCAGTAATATTTTATGCTTTTTGTGGGTCTTCATATTTGCCATAAAATCTTTGAGATTGACTCCCAGGCCTTACAACAGGGGTGAAAAAATCCTATTAGATTAAAAAACAGCAAGGAACATTGAAAATGTATTAGGGATATTAACAGAGATTGCCAGATGCATTGCATTCAGTATGACTATTTTAGTGGAAATAATAGCACCAGGGCATGGAAAAATGAAATTTATTTGAGAGGATCATGTAAATGCTAATGTTTACTAGTTACACAGACACTTCCATTAGAAAACCATTAGCAGGTCTATTAAAGTGATTAACTTATGATCGACTTATTGCATCAATTCGCTGCTTACCATTTTGCAATGGAGTCACCGAATATGAAGACTTGTGTCAGTGTCTATTCAATAAACTTCAGCCTCAGTCTGTAGTGGACCTGCCCCTGGAGCTACTGAGTGGATTTAGAAACCAAAGATTGGAGGTGCAACTTGCCAATAGGGCGCTGTTTCAGTAAACCTCCTGGCCTGACCTCTAGTTTCAACAAACAGAATTGAGCTCGGCCAGTGCAATTACAGATAACACAACAATGATTGGATTGGAAAGTTAAAGATGTCACTGCAGCCGTCTCTGCAGCAACTACACTTGTTCATTTGTTCTTGAACACATTTTTTTCTGATGAAATCATTCTTCATTTCTCAGAGGTCATGCGGAGGTTAATTCCAAATTGTTCGTGGCACATCAAGGTACGTGTTCCAGCCTTTTCGACAACACAAACACACGAAGCATGGCTTCAGGCTCATTTTAGCCATTGCTGCAGAAAGATGCCCGTACAAAGTATTTTCTTAACCTATGTTTGTGTGTTTGCATGACTTGTATATACAGTATGTATCAGCCTGAGATGAGGCCATTGCCAGTAAGTGTATGCATTTATTGCAAGAAGACACAAAAGGCTTGAACTGGCAGATACTCTTGTTGAAGGAAGGGTGCGAGTAGCCTTTTAGAGCCTGCATCTGTGCTGAAACTGAGTAGATTTCCTTTTTTAAGTCTCTCTGAATTGAAACGCTACCCTTATTTTTATCTTTGTTATTCATCAGGGCCTCCTATGAGCCAGGCGTAACTGAAGTAAGCCAAGCCATGTTGGACACCTATGTTTATGGTATATAATAAAAGTGGCTTGCCACAGAGTGCTGAAATATGATGTCTTGATGTGTTTGTGCTTTGCTTTTGAATTTGCACTTGGCGCCATTGAAAGAGTTCCCAACCTACATAACTATATGGCTTTTTCAGTACACTGCACCAGAAGCACTTTTTGGAAGATATAATGGTAGTGGTAGTGGTAATGATTTCATATTGCTTTGGTATGAAAATGTGAAATTGTCTGATTAAGCCTGATAGCTCACTGGAAAAAACAAACAAACTGAAAAATAAACAGCTGCACAAATTAAATGCAGATTGTGGGAACGGAGCTCATGACTTTGCTATGGACACAGTAATGTTCCTCAGTAAAATGCAAATGTGCTTTTTTACAATCAATTGCTACTGCCACACTCAACCCCAAACCTTTAATGAGTTATCTGCAGGTTTATGCAGATTTCGACTACTCGTTCCATAATTTTTTTATTTCGTTCAGACAACCTCTGAGGTTCTGCTTAAAAACATAAAATGTTTCTCACTGAGCCTCTCTAAACTACCCCACCCCCACAATACTCGTAATTAAATGGGAGCTTGTACATCATTGTGTGCATTGTTCGGTTACCAATCAATTAACTGCAAGTACCTCTGCCTGCTTCAGCCTTTTTATCATGTAGTGTTTCTTTAATTGACTGAAAGTCCTAAGTCTGCTGTTAAAGTTCTGAATATAAGCACTACTTAGACAGACTCTTTAGAATTAAATGGATGGAGTCAGTTAAGTAAACACTTGCTACTGCCCCAGTGTAAAATGCTGCAAATGGGAATGTATGCTTTTGTTCCATTAATAAAATCTGCTGGGGTAGATTAGCCTTTACAATTCTAAAGCTGCTGAACAATGTTGTTATATTCATATCAATTTAGATTTTTAAAATGTGTTTTCTGTACATTATGATCTAATTCTCCACTTCATGTAAATGCTGCATCATGTCATTTTTTTCCCTACACTTACGTTTTCTAAGGATAAACCTAAAGCCCTGGGCCAGTGGCTGTGTTATCGTTTGTGGGGGTGGGGGAAGTTTTGTCTCAGTCCCAACATCTATAGTTTAGGAGAATGCCACCACAAACAGTTTGTTATTCATCTGCGATTCTTTCTAGTTCCTCTTATCTGGGTCTCACCTCCAAAGTACCTACATTTCCATAATCTTTCAACAACAACTGCTTGTTCTTTCCCTCCCAAATAGCTCTCCATCTACAATTAACTTGAATTTTATTTCTTGATTGTTTTCAAATCCATCAGATGCTTTTCCAGATGGTATTGCACGGTCAAAATCGGACCATACTTTTCTGTGTTCATAATTTCATCAGTTTTGAAACACCACCGGCTAAAATGCAGCTCAAATCACGACATGGCCTCCACCATATTTTACAGATGGCTGTAGATTTTCACTGTTGTGCCTCTCTCGTGAACCCCCGGGGACGATTTGAATTAAAACTTTGAAATTTGGAATTATTACTACACAAGACCAGTTCTTGTGTGATGGTGCCTGTCCACCGAGACCATTTCTAATGGGGTTTTGGCAAACAGTAGATGGATAAAGTGCATTATCAGATCCAAGGCCTTCATGATACAGATTTTTTCCTGTATCTTAAAGGCACGACTTGCAGATACGGTTCACTGTTTCTTTTTTTGCCAACCGCTTGCTCAGTTTCCATATTCCACAAGGACACACTACACATCATGCTGAGATATGCCATGTTTAGCTAATAGCTCTATGGGAATCATGATAGGGGTACAAAAATACTAATTTATGTCTATCAAAATGTAGGTATTTTTCTATAGCTTCATGTGAATTTTTCCTCTGGCTGAAAATGAAAAAGCAGTCCATACCTTTCAGAAAACCTAGAGAAGTGTTGCTCAAGACCACTTTAAAAATTGCAAGAAAGTCTGGCTACTTGGAAGCACAATAGAAAGAAATAAGAGGTGGCACAAGACCTTTGCACAGTTCTGTAAATCAGACACATCATAATCAGTATTTTAATTAATGGCATTTTATTCCAGATCAAGTAGTGAACAAAATTGTGGAATCACCAACCAGCTAGTTCCAACTTTCTTGGTAGATCAGCTTTAGTGTTCGTGTGGGTAATTTCTTCCACTGCTTTAAGGCTTCATAACAAAGAGTTTCATATTTAAGGGTAACAGACAGCCTGCTTTGCCACCTGAGGATTGTAGGTGTAATAAAATATTAAGTATTTTAAGTTGTGATGTTGAAGTGTTCAACATGTTTGTACACTGGGGACGGGGGCAATAACCACCCCCCCAAAATTTGCTGGCCTCCACCAGTGGCCCCCATGGCAAGACTGTCCTATGTTGGTAATAATTCCAATAAACGTGAGCACAAGAGAGAGAAAGACCCTACAATGACATGAAAAATTAACTTGTTATTTATTAATGCTTAAAACAGATTATCATACATTTCAAAATCTTATTTGGTTTTCATATGTACCAATTTTCAGTGATATCAATTTTAGTAGCAGGAAATTAACTAAGCATGTAATTCTTTTCTCTTTCTCCTTTTTGCCATATTTTTCAAGTAACCTATATTTGACAACAGCATAATAAAACTCTGGATTCTGTTTTTGATGTGCCATCCTAATGAGGCCGTAAGGCCACACCTTTGAAAGAATTCTAGAGGCGCCATATAGCGTAACCAAGCTACACAAGCAGGATAATTTTTCATTATTTTAGACTTTCATTACTTTATAAAAAGCACTGTGAAGAGCAGAGTTACTGTTAACAAAGGTTAGCTGGACTGCAGTGCTTTGCTTCACAGCTTTCTATTTTATTAATGTGTAAAGTAACACTTTGATGACAAAGGGATCATTAGTCTGTGGTACAGCGTCATTAATCTAGCATGACCTGGACAACTGAGTAGTAAACACAATGGAACAATTGCAACTCATTATTATACAGTACAACATTCTCAACATTTTAGCTAACGCCCATAGGCTTCACTTCTGACTAAGCTTTCCTGACACACCCCCTCAGGATGCTACAGTAATTACTGACAACTGCAAAGGTAGACAAAGAAGTGTTTGCCTTTTGTATTTAAACAGGACATTGCAGACATTTCTTGGCTTTACTCAGTAAAATGCAGAAAAGTTTAATTACAAACACTAAACTGGACAAGATATTTTTTTATGGATTTGCTTTAAAAACACCTCATTATATAAAACCTAGTAAAGTAAATAAAACGCATAGTATCTTAGATTTTGAGCAACTAAAAACTTCTAAACAATGTATACACTGATGTAAAGATGCAAACATAGCATAATTATTGGTTACTTTGTTGTATTTACATTCACTTAGATTAATTTATTTCAGTGTGGAAACAAATAGACTGACTCAATAAAAATTAAAATGCATGAAAATTTAAACCTCTAATATATTTACTACTGTGTTACATCTCAGCCACTGGTACCCTTTCCTCTCACTGTTAGTCACTTTCATTGTTTGCCTCAAATCCAGTCGTGGATTGGGCTCCCCAGAGCTCAGCCCCAAACAGTATTAAAGCATCAATAAATGCCTACTGGCTGCAACTTAGAAGAGTTAAACAAAGTGTGATGATTGCAGAAATATTCAGTGATAAGGAGAAATCAGAGGCTCACCAAAGCTTATAGGCTTCATCCTCTGTCCTTTTCTTTTTCCCTTTTACTGATATTTGTTGATGGGACCAAAGTGTTGAACCAGTCAACATTTTTTATATATTGAGCAACATCACAAATGCGGATAATCCTTGGAATTGTACGTTTCATGTCTACAGGAGTGTACTTTTACATTTTTTATCAAAGAGAGCTATTTTTCGAATGTGTTTACTCAGTAGTGGCCACATATTATGTAATCCAAGGAACTAATGCTGTCTGTACTAAAACTAAACTGGATCTTCAGAACACTCAGTATCAGGAGTGCCTGCTTAGATATTCTACACAACGTTTATCAATATTAACAGTTTGGGACTTGAAGCAGTGGATCTAGAGCTCCTCTAACCGCACCGTTACAACTATTTTTGCTTTCATCAAGATCTGTGAGTAGTCTTGTCGAGAGCATGTTTTAGTAATTTTCACTTCTTCCCAAGTGGCAACTAAAGCCAAAATTACCTACTGTTTTTATTTCACTCACCGCATTTAAAACCAGAAAGAAAGAAAGGAAGGAAGGGAAATTTCTAACAACCAGGGACTGATGAAAGTCCAATGCTATAAAGCCAAGTAGATCAGAAAATGACATCTCCCTATTTAGATTGACCGATGCCTGTCAAGGCATGCTTGTGAAAAGCGTGCGCTCCAAGCAGCTCATACAGAAGGCTAACCACACGTAGATAAGGCCGAGGCCGACTGGTGACACGCCTGGCTTGGAGGGAAACGCAAATCATTCAGGACAATCTATTCCCGCTGCTGCCAGTCACTTCGCTGCCGTCAATTCAATAGCATCTGCTCCAGAGCAACACAGTGGCCTGTGAATACCATTTCCATATAATTATTCCCGCATAAATGGTAGACCACTCGCTGTTTCATCAACCTTTTCGACCACATGCTGACAAATAGATAAATAAATAAGAATCTCCTCAAGTAAACATTGTTGGGGGTGAGGACATGCTAATGGAATCGTGTGTCCTGCAAATGGACAGCAGGAAGTGTTTTGCAGCTGCACACATATTCATTGTTGGGTGGGTGACCCTCTCTTGTATTAACATTTGTCACCAGTGAAACATTTTCTCTTTTGCAGAGAGAAGTGAGTGTTTTGTTTATGCAGAATGTCGCGTATGACATATTCAAAATAAATACATAGTGTCGATCCCTTCGGGCGTCGAGTTAGTGCAGATTGTTTCCCTCCACGGCTGCATGGGGCCGCATTTACCAGAAGTACTGACGATGTACATTTTGCTATTCTAAGATGAGTTTGAACAGCGTGATCAAACGGTTTCTGAGCATAAAAGACAAAGTTCGCTTTTGAAACTCTACACACTCATCAACACCAGTGACTTTTTCCTTCAGACTCTCCCCTGCTGTGAAGTTAAAAGCATTTGCATTTCACAGCCACACTGGTGTGACTGAAGCTTTTATCGGCCTAAATGCCCTTTTGAATTTCTTAACATGTAATTTGAGTATAAAGCTCGCTTTACAGCTGTCATTCTTAGCCAACACTGGTAACAACACTGTCCTAAAACTCAGCACCTTTAATTAAACATATGTTACCGGGAGGATATGTTGGTCTTAAACACTTCACAAAAATGATGATGATTTCGTTTCAGTGATATGAAAAAAGAGAATAAAGGTGCTTGGGAGCAGCTCACTCCGACAGAATTCACCATCTCCACATGACGAAAGAGATGTGAGGTTATGGAACTTGTAGAACAGTGACAAGTGAATCATTCAAACATGAATCAGACACACTTGAACCAGCTCATTTAAATTATTAATAGTTATGCATTCATGCAGCACTTAAGTAAATGTCACAGTACAAACTCATTTGTACAGAGGAAAGGATAAAGTCAGAACAGCAGCTTTTTATTTTGCTGAAGGATTTGTCTCTTAGATTTCATGTTATTGCCTGTAAAGCATTCAAACCGAAGATAATGATTGATGATGCAAGACCTGTAAGTCTAAACATTTGTACTGAACGACAGCTGAAGATTTACATAGGTGTATGTGCAGATGTAAACATCCTCGTGATGAATCTGCAGAGACTTCCTTATGCATCACTCAGTCAGATTGATCTCAGTTTGACAGGTAACCACTAATCACTCATCTATGCTATTATTTGATTGGCTCAATAGTATCGACTTTGCCACGGTCTGCATCTGCTCTAAAGTTTTAACTAGGGAAATTGTGTACTTTCTTCTGATTGAGCCTTACCTTTCATGCTGTTACGTAATTTTTCATCATATAATATAAAGAGCTAGCAGGCACTAATTAGTCAGTATTAAGCCAAAAATATGCAGAAAAGAATCAATATCATGCCTTCAGAGATGATTATTGATTTCTACAGTGGGCTGAGCAGGTCTTTAAACATAATTAGTTATAATGTATTGGTGTTTTTTTTCTAAATAGAAATGAGAGAGGACAGAGATGGAGGGAAAATGTACTCATGTCTTCTTTGTGTTAGAGAACACTTTGATAGTTTTTTCTACCCTGTATGCAATGTGTAGGATCATTTTATAGCATGCATATTACTACATCTGCATGAAGGTTTAGTCGCCACAACCAACTGGAAAATTAATATTCTTGTTACATGTTAATGCAGTACTTTCCAACTTCAAAGGTCATATTGATTTACAGATTAGGGAAAGCTAACGTATGCTGCAGAGAAAACAATGGATAGATTTTGGAATTTCGTCTCATCTTTGTTAGCAATGAAAAATCGAAAAGACATTTCATTTGAGAACAAAATGTCTAATCCATTCAGCTCTTATGCTGCCAAGCTTTTTATCTGATTTCATCAGTGTTTCCATCACAAACTCAGTAGTAGAACTCTCACCCATCTGAGTGTTTTTTTTTTCATCTCTTTCTCCAAACTGATAGATAATTAAAAAGGAGTAAAGAAAGGAAACAGACAAAATTACAAAATTACTGAGTTACACCTTTTAATCTTTGAACTAAGGTTTTTCAGTTCTACTGCCACATTTTAATGGAATCAAGCCTCCACCCATACAGTCTGCCTTAACAACAATCTGTGAAACAACGAGTCGGACTAAAGATGCCACTGCTGCAACAAGTCAGTTCATGATAACGATTTCACTCACTAGTGTCCTGGCAGTTGTTCTGAGGTCTTTCAACACATCTCTCACTAGTTTTCTTTGCAGAGTCTTTGAAATCATTTCCTACCTCTGCCAGGCTTGTTCTGCACTGTGTGTCTCTCTTTGAATTTTTTTATGATACTTGTCACTCTTGGAAACGCTGTGATAACTTCATATATCCATCTTCAGCTTTGCAAGCATCAAGAATTCTTTTTCTCAAGTTTAAACCGATTTCTTTTGTTTTCAGCATGATGTTTTATCAAATTCTAGTTTTATCAAACTAGAATTGGAGTGTTAATTGAAAGATATCCCTCAGTTTTAGCTTGATTTTATAAGCTTCAAGCATTAAAAAGTTAAAGCACATCATTGCACAGCAGTGCAACCCCAGATACCACTGGATGAGTGAAAGAGGATTCCCTGGACAGATTGCCAATCTGTGGGCTAACACAGACAGACTATTTGTGTGCAAATAGAAATAATTTAGTCTTCTTTTTTTTAATGCAGTGGTGAAAATCACTTGCTCTATTAAAAAAGTGCTTCTTTGATAAAAAACAAAACAAAAACAAAACAAAACCTAATAATTTGTCCGCATCTGTATGTAAGTGTTAACAGCAGCACAAAAACCTCATGGCATGGTTGTCCATAGCTGCTCATTTTCTGTAATTGTAATGTGTACTTTTGTCCTTATAGCGTATAAGTAGAATCTTCACTAATTATAATTTCTTTATTTCTTATTTAAAAAAAATTAAAGTAGATATTTTTTACCCTTGACAATTGAACACATCAGTCTAGGCCTGACAGAATGATTTGACTCAAACATCTACTCCCCAACATATGCAACATCTTATTGAAAGAGTCCATAAGCCAACAATTGCTGTGTTAACACATCAGTTTATATTTTATAATATAATAAATTTAATAATGCTGTATTAACAAAGGAATAATCCCACACAGTGTAGGCATTAACCTTACTTGCTTGTTATATTGACTGTTTAAACAATGTATTTGAAGCCTGCAGTTTAGAATTTCACTGGGAAAATGTTCTCCGTTCTTCTTGTGCTAAAAATCTGAATTCATTTTAAAATTTGTTGAACTCCAGCTTGAATCCATTTTGCACCTGTCACAAGCCTTTCTTTAAAGCCAGGAAAACAGCAAGGAACAAACATTTCTGTCAGCTTCTGACCATGAAAAGTTCAGGTCTGGCTGACTCAGTTGAGCTGACAGCATCATCTAACAGTGCTCTGGATTTTTCTGGGTACCATAATTCTGTTGTAAACAACTTTTTCATAAGGGAGATCAAGGGCCTGTACTGCTAAGCAGGTTCAGCTTTCCCCTGATATCTTTTCCTTATCAGCAATGCCCCTAAGTGGTCACACTTGGGTGGTTATCATCTCTGTAATCAACCCAGGGCTTTTACTCTTTTTTATGTGCTTGTTCATGTTAAAGAGGTTGGGCAGTATACAAGCAATGACAAATACAGGTGGGTATACTGGCGGCTTACAAATGAAGACACAAATGCAAGATAGTATTAGATAAGGTTAAATGCACAGTACGACAAAGATTACACAAAGGATTGAGCAGAGTGTAAGTGTGCTTGATATATGTACAGATGTATGAACTTCTATGCTGGAAAAAGTGCTGTATAGAAAAAGTAAGTTTAAAGCTATTAGAGAAACTAGTAAAAGATTTACAATAAATAAATGAATGCAAGCTGTGCAGGATAATCGACTAGGTCAACCATTAGGACGCAGGAACTTTGACTGTAATTATGATTTTGTATTGTTTGTACTGGTGTTTAGAAATGTTGCTTAATTCTTTCATCTGCAACTCTGGTGGTGTTTTGACATCAGGTTATAAACAAATGTTGAAATTAAAATGCCGAAGACTTTTACATTTCCTATTAGATCAAGAAATGCCTTTCATGTTTAAAACCTATATCAGTATACAGTGATTAACACATTTATTAGACCACCTAATGAGGTGTATTAGGTGGTCAAAGTATTGATAAGTACCATTTCCTTAGTGTTTCTGTAATTGTTGTTGTCATCCTTAAATTTTAAAATGTATTCTTTTTTACAAAAAGCTGAAAAAAACAACAACAACTATATAGTCCATAATTACTTTTGGATTAAAGTATTAGTAGTAGTAATTAGTAGTTATTTATTTGCCTTCCTTTTTTTTTTTTTTTACTAGTTTTAGTGATTGAATACTATACTTGATTAATACTTGATTAATTTTTGACTTCTCAGAGAAGTTCAATGTGCTGGCTAAAAAAGGTGACTTCAGTTCAGGGAATTTAGTCAGTTGTTTTGGAAAGACAATGATCTTAGGCACTCAGCCCCTCTTACCTGCAGACCCAGATCAATGAGCTCTTCCAAGAGTGGTGAAACTGATTGATGGGAATGACGGGGGATTTGTGAATGATGATCTCAGACATAACCAACTCCAGAGCAGCAACAACAGGTGTCATGCAGCAGTGCTGCAATATCATGGAGTGCTTAGTCACACTTACAAATGTACATGATGACTGTGTCACTACCAGGAGTGAACTTCATCTCCATCACTTCCCTCTTCACTTCCTCTGTAAACAAACACACAATTATGTACTTGGTGCACAAACATTATTCACCGACACTCTTTGCTGGTAGTCATTAAAGTCCCGTGGGCTCTTTTCACTTGTACTTCCTCAGTCTCATAGATTTCCAGTGCTAATAATCGTTATAATTGATGTTTCCCTTCTAAGCCTCTAATGATGTTTTTAGTATTTATGGTTACAGACAGCCAGGCAAGCTGATTCATAATAGTTTCTCCCTGCCACTTTATTGGCGTGGCGTTTCTCACATTCGCATCAGTAAATTAATTTTGACCTGCTGATGCCATATATCACAGCAAACCACTGCACGCTGTCTCTCCGTGACCAGGTTTTCTTAAGTTGTTGTCGTAAAGAATGGTTTATCGATCCTCCCTGCTGACGCTTTAATAAGTGCTTTGCATAACAAGTGTTTTACTGCGGGATAAATCGCGTGGCCTGCTGGCGCCTGTCAAATGCACAGACGCACACACATATGCAGACACAAAGGGAGCACATACAGTTAGGTGGATGAAGAGACAGAGAAGTTTCTGATACTCGTAGCTAATTGGCTTTTTTAAGGCATGTCAGTGTGAGAGTAAACCAGTTATTTTTAGCTCATAAAAAGTGAGCTAAGTAGTCATTCAACGAAAACCGTGGCAGGATGATTCATATCAAGTTTCATCCTCTTAAATAATGTCTTGCCTCTTGCTAGCAAGCAAGTCTACACCAGCAGATCTGTTAGGAGCAGGAGGAATTCAATCAGGGAGATCCATGTGCCGGCGCGGGGGCCCGTGAGTGAGATCGATGGTTTGAGAAGCGGGTCGCGAAGGGGGCAGCTCCCTGGGTGCACTGTTTCATCCCCGTCCTGTTGCCACTTCTGTTTAGGGGGTGCGACTCAGGGTGGAGGGGACAGTAAGGGTGGCAAAAATCACCGCTGCATCCAGGTCCCAGAGGGACAATCCAGCCCAGGCCTACCACAATAATATCATTTTATGTCAGCCATGAGTGAAAGTTTCTCCAACTTGGGGAGGGCTGATTGATGGCTGCTGTAAATCCATGTTGAGAGTGCTGCATGGGGGTTTTTATAGCCAGGGAAAATGTTGTGGGTTGTATTCAACTCACCAGTGTCTTCACCCAACATCTGTGCTTTTACATACATTTTTACCATTCAAGAAGTCTTAACCAGAAATACAAATCAGCTGTCATCAGCTATTAAGGTTACTTAGCCCAAACCTTAACTGTATTTAACTTCAGCACAATCTTGCCCTTCATTTAACCATATCAAAGTTTTCATAGTGTCTGGTTTTAAAAAGAAGAATCCAGAGATGCTTTTTTTTATGTTGGATAGATACCTCCCTACTAGTTTGCAAATGACCTGATGTTTTTGAGCAGCAGGAGCAAATGTAGTCACCACAGCAGACTATTTCTTAAAATGCACATCCTCACTTAACTCCTGTCTGTATCTACAGTTCTGCACATTTAGAAATGTTTGCACTATTCTCTCTTTTTCAGGTGATGATGATGATGTTTCAGATCATCAGACAAAATATGGTAGAATACGGGTTGCCTTTCTATACTATGAGAGAATGAGAACAGTTTCATTTATTCATATTTTTTTACAGAATTTTTTACATTTAGCCACATGAAGGTTTTCCAAGGTGGAAAATGTGGTTTGGCCCACTCCAAAACATTTTTTTTGATAGCCATTCAGAGGTGGACTTGCTGGTATGTTTTGGATCATCGTTCTGCTGCATAACCCAAGTGTGTCAGGGCAAGAACTGATAGTCAGACAGTCTCCTTCAGGATTTTCTGCTAGACCGAAGAGTTCATGGTACCATCAATTATAGCAAGTTGTTTTTCCCCCTTAATAAATGAGATCATAATTTTAAATCTGCATTTTTACTCATCTTTGTTTAATATTAACAACTTATTTTATCCTCTGAAACATGTAAGTGGAAAAAAATAAATAAATCGGGAAGGGGGCAAACATTTATAGCTAACTATGGTGCCCATCAGGCTATGAGATTAGATATGTGATGTTTCTTTTCTGGGTTTAACTAGCATCGCTGACCCATGTTAACTGCGAGTGAGCTATAAGAAATTAAAGCATCATTGTAAAGTCCAAAAGGAGAACTTGATTGAGTGAGCCATACAACAGCTTTGTAACAATGGAGAGCATACTCTTGATGTGATCACGAACCCCAAGAGAAAAGCAAAAGGGTGGGGGGGAATCAAAGGCTTTGATTAGCGTGTTTATAGAACCATCTGTGAAGTCTAGACTAAAAAAGGAGCGTTATAAATAATCTATCAGGCTCAAAGAGGCAGACAGAGAAAAACACGACTGACAAGATGCAACAAAATGAGAGAAAATAACAAAATGCATAGTATTAGGAATATTGGGAAAATTGACAGTGTGTCTGTACGTGTGTTTTCTGAGAGACAGTCTAGGCCAAAGTCATGCCAGTTAGATGTCTGTGTGTCTTCAAAGAGAAAGAGAAAACTGAGGCATTATAGGGGTAAAAACTGTTACCAGGCCTAGAGCTACTGATCGAATTAGAAGATGTGTGTGTTGTTATTACTGTTATTATAAAACATGTAATATGTCATTTGGAAACAGCACACACTAAGCACCAAACAAAGACAGGTGCAATTTCTGTGAGGAAGCTGTGAAGTCAAGGTGTGATTTCAGGGACATTTCTATCATTAAAATGCAAGAAGCAAAAGATAGGGAACATTAAAAGCATCCATCCATTCATCCACAATAGCGTATAGAGAACCATAATGACATATAGCTTTTTTGACTTTTTCACCCCTCAAAATTAATTTCCTTATGATCTACCAATTCAGGGGTCCTTAATCTATTCATTTGAATTTTCACATCTCCAAACATGATTTGTCATCTCTCCAGTCTGATAAGTAATGATTTGCGCTCATGTACACATTGAGACAGAGATTGATCCATTTCTAAAAAAGCAAACCAGTTAGGGTTGGGACATGTCATAGACACATCGGTCCACCATGTCCATTTCACGCTTTGCCTCTCCAAAGCATGAAATGGATACGCATCCAGGAGTTGCATTACCAGCAGGGGGAGAGGCTAGAGACAATTAAACTAGGTGGCTAATTTGTATTTCTATGTAAATGTGTTAATAATGTCTGTTTAAATGCTTGAATTTCAGATTGAAGTAAAATATCTCCCTTTGCCGTTACTCTAGCTTACTGCAAGTTCTGCATTCATGTCCATTTCACACTTTAGAGACGCAAATCGTGGACATGTTGGATCGGCATGCTGATTACATGTTTTGCTGTGATACTGGGTAGATGAGAGCCCGATGTTCGACTCATAAACGTCACTGGTTTTTTGTTAATACTAACCAACAGGAATTCAAAGCAAATTGCAAATAGAATTCCCAATTTGCTATTCAGTGAACTATCAAGTGTAAAAACATATACAATCATGAGATCTCTATTAAATATTTAAATGTTGGTACTCAGAGTGTGCTAGGCAATTTTAGGTGCAAAGTTTCAACAAGATTGGTCTGCTCTGCTAGGAGGAGATACAAACATAAATACATACATGCATCCATTCATACATACGCTACCATCAATATAATATGATCTACTGACACTTGCTTGGGTTTGGGCGTTAAAAACGACTTGGTTCTGCTAAGAAAAAAATCAACGTTTTGTGTTAAAATACAATGGCTACTTCTTTTAGCTTCTTGGTTGCCATGGTGACGTGTCCCTGCTTCATCTGGTCAATACACTGCTGCAGACCCATGCTGCCTGTCATGAAAAAAAAAACTTGATCTACACCATACCTGATGCAGATAGATAAGAAATAAACCAAAAATAACAACTTTTTAACAAATATATGTTTAAATCTTGGTTTTATCTGTCTGCCAACAATTTAATCACACTCAAGTACAGTTTAAAACAATTCAGAACATTTCAGCCTGTGCTGTAAGCATAGACTGCATGACAGTCAGTTATTGGTTTGCACATCTTCACCATCACTGTATTGATGCCAGTTTCTCCAATGAGTGGTTAAGACTTGCTTATGAAGGCCAAATATATAATGCATTTTTTGACATTGTTCTTAAAACGGACCTTGAAAAGCAATGACTGGGATTTTTAAAATGGTGCACGAACCCCGCTGTTCGTGTAGATAGCGGTCGCTGTTGCCTTTCTCATTTGTTCATTTTGTTTTCACACACATTATTTCTGTTACGAATGTGTTTACACAGCAAAAACACACGTGAAAGACTGCTGAAAAGCAGGTTCACACATTCCCAGAATTTATGTCGTGTGCAGTTTTGGCTTTAAAGAGCAGTGCTGTGCTACCAAATGTGAGACACTGGCAAATCAATCTGCAATATAATCCATAATGCTGTGCTGCAGATTAATGGTACAGACTTAGCAGGCGAAAACAAGCTCAACATGGTTTTCAGTCCCATCAGATCTTGACCCTCTCGAAGCTTTATTGATCTCATTTCCTTTTTCGGCTAGCTTGTTTTATTGCAATACTGCTTTTTTTCCCTCTCTGAACCTTTAATTCAGCTCCAGATGAGCTCTGACAGGGCCAGTTGTTATAAGATCGCCTGTCTGGTAGTGTTGTGTGTGAATAGCAAACAATGGTGTAAATTCTGCCCTCCCGTCTTCAGGTCATTCATCTGCATGTGGCAATTTTCCTATTTTTCAGGTACTGTGCTCTATTTCTTCGTCTCCATCAGCTCTTTTCATCTGGAACAAAATGCTTCCCACAGCCTCATTGACGAGATCCTTTTTCTTGTTGTTTTTTTTGTGTCTGAGTGGTTTAAAAAATAGCTGGTAATTGTTTAACTTCTTTAATGTGGTATTGTTCTGCATGATAAACCTGAAGGAAACCGCATCCGCCAAATGTGTAGGAGAGATACGTACTGTAGGAAAGCTATTAAACTAGCTGTTGTCAGCAAATGTAGGGGTAAATGTAAGCGTGATGGCTCTGTAGTTGCATCTTCAAGGTTTTTACCAACCAATGTACTGTAAAAAAGCCTGCAGAAAATGGATACCTAGAATACACTATTTACTGACACAGTGCAGCAGGTATAATGCTGTATGGTAGCAATGAGCATCAGTTGTAGCTTCATTCCAGGCGCCTGTAAAGACTGAACCAGGCTTTTTCTTTCTAACCTGCAAACTTTATAGTTATTTTCTTTATTGAATCAGTCATTACAGTAGATGCTGTAAATGCAGATTTAGATTGGCTTATGAGATATCTGAGTCTTACAAGACTTCTTGATTTTAGGACTACAAATGATTCAAACTGTTATTCAATGCAGTGTTTGGTTCATACCCTAAGGAAAGATCTGCTTTATTCTTTCCCCTGCCCAAATTTTAATGACATAGCTTGATTTAACATAACAATGAGACCAGATTCTCTTCTTAAATTTGACTACTTTTGTCTTTGTCAGCCCAGTCTCATATTAGGACCATAAAACGTCCTCTTGACACAACAGTAAGATCCAAAAGAAAACTTGATTGGCCTGTAAATGAGCCCGCACGGAGTCTCAGCTCTGTGGATTATCTGTTCTTAGAGATGTCTAACTTGAAAAGTCTAGATATAAACTGCAGTTTCACATTAATGTAATTAGTACGTTCAGCACATATTATACTTTTTGGTGCACGTCTATTGAAATTTTTATTTTAATAATGATTTTCTGCTTTATGGCGGCTTCACGTTAACTTGTGCGCTTTCTCAAAATTTCTCAAATTGTTTCCTGACATTATCAGACCAGTGTTGTGCACTTTTCGTAATTAGAGACAGTTACTTCTTTGGAAAGTAACTAAATGACTTTATAATGGTGAAAGTAATTAGGGAATTTAGCATTACATTTAAAACTCATTTAAATCTATACTTCAGTTCTCTTATGAACGAATACATAACTTAGACTTTTTGTGTTGCTGTATATAGCTAAAGGGGGCAAGCTGATGACCAACTGATAACTGTTTCTGTAAAAATTTATAAATAAATAAATTATGTCCTGTGGTCTTTTACTTCAGTGGAAAACATCATGGACAAGAAACTGCAGTGTTACACTTTCTGAGAGTATGTGGGGTTCTTCTTAGTTCGTAAATCTCTTATATACTTATAAGTATCTGTGCTGTCTCGCTATGTTTTTTCAAATAGACTATATAAACTGGAACATCCAAGTCTCAAGTAAAGCAAAATGGTTGTCGCTTGACATTCTGTCATTTTTAGTTACTATTTCATCTCAAAAAACTAGAATGTCATTCAAAAATTGCATTTTGTAACTCAATTCACAAAATGTAACCTTTCAGATGTTCCATGTTGATTACGTGTAAAGTTATGGCTCCAAATCAATATCTCATCAATCAAAAAAGGATTTACGATATGGAAATGTCAAACGTCTGGAAAGTATCTTCATTTATATTACTCTAAATAACTGATTGGGGCTCCTTTAAACATGGGCGCTGGTGAGGGGTCACTGAAGCTGTGGTTGCTTTGACAGTGGCATTTATCTTGTTTGTATTATTCGGTCAAGTGTTTCTTATCTTCCTCTTGACAATACTCCATAGAAGCCTATTCTATTGCATTCACCTCAGGGGAGTTAGCTGCCCAATCAAGCACAGGATCATGATAGTCAGCAAACCATTTGGTAGTAGTTTGGGCACCGTGGCAGGTAGAAAAGGAAATCGGCATCCCTATAAAACTCCAAAATGTTCTGGCAGATGGCTGCTTAGACTTTGGACTTGATAAAACACAGTGGACCAACTACCACCGCCACCGCCGTGAGCTCACATGTCACTCCAAATCATCACAGGCAGTGGAAAATTCACACTGGACTTCAAACAGGTTGGATTCTGTGCCTCTCTGCTCTTTCTACAGACTCTGGGACCTTGATTTCCAAATGAAATGCAAAAAGTGCTTTCATCTGAACGAGCGCTATGGACCACTGAGCAGCAGTCCACTTATTTTTTCTTTTCAGCTCAGGTAAGACTCTTCTGATGTTGTCTCTGGTTCAGGAGTTGATTGATATTTGGAATGCAACAGTTGCAGCCCATTTCCTGAGGACTTCTCTGCGTGATGGCTCATGATGGACTGACATCAGCTGAAGTCCGCTCCTTGCAAAGCTCTCCCGAGTTCTTGAATGAACATTCTTTCATTATTAAATGCTGTGGTCATCCCTCTGGTTTGTGCATCTTTTCCTTCTGTATCAAATCCAACTTTGATACTGAACTTTTCTTTTCTTCTACCGCCGTCTGCGGTTCCCTGTGGACGGCCCTGATAATACTCATCTGGATACCTTTCGTGTTAACATCTCTACGCCATAATTGTGGTTGCTTATACTGAATAAGCTAGTTATATCCAGTGGTAATTTACTTAAATTCAAAATGAAATACTGTAACATTTTTCACTTTTTTGCTCGAAACATTGGAGTTTCCATGTAATGTGTCTATAGTATACTACAATTTTGCATCCTTAAGTAATGTATGTAAAGTTTTAATTCATGGCACTCTTAACTTTTTTAAGATGCACCATGAAGTTGTATTTAATGCAACATATACATGCTTTATGTTAAGAAACACTTTGAGGTAATAAAAGCAATAAAAGACTTTGATTTCTGTCCTGTTTGTCTGTTGTAGTCTGCAGGTGTTAGCATAAAGAGTGGACATGTCAAACAAAGGTCAGGGTTTGTAGAAGCACAGATTAAAGACTTTAGCTAAAATGTTATGTTTGTTCTGCCATCATCTATGTTTGGTCTTTTGAGTTCACAGTATAGTTGCTCATGTTTTGTTTGCATTAGCAAATGACTGAGGTTTGGTTAATAGGAGCTACAAGTACACACATTATTGTCGCCTCCTTTTTGTGCGCAGAGGTTTTTAAAGACAAAGTCTCTCTCAAGACTAAGACAGGTCATTACCACCCTCTGATTCAGATGTAAAAGCTCTGAACAAAAATAGGAGCCATTATGATACTGTGGCAATTTCACCAATTTCATGTTGTTTCTCCCTGTCTTTCACAGATGCACAGGTTACTGTGCTTAGACCCACACAGATACACACAGGCACGTGCACTCACCCACACCTAGCCATAATCTTTCTTACTGCATCTAGCGATATGAGGAAAACTGACTTTTCCACATCAAGATCGAGTGGGGGGAGGAAAGGCATTATCAGCCCCAGAGAAAGATAAGAGTTACGTCAGTAGGCTAGGAGTCTTGTGTAAAAATCCAAAGGTCACCCGAGCTTGACTTCACACCGGCAGACATGGAGACACTGAAGGTCAAAGAGATTGAAGGAGTAATCCATTCACAAGGATGACAACCAACACCTACAGTTTCACTCTGATCCATTTCCTCGCAGACGCACTGTGCTTTTTCCCTCAGGAGGTATATTTCTCTCAGATTGTTTATCCTTTTGTGCTTTTCTTCATGCCAGATAATGCGTAGGGATTGTTTTGTAGAGGTAGAGAGGAAAAATTACAACTAGTACCCACCAAGACAGGTGACCAAGACAACGAGAAGCAGCAACAGTAAGTAAAAAGACACCTGAGGCTGAGCACTGAACCCTGGTCGTATCGAGAAGCATATTAATTCTAGCGGAGAAGCGTGGATAAGTGGGGCCCCTGGGCGCTGTACACTCCGAATATAATCACGAAGACACTGCCTTCGATAATGTAATAAAATATACAATATGACGCTGAGCTGTGAAACGTATGTAAACAACCCAGCAGCAAAGACAATCATGAGGATGGAAATTGCAAAGGTTTTGTAAGGTAAGGGCTTGAGTCGGCTCGTAGATGATGCGGATTATCAATTCACGAGGTATCTGTTTCAGTGAAAATTGAAATGTGATCAAATCTTGCAAAAAAAAAAAGAAATCCTATCCATCCAATTTCTGCTCGATAACCGAAAAGAAAAAGAAAAACATTTCCTGAAGCACTATGTTTGTAAAATAATATAATAATTTTATTATAGTAGTATTATAGTAGCAATTCGCCAGGAAGAGAATCAACAAACATGCCTCAGCAACCCTTTCTTTTAGCAGTGAGCTTGCATCTATCCCACTGAAGAGCACCTGTCAGATTAGCCTTAAGAGCCTTGCAGCACTTCAGTTTTTCTCTTTATTTGATATCCAATTTCTGCATTCATAGCACTTATGCATACTTTTAAAATGATGGAGGAATGAATGGACATTGAAATTGAGCTTTTTTCCCTTCCTCTGGGATGTGCACATCAAACATCAAATGCTTGTGTACTGTTTTTGGACCCTACTGTGGACCATTTATTCCCTTGGTGCAGTTTGTTTGTGCAGCATAGGTCGTTCAAGAAAAATAAATAACCGCACTGAAAGGTCCGACCATGTAGGTTTCCATCCTCTTCCAAGTGCACTGTGCAGTTTGTCAAGAGTGAAAGTGCAAGACAAGCTCCTGCTGGAAAAACTGTACAGCAACCTAAAACAACAAAACAGGTTTTCTGATATCTGATAACCTGCAGTTCTTCAGAACTGAGAATCATGCTGCTAAAAAATGAAATAATGGGAAATTGAAGTCCAGACTAGTTATCATATTCAGCTTTTTCTTCCCTGTGCTCTCTACTGCTCTCAACAGCAGAGCATGGGAAATACGGACAAGTGTATAATTCTTGCCACTTCCCAGTGATGGCATCCATCCATTCATCTTTTCTTCAGTCACCACATCTGTTTTTATGAACATCAAGGAGTGGTAAGCGTGCAGCTTGGTGCCTTCACTGACCTGTAACCTCACACATTTTGCAGCCAAATGTAAAGCTGGGATGTGAGCCAGATCCCTCAATTTCTGAAGCCTTGGAGCACTCAGGATTTGTACTTGTACAGTACCATTAACTAGCATTGCAGTAGTTTTACCTTAACTCATGTGACCTCTCATTCAACTCATGTGAATGACCTTGAGGAACTAAGAACATTACCTTAAAGATAAAGGCGCTAGGACAGCTCAGGTTTATTGGATGAACTGATGAGCTAAACCAAGGCCCAGATTATGATCAATAAGGAATATTTTAAACTTGGAATTTACTTTAAATACAGGACAAGATGGCTCTATACCTGGAATGTGCTCATTTAGATTGGCAAAAACTAGATTAGCTGTAAGATCAGCTGTAAGACTCTCTAAGACACCCCAGAGCGTTGAAGGAATATAATATTCCACGTGGGATGGAAATGACTTGGGATTTGGAACTGGAGAAGTAGCTAAGGAGAAAGACACCAGGGATTATGAATTTATTATCCATGGATTTTAAACCATTTTCACACATGAGAAGACAAGAGTCTGACCAAGCTGGACATTAAAGCGTCTTTAACATTCAAACTCTGTCATTGACAGTTTGTGTAATGTCCATTTGTCCATTTAGTGCGGGTAATAGATGAATTCACAGTGAGAGAGCTTTTTGAAGTAGTGCAAATCTCTCTGAAGCAGATCACATTGTGTCGTATTCAGATGTGACAACTTTGGACAGTGTCCCAACTTCATTCTCCCATTTTTTTCTGGAGTTTGTTTCAGCAACCAAAACCATGCGAAACAAATCAATGAGCTAGCATTCGAACTGAATAAACTGCAGGCACAGACAAACCTTTAACAGCCTCTTCAGTCTTTTATGCTACATTCTTTAGATGTCTTTAGTTCCTGGCCATTACCTATAACATCACCCCCAGCTTGAAGACAGTTTGCCACACAGTGTGGAACCATTAGGAAAGAAACGTTCTCCAGAGGCTAAAACCCCTGTTTGATTTTCTCAGCCTCTCGCCCTATGACCGAGCCTCGTGTTAGCTGAGCCTAATCTGACAGGACGCTAATAGATCGTCTAATTAACATAATGTCCACCCATTAGGAGTGGTTAACCTTTGACTTATCATACTGACAGGGATAATAGGAGGAGCAGAGAGAAGCTCACAGATACATGCACTATGAACTCATGTTATTTACATATTTCATCACTTCTCAGTGCCGGCCACATGTTAACGCAGCTCTTTTGTGTCTTTGACACATGTCTCGACACACACATTTCCAATGGCTGATTGTGTTACAGCACCGAGTCCTTCAGTCCTCAAGCTTGAGCCACCTCACACAACTGGACCACAAATCAGTCGAGCTGTCGTCACTGCACTTCGCTGAACTACTGTCACACTTTCACTGACAGCGAGGAACTAACCCAGCCAGTTTCCTCAGACATGAACTTTGGGTTGCTCCTTACTCGTGCAATGCCACACACACGCACACACACTACAGAAAAAAAACATATGTGCGTTCTTGCTGCTGATCCTCCCTGACGTCTCATTCCACCTCATTTCCTCAGACCCCTGCTTCTTTCTAATTGAGGCAGCGGCGAATACAATTATGGTGAGAATCATCCCGGACTGATGTGAGGACGGATTAACGGGATTAAGAAGATAATCTGTTGACCCTCTGGCCCCAGCGCAGTATGAGGCTGGGAAGGCAATTTGAAGCCGAGAGAAGAAGAGATAGGGGGCTTTAATGAGCGAGCTGACGAAAGCCTCTGACCACCGAGAGGCTCGCTTGGCGTGCCACTGGGGGATTACTTTCTGCAAGACTCCCCTACGTAATCGCACCTAACCCCTCCTTCACTGCCCACACACCCACCGCTTCTCGAAGGATGTTCAGGAACTTCTCCGTGAGTGAGCAAATAAAGGCAACACTCATGCTGCATTACTAGTTTGTCATTACATGTGATAATTGTGGTCCAGAAGTAGAATGCAATCTGGAAAAACCATGAAAAACATAGATAACCAAGATATTTACTTTTCCGAGGTCTCAAACTGCACAGTTTTCTTCACATCTTTTTGTGTATTGTTAGCATTCATTATACTTGTATCCACCTGAAAAAACGTAAGACCAATATTTACTCGGCTTTCATTTCATTTCCATCAGCTTATGAGGAACATTTTTAGCTCTTTAGCTCACTAAAATTCTACACTGCACATTCAGCCACCTAGTCACTGACTTTATCTGTGTGGATTTTGTAACTGTGCAGTGGATTTATGCCTGTTTGCTGAAAACTGTCAACCGGAAAAGCAGTAAAACAGCACCACAGAAGCAAAAACCAAGTCAAACAGAGCAAGCTTTTACCATTTCTTTAGAATCACCTGTCATTGCAATCAGAAGTTGTATTGGGGAAATTCAGAATGGGAAGAGAAAAAAAACAGATGACATTTCCTCCACTGGTTTAAACCAAACAAAATGAAGTGCAGATACAATCAAACCTTTAAGAGCTTCTTCAGTCTGATATGCTACATTCTTGAGATATCTTTTGTTCCTGGCCATTACCTGAGAGTAAAAATGCTGCCATTATCACTTCCGTATCATTAGTTTCTGGACCTGATAATGCCTTTTGTTCTTTTCTCATGTTTCTTACTGTTCTGATTCCTCGTTTCTCACATATCTAGCACTTTCTTCTTTGTGTGTCTCCTTTTCGTTTCCTTCCTCGGGTCAGTCACAGCCAAACAGCCAAACAATGCACATTATTGGAAAGAAATTTGACCTGTTATATGTTCATTTATATGATTTTTTTCTGCATCATTATCATCTTGTCTGTGTAAAATTATGTTAAGTCTTCATGATGAATAAAAACAGATATGAAGGGAACCACTGATGTTAGAGATACTACAGAATGGTTTTTTTAGTTACCAACTGTTGCAGTTTGTGCTTACTTTGATTTTCTGTTAGCAAACTAAGGAAATTTCTATATTTACATAGACAATTTTCAATTTAATTTCAATTCAGTTTTCTTTATATTGCACCAGATCTCACAACAGTCACCTCAGGATGCTTTAAATTGTTAGATAAAGACCAGACAGTAATACAGAAACAGAGACATCCCATCAATCACATGACACCCTATGAGCAAGTACTTTGGCGACAGTGAGGAGGAAAAACTCCCTTTAGACAGCAAGAAACCTCCGACAGATATATACAGATAACTGTTATGTAATATAGCATCCATTTGGACATTACCTTAAGGTTAATGAAAAATATGGTCATGATCCACGTCAAATGTGTTTCATTAAAAAAAATAGTACACATTAATAAGTCAATGTTTTCTGAATATAAATGTATATATTTAATCAGTTTTATTTTATTTGTACTTGTAAAAATATATTTTTTTTACATATACTTAAAATAAAATATACGTAATTATCTAATTTATGCATATTAATGTGCTGTATATAGACCCTGTGATGTACAGCGCTTAAGTAGTTTAACAGACCATCTATTATTAAAAAAAAAAAAAAAAAAATCATATATATCAGCAACTTTAAGCCTTTAAAAGTTTAAAATAAAATAAATGTTCTTCAGATTTTTATGCCCAAATTTGAGATGAGTTGTGGAGCGATAAAACTTTTTCTTTCATTTTTTTTTCTTTTTTAGGATTGCAAATAAGTAATACTAATTTGGCATCTTAATCCAAACTAATAATAATGTGCTTCACAGTTTTTTCTGCCTTTTTTTGTAAAGGCGAAAGTTTGAAAATTCACAGATAACAAAAATAATTACATTTTAGCATTACAAATACCATTTTAATATTTAATCTACCAGTTTCAAAATATCATTTTCATTCCGGGGGATTAAACATTGCAGAAACATAAGGAATTATTTTCATAATTACCAGTACTTTTAGTTTAGGGTATAAACCTAACATTGTGTGGTGGTCTCACAAATTTGTCAAGCACTGTGTACGGACAGTAGAGCCTCCATCAGCCTGTAACAATCTATCCTTATGCAGGGAGCAATAGTATATTAAGAAGTTATAAATAATTAAATATGGTAAAGTACTGTTTATAATTGCTGTTGCATCACTTAAGTTATCAAGATGCTCTAAATAATATATTCATATAATTAAAAGACATTTTCAGTAATTACAATCCTCATATTTATTTTTTTAAATGTAACAAAAATCTGAATGTTTAGAAAATCAAATAAATATACATTGTGAAAAAAATACTGCAGAGCACATACAAATCCCTTTCTTGTCCAGTCTGCAAAAGAATTATAAATATCTTTGTTTTATTTTATTTTTTTTACATAAAAACTAAATAAGCATTAAACATGCAGCATTAAAAAAACAATTATTATCTATCTATTGCATTTATCAAATAAATATATAATTTAGATTCAATGACAATAACCAAAACCCGTGTGAAGGCAGGATATCGTTGATTAGCAAATGAGGGTTTCCTTGGTAACCAGAGCCTGGAATGACAGCTGGTGACCAGTCATCAGCAACAAAGCGATGAGCAAATTGCCTTCTGTGTGGATGCAACTTAACCACTTGAAAATTTTTAACAAGACTCTAAGCTTAAGAGTTATAAAGAAAACTTTTCTGGGCAACACTGAGCAAGAAGGGGAATTAAGCCTTTACCTGTGGTGAAGTGAGGAGGTGTGGCTGGTGATGTTGCTAGGTATGACATATAGTCTGAAACGTGACTGGTTGGTCAGAAAAAGGGGAAAAAATGCAGTCTAACTGGTAATGGAGAGAATGGAAAACTAACAGAGTTAATCACAGAATTCACTGTGTTGAAATAGTATAATTATGAATACTCTAACCCAGGGGTTCTCAAAGTTTTGATGACAGAGTACCAATTTAGTGAGCTGGCATATGAGCGAGCTACCCACAAGAAAATGACACACATCATTCACATTTAATTAGTGTTTTTAATGTTTCTGTCACAAAATGGTGCTTTTTGCTTGTTAATTGCCAGCACTGCACTGAATCACAGTTTCCTTTTAACCATTAGAGCGACAGCATTTCACACGGAGACAACAGGAAAGTTGGGAAGGCTCAGTCTGCTTTGATGTCTGAAACAGGCAAGCTCGAATTCAAAAGAAACGCTCACCCTCGGTGCTCTTTATCATGCCATGTGAGATGAACTGGGGATGAATGAAAAGTACAATAGTGTTATTTCCTTTTTCTGTTTGTTGGCCTGCAGGTTGTACTTTGAGAACTCTGTAATGAGCCTCTCTACTGAATAAATTCGGAGCCATATTTAACCTGCAAAATGAGTGAAAGCACGCACACCTACCTGTGTAGTAGGTAAATTCAGCTGATAGTTATATGCTTGCTGACTTTTATTTTCTATGCTTGTGTTTTTAGCAGTTAATCTTATATGACTTATATGATATTAACATAATAATGTGTTTAGCTCTTATTGTTTATTATTTTGTAACACTAGCACATCTGCTGTCAATATAGTTTAATTACCTCTGTTATGAAGTGTTTCAAGGAAATGTACTTTCTTTTTTGTTTTTTCCATCTAACCATTGGCATTATGGTGGCAACTTTAATTAATTCATCAAATGTAACTGACCATGTGATCAAATGTAAGACTGCAGAAACAGTTCAGAAGGTTAGTTCTGGAGTGTGGACATCATGAAACTAACATGACTTAAATATGCATATTCATATGCAGATTTGACAGTTCAGTTAGTCAGACCTGGATCTTTAATGCATGGGTGCCAACCATAGGCACGGGAGCCAAAGGTTCCAGTTGGAAACCACTGAGCATCTTTAGAAAATGCAAGTGAGGTGAATTTTAGACTCTTAACAGTGTTGTAAGTTTTACAGGTCTTCCTACTGATAAAAACCTCCTACACTGCAATTTGTACTACACCAAAGAAAAAAACGCAATGGTGAAAAAACAGGAATTTTGTGTTCAACTGTCTATTTATCTATTAGAAATGTATAGAAACTTAAATTAAAGAAAGAAAGATAAAGAAACATTCTATCAATTAACAAAAATATCTGTATCCTGTAATTACAGGACAGCCTGTGCAATATTACACATATTTTCAACCTCCGATTTCTCGGTACGGCTCATTTTCTCTGAAAAACATATAAAATAACATGTTTCCAGTTACTTCACACCCCCTACACTTTTATTTATGCGTGCAGTGACCCATGGGTCATAAAATTATGAAGATGCTGTGTCCCTTCATTCTGTTTGTTTGTATATATTTGCCTGTTGTGTGGTGTTTTTTTCTTTCTTCTCATGCTTTTCCCACTCAATGTTCCAACACTGTTACGATTCAAGCACCTACACCTGCCTCTTCCCACATTCCCACACATTTTACTTTCAGTTTTATTTGATTTTTTTTCTCATGCTCCATCGCAGGTGGGACACAACAAATACATAGCTTTGAATGTGTGGCTCCTTACTGACCAAGATGACGAAAAGATTCTCTACTCAAAGATCCTGAGGAATTTTAAAACAGTAAATGGACTGGTACTATATGTAGTAGTGTCTGAAGTGAACAGAGATGGGCAGTAACGCATAATGTGATAATTATTTTTAAGTAACGAGTAAGGTAAGGGATTACTATTGCAATAAAAAGTATTTAGATTACTGTTACTTTACCGTAAGCATGCTGCGTTACTGCGTTACTAAACCATGATTTTGTTTGTGAGAGTGTCTCGTGACAATGACGTACGAGCGTGAGACGTCCGTGGCAGCAACAGACGTGTGTATATCAGCAATAGATAACATGGAGTGCAGAAAGAGTACAACCATGCAGCGTTTAAAGCTTGGAAGTACTGACATTACTTTGAGTTTGGTTCTGTGAAAAGTGACAAAAACATTAGCGTCTGCTGTACACTGGGTGGGCAGAAAACTTCATTCTACAGCGAAAAATTAAACTTGAGCAAGCACCTAGCACACTGCCACTGGAACGTGAAATTCATAGAGGATCCCCCCACTCCAGCTAAACAGCTGGAAATAGACTTAAGAGTGACAGGACTTAGTGCTGCTGAATCTTTGATTTTATTTATTTATTGCTGTGTTTCACTTGCACCTATTTGAAAGAGTGAGTGGAAACACAAAACATTATTTCATTTTATATGCTGGAATATGCACAAAATAGGTTTAAATGTTAAACAAATTGCTTCCAGTCAAAGACTGTTGCATATAATTTAATTTTTGCTTGATGCATAAAGTTAAAAGATTAAAACTAATAAACAATTAAAACAAAACTTTTTCATTTGATTCAGTTTTATATCATGAAATATGCAGAAAAAAATTGGATTGAAAGGTCTATTGCTTTATTACGTATTCAGGTTGTGTATCATGCTGTTAAAAAGTAACTAAGTAATAAAGTAACTAATAAGTAATCATTAAAGTAACTGGATTACATTTAGTAATTAGTAACTAATTACTATTCTCAAGTAACTTGACCAACACTGGTAGCGAAGCACTTTTATTTAACATTTACTACTTAGTATCAGTACAGGTTGATTCCCAAAGGACACTTTTATGCATGGAGAGGTGGAGCCAGACATCAAACCACTGATCTCTCGATCCATCCTCAAACTTCAGAAGAGAGGAAGATTTAGTCGGTGATGAAGAATTTTCAGAACATGAGGCCTTTATGCCTTAAATAAATAGGACAGTGCAAACAGTAGGCAGGAAGGTAGGGAGATTTTTTATATTTCTAACCAATCAGATCTTCCATTTCAAGTGCTGATTGCTTTGAGGCGACTGTTGCTGTGATTTGGCGCTTTATAAATAAAATTGAATATATATGCAGGAAATGGTTATGGGCAGGTTTAAACTGAGGCCTCTAGCCTTCAGTACATGGGTCACCTGCTCAAAAAGGTGACATGTAGCAGCACCGTCTAATCAGTGTCTGACATTGAGTTTTTAGATGAAGAAGAGACTGACTATAAGTCAGCTCCAAAACAAGCCCTCCAGCAGCCAGCAAGGGGAGAAATATGGATGGCAAAAAAATGGTGAGAGTGAATGATCTTCGTGCCCAATGAATGAGGACGCCACATGGCTGCCAGCGTGAGGAGCCAACCGAAATGGCAGTTACTTATTTTGAACTTTTCCTCCTACATGCCATCTAAAACCTCATTTGTATCAGGAAATGTTCCCTCATCTAAATTCCCTTCTAGATCCAGCAACAACAAAACAAAGAGCTGCAGTGTGTCTGGGCCCAAGATGGACAGGAAGACACAGCATACATGCATCAAAGGCAAGAGTTACATCTGCCCACATCGTTGTACAGAATAGCACAGACAGGCTGTTTGTTCAGTGGGGCAGGTGGGAAGGTGGGAAGGAGTATACACTGACATGAATCTGGTCCATTCCCAATTCAGTGCATACGCTTAAACATCAGTAACCATCACCTTTACTTATTTATATTTGTTCAAGATAAACATCATATTTTCCCCCGTATCTTGAGTTTTCTCTTCCTTTTTATTACGTTTTTGTCACAAAAACAAATAGCACTTTTTTCATAAGTGTGTTCTTGCAGGCATTAATTCCAAATATTAACATATGTATTACCACACAGTCATAGAGAGAGACAGAGATAGCCTGTGTTGTTTGTAGTTATGACAAAGTAAATATCTCTTAAGTATTATGCTGACTAATAAAATATGAACACAAAACAAAGGCTAATTAACCAGATTACATAAACTGCAAATATCCTGTTTTCTCACTTCTGTGCTCTCCCATGGCTCTACTCACGTTCTCTTTCATCCATATCAACCTGCTTAAGAAGCTCTTAAGCCTCCTTTTTCACCCCTATCAGTTTTTCGCCTCAGGAAATCTTTTAAGGACTAAGATGCTTTATGAAAAAGTTTTATCATGACCAGGATTTAGTTTTAACTAAATAGGGGAAATTTGTAGAAAATGCCACAGCTCTAAGAATTTTCATTGGATTTCAAAACTGTGAGGAACTCTTAGTGGTAGGAAGCTTTGTGAATACTGAAACTTTATTCACCTTTATTCAAATCAGTCAGTCATCTACTGTGGCATGATTTCCTAGTTTGTTTGTTTTTTTGCATATTTGTCATGCTCAAATTTTTCAGATGAGCAAACAAATTTTAATGCTGGAGAAAAATAACCTGAGTAAATACAAAATGTAGTTTTTAAATGATTATGTCATTTATAAAGGGAAAAAATCTATGCAAACCTACATGGGCCTGTGTGAAAATCACCTCCCTTGTTAAATCATGAATTAACTTTGATTAATCTAGAAATCACTTAAACAGAACTTATCTGAGAAAGTGTAAAAGATCTCAAAAAGCAACACATCATGGCACAGTCTAAAGAAACACTTTGGAAACAAAGTCTATAACTTATATCAGTCTGGAAAGGGTTACAAAGGCATTTCTAAGGCTTTGGGATTCCAGTGAATCATTGTGAGAGCCATTATCCACAAATGGAGAAAACTTGGAACAGCGGTGAACTTTCCCAGGGGTGACCAGCAAAACAAAATTACTCCAAGAACAACTCATCCAGGTCACAAAAAACCCAGAACAACATCTAAAGAACTGCAGGCCTCACGTCTCAATTAAAGTTAGAGGTCGTGATTCAACAATAAGAAAGAGACTGGACAAAAATGGCCTGCATGAGAGAGTTCAAGGAGAATACCACTGCTGAACAAAAATACAGAGACTTTTGGATCTATATATAGGGTTTAAAGACGCTAACAACTCACCGAGTAAAAAAAGGGACTTTTTCACTTTAAACATGATAATTTGGCTTATATGTAACTTAGAAAAAGAGTGCAGCTTTAAATGGCGTCATATGACATCCTGACCAGCTATTTTTATATTGCATATTAGGTGGAAGATGCACACTATTAAAAGTGCTTTTAATATTAATAATGTTTCTTAACTCTGTGTTTTCGATAGCAGTTTTAACAGTAAAAAAGCTAAGGGGGAAAATGTGATGTCCCATCAATAGTGCTGCATAATTGTAGGTCCAGACAGCTTAAAGTCCTAAATGCGGTGTAAAATTAATGGCACCCTTAGCTCATTAACTGTGTAAACAAATGAATTTTTACAGCTCCTGTGTGACCGAGGTAAATGACAGGCTGTAAAAAGTTACTTATGGATGGAGTCAGAAGAGTTTGCAAGTTTGCAGTTCCTCATGCCTTTCAATAGAAAAGTGCTTACAGCAGATCCTGGCTCAGTGTCGTGTCCCTGAGGTTTTCCTGCAAGTATGAAGAATTCTTCATTCTTCTGTTTAATGCTATGACAGGGGTTTATTAGAAAGGCCACAATCAGAGCGGGAAATCATAGTATTCCAGCTGACTAAAAAGTATATTTTAATCACCAGGAAAAATTTACTTTGACATCCTCCATCGAGTTTTCAACCGAGAATAAGAAGTATTACTGTTATCAAATTGGCTTTCACAATACAACCTGTATCAAACAGGTCGAGCCATTTTAATAGCTCTGACACAGTTGTTGATCTGCAGAACTCTCGATCAATGGACTGAGATAAAAAATGAAATTTAATGGATGTTTGATGGATTTAAGTAATGCTTTTGACTTAAGCCGCAAATCATCTTCTCTTTGCTGTCTAATATAAGCATCTACGAACATAATAATGAAAGGCTTTCCTTCAGGATGAGATTTTCGTCCTTTGACACCTGTCTTGTTCTTTTCAAAGAATAATAAGTACTTACAGTTCCTGCTTGACAAGATTAATAATAAATATTGCACTTTCAGACGCACTAAATGATGAATCCTACCTTTCAACGTTGCTCCTGGCTATGAAAGTGCCAAAAGTTGTGCGTGACACTCTTTAATGAGAAATACAAATACATAGACACGTTCAGACTAAGTGCACCATAAGTGCCAGCCATTCGTTATTGTGACTGATGGGTTTTTTTTTTTTTTAAAGTTTTATTAAAAAATGTAAAAACATTAACCGGAAACAGATACATTCATAACTTCTTAGAAGTTAAGGACAAACACACTGTGTTAAACAAGTGAAGAGAAACAGCGGCTTTATCTACATTTGTGAACAATGACGTGCTTGTTGGGCAAAATGAGTCACAGAGAAAAAGTGATACAGTATATCGTACAATGGAACTGAGTAATTCATTGTAATAAAGCGCTACAGATTTCTCATTTATTCTACTTTATTAAGCAATATTGCACTACAATAATTTTATTGTAGCTTTATTAGACTGGATAAACATATCTGCATACATCGTGGATCATGACATCAGACTTTAGAGGACTTAAAAATATATTTAGAGTGCTTGTTAGCAGCAGAGCAATAGGGATGGGAATCGAGAACTGGTTCTTGGAGAGATCCGGTTCCCAGCAGCTTAATTCCTTATTGCTCCCGCTTATCAGTTCAGCTTGCGCGTGCCAGAGGCGAAAGATAGTGGCAAAGGTGTGCTGGGCTGCAGTCTATAGCTTTATATGGTTAAATGGTGATTATGAGACAGTTTGTTTCAGGTTATTTTAATGTAACGAGAAGTGTAACGAATTACTTTCTCCTGGGAGTAATTAAGTAACGTACCACACTACATTTAAGAAAAGTGTTCTGTGTAATTCTCCAAAAGTTGATTCTGTTCATCTGGACGTAGCGTTTTCAGTGGGCTGGTTTCAGTCATTATGCAAATGTACTGTTTATAAGGTTGGGGAAACCTGCAGTCAGCTGAGACTGAAGAAGTCACTTGGATGAGTGACGAAACGTTTCTCCCACAAAACGCTACGTCCAGATGAACAGAATCAACTTTTGGAGATTTACTTACCTGGATGATTGAGAATGCATCAAGATGTTCAGTGTAATATGTGTAATAAAAATTTTTTGAGTAATGACCCACCACTGATCACAACAAAGAGAGATACTTCCATAAATACATGCACAAACATTTGACCACACAGCATACAGCTAACTTGATTAAATGCAATGTCTTTGATACATTGTGCTGCTCAGAGATGTAGGTGACTCTCAAAGCCGAGCCAATGAGAATCAATAAGGAATTGAATCGATAATGGAATCGGAATTGCTAAATTCTTTTCAATTCCCATCCCTACAGATCAATCAAAAAAGCACTGAAAAGGTAACTTAATCAAGTCTACAGCTGTGTAACGACTTACCTGCCACATGACCTTTGAACTCTTTTCCCAGAGTTTATAAAGTTCCTTTACATCAAAACAACCAGTCACAGAAGAACAGCATCCCTCCAGCTTTATCATTATAATAACATCCTCTAAAGTTTTAAACAAAACATAATGACACAATTTTGTCTCAAAGAGAATGATTAATATAGAAACTTGGAATGTAACATTTAATGTTTGATACTATGCCAAAGACTGTTCCAATAATGTATAAAAAGCTCCAACAGTATCCCAAACAGGATTTATTACATAAAGGCTTGTAGGCATGATCCCAAATAATATTTTGAAGCTCTTAAATGTGCTTCATTCTGCCACAGCGGTTCATGCTGTTTTTATTATGGAACTCGAGGAAAATTCAAGAAAACGACATAGCTGGTCATACAGTGGCAGATTATGAAGACTTTTCCGTGTATAGTTCACCGTGTTTATTCAAGCCAGAGCACACAGACAAGAGCTAAATCTACAATAACAGCACAGACCAAACAGCACGGAGGCACAGGAAACTGTTTTACCTTCCCAAAATCAAGTAGAAGAAAATCCTGAGGCCAGTCAGCCCGGGAGACCAAATTGCCGGCTCTCTGCAGTAAGCAGCAGTGATTACACGACCGACATAGCAATCACAAGCTTACAGGACATTTTTATAATATGTATGTTTACCTCAGATGGAGCTGAATCAGTGATAGGATGTGCTTCTGTTCTCAGTGATGAACAGGTTTATGAGGGTATGTGCTGTACTGCATGTTCTTTTCGAAGAACTGATTTTTAGCCACATGATGTGAAGCAGTTTGACATAGTGGGATTCTTTAATGTTTTCAAAATGTGTCTAGTACATAAATGGCTAGAAAAGCAAAATACAAGCTCTATGCCTTGTTCATTTCAGCCACATTAAGGTACATGAGGTCCAATCAAAAGATTCAGAGACCGCACCCACTTTCCAATTTGCCGACCCTTCAATTTGAACTTCATTTTGGGGAAAAGGACAAAGTTGAACAGAGCCAAATGTAGAAAGCAGAGTGGTTGATTGTGCTGTTGTTCCAAATCATTTCTGCTTTTTCCATGTGCTGAGAGCCACCGCAAGATAGCATGGTCATATACTCCGAATGTTCTGCCTCAAACGCCTGAAGACCTCGAGTAAATCTCGACACTGACTCTCTGACCCTGAAGGAGGAACTCATGCATGCCCACATGAATATTAAGAATAGAGAGCACCGTCCTGGTTGTGCTCCTGACCTAATGTGGAGCTTTCAGTTTTGGAACATGAAGCTCTTCCGCTGAAGACTGCTGTTTGGTTTTTTGGGTCAAGACTAGAGAACCAACTCTTGTTATTTTGACATGAAGGTTGGGAGAGCAGATAACAACTAAAATTAGGCAAAGTTGTTGCTTTGATATACAGTAGATACAGTTCATTTATAACACATTTTTCTCATTTTGCCTCTGTGCAGCACCACAGTGGACTATTTAAGTATTTAAGAAAAATAATGACTTTTTTTTTAGGAATTATGACCATCTTTACATATAGTACACAGTTTTTAGAGGCTCAAAAGTAACAAACATTTTACATACTTTGATTGTTTTTAATAATTCAATTCAATTCAATTTTATTTATACACAGCCGAATCAAACTGGTTTAAAATCCTCAAAGGTGACAGTAACAGGCTAATTAACAAAGAGATTTGCCAGGAAGTTAAAATAATTGTTGTAATATTTTCAGCCTTATTAAAGAAGAAATCTTTGAGTTTTTTGTTTAACGTGCCTCAGGACTTTTTCCAGGATTAGGACGTAGAATTTGGAAATTTATTGCATCAAACAAAAACTTTTGCTTAATTTTAAATTGTAAAAAATAAAGAATATGCCATCTTTGCAGATCCAACCATATCCTGAAATCTAAGCAAGCAAGATTTCAAAATTTGCAATCATACTAATAATATAATAATAATAATAAAATCTGTACACCATAGCAACTAGCAGTGAAATTAAGATAAAATATCCGTGTTTTCCAATAGTCCAATAGCACCTTCTTCGTGTCTTTAGTTTTCTTGCTTCCACCCTACACACATCTGGCATTGAGCAGACTGAACATTCTCACCTCGTTTTTAGTGACTCATTTCGGTTCACTTGAATTTTTCTCTGTAAAACAAACCAAATCACAGGAAAAAAAAGCTACAAGTTTACAAACTCAGGTGTGAAAACACCCTTACACCTTCGGCTCTGAGGAAAGACAACTGAGCTCTTCAACACGCCGATTTTAAGCAGCTGAGTTGGCAAGTGCAAAATGAGTAGCTGTGGAACGATCAAACGTCCTGCAAAAACTCTCTCTCAAAATGTCTTAAATGTTTCATATTTAAGGTCTGAGAAAACAGTTTCCTTAATCTTAATATTGTTCTAAATAAAAACCCCGTCGCCAAACATGACGGAGAGCATGCTCACGGTCATCAGAGGGGCTATTTACAGATTTTTTTAAAAAAATCTCAAATTCCCATTTTTATTGACTTTAGCTTGAGCCTATATGTATAATAACGTCCCTCAAAATCAATATCCAGTCGTACATTACTGAGGACACAGGATTTGAAAATTCCACTATGACATTTTTGTTTATTTCTGGTGGACTGTAGATGAGAATTCATAGCAGCAGGGTCGTAGCCTGAATGTTAAAAATAAATTATTTTAAAAAATTATAGAGTTTAGTGGAGACGGGAGAGCATTTAAATCAATTTTTAAAAATGAGTCCAAACTCCTACACCTCGTCCAACAGCCCACGGTAAGTTTAAAAAGCCACAGTCTGTGAGACATAGATCAGAGAAGAAACTCAGGTCACCGGGTCGCAGCCAGGTTTCTACTAAAAATAAGAAGTCCAGCTTTTGAGAAGCAAAAGAAATTGCTTTAAACGAAGGCCTTATTTGAGACTGACCTTCCATTTGCCAGAGTCATTTAAGAGTTAAAGAAAAGCCTCCCCAGAGGCACGAAAGCACGAGTGCAAACAGGTAACATGGAAATCTGCATCCATTTTTTTAAACAACTCCTCAGCTTTTCAGCTTTAACTAAAAAAAAAACACTTTTTTTGAATACAGAATTTGCCCTAGTCGCATAGCAACACAGAAAGCCACCACCTGCACTTCCCACAAGCATCTTTTTGCACAATACAGCACTCAGAGACTGTCCAAATACAACTACCAGAGGTATTTGTAATTAATTTATGTGTGCAGGATACCAGTGAGGATGCAAATGTTGAAAAACAGACTCAAAACTCTAAGATATCAACAGGCACTTTGCAGATTTGTAGTATCACCCAGCAGAACGATGCAGAAGGTGTGAAAGTCTTTCACAGAAGCAGTGTGTGTGTATGCGCTGCATGCGATTTTTATCACCGAGGGCTTCAGTGATCCTTCAGTGCTGTCCACGCTGTGTGCTGAGTCAGGGGCAACAGCCTGGAAGGAGTAACTAGTTTCTCTGACTTACTCTCACTGTCTCTGTTTTCTGAGGTCTCATTAAAATCAAGCCAATAAAATATGTTTTCTTTTTTGGCTATTAGCCCCTTAACATGAACACCCTCTCTGTTTTACTTTTCACCTCCTTTCGTTTCATTTTCAAGTTTGTACTCATCGTAAGATGGTGTGACAGTGCTAACTTGCGTACTTAACATGATTAGTTCAAGGGGTCATGTTTGCTCTGCTTTCCTTTTTGATCCCACGAGATCCCGTAAGCACGTCTTTTTCTTTTATCCCCACTTCATGTGGAGAACTGATACATTTTTCATGTTGGTTAGCAGTTACATCATCCTTTAACTGCCTTTTCAATATATACTTAGCATCATAATCATTTTAAGTTCTGATTAACTATTTCTGAGCAGTTCTCCAACCTTTGTGGCAAAGTTGTAACAGAAACCTCTTATTTTGGTCTCTTGTGACCTCAGTTTTATTGGATAGTTCCTGTTTTATTTTGAAGATTATTATTCCTTGTGGATCTCTGTATTTTTACTTCCTTTGTGTCCGTTCCCCCCTCATTAATGTCAGAGTTCATTTTTTGTTTTATTACACTTCTCCCTGGTGTGTCTTTAGTTTCTATGTCTTCCCTCCATCTTTGTGGGATAATTTTAGCACCGACCCACCTTGTTCCTGCTTCTTCCACTGTGTTTTCCTTGTTGCCTCTTTTTTGGGGATTTTTTTCTCTTTTTGTTTTTTTTTGGATCAAGCCATATGTTTTATATATGACTCACTAATGCAAATATCTAATAAACTGATGTAATTGTAGATATGGCAAGATGACCTGCTGAAGTTCAAGAAATGTGATTTAAGGAACTCTGAATGTGTCGGTGGTGTCAGATGGGCTGGTCTGAGTATTTCAGAAACTGTTGATAGACTGGGATTTATCCACACAACCATCTCTAGGGTTTACAGAGAATGGATGAAAAATAAAAAATATTCAATGAGCAGCAGGTCACCTGAAAATGTCTCGTTGATGCCAGAGGTCAGAGAAGAATGGCCAAAATGCTTAGAGCCAAAAGTAACTCGGATAACCACCCATAATAACAGGTAATAGGTACATGCAGAAGAGTATCTCTAAATGTTCAACAAGTCATAAATGCACTACAGCAGCATAAGACTACACTGAGTGCAACTCATGTATGCAAAGAACAGGAAACTGAGGATACAATTCACAAAACCTGGACATGAGAAGACTGGAAAACATTGGCTGGCCTCATGAGGTTTTGATTTCTGTCACATTTAGATGATAGGGTTCAAATTTGGTCCATCTTCTGCTAACTTCTTCCAGCAGCTTCACAAAGCTCAAGTCATCTCAAACTGGTTTCATTGTGCTTAGATGGTTTCCTTAGTAACCAGGTCTCAGTCCAATAGAGCACCTTTAGGATGTGGTGGAACGGGAGATTCTCAGTTGACATATCTGCAGCAACTGTGTGAGGCTATCATATCAATATGGACCAAAATCTCCGAGGAAAGTTTCCAGCAGCTTGTTGTATATGTGCCATGAAGAAATAAGACAGGTCCTTGTACCTTCTTATCAGTCAGCATTTGGCTCTGTTAAAGAATTTTAGCTTAAAAATCTGATGTCGTTTAAGTCAAAGCATGCAGTGTTTTTACAAGAACTTGATCTAAAAGGATACTAGTGACATGATATCAAAGAATTGTGTAACATTTTGAAAAAAAAAGTCTGTTTGCTTTCTTTCAGAATTACATGAGTAGACTGCTCATAAAATATGAGGCTTTTGCAAGGGGACAATTGGCTTAATATAAAGACCTTAAATTATAGAAATGGCCTAATCATTATGTGCAGTTATTTGGCTAATTAGCTGTCAACCACGGCTATAGTGCTGCTACAGTGCGCAAGAACAATGCTCCACAGCGTCTTTCCTCCAAGTGAGGAAACAGAATATACACATTCATCATCATTTGGTTACAATTCATTATCATTAAACAGGAGAGCCAATAAAGGCCAATTTTTATAAGGTGCTTTATTTGATTGACATGCAAGAAAATATTCCACCTTAAGCGATGATGTGCTAACTTGGTTAAAGTTCCTGCATTATGCTGCTCATACTAAATCAACACTTCCTGTCTGCATGTCTGCAACAAAAAACTGTGTCAATATAAAGCAGATAAAAAGGTTTCACTTCTTATCAAGGTTTTTATTGTGAAATTTTTGCAAGAACATGTTACATAAAGTCCTATTTAACTACATGATTACATGAGATTATCTTTGACAGCTGGTTGCTAATTCAAGTGTTGTGTTTGATTCATAGTACTGACTTAAATGCATTGCGTAGGCAAAAGCAGCTCTATACTCTATACTCTTGTAGCCTCAACAGCTACGATAAGTCTGCTGGGAAGCAATAGGTGGTGTAAATGCAGTATATTCAATAGCACAAGGAAAATAGTGTAAACATATGCCGCATTCTCTTTTTTTTTATAGCCCTGACAATACAGATATAGGCTCAGTTGGTTCTTCTGCTCTTCCCGGCTTTCATTAACCTAACAGATTTATTAGCTCCACGTCCAACACAAACAGCTCAGTTTCTTCATGATGGCAGAGCAATGCAAACACACCGGCACCGCAAGTATACCACCGTGCCAGGAATTCAGCACAGTACTATAAATTTTCTGCCACACCAGAGCAAGAGTGAGGGAGAGAGAGGGCAAACATCTTCCAGGGAGAAGGAAGAAGAGCAGACAGATGTGGGGCACATGTAGGGGTTGGTGGGGGACTGTGGAGACGGAGGACTTTATAATCTATTCATCAGGTCATTCATTTGCTGATGTGGCCACCTAAATGAATGTGAACTTGCCATTGTGGTTATATAGCCTTAGAGACATGTATGAGTGTCTGCTGTCGTGGTGGTTACGAAACTTAAGAGATGTCACTGCACTCACATTTTACAAATTCAGATTCTGTACTCTCTTAATGTATCGGCTCAGCGTGCCAGGCTGAGACAGGCTGAGCGTGCTCTGAAGGGAGCGGCCATCTGGAATTTCTTTCTAGGATGACAGACATTCAATTTATCTAAGTCTACATCACTTTGGACTATTTACTGTATACACACAACTGTAACCACATGTAATTTTTCAGAATCAACAATGTCCCTGTGGCTGGGCTCGGTGTCATTTATTTAAAAACATCCATGCACCACATTAATCATAATAATCCTTCTCTTCTTGTGTTGAATATAAAGCGCGCTTTGTGTTTGAGAAGTTGCTGAGGCAAGCGTTTTTTAACTTGTTTTTCACCGCCTCAATTTCACCAAATGCACAATGTTTTCTTTTCAGCTGAGAGAAAAGACACTTTAGTTAATGACGTGCATAACTCTCTTGAAGTGTCTGTCTCACTTATATTCAACGTTGCAAAGCAGAGGGTGACATATTGAGAAGTGAGTGCATGGTTGACATGCATTGTACATCTGCCATCTCCTTACTTAAAGAAGAATACATATATCTATAGATAGATGTATAATAATGGATTGGATTTCATATAGTGCTTTTCAAGGCACCCAAAGCGCTTTACAATGCCACATTCACACACTGGTGGAGGCAAGTTACTGTTGTAGCCACAGCTGCCCTGGGGCAGACTGACAGAGGCAAGGCTGCCATATCACGCCATCGGCCCCTCTGGCCAACACCAGTAGGCGGTAGGGTAAAGTGTCTTGCCCAAGGACACAACAACCAGGACAGAGAGCCCGGGGATCGAACCGGCGACCTTCCGGTTGCAGATATGCTTCCCAACCCCCTGAGCCACAGAAGGGTGTTTTTTTTTTTACAGATATATAATGGTGAGAGAATTTTTAATCTATTTTGAAGGACAGAAAAGAAAGGGCGGAGGGTTTGCTTCATCCCTGTACCTACAGGTCAATATTCTATACGTGTGTCAAATCTTAGAAGAAAGAGCATGATATGAGCTTTGTATTCTCATGTGTATTTGCCCAGATAGTAAACACTGTAATCACATGGAAGACCACAGATAGACTGGGAAGACCTGTCAAATTTCTCTTTTTTTTTTAAGACTTATTTGGGCGCATTTTAGCCTTTATTTTACAGGACAGTTCACAGAGTTGACAGGAAAGCAGGCAGAGAGTGGGGGGAGTGACACACAGCAAATGGTCTAAGGCGGACTCAACCCCAAGCCCCTGAAGCACCTTGGGTACATGAAATGACTGGCCTGATGAATAGATCTCCAACTCAACCAGGTGAGCAATAGCAGCACCCCTGTCACATCCCCCATCTCCAACAGAATTAATTCTGTCAAAACGTTGAAATCTCTTCACCTGCATCACTTTTTGAAACAGATTCACTGCACATCATCTTTGTGTTCAGTTTCAGTGTAGTTTTAAAGTTCAGCAATATCTTTGGAGTTATTTCCATCAAACTGTATAAAATTGTTTCCTCAACCAACTGTATGTACATTAATCTTTACCAGTACATGCACATGCTTTAGTATTGTTTGTCCTGTTCATACTGTTAGTGAAATGAAAGCGATACAGTGCTTTTATAAGGTGTTAAAGGTGCACAATAGGCCATTATAGGCCATTTCAGTCTATTGCAATGCGGTTGTTAGGCAGCATGACGACATTATAATGTGTCATTTATAATTCAGGTTTTGAATCTAAATAAGATATTATTGTTGTTAAATAAAAATTATATGATACTTTTATAATGTGTTTTAGGTGCCTAAATAATAAAATCTGATCATTTTACTCTGCTACTAGGTGGTTGCTAGGCAATATGATGATGCCATAATAGCTGATATTGATAAGAGCCTTCAGGAGCTTAAGATGTACCTGTGTGCCAAGTTTGGTTGTCCAACTCCTGATCATGTAGGAGAAGCTGAGGGACAAAGAAACAAACACACAGACATCATCATCAACATTGTTATATATATCACACTGTTAAGGTTTTAAAAATATTTAATAAGTTTTAGCTTTAAATGAAAGTGCCTTTTTCATTTGATGAAGAATAATGGGTAGGTTAACAATCTAATTTTTTTCTTGTTGTGTGTGTGTGTGTGTGTGTGTGTGTGTGTGTGTGTGTGTGTGTGTGTGTGTGTGTATTCAAACATTATAAAAAGAATACTCATTTGAAAGTAAAACCCAAATATTGTTATTTGAAAGGTGTATTTCAATTATATCAAGTTGCGTTTACAAAGTTAGCCTTCTGAGATGGTTCTATTATTATGTATTGTATACAGTATTATACTGTGCCCTTTGCTAACAGAGACCATAACATTGTATAACTATACAAAGAAATACACAAAGTTAAAAGATATTATGTAGTGGTGTAGAACTACTAATCCAAATGTACAGTGCTTGAGGAAATGTGGTATAGGTTGTGATATTTCAAAGGTCACAGTTAGCTTACAGATATTACGGTGCAGAAGACTTTGTTACGCTGCAACAGTAACAGAAATTAGTGGAGTGTTAAAGTGTAAAAAGAGGAGGTACATCATACATTTCAAGGAAAGATTATTGACTTTATCAACTCTCAACACAGTAGAAATACATGAAGGTTCAGTTCTTCTATTGGAGAACAAATCAAATGTCTTATCAGAGTGCAGGTAAGCAGCGCAGTGCACATTTATTTTGAGCAAGTGAAATGAAATCAAGAGAACCCTATGGATCATGTTATGTTGACATAAAACATAACATTGTATGAGTGTTTCTTATATGTTGAAAAATCGCAGGTCTTGTTCTGACGGAGGCGTTATAATTGCAGGTCAAACTTACACTGCTGTATGCTTTTGATTCATCTTCAAGTGATAAATCCATTTACAGCACTCATCTACAGCACTCATCGAGTGGCGATGACAAGTTAAGCTTTACAAAGACCTCAACAACGAATTATCTGTGCATAAGACTCCAATGTGAGGGCCACTCTTCAATACAGCCATTTAACTTGGTTGCTATGGCAACTAGGCCTGCATAAGTGACAGCCGTGATGATGGAGCGATCACTGACGGTCTGACTTCAAGATAGGCCACAAGTTCTTCCACTTGGTGCAAAACACTTAGTCTTTTATTCCCCCACCACAAAAGGAGCTGCATTATGCAATACTGTGCAACAGCGGAGTGACACGTCTACACCAGTGACATGCTCGCTCTGAGATGGACTGAGCCTTTAAAGTACGAATGGACATGCCCTGACAGGAGTTATTATGTTGTTATACATTTAAAGGAAAAGGAAAATGCGCCTTATTAAAGCTAAATGCAGTTACAGCGCTTTTGTGACACTGGCATGCTTACCATTCTGAAAGTGTGAAGAGTAGCTTATAGAGTGTATTTAAACATAAATACATTTAAATTCAAAGTTATCAGTTTTTAGTTCATCTTGCTCTCTGCACAGAACTCTGCAAAAGTCTTAAACCAAGTGCTCATTTCTACATATTTTGGTTTCAAGGCAATTTGAAAGGATTTTTTTTAAGTGGTTCTCCAGGTTTATCTTTGGACACTGTCCTTGTGTCTGACCATTTTCAGAGGATATTTGTTGTTGTTTGTTTGTTTGCTACTTAACACTGACCTGTGAGTCATTCAAGCATAAAAAAGGCACCTAACTCAAGGGATGAACTGTGTTGTGTCTACACATAACAGAAAGTACCAATTTTAAATGGGATCTTTAGGCACTTTGTTACTAGCAGCCTGTCACAAAAACACATCATTTGTTCCCATTATCTGAAAGTCATGTCCTTAAGCAATAGGAAAAAATCCACTAAAAACCTGACAGAGAACCTAAGAGATGCATCTGGCCCTTCAGCTGATCCATCTACCGTTCGCCGAAGGCTCACCAGAGATATTGTCAGTGGAAAGGTGACTGTCAAGAAGCCATTTTTTAAGGAAGGGAAATGGGGAGAAAAGTTTGAGGTATGCCACTTTATACAAGAACTGGGCTGAAAATCAGTGGCAACAGGTCTGATGGAGTTATGAAACCAGTTATAGTTTCTGTTTGCGAGGCCACTTCCAGTAGGGACACTGCTTAAAATAGTTCATGCTGTTTTGAAGAAAAAGGTGGTCATACCACATATGAACTTTCATGCTCTTGAGAACTCCTTATTTTCCTTTAATTCCTTGCATACTGTATTTTTTTATATATATATATTCGTGCATTTCGGTGAATTGCTACACCTATTTCTTATTTTCATAGTGAGATGTAAACCCAGTGCCTCTAAAGAAAACCCAAACAGAATATATGTAACTTTTAAAGCTGGGGCAGCAGTCGTGTGGTGTTTGGAAAAGGAGGACCCAAGTTGCAGACAAGGCTGTGATGCGAGTGATCTTTATTGATGATGGGTGACAGTACACAAAGCAATGGTGAGAATCATAAAATAAAATAAACTGGGAAAGCTAGAGAGCAGACCTGAAACCATACACAAAGGGGAGACACAAGGCGGGGAGCAGAGAGACGCAGACAAAACCATGGAATGCAGACGACCCGACGAAGAGCAGAGGTAGACGCACACTATAAATACACACACACAAGGTAATCAGGAAATGACACTCAGGAGGAAAACACAGCTGAACTAATGAGCAAAACAAGACAAAGACCTTCAAAGTAAAACAGGAAATTCACAGACTGTTTTACAAACACAAATTCAGAGACACCAACAGAGCACAGAGGGGAGAACACAGGTAGGAATAATAAAACACTTAACACAAGAACCAAACCCAAAGAACTAATACAAAATCAGAAGAAACTAGAAAATAATAACAATAAACTCAAAACACTGGGTCAGCAACCCAGGACCATGACAGTAACAGACCAAACCTTACGTTTGCATCCAAGACCTTCTTTCTACAGGCAAAGCTTCTATTCCTTTAAAACATTTTATAAATGTAGAATAGTTAATGTCAAGGGTAGTTCATGCAGGGCCTGGAATATTCTGCATTACATTTGCACTTTTATCAACCTGTTAAAGAGTAGGTAGACATTTTACTTTACTAAATCAGCTATGGGGCTAAAACAATTAAAATCATATATTTTCTCATGCTATAGTGTCTACCAAAGAATGGACATGGCATAATAACATATCAGATTAATTTTCTTTTTTATAACAATTTTAAGAAAAAATAGAAATTAAAGAAAGTATGAATCTTGTTGTAGTTCCGGAAGAAAGTCTGAATTTAGGAGGCCAATGGTCCGTTAAATACTTAAAATCCAAATCGGCTGTCCAGCCAGGCCTCACTGGGAAACGATTGTTACTCTTCATTTTCACACCTTCCCAGTTTCCACTTAGAAAGTTTGACACAAATTGCACCGTAACAAAATCCCAGAGCCGACAACTCACCTCTGGATGGCTGTTAGGTAGGTCGGGACTTTTCTTTATCTGCTGCAGTTGCCTTCATTGCATCAGTCTGTCAGGCGACTTTGGGGAATTACAGCCATGGAGCCCTTTTGACACATGTCCGTTAGGAGCACAGCAATATGGGTCAAATTATGGAGCAGAAAATGAGTTGTTGTTATCCTGAAATGGAACCTGAAGAGGCCACTGTGGGTTGAAGTCCATCCTGCAATTGAATGCCATGTTACCTCAGACCATCAAATGATTTTGACAAAATGTTTAAGGGAAGCTTCAGGCGTTTCTTCATTTCCCAGTTTATTGAGGCTGCGTTAATAAAATACACAATACCTCTCCAAACTAAGACACCATACATTTCATTAATTTACTCTTTTTTTGGCTACTCAGTTACTCAGAGTTTTAATTCAACACCCCATTTGCTCTCAGCAGGAGAGCAAATGGGGTGTTGAATACAGAATACTTATACAGTCAGACTGTATAAGAGGTTGTATGCTTATGCTTAAGTATACTTGTAAAACTGCATTAACACTTGTTAATACACAGTAAGTTAAGAATCAGTTACCGTTTAGTATCTGGTCATTTTAGTCTTAAATTATTAATTTTATTTATTTGCAAGTAAGTTTTCAATTTATAGTGGATTTAACTACTTTGTATATGGTTAAGGATTAGTACTATGCCTTGCAAGAGGAAGAAAGTCCATTTTTTATCCCATGTTAAACTTAAGAAAATGTATTTGTTAGTGATTACCAAGGCTGTTGCAGAAGTGTCCACTACTATATGATGTTTATCGATCATGATCTTTTCCTGAACATAACTAAAGACTCATAATCTTTCCATTTAGACCAATATAATCCAACCTGCCTGATTATATACTATAAACATCAGATACAAGTTTATAAGAGCCAGATAAGGCAAAATTCTATAAATAGATCAACTACACAGTATTTATTAATCATTTACAGTGATTTGTAAACATCTGGTGAAACGTTACAGCATCGACAAATCGGTTATTAACCATTTAGTAAATATCATTACTTCATTATTTATTAATATAATAAACAAAATGAACCAGACCAATATGGGACTTTTAATACTGATACCAATACCGATATTTGGTGATTACAAAATCTGAGACATCATATGAAACATTTGTTATGTGTAGGTTTTTATGACTCCTTACTAGGATAATATGACTGTGCAGTTTAAGAATAAACATGTTTTATTGCTTGTTCACACTCTGCCCAGCTCTGCTCAGATCAACTGGTTTTTGTGTTTGTGGCATTGCAAACATGCATGATGCCAACAGAGAAGTTGCACAAGGCCCTCTGGTAGACAAACTATGTAACATTGGTACTCAACTGCTGGACAAACTGCTGAATTAGTTTCCTAACCTACTTAAATTTGCATTTTCTCCCTTAATTTTGTGCTGTAAGTAGTGCTGGGTGATATGGAAAAAATATTTATCACGATATGGATTATTTTATATCACGATAACGATATATATCGCGATATACCACCTGACCTGTGGTCATCTGGAAAGTATGCAGTCTGTAAACAGCGAGCGCAGAGGGTCCAGTCTTTGTTAATGAAATGGATGGCTAGCTCATGTAGGGCTGCATATCTCTGCTTGTCCATAGGTCAGTAGTCAAGGCATAATGCACGACACTGCAAACATCCTTCTCTACTTTGGCCCGGCATGCGTCATATAAGCGAGGCAACTCGACTTTACTGAAGTGCTTACGACCAGGCATAACGTACCTCGGATCAAGGACTTTGACGAGGTCACAAAAGCCGTCCTTCGGCGTGCCTTGTGCGAAAGACTGCTGTATCTTCGGCTGGGTATAGTTTTTCTTTTCCCAACTTGCTCCCGCTGTTCCACAACTTGGTTTAGCTCAGATTTTCTGGATTCTTGAGTATTCTTTTTCATGGACCTTCTCTAGGTGATAGAAGAGATTTGTTGTGTTGCCATCGAGTGCAGGAATAGTTTTATAGCATAGCTTGCAAATGGGCATCTTCTGCTCTGTGTCGGTGCTGTTGAACCCAAAATGTAACCAAATCACAGACGTACCCCCTCTTTTCCATAAAAGTGCTTCTTCTTGGGCTGCCTGTGTAGCTGTCTCTGCCTGTTGCATGTCCGGGCATGAAACTGCAACCTGTCGCACGTGCAACGTTTTGAGTTACCGTAAAGCATGTCGCAAATCCGGGTGCATGTAAAGCAGCACCATGTCGCAAAACCACAAGACGGAGTTTCTTTGCTAAAAAGCTCAAGAAGACACAAAAATGCTTTTTCAAGTAATTTTCTTAACTGCTTGTCTAGTTCTGGATAGGCCTACCCCAGCTGTCAGTGTGAGGAAGGTGGAGTACACCCTGGACAGGGTGTCACATAGCCACATAACACAGATAGACAGAAAACCATTCATGCTCACATTCACAGGCACATCCAATTGAGATTCACCAATTAACCTGACATGCATATATTTGGTCTGTGGGAAAGAAAAAGGGTCCATGGGAAAGTGCCATGCTGAAAGTCCTCAGCAGATTCTAACCCACTGAGAGGTGACAGTGCGAACCAGAGCACCACTGTCTGCCAACTGCTGTGAAGCGTGGCATCGAGATTGTGACTGGCTGAGAATGTGTTTGTCCTTAGCAACGATACCTGTTATATTTATTGTTGCTTGAAGTGTAAATTATGCAAATGCACAGTGGTATTGTTTGAGCCATCCATCCATTCAGTTAAGGATTGGAGGAGATACTGAAGCCTATGGCACACCCTGGACATTCACCAGTCTATTGCAGGCCTAATCAAGAATAAGTGATCAGTCAATCCATCTATTCCATTCCACTTATCCAGGGTGACAAGTAATGCCTGTGTGTGTCTGTGTGTGTGTGTGTGTGGGGGGGGGGGTCAGCTGCCACAGGCAAGAGGCAGGCTACACCCTGATTAGGTCACCAAGCCAAGCCAGCTTTATTTATAAAGTACTAAAACAGCAAGTGCTGACCAAACTACTCAACATTAATGACAGAATAAAAATACAATGAATAAATAAATAAAAACATGAAATACAAAAAATAAATAAATAATTATAAGAAAAAGAGGAAAAATACTAACAATATATGAATATAATAATAATAATTATTAATAGTAGTACTACTACTACTATTAATAAAAAATTTAAAATATATATGTAAAAACACAGAAAAACTACGTTAAAAGTGGATAAAAGTAGACCTGTCTATTGCGGGGCTAATTAAGAATAAACGATAAGATTTAGGACATTAATATGAAATGGCCTCGCAGAGCTCTGAGTTTTGCGCATAATCCTCTTCATTTGCCCGCTCTCTGACAAAAGATTATAAAGGGTGGATTCTCGGTGAGGTGAGGTCAGCTATTAGACAAGGGGGTCCTCAGAATTACTAGATAAACTTGTGCTTGTAGGCATTAAAGATAATGTCTTATTATTAACTGTTTTTATGTTTTTTTAAAGAAGCCAATAAAGTCAGGCAAAAACATAACACATGTCTGAAGCCATCGTAGCTGTGCTTCTCCACCAGCAGTGAGGTTGGAGAGAATAATGCTGGAGTGTGAAGGTAGTGGTGGTGGGTAGGGAGGGGGGTTCCTCAGCGCAGAGCAAAACGGTGAACGAGCAGGGAGGCGGGAGCGCGCGCATAGGAAGGAAGGGAAGGAAAGGAGCTGAGGCAAATCAGTCGCCAAGCGGAGCCCAAGACAGCGGATGAACGGAGCCGAGCGTGTGTGCGTATCGCCCTTGTCGTTTTTTTACAGCAGCTCAAAGCGGCGTCCGGCAGCCCCGAAACCCGCCCGAAAATGATCTTCAAACTCGTCCATCTCCTCGGGGTGCTCGTCTGCGGCGGCCAAGGTAAAAGGATGCGCGCGGGAGTGCGTGGCAACCCTCGAGCTTTAGAGACTTTGTGGACAAGTTGAGTGTTATTTTGCCATCTCGGTCTGCAGCAGCCAGAGAGAGGGCTGCGAGCTGAAGGGGAGAGAGGGAGTGTGAATGTAAGTGTGTGTGTGTGTGTGTGTGTGAGAGAGAGAGAGAGAGTGAGGGGTGGATTGTTTAAGTGGACGTTGTTTTGTAGTTGAAGCACGTCTTGCAGGGGGGGCAGGATGCTTTCCTGCTAAAAAGAGGGATCATGACGGGGTCCTGTGGGGTTTTTAGGGTGTTGCAGTGCACTCCATACTTCCCCAGGATATCGTCTCTTACTCTAATTTGTTTTTTGTTTTTTTTAAAAAACAAACGTGTTTCACATCGCTGCTGTATTTTCTTATTTGCAAACAGCTCTCCTTTCTTTCCGCTTTAATCACTAATGCCTCCCAACTTAAACCGGCAGCGCACGTGAAGACGTCAATATCCACATTCTGGACTCATATCTGTCAAAGACCACCGCCTTTTTTCGCGCTCGTGTGTGTGTATTAATGTGTGTGTGTGTGTGTTTTCACTCTTCCCTGTCCACTCTGTCTTGTGAGGAGCACTGTAGAGAAAACACTGTCATAGATTGAGGTTTTTGTCAACACCTTCATCAGCGTCTGCACCTCGCGCGCAGGCAGTGCGAGATAATGTGAGATTCATGACGCGGTGATGCTTCCCAAAGTTTCTTCTTTTGTGTATGTGTGGAAAAAAAAAATCTTATTACTCTTATTCGAGACAGCAGAGTGACAGTTACTCCGTTAATTGGGTTCCGCGTGCGTCGCGCACCTGATTCGAAGGAGAGGGGAGGGGGTAAGGGGGGTGACGATGTGATCCGTGTGAGCGCGCTCCAGCAAGCCTGTGGGCAAAATAAAGATGTAACCTGAGTGGCTGCTGCGTGCACGCGGATGCATTTCTTTGCCTTTTTTTTTTATTTTTATTTTTTATTTTTTTATCGTTCTTGTGTGTTTGTTAATCGTGTCGCTCGCTGAGAGTCTCCGAAGCTTTACAATCACTGGAAAATACCGAAAACCCATTTCTTCGGGATAAGTACACGTAAAAATAAAAATGACAGGGCAGGACAAGGTGATCCTTTTCCTTGGTGTGAATTGTGCACTTGTTCAGATTAAACTAAAAAACTAAAATCTCTGATGGAAAATAAGAGTCGAGTGAGTTTTAGGAGGACATTCTTTTTCTGCGAGTGTGGCCACACTGGCTTCCTGACGCACAACGGCAGGTGGGGGTAGAGCGCTGTAAAGTGGTGCCAAGAGTGAAGCCATAAGCCACGAGTCGTTAAAGTATGTTGCATTCAGATACTGCTTTTGCAAGTTTTTGCTTTGAAGTCTTTCAGGAGGGGGAGTGGATCTCAAAGTGAGGCTTTGAAGGAAGGGGAGAGGTGGGGGTCCTTGAGGAGGCTTTAAAGGGTTCCAAAGCAAAATGGGAAATGGTAGATCAAATTGTTTGTGTGTGCCACAGTTTTAAAGAGGTAAAAGTGGATTTTAAAGGAAGTGCTGTATGGTTTTAAAGTATAAAGGAGTAGATGCTTTCTCTGGGTTCAACCCCAGTTACTGTGCACTTGTTTTGGTTGACAACAGCAAAGGACTGGGAAGCATACCTGAGCAAGACGCACAGTTTATTATCCCCGACACTTCCAAAAGGGCTGTGCAGTTTATCGGCAGCTCATATTTCTACCAGCTTAATCAATAGTCTGTTAGAAAGTGCTGGGTTATGATAGAGAGGAAAATGAAGAGGGCGCGTTCAGAGAGCGGCGTTGCTTCAGAGCGTTCGTATATTATTACATTTAATCCCAGCTGAGGTCAAACAAAGACACATATAGGCAGCTATACTGTTCATAGAGCCCTAACTGGGATATTCATCACTCTCTTTACTTTTCCCTTTTGTTGCAGGAGTATTACATCACCACCCTCCCCACCCCACCCCCAAACTAATTTCCATTCTTATCAAGCTTTTTGTGTGTGTGTGTGTATGTGAGTGTGATAGCAAAGTCCACACAAATTGACCTGTTAGACAATGCTCACAATCTGCTCTTAGGCGAATTATAAGACTGCTTCTGAGTCGAGGGGTAGGAGTATGAGTAGGATGCTCGATTCTCGGTGTCTTTTATCAGTGTGGGGCCTTTGAACAGACACTAATCCATCAGTGAAGGGACTAAAGCCAGAAAGAGGTTTTACTTGCCCCCCCCAAACACACACACACACACACACACACACACACACACACACACACACACCACCACTTCCCGTCTACAGCTTTGGTTTTTTCCAGGAGTCAGCTCGGTGCCCTGTACTCCTACTACACTAACTCTGCAGATGCCTTCTCTGGGCTCCTAAAGGAAAACATTTGCTTTTGAAGTCCCAGCTCGCCTCCTGCCCTGCACTCGCATCCTCGAAGGTGTATGTATTTGGCTTTTTACAGACGCTTAGTACAATGAATTATATGCTCGCTCGGGCTCGCCCGGGACTCACCGATGTGATGTTAAGTGGCGTAATTAAGATATTTCGCAGTGTCTCTTGGGGAGGGAAATGTCAGTGGCTCAGGGTTTGGAAGATTTATGCCCCTGCGCTTAAGTGTCTCTCACTGCACACACACTGAGCCTGGGCTTAAGCATTTTGGAGGCTTGCTTACATCCTGCTCCGGTTTGTGTACTTGCTCACAAGCATGCGAGGGTCACACACTTGGCCTCACGTTTGTGTTGTGCTCATCCTCAAGCCATGAATGAATTGTCTTTACAGCAGCTGTTAATGTCAGAAATTCACACCAGGAGCGGTTTGTTTAATTTTTTTCTTTCCCCCCCAAAAGTTTCTCGCCATGCCTCACATCGCTCTTAACAAAATGCAAGACCAGTCATAAACTCCTCTTAAAGGCATGCAAAGCTGTTCACAAATGAAATGGCCCGTGTCTTTTTTCCCCCCCGCAAGGTGAAATTGATTGCATTATTTGACTAATAAACTGGGGGGGAGGGGTGGTGGGGTACATATAAAGAGAGCCAGTGTATATATGAAAATGGAATCGCCCCCTCGAGGCAGCTGCATACGAGAAATCAATTTAAGGAACGGCTAGAGTCAGCAGGGCTCTGGATTGTACAAAGGGCAATCTCGGTGTTATGGATATGCTATTTATTTGCCTGCAAGTTTTGGGTTTTTTTTTTGCTTTTTTTTATTCCTCGTGCCCTTTAGCACTCGATCTGTGCGAGCCCCAGCATCGAATTTGTACGTGGTGTGTAAGACAGGAGGAGAGTGTTATAACACCTGGATACGTGAAAAAAAAAGAACTGCCAAGCATCTGTGCTGCAGGGGTTTTGTCAGCTTGCTGGGAATGAAATGACAGAAATAAAGGAAAGGAAATGATCAGACACTTTTAGATATGTCGCTGCAACATATATTTATATTTTTACCTCCTACATGTGCAACTTAGTTTTTTTTTCTTTTTCCAAACTGAAAGACTGAAGAACTATTAAATTATTAAAGTGTAGGCTGTGTTACCTTGCCTGCGATGAGCAGCTCCAGGATACAAATGTATGTGCGTTGTAAATAACCCTACTATCTGTACAAAAACCACGGAGCCACAGAACAAATGCTTTATGGACCAAGGCGTCCATGGACCAGGCTGCCTGCTCAAAGTGGAAGTTTTTTCTTTTTTCTTGCAAGAATGTCAGTGAAATGGCTGCAAAACAAGCTAAAATGAAAAGAAAACTATTACAAAGAGGCTATAACTGATGGACAAAGATCCTCAAAAGGACAAAGCAATGGCAAATGACCACAAAGATCACAAAGAGAATTTAGAAAAACCACCAAGCATCACAAAAGTACCGACAGAAAATGAGCACAAAGCACAAATACCTTTTTTGCTTTCAGTTTGGAACCAGCTCTGTCTGTGCCTTTTGAGAAGGAGGTTAGAGAATATATAGTGAAATTGGTGGGGTGGGGGCATCACAGCTGAGACTTTCTGTGGGTTGCACTCCTCCCATAGCCACCATATAGAGATTGACAGACCACGTGCAGCTACTTTTTTGGGGACAAGCTCCTATCTTTCAGTGTAAATGTGCAGGATTGGTTCTTGATTAGGTGCTACTAGTGTGTTGATAAGAGGTAATAGAGTGAAGTTTCTACTAGTGCTGTGTGATACTGCAAATTTTGGTATAGATCCAATGGCAAGTAACTACAGCGTTGGTGTGGCCGATACCAATACTGATACTTATGTAGGGTAGAGCATTGTGTCATGACTAATGAGATGAATAATCATCAGTGACCTCCAAATTACCAGGATTTTTACTTTTCATAAAAGTTAGTTAACACAACAAAATACAACTTTTTCATGTACTTTAAAACTGGGTTTGAGTTGGAGACCTGGAATGTAAATGCGCTTGTGCCTGAAGCATTTTGGGTCACCTTCTGTTCTTTAAATGTGCTATATTTCTATAAATAACAGACGTGGCATTCAACACAAAAAGGTTCATGTTTGAGGTTGAGTCCCCGCCCCCCCCCAAAAAAGTTTTATGTAACACAGTTCAGTGGGTTACATACTGAACTTAGAGGATATAAACGAAGTATCAATCATGTCGCGCTTGTATCGATCTAATACCGATACCAGCGTTGATATCGATACTATCAATATTTGGATCGATCCACCAAGCTGTAATTTCTACTACAAAAGGCAAATTTACCTCAAAAAGAGATCAAACAACAACAACAACAAAAAAAGAGAGAGAAAAACATTAACAATAACAATCAGCTGAAACCTCATCTGTGCAGGAGCTTAAAGTTTCATAATCATTCTATGAGTATAAAATCCTTATTGGAAAGGTTAATGATCATCTGCAGACTCGTGAATGGAATGAACTCTCTTGCTTTTAGGTAGTTTGGAGTGTTGTTTGTTTACAAGCCATATTCAGCCTGCAACTCTGTAAACACGATTAGCAGATTAGCATTTGGGGTTAAGATAGCTGTACGCTCATGCTTATAAGGAGGCCGATTGTCTTGTAGTGACACGTTTTGGGCTTTTAAGTAACTTAAGTAATATCAGAGGTGCTGAGGGGATAAATGGCACTCCAGCTACGCGCTCCACTATGTGAACATTTGGCATATTTTGAAAAACCTCAAGTTATTTGAAATCCATGAAGCAAAAACAGCAGCATGTTCAATAATGCCCTCTGCCAACCTCAGTCTGTTTTCAGTCAAATTACCCATTATTATCATGGAAGTGACTAATGTTCTCCTCGGGGAGTCTCTCCCAAGCAGAAGCCAAGAAAATGCACTAAGCAGTCGGGGTCCTCTTGCAGGAGGAGTTTGGCATTGCTCATTAAATCCTATATTCTGAATCCCAGAAAGGGAAAATTAGGCAGGATGGAGTGAGCAACAGGAAGATTTATATGAGGGGGGTGGGGGGGTGTAGGAAGGCAGGAAGAGATTATGTTTAAAAATTCATTCAATTCAAGTGAATCTGATTGCATCTAGTTAAATTGCATTGCCAGAGATTGAATCAAACTCTATGGAGTCTCACTGTGCCAAAATTAATAAAATGTAATTGAATCCTGTCGAGATGGAATCAAATTAGGCCAGACTGATGTGATTGGTGGAGGCAGCTGCTGCATGTTTCCGTGCACTCCTGTGGGTTTGTCTACTGTTTTACATCAGTTTGGTGCTAGCCAAGCAGGAGACCCTTTGGCTCCTGCTTATGTGTGTCCTGCCAGTCTAAATGTCAGTCTAACTAGCAGGCTAATAGGCAGAGCCAGGATGCCAGGGTGACAACAGAATCAGTGGGCACACTGGCTGACTGACAGATGGATGGAGGAAAGTGGTAACAGTGGTCTTCCTCTGCCTCTACTCATGCTCACTCTATTTCTGTAGATCAGGCATTCACACACTCTTACTTCACAGGCCACTTCTCCAAAGCAGATCCCCTCACGGGATGCAACCCACTCGGTCTGGGCCTGACTTTTGGGGATGGGTGCCGGCAGGCACAATTAAATGAAGAAGAGAGGAATCAGGCAAACGGCAGCAGTGTTTCAGAACCGCTCTGGTTTGTGCTGTATGTTTTGAGTGACCCACTTAAACCGCATTAATATCTGCACTAACGCCTTGGGTTTTGCTTCACAGTGGGCTGACGTGAATCACATGAGACTTTTTTTTTTTTTAAATTTAAATGACATAATGCAGCATTAAATTGGAGAAGAGATCCTGCTCATCCCATTCTTTGACTCGACTGCTCTGTTATTAGGACAGACTATTGAAAAACTGACTATTTTTGGTGATGTCACCCATATTACTCAGATGATGCCACCATTTTGTGCTATCTATCCATTTGTAGTGAGCTGCAAAAGCCATGTTTTCACATTTATGTTTTATTTTGAAAATTAACATTGATACATCTGTTCATGGAAAGCTGGTGAAGGAACGCAAAGGTGTTATCTGATGTCATAAATTTACTGTGATTTGAACTGTAGGTGTGCATGTACACTGATTTAATGTTGATTAGCACTGATAACATTAATGTGCATCTGTGAAATCTGTCAAAAAAACAAACAGAAAACCACGAAAGATGCCAAACCGGAGCCATTAAAAACAGCATCCTGTTATCATGTAATGCTGTGTGGAAGGCAGATTTTTGATCCAAACACAGGACATGGAGAACAGGACTTTAAAGCCTCTTTTCCATTAGTACCTACTCGGATCAACTCGACATGGTTCGCGACTATTTTCAGGTTTTTCCATTAGGTGATAGTACCTGGTTCCAGGCACGTTTTTAGTGCCTGCTTGGCCGGGGTTCCAAGTGATCAGAGCAGGTACTAAAATGTGACATTGTCAGACTGCATGCCACTGATTGGCTGGTCAGTAGTGTCACTTCATGTGAGCGTGTCATTCACAAAAATCAAAAACACCATTTTTGATACGCAGCAACGGGGGAAATGGCTGCAAAATGCCGTGTTCCCCCAAGTGTGACGAAAAGCTGTAGACCAAGCAGCAGGTATATTCTTGTCTCAATGTCCACTTTTGTTGTAGGGTTCGGAATTGATTGATTGATTGCATATTGATTACGTTGCGAGACGCTCGGACGCATTGCTATGGCAAGGACCACACACATTTAGAGGTACTAAATTGTAATGGAAAACCAGTTGTGGCGAGCCGTGCCGAGTCAATCTGAGCAGGTACTAATGGAAAAGGGGCTTAACTCGGACGTTGTGGAACAAAATGCAAAACCCAGGCAAGACAGGAGCCAGGAACTTACAAACCAGGAAATTATGGGAAAAACTAAACAATGCACAGAGCACACAGCACGAGGGACAACACAACAAATGGCAAGGGGAGAGTCAGACAATATTTATCTACAAGGTTACGAGGTTATGAAGCTAGTGGGACTATCAAAATAAAACAGGAAATAACACCAAGGATCCGAACTTGACACAGACAAAAGGTAAAAAAAAAAAAAACACTTAAGCAAGATGACTCAATATAACAAACTATTGCTGGGAACAGAAGCAAGATAACTAAAACTAATAAGGTCTGAGAATATAAATACAATTAAACCAACCAGGAGTAAAAGCTACACATAAGAGAATACAAAAGTCAAAATACAGTGGAAGAATACAATATACAAAACTCTGGCCTACTTGGCACTTTTTCATGTTTTGACATGAAAAGGTTTTTTACAAGCTGTTTAATTTGAAAAAAATGTATTGATTCCGATGTTAAAACAACAGATGACCTGCCAATAAAATGGGCAAGGCTTTAGCCAAAAAAACTACCGCCCAACTATTATACGTTTTTTAAAACTGATACTAACATTGATATTTGAAATGTAAAATTAGACCATGTTTCCTGTCTCTTGTCTACATGTTTAATTTACGTTCATCAGGTTTTATACATGCTGATACAGATACATCAACAAACAGCTAACATTGGCAGAAAATATTGGCTCTGCTGATAGAATTGCTAATTGCATATTTTATTACATGTACCACAGACACGTTGCAACGCATGAATCGCACTTTAGTGTTTATATGCAACAAAGAAGGCTTATCCCTATGTCCAAATGTTCTCCGTTTCTTCTCTGGCTGTTACATAATCTATGTAACAGAGGAAAGAAGTGTTTTTTAAATTGTTAAGTAAAAGAGTAGTTCAGAAATGTATATGTATTATTCACACTTCAATAACCACCATTACCTTGCCACATGAAACAGAAACATAACCCCAAAAAAACCTTTACAAATGCTTCTCTTTCTGCTCCTCTGCTTGCCTTTGTATTACACTGCACCTGGTATAGCAAGTCACTTAAAACTGATGATTTTCTTTTAAACAAATTGTTCAGTTTTTTTAAACTGTCAGTCACGTACACCTGTCAAGCCTTGACTAACACATATTTGAAGTGATAATGATGACGCATATGTTTTTCTTCTTCTTCTTTTTTTCTGTAGCGCTGCCAATTATTTTCCCAAAGCATTCAGTGTGAGGAAGTTTTAATTTTTCCTCTCTTTATCCCATTAATGAAATTTGCACTGCGTTAAAACTTCTAAAACATGCCTAAGAGTGTGCCTTTTGCTAATATGTTGAGTGCATTTTTTTCTGTGATTTTGCAGTAAATAGCCTGAGCTCTGCAAAAACTAGGATATGGCCCCAAAGTGAAGAAGAGACAGAACTTCACAGAAATTGGACAGATGCATTGAAATGGGTGGTAAATTGGTACAGACGCTGGTTGGAGGCTTCACAGCAGATGTGCGCACAGTTATGTTAACCCTCTTTATGAGTCATTGGTAAAAGGATTTTTTTTTCGTAAGAGACTGTAGCAGGTGAAGGAGTGGAGGTGTACAAACACAATGACAGAAGAAATTTGGATTCAGAAGGCAGTGGGACGGACACAGATGGATGACAGCTTAGCAGACAGCTGAATGTGCCAACGCTGAGAGATAGGTAGAACCATAATGAAGAAGAGCCATCTATTGACAGCCAAAGAACAGTATTACTCAACCTGCTTCTGATGAATGTGGGCCCCATGTTGACTTAGCATTAAGACTGTGTGGGCCTATGGAGACTGCTGGATGTCGATATAGTCCGTCATGGTGATTGAGGAAAGGACTTATGTTAATTGTAGCTGTGCTGGCTAGCAGACACTAATGAGAGAGTGGTGTGGGTTTTTTTGGATACACCTGTCAATGGGACAAGACAAGCTAGGGAGTGGTTCCAATTACTTTAAGCACGCTTAAAGGTGTGTGTGTTGTGAATTTGTGTGAAATATGTGAAAAAGATTTGGATTCTAAAACTTAGTTTTGGCAGGTTTGTACCTGAATGCTTATGTAGTACAAATTCCAACCCATCCGAATGATCCAGGGGTCGATACTGTCGGCCGATATTAGCTACTTGCTGCTGATAAGTGAAAAAGAAAAGAGTGTACATGAGTTGTTATATATTATCATTATTAGTTTTGATGTTGCATAGTTAGACCACCAGAGGGCATTCTACAATATCCCAGTTTACAACAATCTGCTGATCCAAGCACAGCTGGGCAGAGTGTGAATAAGTAAATAAATCTATACGCATTACAAATGTTATGGAAATCAGTTTGTTTCATCTCTCTGAAAGAAAATAAGTATTGGCCAATGTGTTGGCATATTAGATTTTTAAATCACCGAATATGGGTGTAGGTATCAGTCTTAAAAATCCTATATCAGTCAGGCTCTAGTACAGATAGAAATATGTCTTCATCTCTGAGATTAAATACTGGCAATAAATGTTTGATGAGTGATGAAGTGTTTAGGAGTGTCAAGTCTCTGCAACAACGTTCAGATCTTCTTGGTGCAGGATAGTGTGGAGTTTATAAGGTCGTTAGGACTTTACAGAGGTATTTTACAGAGGTATATTTGTTCCCATCATAGTAATGGTTTGTGTCAATTTCAAAGAGGTTAAAGCTGCAGCAACTTTGTAGTATAAAGACCAACTTTATTGACCAATGCCTTTTGGTCAATGGCCCAGACCAGACCAGGAATTCCTTCAAATATGGTGTTCATACCAAAATTTGAACTACAAATCAAATTAGAATGTTTACATAGCCTGTCTGACACCAGTAATAAGAAGATTAAGCCTTGAAAAATGTGTTCTCACACAATATCATATTTTGTTTTGCCTAAGACATGGAAACAAAACATCCAAAATCATTAAATATAGTTCAAGTGAAAATGACAAGAACATTCTGAAGCTGCTGGGATTTATTATATAACCATGTATAAACATTACAGCCATTAAATACTGTCCTTATTGCTATATCATTAAAAAAAAAGTCCTCCTTTAACAACTTTAGGTAATTATCATTATTAATTCAACACTAATTAACACTAAGAACACAAAATGTTCCTATTGAAAAACTCTCAAAGCAGTGGTAGGAAATCTGTGTGTAGGACTTGCAAAATGTCTTTCTCGCACTCTCAGAAATTTCACCTCAGCTGCTTTTTATAATCTTATGACTCCCTCCAACCCCTCGTTTGATCTGTTTTAATCTCAGTTAGCTCTTAGTGTAACGTCAGTTGACTCAGAATAAATCTCTATTGGCTTAAAATGAATGGCTTCTAATTTGGTTATTTTTAGCTTATTTTGTTATAGTGGGTGGAATGATTGCAATGTACTTGTATTTATATAGTCTAACTGATCACTCAAAGCTTGTTTATACATGTGTTCATACAGCGCTTTGTTCTACATGCTTCATCTACCTCATGTCAATGACCGATTTAGAGTCATGAGTTAAGCGAACATACCGCTGGACCTTAACCTTGAGGTGACAGTGCTAACCACTCCACCACCATGCCACTCTTTCAGTGTCTGTATCAGGACACTATCTCTCTCTGACCTCTGTATGATCTTTGTTCGTTAAGTGCATCACATACGATCAGTCCTGTGCTATTTTACTATTACACTTTTTGGAGATTCTCCCGTGATCTTTCAAAGACCAGCAGGTGCTCGTCTCTGTGGGCAAAGGTGACAGAGACACAGACAGTTCTTAAGACACTCCCCCTTGAACCCCCTTTCCGTCATTTGACCCACACTGGTAGATTTAATATCCATTAAACTTAACCCAGAACACCCTTATTGTACAAAAATGTGTAGCGTGTACATCCAACTATTCTCTTCCGCTTCTGCAATTCAGGCACTTGGGATGGCTGAAGCCTATCGCAGCCATTGGTTATTGTTTTTGCTTATGAAAATGATTCTCCCAAGTATTTCCAATGAACGGAAAAAGAGCATTGTAACTCACACATCAAAAAGCTCCTTACATTTTATTGTTCTTGTTATTGTTTCTCCATAGCGGTAGGGTCGCATCTTATTATCACTGGTGACTTAGCACTCGCAGGATTGAAGCCTTAATAAAATAGCAGGAATAAATACATTAAATCAGCTCTCATATGAGGCGAAGATGGAAAAAAATCAAACCAAAACGCTATACTGAGTCATGTGAACCAGATGCTCGGTTGGCTGTGTCCTCTTTTTCTCTGCTTGCCTTGCTATCTGAGTTTTCCTGTGGGCTTACAGTATTAAATTATCTTCTGCTGTACTGTGTTGTATTGAATCTATCATATTTCCTTGTATCCATTCATCCATCCATCCATCCAGACAGTGGGCCCTTGGCTTGCCATTCTTGCTGGTTAATTAAGCCAAATTGTGATTGATGGACTCTCTAGTGAATAGCGTGTGGTCCCGGTGCTGACCCGCCCAAGGAGATCATCCCAGCTGCCAATCACATCTTACAATACCTAATGCTCTTTTAAGCAGTGAACTGGTGTAGTCCCCCTCCTCCCTCCTTTTCTCTCCCCCACCCCACTGGTACCTGCCTGCATTAAGAAGACTTTAGGTTTGCCGGCGTCCTTGTGGAATTCGTTCTGCTAGGAAATGATGCAGGGACCATCCAGAAAAAGGGATCACTCCTCTCAGATTTCTTGCCCGGTGGCCAATATCCTTGTTTATGGGAGGCCGTTCTTGATGAGGAATAGATGAGAGGAGAGTGAGCGATAGATGAGAGGGAGATTGGGGAAAGAGGAGGAGGAGGGACACTTGAGATGTGGTCGCAGCGCAGCAGAATAGCTCACAGTGAGGCCAAGCAGCCTCTGCTCTCCTGATTGCCTCTCCATGCCAGACAATCTTCAAACAGAATCTCCTAATGCAATGTGGGCCAGCTTATTTTTGTTTTTATCCTTTACTCGTTTGAGTCCTCTTTCTTTCACTTTCTCCCCCCTCTTTCATTTTTTCCTCTTTTCATGTGCTCGCTCCGTTTCGTGGTCCTCCCACACGAGTCTCATCACCAGGGTCTGTAGGGGGAAGATATCCTGTTCTCCCCCTACGTGGGAAGCTTTTCAAGCAGCATCCATGCTTAATGTTATTTACCCGGAAAGCTAATGATGTTTGTTTTTTTTCCGCTTCTCAATATAGTTATTAACACCTATGGATTTTATGTTGCTTGAGTCTCTTCTGAACCACGGTGCTCATGAATTTGTTGTTTTGAGTGTGTTGTTATCTCTCAGAGTTATAATAATCATCCTGCAGGCGCTCATAAGGTGCACCAGACAAAGTGTAGGCGTGTTTTTAATTACTCTGTATATCTGCACAGCATCCTTGCTGGCCTACTCTCAGTGTGAGTACGATGGGAATGTTGTCTTCCCGCCCACCATCCATAGAGTTCCCAAGGACATGAGCCTCCATGGGAATACACAAAGAATTTCTTAGTAATTAAAGAACCTGTGTTATCTTCGCTTGGATCAGAAGATACATTTAGTGACATGCTGTCTTTCCATGTGAAATAAGATTCCTCACATTTCATAGTCCTGCTCATTCATGCACAGAAAGGCTGAATGTAGGGATCTTTACCACTGCTTTCCTTCAGATCACATTCAAGTTGCTTCTCCATACTTAATGGTAGAACTGGATGAACACTGAAATACGGAGAAGCAGTTGAGGGAGTTTTTTGCAGGAAAGTTTGCCTGTGTCCTTTCATGTGACCGTGTAGGCTTCAGGGTCTGAGTCTTAAGAGAGTCTTGTGATCTTGTTCACTCATTGTTTTGGATCAGTCCTGAATGTACCGAGCCTCCCAACAACCGAAACATGATCCCAGCATTCAGGGAAACATGGGATTGAAATTTTGTGACATGATGTACGGAATCCAAAACTAACAGCGAGCGTTTTCTAACACTTCTAAACTTCAGCATATTTACCCTTGTGTTAAACTAATTCACAGTTGGAAAATCTGTTTTTAAGGTGCGTGTTCATCCAATTTTGGCACCCATTCCCAGAGGGTTGCTTCTAACCCTGCTATCTTGTTGGCTTGAAATTCCTGTTATTGTGGTCATACTTCAACAGGACTTTGTAACAGACCCAGATTAGATTTCTCAGAGCATGCCATGTTGTAGGAACAGAGTGAATTCCAGCTAGCTAAAGCCTGTGTATTGCTCCGAGAACCAAGATTGCTTTTATTTCACGCTGCTTTTCATCCATCCTGTAAAGTCTGGAGTAGGTGACCAGAGAAATGATAGATCGTCTCGGCTCTTGAGGCAAAAAGCCGCAGCCGTGGATGTGAAGAAACATTGCAGTGCGCCTCCTCAGTCAATAAGCAACAAGAAGCTTTGCTGGAAGCTGCAAAGGGGAATGCAGCACTGGCTGTCGCAGCTATCTCCCCAAGGAGGCGGCCTGAGCCACAAATTAATAGAGCACTCCCACATGATCGGGGAGTTTCATTTGGAACCGTCACGCTACATAAAGCCCTACAGAAATGAGGAGTTCACAGAGGTCCCCCTCTACTTTCCCAAGAGTCCCCAAATAACCTGTGTGATTGTAACACTTTGCCCACTGCTTCCCCACCTTTGCACCTCCCTTCTTAATGCTCAAAGCCGTGCCCAAGCTCATCCTGCTTCAATTAGCACTGTGCATTGTCTCCTTTTTTGCCCATTTCAAAGTGCACCATACATATCCTTCTGTGCCTTTGTGCATGCTTGATTGTGAATTACACAATAGTCATTGGATGGTTCCTAAAGTGCTCGTACAGTTTGCTATGTGACATTTTCAATCCATATGAATCTATAAATGATAACAATTAAAAATTCAGAATGTGGTGACATTGTTTCCTTTCATCTCACATTCTTGATTTATTGGCTCGTCTCAACACTTCTGCATATTTCTTCTCACTTACTCGTTTGACAACAGCGTGAAATGGTTGGTGACAAACGTGGAAAGTGGTGCGCCCCTGAGGCCCGCTTTACTCTTATCATTATCTTTGCAATGCCCGAGATTAGACACAGCAACCAACTCCCTCACAACAACATGCCTCCGAGGGAGGATTAACACAACGACTAATCACTCAACTCACTGGACACAAAACATACAGTACTGATTCATATTTTGTCACAAAGTCTAGTTAATTAAAACCTGGCGTGGAATATTTGCTTGTGGCGTAACACAATGTACAAATACATACAGCGAGAGAATAACGAATCGTTCTTTGTCTCACTTTAACATTTTGCACAATAGCGGTTTTAGAAAATATTTATGTCAAAGCATTTTTTTAATGCTTGCCATGTTGCGGGGTATTTAAAAGCCATTTACAAGATCACTCGTTGTGATCTAATCCACAGCTGGAAGATGAATGATGGTACGGCAATCATCTTTCATGACTTTGAGTGCAGGCTCAAATATCTACATAGTAATTGGTGCTTAAGGTTTTGCAATGTCTCTTAACTTGACAAGGCCAATGCCTATTGACTTCTTATTAGTGATCACTATTGACTATAGCTGGTAGTTTCTCTTTCCAGCATAAAAAGGAATTTTTTGGCAGCACTCATTGGACTGATATGAGCAATGGGAAAATCAAAGGAACTCAGTGAAGATCTAAGAAGGAAAACTGTAGATTTAAACAAGTTGGGAACATCTCTAGGAGTGTTTCTAAATAACTGATCATCAGTTTAAACAATTGTATGGAAGTGCAAGTTATCTGGTTGTGTCATCGTTTTGCCAAGGTCTGGAAGAAGACACCAACTGTCACCTTCAGCTGAGAGGAACTTGGTTAGGATGTTCAGGAACAATCTGGGAACCACCAAGGCTCCCGTCTGCCATGAACTGTAAACTGCTGGAACACCAGCCTCACCGTCCACAGCGAAGCTAGTTTAACAGAACCATGAACCGTGAGGGTGCTCACCAACAAAAATGCCCCTGCTCCAAAATCAGCGCCTTCAAGCTTGACTAAAATCTGCAGCTACCCACATGGACAATACAAATGCCTTGTATTGTAGTGTGCATGAGAGAAAATCCAAAACAAATAAGTTGTGCGCCAGATTCTTGTCTTTTTAAAGTGCCCATGATGAGTGCATTCAAACATCTGACCACAACTGTACTCTGCATACTAATGTACTACTAATAGCAGTGTATTAATGGCAGTGTGGACCTGATGTTTGGTTGGTATGCTACTTTGCTTCTGAGAGAATTCAACAACCACTGAATAAAATTACACACACTGATGGTCCTCTCGGGATGAAGTCTGTTGACTTTAGATTCTTCCCTCAGTTTCACCATTAAGTTGAAATATTTGTTTTTCAGTGAAATCAGCCATAAAACACGGCTGTTGTTTCCATCCATCATTTGTTCCTCTACTAGAATCCATTCATCAAGTCGGAGAGGAGTTGATGAATGAATACAAAAAGACCAAAAAAACATTTCTTTTTTCATTCCCATCTATTGAGTTTAAATTAGTGGAAAACTGCCTCTTCCATAATGAATTCTTCTCACTTTAACACGTAAATGATGAAAAATATTAAAGAGGGACTTTGAATTGAAGTTCATTTAGTGCAGTGGTTTTCAAACTATTTTTTGAGAGGCCGGAAAAGAAGAACATGACCTCTATCCCCTAGTTTTTATCACAAATTTAAAAAAGGATCTAAATTCAGTTTAGGTGAAAAACACTTGGCTATTCAGTGAAGCATTAGTTTATATTTTTACTCTCACCTCTGTTTAATTATGTGTGAGGAAACTAAAATGCAACACCAAAACAAAACAGCCCGTGAGTTGAAATGATCATTTCATGACCAAAAGAATGTTAACACTGTTGAAACGCCTTAAATGTTAAATTCTTTCGTTGCTTTTACTGTTTTTTATAAACACGATGACAGGACTGCAGGGAATCTAAAAAATGCACCAGCCGGCGTGCAAGTCTTTGGGGCCGAGGTCACGGATTTAGTCAGTTCTGAATTTTTCATGTGAAATCATTATTTGTGCAAAAATGCAACCAGACAGACACGCCAACACTACTGTGCAAGTGTTTTAGCCAAGACATGCAGCCAAAGTGATAAAGAGCTATCTTCAGTGAAAAGATGAACGAGGAGTCCTGCAACAGATGGCGTGGGCCCCCACTGTGCCTTGATCTCAACATGATGGAGTCGGTCTGGGATTACATGACACAGAAGACTCTGAGAGAGCTTTAATCAAAGAAGAACTCTCCAAGATGTTTGGAACGACCAGGCTGCCTTGAAAAACTGTGCACAACTCTACCTAAGAGAATTGGTCCCATTTTAAAGGCAAAGTACGCTCACATCAGACACAGATTTGATGTGCTTCCATTTACTTTGTAAAGTTAGAGATAAAGAAACAACATTCACTGCATTATTTTGAAGCTTCTTCACTTGTAGTGCCTAAAACTTCTGCACAGTACCCTATAAGCAATTTATTTCTGCCTATGTGACATAAAGAATTCCACTGTTTGTACTTTGAAGTTTGCCCTGTGTTGTTTGCCAGAGATACAGTACAGTGTAACAATTTCCACCACACTGCAGACCGGTCCTATTGATCTATTGTCTCAGTGCAGCAAACAATTTTGCTTTTCTCCTTCGCTTTGGTCCTCCTCCTTCCAAGAATGACTGTCTGTTAGCTTTATGAATACCGATCACTGCTTCTGCTCCTTCCAATCCGAACCTCTGTCAAAAAAAATAAATACGAAAAATACAAAAAGAATGTTTTCAAAGCAATTATTGCTCAAGCTGTATGTGGAGTTAATACAAATAAAGCTACACAGGGCTTTACATTTTTCTAAAAAGGGGTTGTATGGTAGACAGAAATACAATAAAGTGTGGAATTATGTAACCAAAAATGTAACCATTCTCTTCTACAGTCAAACGCAACAAAAATTGATAGGAAAAAGCTTCTTTGCACTCAACAAAGAAAGCTCTTTATTTATTGACAGTGGAGATACCTTTTTCAAAAAAGCAAAAGAAATAGAAAATGTCTTAAATGATCACTTCAGAGGTTGATAGAAAAGGGTTATCACATGGGACATAGGGTTAGGTGGAATATGATTTCACCGTATCACCCAATGCTTTTGGAAAAGACAATAGCTTATCAGTTTTTATCATGGAAAATATAAGTGAACAAACCCATATGCTTTGAGTCTGGTGAATTCAAAGCAGAAGCAGGGGAACTCATACAAATAAATGGTAATCAGGAGCAACCAGGGATTGGTAATGTGTGTGTGTGTGTGTAGAAGATAATTTGATTTAAAACTCTTTGGACTATATTGCACTTTTAATCTGTTATTCCTTCCACTGTCTGGAGACACAGCAACATAATTCACAGGTCCTACCAGTCCTCCTTTAAGGTTGTTGCCAACTTGAGAAAGGCAGATTTGATCAAATACAAGAACACTTCTTAGAAAATAATTTGATAAGAAAACTGAAGAGTTTCCAGCTACGTTTAATGTTGACTAAGGCGGATGTAGCGCAGGTCTTAGAGCGGGTCATCATCATCAGTTGGAAGGTCGGTGGATCGATCCTTGACTCTTCTGATATCTATGCCGAAGTACCCTTGGGCAAAATCCTGAACACGATGTATCTACTGGTGTTTGAATGTGTGCTTAAGCAAAAAGAAGACTGAATATGTGTGTTTAGGTGAATGAGACTTGTAGGAGTAGAAAGGTGCCATGTAACAGTCCAAATACTCTTTAACTAAAATACAGTGGAATCTTCTGAACGCAGCAAGATGTAGTATTCATTTGCCATATAGACAATCATTGTAAGCTATTGTAGTTAATTAAAAATTGTTTTAATGATGAGTTATGGGCACAGCATGTTTCATCTTATAGTATTATAAGCGACTGGCTTACAGTATGTAGCAAGTGGGGTGCCAGAAAATCAATACTGAGAAGCAAATCAATACTAAAAATGACTATTGGATTAGACATTCATTTAACAGCATTGCTGCCAACAGTTCACCTCCTCCAGTGGACATAGAGCTTCACACACCCCCTCCCCTCACTAGCAGCTGAACGCAAAAAAAGCAAGTTGTTGTTCACAGCACTGAACACTGACACAACACACTGACACTTTGCAACATTTAAATTTTTACATTCTGAAGCTCCATCTGTCAGGAATTTAAAAACTTAATTTATACATAAATTCATATGCATATCCACCACACCAGCATTTTTTTTTGGTTTTTCTTCCCAAGCTGTTTTCTTTAAAAGCGAGTAATGAAAACATGGAGCTCTGTACCAAAATTGGTGAAATTTACACAGAATTATTATTTTTTTAACTGCAGTAATTGAAAAACCTTATTAGTTTTGGGGATTTTTTGCATACATTTGTGTTGACTGAGGATCCTCGGAAACAACTACTGTCACCGCCAGTTGAGTGTGTCTCACGTCACTCACGGACTGATAAGAGGTCTAGAAATAGCTTGCGATTCTTTTTATTAATAGCACAACAACGTCCCACTCAGCTCTGACTTGTTACAAACTGCTACCCAAACACAAGCCTGGGATTTTTTTTTTCCCCAAAGCCCCACCGGTCCCCTGAGTATGCCTGCTCTCCTTATCATTTTTGGGTAGGTAGGTAGGTGTGTGGCACATCTGCTTTGCCCCGATTTTAGCACAGGGCTTACATAACTCCTCAGTTGTGTAACCTGAGAAAACAGGAAACAGAAAGACAAAGTTGCTACAGTATCCCAGACTGCGCTGTGCCTTGATTTGTTATGTGGAGAGGTAGCACGCTCTGATTTTGTGGCTAGTTGAAAGTGTTAGCTGTGATGGAAGCGCATGGTGCTCGGCGTGACGCATGGCCCAGGCTCTGGCGGATGCTGTGTCACTCCAAGGTTGTTAAATGGGAGTCTTTTACCTTTTATAGATTTGGACAACGTGACTCTGAGGCTTCAGCACCTGAGTACTGCATCTTCTCGACAGGACTTTCTCTCTCCGTGTGTGTGTATGTGTGTGCAGAGGATACGCGGCTCGTTTCGGTCATCCCACTGTAAAGCCTGACACTGTGTGTATGTGTGTAAATCAAATATGATTCTTGCAAGGAGCTGCTAAAGTGGAAAATGAGTTATAAGGCAGACGGGGGAGGAGGTAGGGGGATTGCGGCTGTGTGTTTTTGTTTGTGAGCATATTTATTTCAGGATTTTGCTTACGCTTTGATTTCTGCTGTTTTTGGGTTGTGCCCCTTTCTAGCTCAAGGCTCGGAACGTTGAGTGAAGATGCAGTGCCCGTATCTGCCTGCATCAGCAAAACTATATGCAAAACAACATGCACGCAGGCATGCAGTCAGAGTCTCTCCCTCTCTTTCTCACACACGCACACACCCGTATTTGAAATTTCTTGGAATCCCTTAGTGCGGTATTATGGCCTGCCCTCGGCTTGAAATCTTGAGATAATTGCAAAAAAAATAAAGTTTTAATTTAACGTTCAGCCATGCGGCGCGTGTCCCTGCAATGACGAGAAAATCAGATGAGTGGAGGAGAAAAGTTCAGACATTGAATCAAAATCAGGACCTCCCAGCTAGCCCGCGATTATAGTCCAATCATAATCACTTGGCGGGATTCCTACTTCAGTAAGTGATCATGAGACAGCCCGATAGTCCATCAGTGGCTCACAGGGAGGCAGATACACTCACTGTAACCGTACTCACCATGTTCAGCCATCTGCGGCGTCTTCCTGGCCACACAGAGCTGCAGAGCTCCTGCGGTTTTCTGGGAGAAATTGTATAAAGCTGCAAGGAAGAAAAGCTGAAAATGAGCACCGAGTGAGTTCAAGGGTGTAACGCTCACCGCTGAGTTCAATGTGAAATGTAAATTTCTGAATACACTGATCTCTGCGGCACAAACTAAGAATTCATTACATTTTACAATCCGGCAACTTGTCGTGCGATTCGGTATGCTGATTATCTGACAGCATGCATTGGGTGTACGTCTGCGTGAAACGGGTGGTGCGAGCCGCGGCTCAGCGTGAACTTTCACGAAAACAGCTTGACATGTGAGCAGCGGGAGAAATCAGCTGCTCCCACCTCTGCGGGAGCTGTACTGTAAAGTCGCTTCAGATTTCACTCTCGCCTCACTCTTGACACCTATCTTGTAACGCTATTTTCCCCGCTGCTGTTTGTCGAAGAAGCAAGCCTGCACGCCGTGATATCGAACCTTCACCTCCCGATGCTTGAATCAAACTCGGCTTTACTCCACTGGGCTCACCGAGGAAGTCCATCAAACTGAAAGCGTATGACAGGCCTGTGAAAGTGTTAGAAGAGTTTCTTGGAAAAAAAAAAGTCTTTTCTGCCTTCATCTGGCAACAGCTCATGCACTTTGACCACAAACTCCACATGTTCGCCCATTTTAAACTAGTGGGAGTCATGAAAAATAGCCCTGTGTTAGTGTGCGAGGTAGAAAAAGTGGTCATTGTTTGCAGGGTAGTGCCAGTGATGCTATCGCTGGTAAGCTGCTGACTGGGTTATTGTGCCGGGAGCTGCCAGAAGCAACAGAACCACGGCATATGAATCTCAGTGGGGGCCGGTTAGAGGGATCGGGTTTGTGACACCATGTGCATATGTGCGTAATGGATCTGCAGTAGTGTGTACTAAGATGGCGTTTAGCATAATGACCCTCCTGGTAGCATGATCCTGGCTCTGAAAAGGAGCAGCAGGGTTTTAACCACCATTGATATCAATCTTGGAGGACAAGGTTGATTATTTAGTGTAAACTGACATAAAACTGAGGGAAACAAGGCTTTAATTGCTTGTTTTTTTTTTTCTGATCAGCCATCCACAACTCACATGTGCTTTGATGACAAGAAATTAAATTGAAAATGCAAATCTCAACATGCCTAGAGGGGTGTACTGCAAAGCCAGTTCAAAGTAGTCAGGGTTTCTTTGCAATAGCTGCATGGACACAACCTAAAACCCAAGTCAGAGATAACAAGTATCACGACAGAGACTGCCAGCTTTCTTTGTTAACTCTTTCTGCTTCAGGCTCTGTGTGCGCTCACATAAAAAGTGGCATTTGAAGCATCCTTTGACTTGGACTGTTCTGCACTGCATCAATAACTAGAGACATTATCAGAGGAACAAGTGATAAAGATCTATAAAGAGCATAAAAAATTGAATTCAACACCGCTGCTTCATATAGGATGTTAAGCGTCATGAATATGTGATCAAAACAATTTGCTTCCATTCATCTGGGCCCAGGTCACAGCGGCAGCAGTCTAAACCACTTCTTCCAGCTCTTCCAGGCAGACACAAGGAAAGATGAAGCTGTAATCTCTCCGGCGTGTCCTGGGTCTGCCTTGCGGGCTCCTCCCAGTGGGACATGTCCGAAACACCTCACCCTGGAGGGGCATTGGAGATAACCCGGTTAGATGACAAAACCACCTCAACTGGTTCCTCTCAATTTGAAGGAGTAGCAGCTCTACTCTGAGCCTCTCCTAAATGATCAAGCTACTTGTTCTTTTCACCAAAAGAAGATCATTTCTGTCATTTGTATCTGCAATCTCATTCCTTTGGTCACTACCCAGACCTCGTGGCTGTAGGTAAGAGTATGGATGTAGATCTACCGGAAAATCGACAGCTTTGCTTTCATGCACAGCTGTGTATGTAACTGATCATTTTTCTAATCTGCATGCTTTTATATATTTTTTATACAGTTTCTGCATCTCTAACTGAATAAATGCAGAATTTTACAGCTGGTCTCCATCCGGTGGTGTTGATGGTGGTGACATATTTCACTGGAAGTGTACTGTACTAAGAAGAATCAGTGAAAACATGGCAATTCTGGATGATTTTAAACCAACACTCTGAACACATAACCTGCTCCTGACTGCGTTATGTAATCACCAATGTAATCACCAAGTTACCAAGGTGATTTCGTCAGGTTAAAAGACAGCCACCTATGTGACACAGAAAGCTCAGTAACCTCCTTTTGTATGACAGTCTTACTATTATTCGCGATGATGCTGTGTGCGTATCATTTAGGTATCATTGTCTCGATTAAAACACAAGCACCCACAACATTACTAGCAATTTAAAACTCCACAGGTTTCATTTATGTCAGGATGTATTATAACAGGTTTTGGAAAAAGAGGTCTTTTTAAAAATTATTTGTATTTCTTTTCTAATCTATCCAGCCACCGATGCCTTTTATGTTCTCTTTGAAGTTTGTTGTGAAAAGTTACTGCTAAGAAGGCGTCATGGTTTTGGATTGTTAAATTTAGATTCAGTTTTCTCTCCTGTGAAGTCCCCTTTGCCCAGCCCTCAGAAATATCACCTGCATTTCACCTGCTACAGGGGTTCCTAACCAGCTAATCACTCCTGCAACACTTGCCATCAAGCATTCCAATCATTTCAAGTGTTCCTAGTATTCCACATGATTCCCATTGACCTCCCTAGGCATGTTTTTTGTATGACCTCGGATATTGCTTTTTTTTTTTTATTGCCCCTAAAGGGCTTTGCTCACTTTCACTGACTGCGTTTTCGTGCTTGAGCGCGTGTCCGCGTTAAAGGTTGAATTTAGGAATTTTTAGTTTTCCTCCTGGTTCTGCATTTTGGTCTTCTTCCTCTGTGAACTGATACAGAAAGACCTTGAAGCGTGAACAATTAGTAAGTTATTGGGCTAGGCATTGTGCCAAAAGTTTTGTATCTGACTAAACAATTTTTTAGGGAAATTAATGCAGAACATTAAGTAGTTCCAAGTTCTAAATATTCATAATATCTACAGGAAATCTGCCAGAAAAATAATGCTAAACCCTTCAGCTGTACCCCGGTGAAGGTTTGCATAGTCTTAAAGGTCCTCGAGCTGGCGATACCTTAGATCTGTATTTGCTGTGTTACATGATCTATTGATTATCTTTAGTGTCGAGGCTATTGGTCAAACAAGCAGTTTTAAAGCAGTCCAATCAGGCTCACGGAAATTACAGTTTAACAGGCCTAAAGATTTATTGATTCATTGAAAAAAAAAATCTACAGAATGGCCCAGAAGACGACCTCAGCATCCTCTGTGGCGCCTTACAGCAACTTCATTATAGCAAAGGAGAGGAGGTGTGTTTGTAGATTTATTAATGTGTCCACCTGTCATCCACGTGGTGACACAGTACGGTCCATCCCATGTTCATTTCCTTGTTCAGTCATGTAAGGAAGATGTAAACAGCAAATGCGGCCAGTGTGGAAGATCAACGGCAAGGGTGTGAGTGTCGACGAGATGAGACCTGTTAATGAGTTCCCCGCTCGTCCGCTGCGATCACTTTGCAGTTGCGTCGTCTTGATGTTGATCGTTTCCATTGTTTAAATTCCTGCTGGGGGTCGCTAATGTTCTCATCATGCAAATCATAATGGGAAGAAAACTGCAGGCATTCTGTATGTAAACTATATCAAATCTATAACCGCAATATAACATTATATGTAAGTATAAACATCCTAATTAATGCTGGCTTTATGTGGCAGTGAGACAGTGACTGTGTGTGGGTATGTGTGCGTCCTTCAGGCACTCAAATTTGGTCGTACAGTATTTTGGTGTGTGTTAAAAATGCAAGTCTGATGGCTCTATCTGAGACTGTGTGCGAGTGTGTGTGTGTGTTGGGTTTGCGCGTGTGTACACATGCTCGTGCGTGCATATAGACCTATGTGAACAAGTGATTTATGGGCTGTTTTTAATCAGGCGGTAGAAAATGTTATTAGACAGCCTTCTCGCGCTCCCTCCGCCTGCAAATGAGCCGGCCCCTGCTGCACCCTGGGATAGCCTCCTGTAATTAGTTCTGGGAACTCACCTGTTACTGAGGGAGATGGTGGAAGAGGAGGTGGGGGGTGGGGGAAAGAAGCGAGGGACATGAAGAGAGGATGGAGTGAGAGGGTAACAAGCAGACAGATAAACAAACAAACAGAGAGGATTGAGACTGGGGGAGGAGGTGAGGGAGTTCAGGTTTGGGGTGGGGATGGGGGGGGAGTGAAGAAAAAGCACCAGAGAGAGGGAGAGAATGGGTGCAAGGATGAGGAGAGACACTGGGAAAAGAAACTGACCTCGGCACCCCTGCAGCTCTTGGTTTGCTAGGCTTCTAACAAGCTTGCCAGTGTCTACCTGACTTTTCCAGCATATATTAGAGCCGAATGAGGCTGGGAGAAAAACACACATCTCTTTCTCTCTACAGTCTTTCTATCTTTTTGAATTGAAGACTGTGGGATAAAGACCCATTATTAGTCATTCACTCATAACAAGAGAAGGTTGTTTTCTTTCAGTAATAAGATATTGCAAGAGAAAAAAAACGACCAGCAATTGTTTTCCAAGCACTTTGAGGCTAATTGTTCTGCTCTGAAAAACCCACAACAATGACTAAATTAGAAGTTAAATTGGCCAAAATTCTAAAGTCCAAAAGTGGCTTGTGAGGCAGATAATCTAATTTTTTTGTGTGTGTATTGTTCTATTGTTTGTCTAGATTTCAAGGGGTAACACTTTTTGCCCATATTAGGGCTGAATACTAATCAATAGCTACTATAGCGATTGCTGGGGAAAAACCTGACACGTTCATTTTCCACCCTTTCAATAGAATATGAAATATTGATTGTAGTTTTTCACAGATGTAAATGTGTTTTACTACAGAATGTTTGAAAAGCGATGCTTTCAAACAAAAGGTGCTAATTTAAAGCAGACACTGATCAATAATTTTATTTTAAAAATTGATCAAATATCTAGGTAAGGAGAGTGTCAAAATTTAACAAATATTTGGTTTTGTTGAATGTTTTTTGCGTCTTTCAGCTCTTGTTCCTGTTTCAAAAAACACAACTGTTTAATTTTTGACAGTTCTGTTATCTGCCCTCTTTTGGACAGGTGTAGGCAACTGTATACAGCTGTGATAAACTCAAACAAAATGCTCAACTAGCTGGTAAATAGTGTAGTTTCCCATCAGGCAGGTGTTTCCCTCAGGAGTCAGTGAATACCAAAAGAAGAGTAAATATTTAAGAGGTGGTGAGAAACACCACTTCAAACAATCATTACTATGCAAGTTAAATAGGTATACTTACTCGTCACTTCATTAGGTATGCCTTGCTAGTAATAGGTTGGACCCCTTTTACCCTTGGTAATGCCTTCTTCTTCATGGCACAGACTCAAGGTGCTTGTAGATTCCTCAGAAATTTTGGCCTGCAGAGTTTTAGGTTGAGTATCCATAATCAAAATCTGCTTTTCCACCACAATCTGGTGACTCTCAAGACAATCTGAGTACAGTGGATGTAACACCCTGTTTAAGAAACTAGGTTGGGATGATTTAAGCTTCGTGACATGGTACAGAAGACCACACCATCTGAAGATGTAGTAGCACAAGCAGAAGACCACACCACCTTACCGAGATGCTTACCCAGATGATGTGGTCTTCTGCTACTGAAGATGATGAGATGCTCTTCTGCATACCTTGGTTTTAACATGTAGTTGCTTGAATTCCTGTTGCCTGTTGCTGTTGCTGTCTTGACCATGTCTACATGTATAAATGCAATGTGTGATTGGCTCAATATTTATGTCTGTTTACGAGCAGTCGAACAGCTTAATGAACTTAGCGTGCCTGGCTAACTGTTGATAGTACAACTTTATAAAGTAATGTTTGTTGAGTTCCAGCTGGTAAAATAAACCCCAAATTTGTAGGCTTTTTGGGCATGACTGCCTGATAATGCTCCTATCTGTATTGCACCATAACTTACAAATGATTAAGGACAGTGCTATACGAACAAGTCCAAAACCAAGCTTGCTGATCCGTTGTATGCTAGAGTGCCAAGTAGCCCACAATGTTGTCTTACAAAGTGGATATGGGTGTTTCAGATAATCCAGGAGTTTCACTTGCTATTCAGCTTCTTTGAAATATATTTTTTCTCTTTACTAGAAGTAAACTCACCACCCTGCCAAAATCATCATGTGACCCGCCTGTTCTCTGGTGCATCATCGAGCCCTGATGAATTGATTGTAGCTGGTCACAGGCTCTCCTCTGAGCATTGCCTTGACAGCCCATCAGAACCACAGGCTGTCAGGCCCAGCCAAACACCCACATAAACACTTAGACAAAAATATAAAAACAAGAATAAGCAGCACAGATGTATACAGTTCAGATCTGCACATATGGAGACACAGATACTGTATGAACACACACGCACGCACACACACACACTGCACATCACCAACGCTCCTGACAGGCCAGTAAAAACATAATGAAATATTCAGTAAGTCTCACTGTGGTTTGGGTTCTACCTGTCTCAGCTCTTCTTGTTGCTTTGTGTGAGTTTGTTTGCATGCGAGAGGAAGAGAGGATGTCTGTTTGCATGTTGGCATCAGCCTCGTTCAGACTTTTTCTCTTCAAAGATAAATTCAGCATACACGTGTGTATGTAATGCACGTGCTGCACGGCAAAGTGCATCTGTGCTTGTATATGTTTGGTGTATCTCTCAATTCTTGCTGTCATGGTTGTGCGTAATTGGGTCTGAGCCAGCCAAACCTTTTGTCTGAGTGTTGCCTTGTGCTTACATCAACTATGTTGTTCTTGTAAATAACGTACCCGAGCAGACAAACTTAGAGCCAGACTTTTCAGCCTCTCTGTTTCCAGCCCCTGAAGCACATACCGCGCATGTTTTTTCTTCACCTTTGAAATTAAAAGGCTGTTATGGATGTTTCTAGCCAAATAATAAAGAATTAGTTTAATTGCAAGCTTTTCCTCCGCTTTTCATCAAATTTGGTTTATTTGTTTATTTAAAAGGTACACTGCTCATTAATCAACATAAAAAACTGAATTAACTGAATAGGTTATTTTTCATTATTTCTCTGTGGCCTGTTCTTAAAATGGCATCCTGTTGCATCAAACAGCAGCCATTCATGAGCAAATATGTTTCTTTACAGCTTGTGAATGATTTGGTATTTCAAACATTTTCTTCAAGAATAGGAAAAATGATTTCATTATCTGACATAAATGGCTGCAACACAAAGAAAGACTTTGTATTTTAAAGTCTTCTTTTTTCTCTTCTTTTAGCTGCTCCATCTCATCCTACCCCTAGCATCCTCCTCTGTCACACCAACCCTCAGCATGTTCTCCTTGAACCTCCTCCGAGACTCCTGTTTTCCTCCTTCCTGTCAGCTTTATCTTCAGCATCCTTTGTCCAATATATCCACTATCCCTCCTCTGCACACAGCCAAACCACCTCTGCCTTGTCTCTCTAACTTTGTCTCCAAACTGCTCAACCTGAGCTGTCCCTCTGATGGCCTCATTTCTAATCTTGTCCATCCTGGTGACTCCCATTGAAAATCCTAACATCTTCAGCTCTGCCTCCTCCACCTTGGCCTGTACTTTTGTCACTGCCACAGCCCCCAAACCCGTCAAAGCAGGTCTCACTACCTTTTTTGTCCGCTGTCCATTGCTTTGAATTGTTGTTAATCCCATCTACCTTCACTACCTCTGCTCCTCACACCTTCCCACCTGTCTCCCTCTCAATCACAAACATGTATTCTGTTTTGTTTCTACTGACATTCATTCATGTTCCCTCCAGAGCATAAATCCACCTCTCCCGGCTCTCTTCCACCTGCTTCCTACTCTCACTACAAGTCGCAATATCGTCTGACTCCTGCCTGGCCTCATTTGTTAGCCTGTGCATCACCCAGAACAAGGAGGGACTCTGAGTAGATTCCTGACCCTCTGTCAGTCCTACTGCACACCTCACCACTGTCTCACTGTCCTCATACATGTCTGCATCACCCTCACATACCTTGCACCAGAGAGAGAGGACTTCCTCATGCAGTACCAAAATTCTTTTCTTGGCACCCTATCATGTGTTTTCTCTAAATTAACAAAGACAACTCATTCTGGCCTTCTCTATTCTTCTTCATCAAGACTCTCAAAGCTATACTGCTGCTCACTGACTGTCACCTCTCTTCTTAACCATTTCTTCCTTACTAATCTTCTGCACTTTCTGATTCACTAACTGTCCTCCATCCTTCCTCATCTTTCTCATTTTCTTCATTCATCAGCTTCCTAAAGTACTCATTCCATCTTCTCAACACTCTCTCTTCACTCATTAGTGCACGTTCATCTCATCTCCATCTTTTCCAGTTTAATTTCTGCCAATCCAATCAATACAAGAGGGTATCTATATGAAATCAGATGAGATCAGCCACCAGCAGAAGTCATCGATAGCCTGGGAATGTCTTGATGAAGAGCTCTTCACATATAGCAGAAAAAATACTGTAGACCTGTTTTTTGTGTGATGTTGGAGAATAAAGATTCAAAAGTCTTCCTGCGATTTAGACCAGAAGATTGTCCTTTTTATTGCAGTTTTAACTTTTGGCAGATTTAAGGTGTTATCTGGTCATCATTGGTGTTGGAAAATTACACCTCTCTAACTCTCGACTGCCTTTGTAGAAGGTCTTTTGCACAGTAATATCCACATGATTACTCCCTTGCAGTTCTGTTTCCTCCCACTTGACTTTAAAACTTCCTTTCTCTATCTGACTCAGACGACTGCCACTGGAGACGGCATCTGATGATTAACAGACCATATCACCATTGTAGCATCTCTATGCAAATAAGGGAGCTACTTCACTGGTGTTAAGAAGAGCGAATACAGAGGGCACTTGTTAAGTGGCTGCCATAATAATCCTTATTAGAGCAAAATGGACAATTTATTTATAGGAAAGGAATACATCAGCATATTGTAACTAAACAATTGAAGTCAGTAATGGCCCTTAAATGATTTATGCCTTGGAAAGAAAGAAAAGAAAGAGGGCCTTTGATAATGCAAGTCTAAACAAGTTTCACACTCGGGGCATATTAGTTTGAAACTTTATGATGTGTTGCTTTGCAGTCAAAGGGCCGTGTAATTAGGGATGGGTACCGGTATCCGGTGCCATGATGGCACCGGTACTGACATAAACGGTAGTAACCAGACCGAAACCAGCGCACATTTCGGTGCTTTATTTCGGTGCTTTTTTTTTTTCTTGAGATGTCATACACTTTGGATTCTAGCCAATCATTTTACCTTTACAAGGATAGTAGGCGGGCCCAGGTACGTACGTTCTTTTAGAGCAGAGCTACAGATTAAAAATGCCCAAGGCGAAGCGATCAAAAGTCTGGCTGTACTTCACAGCAAAAGATGCAAACTCAGCAGCCTGCAACAAGTGCTTTAAGCCCCACGCCCCCGGTACCGCGAGCAAAAAGGAGGAGATCATGTTTAATCGGTTATAACACGGGGTGAGAAATATAAGTCCAGACATGTGTGGTATCCACAGAAACCTCTGAATCTCAGCTAAAATGTCATATAAACCATTTCGACAACCACCAAACTCAACGAAAACAAGCCATGATTAAGTGCAGTTATGTAAATGCGCACAAGTCCGCTAAACAAACAAGGCGAACCAGAAATTCTCCAGACTTCATGTAACCGGCTAAAGAAAAGCTGGTTATCTTCCAGAGCTATCACCAATTCCAAACACCAAGTTTCACCACACTCTGACCAAAATTCACTGAATGAGCCGCAAAAGAAGACCACAAAAACACACAGCGGCGCAAATGCGCTAAGACAGAAATTGGCTTACAGTCCAGATTTCCTCCGTTATTTTCGCCGGTAGCCGGTAGCCATGTGATTATCAGCAGTTGCCACGCCTACCTAGCCGCATCAGAGCCGTTTTCCGTCAACAACCTCCATTTTAGACTCACCTATAGACACGTGACTGGACAGAGTCACATACAGTAAATTTGGGCCCACATGGGTTTTGGCCTTGGAACGTCTGATTGGTTGAAGTAACGTGAACGTGGCATCGTTACTGTGACTCTATTGGCTCAAACAATTAAAAAGAGGTGTCAATCATGCAAATTGACCAAAAGAAACCAAAGTTACAGCCCCTCAGAGTTTAAAGGGCCAGAGGCCAATTAAGTGCTCCATGGCAGAAAAGGCCCATTACCATGTAAAGTGTGGTTAATTCTTCAAAAACGTATTTTTAAAAAAAGCATTTTTTGGCATGTTAATAAAATTAATTAATGTCTGCTCTTAAATACCTAAAAAAATCAACTGGCATGGTGTCCAATTGTGTGCCAGAATTGGACATTTTTGTACAACGTCTGGATATTCATGTATTGACAGCGCTGTAATTTTTCACTGTTTCACTTTAAAAACATAAATCTTTGCACAGATGATGTTTATATGTTGTTACGGTTCTTATCATTTTGCAGAAAAAAAGAGACCGCTAAAAATAAAAACATAAGAGGTTTTTGGACGAAGTTTGTGTTCTCCATTCTTTAAGCACCGGTTCGAGCACCGTTTAAGCACCGGCACCGTTTCAAAAGTACCGATTTGGCACCGGTATCAGATAAAACCTAAACGATACCCATCCCTACGTGTAATATTACTATAGTGAGAGACACTTCCAACAAAAGCTGATATTTCTATCTGCAGATTCACAACAGTGACAATAAACATGGCACTGATTAAGTCAGACACAGCAAGAAAGGGGGTCGAGGTGGGTTGCAGAGAGGCTTGCAGAGACATCAACAACAGTAGGCAGGCTAGAGTAGCCTAAATAGAGCACTCACAATCATTCCTCAATTTCACAATTGGATGCATAAAAGAGTAGCATAAAGGCTATTGGTGGAGTTTATTTGGCAATTAGCAAAATGCTTTCATATTTAATGGAAAAATTTTACTTATTGAAAGCCTGATAGATTGCTTAGAGTATAGAGTAAACTTTGACAGTGACGGATGGGAAAAGCACTTGCTAGCTAGCATTGCTGTCCAAAGGAAAATTAGCAGTTTTATCGCTTCCTGATTAACTGGTCTCATGGTGTTTGCGTGTGTGCAGACACAGTCTAACAGACATTCCAATTCTGGTTGTTTCTTTGCTTTCATCATCAAGTCTCCATTCAGCTGGTCCCCACCAGAAAATAGTTTGCATTAAAATCACATTTCTGTGGAATCTATACAAGAGTCTGAAAAGTGCATATAAACCTCATCAGACCAGCAGCAAAATTGATTTTTCTTCTACCTTGTAACCTCTCAGCTGCTTGGCTGCTGATCCATTTGCATGATCCATTTGCATTTAATCTGCAACTGTCTTAGAAGACAAGAAAAAATAAGGACTAGTGATGCAATAAATTTGAATCTGACGACCCAAAAAACAGAATTGAATCTTTTCCTCAGACATTTGAGGCAGTCTGTTTACAATCCCACCCCTATAACAGCATGGCTTGGAAAAAAAAAATCAGAAAATTGACACCTATGGGAGCAGAAGAGATTTTTCACTCTGTCAAACTCAACTCCTGGCATTTTTCTTCATTGCGTATGAAAACATCTTTATTATATATATTTCAAATCTCACTTAGAGGCAATAATTATGTAATTGCACATGTGTAAAAGATATGTGTAGAATCTAAACATAGACCACGCCAACATATAGCCATAGCTTGTGTTGCCTGTGCACCTTTGAAAGGATCAACCTCCCTTAGGAGCTGATTGAGAAAGCATATACTGTTTTAAAAAAAAACATATGTGGCAGCCTCCCATCTCCTGCTGTGCTTTGAAAGTCTGTTCCCATTCACCAAGACATATCATCCGGCACAGCACTGCGAGAGAAAAAAATTCAAAGTATATGCTTTCCACAGTCCTTAGCAGTAAGTAAATAACAGAGAGCAACTTCTATTGATGAGTGTACTTTGCTGGAGAGTAAATATGCAATACCTGAAATAATACACAGTGTTTGTGTTGGAGGTCTGGCGATGCTTGTTATTCCTCACTGATGGACTTTGTAAAAGGCTTTTCAAGTGTGTTTTGAAGCGATGTTGATGTCCAAGCACTCAAAAAGTAAACTGTTGGATTTTTGAAATTCCTTTTTTGAGGCAGATTATAAATAGCAGGCAAGTAAAAGGTATAAACAGCTGCAAAGCTAATATATTTACAGCTACGAAAGTGTGAGTAAAAGATTAAAGGACTAAAGGTATTCTACGGTGGCTCTGTTTTGGTTGTAGGTATGAATGTGAGTATAGATGGTTATTTGGATCTGTGTTAGCACTATGACAGACTAGTAACATGTCCAGGGTGCGCCCCGTATCAGCTGGGATGGGCTCCAGCGCCACCATTGTCCTGAGCTGGATGAGTTGAAGAGAATAGACGGATGGATGGAGAAGGTGAACTGGCCAGAACTGTGTGCCTGAGACAACCACATTAACGATATTCACTCCTTCTGACATCTTATGGAGCCGAGAATAGAAAACCTGAAGCAAATATGAGGATCCACCACGATATGCTCGAGTGGTCTTCAAGGATATTACAGGCATTTTTTTACTTATGTGACTTTTTGTGTGTTGAATTTTTATGTTGCAAATCAAGGTCAATGAAGTTATCAAATCTGGTTTCTCACCCATCTAGGGTAAATATAAATATCTAAATATATTTATGATATATTGTGCTATCTCTAAATGTACCCTGAATATGGCTTACTACATGCCTCTGGTATATGTTTAAAAATGGCTTGCTGTCACTTGTGCTAGTTTTAGGTGAACAGGGCATATCATCAGATATGGTCCCACCAACTTCCATTTCACTATTTCACTCATTTCTAGAAATCCTGGGTAAGGGGGACCAAATCGCCTGATCTTTGCTTATTGGCACGAGGTAATAAGCTGTTATCACCAGTGAAGTTACCATGTATGTAAAAAAGTAAAGTTTCCCCAAAGTAATGTGAGTGTGGCTAGTGAAATAAAACTGAGCTTTCCAAAAACTAGCTAATAGTCACATGCAATCCCCTTTTTCTTAATAAACAATTTAAAATATCGATTTTGTTTTACTATTTCTTAATGATCTGATGTGTCAAAGTAAAATTAGAAATCAGGAACACAACACTGTATGTATGCGCGTGTATAAGTTTAAACTTTTTCGTTATTTTCTTCTGAATTTCACTGCCAGGCGTTTAGCTCTTAACTTGGACTATGAAAGAAACAGGGGTTCTCTAATCTCTTATAACTTGCATGGTTTGCTTTGGTTCGAGGATTACGTGGGCCTCCATAAACCAAGAAAACATTTGACTCCATTTCAAAAGCCAGTTCATATTTATATTAAAAAAATGTTAAGAAGAAAAACAACACCTTGTTATAAACGGGACCGATTTTCTTAATTCCTTAAAAGTTGCCATTTTTGAATACACCGTGCATTATCACTTTTACCTTTTCGCTAATGCTCACCTGGAGCATAGCATTGGATAGCACGGTGCCAGGGTGGAGGAGCAACACATCCATGGAATGGGATTACACTTATCTGCTATTAGAAAAGCACCTGGAATCATCCCTGCGACTGTAAAAATAGCTCAGTAATCACGTAAGTGGTTGACAAAAATAATTACTGCTGGATTAGAGATTGTCAGATCATAGAGGGGGGATTCTGGCATTACATGAAATGACAGTGTAGACCGTTTGTGGATTATACAGAATGGCTTATAGTGTTCAATTAACATCAACAGAAATGTAGTCCAGGTGCAAACAATGGGGAGTGGTAGACCTTCAATTCTGACCTAATATTTCATTACATTCATCTAATTAATTATGCAAATTGAAGTAATTTGTTATGCTTATGTTTGCACATGAAGCACTGTTTCATCACTGTTTGTTTTGGTTTCATATGTAACAGATGGGTTGCATGCCTGTATCTGCAGTGCATTCAGCACCCATTAGTAGTTATGATGCAATGTTCGAGACCCTCTCCTCGAAGACAGAGTGATGGCCAAACACGGTCCCTCCATCCCAAACACATGTCGAGTAGTGTTCATTAGTCCCACCATTCGGAGAGGTTCATAAATCACAGCCATCTGGAACGCTTTCGCTGCTGCAAAGCAGCACGCTCTATGCACCCCACACCTCCCCGTCCTGTGTGCTGCTGGCAAACAGCCAATCAGATAGCAGTACCATGATGAGTACCACGTCATGGCTGGGCCAGGCTGGAAGCAACACGGCACACAACCTTTATTAAAACTTTTGTTTTGTTAGAACCGGAGACTCTAGAGTGCCTCACTCCAGCTAATGGAAAAGCTGATTTAGAAGAAAGAGTGTCACACTCGAATGCAGATGCTGAATTTTAAACACAAACAAAAGCTAATGTGATTTTTCAGACACTAACAAGGTTTTACTCCATAGTGCAACAAACATGGGATTGGGGTTAAACTCTCTTTTGGACTTACATTATTTGTCACTGAATTGCATATAAAGTAATTGTGCTCGTTTTCAATCAGCAGACATTTTTGAAGAAATGATTCACTCATTTTCGATATATACCTTCAAAAAGAATTTATTTCTTGGGTGACAAAATTCAAAGTCATGTTCTGTTGCAAGAATGCCGGTGAAAATAGAGCGAAGCTTCTGTCTCAGCTGAAGAGGACCTTGGGGGGAGAATTTATTTGTCAAGGCTGCGGGTGACATAACTACATCACAAGTGTAATTTTTCAAGTGTTGCCACCAAAAGGAACTGATTTGACAGGCTACCTATGTGATATGCATAACTTGAAGTTTAGAATGAAACTGAGAACAACCACCAGTAAAAACTGTTATTTTCTAATGCCTGCAACCTGGCTGTTACTTTTTTGATCTCAAACTCAAGATCCGGCAAAGCAGTTGCCAAAGCTAAGCAAGACATGCATTCCAGAGAGAGACCTAAATGGATTTCACGTGGAACTCCTTTTGAATTTGATGGCAGCATTATGTCTGAAAAACGTTGACACAGGGCCATGTTTACCACTGTGTAATGTCTTCTTTTAACAGCAGTGCCATAGATGGCTGGAAACTGAGGACTTCTGAGAGAACACAGTTGGACTATACTTGTCTGATAGAGGATTTTAGGTGCTCACCTAAAATCCTCTATCAATTCTGGATCATGTTCACAAATGACTTCTTCCTTGCCTGAGCCTATTGAGTCTTTCACATGACAGGAATGATCCCCGTTTTTAATGCAGTGCCACCTGATGGCCTAAAGACCACAGTCATACAACATTGATATTTGCCCCTTGCATAGAAAGATTTCTCCACATTCTCAGGCTTGTTTGCTGATATTGAGGAACATTTTTCTGAAATTGTTCCAGAATCTGTAGACACGGCCTTTTTTTGCAGATGGTGAACCTCTGCCTCTCTAAGATGCTCTTTTGATACCCAGTCATGTTACAGACCTGCTGCCAACTATGCCCCCCCAGCTGTTTCTTTTAGCACCACTTACTTTTCCAGCCTTTTGTTGCCCTCGTCCCAACTTTTTTCGAGGCGTCTTGCTTCCATCAAATTTAAAACATAAAGCAATTTTATATGTTTTTTTCTTTTGTGGGTGAAATATGGGTTTATAGGATTAAAATCTCTTTTGACTTATAATTAAATAAGGAAAGGTTGTTTGGAAGAATTGAACATAACAGAAACTGATGCTTGTGTTGGTGAAGATGAAGATGGAGCTCTGACTGATATGAGGTATAGACAGGGAGGAGGTGAGTCCCATGAACACGAGTTCGAAATGGAAAATGACAAAGATTTAAACCACTCAGAGTCGAGGCTGATTGGTTCAAAGATGACAGGGAAGAAGATGATTGGACTAGAACAATGTTGCATGGAGTTTGACAGTGTGGGAAAGCAGTAGTGATGCAAAGAATAGACTAGCAGCCAAACGCCCAGGAAAGCAGGCAGATGAGTACTGATCTTCATTACTGAACATCTGCATAAGCTTCATTTTACACATTGTACCGAGCTCTGGAATAGAGGTTGCAGCATAAGATGGAGGAGCCAGGGTGGAAATGGGTCTCAAAGTGGATTGCAGAGGCAGGTGTAACTGTGGCCAGGCTGAAACAGTGACACACCAGAGGGTGCATGCTGGACCATCTAGTGAATAAGGCTTTAACACACAATATAACATTTTCATGAAGTAAAATTACAGGACCTGGACAGCGTAGCAGCACCGGTGGTCTAGTAATGGTTCAAGAAATGGGAAAACATGATGGTAATTTGCTTTTAGATGGCATTAAAAAAAGTTGGATTTAGAAATGTTTGTGGGTGTTCTGATTTATGTGCACATGCGCACAGATGTGTGTGTGTCTGAGTGTATGTGAATGCCTGCGTATTCAGGTCAACACCTGTAGCTCCTGCTGAGCATGAAATGGCTTATTTGCTTGCACAGATTCAGTTCTGGTGTTTATAATAAAAATGTGCTTTGCATGTTTTTGGAGCCGAGCTTATCACTTCACAAACAGAGGCCTGCGTGCACACACACCCTCACAAAGAGCGATTAAACACACAAGTGGTGACTCCGCTTGATGCCATTTATCCCCGATGCATCTCGCTCTGCTGGCATTTGTTCTCGTGTTATTTGCTGATGCACAAGCCAAACAACAAAGAGGGAACCTAATGGGGTGAAGAAGAGCATGATTTCGTAACAGCTGATAGACACGCGACACCTAAAAGTCTTTTTATTTTTATTTGATTTGATCTATGATGCCCCTGCTCATTTGGATGCTGTTAAACTACAACAGCAGTAAGACACAAAGAGACATTTTCAGCCACGAGCAAAATTCTCTCCCTGCCACTGCTCCTTTCCTCCGCCTCCTCTCTGGGGAAATCACCGACAGGGGTGGGGAGGAGAGTGGCGAGATGTTGTTTTCTTTCTGCTCAAGTGGCGTGTTACCCCTGCTTTCTCCCCCTCTTCTGTCCACCTGTGCCCTCCTCAGCTCTTCTCGCAGCACCATAATAATCTGACCATCTGCCGTAATCAAACTTTCCCTCTTCTTCCCCTCTTGTTCATCACTCTTCACCACTTTTTTCTTCTATCCTTCATCTGACTTTGAACCATCCTCTCTCTCCAATTTCTTTGCTTTCCCACATCCTCTCCCTTTCTTTCGTTTCCCCCCCTCCCTCTTTTGTCTCTTCCTGGATCAGCCCTTGCTGTATTCCTCATTATGCCCCCGACCCTCGTGCCTCTGTTTCCCCCTGGCTCCCATCTCCCTTCCACTCATGCTGCCCACAAGACTCCAACAGGCCGTTATTGATCGGCTTAATTGGAGGCGTTAGAATGCAATTCCACCTGTCTTCTCCGCTTCACAGCTCCGTGGGCTATTCAATAATGTTTAGATGCTCGGATGCAGATGTGTCTGTGAATGACAAAGAGGGAGGTGGAAGGGAGTGATGCCGCTAATGATGAGCTGCCGCTTTCATGCTCCCTCAGTCTTTCTTTGCCTCCTGTCAAAACTAAATCTCTCTTTCACTTTTCCCCTCTGCTCCGCAGTGTTTTCTCCACCTTTGTCTTATTTACCCATCTGAGTCTGTGTATCTATCCCCGATCCTGCTTTTCTCTCTTTATTGCCATCTTTCTCTCGCTTCCTTTCTGTTACCTCCAAAATATTCCATGTCTCATTGTGGCTGAAAAGGGATATTTCGAACAGACGGGATCCCGTATTGATATTCAAATAATTCTCCTCGGGGAGATGACGCGAGGCCATTGTCTCTCATCCTTGATGTGAAAACTTTAATTCCTATTTTCTGCACATTTTGCATGCATGAAATAAATCCCAGACTAGCTGGGAAAATCTAGTTGCGGAGAAGTGTTTTCCTCTCCATCAGCAACTTTTTCTGCATGTACCCTCAAGCAAAATATTTAATCCCCAGTTTTAATCCCCAGTTTTGCTCAGCGCCCAACAGTACAAGGTTAACAGTATCTTGTGCCGCTCCCAGCTATGAAAGTGTGTTCTTTTTCTGTATCACCTGATTCATTCCTGACAGCACAGCATCTGGGAACTGACCACTAGAGCCACAATTAGAACAGTAAGTCATAGAGCTGCATAGATAAACACAGGACTTAAAAAGGGGGGGAAAGTCATGTTTTTCCATATGAAAACACAAATCCTCCCTCCAGTTATGAAATTGTAGGCTTTATTTACTTAATCATGTTCTGCTTCATCCATTTATACTTTATATTTGCATACATTATGTGTCGATGACTCCCAGGCATGCACTTGGTATATTCACTGTTGAGTTAGTGTACATGTATAACAGAAGTGACTGGATAGATTACTTTGCAAAAGTCTTGAACTACATCTCACTTTATACTAAAATGCATATCTATCTATCTATCTATCTATCTATCTATCTATCTATCTATCTATCTATCTATCTATCTATCTATTCATATATATATATATATATATATATATATATATATATATATATATATATATATATATGAATTATAATTCTAATTTGAAAGTGAATATTTAGCAAGACACCTTTTTTCATCAACACAGCTTGAACTCTCTCATCAAGCTTTCTTGTCATGTCTTTAAGTAGTCTTCAGGAATAGTTCTCCAGGCTTCTTGAAGGACATTCAAAGCTCTTCTTTGGATGTTTCTGCCTTTTGTTCTGTTCTCTGTCAACATGATCCCACACTGCTTCAATAATGTTGAGGTCTGGGCTCTGGGGAGGCCAATCCATGACTGATAGTGTTAAACTGTGTGTTTTTTACCCAGATGTTTTCACTTCCTTTCCTTCCATAAGAACGGCTTCTTGACAGCCGCCGCTCTACTGAGACTATTTCTGAAGAGGCTTCAGTAGATGTTCACAGTGGGCGGCTGCATCTCTCAGGTCATATGCCAGGTCTTTGTGTAATTTTTTTCTGTTGTTATTAACTTAATGACATGAGTTTAAAATTGTGTTCATCTGTTGTAGATAGGTTTTTAGGCATGCTACTTCTTATTTTGTCCTCCACTTGTTCAGTTTTATCAAATTTTTTAAGGGCACAGTGCACACTGCGCTGAGATACACCAGGTTTGTGACAAATAGCTGTCCGGGATTCATCCTGCTGGCAGGAAAGTGCGATCTATTGTCATTTTTTAATTGACATTTTTCACAGATTAAACCAAAGAAACAGCAACAAAGTATGTGTTTTTTGTGACAGGGCTGATAGTGCCTAAAGATACAATTTAAAATTGGTCTTTGCCAAGTTGTCTGTTGTCTGGTTCATCCCTTGAGTTAGTTAGTTATGCTGGATTGATTCACAGCTCAGTGTTAAGTGGCTTAACAAACTAACAAACACAAAAACATTCCTCTGAAAATGATCGGGTACAAGGACTGGATGGAAAATGAGTGAAAAAGCAGCCAATTTCCAAAGAAACGCTTTGGAAAGACTGCAGATATATTGCTGAAGACCACTTAAAAAAATGACAAAGTCTGGCTGTTTGGAAGAAAAATATGAAGTTAGGAGCAATAACTAAGGGCTTTTGCACAGTGCTGCAGGGTCTCTATAAAATTCTGCCTCCCCCCCAAAAAAATGTGCAAGAATTTATTGTTTTTCACTCCGTTAAGGTGACATTTGTTTGCCCCTATAATCTTTTAGCAAGATTAAACTAAAACCACAAGATTGTATTTCATAAAATCTGACAGGGAGGTGGATCATACTCAGTGGAAGAACACATTAAATTTAGATCTGTATGTAGATAATGTTCTGTGAAATTTCAAGACAGTGAAAAAGGCTCTTGGCCTAGGCTGCAAGACCGTACTCTCTGAGAGCTCTTCTTGTTTTTCAAGTGTTTGCTCCTGTTGATCTATGTGGCATTCTGTTGGATCATCAGTGGTATCACAAGGACTCTTTCGCTTTAGGGTGACCAAGGCATTTTCTTTTTCTTTTTGTTATTTATTAAGCAGAAACAGTGTGCACTTTACGAAGAGCTGGATTTCTGGGAATTTGATAGATTTCAACAATGCAGGCTTTTAATGTTCCAACAGCTGAGGGCGCAGAATGATACAAAGAAGAATAAAAAAGGGTTGTTTTTCTTTTTCATCGAATAGAGCATGAATATGAATAGCTACCTGTAAGAATAAGAGTAAACTTTATGACAGGGCTGCATTCAACTGTACACATGTACCTGCTAATATGGATGCTGGGTGCACAGTTATCTTTTTAAAGGATTTACAAAATAATCTCTTTTTTTTTGGCCTTTAGAGAAAATAACCAACCTTCCCCCGGCAAAGGTTGTGCTGTGATTTTGCCTACATTTACATATAAAATGATCATTCAGAAAGAAAGTTAAAGGTCTTTTACATTTTTTTCTCTCCCAGTCTGCACCACTGCCCTCTGTGCTCCTCATTGTGAAGCAGTAGGGAAGGGATGGGGGGAAAACAGCGAAATCTACTGATAATAGGCAACAACAGGGTGAACTGAAGTTCGTGATGGTTGCTGTGAGTGAGAGGGATGGAGCTTACAGGTCATATTAATACATAAGAAAAGCACAAAAGCCTATCCATGAATGAATCATGAATGAATATTTGGGTGCAACTGTAGTAAAAATTGCGTGATTGGTTTACATTTTTATATCGACAGTCTTTAGGAAACTGATATGTTGTAGGTTTCTTGCTGTTTCTGTTGCAAAACCACTTTATACATCCATCATTTGAGATTTCTATAAAGTACCGAAAATATTCCTGCAGCTCTTATAAATTTCATCTGTGCTGCCTTAAAGCTTGATTCCTTTGAGATGTGGAGAACTTACTTACAAATCACAGTACAGCAGAAGACAAAAGACAACACTTCCTTTATTAAATATGCAATAAGGTGAGATATGCACCTTCGAAACACACAGAAGGTGTGTTTCGAAGGTGCATAGAAGACGGTATTTGAATAATCACATCATGTGATCATAAACAGTTCTGATTAGTATATAACTCCTTTGAATACCAATAATTGTGACAGACTAATACCAGCTTTGGATGTTTTGAAATGGCTGTTTTAGCGATGCTGGAAATAGCTCTGTGATGTTTTCCACTGAAATCAGGCACAAACTTCAGCAGGAAACCTGTTTATCAGGCCTAATTTTGCATTTTAGTATAATTCAATACAGACTGTAAACCAGAGCAAATGCACAATGAAACATGTGCTAGTTAAGAAGCACAGCAGTGAACATTTTAGTCCATAAATTTCTAAGAGATTCCAGGCAAGCCTCTGAAGTGCTACTGTACTCAGCTCGGTGGGAGGGCCAGTCCTCGGGGCGCGGAAGGAACAGGTGTGCCAGTTTACGACGAGCCTCACTTTGAGCCTAATTCATGTGAATGCCTCAGAAAAGGCCCTGTCTGCTTGCATCAAAGCACACTCAGCCTCTTGTTGTCTAACTGCCTCCCCTGATTAGTGTGGCTTACTCAATTTCACTGACTTTTAACAACTGGTTGAATCTTGCGCTCCATACAGTATGGTTTACCAGACTGTCTGGTTAGTCCAGATTATGGAGGGTAAGACCTCCCTCTTTGCAGAGGCATGTAATAACTTGGACATGTCCTGGGTCTACCCAGCAGTCTCCTCCTGGTTAGACAGGCTCCAAAGACCTCACCTTGGTCTGGGGAGGCATCTCAGAGAAATGCCTGAATCACCTGTTCTAGCTCCTCTGACTGAGCTCTACACCCTGTTTCTAAGGAAGAGCCTGAAACCCATAATAGGGAATTCATTTCTGCTGACTGTGTCCATAATCTTATTCTTTTGCTATTTCGGTCACTACCCACAGCTTTTGGCCGTAACATAGCACGCCTTCATCCTTGTCTCTATCTTTACCACAGTGGGCCAGTGGACCGGGAGCATAGATGAGTTGACCTCAGAGTCTTAGTAGTTACGTATGGATGTAGACCTTTTTTAGTACCTGGTTAGAAGCTTTCCAGCAGGATTGTGGCATGACTTTATGCAATCAAAGATGATTTTCTCAGGTAAAGAAATAATGAATCATAATTATTGATCAGTGATTAATGAAAACCATTCCACATTTTTCAGACTGAAACACACACACAGATGATTTAAGCAGGTTTGTACAAGACGCATCAAAACTGAACGCCTGATCACAAGTAAGACCTGGTCGAACTGAAGATGATAGAATGTCTGCAAGCTTCTAAGTCACCCTGGAGATAAAGTTGACAGAGAGACACAGCTTGGTAGGAAGTTGGATAGAGAGATAAATTGACATGTAGAACTTGATGCCATCTGCATAGCAATATTATAATCAAAATCACTCAGGTTGTAAACAAGACAGGTCCTAGGACTGATCTTTGGGGCACACCACAAGGTAGAGTTACAGAAGAGAGGACAGAAAATTAATGGCAGAATCTGAAAAAACTCCTGTCAGAGAGATCAGAACACTTTACCATTGAATGCAGTTTTAGTAAATTTATATTATATTTCGTTACACTGTCTTATAAAGTTAGGAAAGCACTGTTCAAGCCAAACCTGATGTTACTTTACACTTGAAGGAGTGATTCCCAGCCTTTTTCTCACATCTATGCATACAGCTTGTTAATTAAACTCTGGTACTGATTCTGCACTTAGTATTGACAGATACTTAAAGACCTGGAAAAAGTTGGATTGGGTCATCAAGCGTCAAGGCATCTTAAGATTTTACTTTGGTAGAATAAGTGTCCAAGCTGGGATAGGCTCCAGCCCCCTGTGACCTTGAATTTGATAAGTGGAAGAAAATAGGTCGATAGGATAATTGTCCATTGTGTTGTAGATTCCCACTACAGTTCAGAAGACTTGACATTTTGAGCATTAGCCAGTGGGAAAAGCTGACTTCCTCGCCTCTAAATAGCTCTAGCATAGCTTGGAGTTTGGCTTTGTTTTGTTGTCCTCTTGTGGAGGAAATAGGCTTGAGTCCAAAGATTGCAAAATGGAGCCTTTCTTGTCCAAGATCCCTTTCATCCTGTACTAATGTTGCACTTCAGCACCACCAAAACACCCCCAAATGATCACATTTCCTTCAGCATCCTCATTAATATGGTGTCAAGCACTCCTCAAGTATCTTGTTAGTGATTCTGCGAAGACACTCGAATAACCAAATTCATTGCTTCTTTAATCAGCATGACAGTTTTCAGCTGTGTCAACGTAATGACTTTGATCAGTTCTTTTGCCATTGCAAACTTACATTAGGTAACACATGGTGCTACTGGAACACAGGAGAGGTGGTTTCTAAATAATATACCTGTGTAGGCTCATATGGCATTTTCTGATTCCCATAACCTTTTTTGGTTGTGGAAAAAAATATGATGCTTTTTCCCCCAAAGTAAGTTCCTTTTCAAGTAACCCTAAACTTGCGAGCTGTCCTGTGAATAAGAAATATTTATTAAAGGATTAAAAACTGCAGTGAAACAGAGGCTATCATGAATTACTTTGAAATTAAATTCACATCAAAGAATACCTCTAGCATATTTTCCCACCTATATTAGTTTTTTTCTTTTAAAGTGTCAGAATATGACATAAATTATCCAACCTTGAATCCCACTGCTTTGTTCTGGCATTATTTCTTAAGGATTCCCTGTCAGTGTTTCCTTATTATTTTAACTTGAGCTCTTCTTTTGCCGATGTACTTTGGCTCTTTGATTTCACACTCACTTTCCACCGTACCTTTCTTCTTGGCAGATGCGCAGGCAGGCAGCAGTGGTGCAGCGGGATGTCCTTGAACTTGGTATTCCCTTGAAATAATTTGAACTCCTTTCACAATTCGTTACTCCCAAAGAAAATCACTCGCGCTCACTAGTCCTCATCTCACCGAGTTATTGGAAAGAGAGAGAAAAAAAAACTTGTCAAATGAAGTTGGGCTGAGCTCTCGTCCTCTGTTACAACTATGCCCTCTTTCACACTCAGCCTATAACACATAGTGACACTGTTGCTGCTCTGTGTAACTGCCTTCTACTACTCTTGGACACTCTACTATTCCCCTGGAGGCAAGTGGGCTTCAGTATCTTGCTCAAGGACACCTCTACGGAAAATGTTAAGGGAGCGGAAAGCCTTTCTCACTCAATTTCCCCACATAGATTTTCCCAGCTGGTGTGAGACTGAAAAAGGCGACCTTGGCATAACAAGCTCACTGTTGAACCTCTGGGCCACTGTCCCACTGTACCACAGTCCCTAGACTGTCACTACAAGGTTCACAGGAAGGACACTTGGTGTGTGTGTGTATAGATGTGTGCATGTGAACTCTTCTTAGACTAGTGTCAGTGCTGGTATTTCATATAAAGGGCAAGTCTTGTGTATCCTTATTGATACAGGGTGTGGACATGCATGATCCTCACATGTTGAAATGATCTATAGCCACCCAGTTCTGAAAGCTATTCCTAACTGGGCATATTTATCCTCATTCTTCTATGTCACCCTAAAATTAGATAGAACATAGGCCTTTTGGGTGGATGTTAAAAGAAGACCTTCTCTGAGGCCTTGGGCCACTGTGTCATTATGACCTGAGAGGCCTGCTCTAAAGAGTGGAAAGTACTTATAAGCAAAGCACTTTCCCACACAAGTACTTTGCTTGGACGGCCCATCCAAGTGTATTTAGCATCTCTTTTTTATTTTTTAATCCATCCAAGAGAATAACAACATTCATAATCAGCTTCCTGGAAGAAACTGCTCTACTCTAATTGAGCATTCAAAGTGCCTTTTACTTCAAGACTCATTCACCCAGTCGCACGCACATTCATGCAGGCCCTTTTTTCTCAAGTTTAAGTATCTTGTCCAAGGATACTTGTCCACCATCCTTCTTCTTAGTAGACTACCCGTTTTACCTCCTGAGCCACTGTCATCCCAGGAGAAGACATTTTTCTTGCTCTTATTTTGAAATTTTTGAAGCTGATAGAATAGAATATAGTAGTTTAAAGCTGCTGGACTGAACTAAACTTATGTTAGTAACCTTGCTGTAGCTCAGTTAAACAGAAAGATTTACATAAGAGCAACTTAAAACAGAAGTGCTCATCTTTGGCAGGAGAAATGACACCACAAAAAAACTCTTAGCGAACTCTGAATCACTTTCTTTTAGTGCAGCTCGTGCAGATGCGGGGTAAACACAGGAGAGGACATTCATTCCTTCTGAGGGAAGGATGTGATACTGCTCAAAGATTTTTTTCCTTTCTTCTTCTCACCTACCCTTCCATGTGTCAGTTTGTTTCTCTGTTTGTTTTTCTCTTTATCTTTGATCCGTCTCCATGTCGTTTCATCCCCAGCTCCCACTGGTCCTCAGGCAGGTTGAAGATCACACATCTTCAGCCCAGCTGGCCTCTTCTCCGCCCTGGGCCAGCCAGGAGGCAGGCTAGAGGGGGGGAGCTGTCCAGCTGCCAGTGCTGAATCTCCCCGACACACTGCATCTAGCATTGGCGCTGTCTGCGGTCCTGAAATGTGGCTCCCTCACCCTTAGAGGCGCAGCTCTGCCTCGCCCTGTTAGTGTGCCGGCAGATGGGGATGGGGGCGGATGTTCTGTGATGCTATTTTCATGTAACTGTGTGGATGACATGAGCAACACGAGCGCAATCTCGTATTCATTTGTTTATTTATTTTTTTCCTCCCTCCACATCTTTGTCAATTGAACGTAAAGCTAGAAGCACAGCGGGGGACGTAGGAAGGAAGGCTTAAACATTTGACAGGAATGTGTGACTCTGACAGGAATACAGCGTTTCAAGGCAGGCAGGTGAAACGGGCAAGGAAAATGTTTCCTGCTGGTTGGCTGTGCCTGAACATGGCATCTCAGGGCTCAGTGACATATTTCAGCACCAGAGCCCCTCTTTTTACAGGACCCATTGTGTCCTGAGCCAAGTGTGTGTGTGTGTCTGTGTTTGTGCAGACAGAATCGGCCCAGCACAGACTCCAATCCAGCCCACCGGATGGCTTTGATAAATGTGAAGGGGGCATAGATAGATATAGGCTAGATATTTGCACTTTTAAATGTATTTTAATACATTTTACAGCTTTTCTGCTGACCTCCCCCATTGCCAGTCAGTAAGTAATTAAGTAACAGATAAACAATTAAATAACAGAAAAGGTTTTTTTGTGCTTTTTGCTATAAAAATTTATGTTCTTTTCTCTTTGACAGTCGGTCCACAAAAAAGGTAATTGTTTGTCCGTAAACTTTCTGTTTTATAATTACAGGACAGTCTGGGCAACAAGCTACCACAATAGTTTCAGTAATTTTAAAGATTTATTTCTTAAAATTTAAGCCCAAAGAGTCGTGCTGAAGTCGTGCTGAAGTCGTGCTGAAGTCGTGCTTTTGCGATGGGGTATTGTCTTCACCACGGGTGGGCATGCACACCTAAGTTTGTGAATGCAATAACTCGAGAGCTAGGCAACATAGGATTTTGAAAATGATACCATTGGTGCGGCTACTAAAAGTCTCAGTTTGAATCCTGGTGACCTTAAACTCAAGGTCAAGGTCCGAGGTCACATTAGTATGTGTGAAAATCCAAGGTCAGGTTTTCTGAGTTTGAAATTGAGACCATTGGTGCATTGACTTAAAATCTTGGATGAGTTTAAATCTCAATGACCTTTAACTCAAGTTCAGAGGTCATGTTTTCTGAAAATCTCGTGAATGCGACCACTTAAGAAAGAAGTAGCATACGATTTTTACGTTTGTACCTGTGGGGTAGCACTGGTGTATATACTTCTTTTTTTAATTTGACAATATCTCAGGGATTAAATGTGTACTTAAACTTCCTTACACCAATAGAAAGTGGAGTTTTAGTTGTCCGTTCAACTTAAAACCAAAGTGGAAGTAAGCTTCTCTCTCTTTTACAATTTAAATTTGTCCTAATTTAGTGTTGTAGCCCCACTGCAGTTCTTTAGCACTGCAGACAAAAGTGGCTTTGGACTCCCAGTTCTGGTTTCTGATGAATTAAACCGGCTCCCTTTAGCCCAAACTATCATTTTCCCACAAAACACGCATTTCATGAGTAATCCGTCATGCCATTTGCACTGTTGGAGAGAATAAAAGGGTGCCATCAGGGAGGGAGAATGACAGATCAACCCCCCACTGGTAATCAAACCCTTCTAACACACAGGATGCCATTAGCTTTGACTTTGATTTACTTTGTACCGTCGTCAGCTCTCACCAGAAACCAGTTATTTTTAACCGCCCGTTCTTAGATGTGTACAAAATCGCAACCAGAGCCACTTGTGTTGTGTCATCTTGTTGCCTCAGCGTCAGCAAAACATCATTTTCAGATGTATTTCCGTCTTCAAGGAAAACGTCAAAGCTGTGTAATCGGCTCAGCCCGTTTGATACGACTCATTTTTTTTTTTTTTTGGTTGTTTTTCCTCTCTCCCCTCCCTCTGCCAAAATCAAAAGTCGCTGTGATTACCATAATCGTACAAATCTGACAAGATGTTTAATCAAGATCAAACAGAGAAGAGATTAGTGTTTTCATTCAGCTCTTAGTCTTTTGCTCTTCGTGTATGGATGGTTTTTTTGTTTGTTTGTTTGCAGCAGAGGTAATCCATGAAAAATCGCTGCCACCGAGCTGTTAGACACTGCAGAGAAGTCCTCCAGAAGCCACGCACACGTGCACCCACTTTCACTCACGTGCAGCTGATGCACCCACACATATTGTACTGTACATGCTAATACACGCTTGCAGTAAAAAAGAGGAAGACACAAGCCGAAGAAGAGGCAAGCGGGGGGGACTGTGATCGTGTAGATTAGCAGAAAGATAAAGCACGGAGAGCTAAGCTGGACTCCATTAATATCAGAGCTCCTGATTGGGTGTTTAATTAGGAGGCCCAGTGTTTTCTAAGCTCGTAACTTTCAAATGGACTCTGGCAGACGAGTCCGGCACTTTTTAAGCCGCTCGATACAACTTTACACGAGCGCCATAAATGTCACGACGCTCGCTTTCACAATGAAACGCAACCCTTTTAATCATTTTTTATTTTATGGAGGATTATTTATTTCATTGGGTCTTACAGTAAAAGCGGCAGGGAGATATGAGGCATTTATTTTTGCAATGACAGCCCCCTGCCGGTGTTGATAAACATGAAAGCCGCTTGTAAAAGTCGGACAAACATGCAGAAAAAGCGGCGGTAAAAAAATAAATAAAATCAGTTTATATTTCAAATCATCAATCAGTGTCATCACAAAAAGGGAACAACAACAAAAAAGAGGCAGTTTTGCTTTATAGGCTCCAGTTGCGGTGTGACATCCTGTGACTTCCAAAACTTTAAGCCATCATACGTGATAATTCGACATAATTACTCCTCAGCTTTGGCATCAAACTTCGAAGTCTGCTTTCAAAGTGTCTTTACAAGTAAAGCTCAATGCCATTTGAGTTCCTGCCCACAGAAACCTTTCTGTTCTGACTTGGCAGATATGAAACCATTAGGGCATGCATCGCTCCCTTTCACTGCGTCTTCATCTCAATATTTTCAGTTTTATTGCAGCAGAGGAACAAAAAAAGAGTTGAGCAAATAATCAACACCCGCCCTCGCTGAATCTGCACTGAAAGAGACAAAACAAAAGCTTTTCGGAAGGTCGTCACGTTTCTGAAGACTTCGCTTTGTGAACTTGTGTAAAGTTGAGGACAAACAAGCAGCAGGTTTGACTTGACAGACAAACTGGTTCACCTGTGCCTTGATAAATGAGCATTTTTCTGGATTTAGTCTTTATATTGCGACCCGGTTTCTGCGTAGTCCGAGTAAGGAGTTTTTTTTTCCCATTCGGCTGGAACAGCGTCAGTGATTTCTGGCCTCTTTTCCACCGCTTGAGTCGCCCGCTTTTGAAGAGCTAATGTAAGGATCCTCTGTTATGCTGCTTGACCTCCATCCATCCCTTTTTGTCTATCCCTCGTGCAAACACACACACAAACCCTTGGCATGCAGTGTTCCTCTTTTCTCACCCTCCCGCCTCCCCACACACCCCTCCTTCTCTCCACCTGCTGGAGGGGCTTGGAGAGCTGCTACAGGAAGGTGAAGTGTCGGAGTCAAACACAGCGCTAACCTTGGCCTGCTCAAGGGGACGAGCTCGCGCTCAGTCGAGCTTAAACACCTGCGTGCGGTCGCCAGGGATAGCTGGCCTCTCCTCAACGCAGCCCCCTCCGCTTACCGGCCCTCACTCGTCCCCCCTGCCTTCTCCCTCTCCAGCTTGTCATTAGCATATGCGAAGACAGGCGTAGTTCAAGGATGCAAAAGAAGCCGAGCGCAGGCATGCATATTTATTTGGCTTGCTGAAGCAGGAGGTGAGGAGTTTGAGTGCCGACCCTGGGAGTGGTGTTCAATTTTCACATTAACCCAGAGACACTCGCACGTAAACACGCCCAGCGTCGGGGGGGTGGGGGCTCCCCAGAGGTTACTCGTGTTTGGTGGCATCGTCGGGAGATGTAGTGGGCGAAATTGCGTGTCACTCTGTTTTGACACCACTTCCCTTTTGTTTAGTGAATAGCAAAAGTCTGTTTGCACTCCCCCGCCCCCAACAAACAAACAAACAAACAAACAAACAAACAAACAAACAAACAAACAAAAACACGAGTTTGTCTACATAGAGCAACAGGCTCAAAATGAAGTACTATGAAGTAATTTTTATCCCTTTTTATTATTATTGTTTTTCTTCCCACTCTCCTCATATTCCTTTCCATGGTGGCTCATGGCTAAAATTTAAAAAAAAAGAAAAGACAAAACAGAAGCAGCAAGAAAACGCTGCTAGATTTGATAAAACATGCACAGCCAGGTAGAGAACCTGTGCTTTATTGGCTTATTTTCTCTGTTTAGTTGTGTAGCCAGTGTCTTCCTTAGTAATAATAAAAAATGTAAGTGAAAAAAATATATTTCTAAATGAGCTTACTTGCCTTCTCAGTTTGTTAATATCTTTATTGTCATTAACAAAACACAAACAGTGGAGGCTGTTAAGCTCCACTAAGCTTATATGAACAGAGGTGTAGGGCTGCCAGAGTGCTTTGGAGCAAAGCCTCATCACTGTTTTTGCAGTTTGCATACTTCTGCGTAGTCTCTTCTGTACTGTGGTGCTAGAAGCTCATTAAGAAAGCATATGTTACGCAGGGAAAGCTCAAAGCTGTCATGTTATTTACTCCATGTTGACTGACTTAAAATTTCATCTCATGCGTTTAATAGGCTGACAAGAAAGGAAATATTACACACTCTGAGCTTATGTCAGCAGGCTCTATGTTAACCAGTAAAAAAGGAGAAGGAAGGAAAATTTTCTTTTTCTAAAAAAAAAAGAAAAAAAGAAAATAATTACTAAACGTCTATTTCTCTCTCTCTCTCTTTCTTTCTTTTTTTTTGTAATCTCACCTGCTGAGTCTAATCCCTGTGATGAATAGCTCGTCATATTTCAGTTCTTTCACTACTCCCGGCATTTTAAATGTACTGAACCACACTGTTTTTAGAACATTCAGCATTTCTTGGGTATAGGTATTAAAAGCCTTTTGTCATTTTAGCCCCCAGGAGCTCTGCATTTCTGTTATTGTGGCTTTTATTGTGAAACATTTGTACAGATGTGTTTTGGAGAAGAACCAGCATACCCGAGATGGGCTATGTCCACGACACAGGGCCCAGCATGATGTGACGTGACAGAGTCCAGAAAGTTCGGCGACAACATTCGAGTATTGGTTTAAAATCCCAACATTCCAGAATGTTGTCGCCAAACTTTCCAGACTCCATCATCTCACAGCGGGATATGAGGGGTAGAAAGGGGCCATAACCCCTAACCCTAGTGTCACTGTCAATAGAAGGCTGTTTTCAGGCTTTATGCTTTGGTACTCTCAAAGAAGAAGTTGAAATGACACTATTTTCACTGGCATTTCCTTTAAAACTGTTTGCATCCACACACAGTGAAGAAATGTAGAGAGAAAAATAATCAGATGAAAGAAGATCAGAAGAAAGTAAAACACTCTAGCCAGTGTTACTCATTGTTAAAATGCCTTTTCAAGTCCAACATCATCATGAAACCTACGACACTATTAATACATCATCTTAGTTTCCCGTGGAAAAAGATCTTGAAGGTGAGTGCATTTGCTCTCTAAAGGGAGCTCCCCAGTGGGCAGTTACCTCTAGGGTAAGTGTGCCCTAGAACTGCTTGGTCCAAGAGTTCCTGTAGTTGACTAATGACTCTGCGTAAAGGCGCCCATCGGAGCAGTCGTTACATAACCTTAGAAACAAGCTGTGTCTGAACCATGCGTGTGCGTAACATCTGTAAGCCCTGATGCTTAAATAAATAATACTACACTCCATGAATGAAAGCCAAACAATATAATCCCCGAAAATGGACGTGGCAGGGCGTCTAGAAGGAAGATGCAATGCTTTGTCGGATTTGTTCAGATCTCTTCAGATATATCTGTTTGAGTGCACACAGGCTTGCAGGAAACACCACAGCAAGTTAACAGATAACAGCTAATTTTGGGCTGTCATCGAGTTATTTACGGCATCAGCATTAATTAGCATTAATCATGTGACCTGCTCCCAGTTGGCAGTTGTCACATCTGCAAGTGGAGGCTGAACGTCAGACCTGAGAGGCTGACGACTGCATGCATTTTGCTAACCTCTGTGTTTTCTGCATTTCCAGCACCTGTTAGTAGTGAAGTATGTTTGATTGTCCCTTTCATCCATTTTTTGGCTCACTTCTTTGGAATGAAGTAAAAGTTCACGATGGCGAGGAACTCGTCATGTGGTACATGATGTAAGGGGTTCGTGTTCAAAACCCCCCAGCTGGTTGATGTTGCAGACTGTCCCTGCCTCGATGCTTGGGCCTTATAGCATTCATCTGCTCCTCCGTGTAGTCTTTTATTCAGCTCCTGCCAAGTGAGTGAGCTAGTTCTGCTTTTCTCCAGTGGATTTTCAAACAGCCAGTTATTGTCTGCTACTAGCCTTGGGTGACAAAGTACGTGGCGACACCCACCACATCGGCACACTCAAAGGAGGTAAGAAGAAGCGACTTGAATAGGCGGAATTAGTTGAAAGGTTTTCAGGCCGGCGCAGCACTCTCTCCCGCGGTTTGCTGTGATTCATAATAAAGAAGTAAAGGGTCAGAGTTAAATGGGATTGTAGTGTTGTGTTTTTTTCTTTTCATTTTATTTAATGAGGGGACTCGCTTATCTAATACACCTTCACATAAGTTTAAAGATAACGAAGGTGTAGAAGTTTGTTACATCTCCGCGAAGCGCTGTAGTGACAGATAAAAGCAACAGACTGAGAAACAGCAGCACACTGCTGCGAGCGAGCAAAATAATAAAGATTTTATGATATTTCACTAAGTAAGTTGTGACTAGGAAAGGATAGAAGCAGACTCAACGCAGAGACACTGTGAATGCCTGTTGTCGCAGATGTTCACAATGCATCTGTAATATTGATGGTAATATATACTGTAAACAGTGACACAGCTGCTTGTTTGGCTGCTTTTTTTGTCTCATACAGAACAACAAACACTGACATGTTTCAGATCGTCAAACAAACTTTAATACTAGACAAAGATAACCAGACGAAATGCAAAATGCAGTTTTTAATTGATGATTTCATTTATTAAGGGGAATAAAGTTATCCATATCTACCTGGACCTGTATAAAGAAGTAATTACCCCCTAAACCTAATAAGTGGATGAGTCACCATTGGAAGATCTGCAATCAAGAGTTTGCGAGTCCTTCACAACGCTGTGGAGCAATTTTGGCCCACTTTTCTTTGCAGAATTGTTTTATTTCAGCCACATTGGAAGTTTTTCCAGCATGAATGGCCTGTACAAGGTCATGCCACAGCATATCAATCTGATTTAAATCCGGTCTTTGACAGGAAGCAGCTTCGGGGCTCACACTCATCATTTCAGATATCTATACATAACAATAATTTCATCGTAATGATAAGAAAAAGTTGTTTTCTAGCAGTTTAGCTAAGAGTTCAATGAGATTCCCTCATCATCTGGAGACTGTTCAAGACTTGTCTGCCATATTGGATGTGATGCCATGAGTGGTTGCTAGGGAAACACGTTTCCCAACTTGTCAGCAGTGTTTCCTGAAGCTTTCTGGCAGTCACTTAATGAAATCAACTGCAAAGAAGGTGCTGTACAGAAAAACCTCCTAATGATTGCTTTGGATGCTAGCAGTTCACCAAAGTTGACTATAGTTTTTCATGTTTGTCTGCATTACTACAGCTCAGGGAGTAGAAGCAGTGTTTGTAGACAAGTGCACTTCCATTCAAACTATGACTGCACCAATATGCTAGCAACCAAAACAAGTCTTTGCCAACTGGTTGGGGAATGCTCACTTCTCCCTCATGACCAGTGGTTGCCAGACGGGTGCAAACCAGACCCTACGCCCACGCTACTGTCTCCTCGTTGATCCTACATTGTCACCATGATTGTCACATGTCCAAAATGGCAAACAAGTTAACATCATGTGATTATTAGCCACATGTCTGCAAAACCTCAATACAAACACCGTTCTTTTAAATCCCAGACCCACACCAATCTTTTACTGATCAGAGATCAGAGAGATGTTGCACGTCTTTGCAACCTCTGCATATACTAACTGCATCGGTTCAATCAGTGCTTTCCTGTAATACTCACATTATTATTATTAGTATAGAATTTTATATCACTTACCAACCCTAACTTTCAGGAAATACAAAAAGTAAAAAGGTTTTAGTGCCACAATAATCATGCTTGTCATACTTAGCTGTATTGCCACTTGTTATTTTTGAACCATTCCAGCTTGTTCACATTAATGGGCTTTTGTCTCTCGTTTGGCTCAAGTCCAAATAATCCCACATGCAAACTGTGGAGTGCGGCTCTGAAACCAGCTCCATTCGGATTTGTTCTTCACAAACTGTTGAACCTGTTACAGATACAGCAGTTAGTCTTGTGTTTTTAGCTGTTGGGCTGAACCACACAAGGTTACGCTCAAAACATGAGGCATAAATATAACGTCTGAAGCAAGTATTTCATTTTGTTTTATGTAAAGCTTTATATGGAGGAATGTAAGGAATATAACCAGATATGTTGGTCTCTTATTAATTAGGCTTAAAGGAGTAAGGAGTGAGATATAAGGACACAGATGCTGTATGCCTTTTTAACATCTGGTTAAAATGCAGCTCAAGCGGTTCCTGATTGCACTTTTGATATCTGATAACTATTGGAGTTATGCGAGGAATAATTAAAGGGCATGCATTATTAGTCAATTTGATTAGGCGTGTATTAGCCCTACTTGTTGATGCTGTTGTCAACAAAAAGCTGACAAGGAAAACAGAAACAACACAGCGAGACAGATTCATTGAAAACAATTGCTGCGTTTCAAATGAAAATTGGAGCATTTTCAGCTTCACACAAATCAGCTGCTGACAGTCGCACATAAATAAAAAAAGGCGTCAGAGTTGGAGAAAGGCTGTCAAAGAAGCTTACCCAAGGTTATTTCAAGGCTCTGCTTGTTGGGTTTCATAATAATACTGAAACTAATTAAAGGCATGTAAAACCAAGAAAGACAAAAAAAATCCAAAAAAGCTTATAATCTACGTCGAGCTTAATTAGAGTTACAGAATTTAAATTTAAAGGAGAATCGTATCTCCCAAACCATATTTTAAACCAATACTGGTTTTTATTAGTAACAATATTGTACGCTGACTCTGACAGTGACAGTTTCCTGTACGCACGCTGTTCAAGAAAAGTGCTCCAGCTGGGAGCTGCGGGGCTCTGCTCAGTTTTCGTGGTGCACTGTCGCTGCATGTGGGCTGCTGCGCTGGCTTGATTGAAGGCTTGGGGAAAGAGTTTGGTGAGAGGACAGACGCATCTGTGCCTTGGTGGAGCTCAGACAGAAATTCTACTGTGTAAACGCACACGGTGCACAAATGTTAATGTCAAACACGCAAATCTTAAAAGTGCAAGGGGCGTGTGCCTCCTACACAGTAGGCCAGTGTGCTGGAATGACGCACTGCAGTGCAGATAGGAGCATCTTTACTCAACAAAGTCTGTGTCCAGCAGCTTCCATTAGCCATCCATCAGAGAGGAATCACCGGGACCGTAATAAATCACAGGAACAAGGTTCTCATAGCCATATGGCCCGAGTGCCCTCATGATATGATATGTAGGATATTATTACCCCCTAAGCTCCAGCGTTTGTCTGAAAGACTGCTTGGCTGCATGAATGGTGAGCAGGTGAAGCGTGCACGCTCCGAGGCCAAGGTGACGGCAACAAGGAGCCGGGCCTCACACGTCTGCACGGCCAAGGTGACTTTAAGACCACAAGGCAAGGCAGGAACACAGCTGATTTTCTACTCCACTGATGACCCACCCAGCAGTCTCCTGCTCATTAAGCATCGTTAGGCTGGACTGCCTCAGGAGAGATAAAGAGAGCGTGAGGGGTGGGAAAGGACTGAGTAGGCATTTTTCTTTAAGAAATTGGATATTAAGGGCCCCAGATTAAGATTTTTGTACTTCTTTCCTGCTTTTAAGAACTAAATAATTTGACTTATGTCTTAGATGCTTGTGTTTGACAGTGCAGTTATTAAAATCGTGAACAGTCAATCAGCGTCATGAATGTTCTTTTGGTTGTAATTTTATTTGGAGTGCACACCTTAATTAGGGTGATATTGTAGAAACTGAAATGCCCGTCTTTCTATCCACTGTGAAGGACTCTCTGGATTGACGTAAAACTTGGGTTTCAGAGTTTGTTTGTGTTTTATACCTTGACAAAACCGCTCTAACCTCAGATTGATGCTCTGAAGCTGTTGGAGTTCTTGAGCTGGAACTTTTGAACAAACACAGGCCTGTTGTAATGTAGCATGTAAGATTTTATGAAAACTTTTAACACCATCTCATGATGATCATGATGATCACATATTCTCGAAGTTAGATTATTTTGTCAACTGTGAATCTTAGTTTTCCAAAAACATGGCGTAATTGAGTTTTGTGGCATTATGAGACAGCACAAAGAGTTTATACTAAGTCTGAGTTTTTAAGACTTCTTGTCTTTAGTGTGATTTTTTCCCCCTGAAAAACCTAAATATGTTGTGCAATAGGTGAGTAGCAAATATGTAATAAATTAAAGCTCAAACATACTAATTAATATAAAACTCAATAAACACTTCATTTTCAAAAATGTGAATTTTCTGGCAATTATTTCAAGCTTTACAGGGTCAAGTTTGCATTGTTGCTTAATTCCGCTTACCTCAGAAGTCAAATATCTGATCTGGGAGTCATTTGACACCTGAGTTGAAGTAAAAAATTGGAAAGGCAAGAAAAAAACAGGATTTATTTAGCTATAATGCAAAGTAGAGCCATTCATGCACGACTAGCAGTTCAGCACAGCTTTGGTTTTTTAAAAACACAGCCGACATTCATAGATAGATTACAAGTTTTACACTTTTATTACTGGTCACGTGTACTAGCGCCATCTTGGAATTTGAATTTGGGGTTGGTGCGGCTGCTCTGACTTTGTAAATCCCACTTGAAGGGGCTTTCAAGATGTGAAACTATTGCTTAACATATATTTGGTAAATAGAAACATTATTGTGTATTGAGACATCATTCATTGGTTTACAGACAACTATTTTGTAGCCTCCAGTTGGCGTGACGGCCATTGACCCATTGATTTATTGGTACCAAAAGTGAGCATACTTAAAGAAAAGGGTAAATTGCTTCTACTTTAAAACATTAAAACACGAACTTTAAACTTTAAAACATTTAAATTGTGTGTGATTTTAAATATATACGTCATGCACAGTCTCAAATTTGGAAAAAAGCGTCATGGACTACAGCCAGTTTTTGCGCTAGCCTTTGTTTACATCTGTTGTTAAGTTGGGTGTTTTAACATTGGAGTCTGTGATGGGTGACTCATTTATGGAGCCAGCATAGAGCGGCCATTTGTGAAACTTTTTCCGTCCGCGTTAATCTCTGCTTTTGCTGTTTTGGCTTTCTTTCCACCGTGTTCATAAGCTAGCTGCTAGCTGTCTCTCTGCTATTCGTACTGAGCTTGTGTAAAGTGGAGTAAATATGTAGTTTTTTCTTTCTTGCTGAAAACAGATGCCCATGGCACTAGAAATGAAGCTGTGAACAAAACAGTGAGCTCAGAATTGCTGTAAGGCTCCAGGAAGAAGAGGTTGAGGTGATAATTCTCTACTCGTTCATCAGAATTATCAATTCATTTCACAATTTCACGATAACATTTGATAAATTACTGCTATAAAAAATCTGTTAAAGCATTTTTTCTTTTAACCAAACACTTCCCGTATTTTAAGCCTAACAGCAGAGGAGCCGATAATAAGTGTAAACCGTGAAGAAGTATTTTTAGGCAGAGTGTGTTGCTCCAGTGCTAGGTGAGAGGAACATTACATCAAGTTTCTGTGCAATTGTCTAACGGAGATTGAAGAACATTATCATTACTGAATGCTGCAAAATCACTGGGTTTTAAGCACAGAGTGAAACTCAATTATCTTCATAAGCATGATTAATCTCTTTGAAATGTGTTCAAAAGCCAGTTAGTAGCAGTTTTATTCTCACTCGTAATACTGTTGGAAAGTAGATATACGGGACACAGATGAATCTCACATACGGTTTAGTGTTAATAGAGCAGTTTGAGCCGAGCAAGCTGCAAAATACGTGCCGTTTATGGGATGTTCAACACGTGTCCGGTGAATCATTTATGGCTTAGAAATTGTGAGTACAATTTAGGATTCATAACTTATTTACTAATCATTTAATATCCGTACCTAATGTTGCATAATTTATTTAGGAATTTTGAGCAGAAAAATAGCTTACCAGCCTCGATGAAGGTGAGATCGGGTGTTTTGCTGGAGGTGAATCAGATGCAATGTAATCAGGAATCATGAGGAAAAAAAAGTGGCCATTATTCTTAGTTTCTTTTTTCCTTTTTTAGTTTCCTTTTTTTGTTTATCTTTGTTCTTTTTTTAAAATAATGAGTCCACAGTAATAATAATAAATCAAACTTTCTGTGAATTAACAGCATCTTTGTGTTTATAATTACAGGATAGTGCAGGTAAAGAACTAACAGAACATTTTCTGTTATTTTGCACATTTATTTCATGCTGACAGATTTCTTTTCATTTACCAGAGTAAGAGGTCTCTGCTATACAGAAAAAAACTGAGATGTAGTGCTGCACTTGTTTTTCATATACTAAGACATCTCGGGTATTAAGTCTGTCAAACTTCTTTACACTGATAGGAACATGAGCTATGTGTGGCCTGCAATGTAAAATGAGTTTGACACCCTGCTCTGTCTCACCTACCTGTTAATCCTACTTTTTTCCTTTTTCAAATATTCCTACACTAGTATCACTTGAAGCTGTCAGTATCTGAAGAAGACAGAAAATATATGACAGAGCTTCACTGAGACGTTTTTCATGCAGTCCCAGATGGAGTTTATTGTCACCTTGTACTGTGCCTACAGTATAGTAAAATTGACAGCTGGTCGATAAACTCGACTATCAGTGAAATAAAAAGCCAGCGAAATAAACCACAGCAACCAGCTGTCCCTCAGCACGCACTGCCACTCCTGCTTTCTCCTCGTCTTTTCACTCCACTCTCGTCTTGTTTCTTCACCCCGTGCCCTACAGATGCGACAGGAAATGTGTGAGTCACGTACGTAGTTGGGGTCCCTCTGCAACCAGGTAGAACCGGCTGTCAAGTGTGTGCAGGATGGATAGGACGGGGAGGGGGAAGCGAGAAAGAGAGGCATATGCCCTGAACTCCCTGTGAACCTTGAACTCCCCTGCTGACATTTTACACAAACCCTCGTGCTTAGACACACAGGCACACACACAATTGTGCACTCAACTGCTTCCTCACCTCTCCAAATGAATCACATCATTGCACATTGTTCCGTCACGCACTCGCTGACGCGCACCTTTTTCGCCTGTATTTCTGCAAGTCCTGATGTGAGAGCTGTAAGACGGCTAATAGGTTCCAGTGGTTGAGTATGTGTGCTGCATTTGACCGTCACTTAACACGATCGGGTGTGACAGTCAGCCCTAGTGGCACCCTTGCCCTGCTGATGGAGTAGGTTAGCATGGGACAGGTGTCTGTCAGCTACGGTCAATTACAAACAGGCAGGGCGAAATATGATGCTGGAGGCGCTATGGGGGGAGAAATGATAAATCCATGACCTCCACTTTCATACACATATCAGCATGTATATGCCAATTTCTCTTTGTATGCAGAGGTCAGTGTTGAATCTGTTTTTACTCCCAAGCTCCCACTCGGTGTCATAACCACTCATCTCAAATGAGTTGGATGACGGCTCGGCGATGCCCTTGATTGTCGACAATCGCTGCCAGTGATTCAATTATCGGCTCTGACTGTAATTTAGAGCACATGAGCAGTAACGGTACAGCAGCTGATGCCAAAATAGATTTGAGAGCATTTCATGAAACGTTAGTGACGTTTTAGAAAGTGTACACAATGATAGTATAGTCTAGAAGTAATCGGAAACTACCATGGAACGAAAGCCAAACCACAAAATAAGATTTGCATGCTCATATGTGTGATTCACTTTTGGCATGGTTAGGTTTAAACGGGAGCTTTTACAGAGGTCTCTAAACTGCTGATAAATGGTAAATGGACTGGTTCTTTGCTCTCCTGAGAAGCAGCCTATTCTTTTATGTCCTCTGAAATGGACGTTTGTTTTTGGTTTATATCTTTTGACTTACTTGAGCTACTCTACTAAGTCCTGATGTGCTAAATAGAGGACATCCTGGGCCTTCCATTGATGTCACATGTGTTTGGGTGGCCTCTTTTAGCTCCAAAGAGACAGGAAATCACAAAAAAAGTTCAATGGGAAGATTCTTTTTTCCTCAGTTCTCAGGAGGATATAGCGCTTTTCTACTCTGAGCACTCAAAGCGCTTTACACAACTTGCCTTATTCACCCATTCACTTTTTTCTATGCTCTTTCTACACCAATGGATCTATTAGAGAGCAACTTGGGGTTAACATCTTGCCCAAGGATTTATGGCATGCAGACTAGAGCAGACAGGGATCAAGCCACCAACCTTCTGATTAGTAGAGGACCGGCTCTACCACCTGAGCTATCCCAAAGATCACAGCTTTGGCTTTGAAGATGTTAAGTTCTCTCTGCTGCTCGACATCATTCCTTCCAGTTTACAGTATTGTTCGCATATAAGTTTAAGACCTTTTCTTGGTCATTTGCTTCATATGCAAGACACTAGCAGTAGCACTTGCCATGCTGAGGAAGCCCGGGTGTTGTGAACACCTCTCTTCTTGAGGTGCTTTGTGAAGCTATGTGTCAACAGGATGTGCCAAAGACAGCAGTGTTGATATTGATACTATTACAAATGTATAATGTGGATGTATAAAGTGCTTTGAGTGCCCAAGTAGAGTAGAAAAGCGCTATATAGGAATCAGTACACGTGCCATTTACCAAGACAGTAAATTTTACCATCAGGTAGTATCTGGGTATAGATTTTATTGACAACCCTATGACCTCAGGCTGCTTTCATGGATTTATGGTGTTTATCTGTGGATGTTTCTATTTCCTGATGTCATGCCATTTTCAGCTTGCTGTATTAGCCATGATTGGATTGAGTAATTAGCTTTAATGCAGTATCCATTAGCTCATTGTAAGCATTAAACAAATATGCACAATGCATTCATGAATAAGTGTGGAGCCCAGGGCTACAGCTAAAAGTGCTATTAGGCTATAACAGAAGAAGCTTGTTAGTATCATAATTTGTCATTTTTATCATTCAGGTGATGTTAAATATTGAAAGTAAAGTAGCAAAATTCAATTCCATCCATCTCTCAGGTCTTTAAACTTTATTTAAAGTGGTTTTTAATCAAATAAATTCCAAAACAAGCCCAGACACGGCCGTCTTTATTGTCAGCGTGCAGCCACATGGCGCCTGGCAGCATTTTGACCCCCTCTTTGCATTTGAGATGAGTCGGCACATTCGGTGGCACGCAGCGCATCGAATCCCAGAGTCCCTCGTTCGCTCTCGTCTCTCACACATCCGCAGGGATTGCTTTAATACTGCTCAGCGTTAATGAAGACGAATCATCCAGTGAAATCGATCGATGATGGAGTCACTGTACTCAGTCCATCCCCTCCTCCTTCTCCAACCCCCCAAGGGTGCGAGAGAAGACACATGCATGAAGATAAGTTAGAGCATAACATGCTTGGGTGCACACAGACACACACAGAGCACAGCTGGAAGGCCCACAGACTCACTGACAGAGGTGAAGTGCACTGTGCAGTTTCACAAACTTCTCTGGTTTCACTGATTTTAGCGACTTTGCGTTCAGGACAAACTTGTGAACAGCAGGCATCAAAGTGAGCTCCTACTGAAGCCGTGGAAAGACAAACTCTGAGATTTACCTTACTTTCTGTTACGAAACATGTAATCCCTTGAAACAGTGTGCACACTTTACCGAACCCACTCATTTAGTTATACACCAAATGTGACGGGGGGTGAAAAAAGACTACAGCGTAGAAAGCGAGGTTATTTTTGTCAAAATCCAATTCGATCCCACAAAGGAAAGTAGACGATTGATTTCTTTCTCAAGCTTTTCTTTGTCATTTCCCGTCTTTTCAGTCCAGATAGGGATGCGTATTCCCCTGAATACACAGCAAATCAGATATTTTGTTATATGTGTTTTTGAAATATCTTATTCTCTGGCACAGACACAGGCAGTCAAACACAAGGGCTCTAAAAGTGGGTGCCTCACATCCCCTAGTGAAATCGGTTCAGTTTTGCCTTATTTACTTAGAACTAAAGCTACAATGACAGAAACCTATAGAGGAGATTATGTTTGTTTCTATGCTTTATCAACTTGGCACCAGCAAAATGCCGGCAGATACTCAGTTTGGCTTTAACAACAAATATGCTTGGAAATGTTTTGGGAACGCTTGTCTCATTGGGCTCCTCTTCTACTGAAATGCTCTGATATGAAAACACAGCATATAATTTGAGGAAAGCGGTGCCTGGAGCACTTTTCAAGTGGACGAAAAAAAGCCCAGAAGATTACCAAACTACTCTTTTTCACCCTTATCCATTACTTCTCTATACTTGATCTCACTTTGCACCTTTTTGCAGAAAAATGCAACATATAATTTATCGTTGATTGATGTTTATTGGTTAACTCGCTTGTTACAATGTGAAAAATATGAAAATTCATCAAAAGAAACAGAAAATAAATAAAAGAGACTGTTTAGAAAAAATGGCTTTGTGTGACAGGCCAATATTTGCATTCGTATTCATTTGCAAAGCTCAAAATTCTGACTTTTGGCAGTTTTCCTTTTGAAAGTGTTTTCAGGTCTTTGTTTTGATAGCTGTCATTGAAGAGATCACAGGAAATGTGGGAGGAAGGGGAGAATGGGATCAGAGACTAACATGATGCTTCAAATTTTTTGGCACATGTGCTTCAAAAATGACTCTAAGCTGTAACTACCAAGCTAAAGCTTGAGCTTTTCCAAATGGGTTCCAAGATAAAGAAAGAAAAAGAAACAAAAACACAAAAGATGTTTTTGAAGTCATTTTTTAAAGTCATCTAATGTTTGCCTTAACTTTTTTTTATTAATTACCTGATAGCTTTTACTTTTTAATCCTACTTAAAAGAGGTAATGATGCACACAGAAGACATAATCTGCGGTCATTCAAGAGCAGAGATGGGCAGTAACTAGGGATGCAACGATACCAATTTTTTCAAACCGATCCGATACCGATACTTGGATCTGAGTACTTGCCGATACCGAGTACAAAATCCGATACTTCTACCACACACAAGTTAAACTTAACCAGTAGTAAAGAAACGACCCCAGACAACTCTTTAACACAAACGAAACGTTTACTGAACATAAGGGCAGAGACAAATACTGTACAACACATCCCTTTTTTAAACTCAAATGATATTCCAATTCCTTAACCAAATGAAATACAGTCTATAAATGAAATAATTCCCTTTCAAATTATATTAAACAACCCAACTTATGTTATCACCTTTTGGTAAGTGACTCACTAATATACACTCCAAAACACGTTATATAACTCCACTAAACACACAATATTCACACATCGGCTCCACTCACATTCACACTTGTTGCAGGCCTGTTTGCTGCTCACGCCGGACGATGGAGAAAAATCCTCTTCTCCCCAGTAAGAGCACAAAAGTCTGACTTGCAGTTCCGCGTTCGGTAGATCGCCGTTCACCAGTCCCACACTAAATCCACTCCCTGCGGACCCGATGCTGTCTCTGCTACAGCACGTTAGCGAGTCACTGTCCAGCTCTCCGACAGTCCATAGCGGCTGCCTCCTTGAAGCCAAGCAGTCCGGGCTAGCCTTTAGCCTCGGCGATCGTAGCTGGAAACACAGCACGGTGGTGCGACCATTGAAACAAAAAGTCACTTCACCCACACTCTGTTGTGAAGCTCTCACACGGTCAGTTTTCTAGTCATACACTCTTTTGTGCTGGTTAACCTCAGTAAAACTAGCTGAGTCTCTCACTTTGGTTCAGCTAACCCTTGTATCTCTCCATGCCGTTCTGTTCTCCTCCTCCATTGCAACAGATACACAGGTCCCGTTTTATGCTACCTTCACGGGCCTCCAGAAAATTAGAACTCTGAAAAATATTTTAACTCCCTTCAGAGTTACATACCATAAAATAATACTTTTATGATTAACATAACAGTTTGATTGCTCTAATTACCTGTATTTACCTTGCGACATATTACAGGGCAAATTACATTCAGGGTAGAGTTACATCACATAACATCAACTGTGAACACCTTATGTTACCGTGGCGTTTAAGTCCATGGGAATTATGACTATCCACTCCCAAATTCCCATGCGGGCTACATTAGTATCGGTTCATGGTATCGGTTAACTTTTACGAGTAGGAGTACGCACACATTTTACAGTATCGGCCCCGATACCCGATACCAGTATCGGTATCGGCGCATCCCTAGCAGTAACGCGTACTGTAATCTGATTACTTTTTTCAAGTAACGAGTAATGTAAGGGATTACTATTGCAAAAACGGTAATTAGATTACCGTTACTTTCACGTAGGAACGCTGCGTTACTGCGTTACTAAAACCGTGATTTTTTGCCAGAACGTCTCATGACAGTGACTTAAGCGAGTGCGACGTTCGTGGCAACAGCTGTCTGCAGATCAACAATGGATAATATATCGAGTGCGGGACAGAGTGTAGCATGCAGTTTAAAGCGTGGAAGTACTGACCTTATTTTGAGTTTGATTCCATAAAAGTGACAAAAAACATTAGTGTCCGTTGTGCGTGGAAGAAAACTTCTTTTACAGCGAAAAAACCCTAAACTTCCAAGCAAGCGCCGAGTGTACTACAACGTAATGTGAAATTCACAGAGAAACTCATGATTCTTCCACTGACCGCTGCAGCACACCTGCACCAGGGTAAACCTCCGCCTACCCCAGCCCTGCTTTACAGGTGAAAATAGAGCAACAGGACCGCTGAGTCTTTGATTTTATTTATTTTCTGCTGTGTTTTACTTGCATCTATTTGAAAGAGTGAGTGTAAACACAAAAAAATATTTTATTTTATGTGCTGGAATGTGCAGAAAATAGGTTTAAATGTTAAACAAATTTCTTCCAGTCAGAGAATGTTGCATATAATTTAATTTTTGCTTGATGCATAAAGTTAAAAGATTAAAACTAATAAAACAAGTTTTAAAAAGAGACTTTTCCATTTGATTACATTTTGTATGATGAATTATGCAGAAAAAGTAGAATTTGGCTGAAAGATCTATCGCTTTATCACCTATTCAGGTTGTAAATCGTGTTTTTAAAAAGTAACTAAGTAACTAAGTAATTAATTACTTTTGAAAATAAGTAATCAGTAAAGTAACGGGATTACTTTTTGGGGGAAGTAATCAGTAATTAGTAACTGATTACTTTTTTCAAGTAACTTGACCAACACTGTTCAAGAGGCTCCTGCACACTCACTGAGCTAAACAGGTGCCAGACTCAACACTAACAAAACTGAATTAAAACTGTCAATAAGTGTCACTTATTGACAAGTTAATGTTCATCTAAAAGTAGAATGGGAGGCAGAGCCTGAGGCTGTCAATTCGATTCAATTCATTTCAATTTTATTTATATAGCGCCAAATCACAACAACAGTCAACTCAAGACGCTTTATATTGTAAGGTAGACCCTACAATAATAGATACAGAGAAAACCCAACAATCAAATGACCCCCTATGAGCAAGCACTTTGGCGACAGTGGGAAGGAAAAAATACCTTTTAACAGGAAGAAACCTCCGGCAGAACCAGGCTCAGGGAGGGGCGGCCATCTGCTGTGACCGGTTGGGGTGAGAGAAGGAAGACAGGATAAAGAAATGCTGTGGAAGAGAGACAGAGATTAATAACAAGTATGATTCACGCAGAGAGGTCTATTAACACATAGTGAGTGAGAAAGGTGATTGAAAAGGAAAAACTCAATGCATCATGGGAATCCCCCGGCAGCCTACGTCTATTGCAGCATAACTAAGGGAGGATTCAGGGTCACCTGGTCCAGCCCTAACTATATGCTTTAGCAAAAAGGAAAGTTTTAAGCCTAATCTTAAAAGTAGAGATAGTGTCTGTCTCCCGAATCCAAACTGGAAGTTGGTTCCACAGAAGAGGGGCCTGAAAACTGAAGGCTCTGCCTCCCATTCTACTTTTAAATACTCTAGGAACAGCAAGTAGGCCTGCAGAGCAAGAGCGAAGTGCTCTAATGGGGTGATATGGTACTACAAGGTCATTAAGATAAGATGGGGCCTGATTATTTAAGACCTTGTATGTGAGGAGCAAGATTTTGAATTCAATTCTGGATTTAATAGGAAGCCAATATAGGAGAAATATGATCTCTCTTTCTAGTCCCTGTCAGTACTCTTGCTGCAGCATTTTGGATTATTTGAAGGCTTTTTTAGGGAGTTTTTAGGACTTCCTGATAATAAAGAATTACAGTAGTCCAGCCTGGAAGTAATAAATGCATGAACTAGTTTTTCAGCGTCACTCTGAGACAGGATATTTCTAATTTCTATTTCTATATTTCTATTTCTTTCTAATTTTAGAGATGTTGTGCAAATGGAAGAAAGCAGTCCTACATATTTGTTTAATATGTGCATTGAAGGACATGTCCTGGTCAAAAATGACTCCAAGGTTCCTCACAGCATTACTGGAGGCCAAGGTAATGCCATCCAGAGTAAGAATCTGGTTAGATACCATATTTCTAAGATTTTCAGGGCCGAGTACAATAACCTCAGTTTTATCTGAATTAAGAAGCAGAAAGTTAGCGGCCATCCAGGTCTTTATGTCTTTAAGACATTCCTGCAGGTTAACTAATTGGTGTGTGTTACCTGGCTTCATGGATAGATAGAGCTGCGTGTCATCAGCATAGCAGTGAAAATGTATACTATGCCTTTTGATGATACTGCCTAAGGGAAGCATGTATAATGTAAACAGAATTGGTCCTAGCACTGAACCTTGAGGGGGCTCCTCTCCTGTGGAACACTTTAGGTTCAAGAGGCAGACACCCCCTCTAGTTTATCATCAGGCTTCAAACTTTCCCTCTTGATAAGGCCACTAGCAAGATCAGGTGGATTTGAACCATTCGTCAGATATGCACCATAAAGTTAGTCTGTAGGCGGACTTCTTATGATGCACTGATCACCTCTCCTCCGCTCTCCTCTCGTTCACTCAAGTGCCCTGAGAGGATTACTGCTGTGAAGTTGTACTTTAAAGAGGCAACACTAAAGATTGATTAACATGGTGCAGAAATGTTTTTGTACATTAAGTTACTGTTACCCGTATCGATTAATCCACCAAGACAAATGTCCGGGGCATTTGGTGCTTGGCAGGTGTTTAATTCACTGACCGCTTGTACACAAATGAGATGAAATTAGATGTTAATGGTTCCCATGGGGGGAATCGGTTAAAGTTTGTCTCTACATCATTGACCTCCGGGTTATGAGCATGTTTCCGCCGAGGCCTCTGCTGACAGCCAGCTCCTACACCCAGCTGGTGTTTAGGGGGGAAGGATTTTCACACCTAGCATATATGCTTCATGAGCTGGAGTGCTGACTCACTGTTTCATGTGTTTTCCTCCCCTCCGTGATGTATTATCCAGAAGATCTGGATTTTTTTTATGCAATCCAGATCTGAAAATGAATCAGCTTTCCCTGCTTTTCACTTAAGATACTGTTTACAAAGCACCCCCCGTGCAATAAAGTCAGAGCTGTGACAAGTAAAATTAGGACCTCTGAGAGCATAAGGGCCAAAGCATCGCTGTTATTAAATCATAATGGCCTACTAGAGTAATTAAATGTGTGTGACAGATTGGCAATGTCTCTCATTTACACCTGCCTCTTTCACTAGTGAAGAAATTAGGTTATTAAAGGCAATTATCCTGATCTGAAACTGGGCTCTCCTTCAAATAAAGGACAATGTTTTTAAAAAGAAATGTTTTAAGTGAGCCACTGCACATTTTCTGTCATCGATTTGCAAACACACCATCTTTATTGTGGCTTCTAGGTCATTCCGCATTGCCGCTTTTATTGAATTTGCACGTGAAGGGTTTAGAAAAGGGGGAAAACTCAACTCTGAGCACGACTTTCATTTCCTTCCTTGGACGTATGCACTCAGACTTTAGAAACGTCTTTGGGTAGTGAACAAAACGCTAAGATGACAATGTGCTGGGGAAAAACGTTGAGGCACAACCTTCAAATGCACCTGAAAATGTGACTTTTGCTTAAGCCTTCAGTGTAGCTTCTTCTCTGGCAGTTTTCTAGCTGCTACCTTAAAGTACTACGTTTTTCTCCGAAATAAAGCCCCCGCAGCACCTCCGAGTATAAAAGGAGAAAACCTCAAGGGAAACGAAACTTTCAGCTATTGTAGGTTAATCCATTTCACTCTAATGTGTAATTCTTCGCTCTACTGTGTAGTCGACTGTTAAGATTCATTTTCCTGGAAAAATAGTAAGTGGGAAGAAGAATATTTATGACACAATTAAGGCTTGTATTCAGCTTTTCACAGGAAAAAATGTGTCTTTCTTTTTTTTTTTAAATGGATTCAAATTGATTGGTTTAAAATGGTTTTCACCAATGTGCCGGTGCTTATGTCATTTTCTGCGAGGACAAAGCAGTTCTCTGGAGTTTAGAGTGACTGAAATACGCAATCAAAATGATAAAGTAGATTCTCTCCAACCTGACTTTATTGTTTGCTTTATTTGGGCACATCATAAATGTGTCTGTGGCTGACAGTCAGTCAGGGCTGCACGATTACTAGAATTTCTATCCTAACAACACAGAAAATGTTTGAATGCAAAGTAAAAGCAAATCAAGTGCTCGTGTGCCGTGATTGGCGCATGCAGTCCACGTCGCTGCATGTGTCAACTACGGCTATTCTCTGCACCATGCAGGTTCAAGTTTCCTGAACATCGGAATTTGGAGATTATGTATCGGAATTCCAGGAGCAGGACCACGCCTCCAAACACGCTCCTTCCAGTTGTCATCTATATAGGTTCCCTCAGTTCTGCAAGCTGATCATTCTCGTTTACGTGCCCCACCCTCTCTCCCTCCTTGTTCTCAGTTCTTTAACTTCTTCATTTCTATTTAGTGCATGGGGATCTGCCAGGCCCGGGAGCCGTCGCCAGTCCCCTTAGAGGCCTTCCCCAAACTGCAGCTTAATTCATGTCCAAGCATTCACTTTTACTTACTAAAACGCTGTCAAACCTAAAATGAGGACGTGGGCCCAGCTAGTGAAACTATGTTAAAAGATTGATGTACAGCATGACTCAGAACATTATTTTGTGAGCTGAAAATCCAACACAAAAGCTTATTTTTGTGTTTTCTTTCACTCAAACAAACAATCAAATTTCCCTACACTGTTATCAGTTTCAACTAAAATAATATGACAGTGCGCAGTTTAAAAATAAGCGTATTGCTGTCACAACAGTGCATGGGTTAGAGGTGCTTTTTTAGGTCAGGGATTGAGGAGTTAACCACATGTTACATAGCCAGAAAGCCAACAGTGTGAGTTCAAATCCAACCTTATGGGCCTTTGCTGCATGTGTCTTTCTGTCCTGTTGAGCTTCATTATCCAATAAAGGTAAAAATTGTCAAAAGAAATACACAAGTTATGGATTAGTCCTTTGTGTCATGCACAACCCTGCTGTGATCAGCTCCTTGTGTTTATTGTGTTCGAAAAACATAGCACAGAGTTCCCTCTGGTGGACAGAATATGCAACATCAACACTCCTAACAAGTTTGAAGGGTGTTTCTCCAATCTCTTCCTTACTTTTACAAAGGTAATTAATTGGCCTTGATGAATGCGTCTATCTATCTATCTGTCAAGAAAAAATGCAGAGTGTTGTAGTGTTTTGTCTGAACCACAACTTATTTATCCATCTGAAAACACAAACAAGCGGCAGAATAATTTGTGCATAGAACCCAAGAAAAAGAACAAATAAGTGAGGCTGTATGTTTTCACACAGTTGCCTGAAACTGCATCTGTCTGATCTGTCCAGCAAACACGCTGAGTAACGAAAGCTTTGGGAAAAAGGTCAACCTAATGGACAAATGATATGTTATCCCCTCATACAGTGACATGGCCATGGCTACACTGTATGCAAGGGGGACTAATAGTTTACTATAAGTTTATTCACGTATAGCATGCAGCTACAATGTCAGGAGTGAAAGACTATATTTTATATAAAGAAATGCTTTGCTTCTAGGAGATGCACTTGGGTCAGATTAATAAACGCCTTTTTTGCCTGCAGAGATGTTTTAATAAACAGGAACATGGTGCAGTGTAAAGGTCAAGGTGATTTAAAATAAGTTATCTTTTTTTTAATCTTTTTACTTTTTTCCTTCTAAGAGATGTAGTGAATTTATGTTAATAAGCAGGATCGAATCAATTTGGATGCCAAGATTTATACATTAACAGGAATGGTGTGCCACATGGGTGTGAATGCAATGTTATGTCTGTGTGACAGTGTATTAAAAACATTTTTCTCACAGAAATCATTGAATGATTGTGATACATAATGGTAATCAATAATAATCAAAACATTTTTTTAGCTATAATAGTGAAATCCTACAGTCATGTGTGAAAACTGGACTGAAAAGTGAACTCCTGTATTTCCTTTGCCATTTACCATGAAGGATGTAGCTGATACTGTTACCCCCATGCAACCATTTTTAAATGTGTCAGAGAAAGGCCCTGAAACAGCAGGGAGGGAGAGTTTCTCTCTGAGTAAATTCTCAAAGAAATCAGTGGAGGTAGCCCAATTAAAGAACCAATGTCAGGAAACAAGCTCATTTATTAAAAACTGTGTGATATGGAAATATTGTGTGGTATTAAGTAAAAAAAAAAAAACACCCCAAAATTTGTGCTGTTCAAATTCAAGAGATCTATTTTAAACAAAGAATTGCCAATCGTTTCAAAAATGTCTGAGCCTGATAAACGGGAACATGGCATGCTGGGTGCAGATTCTAAGCCTGGAGAGAAAAATGTCACTGTAGAGCTTACCCCTCCTGCAAAGGCTGGGCCTGAAAATCTCGAAATCTTACCTTTGATCATAAACCCATACACCCACAGGCACAAGCTGCCAGAGTCCAACATCAAACACAACAGTGTAGCACTAACAAAAAAATATCGTCAATACAGCAAACGATTTTCCACCATTTGGGGGCAGAAAGACTCCAAAAGAAACTTCTGAACACTCTTGATGTATTGTTAGCTTAACATGTTCTTGTGGCTAATGTCTTGGGAAACAGACCCATCTATCAAAAATAGATCAATGTTAGCATCCTTTTGTTTTAGAGTTGAATATTCAAAGGAGTTTATTCCTGGTTAGACTTCAGGTGTTTCTCTAGAGTCTTGTTAAAGTGATCACTGATGGTGGTAGAAGAGGAATGAATTCAAAAAATGAGACTGAACAACAAAGACATTACAAATACAGTATACGTGATGATGCTTACAGGCAGGAAAATTCTGCCACTACCCTCAACTCAGGCAGAGCAGATTTTATATAAGCTTCTCTGGAGGACACGTTGGCTTCCATTTTGGAAAGACCTTGGTGGTCACTTGCCAACAACATTGGGTTTTCAGACCTGACCTGCCTTGAAAACAGATTTGTCCCACTGGGGCCTCTTATGTTGCTCTGCTAGACCATGCAGTGGCCTTAAGCCAACAGAGGAAGAAAAATTTTGCTGTCAGGTGTTTTCACAGCTTCTACTGCAGCCTTAAATACTGATAATCCCTATTAGCATATTAGCATCCCACCCGTGTCTTTACCAATTAACAAGGTCAAAACATGCCAGGTCCCCACACATTTGTCACTTTCATAGTTATGGTCCAAAAATACTGTAACAGTGACAAACGGAAAATGTGGTCCTTGCACAGGTAAGAAAGGAAATAGTTACACTTAATTTAGTGCATGGTGGTTGAATCAAATATTAGCCACAAGAGCATAAAGTGTTTCTGTGTAGTTCAGCAATAGTTAAAAATGACAATAATTAAAAAGTAAAAAACAAACTAACAGAGAAAAAAATAGACTGTGACCCTGTGTAGTGTTTATACACCTGGTCAGCTAGAAAAACTGACAATTGACACAGCTACAAATACCCCGATGCTTATTTGCATTTGAATGGCACTATAGTGATGAGTGGCATACATGCCGATGAGGTTTTGTGTGTGGGAGCACTGGTGATGACTGTTGTGAACAATCGACAAATGACAATTTAGTAAGCAGTGAAATGGTGGGTGACATAATCGTTTTGTGTTTAGTCTGCTGTGTGCTTCTTTTCTATTGATCCTAGTTTTGATTTGCTGGTTGAGACAAACAGAAAAAGTTGTTTGATTTAAATGTCTTTATTGTAGTTGGACCCCCCCTCCCTCCAATGTATCTTGGATCTTTTCAAATCAAAAATAAATCATGAGCTACAACCGCGGCTACTCTAGTTTACTGTCAGGCAGTCAGAATATATGAAAAATGCTTGCACAGTCTCTAAAAACAAATACTTTGTCTATAAATCTCTCAACTCACAGTGGAAACAGTTCAAGTGTATTTTTCAAAACAATCTAACACTTTGACGTATAATGCTCAAATCATTTTGAGTATATTTCGGTATCTTTTTCCCCTAAAAAATGAAATCGAAATACTTTTTGATGTGGATAATCTCATGCTCGATAAAGCCTCCATGACACAGTCCTAGAGCCTGGTTGGTGAAATTTGTTGCAGAGAGGGTCCTTCACCTAAAACCTTGGAACTGTTTTGGTTGCTGGTAAATTTCCATGGTCTACATGCAACTTGTCAAACACTTGTCAAGCAGTAGCAAAACTTAAAAAAGTGCAATGCAGACTGAAAATGGGGAATATTTGCCTTCAAGGTAAAAGTTGTACCTTAACACTGCAACCAACATGCTTCAAAAGGTACAGCTTTTGCTATTTGTATGGATACACTGTCATATTTTTCCAGTTTGTCTACCACTTAATGAGTGTTTGCAAGTCACCTTTTATATGCAGACTATAGGGAACTGCAGCAATCTACTATCAACCAAAGCAATTGCAAAGACATTTTTGTTGCAACACTGTATACCTCTTTAAGATCATTTTTGGTGTGACCATTTTTCACCAAGCAACTGCTAGCAACCTCCAGCAATTGCTCAGGGAATTGGGAATATGACTGGTTGCAGTCAGTATCTGTTTAATCACTAGGCTAACCACAGATATGATGGCTATATTATATTTAACATGTTAATAAACCCAGGCCTTAGGAGTATTTGTCATATATATAGATATCTCTTGTTGGCTGTTACAAAAATCAGAACAGAATTGGGGAAAAAGGCTTTTAAATACGCTGCCCCTGCTTCCTGGAATAATCTGCAGAAAGAACTGAAATTATCAGAATTGGTTACCTTGGGAGAGTTTAAGTCTGTCTTAAAGGAACGAGAGAATAACTCTTTTACTCAGTGTGATTGTTTTTAATGGCACTCTTAATTTGATCTGTTATTGTATATTTTTCAAATGTTTGTACGGGATATTGTATTTGTTTTAAATGTTATATACTTATGTGGTATGTGTATTTTGACATTTGTTGGCATGATGCCAGGTCTCTCTTGGAAATGAGATTTTTAATCTCAATGAGATTTTACCTGGATAAATAAAGGACTAATAATAATAAAATAAACAATACAACCTGAAAGCAGTTCATTAGAGGGCCACTGACCATTCACAGTCTCTTCATGAAAGTATAATGCTCAATCAAGACCCATGAACTTACAGTAAACTAAAAGAATCACTAAGCTAAGATGAAGATAGTGATTCTGTGACCCATTCAAAGATTTCAAACTTTTCTCTGTCTGCCTCTAAGAAATCTAGTTTTTCATGGAATTACTGTAAACACATCCCAAAATCCACAGTCTTTATATGAAAAGCCTAACTTATTTCAAGGTAAAGTTGCTCGTTCTTTGAGTATTTATGAAAGAATGTCTAATGGAGGCAAGTCGACTTCACTCTTTTGGGATTTTCCCTCACAACTTACACAGAGAATTTTAAGGTCCCATGCTTAACTAAATGACTTCTTAACACATTTTTACAGTACTGTAAGATCCACGGCTTCTTACGCAAACTACAAACAGAAGAGCAGACTCTCATTTATTAAATATAACCGTGACAGCTGCAAGATAAGTCAGTCAAACTCCCACTTGACTTATAATGGAAAATTGGCAGCAACGGCTCAGCTGGAGGAATTGGAAGGAGGGATTGGTTCACTGAGTTGTGTGAATGAGACCGTTTGCCTGTGAGAGACAGGTCTAGAGAGCGAATGAATTAGTAAGTATGGAAAAATAACAACACTATATAAGCATCAACTGTCTAGGTTTGTAAAATCTTCTACAGTTTGCACTTATTTGTCATCAGTCTGTCTTACATTTGCAGTTTTTGGGTTTAAACCGGTAATGTAAAGTTTCCAAAAGTAAATTCTACGTCTGCCATTAAATGGAAATCCACATACTTAATACACAAATATTTTTAAAGTGTTGCAGTTTTACTTCGTCTCATGTCAAGGTGACATTACCATCTAAAACCACCAACTTACATGTAAATGGTGGCTCATACTGATATAAAATTGAATTAGTTAGAAAATGCTAATGCTATATCTTAAAAGACACAATATACGCTGTCTTTACTCAGGAAATTAAAGTCCTCCAGTGTCGCCAGTGGCTTTTGAATATTATCAGGTTTTGTAGGCTGTATGTTGTAGCTGGATTGCTTCTGCCAATAACAACGAATGTAACTGCCAAGGTTATTAAAAAGGCTGGTTTTATTATTGTTGAACCCTGATTAATTAGCAATACTTTTAAAGGAAATTGCAAGGAGCAGAGTTCAAACCACACTTCATTTAGATGTTTTTTATAAGCAACTGGTTAAGGCTACCAAGATGCCCCCCAGTAATTAAAAAAAGGTCTTTGGTGACACCTGTTTCCTTACACATGACTTCGTGATTGTTTAAGGTGGTTAAAATGAACAGTGTACAGGCAAAACCTCAGCAAGGGATTACGGTTGTAATCCCATTTAAGGTTGCCAGTTAAATATTGTAACTGGACTCATCATCCCAGTACCCAAGAAAAGTTTCTAACAATCCTTTGCTAAATCTAACCAAGCAGCCAGTAAAAACAAAACAGTGACTTGTGATTTTTTAAAAATCACTGGATATTGATTAGTCAACTAGTTTCCCTTGTGGAGATCAATAGAACCTAATCTGGCTGCCAACTGATTGACTCTCAGCTTAATTCTTGTCAGTTTTCAAAGTTTGTTAAGTTTTCACTCTAAATACAACAGTTTTTTCATTTTGTGTAAAGAAATGTCTTGCATGATTTATTCAGTAAAAGGACTAGATGTTACAATCCCTGATAACGCATTGCTTTAAATTGAGAAAATCTTGAGGGATGGCTGTTATGAGGAAAGCTGGCCAGAAACTTTACCAGCAGTACACATCGTTGTGTGCCTCAACTTTTGGTCTTTTACCCAAGCTAATCTGCCATTTTTCCTTGGTTAGGTTTAGGGATTAGAGATCTGATCTACATTATCATATTAAAATTTTGGACACATCGTCAGTAGTGGACCTTGGATTCATCGGGTGTTTCAGCCATTATCACTAGACACCCGATGAATCCAAGGAGGCCCTGCCAGGGTTGATCAGGCCCAGGAGTGTGTCAATGGTTTATGTTAACTTGTTATTCTCTTCTTCTTTCTTCTGTTTAGTTTTCTACAGTTTATTTTCTTCTATCTATTCACTGCAACTGAGAAATAATACTTACCTCTTTAGCATTTATGGTGCCTCACTTCTTCAAAGGGATAGAGAAGGTGATAGAGAGAAGTAAGACAAAAGGGACAAGATAGGAGAGAGCAGAGAGGAGAGCCCACACCTCCCCGCTGGATCGGGCTGTACGCTCTACCTCCCCACTGCCTCCCAGAAAAGGGAAGAAGAGCAGAGGGGAGAAGAGCGGAACAGTTTTCTTTTCTTTTCTTTTCTTTTCTTTTCTTTTCTTTTCTTTTCTTTCGTTCCTCCTTTTGGTTTCACTACCATTGGGTTAACTGCACAGTCCCCAGGAGGCCCTGAGACAGCTGTATGAGTCAACCAGCAAAATTTTTAATGTTATTTTTTACCCTTTTGACGCCCCCTGTTGAGGCAGGCCCTCCATGGGCATGTCTCGTGGTTAGCTGACTGAATTAGCTGCCCAAGTGATAGCCATTTTTAAGACATAGCCAGTGACTGGTCCTCTCAGCAGTGTTAGCTAATTCTCTTATAGCCTGCCGTTGTGCCTGTCCTCTGATCCCAATCTCTCTAAGCAGTTTTGCTGTTGTACTGGCAACAAAGCCCCTGCACCCCACTTCCACCGGGCGCACCTTGTTCTTCCAGCCTCTGTCCTCTGCCTCAGCTGCCAAGTTGGCATACCGCAGCTTGTTACGCTCAAACGCCTCCTCAATTGCTTCCTCCCATGGTACCGTCAGCTCAATGACGTACACAAGTTTTTGGGAGTTAGACCAAAGAACGAGGTCTGGTCGCAGAGTAATTGTTACGATCTCTGTGGGAAAAATTAGCCTCTGTTCCAAGTCCACTTGCATCTGCCAATCCCCGGCAACCTTAAGCGGGCCCAGGTCCGGGGTTGAGGGGCTTGTCCTCGGCTTGTCTCCCTCCCGGACAAATGCTGATGAAAGCTGACGCTCCTCTTGGTTCGTGAAAGGTTGAGCGTTGATGGATTTTCGTTTGCGCTCAACTTTCTCGGCTAGAAACCCGAGAACCTGGTTGTGTCTCCATGTGTATCTGCCCTGAGTAAGGCTAGTCCTACAACCAACCAAGATGTGCTTGAGTGTGGCTGGGACTGTACACAGGGGGCAGGATGGGTCCTTTCCAAACCACAGGTGCAGATTTATTGGGGAAGGTCGTATGTCGCTCGGATGATGAAACTTAGTCTATTAGACTCCATTCCCCAGATTTCACTCCATGAGAGTTTCCTCTTTTCAACACTCTCCCAATTCATCCAGCGACCCTGCTTGGCCAGCGCTATGGCTCTGGCATGTCTGGCTGTTTCCTCCTGTCGACGCACCTCCTCCACTACCATTTTTCGACGTTCGGTTACAGATGCCTGTTGCCACCGAGGTGTTTTACAGCCATGTTTTACACATGGCTGTTTAAGGTCACTGTTTTGTCCTAGAGTTGTCCAGTTTCCTTAAATTTTTAAGGACAGATGTGATCTTTCAAAAATATATAGGACACACTTCACACCATGATGACATTGGCTAAGTTTTTGGCTAATAGCTCTTTGGGAATGACATTGATGGTTCTTCCCTTGAGTTAGTTACTTTTTTATGCTTGAATGATTCGAAGGTCAGCATATTCCCTAAAATATTGATAATATATTAAATATTGTGTAACATTTCAGTCATGTGCCATATGCCATTTTACTTTTTACACCAAACCCTGTCAGGATTTAACCCCAAAAAGGTTTAAGCTTTGAAACCTAATAGATATCTAACAGTTTATTCTGTAGTTATCTTTAACCTCCTAAGACCCGAACTCTTCCACGACATGCATTTTTAATTTCTCTTTCATATTTGGGCATATTGGGGCCCGATGAATGTAAAAACAAAGAATTTCCAGATTTTTTTTTTTACCTTATTTTTGTTTTTAAGAAAAATAAGAGCCACAAATGAGGATATTCATTTAAAATTTTGATAGAACAGTAGCAGTATAATGTCCTCGTAAGTGGATATCAGGCCCATGTAGAGCAAAATTGAGTATTTTGGTCAAAATAACCAAAAATGTGATGTCCACATATGTGGACAGCAGGTCCTAGGAGGTTAAATCCTGAGTATTCCTGTATGGTTTCAATGCCCAACTCAACTCAAAATGGTTTACACATTTGAATGAGTGTTACAGCACAAACACCGTAGATCCATAATCACACACTCGGCAGGCACGAGCTGTAATTTACTTAGACTGAGCGCCCTCATTTCCATACAAAGATGTCTCTCTTGCATAGCTGCTGTAATGAAATTAGCATGTAGTGCAGAGGCCCTTGGAGAGGTCTTATTGCACTGCAGCAACATGTTAATACTTAATGCATTCTGCCAACGAACTCCTTGATGGGTGTCTGTGGCACGTCACTCTGAGCGTGGAAGGACTGCGTAATCACCTCTGCCTCCCTACTTCCTCAACCTCCGTCTTATTCTCTCTCTTTCATTGACAAATCAAGATGGAGAATCTTCACTCTCTCTCTCAGATCCCTCTTTATCTAAAAAAATATTTGCTTTCTGCTCACCCAGAGATTTTTTTTCATTCCCCACCACATGTCTATCTGTCTCTGTTAAATCCCATTTTTCTTTCAAATTCAAACCTAAGCTTTGTCCTGAAATTTCTTCTTCTTATTCTGGTGTCATTTTCTGTATCAGCTGCTACTTCGCCTTCAGGGAAACTGAGTCATACTTAGCTGAGTTCTACTGTAGTTATCAAGGACACACAGCCCCCATTATAAAAAGAGCTGAATTGCTTCCCTGTAGAACACAAATTTGACTCCGAAAGGCCATGGCTTGCCCTTGGCTGATGTTAACATTATCCTGAAACGTAAACCTGATCTCCTTGGGTGTCAGGGGAGTCTTAATAGGTGACACCTCTGAGTGTTTTATGTGGAGGAAGTTGCCAGAGATCCTGTGGATGCGCTTGTAACCACTCTACTGATTTGTAAGTCTTTACGCCAACCCCAAACCATCATTTACGGATAACATATATTCTAATTTTATGTTTCCATTATTAAAAGTGTGTAATGTACTTTGGCAGGAGTGAAGTGTTCCATATATCAAGTACTTCATTTAAACATGGCTCTAAATATAAAATATGGACCTTTTTCACTCCAGAATGATAATGAAGAGATGCTATATGAAGCTGGAAAGGAACAGAAGTGATGCATATTCAGAAAAGTTTTGAAGAAATAGTGAAACGAGATGGCAAGAGTTCAAAAGACAACCTGGTAATGAAAATATTATGTTTTGATTGTTCCTTGTCAATTTTGGGATTTCTAAGGCTTTCTTTTATTCTAAGGAGATCATGGTAAGTTTGCACCTCACCCTTAAAGAAATGAAGAACTAATTGTTGTAGATTCTGATTGTTGAAGTTATTAAGATCAGCTGATCTACAACTGATGTTGGCCTTCATGAAGTGTTTGAACTAATGATGACAGGCTCCAATCTATAAAAGCAAATGAAACATCATACACTCTGCTTTTGACCAGCACTCATTTAATCGTCTTCTGCAACAAGCTGGTTACTGTGATGGATTTCACTCCTTTTATTACCATACCCTTGAATTGCTTTTATCATTACTATACACTCTACATGCAAAAGGCCTCTCGAATGACTGTGCTTAGTTACATAGTTAAGGAGTTCCATACAAGATATTTTGAACTGGAGTAATTTGGTTTTACATGTTTCTTTTGTCTGTACAGTAGCATCTAATTTCACTCTACCATACAGGCTCTACTGGGCTAATGCCTGTTATTTAGCATAGAATGTTTAAAAGACATCATCTTTTAGTTTTGGACCACACATCTTGAAGCTTCAAGATTAGCGATTTTTAATTAGTTCTTTTAAGCCAGAAATGACCATAAATGGACAATAAGGTGGGGTGCTAAGTTATCAGCTAGCTTGCTAGATTGGTTAGCAGACTATATCCATTAACTGTAGCGTTGTGTCAGAAGTCGAGTCGCTATAGACTTAGTGACTCGACTTCTGACACAACGCAAACTTTTTGAATGGTCTGCACTGCACAGCAAGACAGATGATGGTCCAAAAGGCACCAACAGCACAAACTGGTTGAGATCTGCAGGTCAGTGACTCCAATTAGCCCAGGCAATGCCTAGCAGATGGCTCAGCTCCAGCGGTCTGTGTCGGGACATCTGCCAATCAAAGGAGCCGTTCTCCTAACTCCAGTGTCCAGATGGATGAGTTTTTGTTTTGCTTTTTTAAATTCACTTTCTTTAGAAATATTTTGAAAGGGGCAAACTATACAGGGAAACTGAAACTATTTTTTGTACTGAACTGTAAATATTCTTTTTAATGCTCTCAAGTCAGCCATTTTTAACATGAAAATCCATGGGCGCTAACTCGCTTTTGGTGCCAATGTCAAGTGGCACTTAGAAAAAACTGCAGTTTTTGGCACTTTCATGTTTTCATACCCAGAGATCACCCCTGGGGAAACAATAGCATGTTCTTCTACTGTTTTAGTTGTTTTACTAGCCACGTTCTGGCGGTAGCAGTGTGTCACATCCATCCATTGATCCATCCATTTCCAATATATATTTTGAGGCGAGAAGTTGTTCTGTAAACAAATGATGCTGTAACTATTTGAGTGTTAAAAAGTTGTGATGTTGTACATGGTCCCGCCAGGTAGGAAGGAGGACGACCATAGAGGAGGTTCATGAGTGCAGTGAAGGAAGTTGTGCAGAGAGCTGGTGTGGTAGAGGACAATGCTAGGGATAGGGTGAGGTGGAGACGGATGATCTGCTGTAGTGACCCCTAAGAGCAGCTGAAAGAAAAAGAAGAAGACCGTTATCAGACGTCAAGTTTTTTGTGATATCTCTGGTTGGTAAGCCTGATGGACCTGATGAAAGGATGAAAGAATTACATTATTTTACTATTTATTTAAAAAAATAATAAAAAGTAAGCAATGATGTGAAAGTGCTCTTTCGGGTGTAGTGATGATGAAATACAATCCTCAAGTGCTGATTTGACTAATGGTTACACAAGTTTTTATTTTTGCTTTATTTGTATTTAATTTTTAATTTTTCTTATAAATCTGTGCAAAACAATACACAGCTTTGTAAAAACTGTCAGACAGGATTTGATTTTCCTTCCTCAGTCACGCTTCACGAGTCAAGTTCTTACAGTCATCTTTTTATCGATTATCATGAGGTAAAAAGCAGATTTAAGTTGTTCATGTTACAAAGCAATCTATCAGGAATGCTCTCTTACATGTATTTGATTGACTACAGCTCTGCGCTGCTGGGGGAAAATGGATTGCACTGCAGCAAAAGTTGAGTCAGGCTTGTTGCACTACAATCCTCCATTAGGGGCTGCATTTAATCAAGATAGTAATGCTACCTTTCGAGAGGCAAACAAACAAATCAATAATGCAAACACTAGCCTACAATCAGGGGGACTCTAGTGTCCACAAAATCAGACATTAAATTGTCAGTGTGAGCAGATTCGAGCTTCAAAATATGGTGCAAGTAAAATGGTAAAATAATGAAATAATCCTCTTCTCGAACCAGCGATAAATGATTTTGATTAATGGCTGAGATCATGATATTTAACAAACTAATCAAGATGAGTATTTCTGACATAATCATGCAGCCTTCTACCCATTGTATGTCTGATTATTGTTAGATCCTTCTGCTGATTATAACCCTTGTTCATTATTTTGATAATATTGTAGTAATGGTAAGTAGGTTCCATTAGATTTTGACATAATTAGATGTCATCACACATGCTATATTCTGACACAGAGAGGTGGATGAGCGGAGGGAGAGGGAGGAGTGAAAATGGCGGGGGAGAAAATGTGAAATGACACATTGACAGCTTCTCAACGAGGCACAATCAGCACCGCACTTCATCATATTCAAATCCCCTGCAAGGTCCCTGTGGAGCTTTACCTGCAGCATTGTTTCCATTACGGACCCAATTATCTGCCTCGATCAATAGCAGCTCACAGCACCTAAATACTCAGATTGCTGGTCTGTGATGAAATGAGCTGTTGTCTCAGGTTCACTTTAATACCCCCCTTAGGACGACGTCAGTGTCCTCAAAAGTTTGTTTAGCGGTTGCTCTTTCTTAATACCCCTTCAGTGCACTTGGGAAGGTAAGCAAATACGCCAGATGGGTGAAGGATAATGTGTTCTGTGGCCCATTAGTGGAGGAAAGAGGTATGAATACCATGAACCTCTTCTGAATATTGCTCTTCATCTGACCTCCAGATTCACAGCTCAAATGAATCGAGATACCCTGCGGTGTTTCTAAAGCGATTAGTGATGGTTGGCACCCTATAATCTGCAGTTATCGCAGTCAGCCAAGTTTATTCTTACTTGAAACACTTCAAAAATGTGGAAGCTGCACACAAGAACACGTTTGAATTCCCAATATAACATATTAAAATTGTCCTTTTTTTAGCTGGCAAGTTCATAATTGCTGAAACTTTACAGTAAAGTAGTTGTGTGTTTATAAATATGCAGATCCAGCAGATTGTTACAGGAAGGTTTCTGGTTGGAATTCTGGTGACTAACAAACTTTGCTTTCATACAGGTAAGCACTGTTGGGTGCAAAACAGGCTTTGCATTAGTGAGAATCCTAATAGGTTCCAAGACTGAAAGTAAAGGACAATCAGTGGAGGTTTCACCTTGCTCCAAGTTCCTAGAAACTCAATCTGGATGGGTACAGTTAAGGTCCTGTTGTTATCATAACATTTATATATGCAACTATGTATTAGCATTGATAGTTTAGTTAGGAGGGCTAGAGCGTTGGCAAGCTATCCAGCCCTTCATCTATCTTCTACTGCTCATTCAGGTCATGGGGGCAATATTTTTAGCATAGATGCCCAGACCACCAAGGGACACCAGGGTGTCCCCAAGCCAGCTTCTCCAGGTTGTCATGTGTCCTCTTCCAGTAACATATTTTTTATTTTATTCTCAGTTAACTGTTGTTGACTTGACACCAGCGTGAATCTGTCCAAAGAGTTTTGGTGTCTTTGACATTTGGATGGGTCTTTGTGTTTGAAGACGCACTAGCAGCGTGGCAGTGCTGGTTGCTTGCTTGCTTGGTCTGTTGACTGTCTAAGCTACTGTATTTGCTTGCTGTACCGATATATCTTTTGATCCCGCAGCAAAGCACATGGATTTAATGTCTAAAATCATTCCTGTCTCTTGCAGTTTTGATGGCACCAAGGGTACTTCTTTTACAGTTCACAGTCTTGTTTTCACTTTGCTAGGCTTCTGTCTCTGGCAGTCTGTCAACTTACATGGTTGTGTGAAGAAATGTGAAAGTTGTGAGGGCGTGCAACTGACATTTTAGGGTGTTTTCACAATGACAGCTTGGTGTGAGTTTTCTCAAGATTTTGTTCGCATTTGTTAATAAAACCCATTTATTTAAATCAAAGTTGAAACAGTAGAAACAGCACTTGGTTCCACCAGCTTGTTGGAAATACAGATGTATGACACCTTTTCCATTTTACACTGAGTGTCAGACAGGCTCTCTAAAAGGCATAATGTACTGATGTTGTGCAGTTGTGTTTATGGAGTTTGCTTCTCTTTGTGTGAAAACTTGCTTTCCCAGGCGCTAGGGCTGTAAGCACACGCACTAAATTGCTCTGGTAAACCCACTGACAACATACTGGTCAGAAATGATTGCCATGATGGAAAACAAATGGGGAAAAAATCACACCCAAGGGCAAGTTGCCTGAATAGTGCTGTAAATATCCAAATCCAGCCATAGTGGAGGTAATATTCGAAAGCCATTTTGGAATCACTCTTAACAGGATCTCTGGCTTAGCACTAAAGTGTGGCTGGAGGATTATTCTACCTCTGAAGGACCATTTAAGCCTCAGCCCTGCCATTTCACATATTTTGTAGCCCGTGTATTACCTCAGGCTCAGGGCCATCAAATCACCAAACATGACTGGCAGCTGTAAGATAAATGACAGCCATCATATTGGAAGTAGCAGGGATGATTGGAGGAAGTATGTGACTGTGTCACGGCCAAGAAAAAAAAGACACATGGACACAGGTGGCAACTGAAGGTGTCAGGTTGATCTATTAGAAACTGTCTAGAAAACCCTTGACCTGATGACTCATTCCTCTACATCTATTATACTCCCTTTCTCTCTTTCTCACTTTCCCATCTTTTATGTTTTCTTAGACACAAACACTTTTTTATTCTTTTTGTACTGCAGCTTAGAGGCTCACATGTGTGCGTGTGAACTGAAAGCGTTGCTGTATATCATAGACGCTCATCTCTGAGAAAGCCAAACGAACTAAAGTAATTGTTTTGTTTTTATTAAGCAAAGGAAAGCAATGATTATACGCCACTCCTGTTGGCTTATGTTTAAAAGGAAGAGCAACAGTAAAGTGAACTGAACAGCTATTGAGATCTTTTGTTTGATACTGAAGAAAGTTGCCATGGTACCTCTCTGTAATATCATATATTAATGCACTGTTCATCAGGGATGGGTATTGATAAGATTTTAACGATTCCGATTCCATTTTCGATTCTGTTTAACGATTCGATTCTTTATCGATTCTCTTATCGATTCTTGTTTTTAAAAGAGAACACTAAGGTCGATTAGCTTAGAACTGTTTTATATCTTCTCTTTCAACAAGATAGAAATTTAGGAGTAACATGGCCTTACAAACCCAACAGTGAGATCTTAAGAGATCCACAGCCTACGGCTCTTCAATGGGGTGTCACAGGGTCCCCGGGGAAAATTGTAAACGTAAAATAATAAAATAAATATTCTTCTGTAGCAATAACAAAGTATAACATAAATTATTCTGTAGCAATTACACAAGAATATCCAGTAATGTCCCTGCCTACAATTAAACACATTCACTTACCATCTGCTGTGGCAAATGGCTGCAAGATTTTGACCACAAACTAGTCACTGCTCGGTGACATTCGGGCCTGAAAGGAGACGCTACCGGTAGACTGCAGCGACAACTGCCAGCGAGCGCCAGCCAGACTCTGTCTGTCTGTCTCATCATGGTCACCTAAATGCACAATGGCAGGTTTTGTAATAAGGCAGATTGCGCTAACATAATATGCACTGTTAGCTGATTATTTACCTGCCGCATTAATGGGAGATGACGTGCAAACGTTACCGCTGCTGCTGGGTTGAGATTCACGAGTCCGGAGCGAAATTAAAGACATTCATTTAAGTTCATCGCGTGTTTTGTGAGCAAATGCTTTTGGATATTCGTAGTGTTTCCTCCCTTAATGAAATATCTACTTTGCAAGTATTGCAAGTTGCCCTGTTGTCATCCGTTCTCGTAAAGTATAAACAAACTTTTAAGCGTTTGAGCCGCTTAGGCGCCGTGTTTCCTGCCAGGTACGCTCCGACGCTCCGCAACGTGGTGACGTCATTCGGGGCGACTGGAATCGATAAGGGAATCGTTTGCAAAAATGGCAAACGATTCCAAGGAATTGAAACAGTGGGAACCGGTTCTCAACAAGAACCGGTTTTCGATACCCATCCCTACTGTTCATCATGAATATAGATGAATATACTATAAATGGTTATGAATTTAGGGGAAAAAACTAACAGGCTACCGATTGTAGCTGCAGCATGCTTTCATGTTGAATCAGAGCAGTACTGGTTCACTCAGCTTATTGTTATGAATTTGTGGTTGGTTTTCACTGTTTGTGTTTTGCTAGTAGCGGAGCGTCCTGCGAAAGTCTTAGGGCAGCATTCAGCAGCATTCCTGTAACCAGGGAGTGGAAGAAGTGGGTAACGTGTGACAAAAGCTGATATTTTGTCTGTTTAAAAAAGAAACCAAAAAGAAATCGAGGTAGATGTTTAACAACACTCACATTGAGATTGTTCAGTGATGTGTTTACAGTGTTAGGATAAATTTTACCATGCCATAAGTGCCCCACGGGATGATATTTTCATGATACAATACTACTGCGATTTCAAACTTTTACCGACATGTTTATTTTATCGAACAAACATTTAGTCTGCTCTTCTCCCTTCAGTTATTTTTACTGCTGCAAAATGGGACAAAATGCTCAAGCGGACCAACATTGTCAATAAACTGCTTGTGTTAATGCAAATGTTTCTGCCATACTCAACTGTCCTCAAATTTACACTTCACGGTGTCTATGAAGAAAAACATGAAGACAGTGTCACATGTCCAGGTTTCAGTATCTTGACAATGTAATAAAAACGCTCCTTTTCCACAGCCATGGCCGTCCTCTTTGTACATAAAGTAGGTGGTGGATTGTGTTATTGTCTTAGCTCGCTCTGAACTGGGAAGTAGCTTTATCAAGCTGTGTTTGATGGTTTTTCAGTTGAGCTTGCTTTGCCGTCTCCAGCTAACGTTACCAGGATATAGAGTATTTTACTTTCATACAAATCCCTTGCATCACGTCCATTTCCTTTGTCCCATCATTTTTTATTAAATAAAAAATAGCTCTGTATATTTGACTTAAACACAGACTGCGCTGTTCTGATTTGTTTCTTCATCTTTGTTTTATCAACTTTCTCCATCTTGCTGGTTGCCATCTTTGTAATCTGACATAAAAAACAACAACAAAAATCAACAGTGCCAACTGATGTACTCCAAAAGAAAGTGATTTTAATTTTCCAAAGAGTTCATTTTACGTAATAAAATAAAACAAGACTGTATTGATTTGATACATAAATTTTGCAGGACTCCACTATTTTGATCCTACCCCTAGAGACAGTATAATGGCAACCAACAGCTGACATTCACAGCGTTCTAATATTCTTTTACACTGAGAAACTACGAGGCCCATTTAGCTTGAAGAGCACATAAATTCCAAATCCATCATTATTTACATCAAATAATGTAAATAATGATGCTTAAAGCTACTGGACGCCGCCTAGAACGTCTCTCCAGGAAAACAGGACTTACTATTCACAAGGACATGTATCTCAGCCATATACAACACTATAAAGAAGCTATTCATCATGCTAAATCTGCTACACCTCTGTTATTGAATCTGCTGAAGGAAACACTCGCACTTTGTTTTCTACATTGCATAATATTGTTAAACCCCCAGATACCTTTGCCATACATACACACTCTGCCGCAGTTTGCAACAAATTTATGGACTTTTTTTACACCAAGATTGAGAATCTTCATCAACAATTGCCCTCGTCCTGTGAAATGGTCAATTGTTCTATCTGCATTTTTTGCCCTTCTCAGCTGTCATCCTCTCTATCCAATTTTGAACTTCCCACAATAACTCAGCTATCTTCCATAATTACTAGCTTAAAGTCATCATCATGTAAACTTGATCCACTGCCGACAAATCTTGTTAAACTCTCATTCCCGTCTCTTGCCCCACTGATTGCTAATATCGTACACTCCTCTCTTATTTCTGGTTCTGTTCCTTCTTCTCTTAAAACTGCAATAATAACTCCAATACTGAAAAAGAATGGTTCAGATCCCTCCAATCTAAATAATTTCAGGCCAATTTCAAATCTCCCTTTCCTAGCAAAAATTCTTGAAAAGATAGTGGCTGCACAGGTTCATTATCATCTCATTGGAAATAACTTGTACGAACAGTTTCAGTCCGGCTTCCGTTCATGTCACAGTACAGAAACAGCCCTAGTAAAAATCACCAATGATCTTCTGCTTGCAGCTAATTCTGGACTTATATCCATCCTCATTCTCCTTGACCTTACAGCAGCTTTCGATACTATTTCCCACCGCATCCTCCTTCACAGATTAGCATCTATTGGCATCAATGGTACAGTACTCGCCTGGTTTACTTCTTATCTCTCTGGCCGCTCCCAGTTTGTTCAATTACTCCCTCACAGATCAGTATCTACTCCAGTTAATTCCGGTGTACCCCAAGGCTCTGTGCTGGGTCCTTTACTTTTTATCATCTATCTCCTACCCCTAGGTAATATATTTAGGAAGCATAACATCCAGTTTCACTGCTACGCAGATGACACCCAGCTCTACCTATCCTCCAAACCCACAGCTACTCTCCCACCCACATCCATTTCTGACTGTTTAAGTGAAATCAAGGTCTGGTTTACGCACAACTTTCTTAAACTTAATGGCAATAAAACAGAATTCATTTTAATAGGCACCAGATCAAAACTGACTACAGTTCCAACCAGTCTTTCGTTATCCATTGATAACTCTGTTGTCACACCCTCCCCTCAGGTTAAGAGTCTTGGTGTCATTCTCGATAGCACTCTGTCCTTCACAGCACATATAAATAATATCACTCGGTCTTCCTACTTTCATCTCCGTAATATTAACCGTCTTCGTCCCTCACTCACACCACACAGTACTGCCATACTTGTCAATGCTCTTGTCACATCTCGTCTGGATTACTGTAACTCTCTTCTCTATGGTCTACCTCATAAATCCCTCCATAAACTGCAGTTGGTTCAAAATACAGCTGCTCGTATTATTTCCAGAACTAGATCCACTGAACATATAACACCTGTTCTTAAACAGCTCCATTGGCTCCCAATTCACCTCCGTGTCAATTTCAAGATCCTGCTTCTCACTTTCAAAGTGCTTCATAACCTCGCTCCTCCATATCTATCCGATCTTCTCCATACATACTCACCCCTTCGTACACTCCACTCTTCTTCAGCTTCCCTTCTGTCAGTTCCACCTGCTCGCCTGACTACCGTGGGACTCAGAGCCTTTAGTTGTTCTGCCCCGAGACTTTGGAATGCACTTCCACTTGCTCTACGGACCACACACTGCCTCACCTCTTTTAAATCACTACTCAAAACCCATCTGTTTAGAATTGCATACACCTGATCTGTCTTAGGCCATTTTTACCTTGCTCAGTTTTTATATTTGCTTTTATACTTTTATGACTGTTTATGTCTAAATTTTATCTACTATGTTTGCTATATATACATTTTTTTAATGTTTTTTATGGTATTGTTTACGTGCTACTGTAAGGTGACCTTGAGGGTCTGAAAGGCGCCTATAAATAAAATGTATTATTATTATTATTATTATTATAAATAGAATAAAAGAAAATCTTTTGTTTTGTCACCACTCCTTATAATATTAATTATAACAACTGTTGAGTTATACATAAGCTTTTACCACCATCGTTCCATTTTCTTCCTAAAAATTGTTTTGTCCCTGTCTTATCTCCTCCTGCCTTAAACACCCTCAGTTCTTTGTCATCATCTGCAGTTTCCTTCTGCATCTGCCAAACAACAGAGCAAGGACATCAGAAGTATATCGGTAATCATTACGCTGCCTGCCTTGCTTTATTTTACAAGCTTACTAATTACTGCTTGTGCCATAGCTCGTTTCCCCCGGAGGCCCCACCCCCACCTCTCTGCGTGTGTCTCCCTCTCTCCTCTACCCTCCATTGATCACAGCTCAGGAAAAGTAAACTTTCCGAGTGCTTTTTATTCCTTTTTCCTGAATGATTCCCAGTTGAGCAACCTGATTGCAGGAGCGCTAGCAAAGATGCTAATTTGTTCTTGACTAGTGGAGTAAAAATCATCAAGGATTACCTCAGGAGAGAGTGCAGGTTTGTGTGATTGCTTGCACATAAAGCTGGTTCCACTGTGTAAAAGATGAAGCTGTGGGACTTCCAACAATAGTTTTAGATCAAGGACAAACTAATATTTGGAAAGCGTATCACACAATTTCCTAATAAGGCTTTGTAGGAAGTATTACTTGATATTGTGTTGAAAAATCATATCACAGAACTAATTACTTTCTTTTTCTCTCTTTGTTTCATGCTTTCATCCCCATGTGGATATCTACATAGGTGAGTCACTGTTCAGCACACACACACACACAGACATAGACATCATAGCAATTGTTTGTCTTTGTGCTAGCATCTCCAAATGGCTGTCCACCCTTTACACCATCTACACCATCTGCATTTCTCTGATGTACTGTACAGTAATTGATACCTGTGCAGTGTGCACCACATATGGTCTCCACTGCAGAGAATAGGCGTTGTTGTTGTTCACATTCAAGTATGACAGATGTGTGTATCCTGTTGTGATGATGCAGGGACATTACGAATGCATGCAGAAGGCAATTCATCACTGACAGCCGTGGTGCTTCAGTGGCTGTGACTGGGAGGGCGTTTGATTGAAACTCATGACATTTCCTGTGTGTGCATGTGTCGTGGCAGTGTTCTCACATGTAATGAATTTTTATCACCTTTGAAAAGAGGAAATCAACAGGCTGCTCAGAGGCTGCTTTAAAAAATTTCCGCGGATGGAGGAGAGGAGAAAGTGGAATGATATTTTTGGGTTTTATGGCAGAAATGAGCTCATGCATTTTCTATCGAGGACCACCTTGTGGCTGTATATGAGGCGCTGCTTGGCACGTGACTGTTTTATTAATTCTGTTTCTTTTTTTTCCTCTACAAGTTATTGCAAGGTTTTGGTGAACGCATGGTTTCAACTAGTTTTTGTGTATATTTTAGGCATTTTCCTTGACAGCGCCTCAGTGAATGATACAGCAGCTGTCAACTGATACTTTTAAGTTTGTTAGAGTGAAAAAGGTCGACTTTAATGACTACATTCTGATGTTTCAGTGCAGATGCAGACACTCAGGAACATAGCCTGAAAAACTGCTCCTCTATTTTCTACTTGTAAGATATGAGGCTCCTGTCTGAGTCGAAGCTTGTAGCCTTCTTTGAGGAGATGTAAATGTGTGCAATACCAGGAAAATGCAGATTTAATCATGTCTGGCTGCACTTACTTTAAGGTGTCACTTAAGAAGGAGCAGGACTCTGGAGGTCCAGTATGAGGACTGTGTAGGGAAACGCTTGAGATTCTGAACATGTCAGAGGAAGCCCTAGCTAACCTTGTAAAAGGACCTAAGGACCAGTCTGCTGCTGAACTTAAATCAACTCTTTGGACCTACTTTCACTCAGAAAATGTTTTCCTTTCACTCTGTGCATTTTCTCTCCAAATCTAAGGAAGCTCAGCTTTGGCAGCGCTTAAAATTCTTGGCGCAAAAATGCCCTTAGCTTATAGCCTTTGGTTTATAACACGGCTCACATCTCTCTGGATTCAAACAGGTCAACTGCTGGAACGCTGTCATGTTTAATGTCACTTTTTTTTCTCCTGCAAATCAAAATCATAGAACCCATTGTTTTTCTTTTTCTTAACCCCAGTGACCAACATGATACCCATGGCCGTCTGCAATGTTTGTCAAACTGGAGATCATTTTATATAATGTGTCTAGAAATCAAGCTGTAACTGCAGAGATAATGTATACTGTTGGGCCACTAAAGGCGACTAAAGTTGGTTATTTGTCAGCAGCGTTATTTCTTACAAACAATTTCACTTTTTTAAAATTACAACTTGTTTAATACCCTGTAAAAATGTATGTGGTCTGTGTAGACTGACGGATTTACCTCATTCAATACTATTTTTAGAGGTATTAACAGGCTTGTCTTGCTCACAGCTTCTTTATATGACAGGGTTAGGGTTTGTAAAATAAAGCAAAGTAATTAAAGTTTTGGAAGCGTTTGGAAGCATTTCTCATGCCAACTGATTCTGTATAAATGACAGATGCAGGATCCTCTGAAAAACTTTTGGCTCTGAAAAGTAAAGACTGCATTCTTTCTCATGGTTTAAAAGAGGTCTGTGAATAGAGATCACTGATCCACTGAACAGAGATTAGACCTGGGAATTTTTCAGTGTGCCTGGACCACTGAGGCCAGTGAGTATCACCTATATCTGATTATGATCTGGTCTGTTTGACGTGTGCAGGCATACAGGCAGATAGTCATCTCTGGCTAACATGTTATTAGCTTGTGGCTGTGACTGTTAGTGAGAAAGATACAAAGTAAACAATCGGAAACACCACTACAAGTTTTGTAATAAAACCTAATGAAACACTTAACTCAGATCACAATATGCCAAGTTTGAAGAAGCTAACAAAGGGAGAGTGGCTAAAGCTAAAGCTAGCCAGACCTCAGAGCTGTCCAAACATTTGCAGCCTTGCTTTGATCCTCGGTATGAGCAGTGAAAGGATCAAAGCGCTATAAGGAAACATCTAAAGAAGAGAAAGGGGTTGATGTCCTGTTATCTGGTAAACTTACAGATATGCTGGAAAATTATGTAAGCACTTTATATTTGTTTAGTTTTAGAAATCTGCTGCACTTTGGTGAAATTCGTCAGATAAAGATGGATGTAGAGGAACTCACTTCTTTTCAGTAGGAGAGCACTATTTTCAGTTGTTTCAGGGAGAAATTCTTTACAATTTTTTTATTTTGTAAAAATTCTTCAAACTTTAAAAGTTTGCACTGAAGGAAAGTTGATTATGTAGCTGTGAGCTGTGGTTCTTAGAAACAAAATCAGAATGAGCAAACATTGATTTCAGCAGGGCATGCTTAAAAAAGTCAGCCAAGAAAATTACAAATGCTGCATTTCTGTCTATGAGAAAATTCTCCTGCTTCATACTTAAAAAAACAATAAAAACTTAATAAGACACATAAGAATATCTCTCTTTTACTAATTTCAAGTTTATTTCATACAGCATGATGTTGATTTTAGAGTAAAATGAACGATACTGCAAGATATTCTTTAGGTTATGACTACTTTGTGATTTCCATTTGTCATGTATATCCTGTGCCATCATCCATCATTTATTTACAGTCCATACTTGTACCATCATGTTTGTGTATAAAATGTGCAGTAATTGGTAAATTCAATGAATAATTAATTGGAAATTGCTGGGCTCTGCTTGTCAGAAACCTGGTAGAGGTGGTTGATTTTTCCAGTAGAGTTTGGACTCATTTCTACAGCCCTGCTCACAATTTAACATAAATTCAAAGTAACGAGAGTCTTCCTGCTTATCAGAGCATACTGCCTCCTCTACCACTTTAAACTTTATTTATATTCTATACAACAGCTCTGCTTTTCATCTTTACCAATTTAAACTCAAAGCAGAATTAGAAAACATGTTGACTTCAAAAAAATTAGAATACAGACTTTAACCCAAAAGGCAACAAATCCAGCAGACTTGAAGATGCATACATTACTGCATATCTAAAATCTTTATGCCTTACTATCGGCTAAATGTACAGATCCAAGACTGGTCAGACTCGTTTTGGTGCGCACATGAAGCGTTCATTTAGGAACTTGGTTGGCCTACCGTCACAGTTTTTAGGGATGTGACAGGAGGTGCCTGGAGAGGAGAAGAAAAGCTGTGGAAAAAAATCCTCATAAAATCTAAAAAAAACAAGACGACCTCGGTCAGAGAAACCTTGAACCCTTCTAATAACACATTCCGACTCATTTGGTATTAAAACTTAATAGCTGCATCACTTCTCCTGAGTATAAAACTTGTTTTCAAATGGCATTTTTAAATTTATGGCCAATCCTCATTCAACCCACTTTCTCTCCTCCATTTCTATTGTGCCATATCTCACTCAAACACAGCCAGACTAATAGCAAATCGTAGCAGACCAGAATTTATTGTCTGCCCTGTAATTTCCTTCCCCAGGAGTTAGAGAGGTTACCTTTTATCCTCAAAGATCGCACATTACTGCTCTAAGTGCCTTTTTTACTGCCACACACTATCATCCAAGCTTAAACTGGCTGCAGATATATTAAAAGCCTTTTTTAAGTGGGGGGTCATTTGAGGAAGCGGCGTAACTACAGCATTCTCCTCCCTCGCACTTCTGTCAGCGCTTTTTTACCCTTGTTGTCTTCAGGGCGTATTTCACATGAACCAAGACTTTTTGTCATGTCTTTATCGTGTGTTAGTAGATGCATAAAACTCAAGTGTTCAGTCATAAAGGGTTCTGATTGCACATTTGATACAGATGTTGAAGCAGAGAAGGATGGATGAGCGCTAGCTTGGCAATCACTTCTCTTCCTCAGGTTGGTCCTCTTGTCTAAGGGGGTAAAAGACCTTCTCTTTTGAAGTCACAGTCTCTGGTTTAAAATATTTCTAGGTCAGGTTACTAACCCTGGCATCATTTCTAAATCACATGAAGACTTGAGGGACTCGTGGTTAAAGTAAAATCCCTGCAATTAACGACAGAGCCTAAATCACAGACCTCTGTGTGTGCCAGTATGACTTTAACAAGTGCTGGGTGTCTTGTTTGCATTTCTTTTGAACAAGGCGACCATTGTAAGTGCTGAATTCAGCTGCGGCTTAGTAGGGGTATCAGCTGAATTCCTCCAAGGTCAATTAACAATGAAGAAGTGAACACAAAGTCCCTGAAAATTCATGCAAAAAGCCTCTCAGGATTGGCAGCATAGCAGTTATGATACTAACATTAATAATAGCAAACTCTCCGTTTCCAGCTACAGTGCTTTGTGAAAGGGAGCCAAAAGTTGAACGCTTTTAAAGAAATGTTTGGATTTTATTCACACAGGGAGGATTGAGGTTCTATGCTATAGTCTTGAACCAATTGGTAATAATGTCACACTATTAAGCTTTATTAAGGTTCTAGTAATTTATAGTAAGTGCTTAATTCATCATTTATATAGCATTACTGCCCCTTAGCATGTCATTTATATGTACAGATATATCATTATGATTATAATTGTGACTAGCAGTCAAAGGTGTACATGATGCAACAATAACAGTAACAGATGGATAAACATATCTATATTTATAAATGACATACTAGTCGAGTAATGATATATAAATGATGAATTAAGCACTTACTAATACCTACGAAACCTGCATTCACATTTCTTTAAGTCGTCTTCAGGAATAGTTCTGCAGGCTTCTTGAAGGACATTCAAAGCTCTTCTTTGGATGTTTCTGCATTTTGTTTGGTTCTCTGTTAGGATGATCCCACACTTCTTCAGTAATGTTGAGGTCTGGGCTCATGGGCGGCCAATACATGACTGATACAGTTTTTCCATACAGGTGTGCTTTTACTACATTGGCATTGTGTTTTGGATCTTTTCTGAAAATCTGATTCTTTCCACATGGTATTGCATGGTAGATCAAAATCTGGATTCTGTGTTCATAATTACATCAATTTTGACAAAATCTCCACAACCACTGGCTGAAATGCAAACCAAACCATGACAGAGCCTCCCCAGTGCTTCATAGATGGCTGTAAACACTCACTGTTGTACCTCCGTACATACAGCTTCAGCTGAAAATAAGACTAGTGTTCTCCATCAACGAGGGTAAAACATTTTTTAAGTGTATCTAAAATATGTGACATAAATGTTGTTTTATGAGCATTTGTAGGACTTAACTTGAACACCATGGTACTCATACTGTAAATACATGTGTTGCCATCAAATCAAAGTGTCAACGTGCTGACCTTCGAATACTGAAATAGCTCTTAGCTCTGTTTGAAAGCCATTCTCAGACAGAGGAAAAGAGCAAAAGGGTACGTTCAAGAATATGTCAGATCTGAACCTCCCGCTGTAACTTCATATTATCCATTATTTCACACTTGGTGAAAATAAGTCAAGAGCTGTGTAGTTAAATAGCAGATACTGGATATTTTTAAAGGAGTAAAAAACTGAAAAAAAAGGAACGTTTTCTTTTTAAATTAGGGGAGCTCAGCAACTGAGCAACTCACTACACTCAGCCCAAACAAGGGGTACAATAGTCACCAGATAGTTGATTTGAAGGGGATTCAAGTTTATTGGACGAAATTAAATGATATAATAAAATTATAGTGTCTGTGCTCCAGTGTTTGTTTTTCAGAGCTGTTTGTTGATGCCTTGCTTGTGAAATACAGGCTCAAGGTTTCAAGATCACCTCTGCTACCAGGGGAAGAAGGCGCTAACTGCTCTCTGATTCCCAGGTATTGTATTGATTGAGCTCTCAGCAGGAGTGTCGTCCTGTCGTTGCGCTCTCTGCCTCTCTCTTCCCAGAGACGCAGAAGGTCAATTGCAACGGGGGCCTGACTTTGTGAGTCTGACACATTTAAGGGGGCGAGGATTTGAGGAATGTTTCTGCAACGTGGAAGGGAGACGGATCGAATGCGAGGACCTCTGACACGTGCTCTCCTGAAATGTTAAAAGAAAGAAAATCAACCCATGACATGAAAGTAAAGACAACGATGCGTGAGGGAGGAGGAGGATGTAATGAAGGGCGGATTTCACTGGAGATCTCTCTGGAAATTGGCTGGCCCTTTGGGGTCCGTGACATTTCTTTGAAAGTGCTTTGGGCAGCAGATTCAAACTGTGACTCACGTTGTTGGCATGCAGTGGAGACGATCCGACGTGTCTTAGAAGAATAACTAAATGCCTGAATGAAGCCACCTTTCCTCTGGCTTTATTAGACTAAAATAGGCATGCTGATCCACACTCCGTAGGTTGAATGACTCATCTGGAAATAAGCGATTTAAAAAAGATAAATCAAAGAAATAAAGCTTTGTGGATTTTTTTCCCCAAATATATTTATCACAGTCTGTTTCCAGCTGTGCTGTGCATACATGCAGAAATGGGAATGATTTTGCCAAACAGCTGGAAATGAAAAACTAACACCCCGCTTTTTGGGACTATTAACACTTTAAAACATGTTTTTTTTATGATAATTGGCTTGTGAACTGTCTTGTGAAATCTCCATAGTAGGTAATAGGCAAAACAACTTCAGCTGAAATATTTTCCATTTTCTTAATATTTTCTTCTAATATTCTCATTTCACTGAACTCCAAATGTGCATTTAGATTTAGAGTACCAAAGCTATTTATGTGTCTCCTTGTTTCTTTGTGTAGTTCTCAAGGGAAAGCAACAATTCTTTCCTCTAGCCCGTGGGCTGTCTTCAGGGTTGTCTCCACCCATCTAAAAACACCATGCCCTGCAGCCTTTCCCACATTATCACATGGGGTTTGCAGTTTGGCGTGCATGAACGTGTGCACCCGATGAGGCTGAACCTGCACATGTTTCTCGCTGCTCAGCATCGGGGCCTGTGGCAATGAGTGAGGGCTTCCTTCAGGAGAGCTGTAAGTGCTAGTTTGAATTGGTCATTTGTTATATTGACTGCGCACTGAAGGCTTCACATTGATTTCCCATCGATGTGTAGGTGAGCAGTAGATAAGCCAGCAGACGGAAGGAGATAAGCGCCTGTCGTTTTCCCTGACAGCTATGGAGGCCACAAAGGACGGCACAAAGTCAGATGTCTCGCAAAGTCACCCACTACACCCGAAACACACACGAGCTCTGAAGCATTTTCATACTTAGTCCAACCTCTTGCCATCGAGCGCTGCGAGGCTGCTATATTGAATTAGCTATCGTCTCTGTCACGTTAGAAGTCCTCTTCCTGACAGGACCGTATCAATCAACTGATTCATGCTTATTAGATTAAACTATGGGGGTGTCACGTCGTTAATGTGAAAAATGGGACGTTGGAGCAAGAGGATGGAAAATCTATTTCAACAAAGGGCCAAGAGTCAGAAGAAGAACGTCAAACATTACTAATGGTAATGTTTGGAGTTTGAACTAAGGACATTAATATTGAATAAACGACACTGTAATCTGTCTTCATCCATGGGAATTTGGATGTTGGGTTTTTTAAAATTCATTCTAGAAACATAGACATTTACTGTTTTATCTTATACATTCAGATGTAATGTGTTTGTAATTTGTGGTACATTTCAATATGTTTCCCTTGTGGGATCAATAAAGTATCTATCTATCTGTTAATATAGATTACATGTGTGCAAAATTGTTTAAAAACAGTTACGATGGTACTTACAGAAAATGAGAATCCCTGTTCCACCAAATCCCAGAGGTGCTCTGTTGGATTCAGATCTGCTTACTGAGAAAGACGTTTGAGAACTCATTATGTTAATAATGTTCAAGTTTGAGATGATTTGAGGTTCACTGTAGTCATAAATGGTTGGACATGGTCAGCAGCAATAATAGAAGCCAAAATGTGCCAACACATATCCACCACACCATTAAACCACCACCAGTATGACCTGTTTATACAAGGCAGAACTGATCCATGCTTTCATGTTGTTTACACCAAATTCTGACCCTACCATCCAAATTTCACAGCAGAAATAAGATTCTTCAGGTCAATTTTTTTCCAATCTAATTTCGTTCAATTTTTTCTAGCCTGTGTGAAGTACAGCCTCAGGTTCCTGTTGTTAGCTGAGTGGAGTGGCACCTGGTGTGGTCTTCTGCTGCTGCTTCGGAGATGCTCTTTTCATACCCTGGTTTTAACAAGTGCTATAGGCTCGAAGCAGCCAGACCATTCTCCTCTCATCTCTGGCACCAACAAGGCATTTTATTCATATATTTTCTCTTGTAAGACCATTATCTATAAACCCTAGAAACAATTTATTTATAGGAGCTGTTTTTCCAAGTCATTTCATTATTGTCTCTTTGCTTTAACTGCTGATGATGGCTGCCACCAAGAGTGAGAGGAAGAGAACTTGCTAATATGTTGTCACTATTTTTCTTCAGCTGTCACTAAAATGTGTCCGTTATTGTTTCCTTCCGGAGGTCTTTTTCCCTCTAACATATTCAATTTAATTCAGTTTTATTTATATAATACCAAATCACAAAAACAGTTGGCTCAAGGTGCTTTATGTTGTAATGTAAAGACCGTACGATGATACAAAGAAAAAAAAAAAAGAAAAAAGAAATGACAGCTGTCATTAGTATTAGTGCTTTTTATAAAACTTCATATATACTCAGTTACAAGCTACTAGTGTTTTAACAATGTTCATGCTTCATTAACCTTGTGGATTATGGAACAACAGCGGGCGAAGGGACATTTACTCTCTTAAGACAGCACTCTCCCCCAGGCCCGGTGCCGCAGGTACTTGTGTTGCTTGATTTAAAGTCCGAGAACAAAAATCTCTCCTGAGAAGAAAACACCACGGATTACATTAAAAACATGAACGCCTGCAGACTCATAGTGGTACAAATGTGTGCCTAATTCTAGGAAGACATATGGTAAATATTATCTGCACAGTGATGGATATACATTACGACATATCTGTGCATTAGCACCTCCAAATGGCTTTTCAATGTATTCTAATTATATTTGCATCCAGCTTTTTTTGCTTCTTGTACTCATAAGCAGGCCTAAAAATAGTTGTCGCTAATATCTCGACTGTCAGACTCCACCGAAATCTGCTTAGCCTTAAACGACAGCAAAAGGGTTTTTCTTTTCCTTTTTTTCCTTTTTGCTTAGCATATTATTTAAAGATTACATCGTCCAGCCTGTTTCATCCTCAGCTAAACTAATTTTAAAAGATATATAAATATATTGTCCACTCGCATTGAGAGATTGAGAGGCTCAAACTTTCTGATGTGAATCTAAAACTGCAGATGAAGCCATTCTCACAAATTTAACAATGCCCTGTCAAAACGATGGAGCGCAACATGAACAAAAACTTTATTCTGAAGTGGGTTTTGGCAGTCTGAATAATAGCAGAAATATTGCCGCAGACTTCTGGAACAAAGACATTGTTCCTGTGGCGCTCCAGTGCCAAATTTCACAACCCTGTAAATGGCCATTAAAAAGGACTGTGAATAATGCATAGGGACGCTAGCCAGTTTCTTTTTTCCTCTGTTACTGCTTTCTCCAGGGCTAGCTAATGGCGAAGCAGAATCATATGGTAGTGCAGTCTGAGGCACTTAGTCTCTTCGCTTTCCAGCTCGCTTTGCCAGTCTAAAAGATCCTCAGATGTCTCTTTTTCTTCTAACGGCGTCGTTCTGCGCCTCTTCTTTTCCTCTCCGCTTGCCGTCGCTCATTCGCTCCCGGGCTTTAATGGAAAAGGGAAGCAATTTGATAGGCTCCCGTCTAAAGTCTTCTGACACACTCTCCTGTGGCTTGTGTACCACAGTGGGTGTCCACGTGTCTCATTTCCCCCCCAGGGAGAAGTGAGCAATGTTCATCCATCCGGGCCTTCGCAGGAGCAAAGGAAGTGGGAGTCAGAGGGTGTTGATTAAAGGAATGGCAGGATGGGAAAGAAAAAAAATGGGGTGAGGGTTGTTGAAAAGGAAGAAGAGAAATGAGGTGACTAGAGGGAGTTGCAGTGGGAAGTGTGTTGTGGCAGCAAAGAGGCTTTGGTAGCTCCTCAGTGGCCTTTTTTTTTTTTTTTTTTTTAACTGTATCATCCAAGGCACAGTCCCTTAGGGGGGTCTTTGAAAGAAGTGATTTGCCTCCTTTCTGTGGCTTTGTTCCAGCAGCGCTTGCTGTTGGCTGGAACCTCAAGGGAATGTAACGCATAGGAAAGTGAGACTTTGTTACTAAATTTATACCATGTTTAAGAGACAGTGCATTTCTGTGTCTATCTATCGATCTATCTACCTCTATAGATCGATAGATAGATGTACATACTGTATAATACTGTATATATGTGTGTGTGTGTGTGTGTGTGTGTGTGTGTGTGTCTTTTAAACAAATATATAAATATATACTGAGGAGACTAATTCCACTAAAAAACATTTGTGAAGGACTGTAGCTTGAAAATTATGAAAATAATTGTTGGACTGCAGTGACTGCAATAAAGCTGATCTAAGTGTTGCAAATAAATGAGTTCTTTTACAAAACTGAGACAGTTTAAAGAAAGTAACATCACATATCATCCACACCTTGTCTGTATGTTCACAGTAAAAGAAGCACAACAGTGGCACAATGTCAAATGCTCCAAGTTCTTTATAGTGTCTAAACTTCTTTTTTTTACCATTTTACTGTGCTCACTGTGCAATTAATAATCATGTCCTTTGGTATAGCAGAAATAACTGAATAACATTAGAAATTTTGTGCTGCACTTGTAAAATGAAAAAAATACTTGAGTTTACAAACCAGCATTGATTATAATAATGAACTGTATAATAGATGGACATAACCACCATGTTGTAACCATAGGTTTGTAGATATGCATTTTAGAACAACCTTTGTTAGTATGTTTGAATCACTTGGAGATAGGTTTATGAAAATTTGACTTAGGTGGCATCCAGATAACACAGTAAAACTTTGGCATTTGGTCCAATCACAGACTTGAGTTAGCTAAGGTATCGCTGAGCAGCAAGCTCTTTACATCTAACTGTTAGACTAGAGAAAACCACGACACGAGCAGAATTATTGTGACCACGTGCAATGAACATGCAGCCTTGTTGCCTTTTCAAACATTGAGTTCTGATCTGTAACCACATACAATCAGTTTGCCATCCTCAAAGCTTTGACTTGTGGGTCTGATTCTGACTGGTGTGTCATGACCGCAAAAAGACAAGAGTCAGTCCATGGGGTCAAATTGCCAATTACATGCAATCTGTTTGTGATAAACTGTGATAAGTCAGTGAAAACTGAAAATCTGGGACTTTATTTTTAATTCACCTTAACAAGAATTTCATTTTGATTAATTATAATCAAAGTCCAAACAATGTTTAATAGATATGAAACAGAATTTCAGAGTTTACCCCAGAAATAGTGAGACAGTTGCTCCAGGATGGCGCTTTAACAGGAAAATAACATTTTGCAATGGCATTCAGTGACCTTGCTTCTAAATGGGAACATAATCAGAATACAGCTACTGTACTTGGCAAGCAGTTGACTCGAGTACCCTATTGCATAGAGACATGTCACAGGAGAGTTGTGCTCATCAGCACAGACTGACTCAGATTGATCGCAAGATGCTGGCAATCTGTCTGCGTCTATAAATTAGATGGCATTTATTTGCAGAACTTTGCTAATCTGTCTGAGAGTGATTGCAGCAGGTCTGACTCAACTCAGTTTGTGCTGATGAGCGCAACTCTACTGTGACATGTCTCTTTGCAATAGGGTACACGAGTCAACTGCTTGCCACATAGCTGTATTCTGTTTATATTTAGAAGCAAGGTTGTGGAATACTTGTGCAATTTTGCAGTTAAAGCACCATCATGCAGCGACTATGTCACTATTGTGGTAGAAATTCTACATTTTTGTTTCATATCTATGAGATTCTCTGTGGACTCTGAGTGTTTGGAGACGGGTTGCCTCCCACCGGGAGACCTGCGCAATCACCTTGAGATTAAGACTGATGGCCCAGTGGTTGTACTACCTCCTAGCAACAACTGATTTCTCCTAGTCACAAGGATGTTGGCTTTTGTACAAATGTTACACAATGAGAAATTGTCTCTAAAGACCCATTTTTTTCTATTAGACTCTAAGCATGCTAGTTTCATCTGTGAAGTCGGGTATTGTTATGAGGAACTCTATGTGGCTTGAAGAAGGCTGCTGGTGGGTATGACCTTCTGTAGACTTTGATAGCGATTTGTGTCAATTTTTTTCTTTTTTTTTAATGAAAAGGGGTTATTTACAGCTCTTTACCGGTGTGAATTTTGTGTTTTTCTCTGATAGAAAAACGAATACCTGTTGTGTTTTCAGCTGTTGTTTGGGTAACATGAAATTTGAAATTGTAGTCATCACACTGTGGCGAGAAAATAGAACTCTTTGAGATCCTTCTCTACTTTGAATCTTTTATATTAATCACAGACTGTCCGGGGCGATAACACAAGTGTGCAGTTCATTGACATCATATTATACATCTTCAGGGTATTGAAGTGGCAACGGCGCACACACGCGGTTGCCTCTCGCTACAGGCTGCCAACATGGAAAGCTGCCTAGTGCGGCTTTAAATCCTTGTCTGATAGATAATAATTACAGACAGAATCCTCCATATCACAGAGATACAGCACAGCAGTTGCTCAATATGGCTCACAGCAAAATCAAAGACTCCTACGGGGGATACAAATGTACAAATTTTATACCTGGATCTGCTCTCTTCATACACATTTGCACAAAAGCACACCCCTTCCTGCTGCTTGCAGGGGAATGAAGGGCAGGTGTCCATGTGGTGAAAGCGCAGTGGCACTCTCGGCAACCTCTGGCAGGGTTATTGATGACTGCTGGTGTCAGTGGTGATGGGATCGGCTGGAGCTTCATTGCTGAACTGGAGAGGCCCGCTGCCACTGTGAGGGCCTGACTCCCCTTATTGCATCATCCACACACAGATATGAAGCTCAGAGCCACAGACTTGCTTTGTGCAGATTTGTGCAACCAATGCTTTTTCTTTTTTTGGTTTGTTTTCTGATTCTTATTCATGCACACTTCTCACACCACTTGAATAGCAAATAGCATCATGCACAAGATCTGAGATTAGCTACACAAGTGAGATGATACGGCCCATGCGGTGTTTAGCCTCGGCATCAGCTCTTAGACTGACGCAACAAAGATCCATCTCAGCGAGGGTTTTATCAGAGCTCAGGTCTTGTTATTCACCGTCTTTATGATTTCTTCAGTGTTTGACATCGCACCAGCACCCCTTATGGCGACGGTCATTACCGATGCTGTGCTACGGTGATTTGTAGCACAATCTCCTCCGCCAGGTTTACCGCTGTAATTGTGCAGCTTTAGCCTCCAATTAGCATAGGCTTCCATATGTATGGGGGAGATCTCCATATATTATGACTGTCACCAGAAGAGGCCAGGCCACTCAGAGCAAATGTGTATTATTAGCATGAGGAAGGAGCAGCGGTGGGCAGGGGGTGGGTGCCAGCGGTGGAAGCGGTGAAAGATGCCGTTTTGATTCTGCTTCCTGTCAAATGAATCTTGGCCTCTGGTGACCTAATTAGGGTGGTAATAAATCAAAGGACCCCACAGGCTCTCACATTCTGTTGATGTGAGATATGTCAGTGACCCTCTGGGGAGGCCAGGGCAACCTTCACATCACTTCCTCGAATCAAGGTTAGCCACAAGTATCAGGGACTGCCTGCAAAACCACATCAGCTTTTTGGGGGCATAGGCGTAAATTGTTATTTGACTTTTTGCTTGTTATGAAATAAGGCCCCATCGCTATGGATCTTGTACTTTTGGGTCCTTTTTGTTATCCATGTTGTTGATTTGCAGTGGGTTTAAAAGATTCAAAGTGCATGTGGCGGCACCGTGGAGGCCTACAGATGCTGTGAACTTTCGCTTGGCTGCTGCAAAAGCCAGTGCACTAAATGAGCGAGCTTTTTAAGCTTTCCTCTGCAGATCGTCTGCGGATCCAGTGGGAGCTTCTCCCCTCCGTGCACACTTCGCTATTTTTGGCGTTTCAAAAGAGACGACATGTTGTTATGCATCCCCTGCATTGCTTGGCTCTCTGAAAAGTCTTCATGCTTAGAGTGGTAAAGTTAAAAATATGTCAATTTTTTTTTGTATTTCAAAGGGAGTGTTTCAAATTTCACTTTCAGTGTTTCAGATTAGTTTCAATTGGGCTCACAGTAACCAGTAGCGCATCCAACTTTTATGTCATGTTTCAACAGTTTTTTCCTTCTTTTCAAATCTAGTGGATAATTGGATCGTTAGTGAATGCATGCAGGGTAATCGTAAACAAAGTTGCTGGTACTGATAAAAAACAAACCAAAAAAAGGCACATCGGTACTGTTAAGAGTGCAGCTGTTACATGACAAACTAATGCAGCCAGCACAGCACTATTCCCCACATCCTAGTCACTTATTGACTTAAGCCTCACCTGCCGACAACAAACACGGTGGGGTGGGGGGCCACAACCAGGAAAAAAAAAACAGCCCCCGTCTGCAGTGTGCCTTTGGAAGTTGTATGGGAGCTATATCACTGGGAGGCTGTTAGTGTAGATGTCGGGTGGCGGGCTGACAGGTGTGACGGCCCTCGCGCTCCAAGGAAAGAGAAGGAGAGAAGGCAAAGTAAGAATCTAACGACCCTGATAGGCCAATACCTCAGCCCAGAGCCCTCTGGGAAATGTCCAGCTGCTAGTCTTATTGGTGGAGAGAGATGAAGCTGACAGACCTTAGAGGACGGCGCTCCATGGAATGCCTTGTCTTTCTCACTTAGACTCTCTCTCTTTCAGTCTCCTCACTGTGTCCCTCCTCTTTTCTCAGCTGAAATGCTCCTGGTGGGTTTTTGAGCTGGGGAAGCAGAATTATCTGTCATGTAGATAATGAAATCCGAAGATTAAGTAATCGTGACATACAGAATATCTCATATCCTGACACTGTTATCCACAGTGCTAATGCTGCCTTTTATTTGGGTTTGCTACATCTACAGTTCCCCAGTAGATTAATAATAATTTATCGCCGTGCAGATTTGATTTGTTTAGATTATTTCTTTGTCTGGTGGCATCAACACTTGGGTCGTGCTCATCTTCTGTAGTTGTAATTGATTAACATGTCACCATTTCTGCAAACGTTGGTCATTTTACTGGCAAGCTGTGCTTACTAGCATAGCTGTACAACGAGACTACCCCAGCGGACATGGCTCATTGTACTTTTTTGAAATCTTTCACTGTAACTGTATATTACACGCTTGGAGTGTGGAGTTTAAAAGAAGTATGCATTTCATCACGGATGATGATGATTTTAATAAAGTTATAATGGGCTGCATTATTGGAATTTTAAGGTCCAGTGTGTTTGGAGCTTGAGTCATTCTAGACACTAAAAGTCACACGTTTTTCAGTTTTATTTTAAAGGCAATAATCAAGGAATTATTCATGATAAATGGGACATCCATTTATTACAACACGATGTTGAAAATTTACACCCTAAATATGTCAGGATTTTCAAATCGATTCAAAAGCAAATAAGGGTCTTTTTTGTTTGCCTTCTATTCATTCTAACTTAGCCAGTGAAGTCGCCCACTACTGGCCATTAGTAACATGCTGATTTTAGACACTTCTGCAGCGGCTTCACTTCTCTGACCTGAATGTAAATTTACATGTTATTTACAGTCTTTGCATGCTAAATAATATGCTAAATAATAATGACACCATCAATGTTCATGTTATTCTCCACTCACTTAGGCTAAATGAGCGGTTGGCCACCGCCTGGTTCAATAGGGAAAGATGAGTATTTCCTGACCAATTGCGAGTAGTTAGCTGGCAGTCGCTATGAAACTGATTCCTGAGTCTCAACCATACAGACCGACAGACTGCCCAGTGACCCCCTGGTAACGACCTGTCACTACAGAAAACTGTACACTCCCTGACCAGTTAGCAAGCCTTAGCGAGCGGCTGCTTGCTGTTGCTAGGTGAAAATGATCACAGAGAGATGTGCAGTTGTTGTTGTGCAGCCTCTGTGTGATTGCTTTGGTTGTGAACAGATTGCCGAGGTGACCCTTAGTTTGAATGGAAGACTCCATCTTGCAACACTTGGAGTTTAGTTAGCGAGCGTTTGCGGTGAAAACCAGAAACAATTCACCTTCAAAGTAAAAGCTGTGCCATTTAGAATGTGTTGATTTCAGTGGTAAGGCACAACATTTACTTTGAAGACAAACATTTTCCATTTTTAGTTTGTGTTGTATTCATACTCAGTGGTTAGCTAGCAAGTGTTTGCCATCAAGTCTTACATGTAAATTATAGGTCACAGACCAAAGTAATCACAAAAGGGCTTGAACAGTGATTCTCACTGCTTACCCTTCACTAGCTGGTCTCCCTAGACCTGTGTGACCGTGGCCTCAGTCCGCTATAAGCCTCAACGCTGCCTGATCGCCAGTGAGTACGAAACCCACTAGAAATGTGTCAATAATGATTATTTGCTTGCTATGTTGATTAATCACATCAACATAGCGAGGGGAAAGCGTCCTTATATGAAACAATTAAATGGACATTTTGCAGCTGCTATATGAACAAATAGTTGGGGAGTGAGCTCAGTGCTGTTTAAGGATATGGATAAACCAGTCACCAGGAGCTCAAGACTGGCAACACATGGAAGATTTAATTAGCTTATGGTCTGAGCTAGCATGTTCCCTCAGAAATTTGTTGGGCATGGGAATGGCGACTTCCCCACTGGGGCTTTATTGTACAGTGCGTGCAATAAAGACCACACAATGTGACATCACGATGGCACTAGACTTCCTTAATGAAAGGATGCTTATGTGTTATTCTAGCTCTAGCTTAAGGATACTATTAGCATTAACGTCTTGTGGGCTTTTTTTGCGTTTTGTGAGTTAATTATTTAGCAAAACGTTTAAGGATGCAGGCCACTAAATTAGCAAAATAAGACAAGATAAATCAGGCAAAAAAACAACAACAACAACAAAAAAAACCACAGCTTGTGAAACAGTCATGATATTTGCCCAATCGCCTGATCCTCCATTAAAAAGAGATTAAGGAAAATAAAAAAATGGCACAAAAATGACTTTATTGCCCAGATGCAACAACATTATAAGTTATAAAGCAATTTGAGAAATACAGACTGAGACTTGTAATGGAAACAATGGTGGGAATCTATGTTAGTGGGACAGGGCTAATATAACACGTGTGGCTAATGTGCTACATTTTCCTTCTACAGAAACACTCCCGGAGGTCATGCTTAGGTTTACGTTTTATTTGTCACATAAATTTTAGGCTTTTGCTGGATAGGGATTGTTCTATAATTGCTGCAAACGCTACTCCCACTTTACTGACTCACACACAAAAACAAACACACATAAACCAGCCTGATACACTCAACGCTTGCTCACAGCGACCCATTTAACCTCTGGCTACAATCCTAAGCATCTGACTGAGTGAAGCGTTAGAACATCAGCAAACAATGAATTGCTTTGAAGCAACGCTGAGTGTGTATCTGCTCATGTTCTTACCTCACTGTAACTTTTTTTTCTGACAATGCATATACTGTGTGTACACAAGTTATATAAATAAATAAGTAAAAGTTTGAATTATTCATACTTTGAAGGAAAAGAGGTGCCTGGGCAAAGACAGGAAATGTATTCTAAAGTTGCATATCTGTTATCTGAGCGGCAGGGTATGTAAATGCTTGACCGCAATCTCAATAGAAGTCGACGTCAAATGACACTGCAGGCAGACTGTGTCTTCCTTGCCACTGGTCAAAGTAGGCCCTTTTTCTTTCCCACAGACAATCTTGTTTCCATCAGACAAAACCCCTCAAGGTCACGAGCTAGAATTGGGGCGCTGCGCCCTTCATGTATCCTTCACCAGGCTAAAGACACAGTGCAACACAGCAGAAACAAAAAAAAAAGAAAAAAGAAAAAAAGGAGGTAAATAGAAACAGTGTGATGAAATGAGATGACAGGAAGCATTCGCACAGAACACCAGAAACATTATGTCCTCTCCTTGGGCGAGTCAAACCTCAATTTTTTCTTTTTTTGTACATCAATATTTTACTGCAAAAAAGATTTTTCTTAATGCATAAAGCAGTGATGAAAGATTAAACGGGACCTTACAGTTTCCTCATTCCTTCTTTTAGCGACACCTTTTTTGCAGCAGAAGTTTCTCTTTCAGAGCCTTAAGGGAGAGAAGAAGTGACATTGAAAATGTAGGCAATGTTTTGCCCTTTTTTACATTTTTTTTCTTTTCTGTAGCTCTTAACGTTCAAGCAAAGTTTAATGCAGTCGGGAAATATTAAACTTCCTCGGGCTCGCTCTGTGTTTACACCAAGAAAAGTCAAATTAGACTCTTCCAGATACATTTGTCAACCCGCCGCCTTTAGACGCGGATCCCCTGCGGGGAGTGTAAACAAGTGATATCATCTTCTTCCTTGCTAAGCCCCTCCCCTGTGGCTCTGAGTGACAGCTCCTGGTGGCAGACCCCCCACCCCCCAGGCACTGAGCGCTGGGAACCACAGACTCCCAGAGCCCAGGGCTATGCCAGCTGCCACGCTGATACCCCTCTGTGGGGTGCCTGAGTGGGTGAAAGCGCACAAGCCTGGAATCTGTGTGCACGTGTGAACGTTGTGTATCCACGCCTTCATTTGTCGCCTGTTTTGCGTGCGCATTTGTTTGAGCAGAGGATCAGAAACATCGTGACCAAGGCATTTCAGGGTGTTTACTTTTAATTATGTTGTTGTTTTACCCCTATTCTCAGCACTGAATGAGGGTCTCCAGTAATTATACACAGGAAATGCACTGTGGGTTTTCACAGGCACCGAGATATGCCTTTTGTGCATCCCCACATTTCCCTCCTATTGACTTTAAACAGATAAACGAGGTATGCTCGGTTCGCATTCAGCGGCTGTCAATGGATCGTGTTTAATGTCTGCCATTACCAATGATTAGCTTTGGATTAGCCGCGGCTTTTGTCCCGTCTGCCCGCTTTGTTTTCCCTGTCCCTTTCAAATCCAAGTCATTGGGAAAAAGTGGCTCTTTAGAACTGTATCTAAACACGATCAAAAAGCAGCGACAACACTACGACGCGGGGCCAGACTGCTGTCACAACACGGGTTTTGATGGGGAGTCTCGACTCTGATGGGTGGACGTGTTGGCAAACAGTGTTAGTCAGAGATTACTGTTTGTTAAATATAAAGCAGGCCTGCGATATGGTCATTGTTCAGCGTGTATGTCAGAATGGAGATAATGATAGTTGTATCTATTCATGGCACTGTGGGCGTTGCGGCGTTATTATTTTTTTAATTAAAAGCAATTCAGTAACTAAATCACTCAAGGGAGAAAATTGCTACTCGCCATATGCTTATATAAAATGTACCTCTGGCCAATATTTTTCCTTTTTTCTTCTTTTTTGTTATCAAAGCAGATGTTTTTCATCAGCAATACACACAGGACGTCAATTGAAACACTCAAAAACAGAAATATGTATCCTGTTTTTAATGTATGTTCATCTACATGCTACAGGCATCTGAACCCTGTCATGAATCACTGTCAGTTTGATAGGTTGTTCACATATACAAGCCCTGTCAGTGCCCTATTAACTCTCACAATTAACAATAAATGAAATAAAATGGCCATAGTAGATATTGCTATGCATAGAAATTAGCTTGTTATCGAAGGACAAAGTAGAGAAATTCAGACTAAGAGCGGTAATTGCTTTGGCTTTTTATACAGAGGTTGTGACAAAATGAGCTAATGTGTTTAGTGCTCGTATTTCTCACCAGCAATGCAAAATTTATTGACCGTTTATGCCCATTGATGAGCATCTGACTTACACGGCTCCATTAGTGAGTCTAAATTTTAACATTTAGCATTTAAAGTGTTACACATTCAGCCTGTTATCACCTTGAGAATATTTCAAGAATAAACAGGCTTAATGTCTCAGCAGGACTGTGAAGAACGTGTCCAAGTTTTTATGTGTTCGCTTTTGATAGGTCTCACAAAAGAGCCGCACAAATGTTTATGACCAAATATCTGCAAAATAGAAGACATGAAAAATATTTTTAATTAGCTGTAGTGCTTAATAATAGTGTGTTAGCATATTTAACCAAGTCAACATGGGAGACATGATCTGCTTTAGCAAGATGACAGAGGTTACTCTCTTCACTTGAACTAAGTTTTTGTGCCTTGTACAATTAACCCCCCCAGTTACATACACTATACGGACAAAACTAGACCTCAGTCTTTGAATTCAAGTGTTTCACTCGTAAAATCCAATCACCTCGTTCTTTACAAACACTTGGATGTTTAAGATATAGGAAAACTCAATTCCAATAAGTCAGTTCTTGCCTCGAAGATATTCCATCACCTGCAAGTGTTATCATTGGAAAGTGGAAGCATTTAGGAAACAAGTGATGGGGCTCACAGTGGATAAAAAGCAGCCGATGTCCTTCTATCTGAAAAACTACAGACATCTAAGTGTCCTCTGGCATTAACATCAGCATGTAAACTGTGCACCGGGAGCTTCATGGCATAGGCTTGCACAGCCAAGCATCTCCTGCAGGTGTAGGCGACTTCTGCACATATAATCTATTTTACTTTTGTCCGGAACATGATTGCGTTGCGTGAAAAAAACATGACAAAGTTAGTTGTGAGTCTTTAGTACCTTTTACACCAGTAAACCAAGCTAATAGCATCCATTAATACTTCCCTCATCTGACCAGGAGCAACAAAAACATGACAGGCACACATCATGGCAATATGTCCTTAAGTATTCACTTCTCTCAGTGTGAAACAAATAAAGCATTCTTGGCAAGTATGGTCAAGTGTTTGAGTTCACATCATAGAGGGACATTAATCCAAAACATGATAAATGTCAAAATATGAGAAAATGCCAAATACGAACCAGTAATTAGCTGTATGTTAAGAGCTGCTGTGTTTCTATTTCATGACCATTAGAAATCTTTTTGATTCAGAAGAACAAGTTCAGTACCCCATTTTGTTTCAAAATACAACATATGCTGCTGCTGCTGCTGTGATTCTCCTCTGATTGATTTCTCACCTGCGCGACTGAAAAAACCGTGTACGCGAATCACACACAGTGAGCGTTAACAAGATTAACACCTCCAGAGAAACGACTGTGTTTTATTATTATTATTATTGTTATTATTATTTTTGCATCTGTTTGTTCTTCTGAGGTTTCGTTAGTTCTACGGTAGCTAAAGGCATAAATCCATAGATCTGTGTAGCTACATGCCATTTGGAACAAGAGATACCCCAAGGTGTAGTTTTGATAAGTTGTTCTCTATTATAGGAGAGATTAGAAGCTATTATTGTGAGAAAGTGTGGTAATTGATACAGCGGAGCTTGTTAGATAAACAACAAGTTGACTTGCCCTGGGCTTGTAGAAAGAGATGGCCAATTTAAGTTGTGATAGAAATCAAAGAAAAGTAATTGGAAACTGCATCACCTGGAATGAAGCCGAGGATGATGTGGCAAACTGCGATGTCAATATGGCACAATAGATTCGTCCTTTAAATCATGTCTTAAAAAAAAAGTCTGAAATGAAAACTCTTACGTAGCCTTTAGTAAATGACAGCTTCTATTGAAGTACTCTGTATTGATATCAAACTGAACATTTGTTTTTTACCACTTATTTGCCCAAAATGACAATTTAGCTGTGTATTCATTAGGTAAAAGTACAGACTTGCTGTGATTTTCAGCGAGAGCTGAGCTTGTGGCCTGTCAAGCGCTGGCTGCGACTCACGCCGTTGTTCAGCCGCAGCTTCATCCTCCCCGTTGTGTGGAGTCAACAGTGGAGCCGCTATCATCGCAGGTAATCATCTTCACGCTCTGTTGCGTTCCAAGAGACGAGCCAAACACCTTTCCCAACTAGCATTAAGGCCACAGACTGACCGACATGTGGCGATGTAAATACACACTCCGCTGTGTCGCAGAAGGACGCCGCTCCCTCAGTTGGGGGGGATCCAATTACCTGAGCCACGATTGGAAGTGAGGGGAAATGCCGGTGGTGGTTAGCGCACACATCAGTACCCAGGAGACAGACAGACGCCTGCTTCTCCCCGTCCCCACGCGCATATACACTACTACATGCAGAGCTCAAGCTTATTTATGCACTTGCTCACTGAACCGTGAAGTCCCTGTTGGTCGTCAGATGCGTGTGTGTGCGTTTATGTGTGGCTAAAGCTTGCTAGAATGTCAGAAAGCCACACATGTGAAGCTCTGAATTGATAAAATTGAAAAAAAAAAAAAAAAAGGAGAAGAAGATGTAACACTGACTGTGACTGTGCATGAAAGCAACACATTTTCCAGTTTTTTTTCTTTCTTTTTATCAAGCCCACAAAAATTCCTGAGGAACGTTCACAAATAATTCCTTAGGATGAGCGTGGTGTCAGCCAATTAGCATGTTCCCTCTCATCTGATCTGACAGCTCGCGATCCTCGCGATGAGACTTGTTAGCTTCCCTCCTTCTAGTTAGTCAATCGCACGACGGCGGACGTTCCTCCACTCGGTTGCTCGTTTGCTGTTTGTCAGTGGAAATGATGCGCTTGACCAATGAAGGGAACACTGAAGGTGAAAATTGTCACAGTGACAACTGTACCATCTGTTCATTGTGTTGTTCATTGTGCAAAGGAATGCACATGAAGAAATGTTGAAGGTACCAGGCAGGTTTAAATGGTTTAGGAGATTAAAGGGAAGTTATGAAGAGGAGGGAAGTTCCAACTACGTTTTATTATAGGATATTGTTCTAATATATAGTACAAGTACCACAGAAACCCGCAGAGCCGAAAGTCATTTTTCAAATAAAGGCAGCCCATTATAAATGGAACATATCCATCATTTTCACAGCAGTAATCGTGCCACTGTACAGTGAGGCAGGTTGAGTTGACTGAGTTTTTTGTATTTCCAAGTTACCCTCAGTGATATCATAATTAGTTATATTAAATCAGCTATTCTTCTTTATCACCAGCTTGATGCAATTATCACAGTTTGTTGATTTTAAGTGAAATGAACTTTAATAGCGTTTTTAGTGTATTTTGCCTCTATACAATAAGAATTACAGACATTTTATACACAGTATGTCATTTCTAAAGTAATTGGACAGTTCACTGGGAAGTGGTTTCATGGCCAGGTGAGGCCAGTTCTCTTTGTATTCAATGTGAAATTAGCTGTGAATGCAAGTGAGGGAGGCCATCATTGAGCTGAAAATCAAAATAAGCTTATCAGGAAGACAACAAAAACTTTAGGAGAGGCCAAATCAGCAATCTGGTACTTAAAATGAATGAATGCAATGACCAGCTCAGCAACAACAAAGGTCCTAAAAGACAACAGAAGGGAAATAAAATGCAAGATGACAAAATTAAGTCTGTGTTAAAAAAAAAAAAAAAAAAGCATATCATTGTCAAGGTCTGGATGTTGCGTTTTCAGTGGGAGAGATGTTTCATCACTTAATCAAGTCCTTACCTGGATGACTGAGCATGCATCAAGACAAAGACTAGATTTAGACTTTTCCAGGAAACTTGTAGAAGCGACTGCAAAGCTCAGAAAACATTTTTCCACAATGATGGGAAAAGAAAAAGTATGAAGAAATAGAGAGACAGCTCATGGTGTGAAGCATACCACATCATGTGTCAAACACGTTGGAGGAAATGTTGTGGCCCTGTGAGTGCACAGAGCCATACTCTCTGCTCGGATTCAAACACGTGCTGCAAAATTGACCGAACATTGCTTCACAGCAAATGGACCAATGACCCAAATCGAACTTCAAAAGCAACCCAAGGCAAAGAAATGGGACTTCAATGGCCAAGTCAGTCACCTGATCTCAGCCGAACAGAGCATGCTTTTCAGCATCAAGCAACAACCCAAGGACAGCATTTGGTGGGTTCTAGACTTGCAGCAGTCATTGACTTCAAAGGATTTTCATTCAAGTGTTAAAACAAGCCTTATATTTAATATTAATGTTACGTTTCTGATCCTGTGAAAATTGAGGATTATGCATAAAATGACTGTAATTCCTAAACAGTTAATCCTATACATTTTGGTAAAGCCCCTTGAGTTAAAGCTGAAAGTCTGCACTTCAATCACATTGTGATCATTTGATTTAGAATCTCATATGGTGCTGTACTAGGGATGGGTATCGAAACCCGGTTCTTGTTGAGAACCGGTTCCCACTGTTTCAATTCCTTGGAATTGTTTGCCATTTTTGCAAACGATTCCCTTATCGATTCCAGTCGCCCCGAAAGACGTCACCACGTTGCGGAGCATCATTTACCTGGCAGGGAGCCTAAGCGGCTCAAACGCTCAAAAGTTTGGTTATACTTTACGAGAACGGATGACAACAGGGCAACTTGCAATACTTGCAAAGTAGATATTTCATTTAAAGGAGGAAACACTACGAATATGCAAAAGCATTTGTCACAAAACACGCGATAACCTTAAATGAATGCCGTGTTTTTAATTCCGCTCCGGACTCGTGAATCTCAACCCAGCAGCAGCGGTAACGTTTGCACGTCCTCTCCCGTTAATGCGGCAGGTAAATAATCAACTAACAGTGCATATTATGTTAGCGCGATCTGCCTCATTACAAAACCTGCCATTACTATGCGCTGCATTTAGGTGACCATGATGAGAGAGACAGACAGAGTCTGGCTGGCTCAGATGCTGGCAGTTCTCGCTGCAGTCTACCGGTAGCGTCTCCTTTCAGGCCAGGATAGACGAATGTCACCGAGCAGTGATTAAGTTTGTGGTCAAAGGCTTGCACCCATTTGCCACAGCAGATGCCCCCGATTTTCGGTAAATGAATGTGTTTAATTGTAGGCAGGGACATTACTGGATATTCTTGTGTAATTGCTACAGAATAATTTATGTTATACTTTGTTATTGCTACAGAAGAATATTTATTTTATTATTTTACATTTACAATTGTTTTTCCTGGGGACCCTGTGACACCCCATCGAAGAGCCGTAGGCTGTGGATCTCTTAAGATCTCACTGTTGGGTTTGTAAGGCCATGTTACTCCTAAATTTCTATCTTGTTCAAAGAGAAGATATAAAACAAAGTTCTAAGCTAATCAACCTTAGTGTTCTCTTTTATAAACAAGAATCGATAAGAGAATCGATAAAGAATCGAATCGTTAAACAGAATCGAAAATGGAATCGGAATCGTGAAAATCTTATCAATACCCATCCCTATGCTGTACAGAGGCAAAGTTACAAAAACTGTGTTACTGACCAAAAAATATGGACCCAGCGGCATATGTGTCTGCATTTTTTCCACTAATATCTTCCACTGTATGAGAATTGAAATAGGTTGAAATAGGGACTCTTATCTACACCAGTACTTTAGATTGGGGGATGACCAAGAAGCCCCTGCATGCCCTCGATAGATTGTGCTGGTACATGCCTGGTTAGAAATGATCAATATGGAAATTCAAAGTTATAAATAACACAGTCTGAGAAATGTTTAGATTTATTAACTCTAACACCTATTAAACACAGAAACAACAATAAAAGTCTCTGCAGTTAGGTAAATGAAAGCTCAGCCACTTGGTGGAAACATGCATTAGTAAGATTATTGGAGAATAGCCAACCAGCTGTCAAGACTTAATTATTCTCAGTAAATGCCTCATATGTGTGTAGATTTGTGCACCTTGCTGTAATTATGAAGATGCACACTTGGAAGCAAAATACTCCTGGGTTACTATTATTCTTCGATCTCTTTATCATAAACACACAGGGTGGAAGAGTCGAATGGATCCATTGTAAAGTCAGTTTTATCGAAATGGTGTGTTTCGCCATGAGGGCAAAAGGGGTGCGTTGGGGTTATGTGTCCCGTATGGTCCCTCCTTCCGGGACCATACGGGACGGTCATCTGTGGCCTCTCTCCCCACCGCTCCAATTAAGACAGTAATTTGAGAGCGTTTGAGTCAGCCGCCACACTGTCGCTTACTGCTGCCCCAAACTGTGGTCACACAGGTTAAACCATTCACACACGCACGATGTGAGAAACTCACGCAATCAGTTCCAAGACAGCCTCACACACAGCCTCTCTGACCCTTTGGTGATTATGTAGATTATGTGTTAACGTGTATGTGCGCATTTGTGTGTTTGTGTGCGCGCGGGCACGGGTTCCCCTCCATTTCACTAATTGCTCAGAAAAGTAGATAAGACTGTAATTACAGCTCTTGTCGAAGAAAGAGCTGGTGGCATCAGTCTTCTTCACGGCTGCTATAAATTGCCGCTTGTGGCCTTTTTTTTTTTTAATCCGACGCCATCATGGAGAAAACAAAAACATATAGACCGTTTAAGGTAATAAGGTTTTGTCTCCTCCTCTTCCTCCTCCTCCTCCTTCCATTCAGCTGATTGAGACATTCCACGACTGTCGCAATGCAAATAAACGAGACAATAAATCACTTACTGTTCTGAAACTTTCAATCACACGTCACACGCAGATGGAAGAACCCCTGTCAATAGCCTAATTGAGTTTCAGCCTTTCTGTCTGTTTTAGCTTTAAAGTTTTCTTTTCAACTTTAAATTGAACATACAAGCCAATAATCAAATCCCCAAGTTATATATTTATATTTCTTGATTTTCTGTCCGAATGGGCTCTTTTCATGTCTGTGAAGTAAGACTACAAAACTTATGTTAGGAAGTTAATGAGCTATATAATAGAAATCCTTCTGTTTTCCTTTTGAGGTATCTTTTTAGAGTTAATTATATATTAACTAGAAATATGTGGCAAGTATCGACTGACATGACACGCCTTGATTTTATTTCATAGCTTGTTTTATTCATTTGTTCTGGTAAGTGAGCAAAATTATCTGTCTGAATGATTGGAGATGTGACATTAACAGGGTTATCCTTTTTTGTGATCATCTGCGTAAAAAGGTGTCTTGATTGCTGAATATCTCAACCACTCGAGTTACCTCAAGAGCTGATGGAGAGCACAGTTTGGCTTTGACTGTCTGATTTTTGTGCACTCAACACACTAGTGGAACCCCCCCCCAAAATTGTTGGATGAAAGTCACACTTTTGCATTTACTTAAGTGTGATGATACCATTTTTTTCTTTAATTTTAAGCATAGGATGCTCCTGGATGTCTGGCTAACTTTTAATGCTACTGTTACACCAGTAAGTGTTGGCTGGAGACTGTGGCACGACCAAAAATGATTGTGAGTTTTTTGCAATGAACTTACAATCTTGTGGCCTTTGAAACGTTTGCTTTAAAGAAGGGGAGCAGGTCTGCGATCACTCGCAGTCAGCTGCTGTCTTTAAGGTCCGATATAATGGCACAAAGACAGAACAAGTCAGCTATCATTTTAATGGAATCAATTTGGGATCCAATGTTTTCAGTGAATCAGCAAAAATCACAAATCTGGTGCTGCCTACAGACACTACTTAGACTCTTCATTCAGCCAGAGCCTTGTAGATTTGTAACACAAATTCTATAATTCCTCCACAAATAGGGGCACAGTTGCTGCAGGATGGCAATTTAACAGCAAAATAACATAGGTGGTTGGCAACCTTGCTTTTATATAAGAATATAACCATAACAAAAACCAGCTGGCAACTATGTGATTTGAGTCCCGTATTACAAAGGCATGTTTTTCATCGGAGCAGACTGACTCAGATTTATTGCAACGTGCTGGAAATCTCTCTGCATTTATAAATTAGACAGCAGTTATTTGCAAACCTGTCAGAGAATGTTTGGAGACAGGTTGCCTCTCATCAGGTGAACTGTGCGATCGTCTCAATTTTTGAGCTGTGAGTATTTGAAATTGGTCACTCAATTTAAACAAAAAAAAAAAAAAAAAAATCAATCCAACCACTGATTTTTAATTTTTTCTATTGCTTTTGCCCTCCTGTTTTTACGTGGGTGTGACTGAACCATGAGGTGTTTCAACTGCCAAAACTGGGATAAGATGCTACCATGCACAGCATAAAAATTCTCCAAAGTCCAGTATTAGCAAGAAAACTAGTGTGCAAATAAACAACAAGACAATGGAAACAGTGGATTGAAGTAAAAATGTATTTCAAGTCAACTAAAGTGGCAATGCAGATTATGGATAGTAATGATTTTTCTAGCTGACAAACTTACATCTCAAAATGTTTATAACTCTCTTCTCATGAATGCCTCCTAAATAGAAGTTAGCCACAGTAAGATGTCAGCAACAGATCCCGTGGGTCCTGATAGATAGACAGCCTCAGTGTGATGTGATGGGAGCGTGCACCAGTGTATAGTTGTGCGGTATGTGTAAGATAAACGTCCATGTGAATGCTTTGTAAGGAGATGGTCAGTGCTATTCACAGCACTTTTAATATTGTGGCCAAACAGTATGTGCGCTCTAAAGGACTGTGGGAGCTGTTCATGGTGCTGAAGTCACTACTGTTAACAGGGCTTGCTTAAAACACCACACATATACACACACACACACACACATATATCATGCTCTGTCTTGTCCCTTTATCATAAAAGCTCATAGATACACACATAGACCTACTTTATATAACCCCAATTTCTGCCACTCCTGACTTACCTCACAGTATTACTCAATCCATTATACACTCGGTACACACTGGGACACTTGACAAGATGCCAAATCCCAGAACAGGTAGTCTTTCTAGAGAGAGCAATTTCAGCCCGCTGTGGGAGTAGATTTCAGCTGAGTGTAATCCATGTTTTGGTCTGGCTTGTGGATGTTTCACAGGGGAGAAAAGATACCTGCTTTTGTTCCAAACCTGGCAAACAGTCAACCCTGATTGTTTTCCTTTCCCACCACTGTCACATCTTATCTGGTCCACCGCTGTATCCCATAAAGGTGTAAATTCCAATGCACAATAATACATGCGCACACAAGAGAAAAAGTCTTCTGGATTTTGAAACCAATAAAGTGAAGAAATAGCAAACTGATGCCTTTTAATTTCCATTTCACAGTGGCCTTTGTCTTTGAACAGAACAAGATTAAAACAAAGTGAAACTCAGTGTGAAGGAAGCTTTATGCGCGCGTGTGAGTGCCTGCTTAAATGATGGCGACAGATAAAAAAGAGCTTAAGAGGCAGTTTGTGGGAGAAAGCAGCAGGTGACAGGGGCTAGAAGGTACCCGCCTGCCGAGAGGAACCATTTGTAGTGGGCAAGAGCAGCGTGAGCCCATATTTCTGCACTTGTTTTCATGCACTTGTTTTTGAAAAACACCACTTGTCTCAATGAAAAAGACAATTGTAGAAGGGAACTGGATGTCCACTCGTGTTGACAAATGCACATTTATGCTCCGCGCAGGCTCGCGCACTCCCACGCGCCCAGCGGGAGGAGCGATTTCAGCGATGACCGTGCGCCGCACACAGATGCATTCGTAGGCGGGAGGGTGGGGGGGCTCCGAATGATCCATCAGTGGGAGTGGTCGGGGTGCGCGTCAGACAAGCGAAATGACAAAGGCATCTCAGACAGATGAATCAGCCCAGCCGCTGTGAAAGGAGCGTGAAAGAGATGTTCACATTCATCCATCCATCCTCGTCAGCCAGCCACCCCGGCTGTCCCCGCGCCTCCAACCTGGTGCCTGACACTTTCACCCGCACACACACACAATCATGTTTTTACAAGTGAGAGATGCACTCACATGGTGAGGGGGCGCTAAGTCAGTCACATGTGCATGCATTTTGCATGGGTGCTGCACCCATACAGAGCCACACACAAACATTTTGTCTATAGACACCATCAGGGGAGTAGAGAAGTTAGCCACATCTTGTTGACATTTTCATAGGCACTAGGAGTAATTTATGTAAGGTTAGCTTGCTCCCAGTGCACTGGGCCAGAACACAGTAAAAGCAAACAGAGGGAGAAAGAGAACAAATTGCTTTTTTAAATTGCTCAGACAAGGGGTGCTCTTTTTGCTCTATTAGGACAAAGTGCAAACACCGCTACAAAGCAGGGGGGGCAGACTACAGGACTGTGACTAAATCTAATAGAAATACCACTTGCTAATGCTGATACCAGTGGGCATCTGCATGCGATCAAGCTGATCTTGATGGGGCGAGCTAACCAGAGCTAGAATCACCCTAGAAGGTAGTCTATTTTCAGACTGCACAGTGAGGCTCGACTTGGACTCATGAGGGATGAAGCTGGGAGTAATCTAAAAATATCCCAAGCAGCTTATGTTCCACTTGCTTTTTTTAAAAAACATTTTAACTTAATGAATAGGATTAGAAGGCTTTTTTTTGTGGTTACAGGATCTGAAAAGAGACATTTGCAAAATATCTGATACTTCATTGAAGCTCATCTTAAGTCCTCCAAACAACCAAGTGCATCTTAATTGGATGATTATTTCATAAGCTTAATTTATTCTGAGCACACCCACCTGGATATGTTCTTGTGTGTGTGTGTTCTACATATTCTCTTGACCCCTATGCTGTAAACATGTTGCATTTCACTTCTAATTAAGAGTTACTAAAATATTCGATTCCCTCATTAGGAGAAGGAGTAGTTGTAGATAATCACAGACTGGTGTGATGCATAAATAGGTCACACCGAAGCTTCACAGCAAGAAGGTCCTGGGTTCAAATCCACTGGCTGGTTGGGGCCTTTGTGAAGTTTAAGTTTCTTCCCTCAGAATCCAAAGACATGCATGTTTTGTTAAAAGGTGATTTTAAAATTGGTTAAAGGTTTGAATGGTTTTTTGTCTCTGTGTGTTATCGTTGTGATACTATCGAGGGTATAACCCACCTCATCTGAGATAGGCTCCAGCCAACCACAATCCAGAATCGGATAAGCAAACAAGAAGGAATTGATGGATGTTACTTACCATATTGTTGTGATAGTTATGTGCCCTTTGTGTGTCTAATTTCACTCTTATCTCAGAGGTTACAATTAGTCTGCGAGGAAACTGATGATACAGCAATGGAACACATGGATGCACATGGAAGGAATATTTTGCCTTATGTATTAAATAGAGTCATATTGAGGTAGGATTTTTAAGAACTATAGTGAGATCAATACCGATTTAAAAATGCAGTATATGTATAGTTCTTCATGAGTCCTTACTAAGATAATATGACTACTGCTAAAAATTATCTGTGTTATTATCAGAATAATTTGTGCATTTCTTGTTCTCTGGCTTTCAAAACTCATGTTGCCAACAGGGAAGTAGCAAAGTTCAGTTCAGTTCATTTTTATTTCAAACATATACATTAACCAACATTTCATAATATCATTCCATGCAGTTGTTTGAAAAGGAGTAGGCAGAAGTATATACTTATTTAGCCTTACCCCCTCAGGTTTACATCTTAATCATTTCCTCATCTAAATCATAAATTTGAACAACAAAAACTTACACAATGCCTTCAACTTAGAACATAACGTCACAAAAAATATTTCTGATATTCAAGTAAACTGTATTTAGATTTACTAATTTGCAAAAGAAAATAAACATCACTTTGACTGCTGTCTTGGGTTAATTGCATTTTCTTCATTCTTATACTTATTTAAAATTTCTTTTTTGAGTTTTATTTTAAACTGGTTTATATCACTACTGACCTTTATTTCTTCTTTTAACTTATTCCAGAATTTAAATCCCGCTATTGAAATAGACATCCTTTTCAAAGTTGTTCTTACTCTTTGTATTTTTTTTCAGGTATTTAAAAGTGCCCTCTGGTGGACAAACTATGCAATATCAACACTCATAATATGCTAAATGGTTAACAGGCTGGTTCTTATTTAGCGCTTCTGTACTCGAGCAAAATGTTCTAAACAACATGTCCAATCACCCATTCATAAAAAACCTCTTTCTAAGTCTGTTTTCTATATAAGATTCACACACATTCATGCTCTGCTTTCATGTTATGTATTGTAAAAGGTTTTTTTGTTTTTTTGGTAGGCCACGGAGTCGAGCTTAGCCGGCAGTCCTGGCAGATTAGCTGATTTCCATGCAAGCACACATCACATGTCCTTTCTGCATATAGTTATTAAGTTGCTTTAGCCTGCATACACATGGTGCTGCTTCTGCAAGCCACTTTGTAACCCACCTCCACCACAATATCTGCATGTTTTTTCTGCCTTAAAGTCATGTCGACATTACTGCCTTCTCTGTTCTATGAGAGGATATTGCTGCTGCTTTCCCCTCCTTTTGGCTTTCTCCAGTCCTATTTGACTCAAGTTGTCATGGCACAAATTAGGCTTAATGTGTAAGTGCAACAAAATATCACACAAACTTTAAGTGGAATGTTTTTCTTGGTAGCATGATGAAGCTCAGCCAATGCCATGGACGTACACAATTTATTGTGGATTTTGAGGCTATGTGATAATAAGTCACAGGGATTTATTGTATGAGGACGTTAAATAATATAGATTTTTACAACCTTCTAAGCCTCTCATGCTGCAAAGATATTTCAGGCTGAAACTGGAGCTGGAGGAAGGGTCATAATGACCAAAATAGAAGGAAATCCTCTTGAGAGAGGGGGACTGAGAGCAGAAATGACACCAGAACTGAAATATTCATGGGGACGCTTCTCATGTTCATTCATGTTTTGCTTGCTTTGCTGGATTTCTGTTGTTCTTATTTCATCCGATAAGTGACACTGTAAAGGAGAGGCTGCAGGCTTAATCACATTTTACTTTTATGTTTGCAGAACTGGTGCATCCAAATAATGAATCCTTCCAAATTTGAGCACACCTCGACACTGAGATTATCGAAGCTGCCGTAATGGTGATCGCTGCCCGCCTGATTGGCCTCTGCTGATGTCTCGAAAGCATCAGTTAGCTTTTTTTTTCAGTGGTCTGACCGTACTACCAGCTGTGTGACTATTTAAGATATTTTAAGAAGGAAATCAGCCTCAGTGTCCTCACTAAAATAAGATACTGAATAAACCAGTATTGATAAATTCAGTGGAATCCATCAATAAAAAGGCCTGGGTCACATCATATGTATTGAGTGACACATGCTTAGTACAGTAATTCCAACTGATGACAAGGAAAAACAACACGACAAGCCTAAATGGGATATGAGACAACAGTTATTTGTGGAAAAGTGCAGTTTCTAGTTTCTAGTTGGCAAGAGGTTGGAGTCACAGACTGTAAAAGATCTCCAGGCACTTCTATTACTTCTGTGTCTCATGCTACACTTTTGATTAACTTTTGAATTAAATGTGGAAAGCAGATGAGTCCATAAGGAAACTTGAATATATTTTTTGTTAGAGCCATTAATAGCCATGCCAGTTTTATTTCAAACAGTCCTCACTTCCTGCAGTTCCTGGCTGGTTGATAACCTTCAAAGTGGCCTGTTTCCCCTCTCTGGGTATCGTAGCGCCTGGTACCCTGTGGAGAGGGAGCGATACTGGCTATCAACAGGCGGCACCCCCCTGGAGCAGCCATGTCCTGCCATTGCCCCTATTTGGGCTAAACCTCAAAGAATGCATGTAATCCTGTGCTGTTTATGTGGTTATTTGGCCTCACCAAGTCCCCTCCACCCCTTAGAGGGACATTGATGTTCTGGGGTGGCAACAAGGACATCTGGCTGTCCCTGTGTTGGACCAAGCTCAGAAGTGGAGGTCAGCACACTCACTGAGCACACAATGGTGAGAATCTGGTTCATGAAATGAGGAAAAATGAGGAAAAACTCAAACCTGGTCTTAAACCAGGCTAAAAGTTTATATAGTTGACCTTTTATATTAAAACATTCTTAGCTTTTTTTGTGAGCCTGTGAATTTTAATACAGGAAGAATTTTTTTTAAAAGTCTTCATGATGCTCTCCCTGCAGTTTATTAGGCACCTTTATTTGCACACGCTTGAGTTCCCTAGCGCTCACAGTGCAAACATGCATACATGCATCCGGGCACATTTGACTCCCCGGTGCTGATGAGCTGTTTGTAAAGCTTTGCCATGCGCGGACAAGCAGAAGATTAGCAGTGACAGATCCACCTCGTGCTGCCTCTTACTGGGGAGAAAGATGGGCTTTCATCTCCAAAAGCATTGCAAACACTTTCCCTCTTATGTTGATGTTAATGTGCCCCTGTGATCCTTCCCCTGTGAACACTGTACACTCATGCAAAATGTCAGGAATCCATCAACTCTTGCACCGCTCTCACTGCAAAAGCTGTTGTGCTGCATTCTGTGCAGAGAGGAGGTAACGGCCGGCCTGGTGATTTATATTTTCAGGTGATGAAATATACATTTATCAGAGAGGAACTTACAGCTGGTCCCAGTGAATGAGGCATTTGTGACGATAAGACTATGATATACTCTGGGTGAAGTTCAAGAGGGCAAATCGGCAACACATTAACTATGATGTACTATCTGCTCTAAAACGAAGCTCTGCTGCAGCCAAAGAAAATAACTGGGCTTCTTTGCTTTTCCTATCGCGATGGGTCATTTTTATCAGATGGAGCAAATGTTTTCTCGTAACAATTTCAGAGTATTCTAGCCTTGGCCAATTTGGTGGCAGCTTTTTGGATGTTAATCCCAGTAATTGCAAAGAGAGTTCCAGTTTCCATTACATGGGAAAAGCCAATATTGCAATTATTTTGGTTTAAAAAAAATCATCAATTTAAGCAGGCTTTTCCCAGTTCTAAGTGTTGTTGGATACAATGTACAAAAATAAGACTTAATCTAATATCAATTAAATTTAAAACAACCCCAAACATCTCATTTTCTGAATTGCTGTTGTTATGTCATCTTTGGCTGCCACGGCTAATAAGCTGAGACGAGGAGCTTTATTCCATGAAAATCCCCCCCTTAACAAGGGTGATAATGGTCTTGCTGTATAACCATCTTTAGGTAATCCGTCTCCTGTGGTCGTGTCCTCGCTCTTCCCCTCTCTGCTTCCTTCTCTTCCCTCCATATTCCCCCATCATCTTGTTGATTCTCCTCCTGTCCTGGAACAGCATGTTCCTTCATCCCCCGTGGAAATATGAGGAAAGCTGCTCCGCTGACAACAACCCTGCATCACAGAAAAGTGCCGCAATCTTTTATCTGAGGTGGACCATAAACCTCTCTTGGCAGTTTAGTATCTCGGGCTGGTAGGAGCTTTTGCCATTTAAAGATGCGTTAGGCTGACCTGTGCATATGTAGGGCTTTAAGAGCAAGCTCTGTAACTTAATTGAAGCCTGCCCTTTTCATTCAGAAATGAATGAACTGGTGCTCAGATTGATAAAATTATACCAAGTATTAGCTATTACACCTGCAAGGGCCATTACAGGAAGTGCTGTGTGCATTAGAGGCGAAGTGAAATATGGGTTTTCATAGGTAGGTGGGCAAATGTCAATCAAACATGTACTTTACTTCTAATAAATGCATATTTAATATAATTGCTGTCTTTCATCACATTTTTCTCCATAAATGTGTGTAACTATGTAGACAGTTTTCAGTGACAGCTGTAATTCCACCATTGCCTCTAGTCATGAGTAATTGTGAGTCATATCTTTTATATGGATTTGGCCCCAGAACTCTTTGTTGCCGATAATGTAATAATGTGGGGTTCTTGGTGTGGGCCTCCCAATGCAGCCAAGGTGCCCTATTGTTTTACGGCCATCCACAAAACAAAGACAGCACATCTCTAAGTTTAATGGCAGAAACGTTCACAGTGCTACTTAATCTGCACCTTGATTTACGCTTGGCTCAATCAGGCCAGCTCTCAGACTAATGGCATCTCCGTGCACTTTATTTCATTACATTTAATGGCTCTCTAATTGTGTGCATTTAATAAGAATCAGAGGAACAAAATGTACAAAGGGGTGTTTAAAGGCAGGCAAATAGGTGCACACATCCAGGGCCTTCTTGAAGTGGCGCTTTTATGGTGTTTTCTTTTTTTTGTCTCTGTTCTGTTGGATGGTTGGATGTCCATATTAAACATGACTTAAATTTAATAAGCAGCGAGGAAGATTATTAGTAATTGAGTCATGATGCTCAGAAATTCCTGAGTAGAAATCTCTGAGAGTTTGGTAGGAGAAAGAGAGCAGTTGCCTCACTTCTGCGTCGATGAGCTAATCAGCAGCTGAAACAGTAAACGGATGGATGAATGCAATACAGGATCATGACAGCTTCAGCTGGATTGTCGGCATTTTTGCTTCTTATCTAAAGGAAGGCGAGTGTTTTTAGCACTTTTCTTATCCCGCTGGTGAATTAGTGTTTGTACATTTGTTTGGCATTTGTTCAGTGATCTTTCTCAAGCAAACATGCCTTTCGGGGGCCACAGTGGGTAGCTGTGGGTGAATTGTGCGGTTGTGTGGGTGGGGCAGACAATTATCCCACAAGGGCCCTAAATGGGTATACCTGCAGAGAGCCCACAGTAATTTTTCCCTTTGGGGCCCTTGTATAGGGTTTCAATGGGAAATGTTGATCCTCCTACAGTGATCTCACACAGGGCTCAAGGAGGCATGTCTGATAGGTTGGTATACTATGTGGACAAAAGTACTGGACCACCTACAGTATTACACCAACGCACTATGGGCCTCAGCGCTCAGTGACCTTGCTCTAACTTTATGTGGTCTGCCACTTCACAGCTGAGCTTCTGTGATTCCTGAAATCACAGAAAACGTCCTTCCTTGTAGTAATACCACCTACAGTTGATCATGGAACATCTAGGTGATAAGAAATTTCACAAACTAATTTGCAAAAGTGGCGTTCAACCACACACATGAACTTATGTGTGGTCACTCAGCCCAAGCAATATAGGATTTTTAAGACCGATACTGATACCAATATTTGCTGAACTAAAAATTTGATGTATTGGCCAATATTTGTTTTCTTTCACACACATGAAACATAAACAGATTTCTTTAACCTTTTTACGTGCAGATATTTATGAATCCTGTCTAAGAATTAATCTGGTTTTGTTGTCACAAGTTGTGCACAGCTCTGTTTGGATCAGCTTTTCGTTGTATTTGTGGCAAACGTGCCCAAACATGTGTTGCCAATAGAATTTGCAGAGTGCCCTCTGGTGGACAGATTAGGCAACATCATCACTCATAACATGGTTAAAGAATCTTTCTCTTGTGTATTTACTTTTTTAGATTTAAATTTGTCTGTCATTATAAGTGCTGGTACTGATATATGGGTAAATAGCTAATATTGACTCTATATACAATGACCCAGTCTTTCACAGGTGTTTGTAAAGGCAGACTGCGTGGCTAGGTGTTTGATTTCATACACTTGTGGCAATGAGACTCAAAACACCTGAATTCAAAGTTTTATAGTTGTGGCCCAGTACTTTTGTGCGATATAGTACATAGTAGGAACTGTCGATTAAGCACTTGAAGAGGCTGTGGTGGCCATTGAAATTACAGTTTAGGCTCTCTCCTCATTCAAAATCACTTTACTATCAGTGGCTACATTTTCTTCCACACAAGGGGTAATTTATGTGAACCCAAAGCTCATGGTTCAGACTGCTGATGGATTCCAGTGTTTCCCCTTTTATATAGTTAGTATCAAGGAAAAACAGCATACAAGCACTACAGCTCATACTGCTTATTGCCCCTCAGCAGGCTTCTGGAAGTTAGCCAGTCAGATAAAAGTATGTTTTTCAGAGGGAGGTCTAAAAGAGATAGAAGCAAAAAGATACAAGTAATGAGTGTGAGAGTGACAGCCCAACACCATGATAAAAGGAAAGTCACAGTATGAAAGACGTATGAGGTAAAGTAATAGAAGTTTTTTGGGATGTAAATTATAAAATAGATGAGTGGTTTATTTTTTTAACACAGGGGGAGAAGAAAGAGAAAGGTGTGAATTTTCTTCTTGAAAGGTGAGCGCTCAGCTTACATCTCTGTCTCAGCTGAGGATGGTGCTGAATGCTAGACTCTCTAAGACTCCACCGTGTGCTAACAGTTTGAAACTGACAGCAGCACACATTTTTGCACATCCTTTCAGAAGCTAATCGGGCGAGCATAGCGGCACGTCAACAATCACAGTTAAATTGATTGTCTCGGAACAAGCCCAGTTTCTCTTGCAAGCCTTCACTCACGGCGCCACTTTAGTGCACACGTCCATACATGATGCATAAAGCAAATGTTAGACCCACGGGAAACGTCTGATAAGAACAAAGGTGCCTATCAAGAAGTAATTTATGATTGTCATAATGGACGGTTCCTTTTGTGGCCGAATTGAATCTTCCAGCGTGTGATAAATGGAAGTCATATATAATAGCTCCTTGCTGCTATGCAATATTCATCTTTTCAGCTTTTGATAAAATCATAAAATTAAGTTGTAGAAGGTGATGGCTGGTCAGAGACATCATTGTTGCTCTCTAACAAAACATTGGAGTGGTTGGAGAGGTTGAAGAACCAGCCAATCAGGTTTTGACTGTACTGGTGGTTGCTAGGCTGAACCCCAGACATTTCCAAACTCTAAGGCAGTTCAACTCTTCAGCTCTTGGGGTAAAAGGCTCTATGTTTTGTTTCCAGTCATAAAAAAGTCAACAGTTTCATGGAAGGTAAAAGTAGGTCATTAATGAGTCTGTAATTTTTCCTATGAAGCTCAACAGTACGTTTATATACTGGTGGGTGTAGCACTGGGAACCCATACTAGGATGTCGTCCTATTTTATGGGGTGACATCCTAGTATGCATGATCTTTTGATTCTTTGTATATATAATGGTAGAGTTACTTCAAATGCTTTAAGAGCCATTAATATATATTCCACTCTGTGTCAGAGTGGTATCAGAGCCTGATCTTGATGATGATTAAATGCACTCAGCATGGTTGCATTTTAGCAATTTCTTAAGGCTTTTTGTCTTGTTTCTTTACCTGATCTATAATCACTTTACACCTTTGAATGAGGCTCGGTGAGCCACTTTGTAGTTTGCTCTTTAGATTTGATTTATTTGATTTGTTTTCCTGCATGCGTAACGTGCCACTTGAGCTTCTTTTGGGAAGAGAGAGCAAAGTGTGGCATCTCTTATTAGACAGCCCAACAGCGTGATTTATGCAGCTGAGAAGCTGATATTAATATTTTTTTTATGTAATAAACTTGCCGAGAGGAGCTTTAAAGACATAACATCACCATTGTTTATGGCTTTCTTCCAGCACATTAGTAGTAAAGTGCTGGGCAATTTCACATAAACACTTTTTTCTCCCATGTATGTTTCTCCTTGCATCACTCTCTCCCACTGTGCTCCCACCGACATCAAAGACAACTCGCACAGCCACACGGTGAGCCGGAAAGCTGTAATCCACAGTTGTAAATAGCAAGCTGAAGATGAATGTGAGGAACATACATGGCATTATTACACTAACATTCACATGGCGGTTGGGGGACTATTTTCAGGTGCAACACTGTTATTTATTCGCGGTGCTTTAAAGTGGGAAAAATAAAGTTAATGCCACAAACACCAGTGAACAAGTCATATTTCATGTGCTCCTTCTGTGTCTGTCTTAGCGATGATGGATTACGGCTTTTAAAAGAGGATGTGTCTCTCTGAGGTGGTTTTGATTTTGAGCACGAGATACTAAAGTCTCAAATAAAACAGTAAAATGTAGGTATTTTTTTATCCTCCTGAACCAGAGTGCCGTATCACTGAGTGGGAAAAAAATGAAATCCCATTTATGATGGAGTGAGGATAATTTAATTTAAAAGTAAAAACAGCGACAGGAGGGCCTCTAACACCACGTGTGGAGCAGTGGGAAAGCGTGGAGGCATTATTAAAACATCAGACTCATGACTTTCAGTAGCTGGAATTTGCACATCGTGTAATGAATGAAAAGTTGCTACACGGATTACCAACCTGTAAGAGATTCCCCTTTGTGGCTGTGATTCTAATTAATAACTTTAGATATTATTAAAGAATCGGCTCTGCATTCAGGGCATTTATGACCTTTGTGCCCCTCCTTAAAAAGGGATCATCCAATAAAAGGTTGGCTATTAAAATTAAAGGAATAAAATTAGCACAAAATGTAAGAAAATTCGTGTTTGGTTGATTATCTCTTTGTTATAACAATACTTCTCGAACCAAAATAAGCTGTTTGACTCTGGCAGAGAAGATTTGCAGTGGGTTTTTCATGGGTGCAACCCAGATGCTGCTCAACCCATGTACTCAGCTATGCTGCTCAAAAATGTGGCACCGTTTAAAGAGACTAAACAGGCTTTCCAACAGTATACGATTTATCGCCATGAATCGCTGTTACAACAAAGAAGTAATCGATCAAACACAAATTTCCTTACTATTTGTGCAAAGTTTATTTAGCTTGTTGTTCCTGAATTAGTCATAAAGGCCTGTGAATGAGATCTACTTAGCTCCTTGGTTAAAACACACTGTAAGGACAGCTGCTGCTGAGAGAAGGCTGCAGACGTAATGTAGCAGACTGTAGGAGGACACTCTGCAGGGGGCTGACTCACATAACCTGCCTTTTCATTAAGCGTTTCCTACCCCGCTCACTTCTGAGTCAGACCAAGTAGTCTGTTATTGGATATGATCCTCCCTGCAATAATATATAGCACATCGCGCTGCATGTGCATGTGTGTCTTCTCACCTTAGGTTTTGTGGGAGTCATTGATTCAGTGATGATAACCTATCAGTGATAAATGCAGATGTCCTCTCTGCAGTGTGTACTATCAGAGGTACACACACAGTGCTGTCTGTAGGAGGTTATTCATTTGACTCACAAGTTTATTATCGAAGTTTCTGGGTTTGCTGGGTTTGTAGCTTTAGACTCCTGGCTGAGATTTTTAAGCATTTTAGAATTTCCTGTGAGCACACACAAAATGAGAGGTGCATGCATTTGCGGTTCATATCTCGCTCTTAATTCATATCTATTAATATTACCTGTCACAGACATTGTCAGGACCAAGCAGTAACTCACAAGCTGTTCTTTTGCCCACCTCAGACGGGTAAATTCTCACAAAATGTTTTCCAGTTAAACCATTTCTTATACAGCAGCTAGGTTCTCTGGGTTGTCATCATAGCAGTTGGGACCCTTCTGATTATCTCTTAGTAAAATGTAATTTAACTGTAATTCGGTTCAGTTCAGTTTTATTTATATAGTGCCAACTCAAAACAGTCGGTTCTAGGTGCTTTATGTTGTAAGGAAAAGACAGCAATATAGAAATAATACATATAACCCCTGATTAAACACTTGGCAACAGCAGGAAGGAAAAAATCCCTTTTAACAGGAAAAAACCTGCCATGTGCTGCTGCCACCGATTGGGTGTGAGGGATATACATACACACACACATATATATATATATATATACATATACATACACACATATATATAGATATAGGTATAAAAAATAACTGAAAGCTGATTTTGAGTTGGCACATTGGACTTCTCTGAGAAGTCAGACATTAATTAAACATTCAACAAATATTCAACCACTAAAACTACATTTTTCTTTTCAGGAATGCAAGTAAATAACTGTTTGGCATCTTAATCAAAACAGAAATTGCATTGTAAAGCAGCAAATTAAAACATTCATGGATAATAATAATTATATTTTAGCATAAAAATATCATATGATTAAAGAGCTTGTGCATACTGCTGGATTAACCATCAGAGGACGAACAAGTGGATTGGTCAAATACATTTGTTAAGCAGTGTATATGTGACTTTGTGTAAGTGTTTGTAGAACTGTTATTGAATTAGCTGGGATACAGAGAACTATCATTGTTAGTTTAGCTTAGGGCAAACAATAATCTGCTCGTATTAACCAATCCACTCTTTTGCACAAATATTTTTCCTAAAATCTGAATCCGAATGATACAGAAATTATTGCGCCCTGGGGCTCTACCTCTCCCTCAAAATATAACTATTCCACTGTGATGCTGCTTTGAAAAGCAACACTTTCTGTTGCCCGCCCAGGGGACCGAAATAGCCACGAGGGTATAGGACCTCATTTCCTCGACTTGACAGTGACAGATATATACTGACAATATGAAACATAAAGCATGCAAACTGCTAAATCTGAAAATGTAAAGCATGTCAGCTAAGCAGCGCCTGATCTTCCTGCGCTCGTGACACTTGGACCGAATGTGTTTACACTCTACTCCAGTCCCATTTAGTGCACTTGCACACTTTGTTATGTAGCACTTTAATGAGACTGTGTTTTTTAAATGAGACCGCTTAACCCGTTTAAAAAAAAATGCTAACATTTTTTTGTGAAATTGCCACTGTTTTCATCAGAAAGTGCTTGTAACCCACCCACATGTATCTTATTAAATAGTTATTCAGGGTCATTTTTGTTAAAGCACTTTTGGATCAGTTTGGATACAGTGCTTGTTCAAAAGCTCTTGAGTGATGTGGATGATGCAGTACTGGCCACCCACTAGTCTTACCGCAGAGCCACTCTGTTCTTTTAACACTGCAGATGGAACCGGGAACCTTTTGGTTACCGGTCAGCCAACATGTCGCAGCCGAGCAGCCGCCCACAGGTTTATCTGGTAATTAAGCCTTTCTAGTGCTGTAGCATTTGTTTGCTCAGGCAAATTCAAAACAAGTCAGTAGAGGAAAGAAACAGAGGGAGAAAGACTGAGTGGGACTGTAGAGGGATGGAGGAGGTGGAGGAGGCATTTTTAGGAAGAGAAAAAAGAGAGCAGAGGGCTGCAGAGCAAGGGAGAGCATGAGAGAGGAATGCAAAAAGAGAGAGGTGAACCCTGGTTTCTAATCCTTCTACCTAGTCTATTTTCCCATCTACTGCAAAAGAGGAGAGGCCAATCTCATTTACACCCCAGCACACGTTTGCCTCCCAACTGCCTCTGGAGGATCCCTAATCAGCCACAATTGGAGAGATGGATTTTTCAAATCGAGCCTTTGATGTGAGGGTTTAACATTTGTTTTTTGATCTAATTATATAATAGGCAGGCCAGCCATGTCAGGGGTAAAGCAGGCAGCATGTCTTTTCAATGAAACAGCAAATCAGAACAATGCAGATATTGTCCGTGGGGAAACGTTGAACTTTCTGTTGGTAACGGGAAGACTTGTTTGCTTTGAAGTTTTTTTTTTATCATGTTTGATTTTTTTTTTCAGTGCTTTTTATAGGTCGGTATAATAGTCTCAGCTATTTAAATACAAACTGTTTTCCCATAGGGACACCTCATATCTTTAGTGTTTTACCTTTCATCATTTTCAGTTGTATAACTTGAGGTGAAAACCTGGGATACTAATTTCTTGTTTTATTGAGAATTTTTTATTAAGCACCATGGGGTTTTTTTCAGTCTCAACTTTTATTATCTGTGTTTATGTGCGAGACAGTATGTTTCATAAAGAACTTATTAAAAACACACGGTTCTTTTATTTAAGGAATTTAAGAGCTAAATAATAAGTGCAAATACTTGCATATGTTTGCTAATAACCCTGCATGTGCTTTATTTATTGAATTCTTTGTAATTCAGTTATATAAAAGTTCAAATCAATAAATACGCAATAATTTTCAACATAATATTTAACCAAGGCTAAATACTGAATAACATGATATACAATTAAGATGGTTGAAGGGTGACAGTATTCTGAGGGCCCACTGCTTTCAACACATACAGTGCCTACTGTCTCTTTAAAGGTCAACCATGTACTATGTTTACACCTTATTCTTAATTTCCATCCACTATTGTTCTTATTAGTCTTAGAGAATACTATGTTTTTTACCTCAATTTCTTGAGTTTTGTAAAGTTTCAATTCAAGAGGTTCAGATCCTAATAAACTGGTAGAAGAAACCAAAAGTCCCCAGAAGAATACCAACACAAGCTTTAAGGTAATAGATGCAGGTGAAGAAAATGTTGATGACTTGCATGTAAGATTTTATGGCCAGTTTAAATCATAAGAAAATAGCAAGTTGATGTCATTGTGAGCTGTAATTCTGCTTTGTGCTGAAACAGGGTGTTCAGGCAGAAGGCAATAGAGAAGATCTATAAAGTGGTAGATGGGTTGAATTACTACAAAGGCACATCTAGCAAATCAGATCTGTTTATCACCAAAGGGGAGTGTCAGTGTCAGTTCCCTTCTATTCAGTTCAATTCAGTTGTATTTATATAGCGCCAAATCACAACAACAGTCACCTCAAGGCGCTTTATATCGTAAGGGAGACCCTACAATAATAAATACAGAGAAAAGCCCAACAATCATATGACCCCCTATGAGCAAGCACTTTGGCGACAGTGGGAAGGAAAAACTCCCTTTTAACAGGAAGAAACCTCCAGCAGAACCAGGCTCAGGGAGGGGCGGGGCCATCTGCTGCGACCTGTTGGGGTGAGACTGTGATTCTGTGACTGCATTAAATTTTGGCAGCTGATTGCATTTAAGACCAACTGGTCATCCAGAGGTGGAGCATCCAACATGCTCCATCTCTGGATGACCACTCATCTCAAGATGATTGCACAGGTTGCCTGGTGGGAAGCAGCCTGTCTCCAAACAATGCCGTTACTCTCAGTTTGCAACTAAACTGTCATTCTGCACCAACTATTCAGTGTCTGTGGAGGAATTTCTGAATGTTTTGTTTCTAATCTGGGTTGTGGCTGGATTTGAACCAGACAGCAACAGATTTGCAATGTTCATTACAAATTAATCACAGTTAATCGCTGTATTATGACAAACAGATTGCCAACTTGACCCCGTTCAGTCATGAAGTGATAGCAGATTGATTCCATCTTATTTCTATGATATTGTTTGCTGATCTAAAGGGTCAGTTATGCATATTGTTCCATGTTGTGGCTCCTAAATTGATCACCCTGTCACAGCATAGCCTTTTCTTGTTAGTTGTGATGCCCTACAGGTGAGAGGGTACTTTTGACAGGTTTATCCTGGCATTAGGTTGCACTCCCATTTCCCCACCGGTAGCATGTTGTCTTATCTTATTGCTCTCTGGGATCATAAAATCCATGCCTTCTTGGTCCACAAGGGGTAAATTTTATATAAACAAAATGATGTTTTTGGCCTTTTAGAAAGAATAGCACCTTTCAAGATAAACATCACAAGTATTTCACAGCAAAATGAAAAAAAAAAAAAAAAAAGAAAGAAGTTAACTAAAAGCAAGTTTTAAAAGATGTGCAATGTTCTTCTTGATCATTGCAATCCCCAAAGTCATTTTTCTATTGGCATTAAAGGCCGTTAAAGTAAGACCATTGATCTGAACTTTGCTGATTACTTACTGAAATAAAAACTCAAAAAGCAGTTTTGTTGCAATCATTCAAAGTCCAATATTCTTCTGGTATTCTAAAATAATATACACAATAAAATCAGTTTTAGAAATAAAAGTTCAGTAAAATTGTGCTATATTGATTATCTTTATAACCAAGACTCATATTAGTATATGCTATATGTTGAGTTTTCACTGTGTATCAGCACTGTTTAATCTCTCACATATTCTCCACAAATGTATTTGCATTTCTACATATGTCACATACATTTAAAGAAACACTGATGTGTTAAAAAACGTGAAAACTTTGTTTTATTTATTTTTTACTGTCAAAGACATTTTTGATTTTCAGGTTTTGTTGACGGGAGGTTATATTAATATATTTATGACGCTTGTGAAAGCAGTTAAAAATATACAATACACAAACTGAAGATCAATGATCTATGAATATTTTCACAGTGTATCAATGTTGGTAAGCTGTAAAAGCATATTTCCTTTTGCCTTAATGATTTTACAAACCTATTTCTCCATTACCTTCTTAATATTTTGGGTTCCTAGATGATAACAGATTTTTTTGCTATAATTGAAGCAGCATTGATTATTTCCAAAAGGTTCTTGTTTAAAGTTTTAAGTAGACTTGTGTAGGAACGTTCTTCTGATAGGAAATAGTGCTAAAAATGAAGGCTGCGGTGCCATGGTTACCGGTTCATAAATGGAAAAAGATTTGAAAAAGAAATGTGCTGTAGAGATAAGTTAAATGAGTGATACCTTGAGGTTACAAGTCCCTGTGAGTCCCTGCAAACTTTGCCAAATAAACATCCCTCACAACAAGTCAATTTCAAACACAGAGAAACTGCACTCCCTATCAGAACTCCCGAAGGAAGCCAACTCAGGCCAAGGCAATCTGTTTAAGTTTATTAGAGACAAAAAGCAACAAAGTTTGTCAGCCATTCTTTTGTTTTGTCTTAGGGGAATCTGGGAAAAACCCATTGTTGTTGTTTATTAGTACCATTGTCTTTTATCTCATCAGTGGTCATCTTCCTTGTGCACGCTTTAATCTTGCAGTTCGAGTCAAGGCAATTATCCAAATAACTTAACTAATTACTCCGCGGTTGCTCAGTGGGAACAAAAAAAGTTTCAAGGATGATTAACAATGGATAGAAATCTGCGGAACATTAGAAACTGTTGCACCCATGTGCAAGTAATTGGAGCATTCACAGCATGAGTGGTCATGCTTTGTTTGCTTTGTAAGGGCAGAAGCCTCTCTTTCACCTTCATGCATTTCCCTCTGCTCACACAGTACTCACCACTGATCAGATTAAGGGTTACTGGAACAATAGTCACTTAATCTCAATGGGAGAGACTGAGAATGAGAGTGAATGCTTTATTCAATTGTGATTTACTTTGCTGGCAAGTCTATTTTGTTCCTCTTCTGTTCATCACTTTTTTTGTGCTCTTCGCCTCATGAGGATCAATGGTGGCAAGTGCTGTCAATAAAGCAGCGACCTTGTCGTCCTTCCTTAGTTAACGCTCAGTTCTGCTGGAGTGGGTGAACAAGAGCTGTGCATGTGAGAAGGGACACTGGAAAAACCATGAGATCCCCTACATTGGTATACCACATATTCTTTAAATATATGGCAACGCTATGTGAATAGTTGGCTTGAAGTGTTAAGCCCATTGCATAGTTGGTGAGATTACAAAATATATAAAGGCAGAAAGTTTAAAACATTAGTACTGCCTCTCTGCTTAATGGGCCAAAGCACCAGGAAATATCTTTCAGTACTTTTTCCCAACATGAAAAAGTAAAACACATAAAAAACTAACATCCAAACTCTTACTTACATAATGCATTTTATTAGGCATTTATTTCTGTTGCTCATTTACCCACAAACAAAAGTAGAGTCAGAAAGAGAACTATAAAAAGCAGCAACATTCTGTCGGGCAAGCAAAGTAAGCAGTGCTCATCTGGTGAATCCTAAAAACAGACATCAGTTAAAATGTACCAAAGTAAAGATGATTACCCTTTTTTTAACTCGTTGTTTAGTCATAAAGCCAATTTTGCCTCCATTCGTCCTTTACATTACTGTCTTCTTGTAGCCACAGTTGGTTATTGTTTCTGAAAGTAGGTGTGACCTTGCTTGACCACTGAGACACTGAAATGTATGGGTCCAGTGTTTTGAGGGCATATTTTTGTCCCGTTAATAATGGCTTGAATTTGTCCAGGTTTAAGGACAGCAGCCTTTTCTGATTCTGTCTTTGATGACAGAAGTGACAGGAGACTTTTTTGTGAGACAAGCTATAGAGATTTCTAATTGTGACAGATACATTTTCTTTCTTATTAACCACATTGGTCAACATGACACGTAGAGGAGTTAGTTTAGTGTGAAAACATTTTTAATAACTTCTTTATCATGTTAATAAGGAAAGAAGACATCGCCTCCTGCCATGTCTCGTTCAATAAAACAGGCATGTTGAACAGGTTAGTACCTCTCAGAAATCATTTAGTTGACCAAATATGGAGTTTAACCAGCTGTTTTGCTAACACACAACTTTCTGTTTTAAATAATATTTTTAATCCCCTGTAGATATTGACAGCTAACTGTGTCACACACTGTTCAAGTTCAATATTTAAGCTAATTTTTCTTGTGTAATTAGTATATTTAATATGCTTTTTTAAAATTTTAAATAAAGGTGTAGGTCTGTTTTTTAATAGAACTATGAACATGATGCATTACTGGAGTTTGAGCAAAATATAAAGTATTTTAAATAGCAATAATATTAATCCATTTAACACAGATGGGGAATATTTTTCTGCAGAATAATAATTTTTTTAAGTTATGCACAATGTACCAGTAACATTTTCTCTTCGTGTTATAAGTGGGAAATAAACTCCCCACTGTCTTTGTCTCTCTTCTCACCAGCGGAGGTATGTCTGCAGATAAGGAGCTGTTTGGATAGTACTATATTTGCCAAGTGTAACATTTAATGGTTGGTTTAATTTGATGGTAGGAAATAAAGGTTGGCCTTTTCCAATTTTCAGGGTAACAGGTTGCCGAAGCGCCCATTTTGGAAACCACAGTTGTAAACACATGCTCATTTTGTTGTCCTGCTTTCAAATCTAGCCACATTTTCATTTTCCCCATATTTCCTCTAACATCGTCTAGCATATGTTGGAAATACAGTTTATCGTGGCACATCAGTGGGCACTCTTATACTAATTTTCACTAAGAATTTGCACATTAAAAAAATGTACACATGGGATGAACAGCTTAATCAGTGGACAATATGCCCTGGGCATCTGTCTTCCTTGAACTTATGGAGGTTCTACATAATGCATTAGATGTGCCAGAGGGTCCTGACTGGTGTGGGTGGAATAAGAGCTGGTCCTGAGCCGAGGTCAGGATGACTAACCCCGCTCTGCTGCTGCTGGACTAATATCCCAAGTTAGGTTATCCTCTGTTTTATTTTATTTTTATTTTTGGTGGAATATGTAGAATAGCTTTGGTTGTAGAGTGACTCCCTTTAAGCAATGGGTAGATTAATTTGACCTAGATGGGAAATGCGTTCTAATTTTATCATCCTTCTCTGCAGTTCTGGTTGTAGACACTACTATCTTGCTCGAGGGCACTTAAGTAGGCCAAGATGAAGGATGGTCACTCAAGTCTATACATTTCAGTCCAGTTGAGCACCATTGATTACTAGCTCCCTGCAGGCTAACACGTGTCACTTAATTGGGCTAAAAGTTGCTCTTCTTAGCTGTAGGGCATTCTGGTGACAACTCAATACGGCCCAAGTGACTAGACAGGTTGAAACAAAGGACAGTCTCTGTCATCGACTCTTGCCTCATGAGCTTGAAGAAAGCTGGGACAGAAGCCATTTTTCTGTGAAAAGCCTTTAAAATCCATAAATAATCTTCAGAGGCCTCTTTTACTACTGCCTATGGACCAGATTTTTGCCTGGTCTCCTTTGTCTCCTGAAATGCATGCTTGAATTAGTTTAAAAAGTCTCTAACCATCCTCTACAGTAAATGCGGTGTATGGGAAGCTGTTTAGGATTCAACACCTTTTCCCTGCTCTTTTTGTGAATACCAATCGCATCAAATTCATTTTCCTTCACAAAATACACTCATTGTCACTGTTATTAGCCTGCTAGTGAAACAGTCTCTGTGTCATGTTATTCATAACAATCAGGCGAGTGTGTATTGTGTGGAATGGTGACTGCAATATAAATGCAGCGCATTTCAGCCACACTATAATCGCACAAACATAAACACAGGAGAAGCGTGGCTAATCCTAATCTACAATAGGATACGGCTATCGTTCCTAATATTGTTTGCTGCTGGTACACAGCCGCCCCCATGAGATTTCATATCTTGTACCCCTCACATTTGTCATGGCCACAACACTGTTTTACTTTTTTATTCGCTGTTTAAAAAGGATTATTTACATCAGTGAAGGATGTCTTATCCCTCTGTAGCAGTATTGACCCTGACCACTACATGAATATTCTGTCTGTGTTCATCTTCCTGAGCGATCACCAGCAATTTTACAGCATCTGAGTTTCAGTGGCTAGTGGTGAGAATTCATTTGTTGAATGGATTCACTGGCGATTGATTTGTGGGTGGCGTGGAGCGTGCAGGCGCGTCCATGTTGGCAGTTGGCAGACTTAGTACTCCGTTACTATAGAGACGGCTCTTACTTTCAAGGGGCATCAGAGATGACAAGAAAAACAAATACAAATTCAATCACTGAGAATCAGCCTTGTATCACTTAAACACTTGGGACAACAACTCACTCTGAAATGTTTTGAACAGGAAAACCTTCTTGCACTTGAACCATCAATGACTCATTTCTGAGATTCATATTCACAGGGATTTTATTTGTTTAACAGTGAGCTGGTTATATGAAGTACTATAATGTAACAGCTTTAAACTGACACAAAATACAAATTCAAATCACCAGGTATAATAAATTTTTTAAAATCCCCTTGTTGGTGCATTGAACGTTTAGCTGATCACCTATCTTCTTATCCCATCTTGTGTTTCCTTACCCCAAGTAGTTCCTTTTGTGGCAGTGTCACTGCTCACTAATAAAAAATGCATATTCCCCAACTGGTTGTGAATAGTTGCAGGCAGTCGCTGTTCAATCGATTACTAAAGCCCCAGTCATGCAAGCCTGGAGACCAGTGATTGACCACCCGGTGACCTCAGATCACAAGGGATAAATATATATTCCCCCGGTCAATTGGCAAGTGGTGGCTGACTGTCATGGGTAAAAATGGTCACACAGAGGATGCTGTGGAAAAAAAGCCTCATTTTAATTGCTTTGGTTGGTGATAGATTGCAGCGGTTCCCTTTAGTTTGTATGGAAGACAGCAACACTTACTTCTTGCTAACTGGTACTAAAACTGTGAAGAGAGCGACACAAACCAGAAACAGAGAATGTTTGCCTTCAGAGTAAAAGTTGGACCCTTTGAAACATGTTGGTTTCAAGTGATAACAGACAATTTTTACCTTCAAGCCAAGAGTTCTCTGTTTCCAGCCTCACATAGTTTCCAAGATTCACTACCACTCAGTGAGTAGTTGGCAAGGTTTGCATGCAAATTTGATGTCTTCCAAAGTAAATGGTTCTTATATAGCACTTAACTACTCTACCTGAGCTCTCTGTGCTTTACACAACTTGCCTTATTCATACAAGCACTTTTTTCTACGTAACAGCATTGGAGAACAACGGGGGGTTAGTATCTTGTCAAAGGACATTTGGTATGCAGACTGGAACAGCCAGGGATCAAACCACCAACTTCCCAATTCAGTGGCGGTCCTAGCCTGTTTGGCGCCCTGGGCGAACACTCCCTCTGGCGCCTCCCCCCCCACACACACACACACAAAACATGTTAAGGATTTAACATAAAACTGTTGTCCACACACACATATGAAGAGAGAGAGAGAGAGTATGCATAGTATGCAAACGGCTACCAAACAGCCATCATAATTCGTCATACAATGAGAACAGGACAAATCAACAATTGACAATGGCTAATTAATATTAAAATCTGTAACATAATGTATTGTTTGGAGTTTAGTCTGTTACTGTTACTATTTTTACCATTTCTTCTTGGGGCAACTGTAACCCACATTATTTCCTTAGGGATTAATAAAGTATTCTGATTCTGATTGTTTCAGGATGACCTGCCATTATCCAATGACACATCTGTTTACCTGTATCATTTGTTCGTTTCTCCTCCTCTTCTTTTCTCTTTTTTCTAAACTGAGCACCTGATGGCTTTGAACTTTTCTTGTCCATCTTCCATTGGTTTTAATTTTGCACTCGAGTATGAACACCCATCCCTCAACCAGAGGATCACCACAACATAACCTAACAGACCTACACCTTAGTTCACAGATTCACTTTGTCTAGGGTGTATTTCTGGGATTTCACACAACCCAGGATTCAAATCAGGAATACATAATAGGCTTGGATTTACAACATTATGAATGAAATGTGCTCTATTTGGAAGCAGCAGGTCTCCTCCCTTTCGACGGGTTATGTGTGAGACTTTAAATCATCAAACTGTAAATTATAAATTTTAAATTGTTATTGATCCCTTTACCCCGAGTCCTAAAGTGTATATTTATTTTCTTACTCTACTATATTTATTGTTCGTTTATTTGCACTGCTGTAACTGGAGCCTCGTCGTCTCGTCTCTCTATATACTGTACTGTATGACAATAAAGTTTACTTTGACTTCAGCAGCGCGCAGGCGCACCGAGGGCTCTCGCGCTCAGTTTTCGTGTATAAATTTCGAAAAACATCGGTGCAAATTATAAGTCTGTATCATAATGTCCGGTGTTTTCGTGTTTGTTGTTCTGTTTTTATTTTGTTTTATTTTGCGAGTTGGTTATTAGATGCTGCTCCAGCCAGCCAGAGAATCCCCCGCCGCCCCGCCCTCTCCTCCCTGTGCCGCAAGCAGCAGGCGCACCTTGCAAACGGAGGGCGCCCTTACTCCCAGCAAATGGGTGATAGAAAACCGATCGGTGCCTATGACATTCCCAATATGCGCTGGCTGCCGTCGGGGCAGCATGAGTCTGACATTTTTTTTTTTTTTTTTTTTTTTTTTTGGCCGATGCCCGTGATGCCGCCCCCCATCACGATGCCGCCCCGGGCAACCGCCCGTGTCGCCCGTATCTAAAACCGCTACTGTCCCAATTAGTTAATGATGTGCTCTACCTCCTGAGGTACAGGGACACCAAAGCAACCACAAGGACGTTTTTGGTGCAGTACCCTCTTTGCAACCGATTTCTCTCGTGATAGCCAGAAACCTCTAACCTCTAGTCTGCAATGACTGACAGAGTTTCTCCGTCTGTGTCACTGAGGCCTAAGATGGCCTAAGAAGTCTGTATAGACTTATTAGATTGCACTGCTAATTATTTATCACAAGTATTATTTGCAAATGAGCATCTTATATATTATGGTCATAATAATGGTAATATAATATGGTTTTACTCACACATTATCTGCCACAAACAGAGTGCAGTTCAGTGGGGAGCACTGCCAAAAGGTTAATACAGCACTACACAATAGAAAAACTCTCAAGAGTTGCTCTACTTTGCTCAGGTCAGTTGAATGTGGTTCCATTCTGTATCTGCAACATGAGTTCCTTTGCCAACAGTAATCGTAGCAATCAAGTGACCTTTAGAAATCTCAACTGCAATCCAGTTAGCCTTTCTAAAACAATCAAAAGAAAAAGATAATTATGCTCTTGCCTGGCCGTCGTGTCCCAAGCCATTACATTACGTTGACCACAGTATTAGTTCAGGCAGCCCACAGACGAATATAAGTGCTTTAACTTGCCTACGGTTGCTGGTGTCTGTGCAAACTAGTTTGCAACCCAGTTTTACATCACCTGCTTCCTTTCATGTTGTGTATGACTGAATAAATCTAATGTCTGTTACCATCAACGACGCCTGCTCTGTTCTGTACAGAGTATAAATTACAGCAGATGGAAATATTCTAACTAAAGTGCTCTGGACTGAACTCTTCTGTCTGAACAGGTAGTAAAAGTGATTATGTTAGAATAAAATTTTTAGGACTGTTGGAGTAGTAATAGTTTTGGGTAGTGGCAGTGGAATTTTCTGGTACAGATGTAAAAATAAGAAGTACATGTGTAACCATGACTCTGTGAAACTTTGATATTAGCAGGTGTAATATCAGGGCATTAAAATGCTGGTGCAATGTTTTGAAAGAGCTGTGAAGTGGTTGGTATTTTAGTGGTCATGGGGTAATGGCTGAGAGGGATATGTATTTTCAATTTGTGAAGGGCCTAGAATGAGGCGCTCAGTTCCTCTTAAAGCATATTCTTTCATCATTTACCAGTTTCCTCAAGCACACTATTTCTTATACATAGCTATTAAAAACCCTGTCCGTTGTAATGTGATGTTTTTTTCTGAGGAAGACATCTTGTTTGTATGGCATGAGAATAGCTTAAGTACCATAAAATTCGTCCAACCCTGCTGGGTCTCTTCGTAAAGCATACAGGGTAGGATGGAGCCAGGGACTGCCTTATCACAGCTTTAGGTACTATAATTCACAATGCTGGAAATGCCATAAAAAGAGATGAGCAACCATAGCTTTATGGCAACATAAAATCTAATGATTCCGTCTGATGCTAAAACAGCCATTCGGAGGGCTTTTGGTTTTTAAAGGCATCAGGCGAGGCTAATTCTGTGCAAACTACTCATCGCTAATAACCAGATTTGACAGAAGTTAGATCATTATGGTCTGAGAACACATGTGTAGCATTCATGGGCGATATCTTGCAGAACAATTGTTTGTCATATTGAGGTCCATAAAGCATTTTTCTGTCACCTCAGATAGAGATGGGCATTTTTACACACACCCTAGATTTTGTCTTTGCATGCATGTTGTAGTAAAGTATAACATTTCCATGTTAGACTGTTTTTTGCTGACTTGGAAGGTAGATATTCAAATCGAAATGGTATGAATTAATCAGGAAATAGTCTAAAGTACCGGTGTCAGTCTTAAGTGTTACTTTACTTTGCCCTCTGCAAATAGCATGACTGTGGCTGTACTGATTGGAACAAGCAGTGTGGGAAGACAGACGTAGTGGAACATTGTCTTTCTCACCGGGCTTGGTTACCATTTTCTTTGGTGGTCTGACCTTGTCAGTGCTGATTTCCTTTCCTTTGTGAATTTATTTAGTAAATTTATGGATTCAGTACAAGCAATCAAAACAACTATTACCTTCTCAGACAGCTTAATTTTAATTGTCTTTGAGGACATAGTGAACAAAATGTTACGAAGAAAACGTGAATGATTTTTAAAATACATCTTGTGTTGCAGACTCTTCATTTAATGTATGTGTTCAAAACCATTCGAGAACCTTTGCTGTCCTGTTTGTGTGGATGGATGTAATTTAAAGAAGTTGGTTCCTCCCATCTTAAACAATCCACGCTTGCCTTACTTTATACTAAAGCACTGTAAAAGAGAGATAGACTATGTCACAGGAGGTAGGTGGTAAAAACACAGCCAAGTTTTGACTAGGAGATTCTGAAAGTTTCACTTTGATTTTTGCTGAAATGGTTAGGTTCTGGCACCAGAACTTCTTAGTTTAAGCCAAGTTTTAATTATTTCTTCACCCAACATGTACTCTTGTTTGGCTTTTATAAAGAATTGCAATTAATTCTTCATGGCACAGGTTCAACAAGGTGCTGGAAACAAACCTAGAAAGTTTTGGTCCATATTGACATGATAGCATCACACAGCTACAGCAGATTTATTGTTTGCACACCTATGATGTGAATCTCTCATTCCACCAAATCCCAAAGGACTGAGTGAATGGACTAAAGCAGGGGTGTCCAACTCCAGGCCTCAAGGGCCGGTGTCCTGCAGGTTTTAGATGTGTCCTTGATCCAACACAGCTGATATGAATGGCTAAATTACCTCCTCAACATGTGTTGCAGTTCTCCAGAGGCCTGCTACTGAACTAATCATTTGATTCAGGTGTGTTGACCCAGGGTGAGATCTAAAACCTGCAGGACACTGGCCATTGAGGCCTGGAGTTCGACACCCCTGGACTAAAGAGATGAACATGGTAAGCAACAATACTCAATTGGCTGTGGTATTTAAAAAAATACACAGTTTTTAACTTAGGGATCCAAAGTGTGCCAATAAAACATCCCCCACACCATTACACCACCAGCACCCTGAACTGTTTATGCAAGGCAAGATGGATCCATGCTTTCATGTTTACACTAAATTCCGTCCCTACTGTCTAAATGACACAGCAGAAATGAAGACTCTTCAGACCAGGCGACGTCCTTCCAATCTTCTGTTGTGAAATTTTGGTGAGCCAATGAAAATCGTTTCCTTGGTTCTGAGCTTAGCTATGAGGTCTTCTGCTCCTGTAGCCCATCTGCTTCAGAGACGATCTTCTGAATATATTGGTTGTACTGAGTGATTACTTGAGTTACTCTTGCCAGCTATCAAACTATCAGGTTGATACAGTCTAGGCATTCTCCTCTCAGCAAGACATTTTTACTCAGAGAACTGCTGTTCACTGAATTCGCTGTTAACATTTTTTTTTTTTTTGGACCATTCTCTATAAACCTTAGAGATGGTTGTGTGGAAAAACGTCAGTAGGTCAGCAATGTCCACCAACCACCATCCTATGTTCAAAGTCACTTGAATAAGATTTCTCACCAATTCTGATGCTCAATTTAAAGTTGAGCAGGTCATCTCAACCATGTATACAAACCTAAATACACTGAGTTACTGACATGGATTTTGGCTGATTGGATATTTTTCCAAATGGTTTATGGTGTTGTTTTGCAGATGAGCTCATACTGGCTGATATGATTTGATTCTCTGCTGGACTAACTGAGAGCTGTAAAGAATTTGTTGTGAAATTGTAAAGGAGTGATCAAGCTTTGTAAAAGCTGAGTGAGGCGCATTGCTGGCTCTTTTCTTTTGCATTTGCTTTTGCAGTAGGCTTAAAACTAAATATTACTTCAATTATATAAGTCGACAGATTGTTTCCTTCAATCCACAGATGACATCAGTCAGAAATGTTCTCAAATGCCTAAAGTACGTTAGATATAATGTTTTGACTTGTTCAGGACTAACCTTGAATCAATTGACATTTAAAGTATTTGTTGCAATTCTTTGGCAAAGCCGTTTCCCTGGACTGAGCGGTTTCTTTGCCTCATTTGCCTTGTACTTGCACAAACTATAATTGCTTGAATAAGCTGTAGTGTGCTGGTGAAGAATAAGCTGTTAAAGCTACATTCAGCCCCTAACTGTTGCATGGAGACCATTTTTCTCCATTCATCACAGGACTCCACTTGTTTTGTTCCCAGGAAACACAGCCAGACAGAGAGATTCATTCTGAGCACTTGCACTTGGTCAACAACAAAACAAAGAAAAAAAAAAGAAATGTGCATTACTAATTGTGTCAAATTTACCAGAAAATCTACCCAGCGGACCAGGGGAAAAATGTTATAATTGGACTTTGCAGGATTTCACATCACCAGCGACTTTTTTATGGGTCTGTCTCAAGTTTTGTGGGGGGAAAAGCTCCTGATCCCAGCTCACCCATTTACACATACACACACCCACAGGCTCTCACACATGGATACAGACGGACAAACATGCTCCTGTCCCCACACACTCCGCCAGCATTTTCGAACATTTCCACTTTCTCAGGGAATCCTGGCATGAAGCAAAAACATAAATCGATACCACATCTAGGCCGATCTGGGAGAAAGGACTGTTGCCAACTGAGACCATTTCAAACCACAGAGCAAAGACAGCACTGGTCTCTTTGACTTCCACTGATGAGAGGCTGCAGTGTTTGTCCTCTGCTGCGCACTTGCTTTTTTTTTTTTCTTGATCAGTCAAGCAAAAGATCAGCCTTTCATCAGGGTGCTCTTGTTCCACTGCTTTCAAGTATGCATGCATACATGCTTCAGCTTGTGTATTTGTTTTTGTGTGCAATCCAGTAAATGTTGCCAGGATGCTAATATTAAACTTGCGGACTGCCAAATACATGATGTGCGACATTACCCAGCAACATTTTCTCTGCCTGTTTGAGCCTTTATACTCAGGGAGTTCTTGCACAAAAACTACACAATTAGTGTAATAGGTAAAATTAATACTGACAAGTACACTGCAAATTCTAATCCACCAGGAAAGGTTTCATTATATCTATGCCACAGTTAGGTATTGGAATGAGGTGAATGTTTGCTTGCAGTCCCAGGAGTTGGGATGAATTCTTTAATCCATACTGAATACACACAAGGACACACATGGAAGCAGAAAGCCACAAAGCTGGTATAAATCCACCATAGGTGAAATGCAGAGATAACACCTGTTTGCGTGTCTGCTGGGTGGTGCCGCTTTTTCTAGGTGTCTGACTGATTTTTCACCTTGAAGCTAATGCCAATCACAGTATCAGATACAGTGAAAGAAAAGTTCTGTTTGTTACCATTTTCTGTGACAGCTCAGTGACCTCAATGCTGAAAAATCAATTTTTTTTTCCAGTCAGCTCTTTATATGTTTAGGTGTACTTGAACAGGAAAGGTCACTTTTGACCTTGGACATGTTAACTCAAGGTCTGCTGTTAGGCAGTGAAGACAATGAGATGTGGATGAACCCTTTCAAAGAGCCAATTAATCAAAATTGATTATATATGAAGCAAAATAGTTATAGATATAATTGGGCTACTAGTTTAGCTTTTTTTTCCCTTTAAAGTTACATGGCATGTCTCCTAGGAAAACAGGATATAGCACTGTATAGTAGATACTGTTCTTCAACTAACAATGGGTTAAGCATTGACTGAAAATAGAAAGATGTCCAGTGGAGTACAGCTGAGGGAACAAAATCTCTGAGTACATTAAGCAGTAGTGTGTTTTACTAAATTAGGGGTAAAAATTTGAGTGCCAGAAACCGCAGCTCCACAAATAGCCACTTAAGGCCCCAGCCACACTGGCCTAGGGACCAGATGGCAACTATCTTGCAACCACAGTTTACAAAGGAAAAATGTATATTCCTAGACCTGTTGGGAGTGGTTGCTGGCAGTTGTTAGCATGAAATTGGTTGCAAAGAGATATGTGATGCTGCACAGTCTTCTCGTGATTGCTTTGGTAACTAGCAGATTGATGCCATTACCTGTAGTTCACATGGAAGACACTCGCCAACTATCTGCCGAATGGTAGAGAAACTGTAAACCAAAACTGGAGGCTGTTAACCTTCAGAGAAATTGTTGCACTGTTTAGAACTTTTTGGGTGCAGTAATAAGTCACAATTTTTACTCTGAAGGTGAAAGTTATGTTTCACTATTGCTCAGAGATTAAACAGCAAGTGTTTGCAGCAATCTGCTAATGTCCAAAGCGATCAAAATAAGCACCCTCTTGCTAGATTTCCATAAAAACACATAATTTATTCCAATTTTTTTAGTTGAGTCTACAAAAAGGCCAAAAATAAGAGATATCAGAGCCCAGACCTCAATATTATTGAAGGAGCTTGGGATCATCTTGAGAGAGGGGACATGACATAAGACAGAAACATCCAAATATAAGCTTTGAATGTCCTTCAAGAAGCCTGGAGAACTATTCCTGAAGACTACTTAAAGACATGACAAGAAAGCTGCCTAACAGAGTTCAGGCTGTATTGAACAAAAAAAGTGGTCATACCAAATATTGACTTTCAAGCTTGGTAGAATTGTACAAACTCTGTTTTTCCTTGTATATTTATGTATTTATCATGTATGTTTGCACATCTTTCAGTAAACAGCTGGATTTATTTTCCATTTTCTTAGCAAGACTTGAAGAAATAAGAATTGACTCAAGATTTGTTAAAACTCAAATATACAAATCCTTAGGACGATGACAGTAGCACTGCCCTGTACAAAACAAGATGGAAACATGAAACATGAAAAATGACAAGCTTACAAAAACACTGTGCATATATTTTTTATATGCACAGTATAGATTTTTTACAAATTTCTTTTACTTTACTCATCAATTCTTTGAAAAATTTCACAGTTCACCTCAAAACAAAGGTAAAATGAAAACACTAACATAATTTTAGGCAAGAAGCAACAACAGTTTCTAAAAATTATAGTTTTCATTTTGAGGATATTACCACTCTGAGATCAGCGCTACCGCTGTTTCACCAAGAATGGTTTCATTTTATGGTTGAGAAAGCAGCTCTGCTTTCACCATAAAGAAAAATATAATAGACTAAATGTGAACACAATGAGAAATCTGAAAATCCTGAAAATCACATTCGAAAAATTATGTTAAATTAGCCACACAGTGATATGGCAGTAGCAGTTTCTTTGGTTAATTGCACCTATTGTGTTTTTTGAATTGCCACTCATTGTTCATTCGTCGTCCCAGAGCAGCTGAGATCATCAGTGCATCTAAAATGCTCCGTATCCCTGGGGTCACAGATAGCACTGATTAAGCCATACCACAGATATTAATGACTTGAAAAAGTCAAATGTTTGTAATGTGACTTGGATACAAAATACTGTGGATTTAGGAGATTTCTACAGCAACAGCACGCTGCGGTCCACCGGGACTGCGTACTACAAGTCAGGCAGGATTGCGGGGGCATTACTGAGGTATCGGTAGCCAAACACACTCTTGTGATATCTTCTCCCCTCCTCTCATTATTTAAACTGCTTGCCAGCCTGTGGCAATACTTGGCCCCTCCTCTCTCATCTTTGCTCTCACTGCTCTGTGGTACTGTCGCTCGCTCTGTCACTTCTTCTTTCAGCTAAGCTTAGCTATGATATCTACAGGGGAGACTGGGCCAGCGGAATCCCAGGCACACCACATGGGCTTACAGTTGGAAAACAAGCATTAAGAGAGGGGGGATTAAGGATGAAACCCTGCTAAAGAGCAATGCGTGCACATGAGTGTGTATGTGTGTTTGTGTCTGCCGTCGTGTAGGACAGAATAAGACAGAGCACATGAGAGCTTAATGACTAGATGGGGACTTGCTAGGTGGCAATCAAAGGGAAGAGAAAGCAAAGTCTTCCATTGCTGAGGATTTAGAGTACCTAAAGGAGGGATCCAGATTCAAATTACCTCGTATGCATCATGTCCCTGAAAATACCTAGAGACCAGAATACAACTGGCCTCTAGGTATGTTTGGAAACTCGTGCCTAGAAGCCAGGAGACATCTGGAGAACTGAAACGAAACAAAAAATCACTTTCTTGGTGCACACACTTGTTTCTCCTCCTTTTGGCATGTCCTTTGTGTCACAGACTCTTCACCCACACTCTTTCCTCACCCTTGTATGTCTTCTCATTGTCTGTTACTCTCACAACTTCACATCCTTCTCCTTTCTTTGCCATAATAGCCTGCAGATGCTATTCATTTCACAAGCAGTGTGTAGGTGGAAATGTACTACTCGGAGCGAGGCTCCTGTGAAACTGCTGCCACTGCTCACGCACACACAAATGCACTATAGTGTCTTTTAAACTAGCAACCTTCTGTTTTTTATTTAATTTGCACAAGGTTCCTGAGGAGTCCTCAGAAATCTGTTGTACATCATAAGTAGCAACAGGTTAAGAAAAAAAATACAGTCCTTTTCGTGGAGTGCAGGAAACATATTAGTTCAGAATTAAGAAAATGGGCTTTTATAACTGAAGTGTCAGTGAGTGGAAAGGTGCAGCTGGAAAACTGTTTAGCACCACTCAAATCAGTTGAAGGAATGGGTCCGCTAAAAATTTATTAAAGGTTTTCTTAATGATATAGCAGAGCTACCTAAATCAGTGGTCTGTCTACAAATAAACGATTAGCTCTCAGAGGTTACACAGTGTCTTCTTTCTCCCGTCAGTCGTGCAAGAGAAAGCAGAGGGCAGGCGATGTAGTAATCTAACAAGACAAGAGCCTGTTTAGTTTGTGTTCTGATTATTCGGCGTATGTAAAATGAACAGAGGGGACGTTAATTATTTTGTTTTTGTCAGATCTTTTCAGTCAGAGATATTTTCATGGAAACCAAAAAAGAAAAATCCCATTCTGATATTATTTATAGTTTCATTTGTCCTCCTGTAGCCATTCAACAAAGAGGGATTCAAAGGAAAAACAGTGCGTGCATGCGTGTAATACACTTTGATATCAGCCTCACTGTTCACTCTCATAGCAGCTTGTCAGAGCATTAAGTACTCTTAATGAAAACAGAATGTCCTACTGCCATTACCTCGCTTTAGAAGCGCTCAGCTGGGTGACTTGTACTGTGAAGCAGCCAGTGGTAATGGATATGCCGCCATGGATTGTCAAGAAAAGGCTGCTCAGAATTCAAGAGAGTAACGGAGCAATTACCGCACTTATTAATGATTGACTTGAAATCAAAAGAGCGCTGTTTTAAACAGATCATTCCCTCTTTTGTGTTTTTGATGAAATCGTTGCTAATTGGTTGTTTCTTTCCCCAGACACTGGCAACTTAATGTACTGCAACTTCAGACTTTAGACCGAGAGAAGTTTCTTAAAACAAAGTTGGCTTTGAGTTTGTGATGATTCCCCATATTTGGTGGATACAGTGTTGCATATGATTGCACATGTTTCACAGTAAAATGGGACTGTGTCTGAGGACTGAGTAATTTACTTGCAGTGGTCCAAGTAAAGCGATGTCCACCCAGGAAGTGACTAGCAGTGACCTGAGACTATCAAAGCTCAGTCACATTTAGGAACTTTACGTGAGGACGTGCAAAATTTAAGTTGCCGATATGAAGTGGGTGGTAAGCTAAGACATGAGTTAAGGAAACCGCTGATTGCAAATGACAGGGTGGTGAATGTATTAACGGGTTACCTGCCTGGAATGTTTACTAGCAACCAGGCATCACCTAAAACGCCCACCTCCAGAGCATCCACGTCGCATCACTGAGCGATAGTTTGAAAATCCTTATGTTAAGTCTGGGTGTGTAACAAATTTATTAAACCATCACCCAATGTAAGGTTTTTCCACAGCTTCAGTATTGGTCCTTTTTAATGTTTCTGTAATTTTACCAGTATGTGCAAGCTCTTTACACAAAGTGATATTTTTAATGCAAAAATCCAGTAAAAAAAAATGTATAATTGAAAATTTTATAACTGTAAAGTTGTAAAAAGAAATAGTATATTAAATTATGACTAAGATGCAAAATTCCATATATATACTTAGAGGCATTGTGTATTTGTGTCTTTGGCACTCAGTGTGTTTGTTTTTGCATACTTAAATTTATAAAAATGTATCGTATTTGCTTTATTACACATATATATGCACAACAACAGTGGGAAATGCTAAAGAGGGATAAGCTGCAGCATGTCAGTCTTTAGCTTCCACATAATACTTAAGTCACTTCATTGTTTTCTGTTTATGGGATTTAGTGACAAAAAGAAAAATATGGAAATATTACCGGATTATGTTGTAAGAACTGATGAACCGTTCCTAATTTCAGTTTGTTTGTCTCTTTCCTTCTGTGCACCACTGGGCTCAACTGGTCTCTCTGTGACAGAGTCTCAACACTAAGTGTGCAAAAAGAAAAAGATTATTATGAATGTAATTTCTTGTATCCCAAATGAAAATACATATGGAATAGGATTATTTAAGACATCCATTTATGTCCAACGACAACACAAAAATGACGGCCTTAGGGTAATACCATTTTTTTTAATATACAATGTACAATAGGCTTTGAAATAAAGAATACAATGGTACTTTAAAGCACAGCCAACTGTCTACACAACATTACTACTTTAAGCACATGTGCACAGACAATGTAACAACATTATGTCAATTAACTGTTGACTTTGTTGATGTAAAGCACTACTTCAAGAGTGAAATCAAGTTGTGTCAATACTTTCAGAGTTTTTGAAGAAAGGAACTTTGCATTTGTGTTACCAAGCTTTTAAAAAAAAAGCTTAGCATTTGTACCTACACGTGATTTGACCAAAGCTTTGTACATGATGTTGTTCAGAAATTAAGGATTGAATGATACAGGAAAATAAAAGATAAGACTGAGGCTTATATATTTAATGATGTACGTGTTAAATTCCCCAAAAAAGTCTCCTGATGTTTGTTTACTGCAATTTCTTTTGCTCTTAGTAGCTGCAGCACATACATCACAATATAAAAGTAGGGGGGAAAAGGCAGACAGACAGATTGTTCCTTCACAATCAGCAGCACCTCCACAAAACAATCAAAGGCCAAAAAATGGAAAAGTAAGATATGTAACCTCAAAATGCCACAACAAAAGGGCACCCACCTGGAGCCAGAGAATGCAGAGGACAATTTTCACTTTCACTTTACTCTTTGGGGGGGGGTGTTCATTGCTCTTCCCTCAGCTGCACACAAATGACTCAGTGGATGAGAAGAAGGACACCTGGAGTGGCGGGCGGTCTGATCGATACCCAGCAGGCTTTGGAAATACAAGGGGTCAGAGTGCTGGGCGCTTGATTCGTGCAAAGCCCAAAATAACTTGCAGCCAGTCGTGGCATCTATGACCCCGTCATTGACACGGCACTTGGCGAGATTGGAGGAACATCAACAAATGCAGACGCTATTATTGGATTTTCAGCTCCTCTGTCTTTTGAGTTCTATCCATTTTACTTTGTGGTTTTACGTTGACATCCTCTGCTCTGTTGGTATATTGTGCCTGTTTAAATTGCTGTGAAATTGTTGTCTGTTTTTGTGTCTCCTGCAGAGAGGAAAATACATACCTCTGTTGTATCCTTTTGTAAAGCCACTGTGATGTACAGCATTTATATTGCAGCACTTCTCTGGGTAGACAGATGCTCATATGAATTTATACCATTACAACAGCAAACTGCTGTCCATAGCATTGACCTGATTTTAAACTGCAGTCACCTTTGTGTACAGTCTCCAGATGCATCTTGCCATTCTTAAGGGAAAGTCAAACATCAGTGCCATGCAGACAGAGGGAAAAGTGGAAGGGAGGGGGAGAACCTGTAATCAAGACATGCTTCTCTGGAAAACTAGTGAGGAATTTAATGGATAATTATGTAAATGTGGTATTTAAAGCTGCTCCAATCAATATTTTCATGTAAACAGCGGTTTGTGGAATTGTATGAACATTGGATTGTTAGGGGATTGGATTCTTGACGATCATTAGAAATAACTGGCGATGTTTGGGGGATCCCTTACTTCACATGACTGTTCCTGGTGCTGTAAATAAATGGGTAATTATTTAGCAATGACTAAGTACACATTAATTGTTACTTTGAAAAAAAAAACGTGGAAAATGTAATTTGATACACTACTTGTTACATTACTTGGGCACTATTCTGTAACACAACCTGAACACATAATTGCCAAGTAACAATATAAGCCTTATACTACAGTCATACACACTGACAGAAATCTATCAAAACATAAAGGTGACAATGCAGAAGTAGGAGAAAAGGTGACATTGCTTTAAAGTCTGACTGCTCATCATTGCATTTATTGTGTGCTTCCTCTATTAGCTTGCTGTTAGCATGCTATCTGAGAAAATACTTAAAATGAACCAACGTTGCGTTCGCAGTATTTTACAGCTGATTCTGTCCAGGATGCAGTTTACAGTTTTGGTATTTTGTGCAGTATCAATAAAGGTCCATTTTCCTCACCATTTTTCTCACAGGAACTTAAATGAGCTGACTCAGAAAATTATTTTCCTACAAACTAGCTATTTCTCACAGGAGTACATCAAACCCCAAACAGAGCAAACATGGGTTTGTATTGGACGCAATCGTATTAGAGTTTGTATAACTATGCTATAGCTTTCTTTCATTTTCAAATCCTAGTATGTTGTTGTTGCACAACAGAAAACAGAATTACTGGTTTGTGAAATAATAAAGAAGACCACCGACTATTTGCTGAGTATTTTTTATATTATTTGAAACATTTTGAGATATAAAACTGAATTCTGAGCTGAGAAAATTTAGAGAAATATCCAAGATTGTCTTTTTACTTTAGTATTTGCTAATAATTTGTTAGATTCTAAATCTAGCAGCCTTACCTTTCTCTTTGCAGTGGCTGGTTTCTGACACTATGCATTTGATTTAATTTTCCAGGTAATTGATCAAAATTAGACAAAGAAAGGTAGGAAAGCTGAAGCCTTTTCACGAAAACTCTTTGTACAGTGTGAAGATGGGAGATAGTTAACAGCAAACCTAAATAGACCAAAAGCTTTATCAAGACGTATCTTTGAAAATATCAATGTATTCAGTTCAATATTGAAATGCAGCCCATAGACAGCTGAAAATTTTTACCCTTAACCATGAAGACATAAAATTGCTAAATAGCCCATCCTTGATGCAGATATCCTACCTTGGTGTTTATGAACTGGTCATGAGACAACCATCCTTAACAACCGTCAACCTCCATCCATCCTACCATTCTTAACGCGTTAAATAAATCCCCTGTCCATCCCAGATGACAAGATAAATACCATCTACCATCCCACCTGACAGAGAAACCTGTCCACCCCAGGGGAGCGAGCACTCGCTTCCCTAAAAGAGAAGCTAAGGATAAGTGATGGTTTGTGAACAGAAACGCTTAAAGATAGAGGGAAGCTTTTGAGAATACGCCTAGCAGTTCATGAGGCAATTTTTGTCCCCAGATGAGGGGCAGTTATTACAAGTGTTTATGATAGCCGCTGATAAACCTGTGCTTAGCGGAGTTTGCTGGAGGATTATTTAACATTTATCTCAACGCAATTATTTTTTTAATTCATCAGGACAAACACATCCTTCCTTCACTGATACTGGGCCAAAGCAGTAGGGAATAAAGAAATTTCTCTTTGAAACTGAGATACCTTTAAAGTTTAATACATTGGAGTTTGATAGCAAAAATGCATTGCCAACAATAAGCAAGGTGTCAGCTGAGTGAAATGATGGAGCAATATAATTGTAGACAATGGGGAAACACTTTTTTTTTCTTTAAAGAGAGGAGCCCTTTTCTCTACTTACTGTAGCTATAATCAACCAAAACCCAAGATTGCAACATTTTGTTCCAACATTTTATCTCACAGTCCCTAATAACAGTTTAGGTATCCAGGGATCAGACCAATACACGTCAGCCTTCGATTACCAGCCTGTAACAGTCTAAACCCCTTTGGCTCCTCCTAGACGTGATTATCCAGGACTGGGACCAGCACTAGGAGTACGCTAGCTTGTGACCCCCTGAAGCTGGGTTTGTAGGTAATTACTAATAGTTAAGCAGTTAACATTAACATGCGCGCCAGCCAGGTTAATATTTATAATAACTGTTTAATATTTCAGTGTTGTTGAAATGGGAGCATAACTGACCTTTTGTAATTCCTCTTAAAGTGTTGGTGAATGAATGTTAACTACTTTAGCTGCTATTGCAGGTTGCTGTGTTCCTGCCTGTCTGCAGATGTGCTGTATAAAGTTATGTGTCAAGTGTAGTAGGGTAGGCCAAGACATGACTGCTGATATGAATCCTGTTGAAAAGGAGTATCTAATCTGTCTAATAGTCATTTTTAACATTGATCAGTATCTGAGAATCGATACTAATCAACTTTGACAACTCTAATCCCATGCTTGTTTTAAATAAAACCCATCCCCTGTCCCCACACTGCCTCTAAAAGCACCCAATCAATATGTTTTGTTCAGGATTCATATTTGTGGTTTTAAAAAAAAAAAATGTCAAGAATGATTGAAAAAGCAGTGCCTTTTCAGGACTCATCTCTACAAGGCAGACAATCATTTGAGATATCAAACGTGGGATCAGTATTGGGGTTTTTTTTCTGTTTGGTTTTGTTTTGTTTTTTTTAATGACTATTGGGCTGCATGTTGGACAGATAAAAATCCAACTCACAGCCCTCAGTGAGAGAAAAATGTCGTTTTCAAATTGGGATCAAACAGTCGCACAACACCTGTTCAAAATCTCCCCGAACTGTAATGAAGGGCAATTTAGTGTGTCGAATATGGGAGGAGTACCGCAACACACTGACAGCAGATGTGAAAATGATGTTAGAATGACTCACGTGGGGGAGCTCTGTGTTAGCGTCAGAGAGGATTGGGTGAAAGGCTGGTCAGTTGTAACCATTTCGTGCTCGTGATTTGGTTTCCATTAGCTGCTAAAGTAGATGTGACGGTCATTGGCAGCGGTCGCCACAGAAGGCAAAGGAAGCCGATGGTTGGGGCACAATTTGGAGCTAGATGTGAAGCCATCGTTATGGTGCTGTATGTTTCCCTTTGCACAAACAATGGTGCCATTAGTTATGCTAGAATATTGACCTCTATCTGTAAGGACACATGTGTCATTTAACACAATCTCCTGAGGGCGGTCTGCAACCAAATTACATTTACAACATATTTTATCTGTCTGTGCTTGTTAGATGCTTTACGCTTTTCTTTTGTCAGGATCTCAGTGTGAAGTTATCACCCAAGAAATGACAACGTGGAATCCTTTTCATAGTAGGGTAGGGTGTATATTTATTCTCAGCAACCATAACATGTCAAGCAAGCTATCTGGGTCATTAAGTTCTTGTCCTGACCATCATTGGCTTGGTGAAGGTCATTAAGCCTGTATTCTTTCTAATGCCCAGCAGGGGGCGACTACTTCTGTATCAAAAAGTTGTCAGACTCTATATAAGTCAGTAAGAACATAAGTCTACTTCTAAGTATACAGTGAACATTTTCCTACTGTGTTTATGATCTTGATCGCAAGTGACAAGTCTTATTTACTCCAAGATGATGCTCATTTTGTTAATTATGGTAACATTTAGTGTAAAAGAGGCAATAAAGCGGGCTATGGTTCAGGGATTTAAAAAGAAAAAGATCGTTATGACCAGAATACTTAAACATAGGCTGCACAGTAGGATTCTTATACCAGTAGTTGATGTTCTTTTTATATAAAATCTGTTGTTTAAACCAATGAAAAATATTCCATATTTTTCCTTTCTTGCAAATTGAAATCTTCATGGAATGTAAGCGCTCTGAGAGGCACAGATATCATTATACATATTTAGTATTTACAGTTAGCCATGCTGTTCTCAACCTACTTAATTTCTCTGGGGACAGGAGCCATTTGCCAACAATTATGCAGAACATTTGTTAGTTACACTTTAAGCTAAGTGAGGATTTTCAGCCTTTTTTGTTACATATCCAAAGATTGTACTTTAATATCTTGTTGTGTGTGAGCATATTGTCACAGTTTCTCCCCTACGTGTTATCAGATTATCACTTGAGTGAGATGATCAGAATGTATTCTCTTTAGTATATAAAGAAGAAGAGGTTTGATTTGAGCTCTGCAGGTGTTTACTGTTGGCAATGATATACGGCCTGCCCGGGCGCTATTTGACCTTGGTGTGTGGACATATTGCTTAGGCTGTATGAAATTTGGCACAGAAGAAGCAGTTTGGTAGGCAGGTATAGGCAACCTGCCAGGATGGAACTTCTTTGCTATTCACAGTTCATGAAGGGGGAGGTGAGAGGACAGTTGGGAAGGGGAAATAAAGAAATTGGAAGGGAAATGGGGGGGACAGTTAAACAAGTGAAGACAGGAGGAAGAGGATACAGAGCTCAGCATTACTGCCTGTGGCAGACAGGGTGGGGTAAGAGGGGAGAGGGGCAGTGTTCACTGACCTCTTTCTAATATTATCTTTGCCTTACCTCCTGGCCACCTCCCTTCTCCTGCTTCCTCTCTTTGTGTTTGTCCCGCAGGTCTTTTGTTTAATTGTCAGCAATTTGCTCTTGTTTACTTTCTGTCTTTAATTTTCCTCCATTTTATTTGTGCACCATTCCTGGGTTTGTTGGCTCGCCATCTTCCAACATGTCCCAATTTACTTTTTACTGCCTCTCGTTACGTCTTCCACCTGCTATTTGCTCCATCTTCTGGTCCGGGCCTATATTATTACTGCAGAACAAAGCTTCTTCTGCACTCAGGGGGCCAGTTGTCCTTTACACGGTCTGTGGAGGTACATCGCTTCCAGTGTCCTTTAACCTTCAAATACCTGTTAGCATTGTGGAGTTATTAGGTCTTCCCACTGCGACAAGAAAAATGACCTTATATTTAAAATTGTCTTCGAGTGGTGATATCATGTAAAGCTATTGAAAATCCCAAATTGCCAGATGAGACTGGCTTGGACTGAAAACAAGGAGAAGGTCCAGTCGTGTTGCCCTCTGCCTCTGTGTTGGATACCTTCCCCTGGGCTCTGCCTCACTCCATATTTCACAGATCTAATGTGATTTTTTTTTTTTTTTTTTTTTTTGGTTGTTTAAACAGTCAGGGGCTATTTTCGATTCAGCAAAAAAATAAGAGGACAAGCCGTGAAAGAGGCTTATTAGCGAAGAATCGGTGGCTTTTTCTGAGACTGTATTTTCTTCCTCGCTTGGCACTCATCGTGATGTTGAGACAAAAGTGTGTATTTGATCTGAATGTTGGCAAATTTTTTTTAGTATTCAATTTTTACTCACTGAGCTCGGCTACATCACAACAAGGCAGAAACAACCTTCTGTTTTTTTTTTTGTGGTTTTTTTTAGTCTGAAGCAATGCAAGCTATTTTTCTTTTAAAGTCACCAAAGGTCCAATGTAGAAACTTCCATCCCCACAACTTGGCACTGACCTGATGGAAGAAATACAGCATAGTAAAATACAGTAGTAAATGCCGTAAAACTACCAGGTGTTGCTTTAATTCGAGCCAGGAAGCTGGAAGAGAAAGCAGGCAGGATAGGAAGTTTTACACAGGGACCAATTTGGGGTGGCTGGTGCCAAATAAACAGAGACAGAAGGAGCAAGGAGCAAAATGAGGTGAGACAGCAGCACTGATAGAAGATGTTTCGCATGTGTGTGTATGTCTGTGCCTGCATCTCTCTCATTAAGGGCATCTCCCCTTCTAAACACCAACCCTGTGCAATGCTCAGACACGCATGCAGAGAGGTACTGCCCAAACCTAGATGGATGCTGTTTGGCTTATTCTGCCACATTAGCTATCAATGCCTTGCATCTACCCTTTGCGCCTCTTTATTTCAAGTTACAGAGCGAGGAAACTAATTAATGGACTCTGTGTGTCCTCTTCAGAGGCCATTAGATTCACTGCTTATTACTATTCAAGCTGGCCCGTTCTATGAAATACAACTTCCATTATGACTTTATGCTTCCGTGATAATCAAAATATGCTGTAATTATGAGTCTATGGTTTTGAAATATCTATAAACTTGCACAGTGGCAGTCGCAGGAGCCGCAGCATCTCAGTATGCACGTGGCGGCACGGGCAAGTCTCCTTTGCATGCTGATGTGCAGGCCTGTAAGCCCCCCCACTCGCCCTCGCCTCTCAGTCGCACAACATTGCCGTTTGTCAAAACAGCACACAGAATCAGAGTGAAGGGACATGGAGTAGGTTGCAGTGGAGGATTTGAATTGCGGTGTGTGCATGGTTTTTTAAAGAGCTGCAGTGAGCCAGTACTATAAGAGGGGGAAAAATAAAACAGCAAATGTCAATAAATCTATCACACTAAATGCCAGGTCTATGCTAAGGAAATGTCACTGGTTGTTTATAATAGGACTGCTTTTCAGGGGAGTCAGGCTGCAGCACGTGCCGCCTGCTTAGGAAACCAAAGAGCACATGGGTGAGGTGGTGACAGGCTAAAAGCTGGCAGTGATATGTGGAGATGACGTGAAGGAGAAAAAAATAACACATAACACGTGCTTTGTTACGTATGAAATGGCCCAACCAGCCGATTCAGCCTTCATGCCTCTTTAGTTACTGTAGCTACACTTCATACTTAATTCTCACATGGCACATACACAGGTTACAATAATGTGAGCTGAACTGGCCATGTGAAATTAAAATTACTATTATGTCAGATAGAATAAAGAAAAGTATCAATAGTGCACCTGAATTTAGGCCTACTTTTTCAATTCAATTCAGTTGTTTGTAAAGCACAACAACAGTCAAGTGCTTCATATTGTAACATAAAGACACCACAATAATACAGATAAAATGCTGACAATCAGCCGACCTGCCCACTGACCCACTATGAGCAAGTACTTGTTGACAGTGGGAAGGAAAAACTCAGTTTTAACAGGAAGGAACTTCCAGCAGAACCAGGCTCAGGCAGGGGCAGATCTGCCACAACCTGTTGGGGTTGAGGGGAAGGAAAAAGGGCAAAATAAGAGAGTGAAAAGATGTGAATGAAGGAGAAATGCAGTATTTGTGCAGTAGTATCTGTGTAGGTCATGGTCAGTCATCCAGGTCATGGAGGTCTAAGGAGCTTGGAAAGAAAGCAGCTGGACTACTTTAAGCTTCTCGAAGACATTTCAAGCACGATCGCATTAATCTACGGCAATTAGCCAGGAATGCTAACACGTTATTTGATGTTAGTTTAGTTTTTTTCTGTTCTTTATGAATTTGAGGGGCATTTTTTGGTTGTTGCAGTTTGTTTTAAATCAGTGTAAATAATACAGACCAACCAAAATATCAACCGATATTAGCTACTTACCTATGTATCATCATTTATAATGATAACTGAAAATTTTAAAAATGAAAAGCTGGTAGAGACACCCTATAGTCATGTCACTTGTGTTGATGTTGCATAGTTTCCCACAAACACAACAACCAGTTGATCCAAGGACAGTCGAGCAGAGCACAAATGAATAATTTGTGGCTTCTTGTGCCAATGAAATAAGATTACTCTTAACTACATTGCCATATTATGTCAGCAAGGAGTCATAAATAACTAGATGACAAATATTAGGGAAGTCTGTTTATGTTTTCTGTACCTGAAAGAAAAACAATATTGTCTGATATATCAGATTTTTAAGGCAACAAATATCGGGCTGTTGTAAAATCACTAAAAACTTTCATTGTGGCAACTTACTCTCATCTACAATGTAAAGGTTCAAACTGTTCATTGTTACTGAGAAAATGTTGTTTTTGTCCCTTTAATTTGTCACCCTTCAGCAACACTTCTGCCGTCTTTCTCCACAGACTGCACAGTTGGATGTGGTTCATGTATAGAGTTGTCCATTTCACACTTCACACCCCCTCGTTTGCAACTAACACCTTCCTGTCCCCTGCAATTTTATCGGGTGTCACACTGCCCAGGTCCCAGTGCAACACAAGAGCTAACTGTTATCTCATTAGCTGCTATTAGCTCTGCTGTCTCTAAACAAAAATGGATAACACTTCCCACGGAAACGCGCCTCCCCCCTCCCCTCTGCTAGTGCTTCAGTCTGCGGTGAGCAGTTTCATGCTTTATCAAAAAGGAAAGTTTTAAGCCTAATCTTAAAAGTAGAGAGGGTGTTTGTCTCCCGAATCCAAACTGAAGAGGGCCTGAAAGCTGAAGGCTCTGCCTCATAATTTACTTTTCTAGGAACCACAAGTAAGCCCGCAGTCTGAGGGCGAAGATCTCTAATGGGGTGATATGGTACTTTTGGGTCATTAAGATATGATGGGGCCTGATTATTCAAGAGCTTGTATGCGAGAAGAAGGATTTTAAATTTGATTCTGGATTTAACAGGGAGCCAGAGAAGAGACGCCAAGATAGGAGAAATATGCTCTCTCTTTCTAGTCCCTGTCAGTACTCTTGCTGCAGCATTTTGGATCAATTAAAGGCTTTTCAGGGAGTTTTTAGGACATCCTGATAATAATGAATTGCAGTAGTCCAGCCTAGAAGTAATAAAAGCATGAACTAGTTTTTCAGCATCACTCTGAGACAGGATATTTCTAATTTTAGAGATGTTGCACAAATGGAAGAAATACACAGTATCTATATATTTGTTTAATATGCGCATTGAAGGACATCCTTGTCAAAAACTACGCCAAGGTTCATCACAGTGTTACTGGAGAACAGTGTAATGCCACCTAGAGTAAGCATCTGGTTAGTTAAAGCATTTCTAAGATTTTTAAGGCCGAGTACAATGACCTCAGTTTTATCTGAATTTACAAACAGAAATTTAGAGGCCATCCAGGTCTGTGTCTTTTAGACATTCCTGCAGTTTAACTAATTGGTCTGTCTTACCTGGTTTCATGGATAGATAAAGATGGTTGTCATCTGCATAACAGTGAAAATGTATACTATACTTTCTAATGACGCTGCCTAACGGAAAGCATGTAACATGTAATGTAAACAGAATTGGTCCAGCACAGAACCCTGTGGAACATAATTAACCTTAGTGTGTAACGAGAATTCTCCATTTACATTAAAACAAACTGGAGTCTATTAGATAGATACGATTCAAACCACTGCAGCACAGTACCTTTAATACCTATGGCAAGCTCTAATTCCTGTAATAAAAGTCATTGCTTATTCACACTTATTTAGTGCACACACTAAATAAGTGTGTGCACCTCCCTCCACTTGCGTCAGTGGCCTCTTTCGCATGATATAAACTGACATCCAGCAGGTAGCCACATTAATATTCAAAGGGTGGGAGTGTGTGTAGGCGTGTGCAATTGAGGCTTTAGAGTGTGTGTGGCTATTACTAGGAATGAATCCTTCGTTGAGACTCTCATGTCCTGCTCTGCCACTGTCTTTGATGTCTACTGCAGGTTGTCACGGCAGCCACAGCGATCGCTATGAATGCAGATAAATGTTTACAGCAAACGCCAGGCCATATTAGTGCTGTGTTCATGTGTCTTTGTGTGTGTAAGAGGGGGAGACATAAGGATCATAGATACTACAACTCTAGGCTTGTACAGTACATTAAAAGAAATCCCAAACCCTTCAGGAATTGAGGCCACTTAGAGCACTGAAAATGATACAGTGGAATATCAGGCCTTAAAGCTCCTGTGAAATTATAAAACATTCATGTGTAAGCATTGAGCCAGTAGCTACAACTGAGCTGGTGGGTAGCTCTATCATCTGGAAAGCTTCAGGGATTACACATAAATACTGTTGAACCATGTCAACACCACTGCAAAGAGTTTTCTGCGTGCTTAGGTGGATGAGCTGGATTGTAATGTAATAAAATAATTTTTGATGTTTAAAGGAAAGAACAGTGTGTTGTTCTTTTTTTTCTTTTTAACTTAGTCAAAGTCAGGCTAGTAATGTCTTCCCAGTTTCCTAGCACAGATTATCTTTTTTTTTTTTTTTTTTTTTTTTTTTTTTTTTTTAATGGATAATATTAAATACTGTGTTATAGCCATTAAATACATTTTTTTTATGAAATACACACTAAAATCTCAACTTTGAAGAGAAACTTTACGGTTTTATTCCACTAAGTATTAGCTTTTCCCATATTTGTTTCTCCGTGGATTACACCGGTGGTTCTCATGCTTTGTCTGGCATACACCACTTAAAAAGCCATTAAAGGTTCACAGCCCAAAAACCCACAATTTTCATCAATTTTAACAATAAAAGGAGACTGTTACTTAAAAAATATACTATTAGAAAAAGTGTTGTTTTTTTAAATGTATGATGATGTTGTTTAACTTTCTTCTTGCATGCTTCGCCTGGTTGTCCTGCAGTGGCCCAGCATATAGGGACAAAAGAGATGTTTTGCAGGTTTAGTGAGCTTTAGAATGTATGTAAGGTATGTAGACTGGGATCATGTTAACGATACATTACAATTTGGCTGACATCCCCCAAGGTCTTCAAGATCAACTTAATGATTTATCGGTCAAAATTTGACAAAAAGCCTTGGAACTGAGAAAGTATGATTTTTAAAAGTGTGGTGTGTATTTTTAACATATAGAAAGTACTAGGGTTAGGCGATATGTAAAAATTTTCCAACCAACAATCGTCAGTCCAATAATCGATGATGGGCAATATATTTGCGCATGCCCCCAAAATTAGGGCTGTCAGCGTTGACGCGGTCATCGCGATTAAAATTTTTAACACGCTCAACCCATTTGGAATGAACAAGCTTTGGACAAACTGCCCGAAATGCACTGACAGAGACATTTCAGGGATTTTGACTCAGACTGCGCTCCAGATGGGTTAATAGTTAATCGCATTAGTTGTGATGACGGCGCGTTAACGCTTAAAGCAGTAAAAAAAAATAATAAGTTGCCCTTTTGGGATTAAAAAGGGTAAACCTAAGGATGTAACCAAAGCAGTGTGATGCTTGTGCAGACGTATAGTGCGAGCAGAGTACTCAAACACGACTAACTTGCATGAGCATGTACGTGTCCACCATCCGGCTCAGTATGCTAGGCTATCACCAGCTTCTGCAGCTCCATCAACAAGCATTTGGGCGCACTCTGAGGAAGGTGCATTTGCTTGCAGATGAAACAGGGTGCTGTTAAATCAGCGCTATTATTTTTTTTCTGTTGACTGCTTCTATTAGCTCCATCACTATTAGCAAACTTACTCATGGGCAAATAAATAAATAAATCACCCTTGTAAAAACGATCACTGATGGCTCAGCCTATCGTCGATAGTCAATATATTCGTCCAATCGCCCAACCCTAGAAAGTACCATATAAAAGATTTTTTTTTTTTTTTTTTTTTTTTTTTTAAACCTGTCCCGTTTGGTTCTTTTGCCATCAGAATTATTGTCTAAAGGCTCTAGCACAGATTATCTATAAACAATGGCAAGGAAGGGGTGAGTCCCAAGTTTGCAAAAACAAGTCAGTGTATAGTTTTATTTAATACAACTCAACTCAAATTTATTTACAAAGTACATTTAAAAAAACAACTCACGTTGACTCAAGTGCTGTACAGAGGGTAAATAAAGAAATGTAAGAAAGAAATAGATAATAGTGGGTCCTACTATTCAGTTATGGCCGAAAACCATGGTGTTCATTTGTAAGTAAAGCTACATACACGCTGAAAGCAATCCACAGTGAACATAGAAAATGAATCACATTCCATGAATTCAAGTGACTTTGGGCAAAATAGCCATGGCCGATAGGAAGTGGGCGGAGCAGAACATAACCCTTTCTTACTTTCAAGTGAGCGACTGAAGCAACTACGAATGACAGGGAAAAATACCACTGACTGACATATGATCGAGTAGTAAATACATTAGAAAGGTCACCTGGGCGACGGGAGCCTGGTCTTTAAGCAACCAGCCATCAGCTTCAGAGCTTCCAGTACACTGTACACTGTCCTATGTTTAGTAGAAAATTTTAGCAAAGGTTGCTATACTTTAGGGCATGGCTGCCTTTTGAGTTTTTTAATTCATACCCTTCACTCATGGCATTTGATTATGAAAAAGCAGAACCGTAATGGTCGAAAAGCTCAACTTAAAGAGGACTTAATCCAAAGGATGACAATGCTCTTTGAAATGTTAGTGTCATGACAATGCAAACTTGATGGCAGTACCCAGGAAAATACTTCATACTCGACTGGTCCCTGCAGATGTGCCAAGTTTCTGCTTAGGTGCTCATAGGCTTTATTCACATTTAATCAGTATGTTTAAGAGAAATATGACATTTTTTAAACAGTTAGCCACACTTGTTAGCCACTCCCTTAAATGTGGCTATTCGCTAATTAGTTACCTTTTTCAAATTTGTGCCAGCCAGGTTAACAGTTTTGATAACTGTTGAAATATGAACTTTACTGACCTCACAAAATCCTTCATAACACTGGGGTTTAGTCTTTAATATGATTTACAAGTTTTTTGCAGCATTGTTCATTGTATTCAGGTGCTCCCAAGTGAACAGGTTGTGGGACTGTCTGTCTGCAGTGGGGCTATGTGACGTTGTGTGCTAGTCCGAGGAGGTATCAGTACTGTTGCAAATTATTTATTATTTAATGCGCTAGTAATTTTTAGTGGGGATTAGTATAGTAGTATATGTTATTATTATTATTTAGAAATATAATATCACAAGATACTGCTACTATCAGTTCTGGTGACATCCCTAGTCACTGTGACGTGTGTGAACTGTGAAGTCCATCTTTTATTCATAGCCTGTGGTTCTCTCATATTTAGTGAAAATACTGTTTTGCTAAATGTTTTTCACAGAAATATGGCATCTTGCATAAGTTAGTCTTCACATGTGGTGGTAAAGCTATATTGAAAAAAAAAACATCCTAAAAACTAAAAACTAAGTAAAATCAGCAGTTAGGATATGATGACAGCATTGGCTGTTAAAAAACAATTTTTTATTTTGCAAAAAAATAAATTAAAAAAAAGCGGTGGAGGCTGATGAGGTCAACCCAGCCAGACGTTCTCCAGCTGGCTTTCCATTGGTGCTTTTCACACTCAGCAATTAGCAGAAAGACGCAGTGTGCTGACATCCTGTAGCGCATGTGAAGTGCCTGTAGTTCGTGGTAAACCATCTCCAGTCCAGTCAGTTTTCAAAATAGAGCCCCCTTTTTTGTGAATTCCTACCCTGATTGTATCTGAAAGGAGACAAGAGAGTCTGTACTTGACTTTGTTTTGGAAGCAACAAGAAGCCGCCTTAAAACGTCTCAGGGGTTCAGCATCCTTTGACACCAGGATCAGTGGACTGTGTAGTGCAGCACGGGGGCCGGATAGAAGAGCAGCACAGTCAAAGGATTAACATTAGAGCTAGTGGCTAAAGCATTGCCCACAGGTCAGATTAACTGAATGTAAAGCTTGTACCCCTTACGTCGCACTTTGAAGTCGGGCTTACATCCTCTGCTCTATCCTGTCAAGAAGTGGAGTCGGTGCTAAAACCAAAAAGCATCAACTCACATGTTTTTATATTTGGCATGTGGGTTTTCACAGGCTGACGAGCAAAGCAGGCTCACGAAGCTGGGCTTGCATTGTATTCTGGACTCCAGTGAGTTTGGGTGATTGTTATCCATTCTTCTACCTGTGGTACTTAGTATCATATTATGAAAATTGCAGTACACCTTTTTAAACACTATGAATAAGCATAGTGTACCTTTGCGGGCACTTCTGAACCTTCAGGCATGAAATTATCTTACTATAAGAGGCTTCTCCTTCTAACGTTGCCTTTAAAACCGTGCTTGGGTATTTCATTTTGTCTCTCTCCCTGTGTTCCCTCCGGGCTCTTATAGTATGCTTCCTCTAATGGCTTGGTAAATACAGGGTGTTTCCAAATTTAATACTAATTTTCAAACTGGTTTATTGAGTGGAACAGCTTTTTGGGGAATAGTTTTTGCATTGTGTCTCCTGTTGTCAGCATGTGCAATAATAGAGATTGAAAGGTCATTGCTGAACAGCAACAGCTGCTCTGGTTCATTTGTATCATGTATCATGAGATGCTGTTCATCAGATTGAGGGATAGTATGTGATGATTCAGTTTCACTCAGCACAATGATGACACCCTATCCTGATTGTCTTAAAAATTGAGAAAGGAAACTTGGAAATATCAGTTAAAGAAACGAATTTATGGTAAGTTTGATCATGGGTTTGCTCTGTATTTCAGCCACAACAACATTTTCACAACAAGGAAAAAGTACAGTGTGGTGAAGGTCATAATATACTCATTTATGTTACGTATTGATTGGTTTAAATTATGAAACAGAAATAATGTCAAACCTGCTCTGTAGAAACAGTTATGGTATTATGGTGCAAATATAAATGAAACAGCACATATTAAAAAGTAAACCTTTCAAAGTTGTTACACTAAAAAAACGAAAGAAAAGAAAACTGAAAATATCAAGTGAACTTGGTTTAATACATTTTGTAATTTTTTGACTTATTTTTTAGTTAGATTAAAGATAATAAAAAACAATTTATATTATCTTTAATTATGATTTAGATTCAATGATTTTCAACCGACCCAAAACCCCCACAAAAGTTCTGGTTGAGGTTACAATAAAACCTGTACTATCCTGGTTTTAGAGTAAATCTTTCACACAGGAAGAAATTAACGTGATTGATTCATGTTGCTATGCCTTTATTTAAGGAATGCTAATTCACTATATGTATGTTAATACAGTATTGTTGAATTAAATCTTGAATGTAATTCAGATACTGTGCTTCAAGTGCTGCAGAAGATTAGTTCAAATAAACTTAAACATCAAATCAACATCATAAATATTCAAACGTAGTAGAGTAAAACTTCACAAACATTTTTAACTAATTGCTGTCAGGTTCATATAATGTTTGCTTGTTACAATTCTGAAACTGAACTCGTATGATGTTCCATGTTCCATCAAGTTAAATAGAAATACATCAGAATAATGGATTTTATTTTTGTTGATGATAACCACGATCAAGTGATCAGGCCTGTGGTAAAAAGATGGTTTTCATGTTTTCTGTTATACTTCCCCTTTATATAAAAATTGCAGTACCAGGAAATACTGTGGCCCAACAATGGTGGCAGGAACTGTGCTTCTGGATGTTAAACACTGTATCCCAGTGCTTAATATTCAGTTTTTGGATCATTCAAGTACATTTCCAATGATTAAGTGAAACATCAGGGTTGTGCAGATGCCACTAGTTTATTTTTCAAAGGCAAAGAGCGCACACATACTGAAAATGTAAAAGGTGTATGTGCATCCATAGACTCAAGTTTCACACAGTAAACAAGACCAGTTAAAATTTGTACATCCAGCCAAGTTTCTAAAACAATCAATCTAGACTCAGAAGGAGGCACACATACATAACACTGTTATCTTTAGGGTTTCCTCCACAACAATTTAGTCTTTTGTAACCTCGAAATCCTTGTTTTTGAAAAAAAAAACAACAACAACAAAATATTAGAATGACTACAGGGTGAATTTTTTTAATCTCATGAACTTGAAAACTTTACTGAGATCAACAATTACTAGTTGTCATTTTGCATAGCAAATCTGAAACCCCTGCATATAATGGATTACGTACTTACGTGCACTTACATTTGCATACCTGTAAGAGCTCTGACATGATCTAACCAGATACTCTTATGCAAACCTGAAACCAAATTAAAAGAGAAGAACTTTTACAGCAGTAGCACCAGCTATATGAAATAATCTACCTCTCCATTTGTTTTCAATCTATTCCTGACATAAATATAAAAATGTGTAATTAGCTTTTTGTTATTTAAACAATGTGCTACAATGGTTTTGTTGATATTAGGGTAGGTTAGCTTTAACAGTGTAGGCCAGGCTTATAAGCATTGCTTCTACTATAGGTTAAAGAAATTATTGTCCACTATTTTTTGACAATGGCATTGAATTTGCATGGCAGCAGAGTACAAATTAGTGAGACCAGAGGAAACAACAAGAGATCAGGAGGTTGTACTCTTAATAGGCTGATTTATAATGTGCATAATTTTACAAATACTCATCTCACAAGCGGATAATTGCAAAGTATTAAACGTGAACGTGGCAGCGATATCTGTGGTCCATCTGGCCTAATGTGATTTGCAAACTTTTAGAATTGAGACTAAACTTTTAACAGTTATCATGCTTGCAAATAAACGTGTTTAAATCCTCAATGTGAAAGTAGCAAAATTACCCAAACTATTGTGGCTCACACAGTAGTAATCTTTTGTTCCTGCGTGCATAATAATTTCTCTCTTTTCCATGCTAATTTCATCAGTTTTACTTCCAGTTCTGTTGTGATCCAGGGTAATTTGCTCCCTTGATAACAATGAAGCAGCTTTTGCTAAAGCATGATATTAACATATTGAAATGTTAACTTTAATATAGCCCCAGCCCGTGAAAACAAGCCCACGTTTAACTGATTTACCAGATTTATGTTGACGAGACAATCAGACATCGCTGCCCTTCCTTGAGACAGCTGTGGCATGTAAAATAACTGTGATGGAAAAGATATAAATTCCTCCTGACTGTCGTGTGACCCCAAGGCCCGATTCTTCCCATCCCGATCCAGATGACACGGTGTAATAACATCCGTCCCTCAAGAATCCGTGTTCGGTGTCAGCCTGTACTCTGAGCTTATTGGAAAGTAATGTGAGATGAATTTGTCCCATGATTGCTGTCGTTTTGTGAACACCTCGGTGAAATAATGGTGATGAAAATGAAAAAGAGCCATGGCATGAGACCACAGTGGGATAATTTTGAGTTCTGTGTTATTTTGGAACCGAAAGTCTTTGGAAAGTTATAAAAGACGACCTTTCAGGACAATGCACATCGTGTTAAAGGAGTTAAAGCGAAACATGCTATAGGTTTATGAGAATGGTGGCAGAGTGATGTTTTAAGGTAAATCAGTGTGTGTGGGACATAAAAATGCTCTGAATTATAACAGGACATTTAATTTGAAGGGAAGATCACATGTACACTTGGACACATTCCAGCGACAGTGAATTCAAAGTGGACTCTGCAGACTGCTAATGTAATGTTTGTCTGAGCTGTCAGAACATTCCAGTGAACTTTGTTTTACTGTAGTGCTATGAGTTTTAGTGCAGAGAGCGAAGCCAGATATCCATGAAATTACCTGACTCATTGTTCCTACAGTCAGCTTTCCATTCGGTGACATTTAAGCAGCTTTACTGCTGCATTTACATCAAATCAGTCCCTTCAATTCACAGCAGCTCTGCAGATCCAAAATAAAAACATCCAAAAATAATTTGCAATGCGGTTTGTACAGTTTTCCAACTAACAAATGGGTTTTCTTTCATTTATTGAATTTTCTGAGTTCTTACATTTCTGTAAAAAATATGATGCGTCCCCAATGTTTAAAAAAAACATATAAAACATTAACAATTTGCCAATTTGGCGAATCCATGTTCTTTTGCCCTAGTTAATTACAGTTTTTGCAGAATATATATATATATATATATATATATATATATATATATATATATATATATATATATATATATATATATATATATATATATATATATATATATATATCTCAGTTACACACTTTGTGAATTGTCAGATCTATTTGATTTATTGAGTGGAAGATGGATTGGTACTTAAACTCAGCCTTGCTTGTACTGTGTTGGGCCCCCTTTTTGCATTTACAACTACCTTAATTATTTGTAGTACAAATTTAACAAGGTGCTTCAGAGATTTTGGTCCATATTCACATGACTAATGACCTGATGAAGATATTTTTTTCTTGTTTGGACCATTCTGTGTGGGGATAATCCCAGTAGATCAGCAGTTTTTGAAATACTCAAACCATCCTGTCTGGCACCAACAAATATGCCACGTTCAAAGTCACCTTTGTTCCCCATTCTGATGCTCAGTTTGAACTTCAGCAGGTCAACTAAACCATGGCTGGTTAGATAGTTGGATTAACAAGCGGTGGTGGACTTAACAAACTGATCGGTGAATCGGTACTCTAAATGAGCACACAAAGAGGTTTTTACTACAAACCACATTTATCCGTTTACACTGCATTTTCAAACCAACACTCACTCGCATGGATGCTTCAGGCGTAATTTGGGGTTCAGTATCTTGGGCGGGGACTCTTAAGCGTGCAATGTGTCAAAGCTGGAGATCAAACTGTTGACCTTCTGATGGCCTACTCAGCCTACAACACTAGTGCGCTGGCTGAGATAGAGCTCAGAAGAAAAATAGGACAAATATTAAAAATTTTAAAAAACACGAAGAACCACTGCATATACATATTGTTGGGTCTGCGCTTCCACAGGCCCCGCTGGTTTAGAAACGTATTCCCGTTAACGACAAGGAAGCAAGACGAACATCTTTAACCGGTTTTTACTTGCTAGCAAGGGAGGCTGGTTGGAACCAGGCTCTTGGAGCTGAACGCTCCTCACCTGTCTCTTAGCCAACTTCAAATAAACAGCCTTCCTTAGAGCCTTTTATTCTGAGAACACAAACACCACCCATTGTAAAACCCCCCTATGGTCACAAAAGGTTAAAACACTGCGTGTGTGTGTGTGCATGTGTAAGCACGTGTGTGTATGTGTGTGTGTGTATTTATGTGCGAGAATGTGTGTGTGTGTGTTTGTGTTTGGAGGTGCGTTTGTGTGACCTCCTGCCCACAAAAAGGGTCATAAATGCAGGAAGTTTACTAAACAACAAAACAGAACCCTCACATAGGATGTCTCATAATAAAACACTACAGCCTCCCCCACCGACAGGCTGGGGGTCAGAAACAAAGGAATGTCTTTGATCATACAGTTTGAACCAAGACTTACAAATTTAAGTAACACAATGACAACATTTAACAATTTGACTCCAACACGTTTAATATTCAATATCTGCTCACCTCTTATGATCATGATATATAGGTCATTGTTATATATAGCGTATGTATTTATGTCATCCAGACACACTAATCAATCTGCATTAAATTTACCATATACACTGCGTGGGTCACCAGGATTATTAACATTATTTAGCTTTAGGAAATATTTTATAACATTCAAATCCTTCCAAATTAGAAATATTATATATAGTAGATGTTTTTGCCATCTGACTATGTATAATGTTATATAACATGATAAATTAACTTGCATGTCTATGATCTGACACACAAGCAAAGTCAACAAGCACAGCTGGCTATTAAGAAAAATACACCACTCCACAGTCTAACAGCACTACCTGGTTGGACAGTGACCTAATCTGTAATCATAATGTGTACTTAACTACTATTACTTTTGTCAGTCATCACTGCAGCATGTACCGTTACTGCAGGCACCAAGCATGTATACAATGATGTCACTTTCAGTGTTGCAGTGTGTGGAAACTGGGTCGCTGTTTAGCATGACTTCTGCACTCGATAGATTCTGTAACACTCACAAAGAAGTCAGCAACATATAAAAAATGTAGTTTGCTTACTAATGAAATCTCGTTCTGTTTTTTTTCCCACCTTCTCTCTGTGGATCTCTGTGGGATACCTGCTCATCTTCTCATATATCTGCATATGGCCAATGGTGATGCTTCATTTCTGCTGACATCATAAGGTAAGGCAAAGAACTGTACAACTATACTGCTGATTGATAATCAGTATTTTTAATCATTGGTGTAGAATCGGGTGGGGGGGGGGGGTTGACTTTGTACTCTGTGCTTTGCACCTTTTTGGACTTGACACCTTTTGGTGTGTTAGTCATACAGGGTGCGTTGTTGTTTCCTCTTTACACTGTCAGGCCTTATGTTTTCCCACTGATAAAAAATATCAAACAAAGGCAGGAAAAACAGAAAATAAGATATGATGCAACTGAGATAAAAAGAAGGTTACAAGAGTTTGTGTATATATGTTTTAAAAAAAAGAGAAAAAAGAAAGTGACCTCAAAGGAAATCAAGATGACAAGCCCAAACACTGAGGATGATTGCACTGACCTGGATTCCAGTTGATACCTCAGTGCAAAAACTAGCAATGCTGAATTCGGGCTACAAGCAGGCTAAATAGACATTTAGTAAATTATAGATTGTTCCGCTCCTGGCTCCATTGATAAGCTGCCTGCTTAACGTGCTGAGATCAGGAATAAGGCAAAATCTCATTCTGTGTTTACAGCCTACGAAGTGTTGCAGCAAATGGCTTGGAGGTATAACATCTTTGCAAATGAGAACTCTTTGAAACGGCTAAACTGAATATGAATGGGTGGGCAGACAGGAGCTGGAGTTCATCTGAAAGTCGCAGAAGCACTGGTCCTGCCTATACTGCTATATACTCGCCGGGTATATAGCAGTATAGTTCGATTCTGCTCTCTTGCAGTGTTTTTGCTTCAGATCAGATCATTAGCAGCATGGTACAGCAGTCTGCAGATTAAAGTTGTTTTTTTTTGGTTCATAGCTTTTAGGGCTTCATGACAATAGCTCTGGCCGCTTCACAACTGGTGTGGCTTAATGCCTCTTTGCTGGAAGTTGTGTTGTTTTTGTGGGCATCCAATGATTTTTCTTGGGGTTTTTTTCCTCTTTGTGTGTGTGTGCATTTACAGCATCTCTGTTTTATCTCTTTACTGGCTTTAATGTAATATCTTGCCACAAATTTGTCTGAGATCATCCACAAGACAAGTGGATAGCCTAAAGGCTCAAACTGCATATGAGTCAGTGTGTTTGTGCTGTCACTGTGCATATGTGTGAGTGTTTGTGAGACAGTAAGAGCCGTTTTTGTAATTTCATTCTTTTAGAGATGAGTCATGTCCAAAATGAGATGAGGCCTTTTTCAAAAAAAAAAAAAAGTTTCCTAGTCCATCAACTCTTTGGTGTCGGTTGCGTTTACGCTCAGGTCGAGAGTTAAGGTCGTTTTAAGGTTATAGGAGTTTTGGATTGTTTGCTCTAATGGTATTAAGTCCGAGTGTGGGGGTTAATGAACAAGTGTAAGTCAGAGGGATGCTCCCAAACAAAAAGTGTATGTCTTTTATGTGTGTCTGTGTGTGCGCATGTACTCCAGCCCTTAATCCTTTAACAGGATTACAAGCTGCATTGTCCTTTGTTCACTTGTTCCTTTCCGCCCACGTATGCTGGTAGCGGAGATGTCAGAGCCCACATTCGGGATTACAGTGTAATGGGCTCTCAATAGACCGGGTGAGAGGGAAGCCTGCCGGTTAGATTGTCGTTTTTCCCATCTTTCCTAAAGCCGTCGTAACTTGCGACGTGACCTGAGGTTTGGATTTGAACTGTTTTTGTTTTGACGCAAAGGAGATATGAATTACATTAGCTGGTTGCTACTGCAATTTTCAATAAATATATTCCTAATACAAATCAACTTTGAAGCTAAATTGGCTTCTGAGATTCTGATTCTTCAGTGCACGTTAATCAGTGTGAAGTTGAGGCTAAATTACTGACACCGCTTTGTGCAGGAGAGAAGAAGGAAATGTGTTAGAGTCAAGGCTGCCAGCTGTGCCCACATGATTAGCAGCTGTATTTATAGTTTTAAAGAGAAATGACCTCCCGCAGTGCTTTACTTCACAGAAGAACAGACATTTCACAGATGGGAGGGGCTAGAGCCATGTGGAGATGTATAAGATCCATTATGAAGTCAGTGTCTTTCTTCACTTTCCTTTTCGAAGCCACACAACCATGCAGTGGCTTTACAGCTGTTTAAAACAAGAGAAAATCAGTGGGCGGGGCTTGCATTTTCAAAGATAATGTGAGGGGTGCTGACGGTATATAGGAGATGCTTGTAACTTTCATCATAAAGACATTGGTTTGTTGATTCATATTTACATTCCTTAAACTTTGCTTTCTTTTTTATACTGTCACAGTCGTGTTTTTTTTTTGTTAAACCAACATATTTTGGAGAAGATGGTCAACTTTGTTGTTGTGAGCTAATGCTAATGCTAGTTAACGAGGTTAGCAAAATGCACTTTGATCTTAATTAGGATAAAACATTTTGGCTTGTGAAAACCAGCCCGAAAGGAACTTGAGCAGTCCACTTTTTGCAGTGCTTTTTTAGAACGACGATGAACGATGAACACAAAGTGGCCACACCCATAATAAAGACTAACCAACCAACCAACTGGTCTGGAAATACACAATTTTCTATAGCGAGTGGTGGTTGTTGGGTTTTCAGGCTTACTTCTGTTCTAATGGGGGTTTATAATAGCTGACTTCCTTTCTATGGCCTGCCTCAAGTAGTTAGTAGGTAGTTTGAATAACTGCAGTTTTTGGCAATCAGCTTTGCTGCTTAGTGAAGGCACACCTGTTCCCTGCCTGTTTGGTAATGGTTGCAGATGCACCAAACACAACATAAACACAAATAAATGCACTCCAGTCTGTACATGTGGGCATGTTAATTAAAGGAACATGCCAGCAGTTTTACATGTTTTAGTCCATTAACCTCAAATTGCATATAGCTTACTTTAGGGTCTCTCATTTCCCAAAACGGAGACTAAGCAAGGTTTTAGATGGATTTTCTCCCCCGAAAGCAGCGCTGAAGAATACTTCCATACTTCAGCTGGATGCATGATCGCTTAATGGTCATCTTTTGCAATTGATGTGTACAACGTAGCTCATTAAGATGGTGCTTTTTCTGCAAACAGAACATCTTTTAAAGTCAGAACACTGAAAGGAAACTTTGCTCTTTGGCTTCAGTTTACAATCATTACTACCACAAATGACTTGAGACAAAAAAAAAAAAAAGAGAGATGGACTACTGGAACAGGTGTCAAGTGTCTTGGAATTATTAGAAATCTCAAAAGATGTAAGGTGTTTAAAAGAGGTATTTTTTGTATTATATGCATTTGTACACATTATATTACTGAAAAAAAACTATAAGAACATAATTATGGATCTTTTAAGCTTTGCGTGCATTTCTTTGCCCAGAAAACAGATCATTTTACAGGCACTGAGAATATGCTCATGAAAAACAATGTTGCCAGAGGAATATGTGTCAAGTGGCCACTTAGCTCAGCTCTAGATGCAGGTAGATGGAAGGAAAGAGGCAGGCGAGAGCTGCACCGGTGAGGTAATGACAACCTGGTGTCTCATCCAACAGTCAACAACTGAAATAGTGATGGAAAAGCCTGAATTATCCCCGGGGGTACAGCTGTGTATGGATCCATCAGTATGCTTGTGCATATGTGACTGACACCTGAGCTCGAGGGTTGCGTTTTTGTTAGCATATCGACTGAAAGAGCTAAAAGTGGATAAAGGCAGTCTGATCTCATCCACTAATGCACAGCAGCTTATAGAGATAGATTTTTCTCACTAGATCAAAAATATCAAAGAGGCAAGGTCAACACCAATAAAGGCATAAGCTGCGATCCGTGTGTCAACACTAGAAACACTAAATGTAAATTTAGGCCCTGTCCTCATCTGCACAAGTATTTGGGTGAACACAGGTTTTCTATGCCTTTTGGCCATAATTTGATACTTGAACGCTATTTCAGATGACAAAATCTTCAGAAAATCATTTTATGTCTGTACATGTGGACAAGGAACATTTAGATCTTGTCATTTTTATTTCTTTTTTTAAGCATAAGGCTTTTGGTTGATCTTTTGGTCAAGATTTCTCTATGGTTAGGTTTACATTGAGGGCATTTTTTGAATTGTCATGTAGACATTTTATACATTTTTTATAAAAATGAACATGGAAAAAAAATCTTATTTTTAAAAACATGCCTGTGTATGAGTGTTCGCAGCCTTGGGTATTTGTCTTTTGTGTTGGTGTTACATCAGTAATTCAGTGAATTTATTTCCCAAAGATGCACATTACCTCTGAGTTTTTTTTCTTCCTACATTTACGTAGATATCACAGAAAGAGAAAAAAAAAAAACAAATTCTCCAGAAAAACTGCCCAACCACTGTAAAATTAAGGTGTTTTCAAAATAAGACAGATCGGTTTAGGGGCGATTGCTGCAGTTTATATTTGTCTAAAACTGTCTTGCAAATCTAAAATACAAAAAAATATTAATAATAATTCATACTTTTTAAAATTGTATGTCTGTTTACTTTAAACATCTGAAAGACTCCATTTAATATTTTCAAGTTTGATTTATAAATTAACATGTTACATTAAGTGTAATCAAGTACTGCGAGTACTATGAGTATTTCCATTATGTTTAGCATTGATTTGTAAATAACGACCTATTAAAATAAACATTAAAAAATATGTATGTTCCTATTCTTTATTTATAGACTTTTGTAGACTTAAGTTTTTTTTTTTTTAGTTTTTCAGTTGTTAGAAACAAAATCTCAAAAGGAAAACTATTCTTAAACCTGTGACTCTTTCCATTTATGCTAAAATAAAGTAAACTGAGCAAGATGCTGCTCGGTGGGTGTGCATGGTACATGAAGACACCTAATTAAGGAGAAAATGTGCAGTGTCTTGTGTTTTCAACAGATAAAGAACCTGTGAAGATGGCATATTCACTGACACTTGATGTTTTTATTGTCAGTATCAATGATTCAACAGTGTTGCATTTAAGTACACGCTTATTTTTCAGTATATGATTTACATCCTTGTTTAAATTGCAAAGAGGATCTTGTTCTGCTGCAGTGACTCTGGGGAAATCAGTGGTTGAAGGCTGCAACATTGCCATAGTTATTGTGATCTTTTGCAATGAACTTGAGATCTTGTTGCCTTTGAAATGGTTACTACTCTGTCTGTAACGACTTGGAGTGAATTGCCAGTTGAAAGCGATTTCGGTGTACCGATTAGAGTCAGTCTGCTATTGAATGAGGTCAAACTGGCAGTTACATGCAATCTGTTTTGGATAATATGGAGATGACTGTGATAAACTGGAGAAGATCAAAAAATCAGTTACTGTCTGTATGCACAGAAATGCTACTAACATTCAGAGTCAAGCCAGAACCTCATAGACCTGATAAAGAAAATCCTCCACAAATAGTGACGTAGCAACTTTGCTTTTATACAGGAATGGAAACCATGTGATTTAAGTTCTCTCTTGAAATTCAAATCATTGCAATCAGTCCGAGTTTGGAAACAAAGTCCCTCCCATCAGGCAACCTGTGCATTCAACTTGCAGTCGAACATGGTCGCCTTAACTACTTGCATTCGGTCGCCAAACTCAGCCTCCGATTTTTCCTTCTCGCAAGGCGGTTGCTGTTTTTGATCTAGCCTTAGAGGCCAACTAGAAAGTATGCACAACAGTTTACACTGGGCTAATTTTCAGAGTAAAAGAGCCATCATTCACTCTGCTATACCACAAAATGAAAATGAGGACGCACAACAAAGTGATGGCAGGTTGTGGATGGTGCTTTTTCTTACCTCTCTGTTTATGGGAATGGTTTAATTGGTTTGTTTGTCTACTTTTTCTTCCTCCGCTCATCACGCCTGCTGCGCCCTACTTTTAGCCTACTTCACACTGCAGTGAACAATCTCAAAATCTCTGCAATGCAAAAAAAAAAAAAGAAAAGAAAGAAGGTAGACTGGATCATCTGTCAGTTACTGTGTATTCACCATATGTGATACTCAGTTATTCTGTTTGTGAGTTGCAGCATGGAAATGTCATATCCTGTTTAAACTAATGCAGTTAGGCATAGCGGTGGCCTTGTGGGAGGGGGCTCGAGTCTTCGCGAAAAGTAATCAATAATGCATTACATTACAAGAAACCAACGTGCTCATTGGAAACATGCCTCCAATGTGGTGATGTTGCTTACTGAGGCATGTATGCACTTAATCATAATTACTGATGGGTTTTGTGGCCACCAATTCACATTTGGTTTGGATGACAGACACACACACACACACACACACACATATATATTTATCCCTCAGATATATATATATATATATATGTGTGTGTGTGTGTGTGTGTGTGTGTGTGTGTGTGTGTGTGTGTGTGTGTGTATGTCTGTTATGTTTTAACCTATTGGCACAAATCAGCTCTTTTCAATTTTATCTAGTTTGTGTATGGGGAAATAAAAATGTATCATCTTAAACAAAACCTTCATACACAGTGGAAGATTAAAGGTGTTTTTAATACAAGGATTAGGAAAAATTCTAATTCCAGATGATTATTCTATTCCTTATTTTTAGGTACTGTTAATATCAGGTAAAAAAATGCAGGACCAGGAGGTATTTTCCATATTTTATCTTCATCATCCTTTATGTATTTTATTATACTGTAATGAGAATCTATTATCTCCATATATTGCCCACCTACACAGGGAAGGTCAAATGTCAGGATCTTGCTAAAAGCTGGAGCACAGGTTCAGTGTTTTTCTTTTTTATTCTAGCTCCACATTATTGTAACCATACAGTGAAAACAAATGAAAGATGACACCACGATGAGCAACCAAGAGGGAAAACAAACAAATAAGATTGAGGAGTTATTAGGTCAACACAGCAACAGGCGAAAGCTGTAAGTCGTGTGTGTGTGTGTGTGTGTGTGTGCATGTAGTGGAAAAAGAGGGGGGAGGTTGTTGTTCTTAACTGAGACAAACTGGAGCTATTAGAAGGCCTATTGTTGCCCGGCTGGCCCCTGAAAGAACAGCTTGTCCTAGCACTTATTCAGTGAATAGATGTGGCCGGCACTCCCGGCTATCTTGGCCGATCGCACAGATCAATCTGGTTGGGGAACCTGCAGGCAAGTATAAGAAAGTGTGTGTGTGTGTGTTCTCTTTTGTGTGTGACACTCGGGCATTTGCTGAAGATTGGTTGTGCTTTCACCTTTGTACATATAATTAAATCCATTGTTAGAAGTTGTTTGTTTTTCCTCACACAGTCAGATCTAACCAGTCTACTAGTTAGATCTGGATCAGGTTGCGTTTCTGTTGTTTTTACAGTAGGATGGAGAAATAACCTTCAACCAGAGATCAACCCATATCAGCAGGTCGATATTATCGGCCAGTATTAACCATTTACTGATCAGCATTTATAAATTGATAAATAAAAATGTTTAAAAGCAGAGATGAGATGGAAGAAACACCCTTCAGCCATAAATGGTGACACTACACAGCTTGTTCATCACCAGGGGGCACTCTGCAAGTTCCCTGTTGGCAACAAACATATTTGGATTACCACAAATACAACAACCAGATATGTCAGCCGATATATTGGAAAACTAGGTTTTAAAACACTGAATATCGGTATCGGTCTTGAAATTCTCAAACTGCTCGAGCTCTGGTATCTTCATGTCACTAGCAACAAGGAAGCTTGGGGGGAAGCTTGTATCCGACACTGAAACACTTCCACAGCTGCTACTTTACTCTACAATACTTAACATTGACCACACATTTCAATTCCTGGTATTAATAGCACTACATGAGCTAACTATAATAAGAATTTGTGTTGAGTGTGTGTGTCAAGACAACAAAAAGAAAGGAGGCACCACCTTTTGGTCTTCTCACACACAGAACACAGAGGCACACATACACGACTGCCCGTTCACCTGCACTCGTTGCACGACTTCAAAGATGGCTGATTTAACTAGTGCTATCTCCCACTCCAATAAACAGCTTCCAGAGCGGCTTTGAAGTAGCATCAATCTTCCTTTTGCATCTGTCAAACTTCTCTAACATCCACTTTCCAACCAACCAGCCCATCAAGGGAAAATCAAAGCGCCTTCAGGCGTTTGACATGCTGTAAATAGACTAGTGCGGTTAAACCACGGAGCGAATGAGCTCTGAATGGGGATGTGTCTATTTGCTGGCTCATAACCACACGGTTTTCATATCCCCTACAGGCCATATAACAGGGAACTCCTAATGGTCCTCTCGTCATTTCAAATTCAACTCACAGGGTTTTTATCACCACTGCTTTAATTTGTGTGTGCATAATTAAAAGAAAATTTGATTTATGGGAAACCCACACGCAGTAGTGAAAGCCTGCAATCCCTCTCTATCTCTGTCCTCCTCACACAAACTCTCTAACATGCACACTGACCTTGTTGCCTCTTTTATTTACTGCACAATGACTGCAATTTCCAGAGTGTAATTAGAGCTGTTATAGCCTGGCCTTTGGTCTCAGTCATTTAGAGGTGAGTACACCATCAGTCCTTTCCCCCCTGTTTTCTCGCCTACAAGTGAGTACGTTTTTGCCTGTCTATGTTGCCCCTTTCCTCGTTTTAGCCCCCAGAATCTCACCCTTCCCCTTTCTGAAGACAAAAGAGGCCCATTTTCTCCACTCATTTTCATTTGGGCTACTTAATTAATCATTTCCCCACATTTTCAGCTGAACACCCACAAATTGCCCTGGTCAGAGCCCGAAGACAAAGGGATTTTGTGTTAATTAAGCATACAGCAATTCATTTACACGCCATTCCCTTCCTCCCACATGCCCATATCCACTAACAGCAACTCCACAGCTGTCACCGATTAATTTGTGCGTTCATTTTTCTTTCTTTGCGCGTCGCCTTTGCCTCGTGCTCGAGGATGCACTGCACCTTGGCTTTAATCACATTTAAGCAAGGAGAGAAAGGATTTGGTTTCAAATTTGACCAAGCATCTGCTTGATGAAAGGCGTTTCGCACACTGTGTCTAAGCTTCTACAACAGTGGCACCTTCTGCCATTTTTCTACAGCACTGCAAAGGCTTTCTTTGGTCTCTATTGGGCCCAGAGCGATGCTTTATTTCCAGCCCTGACCAAATAAAGACAAATCAACAGAAGCAATAATATCAGACTTGTACTTGCCACATTTTCTTGTTATTCCATTAATTATACATCAGCTTCAGTGCACAGTAAGAAAAATTTGAGTGCATCTATACCACACAGCTTGTTCACAGCAACTTTTGCTTTAAAAAAGAAACAATTTTTTTTTTAAAATCTTAAAAATCCTTCGAAGAGCTGTTGGGTCTATTTGCTTTCAACATATTATATTAGAACCTATGGCCTTTTATACTGGCTTGTATTGATTTGGGTTTTTTTTAATGTTTTTTTCCCTTCATGATACCATAAAACCCATACATAACTCCTGAAACCAGCCCGTCAACTAATTTAGGTCAATAAATCTTCTCATTCTCACCGCTGGCAAGGAGCGCGCGCTTTATAATACATTGACGAATCAGCCGGGTGTCTCAGACTGGAGCTGATGGACGATAGTGACCTTTCTCTGTTGATGCCCAGCGCTGACCACTGTATATGAGCTGGCCACAATCGATATATCCATAAAGAGGCGCTCGAGGTGCTCGCGTAAGCCTGGGAAGGTAGAGATGCACACAGCTGTTACGTATATGCGAGTCTATCAGGCAGCAACACCACCACCAGACGCCATGTTTTTACACATGAATGCACATTTCCATTGTCATCCTCAGCTGCACTTGATTGACAACAGCTGTAATAAGCCACTGTTAAAAAGTTGTTCATGATTATGTGATGTGTGAGAAGATTAAAACACACGCCTTGATCCCTTCCGCTATATTGCAGGGAGAGAAAGAAGCTGTTTTTCCGGGCCTGAGGAGGTAACTGCAGACTGAGTTTCGCTTTGAAACAAAGGCCCGTGTTTGTGGTGGTCTCACCATCACCATGGTAACCTAGACAACTGATTTCAATAGGCATGAGACTTCATTAGTTTGGGGTAAAATCCTGCACTAGTGGACCATGTCATCGTGCTAGTTTTGCCTGAAATTAGATCAAACAAGTGACTGCACTCATGTGCTAATTGTAATGATGGGAATAGGGGGGTGGACGGTGCAAAAAGGAGGTGAAAATTAAAGTGAGTCCTTTTTTTTCTCCTAACTCTCGCCGCTCCATTGTGTATCTGTCAGCAAGAAGTGAGGTGTGTGCATCGGTGCAATGAGGAAGCCTCCAGTAGCCTGACAAGCTTATCTTTATCACCTGTCACTGTGACATTAGGTGTCTCTGCTCAGCCCCAAATCTCTCTGCTTCCCTCCCTGCGAATAAAACGCCCTCCATCTCTGTCTCGTATGTATAGTATCTGCACAGTGCTTTGTCATACAGCTTTGTTTACTGCATTGTGTTGTTGTTGCGTTTTTTTTTGTGTGTGTTTTTTTAAGGAGTGCGTGTGAAACATGGGAAATGAACAGATGTAGGTCTTTATTAGAAGTCACTGTGAACACCTCTAAAAAGCTGAAGTTGGCATATGCTGGTCTCGAGCATTCAGCTATGTGTTAAAACAATGCTACAAATCTGAACAAACTCCAAGACAGCTGGACCAAACTGGAGACTCTAAAGGCCCCAGTTAGCATGTTAGATGTTAAAGTTTATGACAGTACAGCTGCAAAAAGATTGAACAAGTGCAGCTTGTTTAGAAGGGTTGCCATGAGAGAGTCTCAACTTTCTACAAAGTACATGGCAGCATGGCTTACCTGTGAGATCGGAACAATTCCCGGGACTGCTGCAACAATATCCTTTGGATACATGAGAGTAGAGATGTCTGACCATAATACTTCATGTATGTGAAAACCACCACAGCATTTCAGCACAAACCATAAGCACGGTGGTGTAGAGGTAATGATTTCAGTTCAGGCACAAGACCTGGGCACATTGCACTCACAGATTCAACCACGAACTCCTCAGTATAGCAAAGTATTCTAGATATTTGGTAGAGTTAAGCCTATCTGTCCAGCAGCAAAAGCTTAGCCCAAACTGGGGCTGACAGCAGGACAGCAATCCTAAGCACGCAGCAAAACAGAAAAGCTGAAAAAGAAATGAATTAAGATGTTGCAGCGGCCCAATAAAGTCCAGATCTCAAACTAATTAAAATGCTTTGGGACCTTAACAGAGCTGTGCATAAATGAATACCCACAACCCTTAATTAACTAAAGCAATGATGGAGAGAAGAGCTGTTTCTGTTGCAAACAAGTGGGCATTCCTCCACAAGAATATATGAGAAAGTCATCCAAAAAAATATTATGAATGAATTTATTGAAATTAAAAGTGCTGTGCAAGAATTTGAGTCATAGAGTGCACTTAGTTTTTCACAGCATTGCACAGAATCCTACAAAAACTTTCTTTGTCACATAACTGTAGCAACAGGGAAAGTATCATTATGCAGGATGAGTCTTGCCATCAGGGCTGTCAAGAAAAAGAAGGGTAGTTCCAACTGTTTGACTGTTAAGCTTTATTTTTGTGCCCTACCTTCTGCCTTTTTACCACATACACTACACACACTTTAAATTTAAACAGTCACCTCAAGCTGAAGATCCAGACTCCTCACACACTGACGAGTAAGCAAACCCACACTCAAAGCAATACGAGCTAAATTGAATATTGATTGTTGGTAATCCATGCGCGCAGGCTCTGTATGAAATAGTGGTAAAGAGAGAGACTGCGCTGTACTCGCTGATCTCCTTCAGCTAATTCACAAAACTCCCCTGAGCAGTTGTGTTTTCGGAGTCCATCACGACCGTAGCGATCGCCTCACGGTCACATTACCAGGCCACTCTGAGAAAGCCAATCACGACCATCAGTGTATGATGGCAAAATTGAGGTCCAATTTTTATTTTTTGGGAGAATCTATCATCTTTACTGCCACATCAAAGAGACGATATTCTATAGCACATGAAGTGGTTTGGGAAATATAGCAGGGAGTAGTTAATGAAGCACATTACAGTGGAGAGATGACATGGATTTCGAGGGCTTGAAATTGGCACCACAGATGCTCATCAAGCAATCAGCACTATTTGGATGTAATTTTATGGTAATCCTTTCATTTTCTGAGCCATTTTGTTCATTTCATGGATTGTAGACACGACTCTGAAGAGACTCTGGGAGAAAATGGCACATGGCACACAATAAACTGAGCTTCTAAATTCAAATGAGAGGAATGCGTCGTTGTTGAAAATTCTACTCCGAGTCGCTTAACAAATAATTGTGTGTAGCATATGAATGAATGCACAAGTTTCATTTACTCCAGACGGGAGAGATGGTATTTATGAAGGACGCGGACGCGTGTGAAAGCAAGTGGAATACGGACGTGCAGACAACAGCTCTGAATCCACACATCATGATCCGTTTGGTCATTTAGATTCATTTCTATCATGTTTTGCGACCTCGTGTTGCGTCTATGAGTAATTGGATACATCACGGCTAAAACAAGAATCAAGAGAGTTGCATTTTACCTTTAAAAAGCACTTAAGTTTTTTTATTAGGCCTACGTACAATAGTAAAAGAAAAAAAAATCAACTCTAGTTGTTTACTAAAGCCCACATTATCACTGCTAACACTTGTGTTAATTTTGAAGAGGTGCCAAGAGCTGCATTAGCTCCATGAGTGGACAAACAACACTCCAATCAGCTCTTGCCAACCATACTTGCTACTGCCAAATCCAAAACCTACCAACACTAGAAGTTACTGTGCACCATCAATCATCCTAATAGTGCATTTGTCATTTTAAGATTGCGCTCGTGGCGTGTTACAACCGAGCCACCTGTTATCTCTGAGCTTGGTGAAAGTTGGGCAATAGTGTGTTTGCAGGAATTCTCAGAAGGAAAGAAGAAAAAACAAAGCAAGTTGACAATATTTCAGAGATAAAGTCTTTGTCATATTAATTGTTAACAACTGTTACTGCTGTGCTGCATATTTATACGAGCCGCTGCCTGCTGGTGTAGACTAATTAATCCCAACCCCTGCTGATGTTAACGTGCAGCAGTCAATTGATTTTAATAAAACAATGCCTGTAACCAAAAGGCTAGGTTGTTAAGTAAATGCAAGCTAACTTGTGCGTTTAATATGTCAAGATATTTATTACACCGCTGTTGTGGGCGATCCACTTACACATGACTCATTTAGCTGAGATTGTGGCTCAGTTGTTTGATGAGCCTGTAATGTGAGGGATAATCCCTTGTGACCTGTGTAGCTGCTAAAGAAATACCTTGTAAGGTATGAGTGACTGCTCCGGCGATGCATCATATGTTGAGCTCTATTAATCGAACTATTCTGAATACGCTGTTGTGCTTATGTCTGGAATTATTTGTAGCACCAAAGTCAATTTTGTTTTTTTTCATGGAGACAGGCAGTTGTTTGACCCATTTTTTTAAACCAATCTTTTATACATCATTTTGCTGCCATAAAAACAAATTGTATTTATTCACAGCCAGTAGCGGTCTCCAACAAAAGCATCATTTACTGGTGTTAGAGTAAAAATCTGCATTGCTGGTTGCTAGAGAAAAAACAAACTAAACCCCCCTTTTTTTTCAAAAAACAAAACAAAACACTGTATGTATGACTTATTGTTAAAGATTGATATCTTTAATAAAAGCAAATGGACTCGAGGCCAATTACTACAGAGAGAGAGGAAGTTGGAAGGCATAACAGATGAATTAAAAGCGTTGGCTTGAGTCTTTTAATGAGACTGTGCGCAAAGGTAGGAAAATGCAGCCTTAAGACACGAGCATTGTTTACTGTTCAATATAATTTTTGAGGTATTACATTTTGTAGATAGACATTAGCTAAACAGTACTGACATGACAAATTATTTCTAAACACTGCAGTTATTACATTAAAGTTTGATAATGTGGCTACGACTGAATGCTATTGACACTGTGCTCTGTATCTGCCGCTAGACATTGGTGCATATTTTATGCGTAATTGAGAGCACAAATGTATGGGGTAAATATTCAAGGGCACACAGAGAATAAATTAATGTCTTCACCCATAGGCAAATTTGCCTCAACTGTCATAAAATGCCTTTAGCATGAATACTATTTTTTTCACAGTATGGAGTGCAAAAGTCCAAGAAGCCAGAGTTTTTTTGCTATTTTTCATGGTGATCTAAAGCAATAGTTCTACAGGATTTCTGAAGGCCTTTTAAAGTTTGGACATTGGCTACTTTTTCACTTATTTTGAGTACATGTCCTTGTCCCTGAGCATTTCCCAGTACAATTTCTTTCTGCTTTTTAACCTAATTAACACTGACCTGTTCGTCATTCAAACATATAAAAGGCACTCAACTCTAAGTTGACATCTGCTTTACACCTACACATAACAGACAATTCTGCAAAAGCATGTTCTGAACAACAAGACTATTTGCTCCCGTTTCTTTAGCTAAATCTGTGAAAATGTGAAAAGACATGCATAAAATTGTTATTTTGCACCAACAAGATGATTCACAATGAGCTTGGCATATCTCCAAATAGTATGCAATGTGTCCTAAAACAAAAAAAATAGGAAACCAGATACCATATAGACACTAGCCATCTACAGCATATAGACACTAGCCATCTACAGCATATAGACACTATCTGAACGTCATGTCACAACAGTGAGTGCCTACAGCCATGTTTTAGACAGTGAGGCTCTGTCATGGTTTGGGACTGCATTTCAGCCCATTTCCAGAGTTGTTTCAAATGTTGCCAAAATTTATGGAATAATGAACGCAGAAAAGTACCATCAGATTTTGATCCACCATGCAATATCATCTGGAAAGCATCTGATTGGCAACAGCTTTTTCAGTTAGGTGTCGCTCAAGGCTTTTGCACAGTACTGTATTATACTATATTATAGTATAGTTTTGTTTTCTTAAAAATGTAGCCACTTATATGAAATTTAATGTAACAGAACCTTTTTGACACTGAACAGGGCTGTTTCTGAAATCTTTGCCCTTCTGTTGATAGCTGCTGCAACGCACTAAAAATATACAATGTAAAGTATAAATGCAGCACATGCATGCATAATCTTTCTCCTGGGCACTGATCCACATTTGCCAGCCACAGCCTGACTGCAGCAGAAGAAGAGTAAATATTTATATGGCAAATCCATTTGATTTGACTTTACACAGATGTCGAGCTGTTTGTTGGGATTTCTATGAACATTGTATCCTGCGCTGTGAATCAGTAATGAGCTGTTTTTGTAATGTTGGTAAAGGTTTAGCATAGTGTGTGCACCACTGATTTAAGATACATTAAAGATGTTATTTTGTTGAATTGCTACCGTATGCCCTTTATATGTATGTATGTATGTATGTATGTATGTATGTATGTATGTATGTGTGTATGTGTGTGTGTGTGTGTGTGTGTGTGTGTGTGTGTGTGTGTGTGTGTGTGTGTGTGTGTATATATATATATATATATATATATATATATATATATATATATATACACACACACACACATATCCATCACTGAAATCCTTCCACTTAAATATGGAACAAACTTCTGCATATTCCTGCTTATTCTTAGATCTTCATTTAAGAAATCAGTCTTTTAAATAAACATTGGCATTGGGACGCTTTAATTAAATGGGAAAGTAGTTTGGGCCTGCTATTCCCTAAGGTCAGCCTAGATCCCAAGACAGAAGAATCATTTACAGCGATGCGACACATTGGGGTATTTTCCCCTCGAGTTTGTTTTCTAACAATGACAACAAACTGCAGCATGACTCCAAAAATAGTTGGTTTTTCAAAGCCGATGTCCATGGGCAATTTTCAGCTTGCTTTTGGAACAAATTGCTGATCTTAAAAAAAATGGTTCATATACAAGGACTTTGAAGTACAAAATGGCTCTTATCAACTTTTGCCAGCTGTTTTTAAAGGCGCCTGTTGTTGTGTGTATGTGTATGTTGAATTTAAGGTTTCTCAAAATTGCTTTTCATTCATGCAAATCCCTGCCATTGAGATTCAGCGTGCATCAAAGTGCATTTACCCAAGAGACAAGCAGATTTATCGCTTAAACAAAGTCAGAAAAGAAACTTGTGAGAGTTTCAGGAGATTTTGTGTTAGCCTTAGCAAGAACTATTTAATTTAAAAGAACTCATGGTCGGTTTCAAGGCTAATGGTTTGCTCAAAGATGAACGTTGCACTTTTCATCTTAAGAGCTTAAGGTAACTAGCAAAACAGTAAGACAAATTACAACATTTTCCCAAGGTTTGCAAAACCAGCCTGTGTGAGAAACCCATTTCAGCTACTGAAAGATAAGTGCAAGTGAGTGTGCTGAGCAAAGAGTCTCATCCTGGTAATAAATGCAAAATGGGTGTTTAAGACAGGATGGCGGAGATATTTCCTGGTTGTTGGATTATTGGCTGCAGTTGGAATGATTCAATTAACACTTCCGTGGATGAGATTAAGCTCAGACTCGACCCTGCTCCCACCCACACCTTGCTTCTGTAATGTAAACTTCTGCAGCCAGAGGAATTCATTACGGTCAGTCTTAATCCATTTTCAACATCATGAAACATGAAAGTGGTCTGAGTCAGAAGTTGGCTCGATTTAATTAGACTGGCTCACCAGATCGCTATCTGAGAGCTTTATCAGAGAGACAAGCGTTGAAATCTGTGAGTATGGAGTATTCTTAGATGTTGTGATTACACACTACTTAACTCTCTTCAGCTGAAAGAAAAAGTGACATTATTTGAAATTTTTATGGATGACAGGCTGAAGGAGATTCCGATATATATTTGGAGTTACAGTGCTGTGCAGTTGTCTAGAGCCAGCTCTCGTTTCTTTTTTGTTTTTGTTTTCAAGGAGCCAAATTTTCCTGTCATTTTTTAACGTGGAGGATAAAATAAGAAGTGACTGAGCTGTAAAGCTGTATCAAGCCCTTGGGTTGTTCCATCTACTATCATCAATGATCTCACTGAAAAGATGGCTGTAGGAAGGGAAACAGGAGAAGAGGCTGAGGTAAAAGAAATTACATAAGAAGTGGGCTCAAAATCAGCGGTACAACAGTGAGTGTCTACAGCCATCTGTCGAAGACTGTAGAGCAGGGGTGCCCAATCCCAGTCCTCGAGAGCTACTGCCCTGCAGCTTTTAGATGCGTCCTTGTTCCAGCACACCTGAATCAAATGAATGGCTCGTTATCAGGCCTTTGCCAGACTTGATGGCATGCCGAATTGGTAATCCAACTATTTGATTCAGCTGTGTTGGAGTAGGGATGCATCTAAAAGCTGCAGGACAGTAGCTCTCGAGGACTGGGATTGGGCACCCCTGCTGTAGAGGTTCTGTAATGGTTTGAGGCTACATTTCAGGGAGAGGTGTTGGGGAACTTGTCAAAATTATTTTAATTATGAATGTGGAAAAGTATCATCAAATTATAATCCACCATGAAATGCCATCTGGAAGCATTTTTGATCAAGACAATGATCCCAAACACACTGTCAATGCAGTAAAAGCATACCTGGAGAGAAAAGACGCAGTGAAACACTATCAGTCATGGATTGGCCTCCCCAGTGTCCAGACCTTGACATTATTGTAGATCATGTTGACAGAGAACAGAACAAAAGGCAGAAACACCCAAAAAAAGAGCTTTGAATGTCCTTCAAGAAGCCTGGAGAACTATTCCTGAAGACTACTTAAAGAAATTACTAGAAAGCTGCCTAAGAGAGTTAAAAGTGAGAGAATAAAAGTGGTCATAGCTAATATTGACTTTCAAGCTCATTAGCCTCCTAAGACCCGAACTCTTTCATGGCATGCATTTTTAATTTGCTTTACTTTGCTATTTGGGCTGATTGGGACCTGATGAATGTAAAAAACAAAGAATTACATGATATTTTTTTTTTTTTACCTGATTTTTGTTTTTGAGAAGAATTAGATCCATATATAAGGACATTCGCTTTAAATCTCAATAGAACAGTGGCAGTATGTCCTCGTAAGTGGATATCAGACCCTTGTAGAGCAAAATTTAGTATTTTGGTCTAGACAACCCAAAATGTGATGTCCACATATGTGGACGCCACCTCCTAGGAGGTTAGAATTGTATAAATGTAGTTTTTTTCCTGAATTGCTATGTGTGTAAAAAATTGCTATATCAAGTTCCTATTTTCCTAGAGAAAAAATGAGGGGTTGCTCAAGATGTTTCCACAGTACTGTAGATACAGGGTGGGCGTGGGCAGCGTGGGGTTTTAGCATTATACTTTTTCTGTTTCATTCCAATTCTCATTGCATCTTTTCTGCACATACCCATCCAAATTCTGGAATGAGTTTAGGACTGGTTTTGTTTTGTGTTTTTTTTTCGTCTTTTTCTTATTTATTTGATAGATATTCAGAGAAGTGTATTGTGTATAGCTTATTTATGACTGAATGAATAACCTCTGCATGAGCTTAGGGTGAGCACTGCAAAGGCTTCGGCAGAGGCTGAATTGGTGCAGCATGCAAAATGAGAATGTTATTTGGTCTCTGAAAAGTAATGCAATATACATCTCTCAAAGGTTATTCATATCTATTAGGTCACATTTTGTCATGATGCCAGTTGAGCCCTATTCCATAACCACCACTTTAAAATTGATCTCAAAAAAATACATCTCTGTCTTTGATTTGACTCAGGGAATAAAATTCCTCTGAAAGGTTTCTATAACATGCACACTTTTATCAAAATTACATCTGCTGTAAGAGTATGAATAAATGTTTAAATATTGAGGTAAGCACTGGGCAGAGAGAGAAAGAATAATTTTCACCCACGAGAGCAGCTCTGTGAAGCAAATGCTGAAATGAGCAAAGTTTCATGCTTCTACTGACAATGCTAACATGCTAATGTCTGTCAAGTGTAATGTTGGTTATTTAGCATGCTAATATTGCTAATTAGCAAACATTTAACAACTGACTGATATATTGATGAAGCTGATATATCAGATTATATTAGCTATTTGTTGATATATCGGTATTTGCATTTTTACAGCCAATAAAGGAAAACGATAAAAGTAAAGAGGAAAGAGTAGAAACACCCTTAAAGCATGTTACAAGTGCTGATGTTGCATAGTTCGTCCAACAGAGAGCACTCTACAACTTACATGCTGGCAAAACGTGTTTAAAATGCCACAAAATAACAACCAGCTGATCTCCGAGCACAACCAGGAAATGCAGGAGATATGTCTCTTGGCTGTGCTATGTCTCGTTTAAATGCCACATTATGCCACCAGAAGAAGTGGGTGGGGAAAAGGAGGTCTGGATACCCCTGCATAGAGTGCTGCCCCCATGACCCAGACTCAGATAAGTAGTAGAGAAATTGATAGATTGATGACTGGATGGATGTTGAAGAAATTGCATCACTTTACATTAAGGTGGCATTAAATAAAAAGCCTGGGAATCTCTACATTTATTATAAGTCATCCTAAAATGGATTACTGCCAATTCTCATGGCATCTATCCAATAATTCTCTGGACATTTTCGCTCAGAAACACTGATGCTAAACTCAAGTTGGTGCTAGAGGAAAAGAAAAAGAATGTATGTGGAAACCATGACCAGCAAACCAACAATGCCTTCTTTAGAGGCTTGCCAGTGACAACAAAGGTCCATGCATGCAACTGCATTCTTATTTTTAGCTACAATGTAAAAGAGGTGTTCATTACTCTTTCTCCAGCATGTGTGGCCATCTAGCTAAGGTGCTTTTATTTTCACTTAGAGTTTTTCTCTGTGTAAAAGCATTAAGTATGATGCTTCTATTTTTCTGTGCAATGATGTGATGTGACGAATAGGACTGTCAGATATATAAAACTATACTAAATTAATTTATCACAGGATGATAAAGGGATGTGGCTGTGCTTGTGTTCGCACTTGTGTGAATGCTGTAGGTGGCAAGAGCATTCTTTCACTGCATTTCATCAGTCTGAGTCGTCACAGGGCAGCTGAAAATGCTCATTTGGATCACTTTCAGAGGGTGAAACTCATTTAGTTTACCCTAAAGATTGGCTGATATGTTGACAGATTAATGAAACAGAAGTAAGTGAGGAAGCATCGGTTGGTGTTTAGGCTTGAAGCTGCAATTGATGTGCCACAGAATCTTAAGAACTGTCCAGTCTGACTGTCCTTTGTCCACCAACGTCTCTATTCTCAATTGTATTGATCACCTGGTCAGAGGGTTTTGAAAGCATACTCACGAGTACCAGTGAGCATTCAAGAGCGCTGAGATGATTATCACTTATATTGGCTTGGCACTTCCAGTGGACAGCTGAGGTAATTAACAGGAGAGAGGTAGGAACATCGATAGCTGACTGCCTCTATTAATGCATTACCTAAGGTGTTATTACTATGCCGAAAAGGGATGTTAGTCTTTGCCATGCTGCACATATTTTATTCAATGATGTTGTTCACCTGCAGTTGTAGTCGTTTTCTTTTTTCAACTCATATTCCAGTTGCACACAATGTAAGCCTGGTTGCAAATTTTCTTATCTACCTTATTAAATTAAATTTGCTAATGGCCACGTCATCAGAGGTTTACCTTACTTTATTTTTAATAAAGATCTCCTAACATCATTTTTAGCAGTTTATTTATGTTTTTTAGCAGGGGATGATTTATCCCATATGTGGAAAAATCTTTTGGTACAAGAGTTGTTAAATAATAATCATGATTATAATGATAATAATATCTGAGAGATGATTCTCTGCCAGACAGATATATTGTATTACGAGGGTAGCAGCATGTGGTACCAACGATTTCCTGCATCTATCCTTGTGGCAGTGGAGCTGAATACTTTTGTGAAGGGGAAGTGCTCCGTTGACGTCCAGTAAGTGCTGCAAAGGATGGTCATGATTATCCATAATGGATAATCATGATGGCTTTACAAGTGTCCAGTTTACACCTAATTACAGAGCCAGACTTCCTGATTAAGTTTCTTCAGTCTGTTGGTGTGTCACCAGCTACTGATCCTGCCCTCCCAGCAGACCACAGCAAAATACTTTGCACTCACCACAACTGAGCGATAGAAAATCTATATCATTTTGCTGTACACATTGAAGGATCTCAGCCTCCTTAGTAAGCAGAGACTCCTCATCCCCTTCTTATATACAGCCTCTTTGTTGGTCTTCCAGTTGAGCCTGCTGTTGATCACCAGCTCTTCGGTCTTACTCACATTCAAGGACATATGATTTCTCCTGTACCACTCCACTGCTCCTGCTCATCACTAATACAGCCAACCACTGCTGATTAAAAAGTGAATATAAGATGCACAAGGTGAACAGGAATTGAGACAGCACAGTCGCCTGTGGAGAGCCTGTATTGCATGTCACTAAATCAGAACGACCACTGCCAGTCTCACATACTGTGGCATGTTTGTCAGTTATTAAATGAGGTGGCGGATGTGTTTACTGACAATACCTGTAGTATCTTCGCAGAAGCAGCTACCGAATCATGTTAGAAACGACAAAATCAAACCAGTGGAGTCCTTACTATTAAAATGGGAATATATTTCTTTGCGGTATGGAGATGACTGCTTCCAGATTTGGTCTTTAAGCAAACTGCAGAGGGTCAAGGGATGTTTTCACCTTTGGCCTTACGTAGACCAAGACTCATCTCTGTCATCCAACTGATGAGTGGGAAAATGAGAACGGAATTTTTCCTGTTGGCACAGGAATGACCACTTAATCATGACTAGAACATTAAACTGCATTATTGGAATGCATTTCCAATTTAGCGTTTACCTGAGGGGTCGTTAAATGTTACAGCTTTAATTAGACTAGCATGCTATAACTGGGCTGTAACAGCTTCACACAGAAAATTATCATAGGCAGGTAGTTAGCATATCATAAAAAACACATAAAAGCTATTTGCCAGCCACCATTTCCCAATGTGTATTTATGTACATGCAACACAAAACATGTTATTAAAAAGTGGGTAAAGACCCACTGAGATTAGCGAACACAAAGGTTGGCTAATATACCACTAGCTAGTAGTTTAGCAACAGAGAAGAAGTGGCCATTTTGTTTCTCCACTGTCTTACAATCTTCCTGATGTGTGTCTGGTTACATTTACAATATCGTCAGCTTCCCATCATGCCTCTTCTGTAACATGATGAGAGCTAAACAACAGTAGCAGCAGTAGGTTTCAAGGATATCGCAAACATATTACACCCTGAGCTTCACATTCTCGTGAAGCTAACACTAAATGTGTATGTGTTGCCAAAAGTTTTATAAAGCAGTGTTGCTGTAACAACCCCCTCCCCAAAAAAAAACAAAACACATGCTGAGCTTCCAGATGTAACCCAAATCTCACAGGTTAGAGAAAAAATTCCTTTCTAACTCCAAGTGACCAACAGCAGCTCTGGCATCATCACAAAACTTCCGCTTTCAGTCAGGAAGGGATCATTCCTTAATCCTCAGCCATCAGAAATGCCATCGATTGCCTGTAAAGCTTGATTTTGATTTTTTTCTTCATCTCCCCCTCTCTTTCTTTTTCGCTGTCCTTCTACATCCCAGCTGTGATGGCTGAAGGCTGTCAGGAGCTGCAAGGATCTGAGCTGTTGCCAACATACATGCATATCAAAGGCACATCATCAAAGTGCGCCATCTGTCCTGTCTCCACTTGGCCGTGCAGGACAGACAATAAACACAAGATAATTATTCAACAGAGTAATTACACAACAAGTAGGACTATTAAGCAAAATAGAGCTAAAATATTAGTTTGAGTGTTTAGCTTGATCGTCTAAAGCATCTAGCTTCTGGCTTTTCATTCCTGTCTTTCTTTTTTATTTACTCTCAAATGATCTCGCTTCACATAATTTCGCCGTATCCTGCTAAATAGAAATTGAGACTTTGAAAATTGTTCTGAAAGATTGAAATTAAGTTACTAGAACCTATATTTGAGTGAGAAAGCTCACTTTGGTAAGCCGCTTTACCACTCTGATAAGGTGGAGAGTTCATGCTGTAGAGAACTGCTAAATATTCCATTATGCTCAGTATTTGGTTTTATCAGGTTGTCAGAAATACGGTGAGAGGAGCTTGAAGAGGACACTGATAGCAGTCATGCTAGTACAGAAATAAAAGTTATATGCTCTTGTCAGAGACTAGTGTTTACGCAGCCACGTAGTACTGTACCACATGTGCGAGATTAGACTTGTGAAGTGCTCTAGTATAACAGCATAGTGTGCTTCAAGTACTGTAATACCTAAATTGAATAGATTAGAATTCATGATTTGTGTTTGGATTCAGTGCAAAATGTCCTCTCAGGCTCTCAGGAGTCAGTGCTGCATATATAGTTAGGTCCATAGTTTGTTGGACAAAGAGATCACTTTTGTAGGTTTGCTTCTCTACACCACCATAGTGGATCATATAGTTAAGACAAGACGGAAGCACAGACTTTCAGTTTTTATTCAAAAGGTTTCTTTTCTTTTTTCTTTTTCTGGTTTGCTTTAACTGTTTAGAAGTTACAGGCATTTTTACAGCCTAAAACTTGAATTTTACAGTGTTCATTTATTGGATAAAATAAGTCAAATGTCACCGTTATTATTGTCCGGCGGACCAGCCTTTGTGGTCTAAGTGGGCCGGGTCCTCCAAAAGCCGGGTAGAACTGTGAAATGGGACGGTCTAGCCTTCAGAATTACATCACGAGCTCTCTCGGTGGAGTGAAGCTCTGCCATCTGCTCCTTGCTATCTAAAATATAACCGGACGCTGGCGTAAATTCTCGAACATCTCACACTTCTGTTTAATCAGTTTTCTGTTTGACGTTTATTCAGCTGTGTGGAAACCCTCCCAAGGGATTAATAAAGTTTTATTTAATCTAATCTAATCTAATCAATTTAATCTCAGCCAAACTGATTTACTCACGAAAAAATAAAACACTGAAAAAAGCTAAACAATAACATGTTTAAGCTATCTAAGTGACTTATATATCATGTTTAACCTGAGTAGCAAAAGACCGCGGGGGTTTGAAAACAATGTGCCGGGAGTTCACTGTTCTCGTCGGCTCAGTTATTTGAAGTTTACACAGCTACATTCTCCCCTGAAAATATGTTAAAAGTTTATTTTGCGACCCAGAAAGAGTAATAAGAGTAAGATTAAAACTAAGTAGCTGCAGTAGTAGTAGCCATTGTTGGAAACTGGAATTGGCTGGGCCAGTCTGGGATATGGTTTTTCAATTTTGTTGTCCGGGTGGAAAATCGGGAGAAATTTGGAGAATGGTGGCTCTGGGAGATTTTCGAGAGGGGCAGTGAAATTCAGGATTCTCCCGGAAAAATCGGGAGGGTTGGCATGTATGCCACTGGGCTGGTTGCCTTACTATTGTAGTAGTTGGGGGAGTCTCCTAGTGGGTGTGTGAGTATAGCGGCAGCCATTACATGCTGCTCATGTTCTGTTCTCAGGAAAAACCTTACCGTTGTAACGGGCTGGTGCTGGCGACTACCAATCCCCGCACATGTATGTACGGACAGAGTAGAGCCGTGGAGATCTGGCTTGTATGGTCTTATGTTGCAGACATTGAATAAAGGTCTGTTGTTTGATTTAACTGAGTGGCTTCGAGTTATCTGGCTAACCTCCACACCACATGCCCGCTGGACCTGCTAGCCGCTCCTTCCTCGCCAGACTGCTGTTACAGCATACAGTTTTGTCTTGAATAACTGAAAAGCATTCACTGTTGGGTTGGGTCAGGTAAGTGACTTGGCAGTTGAAGAATATGCCACTCATTTTCAGGACAGTCGCAACTCTTTTAGGTGTTTTGGCAAAAAGTCTAAGCCAGTCTTCCTGTTGTTTTCACCTTGTTGTAATCCATCTCCATTTCCATTGGTGAAGGTGACTGATTGTAGACTTTGACAGTGACATACCTACCTCCTTGAGTGTTCTTGACTTGGTTCAAGCCTGTGAAGGTTTTTTTAACCACAGAAATAATTCTTTCTTTATCCACTTTAGTCGTCTTCTGGGCTCTTTTGGTATTGCTGAGCTAGCCAATCCATTTCTTCTTTTTTAAGAATATGCCAGATTTTGATTGAGCCAAGTTTTTTCTCTCTGATTGGTTTGCTTTGGTTGTTGCACTCACATCTCTTTGGGCCTCATATTTAAAATAACAATGAAAAGCTATGAAACTTCAGATACTTTGTCTGCTTCATTTGTCATGAAATAAAAAGACAATAGGCCTTACCTGGCCATGAAACTGCTTGTCAGTCAAATTAAGCACTGCTGCCTCACAGAAAGGCCCCATCCTGAGTGAGATTCCACCATCAGGCCGGAGCCTTTCTGTTTGGAGTTTGCATGTTCTCCCCGTGTTTGTATGGGTTCTCTCTGGGTACTCCAGCTTTCTCCCACAGTCCAAAGACATGCAGTTAGCGGAGTTAGGTTAATTGGTTTTAGGTGTGAATGTGAGTGTGAATGGTTGTCTGTCTCTATTTGTTAGCCCTGCAACAGACTGGCAACCTGTCCAGGGTGTACCCTGCCTCTCGATCTATGATAACTGGGATAGGCTCCAGCCACCCTGGGACCCTAACAAGGATAAGTGGAAGAGAATGGATGGACCCCCTTCATATGAAGCTAAAAGTCTCCACTCCATTCATATTTTAATGTTTCAAATTAAAATCCACTAAGGTTGTATATATAAACAAAACTATAAAAGTCGTACCTTTGTCCAACAAATTAAGGATCTACCTCTTTACACCAATTTGGTCCCAATACTAATTTTGAATGATATATACTCAGATATGAAAGAAATCAGAAGGGAAAACATAAATTCTCATGAGGGTATGGGTTCAGATATGTACATTCAGGTATGCAGCAAGGTAAGCAGGCAGTCCACATCAGAGTACATATAAGAGAGGTCTGGAACTCTTACCAAGAGAACTAAAAGGAGTAATCTGCCTGAGTAATTCAAAATAATGAACAGGTCAGAGATATAATAAGAGTTATGTCTTGTAGAGGTGTTAAATCAATCAGTACAGCATCTTAATAAATTGTTCAACTTAACAAGCAACTGAGAAGCACAAGGCAAATGGAAAAAACACTCAAATGATGCATAGAGTCTTCTGCTATTGATTTTGTTCTGAAACAAATTTATGTGCTTTTACTGCCATTTACTGTACAAACACTTTTTTCTACCTGCTTCACCGTTTTATTAGAAATGAAGAGTAATTTTATTTCAGACATCCAGACAGCTGCTGAAACTCAGAAACAAGATGAAAGTACTTCATGTTTAAAGGATCGTGTCAGCAGGACTAGAAGATGGTATCATGTTTTAAAGAACAGGATAATTGCTATACACAGATTACTGGTAGGTTTGTTACTAATAAGGATTGATGCTGAAACCTTGATGTTCGCACAGTTCGATCTTATAGAAATGAAGACATCAAAGGATCAGGGTTCACGAAGCAATCAATATTTGAACAAAAGAAGAACCAAGGAGTTTGCAGACATTATAGGGATTACTTCAGAGAAACAGTTTGCTCTTGTTTTCTTATACTGGAAATCTTGCAGCTTTGTACTTCCCCATATCTGTTTGCCTCTTCTGCAAAAGGTAAAACATGCCTACTTATCCAAAGTGATAGGTGATTTAGATGTACATGAACTTCTTTTGAGTCAAAACATCGGAAGAAGAAGATGAAGAAAAGGTCATAGAAGCAATCTATGTACGTGTAAACAAGGTGGTATTGGTATACCCGAATATTGTGGTGATCAATTGCATAATTATCTCTTAGTCAGAGATTTGATAATTGCCGGATCAAAATCGTTGGTTTGTGGTCATTTTTTTCCCCAAACCTAAAACACAAGAGGATTTGTTAGCATGTGCAAGGTTTCTAGATTAGTACAATCTTAGGTATAGAGCATAGAGTAGTGTTTTGCGCCAGGGGGCACTTTTTGTTCAGTAGCACGTGTGTAGGATGTAGTATTTTTTTCAAGAAAACCAGTTTTTTGACAAGTTATTAGCAGAGTTAGCATCAATTGGTTAACTACCGAAAGCTAATAAACTGGCTACAAATTGAGAATGTTATTTTTCTGACTTTATCTTAAAACAAGGTTCCAGTGATACTGAAATTATTAAGAAACATGAAATAGCAAATGAACTTTGTGCATAAAGTTGACAGATTAGTAAAGGATAACCTACATGGTCTGTGGCTAAAGCTAATTTTGCCTCATCCACAAAAACTAAATGGTTAAGCTTTTAAGTGTAAATATAAAAGTACATCTAGAGTTAGATCATCTTCTCTAAAGGCAGTCCAGCAAACTGAGACTTGTTCAGTTTGCTGGACCTGTTCTCTGTCATATCATTTCCTCTTTAACAAGAGGAGATGGCCAGAACATGTTGAGTCATTCATCAACCTGATTTCCCTCAGCAATAGTACAGTCATGTATTTTTGCAGAGGCAGTCTCTGCAATATTCTCTCCCTTTATTTTACCGAGGAGTTGAATGTTGTGGACGGAAAAACAACCACGCTTTGGTTTTATTGATTTATATTATTTTCTGTTTGTTTACACCAGCAAAAGCACCCTTTCATTATCAGTGCAATAAGCGCCATCTCTAAATCCATTTGTCTCCGAGCTGAGCTTATTAAGACTCCACACCTTGACGAGAGCCAAAAAAGAAGCCACACTGAAGCCTGCCATTCGTTTTTGTTGAGTAACCACCATTTTTTTACATTTCATTTTTTCCATGGGGATTTGGTAGAGAGCATTTAGCCTTACATCAAAGTTTTATAGTAGCTCTCGGGGGGGTCTGTGCTGTACTGCAGTCCCCATGCCGTCCATTAGCAACCGGCAGAACATGCTTGACCTGATCCAGTCCTTGCCTTCATGTCTTTTGCCATTTTCATAGTCACGCAGAAGAAATCACAGTTCTCTGCAGCTGGGTTGCTGTGGCATAGTGTGATGCTTCAGAGCAGGTCAAGTGGCAATACACAAAACTAGTGCTGCACTTCTTTCTCATTCCTCAGAATAAGAAAGAAGTACAGGCTTTGGTCTCTATGGACAGGAGCAAAGACTGTAGAAGACTCAGCTTAGCCACATTATAGCAGAGATGCGAGAAAGGAACATGTGATAGATAGCATTAATGATCGCTGCATTTAGGTGAGCCCTTCTGCACTCAGTTTAAATCCTCTCTGATTTGCGTGGCTTATTGGTACACGTAATGGAACTTATTAGTGTTATTTATTAGATCAGTGCTTTAACTACTATTACAAGCCAAAATCACTCCTGTTAGAAATATCTGTAGGGTTGCATGGATGCATTTTTCAAATCTGAAGATTAATGACTGCTTATTCTTATATGTCAAATTTCCTGAAAGCGTGGGAAAATTTTGCTTCTAATTCTCTTAAAATGTAACCCCCCACCCCCCCAAAAAGGTGGAAATTGTGGCCCAGAGAGGTAAAGCAAATAAACAATGTAGGCATAGAGAAAGTTGAATAAAACCAGGTAATACCTTATGACTGTTGAACAGTTCATCTTCAAGCAGTCTGATCTAACCTTTCACTCTTGTTGGAAGTCTTTGCACTGGATTTTAAAACCTGACTGCAGGGATTTGCAGCCATTCAGCTACAAAAGCATTAGCGAGGTCAGACACTGATGTTGAGCAATAAGGCCGGGCTCACGCTTGGTATTCTGCAGTTATCAATGCAAGGTCAGAGCTCTGTAAAGGCCAGTCAAGCTGTCTTTCACATCAAACCTGGAAAACCGATTCTTTGGGGGCCTGGCTTTGAGCACGGGGGCATTGCCGTGTTGAAATGGGAAAGGGCGTTTCAGCCACAAAATTGGTGCGCCCAGTACTGTATAAAATAGAATTGCCCCTGACCAAAAGTTCAGAAAATGACACTTTTATCCACAGACTTTCAGCTGTTCTGTGTATGTGTGGCAATAAGAAATGTATAAAAAAAAAAACCCCAAAGATTTACCTAAAGATTTTTGGCAAGCAGTTGGCAACCCTCTACGCATTAAGTGCAGTTACTTACATGTTCTATAGCTCTTCAGGTAGATGGTTTGACACAGTGCATATATATATACATATATATATATATACACACATGTGTATATATATCTATATATATATCTATATCTATATACATTATATATATATATATATATATATATATATATATATATATATATATATATATATATATATATATATATATATAGATACATACATATGTATGTATAGATATATACATATGTATATATAGATATATATAGATCAGTGTCACCAGTGCAAGGTATTAATATTCCTCGTGAGAAAAAAATCTTGAAATGAATAAAAAAAAAATATTTCAGATGCTACAAGTCAGTGAACTCTGGCGAATAAAGAAATCTACTTATCTGGCCTCTGAGCTTTTCTACTATCCAGAGTACACAACATCCCACTCATTCATTCCTTTGCTTTTTCACTTTTGCTTCGACTTTCTTGTCTCTTTTATTGATGTTTGACAAGAGTTTCTACTTTCCTTTCATCTCAGCGGTTAGCCCTCCCTTTACCCTTCTTGGCTTTGTTTCTCCTCTCGCTTCTAGCTGCCCTTCTGTCTGGCTTTCCTTTGGCTCTCGCAGGCTCTCGTGTCTTTAACGAGCCAATAAGGGACAACTCGACAAACATTCCATCACATTAGCATGGGGGACTGGGGCTAGGGATTGTGTTAAGCTCAGCATTAGCCAGCCTGCCACTGCTTTAATTATGTTTGCTCAGCACTAGCTACTGCTAATGGCTAGCTCCGTGCCACATATTCCTCCAAAGAAGAAGGGCGTGGGAGCTGAGTTTCAAATGGAAGATGCCACAGATGATTGTGAGGCTGAGCAACAGGACACGCACAATGAGTTGCTTGCTATTTGGTCCGAAAAGTTGTTCTGTATGACAAAAAGCATAAAGCGATGCCATAACAACAACTTTATTTTGGGATTACTTCTCATGTTTTTTGCAGAAATTCCACTACAAATAAAGGAATAGCTGTTTTTTAAGGCAGGAAAAGCCATTCAGAGTTTAATATCTCATCTCTTGTTATCTTTGGAGACTATATCACTATATCAGTCCTGAGCTATATTTCCAGGATTGTTTCCTACGCGTTTCTGGGACAAACAGGCATTGTTTGGGCAAAGGGAAAAAAAAGCACCAAATGCAATGCATCAGCTCAGCAATCAGGTATTGTTATTCCCATAGCTCCTTTACCTCACTACCCCTTATTTCTGCCTGTTTTTGTCTCTTTCTCAAATCTTTCTCTCTCTGTGTTCCTGGCTGCTGCAGATGGTTATCCCTGTGGGTGGGGTAATCGCTGAGATATCATCTCCCTCACTGTTACATCTGCTCTCTTTTCGCTGGACAATAAACACATGTAGCTGCCACACGAATCCCTACTGCATGACCCAACCTCTGTTTCTCCCCCCTCCTGCTATGGAAATTCTTCTCTCATTTTGTTTGTTTATGTAAAAATCTGTGGTATTAAAAAAAAAGGAGATTTTAACTCTTGGTGAACTCTGGGTGGGTAGTAAAGCGTTTCATTTGGGAATGTAAATGATGCATCGTGTAATGCATTTTTCTTGTGTCTGTCTATGCCAAGCCTGCAATTGTTTTTAAACTAAACTAGGTCATCTATAGAGCAGATAAACTGTACACGAAATCCAGCAAATCTTTTTTCATGAGGGAGAACCACCACATGAAGTACAGACAAAATAAAGTTAAACACGCGTATTGATCTCTTTTCTTTCCCCTCAGCCCCCCAACTCACTGCAGCAGATGCCCACTCGCCCTCAGCCTGCTTCTTTTAGAGCTTACTTCCTATTAAAAGGCAGTTTCATCAAATGCCTGCTCATAAGAAAGTCATTAGGGTTTTTGTCTATACTGTTGTAAGCTTACATTCAGTGCACTGAGTTGATTGTTGTGTTGTTTTGGAACTATACATATACATACATATCTATCTATCTATCTATCTATCTATCTATCTATCTATCTATCTACATATATACATCATATATATATATATATACACATACTTATTATGACCAACTTGTTATCAGTCAGTGGCCTGTTTAATATCAGGTCAATGCAGAGTTGTGTTTGTCAGCATCTAATAATGTGACTATTGGTCTCCAGCATCCCCTGAGAAAAAATATTTGGCTCTTTAGCTTCTATTTGCTTCAGGAAATGTGCTGTTAATACTGTGGACTTTAGATTATCAGCATTCCAATTGGTTTGGAGGACCCCAGCTGTCTTCCTGGTTCTCAAGGATCCTCTGTTGAGGAATGTCAGTGTAGTAATCATTCTCTACTTTGATGCAAACAACTGAAGTTACTACTGTAACAATAGGAGTAAAGAATAGTGTTGGCTGACAGCAAAATACACAATGTCCACATGTCATTTTGCAGCCCATTGATTAACTCTAAAGCGATGCTATATGAGCATATCACTTTATATGTGGACAGGTCTTTAGGTTACTACTTTCAAAAGAGAAGAAAAAACATTCAGCAACTTCCATATTCAGTTGCTTTTTGATGTACCTTGTTATGCAGCTGTGTGGATCACATGAAAGACAGTGAGCAATTTGCAAGATTTTCTTTTATGCCAGCGTAGATGAATGTAGGTTAATTAAAGGTCAACTCACAAAAGTTGCTAAACTCTGTTGTGGTTCTGTCTGTTTTGTTTGGGATGATTTTTTTTGACAGTATATGAGCTTAGCCGAGCACTGTTAGGAAGGAAAAACAAGGAGGAAATAGCAGTTTGTCCCAGGTTAATTAAAAGATGATCTTGTCTTCAATATCTGGCTGTGAAGTTGTCAAATTCAATGTGAAGAGAGAAGTCAACGAATTGCCCGAGGGAGATTTCCAACAGAGCGAGTGAGATGAAAAATAACATCTCACTGGTGCGTTGGCTCATGTGTGAGCAGAAGGAAGAGATGCGGTGTGATAGAGACAAAGATTTTGTCAAAATGTTCAGCTGTGCTGTAGTTACACTCACTCAGTTGGAGGCTGGAAGCAAAGAGCTGATTGATAAATCAGGTTTTGTTGAAACTGTATCGTACACACCTGTCAACAACCTCAAAAACATGCACTTTCTCGCGCATGCTTGTGCTGACTTTGTAACTCCGCTGTAAGAATCGCTACCATTAGGCTGCTGATTCTTTTGGAGAGTTTTTGTAGATAAGGATGCAGCACAGAAAAAGCCCCTGATGAAATATTGTGTTTACACAGGTAAGCAAGCACAAACACTGAACCTTTACAACTCCTAAAATTGTTAAATATTCAATGCCAACTTCAAAGCTGCTTCATCAGGGGTATGTGGAAGTGATTTTACTAGATGTGACAGTGCTGTCATGACTTTGCAAAGCTGTAATTGGAGTAGAAATCCATGATATGCCCACTTTGCATTTGAGCCTCACCTGTTTTTTTAAAAAGAGCTTCGTATAAAATATTTAAAACTATTCAAACTTTTAGAGTAAAAGGCATGTCCCCGTATCCCCTCTCATCACTTATAGCAATGGCTCAGATATGGTGATAACCATACATTAATATTTTAGAATAAGACTGCACAGGAGTGAGGGTACATGAGTTTAAATACCTGAGGTCAACCATCCAAAGAAAGGGACAACGCACAAGAGAGGTGAAGAAGAAAGTGTAGGTGGGATGGAGCGGGTGGAGACGAGGGTCAGGGTGAAAGGTTTACAAGATGGCAGCGAGACCTGCAATGATGAATGGTTTTGAGAGTTCCTGTACTGGTTTGGACATGTGCATGTTAGAGAAAGGATGTAGTGAAAGAGGACATGCAGAGGGTTGGTGTGGCAGAGGTTGATGCTCGGGATAGGGTCAGATGGAGGCAGGTGAAGGAAGAAAAAGAAGAAGGCAACTTTGCATGCACCCATACAGGCAATGTGCCCACTCCAAAAAAATCAGGTCTGTGTGCATGGCTGCAGGATGGTGGGAGTTGTGAGAGTGTGACACATAAGGCCCTGATTGACAACCAGGGGGATTAAAAAAGAAAAAAAAATCAGTGAAGGCAGAAAACTGATAATTTTCCCGTGTGGTGCAAGCAACACCGAACCACCAGTGCAGATGGCACACCAGCTAAAGAAGAGAGGAACCCTTACCCTCTCTCATGGCAGCCCAAGTGCGTCATCTCGAGAGAGAAGTTGGCCAATTCTAGCAAAGTGCCAAGACAGCAACAGAAGCACTTGGAAACCATCACTTGTGAGAGAAACACAACTATTTATTGGATCGGTGTGAAGGGGTCTAAAATAAACCATGCACCTACTAACGCACACTTGTGCCTTGATCGAATTCAGAGAGAAAATGTTTGTAACACTGTTAGATCTAGGCCCTGCACGTTGGCTTTTAAAAATGTCTTTGTCTGACATGTCATTTGCCTTAGGCTGTTTTGCAAAACAACATTATTTAGCTATTTTATAGTATTAATCTGCTCTTTTTTTGCTACCTAGAAGCCTTAACTCATTTGTTCAGTTCTAAAGTGCATCCCCCTTCTTCAAATTTATGTATGCTGCTGATTCAAGTTGGTAAACCCACCTCTGTAGAAGGAAAAACCACAGACAAAAAGCTTTTTAGTCACAACTCAGCTGCCTACAATTGGCTCCTCTTGCTCCCTGTTCCCCTCACCACCTCCGGATCTCTTCCCGCTTGTTTCCCCCTCCTCCTGTTTTCTCTTTCTCACCCACTGTCACTTTCCTCTCTTCTTCTCAGCAGTTGCTCGCTCAGCCAACAGGTAGACCGAGAGCTTCTGACAGGTTTGATACAGATGTGATGACATGCCGTGGCCTGAGGCGCAAAGCTGAGAATTGATTCCACCCCCTCCACCTCCTTTCTTTCCCTTTTTCCTACTCGACACTTCTCTCCTTCTCCTCCTCTTGTTTTGCACATGCCCCTTTGATTATGTCATTTTCCGCTGGGAGGTGTCAGCCGCTGCTTATTGTACTCCTCATACACTAATTGGGGGCAGAGGATGTGCAGATTGAGCCTTGATTGCTGCCTTCCCCTTTGCCTTCGTATCCTCCTCCCTCCCCTGTCCCCTGACACCCAGTTCCTCCCCTCTTTCACACACATGTATACACACACACACACACACACACACACATGCACATTCGCTCCATGCACAGTCAGGCGTGCATGCTCTGCCTCGCTCTCTGACAACATCAAACACACCGCAAGAGTGGGCACTGACACAGTTACGTGAGTTTTGGCGTCAACGCACGCCAGATTACAGCTCTATTAGCGAGTGTCACCCCACAACGACTGAGTGTGCTGCTTTTTCCTTCACACCCTGCCTCAATCCTCTGCTTTCAGTGGCCTTTTTGAGGTCACATGATCATGTTTGCAATGATGAGTTCGGGTATCAAACAGGAAAAGATGGATGACAAGGTCCGAGGCTGAAAGAAAAAATATAGTTTTTTGTTTTAGAGTGGAAGAGGTGGGTCATTTGCTCGAGCCTAGTTCTGCTGGAGGTATCTTCCTGTTAAAAGAGAGTTTTTCTTTCCCACTGTTGCCAGGCGCTTGCTCAAAGGGCTACCTTACCATACAATATAAAGCATCTTGAGGCAACTGCTGCTCTGATTTGATTTTTGTGGAGAAAAAAGGAATTTGAGTTTGTACCCTGATTATGTGCGCTCTGCTGACTCGTCATGATGTTTAAATGAAAATAGCAAGGTAATAAAGGGAAATCTCCAGTTTTTCCAGAAGTACAGGAAAAGATAATAAATCCTGAGAGTGTTTGTGTTCGTCCAAGTTTGTGAGCTCTGTGACATTTTCTCAGATTTGGCACAGGTAGTCACTCTGAGATGATTTGGCTGTATCCAGCTGCTCTGCTCAATTTGAAACAAATGCAGTACAGATACATTTATAGGCAAGCACTGAATGCTTGTTATGATTTTTAAGTCCTGTACATATATCCAATAGGGGGCCTTCTCTTCCTGCTACTAGGTAGCATCATCTGATTCAATGGTTGTTCCACCCTGTTGAATGGAAGCAGTGGGCGGTGTGTGGCCACTTTACAACAGCAACAAAAGTCTCCATCAGGGGGCAGGAGGCTGGAAAAGTGGTGTGGGCTCTAATCCATGTGGCTCCCCGCCCTCTTACATGAGTTCCATCTACAGTGTGGACATACACTATTTGGAAACACATTGGGCTACAGCTCTTAATCTTTAGAATCAGTGGTTTTCCTAGTACTTCTCCACATATGGTGTTATTTTTTTTTTTCCCACTGACTTTTTTCCATCTTAAAATGAACCTCTTAAAGTGACCACTAAGGGTTTTCAGCATAATCTGGGCTCTCTCTGTTTATCACCAATTATAACTGCTCCATCCATCTATCCATTTTCTTCTGCTTATCAATTTTAAGGTCATAGTGGGGCTGGAACCACTGTGGAGTTCTTCAGTGGGTGAATACAAATCAGATGAAAAATCAACCACATCCTTGTTATGGTCCTGTGTTTGTTACCCAGCATTTCTAAGCTTTTGAACTTTAGACTTATTTAACCTCCTAGGACCTGCCGTCCACATATGTGGACATCACATTTTGGGTTATTTAGACTAAAATACTCAATTTTGCTCTACATGGGCCTGATATCCACTTACGAGGACTGCTACTGTTCTATCAAAATTTTAAACGAATATCCTCATATGTGGCTCTTATTTTTCTTAAAAACAAAAATAAGGTAAAAAAAAAAATCTGGTAATTCTTTGTTTTTACATTCATCGGGCCCCAATCAGCCCAAATATCAAAGAGAAATTAAAAAAGCATGTCGTGGAAGAGTTCGGGTCTTAGGAGGTTAAAGATAATTTAAATGTTCCATTTGGTCCTTGGTTCATGTAATGTGTATATGTATGTTTAGTTCTTAGTTCTAAGTTGCTTTGCCTTAGTGTTCCCTCCATTGTGTTCCTTTAGCTTTGCTTTTAGTTTTGATCCCTGTGTCTTGATTTTTGTGATTAGGTTCATCTGTGTTTCAGTCTCCGCAGCTGTCGCCACTTTCTCTTATTACCCTTATGTCTATACATTGCCTCTACGTTGTTCTCCACGTTCTGCTGTTCTTCATTCCCAGTGTTCCCAAGCTCTGTTTTTTCCTAGCCGTAGTGTGTTCAAAGTTTAGGTTTAAAGTAGTTGTAGTTTTCAGTTTTCTTTGTACTCTGTTTCAACATTTATTCAAACCTGCCCACATTCTTCAATAAACAGCTCGCTTTTTGTTCACCTCAGTCTGCCTGCCTATGTATCATCTTGACCCACCAGCATCAGTTCTCAGTTTTCAGGTCAATATTTGTTTTAAAATCAAGAATAATCACAGGCAGCAACAAGCTGTTTTTAAACTTTTTAGGAAGCTCCAAAGTCCAGCTACTGTTTACCTACATCAGTGTCATCTATCTGAACTCGATATTCAGATGGGATTTGTCCAGATGGCGTTGGCATCAGCTACTTTTCCCAGCGCCACATTCGAGATGCCCTCTTAGATGTCATCGCATTTCGTGATTAATATTTTGAAGACTTCTAATGGAGTGTCAAGATTGAATGTGCACTTTTTTGGCATTTATGTTGTGGATGGTTGGAAGCCACTTTATGATTGTATGAGGGATCGCACACAGAGGCAGAGACATTTCAAAAGATTGTTTGCTGACAGCTGTATCAATTTCACCCCACCCCGACATATCAAGCTGAAATTGGGTCTGATCTGTAGTTTTGTGCCAATGCAGCTAAATCTCTCTGCATTGATGAATATAGAGCAGAACCACACATATTAATGGACTACTGGTTAAAACCTCCACAAAAGTGATGTTGTGCTTAAGTAATGTTGACAAATCAGAGTCGTGCTCATCCATTCACATATATACACTGCACCCAGCTCTTTTTTTAATGATTTGTAGGGCAGTATATGACACATTCACTGACAGGAACAAGCTGTGCCTGTCGTGACTGTTATTTATTTATTTGCCAGTCCCCCTTCCTGGCAGATATTTATTTCCTGAGCAACATCATGTAAAGCTGCTCCACAGTTTTAGACCGAGGCTGGAACCGGTGCACTCAGGCTGTACCCTCTCATCCCATTAACACCTACTTACTAATCTCTGCAAGCATACATACCTGGACTTTTAAAGGTGTACGTGGCACATAACTGATCTTTGGCCTAAATATCGGCACCTGCGTTAGGCTGCTGTCGAAGGGGGGGAAAGCATGGGGGGAGGTATGCAAAATTAATGCAAACACCTAAACAAAAGCGTGCTGGGTGAAAAATTACAACAGCACAATGGGAAAAGAGCAAAAATCTGTCCTTGTTTCAGCACTTCCTGTCCCATTTCACACCCGGATACAGAGATTTGCGTAACATTAATAACCCCACACTTTTGGAAGCAGCTGATTAGGGAAACAAACAATGCAAGTGAGGCATAAGGGAAATATCATGGCAAAGTGACACTTTGTTTGCAGGCTTCCTCTCCAGCTTTTCAGAAGCTCATTCGACAGCTGAGTTTTGCTAATTAGCAAACTGCAGGGACTTGATGCCATATCCAGGTGCTACAAATGACTAAGACAGCGAGCATTTCCAGAGGAAAGGGCGCAGTCTAAGCAGAGTGATGGCTCTGGCTTTGCAGTCTCAATGAACGAGGTTCTCGGGTGATCAGGCGAGCAGCTCCTTAGCTTTCAACACGAGTGGCCACAAATGAATGAGCACATAATGAGAAATACAACTTCACTTTTATCTCATTTGAGCTAAAATTTCATTTGGTGGCTTTTTTCTATTCAAACACAGCTCAGGGTAACTCAGGCATTAAAGGCCTTTATTATACTTTGAGTCTTTGCAATGCTTAGTGTTTATGCTACAGAGAAGCTTTGTTTTTCTATACGCCAATTCACATGACCGATTATATATTCTGCACCATGCAGAAGAGATTATCTAGGATTCAGATGGTTGCATTACATACATACAAATGCTTGTACAGTAGAAAGATTCGAATAGGTTTTTATTGTTTATCTATTGTTTGCTTCCACCAGATCTGGATTTGCCCACTAAGACTCCCCCACTCTTTGGTTTGGACCACCGGAGGTGAAACCAGGCTTGTTATTTAGGGGCTGAATTAGAAGAAAGGATGACGCGATCAGTGTACATCAGTTGTCTAAGGTTTACAGCAAAACTCACTTTGTGTTGCAGCCAAACAGAAATTAGAGAATGCACTCAACTCAAATCCAAAATTAACCACAACAAGGAGGAGGGCAGCTCATGCCCACTTTAAAGCGGCCGTTTGATGAACAAAGTGGTTGTTGCACCCACATCCCTAAATTTTCTCTGCGCTTACACGTGTGTGCTTGTGTGCAAAGCAGTGCTTGGGAGTTTAGTGTCAACTCTCCTACTGTAATTATCTCCCAGCCTGAGGACGCGAACATGATTGGACTGTGGGGATGGCGCGGCGGTTGATGACTGCATTAATGCACCTTAATTTTGTATCAGGAGAAGTCGGAGAAGAGTCACAAAGTGAAATAAAAACGAGCATGTTCGCGTTGGCTGCGGTAGAGTTTTCTGCTGTGCTCGTGGCTATCTTTTTTTACTGAACTGAAAACCTTAATACTTTGCATGTTTACTGCATCGTTTTTCTGAGGGATGTATCTGTAAAACAAGCAGCCGGGGAAAACTCACGGCAAAAAAAGCAGCATTTTCTGATTTCTGTTTAGTTCAGCGTAAGATATGGACAGGCTGCTGCCATTAGTAATTTGTTGTGCTTTAGTGTTTCAGCGTGCTGTTTTAATATTGGTTTCTAGAGGATCAAATGAGCTTTTAAGCATTATTAATATCTTATCTGTTTCTGCAGCTACAGGATAGAATATTATTGAAGTGAATAACCAAGATGCCCTGATAAAAGGGTACCTTTTATCAGGGCATCTTTTCATCTAGTGTCACAAGCAGCAGGTCAATCACCCGGTGAACTCTCTCTGCATCTCACACAAACTTGAATATCCACATTTTGCAGTGGCTGACTCTTTCACTTTGTTCCTTTGACTTTTCTTTTTTTTCGTGCCATCTCCTGTAACATTATACTGCTGTAGTTTTAGTAAAATACTCACTAACTTCTGGATGGATTTTTATGAAACTTGTGTAGATATTCACTCCACTCACATTATGATTTCTTAGATTTTCTTCTTGTGCTGCCCGCAGGTCAAGATTTGACATTGCTTAATATTTTATGACCAATTTTAAGCAAAGCTAAAACATTTTCAGCCTTGTCTGCATTTTGTGTCTCGAAAGGCAGTTAGCAAGTTAGTGTGAGTTACTTTAGCCAGAGAACGAAGCCCTCAAGATGGCTGGTGACCACCTGGCAAGTAACTGTCCCTAGGGAAAGGTAAGCAATCCTTGACTTGTTGCAAGTGGCTGTGGGAGGTTGTTGTTAGTTGCTATGAAATTTAATGCTAAGTTTCAGTAATGGAGGCCTAAAGATTAGTAAGAGGAACATGTGTACACCTTGACCAGAAGGCAAGTGGTTGAAAGTAGACTTCTTCCTGTTGCTAGCTTAATTTGGTCAGAACAACAGTGCTGTATTAAAAACCTCTTGTCTGTTAATCCTCAACAGCTGTAAAACTGTAAAATGGAAACTGTTAAAAAAAGGAACAGTCACACCTTTTGGATCTTGATAGTTTCACTCGTAAGGGATAAGTCATTCATTTCTGGCTTTTCCAAGTTTCACTACTACTCAGTGGTTTGTTAGCATTTGATTGCTGGCAAGTCAGCATCTTCCATGCAAGCTACAGGCAGCCTCGGCAATCTGCTAGCAACTACAAGAATGACTAACAGGGTTTTGAGTGGAGCACCGTCTTTACGACCAATTTCACTGGAAGCAACCTCCGCCAAGCATTTGATAAAAAGTTGAGGGAGTCACTGTTTTTGCAGAAACCTCACGTCTCATTATTCTGTTGTCATACCCAGCACACCCTCACAATTTTACAGAGTGATTAAGATATAATACTCAAAGTGCTCTCTGTTGTTTTGACCCCTCCACAGCCCACAGTCTAGTTAAACTTCTAATTAGTAGAAGGCAGCGGATTGATCCAAATATTGACAGTATCAATACCAAAGCTAGTATTGGTATCAGACCATTACAAGCATGATAGGATTTTTTCCTATCCTCAAAGGAGAGATTGGAATTTGCATAAGTAATGACAAACTGCTTTCCACTACATAAGCTGCCTTTAAATTAAGTTAAAAGTAGTAAATTTGCATTGACACTACTAAAATGGCCCTTTATTTACCTGGTATTGCAAAAATACCCACAATGTTTGTTTATTTGCTTGTTTTTTAATTTATTCCAATCATGTAAACAATATACAAAGTTCATTAGCAAAGAAAAGAAGAGAACAAAATGCTATACAAAATAAAGCTAATACATTTTAATATTGGTTCAATGGTTCAGATTCAGTTTTATATTGTAAAGGAGGGGGAAGAAGTGCACACTTATTTAATCCCACCCCTTTGCCAAGTTATCGGTCAATATTTAGTGAGCTTCCTTGCTAATATAATCTGTAGTAATAATAACGAACATATTTCTGATATAAAATATATATCGCATGATAAAATTTCCTAAACAGACATTCACTGAATCTCAACATGTTCCCTTTCTTTATAACTCATGAAGATCATATCTTTATAACTCTTTTGGAACTGCTTTATGTTTGGACATTGCTTCAACTCCATCTTCAAACTGTTCCACAGCTTCAGTCCACCCACAGAAACACAAAAGCTTTCTCTGATAGTGCGTACCTTCACGGCTTTGAAGTTACAAAAACCCCTTAAATTATAACTTCCTTCTCTCAAAAAAACATACTCTGAATATCACCTGGTCGTTCATGATTTGCTGCTTTGAACAGAATTTGTGCTGTTTGGAATTTCACTAGATCAATATTTCAGACTGCAAGAATAGTGAGTTTGTATGATTCCTATAACCTGCATTGTGGATGATTCTTGCCTTGCCTTTTTTTTTGAGGAGTAAAAAGTGAATGTAATGTACTCTTATAGTTATTGCCCCAGACCTCTGCACAATAGCTTAAGTAAGGTGAAGCCAGTCAACAGAATATGAAGTGATGTCCCGTCTAATACCCGCTTTGCATTTGCAGTACCTCACAACACTGCGTAATTTGTTCTGCTGCTGTGATACAGCTATAATCATGAAACATGAGCTGTGGGAATGAACTAAGACGGCCGTTATGATAAACCTAACCTGCTTAATGATGGACTCGTGGTCTTCGAAAACAGCCTTTCGATCAGGTCCTAAATTGTTATGAACCGCTCAACACCAACCTGAATGTAAACTTCATTACTTTGTACCAGCTCAAGTCAAAGTTCAGGCCACAGTGGAAAGTGTTGGCAGCCCTCTGACCAGTAAAAAGCTTTCACCCCACCCGCCCCTTCTTCTTTCTCAGCCCGTATTGATCTCTGTGTTGAGATGGAAGGAAGCTTCGATCCTTGATGCCTTCCTCTCCTCACACACGCTACATGGGCACACACTTTGGAGAAATATCCCTCACCGCATAAAGAGGAACCTTGTGGAGTGGCGATAGTGGAGCAGACAGTCATGGAGTGCCAGCGATAATGGCCATCTCCTGGCAGCCCAAAGAGCCGTGACGGGCCACCATTGCCTGCTACCAGCTCCCCGCCGCCGATAAGCACAGGGCAGGCAGAGAGACAGTGCGCAGGGCGATCTCTTTCTCCCACAGCATATTCTTTCTCTGCTTATGCTTGCCAGATAGCCGGCTTCACTGTGCACGCTGCAAGCTCACTCGGTGTATGCTGTTGATTCAGATGAATGTGTGCACCTGCTGAGTGCCGAGATTTCTACTTGAAAATACTAAATGGAGGAGACAGGAGAAAAGAAGTGTGTGTGTTTGTGTCGCATATGTGTGCACCACTAGGTGTGATGGGTACATTTGCTTGTTTATGTGTTGCTAAAATTATCCAAGAGCTTCTGTCCAAACAGGATTTTAAATCCGAAGAACTTGACGCGCTGAATACCTGCGCCCAAAGTTCGGCATCAGTTAAAATCAATTAAACTGTATTTAATCTGTAATTAATCAGTCATTTAGCGGTAGCCCGCTCTGACGCTGTACCCTATCATTCTGTCTGATTATTATTTCCTTTTTTTTTTCTTTTTCTTTTTTTTTTTTGCTCCCGAGCAATTTTCCTACCAGGTTCAATTAGTAAATCAGCCTGGAAAATGAGCCTGGATAAATTACCCATTATTGTTGTGAATTATAGTGGCAGTGTGATGACAGTTTCAGTCCCCTTTTGCCTGCTGCCTGTGTCAGCTTCCTGCTCTGTAACAGAGCTAAAAAATGTCACACAGACACACACACACAGATTCAGCAGTGAAAAACAGGCAGGGGGAATATTTGGTATGATTATCAGGGAGAGCCAGACTGAGCTAACAGAAACCTCACAGAGGAAAGGTCCTTTTCAGAGGCAGCTCATTTATTCTGATCGCAGTCGAATCTCTTACTCAGATTGCTTCTGTGATGATCGTAACTTGCATACTCGTTTGTACGCTCGCCAACTGACTTTGATTGTCTTTTCTTCAATATTTTTTTTCCTTCAGGTTTAAAATGCGACACGTTAAAATAAATCAGTGCTTACCTTCAACAGAAATTTGTGAGGTTCTGAATTTTTCCTCTAGTTGTAGAGAACCACACTTCTACAACTAGATCCTAGAGTTGCAATAACACTAGTTTGTACATTTTCATTCTTTTGCCGAAGCAACTGCGCATAGGAATATTGAATCTGTGTGTAAAATACAGAATTATTCCTTCACTTGAAATTAAAAGCAATGAGGAAAGGCTCTGGTCCTTCTCTGGCTGATTCACAACCAGTCAGTTATGAGTCGCCTCATCAACCTAACCCCATATCCCAGTGGTAAATGGACTGATTCTTATATAGAGCTTTTCTACTCTCCCGGAGCGCTCAAAGCACTTGATACAACATGCCACATTCACACAAGCACTTTGTTCTATGCTTTTAAATGCTTTCTAGCTAATATTCACCCACATTCATACTCCGATGGATGCATCAAGGAGCAACTTGGGGTTAGTATCTTGCCCACGAATATTTGGCATACAGACTGGGGGAGCCAGGAATCAAACCACCAACCTTCTGATTAGCAGATGAACACTACCTCCCGAGCTACAGCCACCCAATCAGACCAATCCAAAAAAAAGCTTGGTTACAGCCATGCATTCAACTTATTATTGCATGTGTGCAAAGTTTTCCTTTATTTTCTATACCTCCAAATTTTTCAGTTGTGAATTTTATTGTTTATATATATTTTTCTTCAATACAGTGTATACAAAACTGAATTCAGTCGCTGTGATGTTATCAACTTATTAATGGAGTACCCATTACAAGCCTCAAGTTTGTTACTTGAGATGGCACCGTATAGTTTTTATAGTTTTTTGAGTCAGATATGACCATGTTTGGATGACAGGCTTGAGTTGTAAGTTTTTAGCTAATAGTAGCTTGGTTGCAAAGATGCATTAATGGAATGTATGGCTAATTAATTGTGCACCATAGATGCACCTTAGATGATCTGCTATTAAGCGCACAGCAGGTCTTATTATTTGTCAGATATTTGCATTCAAAATGCTCCCAATTAGCTGCCTCTGTGATTGCCTCCCCATGTCACTCAAAGCCACCGCACTCCTCATGCAGACTTTATTCATTTATACAATTATTAAAGTCATTGTGGAGGAGGAGACACATACCTTATTTGTACTACTGTATAAACCAGTCTGTAAACATGCTTCTTTCTGCTGTACACTTTCTGTATTTTAATATGGGAGTCAGTGGGAACTTTTGAAGCCGGACTCAAGTAGGTATTAAAAGAACTGCTTCTTACTTTGAAATAACCTTAGAACTTTGTGTGTTAAGTCTATTTTGCAGTACTTGTAGATTTTTTTCTTTCTGTAACGTCCATTTTGAAGGTAAGACAGTGGTGTAGTGGTTAGCACTGTCGGTTGGTTCCTTGAAGGTCCTGGCTGGCTAGGGTCCTTCTGGGTACCCCAGCTCCCTCCCACAGTGCAAAGACATGTATGTTAGATTAATTGGTAACCGACTGACTGCTTTATTTTGAACCAGCAACACAAGTTTCCCACAAAAATCTGTATTTTCATGACACAAACGAAAGTTTGGTTGTATAAAGATGACAGATGCTTATTTATAAACATGATGCTTGAACTCAAACTGTCATATAATATGAAAAATGAGAAAATGTCATGCAGTGCATAGATAAGCAAGCTGTTAAAGTGGATATGTAATGTTGAATGATTTTAAAGCGTTTCCAATTGGTCTTTACCATCTTTGAAATCGTCTTTACATGCTCATCAGATTTGACGTGTGGATCTACAACTAGTCCTAAAGACTTAAAATCTTTGACTTCCTCTATTTCTTCATTCCTTGACTTGATTTTAAAATCTTTATGTGAGCTATGCTTTACTACATTTCCTGATAGAGACACACATTCAAAATTTTCTTTTTTCAGTTTTAAATTCAGTAAAAGATGATTATATTCCAGCCTCTGTTGAACATCATCCAAATATACCGGCTGAGTTTCTGCTGCCTGGCCAGGTGACTTAGCTGGTACTTATATAACACATAATCACAGTAAGAGGTTGCATGTCTCTGAATTTTCTTTGGAATTTCTCAGATGTGTGAGTCCCTGTGCTTGCTGCAAAGACAAACCATCCTCAAGACAGGAATGGAGAGGATGAATTTTGCTTCCAAACCAGGAGCAGTTTCATGATGGATAGCACTCCAGCTAATAGTTTGCTGGCATCAGGACAGACGGCAACAGGCAGGCAGTGTTCGAGGAGTGTCGCTTCCTGAGTAGAGAGCTTGGCCACCGCATGAGCCATGGCTCTGTCTAGCACTGCTGGATTGCTCCCCCTACTCTAAATGGTAATGTCTCCCTAGAGCAACACAGCATGGTACTACATATGGAGCTACAGCATGCTCACCAGTGGATGTGTGCTTCGGTGTGTGTGCACTGGCATGCGCGGCAGGACGGAGAGTCGCGAGCTTCGAGAGCAGCTGTGCCTCCTGCATTCAGCCGGTGGTCACTTCACCCAGTCGAAGTGGATCTCACGCACTGTTGATCCAATCACCTCAGCCGTCACGCGCCATTGAGCCAATCAGCTCGTACATCGCACTATGGCGAGTTTCGGCCCACCCACGAAGCTGGAGTGCGTTCAGGTTTCGGCACATGGGCCATTTTTGGCACCAAAATATATTTACCCTAACACAAGAGGAGAGACCTGAGCTCGCAAAGCTTATTCGAAGCTAAAAATAATACTTCATTGTGTTCCCAGCTCTTTTTACCAGGCATACAGCTGTTTGCTCGCCATTATGACAAAGTGTGTGCAAACAAACACACATATGCACTGAAGGGAGCTGTCATATTCAACCGTGTTAGCTGACATGCGCCATGATCTATGGTAATGAGAAACTAATGAGACCCTGTCACATATGAATGACTCATTAGCATGTTCGTGTTAGTGGCATCTGTGGGCCCTGGATGACAATCGCACACAGAAAATTAATGGAGAATCTGTTGACTTAATGAATCATTTTACCATCTATCCGTCCATCTGCCCGTCCACCATCCATATTATATCTTTCCATCTCCTTCTTGCTGTCTCAGCTTATCAGGGGCTATAAGAATAGGAACACCTTTGAGTTTAAGTGTCGTCACAGTGCTACAGCAGACTGTGTTTTAAATATTGTGATTCCAACTTTGTGCGTCAGCTCCAGTTTGATCACAGTGCTACACGAAGCCAAGCCAAAGTAATGTTTGGTTGGAAGAACTTAACTGGCCTTTGTCCATCTTTTGCACTTGATGGGTTCAGGTCAGCAAAGTTGGTCAGTCATCCACTGGTACTAGATTCCCATGTACAAGATATAAAGTGCTTGACAATGACCGATGTTGTGATTTGGTGCTATAGAAATAAAAATTTAACTGAATTGAGTAACATTTTGGCAACACATTTTACACCCAACATTTGATGGTGATGCAGGAAGAAGGACTCAACACTCTCAACTTCTATTTGGGACAAAGAGTCTTTGGATATTTATACACCCTGCTGTGTTTTGGTCTGTTTAAATTGAACTGTGGTTCGTTTTCCCCCTTGTCTGCGATTCGTTTGTACAGTCGTGAACACGGTTATCGCACTCTGCTGCGGACCAAAACAACTGCACAAGACCCTTTGGAGCAGGCGGCCTCGTTTCGGTTCCTAACAAAGTCCAGCGCAGATTGTTTATGTGATCCGACCTCGATCCGACCCAACTACCAGGTGTATGTTGCAAGTTTGAGTTAAACACATTTCTGTAGAAAGGTATGCTTTCTATTCTGGAGCTAGGAGCTAGCCATCAAACAAACATAAATTAGTCTGAAACACAGCACCTTCTTTCTGTATTTACATCTGTGGCTCCTGCCCCAAACACATCTGGCCAGTAATTGGACTGAACATTCTCACATGGTTTGTAGGTGGGTGGGTCGCTTAGAGTTCCCTTGGATTTTTCTCTGTGTGAAAAGAAACCAAATCATGTGAAAAGTTACAAGTTTACAAACTAAACAACTGATTCCCACCAGAGAAAACAAACTATAGGTATGAAAATGCTGATTTGCATATACTATATTTTAGGTCAGTTCTGGTACTGATATAATATGACTGGCCTACATTCAGTACAGGTTCTTTGTAGTATCACTAGTTATTTCTATTTCTTTGCAAACTAACTTGAGTAAAATTGAAGAAAATTAAATATTGTCAGGTGACCCAGTAACAGAGTGGACTATGTACCACATGCATCCAAATGTCTTAAGGAAGGAGGATGTGGTTGGATGTCCTGTGTTAGGCAGCTTACTGCTCTTCCATCCCCAGTTCTATTTGTTGCACTCTACCAGTGCTGTTTTTATCTTCTTTAAATCAGTCATTATGCGTCTGTTTTTGCATTGTAAACACCGTTGCTACTCCTTTTCATTGCTGCTAATTATAATGGATGGATCGTCTTTTGAAAGATTAAAATTTCAAGGTTAAATGTGACACAGCATGAAAAAGCCAGCCGACGACTGAGACTGAGAATCCCGGTCATGCCAACAGGAAGTAATGATGAGGTCAAGAACAGCTGGACATTATAATATTTGTAGTGCTGGTTAGCTTAACTTCAGCGCCTGCAGATATCTCTCAAAAACAGTAGTTTATTGAAAATATTCTGATGAATGAATTGCAAATAGCGCATCATTTTTCCTCATCCAACGAAACCCTGCTCAGTGCAGCTAAAAATGTGATCTGGCCAGTTAGCGATCGATGACTTCTTCTAAACCCAGAGAATCTTTTAAATCAGGACTTCAGTCTTTTACAAATGAGCAACAAGTGAGTATTCATCTATCTGCATCTCTGTTAAGCCACAAAAACTGAAAAGGCGAACACGGTTTGACATCTTCAAGTCCGAAAAAGAAATCAAAGAAAACAAACAAAGATAGATGCAGCCAATCTGTTTTTTTTTAATCGACTGAACTTCAAAGCATAACTGCTCTTTTCTGCCACTAAGATATGCGCTACATATATATCTTCCAACATCAATACCTGACCTCCATAATCTTTAAAGAAAATCTCTGTAGCCAAAATTCAAAGAGAAGAATAGAGAATAGAAGCTGCTTCACAGCTTTTGACTTCAGAATGAGTTGCTCAGAAGTCCTACAGGTTGTCTGCTTTGACTGTATATTTGTTAATAAATAAAGAGGGCTGGAATGAAAGACGCATCTTTGATCTGCAGTATACCTCAAAAGGTTCATTCATTCTATGAGTTATGTAGTTAGAGGTGGCCTCACAGGTTTCCCTTCGCTTTTGATATCCAATATCTTCCAAAAGCACCATCATTTGTATTGTGAAGAATTTCTATGGATCTGAAGACAGATGCTGTTTCTCTTTGTCCCAAAAGATCAGTGCTGGGCTAAAATGCTTCTGCCTCACCCCTCGCAATTTGGGATAACGTATGTGTGTATATATCCATATCCCCGACTCATTAAAACTCCGCCTCATTAAGTGGACGCCGAATTAGCTGCACGCACTTCAGCATTTTGAATTCAGGAGCTCACAATTGCTTTTGTTTTCTGCCTCACAGACGGCCACATTAGTTTCATGTGTTCCCTGAGCTTCTCAAACTGTGGAGCCGTAGAATTGAAGTTAATGAGTCACCAAAACCAGAGGCATGACTGAGTTAATGGCTAGTGGAATGCTTTAGCATTTCAAAACAAGGTCACAGTCCGCATGTGAGGCGATCCCCGATGGAGGAGCATGTGATCTGTGACTCAGCGCTGCTTTTAAAAAAAGGGTTGGGGGGGGGGGTGTCTGGTGGATGTGCTTTCTCCCCGTGCCTGGGCTGTAATGAATAGGATCTTGAAGGTGTTAATTTGGTGGCACAGAGCACTAACTGCCTCATCTCCTCCTTTCCACGGTGACAACAAAATACATCAGTTTAAACGAGTAAATTAGCCCTGTATTAAAACTTCAGGAAGCAAATGCCAATTAGGGTCCATCAAATGCAAATTAAATTAAAAAAAAAAAAGAAAGAAAGAAATTACCCTAGTGACATAAATGAAGCCTCTGCGGTCCATAGACAGAGAGGCTAAAAAGAAAGATGATCCTGGTGGGCAGAGCCGCATGAGCGGACTTCTCCAAAATCCTCAAACACCTTTGATGTATGTTGATTCATGTAGTTTGCTTTACAAATCTTTGTGTAGGTCAAATTGAAATGCCTATAGTATATTTTTGTGAGGACACCAGATTGCTTAAGAGGTCAAATTAATAAGACAGACTAGTTAAAAAAAGGCTAAAGAGGTTTTTGTTGTTTTTGCTTTCAGCTGATTGCAGGACTCCTTCCTCTAACTTTAATACAGACCTGCATCACTGCATCATCACACAGCATCAGCATCCATATGAGTGTTAGGAGCACAGAGATAACGCCAGCAAATTAGCCCGCTAGTGTACTGTGTGACATCACTGCGCTGTGTGCGTGGCAATGCTAAAGGTGGAGAGGGATGAAAAACAGATTTGCAACTTTGCAGCTCTCAGAAGACGTAGACATACTAGTTGCCAAAGTGTGTGCGTGTGTGTGTGTGTGTGTGTGTGTGTGTGTGTGTGTGTGTGTGTGCGTGCGTGCGTGTGTGCAACTATTATACAGCTTAGTATGCCAGCAGGCCATCTGTTGCCTGCTTAGCATTGGCCGACGGGGAAGGACAGTGAGCATGAGGTTGTCCCTCCTTACATTTCCTCGACAGCTAATGTCCCCCCGGCTGCTGTCTTGCTACGGCACACATGGCGACACCTGGCCATTGCACTCACTTCTATTTACAAAAGCACACGGGCCATACTTAAAAAATATTTGCACGGATACGCTGTAGCACAAGCCTCACATGTACACACACACAGAGAGGGTCTAATTGTGCCAGGTTTGGGCTAGGTGGGGGAGTTCTAAGCAGACGGGTGCTCTGTTAGGTCACTGCAGGTAGATGGAGTTCTGGCAGAGCCACAGGCAGACAGACACGTCTGCAGCCAGCGCCGGCCCTGCAGTGTGCTGCAGGCAGATGGTAATACACGGCCATGGGAATTATTAGAAAAGTGACAGAACAAAGTCTGATCTCAACACTTTCTTCACCTTTTTTCCTGTCCATATAGGCCTGCTTTTTACCTTATTTCTCCCTTCTGTTGACTTCTTCTTCCATTCCCCCATTACCACTAATAGCACCACTGTTTTGTAAGTTAACCTTTTCAAGAATGAGCACTGACTATTCAAAGCTGCTCCCTTGTGCGCCATTGATGTATGTGGTAGACGCAGCCATCAACATCAATCACATCCTCTGCTTGCAGCGGACTCAACACTTCAAAACGACAGGTTGGTGTCAGAGTAACTTTTCATCTTTAACAGCAGAAATGGTCAAATTAAGTCTTTCAGGAGGGAAGCCATTATTGCTAAGAAGTTCTCTTTACCTTTTCATACACACGTCCTTCCACAAAGAAAAGGAATCATTTCACATCAATTAAAGGATGGATCATTTGCCCTGTATTTACTATACTTAGTGTTAATCTTGTTTGTTTGCAGGCACACGTCACAAATTTATGTCCCCTTTTTTTGTGTTTTTATTTTTATACAGTTGCCTCAAGGTGCTTTGTATTGTAAGATAAAGGCCCAAACAATCATATGACCCCCTATGTGCAAGCACTTTGGTGACAGTGGGAAGGAAAAACTCTCTTTTAACAGGAAGAAACCAAAAGATATTATGTAATTATGTAATTGTAAATAATTATATAAATATTAATATAAATATATATGTTGGTGTGTTAAGTAACTGAACGCTACGTGTACATTGTTGATGATTTTGATAATTTGTCCTTTTACAAATTTATATATTTAGTTTTTATTCTGCTGTTTACTTTGAAATCTGGTACTGCACATAAAATATAAATAATTTTTAAGGATTTAAGCTGCATAGATGTGGATAAGCTTGGTAATTTGGGGAGTTTATGTAGTGAGTTTCATCCAGACTGACGATGCTGTCTAGGAGGAATCAGATATACATACATTGGCTACAGTCATTATAGTAAGATTACCAAAATGCCTGTCTCAAAAAATGTTAGCTTGTTATGTCATAAATATTAAGGTAAAATTTGTCCTGGGTAATGCTGTGCAAGGAGAAGATTTGTCTTCCCAATTGAAAATGCGCTGAAGAATCCAGTGGCTTTAATGTCCTTGGAGATTTGCACTTAGGACAATGAGACAATGAAGCGGGAAAGAGATAAAAGGCTTAAATGACAAAGTGAGACTGGGCCAGCCTCTTTTAATGATGACTCAGACTCTACATTAATCATAGAGGGAACATGCAAAGGTTTCCATTAGCTGGATCCTACCCCCAGATGTAAAAACTGTGACGATCCTGTTGGCTTAGCAGTCTGAACTAAGACTGAAGTACGATTTGAAAGAGATTTGATGCATGAGGTTTATGTTGTTGTCTCTCTGAACCCTGGAAGTTTATTTAAAGTCAAGAAAGAATTTCTGCATTGCACATTTTGCCTGAAAAGTAATTGCTGACAGTGATTTTGGTCTCTGTTGAAATAGCAGCTACTGTCAGTGGAAGGACATCCTGGCTCTCTGTGGTGCTTGTGGTTTCACGCAAGTGTAAAATGCTAATTTGTCTGTGAACATTGCAATAACATGCCTTTTTTTGTATCCGCAATAAATCCAAGCCCTACAAGCTAGTCTGAAAATGGAGTAGAAGTAGCAGAGTCTCCTTTTTTCTGAGCTCCCTCCAAGACCCCGGCAGTTTAAACTCTCGCCAGTGAACCTGAAAACGGCCCAAGGACTGTCGAGGCACCGCCGAAACACCCACAAATCCTGCGGCCTCTGTGAGACAGACACCAATTGATGTAGCCACAGCAGACAGCTCCCTCTGCTCCTCTGTGGCGTCCATTCTTCTGCTGCTGCTGGCTACCGAGCTGAGGGGTGGTGGCTGGCGAGGGAGCTGGAGTTTTCTAGCCCAGAGAGGAATAAATAAAGCACGAGACAATAGAGTCGCTCTCCATGGACTTCAGCCTTTGGGCGATGCTCCAGCCATACCGGCCAATTGCTCAAATGGAAATTAGAAGCAAGGAGACAGATTGTGAATTGTACATTTACTCTAGTCTGCCCGGATAGATCGATGGTGCAGATTCTGCAGGGCATGGCAGTCCAGTGACAGAAATTGGGGTGAAGAGAGCAAGTAGCTTGTTTGTGTGCCTGTGCATAGAGTTTCTATCTATGTACTTAGGCTTCCTATAACCTCATAACGGCCAGCAAGCTACTATCCAGTTACACATCCAGCGCTGTCTACTTTGTTACTTTGTTTCCCAGCAATAGCTCTTTCTCTTTTCCCCCCCATCATCTTTTCAGCCAGAGGACACGCAGTCAAGGCAGAAGCTAGAGAAACTGTCTGTACTTGCGGGGGTTAAACAGGGGCATTGTTTTCCTTTGTCCCCAGGCCAGAGAGTTGCTTCAGTCAACCAAGTGAAGCAGTAAACACAACCGAGAGCCCCGCAGAAGCTTTAAGGAGCGGCGCGACAGGAAAGGATACAAACACAGTCCCAATTAAAGACATGATAATGAGGGAGCTAGCTAGTGGAGAGCTTGTAATCAGCATTCAGTGGTCTGTTGTTAAGGGCCACTTGAAGTATCCACTGGGGTTGTGTACAAGTGTTTATGCCAAACAGGTGTGTGATTTTCTGTGTGCGAGTGTGTGTGGTAGGTGAGTATGCTTTAGGAGTTAAGGGAGGCCCCTCTGAGGTTGTGAGGGTTGATTTCACTTTAAGTTTAAAGAGAAGAGAAGACGCCAGTGATTTCTGAGCGCCGAATTCACCCGAGACGGCAGAACCACACACCTCTCGGTGTTTACCGCAGATCTTTATTTCAACAGCAGATCAGATCCGTAAAAATGAAGGCCCGGGAGACACGCAGACATCAGGCCGTGAGTGAGAAGAGAAGGAAGAGTGGGAGGCGCACGCAATAGCGCGCCACTCTGCCGTATTTGCCGTGCATACATCATTCCCGCTGTGGCGCAGATAACCTTCTGCCACCGTTATCTTCATGTGGAGAGCCCAGTGTTTACAACTCCTCTCGTGCCCACGTCACAGGAGAGAGTGGGGAGGGGGGGAAAAAAGACTCCCCTCCAATAAATTGCTCCTATCAGACCGAGGAATAAGTCGCAGTTGCTGCATCAGATTTAGTGGTGCCACTGGGCTCTAATGAATCCTCTGCGCCTGCCCCCGCGCGTCCACTGAGCCTTGGTGGCGAGCCTTTCCGATCGGCTGGGCTGCTCAGTGCAGTGCTATCGATAACGAGCCCTGGGGGGCTCACCAGCGAGCACGCCGAGGCCTGTAATGAAGGAGTCCAGGGCTCTGCAGAGAAAACAGCTGGCGTAATGAGAGGAGGGGAGCAGAAGCAGAGGTTGCCGGGGTGGCAGGGGTCAGTGTTCTTGCAGGTGCGGTTTGATTTATTGCAGGCTTGGGGAATTACTAAGGAGGGGCTCGATGTGAGAGATGTGTGGGTATTTGTTTGCATGTATGTAGGTGCTGCTTTCTGCGTGGGGCTCCGCTAAATAGGGCAGGGCTACCTTCAGGTGATGAGTATTGGTGGAAAAGGTTCTTTTCCATCTGTTTAAACATTCCAGACGTGACCAAACATTAGCTGTTTTCTCACACAGGGCAGCGCTGGAACAGATTCAGGTTTTGGCTCATTCTCTGTTGAGTCATCCCACCAGCAGCCCAGCATTATGTCACTGCTGTCTTTTCAAGTCACAGGCACAGTGTTGTTTAGGCTTAATGGCCTGATCAGTGATGTGCAACTCTTGAACGATTTGTTCCATCTTTTTTAGAGGATTTGGATTTACCCTAGTGGGTCGTAAACTGACTGATTGAATGAGCTGTTTAGAGAATTGTGAGCTATGTCGTGTTGATTGAACGCTACTGTAGGCTAGGATATAGTTAATCATTATCTGAATTAATGGACTATGAGTTGGCTTTAATGGCATTGCTACTGTTTTTCTTGGGTGTTTTGGCAGATTAATGGAGATCTGCGTTGCCATATGTCCAGACCCCAATAGTGTCTAATCTGTCAGCACAATAAAGTTCAGCACACTAGCATTAGAATCCTCTTTTTTTTTTTTTCCATAAAGAAATCATCATCATCATTGGTCATCCACATCCCTGCATGCACTAGCTGAACTGCTGTGCTATATGTACATGACTGGAATCAGACATCAGTAATTTTAAAGTACTTTAATTGGGTGCTGAAATTGGTCAGGTAGAGGGGTTGCACTGCAAATGAGTAAAAAGCTGTCAGAGGAATGATTTTTTGGTTTGTTCAGCCACTCAAAAGGCACTTTACTCCAGGGATGAATTGGTTTTGTATCAACACATAATAGAAAATTTACCAAGAACTAGTTTTAATTCGTATCTTTAGTCACTTTGTTTCTAGCAGCCTGCTGCAAAAACACAATTTGTTCCCATATCTTTAGTACCATCTGGAAAGTAACAGCTTGGGAACAGCTTCATTTTTCCGCATGACAATGATCCCAAACACACTGCCAATGCAGGAAAAGCATAGCTGGATAGAAGAGCATTCAGTGGAACACTATCAGTCATGGATCGGCCTCCCCAGAGCCCGGACCTCAACATTATTGAAGCAGTGTGGGATCATGTTGACAGAGAACAGAACAAAAGGCAGAAACATCCAAAGAAGAGCTTTGAAGCCTGGAGAACTATTCCTGAAGACTACTTAAAGAAATGACAAGAAAGCCTAAAGAGTTCGGACTTGAACGTGTTGAAGAATAAAGGTGGTCATACTAAATACTGACATTTAAGCTGATTAGAATTGTACAAACTCTGTTTTTGCCTTAAATACTGCATTTCCGTTTATGTTAGTACATGTTTCAGTAAATCCTACCCATTAACCATTTTGGTTAGCTCAGGACTTTTACACAGTATTGTAGCTATTGTTAAGTAAGCAGTTGACGTATAAACATAATAGAGCACACATGTACTTCTGCAAGTGCAAACCCAGAACTTACACAAGTTCAGCCTGGATGCTACAGTATAATTAGACACAAGCAAAGTAAATTTCTGAAATGTAATAATTGGGTCTTACCTGATCTAAAAGATAGTAGGAGTTAATAATAAAAACTAAAAAATATTCCCATCAACTCCAAAAGGGAGAAAAAGGTCACAGAAACTCAAAAATATTAAAGTAGGTAGAAAAATTAAGTTCAAATTAAGTTTGCACTCCTTAAAATTTAATTACGCTGAGCATTTGGGTTTACAGTGAACTATTGCGGTATCATATCTGGAGCATCTTGAATATTTCCCTGTCCCTAAGCAGATTAAAGCTTCTATTAAAATGTCATCAGCCTGCAGCTTGTACGGCCATGTTTTTTTTTTTTTTTCTCCACATAGAAGTTCTTATCGCTGTTGCTGCTGCTGGACTTAAAGGTCTTAGAGGCCACCGTGTTAATTTGAAAGAACTTTTGTTTATAGCCTTACCAATTTCAGACCATCAGATACTGTATCCGGTGCAATCACACAAGAAGCTGCAGCACAGATTTGCAGCACCGTTTGGAGTTTTAGCATTAAAACGTACATCTGTTTGTCAGTGTCATGTCATTAAAGCTAACAGGTTACAAGCATGGAAGCAGTAATTAATTTCACAATCACTATTAATTATCCTGATGCGCCCGTCTCTGCCATTGCTCTCCTTTTTTTGTGCAGCAAATATTTCTCTCGGCCCTGAATGAAAAGCGCCTTTCTAGTTCTTTCAGTACTCAGAGCATGAGGTGAAATTATACTAACAGATGATGAAAGAGAAATGCTTGATGCAGATGGATGTTCTGAAATGAGAACCATCGGGGAAATGGAGTATGTAGGAATGATCCAGTGAATTAGGATAAAATGGAAATCCATCTCCGTGGTTGTTATCCATTTAGCACACGCTGAATTGAAAATGGGTTAAAGCTTTAATAACCTGGTTAAATCCCCCACTGTGTGCTGCCAACAGCCATGCATGTTCTATTTTGACAAGTGTCAGCTTAGCAAATAAAATACAACAATCAGCCTGTAAACTTAATTACAGGAGGTTTATCAAACGGTCCCTCAGCTGCGAGGCGAGCTTGTCTCACGCGCTCGCTGATCTGGCCCTCCCTTTGCTTTTTCGCTCACAAAAGGGAGCACTTTGGTCTCGCTGCAAATCTGGCCAAAAACATAGCTAAATACACTTGTTAAAAAAAAGAAGAAGATGTGAACAGCGCCCACTCGAACATGAAGAAAGGCGCTTGCTTTTCATGCTGCTGAAGTGTCAAAAATACAGTAAGTGCATCCTCAGCTCAGTGAAATGTGCAGCCAGATCCAACAATAATGGCCCCTTTTGCAGGTCATGAGCAAACTTCATTTTGTCCGTCTGTCTGGAAAGATGTCAGTGCCACTAGGGGTTGTGGCCATGGCTCAGCAGGTTGTCGGGCTTCTTCTTTGCTATCGCTCCCCTATTGCACCTTAACTGACCTGCTCACAGGGTCGGGTCATAAAAGGATAGGCCAGAAATATTTACGATTGCCATGACAGCTCACAAATCTTTAAACCCAGGGGCCAGTCTGGCTGACCCAGTAATCTATGTGGGTCATTGAAGGCCAACGAGTATTAGCAGGGTCAAGCGAGCTAAAACTGGAAAAGTTTGATCTGGCCTTTGTGGTGAACTGTGCGTCGACTGTGGATTTGTTCACCGTGTGAGCTCAGAATGTCAGCACGTTTGTTGCTTTGGCTTCATTAAAGTCATCGATTATTCTGAGCTCGTGCAAAATTTTCATTGAAGCGCCAATCTGTATCTTGTTATTGTCAAGCACGCAAACAAGATTCCAGCGCAAAAAACACATCTACCATCCCATCCATTAGCTTTCACTGGCAGCGCTGCCCTTTTTGGATAAAGGCCACAGGACCATTACTGGAAATAAGAAATTGTTAATTAATCACAGCTTCCACACACATGGGCTTAGAGTGTGTCAACAATCATCTGAGAGCTGAGAGGTTTTTGATTTTTGGGGGGAAAAGAAAGAGAGAAGTTACCAAATATTAATCAAAGGATTTGGCGTCTGGAATAAATCTATGTTGATTGTATAAAATTCTCTGAAAATTAAAACTAAAATAAACTAAACTGGGCTTTTAGAAACTTTAATATAAAAATGACATTCATTAAAATGTAGAATGACTTAATAAACACTCATTTTCATTTGCGTTTTATTAACAGCCACTTATCCCATGTATTCCATTTTATTGATTTCCTGAGTATTTAATTTCCTGCATGGATTGATGCTAAGTGGTGGTTTTGATTTGTAGTGGGCATGTCAGTTTCTGTAGGTCTATGAACAGCATCCAGTGTAAAGCTGAAGAATATTGTGGTTGTAACTGATCCACAACAGTGAAGCCAATAGGCCAACAAGCACTTTGTTAAGAACTTCTATATATTTATAGCCATAGCACTTGTAGTATGGAGGACTAAAACTGCCATAAAAAAAAAATAAACCAAAAAGAAAGGAATGAATTTGGGTATACAGACTTTGTGAGTTTTTGAGACTTCTATACCATCAGTGTGTTGTTTTCCCCACTCGAAAACCAGAATAAATGGCACAATACATTTTTAAGCAGTAGATGTTAAAAAATGCCAGATGTAGCAAATATGAAACAAATTGAAAATAAAACATGAAAATTAATATTGATTTATTTTTTTTGTCAGAAGGTTAAATAAACACTCCATAATTTAAGGCTTTAAAAAGGACAAACAAGTTTTTGACACATTTCTTGGAGATTGAGTATCGCAATTTCAGGAGCGGGACCACGCCTCCGGTTCTCATCTATATAGGTTCCCCCAGTCCTACAAGCTGTTCATTCTCGTTTATGTGCCCCACCCTCCCTCCCCTTTTCAATTCTTTATCTTCTTCACTTCTATTTAGTACATGGGGATCCCCCCAAGAGTTCGCACACTCTGTTAAGCACACTGTTGATTTATTGATCTCCGTTTGGCATTGCTTCTATTTCCTACTTAATTTCTGTAGTTTCTTGTGAAAATTATGAAAGTATTTTTGTTTCTGTATGCAAATGGAGGGATTTCTTTTAAAATCATGTCATAGGGTGAATACAGCGTTGATTTATTAAAGCCAGACTTGTGACAGAAGGCTGTGTAGGTATGAAGATGCTAGAAATATAGCTTAACATTTTGCAGTCATTCAATACTATAAAATTGGAATGTTAATTCATTTATTTCATTCATTTATTACAATTAATTTATTTTAGGCATTTTTGGTCCTCCATATTATAGTGCCACTTTGTCAGTCTTAAGCCACTGCATGCATTTAGTGTAGTTATGCATAACTATAGCATGTTCTTGCCTGCATTTGAGTGATGGAAATCCCCTTTAGACGTTACAAGCTGCAGGCGAGGTTGCTGCTGCCTATTTGAAAGGAGTGATACTCTTCCAGAGGCCGATCCAGCAGGGAAGGAAGCTGCCATGAGAGAAGAATGCATGGGACAAGACCCAGTTTCTATGGAAACAAAAGAAATCTAAAAGAAGAGTTGGGAGTGGAAATGGGGGTGGGAGATGACAGAGGAAAGAGGAGGAGAATTAAGATGAGGAGGATGTATTGGAATGTTTCTGGAGACAGATGATTATGAAAGGAGGTATAAGAAATACTACAGATCGGAGCCTCCCCTGTGGTAGCCAGTGTTATTTATTCATCAACTGTATGCATGCCATAACAACCCTTACAACTGCAGTTCGTGGCTCCTTTCATACCCAAACAACAAATCAAAGTATGTGCAGAGCTGATATAGACCTAGCCCGCATCTGCCTTTGCTTTGAAACATATTTCCGAGCTATAGTTCATCATTATTCCGAGCGAAGCTTTGCTGTGTTAAAAGCCGGGGTCTCGGAGTGCTCCTTCATTCCCTCTGATCAATGAGCGTATGCACAACAAACGTGCACAAACATACGACCAAGACCAGCCAAAACTGCCATTCACTGCACCTCCAGGCTGCAAGGAAACAGATTTTCTTAAAAGCATGAAAAAAAGAAAACAAAACTGAGGGAAGAAGGACTTCATACAACAATGAGAGTGAGCAGGCTCGGTATGAATAATTAAACAGGCTGTGCTGTTGATAGCGATGGCAAAACCGCAGCTCATTAACACTGAAAAGTGAGACAAGGGGTGACTGGAAAACTGAAATCGTACTCTCTTTTTTATTGATAGTCAAAGTTATTTTAGCCCCTACAGTGTAAACAATAGCAGCTACAAAGTGCACTGTAGACAGCCAGGAAGTGCTGAAGTTACATATGGTTACTGTCTTCAAAGAATGCAGCAGACACCCATCTTGCTTTTGCACAGATACACACACTTGCTCCATTGATATATATGTTATCAACAAAGCTGCTAGATTGCTGCTTTCTTCAAAGCTCTCTACAGGCCCGGATGGCACAGCTCATTTCCAATGCTAATCAGAAATAAAGAGATTGTGCTCTCCTGACTCCTTTCTGCGCTTCCCTCAAACAATTGTTGCATTGCATCGGAGCCGCCCAGGATGGCCATTGTCGCCAAGCCACTGTGGCACAGCTGTAGGAGCCCGTGTTGTATCCCCACGCGTGGGCCAAGAACAAACACTATTATCAACACCACCAGCGAGGGTAAAAAATAAAAGCATGCACTGGTCTCTCCAGTGGATTTGCTCGTTTGCATCTTGTTACATAGCAAGGACTTCATCTTTAAATGTTAGCGCTGGCTTTTACTAATGATTGTGTGGAAACAACCTGCGCTCAGTCACCAAAAACAAAGGGTCGTCACAGTCAGCTAACTCAGCACTCATCCACTAGTGACTGCATTCAATTAAATGCAAAGTGGGAAATGGGAAAACAAACAACAGAGGTAACGTCAGAACACACTGTGATGAGTGTGTTCGAAGAAGTGCTTTTAATAAAGCGAGCACGGAAAAAGATAATCCACCTTTGCACCCGAACGAAGTGGTTTCACACATTTCCTGTTGAGTATTTTGATGTAAGCAGATCAGCCATAGTGTCGTCTTGTTTAGAATTTAACGTCCATTTAGCAAACCTTGGGTCACGTGTACCGCCCACCTACCCACCCAGCAATTTTTGCACACCATGTGCTACCCGAATGCCAGCAGCAGGACAGTGTGTTTCGCCATGCTGCAAAAAACTCCTCTGAGAGACACAGTCCAATACATTGATTGGGCCACCTGATTAAATTCCAATCCAGCATTTGCAGGACTCTGCAGAACAAATCCAACGAGAGTCCATTTCTCAACACAAAGGAGCAGATGCTACTGTCCTAAAAAAACAAACAAACACAGGACCTCTAGAGAGTTCCTGAATCTGTGCCATCATTGTTGAGACCTGTTCTGGCTGTAAAAGGGGAGACTTAGAGAATGCATAACTATAAAAAAGTACACATTTAATATTATAACAGACATTTTTTCTGTGTTTGACTTCAAAGAAATAATAAGTTATTCCAAAATTGACTCAAATGCACAATCAGTACCTCTAACGAATTGCAATCAGTACCTTCAAGGACATATTCAGCCGTTTCTTTGGGTAAGCATATTCATTGCCTTGACATAAAGAACAGAATGCTTTATAAGGAGTTTTCAGTGTAATTTTCCACTATTCAGAGAGTGCAAGGTAATCACATTGTGGAACAGTAGCTGCTGTGGGATTTAAAAGTGAGCAAGACTTTATGCAAAGTTATGTTTAACTTAACCTGTATATAAAAAGGGACATAGACTCAGGGCCTAAGTAGGCTTATCCCAGCTGTCATGGGGCAAGAGAGGGAAGTGCAACCTTGACAGGGTGCTAATCCATTGCAGAGCTAACACAGACCATCCACACTCGCATTCACACCTACAGCAGATTTAGAATCACCAATTAACCTAACATGCATATCTTTGGACTGTAGGAGGAAGCCAGAGTACCCAGAGAGAACCCACACAGGCACATGCAGAACAGAGGAAGGCCAAGAGGAAGCCTTATTCCTCTGAAGCAACAGTGCTAGCAACTTCACCTTGGTGTCTGACGGTGGCAGCAGAAAGTTCAACTTCTATAGAAATGTATGAGAAATGTTTTACTGCGGGAATTGTTTTTAACAGGTTGGGAAACTGTGTGATGGAGAACTTTCCACTTTTAGATGACCCTTGAATCTGCAAATATAGAAGCCAAGTTCTCAGTAGCACGAATGGCAACACCTGTAATGGGCTTTCGAGCATCGACATGCCCACATCAAGAAGAGAAAAGTTGCAGCGCTGATTTGCTTGCTTCCTGTTTGTCATGAATCTTGGCAGAGTGTGGGTACTAACTGGTAGCTTCTCAGATGGCAGCCTGTCACCCACCACCACGGTATGCCGACTTACAGTGTTTCCCAGCAGCCGGCCAGTGGTGATTGTGGCACACCGGTGGTGTGCTATCCACAGCACAGGAATCCTGGTGGGAAACTCTTAGCAGGCTGCCAGCTGACGGCCACCTCCAGCTTCTGCTGCTATGACCCAGCTGTGCGTCAGCCCAGTCCCTCTCACACCCTCCCCACCCATCTCTGCTGTACAAGTGCCCCGCTGCTCCGCTCCCACTCTCCCGGTACTTTGACGCTACCCTGCTGACACGTGTCACCTTTTGTTGCACATCACGAGTGGCAGAAAATTGGCAAAATGGAATGTGAAGCAATATTGGGATGAAGCTGTGTGTCCGCTTGGTGCCAACACTTTGGCCTGCATTTATAAGTCATTTCCAGTTGGCTATCAGATGGGTGCACATATTGACTGAACTCTGCACTGTCCTCTGCAAAGGTACACCGGGAACCAGTGAACGCGGGAACCCATCAAAGTTTAATAACCTAGGATCAAACAGACGCTGATATATGACCTGAGAGCGTGTGTCATTAACTCGAATGAGCGGATACGAGAATCGCGGGGGCATTTTTACGAGCGTATCCAACGCCCCTCCCTCCCCCCCAAGCCTCCTTTTCTGATTTAGAAAGCTGACATGACTCAGTTGGCTCCGGCAGTCCATTAAAACAGAAGTACCTGCGCCAGAACTGAGCTGTGATATCCTCCGTCTCCGCTTTTTTTGGGGGGAGGGTTTACAGATAGCGCCGGATGGGAAATTGCGATAATTGCAAGCGTGTTTTGAAGCATTTCTGTTGACTTGCGAATTATTTTATTTGCACACAAACACCGCCGAGTCGGTACATCTGCACAATGGCAGCGCTTATGACATAGACTGTCACTTTCCTCACGTCCCAAAAGAGATCTTCTTTTTTTACCCTCCTCAATTCACTCATTTATATTCATTTCTCCCTCTCTCTCTCTCTCTCTCTCTCTCTCTCTCTCTCTCTCTCTCTTTTTCCTAAAATTTCCCCAGATTCAGTTTAATCAAATTCTGCTTCTCGTGTGAACATTATTGAAAGCATTTCATTTGCCAATTAGCCAGCTGCTCCCCAGTTAAATAATGAATATGCTAATTCTAAAGCTTGGGGATATGTTGTCTTTTGAGTTACAGAGGCAACAATTATCCAAGTCAGGGATACTCGCAGTGGTGCACTGTACTCTATGTAGGCTTGTGTATGACTCTGATTGCACCGTGTTTGTGAAAACCATATCTCATGTTGTGCGTTTTTATAAAGGACAGTGTGTTGAATGTCTTGTGGATGCATTTGCTCAAATATGGATTTTGCCTTGGGGGGCTCTAGTTGTCACTTCAGTATATACAGTGGTATAAGATGCGTTCAGGGGTAATGTTCTAAAGGAGCACTCTCCCTCCATGCATATTGATTTGTTTGCTTACCTTTATGGAGCACAGAGTGCATGCTGCTGACAGTTCTAATTGAAAGCCATGCATAGCTGAGCCTGTGTATGGATATAGATACTCGCTATTATCATCCGTCACGGCGGGGTGGAGTGGGGTGGAGAGTTGGTGTTTGAGCTCAGTGACGGATCCTTCTTTAATGTGTTTACTGCAAAACTGCCATACAAGCAGTCATTCAACACTGTACTCTAGTGCCACATGCAGATTTTGCAGACTATTAATTAGCCTATTAAACTGTCACCTACTTACCGTATGCGCCAGCTAAAGTGCCTTAAAGCTTCTGTCAGTACGCGAGGCATCTATCCAGTCATCCACAACTTAATGCAAATCAGTACGTTTCCCACAAAGTCAGGTTATTCATTTTTTTTCCCCCTTTTACATTATTTTGTTTTCAAAGATGCAGCTTCAAATTAAATAATGAGTTGACCTTTCTCTGCGCTGCAGGAGGTGTTAGTCTCAGATGCGATTTCACAAACACCCCCTCTAGATGACGGTTGAAAAAAGGAATTTGGTTTACACAAACACATTGCACATCCCTTTTTTTTTCCACGATAAGATATTCAAGATGCTTGCTTCATTTGCAACATCAAACACTGATACCGTACATATTACGTCTTTCTTATGCCTCGTGTCTGAATGCAATCAATATGGAGCACTAAACAAAAAAGTGCATGCCTAGTAAAGCATCTTTTTGAAAAGAAAAAAAAAAGAAGCTAATCAATAAATATCCATGACTAGCTTTTTAAAAGTGAAGTGCAATATTCAGGAGTGTTCTGGCTAATATAACAGACCTGGTTTACGCTCTTCAAAGTCACTGCACTTGCATGATCATTTGTCAGAGTGGTTGTAAATTATCCATTAACATAATTGATTCCTTTATCAGTCCCTCAAAAAAAGGTCCTCGACTCTGAAGCTTTGCTCTTCTGTTAAATGCTGTATACAAAGCAGACTTTATCCTCTAAGATATTTGTTGTTGTTTTTTTCAATCAAATTATCTAAATGTCTGTTTGATAAGAGTCTGTGAGAAAGTAACCGATAGATTCTCAGGTATTTGGCAACGGCATCGCAGCCACAGAACTTTGCTTCATGGCCAATACCTGCAAAACCCAAACACAGGCAACATCTTTACATGCTACCCTTACATTGCTGTGCAGAAATCTTGAGCCACCCAACCACCTTTCCCACATATTTATTGCACACAGGCAAGCTTAAAAGTCAATATTTGTTGTGACCACCTTTATTCTTCAACACAGTCTGAACTCTCTTAAGCAGCTTTGTTGTCATTTCTTTAAGTAGTCTTCAGGAATAGTTCTCCAGGCTTCTTGAAGGACATTCAAAGCTCTTCTTTGGATGTTTCTGCCTTTTGTTCTGTTCGCTGTCAACATGATCCCACACTGCTTCAGTAATGTTGAGGTCTGGGCTCTGGGGAGGCCAGTCCATTTCTGATAGAGCTCCACTGTGTGTTTTTCTCTACAGGGATACTTTTACTGCACTGGTTTGACAAGATCCCCAACACCACCATCTGAAATGTTGCCCCAAACCATGACAGCGCCTCTCAGTTAGGCTAAAGGGTTTTTTTTGTTTGGTTTTTTAACACATACGTCACTTGTATAGTAGGAGGATTTAGGTTATTCTGAAAACTATGAATGAATCTGTTACTTTTACCATTGCCTTAACTATGCTATGTTTCTAAAACATGTCTAATCTGAGCCTCCTAAGAGCTAGATATAAATAGAGTTTATAAATAGTTTCCCAACATTGCATAATCTCGTATTTTTAGTTTCAGACGTTACAAGCTGTTTTATGATGTGGCTCTCAACCTTTGTCCATTCAGGTTATGACAATTTGCCCTCTTTTGTTATAGCTGCTGTACAAGTGTTGCATGTGTCATTGGTAAATGACCGTCAGTGCCACTGATCCACTGTTTTTACCCCTTGACTCCTCGGTGAAATGAATGTGCATCTACGGTACAGGGTTCAGCGAGAACGGCGAGGGAGAAAGTTTTGAGTAACATTTAGACTGGCATGACTTGACTCAGTGGTGGCTGGTCCTGGCATTCTAAATTCCTCGTTGGCCAGGGCCACAGTGACAGTTGGTGTCGGCTTCTGTCACAAGCGCTGCATGGGCAGCCACGAAACTGTCAGAGAGCAAGAAACCGAGAGAGCGAGAGAGAGTGACGGAGTGAATAACAGAGAGACATGATATCCGAAAGGAATCACACAGAAAAAAGGTGAGCAGACAACTCATTGCACAACGAAGCAAGAAAAGGGAAAAATGAAAGGCTTTGACTTGAGTAAAATTAAGGGTGATGGGTAGAAAGGGAAATAGAAATACAAAAGTGTGCTGGAGTGGGAGGAATTGGACAAGCTGAAAAGCGAGTAATAAAGGTTGAGCCTTTGAATCACTGATCTTAAGATCAGAGAAGAGAATGACATTAGCTCGGGCTCTGATTTTTCTTTTGTGTGGGGAGCCTAATTGAAAAAAAAAATACCTCATTTTCAGCCTCGTATTTTAATGAAAAGCCAACATTAAACTCACTCTACCTAGACAGGATATAGTTGTTTATTTACTGCATTCCTTTGCTTTACAGCTGTGGAAGCTGTACAAAAGGTAAAGGCATTTAAATTCAAAACCATACGGCTGCACAACTTACTGTAATGGCGCATCAAATCCTACCTTAGCAGCACTGTGTATTCGTCTCCAGTGTCAGTGTAATTGGGATTTACAATCCAGTCCAATTCATACTTAGATTGAGAGCACATCGTTATCCCATTCAGCTGTAAATTTCAGAAAATGAATGTAATTTGGTTTACAATGTGGATCATTTAGCAGAAAATTCCAGCCTTAATGGTCTGCATAGTGATTGTCACGGGACTTACCCTCCCAATTAGAGAGACTCTTGACCTTAAACCTTTGAATTTCATCGCAGTCCAGGAAGGCAGAAGATGGTTCTGCTGTGCCTGACTCCACCTTGTGTAATCCCCCAGAGCCTCCTCTCTCTCAGGCCTGGCAGGAGCCGCTGACCTCTCCTTTGTGACTGAATTAAACCACGGGCCTGAGATAATGGCCGTGTCACAGCCACCGGCAGGATGTGGCAGGAGAATAATCAGCCCACCACCGTGCCATTTCAATCCCAGCGGCAATGATCGCTTCTGCAAAGAAGAAGAAAAAAATGTAAAGAAAACACATTGCTCGGCTCATTCACCGGCACGCATGAATGAGAATTAAAGATAACATCCCTTAGAGGTGTAGCAGACAGGCACACCTCAGTGATCACTTTAGACGTTTCCTTCTTGTTTGTGCCAGAGGAGGGTTTTTTTTTCTTTTTTTATTCCTTTCAATCCAGAATCTACATTAACATGAAAATCATCATCATATTTAACAAGGTGGGGATTTGGATGGCCGCTATTTGTGTTTGTTTTACACATATTCAGAAATCCCGCATCCTATCCTCTTAAAACGTTTAGGCAGATATAGCTGTGACATGTTTGTCCAAAGTCTTTTCTTGCAGTCGCTCTTTGAGAACGTACAATTGTACTTTGGGGCGGTCTGCGTGGCTGAATTGCATATTGTCAAAACTGAGCATCATTGGCCAGCTGAGACCAAATAACAGTTTCTTTTCAAAGAACACAGAATAGCTCCCAATTGGGGTTGAAAGCAAAAAAATGCGGGCATCTTTTTGCCAGAAGAAAAGCAGAAATGCAAATCTTTGTTTTGTGTCGTTTGCCTGTGCTGGAGCTGTTGCTCGAGCACTGTGGATGTTTGATTTCGATCTACAGAAGTGAACGTTTTTTATGTTCAAAATCACACTTTGTTCAACCCTTGTTCCCAATCTGCTGCTCGTTCCAAAGTGGAAACTTTTTTGGGGGTCGATGAAACCCGCATCCCTTGTGTGGTGGAGGAAGCTTGTTCCGGATATGAAAAGCCAGGGTCACTTTGTGACAGACGCAGGCTAAATTTCAAGCAAGCGAGCCCCTTAATTAAGCCAACAGATGTGTTTTGTTGCAATCGGGAAGCACTGTGATGATGCGCCTGCTTGAAAGTACGCATAAAAAAATCCACACTTGCCATTAAGGTCAACACTCGCTCTGCTTGTGTTCACCCACCAAGCTTTTAATCACGTCCCGTGTGAATGTTCTGATGTTCCGCAAATACATAGTGTAGGTGCACTAATGAGCTGCTGTTAAAGATTCAGCTCCCGGTGTGACAAGTCTGCTAGCAACCACCCACAGTAACCACTGTATTATTCCTCTACGCCGTCACCTCATATGTGCATATCCCCTTTGTGTTCTTTTGCAATGAAAAGTGAACCCAAGCTAACCGGTATTTTAAACTGCCGCGACTGGTTAGCTTTAAAAAAAAGAAAAATCAGTGTTTCGAAATGGCCTTATTCCCACATTAACAGCTGGCAAAGAGGAATGGCTGAACAAAGGAGCGGATTACTTCTATTTTTATTTACCTCTGCTTCTTTCTTAGAGAGCGAGGAGAATGAGTGGAGAATGGTGGGAGAGTGGCATCAGCAGCGAGCCGCTCTCTCGCTTCATGCTTTAGTGAATCTGACGGGCAAAACGCCTACATACCTTTACTAGAGGGCTCTTCCTGCTGACAGCAGCCCAACGTAATTCTTGGTGTGTTCAGACTGCTGTTCCTTGTCGTGACACTCATCCTCTATTTGCATTTGCCTGCTTGATTGTCTCTTCTGAAACTGTTTTTAAGCTTGTGAAATAACACACCTTAATGTGCAGGATTTGACACAATGAGCTCTGTTTTTCATGTTTTGTTTTTTTCTTTGCTTATTTGTCTGCTGGACTTTTGAGACTTCCTCCCAGTGGCTCTCCGAAATCAGATAGTGCCTCCAAGGCCTCCAGGTCTTATAACTGAATCACTCTTCGCCAAACTCAATTGAGTCGCCTCCTCCCACAGAGGCAGGAAAAGCCTCCCACTGCACGTGGGTTCCCTCATCTCAGTGTACTTATACAGGGGCTGGCGTAGCAATGAGGTGAACTCAGTCGACCCTCTTCAGAAGATCAATATGTAGTGTGTGTTTGATGGCAGGGACTTTTTGAATTTCAAAGAGCTCTTCATGATCAAACCCTTCAACAACATATGCTGGGGTCCATTATCTTGAACACCATGACGTTAGTCATGAATTTCCTATATTATTTGCAGAACATAAGAAAAAGTTCCATTTTCAGGGAGGAGGCCGGCCATAGAAACATTGAGAAACACTGGTGATTGAGTGAGGCAAGTCAAAAGAGATCAGAGAGCACAGTCTTCAGTAGTGGCATGGAGAGGTGCGCTCAGAACTTTGTAATTATCTAAACCTGGACCTTTCCGCATCCAGCAATATTAGTGAAGTCTGAAGTTAGCCTTTGCCATCAAAAACAATACTTTTTCACCTTTTAGAAATTCAATGCACTATATACTTTTGCATGCCTTTGCCAAATCCCCTGAGATCCTTTGTCAAGTCATTTCCATTTACAAGCATAAAGTGAAACCTCAGATGTGCCCAAACGTCACACAGAGACAGTCCAGTCTGTCAGAAGCCAGAACCTACTTGCTGTGACGGGACAGTGCTAACCATTGCATCAGTGTACCACCTACAATATAATTGCATGCGCCAATGAGGTTCTGTTTGTTTTGGGGAATGTTTGTGTGCATGCAGATGTGTCATTATGTCTGTAAACATGGATTCTGATAAAACTTTAATAAACTTTCATTTGGTGTACAAGTTGGTCCAAGATCTTCAAGGTCAGCCTAATGATTTAATGTTCGAAATTGACAAAAAGCCTCATAACTTAGAAATTATGATTCTTACAAGTGTGGTATTTTCATCATATTGAAAGTCCCTTGTAAAGATTTAGAATATCAGATCAGAGATTGTATTGACAACATATAGGCATATGATATGTGGGGATTCTAAATATCACGTTACTTTGGACCTCTGACCTTTTCTTCAAGGTCAACTGAGGTCAAACTTTCATAAAATGTCTTTTATAAAAGTGGTGCCTGCATTTTTAATGGCAACAATTATTTTATGCTGACTTTCTTATGGCGATTGCAATTACAAGTTAGAACCCTTTAAATACATAACACATCTTATTTTAATGGAAAACAAAATAAACTCAATATCAAAAATGTCTTTCACATGATAATCATTACTACACTTAAACAAATGTTACTAAACAATGACTTGAGTGCTACACATATACTATAGCCCCTTAAAAAATATAATAATTATACTTAAAATTATGTCAAGTATTGCACTACAAAATTCTTAAACATTAAAAATATTTTTAAAAAGAATATATGCAATATACAGTATGATTCATTTAAAACTGAACACTGCCCAGAGACTACCTTGGTGGAGGTTTGCAGTTGTTATTTACAGTAAGTGGTGGATTAATGGATGTAGTTAGGGAGGACACACAGAGGATAGGAATACTGTGAGATGGAGGCAGATGATCCTCTGTGGCCACCCGTTAAGGTAAAAGTCAAAAGAAAACGAAGAAGCAGAACTCTAATGGGATTAGAGAATTTAAGAACAGTAATGCAAGTGATTGGCTGGGTGACATACTCACAGGTTTGTCAGTGTAATTCCTGGTCCTTCACATGTTAAGCCATCCTTTAGCTAAAGTCAGTTGCGATGACCTTGCGTGTGATCATATGTGAGTGAGTGGTAAATGGACTGGTACTTTCTATTTTCACTCAGCACTCAGACTATTTTCAGAGGGGGCATTCATTCATTCATACAAAGCTTTACACTGTGCCTTAAGCTCTCTTTACCTATCATGCAAACTGTCACACTTCGATAGATACATCGGGGCTAATTTGGAGTTCAGTGTCTTGCCCAAGGACGCTTAGACACATAGACCGGAGGAACCAGGAACGAAACCAGTGACCTTCCAATTAGAAGATGACCTCCTGAGCCACATACGCTCGCCGTCGCTAGCCCGTGTGTGTATGTGTGTGAACATATGACACATTTGTAAAGTCTTCTTTAGAATATAAACCGTGTAATAGAGGAGCAGGCCATCAGCCCTGTATTGTGTTTCAGGCAAATCTGACGTGATTAGCTAGTGACGTCACTTAAAAACGGTCCTTTTCTGTCGACTCCGAGGGCGCAGTTTGGGAAGTTCTCAGTGAAGCATTGCAAAGCGACACTAAAGTGACAGCACTGGCGTCTCATGAATATATATTTAATTAGCTTGTCTGTATGCAGAAAAAAATGGTTGGTCGTTATAATTGGCCTTATTAACCTGATCATTTGACTGGAACCTTTCTGTCTTGATGGATGACCTTATTAATACCTAAAAGAAAGCTGCCACATTCCTCAGAAAGAAAAAAAAAACTCACTCAAGCGACCCATTTACGGTGTCAGCGATGCTCTTCTTCTTCTTCTACCTTTGTAGTGCAATTTTACACCTGATCAACACATCATTAGCAATCTAGGCTGGCATACAGACTGACGAGGTGATGGATTGACACCTTGATTGTACTTATCCGAGCATCGGTTTTAATTAGAAGTTTCTTGATTGACACTGTTTGAGAAGTTTTTGGCTTTTTTTGTATAATAAAGTGGAAAAACTTTTTTTATCATGTCTGGGTAAGGTATGAATATTATCCCCAATCCTTAAAGCGCACTGATGCCACCATGTTGAGAAACAGGTTGCAGCCCGATGAGAAGAGAAAGGATAAAGGAAGGAAACAGAGGAACAGAAATGGTAGGGTGACAGAGATAAGAAAATATAAGACTAATAGATTAGTCACAGGACTCAGGCGTGCAGAGCGAGTGGGGGATAAGAAATAAAAGAAATAGCAATGAAATGGTCAGAGCTTCTGTATAATTTCCAGTGGTGCATGATTCTGTTTTGAGAAAGGGAATGAGGATAAGGGCATTATCTTGCACCTATGCTTAAAGGCTGGATTTTTTCCCCCCTTATGTTTCCATAAATACAAACACAATATCCAAGAAAATGGGATTTATTCTGTCACAGTGTGAGGCCGCACTTTACTGCACAATCTGGAATAGAAATCGTTTTTGTGATGGAGGATAAGGGAGACAAAGGTCATGAGACAATACCAAGGTTGTACCAGAGCGTTTGTCTGAGAGGTACTTTGGGATGGTGGTGGATATTTTTGTGTTGGAGATTTTATGCTCTAAACATTGGGATCTGCATGTCGACCTGCTTTTGTGTGCTTCTCGATGCGCTCCGATGTCATTTGGAAAGTCTCTTTCCCCACATTTGCCATCACCTTTGACATCTAGACACTCTGATTGCAAGGTAACAATTGAAAACTTGAATTGGAGCCCTGTTGTTCTACTCCCCTTATTTCTATCATAGCTGGTGATTGCCTTGCCACTTGTGCTCTGTGCTTTTCCTTCTGGTAACTCATCTGCCCTCTGACACAGCCTCAATTGTCTGTCTGGCTTCACGGGTTTGGTGATTGATTTGTGGAACAAATGGTCCTTTAGGAATATTACTATTGTTGTCTTACAGTTTCTCAGACTGACATAAGGCAACTTCATACCTTCTTGTTTCGACTTTCCGTCACTTTTCCCTTCACATTTTTCTTTGGAGTGCTGCATCCAAGAGGGCATCTGGGTTTTCTGAACCAGTTGTTTTGAGAATTTTGGTTAAGAAATACAGAAGAATATAACGTTTTTAACAAGGTTATTAGTTCTTTATGAGGGGTCGTTTAAGGACTTTTCAATAATTCGAAAGATCCTTTGACTTTCGCAGTATAATTTGCACTTGCCGTTTTTAATGGTACTGGCCATTATTATGAGGTTACAGAGATGTTTGACATCATCTCCGTGATCTCAAAAATGATACTGCACTTGATCTACGTCAAATGCCAAATTTGATGTAGATTGTATGAGGAATTGTTGAGATAGGCAAAGAACAGCCAGCTGAAAACATGCATAATCTTTGACTTAATCATTAGTTTTCTTACTCTTAGCAAATTCATGGTTGCAGTTTGGACTGGAGGCTATCTCGGATGTCACGGGTTCAATTTCTGAAATTCGTCTGCATATGAATGACCAGTTAACCTAACACACGTGTGTCTAGACTGTGGTAGGAAGCCGCAGAGATCCAGCATGCAGACTCCACATGGAAAGACCGCAGCCAGTCAGTGGAGATGAACACAGGACTTTCCTGCTGGGAGGCAATGGTGCTAACCACACAACCATGCTGCCCAATTTGATTGACTAATTACAAGATTTGTAGCAAATCAGAACCTCTGTTATGATTCAGCCACTACTAAAGTATCTCTGAGTTATGAGCAAGCTTCCTCTCTTGTTCGAATTCATTGTTTCCAGTGACAAAGACGTGACAAGTTGCATTTTCTATCACAGAAGGTTGGACCTAATGAATACAGACACCTTTTTCCTTTTGGGAGCTACACAACCTGAACAATGGGAGCTGTTTGACCTGTTATCGACCTTGCCTTAGGCTCTATCATCATTAAAAGCGTTTGACAAAAAGAGTTTGTGTCTTTCATAATCACAAAGACTACCTTCATTAGGATTTAGAGCTCTGATATAAAATATTTGTGGGTCTAATAAATGCAAGAAGCTCAAGAAAGTTAGGGGGGCTAATATAAAATTATGGTAGAAGGAAGCAAAGTAATTCTGTACTTTTAAGAAATATCACTTTGATGAAATTTCATGCCAGTCCTCTTAGGGCTTCCTTTAAAAGAAATGGCGTTCATTCAGCAAGTGGCCCAAGGGCTGCTTGCATATTTTCTCCACTCTGATACAATGTGAGCCACAAAAATCAACATGCAATAAGAGCGGAAAACAGCAAAGTTTTTAATGACAGGCAGTATGTGTATGGTGTTTACTGTAATGCTAATGGCCTTGTTAATAAGATCCAGAGGCGAACTGTAGCAACCCATATGTATGAACACAAACAGTGTTTCATTCTGCCTAGTGGCCACAGGGAGATAGGGAGCCAGAGGTGATGAAATGAGCAAAACATGCTATTATGGCCACCTGCTAGATAAGATCATCTTGCCTTTTCGTGCTAATTAGCAGAAGATTTCACATCTGTCTTAAACAACGCATCTGTGCATTTGCATGTCACCGCATAACACGTACGCATCTGTGACTGCAGAGAGAGAGTGAGTGGTCTGTCACGGCCGCCTCAGCCCAAGGCGCAGCGGCTTAAGGATGGGAACCTAATTCGCAAAGCAGCCAGTGAGCAAAAAGCAGAGATACAGAGAAGGTGTGCGGGAGAGTGGGGAGATAATAGGTAGCTGTGGGTTGTGCCTGAGACTGTACACGTGGCCTGAGACTGTATGTCGGTACGATTGGATATGGTTGGCTGAGTAGAACCGACGCTCTCCTTTTCTCTCCTCTCCTCTGCAGCATGAAGCAGGCTTGTTATGTAGAGGGACAGATATATAGAGCAGGGGACTGAGGGAGGCAGCACTGGCAGACATACAGGTATGTTTTGACAGACTTCAAAACAACTTCAGATGAATCCATAGGCAAAGTTGGCAACAAGTATTTCACAGGAGCATTGCTATATTATGCGAATTAAAGATCCAGATACTATGAAAGCCTCCTTGCTGCACTGGAGGAAATTAATCTTTGTAATAGCGTTGCATTGTAGCTCTTTTCCAGCATTCAGTGCTCCCAGTAAAAGGTTACTGCTTTGCTTTCAATCAAGTGCTTATTCATTGTCAAGGTCCTACAGCAAAAATGCTTTCACTTTCTTACATATAAAAGGCTACCAACTGACACTAAGGCAGGAGAAACTGACATGGTCACCTGTGCTGCCATAAGATTGCTGCACAGTATGGCATTAAATCTCCACTACTGCTACTCTACTGGAACACAAGCTTTCCAAGACATAATAATGCATGTGTGTTTTGATGACTGTGGTCGACTGTGCTGTTGTGCACATTGTTGTGGGTTCAGATCTGGTGACTATCAAAGTAATTCAGCAGGTCATTCAATGGCAATGAGGTGGTCAGGTGGTCTGCTATCTATTCATATGCACAAATGGACTCAAAGCATGCCATGCCAGTAAAGCATAGCCTACAGCATAACAGAGCCATCAGATCCCCATACTGAGCTAGCTTCATTTGTTAATATCTAATCAGCCAATCACATGTCAGCAACTCAGTGCATTCAATCATATAGATATGTTTAAGATGACCTGCTCAAGCTCAAACTGAGCATCAGTGAAGAAGAAAGGTGATTTAAGTGAGTTTGAATGTGGCATGCTGGTGCCCGACAGTCTGGTCTGAGTATTCTAGAAATTCTTCCCACATAACCATTTGCAGGGTTTACAGAGAATGTTTGAAAAAAGCAAAAATTTCCAGTGAGAAACATTCCTCAGGGTAAAAATGATCAAGGCCAACTGCTTCAATGGTAACTTAAATAACCACTTGTTACAATCAAGGTATGCAATGAGCACCTCTGAATGCACAGCACCTTGAACCTTGATGTCAGTTGGCTACAGTAGCAGAAGACTGCACCAGGTCTCACAATTTGCTCTCATCTTAGAACTGGAAATGAAGACTACAGTTCACACAGGATTATCAACTTGGACAATTAAAAGTTGAAGAAACACCAACTGGTCTGATAAGTCTTGATTTCTGTTGCGAGATTTGGTAGGATCACAAATTTACATAAACAATGTGAAAGCATGGATCATCCCACATTCAATCAACAGTTCAGGCTGCTAGTACTGATGTACTGGTGTGTGGAGGATATTTTCTTTGCATACTTTGGGTCCTTAATACCAACTGACATCATTTAAATGCCACAGTCTACCGGAGAACAAAATAGTTTGGGCGACTGTGGCTCAGGAAGTAAAGCATGCCTATCCACTGGAAGAGTATGCCAAATTATCCTTGAGAAAGATACTGAATCATGTGCATCCTTTTGAGTATGTGCACAAATGTTAGCCAGACTGCTAACATGATTGGGTGAATGAGGCAGTAAAAAGCTCTTTAGGTGCTCAGAGCACAGAAGTGCTATATAATTAGCAGTCCGTGTATTAAACATGACAGTGAAATTAACATGGAACATGGATATTTGTTTTGTTGGTTTTTTTCCTACCCAGTTTGAGGTTCAAATAGTAAAAAGTAATAATGCTGTGCAGACTGTATGCACAATGACTGAACGTCACTTAATTTGGGGGTGCTGTGTCACAATAACCAATAAAAATACAGAAACAGGAGCCGAAGCAACCAAAGTAAGAGCCAGATCATAGTCTTTACTTTCATGTACTCACACCATTGCTCAGTCCCGTGTGCCAGTGCTCACCTACGAGACGTTGAAGCTTTAAAAAAAATCTACCTGTTTAGTGTTTTTGACGATGGTTTCCTGCTGCAAACACTTTTTTGTCGCCCTTTGTTAATGCCTTTGAAGAAGTGCGTAACACATGCAGGTTCAGGTGAATACAAAACATTGTAATTAGTATTTTATCTCCTTCCGTCTTTCGCTCTCGCTCTACCCCACTCGTTGTGTGTGTCTCTCTCGCCGTGTCCGTGGTTCAAGGGAAGAATTCCCTTCAATGTCTTCACAAAATCGCACACAATTAAAGCAGAGCATTTTTGCCTCGGGCCCTCGCTGCTCTGTGTGCTTAAAAAAACGTGCGCGCGCGCGCACACACACACACATAATGAAGTAAAGGCCCAAACCACATATACACCCCCACACGTTCTTATATGTACAGCCGCACAAACAAACACACAAAAGCACGTTCTCTGCGGTGCATTTATTTGGCCATGGCTTTAATGGGGCTTCTTCTTTTTTTTCTTTTTTTTATGGAGTACAGGATTACAGAATCACATCCCTCTCTCTCGCTTCCAGCTGATTGGACACTCTCCACTCTGTCAATCAAAGACTGGATTTATCCTGCTGCTAAATGCAACAGTGCGTTTAGCCCGCTTCAGTCTGCTCTAGATTTAGTCACACCAACTTAGCTGCTGGCAAGTTCCTGCACCCTGTTGTACCGCTTCCAGATGTCGCTGAATCATGTCACAAGGCCAGCTCAGTCAGCTCCTCCTCGGCTGACCTTAATCACTTCCATTGAGAAATCCGGTGATGGAGGCACGAGGTAGCTTCTGTAAAACTTAACTTGTGAAATAACTTGCCCTTTCTTGTAATGAATCTTACTTTTCTTGCCTAGAGCTCCTTACCTCGACACGTTTTTAATATTATGGTCTTCACTAGACTTACCCCATATGGAAAAGATATATATAAATCTTATAAAGTTTGTATCTGTCTTGTGTGAAACTTGTATGAAAAGCATACAAGAGTGAAAACAGATATAAGATCCCTTGAAAAATTATATAATGAAACTTGTTTTGGATACTTACTAAAACAATATATGAAAGTAATGAGAAAGTGGCCACTTTCATGAGTAAATCATATAAGTTTTTACTATTTCTTTTCCATATGGGACGTGTTAACCAGGCATTCCCATGGCATCTCCCTGTGGCTCATTAGCCTAGCATGAGCAACACAAGCACATGGCTAATTTAGCATTTATTTCTCCGTCACTGTTTCTTGCACTGTATTTACACATGCTGTTTACACGCTCAATTAAACTGTGGATTTCACCACAAAGCTTTGCTAACATGCCAGCAGCATCCCTGTGTTTAGGTGCAGTCGTGAAGCAATCCCTCTGTTTTTCTATTTGCTGTAGATGTGGTTAATATGGACGGGGGCACTCGAAGTGATTCGAGTCAACCACTTAACGGCTGAAGAACACCCACTCGTGTTCTGCATGACCCCTCGCTCTCTCAGACGCTCTCTTGGCTGAATTTCCATCCATTTTCAGTGTCTTTGCTCTGCCATATGATGACAGTTGCCTATGATTCACATGGCACTTGCAGACCCACCTCCCTGACTGACCCTCAGCAAGCACCTGTACTGAAAACCATTTAACCTACACCCTGTACTCCTAAAGGGCTAGAGCTGTGGGTTTTTAAAAAAACTTAAAAACAAGAAACAACTGCAAAGCATATATTGATTTTTTATTTATTTAATTTTTTGGGGGGGTTTATTCTCAAAGGGTTAAAAGTTGTCTTTTCTGAAGTTCCCACATTTGTACTAGCTAGCTAGCATACTGGTAGCTCACTCTTTGGAAAATCCCTGAAACCTTCTTTTCTTTCCAGGACTCGTGGACCTGTGATTATACCACCTGGGAGAAAATGCAACACTAGTCTTTTACTTCACTAATTTTTGGGACTTTAGATCCATTCACCCTTAATTGTGCATCTATGTTTGCCTTTAGGATTTAAAGGAGCATTTGTGCTATGTCAGAATGTGGGAGGAAGATTGTGACAGAGCTGCTCCCTGTTACATTTCATGAACATTTGTTGCACTTCTGACCACATGTAATGTCAAATTAATTCACAGTAAACACCTTAACCACACTGTGTGCAGTGGTTAGCACCGCCACCTCACAGCAGCATGGTCTGGGTTAAAATCCTGGGTTCTCTCTGGTTATTTTAGCATGCTCCTGTAGTCCAAAGACTTACTTGAGTTAGGTTGACTGGCAATTCTAAATTTGCCAAAGGTGTGAAAGTGAGTGTTGTGTGTATTAATCTAGCAACTCTGAGGCAAACATCGTGCTTTTTCTCACCTTTGTCGCTGAGTTCAGATACCATAACTGATGCTGGAATTAATCATGTCTCATTGTTGTTAGGAAAGCTGGCGAGTCATGTATAGTATTGACCACCTCTGACACATTACAAATGGCAATCAATGGTTTTGTTTGTTGTCTTATTTTGCTTGTCTCCAAAGCTTCTCAAAGGAGCTAATAATTGGAGCTGATAATTGCTACCAGGCACATAACGTATTGACCCAAGCTCTGTAATAAGCCGGTTGAATGCAGCCGAAAAACATTCCATGCCTGAAAATTGATATAATTAGCATGTCTCTTTGTGTCCCCTCCAGGCGAGACAGTGTTGAGTAAACAAATTGTCCCATCCCATGTCATATTTCAAATCCCGTCTGCATTCTCATTAAAATGTCAATGTATAGCCACCGAGTGGACTCTGTGTTGTGCATTTTAGCTCAAAAATGCCAACTGAACACTAATGTTCCCCAGATTCGACTTAATTATATGATTCACACCAACGATTCCAGCAGCATGGGGAGAAAAAAAAATCAGGCCATTTTTCTTTTGCCCACTGAGTTTTATGAGCGACTTATTATGTGATCAATCACATACAGCAAGAACAGACCAGAATCAATTAATAATTGAAAACCGTTAAAGTGCTAGAAGCGCTGATTGGAATCTGCTTTAAGTCAAAGGCAGGTGGTGCGGAAGGGCACAGGGTTAAATAGACATGATTAATCAACCCAAGAATAGCATTTGCATCCATTTGAAACAATGCGTGTGTGTGTATATGTGTGTGTAGACAGTAGCGGTGTGTGTAGTTATACTGCAGACTAATTACAGGTATGTTTGAAGTGTACTGTGCTTTCACATCAGGCAATTAGTGGCCAATTTAAACGTACTCACGGGTGTCACGTGGTTTTTATTTTGAGTGTCTTGTTGATGGTCTTCTCTCTGCCACAATGGATGGCACAAAGTGGGTGAATTAACTGCTCAGAGCTGAAAAACATTTTTAAAAAATGGAATTCTAGATGCTGGTGAAGCAACCAAACATGCTCAAACTTTAACTTACTGTTATTTAGCAGTGGAGTCCAAAGTTAGTTGACACTATGCACAAAATCTGTACTTTATACAAATTATAGCTCTGTGTGAAATCAGTACAGTAATTGTTTCTACTTCAAACTCTGCAAGTGGAATGGACTTTCTATTGAATTCTATTGAATTTTCATTGTGCGACACCATAAGAAAATAATCCACCCTATACGAATGAGCCCACTAAGTCTCTGAACTTCCGCCATTGACTGTTTGACATCGTAACAATCGAGCTGCACTGCAGAAACGATCAAATGTATTGAAAGCTGCTCCTCTACCTCCACCATGGAAATGTGGCAGTGCCTCTTTACTGCCATCTATAGTCAGCACTGGGTTATGACAGAGTTCTCCCGGTGATAGCAGCTTGAGTGTGGCGCTGCTGTTGGTTAGAGCCATTCTCCCCGGAGAAGCTGCAGCTAATCATTGCATCATTTCCTCAATTATTGACAGCCGCCCTGTTAAGTTCCCAGTGTTATAGAGAGAATTAACATCCATTAGAGTATTATTCAGCCTTCATCTGCGTGCCTGTGTGTGCCTGTGTGTGTTTGTATTTGTGTGGGGTTTGATTTTGATCCTAACTAGACTCGCAGCTCCAAGGGCTGAGAACGAGGAGCTGAGACATGACAGGCTCATCAAAATGTCTCACGATGCCGTGTGACTACTGCTGCGTCGAGAGGCCCTGGCCTAAAATTGACCCTCTCCCCACTGAGTTGCCAATCACCGCTCATCACATTAGACATGTAGACACACTCGGCTCCACAGTGCTGTTGAGCTGCATCTCTGCTCCTGCTTTATTTTTTTTTTTTTCCTCCTCCCATTTTCCTCCTTTGACACAGTCTCACATACTTCAGGCAGACTCTTATTCAGATACCTGCCTTTCACTGCAGCCTTTAAAAACTTTCACTGGATCGCCCATTGTGTGGCATTATAGTGCCACTTACAATGGACCAGCACAGACAAATGGCCTCGGATTGTAGTTTGCCTCTGTCACTGCCACCGGCTGCAAGTTTCCCCCCACATTTTTACTGTGTCTTCCAGGCAGCATATCGCCCGCACTTTTTTTTCCTTCCCCACACAATAGTCTGGTGTATCTTAGCGAGGGTGTAAAAATGCCTTGCATGACAAGTTTTGCGAGCAAAGAAAACACCGGCATTATTGAGTTATTTGCCGATTTCTGCTCGTTTTAAGCTTTTAAAATCCCGCATTGCACTGTTGTTCGATTCATATACCATTGTCGAGAGAGATAACAGCAAATAGCATTACCTCAGGCTGAAAGGAATCCCGTTCATTGTGAGGCTGACTGACAAGCTTGTCACAAACAGCCATGTGCCTAATAGAAGGTATCAAGCCAATCTGTCTTTGAGCTTTGTGTGGCGCAATAGCCGTCTGTTGTTCTGTTGAACGGAAACTTTGAAAAGCAGTTAAAGTTGAATAAGAATATATAAACTGTTCTTTTCAGCTCTGACAATGCCTCTTATACAAGAAGGAGCCAAAAACACCTCTGAGGAGCGTTTTTTTTTAGACGGCAACGGTTCATGCACGTAAACCCGACACACAAGTGATGCAAACAGATAATGCAACAGAATCTCTTAAAAAGGGACGGAAACGGCCCACTTTGCTGTGGAAGGTGATACGTTTTGGGAGCAATTTTCTATTATTATGTCTATCCAGTCAACAAATGTGAAACTTCTTTGTGTTTTGTAGTCTCACTCGCAATAACTAATCCATTATCCTCTCTTCCTCTGTCTATCTTTTGTTCTCTTACAGCCGCCCTGCAGGTGTCTATATCTTTGAACAAAGTGGAGTTAAGTGTCGGAGAGTCCAAGTTCTTCATCTGCACAGGTACAAATGGCATGACGCCCACCCCACCTGCACGAGCTATTCTTTTAAATTTCTCTATACGCTTCCTTTGAGACTTTTTTTCCCTCCTTTAGCTCTTTGTGATGTCATGAGCGCAGAATGAGAGCCAATCAGAAGAAAGCTTGGCTTTAAAAGAAAACACGATCTGATATCCGTGTGTTTGTGTTGATCCTTTGTTCCTGTCACTTTGATCATGAGCGGGCCAGACCGGTCACCCATTTTGTTTGTGCAATGTTTAACTACACATTTAAGTCAGTTTAACATAAGAAAAAGAAGTGCAGTTCCAACAGTAAACCTCCGTCATATATAAATGCTGCTACAGTAAACAAAAGAAATGTGTCAGCACAACTTTTTGGGCTTAAACTGTAATAAACCAGACCACTTGAGGACAAGGGGCTGTACTGAAACCTGCTTTTGCTGATGCTTTTATTACAACATGATGACCTCAGTCTGTTTTGGCATTATTGTGATGATTTAGGGTGTCATATTGAAAAAACAAAACATGTACAGCTCTCTCTATTCATATGATATAATACATTATATGATTTGTTGAGAATATTTTTAAGGTAAACTTTTGCCTTGTGTGGTAAACCGTTGTGAAGGTCAAGGTCAAATGCTTAGCCAAACTCATGTGCCCGAAGGCCTATTGATCCACAAGAAATTATCTGGTAGCAAAAATTGATTTTACCTTGATTTGATTTTCACCAAAATTAAATGAGCTTGAGCTGTTATCGATGTCGACCATCAAAGAAAAATCGAAAATGATATCTCGAAAACTGTGAACACTAGACTGTTAACATACAGGCAAACAAGCTGAACCAATTATGTCCTCTAATTACAAAACTGAACGCACAAAAATTAAATTTTTTTGTAGACCCACTGTAAAAAAAATTTTTTTATAGTCAATAGTGAAAAATCAGGAACTGCTATTGTAGTATGAACAGCTGTTGGGGAGTTCTTTATCAGCAGAAAGCACTGTAAAGGTTATTAAAATACATTTAAGAGTCCCCAAAATAAGCCTGTCTTCACATTTTCTAAAGCCATCCCGTGAGGCCGGACTGGAGTCTTTGCCAAGCTGATTCTAGGCCCCGGGCCTTATGTTTGACACTCCTTTCCTACGTCATAACAATGCTGGTTTAGGATCAACATTGCACTGGACCAATGATTGTTATACTGGATAAATTAACAAAGAATTTAAATGCTTACCAAATTCCTCATTTTTTCTTTTTCTTTTTCCTCAACACTCCAAAGCAACAATGTGATTGGTCAGTAGCAATGCTGATCCTAGACCGATGTTATTATGATCATGCAGGAACAATACCAACATGAGCATATCATATACACCTTAGGTGAAGAGATAAAATGGCTTTCATTTCACTACAGCCCAGTATCAGATAAACAAGCATTATTTTGATCTGATGATGGTGCAAAAGTCAAAGAAGTAAAAGGAGGACATTGAAAATGACCATAAAGGGTCTCTTTTTAATATTATGCATATGTATTGTATCTGTGACTGCTTGGAGGCCTGTCAGAGAAGCAACGGGGGGAGTCTTATATCATTGCTCATGAATGTCTGTTTGTGTGACAGATAACATAAAACAATCCATAACCTCCATATGGCGAGGGACTCTTTGACCCCACTGTGACTCGATCCACACAGGGGCGGGGGGGGGATGCTCCTGGCTTACCGTTCCTCCTTCTCATTGTCCTCTCTGAACGTTATATCAACATAGCAGAAAACCCGATGGTGGGAGGCAGTGGCTCAGTGGGGTGGCAGCACACTCTGGCAGCCCAGGCCCGTCCCCTGCTGACTGCCTCTTCTGTCCTGCCAACACACTCAGTGTGGAGCTAACAGCAAAGGGACTAGAGACACGTACTGGGAGGAGGTCCATCCAGGGGGCATCGAAGTCTAATACGAGCTTCGGTGGGACAGAAAAAAAACAGAAAAATAACCGAGGCGAATGGAATCAAACTGGCAGAGATTGAAAAGTTGGAGCTTTCACTGCGGAGAGCTCAGAAGTGAGAAGAATGGAAAAGGCTTTGAAAAAGAGTTGTAGATGTAGGTGGGAGATAAGTTGCTACCATCCGCTGTCAAAGTGCATGGGAGGAGGTGTTTGTGTCACACGCTGCTTTCTTTTGGCCTTTTTCATCACAGGTGGCCACGCCAAGCCTGAGTTTTACCATATTCACATGCATTTCTGCCAGCTGAGAAACAGTGAGAGGCAAGAAAAAGAGAAAGCTCGGTGAAACTGAGACCCACCCGACTTTTTTACCTTTCAGTTGCCACGTAGCACCGAATGAATCAGGCCTACGTCAATATCGATAAAAGGAAAGATCAGAAAGCGCACAGAGGCAATTGTGTCATTTGCTGATTCATGGATTGGAGAGCAGCAATGAGTACGTTTCTCTTTAAAAAGACAAAAAGAATGTGAGTTGAAGTGATTTGTGTATTTGATGCCTGTCTCTCTTATTCTGAAAAGTTTGCCATGAAGAACAAGCCAGAGGGTTACCGATAGACACATTCTTTATATAAAAAGATCACAACCTCTCTTTTTTCTTAAAGACATTAAAGCAAAGGTCAAAATAAGGTCAACTATGAGTCAACATGGTAGCCTGAAGGAAGAATCCTTTTATCATATTGGCTGAATGTCAGTGCTTTTGCATTATTCATGTCTGATCTCAAATCTTTCTCGCGTTTCTTCTTCTTTTAAATAATTTTAGCTGAAACTTTATCAATTTCAGTCATTTCAAAATGCCTCAGAAGTTTCTTTTGAACCCCTTCCACACTGATACATGGCATGGCTTTGTTTCTTAGCTGTTTCTTTAGATCGTGATTTGTGTTTGGTGTGGCAGCGGAGAATAGTAGGGACAGGGTGAGAAGGAGGCAGATGATGATCTACTGTGCTGACAGCGGAAAAAGGAGCAGCCTATAGAAGAAGAGTTCCTCTCCAAACAAATTTCAATTAAAAATGGAAAATAAAACTCAGCTGCTCTGCTTCGCGTGGCTGTGTAGGTGTGCATCAATTACATTTGATTGACAATGACAAACTTGGAAACAGCTGTTAATGCAATACACAAACTGCACAACTTTCCCAGTCGAGGAGATGCAGTCAGCTCGGTGGGATCCAACACGAGCATGTAATTTTTGAGAGTTCTGTTTTTACTTTTTTATTAGGAAAGTCACTTTAATTACTTTGGAATAAGATGTCATGCACTTTGATGCACCAGCCAGTGCTTAGAAACATGAAACCCAGTCTACTGTCTACAGTCATGAGCTGTGTCCTAATTCCTAGGCCGCATCCTTCGATATATCATGTTAAACCTGAGTAACGAAAGACCTGGGGTCTGAAAATGATGTGCTGGGAGTCCGGTGTTCTCGCCGGCTCTAGTGAGCCTCGACCTCCCAGTCTGCTGGTGGGTAACAGACGTCTCCAAAAACGTCAGAGCACTTTTGCAAATATGTGATGTCTTGATAAATCGAGCAGATATTTGAAGTTTACACAGCTACACTCTTGCCTGAAAATATGTTAAAAGTTTATTTTGTGACCCAGAAAGAGTAATATTAAAACTAAGTAGCTGCCGCCATTGTTGGAAACTGGAATTGGCTGGCTGTGCTACGAATTCTGGGATAGGTTGGGCCACAAAGGATACACCCGACCCATCACAGCCTTCATCGCTTGGCTGTGACGTAAACGGCCTTCAAATGCGCCCTCTGAAGGATGCGGCCTAGGTATTGGGACACAGCTATGGAGTTGCTGCTGGCTACAGTAATGTCTGATCCCACCACATTCCCACATACCCGATAAAGCTCATCAGTTAAGTTTTGGATAACTTGTTGATGGAGTCAAAAGATCTGGAGCAAACCTGACTCAAGTTTGCTCCATACCTATTTAGATATATTTTAGATAATGGTGGTTTTAGGCACTCCTTCAGGGAAACTGTGAAACTGTACATGCAGTGTGTTTGTTATGGCACAGTGGTGACAGAGTTCAAGGAGGACCTCGGCACTGCCTGGAGAACTTTCTTTGTCCCCACCACATTTGCCCAAGTTCCCACTGAGGCAGAGACCTGCTGGTCTTTGAAGGGTTGCGGGGGCGATCTTGAAACAGTGAAACAGTAAAACACCATAAAGCCTCTTTCAGATGCATTGCTACTCTGGCACTGCTGTGCTCTGAAACCCATTATTCCCTATGGTCTGTGGCACGCATGAATGCTTTTTTACTGCATAGAGCAAAACGAAGTGCAGTCCAAGTGTGCCGTCCAGGGAGCACTCACAACTGCTGTACATTTGCACAACTAAAAAATGAAGAATTACAGGATGCAGGTGCAGATTGTAAACATATATCAGAAGTGGCTAGTGTGACAAAAATGTTTGGCCATGTACTCAACCTTGTAGTAAATCTTGTGCATATCACTGTATATGTGAAGGGGCCATTTATGGTACACCTAAAGAACAGTTTGTTTGTTCCATCAGGTTGGGCATTTGAACATTATGGATCCGACATATTTGCAAGATCAAATATGAAGACCCTGCTGTGCTGATCCTTTGTTAATAAGGGAGCAGCCGAAGGAAGCTATTGTAGATGTAAGGATTTTTATGATATAGCAATGAGGACAGTGTTCAACATTTGTAAGGTCTATACACCACTCAATAAAAATCCCAACAGTTCTTTAATTATATTTAAAGCCGTATGACTAATATGTTTTCATGGCTTACATAAAACAGGTTATGATTTTGTGCGATAGTTGAGGGTTTTCTCCAAAAAAACAAAAAGAGTGTTGGAATGCTTTCTCCCTGCTCTATGAAATATTCACAAAGGGTTAACCATCCATTTATCAATGCCCAAAATCCAGTTTAGACACTTATTATGAGGATATTTATGGCCCAGGTTAAAGTTGACTAGGATTATACTGTGAAGGGGTGAAGTACGAATAATACGCAAGGGTTAAAGGGTTAAAGTTATTAGGAAAGAGCAATGCCTTACTTAACCAAGACACCTTTAAGGAGGCTGCGGGTCCTATGTTAAATAATCATTTCATAATAAAGGCTTTCTATAAAATGAATGAATATATATCAAAGAAATTTCCCACTTGTCCTGCAGGTCTCTGTTTATCTTTAAAGCTCGGGTCCTCTACCAGAGGCCCGGGAGCTTGAAGCTGCGCAGTAACATTTCTGTTCCTGATGTCGTTTCTGTGATCTGTTGGAAACACTCCGCCAGTTTGGAGACTCCTGTTGCCCTCACCCTTCACATCTTCTCTAGCTCCTCTATCCTGTCTTCAGCTGCTGCTACAAAGGTCAAGAATGACTAGATCTGTGAACTTTGACCTTCGTAGTATTTCTATTACAGCTAATTATCACATAGATCATTAATGCACTGGCATTTTCACCAAACTCTTCTAAAATATAGACCATTGCCTTGAGAGTAAATGAAGTCCTATCTATTCACTGACTTTTGCTTTAAAAAGAGAATGTGAGAGGCAGAATTAGGTCTTATTAATTCACAAAAGGATAAATTAAGCACATTTTCTTTCATTAAACTTACTCCATAAAGATGACATTCAGTGGAGTTTTTATTTGAGGCCATGAGATGACGGGAGACAGCGAAGACCTGAAGATCTCAGAGGTCAGGAAAAGCAAAAAAAACATGAATGACTAAACTGATAAACTAAGTGATATGAATGATTTTTGTAGAAATAGTTCTCCACAATATTAGTGTCATGTATCCAAAACAGTGCCAGCTGATGTAAATAGTGGAAGACTATTTACATCTTTACTATTTACATTTACATATTTAAGGCTGTTATTTTTATAAAAGGAGCATTTATTTACACCTAGACCAGAAAAGTCATATGAAAGCTATTTGACTTTATACCTCACTGCACACTTTTTTGCACAATTTTACACAAATCAGTGACTGCATGCATAGTTTCACAAAGTCAAGGTAAAAAGGATATAGAGCTACAAAACTGTGATAGGGAGAAGGTCTGGGTGGATGGATGGGTCCAAGTCGCTTCAACCCAGGAGACTGTGGTTTGTGTCCAATGTGAAAACAAAAGGTCATTGTTGACTTATTTTCTTTTTCTAACTTTAATTTTCATGATTTCAGTCATGGTTTGCTTAAGCTTATGAAAGAAACCGGTCACATTCAGGAAAAGATCAGGCTTTGGGCTAAATAGACCCTTTCACAACATTAACCATATTTTGGAAAGCCATTCTGGCAATGTGTGTGTGGATGAAAATGGCATTGCTGGCTACGGTAGATACTTGTGTCTACCCTAACCTTTAAAAACAAAAACAACACCCCAAAACACTCCATCATTTAATCATTCCTCATGCACAGTTTGCTACTTTAATGGGCTGTTTTTTTGCTAATGCAGTACTGGACCCGTGAAAACAGGAAGCGTGAGTTTTTTCCTGAACTGGAGGAAACTGGCAAAACAATAAGGTGAGAAAGCCAAGGATTATTACCAAATGGGAAGATTGGTTTGGATGGTAATTATACATTTTGGAGAAATGATTTGGAAAAAATGCACGCTACATTAAAAAACATTATTAACACAGTATCTGCAAACCATAATTAAACTTTCCTTTTAAGATATTCAAATTAGTTTCTTTTATCTCTTTAAAAGTAAAATATTTTGCGTCCAGTACTTCTGTAGCCACTTTTTACTTTACCAGGGACATGATCCCCCAATGGTGCAGAAACTGCAACGTGAAATGACTCCCAGTGTCAGTGTTGGGTTCACAGCATAAAGCTGCATTCATGCCATTAAATTAAAAAATTCAGCCCCTTTATTCATTTCAATGAGGCTCTGAGGGAGAGTTGCAAAGGAGCCCATTGCAAAACGTTGGACCTTTTATCAAGAAATAGGTGAACTTCAGTCTTTGAAGAAATGCCACTGACTAGTCAAGTGCATTAACCTGGTTGATTATGTATTTCTGCTATTTATTTAGCAGTTATGGCAGCAGAAGATAAAATGTTAACCTCCCATGGACCTGCTGTGCAAACTTCAAACTTCATAGATGATCTTTCATCATCTCACTGGTCTCTGAAACTGTTTGCATTGCCATGAAGTCAAATACCACCATTTTTGCCAGTGCTCACAGATACACACCAGGCGGTGTATGGCATTGGTAGCTCAAATCATATATTTTTGCTAGACTTTACACCCCAACAGCCATCTTTAAACACTACATAGTGTTTATTCACATTATGACCAGCAGTTGCAGTAAGTAGTGTACCTCCAATCAATCAATAAACATTAACAGTCCAAATTTTTTGTTTTCCAGGGTATCCTTCAATTTAATGTCTTTTAATGATGGAAAACTATAAATTGTTACCTTCATGATTTATTGCCTTCTTACAGTACTGTGCAGAAGTCTTGAGTCACCCCTCATTTGTTTATATTTTGATTCGAAGGAGCCATTTTTTTTAAGTGGTATTGAGCAATAGTTCTTCAGGTTTTCCGAAAATCACTGAAAACTTTCCTTTGGACGTTGGCTTTTTACTCCTTACTCATTTTGAGGCCAGTTTGTTAAGTCATTTAACAAACTGGCCTATGAGTCATTTAAGCATACAAAAACTAACTCAAGGAATAAGACAGTGTTGTGTCTACACATAACAGACAACTTGTTTTATATCTAACAGCCTGTCACTAAAACAGATAATTTATTCCAGTTTCTTGAGTTGACTTTATTTGAATGTATTAAAAATGCCAAGAATAACACAGTTTTACAGGCCCTTAAATATATCTTTTATTTGCATTTGCTGGTGCAAATATTTCCTGCACCAGCAAAAAGCTATTAGATGAAGACTTGGCATATCTCAGAGTGTTGTGTAATGTGTCCTTTTAAAAGTCCAGGACAAAAGAGGAGTGCCGGGCCTAAAAAAAACAAACTACAGCAGATGAAAAGTATCTATTTTTTCACATAACAATGACTGCCAATGCAGTAAAACAATACCTGGATAGAAAAAACACAAAGTAGAATGCCATCAGTCATGGATTGGCCTCCCCAGAGCTCGGACCTCAACATTATTGAAGCAGTGTGGGATCATGTTGACAGAGAACAGAACAAAAGGCAGAAACATCCAAAGAAGAGATTTGAATGTCTTTCAGGAAGCCTGGAGAATTATTCCTGAAGATTACTTAAAGAGTAGTTATACACTTTATTTCCATGTATTTTTGGCAGGTTTCAATACATTGCCTTACAGATTTCTCATTTTTCAAGTAAAAGATATGAGAGGTGCCTGAAAATGTCAATTAAACATCTTGTCTCATTAATATCCATTCAGGAAGCTGTATTTTTCTCAAAACTTGGGAAATTATTGCCTGTTATTTGAAGACACTAGCACAATCATGTAAGCAAGACTTTCCAAACAAATTTAAGCATCATTAAAAATAATTATGACTTTATTAGTATTCAGTATTGTGACCAGTTTTGGTTTTTTTTACAGTTGGAGAAAACAAACAGCAATAACGATACCTACTGCAGAGCTCTTTTGTTCTTATTTGAAATGAACCTGGACTCGTGGCGTGACAAATAAGGAGGTGGATAAACGGGTGTTTAGGTGTGTGGTTAACCTCCCATGTGACTGAAGTGGCAAAGAGCCAGAACAAGTGTTGGCTGCTGCAGAAGACAGGAGACAGCTACAAAAGAAACCTCAGTAGCCAGCCGAGATCCAGCAGCTATTGTGTTTCTCCGTGTTTTCTTCAGATAACCAAAGCAGGGAGGGCCACACCCCTCGTCCCAGTAGACCTGCATTTTCCCAGTGGCTAGACATTACAGAGTAGACAGAGATAGATATATAACCAATAATTTTGATACCAAGCAGCACACATTTCCCTGGTCAGCCTTTTACTCTGCTGCTATCTACTTCCCTGGAGACTTAAATCAATTTCTACCAAGACCCCAGTGCCAGGTGCTGTGGGAATCTGAGTGTTTAGGCTTGTGCTCAGCTAATTTTGGCACCAAGAGGCCTCCTTAGTCAATAATCTACCCTGTGCAGGAGCTGAGGAGATTGCTTCGGTATTTCTTTCAGCTGCTCTCTCACTGCCGAGGAGGACACAAAGCTTTTCCGCTTGTCCTGGTTCCATCTGAAGTGTCACTTCTTTGTGATTTTCAGGATTAAGCTGTCATTCAATCACGGCACCGCACTGTAGATGTTTCGGGTAGAAAAGCGATCATTGTCTTACCGCACAACATTTAGAAAAGACGTTCATTCTCTTCCAGCAGAAATCAGTAATAACACCAGAGATTATGCAGATTTTCAGAGCTGTTCGACAGAAAATTTCCACGAGCTATTCATGCAGTTGTAAAGATGCACAGAGGGGAGGCAGGGCTGAGTGTGGAAAACAGGGCATCACGCTCCGCACTCCTGTCTTCTCAGATCATCTGTGAAGCAAATGGCCTGTCACCACACTAGCTGCATCAGTGTGAGCATATTTAACTGTCTCTGCTGTCAACAGACTGTAAAATGGAAAGCGCTGATAACGTTGGGATTCTAACAGGTATAAAGAGACGGCCGCGGGGATGCTAGACGCTTATCTGCTCCCCACAAGGCTCCGGTCGGAAAGCCCGGGACGCTCTGTGCTGTAATGTGATTTGAGCAACACTGGTGTTTGATTGCCTCATCAGATTTGTTGGCCTTGAAACTAATGAGCAGCACACGCCAAACATGCAACGCTGATGGTTGTTGGAAACACTGTGATGATGATCGGAGTTGGGGTATGTAAGCTGGAGCCGGCGTTTTGGAAGCATGGATATCGAGAGGGAACTTTGTCATCATGTACCTTCATGTGTTCGTGAGCCATTAAAATAGATTTTTATCTAAGCTCTATGCTCTTTTTATAATCTGCATATGTCCCCAGCAAAAATCCAGTCATACCTGAAGCCATCCCCTCACAGTTACTCCTGCCTGTTGTGAGCTAAGCCATTGCAGGCCTCTGATGCAGGCTGCTGTGCACCTGAATGATAAAAGCTTTGCTCAAGGGCATCTTACAGACAGTAGCAGAGAGGTGGGAAAAGGGAATTCTGCCTGCCTGCTTTCTACTCCCTCTTTCTAAGGGGTCATACTGCCATTTTTCTATTATGATATGATATAACAGTGTCTGCCACTTCTATTCTTCCTCTATCTTTTGTTTCCTAACTGGACAAGCCTCTGTCTGTATCCTCTCTTGTTCCAGTCTCTGGCTGATTGATGGGCCAAGTAATGGCCCTCCACACTGACACTTTTATTTGCAGAATTTACAGGCAAGCAGCACCTGCTGCGGGCAGATGGTTCTATCATCTCCTACAGTAGCCAGATGAGTTCATGTTTCATAAGGTGCATATGGGCGCCATTTTAATCAGAATTCGGGTTAGCTTTTGAGCAGGCCTACCGTTTGCACTGATGTTTACGCCTCTATCCGTGTTTGCAATTGCAGGAGTGCTGTGGATAAACATAGGAACAAGAGTGGAATTTATGGACTGCATATGTCCCTGTTTCTGTACAGAGTTATTAGCCATGTAAATCCAAGATTATGACATAATCGTATAATTTCAGCCCGTCTGTTCACTAAACTAGTTCCAGCAACGGCGGTGGATGGTCCTCAGCTCTGCAGAGCAAACCAAACGGTAGCAAGAAAGTACTCACATGTAATATCTAATGAAATAAAGGGTATTCAATTGGGATTTTGCCCCCCTGCATCATTTTTGCTGTATGAAACCTAACACTTGTTCTTTACTAATAGTGGATTGCTGATTTCAAAAAGTAATGTTCATTTTTGCTCATTTTTGCTCATTGCATCATCTTTTTTCACAAGTTTTCTTGTGCTATATTTGTGGATGTTTCACTACATCCAAACAGGATGAAACCATCACAGATTCTGTGGAAAAAAAGGTGTACTCTGCTTATTTTAGCATAAACATGGCAACCAAGACAAGTCATGGGCACTTTCAGTTTGCCGGGTTGTGTCGAAAACCGAGCGTGGACTATGGGGAAGACAAGGAGCTTTGGGTTTTGGTGGCATGAATGGAGCCACAGAATCACTTTGATGTGTGATACTTTGGTTAAATCAGTATTTCTGGATACAGTTCAAAAACCAAATCATCTGTCAATTAAATTTAATTTTACTTATGTAGCATGAAATCACATTAGTAGTCGCCTCAAGGCGCTTTATATCGTAAGGTAAAGATGCTACAATAATACAAAGAAAACCAATCAAACTACCCTCTATTAGTTAGCACTTGGCGACAGTGGGAAGTTAAAAAATGCCTTTTAACAGACAGTGGCAGAGCCAGGCTCAGGGAGGGGCATACATCTCCTGTGACCACTTGGGGTTATGACATTTACTTAGTTACACTAACCTGCCATCAGCAATGAGACCTGTATCACATTTAGATGAAGAAAACCAATAGAAATACCAATAGAAATATTTCTGTTGGCTTATTTGATGATATTATATTTATATTTTGTCTCCAGATGCACACCATTCTAATGATGAGGACTTTGAAGATCCATCTTCTAGTAGCTCATCTCTCCCCTAATTATTAATTTAAGTAGGGTTAAATAACCAAGTATGAGTTTTGGATCTGCCAAACGAAGCAGTTGATTCGCCTTAGTCTAGGCTCAGTGAGGAAAACCTCTTCCTAGCACTAGGAACCAGATTTTCTTTTTGTAGGCATCATGTGAAAAGTCTTTGAAATGGTTGATGACTTTGACTATTGTCTTGATGCTGAAGGTCTTTTGGGTACAATGGGCTGTTCATTGACAGGTCAAAAGCAAGCCTAAGATGTGTCCTACAGCATAATGGCAATTACGTTGCATCCATACTAATTGGTCATTTTGTCCAGTTAAAAGAAACCTATGAAAATATGAAAACTGTACTGGAGAGGCTGATTCACATTTTATGAATCGGCTGAAACTACGTAGAATAATTGGATCACTTTGGTGTTTTACTGCTTTGATATTTTTGAACTCAGATAATAACGACTATTTTCCAGAAAACATTTTTAAGCAGGTCTGAAGCAGCTTGAAGCCTTCATGTTTCCAATTAAAATAATTTGTTGATTTTTATTTCAGCATGACTGTAAAATTCAAGTTGACTTTAATGTTATTGCTGTGGAGCTACCTGGACTACTCCATTTTCGGTTTGTGGATGCTTCAGATTTTTCCTCCCTGCATTAGGTCTCCATGTTCACCTAGTTGTAAAAGTTTCACTCTGTAAAAGTTTGTTTTTACAGAGTGGGTGGGGACACAGTTGTGAGCAAACTTAGTTGTATGCTACAGGCTGAGTCTACAGGCATAGCCATGCCAAGTAAATGGTACTCAAGGGCAATGTGGTATATTCATAAGCAATCTCGAGACTTTAAACTGCTGAAACTGTTGCAGGTTCTTCTCATTGGATTCATTTTGAAATAAATAAAGCTGCTGAAGGTCAAGAAGGTGCAAAGTATTTAAGTGCACTTAAAACTGCCCTCTTTATAGATCTCATGTCTGAATGTGAGTAATCATGAAAACTGCTCTTTCTCATGGAATGAAGGTAAACATTATGCTGGGTTGTGACATAGTCTTTACTTTGCTGGTCTAACAGAATAAAATACACTCCTTGTAATCAGTTTATTTGATATATCTCCTTCTCTCTCTGCTCCTAGCCATCGGCGAGCCGGTCAAGTTGGAGTGGTATAACCCCCAGGGCGAGCGCATCGTGGCCTCTAAGCGAATGGCGCTCCACACAGAAGCATCCAGATCCAAGCTCGTTATTTATAATGCCATCATCGAAGACGCGGGTATCTACCGCTGCCAGGCCACTGATGTCAGTGGTCACACCGAAGAGGCCTCCGTTGTGCTGGAGATCTACCGTAAGCTTGATAACACACACACACACACAAGCTGACACATTTACCCACAGATGCTCTGTGTTTGCTTCCTAAGGAGATTGGAACATGAGGACACGGAGAGAATAAACATCTCACATTAGCTTTTGATCACCAGGACAACCAGCTGATTCATATTCTCACCCTCTCCACAGCCACAAGCTGCGTTAGCTCTCTGTGTGTGCACATGCATCTTAGGTTTATGTGTACCTTTGACTTTGTGTGTGAGTGTGTGAGTTAGACTGATTCTTGTGATTAAATTATAATGACGGCTAGCAATGCCACAGGACTTAGATCCTGTCAGGAATAATGAGAGATCAGGCACTGAGGCTTACCTGCCTTGCTGACCAATCACTATTTCCTGGGCAAAAACTACATTTTTTTCCCAGGAAATAGTGTTGGTGGTTATAGGCTTTTTTTTTTTTTTACTGATTCCATTCTAGCAGTAATCAGTGAATTTGCATCTTTAAAGTGTTGTTCAGCAAGACATCCGGCTGAAACCCCACTAGCTTATTGCTGTGATTTAATTTAGACAACAGTGGAAATAAAACGAGAAAAACATGTTGGTTTCACTAAGATCATCTCCTGGAGCAGGGAGCTTTGTGCATCTTAGGGAAAATTACAATGTAGATCTAAAAAACACAAACACCTGTTTTATATAGATTTAAGTGGAAAAGAATTCAAGATAACAAAGCCTGACAGGCATAAAATAGCATTTTTACACCAATAAAGTGATTCCCAGAACTATTAGCTGAAAACTTGGCATATGTGCGGTGTGTACTTAAACAGTTTGGGGACACTGGACAAGTGGAGGACAAAAAAAGAAGAAGTGTCAAGCCTAAAATATCTATCTACAGCAGATGAACAGTATCTAAAAGTCATGTCCTTAAGAAAAGGACATACATAAGAAAAGACCAGCAAAAACCCAACACGGGACCTGAGAGATGCATCTACCCTTTCAGCTGATCCAGCCACTGGTGACTGAAACCTCATGAGAAAGTATTTCAGTGGAAGGGTGGCTGTCAAGAAGCAATTCTCAAGGAAGGGAAACTGAGAGAAAAGACTGATTATCAGTGGCAACATGTCTGATGGAGTGATGAATCCAAACTGGATATTTTTGGTTTAGAAATCATCAGTTTATAGGGAAGAATTCAAGAGACGGGTACAAGAGTGAGTGCCTACAGCCATCTGTAAAACACGGTGGAGGCTCTGTCATGGTTTGAGGCTGGTGGTGTTGGAGATCTTGCCAAAATTAATGAATTATAAAGACAGAAAAGTATCATCAAATTTTAATCAACCATGCAGTACCATCTGGAAAGTGTTTCATTAGCATTAGTTTCGTGGGGGTTTTAGCAGGAAAATGATCCCAAATGCACTACCAGTGTAATAAGAGCACACCTGGATAGAAAGACACACAGTGGAACAATATCAGTCATGGATTGGCCTCCCCAGAGTCCAGACCTCAACATTCTTGAAGCAGTGTGGGATCATGTTGGCAGAGAACAGAACAAAAGGCAGAAACATCCAAAAAAGAATTTTGAATGTCTTTCAGGAAACCTGGAGAACTATACTTGAAGACTACTTAAAGAAATTGCAAGAAAGACTGTGTTGAATAATAAAGGCGATCAAACCTAATTCACTTCCAACCTCTGTTTTCTCTATATACTGCATTTCCATGTATGTTTGTACAGATGTCAATAAATCGCTGCACCTGTTAGCCATTTTCCAAGCACAATCCAGTTGTTAGGTGATGACGTTTAAGCTCTGCTTCTGGATCCAAACGACGCTGCGTTCATTAGGGCTGTTGTCTTTTTAACATGTTTTAATTTTTTATATTGTGTTCTGTTTAATCTGAACAACCCCTAAAAGATAGGTTCACTACTCCGTACTTCACTACTCTGCTTTGTGGGCTTTATGCCTTTTGGAACATTTTAAATTCAGTTGTCTCAAAATTAAAAAGGATTTTTGTGCTGTTAATTGTACTAACAACAGATCCAAAAGGTAGGTCATATACTGCATCTACGGCTGTATCTGTGAGTAGAATTAGCATTAGCCTGGTAATTTCTGCTATTCAAGAGAATTTGGTGTCCAATCAAGGTGTGAAGTCATTAGGTGCAACAGTTTAAAGTGGGTTATAGAAATGCAAGCTTTTTTATTAGTCTATTTACAAAATCCTTGCGAGAACATGGTTTATATTTAAAAAAAAGACCATAGGTAGAACTCTCTCTGTTGACAGGTGAGAGGACAAAGATTATAATTCAAAAGCTACAAGCACAAAAGATTACTTAAGAGCCAAGTGACCTCTGAGGTGTGAGTCTTTGATCAGGAGTCTACACAAAGTTTAATTGGAGGAAACGTCAAGGTACATGGATTTGATTCCAGAGCTCACTCACACACACAAACACACACAATTATATGTACACACACTCTGGAAATCATCACCTGCTGTGTGGCTGCCTTTTCATCCTCTCCCAGCGAACCATTAGGGGAGACATCACAGCTTCAATCACACCTGCCACCACTCAGCCTTTGCCTCATTCAACACATAACCAATTCCCTAAAACCATTGTTTCCATGGTAACCAGGCATCACTCACTGAGGTCCTCAGTGTAGATTCCACGAGCAGCAGGCGGATGAAAACCACCCTAAAATCCAGCCAGGTGTTCTGCCAGCACACAGTCGGAACAGGCGAGGAGTCCTCTGCACGGTGCACAGACCTGCGTGCTGCAACATGTTCTACATGAAATTCATGACCTGTGGGAGACAGAGTGTTGACATCTTCTCAGCAGTTGCTGACTTCTCTATGATGGCCAGATGTAGTCATGCAGCACGGATTGTCAGATCAGTTTGGAATTAAAAGCTGGTCCACAGTCTGATGAAGTTCATAGACACAGAAAGCAGTAGGTAGCAATGAGTTGTTGACCAATCTTGTGCTAACTCACATTAAATTTAGCACACGCATGTTCCCTGAGATAGCACCTATCTAATTCAGGGATCCTCTGATTCAGTTTTTTCCACCAAAGCCATAGTGAGGTTAGCGTTTCTGATTTTAATTAAAACTGTAAAATCTAAAAGCAAATCTTGCCATGAAATTTTGACATTTGAGTCCTAAACAACAAGAAAAGTTAAGTAACCAATTTGCTTTTTATCTATAGTCATTTCAAAATTTGTGTTTCTCATGCACTTTGGTTTATGACCAATTAGCTACAGAAAGTGGTAATTAGGAAATTTTAACAAGATAACATATTTAACACTGATGCTCTCCATAAAAACATTATCTGGTTAGCATGTACATTTGTCAATGTGAGAATGTAGCATGCTAGGATTGCCATTTAAGCAAAAACATTGCTGTTCTGTGTGCTGTGCCTGCTAGCTCGATTTCTGTTAGTACTTCAGTGTAATGCAGTATGGTTACTATTATGTTAGCACTACAGTTTGAGTCACTCCTATTTTTTTTTTCATTTTCTGAACAAGTAGCCAGTCATTTTTGTGGAGGTTTTTCAAAGTTGTCTTTAGTGACTGCCAATAAGCTATTCTTAAGGGAGAGAAACAGGGTAAATTACAAAGAAACAGACTGAAAATGAGTGGCAACAGGTCTTATGGACTGATGAATCCAATCGTGGTGTTGGAGATCTTGTGAAACTGATGGAATTACGACCACAGAAATGTACCATCAGATTTTGATCCAACATGCAATACCATCTGGAAAGTTTCTGGTTGGCAAAAATAATCCCAAACACACAAATCAAAGCTGGATAGAACAACACACAATGGAGCACTATCAGTCATTGACTGGCCTCCCCAGAGCCCGGAGAAGAAGCCTGGAGAACTATTCCTGAAGACTATTTGAAGAAATCACAAGAAAACCTGGCTATGACAGTTCAGGCTTTGTTGAAGAATAAAGGTGGTCATGCCAAATATTGACTTTGATTGTTAGATTGTTAGAAAAACTCTGTTTTACCGTATATGATATACATCCATAATGTTTTAAAAAATAAAGTTTCAATAAATCACTACAGCTATTTTTCTACCTGTTCAGCATGGCATGTTTTGCTCTTATCTAAAATATCAGCTTAACCATGATTGTCTCTGCAACTTCTTTAGCAGTAAATTCTTCTACTAATGACAAAGTGCAAGGTCACATGTAACACGTTATCTAGCTGTTAGCTAGGTAGCATAGTAATTGTCATTCTCATGTCCTTTTACTCACCGAAAATAGTTAGTAGTCCCTCCTCTGTTGCTACATAGCTAAGATGGCATCCATTAAGGCCTGTAATAGTGTTCCACCCTCCACACCATCAGGGTATTTATATTGTTCTGCAATCAGTTTACCTGTACTTGTTAGCATAACCAGACTTATGCAGTCAAAATAGTATGTAAGTAATGTAAGCATCAAAGTGATTCTTATTTCAAGATAAACCCTTTACTGTCACAAAAAGATGAAACCCAATTTTGGTGGCAAAAGCCACAACATCAATTAGCTGGTGTAATATGGTGCTGTTTTCAACCGTATTCAGTGACAGAAAAGTCATAGTCATTATAGAGTGAGCCAGTACAATGTCTAAGCCAGCTTCTTTCATTTCCTATTAGTTTATTAATGGACAACACAATAATGCTGCAGAAGCTCATTTTCCAAAACCAGCTAATTTGGCCGGAACACACAGAAACAAATCTGTCTCACATTTGAGACAGGTCCAGGGAAATTGGCTCGTCAGCTTATCAGACAGTTATCTTTGCAGTGATGTGTCTACGAACGACAGCAAAGAAACTCCAGAGTACTGAGTACATTCTCAATTCGCCAGTGTCAAGTGTGCAGTAGAGTGTTACTCCAGAGAGGATGTTTCCCTTACTGATTCTCTTGTAGAGCAGCACGACTACAAAAGAGACAGGAAATGGATACAAACAGAAGGAACAAGTGACACCAGAAGTGTTCAAACCTGAGAGGGAGGCAGAGGGGGAGAAAGCAGATTTTGCAAATAAAAAGAACACAAATGGAGGGGAGGGTGGATGATAAGAAGCCAACGGAGTGAATGACAAAATCACGCAAAGGCATCCTTGAAGTTAATGAAGACACTGAGATGCCAGACACGTTCACAGGCAGAGGATGCAGCCGGGGAGTGAAAGCTCATTTTGGGGAGCAGCCTGGCATAAATCACAGAGCAAAATGCTAATGCTGAAGCCTCACTAAGGAAAGGGACTGATAGAGGAGCTGTAGCTGATTTATTCACACCCTCACAATATAGCACGCAGGTGATAGCAGGTGGTTGCGGCGCTAGCAGAGCCAGCCCGAACACACATCAAAAGCCAAGGAAAGTGGGGTTCGACGAGAGCTCGCGTGAGATCTTTGTGAGGAAATGCTGGTCCAAGAACAGCGTCCTCGTAAAACACCCAGTGTTTGCCAGGAAGAGGACACAGCTTTAAACAAGCACCAAGGGGAACCTATTAAAGAATGCTGAAATCAAGATAGAGTGAATCAAAGCCTGTGCTTTTGTCTAATTTTGCAAACAGTAAGGCTGCAGAATAACTCTGCTCATTGATTCTTTTATGACTGGCAGCAAGTTAAAGCGAGTTACTTTTTGCTGTCACCTGGTGCTGTTTCATCACACTTGCTTTATCTGTGTCCCAGAAAAACAGTCAAAGAGGGATTAAGCTTTTGCTTTGTTTGATTTTCAAAGTAAAAGCTCATCGTCAGTTTGCAGGGTGCATAATTTTTCTCCTGCGTGTCTTTCCAAATGCTTTCGGTGGGAACCAATGGGCATTATTTAACATCTGTGCTTAATAATGTGGTTGTTGTGCACACAAGGGGTGTTATTGAGAATTCAAGCACTGAATGTCAACAGTGAATGTGTGCATGTTGGGTTTTTATAATATTATAGTTTTGAAATAGTCACCATGATGTCACCCGTTGTATGTGAAGTCCTGTTAAGACACCTCAAACTCTGGGATTTTTATATTAGTAGTGTCTTGGATGAGGTGGATCTGATTGGCAAACTTCACATTCATTGGTTCTTGAGACGTGGAAGGAATGCTCGCCTTCTATCCTGCCTGTAGTCTGTCCATCCCTTTGTTGGTTTGTTGATCCAAAAAACTGGACTTGGAAGATTCCCAAAGAAAAAAATAAATAAAAACAAAAACCCCAAAACATCGATGTCATACTCAGAATGAATTCCAGCACTGGCAGTCGTTCTTAACTAATCGTATGGCATTGTGTTTAACTCAGATTTATTGTTGCACCCAATAAAATGTTGTGGTACATGGTTTATATCAAAAAGTAGTTTCCCATAGTGGAAAAATTATGTTCTTACTCTCTTTCATTGCTGTTTTTTTTTATAATGGCACTGTGGAGCCAGGTGATGCAATACCATAGAGCTGTGGCTAATTTAGAATGACCACTTAAGCTAGTCGTCAGCTTGAATTGGAAGCCATCTGCTGTGCAATGTCAATGCTAACCACTGTACCACCATGCCACCCTGCCACCCGCAGCCAATTATTGGATAAGAAATAGGATGGATGGTTACATTTGCAAAAAAAGATCAAATGTTCACTTAAATTATGAAGTTATTTAAGAGAATCAGGAACTAGTGGATAGCAGCTATTAAGTTATGCACATCAGCATGTTGTTTTTTTTTTTTCATTTTTGCAGAAATGTGATAATGTGGTGCTTCTGTGCTAAAATCACAGATGGCCTTTTTCCTTACCATCAGATCCGATTGCAAATTAGAGTATAAATTGATTCAGATGTGCTACTTAACATAAAACATACAAATGATTTTTTTTTCTTGAAACTTTGTGACTTAACGATTTCAGATAATGGCTGCATTTTTTCTTGTATACTTACAAATTCAAGAGTTTTATTCTCAAAACAAAAGAAAAGCTGTTGTAACTTTGCAGGGACTATTCTTGCCTAGCCACAAGATGAGCAGCTAGTAGGTCACCCTAACACGTAAACCCATATCATCAAGAAACACAGCAAAGTACTTTAAAATGGCAAACGCCTTCCTCACAGGATGAAGACAAGTGGAAGGAAACAATTTTTTTTAAAGCCCTAACTTTATGTTCTGTCTCCAAACAGTCAGAGTTAACAGGGCAGTAAAAGCGCAACAATTTCTGCTTATTTTCCTTTTGATGTTCAGACCTACAATAAATTCTCTGTTCTGAATGCTCAGAGGGGGGAAAAAAGCCGTTCAATCTCCATCTTGTTTGATCTTGCAGAGAGGCTGACATTCCGGGATGTTCAGTCACCGCAGGAGTTCCGCTATGGTGAGACAGCAGAAGTGGTGTGTGATGTCATTAGCTCCCCAGTGCCCGTGGTGGTGTGGTACTACCAGGACAAAGAGATTACTGAGGAGCACCACAGTAAGTTTTGCCCCCCCTGATTTCACGTATAGGCTTTTTTCATTACATTTCTTGGTGCTTTTTTTTATTTTTATTTTTAATTGCCGTGGGAAATTATATCCTACTGCTCCATCATTTGCAGTGACCAAACAAAAAATGGCTTGTTAAGTTAGCTCAAAGTTATTTGTATCTGCCCAAATTTGAGTGGCTATATACTGTAAAAATATAAATAAAAGTAGAATCCAAAGTTTTGCAAATCTTGTGAGCAGAAAACAGAAAACATATCAAGTGTTTAACGTGAGAAAAATGCACCATTCTAAGGAAAATATTTGCTCATGTTCAATATGGTGGCAGCAACTTGTCTCAAAAAAGCTGCAACAGGGGCGACAAAGGGCGATTAAGTGATGCTAAAAAGAAACAGCTGGAGGAACATTTTGCAAGTGATTAGGTTAACTGGTAACAGGCCAGTAACACGTATAATATAATCGCGGTTTTTATCCACTGAGAGTAGTAAAGAGCAGTTTTTCTACTTTGTGCATGAATAGCATGATACATCGGTCCTGTCAATGGTATCACGCTGATTGAGTTGCACACCCACAAATGTGCAAAGTGCCAAGGAGAAGGAGATGGCTAACATCCACATCCTCATCCTCTGGCTAAATCTGCTTAAATGATCTGGTTTTTGTTTATAAGCATATAATGTATCTGTTTAATCGTAAAGGTAAATTCCTGTTAAAAAAATAAAATAAAAATATTGTTTTTAACTGTGAAATGCTTTGGACCAAATCATCCCAAAGCCCCTAGTCAAAGAAAGTACTTGGATAAAGTACCATTGCTTAAGTGTGAATAGTCAGTGTGTATAGTGATATTGAATATTTCAGTAATTTATGGTAATAATAAAAGTTGCATGTGAGTGATAATCTCAAAAGGATTGCACGACGAATGTAAACATGCCAAAAACACTTAATTATTGAGAGGAAAAAAAGCTTGTGAGTCTCAGCGTGCCCAACTGTTTCTCTCTCTCTGTCACTGAGGCTCACTAATGCGGCAAAAATTCAGGTCTCTGGGAAATGCTATTCCCTTCTTTTGTGTGGATTCACAATAAGACAAAGGTATAAAATTCTATGAATAGAAACCCCATCAGCCCCGGAGGGAGGCGTCTAACTCGGACAGAAACGATGTTAACAAGCAGCTGAGAGGATGGATTATTGAGCAGTTGGATGGCAACATTCGAAGATGCCGCTTCCCATGAGATAAAATGCAAACCCACACCCTGCATCTTTTGGGAAAAAGCCAGCTAATGGGTGTATTTATGTGGCGCTATTGTCTATCATCTTCCATCCTATTCAAGGGAAGCCTGATGTATGTCATTTATGAAGCTCTTTCTGGTAATACCACCCTTTTCAGCGCTAATAGTGTTAAATGTCAGAAGAGTAGTCTACTTAATATTAAAAGAAAGATTCACTTTCAGTAACAGTCTTCCCTGATAGAAAGCAGGTGCTGCAGTTAGAACCAGCAGACTAGGACTCATTATTTCGTCTTCGCCTCCTCCCTGATTTACAACTCTCTACACCGCTTCCCCGTCCTCCTTCCAGACAAAACACACGCCTGAACAGATTAGAAAGAGTGACCCCTTGAATCTGTCACGGTTTTTAATTGAAATTCAAATCTTCAGCAGCAAGGTAATGATGAAACATGGAGAAGAATGTTTTTTTTTCCTTTAATCATTTCACTCTAATTACGCTTCGTGGTTATAAATATATTTGCTTGGGAGAAATGAGATAGAGGGCCGAGCAATCCAGGCCAATCTCCCAGTGGCCACAATAGGAGACTGTGTGGAACTGTAATTGCGCGAGTGTTTATCTGTGTGGACTTTATCAGGTAAATGTGCTGAAGAGAAGATTGACAGTCTAACTACTGAGGAGTAGAGATGGCAATTTTCTCCTGCTGTTTTTCTAACTTTCTTATCTCGCTTCTCTCCCTATCATACGCTGTTTTTCTTTTGTTATTTCCACTCTCCCTTTCTGCCTTTCTCCGGCTGTCCTTCTGTCCTCCTTTTCATGCATGCTGTGAAGGCAGGTTCCAGGTGTTGCCAAACAACAACCTGCAGATCCATCAGGTGACCAAGGCTGACGAGGGTGTGTACCGCTGTGAAGCCAGCGTAGAGGCACGCGGGGAGATCGATTTTGTGGACATTGCAGTGGTGGTCAACGGTGAGTGAGGATTTTTTAACATTTACTTGAATTCGTGATGACATTCTGATGTACAACAATAGCTAAAGCACTGCTGTGCATGCTAACAGATTGTTTAAGGTTATTTCCAGGATTTTATGGGCAAGAGCAATGTTGAGATCTAGCTACCAACGGACCACCGGGACCATGATTTTTGCAGTAAAAAATCAAGTGTGGTCTACTGGCATCTTCAGGGAGGACACAAAACTAAAATCAGGGTAAATGGGCAAGGACGTGCAGACTGACATTCAGTTTACCCAAATAAAAAATATCCATAGTGGCAAAATCATGCTAAAAACTTTTTTTTTCTTAATAGTCAGTGTAATGGCTGCAAAACAGCTGACAGTTTAGTGCTGTAAAGTCTGAACATACATACATATGCAGCACAGTGCTGCTTGTTTAGCAGTTGGAAAGTTGTTGTAGATTAAAATAGACACGTTGCAAAACCAGCTGATACATGCTGACATATCGGGGTGCCAGAACTTCAGTACAATTTAACAGTAACGTTTTTTTGTGGATCGGTGCTCAGTATAGCTTGACAGTTGGGGAATTTGTCAGTGACAGATTGGGAAAACCCAAAGTTTAGTAATGTGGATAGCAAGAAAAAATAGCTTTTTTAATGGATTAGGGCGATGGAGGGATTCCCCTGCTGTAATTTCTGCCTCAGCGGTTCCAAGGGTGTGCTGGAGGTATAACAGTGGTAGAATTTTAAACTCGATACCAAGTAACAAGGAAAAAACAAATCACAAAAAATTAAGAGGCCTTTAAAACAAAAGATTATAGCAGCAAAGAATAACAAGGGCAACACTGTGTTGTATATGTCTAAAGTGTCCAAATATCCAAGTGTAGTAACACAGGTACAAGATATATATGATAAATACGGTAAAGCACTCTGGAACACTCTGGAAATACCGCCCTTGCTTGAATTACCCCCCAATAGATGGTTATTAAAGGAATTAAGCTGTACTCATTCCAGTTACAGGTCCCCAAACGAGTTCTGTATTGTTATTTTTCATCTGAACTGAGAGTGGGTAATTTGTGTGACTGTTGGCTTCCTTGGATATAGTAGCTGTGTCCAAGGGTTCCTCTAAATCCGGATTCCTTGTTACTCATGGCCACCATGGCACACACATAAAGTACCATCAAGACTTGATTGGGCAGACATTTAGTTTAATTCAATTCAGTTCAAATCAGTTTTGTTTATATAGCATCAAATCACAACAGGAGTCAGCTCAAGCCACTTTATGTTGTATCATAAAGGCCCTACAATAATACAGAGAAAGGCAAAGGAAAAACTCGCTTTAAACAGGAAGAAACCTCAGGCAGAACCAGGCTCAGAGAGGGACAGCCATTTGCTGCGACCGGTTGAGGGTGATAACAGTTACTTAGTTACTCAAACCTGCCATCAACAACGAGACCTGTATCACGTTCAGATGACAGACCCTCTCTCGTCCTACCGGTTGAGGGGAGGAAGATGAATTCAAATGAGACGGAGATGTAATTGTGATGATGGAACTTTAAAGGAAGCTTTGCAGATTTGCAGACCATGCTTCTACACACATAGTATCAATAGATTAGCATACATTAAGGCATGAATTTCCTCTCCGCAGTATTGTTGTTGTTGTTTTCAAAATTGAACGCCTTTCATTCTTTTCATTTTTGCACTTACAAAGCCTTAAGGGTTGCAGGTGCCCAAGGTTAAAAACATAATACCTGATCAAGGTTAGTTTAGCAGTACCTTTCCTTTGTGACTGCAGAAAAAGATAAAATATACCAAGGTAACATTTGTATAATTAATTAGCACTAATTTGGTTCCTTTAATTTCTTTTGTCTTCTAGTTTGTTGTTGTTGAGTCTGGAGACCGAGGGTAAAATAGCTGCATCCTGTAAGCTGTCAGTTTGTTAACGATTACTTAAGATTACTAGAGTGTTATAGCTTGAAGCTGACGTATTTCACAGCGTGTTTGCAGAGTTTTGATCATCTGCAGAGTGAAGGCAGTGACTCTGAAACAGCTCCTACAGTCGTGCAGCAACTCAGATGGAAATTCAGGTTGAATGCATGGACCTGTAGTTGTAGTATCAGAAAAGAGCTGTCAGCTGTGACAGATTCAGTTTCAATGAATTATAAATACTTACTAGCTGGTCTACTGGCTACTATGGGGTGTGGTTGTAGTTTGTAATTCTCTCTGTTCTTTAGTATGATTGAAAATTTTAATTAGCGATGCCTTCGGGCTCTGTGGCCCCAAAAATCAAAGGATGTCATATTAATTTTCTCATTTGTCCTCATTTACCGTGAGTCACCTGAGACTGTTGAGGTGATTGAAATGTGATTTTACTACGGCCACAAGCGTCTTGTAACGGTTGAACAGCTGCAGTATTGTCTCTGCCTATGTAATTCTCTCACTCCTAATGTAATAGCAGATCAAGCCTCCGCCAAAAACTATGAATTGCATTCAATTTAGCACACCACTTACCTCACTTCTGAGGAAGATCCAATAAGCTTGCTCAATGAGGCACGACCTATTATTGCAGCGACACGACACTCGCCATGTGGTGCTGAGACGACCAGACCTCGCTGAGCATCCTAACTCCGTGAGGGAGCCACACCCAGAGGGAGATGTTTTAAAGTGGACTTCAGTTTGCCTCCAGGAGACTTATTCTGCAAGTCTGTAAAGACTTTTAACATTTTGCATGAGTGAGACAAAAGCTGCACCATTTGGTCCTCATGAAATTTTTAAAGCACTTAGAGCTAAATAGGTCTTCTTGAAACTAATGAGTTTTGGTACGGTACCACTAGACTAGGGGACATCTGTTACAACAGCACTTTTGTCTCCTTTTTTTCTGAGCCCTCGAAATGTTCCCTTAAAGCTGTCCACCTGGAGTTTAGGAAATAAAACTGGATGATTCTGATGCAACTGCTCATTCACGATATAAACTGTATGTAAAAGTGGGCACGAACAATGATATGTTCTCCATTAAGATGTTGTCTACCATTTAAAATCGTCAAGTCACATTCATTTTAATGAACGGGGATGTGAGGAGTGAGGAATGCTCTTTCATCAATAGAAAGAATTTGAAACTAGTGATTAAGGTAACCTGAGGAGTCGCTACTTGCTGGTCATTAGAAGGAATGCAGGTTTATGGAATTGATTTCACTATACAAGCAGTACTTCTTTTCGTCTTGGTGCCATGAATTGACCAAAATCCAAAGAACTGTCAAATGGGGCTCAAATGTTACTTTACTCTCTCTGGTGCAGAGTTGGGTTGTAAACCCTCTGCCATTATTGGCAGTTTGGACTAAACTGACCACTGTTGACCATAAGCATTGGGAAAGACAACCAGCAAACATGCCTATGCTGGCACACACTGGGCAACTGTGGTGAACTCTGGGGTTATGTGGTAAAGGGCAAATCCTTTTTTTCCCATGTGGGCCTCAAGTGGGTGTGCATACCCATATGGGGCTTGAACACAGAAAACCCTTGTGGGGATCCAAATTAAAAAACTGCTGTGAAGCCTGCATGAAGTAACTGCGGATTTTTCCTGTCCACACAGCCCCACCATGTGAGGCCAACATATGTCCCACATTTCTTGAAGGTAAGGGGCCCACTGTGGGGCTCGTGGGTCTACATAGACTGGTCTCACATACACCCCAAAGGTGCACATTTGCTAAAAAGGTGCAGTCGTTAATCTAGTTAAGCTTCAGTCCACTTATTTACCCTAATTATAGCAAGCTAAAACATTCGCTGCTCTCTTTCTGTCTCACTGCCAGTCACACCAGGAGTGTCTGGTAGTGCTGCTTTTATTCCACAGTTGTTTATCTCTGTTTAAAGTCTGTTATGACCTTTGTACATAAACTGACAACCTTCAAACAATAAAATTACCTACTGGCAAATGACAAACAAAAGGCCTAAATAGCTAGGTACTTAATTCATAAATTTGTGGAAACCAAAACAAAGCTGGGAAAAACAGTACATTTGCTGAGTCACTTAAACCCCTCCTGCCTCAGTAAATGTTCATTCTGCTCTCTGTCTCAGCAGGTTGTGTAATCAAACCATTGTGTGTTTACAGCTGCATGGCCTCCAAGTAGTGTAGAAGACCTACTATTGCAAACTCATTTTTTTCTTGTACAACTTCTCAAACTGCCATCATGGTATTTAGTTCTGAGATAGCAGTGGTTCAGAGAGACTTGTAGTTAAGCCTCTAGCATAAAAGAGTTGGTCTGAAGGTAGAAAAGATAGAGAGGGCATTTGCTTAAATGTCACCTAGTGTCATGGGGCAGACAAATAGTATAAGCTCCCCATCTTTTTTCTGTAGAAAGTGAACATGTCATCCACGCAGCTCTTCACAGTAATACTTGGAGATTTGAAAAACTGCTGCTCTGCTTCTTTTCAACAAATCTATGTCAGTATGCAAAGTATCCAAGAACAAAGACGTGGATGCACTGCCTTGTGGTTGCTCTGAGATCTCTATCTGACTTACATCCATGTTTTCTTTTTTTCCTGATGGTGTAAATAGTCCCTAAGGAGTTGTCTAAAGTGTACCAGGCACTGTGCAGTTCAACTATGGAAAGTCGTATCGTACCTATACTCTAGCTTTTACTCTCAGTTATTTGAGCAAGCAAACCTGTGCATCCCAGTTATTTCCATTTCAACCCCTTAAGCTACATATCTCATCTGAAGAGCTATTTTTGTAGGCTGGGGAAGAGGCTAGAACTTGAATCTTGTTTGATCCCAAAAACACTGCCTTTCATTTGTAGAGCATTTCACTTCAGTAGTCGTGACTAGGATTATTCCCTTCCTTTGCAACTGTGAAACCAAATTGGAGCAAGAAGTACTATTCGTGCAAAGATTTCCCAAAGTAAGCCACACGGGCAGCTAGAAGATCTACTGTATTGACACCTTGCATTGGTCAGACAACACAAGCAGATGGAGATTAAGTAGATTGCTAGGAGCCTCAGGTGTGTCAATGAGTACAACAGGGCACATGGTTTATCTGTCAGCTACAGACAGTAAACGGTTCCCTGTTGTGATGCCTGGGGATTTGGCAGCACAGTAAGACACAAGCTGTGGCGAAAAAAGGTAGAAACACAGTTCTTCTGTGTTTATAGAATTCTGAAAAAAGAAGAAGAAGAAAGGATGAAGAACTAAACTGATACAGCTACAGGGCATGCTTGGATTCACTCTAATTTCTATCAGTCTAACATGGAGAACTTGAAACACTCATTTGTGCCCAAATAAGACTGGACATTGATTCTTATCCAAGATACAATTACAGCCAACAATGAAAAGAAGCTTAATCTGGACACATCTATATAAAACTTCACTTGAACTGCTTTTTGAAATGTCAGGTTCAACCATTCTAGGTCATGAGCGGTTTCCTAAAAATAAGAGCAGGAAAAAGTGAAACCAGTGGCAGCCTGTGTGGTACACTTATTTACCATTAGTCTGCCATCAAAGACCAAAGGTCAATCCACAATCCGCATGTGCAAACAACTTAAGTAACTGACCTCACAATTTTCACAAGCGCCAGTCTTTGTTAATAGGACACAATCAACAGACACTATAAGATGGAATAAACAGAGACTGTAAGATGAAATCCAAACATGCTGTACAATTCCCATCAAATATAGTAAATCAGAGTTAACCATGTTTCCAGTGAGATAATAGCCAACTACAGCAACAAGATGGCATGAATTTAAAAGATGGATGCAAATTGGTGAGAAGCTTTATATAAGAATTCTCGTTGACATGCAAGGAAACAGATCGCTTTCACTTTTACATTTTATTGGGCAAGCTCTGCTTGCCTTGCTTGCCCTGATGGAATGCTACTAAATTACAACAATATGGCTGAAATGCTCAACCTGAGACCTCAGAATGAGGTTTCACACATTACTTTGCTGTATTCAGACAGACAAATTGAAAAAAAAGGGTTGACAATGTTTATGTTTTCAAAATGTATCATTAATATATTAATGCGTATCCATCCAAGTAAATTTTATGATCCATTCATTTAAGCTTTACACTACCTTAATCAGAGTATTTTTCTAAATGAATAACAGCTCAATTTAAAGAGGGATGAATCGAACAGAACATTTTGTGTTTGAAATAAGTTTTAAAAGCCCTTAGGCCAACCGTCAAGCACTTTGCCAACTTTATTATATAGACTTTGCCAGCAGAAGCATCTTATTTAGTGACATTGTCAAGGAAACAAAACCAGCACAGTGCAAGCATGCTCAGGAAAAAAAAGTATTTATCGTGTTTTGTCCCAAAACAATGTTGATTATTTTATTGACTCATTTTATGTATATGTGAGATTCCCTCTTGAATTAGTGCATTTTGTTCAAAAAGCAGTCAAACAATATTTTTTAGAGTTTCTGCACAAAATTGTAAATTGTATTCCTGAATTGGTTTCTGCACATCCAGTTACCAGCTGAGATGATTGGCTGATTGAATGCTGCAGTGTCTTTTTAGTAAATTTTTATTGTGAAGTAGAATTGAACTTGATCACCATCTCTAAGCTGGGCGTTGCACTTTTATATTCAGCATGCAGCAACAATACGTCATGCTGTTCTTTTGATTTAGCACGTCAGAAGAAGTGTCAGCTCTATTTCAGCAACATGTTAACAGACATTACTTTAACCAGTCATGCAGAACAACATTTTTTTTTCTAGAAGCAGAGCTGAAATAACTTACTGTATACTCCCCTACCAATGTGAAGTCATAAATATTCATGTGTCAGTTGATAAAAGAGTGGTTTCTTCCCCGCAAGCATGCGGCGAATGAAGCTCTGCTGACCTGCTGCAGCTCCCAGTCTCCAGCGTATCATCAAAGCAGACCATAGATGAGGATGATGGTGTATCGAGAGAAGGAGGCCACCCGCTGAATGGCTAATCAACCTGAGGGCAAAAACAGCTTGGTGACTAGAAGAATGTAGAACATTTCAGGAAGTGATCTCAAAAGTATCCACGGATGAGTCACGGAAGCTTTTCATTGACTATATTTAACATAATTTAAAGAAAAAAGCTGAAAAACAAAGATTCAATAGAACAGAAAGTTACTCATAAACTCACAAAGTTGTAAAACCATTCATGCTGTTTTTCAAATGAAAATATAAAGCACATTTGCATAACAGTTTGAGTTCCATTTTTGTGATTCCTTGGCACATTTTCACCATTTGTTACTTTGGTTTATTGCTTTCTGTCATGGTTTGTGAAATTCACTTACTATAATTTATTGCTGTTAAAAGTAGTTTGCAGCCTTCCAAAATGAACTAAAGCTGTTACCAAAATCTAAAGGAACTTCCAAAACATGCATACACTTTGTTGAATGGATATCAACTAAACTTAAATATAGAGCCAAGATGGGGAACGTCAGCCTGTTAAGTCATTAATAACACATTATTACTGCTGTGTGTTATTAAAGACTATTGTGTTGTGTTTTTAACACTATTTACAGTGGCAGCATGGGAAAAGGCAAAGCCTTTTGAGCAGTAGGATAACAATAAGAAATGTCAAATATAAAAGAACAGCTGGAAAAATCTAAAAAAATACCACACCCCCTGGAAAAATGCTGACCCCTGGTGGTGAGCAAAAATTTGCAGCATCTATTTACACTAAATTTTACAATATGTGTCTTAAGTAAACTTAAGACAAATTTAAGACAATATGTTAAAACCCAGAGAAAGTCCAATACTGCTCGGTGTAGGTTCAGGAAGTATAAGCACTACAAAGCGGTTCTGTACTGTAGTGGTTAACACATTCACCTAACACAAATCTGAGAATAAATCTACAGGAGGAGGTGTATGTGGAACTATGTCCTGTGGTGACCTCTAATGAATAAGGAAGTAGCTTTAAGGGACTACTAAGCTAGTTAGCTTCATAGGTTGTGGTATATGAATGCATATAAGGGACAGATGTGAAGTTTGAAGATAAAATCTGCATGGTTCCTCCTCTAGCTCCTCTAGCTTCAAAAATAATTTCAAATACATTCAAGTTTATGGGAAAATGACCCCCCTTCTGGCTTGATTTGTGACCTGTGAACACATTCAGTCACTGAAATTAGTGTCTACTTTTATAAACCATAAATTACAAAATGCCCAGCAAGAAAATAAGTACATTTTCAAAAACACTAAAAGACTTCTTTCCAATAATTCCACTTTCCAATAATTTTTGGACACTATCATCTGCCACTTGTATTCGTTTTTAACCCTTTAACACAGATTTTCAATCCTCTCTGACCCAATAGCCACAGCAGCTAGTTTCTATAGCAACCAATGATGATGTAAAATGGAAATAACTTCCCGATTTTTTTGCCTGCATTCTTCCTCAACAAATCCAATTAATTGTGGGTTCACTCACTCAAACACCAGGCCCCACAATTTTCTCCCTTTGAGCTGTCAGTGAAACTACTGGCTGCGTCCTTCAAGATCTCTTAAATGATTTTGCAGCAACATCAATCAAAACTGCTTCGCGTGCAATAAGGGAATATAAATACCCATCTCTGTTACATTACATTCCCAGTTGTAAATCAGGGCTGGTTTGACTCCAACTTGTGTGCTAATCTATAAAGCAAAGCAAATCCTGAATAGAGAACCCAGCAGGGGTCTCGTCTCAAAACACTGACTCGCTTAATTTGTAGTAGGTGTGATACAGTCATGACGTTAACCAAGAAGATTTCACGACTTCTAAACATGGGCTATCCTGACTTTATTGAAGCTAATTAGAGGGCTAACAGAAAACAAGTCCTCCAGCTCCTGCATTTAAAACGAGTCATCTTTAAATATGTTTTCATGTATTCTCACATCGGTGGGCATGTCTGTGAACCTCGCATTATCTCTCCCGAGCCTCTGAAGTTTCAAGCATATGACTAATACATGAAGAATTCATAAAGCTTGCCAGATTCTTTTTGGATGCTTAAACCCTGTTGCTGATTTGCTCTTTTGAAGTCTCCTTGCTTGGCAGTTTGTCTCATTAACAGGCCTGTTTCAACAAGGCCCGCTGATGTGGGAGCGTATTGCATAGGAAAAGAGAGGGGAGGGGGGCACACACTGGAGAATAGAGATCTATTGGCTTGGAAATCAATGGTTATCATGTCAGCCAGATGCTTGCTCATCTCACTCGCAGAGTCAGAACTATTGGAAAGGACTCATAGTGTTTGATTATTGCTTAGGCCATTTTTGTCCCTGAAAAGCTCTCTGCACCTAAAATGGGTGTGTGCGTGCACTTGTGTGCCAAATGTTCCATATTGTGTTGATGTTACAGACAAAAAAAGGAGATTTTCATTGATTTTTTTCTTTGTTTTTAGGAGAAACAGTACATAGACAACATGAGACGGCACATAGATCAGACACCATGGAACTGTAGATGTACCGTGCAGAGTAGTTTTCTTCATAGTAATACACACTGGTGCTGTTAGTGTAACTGATCTTTTAAGAAAAGACTACAGAACAGAAGCATTGCTTCATTTCTGCGCTGATGCGTTGTTTTCATTAGAATTCCCTATCCACAGTATTTTTTTAAAAAGGCGAGTCTACCTGCTTTGCCGCTGTTCTTCATCAAAAAGCAGCAGTTTAATGAGTCCTGAAGCTATTTTTAATATTTAATTTCATCTTTGAGTTGTTGGGGGGGGTTAGATCTAGGTGGAATAAGTGTCCTCTGGATGTCATCACTTGGAGGACAAATTCATTTCATTATCTCTCAATAACTTCCAAACCCCCCAAATGAGGAGCTGTTTACATTTTTGGAATATTAAAAACACTTTTAGCATGTTTTGTTGTGAGACCTTTTGAGCTTTTTCAACCCTTTCGACGTGATCAGAGGGGAAAAAATGTCTTTCGCAGCTGCCAGTTACAGTACCTGTGAAGCAGGTTTTTGTTTGGATCCCAATAGCAAGCAATTTCTCATCATTCATGTGCTCCAACATCTCTGTGTGGGTAGCGCTGGTGTTATGTTTTGTTGATCCTCTTCTTAGAGAATAAATTAACTTACTCAAATATCGAGATGGTGGTAGAATTAGAGAATTGGAATGAGTGCATGTTTGATCACACAGAACAAATTTTCAGTTTTTAATTTGCTGCATTTGGGGCATTTTGTTTGTTTTAATTTAATGCCCTCTAATTACAAGCAGACCAGATCTTGTAAACACAATGGTGACAGCACATGCCTCATTTTGGTAGCTCGTTGTGGAAGAAGCGAAATTTAGCTTCTATAAGCTAAAACCTTGATTCAAACCTACACATCAGCCTGTATCCAGGCGTGCTGGATGTTATCTGGATGTTAACACATGACGGACATGATATCACAGAGCATTTCCTTTACCTCGATTGTGCTCACGCTGTAATCAGATGAAATTATGCAAATGCAGTAGGTGCAGTTGGTGGGCTAATTGACAAATACAACACATTCTCATCCTGTTTTCTGGATTTCAGTTGTTTTTACTATTTTCCTCCTGTAGCTTTTAGATGGTCCTCGTTTAGAAAGGAAGGGAGAAAAAAGAAAAGGAGGAGTTTGGTGACCTTTCAACATGCAAAGCAGACTTTTCATCAACAGAAGACATAGAAGTGGAGATAGCATTGATCGTCTCCTTCAGATGTGATGGGATTGATCCAGTATCATTCCAGCCTGTGCTTTTGCTTACCCACAATGCATTTCTTCATGCATGGTGCATGAAGTATCTGTATAATTTGATAATAGATAGGAAAGAAGTTACATCATAGTTGCCTAAAACTAAACTGAAATTAAAAAAAATAAAGGTAGACTTAAAAAAAAAGGAAATTAACTGAAATAATTTTCTGAGTTGGAAAACGAATTAAACTAAAATAAAAACATAGAGGTAATATAGTTTATGACACCTTGACTGATGACACATTGATAAACATGTTTATTGAGACTCTGGATGAAAACAAACCTGTGAGTCAACAGCTTTCAAAAAGCTGTGGATTTTTCTGTTTATTTTTTGTATTACCTCTAATTTTACCTACTGGTTGTTCTCAGTCCTGCCTCTGACATATGCCCTCCATATAATAACTATGAAAAACACTGAATTGAAATAAGAAAATTTACTCTGGAAACTAAACTGAGTTCAAAACATAAAGTCAAAATGAAATAAAAATAAAAAGAAGTCGAAAACGCGAAATCCATAATCACTCTGGTTATACAACAAAAGGCCACAAAGATACTTTAGCTGGTTCATGGACCTGAATTCAAAGCTTAAACCGCAGACATCAACAACAGTACTGCAACTCATTGGTTCACTTATTCTAACTCAGTGGATTTCAGGTAGTGCACTTAATTGATTTTCACCTATAGTCGTCAACTGCCCAGCAGAAGCAAAATCAAGGAGTAAATGTTCCAGAGCTTCAATAAGCTGCTCCAGACATGAATAATCACTCCCTGCAACTGGTCAGGACCACAGCGGAGCAGTTACAGTGGTAGTCAAAGTACAGCATAAATACAGGCTTGTGAAACAGATTGAGATGCCTGATAAACATGCTTGCACCATGAAGCTGTCATTCCCTTGTCATTGCAAGTGAGAACGAAGAAAAGCCTGCTCTTCCTCCGCTCCCCTTTCACTGAATGACAAGATGACAGCGCTCAGGTGATTGCATGACAGGGGCACGCTACATGTTCCTGACAGCGCTCACCATATACTCTTGATAAAGTCATCAAGGCCTCTGCTGTTTACCAGCACGCCAATGCAGCTGCTTGTGGAAGATTAGCAAAGCGTGCCGCATTTACGTGGACACTCTGTGATGCATGTGAGTTGGTTAGACAGATATATTTTAGCAAAGGAGAGTACATGCAGTGGCACAACACGCAAAAACACAGAGGAATTAAAGGGAACTTCTAGTAGTTTGCTATGGTTTGGGCAAAAATATATGACCCAGAGTCACAGAATCTTTGAAGTCCTGTGAAAAACTAAGTACACCTTTACTGCTTCCGTCGAAATTATGAGGATAAGTAGCAGTTAATTAATTGGTTATCAGCACATGTTAGCACCTCTATAAAAGCAGAACGTTTGCACAGGGTGCACACGTGTAGCTTACAGGTGTGTGCTAACACAGTGCTGAGGAGGAAAGACATCAGTATTGATCTTAGAGAAGCAATTATTGCTGCCTATCAGTCAGGGGAGAATTATGTTGAAGCTAAATCTTGGCTCAAATTAGGTCATACAGCAGTGCAATGATGCTAAGCAGAGCAGCAAATCTACAATAAAATGGTTGAAAGTGAAAGTCCAGACTTTAACCTAAGTGAAATGCTGTGGTGGGACCTAAAGACAGCTGTAAATAAAAGGACACCTACAAATCTAAACGACCTGAAGAAATGCTCTAAAGAGGATTGGACCAAAATTCCTCCACAATGATGTAAAAGACTGGAAAAGTCATGCAGATGAGGGTCATATACAGTGAGTAAAATGAGGTACGGTACCATCGTGACTGTTTGAAACATTGTTATCGGTAACATGAAATCATGTTGGACACATCTGTTCGTCATTCTTGATTCTGATGTCCAAGCTTTTCTGTGTATGGGCACTGAAGCAAATAAATGTTCACTCCAAAGTCAAACGCATCAATCTTCAGGCCTCTGGTTCTATTTATTCATCTGTTTTGTATATATGAGTCACAGTTTTCCTTTCTCTTGAATTTAGTGGTGTCAGGTGTGCCAAAAAAAATACATCTGAAAACTCAGCAGCACTGTCTCTTTTTAGAAATCAAGATCCAGGCACTTAAAAAAAAACATAAACCATAGGAGATAAAGAAAAAATATATAAATATGATTTGTGAGGACATTTTAAAGATTTGTCAAAGGGCGTCCTTGTCGTATTTGATTGCAAGAAAAGTGAAAGAAGCGCTACGATAAATAAAAACGAGTCATTTGTAGCCCTAAAAGAAAGAGTTTGCATTTGCATGTCCATCAAACCACAGACCTATAAAATCAGGGCAGCAAAGCACTTCTGGTTTTGATTCCGCAGAAATTGGCCTGACAAGAGGAACAATTGTCAGAGCTCGAGCGCTTGACAGGAATAGTTTATTCACAAAAGGAAAGCGCTAGTTTTCACAGCTGTTTTTTTCATGTTGAAACACATTTTCTGTCTTGCCATTGTTTATATAGATTTAACGGAGCATTTCTGAGGCGCACAATAGAATAATGGCCTCACGTCAGTGTGTTCGGTTCCTTTGTGTTTTTTTTACCAAAGCTGGGTCAAAATGTTATTTGAAATCCCCACAGGATTACCAGCAGAAGTAGCGTTTTTCCAGCGCTTGCATACAGGCCACTCACAAGGCCAATTCAATCCTCATGAAAGTCTTTTATTTGCTTCTTGTGAAAATCCTGCACCATGTAGCATTATGAATACTGAATGTTTTGCTAGATTATAGTCCAATTTTAGCTTTCAGTCCGGATTGATTTGATTAACTCTCAGGATCTAATGGTGCCATGTGTTATTTCCTGTTCTTTTTTTGTGTGTGTGTCTGCAGTCCCTCCGGTGTTGTCAGTGTTCCAGCAGTCCTTCAATGCCACAGCTGACTACCAGGAATCTGTCACCTTTACTTGCATCACTTCTGGATCTCCGGACCCCATAGTCACATGGCACAGGTAAAGCTCAAAGAGATATTGGGATTGGGAGACATCCAAAGAATATCGGTGCTCCCTCAAGGATGTAGGATAGGTTTATACCCAAGTAGACACCCGAAAGTGCTACCCTAATATCATTTCATTCCAAAACCATGAGAATTAATCTGCTGATATAGCAGCGCCTACACTTATGGGAATGCTTCCCACAAGATTCTTGGAGCCTGCTTTCGAGGATTTGCTCCCATTCAGCTCCAACAGCATTTGTGTGGCTCAATGGTGATTTTGGGCGATAAAGCCTGGCTTGCATTGGCGCCCCAATTTATCCCATAAAGTATGAGCTGAGCTCTACACGAGCCCACTCTTCCACTCCAGACTGGGGAAAAAATGGCTGTATCCATCTAAGAGAGGAAATGATGTTGAACCAAATGATTAAGGCTGTCATACACAAAAAGTCCAACTCCTTAAATAGCCATACATTCAGTTAGAAAACATAAGGAAAAAAAAAACAGCACTGCTTGATTGATTACTGGATTGAAGTCACTTAATTAAGGCAAATTTAACCTTAATTTTAAAATAATACAGGATATTATGTTCCCTACTACCCATTCATGCCTATGTACAAATATGCATATATTGTTTTCAGAGCAACTCGACTTTCTTTCACAGTTCTGAGGAATTTATAGTCCACCCTCGCACATTGCCCTCAGCAGCCACACAGTAATATCCATGGCACATAGCAACAGAGTGAAAATTTGCACCTGAAGAGCATTTGACACTCCGCTATCCTCTCTACAGCTCGACATCGAGCAATTAGCTTGCACCCACTCGGCAGGCAATCGTAATAAGCTCTTTGCACCTGAGCATCTATTGATAACACTTTATTGTTGTTCCATTGAAGTTTTTAGTGTTTGCTTAAAATGCTGTCCCCCCCGCCCCCAGTTTTCCTTATTGGAACTTACTGGAAAGAGTGGTTTGAATATATTTGACACAATTTAGTTTAATGAACTGTGTCCAGCTTTCAAAAAGGGGCCCTGTTATGTTTTTCATTTGTGGATGCTCATATTAAACACGTTTCAAATAATGAGGTCCGTGTATGTAAAAGTAATCACCAAAGCTCTTTTTTGCCTGTTTTTGTCTCTGTGTGATGTCACTGAGAATGAATATCCCTGCCTGGTCTGTGGTCAGCTCAGGCTTATAGATCTGACTGTATGCCCGACCCACCTGCTGTTTCAACCATCTCTATATTTAAGGGGGCTTAAAGGCCCAGTGTGAGATAAATAAGGGTTATTTTGAACTTTGAAATCACGCAACGCTACTTTAAAAGAATCCAAGAATAAACATAATAAACTGAAAATAAGCCTGTAGTATCTTCTCTTGACACATGATGTCTTTATAAATGTTATAAACAATCCAAACAAACATGACTTCAGGTGACCTCATGGCTCCTCATAATTGTTATATTTTGTAGTTAATTTGGTAAAATAAATACTGTGGGCTTGGCAACGTTTCTAAAGGGCAATAAGAGGGCGACAATTCAACAACATATTAGTTCAGTCTTAAATTAAGATATTTTCCTTCCCCACTACAGTTGGAGCTCCACCATTTACCATGTACAATACTGTGTAAAAGTCTTGGGTCAGCACTTCTTTCTTCTAGCTTTTGCTAGAAAAATGGAAATGAAATAGCTGCAACAATTTATTGAAATTTGTGCAAACATACATGGAAATAAAGTATAAAACAGATTTTGTGCAATTCTAACATCCTTGAAGCTCCACATTTGGTGTGACCACCTTTATTCTTCAGCACAGTCTGAACTCTTTTAGGCAGCTTTCTTTAAGTAGTCCTCAGGAATAATTCTACAGGCTTCTTGAAGGACATTCAAATCTTTTCTTTGGATGTTTCTGGCTCTGGGGAGGCCAATCCATGACTGATAGTGCTCTGTTGTGTGTTTTTCTATCCAGGTATGCTTTACTGTGTTGGCAGTGTGTTTGGGATCATTGTCATACTGAAAAATGAAGCCAATGGCAGTCAGATGTTTTTTAGATGGTACTGCATGGTGAATCAATGTCTTATAACTTTTCTATGTTCATAATTTTATCGATTTTGACTGAAATGCAACTCAAACCAAGACAAAGCCTCCACTGTGTATTATAGATGGCCATAGACACTCACTGTTGTACCTCTCTCCTGACCTTCTACATACATATTGGTGATGATTTGAACCAAAAATTTCAAAAATTTGGATTCATCGCTCCACATTTTGAGTCCAGTTCTTGTGTACATATCTCAGCCTTTTATCCTTGTTTTCTCTCCTTAAGAATGACTTGACAGCCACCCTTCCACTGAGATGATTACTGATGTGGCCTCAGTGAACAGTAGATGGATCAACTGAAGGGCCAGATACATCGCTCAGATCCTGCGTCAGATGTTTGCTGGAATTTTTTCTGTTTCTTAAGGAAACTGTTCGTCTGCTGTATGTAGTTTTTTTCTTTTAGCCTTTTTAAAGGTAGTAACGTCCAGCAGAACCAGGTTCAGGAAGGGGCGGCCAGTCATGGATTACTCATTTACAGCTGGTTGCTGTGTTTGTGGCATTCAAAGAATCTATGGCAATATATTAGCTCTCTGTTAATATATCAGCTGAGCATTATTTGAACTGTAGCCAAGTGCATTAATTAATGCTTTCATAGTCCATAATTATGTTGTGGGCCTATGATCTCTTATTATTATTATTGTACTTTTAAGTAACTCGGTCAGTGCTGCGCAGCAGATAAAAGTGCATAAACTGATGCTGAGCATGTGCATCAACAGTAAACATAGATGCCTTTATTCATCACCCTAACAAAGAGGTCACATACCTCTCAGAGCGCTTACCTTCATCACAGGAGCGCTGCACAATTCTGCAGGAAGATGAAGCACAGCGAGGTGAATTCTTCACTCCTGCATTTCATGTGACGTCGTCTCTGTGAGTAATACAGATGTAATGAGAACTGAACTGTCTGTTTGAAAGAGAGGTTGAATACAGCTGAAAAAAGTGAGGCACATGCATCACTTTGCGAAGTACAAACAAAATTTGAAAGGTGGCGCACAGCTGGAAGCAGCCTCAACTTTGTAAACCTCATTCATCTTGCTCCCTTGTTTCGGGGCTCAAAAAAAACAGGAATTACTTTTACTCCGGGGTGTCTCACCTTGGCTTTTCAGCTCTGGAGCACAACAGTAAAATGTAATTTTAATGATTTAACAGCAGGCTTGATATTTTGCAGAAAATTTCAGTGTGAAGATGGCAAAGTGCACATCTCCATCCTTACTTTTATATTGAGACAATCCCTGTGACAGCTTAACTACCTCAGTCTCAAACTGAGTTTTGTTTGACGTTGTGATTTCACAAAAAGCCCGTTAAAATGAGGAGCCTGGGAAATAAGATATCTTGATAGGTTTCTCATAGTATCACAGAATGAAAGAGGCTTAGATACAGAAGCATTCACTCTGACTTTGTGCTCACTGATGTGCTGAGGCAATTAAAAATGACCATAGAAGTAAGCGACTAAACCTTTTTCTTAATAAAATTCTCTTGCATGGTCAGATGTGTAACTGCCATTCACAAAATTTGATGTTCGCAAGATCAAGAAAAGTTTAAACCAAGTCTCAGAGAAACTCAGCGGAGCACCGAGAGCTAATGAGGCTTTGTTCTTTGTTCTTCTACAGCAGGGAAGTCAAGCTCGTTTCACACTGTGGGCCACGCACAGCCCACTTTGATCTTAAGTGGGACGGACCAGTGAAACTCCTATTTCTGTCAGCGTAAAGAAGTTTAATCACACATTTACTCCCTGAGATATTTAAATTTTTAAAAAGAAGTGTAATTTCATAATATATCTCAATTTTTCTACATGATAAAGAAATGCTGCTTTGAGCTTAAACTGTAAGAAATACACATGTAAAATTACAGAAAAAGTTCTGTTAGCTCATAGTTAGTTAGCTCATAGTAGACTGTTAATATCAAATAAATTCATAATGGTTTATCTAATTATTTACATTGGTGCAGTATGACTGGAGGAAGCTGTAAAACTTATGAAAACACATCAAAAAGTCTAAAATGTTTGCCCTCCTTCACATTTTCCAAAGCCTTCCAGTGGGTCAGATTGGAGTCTTTGGTAGGCCGATTCTGGCCCCCGGGCCTTATATTTGATACCCCCGTTCTGAAGTGTTGCGGTTTCAGGTCAGAAGGCAGCCTGTTCTCATTCCCAGTGCTCAGATTCTTCTGGGGGTTTTTTTTTCAAAGCTGCTGGTTTCTCAGAGATATGTCCAAGGTGTCTTTTGGCTTCTGCTGGAATACCAGGGGTCACCGTAATGGTGACACCCAGCTCGTCACACTTGGATGCTTGTTCAGAACCCCTTGACATTACACTTACGCTACCTTGTGTATCCTTGAGCCTAATTTTTCATCTTGCAAGGTGATTCTTGTTAGGAGCATTAACAGACTGGGGTCATTACACCAAAAAGTAATGCATTACACATAACTCATTACTTTTTAAAGGTTAAAATGCTATGTTACTTAATTATACCTGTAGAAATGAATTAGAAACACCACTCATCACATTAATTTTGTGTTATTTCGGATAACCACCTGAGATGCATTGGCACACAATTGCCGTTTAACAATATGAGCCTTGTTCCACACACTGGCATCATGGCCTATCCTAATGAGGACACACACACACACACACACACCCAAGATCTTTTCGTAAGTGTTTAAGAATTCACACAAAGCCGAGGGCAAAGTTAAAACGCAGCACTTCAACGAAAAATGTCACGGCCACAGCGATTCTAGGAACAGGTGCCGTAACTGCTTTTGTTGCCTGTTGAAAATGAAGCTTTAGATGCTTGGCTGGGGTCAGCATATACTCTGACATCAGTCTGAGTTCTTCACTGCTCGCTTTGACAGCATGCTGTCGAAAGTACTGTGCGAAAAATGAAAGCTGGACACCGCTCTGCTATTTTTCTTCCCCTACTACATCAGCTGAAGTCAGCTGATTGTAGCCCAAGTGCACAGAAAAAACATTACCCTTGATTTTGTTTTATCTGAGTGCTCATGGTGCAGATAATTGAAGAACTTGCGGTACCAGTTGAAGGTTTGAATGTGTGAGTGTCGGATTTTCACATGTATTTCCATTGCTCTGTTTTTTTTAGGCTTGCACATTGGTAGTATGTCATTTGCTCTCAAAGTGTGAGTCATAATGAGATTATATTTTTACATATTTGGGGGTTTTGTGACACTTTTAGTCTCATGGAGTGTAGCTGTAGTAATGTGGCTTGGCCACTACCGTGCTACAAGCAGATAATGGCACAACCTTGTGCCAGACCTAGACACCTTAGTCTTTATCAGAGGCATGAAAATTGCATGTTCAACTTCACCATTTCCATTAGCATGTTAACCTTGTTACGAGTGCTTTTTAACCTATTATGACACAGTCATACTAGGAAAAAACATTACCACGACATTGTGAAATGAACTTGTGATCTCATTGCCTTTGGAATTATTGCTTTGAAGACCACTCGCAGTCAGTTGCTGTCTTTAAAGCAACTTTGGTGCATCAAGAAAGCACTAAGAATCAGTAGGAATCAGTCTGCAGCTAAAGTTGGTAGTATAGTTGGCAATTACTTGCAATCGGCAATATGTAATATGGCAATTATTTGAGATAAACTGGCAAAAATCAAAACTCTTAGACATAAAACATAAAAAATGAGTAAACAAATATTAACATAGTTGCTGCAGGACAACAATATGTCCTGACAACCTTGCTTTATATAGAAATAGAATAGATAGATAGGTTGTATAGAATACAACCAGTTCAGTCAAGTTCCATACTGCAAAGAGACGTGTCACAGTACAAGGTCATCAGTGACCAGTCACAGTCAGTTATAGACTGATTCTATAACATTTGGGGTTAGATACAGGCTTATGGTGACGTTGGAGCAACATCCACCTCTTTCTATGAAATTTTTGCCACTTTTAGCACCATGAAATGGAAAAAGTGCATAACAGAAAACCCATAAAGCCATAAAACATATCATACGTGCTTTAGCATGGGGCTAAAATACACCCAAACCCCAGTGGATGTCAGTAGCATAATGTACATAATGTGCTGCATGTTTTATTTTAGCATACCATCCTGCGAGGTTTACTTGAAAGGGTACTCTCGCATGCTCCCACTTCACTCTAATGCTCACGTACCATTTTTTAAATGCTGACTGAATAAAATATAAATCACCTGTCAAGGTCTCATTTCAGCTGACTGCAGATTTTGAACTTTGTAGTGACCATAGACTGCCAAACATTTCTGTGTAGTCTGTTTCATTTCCCAGGTCAATAAGTCTCGTGTGTCAGTCCCAGACTACAGAATTAAAATGCGTAAATCACAACAAAGGCTTTGGTATAAACAACACATCACAATCCAATTTAGTTTTTCTTTTGATGCCACCCCTCCTAACTTATTCCAGGCTCTCCCGTTGCATTTCCTGTCAGAGCGAGGTTTCACCTCATCCTCTGTGCATCTTGGGTAATGGACTACCTGTCAGCAGTCAGTCAGTATAATGACATTCAGCACTGCAGCACGTCCTCCACTGTCCATTCCAAAGATGAGGCCTCTCTTCATTTCCTCTTTGGCTCGCCAGAGTTATTATTACTTGGCTTTGGTGTTTCCTCTGACGACTTTCAATTATCCTCCCTCTCGCTTTTCCTACAGTACAATGAGGCTGAGCTCGCCACGCAGTATAACTGCGCTCGTGTCTATTTGTGTCTGAGTCTTCAAATCCCCTCATGTGAAATCCCTAAAAAAAATAAGAGTTTTTTAGTGGAACAGTAAAATATACACTGTGAATAATACAACCGCCTGAACTGAAGACTTGAGATATATCTGTTCTGAATTTATTACATAAAATAACTTGTAAAATTAAAAAAAACAAGATGCTATTATCCATATTAAACGAAACGTTAACATTTTTTTTATCTCTTTTCATACCTTTTCCTTATATTTGTGAGTTGGGCAGATTAATAATGAATCACAACTGAATATACTGAAGCACATTTGCAAACATCAGATCAGCTTTATGTGCTTTGTGTTCATTTATGCAAAACCTTAATGATTTTAATTTCGAGAATCTCATCCATTTATGCTCTGCTTCACATTCACACTGATACATAAAACTATATGTAAGCGTTTTGGATCCCCTGGGCAGATTAAATATTTCACTGACTGAGAATTGGGGAGAAAAACTAAGTGCAAACCCTGCAGTAAATGAGCCATTTTTCAATTGATAATGAACTGTCTGAAATCAAATTTGCATTTAACTAATACATAAATTGGGCAAAGAATGGTGACTGTGGCACTCCAAAAGTTTGAACATGCCCTCCTACATGAGAACTCCCAGAACATAAACTTCTTACTTTTTAGGATTTGTTCATAGAGCTTAAATTAAATATAAGCACTAAAAGAGCTCCAATAAAGCCTAGTGATAACAACAAAGTAGAGAAAAGCTGTGTTGAAGCAGTAGTTATAGCAATAACTTTTAGTTTTAGGACAGAAGAAGGTTCTTCACAAGTTATCAGAAGGAAGTAGTAACCAGGGCTTGGATCAAAGGCAGGCCTGTATTTCTTTCTAAGGTTTTTTTAGTAAGTAGTATATTTCAGTACAAAACTTTCCATTTGCTTTGGCAAAGTTAATGCATGTACTGATAAAACTGCAGAGCGCAGTAAGTCACACATAATAAAGATCAGTTTGGTATCTCTGTACAGATCTTACTTTTGCCAGAGAGCAACCCAGAAACTGCTGCACCCATGGTGTCACAGTTTACTTAAACTGACACAGGCATGAATAAACATTCACTTTGTCTGGCCTTAATTTGTTTGCATCAACCACTCCCCAAGTGTTTATTAGAGACGCAGCTTTGAACTGGCTGCAGTTATTTTGTTTGAGGAAATGCAGTATGCAAAACAAAGTCTAGTTAAATCTGCATTGTACACACTGGTTTGGAAAAATGATATATATGAGTGCAGTTATTTTGTTTTTTTTTTTGTCTCTACGCACAATTTAATGCAGCTTTAATCAATAAGGTTTGCTTGTTCTATTCGCCTGGTCATAAATAGCATATTTATTTGGATTTTAGGTAAGAGCACAATTTTTTGTTGAAGCTTAAAATAACCCCAAGGCACTCTCTTTTAAATGACATATATAATGACTTTATTTGCACAGTGCAGCTCTCATGTTTTCTTACACTGGAAGAAAAAATAAGCAACACATTTGCAGGATAGGTTAGCATAACACAGATATATTCTTTGCAATAAGTATTATTGCTTGTGAGATTTTGTTTTACATTTGTCAAATAAAATTGTCTAAAAGGATGTGTTTATTTGTTGCACTATATGTTGTTCCTTTTGGAGTCCTGCATATTGTCCGCGTTTGAAGATTCCTATTGGTGGAACTGAAGATTCGTACTGTTGGAATGCGTGTGTGTATGCTGATTTCTTTTTTTTTATAGCAGTGTAACATGACCATGCCACAAGAATAAATACATTGTAAATGTTATTTTTAAAGAGTCCCTTCCAAATTTGTCCTTTTTTGGCATATTTATTTATTAATTATTCATAAATAGCACAACAGTATTATCAGTTTTCATAGTTAGAATGCTACCATGTTAGCAAAAGCTATGTATTTACAAATCCAGGACATGGAGAGAGCAACATCAGCAATCTTTCCATTTTGTGTCCCTCAGGTCAATACTAAGTTTGTCTTGTTGTAATATCCATAAGCTCATAAGTAAAGTGTTGGGCTGTATTGGGTATTCACAAGCTAAACACAAACTTCAGTTGTCTGTAGTTTGCTGATATGCAGTAGAGGAAAGTAGATCTTAAGGAAAATTCTGGTTACATTTAATTTAAAAGATTAAATTTGTGTGCTACAAAATTAAATGCATGTAAACAGGTATTTCCCATGTTTTTCGCCATTGCTGTTTGATCCTACATGAATTCAGTAACTAAGCTAATCTTATTTTAACCAGCTTACAAATGCTGTAAAAGGATCAGTGAGCTTGTCTAAATCTGTGCAAGTATGGGAAAAAAAACAAAGCTATCCCTTGAACCTTTTAAACTACACGCCTGGTTAACTAGCTGCAAATAAACAAGCGGAGGAGGCAGCTAACATGGTTCAGACTATTATGATTTTGTTATGAAGCTTAAATATAGACGTGCGTCAATTTATCAGTTTGGTTTTTCTGAATGATTTCCCCACAGAGGCCAGTAAGAAAAGACATTAAGTCAGCAATGCATCTCCACACCACACCGGAGTCATTTAGTGAGCATTGCAGTCCATAAGAAAACATACACAGCAACACTAGTGAGTGCTGGCAGGCCTGTAACTGACACTATAGTGTCAGTTGTGAAACTCTGCCATGCAGAAAAGTAACATCTTTATATATAAAGATGTTACTTTGATGACATACAACAAACTATTCATTGAGCAATTGTTATTTCAATTATTGCCTGATCTGTTTATCCAAAACAATCCTTTCATCACACTTCAAATAGTGTCTATAAAAAGTGTTGTCATGTTTTCACCTGTTTACGTGCTCTAGATAGAAATAGTTTCAAAGCCGAGGTGTCTGCACTTTGCCTGATTTTTATGGGATTGGTTGACACCCAAAATACAGAGATTATACATTTGCAACATCAAACGTGTACTGACGCATTCATATTTTAGGAGTTCAGTCTCAGTTTTGAGGTGGTTGCCAAATATTTCCATTCCTTACTTATGTGCCTGTGCTTTTCACTTGTGCAGGAAAGGGCAGCAGCTGGAGCCATCGGACCAGTACATTTTGAACAGGCTTGATGGCGGGCGGAGCATGTTAACCATCCGCAACATCCGGCAGGGTGATGGAGGCACCTACTCCTGCAGAGCCACCAATAAGGCAGGATCCCAGGAAAGAGAGCTCTTCCTCAAAGTGTTTGGTAAGCATGCAATCTGAGTAAAATACCATAGTTGTATAAGATACAGTTTATTTATCCCAAACTTTCAGATATTAATGACAACCTATTTAAAAATAGCGCAAACAATGTCAAAAAGATTAGTAAAAGAAAATATACAATAATATAACAAGATAAAATAGATCCATAAGGTAAGAGGCACTGTGGATCAAAATATGTTGATTTTCAATAAATATGAAGGTTTTAGAACAATATATGAAATATTAATAAGGTTTTTATTTGAATGTTAAAATTAGATAATTGTCTAATTTTGTACAGACACTGGCTACTTTATTATATACATCTCCTTAACAGGACTCATAATTATTAATATTATTATTAGTGATTGTTATTATAAGAAATGGTCCAGAGAACCTGCTGAAGTTTGTACCAATGACCACTCGTTACAATCAAGCTATGTAAAAAAGCATCTCTTGGGCTACAGCAGCAGAAGACCACACCGTGGGTACCACTCCTGTCAGTTAAAAACTGGAAACTAAGGCTACAGAAACCTCACCAAAACTGGACAACAGAAGACTATAAAAATTGTCTCAATTTCTGCTGCTGGTAGAGTCTTTAGTCAACTCACGTGAAAGTGTGGTTCTGTTCTGCCTCGTATCAATAGTTCAGTCTATTGGTGTGTAATGGTTTGGGGGACTTTTTCATGGAACATTTTAGTATTATTTGAGTACAACTGTACTTTCAAATAGCCTCCACAGTCACCAGATCTTAATCCAGTAGAGAACATTTGTGGTGGAGCAGGAAATGTTATCATGTCAACATGGACCACAATCTCTGAGGAGAGTTTCCACTACCTTGTTGAATCTGTGTCACAAAGAATTAAGGCAAATCTGAATTAAAAAAGGGGGTCCAACCTGTTACTATAATAAAGTGTACCTAATAAAGTGGTGAGTGTAAATCATTTATAAGATAGCTGAACTGAAGTGATTCTTGAAATGCCATTGTAGAGCATTATTGGGACTATTTCTTTAGTATAAAGTAGTCCCAAATTACATCTACCCTCATTGTGCTGGGGCAGCAGAAAAATAGAAATATCTCAAAGCCTGGACTAATGAAAGGGAAACTATCTGCATGAACAGATAAGTGTAAGCAAAACCACTTTGTTTCTTCTATCTCCCCAAACCAGGACTAACATAAAAAAATCCCTTCCTATCACTTTAAAGGGTTTGTTTTCTTTTTCCATTATCTGTTATTTGGTGCCCCACCAAAGATTTTAAATGTAATAGCATTACCCATGACAGTAAACAGTGTTTTATGTTGATCCATAAAGCTTTATTGTAAGGACATCCACAAATTCCATTTCATAAAGAAAAGCAGAAAAATTTTTTCCATATATGGCAATCGGCCCACACCAATAACAGCTTTATCAAAGTGATATGTTTCTCTTGAAAAATAAATATTTCATTTATTGCTTCATATTTCAATTACTGCGCTCCTCATAAAAAATTTCAATTTATATTTTCATAAACCTGCCGGCTATTTCCTCACAGATCGCCGTGATAGCGCTCCTTCTAGCTCATGAAAATGTATGGAGATTTGTGCTCAAGTCATCAACATCCTTTGGAGATGTGAGAAGCGCTTGTTCTTCAAAATGCACATTTAAATGAAGAAGTTAAGGGGGTGGGAGGAGTTCTGCTCCCAGGCTGTGTGGTGGGGGAACGCAGTTGTAAGTTAGTTTTATTACCCTTGACAGCACAGGCGGGAGGAAAACAGGAATTTTAAGTTAGACAAGGTTTGTGCAGGTGTGCATGTGCGCTTCACTCGTGTTTAGGCGCTGTAACCCATTGTGAGCCTCACCTTTTTCTGTGGCACTTTCACAGATTTGTTTGTACATGTTTGTTGTTAGGTGTTTGCTTTTATACACTCTAAAACTTTCACATTTGGGGGCCTCCAGGAAACATAGTGTGCCTTTTGGCTGCTCTGTAAAGTTGCAAGAGCAGTCCATGAGCTGTAAAAGGCTGAAGCCTGCAGTCTTCGGGGATTATGTCAACTTGTCCTGCTTTTCAGGCAATGAGTCATTTGTTGCTGTAGAAGAAAATCCATACTATTAAGGAATAGCTGCATGTACTTGTTAGACATGCTAGAAGAGTGGCTCAAGGGATGCTTGGTTGGTCACTTTATTACTTAAGTCTGGACTGAAATATCTCAACAATTTCTCTGTGGATTTCCATTAACTTTAATGACTTTTATGACTTTGTTGGTCCACTAACTTTCCTACCCAGCAAATATTGTTGAAAAGATATTAAAGATCACTTTGGAGAATTCTAAACAACACTGAGATTTGGTAAAAAAGTCAAACCTGAATGCTGTCTTCATCAGTTTCATTCAAAAGTGGTATAGAAAACACATCTTAAATTCTATTAAAGAGTAAAGCGGTGCATAGTTATAAACAGTCCAACTATGCCAACAATAGAAGAGAAGAGAATAGCCTTTTATTTTCATTGTACATTTGTACAACAAAATTGTGGGTGCTCTACGGCAACTATGCAGGAATAAAATATAAATATTAAGACAAACAGGAGATTAGAGCTTGGGCCATTCTTGCTATGAAGCCCGCTGCCCTGCTAATGTTGTTTCCAGCGACAGAAGCACATAATGACATGAGATTTATAAAACTAAATTTGTTATTGTTTAAAAAATGACTTTCAGGATTAGTCGGCATTATATGTCCACATTCTAACATTTCACAACCAAATAAGATTTTATTTAGTGGGGATAGGTTAATTGGAAACTCTAAATTGAAAATAGGTGTGAGTGCAGGAGTGAATGTGAGCGCGAATGGTTGTCTGTGTCTATGTGTTAGCCCTGCGACAGACTGGCGACCTGTCCAGGGTGTACCCTGCCTCTTGCCCTAAGACAGCTGGGATAGGCTCCAGCGCCCCCCGCGACCCTGAAAAGGATAAGCGGAAGCGAATGGATGGATGGATGGATAAGATTTTATTTATTTAATTTAGTAAAAATGCCAAGCTCTTTTTTGAAAAAAAAAAAAAAATCATGAATCACCTCTTTTCTTTTGTTGCGGAAAAATAATTTAAGCATCGAAACCAAACGGATTTTCTGAGATTTATTGAAAGAAAGTTAAACCCTTGCAAAGCGATCACCAGCGTTGACCAACAGGTAAAATAATAACAGCTCCTTTAAAGCCGTTGTGCAGATACAATCTTTGTCTATTCAGTGGCTGGGAGTGAAATCCTCACCATCATCTAGGCACCAGCTTGATAATGAAGTGTATCATGGCCTTGAGCAAATCTTAAAGTCATTTGTTTTCCCGTCTTCATATACTCTTTTGTTGTACAAGAAATTTACAATTGCATATCAATAGTACACAGAGGTTAGATGAGGTGAAACAAAAATTTTCCATCACACTTTTCAACCACATTTAGAGGTAAAGGCTGCTTCTTTTTAAAGGTTATAACTAACTGGCCTGATTAAGCCCAACACTCCCCCAAAAAACCAACCGAGAGTTGGGATCTGGTGGGAGTTTCCTCTTTACTAATTATCTACCACCATTAAGTCAAAATTTAAATCCATCAAACCTGCAAAACTAATTTTGTTCCTTTCAGATCTGTTTTTTTTTTTCTTTAATGGCTTTTAACAAATGTTGTTGCTAATAGCATAAACCTGTGTGATGGTGATTGTTGTACACCTACTAACATGTGCATGTTGTCAGAGCCAACAAACCACTGTTTCACCCCTTATATCGAGACACTCCTAAACCAAAGGCACCTTACCTGAGCTAAGGAGGAAAAGAACTGGATTTTTGCTCTGTGATACATTCTTATTTTCAGATGAAAGTAAGTTCAGTATTTTAGGAAATCAAGTTCCTAAAGTCTGGAGGAAGAGCAAAGAGCAGAATCCAAGGTCTTTGAAGTCTACGGTGAAGTCAGTGATGAGTTAGAGTGACATGTGATCTGCTGGTGCAGGTGCTGGTAGATGGACTGCTGTGTTTCATCAGGTCCAAAGTCAACACTGCTGTCTACCAAGTGATTTTAGAGCATGCAAGCTTTGTGGCGATGCCAATTTCTTATCACCTGGCACAGTGCCGAAACTACTACCAAATTGTGTGCTGACCATATTATTACTTTGCTTGATTGGCCACCTTCGCCTGACCTGAACACCACAGAGGAAGTTAAGAAACACTTGACCTAAAAATACTGACCTGTTGAAGGCAACTATTAAAGCAACCCAGGCTTCAGTAACACCAGTGCCACAGGTTTCTTTTTATATTGTATAGAATATATATGTCTCCTGATTGATCTTAGGAACACTTTGAGATACTGGATTTATGAGCTATAAGCCACTTTCATTGAGATTAGAACGAAAAAGGATTGCAATCTTTATGCACATTTATCTTTTATAAGTTTATCTTTTTTAATTAAATTATGAAAATGCCAACAAGCAAAGGCTTGACCTGTAAGAAACGTGCTAAAATGGATTGTTTCAGACATTAACTGAACTAACAGCTAACTAACAGCTGTGCAAAGCTGTGTTTTTAAAGTCTCTGAATGCAAATACAGAGTCTTGGAATGAAAGAGATCTCTTTAAAAAAAGAGTGCCAACAAACACAGTGTTATGATTGGCGCTCTCAGCATATTAGCATAGCAATATTAGCAGTTAGCTAAGCATTGCTGCACAGTAACTGTTGTTAGCTACAGCAACAGTTATTGACCTGCAGAGTATTTGTTTTTGAGCGCTTCCATGGCTAAATGTTGTCAGCGATACAGTTTGATAGAAGATAATTCTTCAGCTATCTGAAGCATCAACAGTAAATGTCAGGTTTCAGAAAAAGAGTAAGCAGATCCTACATTTTCCCTGCAACACTCAGCAGCTGTACCGGGAGACATTTATCACAGAAGCAGAGATTTTCATCTATCTGCAGACAGACTCTTAAGAGTTTGCCACAGTTTGCATTTTTTTCCTATTGTCAGTAGTCTATGAAACACAGCACCCACTTTAATGGGTTTTTCATTCTGTAATTTGCACACGTTGGCTGAACACATCACAAACACATTCTTTTCTGGGGTTTTTTATTCCCTATGTATGTTCACTTGAATCTACCATTTCTGTTTCTTCATGCAGAATGTAGCCAAGAAGAAGTCCTGACAGCAAAGACAGTAAATTACATCACCATAAAAATAACCAAAATGATGATTATAATAATAATACTGTCTCACAGTGGATTTTTTTTAAGTTAAACCCTCTAAACTCTGGAGCATTACAAGACGCATCAGGGATGACAGGAGAGAATCTGTGCTGACATTTGCTTTGTGGATCGGCACAGCTGAAACAACAACTGCAGACATTATAATTATCAGATACAGTCAGTACCACATTTTGCCTTCTGATACCTGTCAGTGGGTGGGATAAGAGCCTTATGTCAAATATTACTATAGAGAGGATGAAAATACTGTTTAGCTGCATAAGCAGGCTTGTTCCTGCATTAACTGTCTGCAAGCAGCCAAGAGGCGTCAAAGCAAACCATCTTTTTTGGTCTTTCATGAACTAACAATGTGACAAACTGTACATTTTTGCCAGTTTCTTCTCTTTCTGACATATTAATGGCTTTTTCACGGGTTATGGTTAGGATTGAGCCTGCCAGGGCTGACACTATGCAGTAGCAAAATACAACATTTACAAGTATAATTATTATAATACCTGTAATTAGAATAATTAAGGGTAATTAGAGTTATTACCATGTGTTGGAGTAAAATACTAATAGTTTTTTTGTCATGCTGAGTTTAAGAGAAACTTAAAGACGTTCATTTGAATTTACGAACTGAATAAGAATAAAGTTCATTTAGTAAAAGTCCAAGGTCAGATAAATTTAGGATTTTTGTCTTTTAGCATAAAGAAAGCTTCTCATTTAAAGAGGAAATGTTTTCAATAAAATGTTATTAATAGCAGTCCCTGCAGAGTGGTTTTTGACAAATGAGAGGTTTTTCATTTAATATTTTTATGATGAAGGGCATTTGAGGCAAACAGCTGTGGATAGGAACTGTAGAACTGGTTCAGACCAGTTTTCAGTGCCATTAACAGTTTTCTGTGTTTGGCAGTCGGATCGTTTTGAATCTGTATTTGTATGTTTGCACACGGAGAGCTGTCAGAACGTAGTGCTTCTAACATCTTTCACTCTGCAGACGTCATCTTAACAAAGAAATTGTGCCTCATTATGGGGCCTTATAGCAAAAAAAGGGGGAAAAAAACCCGACGGTTGAGATAATTTCACCTCTTCTCTATGTGGCCTTTTGTATTGACACAAAACAGAATCAAGCAGATTGTTGCACTATTTTCAAGAAAAGGACACTTGATTCTGAATGAGTTCTGAAGTGCGCTGATTTGTTGTTGAAACAAGTAAAATTATCCTTGCTATTCCCGGCAAATCTATTTGACTTGATTGAGGAAAACAAGAGTTGAGGAGTTGGTTGTAGCATAAATAAGCCATTAATGTGGTTGTTTGTGCTGGATATATATATATATATATATATATATATATATATATATATATATATGTGTTTATTGTTAAGTGATTTTCTTTTTATTGTTTGCTTCATCCCTACTGCCTTGCCAATATTCTTATAACTGCACTGAGACCGGGCACAAGGCATCAATCATATCCAAAATGCATATAGAAATATAAACCGCTTAACTGTCTTATCAATGATAAGATACTTTTTGCACATGCTTTCATATGGAAGATGTTAGATTCAGGACTCACTGAATCTAACAAACTCACATTTCACCTCTCATCCAAGAAGGTTCTTCAGTTTTAAGGTCAGATGGTGGAGAGTCCCAGATTTAAACCCTATGGGAGTGTTCGCCCCAAGAGGGACAATGGACAGGGGGTCCATCAGCCAAGGTTTCCAGTGAACTCATTGTGAAACGTTGCCCCACCCTATCATGTGATTTTGTGAGGTCACCAATGGTCACATTTTGGACAGAGAGGACAGATGGTTTGAAAGAAGAGTGAAAGAAGCCATTTATGTCCACTGTGAGCGACCATCTTTGAACAGAGCTGGTGGCTTACGACGCCAACTTTCTGCCATCTATAATCCAGTTTTGAGATGCCTTCCCAGATGCCTTGACGCCCACTCACATCCTGGGCCTTCTGACCTCAGGAAATCACATGATAGGGTGGGGCTAGGAAACCTTGGCTGATTGTGACCTACACCTGTTTCCACACCTTGGCTTATGTGATTAGGTAGAGGATCATTAGGGGGTCCATTGTCCCTCTTGGGGGGACAATCCCATAGGGCTTAAATCTGGGACTCTCCACCATTTGACCTTAGAACTGAAGAAGCTTCTCGGATGAGAGGTGAAACGTCTTCAAGCAACTTAAAGAAGTCCAGACGCTTTTTCTTTTTCCAAACTTTTTAGACTAGTAGTAAAATTATTTATATAGCACTTTTTAAGACAGGAATCTGTTACAAAGTGCTTTACAGGGAACATAAAAACATATCAGACAAAACAACATATTACACAAAAACAAGAACATTACCCAAATGCCTGTCTAAGTAGATGTGTTTTCAGCTGTTTTTTAAAAGAAGCCACAGGTGCATAGAGGTAAACTGTTCCACAGTATTGGTGCTGGGGTGTGGAAAGCGCGATCCCCCCTTTGTTTCCCAGCTGTACCTTTAGCTTACCAACTTTTGATGATGTTTGATGAGCTGCCATCACCTGCCACCTAAAAAAAATTTACTCCATTCATGGTACTCCTCGTCTGTAGTGCTAGCTTGACACACGCACAACTTCATTGACATTTGCACCATGAACGCATCAAAGTAATAAAAAGAAAAAAACTCATGTCTGGAGAGTGTAACAGGGCTGTGTGATGTCATTATTTTCTTACCGCTGTGCACTAACTCCACGCTGTCACTAGAAGCTATTTCAGGCTTCAGCACATGAAAGATTAACTCATTCAAGAATGACATGCATTAACCTGCTTCAATGCATGTCAGATTGCGTTGCTTATTAATTCTCTCAGTACAGTTCTAGCTAGATTATCCAGCCCACATTAACCTCTGCACATACCAGATTAAATTGCTCAAAGTATATCTTACTATTTTATCTCCAAATACAGTAATCTGACGAACCCCGTTTTCTTGTTTATTGGCTGTTTTCTTTGTTGGTGCAGCTGACCATTCGCCAATCCCTAGGTATCCCTAAGTATCTACAATTTACTAGAACCCTTTGTTTTTCTGACACAGTGAGAAAGTAACCTTTTTCTTACTCTCGCTCCCAACATTTGTACATTTTCAAAGGAGCCTTATTACTTAGCTTCAAGATATGTGAGGGGTGCTATTGATTATTTCTTCTCACTGCGCGCCTTCTCGATATCAAACTGATTTGAACCTAAATGAAGGGAAGGGATCCGAGACAGAGATGAAAGAGGCAAAATAACATATTCGGGGAAAACGAGTGCAAAGCAAACCCGTCTATGACAGAGAAAAGTACAGTTAGTGACATCATGACAGGAAACGAAGGTCAGTTCCACAAAAATAGCTGCTAGAAAAGTCCTTCAAAGAGCTGCTTTTTACTTTGACGCTGTAAGTACATTCGTTCAGAGCCAGAACTTTTTCACTTTGACTTGAGTAAAGAAGTTGAATCAGTACTTCAACTTTTTCTCTGTGTGAAGCATGTGTGTACATTTCCCACCTCTGATTGTAGTTTTACTTATTTTTTTATTACTTCCAGAAGGGTTGTTTCAAACCAAGAACCTTTTACAGGGCTGTTGCAGTGATATCATGCTAAACCTTTAAACCATGTCTCATCTCGCATCCAATAACAAAACTTGTGAATCCCTAAATGTTCGTGAATGTCTTTAAAGAGTTTATTGTTACTGTGATCATTTTTCATTAAAGTTGAGATTCAGGTTAATTTTGTTTAAACGTCTTTGTTGGTTATTTGTGCCTACGCAGTTTGATCACTTACTAAAAGTCCTTGTAGGCAGAGGAATATTTGCCTGGCTGCCTGTGTGTATGTTTGTGTGACCCCCATGTTTTGACAAGCTCCCAAAATCCCTCAAGATGGCTCCTTCACCTCGAGGTTGAAGCCATGTGAAATTGCCAAACACTCCCCAAAGATTCCCCCCGGGCGGTGTTAAAAGCCTTCAGTACAGTAGTCACTATTTCCTGTTCACTTCCCTTTGCCTTTCGGATTTTATGCCATGCTACTTTGCAAGCACCCTGTTAACAACGTAAGTGCAGTGTGTGTGTGGGGAAAAAAGAAGTAATCCATGATTCATGTGACATGCTCTATGCCCTTGACATGCATCAGGTTTCAGGGCTTGCTTAGAGCATCTTATCAGGAGGAGGCGAGCAGGGACCAGCCCCCAACGGCACGCTTTTCAGCACTTATCGCGGTGCTCACTCTGTGCCAAAAGCAAATCACACGGTGCTGGAGAGGCATCCTTCCAGACAGAAATCTATATTTATTTAAAATAAAAAAGGTGGAACAGTTGATTTGTTCTTTCAAACTTTAGCAAAGTCAGTTTTCTCATCTAGGCCAACGAGTGTGTGCAAAATAGGCCAGAGGCCATGCTTTCTCACTATATCAAACCTGTAGAGTATGACTGCACTGTATAAATGATCTTGGCCTACACTGTCAGTACCAAAGTCATGCATCAGCTCGGTGTTTAAACCCCATGGTATAGCCTTCATCTTCTAACTCACTTTATGAGTTAGATCTTTGACAGTTTCTCTCCTGCTCATCCTTTTATTCACTTCTCCTTCCTCACTCACACCTTTTCTTCTGGCCTTCAAATCTGTTCTCCTCTACTCACTTTTTTTTCTCTTATTTACCTTCTCTACCCCGCTTGTCCTCTGTGATCTCCAGTCCAGCCCCATATCACCCAGCTGAAAAACGTGACAGCCGTAGAGGGCAGCGCTGCCATGATCTCCTGCGTGGCTGAGGGCGAGCCTCTGCCTGACATTTCCTGGAGAAGAGCCAGCGACGGTCAGACCTTCGTGGACGGAGACAAGGTAGAAGCTGCCAGAAAGCCCATCTGGCTGTGTGTGTGTGTTTGTGTTCATCATCGTACAGCATAGGCTGGAATTACAGCATGAGTGTCGTGCCCAAAGGAAATGACTTGGGTAGGAAGGATTTATGGGAAATTTACTGGGGTTGCATACCAAATGCATTTACAGCCATATGCCAAAACATTAAAGCACCTGCCTAATACTGTGCCATTCCCCTTAGAGCTGCTTAAAAGGCTCATGTGACGTCTGGGGGTGTCTGGCACCTCTTGGTTTTGTGGGTGTTTAGGTAAGGCCTATGTCAGGGGTGTCAAACATAAGGCCCGGGGCCCAGAATAAGCCCGGCAAAGACTCCAATCTGGCCGACTGGAAGGCTTTGGAAAATGTGAAGAAGTGCACAGATTTTGAACTTCTAACTGTATTTTCATAAGTTTTACAGGTTTGCCTATTGATACAGACACTGCCGTTCATACTACACGAAAGTAGTTCAGTAATAGATAAACCATTAAATGACAGAAATGTCTGGGCAGTTTTACCGGTTAATGTGGATGAGTTGACATCCCTGGCCTATGTGTTTCAAGTCTGTTCAGGTGAATCCTGTGGAAAGTTCATCCGTGTGAGTCTTTTGTCTAGTTTACTGTGTTTGTTGTGTTATTGGAATGAGGAGGGAAAAACAGCCTTAGGTTTTCAGCTCAGGGTCTACCTCGATAGTCTGCTGAGAGACCACAGTCATCGGGGGGTGTCACTGCTATTGTTGGTAATTTCCACATGAATGACAGGTCCAAAGGTTTCCCATCAGATCATTATTTTAGTAATAACTGATCTTATTCAATTCATCTGTCACATGCCTGAGTTTATTGTCACGACTGATCATTCTACATTACAGATGAGACACAGATTTGCCAATATTCATATGTATATGGATGGGAGCTACTTAAATTGTATTTTGATTATAATCACAGGTACAAAAACTGACTTAAAAGACTCCAATCATTAGAGAGTCAACCACAGATTGTGTGTCCTGGGCCAAATAAAACAGTGCACGTACTGGTAATGCACAGAGGTGTGAAGACAGAGGCGCTGCTGGTTTTATGGAAGCATCGCTTCATTCAATTTCATTATAGCTTTGTTTCGAAGAAGTCACATTTTGTCTCTCATTGTGGCGCGGCAGATGGCTCTACCAGCGAGCCTCGGGCACTGTTGCTATGGGAGAAAGCCAGTCAGTGGTGTGAATCAAAACACTGCAGTCGCTGTGCAGCAAAACGCAGCACCACACTTCACTGAGTTCACCCACGACCGAAGAAGAAAATGAGGGGAAGAAACGAACATGCCATTTGAATCCGCAAATCTTTATTCGTGGCTGTGTGTTCTTGTGGTTTGAAATGCATCTTTGGCTATGACATGACTACAATTGGATTTGCCAAATGTCAATTCTAAGGAGTTTCACTAATGAGGTTTTTGGGGGTTTTTTTAATGAAGGAAAGGTGTCCTAAAATTCTCCATCAAATCCCACAAGGTCACTGAGTCGCTTAACTGGCGCTACAACTTAAAGAGCAGTTTGAGAAGGTTTTCGCGCGACAGAGAAAATACCAGCTTTCGTTGTCATGGTGACCATTAAAATGTCACTTTATTTTTTATTTATATGAAGAAAAACCGAGTCTTGGTGCTTATTGCCGCGGACTACGAAAAAGCAACAGCAGACAGTAACGGCTAATTACTCGTATATGTCGCACCGTTAAAATTAAAGCATTCCCATCTGCCTTACATGAAACGTTGCACTTACAGCCATTCATTGCCACCACTGCTGTACATTACAGGGTGATTGATCCGGATCTTTTCCTTTTGACAAGATTTTATTTTCACGCTCTGTAAAGCCTCAAAGAGAGCGACCCTCAAACAACAAATGCACATTCACCTTGTACTCACATTATTATCTCAAGGGAAATCAGTAAACACTTTTATTTTGGTTGCCCCGAGCGCAAAGAAGAAGCCAGGACCTTGAAGTTTTCAGGGCAAATCTTTCAGTTTGTACTTCTGTCTTCAGTACCTCCCTCAGACTCGCTGACATTATATTCAATCAAGTTTAACCGAAGCGACGCAAAGCTTCTATTTTTACTTGTTTCTCCCAGCATCCATTATTCACTTTCTCCATAATAACAGCCACACAAGTGACAAACTGAAAGAAGCCTTTTCTTGAAATAGTAATTATTCCTGAATGGCATGCCATCAATGTCAAAACCATACTCGCTTCCATGACAGGGGGTAAGAAGCAGCTTAAAAAGAGGAAAAAAAACCCCCCAAAAAACAAAGATGGCAGCCGTTCCTTTTGCTGGGGAAAAAGGTCATCGCGGAGATAAATGAGTGTGTGCATTGGCTCGAATCGCTCGGGTTGATAAATCACAGCCGAAAATGAGAGTAAGTGCTTCTCTTCCCACAGCAAATGCAATTATGGAAATGCGCAGTGCAAACCAACACACCTAAACATACGCAAAGACAAACACGAGTCGTGCGGCGCGAGGCGTGATGGATGGCAGCAGTCATTTAGGTTTAAAGCAGGATGTTCCTCTCTCAATTTGCTCTCCAATCTGCATATCCAGCCGGCACACACGTGTCTCCCGTTTAGAGTTGTTAAGCTTCGGAAAGTCCAGCATGTAATTTTACGTACTACATAGTGTTGCTTCCGTCCTTTTCATTCTTTGTCAGGCTAACACGCTCACCCAGGGTATGAGCGCATAATGGGATGCAGTTCCTGGAATTTAATTATGAATCGAGGCAGCGCATCTGTGACACCTCTGGTATCGTTTGCTTCTGATCAAACTTACTGTCTGCTGTTGTAGTCATTCAGAATATCCAAGGCTGGAGAGCAAGTGTCATTAACTCCGTGCTTTTGCGTAGATGACTTCTGAAAAGATTGACATATTTGCTGTGATTCAACTGTCGATTTCACAGCTAAACCTTGAAATAAGAAGACTCCAACCAATTGTTTCCTGACTTCTCTGTGCCGAAAGACTGCAGATATTCTAAGCGGTCACACCATTGTCATTAATAACCTGGCGAGTAAACCCAGGTTTTTGAAATGGAAAAAAGAAAGCAGACAGGTATAAAGCTGCAGTTTTCTCACAAGAAGTACAAACCACATAATGAGGCACGTGTATAAAAGACTGAAAGTAACACAGTTGCTGAAGAAAAAGAAAAGCTGTGTAGTTTGACAGGGTTACCAAAGTAACTGCCCCAATCATTGAGGGGGCAGTGAGTACACCACACTGCAATTAGAGCTGTATGTATTATAAATCCATGTGTGTTAGCTTGTAATAAATGCATGTAGCCACTTTGATCTCACCTAGTGGTGTGGTGGTTAGCACCACTGCCCCAGAACAAGCCATTCCTGAGTTTGAATCCACCAGCTGGCCGGGGCCTTTCTGTGTGGGATCTGTGTCTGAGTCCAAAGTTATGCATTTTAGGTTAATTTGGGATTCTAAATTGGGCGTAGGTTTGTGAATGCTTGTCTGTTTCTCTATGTTAGCCCTGCAACAAATTGGTGACCTATCTAGGGTGTCCACTGCTCTTACCCTGTGACACCTGGGAGTAGTTCCAGCCCTACTGTAACCCCAAAGTGGATAATTGGAAGAAAATGGATGGATGGACTCTTTTTTTTTCTTTTAGCTATCTTGCCCTTTTGCAAGAGGATGCGTGGGGCTCATACAGTAACAACTAGTTTTTCAAAAGTATTTTTAAATGCAATTGTCATTTACAAAATAAACCTATTGCTTGGTTAAAAATTACTTGAAACTACTGACTGATAACATAAAGCCTTGAAGAAATTGTTTATGGAGGGCATAAAACAAGAGAGGGAAGTAGCAGTTTTTGTACTGTTGCATGCCTTTCCTGGAACCAGAAGAATCAACTCTGGCTTGTCATTAGAAAGAATGCAGGTTTAAAGCACTTCCTCAGTGGCTTCACTCTTCAAACGATGCTCATTGTTTATACTCACTTCAATTCAATGTTATTTTTATAGTGATTGTCCCGACAATAGTCATCTCCAGGCACATTTTATTAACTTTATGGATGTGAAAGACATATATAGCCTTATTCTTTCAGCTTTGAAGAAAAATAAAAAAAGTATAAAAGTATAGTACTGCGCTAGTCTTGAACCACCGCTCATTTCATTGTATTTTGCTTTGAAGGAGCCAGATATTCTTGTTTTTTGGTGGGTTTTTTGAGTGTTTTTTCTTTCTTTCTTTTTTTTAGGAGGTCTTGAGCACTAGTTCGCTTTTCGATGTCCTTTCAAAGATTTAGACATTTGCTGCTTTTTCAGGCCTTTTTAGTCCACTCCTTATACCTGGAAAAAAAATGTTTGGGGTTAAGCCACTTAACACCAGCCTACAAATCATTCAAACACACACAGGCACTTAGCTCATGGACTGAACCAGTCTTATGCCTGCACATAATAGACAAGATTAAAAAAAATTAAATTATATCTTCGTTATGATCAGCCTTTCATACAATGGAAAATAATAAAAACTTGATTTCCAAAGAGCTACTAGCCAAAAACATAGCATGGTTTGCAGTGTGTCCTTTAAAAACTGGATATGTGGAAGAAAAACAAAGTCCCAGTCTCCGTTTCAGCCAATGGTGTTGGAAATCTTGTCAAAATTGATGGAATTATAAGCAGAGAATCCACCATAATCCACCATACAATGCCATCTAGAAAGTGTCTGGAAAACAGCTTTACTATTCAGCATGACAATGACCCCAAACACACCGCCAATGCCGTAAAAACATACCTGGATAGAAGAACACACAGTAGAACACTGTCAGTCATGGATTGGCCTCCCCAGATCCTCAACCTCAACATTAGTGAAACAGTGCAAGATCATCTTGAAAGAGAACAGAAGGCAGAAACATCCAAAGAAGAGCTTTTAATGTCTTTCAAGAAGCCTGGAGAACTATTCCTGAAGATTATTTGAAGAAATGACAAGAAAGCTTTCCTAAAGCTGCGTACACACTGGAAGCGACGTGGTGACCCGAGACTGTAGAAAGTAGGTCGCACTTGACATAAAATTTTCTCAACTCCCGAGTGAGCGACTGAAGCAACTACCAGTGAGAATAATGAATACTGTTGATTAACATATGACCTTGTAGTAATTATATTGGTAGGTTACCTTAGCAACTGATTTCTGGAACATCTGTAAGCGTCCGTGTGTCAGTTTCAAAGCGATGTGTGATGAATGAATTTCAACTTTAAAGAGCCTAGGCTGTGTTGAAGAATAAAGACAGTCACACCAAATATTGACTTTTAAGATTGTTAGACTTGTACAAACTCTGTTTTTGCCTCATATACTGCATTTCCATATATTTTTCCCAATGTTTCAATAAATCCATGCACCTCTTTCCAATTTTTCCAAGCAAAATATGAAGAAGTAAAGGGTGGCTCAAGACTTTTTATCAATACGGTAGAATTCCTCCAGCAGGCCTTCTTTCAAATCTTGCAGGGTCAACAGGCAGAAGGCCTTAGTGCCAATGAGTCTGTGTCTCAAACCTGTATTTCTGTAATAGGCCCTAAAGAACAATGAAGTTGCTCTGAAATTGGTGGCATCAAGCACAAACGTTCCACCCTTTCAGAGACATTTTCCCTCACTGACGCTTGTCAGAGAAAGCCAAAAGGTTTTGGTCTCTAAAAACTAAAAAGCCTCTTACTCTCTTCAAGGAATTTTGAAGCTATTTTCCAAGACAATTGATCAGTCAGTTAACTTGTTATCTCAAAGATAACTTCTCCAGTCTCTCGAGTTACAGAGGCACTGTACTCAGAAAGAAATGAACCACTGTTGGCCAGTAAGACATCAGGGTTAAGCCTGAAGTCTCTTGCCTGACAGTCAGGCCCTCAGTCACTGCAGCAGTCAAAAATAGATAATAGCAGTGTCTAGCAAATCATTTCCTGTCGCATCCCATGTGAAACCCCTCGTTGGCCTCCATTTCCTTCAACCAAGAAGCCATTATTAAATGTCATTTTGTTGTTGTCTTGAGGTTGAGGTGATGCAGTAATCATTATAGTTGTGCAAATATGAAGACCCCTGTGTTCAGCCCCAGCACCCAACTGTTAGAATTAGCTGCACTTGCCAGAATTAGACTAGCTGTGTTTCCATCCTCGCTGACATTTACAGCTGACATTTTTAATATCTGAAAACTCTCCAACAATTGGACTGAAATAACACTGGAACAGGCTCCAGAATTCCATTTGAGAGATTGCATTTCAGATATAGCTTCATGTGTTTGATGTGGAACATCACAAGCCTGGTTTTTATTGTGAAACTATGGATCAGATATGGACAGGATTTCATATGTGCCTGCTCATGCCTGCCTGTTTGTCCACTAGTCATCTCCCCCGTCCTTTTAAACTCCCTTCTTTCTCTTTCCTTATAATGTATGTCTTTATGTTGTTTGCTGCTCGTGTGCACAGAGTACCTGCAGTGAGTGTGCCGTTGCAGCAACACGTATGTGCAGTTCATGGGCGTGCATGTCGCTGCTGTGTTTGCTTCTGGCCGCTCGCCTCGCTGTCCGACTGAGCTGCATATCAAACAGGCTGTGCTTTGGGGGCTGAGTTCGTCTCTAGACACAGACCCTGTCAGTTGGCAGAGACGGGGGGGTGGATGGATTGCGGGGAGGCGGCGGGGTTAGCGAGTAATTTCCTGACTCAGAAGCTCTCTCCTCGAAGATTTCCTCTCCTTCCCCCTCAGCATTCCTATTCAACACACACACTCTCAATCCCATTGACCTCAGCTGGCGAGGCAAACAAGCAAAGTCTGCAGTGGCAGCACAAAGAGACCAGATCTGAGCCTTTAAACGCCGCTTCACCTCATTGGTTGATAGTATTGCGATGATAAGAGCAAAGATAAGCCATTCTAAACAGGATAATGCCCAAGCAGTCTACGAGCGACAACATAAAGAGTGTGTGATTCAGAAGAGGGGGCTTCAGGGCCGAGGCTTATGGGGCTTAGACACATAATGAGTATTACCTGAGGTGGGGAGATGGGGGGGTGGAGGAGGTGTGACAGGAGGGCAGTAGAAGGGGCAGGATGTGCATTGATTTACTGGGGAAATCTATGAAGGTGTGCAGAAGGTACACACAAATACACACTCAGTATTCAAACATGCAAGTAGATTGGAATACAGAAAAATGCAAATGGGCATGTGCAGATTTCAGCAATGCAGACATAAAACAGAAGAAGGGTGATGGCCTCAAAAAAAAAGGAACATATTTAAAATAAACCTTCCTTTTCCTAGTTTCTATGGCTACAAATGTAATATACGGGTGGTGAGGTGGAGTACGAAAGCGCAGCTAGACCTGTAAGACGTATAGATCAACATGAAGAAGAGGTTTTGGTGGATGAAAGGCTCAAACTCAAACTCGCCCATGAGCCTGGGGTTTGTGTGCCATGTTAAACTAAAGCTATATGTGGAAATATTATGTTTAGGCTTATTATTTCTTATGTGACCGTCCAGGCGGCTGTACAAATAATTTTGCCAAAAAAAACACATGATGAAAGAGTAATGCAATTTACGTGTGGCTATGTGTGCAGGGTGAAAAAGTATATTTTTTTCTCATTTGAAAAAGTGCTGTAACTAGAAATGGTGCGCCATCTCATCACAGAAGTTGTCAAATATTATTTGGTCCTATTAGAAAAATTCTGTCTACGCTCATCTTGTCATTTACTGTAGACATAGCCTGGGGCTATGGCTCACCTTCTCATAGAAATTACTTTAGCATTACGTATGAATTTGAAGTCTGCTTTTTACATATATGTGTGATATGCATTCAGGTCCCTATGTTTTTTGATAGTAACACTTTTTAAAAAGTTTTGTCTATTTGTCAGTTTTGTACACCATCGCGTTGGGTCTTCCATCAAATCGAGAAAAGGTCAGACTTTCAGCTTTAATTCAAGGAGTTTAATTGTTTATGTGTTACAGACATTTTTATACACAATCCCAATCCATTTTAAGAGGCTCAGAGGTAACTGAACAGTTGACTAACTTATTTGATGACAGACTAAATGTACCAGCTCAGGAGGACCAAAAGGCTTAAAAGACCACAGAAGATCAATGATCCATACGCCTGAGGATGTAGGTGCATCATTGTCAGTCTACAATTAGAATTCAGAGCTTATTCTCTCTGCTCAGATTCAGGCAAATGTTGCAAAACTAATTGGACAGAGATTCACAGTGCAACTGGATAATGAGTCATAGCAAACTGCATAAGCAACCCAAGAAATTCTCAAGGCAAAGAGTAACTCAAGCCAAGTCAGTCCCCTGATCTCATCCCAACAGAGCATGCTTTTACTAAGAACCACACTGAAGGGAGAGGGACCCACAAACAAGCAGCAACTAAAGGAGACTTCCTGGAAGAGTATCTCAATTGATGAAATGTAGTATTCGGTGATGTCCATGGGTTATAGACTTTAGGCAGTCATTGTTTACAAAGGAGTTCAAAGTATTAAAGTATTAGTAATTGTTAAAGGTTGTTCCACAGTTGTTCACTGGTAACGCTTAAGACATGTACTGTTAGAAAAATAAGACTGGTGAGGTTCACGTGGTTGCCAGTAGGTGGAATAAAAACAGCAGTGGCTGCAGTGACTCCTGACATCCTCGCTGTGTGTCCAGAGGGGGAACATCCTAAGCTTGTTTGCAAAACTCTTGTTTGTAAAAGTGTAATTGTAAAAAATCTTGTGGACTTAAATGTATAAACGGACTAATCAGAAATTAAACTGCAGTACTTAAGCTAATAGTGGTCTATTTTTTTAGCCAGACATTTTAAAACTTCCCCTTAAATGTGTCCCTGATCACAATCCCTCTATATCATCGCTCTGTTGTGCTGCTGCCAGTAAGTAAGGTTACGTCGGTCAATATCAGAATGTGTTGCATATAAAGCCTTACTTTGTGTGGACTGAGCTGTGGCTAAGTACCTGAAGATAACTAACTGAAAACACAGACTGTCAAAACACAAAACATCATAGTTCTGAAAATATATGTCTATTGTTACTTGTATCACCACAGCATTATTTTTTTTATCCTCCAGTTATCCCTACAAAAGGCTGCAAAGCACTGTGGCATATTCATCTACTAAACAGATTTCATAGAAACTCTATTTGACTCTCAGCCTCAGATTTCCCACTCCTTTATTTCACAAATTGTAATTCCTTTATTAGTAAAACACCTTCAACACTAACTGGAACCCTGTTTTAAATCAAGCCTGGAGCCAAAAACCATCTCTTCTAGTTTTTACTCTTAATTGACTAATTAGTTGGCAATGATGCACGAATGTTTGGAGCGGTATCGTGACTGATTGGGACTTTGGCTTGGTTAACATTCATCTCAATCCCAAGCTTCTTTGAATGTGTCAGTGCATTTGTTGACCAGTGTTGCACTCCTCAGACCTGTCCTTGATCATGATCCCTTTGTTGTCTTGCTACAAACAGCTACACAACCCAAAGCATTGCTGATTATGTGGGTCTATTTCAGTGTGCCATTTCAGTGTTACTTAGCAGTGATAGCTCAATCATGATCTGCTGCTGCCTTTAATAGCTGTCTTTTTTGTGCACGGAGGCTTCAAGAGGCCGGGAGAGATCGCTATCATAATGTGTCATATGTGGTGTGGCGGGTACTTGCATTAAAAATACCCTCCAGCACACCAAGCCTCTATGAATAATAAGAGCTCAACTAAAGCTGTGTTTCCTATTCATGGCGATACCTTATGTTCAAATAAATGTCAGCCAACTTCATGACATGAAGTAGCAATAATGAATCAAACTTGTGTTTCCTGTGCTTGTGTTAACGTTGCGATGATATATCATTTCACATAACACAAAGATATAGAGTCTTTCTCTGCATCAACAGGAGATAAATTATCTTCGAAATCAGCCGAAACGGAGATGGAAGGTAACAATGTTTGAAACGCTTATTCTGCCTATTGTCTGTGACCTTCAAATTCTCTGCTGCGGGTCTCTATTGCATCAACTCTGCGTCCATAGGCAGCATCACTGAAAAGTAGTTTCTCGGGGTCACGGAGGTTATCTGATGGCAACAGTCTGAAGGCTTATGGCCGTATCATGTCTGCAGCGGGGATGCTCCTGAGGTGTTTTTTCTCATTACGGGGGAATGTCGATTACTAGAATGATAGCCTCGTCTGCCGTAATTGACCCGTTGCTTCAAATTGACACTATCTGTCTTCATACAGATGTAATGACCTTGTAATAAATCGACAGTTTATTGCATTAACCCTGACTCTTCGTGACAAGTGATGATTGCCTGCAAAGGGAGGGGTCAAAATGGATCAAGGGGCCACCACTCGGTGGCAAGAACAAAGTTGGACCAACAACTTTCTCTAAATTAGTTGGTGACGGACCTGAAGCCTTTCTGGATTCTGCTTTGTCATTTCTTCAGTTTTACATAACCATGAATGAAATATAGTATCATATTCACGGTTGGACCTATAGTCTTCTCCAGGCTCAGCATCCCCATTCTGTCTGGAAGTTTCTCTTTTCCTACTATGAAGTGTTGAGTTGTCTAAACCCAGTAAACCATAGTTATGCAATGACTGTGTGAAAACTATAGGGTTGTAATGAGGAATTACAGTCTGCATCACAAACACGGCTCACAGCTAGAAGCTGACCTTCATTTCTGGCTTCATTCCATCACCTGAGTTTCAACTCGCTAAGAGAGACTGTATATGATTCAAACTGTTTTTTAAAAAATGCACATTATTCAGCATTACTGTAAAGCTACAGGTGCTGGCAGAATGGCTAATTTTCAACTTTTTCCCCCTGGCCAGATTAGAGTGAGCCAATAAAAACAATAAAACAGTAAAGAACAACATCTAAAACCATTACAGCAGGAAGCAAATGACCGTCTCTCTGACCCCGTAGGATTGTGCACAGGCTCTCTGCGTATGCAAGGATACATCTAGTACCGCTTACTTTTTTATTACGTACACTGATGGATGCAGAAGCACTCAGGAGAACAGATTCTTGATTACATTTTCTGATGCCACTGCAGCGTAGACTCTTTTGAGTTTTTCTTTTATCAGCTGGGTTCACAGCCTCGCAACAGTCTGAACAGCATTGTTAAAATCTGCTCTAAGATCATCAGAGTGAAACAAAGAGATCTGGATTCTTTTTGCAACCAACAAATCCCTCAGAAAGTGGCACATATTTTGCCTCTGTGCGAATATTTTCTTTATCAAGGCTGTTTGTTAAAACTAACTGATATTCTGAAGCATCTTCTGTATTTTAACGGCGTAAGGCTGTTTTCTTTTAAGTCTGGTCAGTAAATAAATATTTATTGGATTTTTAAAAAGTTGATTTTATAAGCTTGAATTCATGTTTGGATTTATCGTTTTTTCACATGCTCATTTCTGTTTGTTTTTTATGTGATGCCTCAAACTAATTCAAACCACTAAATTAGTGCCGATGACTATAATTGATATAAGTTTTCATTTTTATTTGAACTTAATAATATTAAGGTATACTTGTTTACCACATATTGTGATATATAGTTTATGCATTCTTGTTTAAATTGCAAATCTATGCTGTATTTTTCTAAATACAGAAAAGTGCCAGTCTTATAGACTCATATCATTATTCATCTTTAACCATCCCAACAGTGTATAGTAGTGAGGTGGTTAATATTTCATATTGGTTTCATATTCATGTTTGGTTCCTATTGGTGTGTGATTTGGTGTAGCGAGCAACAGGTTGCCATGTAGCTTTGGAGGTGGACTTGATGTTGTTCAGATGTTGATATAAACAGCTTTCATGTAACTGTGTGATGTATGGGTCAAAACAAAAGAATGTGTTCTCTCGATCATGTAAAAGATGTGTGCAAATAGTCTTAATAGTCTTGATCATTTGTAATTATATTTTATATTTTTATTTATTATAAACTTTATCATGAAATGAAGTACATTTAACTTTAAATTATGCTATTGTGGTATACAGTTGAGTAAATTCTGACTGATAGAAGTTTTTCAATACCGATACTTATATTTGCTGATTTAAAATTCCAATATTTTGATACTCAACGATATTTTTTTCTTCCAGATACATGAAACATAAATAACATTTCCCTAACATTTGCTATGTGTATTTTATTTGTGTACTTGTTTGCCATTATTTGTTCACCCAAGTCTAGACGCATTCTTGTTCCGACACACCAGAATCAAATGACTGGCTTTGTCAGACTTGATGGCATGCTGAAGAGGTAATCCAACCATTTGATTCAGCTGTGTTGCAGTAGGGATGCATCCAAAAGCTGCAGGACAGTAGCTCTCGAGGACTGGAGTTGGACACCCCTCGTTTACAGCCTTTCAAACACGTTTCCATCAGAAAAGTTGTAGAGTGCCCTCTGGTAGACAAACTATGCAGTCTCGATACTCATAACATAGTTGAAAGGTGTTTCTACTGTTTCTTTTACTTTTTTACATTTTTTTTCAAGTTTTACTGTGTTGAATAAAATTAAATATTTTTTGACTATGAGCATATTGAGGACCTTGTACATATTTGAGTCAAGGATTAACTTGTAGTATAGCGGGTAGTATATTGAAGTGGTGGCAGTTTTCCAGTTAAGGTCCAATAACTTGAGACCCAGTGTGTGTCTCCAGTACAGGCTTTAGTGCTGACAGTAAGAAGAGACCAAGTAGGTAATCCGTGTCTTGTTTGGGAAAAAGTCAGAGAGTGAAAATTTTTTTAAGCTTCACAAGACGCACAAAGACGACCCGCTGTATTTTTTATTTGGGGCGTTTGGTTTTATTTCCATTCTGTGTTTTGCTTGAATCGAACTCTCCTTTGACACGCCTGTCACTCCCAAACAGAAGGTTTGAGCAGCATGTGGTTATGATTTCTGTGGTCTCAGCCAGACTTGTGTGTCTGAAATGACCACATAAAAAGATATTACTGCTTCATGACATTATACAGATCCAAGAGTAGAAAAACAAAACTGTCTGAAATGAAGCGTTTAGAACAGTCTGAAGCTTAATCTATAGGCTTATTGGGATTACTAGTACATATGCTGACTTTACTACTTGAAACTTCTGCCATTTAAGCTGTCTGTTACATTTGGATTTGAGTTTAAAGTTATTGTTGTGTTTGTGTCCTCAGAGCCAGGATGGGAGGTTTGAAGTTCGTGGGCGTCATGGCAAGTCGGTGCTGACCATCAGTGGCGTGAGGCTCTCCGACTTGGGTCGATTTGACTGCGAGGCGCTCAGCAGGATCGGAGGTCATCAGAAGAGCATGTTCCTGGACATTGAATGTAAGCGCGCCCATTAAACGCCATGCACGCACTTTTTGTTAGAGTGCACATGCAGTCCACAGCAGGCTTCCTAGAACTGGAGATATTCAAGCAACAAGTTGTCTAACATTGCCTGTGGGTAAAATGCAGAGGAGTGTTGTTTTTGCAGAGCCCTGGTCACCTGTTACAGCCTCTTACAAGCTTCTCCTTTCTGCCTTTCTATCGGCTCTTTGCGGTCCTTGCTGTGGAAATGGGACACATAAACACATTTAAGCAGAGTTCAAAAGTTCACTCACGCTCAGTTCTAATAATTCTTTTTGTAGTCTGGCTATTCCATTTTGTTGTAATTTTTTTCCCTTCTGAAATGCATTATATCATTATAAACAAGTCACCCACCATGCACACTGCCTCCAGAAGGGTTAATTAGTGAGAGGATATCATGCATCGCCTTTCTTTTTTCTCCTGCTGACAGCTCTGCTACTTCCCAACGAGTGCATCCATTCCTCAGTGCTGGTTGTTTGGGGTTATTTGGGGCGGGCTCTCCCCCTGCTTAATGAGCTCTGAAGCAAAGATCTCCATTTTGGCCTCAGAATGATTAGGTTCATTAGTAGCGAGGCTCAGTGGAGGTTTTTTTTTCCTTTTTCTTTGGGTAGCAATTGATTCCACCTTGAAGCTCAGAGGAACAACAAAGAGCTAGGCCAGGCAAACAAATATATCCAAAGAGACAGCGAGGGAAAAATGAAGACCATATCTGCGTTGTCACATGCAAACCAATTTTCTCCTCTTCAGGCTGAGGTGACTTTTTGAGTTCACGGATTCCCCTCAAAATTTTGTTTTGCACGGTTCCTGAAAAGTTGACATTTTAGGAAAAACTTGTAGGAAAAAAACAATCTCAAATTCGTGCACCCACTCTCTAACCGTGAAGCAAAGTTGCTGTCATTACACTGCAAACTTGTTTTGCTGGAGCCACAGCTGACAACTCGCTCCCGCGCTCTGCACAGAGACACGGGCTGTGAGTCTGAGTGTGGAGGGGCTGAGCCAGCCGTTGCCACCGAACTAATGAACTCATTTACTAAGTCACTGCAGGCTGCAGGGGGATAACACGTCCTCGGCTGTGACAGAGAGCCAGGCATCAATCTCTTTAATGGAATCCTGCAAGCGAGCATAAAACAACCATAATGCCTCTCCGACTGAGCGGGGCCGACCGGGCCGAAAGAAATCCGCACAACAGCTCGCCGCTGCAGTCGTCCATTACTGCCCTTTCTATTTGCCGGTGCCAATGAGCTTCTGTTTGCATGCTTTATTCCTATTCTTGGGGGACACAATCGCAATGGAGACCCCCACCCATAGCTTGAGGTAGCCTCAATTAAGTTTTTCTTTTTTTACACTGCCGAAGGAGTTGAGGAAGCAGCAATTAAATGCTTCCCCCCCGTCTCCTCTTTAAGGTGAAGCCTCAGCAAGTTATTTACTTATTTATTTTTTTACATCTTTGATCATCCAGCACAGCTCCACCTTTGATTTGAGTGTTTAATTGGCTGCCACAAATTCCAGACACACCAGCAATTACTCATTTAGCAATTCAGGTCTCGTTTTAGTGCGAAAAAATAAGAAAAGCTCCTTTTCCATGTAAACGAGGTGGATGCAAGACGTGACGTTACTCTTTTTTGTTTAGATATACCAAAGTTCCTGACCAACCACACCGTTTATTATTCATGGGAGGGGAATCCGGTGAACATCAGCTGCGACGTGATGTCCAACCCACCTGCCACCATGCTGTGGAGGCGAGAGCGCTTCACTATCTCCACAGAGGGAACCGCCAACATGAGGGTGCACAGCGCCGAGGGCAAGTCTGTGCTGGAGGTGAGCTCAAGTCCTCCAGTGGCGGTCAGATAACCACGAGACAAAAAGTGTGTTTGAAAGTTTAATAATGAGTCTGTCAGCGTGGTTTATAAAACAGGTGCAAAAGAAATAGAGTTTTTGCAATGGATTGAATTTTCTTCTTTGAGGGGAAAAAACAATAAAATAAAAAATTAAAACAACAGTAAACTACAGACCTGTAGTTTAATCAGTTTAAAAAGAAAATAAATTCTGATGGATCTTTATGAAGAGTTACTCACACTGATATAGTTTTTAAAAATCTGACAAAATTCGGATTTTGATGTTTCTATTGGCAGCCCAGTTTAATGGAAGTAAGCGGAACCCCAGTGGTGGTCATTGTGAATAGTTTATCATGAAGGATGCTTTTAACTGAAAACTAGACACCCATACTCGGTTTTTAAATGGTGATTTCATTTATTACAGGAAAAGTTGTTATCCAAATCTACATGGGCCTGTGTGAAAAAGTAATCACCCCCCAAACCTAATAACTGGTTATTTTGTCAGCAAGAAGAGCAATCAAGCATTCGAGTCTTTCACAAGGCTGTGGAAGATTTTGATCATCTTGTTTTTGCAGAATTGTCTTAAATCAGCCCCACTGAAAGGTTTTTTAAGGTCATGCCAAAGCATATCAGTATAATTCTGTTTCAAATCAGTCCTATAAACACCAAAAACACATTATTCAGTGCATGTTTAGTATATAAAGCACAGTTATATATCGAGCACAGTTGGAGCAAAGCAGAAAAGTCCAAGTGAAATCTTTAGTTTTAATATGAATTGTGATCGACTGTATTGTTTATCTGCGTCCAGGTGACTCCTATGTCCGACAGAGACTTTGGCCGCTACAACTGCACGGCCAGAAACAACATTGGAGTTCGATACCAGGAGTTCATTTTGGCCCAGGCAGGTGAGTCTGCAGAACTGCCACTAATGCGCTAATGAGACTACCAACTCAATTTCAAGACCAGAACGTGTGGACGTCTCAGGGACCCTGCACCTTTTCAATAACCGCTCTCCCAGTAACTCCAGCCGTTCAACTACTTTGTAACCCTCTACCTCTCTGCTAATGGTAATAGCCTTATTTGCAATTCTCAGGAAGATAAATTCCACTACAACTCCCAACCCCTATTCAGCCTCGCCTAATCTCAAATAGTGCTGGCTGATTTACCATACCCCTCGCTATTTAACTGAAGTACTCCCTAATTTACGGTAGCGCGGGCTAATACACAATAGTGCAGTCTAATTATCTTTAGTGCAGATTGAATTGCTCTGGCTAAGGGAGAAAAAAGTAGTGAGCAAAAAGCTGACCAAAAATGTCGTCTTGCAGGAAACAATAGGTTTTAGAAGAGTTTGTGACTCTTACAACACACACACACACACACACACACACTCACACTCAGGCACACGCAAGAAAACACACTGTGAACATGTTTGTGTTATTAATGGATATTTGAGACGTACCTTATATAGAATACACTGCCTTCAATGCTCGATCATAAGCTGATAGAAGAATCTGAGGGTGAAAGTGTGTTTGTAGTGAGTCAAACTGTTCTGAATGTTGCATTGATGTTTTAAGTGAGAATCACTAATACAACCAAAACAACTTGAGTCACATCAAAAACATATCCAAGGACAAGTGATGCAGTCAAGTGATGTGGCAACTTACCTGAAAATAAGATAAGTTGCTGTATATTAAATTGCTAGAGTCTAGAGCGAGCTAGGTTTAATATGGCAGAGATGTCAGGAAGTTTTTGGAGTCGAGGTTTATTTGTGCAGGAAATATATTCAGAGGTCTTATGCAGAAGCAGTTATTGCAGTGAGCTTGATATCAAGGAGAACAAAGATGGCCACATGTGCTAAAACTGCATATTGCCACCCAGTTCTATAACAATCTTGGAGGCAACAGCAGGAGAACGGATTTATAGTCCAATAATCCAACTATTTAACCCGCAACGAGGGAGTGGTCATGCACAGGGAGACAGGTGGAGCAGCACGCAGGCAAAACACAGTGTCTATATAAACAGACGAAAAAAATATCCCCCACAACTGGATTTAAAAAAGCAGAACTCCAGCAATTAAACAAACTAGGAATCAAGGAAGGCTAAGGCTAAGGTGTTGCACACTAAACACGGGTGACACAAAGGAGGGAAAACTAGCAAAGAAATGAAGTACAACAAAAATTACTTACAGAAACCTGACATCATGGCCATTTCTTAATATATTTATCCTCATCCTGCGCAGAATAGATTCTGTTCCTGTCTGTTCCAGCTAAAAGAAAAGACTAACACAGCTCCTACACTTTTAATCTACATGAAATAGAAATGTTATGTTTTCACCTGAAATTAAAGTACACGGGCTCCTCTCAGGCGTTGCATAAGATGAATTATTACATCTCTCCTAAATAACCCTTGAAAGCTTACCAAATATAGAAATAATCTTTTACAATGTCTGTCTTTAGTTTTATTACAGGGGTACTGTGCCATTTATCTTCGATCAAAAATACATTCAGTGCAGTTGGTTATTGTTGTGTAAATGTCAGAGTTAGGTATGAATGACATGAATGGCTGATCATTCACACACATCATGAAAACAATGAGCTTTTGTGGAGGTGGGTTGCAAAGCTGCTTGCAAAGCTAGGAGCAAATTCAGTAGCTTGGGTAGTAGGATGTGTAGAAGGGTATCAGCGGGGCCATCAGCTGGTGCTTGCTTCTCATCAGCTGATGGGAGTGGAAATCTTAGTCAGTCAATCAGTCTTTCTGCCTCTTTGTTCTAGACTGAAATATCCCACCAACAATGGGATGTATTGCCTGCATAATGTATAAACACTTTAAATGCTTTATAGTTTGTTTTCTTTAGCCATTAATAATGTGGCTGGTACATTCGTCAACACTAGCGATGTTTGCAGTGCTAGGTAGGTTAAAGGTTAGTGGGATATAATGGGTAAAACAAAAGAGCTGGAATGAATGTGAGATGCACCTTCGAACACTAAGAACACAAATACGAGAACAGTGTTTAGATCCATGTTTGTAGTTTTGATTCCTCATCAAGTATTCGCAGATTTACTCCTAAGTAATAGTTGCATGATGAATGATGTTGATGCATGACAACTGAAAAATAATTTAAAGGTTATATCTGGTGCTTTCAGCCTTGCTCAGTCTTTTCCTTTCTCTACACACTCAGTGCATAAGGCAAAGGAAAAGGTTGTTTTGAATTCATTCCTAAGTTTGTGAAACAGGATTCTCAGTTTCTGACACCATGCAAGTGGATTAGACAAGGCTTATTTCATAGCAAAACAACAAGCTTGCAAAGGAAAATAACTAAATGGAAATTGTCTGCTTGTTTGTCTCATGCCTTTATGTTTTTGTGTTTCCAGTCGCGCCATCGAATCCATACTCAGTTCGTCTGTCAGCTGTCTCCCAGCGCTTAGCGACCGTAACATTTATGAAGCCAGACTCTCATGGAGGCGTTCCCATCAACTACTACCTGGTCCAGTACAAGGAGGTGGGCTCACAGGACTGGAGGGATGTCAAGTCACACAGTGTCCAGAGTAAGTGTAAACTTTATTTTTATTCACAGCTTTCGCTTTTTTTTTTTTCTTTTTTTTTACGCCAGTTACCTTCCCTAAAAATCGCTGTAATATACACTGACTAAGTGAAATGGGAGAAACATTTATCCGCTGTTAAGTTTGACCCCATTACATATTGTTATTGTGAAGTCTACTAAAAGCCCTCTTCAACTCTTTTCCATATCCATTTACATTTTGTGGCTCAGGCAGGTTGAATTTTATCAGATCAACGAAAAAGCATTAATCTATCTACATTCTCAGCTTATTTTATGGAAATCTCGAGATTTTTTACCAGCATATACCAGCAAGTTGAAAACACTGTCAAAAACTGATTCTTACTCATATTTTCACTTTAAGCCTCGTGAGTTTTCTACAGTCTAATGATGTGTAAAATGCTTTCTTATTTTTCAGGTTTCATGTGTTTTCTGTGTTTTTCAGTTTTCTATAAATTTTTTTTGGAATAAAAAAATCATGATTTGAAAAGGTTATCTGACTACACTGAAGTCCGTCATTAAGTAAACCCAATTCTTACTTAATATACAACCTAAGTAAAGACTTTCCTAAGAAGTTTGTAGTCATAGTTGGTTGTTTCATGTCTTATTTAACAGAACTTGATGATCATTTTGGCAATCACAGTCCTGTCTAGTATAGAACTGATTATGAAGGAGCATCTGCTACACAGCACATTACTAACATGTTGGCATGCTGTGTTACTTCTAAATGAAGTAACAGGAACCAGGAAGGTGATGAAGTAGAATGGGATTTATATACCACCTTTCTAGTCTTCACACACTTTACACTAGAGGCCAAAGTGTATTTTTATGCTATGCACTCAAGTGCTTTATGTCTAAATCCAACACCTACATATATGTTTTGGAATTACCATGTCAACATCTGTCAAGTGCCGTAGATGTAGAATAACTAGAGTGGCACGATATTCTCTCCCCTCAGAGAACCTGGGTTACAATGTAACCAATCAAGCTCAGGTTGATGCTTCAACTTCACAAACAATAAGTGAACTCAGGATCTTTTATATAGAGTCAATGAGTAAATATGAGGGATCCACACAACAGTTACGTTATTCTCACTGTTTTAAAGATGAGTACATAAATATTAAATTATCTAAATAATACATTAAAAAAAACAGAAATGTAAATAATTTACTGTGAAAGCATTGTCAACTTAATCTATGTCGATAAACTAATCAATAAACTCAAATATTTAAATGACCTCCTCAAACTCGGTTGAATATAAAGAAAGCTGTTCACACAGTTTCAAACTTAGTTATCAGACTGCGAAGATTATGCCTCAACACACCAGATTATCCTATCTAGCTTAAATCAATATTTCTCTCTGTCTGCCTAACATACACCAACTAACACCTCATGCAATACGGTTTCGACCGTATTGCATGAGCTGCCATGTGCTCCTTCAAAGCCTTGGCCCTGAGATGTTGTTGGGTCATGACGAAACTCAAACACCTCATGGGGAGTGCCGCAGAACCTGTCTGAGCTGAAAGATCGCATTCCTCCTCTTCCTATGCTTTATGACTGCAAATTGATTTCTGAGCCTGTTGGTGGAAAGTACACCATGAGGTGAAGGATGGATGGATAGATGGATGGATGGAAAATGAAAGCCAGAGGACGAATGGTCGGGTGATAAGCGGGTCTGACAAACCTGAAGGGCTTATCACTAATATCCCCTCATTTCAGAGTCAATTACAGTATGGAGATGCAGTGAGGTGAATACTAAATAGGAAGTAGCACTTTAGCAGTGAACTTAAAAAAAAATACATATATCACATATAGACATATATAAGCAGATAGTGTAGAAGAACAAAGGAACAACGCACAAGATTGTCAATTTAATATAGATAAATTTGTCTCTGTATGCGAAAGTAGAAATATTAAAAAATGAGCCTGACTAATTACAAGCCACACCAAGTGGCGTCATATAATCATAGAAGCCATTTCAGATAACCTCAGCAGAAAATCCTTACACAATAAACCCTTCCATATAATGAGACGCCTGGCCTCGTTTCATTTGAATGCTTCTGCCCAAATTGAAATGTCCGCTTACAGCCTGGAATGAACCTAGCACGGCTGCAAATTGCAGAATTTGTTTTCAGTTCCAGGACTAAAGAACTGCAAAAGCACCTATTACCAGTCAAGTATTTAATTTGTGCAGACTAACAAAAACAACAACTTTCACTCAAGCTCATTACACTACACACTCTCTCCCGGATTTTCTGAGTTGTGACGGTTATGCAAATGGGCTCAAGTGACTGTAGAATTTAAATAGGAATCTGTAATGTGGTCTGATAATGAGATTGCCTGTTTTCCTCAATATTAGATGTAATTTACAGTACGAATGTGACGCATTGCACAGTTCTCCGAGTTACTATCGTATTAATATTCTATCTGATATTTTACTGCGGTTTCATTAGAGTCAGAGGCACATGTACTCTTCCACTACACTGTTTGCTATGACTTTGTTGAAGGTGAGTTTCTAAATCTTCTTATGTTTTTCATTATTGATCATTTAGCAGAGTCAAGTGGTTGCTCCCTTATATTTTAGAACCACAGTTAATGCTTTTATTCTTGGAACAAATGACCCATGATAGATAGAAAATCTAACTTTCATTGCATGCATCTAGCTCTCTATATTTCACAGACTAAACACTAATAATGCATTTAAGTCAATATAAAGAACAAACAAACAAGTGCAATAGATCAATTTAAACGGTTGTAAGTATGGTGGTAGAAGTTTCACAATGTCGGTGTTTAATTCCTGGCTTTTCCAGTCTTCATGTCAAAGAGTCCTTGGGCAAGATGCTGAACCACACAGACACTTTAAAAGGCTTTCAAATGTGACTTTGCATGTAGTTTATAGTGTAAAAAGTTCTATGACTGCTCAGTAAGGCCAGAAAACTGCTGTATCAGTACTAGTCTAATTAATGCCATTCTTAATGTAGATGCTTTTGGACTGCAGGAACTTTTTCATACTTTTCTTAACTCTTTGAACGGTTGATTGTGCCCTCCTTTTTTCCTGTCTGTGCTTCAGGATCTATTAACTACTGTACTTCATACAACTCAATCTTAAGGTCTCTTGTTTCAGCTAACCTTGAGAGACCTGAGTGTTACTGTGATTGGTCCAGCTGTAAATGTACAGTAAATTGTCAGAAGTATGAATTCATCAATGGCCACCACCATTAAAAAAGTGCAAACAGCTATTATGTTGACCCTTCTAGAACAAAACAGAGAGAAATGAACCAGCAGTGAAGTCCAAACTTTATTGCGCCTACATGATATGTTGGAAATACAGTGTGATTGTGGCTCATCAGGGGGAAATATAAAAATCCTTGCACGAAATTCCCTTCAGCTTGCTACTCGGTATCCGCTGCAGCGAAGCAATCTGGAGCGAAAATGAAGAGGTTGAAGTAGGATTATGAGAAAATACGAGACGACAGCGAGAGCCCATGTTTCACTACCAACCACCGGCTGGCAATTACATTAGTTCACAGTTCCTATTAATAGTGTCAGTGAAAACAACAACAACAACAACAAAAGATGAATGCCGGGTAGTTCTTGGAAGTGGGGAGGGAGTTATCATCAGTTACCTTCTCTACAGGAAGTCTCTAGAAGTGTTTGGGATTCATGTGCTCAAGAGTGTATAATACCTTCCTTTTAAGAAAAAAGAAAAGTCCACAATTTTTATAAGTTTGCACCATTATTCCCACCACACCAACTCTCTCTCTATTATAAAAGCCTGCTCTGCCAAACTGTCTAAACTAGTTAGTTTTAACCGGTCAATAAACCATTGAACATATTTCAGTCAGACAAGTGAGATTTTGAATAATTTATTAGCAGCAGAATATAGCTATTAAAGTTTGGGATCTACACTTCCTGCAAATAAGTTGGGAAGTCATATAGGCACAGGAGCCTACAGGTGGATACTAGGTGGAGGGGTCTAAACAACAGGCAGCAGGCTGCCATTTCCCCTTTTTTCCTTGTCTTCCAACGACATTGGAAACCCTCTGAAAGATAACCAGCTCCCTTTCTTAATGACTTGCTTTGCTATCTGCATGATGGATGGTCACCACTTGCTTCCAGGTGACACGATGTTGTTCCTGTGTCTCTGCAGCCACAGTTGTGCTGACAGGACTGGAGCCCAACACAACATACGAGGTTCGAGTGGCAGCTGTCAACGGAAAGGGCCAGGGCGACTTCAGCCACACGGAGACCTTCCAGACTTTACCCATCCGTAAGTCCGCTTACTTATTCAAATCTGAATCAGTCGCATATACAGATGTGGTCAAAAGTTTACATCCACTGGTCATGGGCATGAGTGGTCAAATTTCCAGCAAGAATTATGCCAGAAACTTGTTGATGGCTGCAAAAAGCGTCTGGTTGAAGTACAACTTGCTAGAAAATTCCCCCAAAAAACAAACGTGAACAGCACACCCAATTAGTAAGTTATTAAAGATGTATGCTGTACAATCACTCTGCCCTGGAAAAAGAACACTTCAAAGAAATCATTAAAAGTCCAAATATACCATGACATTCATGGCCATGAGGAGTATATGTACATTTCTGACCACATCGTATGGAATGAAATAATATATTATTAATATATAATAGTTTGATAGTAGTTACACTGGGTTAATTGTTAGCTGCTGGCATATATCAGCTGTTAGGGTTAGAAAATACAGATTAAATAAAAGATCTATGGAAACTATAGATCATAATAAAGACACGCGACTGGAATGCAAACATTCTTCAGGAATCTATTCAAGGCACCAGCACCTTAGTGAAATGAAGCCTATTTGCAATCCTCTGCAGCCTTGCCATGTTTCTATCAGAGACGGCTTCCTGCTCCTGTTTCTCTGATATGAATTCAGATTATTTGGGCTTGGAAATAGATCCTGTCAAATTTGTGTCTTGATGTAAAACTGCTGCATTAAAAATTATGCACTGCAGGGGTTTACGATAAGCATTTTATTTATTCTAGCAATCTGGCACGGTGGGATTGCAGTAAATCCAGGCAAGGCCACAGGAAAAGTGTTTCCATCCTTAATATTATACAGCAGTGCAGCTTCTGAGAATGAATGTTAGAAAGAAGACCCAATTAGCAAAATACAGTGAATAATAAAAACCTGGAGTCAACATTAATTATAGCCAGGCAGTGGGAGTTACCTTGTAATACGAATTTAATTCAGCTTTAAACCTTATTTCTCCTTGTACTGCATCCTTATCTCATATCTCACGTTGCCACCTGCTCCCCTCCTTGGGAATGCACATTCCAACACACAGACACACACACACACACACACACACACACACACACACACACACACACACACACACACACACACAAGACATATTGTTTTACATCTCAGCTGAAGCCTCTGCCTCATGTCTTCCTCAGGAGAGCCGAGTCCGCCAGCAGTCCACGGGCAGAGGGACATGGGCAGGGCCTACAGGCTGGGGCTGGTCAAGCAGGACGACGGAGGCATGCCCATTGTGGAATATATAGTCAAGTACAAGACTGTGAGTGATTTATTACAGTTAAACACAGCTGCTGCCTTCAAGTCTCTCATGACAGCCCCACTATATCGAGCCTCTATAAGTGGCAAGTCCCGTTTGATACATTAATACCTTCATTAACGTATCCCTGCTCCAGTCACTCCCATCCACTTTAATGTGCAAGGTAAATAAAAGCAGGCACATTTAAAACAGGTAGAAGGTTCACATTTTGTACTTTCTTGTTTTGTACAAAAAAAAAAAAAAAATCTTTCTTAACCTTTTTTTTTTTTTTTTTTTTAGAAAGGATGACTGAAATGCTGCTGCAATTTTAAACCTTCAAATTACTGGCCTCCATTTGTATTTCTGTATCATTAATCAGCTGGAAGCACAAAGTTTAAATCGTAGCAGGCTGCTTTTAGGGTGTTTTTCATGTCATGTCATTGCATTTGAAAGTTTTAGTGAGTCATTTCACGGCCTTTTTGTCCTCGTTGTGAAATGGTCACATTAAATCAACGGCACTACTTATTTGTCACTCGTTCATTTTTCCAGCCTTAGGTCAGCAGTTTAACTCACAATTGCTACCTTTCCAGGTAGCAAATTACACATGCTTGTTGCTTTTTGGAGAGAAATCTGAAAGGACAGAGTAAAAGCTGAAATACAAAGAAAGTAGCATTTTATGTCCTATTAGTGAATTACAATAGTCCAAAAAGTCTTGAGCCACCTCATTTTGCTAGGAAAATGGGGGAAAAGGGTGCACTGATGTACTGAAATGTGCAAATATACATCGAAATACAGTATATAAGGCAAAAACAGAGTATTTACAATTCTAATGAGCTTGGAAGTCAATATTTGTTATGACCACCTTTATTCGTCAGCACAGTCTGAACTCTCTTAGGCAGCTTTCTTGTCATGTCTTTAAGTAGTCTTCAGGAATAGTTCTCCAGGCTTCTTGAAGGACATTCAAAGCTCTTATTTGGATGTTTCTGCCTTTTGTTCTGTTCTCTGTCAACATGATCCCACACTGCTTTAATAATCTTGAGGTCTGGGCTCTAGGGAGGTCAATCCATGACTGATAGGATTCCACTGTTTGTTTTTCTATGAATGTTATGAATGTTCTAAGGTTGAAGAGAAAAGCGACTGGACTTCTTTAAGTTTCTTCAAAACTGGATTATAGATGGCAGACAGTTGGTGCTGTAAACCACCCCTATGTTCAAAGATGGTTGTTCACTGTAGACATAGATGGCTTCTTTTACTCCTCTTTCAAACCATCTGTCTTCTCTGTCCAAAATGTGAACATTGGTATCCTCGAAAGAATGACCTTTGTCCTTTAGATGCCTACGTACAGCTGAGTCTTGTCCTGTCAAGGTGGCCCTTCTATGTTGTGCCATGCATTTATGAAGTGGCTGTTTGGTTTCTCCGATGTTAAGGTCTGATCATTCCTGGCTGCACAGCACAGCATATACTATGTTGTGTAGTTTGTCTTTGGGATAAACCAGGGTCTGAAGTACACTTGGATGTCGTGCTTGGAGAGGACTCTCCTGAGTTTCTCTGATAAACCTGCTGCATAAGGGATGACAGTGTTGTTCTGTTTGTCCTTCTGTTTTTCCTAGTTGATGTCTGACCTTCTTTCCTGTGCATCTTTGGTGATTTGATGAAAGCCCAGTTGGGATAACCACATGTTTTAAGAGCTTTCTTTACATGTGTGTGTTCCTTTTCTTTCCCTTCTGTCTTAAAGGGAATGTTGATTTTCGACATGATTTTCAGATACTGTTCATCCGGTGTAGACAGCTTTTTAGGCCTGGCACTTCTTCTTTTCTTCCCCACTTATGCAGTTTTCTGATTTTTTTAAGAACACCATGTTGCAATATGGCAAGTTGTCAGCTAATAGCTCTTTGGGATCACTTTGTTGTTGCAAAATACTGTTTTATGCCTGTCTCACACTGTGTAGTCTTTGGCATTTTCATAGATTCATCTACAGAAATGGGAACAAATAATGTGTTTTTGTGGCAGGCTGCTAGTAACAAACTGACAACTTAGTTATTTTCTTTTTGCTACATTGTCTGTTATGTGTAGACAATAGTTCATCCTTTGAGTTGGGGGCCTTTTTTTATGCTTCAAAGTCCAGTAACTTTAATCTGATTTGGCATAAAGAACCTGTAGTGATTGGTAACACTGTTTTCTGCTGCTGCATTTTTAAGCAGGTTTCACTTGTTCATTCAATGTGTTTTTTGTTGTCATTAAGGCTTTTTTTCGATTACTAGTCTTTTTTAACAATAAACCCATCACAGTTGGCAGATTTTAGAAACTATTTTCAAAATCAAGAAAAATGAGAACAAATTCAGCAGGAGTCAGTGTTTTCTAATAGTTCCAAGTATGTCTTTTTTTGACAGTCATTAGACAGCACACGATACTGGGAATTCTGTTTCCTTCCACTGGAGTGTGTGTGACACTTTCGTTTGACATGTTGTGACTGAGTTTACTAGATGATGCTTCTTGAGTATCTTTTTTTCAGCCCTTGTTTCACTTACTTGTTCTAAATGGGGGTACACATGTGAGCACTCGGGATTCACTCATCCATTTAAGTAGTTGATATTGTGTGTGTGTGTGTGTGTGTGTGTGTGTGTGTGTGTGTGTGTGTGTGTGTGTGTGTGTGTGTGTGTGTGTGTGTGTGTTAAAAATGCAAAAAGCAGCTTAAACTCACCAGATAAGAGGAGCGACTGAGTTGAGGCCAGGAAGCAGAATAGATGGCACTCGCACAAAAACTCTCCACAGGACTAAGTGGATTTAGGCTGGTCCAAATCTCCTATCTCCCCAGTGCTAATGTGTCCAAGCAGGCATTTCTCTGTCTCATTGAGAAAGTGACAGAGATTTAAAATAATAAAACCATGCTGCTGAAAAGAGGGTCAGGAAGTCTCAGCGAGGCTTTTGGAGGCCGAGAAGGATGCCAGTGCAGATGCTTCACACCCCACTAATCTAATGCCCCTGTCTGGCGTCAGGAACACACAAACTGCTTCACTGTGGATGGAACAGAGAGCCTGAAAGCAGACAGCATTTCAGTAAGGATCGCTTTAGGCAGAAGAAGATTGTTATTTTTATCTGTGGGCATTTATAATGGGAGGTATTGACTTTATTCTGCTACCTCACTGACATCAGACATGACATTGCGGACCCTCATGAAGATTCACCCTGAAAATGTGTGTTTTTGAATCATCATAAAACAGGTCTTTGCTGATATTTTAAGTATCATCATTTTTTGATTGGAGCCAGACTTTGTTTGTTGTTGTGTTTTACAGTGATAAATCCAAGCTTGAAATTTTAGGAATGTTGTTGTCAAAATGTACAGAGTAGGTCAGAGGAGAGGTACTAGAGTGCGTATCTATAGCGATCTGTAGAACACGGTGGAGGCTCTGTCATGTTCAGGATCTGCTCTGTCAGTTTATGAGGTGGCCGTAGCTCAGGCGGTAGAACAGGTTATCTCCTAGTTTGAAAGTTAGTGGTTTGCCCCTTGCTTGCTCCAGCCTCCAGTCTGCATGCCTTGCAGAAGATACTGAACCCTAAGTTCCTCTCCAATTCATGGTCGAGGGAATGTGTGTGAAAGTTAGCTAGAAAGCACTTAGGTATTACAAAAAGTAACTGTGTGAATGGGTGTTAATTTGTGAATGAGGCATGTTGTATAAAGGCCTTTGAGTGTTTAAGTAGAAAAGCACTATATAAGAGCTAGTCCGTTTATCATTTCTGCCAGTGGTTTGGGAATCTTATCGAAATAGATGAATTTGTGAATGCAGAAAAGTACAGGGGTAAAAGTGGGTTGCAAAACAACTTGCAGATTTAGTTGCAAAGTAGCTTAAATAGCAAGCCCTACAGTAGAAGGCACCTGATCCATTGGTTGATGTGAGTTGGCATGGAGATCAGCTGATCTGCTGGGATTGCTACACTCAGTTTTTGCACAGACTCGTTAGTCAGGATCTTACAATTCAGATGAAATGTTACATGTGTTTAAGTCCTGCACCTTGACTTTTGTAAAATCCCATTTTTAATGGTTCTCAAACTCAGGGAGGAAAAAAGTGTGAAGGAGGCGAGACTAATAAGCACATAGTACAGTTAGCATGCTTTCAGCGCCACGCTCTCAGACTGACTCTTCAGTTTCCAGTGCTTTGTTTGCAGTTGGTTTCTTTACAAAGGCTCGGGAAGGAGTAGAGACAAAAGGCTGAGGCCACAAAGAGAACTTGTGTGATACCGATGACAGGCTCGGGATTACTGTTTCTTTATACCTATTCAAACACATCTGTGGGGGCGTTTCACAACCGAGGCTGATTGTAGTAACTCTCAAAACTCCCAGATTAAAAACACAAAGGCTAAATTGCTGTTTATCAAATACAACAACACTTTCTCTGATCGCCTTTGATTCAAAGTGAAACATAGAGCTTTGATTAAAACCAGGTAATAAGGGTGTCTTTTGATACTCTTTATCTTTCTATCCCTCTCTTACCCCCTCCCTCCATCAGGATAAAGAGGAACAGTGGATGACCAAGCTCGTTCCAGGTGCGAAGGACCATGCCTTGCTGCACCCGCTCCAGTGGAACACGAGATATGAAGTGGAAATCACAGCGCGCAACGTGAAAGGCCTGTCGGAGCCCACCTTCTATCAGTTCTTCATGCCACAGAAACCTGACATTACAGGTAAAAGCATGATAGAGGAAAACTTCGGCTTGTAATTTGCCCTTTTTTAACATTTCCACTTTCTCATAGATGCCTTCTTGAGTTGCTCTTAAATGCCTTTTGAAAGTCCCCAAAGAACACTTTTGAACTTGTTGTGTTAAGTGGGGTGTTATTCGTGCCACTAGAAAGAGCGCTGACGATAACAAAAGCAAGAGAGCAAGATGTTCCAGTCAAGATAAAGCGAGCCTGAAAACGCACCAGCCCTTGTTGCTGCTTCGCTTTCTGGACAAATGATGCTGCTGTCATCGTAGAAATAGTGCCCCGGCCTCTCCGGCAACAGATTTCTCTCTGTATGATTGTCGAATGGGGTTTAAATCCCACAGAGAAGCACTTTACTCCGAAGTCTTTTAGAGGTGCGTTGAAAAGCTGAGAATTTTTCCGCTCTGAAAAGCCAAAACGTCCTTAGTTTGACTACATTTGGCCAGTTTTTTGAAGGCATAAGAAAAAGTGAGCAAACAAAACAACTAACTGGAGAGTTTGGAGAACAGATATTAAGTGTTAGAACAATACTCCACAAAGTGAAAGAAGCTGTAAAGGGTGAACTATTGAAACTAGTAATCTCTAACAGGATCATGATCCCAAAATATATTGTACCCGGATAGCGATTTGCATTATCAGGATCACGTTTTCAAACGATTAAGGGAAGAGTGTTTTGTTTTTTTACAAGAAGCTTGAGCAGCAGCCTTGACTTCAGTGCATTAGTGCAGTCCCCTTTAAAACTGCTTCAGGACTTGTGCGCACCAGTGCTTACTCGAGACCACAGGTTTTCAAGCTGAGAGACAAGAAGCACACAGTTGCATGAGGTGAAAGGGACAGGTGGATGTCGGTGTCCCAAAAACAGAAAGACTATAAATGTGGCCCATTTAGCGATACAGTCAGCAGTTCCAGACCACAGTCACTGCATGGATTCACAGTGATCGCTGGGACAGCATTGGACAGTATCTTTTCTATACAAATGCTGTTGAAATAGTAATGAAGTAGTTTGCTTATAGTATTCCTTTTGAGTCTGTATAGATGAAAAGAAGAAAAAGATTTTTTTGACTTTGTTTTCACGATGCTTTGCCTTGGAGTAACCCATCTGCTTCTGTCTGCCTACCTGAGGCTGGTGCTACATACGCTGAAGTCCTGATGGGGAAAAGAGAGTTGTTTTCTGCCTGTGAAACTTGAGCCATGCTGCTAAACCATGGTAATACGATGGAGCAGTAAAAGTGGATAAAACTTGGATGTGGAAAGCACCTGTGGTTAAATTTAGTTCAACTTAGGTTTGTTTAGAAAGCACCAATTAAGAGCAGAGTTGCCTCAAGGGGCTTTATATTCTAGGGTAAAGACCCTAGAATATTAGAAAGGCAGCACAAAAGACACATAGACAATATAGGAAAAAGCCAGAGTTTCATAATTACTAATGATTAAAAGCAGTAATGGTGTATAAACAAATGGAGAGTGAGAAGAAGTGAGTGAAGAAGTGTTCAGTGCAGCATGGGAAGCTCAAAGCAGCCTAGGCTTAATGCAGCATAACTAAGGAGAGGTTCAGGATCATATGATCCAATCCTAACTATAAGCTTTATTAAAAAAAGGAAAGTTTTAAGCCTAATCTTAAAAGTAGAGAGGATGTCTGTCTCCCAAATCCATAGTGGGAGCTGGTTCCACAGGAGAGAGGCCTGAAAGTTGAAGCTTCCCGTTATACTTTTAGAAACTCTAGAAGCCAAGATGGAAAACATATGATCTGTCTTTCTAGTCCCTGTCAATAGTCTCACTTCAACATTTGGATCAACTGAAAGCTGTTCTGGGAGCTTTCAGAGCCACCTGATGATAATGAATTACAGTAGTTCCTGCAAGCAGGAACTAAGGGAAAATTTAACATATTTTACATTGTGCTAATTACTGGCCAAAAAAGGACCTAAAATGTAAGGGATGTAAATATTTCCCAACATTACAAACTGAGCTATGGTTATAAAGTAAATGGCCAAAACCAAATTTCTTGTAATGATGGCATGTCAAAAAATAGCATTCGGTGAATAGTCAGTAATCTGACTGTAGATTTTAGCCACTCATCATGCAACAATGCCAAGTATTTTCTGCTTTAAGATTTGTCACCATATAGAATGTGCCTAATATTATTGTATTTGCCCTTTTGGGATTTGGCCAAACACGTCAAGATGCTAATATTGTTGCTTTTTGTTTTTATCAGAAATATTGCTAGTAACATTATATTTTTTGACTGGTCTTATTTATGCTTTCACCTCAAGGTTCTTGTAAATGTATCACCATTCTCCTGTTCAGCTACTCTGACTGTCGGCGTCCTTGCTAGGGCTTCATTCTCGTCTGCTCTAATAAACAGCACAAGTATTACAATCACACCACGGTTCGCTTCAAAGAAACCCAGCAGAGCACGAGTGAAAATACCCTCAGGCTGTACTTTTCTTCTCTAAAATATCATTCTTTTCTTCTTGTTTTTTCTCGCTGTTTATCTTATGGTCCTCCTGTGGTGCTGCTTTGCAATTCTGCTGAAATTCATTGAGAATGGAGCGCAGATGGAACGTCTCTAGTCGAGCTCGCTTCTCATCTGAAAGAGCGACACGCACACGGTTACATAAGCCAATATACAAACACAGATAACTTCTTCAGCGCTTGGTCTTGGGTATTCTTATGTTGAGACTGCGCAGTTCTGCTGCATGACAGTGTATGTGCTTGTTTCTCTCCTGATAGTTTGACTTGAGCCTTCTTGTTTTTTTGTTTGGGGAGGGCAAAAAAAGCTAGAAAATTCTAAAGACAAAGATGGTTACAGCTGCTGCGGCATCTTCTGTGTAACATTCATATAGATTTTGCTTTTTTGTTTTCTTTTTGTTTGTTCTAGGTTTATCTTTAAAAATAAATAATTATCTTTTGACTGGAAAACTGTTATGATTTACTGCTAGTGTTGACTAGCAAGTTGAGCTAGCTTCTATGACTCTGTGACTGTTTCTTAATTGTGATACTATTATTATATGATACACACTATGCAAGTACACTATGTAGAGTACTTGTATAACATGTAAATTTAGTGAGAGTAGTGCTGTCTTAAACTGAACACAGCAAAATACTCACTGGAAGTAACGGCTGCAATTTTGACCAACTATTTTGCTAGCTGTGATATTTTTTTAACATATGCAACTTAACAAACCTTTGACAACACATAAATTAAATTTTCCTGAAAGGGAATAAGAACATTGAACACACATAATCACAAAACAATGCGACAACTCTGTTAGCCTAACGTTATTGTTTAAAAATTTGCTACTTTTAGCTAGCTAAAACTCTAGCTTTTAGCTAACTACAGTGTTTTTTTACTAAATCCTCCACAGTTTGTTAAACATGCACTTATGCAAATGCACACGTGCACAGTAAAGCAAAAAGATCTTTGAAGTGTATAACATGCAACACGGGTACACTTTGAAGCGAATATATGTGAAGCGATACAGACATAAAAATGTTTTTTCTTTCATTGATCCCATGCACTTCCCCCTACAGACCCCAATTTCACATGTGATTTAAAAGAAAAAAAATCAAAGGAAGGCTGCTTCAGTGTTGTTTTGCTTTCTTCTCGGAGCCTTTTACCGCATCCATTTGTGCTGTTTTGGATGTTTGCCTCTGTCATTATTGCACTGGCTAAATAGCCTGTAAGAGTGTGGGCTGCTTTTCAAACAGCAAACAAGACAAGGGAAACGGCAAGCTTAAGGCGGGTCACTTCGATTGGCTGTCCTATCTTGTTAGGTGCATCGTGGGAAAGAGCCTGGGAGAGAGAAGAGGGTGAAATTGGGAGAAAACACTTTTCCTCCTAATGTGTTTGTTTGAAAGAATAAGTCGGCCGAGCTTTCCAGCTACGAAGGCAATAAAGGGGTTTACAGTAGACAGAGAGGGCAGGAAGCTGTCACGTCGTGCAGCAAGGACAGAGCAGGATTTTCACAGAGAACTCAGTCATTTATCAAACATTGTCTCTTGGTTAAATCTCACAGGACACTCTAATTACTCCCATTTCTAAACCCCTGACCCAGTCCAGCTGATAGCTTAGTTTTAAGGTTTAACTTTCATTAACCAAAGGCATCTTGATACTTCCAGCCAAAATCATATTGATGTGATCATACAGCTTTAGCAAAGAAAAAGGGAAAGACTCCACCTTTACATTCTCTGCTTCAGTGATGTAAATTAGACATTAAAGATGTCCTTCTATCCCAATGAACAGTATTAGAAGTGAAATCTCTTCTAGTCTCAGTTGCGGGCCGTCTTTCTAATTCACTGCATTAGCTTTTTCCTCTTCTCGTGTAAACACCGTGTCACTTAATGAAAGAAACATCCAGTTGTGTTTATTTCTTTTTTTTCCCAAAACAGAAAATATGGTCAGGCTGTATAGGTACCTTCTATCTCCCAGTAGCCAGTTTCTCTCCTCAGTTCTCTCTCGGTGTGTTATGCAGCTACTGTATTCAGTAGGTGTTTTCTTTTTTTCCTCCTCATCCATCCGCTTTCTCCATCCTATTTTAGTTTGTAAAAGGCTGAATAACCTTTTTCACGTCCCGCTTACAGAGAATTCTTTAAGAAAAATGCCATTGATTGCAATACTTTTCAATTTACTCCCTTTTCTTTGAGTCTTTTTATTTTATTTTAGTTGAGTTTTTTCTTTCATACCAAAATATTTTTTTTTGCCTTCTCAACCAATAAGCTGTTCTTCTTCCCTACCCAATTACAACATTGTCCCTCTAACACCAGTTTTTATTTGTTTATTCTTTTATTGGCTTGTAAACCACACAGCTTTCTTGGTGGAGAGATTTTTTGGAGTCTCCTTTTTCAAATGAATTTAGACGTTTACACAATGGTTTGAAAGCAGCGCGAAAACAGTTGAATAGTGAAAATCACTGATTGAAAGCTTCCCATCGGTATCCCAGTCATGTTTCTGTTGGTCAACTTGGGAATGAGAAAAGGCTGGATTTTGGATTGGAAACAGAGCATCTCAGCACAAATATTTCATACCTACAAGCACGGTGGTGGAGATGTGATGATTTGGGCTTGTTTTACCACCACATGACCTGGGCAGCTTTCAGTCATTGAGTCAACCACAAACTCCTCTGTATACCAAAGTATACTAGAGTGAAATATGGGACCATCTGTCTGGCAACTAAACTTGGCTAAAGACTGGTCAAGAAACAGGACAATGATCCCAAACACAGCAGCAAATCAGACTAAATCATGACTAAAAAAAGAAAAGATGCCATGTTAGGCCCTTAAGAGAGCTGTGCATAAATAAGTGTGCGCAAACTTTAATGAACTGCAGCAACACTGTGTCACAGAGTGAGACTAAAGTCCTGCACAACAATATGACAGACTAATAAAGTCACTAAGAAAATGATTACGTCAAGTTATTGCCGCTAAAGGTGGCTCTGCAAGCTACCGAGTCAATCAGTATTACACTGATGACTGCAAGGCAAGTGACAACAGATGGGACTCCACCAGTATGTGTTCCCAGATAACACAAACCCTCAAATGTTAGTCACAGGCCTACAAAATAAAGAATGGAAACTAAATAAACATTAAACATTAGAAAAATCTTTTGGTTATTTGATTATTCTGTGATCCGAGTCTGTACTGCAATGATTTTAAATGACACAAGCGTTACCAGTCGCCAAGGTTACACACGGACTAACAGAAAAGAAAATCATTTTAATTAGGTTCATGCTTTGGAAATAAATGAACATGACTGTTATTACTTACTGTGAGTAATGTTTTATAATAATACTTTCATTCATTCGTGTAGATATGATAAGCGGTAAACTTTGATGACACTAAAACAGGCTTCTCTAAGTCCCATAATGCATCATGTCATCAGTGCCTTATGCAGTGGTGCATATCAGACAACCAAGGGCCAATTTAAGAGTAGAAACAGCAGTTTATTGTTTTATTTTATGCATGTTCTTTGTAACCTCAGAGTACACCAGATTGACACGTAGGACTATAAAAAAGAAAACCTTTTCTAACAGAAGGCGTTGTTTTTATTTGTTTTGCGTGGAAAGCGACTAAAGTCACATAGGCTTTTACAGTAATTCCACCTGGCACCGATCGCTGTACTCTCGCTTACATAAAAGAGAAAAAAATATGACACGATGATGCCCGAGTTTGCCTAAATCTGCCCCTGCGGCCTGATATAGTCTGACACTGCTTGTGTTAAGCTTTGTTGTGGCTGCCGCATTTCTTTCCTGGCTTTCGCTTTCTTCTCTTTCCAGTCATGTGCCATAAAAAGCTTTGATAGTAACAGGCATCATAGATTTTGTGCGTAATAATCTCATCAAAGCACTTGAAGAAATAATCTAGGCAGCACTCTCTCCTCCCCCGTGGAGCTCAAATGAAACTTCTTCCTGGAAGTGTTGCCAGCAAATCAAAATGGGAAATGAATACTTTTATAGCTGCCCATTACATAAATCAAGTCTTTCATCAATTTTCAAAATGAAAGCCAAGCAGTGTAATGAAGAAAAGTATTGTTCAATCATTTAGTGTGTAAAAATGCAACTTTCTCAACGCGATCACTTGCTGTTACTGCTGATACTGAACCAGCTGATACACTTCCCAATATCTATTTGTGAGATTAAAAGGAGCCTTATAATAAAGCATCATTTACATTATGTTTACTGACTGCAGTCTCTGAAGTCCTTGCTCAGTTTTTCTCCATATGAAAGTGGATTGCTTCATTCGGTATAATCAGTTGAAGTACTGTTGCTCTGAAACTGCCACTCCAAAATAAAAACTGCATCTGCTGCTGAATGTGTGGCTGGAAAAATTGTCAGATTAAAGCTGAAATTCGGACTGAAGTTGACAAAACTGTCAGACGTCTAGAGATGTACGAGCAAAGCTGACCCGCAGGGATTTTAATTGTTAAAGCTTTAATCCAAGACCTACATTTGTTTGCCTTGTGTAAAATACACCACAGTCAATATACGGATTGTAATACTTACTGGGGTATAGAAGACCAATATAATAGGAGATCAATGGTGGTGTTTACGTGTTTACTTGCTCATTTATTCATGGAACAAAGATAATCCTGTCGAGATCAAAAGATTGCGTTTCCGAGGGAGCACTTTTAACATCAGACAAAATTGATGTCAGCTACCGCAAAGGAAAGCGAGCAGGAACAATGGCTCACACAGATGGCTTATGGTGTTTGAAGACTGTCTGATCTTTGTTTTGCCCGTGACCAGGGATTAAACTGGGAATTGTAGTGTCCCATAGGTGTACATTTGTGTGCACGTAGCAACAATGACGAAATTCTTATACATACAAAGACTTTACATTTACATTCAGAACTGTCCAGAAGGACTGCTGTCGCTTCACATGAACTATAACAAAGTCAGATCTGGGTGGACATCCCTCTGCTCTGGATGTGGCAGTGTGCAAAATGAACTGCTATTGACATAAAACCTTTCTGTGAGTGCACTCTCTAGTGTATCAGTGTCAGTTATAATCGCACATTACTATAGATCACTGAAGGAGAGAATAGGCATGCAAATAAATAAATATGCACAGACTAGCCTTTTTAATCACTAAAGTGCAGTGGCATTCAATTGCATTCTGAAATACTGTGCACAAGTGATTTCTTTATATTTTCTTGGTTAATGGATAAAAGGTGCAGCAACTGGGAGTTGATCTGCAAAGAGGCTTTTGGGAAAATCCTTTTCAGTCATCCAAGATTCCCAGGTTCCCAATATATTATATATTCTTACCCTACAGTCGCAGTACGGACATAGTTAATCACAGACAGGCTGAACCAAGTTAGGACACATTAGCCACGTATGCTTGTAATCTGCATTTGATCAATGGGCAGGCACAGATAATAAGACTATATATGCATGAATGAATGTTTGGTTTCCCTGAATCCACTTGAATTGTGAGATTAATGTCTGTTGTGGCATCATTTCCAGTGTGTCACTAAAAAATTTGGCTTTCAATATGGTAAAAAATACTTGGGTAAAGAAACCATCTCCATCTCAAAACACTTAAATCTGCATGTATTGTCCTTGATATCAGCTATTAAAATTTTTTTTTTTTTTAAAGGTCCTTTTGAACATTTCACGGATAGTGAGTCTCAGCTCCAAACACCTTCTTAGGACAGATTCTGTTGGGAGAAAAAAAAAACTTGATATTGACAAAGTTAAGTTTCTGAAAGCCCTTTTGGCAGAAAAAATATAGAAGCATTTTCAGAAATGATGCCTGATTGCAACCAGCTTGTATGGGCGATATCCCAACTCTAGATTCCAGTCAAGAATGATCTTGTGGACTTGGGGAGTCGAGATGCTGAGAACTGTGAGGGAACAGTCATGAATCAACACTGCAGTGTTGAAATACTACTTAGATACAGAAGCTGGGATAGAAGGACAAAGTGAAGAGAGGAAAAACAATGAAAAAGAAGCCAATACATTGTTAACAGGAAGTGGCTGTTGGTGGTGAAGTACAGCAACATTCAGCACGCAAGGTAGGGTCTTGTAGGACCTTCAACACTCGGGGGTTACATGGCATTGTAACCTTTTGGCTTTTAAACTTTTGTTCATGCATAAGAAACTGTGCTTAAGCAGAGTTTAAACTTTGAATTGTAACTGCAAAGATCAAGGTACAGACACTTGAATTACTCCTTAAAAAGCCGTAACCTCAGACAGCAGCAATTACAGAAAAGGAAGCTGAATTTCTTTGAAGTCTTTTGAGGTTGATTGTTAAGGATGCCATATTCTTCTAACTTAAGAGTAATTTCCCATGGTTTTTCATTTCCTCTACGCTGGCACTTGAGTGCACTTGAATCGCATCAGAGCTGATCTGCTTCCTCCTTGGAAATGGACGGAAAACAAGAACCCATCCATCTCTCGCGAACTAGAGAGGATTTAATTATAATGTTGAGTTTTTTGAGTATGTCCTCAGAAAAACTCCCCTTCTCCACTCCTCGTCACGTCGCAAAGTGAGCACTTAGGAGGAAGACTTGCTCCCCTCCGCAAATGATGATGTTTGTCACGGCGCAGATTAACGCCTGCTACCTTCTTAATCAATGATTGCCCATTTGGTCATCATTAATTGAGTCACTTTCTCATAGATCCCATCTAGAGACAGTCAATCACCGGTCAGACTTAATGAGTTTGTATTGTCAAAGATGTGTATGAATGGCTTCAGGTGCCACGCAAGCAGCTGGATGTCTAGCCACTCAATGGTACTAATGTGCCTATATATCAACAAGTAATCGGAAGAAGTCAGTAAACTAGTTAATAGAGCAGAGAAATAAGAATTAATGAACACTGGGTGTGCAGAAGTCGAAGGTTTTCGAAAACTTCAGTCTTAAAAAACACAAATTTGTTTTTTACACAAATACTTTGAGGAAAATGTGTTACTAAGTGTTGCCAGGTAGCTGCAAGATAAAATAATTCCTTACTTTAACATATAAAGTAGCATCTATGCAGATATGAACATATCTTGAGCCATTTAAGCATCAATTTGGAACTCAAATCTTGTATATGGGAATAATTCACATGCTGTTCTTTTTAGGAAGCATAAATTATTTCTATTTGCATACCGTAACAGACAAAAATGTTCAGGGTCAGCATTATCAACCCTGTGAAATGTTGACCTTTTAAACTGAGCCATAGCACAAACCAATACTGTGAAATGATGTGCTTTAACTTTGTAATGCTCAAAGCTTGTAACATCAAGCTAACAGTGTGAGTTATATTTACACACAGTATAATAACAAGCCTGGTAGGAGGATTGCAAAGACACTGGACAGAAGACTAGTGAGAGATGTGTTTAAAAACTAGGGATGTGCACGACTAGCCGACTAATGGTCACTGTTGTCACTCGTCGGGACCAGACTTACTTGTCATTTAATGTAAAGAATGGAAAGACTCGATGTTTCCCCGGATAAGCCCAAGGACGTAGCAAGCAGGAGGTCTGGTCTGTCCTACTAATGCCCCCGCAACCTGACTTCAGATAACCTTAAGAAAACGGCAGGATGATCTATTGTTTTGTTTTAGATTTGAACTTTTATTTTAGTGGCTGTCATGAAATTTCGAACAATGTGCATCATTCATAATGCACGGCACAACGCACCACACTTTTCAGTGTTTATTAGTTTTTCAGATGTTAACTTGTGACATTTTAGTAATACATGAGCGTCTTTTGTAGTAACATGTTCTCATTTTACATTAAACATCAGTTTGTTTCAAGTGTTTTTCTTTTATATTGCCTGTCTGGAGAATAACTTGCACTGTTTATAATGCACGTTGCGAGGTGAGGCACATTTCAACAGCACGATTCAGCCAATAGCGGTGATAAATGGCTTAAAATGTCTTTGTTATTAGTTTTTGACATTTTCCAATAAACAGTTTTGAGATTAAACTTAATGTGGAGATACTTTTGGTTAACAGTGGCTTAAGGGTGTTTGTTAATGTCGAAAAAAAATGGTGGCTAATTTTGTGCTGTCCCGTTTTATTTTGGGGTCAGCCAGTGGTTTTTTTCCTCATTTAGTCGAGTAAGAAATTAACCATCTGGAACATTCCTACCAAAAACCCCAGAACAAATGTCAAGACAGTAGTGAAGGATTTAGCCACGTTGGGAATTGTAGTCTCAAAGAAGACTATCACAAGAGCCCTGCTCATCCTCAGGAATGGACTGAGAGGTTGAAGACTAAGAAAAATGTCATTTCTGTAGAAGAGACACCTTCAAACCAGACTTAAGTATGTTAAAGACAACCTGGAGAAAGAGTATAGATACCAGAACTGCATCCTTTGGTCAGATGAGATGAAACTAGAGCTATTTGGCCACAGAGATCCTGCTTATGTTTGGAGAAAGAAGGGAGTGGAATATAACCCAAAGAACACTGCAGGCCCCACAATGAAACACAGCCTTGGAAATATTATTACTTAGTTATTATTTAGTTAGGCTGCTTTGGTGCATCTGGAAATGCGAATGTCATCATGTTGGAAGGAATAATAAAGAAAGGAGGATATGAGAAGATTTTGAAAGAAAAGGTGGTTTTAGTATACTTGAAAAAGCTGTGCTACAAAATTCCTTTCTCTGTTTAACAGCACTTAAGAAACACTAGACCAAAAAAAGACTCCATTGAAACTGTAGTTAAGAGAGAAAAATGTTGGACAAAATGGAACACAGTAATTATTGCACTGACTTGAATTTATGTCTGAATCATGGATGGATTGAAGATACAAGGATGGAAAAATGATAATACTAGACTCAGTCAGCCAACACTGGAAATTAACAACAAAATAAAAATGTGACAACACAAAATTAGCCACCATTTGTTTTTTGACATCAACAAACACCCTTAAGGAACTGTTAGCCAAAAGTATCTCCATGTCTCTGTGCTCTGCCCACAGCCAGATTGTAATTTTCAAGACAAAGTCAAATTTGTTGCCATCCTCAGTCCAAAATACAGAAGTGATGACTGCGCCAAGCACACGAGTGTTGGACTGCCTGTCTGTTTTTCTATTAGGCAGACCTCAAGTTGGAGAGAGAAAGCACAGTGATGCTGCAGCATGGCCTCATTTGCAGATACAGAAAGTGAAAATATAACCATAGACACAGCAGTAAAGATAGACTCTCTCCCTCTCTTTGCATAGTGAATGATGTTGGATATATGTCCTGTGCATCATAGTGCACCCGATTTTTGAACACCATAGTGAAGAGAAGGCACAAATGTTGATTTTGGGAGCTTTCAGTTGGAGTATTATATCCAAATACAAAAAGGCAAGCGCAAACGATAGCTTTCAGACACCTTTTCTTGATGTCTAAATTGTGGGAAACATGTGCCAGAAGAGATGCCAGCATCACAGATGATAAGCATTTCTACTAGTGAAAAGTCCCGTCACTGTCTGTTTATTGGCACTGTGGAAAGTTCAAAGAAGATCAGAGGCAGTTCTGTGTTGAAAAAACCTTTTTTGTTATCCAAGTAGATAACTTGGTACGTGACTCAGACGTAAAGCATGGCAGTTTTTTGTTTCATTTGATAATGAAGCATGCCTTTGAATAAATAATAGCTTTAAATCCAATGAAAATTCCCTTTCTTAGCCAGCAAAGAGGTATTTGCATGCATAGTGCAACTTCTGCCCTCAAAGCCCCGCAGGCAGTTTATCACTCTGACCTGTGGGTTATTACAGAGGATGGTTTTCACTGCTGCCGTTGCATCAGTTTGAGTGCAGGTGATCACTCAGTGCAAGAGGAAGGCAGCACTGCCCTCTATTTCCTAAAAGACCCTCCAACAGAATTGACCTCATTACTTCTCTTTACTCTGAGATTATAAATCAACTAAGGCAACTCTAGGTGACCAGATGAGCGTTAGTTGCACATTAGTAAAAACTGGACATCACCAACAAATAAAACAACAGGAAATAGTAGTTGATCACATGTAAGCAGTAATGTGCATGTTTTTCTCTTCCAGTCATATTATTGGAAGGCATCCTGGCAGCTGTCATGATGTGCCTCGTGGACACACATTTGTTATATTTAAATCAAGCAATTTGAAAATTTCTTACGCAGAGATCTGACCTGTTTCATACAGTAAAGGTGAAGGCTGAAAATTTTCTGTAATAAAATTGGATAGACTTTTACAGAGCCACAGCAGAGTCCTTGACTACCCTAACCTGAAAGTGTAGTTATAATTGTAAAAACTTGTATTGAAAGATGAGTACTTTAGATACACACAAAAATAAATAAATAAGCATGTCCAAATCCCTTTGGGGTTGTGTCAGGAAGAGCTTGTGATGTAAAAAACCAACCTGCCAAATCAAATATGTGGGGTACCCGCTGTGGTGACACCTTGTGAAAAAAAGGAGCAGCCGAAAGTAGCTGTAGGTTAACTGGTGACACTAAATTGGAAATGACTGTGGATCTGAAATAGATAAAGCACTTTAAGTATATTGAATAAACGGCTATGTAACCATATGGCTTTGGGTAAACTGTAATCTTAAGCACTTTGAAGAGCAGGAATGAGATTATGTAAATGCCAGTCGGATTCCTTTAACAACAGTTTGAACCTTTGAACGTAGCTCTAAAAGTAAAGTACTGTGCAAGTCTTGAGCCACCTTTTTTTCCTGATTTGTTTTGGGATTTACGTGCGGTGATGTATTCAAATTTATCCACACATACATAGAAATGTATATAGGGAAAAAAAAAGGTTGAACAATTCTAATGAGCTTGAAAGCCAATGTTTGGTGTGACCACTTTTATTTTTCAGCACAGTCTGAACTCTCTTAGCAGCTTTTTTGTCATTTCTTTAAGTAGTCTTCAGGAATAGTTCTCCAGGCTTCTTGAAGGACATTCAAAGCTCTTCTTTGGATGTTTCTGCCTTTTGTTCTGTTCTCTGTCAACATGATCCCACACTGCTTCAATGATGTTGAGGTCTGGGCTCTGGGGAGGCCAATCCATGACTGATAGTGTCACATAATCAAGTCCAGAATTCGTCAGTGTTGTCTTACCGAATTTGGTTATTTGCAAACTAATTTAAATTACCTCAGACCATCTGTACAAAGCAGTGATGATGCACTGGCGGTACTCGCTGTGTTAGAAAATACAAACGCACATATTTAAACTCAAAGATGAGCCTATTAAAATCGCATTCAATACTATGCCTTTCTTAGAAAACAACATTTGAATCTGTAAATTGACTAATGCACTGGCAACATTTATTGAATAACGGATATGAATGATATGATATGAAACTGATACCCTTTAATGCTTTCCGGATCTTACCGCTTTCATCGCCATTTCTTGGCAAAAATCCTGCTCATGGAGGTTCTTCCAGTAATTGCGCTGATCGCCTTCCTGAGCTAACAGATCAGGTGCTTGTTGATATCAGCGTGGTTACATCTTTTTCTTCTGCTCTGTTACTCCTTCTTTTGCACTGACTTTAATGTAAGCTTCTTTTTTTAGCCACGCTTTCACCATCATTCGATTGTCTAACGTACATGTTTTGGGGTTTTTTATATGAAGACATTGCTCTGTGGCTGTCGTCCAAAATAAGTTGTTCACGTTTTAAAATATATTATTTAAAAATATTAATCTATTAATAATATAATAAATGTATTATATTATATTATATTATATTATATATATTATGATTTTGTTTAGCTAAAGTAGTAACAGTCACTGACTCAACATAGCCCATGCAAAGTTACCGTTAATTCCTCAAACGTGCATTTATTTTGTGTGCAAATTCAGAACAGTTCTAATGCATGTTGGGTAGTTTTGTTTTTCTAATTTTATTGTACATTATCATTTTTTGTTGTTGTAAGTATTTCATCTGGATTTGTTTTGCACGTTAGGACCACCATAGAGGTGTCAACTACAGCAGACACTGAGGCCTCTTAACGCTGACAAGGACAGCTGATATCTCAGTTTTGATAAAAGTATTCTGAGGTGTACCTTCATCCAGAAACAGCCCTATTGTGTGTGTGTGTGTGTGTGTGTGTGTGTGTGTGTGTGTGTTTCAGCACAGCTCAGACTGTTCTTTTCCTAAATCACTTCAGAACCTGGGAATAAATCGAATAAAATGGCTGGAAAAACAGCTACAAGTAAACAAGCATGTAACATATCAATCCAACCTCAAACTGTCAAGCTGCTGCTAAGCACTTTAGTGTAATACTCCTTATCGGATGGAAGCCTGATATTTATGGATTTCAGTCTTTTAGGCTCAAGGGTTTTTGCTGGCATCCCTTCCAAAGAAAAAAAATGACAATTTAATAAAATCTTTATCGGGACACTTGTCCCTTGGACAAATCTTGGGGGGGAGAAAAAAAAACTATCAACTTGTTTTTAATTTAGGAGCAAATGTGTGCATTTTAATTTATGTAAAGACAGTGAAAATATTAGTATCATTAGATAACCCTTTAAAATCTAAACTGTGTAATAATTACCTTTTAATATTTAAATATTATGTTTCATATTTGTATTTTTTTATTTGTATCATATTTGCTACATCTGGCATTCTTTTATCCATTTAAATAATCACAAAACTCTATGTATCAAATATGAAACCTTAGGGATTACTGTACATGTACCAAAAACTCTCAGAAGGACATTTTTAGCCATTTGTTAACAAAAGACAAAATACAAGTGTTAATAAATGGATCCTGTGTGAAGGTCATGTAGCTCAGAGGTGCCTTGAGTTTTATAATTAATGACATAGACACTGTATAATTTCTATGGCCCATCATGAAAGGAGAGCACCTAAAACTTAAAGACACAGAGCAGACTGTGGCAGTGTCAGAGTGACTGCTTTGAAAGCCTGAAGCTACAGCTGTGTGATGATGACAAACAGTTAAGTATGGCTTAAAGAACGGACTGATATTTTCTGCCTTTTCTGGAATATGTGGATGCTTCCCGGGAGCTGTAGAGGTGTTGTTTACCATTTCTCAATCTGTGGGTTTAGAAGCCAGTGGAACCTAGACAGACTTTCAAAAGGTGAGATACAAAACCGTAGCCCTCGGCGCAGCAAAAATATTGATTCAGTCGACAAGTTTCAAATCCCAAATCCCTCTGATTCCACGAAAATGCAAAGTTTTAATTAGAGTTCCTTTTGCCACAAGGTTCTCTGTCTCTGCCTCGCTGTGCTTTGACTCGCTGCCAGGATCCGCTGTCTGCCGTCTCAGCTCTAAGTCAAGAACAATGTCACTGACATAAGAGTCATTTGGGTCGTGACACTGTGCGGTGCAGGAGTATTTGGGGATTCACACATTTTTTGTTGTTGTTTTGGCTCCATACTCCACTGCACTGGATTTGAAACGGTAGCTGAGGTTGAAGTGCTCGCTCTCGGCTTTAAACGAAAGGCATTTTCAGCGAGAAAGGGACTGTATCACTGTTTTTTTTGGATGGTGCAAAAAGACACTAGTATAAGGATTCCTGCATCCTCAAACATGTAAACCACAGTGTGTCAAGAACAGAGCATGCCTAAATACTTGCCTCTTTCCAAACTGTTTCCTTTATACATTTGGAGATCATACTCTTGAAGGACCACTTCACGGATGTTACACATGAAGTTCAGCTTCTAAAAAAAGGCACACAGACTTCTCCACCTTCTTGTCAGCCCATTAGCACTTATCCATTTCCGGTTCCAAATGCGTCTTTATTGCTAAAAGCAAACAAGCTCTGAGGCTCCACTCAGAGTTAAAAACCGGACATATTCTTTCAACACTTCCTCACAGGTGTTAAACTCATGTGACAAAGAATGTTTTCACACGACTCTTTCTACATTTACTGCTTCCATAGTAAGTAACTTAATTAACTGATTATCAGCTAGTGTGATCACCTTGCTGAGGTTTGCTGGTCTGGAGCATTTAGGTTTGTGTTAACACACCACCATGATCTTCCAAGGAGTTCACCCCAAGGTCAGACCATACGATGCTCAGAAAAACTGCAACTAGCCATGGGTGCATCTCAAAGTCTACAGGTCTCAGTTAGCATGTTGAATGCTAATGTTTGTGACAGCACAATTAGAAAAAGCTGAACAAGTTTGGCTCATCAGTTTGACAGCTAAAGCTTGGCCATAATTGGGTCATGTAACAGGACAATAAACTCAACCACAGCAGCAAATCTACAACAGAATGGCTGAAAAATAGTATAGAATCACTGTGCTGCAATGGGCCAAAGTTCAAACCTCAATCTCGATTGAAATGCTGTGCATAATCAAACCCCTGCAAACCTCAATGAACTGAAGCAACATTGTAAAGAAGAGTGGACGAAAATTCCTCCACAACCACGTGAGAGACTCATCAAATCATACAGAAAACAATCACTTCTAGTTATTGCTGCTAAAGGTGGTTCAACAAGCTACCGAATCATTGGGTATACTTATCTTGGGTATACTTATCTTCCACAGTCAAGCCTTAGCATGTTGCAGCGAACAAATGTCGTAGCAGAGCAGCAGGTTGGAGGGTTGTTACTTCATCAATTAGCAAGCAGGCTAATACCCTGGAGAATGAAGTGTAACGTGCTATTAACTTGTATTGTTGAAAGAAAATGATCTGGTATTTTTAAGAGATTAAAACTCAGGATATCTTGCTTTCTGCCTCGCAGGTTTTGACCTTTTTTTTAAAATCCTTGTTATCAAAGATAAACTGTTGTAGGAGCGATATCTGGACCTTGAAATTGTTTACACTGATTAGCCTGAGGCTTTGTGCTTTCAAACAGTGTATAGTTCCCCACACAGTTTAGCGCAGATTCAATTGGATAACATCCAGAATGAGATATCAAACCATCTCCTTTTTTTTGCCTTGAAAAACCAAATGGTTCATGCGTGTAAATTCATCTTTCTATGAAACATATAACATATAGGTAGGCGGCGGCTTACATCTCCTGCGTTCAGCTTGCATTTACTTTGTGGTTTGTCAGGATGCAGGAAGTCGAACGAAGCCTCCTGCAGCTCACTTATTTTTTTATTTTTAAATTGGAGGTGCCAGACTACACCACTCAGCTGCCTCTGAGTGCTTACACCTTCCCATTATTGTCTGATCTCCCTTTTTTACTTACAGGCTAGTGAACACGCAGATGAGAGCGTACCTAAGTAGAAAAGTTCATTCACTCTCACTCTTCCATCACTGATTACTTCTGGCAAGGTCCGACCTCCAGCTGTCAGCGCTGATCCTGCAGTGGATGCTCCGTTTGCTCAACCCCAGGATCACTTAAGGCCACAGCTCCATTCAGAGAGACCCACTGGGAGCGTCTCTTTACTGCACTACCTTCATTTTTGTATTACTTTCAAATGGAAGCAGGCCTCGCTGCTTGTACCCAACTGAGCTGAGATCTCTGCGTGTTTTTAAGAGCAGTGTGTTGACCGCTCTGAGAGAGAGCATTTTACCTCCGAGCTGAAAACCCTTAATTTAATTCCCGACGTGATTCTGTTTAGTGCTGCGAGGTATAAAATAAGAGGCACCCAGTGGACGAAGTGGCCAGAGCATCAGTGCGTTGATGCTTAACGCGTACTCGGGCTTCAGTGCAGAGCTGAACGTGTGCGCCGACCTCTGCACCTGTGTGATATTCACATTTGGCACATGATACAGGAGGTAGATGCAAGGCCTGAGGGCGAATATGGCCGAGAAGAACTGTTTTGTTTTGCCCTCTCTGCCAATTAAATGCTCAGGTTTGCGAAGAGTTTACTGTATTCTAAGTGGAGATGAAGCCACAAATCTACTGTTACATTTCCAGCTATTTTGGAGCACTATAAATCTCATTTTGCTCAATTATTTAAAATCTTTCAAACTTTCATCCCATTAACTATATATATGCAGAAGAAACTTTATAAGGCAAGAATTGATTTGTTTTGGAGGAGATTTGGTGGATTCACGCTAATAATCGAGATAATTCCACCCTCCTCTGAGGATTGTGCGCATTGAGGAATTGTGGATTAGGACTTATCTGTGTGCTGGAAACCATCCAACTGGCTCTGAAGGAATTCATTGACCTTGGAGTAAAAGTTTGGTACAGCTTTATAGTTTCCCGGGGAGGAAGCTGACCTCCAGCCTCGACTCTGCAGGCGTCCGACCTGAAGACACACGAGCAAGACAATGAATCCCTTCCAGCTCCACTGATCCCGCACCCAATCTGACCCTAACCTCTGAACGTGTCTTAGAGAACAAGTCAGCGAACCAAATTTGCTAACAGTGGTTTTGTCCTTGCTGTGTGTGTGTGTGTGTGTGTGTGTGTGCTGTGTGTCTGCCTGTGTGTTTCACTGCCTTAGCAGAATCCCTGTTCAGCGGTCTGGGGCTGGGGGCGGTGGTGGGCCTCGGCCTGGGAGCGCTGCTGCTGCTCCTCGTGCTGGTGGACGTCAGCTGCTTCTTCCTGCGTCACTGCGGCCTGCTCATGTGCATCACACGCACCCTGTGCAGCAAGAAAACAGCCACCAGCGGCAAGGGCAAAGAAATCGAGGAGGGGAAGGCCGCCTATCTGTGAGTATGCCCTTTGGTTTTCTTTGCGTTGTTCTTTTTTGAAACCTTTGACTACTTCAATCCAAGCGTTTGATTTTGTGTAGTGACAGTATCAATTTTGGCAGCTGATGCCTGAAGAGGGAACATCTGCTGTGGGTGTATCTTTATGGCTGAGGGTTATGCTTCTTCTTCTTCTTCTCGCTGTATAATTTTTGCACAGTAATGAATTGAAAGCCCTGAATGGGTGAATACAAGTCAATACAAAGATTTTGAGAAATTGGTATGAAAACGTCAAACAGAGAACAAAAAAAAGCCTTCGCATTTCTCAGAAATGAATAATAAGGCCTGCAAAAAAGGAGGAAAAAAACAGTTTTTTTCAAGGATCTCGTCCCCGAGTGACTCGCTGAGCAATAACATTAGCTGTTCATGCCATGTTCATTCCTCTTATGTATACGTATATATATATTTAGTCTGAATGAGAAAAGGAGATTTCTTTTTACCATTTACTGTAGGTACACCTACAACAGCCGCCCAGCCACCCTTTCAACCACAGTATGTCTTTGATTATGTCTTATTCACTTACATCAGTGCCTTTTACATGATGTGCAGCAAGTTCTTTTAAGTATCCCATTTGCATGCGTTATGTGAGCGTGCATTCGTTACATGCATGTACAACTGTGTACATTTTGTGTTGTCACGCTTTGTTTTCAGCCTTGTGTGTGTGTGTGTGTGTGTGTGTGTGCGTGTACCTGCCTTTATTTCATGCTATATGCATGCTAATAGTCCATGAGTGTCGCCACAAGCGTCTCTGAAAACCACTTTCTTTGTTTTGTTTCCCCCTCATCAGACAGCATGCAATTTAGAAGCCCACCCCCGTGAAATTCATGGTACAACTGATTTTTTTTTTTTAAATGTAGTCCCACTGTTTTATACATCGCGGTGTCTGTGAGATAGCACAAACAGAGTCTTAGTCACTGGCCACAGCCGTGCCTGTCAGTGTGCCAGCACAGTGTCTGTTATGGAGAGAGAGGGCACATGTTAGGAGGAGGTGGTGGAGGTGGAGGAGGGGTTTGAGTTCTGCTGAGTCACTAATCTGGCGACACTGGAGGGCTGACTGCCTGCCTGCCCAGACAGCACACAGAATCTCGAGCAGCAACTCACACAAGACTTTACACTCTGTCTGATGTGTGCATGTGACTAGTGTCGCAGTCACATTCAGTACAGCAGGATGATACAAAATAGTCCTAAGACGTAAAGGTAGTATAAGTCCCGGTGACGATATACAGGTACATAGTGACTGATTGTTAAAATAGAGCAGCAATAGCAACACTGGCTTTATGTTGTCAAAGGCATACTACAGCAGTGTAGTGTCTCACTTTCATGAGGTGGAGTTAGTAACAAGAGAAAAATCCAACACGATAGAAAGAGCAGTCAGAAATTCTTTGTGTCTGCTTTTGAATTTACTTCAGAAAAGTCAATGTCAGTGGTTTCATGCAACTGTGTTAATTAACTGCTAAGAAATATTTCAGGTCACTTCATTCACATCATTTGCATTATTGCAATGAATGAAATACTATCTTGCTTTTCAGGTTAACCCGATGGCTTTTTCATTAAAATAACACAAATGACTCGATTAAACTTAAAAACACTGATCTTTTAAGTAAATCCACCTACAGAGGAGTCTTTAAAACCAACACAATTGAGATTTCAATTTTGAGTAAAAGATGAATCCTAAATTTCAATTTTTTAGGCATCAGTGGTCACAGAAATCTAAAGGTTAGATTGCTATCAATGTAATTACAAGCTTGTATGTGTTAATCAAGCTCAGAGCTTAAACCATAGTGTTTATAGTAATAGTGTAAAGTATTGTATTAAATAGAATTATTATGTCCAGTCACCACAGAATCTCGTGGTTTCCTCTTCAGACACATGCAGTTAAATGTGACTTGGATTCAGGGCATTCCCTTTTAATTGTTGAGTTTTATCATTTGAATTAGTCCTCCTGTGGAAAACTACCCCACAGATTGTTTCTGCAACCTGTTATTTTTACATCTATTTCAGTTTTTCAGTATGAGACCTGCAGTCATCGTGTGAATGTGAAAAACCCAAAAAGTACTTGTAGTTTTTTATGGTGACATCAAACAGCAATTGAAAGCGAGGCTTAAAAATAGTCACACATGAGGCTCGAACTCCAAAACACTGGAGGTATTTTGAAATGAAATCGCTCCCCGTGTGGTGCCAGGGACATTAACATGGGTCTTTTCAAAAAGTTGGCACAAACAAACTTAGTTGGAGGACTTCTTGTTATCACAAATAGCTCCAAATTACCGGCAACATTTTCGGATTTCACAGGAAATGACACCCACAAACATGGATCAACACTAACATGTATATGAAATGCTGCAGTTCATAAAAATCTAGTAGAAGCAAGCAGAGAAGTCAGAATCGCTAAAAGGCAAGTGGTTGAAAGTGGTTGGTCATATAAACCAAGCTACTAATTCTAAACATGGACCAATCTATGATCACATTGTTATTAACTTTATTCAAAACTGACAGGGCGAATCAACAGCAAGCTTAAAATTATGCCAAAAGAACACATTTCGAATGACGGTAGTGTTGATGAAGGAGGTACTTGAGTCCATCTGACAGTACCTCAGGGATTCTACAATACTTGTTAGAAACTTTCTGGTTGTATGAGCACTTTTGATTGTTGTCCTGTTGCAGTCGGCGTCTCTGTAGAGAGATTGGTTTCATAACTGGCAGTAAAGATGGCCATAACTCCTTTGAACTAGTGCAGTGAGAATGGAGTAAATGCCGTGGTCTGCTTTACAATGAGTCATGCCACTGAGCTGGAGACTAATAAGATAACACTTGAAATAATACAAAGCTCAGACACTCCAACTGAGTTTCCAAGATGTCAATAGTGCAAGTCTGAAGGTGCTGAGGGGTAATAAGTTGTAAAGACTAGCGAAGCGTGAGCAACAGTGTCAATAATAACATCAATGGAGAGCATCTACAGTGATAAATAGCATGGGGTGAACTTCAAATTAGGAAGGTGATGAGTGGCACAGATCAGAGTGTGTGCTGGGTGTCTGTTCTGAGGATGTTAGCTGAGGAGTGTGTGGGCTGGTTTGGAACCAAGAAGAAAATCTGGAGGGTATCGTCAGTGCACTTCTGACACAGTGGAATTTTTTTTTTTAAATATTCGGGGTTATAGAGACAGTTTTCCAACCTCAATGTGGTGCTGAAGGTTAGCAGAGCGACCACGCACCCAGCAGTGCAGGGTTATTTTGAAGTCGGAGCTAGGCTAGTGGACAAACGCACGACAGAGAGTATGTGGGTGTCTTTCTGTTATGAATCTGTTGAACACACTGGGCTGCATAGCTGCTTCAGGGAAAGTTGAAAGACTCAAGTAATACTGTTGACTTCAAAAGTCCTCGCTTCCAGTTTTTGAGTCTTAAGTTCTTGACAGTGTGCTGAGATATCAATGGGACCCATGTAGAGATAGAGGAGAACTGATACACCTAATGGACCTCTAGTCTGTAGCATAAAGTTAAATGTGACTCCAGCTATACTGTTTAACCCCTTACGACCTTAAAAAGTCACTATTCAGGCAAAAGACAGAGAAAGTAAATACATGTTTATGCAGGGAAACTTGAAATGATTCATATTCTTTATACCTGCATTTAATTTGGATTCTATGTTCATTTTTTTCTTTGTGGAAGGTTTTTTTTCTCTAATATTCGTTGCTTGTCATAGTTGTGCTGCCAGCTCCAGTCCCATCCTGTCAGTCAGTGAACCAGAAATAGATTTGTGCCCCTGTCGGGCTCTCCAGTAACCTCCTGGCAAGAAACCCAGAAAAACAGTTTGGTATTGACTTTTAATACAAAACAACAGCTGCTGATAATCTTTTACCCAGAGACAAAAAGTCAGTGTTGAGTAAAGCTGATGTTATGTCACAGTGACATTTTAACCGTCTGGTGAAGTCTGCTGTTTATTCAGGCTTAGGAAGTTTGAGTAGAGGCTCAGTGATAGATCTGGCTTGAAGTCGATAGACTTTTGAAAGTGTTTATATATACCTGATGACTCACGGCAGGAAATATAAAACAGAATGGAAGATTACAGTTAAGGCCACGGCAGCCTGGGGATGGAGCAAGAAAGAATTTCTACAGAAGTGTCAGTCACTAAAGAAAAATCTGTTTGAGATGCCAGTCAGCCGTGTTGTTCATGACGACTTCCTGTCCACTAACAACATGGAGTACTAAACCAATGGCGTAGAAAGAAGGTCAAAGTATTTTATATGGCCCTGTTGACGTCACCCGAATCCCAAATGAAGTCTGAACACACTTTGTTCCTGCTAGTGTCCTATAATTGAAGCGGGTAGATAAAAACCTAAAGTTAAGGAGTGAGCAATTACTGGGACTGTTTTAATGCTATGCTAGTTCGCCCCCTCCCATACTTACAATGTGATCAGCAATGCAGTGAAAAACTTGTGGCTTGACGATATCTTAAATTTTTCCAGCTGGACACTGGCAGTCCAAGAAAAGACAACATGTTAAGTAGCAACCTTGAACCCCACATACTGTGCATGTGCACACGTACTCTTAAGAAAAAAAAAAGTTTATTATTTTTGTTTGAATTTAACAAAAACAGGGGGGCTAAAGGACCTAAACGAAATAGCCAGCTGAACTTTGAAATCTAAATGCAAAGAGATGCAAAAAAAAAAAAGTCAAGCATCAGGGGACTAGCTTACCCAGCATCGGCTCAGAGGTACGCATGTTAGCCTGGAAATTTGTCAGACATGGTAATGGTTCCACAGTGCTTAGCATCGACCATACAAAGCCTAAAATCTTAAGGACCTGACAAAATTATCAAAATAAAAAGGGAAAATTCACTGAAAAATCACCAAAAATAGCCTCTGAGTTCTAAAGCTATGACTTTGGTGACACCTTAAGTCATTAATAATATATAATATAGCAAAACAAGAGGAACAAATGAAAGTATAACTATATTTTGCATATGCAAATTTAACTTTAAGGTTTAGCTGAAGGATACTGCATTAGAGAAAATGAAGTTAAAGATAAAGTGAATTAATCAAAGAAGAATTATTGTTACTACGTTTGCTGTCATTCAAGAATACACCGGGAGTCCTGGTCTAATTAGTGCTTTACCATCTATAATGTATTGTTCAGTGCAAGCACATTCATTTTTCTCCCTTTATTTTCCTGTTTCAATAAAATTAAACATCATTACAGGGATCTGGAGCCTCTTGATTCTCCAAACTTTTTTGAAAGACAAGACAGTCTGTGCTATTGACATGTAGAGAGCACATAAATTTCAAATTCTGGAGCAGCAGACTGAGGTGGATGACATTTAATTAAGTGTGAGCTCACAGTACTCTCTTAACTCCAGAGCAAACAGAAATCTGCTTGTCTCGAGAAGCTAAAAGGCTTTGGCTGGAGCATACCTGACTGTGTAAAAATGAGAAAAAGGACATATATCTGTCTGGTCTTCCGTTTCCCCACATTCTTATTCCACAGTCGTGTAAACAAGCTCATTTCTACAACAGGTCAGGGAACAAGGCGTCTGATCCACATGTAAACAGCCAAATTGTCCATCAGCAGCTCCGTCAAAGTGCCTTTGACAAAGACTTCCACTTCTACATTCGCAGTAAGATCCCGGATGCCAGCTCTGATAAAAAAAAAAATGTTTGCTGGAAAAAAATATATACGTGTATAGATTTGGATAAGGGTGTAAACAAACTCTCCAGGCACATACTGCAGCTAAGACTGCAAGCCACCTAATTTATCACAGTGACAAAGCTAAGATTGTAGCCTGCCTTCATGGCCTGCCATAGATGGCCATGTGCTTAATTAATGTCTGCAGAGGAAAGAACAAGTCGCTCCTGCTGCGCTTTGGTGTCACTTAGAAGCTTACAGATTACAAATACGCATCTGCATACGCACTCTGATATCACGCCAGCACACCATGAGGTTCACGCAGCTGCTGGCTCTCGCAGCATAATCAGAGGTTTGTCAAGACTCAGTAGCATTGCTGTTTGCCTTGTGTGCCAAACAATGTTTTGAATTGAACTTCTGACGGTGTGTGCATATTTTTACACAAACAAGCAGTATACAGACATGAGATGTTCACAGTGATGAAAAATGACTCCACTGCTGTATTTCTTTTGGCATTTGGGGAAAAACTATCCACACGATTTTTGCTTTTAACTGTGGCCACAATGTTAAATACCGCACAAGCAAAGATATCCTCGACATTCTTGTGCCAACACAGATCTGTTTCACAGTGCTGTTGTAATAGAGGAAAATGTAACCCAACCAAGGAAAATCCTGAACCATCCAGTTCAATGGACACTGCAGTGGAGAGGTGAAGAAGAGAGGGAAAGGCAGGGTGGAGATGAGTGTCAGGGTAGGTTTACAAGATGGTAGTGAGACTTTGAGGCTGTATGGTTTGGAAATGTAGGCAGGAAGCTGAGTTGTAGGTAGCAGAGCTGAATATTTTCATTGGGAGTGACCAGCATGGACAAGATTAGAATGGAGTCAGAGGGACAGCTCAGATTAAGCAGTTTGGAGACAAAGGCTGAGATGGTTTGGACATGTGCAGAGGAGGGAAGATGAAGCTCCCAGCCAGGAGGAAAAGAGGAAGATCTCAGAGAAGATTCATGGATACAGGGAAGGAGGACATGCAGAGGATTGGTGTGACAGAGGAGGGTGCTGAGGATAGAGTGAGATGGAGGCAGATGATCTGCTGTGGTGACTCTTAAAGGCAGCAGCCAAAAGCCAGCCGGCCCCCCCCCCCCCAAAAAAAATAAATTAAAGGAGCCCTTATGAGCAAGCACTTGGCAACAGTGGGAAGGAAAAACTCCCTTTTAACAGGAAGAAACCTCCAGAAGAACCAGGGTCGGGGAGAGTCACCCATCTGCTGCGACCAGTTGGGGCCACGGCAGATGTTTATCTGTCATTTTTATAATTTGAATCAACATATAACATGCAAAATATTGCTTTCTCATCACACAGAGCCCCGTCATTATTAACGCCAACCTCAAGTAGTTCTAGCAGTTCTAGTAGTTTTATGTTTTTCATTGCACTTTTTTTGACCATTTGAATAACTAAAAGGGTAAAACTATGTTAAGCAGATTATCAAATTGCAGAGAAGGCAAAGAGCATGCCGTATGCCAACTGCAGACGCTTTAACAGTTACAGTTGCCTCAGCCATCGCCAATATTTTTTTGATAGAATTTCTTCCTTTTTTTTCTTTTTTTTCTTCCAAACTGTACTGATACTTTGCTTCAGTTAAATGGATTCGGGATTGTTTTGATTTTGCCTCCTCACTGAAGAAACGGGAAACGTCACACAGCAAGAGCCTTCACAGAACTTGAGGAAACCTCCCCATCTGAATATAAGTCCAATCTAGGTTTGCATGGAGCTAATGAGACATGAAATTGGCTTCACTGTGCAGGAACTTTAACATCCACCAATCAACCAAAGGGGGAACCCCCCTCTGGCCAGTTGCAATATTTGGGCTTATTAGGTACAGTATCATGCAGGGTTACTGTTTTACATTCATGATCTCGCTCACTGAAGAACTCTCCCGGAGCTTGGTAAAACGTCCAGCATGGCAATTTGAGGGTGATTTTGTGTTGATGTAGAGTGCCTTTTAAAATTGACAATTTAGTCGAGGAAATTCAGCGTTTACACAGTAAAAACATCCAGTAATGGGAATAATAAAAGTGTCCACTGATGCACCAGATGAGATATCTCAGACCTTTGAAGAAAGAAACAATGCAAAAAAGATAATTATTTAGGTAAATGAATACATTTCCATGCCAGCAGGGATGACTGATTCATATGCAATGTTTTATTAAATGTCAATAGCTGTATAAGAACTGCATTAGTAAAACAACAAGCTGTTTCGGTCAACCCCTGCTAGCTGCAGGTTCGTATTTATTTAGAGAGTCGTGTCAGCCTCGTCATTGTACTCTCAGCAGAGACAATTAAGTATTCCTTCAAAGGAGAAGTTCTGCTCCAAGAATAATGTATGAGTCATCCGGGAAATGTTTATCTTGTGCATATATCTACCATTAGCATTAATAAAAAAGATTTTTAAAAAGCCCTAAAAAAGTTCAAATGATTGTTTTGTTTTATAGTCAAAAGACGATATAGAGCCCAGCTTTTCATTTAGAACCTTCATTTGACAGATGGTTTATGTCTCTGAGTCATGACAGACTAGCAGCGGCAAAATAAAAAGTGGAACCGCTTCATGAACTCGGGAAAATGAGAATCTTTAAGGTCAAGTGTTATTAATACTGGCCTGGTACAGGTCTATAATTCCTTTCTTTGTTTGTGACTTAACCCCTCCTTCTTTTTTCTCTCAGTGTCTTGATAGAATTGGAGAAATGCGCATTGAATGAAGCGCATATTAGGAGCAAGAGGCCTCTGTCAATGTGAATCAATGTAAAAGCCAAAGTTCCTTATTGATCTCCTTATTAAACTTGTCTTACTTCTAAGAGACGCAGGGTAAAAGAAAGGGCTGTGTAGCAGGAAGAGATGCAACTCAGTGCCACGTTCACTTTGCATTTTCTGTAATTGTCATCTGTTTTCTCGTTCCTTCTTTTATTTTTGTTTATTTGCCTTATTTTGTTCTCTCTCTTTTTTTATTTTGGTTGTTTGGTGTGGGCGCAAGCTACCACTGAGAGTAAAATTGCATTTAGACATCCCTTGCTGAAATTTCAGAGCAGGGTTTTTATTCCCCAAAATGAAATGACAAAAGACAGACGCCTGTTTGATTTTACATGGGTAGCCCCCCTGTGGTTCGTATTCTTTCGGTGAATGTGTCCCTGTTGGTTTGTCAATAAGTGGTTTTTGGTTAGGCTATAGTGTTTTAGTGGCTAGGATGAGGAGATTTGACACTGCTGATAGATATTTCTTTGAAATTTCTGTCCTGCTGGCATATGAACACATCAAAGGATACTAATTCGATTGACAGAGTGCACATAATGGCAAGAAGCCACCTGTAATGGCACAGAAGGGGGAATAATATAGCTTTTTTCTAATAGCTACTCCCTAGTTATGGGTCATTTTGCATGTTTGAATTTGTGCAAGTCAAATTAAAATAGAAATGTGGGTCATTACAACAAAAGATATTAGAAATTGCTACTATTTAGGTCTCATTATGTGGCAGCATTACTTTATTCTGACCCACTGCCTGTATTAACCGCACTTGGATAAAGCCAGATCAGCCAAATGCAGATGAAAGCTCTCATATATCATATTGCTTGAAGCACGAGCTGGTTGGATTTTCATCATACTGATGCATATTAGCATAAAGATAAAGCTGTGATGTCCTTCTGCTGCATTACTCAAAACAAAACTCGTGGAAGATTAGATGAACAAGCGTGCCTGAAACAGGGCTGTGAGTCAGTCAAATAGCCCGTGCCTATTTCCTTTTCTGTCCTTCTCAAAATGAGTCAGACTTGCAACAAATCGGAGATGTGCCAGCTCTGAAGTTATTGCAGTCCAAAAAAGTTCATTCTGTTCATCTGGATGTAGCGTTTTCAGCGGGAGAAATATTTCCTTGCTCATCCAAGTGACTTCTTCAGTCTCAGCTGAATGCAAGTTTCCCCAGCCTGCATAGCACGGAGTCTGGGACCAGTTGCAAGCAGTTATGACAACCAACTTTTAGGTTGAGCGTGCAGCACCCTCAAGCTCTGGTGACTCATTTTTAAGCTGCAGATTTGCACTGGTCTTGGTAGAATGGTGGTTATTAATGAAATGAACTAGCTGTATCTTTGTTTATAAATTTATCAATTTTTTAATGAAGTTTGTCTCCTTCAGTCTTGCATAAGAGAGTATAACACCTTTGTGCAGTGGAAAACTGATAGCAGCAGACTGACTCGGTCTTATTGTTGTTTTATCCCTGTCTTAATGCACCAGTGTCGATGTAAAGATGGCAGACTAAGTGGTCTCAGTGTTGGTTTCAGTTTCGAGAGTATTGAGCTTTATAACTATTGTTTGCCAATATTGCTAAATGCCTGTAATGAAGAGGCTGGTTTTGCTTATTACGAGAGTATAAATACAGTTTGAATATATTAGTGTGGATGTATAGTAAATGACTGAATTTTGATAGATGTATATATCTTGAGCCATAAATGCTGGTGTGTTTTATTTTTTCAGTTATGTGTGTGTGGTGAGAAGCTGTGTGTGAGACGATGAGAGGTTTCAGTTTTTCTTTTTCTTTTTCTTTTGACTTGCTCTTTCTGATTATGGAAGGCATGTCCAAGATACTCGTATGAAAGCGTATTTTGAGTGATTTTAACCGTGTGAATGCTGTCAGTATTTGATTTGAATGTCTCTGCATGATTTGTCTGAGTGAGTGAAAAAGGGAGAAGTTTGAGAGAAAAGGCAGTGTGTGTGAGACGAGTCATGGCGTCTGAAAGAGGTTAGAACATTTAAAAGTGTGTATGAAATATATTTCTTTTGTGATGTAAAGTAGGATGTTTTAAAGTTTGAAAGTGCTTTTAATTCAAGAAATGCATGAGTGATGGTATGAGAGGTTGAGTTTATTTTTATGTTTGAAAGAGCTCTATTTAAAAGTGTGTATGAAAGGAAGGTGTATTGTTTTTAGACCAAGACTTAGTAAAACTAAAGAGGGTTTGTAGACTGTAAATATGAAAAAACAAGTGTTTGATTAATCTGTAGAAACAGGAAAGAGAAATAGGAAATACTGTGCTGCTGTGTGTGTGACAGGAAGGTGTGTGTGTGACTGATGATGTCAGGGGAGCACCCAGAGAAATGGACAGAGTTAAATTCTAAGAAGATGAAGCAAATCGAGGTTTTAAGATAAAAAAATGAATATAATACTAATTGTATGCTTTAGTGTGCCAATACAGGTGGACTTCTCTCAACATTGAACTTTGAGTAACCGGCAAGAAAGTATAGAGGAACAATTGGGAAAAACAGGCCACTTTTTGGCTGAAATTCTACAGCTTCACCTGTCACTTTGTCCCTAAACTGAGAAGAAGTTCAAAGGACAGTCAATCGCCTGATGACATGGTAAACGTTCTCGGTAAATTGTCTGTCCACATTTACTCGTTCCCGCCTTAGTCCAGTCATTCACATTCACTCACATGCATTCACACATGATATTTTTTGCTGATCTGCAGCCTTCTGCGCACGTCATCAGATGCTCCACATCAGCAAAATGAGCTCAATCATTTGTTTTATTTCGTTTTCCTTTTTAGGAAAATAGTTCTCTATACTTTTGACTGGATTGACTCGCTGCAATCCTTACTTGGTGATGACAAGTTGAGTTCCATCATTAGTTGCAAGTGGATGCTGACATATGTGAATATGATTGCTACATCTCCATTTACGCTGGCCTAAAGACTGGTCACTGAGAAGCTGGCAACCACCAGGCCGCTATAGACGAGTATGTATTCCATGAGCGGTTGGGAAATGGTTTAAGGAGTTTACTGAGCCATGAGCAATGGTTTTGTTCACCAACAGGTTGCAAGGAAAATGACAACTTGGCTGCAAACACTAGCAAACTATTTGCCAAGTGGTAGCAAGATGTGAAAGTAAAACCAGAGAGCTTTTGCTTTCAAAGTAAAAGTTGCACCTTCTGAAATATGTTGGATATGTTGCAATTTCTGCTTTACTGGAGAACGTTTTCCACTTCTAGTTTGTGTCACACCTTTTCAAGTTTGATAACAGCTCTGAGATTAAAATGCAAAGTGCGAATGACAGTGGCAATCTACTTGGGGCCAAAGAAATTGCACTGAAGTTTTTGGTGCAGCAAACTCTTTGCAGCCAGTTTTGTCCAAGGCGCATCAGCCAGCAACCTCCTGTGGTCATTCTGGTAATACATATTATTTACTTGGGACTGTTTGCCAGATGGTCAATGATCGGGCTGTAGACCTGTGTGACTCTGGTGTTATAGGGTTCATCTTAGGCCTAGCCAAAGACACATTTCCTGCTGTATATGCAATATGGGGTTGAGGCTTACATGTGGTGTTTTTTGGAGGGGAATGTCAGTCAGAAAAAGTTTTACTGTTAGGGAGGGGAAACCTAAAGAAATTGACTTGTTACAAACAGTGTAAGATAATAGGATTTTTAATAATAACGTAAAAGAAAAGTTGGGTTCTAAATAAGGATAACAGGATGATTATGCTGAATAAAATTAATTTCAATCAGTGGCATTCTTTTAAAGTATTCTTTCAGGACCAAAGCAAATCGATCAATCTACATTGCTATTCCTGAACATACATAGTATGGCTTCACAGAACTATCACAGACTGCTGAAACCAACAAATACTTTAGCATCTATGTACCATATGTGTGCACTGATTTCTTTAAAAACATAAGTGGATGCCATTCGTCCTTGGTGAACAGATGGAGAAAGCCCAGTAAAAAGCCTGCTAAGTCATGTTCCTTATAATTATTCATGCCTTATCTCCATCCTCATCAGACATCTAGAGTACTGAAAACAAACACAAGCTGACAAATTGATCAGCTCTCCAACCATCCAGACCAAACACAGGCAAAATAGGAATAATTTGGCTTTCTCTAACCCCTTGTGAAGCCCTGTGGAGGCTGTTATATTTAATATCCCTGCTGCCTTTTCTCTTCAATTAAATTCAGCTTTATTAATCCCAAAGGAGGCAATTCATTCACACACCGAAAGGTCTATAAGGTGGAGTTCAGTGCTGTTAGGCACACATTTTTTGAAGAAAACCATTAAGCCTAAACTCTCTTACGGCAGTAATTCAGCTCTGCTTTATGTACAATTTATTGTGCGCCTGTTCACAATAATGGTATGTATGCTTTAAGTTCTTGTAATGACCAAGCTTTGAAGTGCACAAACTGCGTATTTCACTTCCACGTTGTGCATTTCTCTGTCATTTTGCTGCAGGAAGCTACCGCTGAAGGAAGAAAATGGAAGAGAGGTTCTCAAGCCGGATACGATTGAAATCAAAGTGCACAGTGACAACAGCATCCACACAAAGCCCGACGACAGCAAAGCGTAAAAGGGTCGGTCCTCCCGCCACCAAAAGAACATTCGGATCACAAGACCAAAACCCAGAGAAACTACAACACTGGAAAATAGTGGAGTAAAATACCATATCTGTTTATAGCAATGCCCTAGAGAAAGGCATGTGTAAATACAAAAAATAATAGAGAGAAAATAGAAAGAAAGAAAGTGTCAACCTTTTAGACACCCTGAGAGATTAATGTATCATGTTCTTACAAACATGGCATCAGTGGAAAGCTCTTGTTGATCAATGATTGTATATTATTTTCTGCCTTTATTTCTCACACTTCATAAGTATTATTTCTCAGATTCTGTTTTTTTTCTGTTTTACACCCCACATGGGATTTTCATGCAGTTGAAAGGTGTTTCTAGCACTCCCCTCTTTGATGTCTCTCAAAAAAGACAGTCACAAGCGGAGGCATAAGCTGGTACGCTGGTGTGCCTCAAATATCTCAATGCTAATGCTTTTTTTTGTCTTTGTAAGAGCAATGCATGGGCTGACCTTCACTGCAGGATGTCACAGTGATTTAAGCCTGTTTCCATGCCTGAGTGTTACTCTACAACATCCTTTTTATGCCTGTGATAGCCAAGCTAGGTGCCTAGCTTACAGAGGCAAATTCTCAGTCATTGTACTTTAAGCTAGCAGGCTTTGCTAGCACACGGTAAACAAGTCCTTAAAAGCTCTGACGCTTTATTGCCTAAAGAAAACTCTTATGTGATGCATTGGTTCTTAGTTACATTTCTACCTGAAACAAATTTAATTTTTTCCAGAAGACTTTAGACCTAATATTTGGTTTGGTTTGATTTCAGAAGGGCTTTTGTGACTCTTTATAAGTACTCAACAGTATCCAAAAATCACAAGAAGGAAGAATGTGTTGCAGTCTATGAAGTATACAGTACAAAAACCACACATGTGCATTGATGTCACTGTTAGCAAAGCCTTTTAAATTGACGCCGAATATTGTTGGCACTCTTCAGGCGTCTCACTCTCTAACAATGTGCGCATAAGAATGTTTTATTCATCAGCTGCATACACCGTAATGTGTCGTATATTGTTGCCAGAGGTTAGCCGCACTGCAAGTCAATTTACGCTTTGGTATACAATGAGTAATGAAAAAATTATGTTAATGTGTTGAAAGGTGTCCCCGTGAGTGCCCTGACCAGTAATCTTTGCAATCTGTAAAAGCAGAAGTAGCAGCAAGGTACCACTCAAGGCATGGGAACAAAAGAGAAAAGGTATGCTCGAGAGAAATAAATCAACATGTACGTCATGTCTGTTTTAAATGATAAACTTTGGTTTCTTTGATTATTCTTGCCTCAGATTGGACTCTGATGCAGTTTTTCTTTCTTTGGTCTGGTCACTATTCTCTCTGATGTTGTCACGTGTTGTACATAGGTGAAAAAAAAGAGTATTTTACAAAGCTTTTATGTAAATATACCCTAAAGGATGTGTCCTTTTTTCCAAATGCAAAAGGCTTGGCTTTTTCTTTTCTTTTTTTTGTGAACACTCCTTGGATGAAAAGCTGTTGGCTGGTTTTTTTTTTCTTTTCTTCTTCTTTTTTTTTCCTTCCGTTGTGTTTTGGTCCAAAGTTCAGTGATGGTGTAATATTGCTTTTTCCTAGTCATTTGCTTTCCCTTAAGAAAAACCCATGCCCTGAGGCTATTTCACGGCATTTCAATGGAGGCAGTAATTACGGCATTAGTGTGCCTTCTCTTTTTTTTTTTTTCTTTTTTAAACCCCCCCTCTTGTGGCCCAAAGTCGCTGTAGCAGTGTAGACCATCAAATGAACTTTTGATCACAGCTTAGCTGCTTTGTGCCACAGAATGTGTCATAAGATTGAATTGTATTGTGATGCTGTGGTTTCTGGGAAACGTAGTCATAGGATTGTGGGTTCTAATCACCGACACTGGACAGGAACGGACGTGCGCAACTACCTAGTACAACTAGATGTCAGGTCAACGCTGTTGAGTGGTTTGATGGCATCACATGAATCATCACATGACTGTGTGTGTGCGCATGTATGTATGCATACATGCATGGGTGCGTGAGTACACTCGTCTACATGAATCAGGTTGCATGTATGTCCGCTGAATGTATCTGCACGTACTGTAAGTTAATCCGTTTGTATGTTTGCGAGGATGTGTTCCCATTTTTACTTCTTTTTTTTTTTCAATTTTCCACAATAAGAGTCTCCAGATTCCAAACCTTACACTACATTAAAGAGTTAAGTGCCGTTCTGGCATTTATTATATTTATTTTTTAATGTTATTACCTATTTATAATAAAGTGCGAATACACTTTCCATCTCCATGGTGCACCATGTGGCAAGCGAAGGTGATGATGACCACATGCCAAGTGTGAATGTCAGAGTGCTCTGAGTGCACGGGGCGTTTCCTTTTTCAATTTTTTTTTTTTAAACCGTGGTGCGAGTTGGCGAGAGCTCTCACGCCGAGTTCCGGGGTGTGCTTTGATAGTTAAAACCTGATTATGTAGCTCTCGACAGTGATTAATTCCCTCGGCTGCAGCACTCCTTCCATGTGTCTGCCAGCCCCCCTCCTGTCCTCCCCACCCGCCCCCCTCTCCGCCACTGTTCCCTGCCTCTCAGACTCCACTGGTTTTTATCTCAGACTTACGTAGTGCTGGCTTTGTTTTCTCACAGCGAGCCCTTGTACCTGCATATCTCTAAAGGATGGTCCTGCCATGGAGTGGTTCCGCTGCCTGTTACGATCACTGTAAATATGGGAGCACAGTGCCTGGGGGCTATACGATTTGTACATGTTCTTTTGTATTTGAATATGAGTCTAAACCCACCCCCCCCACCCCCGCCCTTCTTCTCCTCCGGCCCCTCCTCTCCTCCCCTCTCTCGTCCTCCTTTCCTCTCTGTCTCCTCCATCATCCCTCGGCCCTTTTTTCTGTAAAAGGGGGGTTAAAAAAACAGGTGTGTTTGAGCTCAGTGTACAGTATGTGTCCTCTTTGTCCCCATGCTCCCCGTGTCCCTTGGACTGTCCCCGCTGAGTGTGCTTTGTGCAGGAGGTGGGAACTATTGATGTCTCTCTGTACGTACCTGTGGAACACTTGTGACTCCTATCATTGGCCGCTGTAAATAAACATGTCCTGGTAGAAGACAGCGAGACGTTGTCGTTCCTGATCTCACTTTTTTCTTTCTACCGACTTTCCATCTTACATGTAGGTGTCCAAAAAGGCTTTAAAAGCAAACATTTCTATTTATACAGCAGTTTATTCCTTTAGCCCACGAAGCCACAGGTAAGTTTAGCATAAAGACTAAAGAAAAAAAATGAAAAGGTCAGGTTTCAAAGGTTATAAAACCCTACTAGCACCTCCAAAGCTTAAATCGGTACAAAAATTAAATTACACTATTTCCTAGACAAGTGCTGTGGTTCCCTACCTTGACATTTTGCTGTGACAAGACTCCAGGAAAGGATGTAACGTGTTCGTGACATAACATGAATTTAAAATAAAAGTTGTGGGCCAGCCTCTGTGAAACTCATTTTAAACCAGTTTCAAGTGCAACATTATGATACGTTAGCATATACACTCACTGGTCACTGTATTAGGTACACCTGATCAACTGCTTGTTAATGCTAATATCTAATCAGCCAATCACATGGTAGCAGATCGGTGCATTTAGGCATGTAAAAAGGCATCAGAATGGGAAAGAAAGGTGATTTAAGTGACTTTAATCTTGGCACAGTTGTTCGTGCCAGACAGCTGAGTGAGTGAGTGTTTCTGAGTGTCTCAGAAAATGCTGATCCACTGGTGCAACCATCTCTAGGGTTTATAAAGAATGTTTTGATAATGAAATTACCCAGTAAGCAGCAGTTCTCTGCTGACAAAGATGTCTTGTTGATGTTCACACTGGCTCATCATAACTCAACAGAAGAAGATTGGAAAACGTTGCCTCGTCTGATGAGTATTGTTGCTGACAATGTCCATCCCTTTATGACCATAGTGTACCCATCTTCTGATGGCTGCTTCCAGCAGGATAACAAATGTCACCAAGCTCAGATCATTTCAGACTGGTTTTATGTACATGACACTGAGGTCACTGCACTCTTTGAGACGTGGTGGAACAGGAGACTCTCATCATGGATGTGAAGCAGTCAATATGAGTACATCATGCTATCATGTCACCAAAACCTCTGAGGAATGTTTCCAGCACCTTGCTGAATCTGTGCCAAGAAGAACTAAAGCAGTTTAAAGGTAAATTGGGGTCCAGCTGGTCCAACAGGTCCATTGAAGAAAGTGAACAGTGAGTGTATATTGGTTGCTGTTATGACCTCATATAAGGTTCTTACTCCTTAGTAAACAAAACAATAGATGAGCTAAAGATTGTGGTTTGGGGTAAAATGCTTGTTACTTCTTTATCTAACTTAATTTACCAGCAAAAGGTTTTGCATGTGTTTCTACACATGTCCACCATAGATCAGCTGGCTTTCTGCTCATCACTGTCTATCCTTCGATTATTATGGATTATAATTTGTTTCTAAGAAAGCTGGTAGATAGAGAAGGGCACCTATCTGCAATTTGTATGGTACTCCATCAAGTGTGGAATCTATGAGGTGACATTTATTTAAAAAAAAAAAGAAATTGAATACACCTAAAATTGTGTTCTTGCCCTTTAAAGTTCAAATAATTTAACAATTTTTGGTTGTTTTAAATTGAAAAGTGATTTACCTCGATATTCCAAACCCTCTGTGCTAATAAGACCTGAGTCCAAGCAGTAAAGTGAGCCTGCAAAAATTAAAAAAAAAATGTAATGAGCAATGAAAAACATAAACCCATCATTAGTTGAAACATTAATCTAAATTTGGTTGTAAATCTTGGTTGCAGTTTCTCACATCTTTAGCTTGCAGAGGTTCTTAATGAGGTAATGTAACACTGACCACCATGCAGTCAAAGGACACTGATACTGGGCGAACATTTCTTTATAATCCTCTCCAGCGTAATGGGTTACACTTTAGTCTGGTCCAGTTGTGATAAAAGCAGACTGCTCCACAAAGACACAACTTTAATAGCTTTTAATTTTTTCCCTGCGTTCAAGTCGTCTTTCCTTTTTTTCAGAGGACAGAGTGCTATTTTCATCAAGGTCATTCCTAAACCTTCATTACACCCGCTTTAAAGGCAGCAACTGTGTTGCATCCAAATCTGGCCTCCCTTCCACGAAACAGAAGAAGTGCTTTAATGATAAAAACCAGAGCGACTGAGGAGCTTTGCTCAAAGGAGGAATTAAAACAATTCTGAATAGCACGGAGGAGCCACAGTGTTCCTTAACAAAGCTGCCCCCTCTTCAGCGCTCATTTGAAGTCAGCAGATAACGTTTCTCAGACGTCTCCCTCCTACAAGAGGGAGGGAGGGAAGCAGCGGGCTGCCTGTTGGATCCTGGCTGCAAGGGCCTCTGTTAACAAGGGGAACAAACTTCAACTTCATCTCCCACAGGGGCTCAAAGGAAGTCTGCACATCAAACACTGAGCCTCATTTGGATGAGGAGATGCAGAGAGGAGCGATATTGGCCGCTCACGGGGGGGGGGGTACAGAGGAGGAGGGTGGGAACGAGCTGAACAATCACAAGGGAAGAAAAGACACTTTCCTTCCTTTCGTCACGTGGTGGACTGGCTGGCAGTCTTCTGCAGGTTCTTTTTATTTTTGCTAGACAGGAAGTTTGGCAAACAACAGAAGGGATGGACCACTCACAAACACACACATAAGCACACTGTGTTTAAAGGACATTAAACACAGCAGGGAAGTCAGGCAAAATGTGAAAAGATAGCAGAGTAAGCCTTCAGGTAATATTTCTCCCTCTAATCTTTCCGTTTGCAGAGCGTCCCATGACACTGTGCGCAGACAGCACCTTAATCCCAACTATGAGAGAAGTTAGAGAAGTGGAAGAAATCTCCATGCCATTGTTCAAGTTTTCTCTCTCAGACACTCACAAGCACGCATGCACTTAAACGCCTCCTCTCGCATATTTGCACAGACAATTCCACCATGAGGCGTGCTCACAGGCTAATTTTTGAAACTTCCCCAAACTCTTAGCCGCATGGGCAAATCCAGCAGAGAGATTCTTGGCAGGTACAACCCTCCGCTTTCTTAATCTGCTTTATTTCAGACTCTCCCTGCAGAGGTCCATCTCTCCTGATTTGACAGGAGAGGAGATGGGAAGAGAACAGTATGTCTGTGAGTATACTGGAGGTGTACTAATTGTCATTCAAGAGTTATGATACAATAAATCTGCAACGGCACTTTCCTCAAAGAGAAAAAGTAAAACACGAGAGTTCGAAAGTTGAAACTTTGTAGAACTTGTGACTAGGTGGAGCGGTGATATAAGGTTTCCTTAAGGAGGGATCATAATGAGATTTCGTCCACTGTTTGGCATCTTTCTAAGCCAGATGTTTACCCTCAGTCAGGTGACCTTTTCTTTCATGTTTACTTTGATAGAATGGAAAAGCCCGAAATGAACTTTTGAACATGAATGTAGCAGCAAACAACACTGTTATTTGGCTTCCTCAGGAGAATCACAGTCCCTCACTTTAAAACTGTTCATCCTACTTTTAGTCTATTGAGAGCCAAGACTAAAGACATGTAACTAAAAGTAAGCAGAAGTATGGAATATTAAGTATATTTATTAGTGCTGTCAGCATTAATCTCGTTAAAATGACGTTAATTCCATAACCGCATAATGAGATTAACGCTGACAGCACTAATATTTATGTTATATACCTGTTTGTTCGCTTAATTGAATATGTGCGATTGTTGTTTCACCTCGCTCCTGTGCTTTCTGTTTGGCTCCTCTGCTCTATTGAGCAGATAGACGATGAAACAGAGAGCACAGGACTGCTGCAAAAACAAAAGTTGTGACTGGGCTCAACTTCAGTTATCTCTGCAGTTGTCTTGCATAGCAAGGCAAACATGGAGCAGTGATTGTGTCTCGACTGGTGCATTTATAGATTTTGTAAGGAGGTGTGGCCCACAGACCCATTTCACTTTAAAATAATTGTGCACCAGTGGTTCCAAATTTACTCTTCACTAGCCAGCTACTACATTTAAACCAAACATAATAATCCTCTCACACGCATTTTATTTGTGTTATTTTATTTTTTATGTCAGTGAACCTAAATTTGCAAGTAAAGCATTTGAATAAAAATATATTTGATCACCAAAATTTGACGGCGTTAAGGAAAACAAAGAACACTGAAAAATCATGTTCAGCAACACAAATCAATAGATTAAAGATCATGACTATGTCACAGACTGTCGTGAGACCAGGTTGGGAACCAGGACTTTGGGAAAGGATCCTGTGGGTCTTGTGGGTTGTTAAACCTAATGCAATAAGCAGGACTGTATTCTTTAGCCAGTTACTGTGAGTTTAGAAACGTGCTCATTCTATTAGAATAATGAAGTCATTACATCAGTCTGGGACTGATGTTTACTCACTCGAACCATAATTTAAATTGACTGCAATGATATATCTTTATCTCTTGACTAATTCTTATTTATCCCTCATATTTATTTAAATATCTGTAAGTTAATATTCTTATGACTCTGTTTTTTTTTTTTTTATCTTAGATTTATTCTAGTTGCACATACATTAGGATCCTGTGTATGTAATGTACATAGTGCAGTATTAACAATAAAATTAATTGTTCTTCTTTGAAAGAATTGACTTCCCTCTTCCGCTTAAAATCCTGAGCAGAAGAGAAATCATCTCTATTACAGAAAAAAAGCTTTCTGTACAAACTGGTATTGGTGCAAAAAAACCCCGATAAATACATTTAGCCATGATTTTTTACAGAATATAACTTGAAGATGAATATTGTTTTGACAGTTCGTAGGTTTAAAAACTGACTGGTAGCTGGAGCACGTGGTAAAGTAAAAGCGTACGATGAAGGATGGATACAAATATTTAATGCTGGGAGCAAAGCAAGCACCTTGAGAATTTCATGGAGGGTTGAAAAGGTGAGCAAACTTGGAGGCACGCCATGTTTTGGTGCAAAGAAGATGTGTTTGACTTTTCAGCAGATTCGTGTAACTGGGACTGAGGTTTCTCTGTAATTCTATCATAAGCACTTCTACCAGTCATTTCAGCAAAGACGCTTCACTTAGAATTTCTATGGAAGCCATTACATGCCTATACCGTCATTGATTTGAAGAGGGGGGAACAGAGATGAATATGCCATAACATGACTGCTTGCATTCACACCTGTCAGACTCAATAGAACCTTATTAAATGGCGCAAAGGGGAGCAGGTAGGCAGTGAATTCTCAGCGCTTTCAAGAACTCGCTGATTTATGCTTTATAAATTCAAGATGAGGTCACATCACCTGCCGAAGCTTTTAAAATCGGCTTTCAGGGTGGAAACAGTGCCCTCAAAAAAAGATGGAGTGGAATTGGGAACATAAATTGCAGTGGGAGAAAATGAAGCGGCCCAACCTCTATTTTTCTTATTAAAAGCAACTAAACATCAGGCGATAAAGTAGCCCTCATGTTGTCTCTTTCTTTGTCCCGACAAGCCAGCTCTGGGGGGAACCGAGACACAATCCAGATGACAAATGAGAGCTTTATGGCTGTTCGCATCGCGGACTCACTGTTCAAGGGCACACCGGGAGGATTTTCCAAGGGAATAGGCCTAAATTACTTCAGGTTGTAACTCTTTCAAACTGATGCAGCACCTTAAAAAAGAGAAACACAGAGGTGCGTTGAGCTCAGGTGAGAAAGGCCTTTTGATATTCGGAGCAGATGCAGATTAATGCATTAGGACGGAAATTGTGACGAAGTCACGTATCCTGGTCACTTTATCTCTCTGTGCTGTGATGCGGGGCTCTTTCATTATAAAGCTTGGCGCTACTGTACAGGAAGCATAATTGAGTCTGTGCATATATATCCGAGTGGTGAGAAAAGGCTTTTAGAGCCAGATGACAGAAAACTTTCCTCGCACAATAAAAAAACTTCCAGAGAAACACTTGAGTTTCTTTACTTGGACGAAGGAACTCATGGGGGGATTATATGCCAGAATCTTATCAGTAAGCGTTTATGTTTCTTAATGTTGTAAAGGATCCATTAAATCTATCTTTAGGCATAGGTCTTATAAGCAATATCTTTAGAGAATATCTTACTGCCACTTGAGATACCTGAACTCCTCCACTTAAGGCAACAAATCATCCCTAGCCCAGAGTGGACAATTAAGAGTTTACCAGCTGAGAAGCTTGACTACAAACTTGAAGGTGCTAATTCTCCACCCAATCTTTTCTCACTTGACTATGTTCCACCTCAGTTACAGTACATAACGGATTTGTAAATGAATAAGATTACAGATTCACATGGTGGAAATGAGCTTTATCTCATTGTATCTAGGCTCACCGTCAGAGATGGGATGAAAAGGTAAGGTTTTTGGGAGGGATGCGGAGTACAGCTGCTTTGAGGTGGTTCAGGGATACGACTAAAATGCCTCCCAGGTGAGGTGTTTCGGGCATGTCTAACTGGGCAAGGACCTGGGGCAGACGCACACAATCTGGAGAAATTATGTTTCTCAGTTACCTCACAATCCCCCTGGAAGCGCTCGAGGCAGTGACTGGGGGGAGGGAGCATCTGGGCACCTCTGCTTTAGACTGCTATCCCCAAAACCAGACCCAGATTCGCAGTAGAAAGCAGAAGGATGCATTTTAGGAATCTCCTCCTTTCTAAAATGAAAATACAATACGCAATACTGAAAAATGCCTGCCGCTTGTGGAGTTTAAAGAAAATATTCACCCTTGGATAATCTTACACAATTAGGCATCATCAATTAGTGATGCTCTGTGCAGTATTTTACAATAAAATGTTGTAATTGCTTTCATTTGCAGAAGCAGCTGTGCTGGTAAAGCAGTGATATGGCTTTTATCTACATTTGGCCATGGCATAAATGTGAATAATAGAACAACAGCACCAAGCATGAAATTGACAGAAGGGCATAATAGCTGCTCTAAGAATAACAGCGACTAATAACAACCACATCAACTACTGTATTTTTACGGGGGATAATTATCTGATTTCACTACAAAAGATACAGCGTCAACTGTTTTTATCAAAAAGTGCATTGTAGACTGAGCAATTCTGCTTTGCTTCTATGAGTCCTTGTCACTCAGTAGCTAACGTGATGCTAACAGTCAACAAAAGAGCAATTAGCTAATAGCAGGGCTGAAGCATTAAGTTTTCCTCTCTTCAGACGGCTATAAAAACAGAAACTTACCAAGAAACTTTTAAAATTTGAAAGTCAGTAAAGTCTGCTCTGCACTAAATTCCTCGAGTCCTTTCAGAGTTGTTTGAGAGTGCATTAACCACAAAGCTTGATTAAAGACAGCTAATGTCAGCTAATCATGGTAATTCGTTGCTTTTGGGATTAATGAGCTCACACACGGCTCTCCAGTGAAACATGTATCATCTAGAAAAAGTGCCTTGATTTGAGCTTGCTGACGTGTAGTTTTTTGAGATAATCCCATGTGCTCAAAGTTAATAAATGTGAAGATATTTTTTTAATCTACTATAGATTTTTCCCAGGGAAAAAGTGCTTCCAATGCCAAACAAGATTCAGTCCTAACCGAGACCCAGAGGAGCTTTCAATTAACCACACCATTCTTCACTGAAAGACCTGAAGTATGACTCACCACACACTGTAGTACAAAGTGGCATACATCAGCTGGCCTCCTCTGTGGCAAAGGGAGGAGTGCTGATCACATATTATCACACATATTACAGATAATTATTCTTTTTTTAACCTTTATGTATTTCTGTATATTTCATTAGTTCATAATCACTTGGAGTCAGTTTTTTCTTTGAAGCTACTACCCTCAGAGATGATGATGTCAATCAGTGGGAAATTTGTTATAGATGAAGATGAACCACTAATGACTTCAGTGATTTTTCATCTTGCATCAACATCAGTGTGACATTTGTGCTTTAGAGAATACGTCATCACAGCTAGATTATCATGACATTTTCTTGAACAAACATTGAGGATATATGTCTTTTAATAATTTTAGTAGATAATGACTTACATTATCATCATGTTATATATTTCATTTGTCCAGTATTTTGGTTTATGAACTGAATAATGCATTCAGTGTCAGTCAGTCAACAACCAGGACCAGCATCATTGGGAAATTAATTACATTTTTAAAGAGGGGCATTTATGGACATTTCCAGTGTCATATTCCTATTCTTGATGTCTTTTAGACTAGTTTTGCATGATTTGTAGTTCAAAATAATCCTTATTTATCTTATGCCAGGCTTTGGAGAAGCCCTTCAATTCATGAGTTTTAGCTCCTATCCCTATAAAGCCACCCTCCTTAGAAGATTAAAATTTCTTCTGATCAGCTGTTCTTTTAGAAACAAAAGGCTTAAACATTAAACAGCAGCTGAGTGGGGCTGCTGAGCTCACAGACCAAACATTGTTGACCGTATTAGGATATTCAGCCTCACTCTCATTGTCCTCAGGCACGAGTACAAAATCAAGTCCTTAGAGTACTTCGAGCAGAAGCGTTAGCTTTTGGCTTATAGGTGTTCTGCCCCTCTGCAACCCGTACTCACCTTGCAGTGGCAATGCAAGAGTCTCTGGATGTTGCCAAGGCTTAACTGACAATTGTCTATACCTGACAGGGTGGGAATAAAGGCATGCCTGAGGTTTGCTTTTGGGAGATACCACTTCTTGCTTTTTTTTATGTAAGGTTATTAAGTAATTTAAAAAACAAACAAACAATGTTTCTACAAGCTCTTGTGGTAGTCTTCACATTATGTTGTAACATAGGTATTATTTTCATATAAGCAGAAGTCATCATTTGAATTTTGGTCATGTTTTACACCAGGATAAACCACTGTAACACTATGTACAACCATGTGAAACAGTGTACACCCCAGTAGATTGTAGAACTAAATTTAACAGAAATGGCTTAATAATAATTTTCTGTATGATTTTATAAGTTTTCACATCACTGTGGTGGCTCACTCTTTTTTGCAATATTGGTTTATATACAGCTTTCTTAAGCAAATATTTCAATCAGGTTGATGCCTGTTGCATAGGCCAGGCTTTAGCTGTAAGACAGATGGTCTCACATTTGACTCTAGATTACTTTGGTACCCAAGTCATGTGCATGCAAAACAAGCCCAAATCATCACTCTTCCACCGCCGTGCTTTGACAGTTGATATGAGGTGTTTGCACTGATATACTATGTGGTTTTCTCCAAATGTGCATCGTGAGCAAACATCTCTCCAAAAGACATTGTTCCAGAAGTCGTGCGGTTTGTTCAGATACAACATTACGCAGTATGACCAACTCTTCCAAACAAGCCATACTTGTTCAGTCTTTTTCTAATTGCACTGTCATGAGCTGTAACATTGAAAATGCTACCTGAGGCCAACTGAGCCTGAGATGCAGCTCTTAAATTTTTTATCAAGTTTCTCTGAGCATTGCACCATTTTGGGATGGATTTTCCAGGATGTCCGCTACACACACCTGAATTCTCCAGCAAACTGCCAGAGCATTTATTGCAGTGTTCACATGTACAACAATAAATTAACCAGGGACTTTTGATTGGCAGCACCTTGTTGCTACTTACCATCTTAGTTTCTATGGAAACAGTAGGGGTGTACTTAATTGTAATAATAAAAATAATAATTGTAATGCATCATAGTTATTTGTCCCCTAAATGTGTCCTGTGTCCCACTTCACCCTACATTACATAATGTGAAAATCTTCATCAACTCCAGCTGAGGAAGATGGCATCAATCATGAAAATATTCTAAACTGGCTTTAATTTGTGTATTATTTGCTCAAAACTAAGGTCTGAGAAACATTAGCAGGTGGTTGAGGTTAGCATTCAGCCCAAATAGCAATTCATAATTTACCTTTTTAATCAAACTAAAGCAAAGGACTAAAAGAAGCTTTAGCCAACTTCAAGGAAAACTAAAGCATCTGTCTAAGTGTCATTAATGAAGTGTATTGCACCAGCTGCTCATCTCTATTATCAGTTGGTTTTTTCCTAAAGTTAGCAAGCCAGTTTACTCAATGGCTTTCGAAAACTGCTGAGGGATTGTAGTTTAATATAAGAGACCCAGCTGCAGGTGATTTAAATCAGAAGCCCTAGGAAACACAAAAGAATCCTTCCACTCAAGTATTTCAATTTACATTGATGTGTTATATATTTTGCTCATGCTCCTATCAGCTTGCGATGAGTGGTTTAGTGTTTTACTCGAGAACACTTTACATCCAGACAATGTTGGGGGATTTGACATGTGACTTTTCAATTATGATGCTATCTCTCGTAGCGCTAAGCCATGCTGCTAAGCACACACTTTGGCCACATATCAGCAGGGCACGTGTTACTGTTTCCCTTAAAGCCCATATAGATTATTACCATTTGCAGAAAGCACCATGCATAACTGAGCAGAGCCTAAGGATAAAATTCTCAGCCAATAATTGAGTGCATGGCAGGGTAAATGTCAAACTATTTGCAAGCCATTCGTGAGCTGCGGTATTCTTCTCTATTAGCCTAATGTGCCAGAGTTACTCCTCTCGGCTTTGTGCAAATTCATATTGGATTTTTATTAAAGCTCAAACCAACATTAATAGATGTGCCTCTGGGGTAGCTTTAAAAATCAATTTGCTAAACAGCACAAAATTACCCCCATAAGCGTCTCCTTGGACCGCATTACCCGTCGAAGGTGATTCTCATTCCGATGTGAGTAAACTTTGCCTCATTGACCAAGAGATTCCCCTCACTTTTGACTCCAGAGCCATGTGTTCCCTCATTACTGTAACAACCCAAACAGACAAACGGGATTCTGAGCACACTGCTGACAGGAAACTCAGAATGCAGATCCTGCCTGTCAAATGGCCCTCCGGCGATTCCTGCTGCTAATGAAGTGAAATATTCTGGCATCTGAATCTGAAATAGAGCTGTATATTTGGACACATGAATATGAATACAATCAGCTAGACTTGGCTCATTAATGAAGCGGGGAGAGCAACCAGCAGACAGGATTAATTAATTACAGAGTGACATTTATGGATAATAACCTTCTGGTGGATATCACGGCTAATGAATATGCATAAGACTATCAAAGGGGAGGCATCCAGCAAAGATGAAATATCTATATTCAGATCCATGATCTGGTTGCTGCCTCGTTGTCTGAATCAGCAGCGTAGTATCGTCATTTCAGAGCATGTGATGTTTTGAAGGATTGCTCACAACTAGCCAGTACGACTGAGTTGTCACTTCTGCAGTGGTGACTTTGGGGTTAAGGAAATTCAGGAATAATTGATGGTGAGATTCCACAGCACAGCGGTAGAGTTGGGTTTTTGCAAAGCAGATAGTTTGTCTTGAATATAATGGTGTCATAGCAGAAACAGCACACTGTAAACAAAACAGCAGCTGAAGCGGTGTGGATGTTTTCAAGCGCGCATGTTATATCATGCATTGCTGTGTCATTAAGGGAGTAGTGTAGTTAAGGTTGACCTCATATTTTCAGCTTAGTTGAGATCTTGATAAACCGATGCACTGTGATACGGAAATAATTTGCATGACAAGCATAGTTAACAGTCAGACGCTGCTTGTTGAGCAATATTGGAGAGTCAGGGTTTCTTTGTTGATGTAATGAAGTTCCTGGTTGAATCATGTGTGTACTTTACCACTTAGTCTCTGTATGTCCCAGAAGAAACATTCACTGTCGCCTGTTATCTGTCGAAAACCAACAAAATTGAAAAAAACATAATGAAAATTACTGTGATCAATGTAATGAGATCACAGTTTTAAGAGTGTAACACGGTGAGGATGAAGTCAAGGTTTACTGTACTTGACCAAATCAGCCTTTGGCTCCACAAAACTAAGGAAGCGGCTGGTGCAACACATTTGCATATACTCTGTACTCTGCAGAGTCTCTCAGCATATCAGTTGGCTTACCAACATGTTGAAATTTAGGATACTTCTCAATCAGTGCCAAGCCAGTTGCACCAGAGTCTAAGTGATTAATTGGCGAGCCAGTATCGGCCCATATCAGCTATTTACCAACCTGTCTGTACTGTACTGGCATTTGTAATGGCTGGTAAATGAAAATTTAAAAGGTAAAGAAAAGAAACACCCTTCAGCCATTTCAGGCACTCTGAAACTTCCCTGTCGGCAACATGTGTTTGGAAATCCACAAAAACAACAACCAGTTGAACCGAGCAGTTGGACAGAGAGGAAATGAGTAAATTAATAACTGTACAAATATAACTGCAAATATTACTGAAATCTATTTCTGCATATGAAAACTATCCCTTTTAGCACCTTTCAAACTCTTTGTTTTGGTTTTACAGCACATAGGCACTCTTGCAGCTTTCCTCTGTGTCATTTTCCAATGCATTTGGCAGCTGTTTTCATTACACACTGTATGCCACCTGCCAAGCACCAGTGTATTAGAACTGTTCTCATACTAAGGTTTAGTTCAGCAGGAAATCCACTCAGGGAACTCAGATGACTCATAGAGATTTTTTTCAGCCATCAAGGCAAATAAGCATGAGCTCACATGCAGACCTACTGTATAGTTATCCAGTTCTGAGCCTATTTCTTTGCACGAATCTTTATACTAACTTAGCATGTCAGTCAAGCTATTGACTGACATGTTTTCCCACCACCTCTAGGGTTTACAGTGGATTGTCTGAAAAAAAGAAAATATCCAGGGAGATGGAGGTCCCTAGGTGAAAATGCCTTCTGATGCCAGAGGTCAGAGGAGAATGGTTAGACTGTTTCAAGCTGACAGGAAGGCAGCAGTAATTCAGATAACTTGTAATTACAGTCAAGTATGCAGAAGAGCATCTCTGAACACACCACACATTGAATCTTGAAACGTGGGCTATAGCAGCAGAAGACCACATCGTGTTACACTGAGAACAGGAAAGCTAAGAGATGAAAACAGGAAAATAAAGCTACAATGCAAACAGGCTAAGAACATTGAAAAACTGTTACCTGGTCTGATTAGTCTGAATTTCTGCTGCAGAAATTAATATAAATCAAATTAAACCACGAGTTCATATTGGTTTTTATTGTATTAATGCTCCAGGCTCTTGGTGTTTAAATAAGCTCCAACTGAGCTTGTTTAAACACTGCAGTATTGTTTTTGAGCGCATCCATCTCTTTATGACCACAGTGTACCCATCTTCTGATGGCTATTTCCAGCAAGATAGGGTAAAAGACATAAAAGAGGTAAAAGACGAATAAATATTTGCCTTACCTTGAAGTTAGTATGAGTGTAGCCAAGTTACATCAGAGAGAAAGCACTTAAAGAATCCTTAATATATATATATATGAGATAATTCCATCAGCTGGTGACTGTAGGACACCTACCACTCCTGCCAATAAACTCCAGAAGCCAATCATCTGCTTTAAAACGGCCAAACCAGTAGGCGAAAGCCAATCATGTTGTTGTGCTGGAATAACTTCCCATTCATCTACGTAGATGGCCTGGTAGGCATGTTGCTTAAAAGTTTACCCTATCACGTCACAGCTTGTGTTTGCCACAACCTAGGATGCCTATACATGCACGATTTAAAACAGACAGCCAGAATTACTATACAGGCATACAATATGTGAAGTAAATGTAAGTGCTGAGACTGAATTAATTTCAAAAGGATTTGCTTTCAAGCACTTTCTGAATGTCACTCGAGTAAAGGGAATGATTAGAGGTCTCTGCCATAATCAGTCTTCCTTCTTGCTGCTAGGCAACAATGAAAATGTTTAATGGTGGATGAAGCTAGGGGTGCACAACGGTAGAAAAAGCATGCTCGACTTTTATTAACTTTTAAGCAACGGTTTAATCAGCTGAACGGCATTAAAAGGTGGAGTTCAGTGCATGAACCGGGGAACAGCACTTCCACTAATGCATTTCTGCCACTGTACAGGACATAATTAAGCATCACGGAGAGGCAACACCTTGTCAGTGCAGCAGATGGTAGATAAGAGCATGAAAATAGTCATTAGGAACAAGGGGCTACTGTTGTTTTCATTATATGTTAGACAGTTTTCATAGCATTGGTCTTAAGTGTATTTCCTGACTGAACATGAACACGTTACTGAGCTAGGTCAAACTAATTAAGAAGGTGTAATCAATTGGATTGCATAATATAGCTGTATTAACATACAGCCAACCCATACAAGAACGCGTAGGGGAATAATCAGCATCCTGAAGGTCAACTTAATTACTGTAAGAGGGATCTTTTGCCATAATATCCAGACTGAAGCTGACAGGAGGCTAAATTTAAAACTCAAGTAAAGGGACGAAATGGTTTCAGTGTCCACACAGATGACCTTCCGCAAATGATGATTGATACCCCTGCCCTTATCTCATTGTCTCCTTCCTCTGCTGTATCAATCACTTACAAGGAATAATATGAAAAGATGTCCATTGTTCCTTTTGTTGGCTAGAGGTTAACCGGAGGAATATGCATCAAAGTGAACAAAACATACATTATCAGGCAAAAAGGGATTACTATATCAGAAAAATGTGTTGTTGTCATTTTTTCCTTTATTACTTGCATTACTTATAGGCAGTATTTCACAGTAATGCATTTTCAAACTTGAGTGCAATGGTATTCACAGACAATGGCACGCACACACCTACTCCAGACCTCACTGTGTGGAGTTTGTGCCCTGTCTCTTGCCCTTTGACAGCCAGGTTAGACTCTGGCACCCCCACAACCCTGATTTGGATAAGCGGCTAAGAAAATAGCTGGATTGATGTAACACCAGCCTACTGTTTATATTAAATGACAGAACTTTCCTCTTGCCTTTAGATGAGCTTCAGTCCTCCATGGCTGTGAGCTGTGGGAGATTTGCTGATCTGATCAAAGGAAACGCATCCGGTTCTTTGAGAGATGAAGGATTTTAAAATCTGCTCTACACCTTGTACTCCTCTGAAGGCTCAGTGATATTTTAATGTGAGGATCAGGCGGGCCGTGGACAGCTTTCTCACTTTATCCTGCTGAGAAATGACTCATGCAGCAGCATCTTTGTCTTCGCTTGATTGTCAGCATGGCACTCGATGGCATTCCTGTCCGGCTTTGTAAAGACAGGATGTAATATTTCTGCAGATAGTTAACTGATATTACTGACATTTTAGTCTTTGCAGCGGTAGCTCCATAAGCACTGAGATTAAATCATAGGTAGGTAATCCAAATTGTCTCATTCCTACTCAAATAGCTTGATCTTTGAATTTTGCAGTGACTATGGAATAATTCAAAAAGAGCCTAAGAAACACAGATGAATGCTAATTTGTAGCTAACTATGAATCTCTGAATACCTAATGTTCTGCCTCTCTTCTCTTTCCCCTCACCCCAAATGGTTGCAGCAGATGGCTGCCCTCCCTGAGCCTGATTCTGCCTGAGGTGCGTGGCACTGAAATGAAGACTCACTTTTTACTCTTGGGTAATCAAATCAAATCAAATCAATTTATTTATATAGCACTTTTCACAGGATAAAAACCACAAAGTGCTTCACAGTAAAATAAAACAGAAATACATAAAATACATTAATAATCAAACAGACAGCACAAATCTAATGGTTACTTTAGTACTTCCTCCCAATCAGAATTCTTGACAAATAGGGTTCGCCAGTTCACTATCACAATTCAACTATCATTTGGATCTGTTGTCTTCATGGTCCCTGTTGTATTTCTCCGCTATTATTTGTTTATAGAATTATTTTCTTCTAGTGCGTACAGTGTTTGGATCTAGTGTTAGCCTTCTTGTTTTAGGGTTTTATCTTTGCACTACTGTCTGTTTTACTAAAGAATAGTTCTCATGTATCTTGTTGTGGCTTTGCTATTTGGTTATATTGTGGTCGCTTGTCCTGCCATCATTACTTTCAAGCATGTCTCTTAGTCTTTGTCTAGGTCTTGGTCTGCTCGAAGTAAATTTCCTCAGGCTGTGTGTATGTATGGCTATGTGCCGATTTCTCCTTACCCACCAATTTGTTATAAACACTGCGCTTAAAGGGCACCAACTGTGCATGCATTCTCTAATCAGACTAAAAAGTACAATAAAAAAGCAGCCTAGTGGCTGTTGCTGTCTACAGCTGTCAGTGTACACATGGATAAGGGAGATTATTTTAATTTGGCTGGAATGTTGGGATCAGGACTAGCATATAGAGAGAGATGCAGTATCATAATGTTGCATTAAACTAACCTTTACTTTATTCTCTCAAGCCAGAATACAAGACGCACAAGATTCAAAAGTAGCTGTACTAACATGTATGCAAATCTAGATATTGTATACTTGATTACAGTGACCTAATGACCAATGTTAGATGACGTTTCCTACTACCTGCTGCTGTCTCTCACAGAGACTTTTGGGTCACAAAGTTTCTAAAACAAGACACATGAGTGCAGCACATGTTGTGGTGCCATAAATGAATGGTGTAGTGGTTAGTACTGCTGCATCACTGCTCACACGTTCCGCTATTTTGTTCCGATAACTTCCGATATTTTGTTATTCATTATTACGTTAAATGACTATCAGATACTAAACCAAACTACGAGAGCATCTCACATCTGCCAAAAAAAAACAAACATCTTGATGATCCCCAAGAATTTGGGAAAAATATTCTTTGGACTGATGAACCGAAAGCTGAACTTTTTGGAAGGATTGAGTCGTGTTACAGCTGTCAGAAAACTAACACAGCACTTCATAAAGAAAACATCATACCAACAGTCATACACGGTGGTATCCTACGACTTGCTGTAATTGATGCAACCATGAATTTTGTTCTCTATGTCATCATTTCATGCCCTGAAGCTCAGGAGCACTTAGGTTATGCATTGGGACAATGATCAGAACCAGCACACACCAGCACGTCCACCTCCGAATGGCTAAAATAACCAAAGCACAAAATGTTGGTTTTTGGTTTTTGGTCTAACTGGGCGTGACCTAGTTAAGCATTAGAATTAAGGTAGAGTGTACTTTCTTTTTCACATGACTGTATATGACAGTATAACACAAACTATGGATGAAACACATGTATAGCAGTGTAAATGGTGCATGGATAGGTCACACTATAAGAGCCCTGGCTTTATGCTGACATTTATTCTATTGTATTTCTGTTTTATCTGTTTGCTGCAGTGTATCTGTGTCTGTAGCTTTAATTAAATTATGAAAGTGAAAATATCAAAATTATACCTTAGACTCACCAGTATAAAGGTCAAATTTTCAGCACTTACGCAGTTATATTGTAAGCGCTGTTACAGTTTCAGTTCAATTGCAAGAGTTGGTTTTTATAATAACTGAACGATACAGTGCATTACTACTTATTGTCTGATTTTGTGAGCAAAACATTGTGGTAACCAGACTGTGGTGCTCAATTCCTGTTAATGAATTTTAAATTGTAGCGAGTGTCACATTTCATCATTGTTGTTATCATGTCATAACTTCCCCAAACACCAGCTATTTGGCTTGATTATATATATTTTTTCTGCTTCCTTCCTTTGTCTTGCTAATTCCCACTGTGTAATATATGCTGTTACTGAAATTATCTGCTCACAAGCAGCAAGAAACATGCTAATCTTTCCTACCTTCTGATTATGAAAAACTGATTATATTTGCATCTTTTTGAAAGCATTATCTCACTGAGCAAGGGCAGACTTTCCTGCATCATTTTACAGATGATACTTGACCTGTTTTTGGACTTGTTATTGCTATTGATTCATCCGCATTAACCCATCAACACATCAATTTGCCCTCAAATATTATCTAATTATACTCTGCACATCTGAGCGTCAACCTTGCCCGTGTGACATTTGTGGCGTGTCATTAACATATCTGTTCAATTTGGGCTCTGTCACTCAGGAGCGCTGAGTCATTTCATTCAGCGATTCATATTGGTGTCAGTATCTGTCCCCTGAGTCCTCGCCTACAGCCAACCTATCTGTGTGGCAAGAAGGATGACGCCCATCACCTTTTAGCGCGCGGCAAAGGTGAAATGACATTTGAGTACCGTGCCAAATGTGAGTGCAGTCTCCACTCATGCGCTGCTGTCAGGAGTGATCACTGTTATTTCAGCTGCCTGTCCAAAGAGGGTTCTGATGGCTTACCCATTTCGCTGCGTTAAGGTAGTCAAGATAGGAGCCCTGCATTTGGCCTCGCTCGGCAAATCTGATTAGAGGGGCTGTAATAGCAGGTTGTGTCAGAGAAAGCACTATAGTGTATGAGGAGAGGACAAAGCAAACACACTGGCCATCTCTTTGCCCGTTCCTTCCCTTTGCTCTCTCTTCAAAACAACAGCAAAGTGTATTATGGAGTATCATGCTGTCACCTTGGGATGTGATGGGAAATAGAATGGACTACTCAATAGACCGCTAAATTAACTTACTTTAATTTTGGAGACCATAGAGCCCAGAAAGCCAGAACAAAACACACACACACACACACACACACACACACACACACACACACACACATAGATGTGCACACATCCATTACTTTATATGTTATATGGATCCTGAATCAAAATGAGATGTCCACCCTCTGAAAAAGTGACGGATGCACTACATAAACAGAAATAGCTTTATGTCTCTAAATTCCTATGAATCATTCAGGTGCAGCCAACTCAGTGGAGACTGAGCCACTCTCCCTTCTATGCCTTATAGGTTTCAACCAGAGTACCATTTCTATTGTTAAATCCTAACCGTCTATTTCCCAGCATAGTTAAAGATTCACTGAGAATGTGACTTAAAATTAAGGAAGAAAATGTTGTACTTGCAATCATTCTTTGCTATAATCCAGGACTACAGAAATATTTTATTATTGTCTGCTTGGTAGCAAATTTTTATTCTGGTTTTTTGTCAAATAATCTTTAATTATGTTATAGTGGGCCTTTGTTAAAGGTCCACAAGTCATCCACTGTCTGAAACAAGATGTTTTAGCTCTTTTCACCCTCCCTTTAAGCCACCTTTTTCCTGATTGGCTGCCCCTCGCAAGCAGGCAGGCCGGACTTCAGTATTGACAACCGATGGTTACCAGAGAGTACTTGCGCATACCCTGATCTAATTACTGGAAACTGGTCATCAGTATGTTTAACAGTGTGCATATGACAGAAAAATGAGGAAAAGTAATGTCTACTGCTTCTACTAGGTCAATTGTTGTAATTGCTTTAAACAATGCAATGTCCTCATTAAAGAACAAAGCAACCTTACACATTTATGCTGACAAGAATTAAAGTTTTAGCGCTAAATGTGCTTTCCAGTGCTGCAGTGTGGGGAAGCGCTAATGCATGTGGAACATCTGTCGTCTCTTTCACACTTTATTTCCGAGGGACTCCTGAGGTAATGGTGCCAGCGGTATTTCTAATACATCTTTAACACCATATACGACGGAGAATTCAATAGAAATAATGGCTGATGAGTCACTGACTGATAATATTCTTTAAAACCAAGTGCAGATATTTGAGGCAGCGGTGGCTCTTTCATAATGTAGATGATTAAATCCACCTTGTTAACTTTACATTTTAGGCTCTTGATACTCCTTAGTGAACCTATATAAGCTCCCGCTGCTTGGAAATATGAGGCTATATTCTCACTGCAAGAGAACAGGTTCTGCTCCAGCTCCAACTGCCATTCAGATGATTGTTGGATCTGCATACAGTATATCTGCTACAGGATGTAAAGCTGCATAAAAAGGTTTGTGAAGGATTTATATGTGCATAAATTTGTTCTTAATGTGTCCTAAAATCATATATTTGAGAGAAAAATTGAGAAATTGGGTTAACTTGGTTATTTATTTAATTTAATTTAATTTATTTAATGTAAGGAGGACTATAGAAGCCTCTTAGTTTTTGAATTAAGGCATTTTCAGTCCCATTGCCGTAGTTGTATAACATTAGGCATCTAGCTTAGTTTGCCTTTACAAACATTTATGAAAGAACAGGTTGTTCTTAAAGGTCCATTTAGTAGTTAGTTGCTATCAGTTGCTCTCTCTCCTTCCTCATCTCCACCTTTTTCTCTTCCTCTACATCTTCATCTTCATCTCTTGAACTGAAGTCCGAGTTCTAACACACAGAAACGTACCTAAACATGCTTTTTTTATTCCTGATATTGTCACAGTTACTTACTGTCATCCGATTAGACATTAGTCTGAGTCTGACAATGCTGGATCCACTGCAAAGAAAGTTTCACTAACAGTGGCTAACAGCAGCTAACAGAAGCTAACAGCAGCGCTTACTGATTGAAAAGTCCTCAACAACTTACCTCAGTATCGCTGTCATTGGACAGACGTGAGCTTCACTGACTCGCTGACTGATGTTGGACTTTCACAAAGACATATATATAATACATGATGTATATATTTATATATTGTAATATATGTATAACTATTTGCAGAGTAAATAGGCATACACACTTCTTAAAGGCATATTGATAGTTGCAGTAAAGAGCAGTAAGTAACTGGAAGTTGTATTATTGCAAAGTGATACAGCAACTCAGCCAAGTGGCAGACTGTATAGTTATTTTTTCAGATTTCCTTTGGTAGAACAACTTGGGTGCTCAGGAGATTTGCCTTATTGCCATGCATCATCCACTTTATGGTGAGATTCAGTTCATGTAGAGATATCCTGATATTTTCTCCTTGAACTTGCTGATAGGGTGGGATGTGATTTTGTTTCTATAGTGTTTTTTTTCTTTGTTAAAATATAATGCTTCTGACTGCAGCACTGCCATGCACACAATTGATGTTCAGTATTAACCTGATTGTGGACTTAAGAACATTAACATTAGCCACTGATACAATATGCTTGTTCCATCCATTTCTCCCGTATATCCATTTCATGGTCACAGGAGTGCTGGAGCGTTTCTGAGCTATCACAGGGTGAAAGACAGAGTACACCCTGAAAATGTTGTCAGTCTATCACAGCGTATACATATCTCTTAACTGTAAGAGGCCTTCAGTTGCTTACGAGTTACGATAGGTTCCTTTGTGACCTTTCAAGCCACACTTCTTCAGGGTTGTTTGTTGGTCAATCACTCCTCAAAAAGACAACAATGGGCTTGAATTTTCTTCCATTTGTACCACTTTGTCTGACTGTGGATTGGCGAGGTTCACACTCTTTAAAGGTAGTTTTAAGCCTTAACAGAGTCAAGAACACTTCCTCAAAACCTCAGAAAAAAACTCTGCATTGCCTATGCCATCCATGATTCACACTATTAAACACATTTTGAAAATCAGGGTTTGACTAATTACTGTTCTTTAAATAAAAACAATCCAATCATGATTGAAAATTATGCAATCGATTTAAAACTTCAGACTTTTAATTCACCCTTAAATTACCAGCTGATCTTAGAGGCACATATTCTTTCTCCTTGGCTTGTTGTGCTGAGTAATGACAGATTCTAATATTTTCATTTCATTTCACTAAATGGGTTCTCCAGGTCTGTTTGTAGGAGTTGTGTTTAGAGATGTCCTGTCTTTATTGTATTTGATAAACTAGCAATAATGTGGCAAAGGAGTCACCCCAGCACTAAAAGGTTACTTTAGTCATCATTGTTTAGAACACATTTCTTATTTTTTGATTTTTTTTTTTTAACTTTTGTGTCTTGTGATCCTCTATCATAACCCTGCCTCATCAAAGTGAGCAGGATGCATGTTAAATAGACATGAGAGTAGAAATGCCCGCTGGATATAAAAGGTACACTGCATAATAAAAAGCAGGAGCTTTTGCTTTCCTGTATAATGTCACTGCCATGCAGAGTTTTGTTTTTCATTACTGTTCTTGTTTTTTTTATTCAGCCAACAGATCCTCACCGTTTCCTGGTCCGTTCCTCATTGTTGTGATGCAAGATCATTCCTCCTTTGAAATGTCAAAGTAATGTTAATGTTAAGTGAGCACCTGCAGCTGTGCCACAGTTAAACCCTCAAAGCAATCTCTCTTTGCTTTTATGTATATAGTAGGTCTGTGTGCAGCCCAGCTTAAAAAAAAACACCCATCAGTTCAGGACAGCTGTATGATACAAGGATATAAGACATCAGTTTGGAGATGGTTAAAGGCATAGTTTGGCATTTTAGGAAATATTTGCTTCAGAACACTCAGCTTGACGTGAGGATAAATAACACTTTCAAGTCTGTTTGGTAAATATGAAGCGGGAGTCAGCATCTGTCACTGTCGGTATATAATTCAGTCCATGCAATTCTGAATTGAATGGATGCATGTATGTCTGCACTTGGAACAATCTCTGTTAACCAAATAAAGCAATTTGGGTGTTAGATAGTGGTGTTCTTTTGTGATTTTAATAATGATTTTGATTGTTTCAGCATTCACTGTGTTGTCTGTAGGGATGGGTATCGTTTAGGTTTTATCCGATACCGGTGCCAAACCGGTACTTTTGAAACGGTGCCGGGGCTTAAACGGTGCTCAAACCGGTGCTTAAAGAATGGAGAACACAAAATTGGTCCAAAAACCTCTCATGTTCAGCTGGTTTTTTGTAAAAAGATAACAATGTTAACCTTTTCTGCAGCTATAGGGCATATATGGTCTCACTCTTGGCTGGAAGCAGTGCTTAAACAATGGAAAAAACACAAACTTTGTCCAAAAACCTCTCATGTTTAACTGTTTTCCACTTTTTCTTTGGTCATTTTAGCGTTTTTGGTCAGGGTGAAGGGAGTATCTGCCATCAAACAAGAAGACAGCCGCATGTAACTACGACGGTGTTTGCTAGTTCACCTTACATGCATTAATGTAATAATGTGGTTAGCGTACTCAACGTTAATTACACACGAACAACATGAAGCTACTCACGCAGAGGAGAACGGCTGCTGCTGCCATCATCATCCGTCATCATTTCTGCTACGCTGACAGGGCTAGGGGCCAGGACTCTACTCTTCGGGTTTTGGGGGGATGTTGCTAACTCCGGGTCCGATAACAGGCACCACACCTGCAGTAGATGTGCACGGTGTGAGGTCTCGCAGCAAGCTATCAAACACGGCGCATTTCTCGGCTTTAAAAAAAACGCTATGTGTCGCCAGGTGTTTTATCAGATTTGAGGTGTTACCTCCTTTGACAGTATCACAGTATCAACTTGTTGCAGGCTGCTGAGTTTGCATCTTTTGCTGTGAAGTACAGCCAGACTTTTGATCGCTTTGCCTTGGGCATTTTTAATCTGTAGCTCTGCTCTAAAAGAACGTACGTACCTGGACCCGCCTACTATCCTCGGAAACGTAAAATGATTGGCTAGAATTGGCTCAGGAAAAAAAAAAGCACCGAAATAAAGCACCGAAATGTGCGCTGCTTTTCGGTCTGGTTTCTACCGTTTATGTCAGAACACCGGTACCCATCCCTAGTTGTCTGTCCTGTCAATTTTGACTCAGTGCTGTATTTTACAAATGGATATACAGTTATGTGAAAAAGCTTTCAAAGGACTCTTTGCCGTCCTGTGAAAAACAAGTAAATATACCCTTACTGCTTCCAGAGAAATTAAGTAGGTAAGTAGCAGCCGGGCACTGCAAATCAAATGCACTTGATTAACTGACAATCAACAAGTGTAAGCACCAGTATAAAAGCTGAAGGTTTGGTAGTTTTATGGTCTCATGGAATGATGCCCAAGCAAATTCACACAAAAGTCCGACCATATAAAACACAGAGAAAGTGCAAAAAAACAAAAAAACCCAAAAAGAGCTACCTCTCAGACTCTACAGGCCTGACATAGCATGTTAATGTTAAAGTTCATGAAAGTACAATTCGAGAAAGACTCAGAAAGTATGGTTTGTTTGGAAGGATAGTCGGAAGAAAGCCACTACTCCCCAAAAAGAACATGTCAGGTTTGGAAAGGTACATCTGAACAAACCACAAGACTCCTGGAAGAATGCTCCCTTGGACAGACGAGACCAAAATGGGGATGCTTGGTCATAATGCCCAGCACCACGTCTGGAGAAAACCACAAAGCTTATCAGCACAAACATCTCGTACCAACTACCAAGAATGGTGATGGAGAGGTGATGATTTACGCCTGTTTTGCAGGCACAGGACCTAAGCACTCAGCAGTCACTCCTCTGTATACCAAAGTATTCTAGACTCAAATATGAGGCTATCAGTCCGACAGCTAAAGCCTGGCCTAAACTAGGTCATGCAACAGGACTGTTGTCCCACGCTCAGCAGCAAATCTACGTCAGAATGTCTGAAAACAGAAAGACTTAAAGTGTTACAATGGCCCAGTCAAAGTCCAGAGCTCCACCTGACTAAATTGCTGTGATGGGACTGTAAGATAACTCTGTATAGACTAATTCCTGCTAATCTCAATAAAATAAAGCAATTATGTAAAGGAATGTGGGCCAAAATTCCTCCACAATTATAGGAGAGGATGATAAAGTTATAAAGCAAATGATTACTTTAGGTTATTACTCCTAAAATGTCCCCTCCAAGTTATGGGGCATACTTAGATTTTTCCTAGGACTACATAGAATCCTTTGGAACTTCTTTTTTCCACAGTACTGCATATATTATCAAATGAAAGTTACTCCTGTTTGTTTCCCCCTTAATAAGCTATTTTGTGTTCTTTCGTGTTGTTGTATCTGTCTGCTGTAAGGTGAAATGATTGAGAAACAGCCCCTGTTTATCTGTCTCTTTCACCTTAGTCTTTATCTCTCAATCTGTGTTGCTCTCCCAATCTTAACAGGTGCCTATTCTCCCTTTAACACTTCCTATCCTTTCATATGCTCTCAGTTAGGGGTCGAGCCTGGGGCTTTACTTTGACTTCGAGCTTCTCTTTCCTCACAAGAACTTTTGCTTTTTTTTCTGAAGCTCGAGTTTCATTTACTATTCTGACCTAGCTTAGCCCGACATGCTAAATCATATGCTCTGTCTCATTGTGTGTAGGCTTGCTCCTGTCTTATCAGCAAACTGAGTTTCGGGATTCAACCTGCCTTTGTTGTATGTAGACCAACTGAAGGAATAAAGTGGTCATGGCCAAACTGGATATTACGTCCTTTAAAATCGAAGGGCTCTAAAGCAGCTTTTACATCTTATAAAAGTTTCATTATATTGCTCCTAGCTGTCTTTTTGCCTGCGGTAACCTCTGTCCACTTTTTATGTCGTCTGTTCACATTTGGACATTACCCTTGTGGTATTTTGCTATTATTAATGATGGACTGGAATAAGAACCCCCATTAAAATCCATTTTTAATGCCCTGCATGTTAGCTTTGGACAGCCATTGTAAAAATACTTTGTTTAATTGAATGTTACAAAAGGAGAGCTGTGAAAAGGTAAAGGCAAATGGTTGGTTTTCTGGCATATTTGGACAAGCAAACAGCTGATCCCTGTTGAACCCGTGTCTACAGATAAAAGTGATAGCTCTTTTGTTGTAAGTAGTGACACCCCTGGCCTCAGAAGCTGGCATTCACTCTTTTAGCAGAAATAATTTCTGGTAGGTATTTTGCATAATTGTCCAGCAGTCTCTGACACTGGCTTGCTGAAATGTTTGACCATTCTTCATTGCATAATTCTGTCAGATGCAAAATGTTTGAGGGTTTCCTTGCTGTACTGCTTGTTTCAAATCCTCCCACAACATTTCTTTTTCTTCACACGGCAATTGCATAAGCCTCCCTTTTCTTCGTTCTGAGCCATTCCTTAGTGGATTCGTTAGTGTGCTTAGGAGCATAATCCTGTTGAAAGATCCACTTCAGGCTCAAATTCTACTTTAGGACAAATAGTTTCACATTATGGTGATATGATGTAAAATAAAAAGTTGAATCAGTGCTGCATGGTGTCCAGTCCCTGAGGCAGTAAACAAATCTCAAACCAGAACATTTCTACCACAGGTAGTAAAAGGCTTTTCTCCTGAAAAGCTGTCTTTGGTCTGTGCTAAATATGTCTACTATACATATGTGAACTATAACTTTGACTTGTGATGGCTTGTTCCAAATGCCCTGATCTTTACCCCCACCCCCTATTTCTCTACAATGTGCAAAATGTGATTTTAGTGCAAGGACTTACTAAAATATGTGCAAATGCACATGTAAGTACTGTATATAAGCTAAAAATAGAGTTTGTACAATCCTAAAAAGCTTGTAAATCAATATTTAGTATGAGCATCTTTATTCTTCAACACAGCCTGAACTCTTTTAGGCAGCTTTCCTGTTATTTCTTTAAGTAGTCTTCAGGAATAGTTCTCCAGGCTTCTTGAAGGACATTCAAAGCTCTTCTTTGGACATTTCTGCCTTTTCTTCTGTTCTCTGTCAACATGATCCCCTTTTCTGAACTGCCAGTGTATTTGGTTGGCCCAAACCATGGCAGAGCATGGTTTGAGTGAGTGAAAACAAACAGCTGTACACACTCACTGTTGTACCTCCCCCTACATCCTGACGATGATTTGAACCAAAAATGTCAAATTTGGGTTAATGACTTCACCGCCTGTTGCCACTGATTTTCAGTCAAGCTCTTGCATAATTTTCATACCTCAGCCTTTTCTCCCTGTTTCCCTTTCCTTAGTGGCTTTTGACAGCCACCCTTCCACTAAAACAATTTCTGTGGAGTTTTCAGTGAACAGATGGATTAGAGGCCAGATTTATCTCTCAGGTCCCGGTTAAGGTCTTTGCTGCATTTTTCTTATTTCTTAAGAACATGACTTTCAGGATACTGTTCATCTGCTCATCTGTTCTAGGCCTGGCACTTTTTCTTTTGTCCTTCAATTGCCCAGTGTCCTCAGATGTTTTAAGGGCACAGGGTTTCATGCTAATAGCTCTTTGAGAATCACCTTGTCCCAAAAATACTATATTATGCCTGTCAAATATTCGACATTTTTCATACATTCAACTAAATAAATGGGAATTGTGTGTTTTTGTGACATGCTGCTAATAACAATGTGCCTAAAGCTACAATTTAAAGTTATTTTTCTGCTAGGGTGTCTGTTATGTGTAGAAGCAACACTGGTTCGTCCCTTCAGTTAGGTGCCTTTTGAATGCTTTAACGATTTATAGGTCACCGTTTATGAAGAAAACATTCCTCTGAAAATGGTGAGGTACAAAGACTGGACTGAAAAAAAGTGATGTCCAAAGGAAAACTTTGAAAGACTTTAAAAGAACTATTGCTCAAGATCACTTTACAAGAAAAATGAAATGAAGCTCCTCTTTCCTGCCTTCTCATCTGGAATCATCTGAAGACCCTCCTTTAAAGAGTATAAAATGTTTACTTGCTGTAACAATTTCCACATGATGTGAACTTCTACTTCTTCACATGACTGTAGCTCTGACTTCCAGCATCGAATGTATTTGATTGGTCTGTACTATTTATGGCATGTAGAAGATGTGCAACGGTGAACCCCTATTTATCCAACACAGCCACGAGAAAAGCAGAGGTGTGCATCGCCAGCCAATATTTTTTAACTTCCATAAACAAACATTTACACATTGCTTAAACCACATTTGACCATGACACCTTTTTCTAAATAACCCCCTCGAGCAACCAAGTCATCAAATCAGCCTAAAACATCTGCTTCAGCTGGCTGCCAAACGGTGCGTGCTGAGGTGAATGCACGCTTGCATGCCCATCTTTTTCATGTAGTCCAGTAGTGTCCTGTCAGAGACGCTACCCTTTCTGGCTCATTTCCTCGCCCAATCCCCACGCCTAGCTGCTTCCTAGGCCTTTAGGTAAGGCAGCAGCCTGCCAAGCCACCCCAGGGTCACACATGGTCATGGCTAATGTGACAAAGCCAGCTGCTCATTGCTGCCCGACCAGCCTCTCACCAGCTGTGATTGGATGTCAGGGGTCGCCCAGCTGGCCCGCGGGGGACCCAGGTCGGATCAGCCATGTCCTCTACACAGATAAGTGAGCTGAACTGTGCTGCTAACTTTAAATAAGCCCCTGTACAAAACCAGAACATGAGAATTTGATTTTATTAGTTGAATACAGGAAAGTTTATTTGTGTGCCACATGAAAGCATATCAGAGAAGAAAATATGGTAAGGAGTGGAGACTGAAAGACAACGGCAGCTTTGGAAGAGGACCAAAAGAAAAAAGCAAAGTGAAGAGAGAGATAACCTTCTGACAGTTGGAACAAGTTTTCTTTCAAAGTAGATGTCTCCTATTAATATCTCATAATTTCATGTCAATTGTTTTCCCTTTTCAGTGTGTTGGTGAATCGGTGACATTATGGACTTTCTCATCTTTTCTAATTGTCTTATTTATTTTAATCTTATATATTTCTTTGGTCTCATTGTAAAACAGTAAATATAGTCTGTAGTAATGGTAGTCCATGCTGCATCTAACCTAGAGCGAGAGGCACTCGTTGGCTGATTCCAGTTTCCCTTTTTTGTAAAGTCTAACCTCATGTAATTATTAAATTGGTTTAACAATATGTATAAATATATATATATATATATATATATATATATATATATATATATATATATATATATATATATATATATATATATATATATATATATATATATATATATATATATATATATATATATATATATATATATATATATATATATATATATATATATATATATATATATATATATATATATATATATATATATATATATAAAAGATTTAGTATTTACTTTGACAGTTTTTCTAAATTAGGTTAAAGAAGCGTCTATGCCTCTCATTCAAACAAATCTTGAAATCCAGCTGAACAGTTGGCAGTGTCACATATGCAATGCTGTAATTACACTTTCAAAAATCCTACTTGGTTGTGGTGCTTCTACGCTGTGTTGAGCTCCTAGCTTAAACACAACAAAACATAGCTGTAGCTTCTGTGTCTGAGAAGTGAAGCCAATATGAGTTTCCCAGTAGAATTCTGTTGGAATGTTCTAGATTCCCAAGAATTCTGAAAGAACTCTGAACTAAAAACACCTATACACCCAAATATAGCTTTGCAAAAACTACCGTGAAGCATCAATGTAAGTAAGTTTTAATTTAAAGCTCACAAGTAGCTCTTTTAAACCATGTATGATCAAGATTTGTACATTTGTACATTTCATCATCTATTTTTTTTATTATCTCTTTATTCCTTCTCCTCCAGCACTGCTCTTCTCTTCCCTCATTTTCACCTCATCCTTTTCCTGCTCACTTCAAGCCTCATTTTCTAAACTGAAGTCAGGGCTCTAACTAGGGCTGCCACGATTAGTTGACTAGTCACGATTACGTCGACTATCAAAATCGTTGACAACTAATTAAGTAGTCAACGTGTCGTTTGAAGCTTTATAAGATCCTGAAAGACGCAGGAATAAGTAGTAGGATTTCAGAGTGTAATAACGGACTGAAACAGAAGATGGCAGCACTGCATGTACAAGGATGCCAGCTGTATGGGCAGAAATCTGTGCCATCAGAAACTGAATTTGAATAAGTTAAATTTGAATTTGAATTTATGGTTTGAAAATGAATTGATTTGCTTTGAAACTGCATTTTATCCTTTAAAAATTCAGCTCTCGAATAATTTCACATTCACGTCTCACCATTCAATTTCAGTTCCAAAATTCAGTTTTTTGGGACTTACATCCGGTTCCGGTTCAAGCGCAGATTAATAGAACTACAGACTGATAGCGTTACTGACGGAATCGACAGCGTCTTGAGCTGAATTAAGACTTCAGAAGTCATTCGTCATGTCGAATGACCAGCGGATAAACTCTCAGGTTGGTAATAAATGTATTACATGTATAAGAACAAGCGTCATGTTAACAATTGATAGCCGTACAGTAACCTTTATGCTTATTGTAGCTGCTAGCTAAAAACGCTAATTTAGCGTAGTTTGCCCTGGATTCAGCTTTGACAAACAAATATGATCGACTGTTTCTAGTAGAATTCCAAAGTTGTCATCTTGTACCCTGTCAGAGCCCTGTATGCTTGCAGAGACCCCTACAGTAAGGAAACATGCAAAACAGTGTCCAAACCTTTGTATTTTAGCTTTATTTATGTCTTACACAGCATCCCAACTCTTTAGCTAACTTAATAACTTTAGCTAAAGTGAATAGTTAGTCTTATTCATTAGTGCAGCGTTACTGGATCACCTCTGTTTGAAGTGATATAATATGATATACAACTATCACTGTGTTTAACTACCATAATAATTCTTAGCGTACTGAGTGCATGCTTATTAGTTGTTTTTTTTAAAAACATACTGCTCCATTGCTATGTTTGACAGGCTGAAGTTGTCGGGTCACCTCCTAAATCGACCATCTTTTACAGGTGTTTTGTGCCAGAAATGGAGTGTCCACTGAAGACTGAAGATACTGAATCTCTACGCCTTGCCATTGATCCCTCCTGTGCCTTCATCTAGACAAGAGACATTAACTTAACCACTCTCACATGCTCTGTACCTACAGTTAAGCCCAAAATTATTCATACCCCTGGCAAATTTTGACTTAAAGTTACTTTTATTCAACTAGCAAGTTATTTTTTGACTGGAAATGACACAGGCGTCTCACAAAAGATAATAAGATGATGTACAAGACGCATAATTGTGGAAAAAAAATATTTCTCAGCTTTTATTTACATTTGAGCAAAAAGTATCATGTCCAGAATTATTCATACCCTTTACAAACTGTCACAGTCTCTGGGAAAATCCAAAGTTCCATACCATTCCAAATAGTCAAAAAGCTGTTCTAAAGCATCCTAATTACCCTGATTAATTGGAAATAGCTGTTTTGATCAACTCAACAGGTGAAAAACAGCAGCTCTCTGCAGGTGGTCTGTGGACAGTCATGGCTAAGACAAAGGAACTCAGTGAGGACCTGCAGCTGTGCATTGTGGCTGCTCACAAGTGAGGAATGGGCTACAAGGCCATATCCAAATGTTTTCAAGTTCCAGTGGCCACAGTGCAAAGTATTATTAAAAATACAAGATGTTCCGCACTGTGGAAAATCTCAGAGGACGTTGTCGGAAGCCAAAAGTGACACCTGTGCTGGCCAGGAGAATAGTGAGAGAGGTGAAAAAGAATCCAAGGATCACCACCAAGGCCATTCTGGTGAATCTGGGCTCTGCTGGTGGCAATGTCTCAAGGCAGACAGTCCAACAGACACTGTTGGGTTCCACGGATGCAGACCAAGGAAAACGCCACTTCTCCAGGCACTTCTAAGGCATGCAAAAGCTCATTTGGCCTTTGCAAATGCTCATCTGGACAAAGAAGAAGGTTTCTGGTCTTCAGTGTTATGGTCAGATGAAACAAAAATTGAATTATTTGGTCACAATGATGTTGGCATCATTGTGATCATTTGGCATAAAATGGAGAAGCCTTCAACCCAAAGAACACCATCCCCACTGTCAAACATGGTGGTGGGAACCTAATGCTTTGGGGGTGTTTTTAGCCAATGGACCATGGAACCTAATCACAGTAAACAGCACCATGAAAAAAGAGCAATACATGAAGATTCTCAACAACAACATCAGGCAGTCTGCAGAAAAACTTGGCCTTGGGAACCAGTGGACATTTTAGCACGACAATGACCCAAAACATACAGCAAACGTGGTGAAGAAATGGTTAGCAGACAACAACATTAACGTTTTGCAGTGGCCTAGCCAGAGTCCTGACTTGAATCCAATTGAGAATCTGTGGAGGGAGCTAAAGATCAGGGTGATGGCAAGAAGACCCTCCAACCTGAAAGATTTGGAGCTCATTGCTAAAGATGAATGGGCAAAAATGCCTGTGGAGACATGCAAAAGCTGGTCTGCAATTATAGGAAGCGTTTGATTGCTGTAATAGCCAATAAAGGCTTTTTTTTCTATTGATTATTGAGAAGGGTATGAATAATTCTGGACATGATACTTTTTGCTAAAATATAAATAAAACCTGAGAAATATTTTTTTCCACAATGATGCCTCTTGTACATCATCTTATTATCTTTGGGGAGACACCTGTGTCATTTCTACTCAAAAAAGAACTTGCATATTGAACAAAAGTAACTTTAAGTCAATATTTGGCAGGGGTATGAATAATTATGGGCTTAACTGTACATCACCTTCCCTGACAGTCGTAGCTTGGCTCATCTGAGGGTGAAATTATAAGAATGTGTTATTTTGCAAAGTGCTCTCTAGGGTTCCTAAATAAAATATGGCATTGAGGTCATTTCTTTTGAATTAATCCCTTCTTCTGAAATATAAGAACCTCTCCTGGTTTAAATGGCACTTTCTGTTCCTTACTTCCTGTTCCACTCCCAAACCCAAATAGATGCTGACAAGCTGACACAGTAATATGGAAGAGGGAGAGAAGCTGGAAAGGACTACTACAAATAAACCCAATGCCTAACAATGAAAAATGTAAAATAAGAACAATAATAATAATAAAGATAAAAGATGAAGTAACAAGTTTTTTGTTTTTTTGTTTATTCCAAATGATCATCCAGATGTCTGTGACATGTGATGACAAACACCATAATGGAAGGCCTTTGTCATCACATGCTTAAACTCATCATATATTTTTGCATATGCTGAACAGGCAGTCAGACATGCTGTAACTGTGGGGTAGAAAACTGCATGAACACCATACAGCAGGGGTCTCAAACTCCAGTCCTCGAGGGCATGGAAAAGTTGCATGACACCAGCCCTCGAGGACTGGAGTTTGAGACCCCTGTCATATTCCATATGACAGGTGTGGTTGAACTTCATGAAGACTCTGAAGTTTCTCTTCTCTTCTGGCAGGACAGGAATGTGGCCTTGTCCTGTGAGCCACCGTAAGGATGTACTTAGAGTAGAACTGGACTGTCACCGGCCTCAGGCTCTTCACCTTTTCAAAGACAAAGCAGTCATTTAGATAAAATATTAGATATTGTTTACCTGTAAATGCACAAAGAGAATTTAGAAATGTAATTATTGTCAAGAGTGAACAAGCACTGATAGTGTAATTTACAGCTGTGGCCAAACGTTTAGAGAATGAGAAGTGTTGTTTGTTTATTTATAAAGTTTGCTGTTTCAGTGATGGTTATATATATTATTATATTGCTTCAAACAGAGGTGATCCAGTAACGCTGCACTAATGAATTAGACTAACTATTCACTTTAGCTAAAGTTATTAAGTTAGCTAAAGAGTTGGGATGCTGTGTAACACATAAATAAAGCTCAAATACAAAGGTTTGGACAGCGTTTTGCATGTTTCCCTACTGTAGGGGTCTCTGCAAGCATACAGGGCTCTGACAGGGTACAAGATGACAACTTTGGATTTCTACTAGAAACAGTCGATCATATTTGTTTGTCAAAGCTGAATCCAGGGCAAACTACGCTAAATTAGCGTTTTTAGCTAGCAGATACAATAAGCATAAAGGTTACTGTACGGCGATCATTTGTTAACATGACGCTTGTTCTTATACATGTAATACATTTATTACCAACCTGAGAGTTTATCCGCTGGTCATTCGACATGACGAATGACTTCTGAAGTCTTAATTCAGCTCCAGACGCTGTAGATTCCCGTCAGTAACGCTATCAGTCTGTAGTTCTATTAATCTGCGCTTGAACCGGAACCGGATGTAAGTCCCAAAAAACTGAATTTTGGAACTGAAATTGAATTGTAGAACTGAAACTGAATGGTGAGAAGTGAATGTGAAATTATTCGAGAGCTGAATTTTTAAAGGATAAAATGCAGTTTCAAAGCAAATCAATTCATTTTCAAACCATAAATTCAATTTCAAATTAGACTAATTCAAATTCAGTTTTCAAAAGCTTTCATTCAAGTTACAATTCAGATTCAATCCGGGTAATTCAAATTCAAATTTAACTTATTCAAATTCAGTTTCTGATGGCACAGATACAGCTGCCCTTAAACCCCGAAGAAGAAGCAGTCTCCGGTATCGTAGCTGTGCATTTGTAGGTCGATTACATTACAGCAACCCGACAAAGACTGTCCAGATTCAAAGACGCTTCCAAATGCGGCCGACAAATGCGTCCTTCATTTCCCCTGATTTTCCCCTGATGCTAAAACAGTAAATGAGAGCAGGTAAATGGATTCCACACAAAGACGTAATACAAAGTGCGAGCCTGACGGCACGTACACGGACACGCCGTCAGGGCTGAAATTCGACAGCTCACAGATTCTGAAGCTGCAGGTTTTGTCACTCTCCAACCAAAATTGACTGAACCAGCAGCAAAAGGAGATCAAAAACTACGCTTCACATTTGATAAACATCGTCATTAATTCGCTCTTACTTTTGCTGTTTTCCTTCCACCATGATAAAATCACACTTCCTGCACAGCTCTTTCTCTCTCTCAGTGTACTTCAAGAACAGTTTCCCATCTCAAATCTCTGTTTTCTGCATTATTCGCTTGCTTATTATGCACCAGTCTACCGTTGTGTACAGCGCTGTCGACTGCTTTTTTTTTTTAATGACTTTTGACAAGAAAGCCTAATTTCTGCTGTTTAATACCGAAGAAATTTAAACTTTTTAAAATTATGCCAATTTGCAAAAACCTCTGTAACTTCGCTCTGCTTCACTTCAGCAGCATCAGGTAATGTTCATATGTTGAGTCATGGTTTTCTTCCGTTTTCACCCATTTCCAAACAATGAGCAGAAGCATAGTGAAACCACAGTAGACCATATATTTGTTTATATGTGTTTAAGAATGAACTGGGTGTGTTGGTCAAAGACAGTCAATTCCACTACTACTTGTTTCTTGCCTGAAATCCAAACAGCAGAGGGTGTAACACTGTGGCTCGTGGTGCTGTGGTGTCCCTAACACCTGGAAGTCCTTCTGCAGAGCACAACATGTGGCTGCTCTGACAGATATTCAGATATTCAGTCAAAGCTCTTTAGATATTGCATTTTGTTTCATATCTTGCATTGATAAACATGTTTAGATGACATATTGCTACCAAGAGAAACAATCACAGTTGTTGTGGTCTGCGTTGCAGCAGCCTGTAATTACATTTCTGGAGAGGTGCAGGTCAAGCTAAGGGGCAGGCTAATTGGATATATCCAGGGCTGATTAGGTGTTCACCAGTCATAGTTGGTCAGCTGAAACGCATCAAATTCTTAATCCATGGAGAGGCGGTGAATTATTATTACACTGCAAATAATAATTCAAGACACATTTGTTTCTCTAGGCACAATTCTGATATTAGCGTTTAGAGTTGCTAGCTGTGGATGCTGAAGAGTTTTTGGTCCACTTAAAGTCCTGATATATTACCCCATTTAAACTCTAAATGAACACTATTAGGTTACCTTCTTTCAGTGCTAAATTAAGTCTGATTGGTGTCCAATTAAACACCAGCTCAGAGTTTAATGTGATATGGTACAGTGCACAGGGATAAGGGGGAGGGGGGATTGAATTTGGTCATCTTCATTTGGAGAAAGCTTCATTGAATACTTAATAATACCTGTAATTACCCTATAGATCTTTGTGCTAGTTAACTCTAACCTTATGACCCACTAGTTTCACTTTGTCTCCTGGAAAACTTGCAGATCTGGAAATTGTCTTCGTCAGGATTCCCCATCGGGCGCTGACAATCAGTATAGAAAACAATAGTCAGACAAACAACCCCAGCTGCCTTGGATGCCACTCTCAAAACAATCAGCCGCAACAAAAGCAAGAGAAAGGCCCCTCACCGGCACTAATTGTTAATAAGGGGTTTTGGCATAATTGATTTTTCTTTCATTCAGTTCCCAATTTGCTCCTGTTGCGATGGCGTTTGTATCCCCCGGGTGCAATCTAACATTTCTGTTTGGACTCACAAATGCTTTTGCAACAAACAGCCCTGAGGAAGAGGAAGAGGACAGGGGAGTGAGGCGGGAGCATGAAGTTGCTTCTGAACCTAGCCAGATGCATTTCATATGGAAATGTCAGGATGCCTCGGAGAGTTGTAGACTCTTGGTGGGACCGTGGTGCAGTCTTATGTTGCAGTGAGCGTGGCAGAATCAGCACGGATTCAGCCGTTCTTCTGTACTTCCAAATTAAAACGCCACTACAGGTTGTTACTTTAAATTAGGTTAGGATTAGTTGGCGACAGCGTTCGATATCAGCCGCCTGGGGTTGTTGCAAGTCTTAAAAGCCCATGATACGCATAATATGTGGTTATCAGCTCCTTGTTCTAATATTTTATCTTAATGGTGTGCAGCGGGAAATTGCGGTTTTGCATTAATGAGCTTCTACAAACACAGACGTGGAATGCTGTGAAATAATTGAATACAAAGGCACATTTACAGGCAGTAAGGGAAACAAAAGTCACATTACATGGCAACTTCCTCATTTAGATGAAAGATTTCATATCCTTTGAGGTTCACTCACGTCCACTTTTGACCCACTCACAATCAAATGAGACGTGTACCCTTTAATGCTAATTAGCTGAATTGGGATTTTTTTGCCCTCCGTCTTGGAAAAGAGGGTTTTAGAAGAAAGGATTTTTTTTATTTTATGTTATTTTCCTTCGGTAAGAAAAGTCTGAAAAAGGCAGCAGCAAGGGTTTTCCTAAGGGTATAAAAGTAAGCCGGATTCTTCTTTAAACCTGTGTTGAATTTGCTTCAATTCTTTGATAGCGCTATGGCAGATAAGGCTCTGCAAGTTATCTTTGTGCTGCCACACATAAACAAGCACGGCTATACTATCTACCCTTGCTTTAGTTTATCTCGTATCACATGAAAGCGTTACTGTAAAAATAAATAAACGAATTATTGCTCCAATCTGTTATTTTTCCCATGATCTGAGCTATACGTATCCATCTTCGACTGTATCCCTCACATCTGTTAATTGAAAATACCATTAAAGAGATATACTGTGTATCAGAGAAGAGAAAGGAGGGTTATCTGTGTTACTATGATACATAAAAGTGCTCCAATATATATGTTTCCCCCACAGCTGCAAGAGGTCTGTGGCTTTTAGTGATTTCCTTTCTGTCAGCTGAAACTCTCTTAAATCACGCTCCATGCTGGAGGCAGTGTACTGCGGTGAAAGCATACTGAAGCACAGTATGAGGTTTTGAAATATATGATTAACCTATGGATAAATTTGACTTATGATGCTACGTAGGCAGCGCTTGAATCGTTTGGTGAGTTATTCATCTGAATCGTGCTCTGTAATTACAATAAACGCTAATTACTATTGCAATTATCACACTATCAGATAATTTGATTGAGTCCTCAAATAAATAGGACTGTTCGCGGTGTCATAAATTAAATGAGTGCTTTGTATTGGTGGACCACTTTTGATTTCTACAGTAATTATTCTGCCCTGGGTCATGTCATATGGGATACAGTGTTGTGAATAACTATTTACCCCCCTTCCTGATGTCTTAGGGTTTTTTTTTGCATAATTGTCACATTTGCGTGTTTCAGATAATCAAATAAATTTTAATATTAGACAAAGATTAACAGAGTAAATACAAAATGCAGCTTATAAATGATGGTTTTGTTTATTAAGGGCAAAAAATAACCAAACCTACCTGGCCCTGTGTAAAAAACTAATAAAAAGCCATTTCTAAGGTTTTGAGACTCCGTAAACTCAGTAAACCACGGTGAGAGCAATTATCCACAAATGGAGAAAACTTGAAAGAGTGGCCCACCAAAATTACTCACAGAGCGCACTGACTCATCAGGAGGTCAAGAAAGAACCCAGAACAATATCTAAAGAACTGCAGGCCACACTTGCCTCAGTTAAGATCAGAGTTCATGATTCAACAATAAGAAAGAGCCTGGAGAAAAATGGCATCCACTGGATAGTTCCAAGGAGAAAACCACTGCAGACTAAATAATATATCTTGATTTTGGAGTTTTTCCCAAGACTTTATGGAAAATATTCTGTTGACTGATGAGACAAAAGTTGGACTTTCTGGAAGGTTTCAGTCCAGTTACATCAACATAAAACTACCACAGCTTTCCATAGAAACAACATGATAGCAACAGTCAAACATGGTGGTGGTAGTGTGATGTCTTTGCTGTTCCAGGATCTGGACGACTTGCAGTCATTTGTTGAACCCCAAATTCTGCTCTCTGCCAGAAAATCCTGAAGGAGAATGTCCTGTCATTAGTTTGTGCACTGAAGTTCAAGAGTACTTGGGTTCTGCATCAAGACAATGATCCAAAACACACCAACAAGTTCATCTCTGAAAGGCTCAAAAAAACAAAATGAAGGTTTTGAAGTGGCCCAGTTAAATCAGATTGAGATGCACTCCCTGCAGTGCTTTTGTTGATCACTGTAAGCCCTGTCTTCCTTTTTTGTTTGTTTAGCAGCCTTCTTGTCTGATATATGATGGATATATAAGTAGCTATGACCAGCAAAGGGGGTCATGAAGTTATAATAATGTGAACTGGCACATAAGTTTATTACTGGCAAGTTTATTTATATAGCACAATTCAACAACAAGGTGATTCAAAGTGCTTTACAGAGACATTAAAAACAAAAACAAATAAAAAGCATGATTTAAATTTGATTAAAACAAGCAAACAAACAAACAAACAAACAAACAAACAAAACAGTATATAAAATCAAATATCAAAACAGTAGATAAAATCAGAACAGTAGATAAAATCAGTAGTTAAAAAGTAGGTTTTGAAATTTAAACTTAAGTGTGGATTTGGTGCTTTATTCAAATGCAGCTGAGAATAGGTGAGTCTTCAACCTGGATTTAAATAAACTGAGTGTTTCAGCTGATCTGAGGCTTTCTGTGAGTTTGTTCCAGATATAAGGAGCATAAAAGCTGAATGCAGCTTCTCTGTGTCTGGTTCTGACTCTGGGGACTGATAACAGACCGGATCCAGATGACCTGAGGGATCTGGAAGGTTCATACTGGGTCAGGAGGTCACTGATGTATTTTGGTCCTAAACCATTCAGAGCTTTATAGACCAGCATCAGAACTTTAAAGTCTATCCTCTGACGGACAGGCAGCCAGTGTAAAGACCTCAGAGCTGGACTGATGTGGTCCACTTTTTTGGTCTTAATGAGGACTCGAGCAGCAGAGTTCTGAATAAGCTGTAGTTGTCTGACTGATTTTTTAGGTAGACCTGTAAAGATGCTGTTACAGTAATCAAGCCTACTAAAGATGAATGCATGGACTAGTTTTTCCAGGTCCTGTTGAGACATCAGATCTTTTATCCTTGAAATATTCTTGAGGTGATAGTAAGCTGATTTTGTTATTGTCTTAATGTGTTTTTCTAAGTTTAGGTCTGCATCCATCACTACACCCAAATTTCTCACCTGGTTGGTGGTTTTTAGGTGTATAGATTGAAGTTCTCTGGTGACCTGTAATCGTTTTTCTTTTGCACCAAAGACTATTACCTCAGTTTTATTTTTGTTTAGCTGGAGAAAATTGTGGCACAACCAGTCATTAATTTCCTCACTGCATTTACCAAGAGCCTGTACAGGGCCTCGGTCTCCTGGTGACATTGTGATATATATTTGTGTGTCATCTGCGTAGCTATGATAGTTTATTTTGTTGTTCTTTATAATCTGATTTCATATGATGTTTATCTAAACTTAAAAAAAATAAAAAAGGAAAATGCTTAATTTTGTTATTTTGAGGGAAGCAGTCATGTGTAGAAGATTATCACATTTGTATAAATTTTTAATTTTACATATAATAATTTTGTCCAGAATTACTGGACCAGTGTAGGTGGGTTTTTTGGTAAAAAATTACACTTGTTTGTTTGCACTTCTTTGGTTTGGGTTACAAAGCCACATGTACTGAGGCTGTTACTGAGTGAGGGATGCTACCCATATACATCCACTGGTCACTTTATTAGGTATAGCTTCCTAGCACTCCCTTTTTGTCTTGAGAACTGTCTTAGTTCTTCATAGCTTAGATTCAAAAACGTCCTGAAAACATTCCTTATTGATGCTGGTCCATAATGCATTATGCAGCTACTGCACATTTGTCAGCTGAATTTCCAGTTCTACCACATCCCAAAGGTGTTTTGCTGGAGATCTGTAGACTGTGGAGATTATTTGAGTACAGGGAAGGAATTGTCATATTCAAGAAACCAATCTGAGATTATTTGAGCTTTGTGACATGGTGCTGGAAGCAGCCATAAGAAGATGGGTACACTGTGGTAATAAAGGGATAGACATCGTCAGCAACAATACTCAGGTAGGCTATAGTGTTTAAATGATGCTCCGTTAGGATGATCAAAACTACAAAAGATAGTTACATGACCACCACCAGACTGAACCATTGATATGGGCCAGGATCCATGCTTTCATATTGTTTGCATCAATTTCTTGCCCTGTCATTCTAATGTCACAGCAGGCAGAGAGAAGCAGAAACACATCCTGGAAGATGTTTTAATGTGCATACGTGCAGCTGTTGTATTGCTTTCAGTCCCTTTTCAACTCTCTGCTGAGAATTTCAGGTCTAATTCAAGCCGTAAATCTACAAAAGAATCGCTGAATCCCTGTATGGCAAAGTACATTGTGCATCTGCAGAAAGAACTTAAGTAGGGCTGCAGTGAACACAGGGGAGCACAAAATGTTTCCAATAATGAATGTGTTTTGGAGAAATCAAAGTCGGGTCAAAGAGCAACTGATTTCTCTTTTTCTGCGGCAAGCTTTTTGCAAATTAATGAATAATCATAACAATGAGTGCAAATCTACCTCTCTCTAACTCTGAAAATAAAAGATTACCATTAAAAAGATGTATTTTTCATGTGCCGATCTCCCGGGAGCTCGTTACTTGCTCACACCCTGTAAGATGGAGGTCAACAGCCAGTTTTGGAAAACGGCGCACCCTGTGGTGAGCTTATTCTTGCCAAAGCTCTCTGCCACTTCATTTCTTGTCCTCTTGCTATACTTTTGTTTTTTTAACCAATTGCCAATTGTAATAAACAACACAAAAGTCTCACTAGTGAAAACGTATCACTGTTACCAGTTAGTTGGCGACACTTTTTGTTTCATCGTTTGCATTTAAAGAGATAATTAACTGATAAGATTAATCCAAAAAGTACATAATTTCATGGGAAAAATTACACACAATCGTGCACAAGAGCATTGAAAAAATATATATACAAATGTTCAGAGAATGAAGAGAATATACAACCTCTGTCTTTTTAAGGTTTTTACATATCAGGACAGAATAAACCATTTTCCAGGTTTAAATACAACCTTGGATGAACAGCAACATATGAAATATAACACTGTCTTTATTTACTGAACAAGCATTAAGCTGAAATGCAGAAGCATAGTGTGCAAAACTCAAATGGTGTACAACCCAAAATGTAATACTGTGTAAAACCACTTTTAGAAGCAGTAGCTTGTAGTAATTGTGATTGTGCTTGGGATCATTGTTCTGCTGGATGACTCAAAGCTTTAGCAGTCATGTAAGCAGCAGGTGGCCTCATATTTGACTCTAGAATACTTTGGTATATAAAGGCACTTTGGTAAACATGGTCAACTCAGTGACTGCAGGGTTACCAGGTCATGTGGCTGCAAAACAAGCCCAAATCATGACCCCTCCACCACCATGCTTAACAGTACAGGGAGTGCAGAATCATTAGGCAAGTTGTATTTTTGAGGAATAATTTTATTATTGAACAACAACCATGTTCTCAATGAACCCAAAAACTCATTAATATCAAAGCTGAATGTTTTTGGAAGTAGTTTTTAGTTTGTTTTAGTTTTAGCTATTTTAGGGGATATCTGTGTGTGCAGGTGACTATTACTGTGCATAATTATTAGGCAACTTAACAAAAACAAATATATACCCATTTCAATTATTTATTTTACCAGTGAAACCAATATAACATCTCCACATTCACAAATATACATTTCTGACATTCAAAAACAAAACAAAACAAATCAGCGACCAATATAGCCACCTTTCTTTGCAAGGACACTCAAAAGCCTGCCATCCATGGATTCTGTCAGTGTTTTGATCTGTTCACCATCAACATTGCGTGCAGCAGCAACCACAGCCTCCCAGACACTGTTCAGAGAGGTGTACTGTTTTCCCTCCTTGTAAATCTCACATTTGATGATGGACCACAGGTTCTCAATGGGGTTCAGATCAGGTGAACAAGGAGGCCATGTCATTAGTTTTTCTTCTTTTATACCCTTTCTTGCCAGCCACGCTGTGGAGTACTTGGACGCTGCGTGTGATGGAGCATTGTCCTGCATGAAAATCATGTTTTTCTTGAAGGATGCAGACTTCTTCCTGTACCGCTGCTTGAAGAAGGTGTCTTCCAGAAACTGGCAGTAGGACTGGGAGTTGAGCTTGACTCCATCCTCAACCCGAAAAGGCCCCACAAGCTCATCTTTGATGATACCAGCCCAAACCAGTACTCCACCTCCACCTTGCTGGCGTCTGAGTCGGACTGGAGCTCTCTGCCCTTTACCAATCCAGCCACGGGCCCATCCATCTGGCCCATCAAGACTCACTCTCATTTCATCAGTCCATAAAACCTTAGAAAAATCAATCTTGAGATATTTCTTGGCCCAGTCTTGACGTTTCAGCTTGTGTGTCTTGTTCAGTGGTGGTCGCCTTTCAGCCTTTCTTACCTCGGCCATGTCTCTGAGTATTGCACACCTTGTGCTTTTGGGCACTCAGTGATGTTGCAGCTCTGAAATATGGCCAAACTGGTGGCAAGTGGCATCTTGGCAGCTGCACGCTTGACTTTTCTCAGTTCATGGGCAGTTATTTTGCACCTTGGTTTTTCCACACGCTTCTTGCGACCCTGTTGACTATTTTGAATGAAACGCTTGATTGTTCGATGATCACGCTTCAGAAGCTTTGCAATTTTAAGACTGCTGCATCCCTCTTCTTCTTCTTCTTCTTTGTTTTTAACGGCGGTTGGCAACCAACGTAAAAGGAGCATTACCGCCTCCTACTGTTCCGGAGTATGGATCAGACAGTGAGCTTACAATCTGTATCAAAAAAAACCAAAAAACCCCCCCCCAAAAAAACAAAACAAACAAACAAACAAACAAAAAAAAAAACCTCACACTCTTTCATACACACCTATAGCCTTCAAAAACCCCACCAAGTCCCTCACCTGTGCCCTACTACCCTCCAACACACTCTTCAGATTAAATTCCCGATTCCCCGCTCCTCAATCTATTCTGCAGAACTTTTCTCTCACATCATAACCCTTGCACCGCAGTATTACATGCTCTACCGTCTCCTCCTCCTCCTGGCACACCCCACAAAGCCCGTCTCATGTTCTCCTATCATCTGTAGTGTTTTATTTAACGCACAATGTCCCAGTCTAAGCCTGGTAATGACCACCTCTTCTCTCCTATTACCCCATACAACCTACACCCTGCCACCTCCTTCTTAAAATGATACAAGTGCCTGCCCTTACTCCCTGAATCCCACCGCTCCTGCCACTCCTGAACAACCTGCCTCCAAACAATACCCTTTGCTTCAGATCCGCTGCTTTTAATTTCCATCTCAGTCCTATGTTTAGTCAATGCTCCTTTTGCCAACCTATCCACCTTTTCATTTCCACTGATTCCTACATGAGCTGGCACCCAAAGAAAGTGAATATTGCCACCACAACACCTTATTCTGCTTATAGTCTCCAGAATAGTAAACAGCATACCCTGCCTTGTCTTCGAACAAAATGATTGTAGACTTGAAAGAACAGCTGCTGAGTCAGAACATACTACTACCTGCCTGAGTTTTGAACACTCTATCCATTTCAATGCTACCAAAATTGCTACCATTTCAACTGTGTACACTGAAAGGCCATCCGAAGTGAGTCTGTTTATTTCAATATTTTTGGATGGAACTGCTATTCCAAACCCTGTAATCCCAGTATCTGGACTTTTAGCACCATCCGTGAACACATGAACATACCCAGGGTATTCATTCGAGCTGTGAAAATGAAATGCTGACACAAGATCGACTTTTCCTTTCAATTTCCTCTTCAGATCCAGCAAGTACCAGTCCACAGGAGCGGTCTCCAATAACCATGGAGGAACCACAGGGAACACAACTGCAGGACATATTTTAAGTTCATACACATGACACTCCTTAGCCCACTGATTCCCCACCTTTCCAAAATGATCCTTCTGACTTTTTCCATACTCCCAGCACTCCAAAAGTACCTCCTTTGTAGGATGTGCGTCACCATGACCACCAAGATGAACCCAGTAATTCACTGATACTTGCTTCCTCCTAAGATCCAGGGGCATTTCTCCCATCTCCACCTGTAGGGCACTGACTGGAGACGTTTTAAAAGCTCCACAGCACACTCTAAGGGCTTCCGATTGCAAAACATCCAAACGTCCCAACACAGAACGAGCTGCTGAACCATATGCCACACACCCATAATCGAAGACAGATCTAATCAATGCCTGGTAAAGTCTTTTTCAAAGCAGAAGAGCTTGCTCCCCAACCCCTCCCAGCTACACACCTCATAACATTAACAACTTTTTACATTTGGTTTCAATCCGGTCAATATGCTCCTCCATGTCAGTCTTGAATCAAACACAACACCTAAGTACTTAAAAGAGCTCACTTTCCCAATTTCCTCGTCATACAGTTTCAATGTCAAAGTCTCACTCACTTTTCTTTTGGTAAAGAACATCATTTTTGTTTTTTCCACCGAAAACCTGAATCCCCAGTCAAATCCCCACTCAACCACCATATTTACAGCCTCCTGAACCTTGCCCACTAGGTGCTCAATATTTCTTCCTTTTTTCCATAACACACCATCATCAGCGAACAAAGACCTCCCAATACCCTCAGGAACATCAGAAAAACATCATTGATCATTATAACAAAAAGCAGGGGACTAATCGCACTGCCCTGTGGCGTCCCCATTCACAACCGTGCACTGACTAGAAATTGTAGACCCAATTCGCACTTGGATCTTCCTACCAGATAAAAAGTCTTGGATCCAATTAAATGTCCTGCCACCAATACCCAACTTATGCAACTTGATTAAAAGCCCATCCCTCCACAACATATCATATGCCTTTTCTATGTCAAAAAACACTGCCAAAACAGATTCTTTATTGGCCTGCGCTTTCCTAACAACATTCTCAAGTCTAATAATAGCATCAGTCGTGTTCCGAGCTGTCCTGAAACCACTTTGGTAATTGGCTAAAGCCCCTTTTCTTTCCAGTTCAAAGGACAGTCTTGCCATTATCATACGTTCCATTAACTTGCACACATTTGATGTAAGAGCGATTGGTCTGTAGCTATCTGGTTTAGATGGATCCTTCCCGGGTTTTCTTATTGGCACAATAACAGCCTCCTTCCAAGTACTTGGGAGCTCACCCTTAATCCAAACTGTGTTAACCAAGCACAGCAGTTTATTAAGCGCTTTCGTACCAAGGTGCTTCAACATTAAATAACAAATTTGATCCTTTCCCGGGGCTGTGGGCTTTGTTTTTTGAAGCGCTCTCACCATTTCCTCCCGAGAAAACACCGCATCCAGACTACTGTCCATGTGTGCCTTTCTTGCTAAATCCTCCGAATATCGTGCTTTAGTTTGGCACATTCGCTGCATCCCTCTGCAAGATATCTCACTATTTTTGACTTTTCTGAGCCTGTCAAGTCCTTCTTTTGACCCATTTTGCCAAAGGAAAGGAAGTTGCCTAATAATTATGCACACCTGATATAGGGTGTTGATGTCATTAGACCACACCCCTTCTCATTACAGAGATGCACATCACCTAATATGCTTAATTGGTAGTAGGCTTTCGAGCCTATACAGCTTGGAATAAGACAACATGCATGAAGAGGATGATGTGGACAAAATACTCATTTGCCTAATAATTCTGCACTCCCTGTAGACATCTGACCTCTCCAGACCACCAAACTGCCAAAACCTCTACATTTAAAGAGGTGCATTCTGGCGATCATTTAATAACGTCGCACGTGGCTGCTACTCAGCCTTATAATTCATATGGAAGCAGTGAGGGTGTACTTAGTTTTACACACACTGCTTCTGCCTCACTGTTTGTTAAATAAATAAGGACTCTGCATAATACTGCGGTTCATTTTTTAAAATGCTAAAGACCAGACGGTATTAATTATTTATTATGTCCTGATACAATCACTTTACCATCGGTGTATATTATCAAATCTGTCTGCCTGTTGTAGCGCAGAACTCAGCAATATTGGGCTAAATTATCTTCAGTCTGTTGGGGTAAACCATTCAGATTATCTGTTTCCCCCCTCCCATTACATTTCTGGGTGAAATTACTGCATATTTGAAATATTTATGGTCAATAGGATTTTCTTTCTATGAAAAACAGTTTTGATGTATTTAATGCTATTCATATAATTTTAGGGAATGCATTAACTGTGCTGGATTTTATAAGTGTTTTCTTGCACAAGATTCAAATGGCACTTGACTGTTTATTCTAACCCTGCAGTTAAGCTTGCTGAAAAATATCTGTACAGAACATAACTTGATTGTTTATGACCAATTAAACCGCATCCAAGACAACTGAGCAAACTCCATCTGCTGATAAAGGCCTGGAGATCTGCTGCAGCAAGAAGAAACTGTTGTCAGAAGGAATTCAAGTTTGTCTGTGCTGCCGGGGATTTGCAGGAGATAATCCGCGCACCAATTGGACATGACGCAGGAGACGCAGACACACATGGTTAAAACAAACTTTGCTGCGTTTGAGTGGTTTCTTTAGAGTGGGATTTTAGCATGAAGTCAAAAAGTAGACTATCAAATTAAAAGGTTAAGTCACATAAGCTTTTTTATGACCTGTCAAGGAGCTAATCTTACATGAACATAAACAGTGAATATCTTAAAGAGAATTTGGTAATGAGTCCACATCACCAATCCAGTGCAGCTTTTCCCTGTTAGGAGTTGGGTTCTGGTTATGTGGTGTTTTTGTCTGTATGTGTTTTTTGGTGCCTCCCTTTTTGTATAGGTAGGCGGGGCAATGAGTCACTGAACCTGGCACACCTGTTACTCATCAGATGCTTTCTTCAGAAGTGTTCTTTAGGAGCTACCTGACAGAAGACTAGTGTCGGAGTATTGGCGTTTTTGGAGAGTCTGAAATTCTGCCCCTGCCTGTTGGAGCCCTTGGATTATTTCTGGTGACTGTAAGGAGTTTTGTTTCCTCCCTAGGATTTTGCCTTGACTGGTTTGTTTTCCGTCTGGAGGTTTTGGCATTAAACAGTACCAAGTAAGCTCTTCAACTCTCTGTAAAGTTTACTTTAAGCTTTTCTCGGTTATCGGGCAAGACCCTCCTAATTCTTGTCCCTCTCCTTTTTTAGATCGAGTGCACTACCTGTGTGTGTTTTCGTCACCTGCACGTCCTGGCTCCGCGTCCCCATTCATACACTGTTGTATATATTTTGTCCTTGTAAATACCTCCCCCCCCTCACTGTAAATAAACTGTCTTCACCGCAACTCTGCCTCCGTGCGTTCTGCTCCCTGGGTCCATCTGCATTTGCCATAACATTCCCAAGAAGTGCAAAAGAGAGCAGACAGCAGTGTACTGCATGTCTTAGTTTTTGTCAGGCCCGAAAAGCAGGACACTAACCTTTTTAACCTTTAAAGTTTTGTTTCTTTGAAAGTGATTTCATAACTCTTCACCTGCCTCATCTGTTGGAGACCACAAATATAAGAATATGTAAATTACCTCCCACCTCATCCTACCAATGCGTGCCTGCAGCCGCATCTCACTCTCTCCCTCTGCATCTCTGAGCCTCAGTCGCAAATTTATTAGCTACATGTAGGGAGACAGAGCATCAGTCCACACTGCTGAAGTCTGTTTCATTAAACGATGAGAGGGAACCCATTGCTGAATTTGTAAATCAGGGAGGACTGGAACAAAGAGCGAATAGATTTTCTGTCAGGTGCAGGAGGAAAAAAAGTCACAGCTTGCATCAAAAAAAAATCCATACGGGCTGGAGATCCTTGAAAAATTAAGTTAGTCATGGCAAACAAACCAAGCAAACTAAAGGTGGTGAGATCTGATCATGTAAGTGACATCTGTTGTGTTTTTTTTCTTGAAAGAAGGCTACAGGCTGAAACGCATGAGCCCAGTTTATTTCTGTCTGATTTCAATGTTGATATCACTGCAATTAGACATGCAGTTGTGGTCAAGAGGAACCACTGAAGTTCAAACCGAGCATCACCATGGGGAAGAAAGGTAATTTAAGTTACTTTTAATATGGTATAATTGTTGGTCTGAGTATTTCAAAAACTGCCTCTCTACTGTGATTTTTTTCCACACAACCATCTTTAGGGATCACAAAGAAAGAGAAAATAACCAGTGAGCATTAGTTCTCTGGGTGGAAATGTTTTGTTGATGTCAGAGGAGAATGGCCGGATTGATTTGAGCAGATAGGAAGTGCGACACTAACTCAAATAGCCACTAATTTCCACCAACGTGTGCAGAAGAGCGTGTCTGAATGGACCACATGCTGAACCTTGAAGTGGATGGACGACATCAGCAGAAGACCACACCATGTGTCAGCTAAGAACAGGAAGCCAAGGCTACAATTTACACAGGCTCACTAAAACTGTACAATAGAATACTGGAAAACATTTGCCTAGCCTGCTGAGTCTGATGAGTCTTGCTTTCTGTTGTAATCTTCCAATATGTGGCTCAGAATTTGGCATAAACAACATAAGAATTGTTCATTCCTGTCTGATGATAGTGTAACAATGTAAGTGGTATTTTGGTGGCACATTTTTGCCCCTTTATTATGAACTGAGCATTGTTTAAACACAACAGCCTGCCTGAGTATGCTTGCTATGTCCGTACATCTTCTGATGGCTTCTTCCAGCAGAATGATGCACCATAAACCTCAAACTTGTTTCTTGAACATGAACACGAGTTCAATGTACTCAGATGGCCTTCACAGTCACCAGATCTCAATCTAGTAGAGCACCTTTGGGATGTGGAGGAACAGGAGATTCACATCATGGATGAGCAGCTGACAAAACTGATGCTGTTGTGACATATGGACCAAAATCTCTGAGGAGTGAGGAGTCTGTGTCAAGAAGAATTAAGACAACTCTACAGGCAAAAAAAAATGTCCACTAGGGAAGCAGCTGGTGAGTGTGCATGTCATTTGTTATAGAATTGCCTATTTAAATAGCAGCTGATAAAATCCAGGAATGAATTAACACATTCGGATCAGACCAGCTAGCAAAGTTTTCCACTGAACACGTGCAGTGGGTGCAAGTGAACATAATATGCCATTTGTCATGTCTGTGTTTTAAGACATCGCACTGACTCACACTAGTAAAGAGTAGTTTGTGTAATAAATACATACTGAATTACAATAAGTGACAATATATCCTTTTATAATTACAGAGGTCAGTTGTCTCAGTGCAAAGGCTCGACAGTGCTTGGCCTGTGTGGGCGAAGGGGAAGCTGACTCACTGGATACTGAAAAGTTGCTGCGCGACTCTCAGCAGGAGGTGTGATTTTCCGATGGATTATACACCACTTCACACTCTCCAGCAGCTGATTGTGAAGTGCATGTATGTGTGCGCACACATCACTGTGGAAAACACTTAAATGTTGCAATGAAATAATGAATCGTTAGGAGGGACAGGAAAAGAATCTAAACGACTTCAAGATGTAGTAAACAAACTGCATGGTCGTGGTTGCCAGGTGACAGCGGTTGGCTAATCAAGGTTTCTTCCTGCTTTCCTTGCAGATAAACACATTAGGGCTCCAGGTCCCCCCCCCCCTCGTTTAAAGGGCTCCTCTTTCGTCACTAACAGTGTGTTGTGTATTCATTACCTGTGCTCAGGCATCAGTCTCCCCTTCCAGAAGTTAGGCATTAAATGGTTTTAGCTCCAGGAAACATTAGCTGGATTGGGAAGCATTGTTTATACCTCCCATTGTTTGACATAGTGTGAAATGAATAGATTAGATGCAGCTAATGAAGCTCTTGACTTCTTTTTTTCTCCCACATTGCCCTCCTCAGGTTTCATTATCACCCCAAGACCATGTCACTGTTGACTATACTTGCAGTGCCTGAGCATTCATTAAGGGAAATTCAGATGCTGTTTTCTGGGAAATTGTCAGAACAGATGGTTATTGTTCTAGGCCGAAAGACAGAAGTGGTCTGGTTTGAGAAACAGCTTTCTATATTGAAAGCTTGTGAAAGCTTGGTGCCTTCTTTTTGAGTTTGTTGACACACTCATTTTGAATGTTTAGTGAAAGACCCAGAAAAAAAAGAAACAAAAAAAGGAAATCAGTCTTACCCCTTGGCAGACATCTTAGCAACACCTCCCAGCAGTTAGTCTGTGGCAGCTATCTAAATGAATGAGCTTCACATAGTGCTATCCGCCCGCTATAACGCTAATTGAGTGGTGGCACAGACAGATGCATGTGGGAGGAGAGAGACACTGCGGGACTTTATTTCCCATTTCCACCCCGAAAGAAGGTAATGTGAATGGACACTGGCTGAATGTGTAAAATGGTGAGAAGTCATAGGGCACTCCAAGAAGGAATTTAAAATACTATGCAAAAGTCTTGAGCCACCCGTCATTTCTTTGATGAATGTGCTATGAAAATGAAAAACAGGTGCAGTGATTTACTGAAACAGATTTTTGTACACGTCCATTGAGCTTGGAAGCCAATATTTCATAGGACCACCTTTATTCTTCAACACAGTCTAAACTCTCATAAGCAGGCCTTCATGTAATTTCTTTAAGTAGTCTTCAGGAATAGTTCTCCAGGCTTCTTGAAAGACATTCAAAGCTCTTCTCCGGACTCTGGGGAGGCCAATCCATGACTGATAGTGTTCCGCTGTGTGCTTTTACTTCATTGACAGTGTGTTTTTCATTGTCATGCTGAAAAATGAAGCTGTGTCCAATCAGATTCCTTTCCAGATGGTATTACTTGGTGGATCAAAATCAGATGGTACTTTTTTGTGTTCACAATTCCATCAGTTTTGACAAGATCTCCAATGCCACTGGCTGAAATGCAGCTCCAAACCATGACAGAGCTTCCAAATGGCTATTGATACTCCTCCTACCTCTCCCCTGACCTCCTCCATACATACTGACAAAGGTTTGATCACTCCATCAGACCTGTTGCCACTGATTTTCAGTGCAGTTCTTGTGTAACTGTCCACACAGATTTACTCTTACTGTACTTTGCGTTTGCACAGTTTTCAGAATTGCAATTTCATTTATAGCACCATGGGCATTGGTGACAATGTCTAAACTCTTACGATGCTCAGCAGGTTTAGCTCACATGTTTCATGGCCTATCTGCTGAAGACGTCACCATAGTCTCTGGGGACAGTTATTGGGCAACGGCCATCTTCGGTGTTGCTGAACTCTCCCACAGATTTATATTCAGGATTCTTTGAGAGCCTTGTCTCTGCTGATAATGTGTCTGGTTTTGTCCTCCAGAGACGCCTCAGGGTAGCTCTGAGATTTCTCCGCCTAACTTCATTGCATCTCGTTTGAACAATGAAATGCAGTTGCTATAGCAACTCAGCAGACTGGTGACAGCTGGCCAAAGTAAGTTTAACCTGGAGTCACCTCTCTAAAGAGCCACGAAAGAGAGTAGTGGCAGGACTGTCTCATGAACAGTGGATTCTTTCTGCTTGTGAGAACCACCCTTTAGGAGGATGATTCAATCAATAAATCTTTTTAGATTAAATTGCTTCTGAAAAACATTCCCCTGCCGAACCAAAACATCTATTGACAATACAAATTCAGAACCTTTTGAAGGATCGCTCAGCATTATACTCAGGAGAGCAACCACAGAGTGCACGGGAGCAATTCTGAGAAAACAGCTCACTTGTTTAAGGCAAAACTGGGATTTCACAGGAGACCAAATTAAACAAATTATGTTTTTTTGTCTTTCAACACAGCGACAGGCCTGGCATTATCAAAACGATGAATGTGCTGCTCCTTCAGTATTTTCATAAGGAATGACTTGAGACTGCAGAAAAACTATTTATCCTCAATATTTCAGACATATTGGGCTGATTGTTATCTGCACTCGGAGTCCAGCGTCTGAGTTTTCAATAAAAAAGGAGACATCATTTGTGCAACTCTGCAGTAAGTGCAGTCATGTCGGGCATTACAGTACAGATGCTCCGGCCACTATTGCTCAGATGTTTAGAATCAGTTTGCAAATGAGCCAATTAAGTAACATGAAATACACCATGCTGCTGAACAAACAAATCCATCCAAAGCCATCCCTATCACAGCCATCGCAGTCCATTCACTTCTCATTACAGCTTTAGTGGTCGTCCTATTTTGTAGTGCAGAAAAACCACTGTGTACCTTTGCCTATGTCTGAGCTAAAGTAAGCTTCCTTTTCCTCTGACCTAGAAGCTAAACATATGGGGTTTTTTTTTCTTTTTGCCTTGGTGGTGATCTGCAGAGCTAGTAAGGCCCAAGCCAGGGCTTAGCCTTTCTGTGTTCCATTACTGAAAATGGGCGATCCTATTACATTGCTGGTAATCTCGACAGGGCCAGACAGGGCGCAGGGGATATCCCATCCACCCCTTCGTCTCCTCGGGCCACTGCGCACAAGCATTGCCCAGTGACCTTCTGGAGTTCATTTGAAAACAGCTGAGTTGCTGTGGTGGGCTGCACGGAAAACACATTCAAAGTTGATGCAGTGTGTTGTGAATGAAGAGGCTGTTCTGCTGCTAAAATGTCACATAAACAGTATGCTTTCTAAAGGATGTGCTTGGAGTTTTTAAGCTGCCTCGATTTCACTGGAATGCTATTTGTCGCTGCTGTGTGGAGATACCTCAATATGTCAATCATCAGCTATGAGCTGTCCTCATAATGAAGCATTAGGATTCATAATGTGATAATTAGATTCTTGTCCAGTTTTGATACATTTAAAAGCATGATATGAAAACATGGGCACTGTGAAAGCAACAATCTGAAAATAAATTTTGTATGTAGTTTGCTCCTCGCAGTGCTGTGTCACTTTGGAAACGGCTGGATTAGAAAAATGTCCAAAAATAAATTTATTTCCCATCATGCAGCTGTTTAACTAGTGTTTATTCAGAAATCATCTTTAACCACTCATTTTAGTGGTTATATCTCACTGTATCTAATAATACACATGTACAATCCAGCTGTTAGTACTGACAGTGTAATGGTGCACATTTCCCTCAGAGTATATCACCATAAGTATTATCAAAAGTTAATGTGTTTGTTTGAAGGTGTCCTGTGTTTTATTTATTATTGGGGGCCTTTTTCAGCTTTATTGGACAGATATAGTGGAGAAATGACAGGAAAGCACGGCAGACATGCAGCAAAGGGCCATGGGTCGGATTCGAACCCGGGCTGGCCGTTCGGCATGTGGTCACCTGCTCAATACATTGTGCTAAACCAGTGCCCTAGGTGTCCTGTGTTTTATGCAGTATGTATAACTACAGTGACTGGTTCTTGTCTTGAAGCCTTGCTTTCAACATTAGAACCAGAAGTGACCATGTTTGGATGAAAATGCAGAATGATAAGTTTTCAGCTAATGCCAGCAAGTATGGTTAACAAACAAACTTTTGTAAGTTTAACTTACAAAATAAAATTCTAATTTTTCAGTTCCCAAATCTGGAATATAGATTTCTGTGATAGTCTGTTAGATAAATTAACCTCATAGTGATCCATATAACTGTTCTTTAACATAAGGTGACATAGTTCTCACACTGTACGCAAAAACAGTCCCAGTAATGCAAAATGTAAACTTTTTAAACAGGTGAGGTTTTTGCATATTAATGCTTTAAACTTGGCTGTTTTAACATGGGAGTTTACATAGTAGTCCAGCCTCAAACAGCCATATGAGGAACACATTTTCACATTGGCTTCCTGTTTTTGCTGGTGGCTTTTCCGTTGTTCCATATTCTGGGTGACCTGCAGCGCAGTACCTTATCTGAATGTAGATACACAGAGAGTTTCTGTGTATCTAGATTTAAAACTAATGAACTATACCCTTAATGGGGTCATTCAAATGGCTCTAACTCTCTAACTGCTAATATTAGGTGCACCTACTCAACTGCTCATTAGCACAATTATCTAATGAGCCAATCAGACAGTAGAAACTCAGTGCATTTTAGGCATGTTTACATCGTCTTTGTCTTAAGTTCAAACTGAAAAGTCAAAAATTGATTTAAATGATTTTGAGCCTGGGATGGCTGTTTCACTTCAAAAACTGCTGACCTGCTGGGATTTTCCCACACAAACATCTTCAGGGTTTACAGGGAATGGTCTGAAAAACAGAAAATATCCAGTGAGTGGCAGCTCTTTGGGTGAAAAGGTCAGAGGAGAATGGACAGACTGCTTAAAGCAATAGTACCTCAAAATAACCTCACAACAAAAGTATGCAGAAGCGCAACTCTGAATGCACAACCCATCAAAACTTGCAGATGTGCAAAAACAGGACACTGCGGCTGAAAGTTACATAGCCTCGCCAAAATTGGCCAATAGAAGATTGGGAAACCATTGCCTGACCTAATGAAAATCAATTTTACAATTTCAGTTGCTGCAACACTCAGATGGTAGGTCCTAAACAACATGAAGGCATGGATCCACACTGCTTCGTATGAGTGGTTCTAGCTGATGGTGTGTTGGTGTGGTTTTCTTGACACATTTTGGGCCTGTTAGGACTAACCAAAGATCATTTAAATGCCACAGGCTACCTTGGTGCTGACCATGGCCATCCCTTTATTCTGATGGCTGCTTCCAGTAGGATAATGGATCATGCCACAGAGTTCAGATCATCTGAAACTGGTTTAATAAACATGACAATGATTCACTGTACTCAAATGATATCATCACTGGACACTAAAAATTGTCCAGTGAGTGTACTGATAGGTCAGTCACAGAAGTCACAGCAATACAGTTATTATTTCATATTTTAAGCATATTGCCAGTGTTAACAATAGTGTATGGGGATATTTTTAATGCACTCCCTATAGATACTGAACAGAACACATCCTAGCACTGTTTAATTCCTCCTGCTTATAGTGTCAAGCATGTGATTTATCTTGAAAGCTGGGAATAGTATCCAGTATTTGAAATAAAAGCAGTGCCAAGTGATTCCATGAATCCTACTACTTACTGTACAGTACCAGATGGCATCAGAAAACCAAATGTGGCGTTAGTCATATCAGTTTTAGCAGCTTCAGAACACAAGCCAGGTCATGAGATTTTCGTGACAATGAAAATGATTTTGCTTAGAGTTTTAATTAATATTTTGTTGCTTTATTTTCGTGTGTGTGTGTGTGTGTGTGTGTGTGTGTGTGTGTGTATGTTTGTAAGCTCTGTGATTTCAATCCAATACAAGCGAAAATCATTTTCTAATCCGATGCATTAGTGTGTTTTGCAATTTGCTTTGATCCAATTTGGGTGTGCTTGCTTTTTTGAGAAACCATTCTCATATGCTGGAAAGAAAAAGGCTTATAAAAATCTTTAATCAAAGATAATGGCTTTGACTGTCACTCGTGGGGAACTGAGTCTTGTTTATTCCGACTCCAACTCCTCAGGCACCTATAAATTATAGATAGAAGGTGCTTTAACATTGTGATTTCATTATTTGTATTTTTGTAATCGCAGCAAAATGCTATAATCCTTAAGCAACTTGCAAGAAATAAATGAGGTGTTTATTTTAGCGAGCTCTTCATCTCGCCTTTTCTTATTACTTTTGCATTAGCAATTCCTTATCGCCCTATCAGTCTGGCAGGCTCGGCTCATTCAGTTGGATTTCTCGTGTAATTATTATCACATCTCGTCCAACAAGCTCTCTGAGAGGCACACAGGGGCTGGATTGTTGTGATAGCAGTCTGCCTTGCCTGTCACCCCCCCCCCTGCTCTGTGATTATTGGGTGCATTTGTGTTTTCATGGCAATATCAAATGGCCCTATATCAAAACAGAAAATCAGCAGCCAGTTGCTGACTGTAGATTTAAACCTACAGCGAAGGAATAAGGAGTCACGTGCAGCAGGAAAACTGTCACTGACATATGCAAACGTTTACTGCTCAAACTACCAGAACAGAAAGTGTTGCTAGTCATGCATCGTAATCTCTGATGTCATGCCAGTGAGCGGCACAACTCCACAGGGAATCAATTAGAATCACTGGGAGAGAAGACTTTGATACTAAGTAGGATGATGTTTTTTTATGAATGCAAGAGCGTTTCCCGGGCTGTGGTGTTAATGTGGAATCAAAAGCTCCCGGATTCCTCTGACTGGAGGAGTGGCACGGAAAGAAGTTTGCCGGTTTGTTTTGTTGTTGGTGAGAGCAGTGGGTGCTCGCAAATGTTAATCATACAATCAAAGAGCGCAGGTATAATTTCAACAATTCTTTAAATTGACTTCCACGTTGCATATGCTGATTTCTGCGAATTTACATCGAGCTAGCTGCCAAAGGAAACCACGTTGCCTTTCTGCTCTGCCTGTCATTTAAATCAAATTTAAAAGGAAAAAAAAGAAACTAATTTGTGCTTTGAGTATTACCTATAACCCGGGTCTGCACGGGGAATAAAAGCAAACATCTAACAACGCACAGTGTGGAATTGATGGCAACTGAAAAACCTAACTGGCACCCAGTGGTTTGGCCTCCCTCATGTAAGTCATATTATTAGCCAGTTCAGTGGACTGGTTAATGATATAGAGGTCTATTACACTCATGTCTGTAAACAGAGGCACATGTTGCTGGTGCCAGAAATCTGTCCATCACAAGTTTGCCTTTATAACTGTTGTCTCCTTAAAGAACTGTGAGCTTGTTTCCACAAATAAAGGAACATAATGGAAGAAATTTGAATCACCGTCTCTCCAATGTCTAACACACGAGAGAGCCGAGCTAGCTGGTCTATCTGTGTACCTTACCTTCAGCTTAGTGGGTGGCGGCTGTAAGAACAAGATTGCAGACACAGTTGGCTAAAATGAGTTTCCTTCGAGCACTGTCTGGGCTCAGCATTACAGATAGCTCGAGGACCTCAGTCATTCGTGAAGGACTCAGAGTTGAGCCCCTGGTCCTTGGCATCCAAAGGTGGCAGTTGAGGTGGTCCAGGCATCTGTCTAGGATGCCCCCAGGACAGGCGAGGCGTTTCAGGCATGTCCTACTGGGAGGAGGCCCCTGGGCAGACCCAGGACACTGTGGGGAGATTATGTCTCCTGGGTGGTTTAAACGCTCGTCATCCCCCAGGAGGGGCTCGAGGAGGTGGCTGGGCAGAGAGATCTGGGCATCTCTGTTTGAAGTTCAGCACCCAAACTTGGATAAGGAGTAGGAGATGGATGGATGAATGAAGAATTTCCCTCAGAAGAATGTGTAAAAACGGCTTCACTTTTTTGTAATTGGGCAACATTCAAAACCGTGTTCTGTCGAATTAAAGTTATTACAGTGACCAAAAATTTAATTATAAACTAAAATGGAAAAAAAAAACATTTTAATTAAGTAAGAGCAATTAAAATAAAAATAAAAATGTGACTTAAGAAAAATCTACCTGATGTGAAATGATTTAACAATTTGGTCAAATTTGTCGCTGCAATAATTATTCTGATTAAAAAATGTTTACTGAGACTGGGATGTCGATATGATTGTGAGTTAATTGCTTTCACAATGTGTTGTGTTTGCTTTTCATATCTATTCTGAACTTCTTCTCTGACACAACGAACACACACACACCGACACGACTGTATTATTATAAAAACAAAAAAAGCTAGACAAAGAAAAACTAACTAACCTAAAAAAAACTCCCAGGGGAAAAATATATTTATTAATAGGTTTTATGCAAAATGTCAGGGGTTAGGTTTCTCAAAGAAGGACACTTTGATGAAGGTGGGTTTAGACATTTTTCTGGTAGAAGAAAAAGCAATTTTCTGCTAATATTCTGTGCAAAATGTTGTTATGGCACTCACTCTCATTTTCCCAGTATGAATTTTTGAAATATTTATGGATGGCAGCCAAAGATTATAACAGATTCTAATATTTATCAAATTCGGGGTCTAAATTTCTCCCAGTGCCTTTCATATTCCTCATAAAATATCTTTTATTTGTAAAACTATGCTTAACTAAAGACATAAAACTAGAAAACAAAACAAATATATAAAAAAAATGCAGTACTATTACCCTTAAAAGTAAATACTGCTCAGAGAACAAGCGCTTTTTGCATTTTGTTAACACAACAGCCAGCTGTCATCCTTGCTATGCTTTGGCTGCCGTACATAAATATGAGTATTTCAAAGATTCATATTCAGGAACTGATAAAATTTTGGATAAAATATTAACAGAAATGTGTTCTTTCTGAAAAAGTTCATTTGGAATTGCTTCATTGTGCCATACCTGGGGAATATCATGCTGAATTTGAATGTTTTTCTTAATATTCAAGCTTTAATATCTGTGAATCTATTCACCTGATTTGCAGTGTTTTAATGAATATGAATGTGCCTTGTACAGGAGAAGCAGGAAACTGTTTCTCCTGTACAAAATTGTAGTTTTTAAAGTGCTTTGAAGTGACTGTTGTTGTGATTTCGCACCATATAAATAAAACTGAATTAAACTGAATTGCATTGATCAGGTCTCTAAATATATTTTGATGTCTTTAAGCATCCATCATTCGATATTAAATACACTCCTGGGAGTCCATATTAGTAGAACCATAGTACCAGATGTTTACCTTAAAATCTATGAATGACCTGTCTCAAGAAGCTGACTACACTGTTAAAAAAAAAATCCTAGAAAAACAGTAATATTCCGGCAGCTGGGGCGCCAAAATAATACCAGAAAATACCAGAAAATAACTTTCTCATAAAAATACGGTTATTTTCAGTAATGACAATACAGTTTGTTGCCCTAATTTTACATGGGATTTTACTTTTTTCAAGTGCTTTTAAACATTAAATTAGGAACATGTTAATGTGATTAAACAATGAAATTACCTATAAACAAGGTCAATGAATGTGGCAATATGAATAATAATACTTAAATGTACAGAAATATACAGTTAACAGTTGGTTTAAATAATAATGGATTGCATGCCCTGGGACAGAGGCGAGGCTGCCATATCGCACCATCGGCCCCTCTGGCCATCACCAGTAGGCGGTAGGTGAAGTGTCTTGACCAAGGACACAACGACCGAGAGTGTCCGAGCCGGGACTCGAACTGGCAACCTTCTGATTACAAGGCAAACTGCCAACTTTTGAGCCACGATTGCCCTAAATCGCAATAATAATAATAATTATTTGATGTAAAAAAAGTTTATGAGAATCATTTTATATATTTTTCCAAATAACGGACACATATTTGTGAAATCATGATACATTTGTGAATGTATTTTAACAATCAAAATATGCATATGTACAGAAAAATACATTTAAAAAACAAGAAAATTATGATTATTATGTGATTTTACGTTAATTTACATTTGAAATGTGAAGTCACAGTCTATTTATGTAGATTTAATGATATTCTAGAAGAACAGAACAAAACTGTAAAATACACAGTAAAATACTTTTACAGTGTAGATAAAGGAATCTTGAAATGGCCTCTAGAAAAATGCCTAAAAAGAAATCCATGGTAACGCTCTGAAATATATTTTAAGATAACCAGTGACAGCAGGGATCTGAATTTCTTTTTGCAGTATTCCTATTAAGGACTTTTTCTTGGAAGTTTTTCAGCCAAATCTGAGATGGTCAGATGGTCATCTCATGATGATGACATTAGATGACGTGGATTGACCCCCACTGTATAACCACACGGCGTGAAGTGGTTTAAATGGAGATTCTGAAACTGTTTAGTCAGATGTAGGAAAGCCGTTCTTACATGAGGCAACATCAAATTACTTTATGCTTGTTTTTCGGTTTTGTGTTTGATTTCCAGCTTCAAACTCATGATTCTGTCCGACACTCTCTTCGACTCCACAAAACTATCCACATACTCTTCCTTCAAGGTTCCACCTACTCAACTTCTCTTGTATGTAACGTGTATATTTTCTTCTTTCTGTCAGCTCGCTGTCTTTACCAATCATCATCCCTACATTTAAAGTCCCTGCTCTCTGCTCCTGAACGCATCTTAACGTATGCTCCATCTTTGTCTTCATCGACCATCAGCCTGTGTCATGATGAGTGAAGACTGAAGACCCCAAATGGAGACTCAAAGACAGGCAGATGTTCAATAAAGAGATCTTTAGTTGAAAGGAAAACAGAGTAACAGAGTCCATAAAGACTATGGAACGGGAAACAGGATAATGCAATAAATGAACTAAGACCAACTGAGGGAATAAATACACAAGGTGATGAGGGCATAGAGGAGACACCTCAAAAAACACACAGCCGAGCTAAATGTACTAATGAGACACTGGAGGTAAATAAATAAGGCACAAGGATTTTGTAGGAAGGACTTACAAAATAACTCGGGAACAACACTGGCAGAGACTAAGCTATACATGCAGGACACCAGGGACACTGGGTAAACTGACCTTAACAAAAACACAAAGCACTTTTAGCAGAAACTAGGAACATAAACCATCTCTCAAAATAAAAAAAAAGAATATTGAATAGACAACATTCAAAACTCTGGGTCAACTTTCAGGGGCCATGACTCCATGCAGGCCAACAACAACAAAGGCCACCATCGTTAACCCTGGCCAATCTGCTATGGAAATCAATCAGTCATTTATGTTTGATTTGCCAAATATTTTATACCGAATGTCTTTATTTCCTCATATAAACCTCTTAATTTATCTGGGCGTGCAACACTCGCTTTGTTATGCTCCTGTTTGTCTAGCTCCAATCAGCTCTCTGTGTATAAATAGCCCTTCCTGCATCCTGAATTTGAGTCACCACCCTTACACTCCACATATGACACATATGACATACATAATGATAGCAAATGTTTAGGAGAAGTGAACTATTAGGCTGACATGTTAAAGTAGGTCACAGGTTGTGTATCCAATAGAAAGCGTAAAATCCCCTCAAAAGCAAACAGCAACCCTCACAAGCTGCCATTATACTCCTAAGTGCCCCATTTATCATACAGTAAAAAGTACAAATAAATAAAAATGACTGTACTTAAGAGGTATTTATAAAAATAATACTAAAGTGACATGACAAGATCTACCCAGCGAAAGAAAGTACTCTTTGATACTTTAAGTTGATTAAGTTTCATAATGCTTTTTCATTTATTCCCATAATTGAAATTCACTTAGTGAGGAGAAAAAGGAAAAATAAAAGCACATTACATTTATTCCCCTGAAAGAGCACGTACACCCTCCTGTGCCAAAAAGTCACCAGAAAGTAGCTTTTAAAAGCAGATTTGCAGCAAGTTCTCCTAAATGTAATATCGTGCCCTGGGGCATTTCAGTGTAAATACCTTTGTAAAGACTATTTTCATGCCACTTTTGCTTTATTAGACAGTTCACAGTATAAAAAAGTTGAAAAGAGCAAAAGTAACAAGCAATAAAAGGTCCAGGCTGGTTTTAAAGTCAGAAAACTGATTTTACATGGTAGCGAACGACAGCGCTGTCCACAAGTTCTCCTTTTAGAGAAATTTCTATGTCTGTGCCAGAGTAAAGGACTCGTGTAATACCATAAGTCAATTTAATAAGTTCTTAAACACTGGAGCTCTTTCTAAAAGCGACACAACATAAAATATCTTCAGCTGCTTTCAATTTACACTGTACTTTATTGTGGTTTGCATGCCTTGTTCAATATGTAGGGCCATTTTAAAAATGGTATCCTTCACAATGGAGGCCATACATCACCACAGCCTCATTTTTAATCCCAGGTGACTGAAACATCTGTCAGCTTGACTGAACGTCGATAGAGCGGTACGGCAGGCAGGGAGGAAGTGGAGGACGTAATGCAGATCGAGCCAGGACTGATGACTATGAGACAGGCAGAACGCCATCTAGATACGATGAGTATCGCTCAACAGCAGCTTTATGTGTGCGGGATACACATGGAAACTTAATGTAATGCATAAATAAATAGTCGCTTTTCCCGCCTGATGGATGCTTTTATCCGTAACAGTATCATGGCTGCATCAATAGGCATTTGAAAGATAGGGAGATGTTCTATCTGATAATGGTATTTGGGGTATTTTGAACCAGCAGATGGTCTACTGAAAGATGTGGAACGTGTTGGAGGAGCCCCCCCACGGTGCGATTTGAGGGCAGCTGTACAACAGACGCTCGGGAAAGTCTGCCTTTCTGCGTCTTTAACGGACGAGATTATCAAAGATTCACAGAGCCTAATTAAACACGTGCAGTCTGTGTTGAGTCCCACAGCACATTTCTTAGTAATGACACATAGACCTAATTAATTTTCAGTTTGCTGGATTTTGATTTTAGCTCTGAGGCTCTTCAGTTCATCAGCTGCCCTCCTCCATGCTTGAGGCACCAGCATTAGGGTCCACAATTTGATGGTTATTGCTGAAAATCATCAACCTCTTGTTTAACTCGCCTGTCTGGTTCCACACTTCGTGATTTCTTGCGTATGTTCAGATCCTGTGTTAAGTAAACTTGATCCGTATAGTGGTGAAGGACTGGATTTCACTTTAAGGTTTTTGCTGCATTCCCTCGAAATTACTGTAGATTTATTCTTTCCCCATCAGATCATATTTGTTATGGATGATTCAGCACTGTATGTGCTCAGTACCCAAGCAGGAAGTCAAATGACCTTTACAGCGAGGTAAAGAGTGTGTGGAAGTCCCAGAGGTAGGTGAATGTGTAGTGCATAGAGTTGGAGTTGCAGCAGGCTATACCCAGAACTTTTTCTAAGCTTAAAGCTGCCCTGTGAGAGGGATTTTTGCATGCATGGTTGCTCTAAATAGTTATTTTAAAAAGCCCTATTCAAGAGTCCAATACTTCTTAAGAACCCCCAGTAATTTCTAGTTATTAATTCAGCGCCATGTTTGTAATTTGTAAAGAAAGATTTCCACTGCAATCGATCTACCGTATTTCAGCAAACACAGAGGTCTCTATTGAAAAGTCCTGTTACTCCTGTTTGAATCCCGGTGATAATGGTCTTGTTTTTTCTTGCTTTCAAAGATTTTTTTGTTCTTTCCTGCAGAAGAATTACAGAGGCTGCATTAGCAAGTATACACGACAGTCCAAAGAGCATTTACCAATTCGTGGAGACTCTTTCAGATTTCAAATCCAGCAGAAGGCCAACATTTCAAAGAGTGACGATGCCATCATTACGGGTTCTTGTAGTGCTTTTGTTGAGTTTTGATTTGTGTCTTTGATTGTGCTGTTCTTAATGTCTCCAGTGTTTCCTTGCCTTTGCCTCCCTGTTTGGTGTGTTACTTTTCTTGTGTTCTTTCCTTTTTCATTTATGTATTTTTGTTATTTGCTTTTCCTTGAATGTGTTGACCTCCTCTCATTCTCCTGTCTGTGATTCTCTGATTACTGGTAAATGGGAAACAGACTGGTTCTTATATAAAGCTTGAACCCTCAAAGCCCTTTATACAACATGCCTCAGTCGTCCATTTACACCCACTCAAGCACTGCAAAACACTGATTTTTAACTCTAGTGTGACAGAGTCTTGGACACTAAAAACTGAAGATGCGGGATGCCAGTTAGCTCACCGAGGTATGCAGTTAACCCATGTGCTGCCATGCTATTGCACAAGCCCAGGTCTGAATGTGCCCCAGGCCATTTGCTGCATGCCTTTCCCCTGGCCTTCTCCTCAACTGTCCTGTCACTGTAAAGGCTAGAACAACTCAGAAACATCCTAATTGTCACCAAACAAAGACTAAGGCAGGGTCTGGCTATAGCTGCTGATAAACCTACAGCAGAAAGATGAAACACTTAGCTTGTTTGTTTGGTTTTGTATGACTCTGTGCAGTATTTTATGAGGTGACATGTCTGCCGGTAAAATAACTTCATCTCGTTTATATTATACAGGAAGACTAAAAAATACAAGCTCGTATAAACTAAATAACAAATGACCATTAGTCCATTATCCTCATTGCAGCAATAAATCATATTTGTTACTGTGCCGTGAAAGCCTGTAAACCAGAGGTATGGTCCTCCCATCTGCTCTAATACAAACTGTGCTGCAGGCTTTTACATTTGTCACTAATTAACACTCACACACCTGCCGCGTGTCTGAACACTACGTCTTTATACAGTAAATTCTTCTGGTCGCACTGCCCAATGTAAATGTCATAAAACCAATTTGCTTGTCCGTTTGACGAAACACCGAAGAGCGATGATGTTAAAATTCAAATTACACTCCTCTGCATCGCTCCAACCTGCCCTACCTTACAGTATCTCCAACTGCTTGCATAATTGATTAATATCAGTAATAGCTAATACATTATGGATAATAATAGTAGAATCGTAATTGGGAATGAGGAGGCCATCAGCAGTTTCTCTCATTCATCTGTCAGTGCAAAGGATTTAGAAGGCTGTGGGTACAAAGAATCCAGAGCACCTGTCATGTCATATTTAATAAGGAAAAATGGCATTTTAAAGGTTATTCTCTGGTTAATGGTTTCTTATTTTAGCTGTGCAAAGAATGACTTTTTCAAAGTTTAGTGCTCATAAATGATAAAGATATATCACATGCTCACTGCCGCTTTGTTTGTTACCCTTTGGTTGTAATGGGTTGATCTATTTTTGTTTGCAAGCAGAAAACATTTCTCAGAGATTGTGGTCCATATTAACACCATGACTTCTTGCAGTTCCTGCACACCCCTGACGATAAATCTCCTGTTTCTGTTGATGACTGTGTTGCTACAATGAGCTGTGCATAAACATTGCGTGTAGCCATGTCACCCGTTGTGCAATCCCATTTTCAAACTGAGTGTTTTGACTATCTTGGCTTTTTGAAATCATTCATGAGTAGCGGGAGGGATAGTGTAGTGGTTTACACATTTGCCTAACAAGCAAAAGGTTTGATCCCAGGAGGAGACACGATTCTCTTGGTGAGGTTGAATCAGAAAGGGCATCTGGTGTAAAAATCTGCCAAATGAAACATGCGGAGCCACCCGCTATGGTGACCCCCTTTAATAAGGAGGAGCTAAAAGATGCCTTTATATCTGACTGAGAAACAGAGGACTCAGTTTTGTGTCCTCAGCTAACGGGATTCAGACCTCATGTGATTTTCTGCTGCAGTCACCCATCTGTTTTAGAGTTCAGAGATGCGCTTATGCATACCTTGAATATCTCAAAGATATTTGAGTTACTGCTGCCTTTTCTTTTACCTTGAACCAGTCTGTCTATTCTTCTCTGACTCTTAAAGTATTTTCCACCTTGAACTCTGAAATGCTTAAACTGACCTCTCTAGAAACAAGAACCATGCCACACTGAATATTTCAAAAATCTTTCATTCCTGTTTTGGCCCTCACTTTTTACTTCAGTGAATCATTTTCAGCCATGTCTACATGCCTTGATTCACTGGCTTTAATCTTTGTATATGATACCTGCATATAAATAGCCCAAATCTTAAGGCGAGAGATAATATTTTGGGGATTTCTCTAGTGATGTTTGAGCAGGCCTTGGTGTTTGTGGTTGTATTTATTTGAGGATGTGGCATCTTTTAATTTTTATATGCAAAGTTTTAATTGATATACATTTGTAACCAGTGCTGGGAACAGGAAGCCCTGCAACATTGGCTGTGGTCCCCAGACGCTAAGCCATGCAAAAAATAATAACCTATAAATTATTTGCTTAATTGTTAAGCATTATTCCAAAAAAGAAAAGAAAAAATAAAAGACTAAGCATTTGTGAATGAAGAAGCCATTTCCTTATTGATTTATGTGAAATCAGACGATTCATATGGAAGTTAAACTGAGCTCCTTGTTGAGGCCACATTAGCGGTGCATGAAATCTTAGAATTAATAGGGTTGTAGGAAGTTTGCACAGTCCTGAGGGTTAAAGCATTGAATGAAAAACTGAACACTGCTGTTTTTTCTTTGAAGTCACTTTCCAGCAAAAGCCCTGGCAAACCAGAACAGCAGTACTGGCTTATTAGAAATCCAAACAGGACTGCTGCTCAGTGCCCCGCGTACTATATAAAAGTTGTTAAAAATTCCAATAACGGTGAGGGGAAACGCTGCCTGGGTGTTTAAGCAGCCGACCTGGACAGCCACCTGCATCTATTCCTGTCTTCTTTTGCCTAATTAAGATACAGATGTCGGTTAATGAGAGAGGACGCCGCTAATGAGCGATGCTAAATCCAATGGGTCACACTTGGCAATGCCACGTGTGTTGCTTTTGATCACTCTGGCTAGTGTCTCTCTGCCTCTGGAATTATGCAGGTATTATACTGAGCCCAGGCTGTTTACTTAATTATTTATTTATTCATTGTTTGGCTTGTTTCATTTTCCTCCCCTGGCTGTTTTTTGTTTTTTTGTTTTTTTGTTCTCACAGGTAGCCCCATTTCTGTCAGTTTATGGTTTTTAACCACAGCTATTTGCTTTTTTTCAGACCATTTAAAATCATTACTTTTTTTTTCACCAGAACTCTTTCTCCCCGCACCCTCCCTGAACCGCAGTCGAGCAGCTTCATACGACAGGACAGAAAAACTCATTTCACCTCTCACACACAACATCGGAATTAAATGACTTTTTTTTTCCTTTTAAAGTGCGGAACTTTTTCTGGCAATGCTCCAGTCTTTTCGACTATTCATTGCTTTTTTATGGAAAACAGTAAAGTTGATGTAAGTATGACATTAAATTGCCTGTGTAAATGCAGGCAACAGGGAAGCCCGCTGCTTCTGAGCTGGAAAAATAGGGAAATAATTTGTAGGGAAAATGGAAGAACTGACCTTTTTTTTTTTTAGAAATGTGTTTGCACACTTTCCTGCATCCCGGCCTTTTTTCCTCACTTGACTAAACTGTGAGATGGCATAACGATTCACATGGCATCCTCTGAAATGTGCACACAGCTCCCACCATGCCGGAGAGTTCTAGCTAATCCAAGACCTTCATAAAGCATGTGTTGGGCCTTAGCGACACATCTGTCATTCTGACGCCTGCTAGCATGGTCTGGACTGTCGGTTTCTAATCCATCTGTGCTCTGCAGAGACAGTCTGCTGCCAACTGGATCTTTGCTAAGCCTTTGGAGAAGCCAACTAAATGGCAGCTCCTGCCAACTCGCTGAAAGTTTTTATTTATATCTAGCCGTTTATTTGACCGTTGCTGATTTTTCTTTTTCTAATTTTTCCTTGTTCCTAAGACTTGCCTGGTTAAGTGAGTGTGTTGACAAATGTTTTCTCTGATCAATCAGATGCTTGTGCTTTTTTTTTTCTGCTTTGATGTTGCTAGGCGATCAGAAGGCCATGGAAAGAGGGTAAATTTAATCCGAAGCGCCAAAGGCAGAATAAGACCAATGACTTTGATCTCCCTCATGCAAAAACCCCAGTAATTTTCCACTGCAGTGCCACCGTGCTCGTAATATTGGATTAAAAACCGCCTCTTTTCTTCTGCTGTCCACTCATGTATGGCCTTAGGTGCGGACGAGGTCTGTCTGGGACGCTTCAGCAAACTGCACAATAGAGATAGAGAGGGAGAGAGAAAAAGGCAAGCAATTTTTTGACATATCTCGTTCAGTGCCAGGGTGAGGCAATTTCAGCACAGCAGAACGACAATTTCACGAGCATAGAAGAACTCGAATGGGCACGGTTTGTTGATGGGCAACCTGTTAGTGATATTGCACCTGTTTACACGCGCCAAGCCAAGTGGTATGTTTACAGATAAATAATGTAATAGAAGGACAGATGTAAGGATTTGTGCGTGGATTCCCTTAGGCTTAAGAGTGCCAAATTGGTAGTGAGTTTTCTACAAGGCAATGCAGGCAGTTTTCCAAAACAATCAGAAGAAGAAACTCATCCACAGTCACTCAGATTCCAGAGAAAGAGCGCTGTCTCAGTTATGCAGCAGGGAAGTTACAAGGCCTTAGAAGTGTGGAGTTCAGATAATGAGTCATTACCAAAAGTTAACAGCCGTGGTGATGAGCGCTCTAATAGCAGATGATGGATCCAGTAATGGGCTTTCAAAAGTTTTCAAATTGTCGTAACCTGTTTCATATTGCCACCCCCCATCTCATCCTCAGAACTAGTCTTCCAGTGAGTTCAGAGGACAAGCGACACAGTTATGCGGTTCTTCTTGTTGGAGGTTTTCCCCTAAAAGGGAAAGTTCTTGTCTCTTCTTCTCTGAATACACAGTTAGTAGGGTTTACCTACACGTGTCTTTTTATTTCTGTTAAATTTCTTGCAGTGAATGCAGTGACTTCTTCTTTTTCTCCTTACTTCATCTCACCTCATCCCTAGTATCCTCCTCTGTCACACCAAACCTTTTCATATCCTCCTTCACTACATCCATGAATCTTCCCTGTGGCCTTATTATTTTCTTCCTGCCTGGCAGCTCCATCATCAGCACCCTCTGTCCAATATATCCACCATCCCTCCTCTGCACACGTCCAGACCACCTCTACCTCGTTTCTCTAACTTTGTCTCCAAACTGCTCAACCTGCGCTCTCCCTCTGACGTACTCATTTCTGATCTTGTCCAACCTGGTCACTCCCAATGAATCTTAACACCTTCAACTCACCCTCCTGTCTTTTTGTCAGTATCACCGTCTCCAAGCCGTACATCACAGCAGGTCTCACTATCATCTTTCCTTTCACTCTTGCTGCTCTCCTTCTGTCCCCCCTGAAGCTTGTATACACCCACGTTCTCTTTTGTGCTCTCTTCTTCATCTCTCTTGTGGACTGTCCATTACTTTGCATGGTTGACCTCAGCTATTTAATCTCATCTACCTTCAACTACCTCTATCTTGTGCATGTTCACCTTCCCACCTGTCTCCCTCTCAGTCACACATGTTTTCTGACTTGCTTCTACTGACTTTCATTCCTGTTCCCTCCAGAGCATACCTCCACCTCTCTACTGTCTTTTCCAACTGCTCCACACTCTCACTACAGAACACAATGTCATCTGCAAACATCATAGTCTGACCTCATCTGTCAGCCTATCCATCACCACTTTAGGCAACAAGGGGATCAGAGTTGATTCCTAATGTTATCCCACCTTCAATCCATCTGTCAACTGCCAACTCCCCTCACACACTTCTTTGCCATCCCTGACTTCCTCATGCATTACCAAGTTCCTCTCTTGGTCCAATAAAAATAAAATGTTTTCCTTCTAGGTTACTTGTTTCTATCCATTCAGGTCCACTTTGTTAATACAGTATGGGAAAATGAAAAATAAAAAAAGAATTACACCAAACAAAGCAAGGTGAATAGTTTTTAAAGACGAAATATAAAGGTGAAATCAAAACTGGTCAAAAACAGCCAAATTATACCTTTGACTCCAGAGGGTTAATAAACTGAAGTAGTCTTGTAAAGAAGACTGGGCCCGAATTCTTCTCCAACAATGGGAGAGAAAGATAAAGTCAGTGTACTTAGTTTGTCGCGCACTGTCTGTATTTTGTTGTGTGTCTTGATGAATAAAACTTTAAAATTGATTGTGGGGATGCTTTGTTTCTTTAATTATTGTGTTTAAAAAAAGATGCACATATTTTCAGAAGGCAGACATGTTATTATACTGTGTGATCCACTGAAATAATACCAATGCTGCCCGATACATAGCATACTCTTTAGACTGTCTACTGTGGACTGTGGTGCTGCAGCAGTTGCTTTTCATAGATCCACACAGAAAATGACAAAGATTGCCTTTCAGAGAAGAAGAGATTGAGAAGCTTAACCTCTGACACAGCAGTGGCACAGAGAGCTGAGCAATCTCTCTTCGGGGTGAGCAGCTTTCCTTGTTTTTAGGGCCGAATAGAAGATTCTTGGTGACGGAAGCGATATGAGCGCGAAGGAGGAATGAATAGCAAAAGTCAAAAAATATGTGGCAGTGAAAGAGAGAGAGAGGAAATTGGTGCTGCAGAGTCTGAGACAGTGAGGTGAGAGGGCTGAGGCAGCGAGCGCAGCAGAGACAGAGATCAGGTCATATTGCATCAATGTATGGACAGTGAAGAGGGGAGCAAGTGTCAGACGGCCATCAGGAACGCCCTGAAGGAGCTTTACTCCCAAAGCTAAGAGACTGTCAACACTTGGTGTGCTGTGTTGGCCTATTCACAGAAGGACAACAGGGAGGACTCACCAAGCAAATAAATATTTCTCATACTTATGCGTGTGTGCTGGTGTTTGCTTAGAATCCCCAGGCGTTCCCACACCAACATGTGTGCACGTGTGCATTTATATGTGTGCCGCCCTCACTCACATTTACACGAATGTGAGATCAAGTTTGTTTACTGCTTCATGCGAAGCTCAGTGTGGGATTAATTATAAATGCGAAGTGGAGTTAATGAATGAGGATTTTTTTTATTTTTTTTATTTTAGAAAGTAGCTCCCATGTTGGGATTAGATTGCTCTTTAAATCCTAACAAGTCTGTGAAGGTTCTCAGTCATCCAGGTCATCGTAGTCAAAGGAGGTTGCAAAGAAAAGTGTCTGGACTTCTTTAAGTTGCTTGAAGACGTTTCACCTCTCACCTCTCAGAAGCTTCTCGGATGAGAGGTGAAACATCTTCAAGCAACTTAAAGAAGTCCAGACGCTTTTCTTTGCAAGCTCCTTTGACTTTAAATCCTAACACAATGCTGGAAATGATTAATACAAAAGTTTTCTTTTAATTCATACGTGCATTGCCCAGAATGCATCAAATCTATTCGCTGAATATTTTTTCATTTCTTGTTTGGTTTTCCCCTAAAATATAGTAAAGGCTCTGCCACGCTACAGTAAAAACAAAATGACAGCCTCCTTGTGACTTGGAAAAATTGGTTGGTTCCCAGTGATGGTAATGATTTTATCCAGTCTGCACCAATAAGTGCAACTTATCTACAACGTGTGTTGACACAACTGGTTGGACTCTGCTTATATTATATAAAAGCAAGGTTGCCGAGGGACTACATGTGTCTTTTTGCAGTTAAATTGCCATCTTCCAGCAATTGCATGAATTTTCTGTTCATGTAGAAAACAGGAGATTTGCACTTACCTCGAATCTGTTCATGATATTATGGCAATTAACTGTGATCAATTAAGAGAAAATTGCCAACTTGATCCCATTTGATTGCAAACTGACTTCACCCGCTGGGCAGTATTTACCTTTAAGGAAATAATGCTGTCTTTTGTGTATGAACATTATGTATTTTGTAGGTCCTGGATAAGAGATACTGATTTGTTAATTACTCAGAGTACAGCTGCCGCTATTCCACATTGAAAGGAGGCAGTTGGTCGGTGGTTTGGCCCTCTAGCTAGGATGCTTCCTGGACGCCTCCTAGGTGAGGTATTCTGGGCATGTCCTATCAGGAGGAGGTCCCAGGGCGGGTCCAGGACTCGCTGAAAAGACTATCTCTCGACATGCTTGGGTATCATTCCAGTGTCCCCCCAGATGAGATGGAGGAGGTGGCTAGGGTGAGGAAAGTCTGTGTTTCTCTGCTCAGACAGCTGTCCCTCGACCTGAACCCAGATGAGAGCCAGTAAATAGTTGGATGATGGATGGGAGTAAAAAACCTTTAAAAAGCTCTATATAGCATTATTATCACTATAACCTCAGATTAATCTATTGACTTTCAAGGAGAGGTCAGATATCAAACATGACATGATATTTTAAAATTGTATGTAGTACTTTCTATACATACTATACTATATGTTGAGAATACACCCATTCCCAACACAACCCCAAAGTGACTGGTGTCTGCTTCTGGTATCAAACCGGGACCTTTCACATCAGTTAATGTGTAAACCACTAAAATACAAAAAAATGAGCAAAATGCACTTATGTCTGTGAAGGTTCTCAGTCATCCAGGTCATCGTAGTCAAAGGAGTTTGCAAAGAAAAGCGTCTGGACTTCTTTAAGTTGCTTGAAGACGTTTCACCTCTCATCCGAGAAGCTTCTTCAGTTCTAAGGTCAAATGGCCGAGAGTCCCAGATTTGAACCCAGTGGGAGTATCCCCCCAAGGAGGGACAAAGGACCCCCTGGTGATCCTCTAATCACATGCGCCAAGGTGTGAAAGCGGGTGTGGGACCTAATCAGCCAGGGTTTCGGGTGAGCTCATTGTGAAACCTGGCCCCACCTTGTCAAGTGAATTCCTGAGGTCAGATGGCCCAGGATGTGAGTGGGCGTTAAGGCGTCTGGGAGGAACTCAAAACTGGATTATAGATGGCAGACAGTTGGTGTCGTAAACCACCGCCTCTGTTCAAAGATGGTCGCTCACAGTGGACATAGATGGCCTCTTTCAAACCATCTGTCCTCTCTGTCCAAAATGTGAACATTGGCATCCTCGAAAGAGTGACCTTTATCCTTAAGATGCAGATGGACTGCTGAGTCTTGTCCTGTGGAGGTGGCTCTTCTATGTTGTGCCATGCGCTTGTGAAGTGGCTGTTTGGTCTCGCCAATGTAGAGGTCTGGGCATTCCTCGCTGCACTGTACAGCATACACCATGTTGTTAAGTCTGTGTTTTGGAGTTTTGTCTTTCGGGTGAACCAGTTTGTGTCTGAGTGTGTTGCTGGGTCTGAAGTACACTGGGATGTCGTGCTTGGAGAAAACCCTCCTGAGTTTCTCTGATACACCGGCTACATAGGGGATGACAACGTTGTTGCGTCTGTCTTTCTTATCCTCCCTCGCTGGTGTCTGATCTTCTTTTCTGTGCCTCTTTGCTGACTTTATGAACGCCCAGTTCGGATAACCGCATGTTTTCAGTGCTTCCTTTACGTGTGTGTGTTCCTTCTTTTTCCCTTCAGGTTTAGAGGGAACATGTTCTGCCCGGTGGTGTAGCTTCTCGGATGAGAGGTGAAACGTCTTCAAGCAACTTAAAGAAGTCCAGACGCTTTTCTTTGCAAACTCCTTTGACCAAAATGCACTTACTTACCTTAAAGTATCACAAAGTGCTTCACAACCAACATGCTAAACACATAAAGATGAAAAAAGACCTCCAGCTCAGACTGGCCAGTGTTCCAAAACCTCTGATAGCTTTAGTTCTCAGTCTTGTATGATGCATAGCCTTGATCACATGACCTCAGAGGTGTACTGATGTAAAGCTCACCTTTGTATGACAGTGCTTTTTCATGCAGCTACTCTAAGAGTAAAAAAACAGAATCTTAAACTGGACTGTGAACAGCAAAATCAATAACAGTATTACTGAATGCAGCTTTAAGGCACGTCTGCCCTGGATTCTTTTTTCAGACAAGTAATTTAGACTAAACATTATTATCTTAGATCTTTTTGCATTATTATTTTCTACTTGAATAGAGCTTGGAGTGTGTACAGTATAACATTTAATTCTCTCAATTTATTTGGGCTCTTTTCAATATTATTACTTTTTTACTAAATATAAAATGCTATGAGATGTTTGAAAAGAAAAACAGCAAATTTTCGAAACTTCTAATTAAGACATGTTTGGATTCATATTTATTAGCATTTATTTAATTGAAATTCACATACCCTTGCCTTACTGTGACAGGATAACTCAAAGAAATATGCAAGTGTAAGTCTAAACATGCAAACAGGCGTCTAGGATAAATTCTGAGTGTTACAAAAATAGATTTGAAGAGTCCATGCTTTGTTTTTAATGCAGTAACAATCTTTTTTTCCACAGATGTTTCCAATCCCACCAACACCATATCTGGCCCCATCGGTCACCGAGGTTAGCTTGGTCCAGATTTTGCTTTCAGTATGGATTCCCTCGGTCTGCTTCCTTCATTAGTCATTTGAATAAATCTATATAGTCCACTGGAGTCATGCATTTGGAGAAAGGAAGGGGAAAAAAAATAAAGAGTCGTGAGTGTTTTGATGTTTTAACTCAGCTGCCTTTCTTCTTCACCGGAGATGAATGGCAATGACGAGAGGCAATTTGTTGGCGAGCAGCAGGTGGTTGGGTTAATTGCCCACGGTGCTGGTTGGAAAGAAAGTGTCTTGCTGAGTGTGGAATGCCTTCTGCACTGGCAGCGCTCGAGTCCGGATAAAGAACAGCAGTAAGCATATTGTCATCTCCCACCTCGCCACCCTAATCAGTACTGCTATGCACCCCCATTGTTCAACTGAACTGGCTCCCTTCCCAGAGGAATTCTCTCTTTCTCTCTCCCTCTCTATCCTTTTCTTCTTCTTCTTTAGCAGAGCCACCCACCACCCACATCCTCTCCTTTTCAGTGCCTTTCATCTCCAAATTCTCTTCCTTTCTCTGTCTCTCTGTTGCTAATGCCGCTCGATGTCCCACCCTCCCCCCTCTTTAGCATTGAACTTTCTTTTCTCCAGATCAATCTCGGTGTCTCCCTCTCTGCTTATTACCTTTCCTCCTTCATCTTTTTGCTCTCTGCACCTTTCCCTTATTTCCCGTTTTGTCTACCCCACCTCGCTTCTGCCCTTTCTTCCTGTATCCCCCCTCCCTCCATCCCCTTCTCTCTGTCCTTTCTTTTGGTTCCCAGAGGAGCAGGATATTGATGTAAACACACACAGAGCTCTGAGTGGTTCTTAAGCTTGTCTGACCGATCTGCAGGCCTCCCTCCATTGTCCCAGCAACTGTAGGAAGAGACTTGATTTCCAATAGGCTTATCCCACCAGTCCTCGCTGTGCCGTGTCCATAAAAAGATGGTGAGGGGCTTGATTAGATGGCTGTGAAGCTTTGCTGGACTGAGCATGCCTGGCTGTCAGTGTCACAGCTCCACCGTGGTAATGGATCAAAGAGATGTGGGTGTCGGGTGAGAGGCAGCGCTGTAATTAAGTGTTTGAGACCCTGCTAGCAAAAATAGAAGTGGAACTAAAAGGTTATTATGCCAATGACAGCTGAGGCGAGTGGCAAAACCTCTCAAAATTTGATGAAATCAAGTGAAACTCTGAACGCCAATTATGCACTGTGAACGTGAATAATGTGGAGATTGTAGTTCCCCAACACAAAGTCGTTGTGGGACGTGAAGACAACATCCTCAAGTGTTCAGATCTGATAAATGGACCATGTTCTAACCATTAAGCAAGACTACTGGTAATTGAAACAACTTAATAGCATGGCTCACTGCAGTTCAAGCAGTTCACAGAGTAAAACTCAGCCTGTAATCTGTGATCTTAGCACCAGCTCACGTCAGCTGACAGCCCAGCCAACAGCATTCACATAAATCTGGGTGTGTGCTGTCTTTAGCTTTCCTACAAGTCCTGCTGCCTCTGCAAGCTGCTTTGCAGCCCACCTAAACCCCATTTCTTCTTTATGCAGCTCTCCGTGAGAGGTCCCAGAACACAGTTATGCCAGAAGATATAAATTACTGAAGAAGGAGTTAAGAATCCTTCAATGTCTGAAATTAAATTTACTCTTTTCTGATAAAAGGCTGCCTTTGTGAAAATAATAACGTTTTCCAACATCACAATGATGTCAACAGTTGTTAATTCTTAAGTTGCAGTGATGGTTATGGGGTGACATTAATCCTTACGCTATAGGAACAAAACAAACTTGCAGATCATTCAAAAGACTTAGGTTACACACTTAAACTGCTTTTAGCACTCAAAGCTTTTGATGCTCTGCTTTGAAAGTATTGTTCATGTTCCTATGATGGAAACATGGAAAATCTAAACTGAAAATCTGGTGCAAAAAAAAAGACTGAGAAACTTCTAGTCCAGAGATATACGACTCTATTGGATTTACGTCATGACTGCCCCTTATTTTTTTCACGCTTATATCTCACAACTGCATAGGAGTAGCAGTCCAGATTTTTCTAGAAAGCTGCTTACAAGTAAGCGATAACTTCCAGGGCTTGAAAATGAAGCCACTGAAGAAGTCGCTAGACCAGTGTCTTGAACGGCCACTGAAGGCCGGCTCCAGCAGCAAATACACTTACATTCCTAAGACAGGTTGACAGAAGAAATAACCATTTACTGTCGTAGCTATTTTGACTGACAGGTGCATGCTGATACAACTTGATGACAGGCTATATGACATCTAGCAGACAGTTTGAGTTACTGAACTGGGCCACTGACAAATAGTACGACTTGTCATGTGTAATTCTACTAACAGACTTTCAAATGAAGTCTGTGCTCCAGTTTTGTTAAGAGATATTCTTATCTCTTCTTACCAATTCCAGTTTTCATAGCATATACAAACAAATATTAACTTTCCTTCAACACAAAATATTATTTTGATAATAAAACTTATCAAACTTTACAATTTCTCTAAAATGGCAGTGAATTTAAACAAGGAAAAAAACTCTAGTACAGATAATTAATTGAAAATGAGTTGCTGTATATCCACACTTACCTGGCATATTTTCCCTTGGCAAAGAAAAGCAGGTGCTTTTATATAAATTTATGTAACAAGAGATGTCAGGTACATCATTTTCTTATAACGTCACCGGATAACAGGACATCAGCCCTTTTCTCTTTTTCACTCTCCATAATCCTTACTCCAGATATTTTGCTCATACTGAGGCTCGTACTGAGACTGCTGGCTTGTGGCTGTCAGTTATACTTGAAGACGTTACCATCAGATGACCTGTGCTGCTGTGCATAATGTAGAGCATGCATGAAACAGATCGGCTGATAAACTGACGTACCTGAGGCTGACCTGCCAGTCACCTGTCTGGGCTGAAAATGCTGGAATCAGTCAAATTCAGTTCCCAGTCGGTTGATTGGGGCATTTTAATAAATAGCAGTCCACTTGCCATTTTACCATGTTACTCACACTCTGTCTACTACATACATACAGTCTCTGTGTACAGTTAGCAAGATACCGAATAGCGAATTGGTCCTGATGCGTTTATAGAGTTTGAAACTTAAAGAGAAAAAGTGCTGGCATGGATATGTATGAATGGGTGAATGAGGCATATTTAGCACTGCTTAAGCATGGTAGAAAAACTGCTATATCCTATAGGAACCAGTCCATTTACCATTTAATTGCCAGCATCACGATGGATATAGTTACCTTTTATTTAGAACTTAATTTGCTTACATTTGGATAGCAGACTGGACCAGAGGACCAACAGTGATACTGCACAAGAAGGGGATAAGCAGACTCTACTTTAAGAGGAAGCTCAGATCTTTCAATGTGTGCAGCAAGACGCTGGAGATCTTCTACCAGGCTGTGGTAGCGGATGCCATTTACTTTGCTACTTTTAATGCTTGCAGAGATGCCAGCAGGATGAATAAACGAATCCACAAGGCTAGAACCATCATTCACCAGAATCCGGAGGCATTTGAGTCAGTGTGGGACAGGAGGACACTGAACAATCTGCTCTCCGTTATGGACAACCCATTGCACCATAGTACACTACACTCCCTCAGCCTTATTCAACCCTGCTGCCATGAAGAACGCTTCAGGACATCATTCCTACAGTTCTCTATAAAACTGTAAAACAACTCTCCTTTTTGTAAAAATGAACACACCTGCCAGAACAGAAGATTCCCCACACATTTCTGTGACAAACCTTCTTGCTGCTGTTTTGAGATTTACAGTGTGCATGTTATTTATTAATACCATTCATACTATTTTTTGCACACTATCAGTCTTATCTTTTTTCCCCTTAACTTTATATCTTTATTTCTTATTTTGTCAATGCTATATATAAAATTTTGCACTACCTCACCTAAGAAGGCCTTGAACATGCGTCTGTGTTTCTAACAATGTAGTTTTTATTGCAGATTTTACTATTTCTGTCTTTAATCTTTATGTTGCTAATGTAACAGTAATTGTAACCACCTACCTAGTTAGCTAACTAGCTAGCTAGTTAGCTGCCAATCTAGCTAGCTGTCTAAATATGTGATACATACAGAGCATATAAGATTAGATAGCTAACAAAGATGTACTGTTAGTAAACAGTGTGCCTACTAAAAGAAACTATGTTATCACTAAATCTGTGTATAATATTTAAATGCACTGTAACATGTTTTTTAATAGTTTCTCCATTATACTTGGAAAAAAATGCACTCTTTGTTTCCACTGTAATTCAGACAACTCTTCGATCTCAGCCTGAATTCAAAATGAAGCTCTGTGAGAATCAGAGTCCTCTGCATCCTGCATGCATTTGTATGGTTGCTCTTATCCCAATGGGATAGTGGGGGTGAAACTTCAGATAAGCAAGTCTGCTCCCTATGCCTCGGAGTCAGTTTGAGGAATGCCTGGTCCTGTCTTTTTTTGTATTGTACAACACATCCAGCACCGCAGGAAGCTGCAGATACTTCCCAGCCCTACCTGTGTTTGCTTTTTATCAAGGGACCAATGTAATGCCACATCCTGCTCCTGACTGTATATAAAGTGTCGACTGGAAATGCGTTTCTGCACGCCTGCACAATGACATTTCTTTTCACAGCAGATGGGATCTGTGTTTGTATTGATGTTGTTTATGTGTCTCTGTGTGTCTGTGTGTGTGCATGTGTTGTTGTTTTTTTAACTCAACACTTTGTCTATGTATTTTTCTCTCTAACCTTTCTCTTCAAAGTGGCATGAAAGGCAGCCGTCATGGTTGATGATCAAAGAGCAACAACCAAAGCGCTGGCTCTCTCTGTTGTGATGCTGTCATTTTCGCTCTTTTAAACAACAAAACAACAGAGCCCTTCAAAACTCACGGACACTCTTGATGAACAGGCAGTAACTTTACATGGTCGACTCGGGAGATGTTGGCCAGGTTTTTGCTTTTTTTAGTGTTTTGTTTTGATGCGAACCTGTCACAAAGTTTTAGTTGACATAACTGAGCCTGTGACAAAGAGCGTAGTCATTCAAAGGCCTATGCATGTTTTACCAAGGATGTGGAAAAACAGTGCATTTTAAAAAGTCTAGTCTAGTAATGATTAAGTTGGTTGTTAATCATGGGGATGGAGTTGTTTGCATAAAGCATAAATCTCCTCCTGAGATGTGTAAGACTTTATTTGGAGCTGTATTGTGCTTCCTCCTGAGACTGTTGCAAGTTGATTGCAAGCGTACTTATATTCTAAGTTTCTGCTCTTCTATGAACCACTTCAGTTCAATACAATTTAATTTTTTTAGCACTAATTCACAACAATAGTCACCTCAAGGCACTTTATGTTGTAAGAATAAGACTCTCCAGTAATAGAGAGACAGCCCCAACAGTCAAACGACCCCCTATGAGCAAGCACTAGCGACAGTGGGAAAGAAAAACTCCCTTTTAACAGCAGAACCAGGGTCAGGAAGGGGTAGCCATCTTCTGTGACTGGTTGGGGTGAGTAGAGAAAGACAGGACAAGCTAATCCCAAAAAGGTTTTATGATTTTAACACCAGGTTTAATTCAACTTCAAAAAAGTTCTTACTAACCCGAAAAACTAACGCTACAACAAGAAAAAACACTGTTTCCACAGGATAGCAAAAAATGAAGACCAAGATTTGCAAAAATAAAAATAAAAAACTGCATCAACGGACTAGCTACACAGTAACATCCTGGAGCTTTAACCTTGTCTAACAAGTTTATTGGCCAATTCACACCGGTCCTTCCTTCTCAACATTCATTACCCCATTGAGATAAAAAAATGCAGTCAACTCGTCTGCACTTGATATTTTCAATGCTGATATACTGTAGATTACAAGTACCTAATAATTTGTGGCCTCAAACATTTCTTTATCAATTGATAAATGCTGTTCTACACAGGTAAGGATAATGTCTAGGTCAGATTAAGATGTACTCGACTGTGCTAATGCAACCTGTTACACCGAGCGGATTTCAGTGTGGCTGTCAGCAGTGACCGTCGATGGATGTGGATTGTTGCAACGGTGAACACGAACCGTCCATACAGAGAGAAGCCGTGGCCTGTCAGGGATGCATCAGAGAGGGATTGTGTAGCTCTGACGAGGGACATGGAGGATAGAGACATGCTTGAAAGGTTGAGGTATTGAATTTTACTTCCTGACAGCTGAGTGACCTTTCGGCTCTCAAGGGGGACGAGACAGAGATGGATTTCGCAGTCGCCCTCCTTGCTCTCCGCTGCTCCTCCCACAGGGTTAAGAATTAATGCTCCTTTCTACCTCTCTGCTGAGCAAGGAGACTAAGGCCGAACTGCATCGCCAAGCACCCGAGCGGAGCGCGGTGGCACACGAGGATCGAGGTTATTCTCATGCGAACTCCAGCACTTAAAAGAGAAACCTGCGAATTAGCCCGACACAAGAATGACTCATCTCGCTCATCTGTATGGCAGCAGCTGCTGAGAGGAGCCTGGCACTGTGCTGAACCTGGTCAGTTCAAGGAGAAAAAAGAGCCAGCACCTGCACAATAAATTCAACCCTGCTCTCGCCGATGCTCCGTTTCCCTCTTCACACCTCAGAAGAGCCGCTATTCATAAATATATGCAGCATGACTGGGCCAGATCCCGTGATAATGCACGGAATACAAGGCGCTTCTCTTCTTCTTTGGCGCCTTCGGGCAGAATTTACAGTCTCACATCCCCCTCTCTTTGGCTGGAAGGTGAAAGTTACAAATCACAGCTTCATCTGACGGCCTCTCTAACTCTCCACAGGGTCGCCCAGTGTCTTTAGGAAATACGCGATAAGAATGCACCTCAATGAGCCGAGTTGTTTTATCTCAGCTGAAACACGTCTCTTCCTTAAGCTGACAGAATGAGCTCTGAGCATCTTTTTTTTCTTTCTCCTCAGCCTTAGAGTTCACAACTTCTTGGCTTTGCCAGCGCTGCCCTGCTCCCCACTCTGTGTGCAGGGATGATGTGGAGCTGCTTAGGCGGCGGAGTCACGTTCTGACAGCCATCCTGGCAGAATGACCAAGTGCTGAAAATGATAGAGCTGAAATGACGACGAGTGATTTCATTCTCCATCTATCTTTCAAAACATCGCACGCAGGCAGCCAATGGCATGGCACCTCTCTGTGCCCCATTACTCCAACCGGCCAATGAAGCATCTACATTTAGGGCCTCATTGATTGCCCCTTTACTCACGCTTTGTGGAAATACACAGACGTGAGCGAGGTTAAATGCCAGTGCATCAAGAGGCACTTTGCTGGATGAGGACAAAAACCAGCCAGTGGAACATTTGCAGAAAATCTCAGTTCATAATGTGCTTGTGCATTTTCACGGGTGATATAACTAACTGGCAGATCTTTGGGGTCAGCAGTGAAGATTGGATGTCTTGCTCGGGGACACTTCAGCAGGATTGATGCTGCCAACCAGGCAAGGGTCTGAGCCCAGATCATCCAGCTGCTCTCACTGAGCCGCCGCACTGCTGCAGTGTTTTCGCAGCATTCACTGAGAGCATTCACAGTAAATTCTTCATGAGCACGTCAAAATGTTATTCTGAAAAAGCACTTCTGTACTTCATAACTTGTTATTTGTTTGACGATCATGCCTGCCGAAATATTTGTTGTGTATGAAAGAGCTTGTCTCACTCAGTGTGGAAAAAATAATAATCCTCAAATGCGACTAGGGTTTTAGGGTTTTAAGAAAAGTGTTATTTTGTTTTGTTCCAGTGTAGTGATGTCATATGGGGAATTATCTTAGCTTAAGGTGAAACACAAACTTTTGACATTTATCCTGCATGAAAACGTTATCGAGTTGGACTGCATTTCCCTTCTTTTATTGTAAACCGACCATGTTTTTCCATATTTTCTTAAGTTTCAAATAATGAAGTCACTTTCAGTGAAAGTGCCAAAAGGTTTCAGACTGATCTAGACACTTGTTCAACCATGTGATGTCAGTGAGAATGGATGTTCATAATGTGGTCATCTCAGGCATATAGCTCTGGCTGTGATCAAGGGAGATCCACCAAACTGCTGTTCAAACCTTCTGTTTGTGAGGGGCAGCCAATAAGAAAAAAGTGGGTGTGGCTTTTAAGGGAGATGAGGGTGAATTGAGAGGCTGCACCAAAAGTCCAATGAAAAAAAAAATGGGACTACTTTATATGAATACGAATTCTAATTTGAAAACCTCAGCAGCAACATCTGCAGGCAAGAAAGGGCAGGTCAACCTGTGTAAGTGTGGAGGACAACAGGGGTCAGGGCTGGGACCTCAAAACAATTTAATGCACTTTTTTCTTTTAATACAGATTTCTTTTAATAATCTGTTTTTTTATTTGTTAGTTTTTTGACAGGAAACAAAAGTGAGAACAATACTGCAGTAGCCCACTCATTCTTCAGATCTACTCCACTGGACTGCATGGGTGTGATTAATTTATGTAAATTGACAAAGTATCTTATTCTAAACTATCTGTGCACATATCATTTAAAAAAAGTCCCATTTTATTTAGTCTCATTCAAAGTTACCAAATTCCATGTATTTATTATTTTACCCCATTTCATGATTAATCGTAATTTATAGACATATTATATCTTAGCTGGTGAATGCATGCTAAGTGCAGTGGCATTAAGATAACCTTTGCTTTCACATCACAAATAAATAATTTTGGGGAAGCTGCATCTGAGCAGACCACAAGACCTTTGGAGCAATGTCCTTTGAACAGACCAGATTAAACTGGAAATCTTTGGCCATAATGCACAGTACAACATTTGGAGAAAACCAACCACACCGTATCAGCACAAACACCTAATACCTAGTGGGAAGCACGGTGGTGGTGATTTGGGCTTGTTTTTCAGCTGCTGGACCCGAGGCTTTTGACAACTGGACAACTCATTGAGTTGTCCATGAACTCCTCTGTATACCAAAATAATCTAGAGTCAAATATGAGACCGTCTATCAAACGTGGCACAGCAAATCTACAACAAAATGGCTGAAAAAGCAAAGAATCACAATGTTAACTGGATTGAAATGCTGTGATGGGACCTGAAATAAATGAATATCCATAAACATCAATGAACAGAAGCAACATTGTGTACCGAAAAGTTGAAGAAAAGATAAATCCAAAATGCATCAAGAAATATTACAACTCAGACATGCAGCAAAGAAAACCCCAGAATAAACCTAAAGAGAAGTACAAAATACATCATTGTTGTTCAACCTTATATCTTTATTTCAAGATTAAATTCATATCATATGCTGATCATCCCTTCAACCACCATTTTCCACCCCAAAACGCTGAGTTCAATCATATGACTTGATAGACTTTTAATAACATTTTCATGATAACAAGAAATATGAGGTTAATGTTATTTAAACTACATGTGCAATTTACAAAAATATTAAAGAATTATCAAATCCTAATGTTATTGCATATTTTTGAGAAACAGGGTTAAATAAAGTTCTCTTTTGACCATGAAATACTTTTGTGTAAAAATAAGATGTTTAATAAATGCTCTTCCACCAAGGACATCACATCATTCAGTTTGTACAAGAACTTACTTCAATATCTTTTTCATCATGATTACATGGGGATCAAACTGTGAAGGGGTTGAACTCAAAATGGATTTTAGAGAGAAATAAATGCACAATAATGACTATGATATCATATTTGAGCTGGGAGAATAGCATTTTGCAAAATATTTAAGTAATCCACTGTTGGATTATAAGTCTTTTTTTAAAGGCCATAAAGGCCAACTGTCTGAGAATCATCCAAAAACAAAGAGTTGTATGTCGGCTGTGACTAAAATAAAATGTAACCACGTGACAGGAGTGCATTTTTCACATGCATGTAAATATTACCAGGCCAGCATGCAAAAAAGTGTGTATTAGCAATGTTGTACATGACACAAAGTACTGCACATTTGAGTGACTTTAACAATACAATTTGATTACTGAGGAACTTGGAAACAGTTTTATATTGTCTATTAGAGTGCTTGGTTTTGAATGTTTTCTGGTTATTTCTCTAAATTTATTAATTTTTCTCTTAATTAAATAACTGGTAAATTAGCCAATGAGCTGTATGATAGGTTTTCCACAATTATTTTTTTTTAGTCTTCCCCAGTTGGCCATTACAAAGAGTTTTAAGGCCCGTTTCACACCAAGGATACTGTACACTTGTGGAACAATATCTAATGTGCCAACGATAAGGCAGCAACTTGTTGCATTTAGAAATGTAGACATGATCAAGATGACCTGTTGAGACTGAACCTAAGTATTAGAATAGGGAAGAATGTTAATTTAAGTAACTGTGAATGTGGCATGGCACCAGGCAGGCCGGTCTGAGTATTTCAGAAAGTGCTGATCCACTGGGATTTTCCCATATAACAATCTCTAGGGAAGGGTCTGAGGCAGTGGTATGACTTATAAAAGAGAAAATATTCCTTGAGTTGCAGTTCTCTAGGCATCGTTGATGCCAGAGGTCACATGAAAAAACATGGACAGGTTGCTCATCAGAGGTGTGTAAACAACATGAAATCATGGATCCAGCCTGCCTTTATCAGCAGTTTAGGGTAGTGCAGGTGGTGTAATGGTGTGGGAGATATTTTCTTGGCACACTTTGGGCTCTTTAGTGTCAAATGAGCATTTTAACTCCACAGCCTCCGTGTGTATTGTTGCTAACCATGCCTGTCCCTTTATGACCACAGTGCACCCAGCAGGATAACACACCATGTCACAAAGCTCATCTCAAACTGGCCTCTTAAACATGACAATGAGTTCACTGTATTCAAATGGCCTCCACAGTCACCAGATCTCAGTCCAACAGTGCACCTTTGGGATGTGGTGGAACATTAGTTTCATATCAACTGCGTGATGCTATTATGTGAATATGGACCAAAATCTCTGAGGAATATTTCCAGCACCTTGTTAAATTAAGACTGTTCTGAATGCAAAAGGGGGTCTGACCAAGTACCTAACAAAGTTCCCAGTGAGTCACAGAGGACAGTACTGAACAGTACAATTATTTGCATTTCACATTTTCAGCATATTTTGGTGTTATTAACACTTCCTATAGTTCCTATAACAAACTAAATATCGGTACACTTCTTCCACTACACATTGTTCAATTCCTCCTGCTCACACTGGGAATATTACACAGTACTTGAAATAAAACAGTGATAACAATGATATGAATCCTCCTACTTACAGCACCAGATGGCATCATAATTACAAGAAAACAAAATGCGGTTTTAGTCATATCAACTTCAGAACACAACTCAGGTCGTGAGCATCGTTGGGATGTGGACGAACGGGAGTTTAAAACCAACCGTGTGATGTCATCATGTCAATATTGTTGAATTTATGCCACAACGAAAAACCCAGTGACAAAGGCAAAAGATATACCTAATGAACTGGCTAGTGAGTGCATAACTTTTATATACAAACCATGAAAGACATGCTCAGGCAGCCACCCGCACATACTTGTGTAGAGCAAGTGCAGAAGGGCAGGCGTTGCTTAGTTGTCACACAATGTCATCATAGATAAATCTCCTGAAAGAATGGATTACTGCTACTTATTAAATGGTAAATGGCCTGCATTGTATAGCGCTTTACTCAGTCCCTAAGGACCCCAAAGCGCTTTACACTACATTCAGTCATTCACCCATTCACTGGCAATGGCAAGCTACATTGTAGCCACAGCTGCCCTGGGGCGCACTGACAGAGGCGAGGCTGCCGGACACTGGCGCCACCGGGCCCTCTGACCACCACCAGTAGGCAAACATGGGGTTAGTATCTTGCCCAAGGATATTTGGCATGCAGCCAGGAGGGAGCCTGGGATCGAACCATCGACCTTCTGATTGGTGGCTGACCTGCTCTGCCACCTGAGCTACAGCCACCCCATTGTTTTGGGTAACAAACATTCAGAGTATATGTTGCATGATGTTTTAGTTCACATAACAGTGGCCCTCATTTATAGGCAGTTTTAGTGTAGACATCCCCCTTTTTATAATTATTCTTTTGCAATGAAATGCAATTAAAAGCTGCTTTTTTTCCTCCCCTCTATGTATATTTTTTGCAATTCTCCACAAAATCCATAAAAAATACCAAAAACAGCAATGTTTTTCTCAGTATGCTGTTTGTAACACTCACCCCCACGCTCTTCTCACTGAAGATGTTAATCTTTAAACATGGATTGCAGATAGTTTCATTTTTCCAAAAAAAAAAGAAAAAGCTGTGTAATTTACTGAAACAGCTGGGTACCTTTGATTTTACCAAGTGCTTCTGAAACAGGCATAAATGGTGCATTTGTTGTGGACTATTTTCAGCAGTTGAATAATACACATTTGCACTGGAGTACTTCTAGTGCAGTAATTCTAAACCTTTTGTGGCTTGTGACCCCTTTAACATCAGTTGAATACCTATGAGCGGTAGGGAGTTTGACAAGAGTGGATTTTGTTTTTCTTTTTATCAGTTTTATTTAAATGATTCCTACTACCTGCATATTTTAAGCTATCCAGTGAATCACACAATGAAAGCCATTGTCAGAGGTAGGTTTGAAGATGTGAAATGAATTTCTAAGTGACAGAAAAGTTGTTCCTGTTTTGACCACCAGACGTGGATGTTGGGACCGTGTATAGCGGGGCTCCATATCCAGGTACTGACACATTAAACCCGGGAAATCTTTAACTGTGGAAGGATGGTGTATGTTCGTTTGAGTGAAAACAAACTATGAAGAACATAACCACATCTTTGTAGATTTAATTTATGATTCCACGTAACATAATGTGTATTAAGTAAACACTGAAGGATTTACATGTAATATTAGTGTTTTATTACTTTTTTAATAATGTAATAATAGTGCTCTCATACAGCATCATTATTAGACATTTGATATATTTTTAAACCTGCTGCTGCTGTAAAACCACTTCATTAGTTAATAGAAATGTTCATTTATGTAAGCCTACAAAGAAATATGTAGTTGAATGACAGAAATTATTGAATGATGAAAATTTAGTTTGACAATGAAAACTTAAAGGGTTTTGACACACATAAATCTTGTGTGTCAAAAACAGCATTTTGACAGTTTACTAATACTTGTAGATGTTATATACTTTTTATATACGTATTTACAGTATTAAAGCATATTTACAGTATTAAAATAGAACTGATCACTTTTCTCTATAAAAAGTATTGCATATGTGTGAAATTATCCTTCATTTGTGACTGTTTAGAGTCTTACTATCTAGAGAAAAACTCTTATTTTACTTTTAATGTGTTGATTCACAGTCTGTTGTAATTTTATTGATATTTCCAGTATTTAAAAATAACTGCAAAATTCCAGTTTGGTCTTTTATATTCGGTAGTATGGTTTCGTCTTGGTAATGGAACCATACTACAGCTGGAAGTGGAGAACAGAACCATAGAGATCAGTGACATTAGATATTATGGTGATTAATTGAGGCACAGGACACTTGTGGGAGATGTGGGAAAGGGTTGCAAAGATGTGCAGCTACTGTAGGATGTATGGACCAACTTGATGTGTGGCATGGTATTAGCTGAGCTGTGGTTGGTACTGAGATCAGCTGATCTGCTGGGATTGTGGCTGAGTTTACATTAGTGACCTTCTGTAATTTATCAGAGCATTCTTCTATCAGAAAAATCACAAGGAAATTAACATGTTAAACATCTTGGCTGCACAGCAAAGATAAATATGCGGATTAAAAGATGGCACACATTCAGAAACAAAAACCTGCATTATGTGGTAATTAATTGATGAGAGTACTTCAGCTTGTAGTGGGTTTTTCATCCACTTATCCTTTCCACTGAATTGTATTCCTCTATGTCTTTATTCTCTGCTGTTATTTTCGGACATAGCAGGATCTAATGACAATACAAGGATACAAAGATGGCCCTGAACAGCTAGAAACAAGACTGTTGCTCGCATCAAGTAAAATACCACCTCAATCTACCACCATGCCCTCAAAGTAACCTACCAACCCCTCTGTGACCTGCTCCTCCCCACAGCTTTGCCGGCCACTTTACTCGCACCATGAAACATGTCCAATGAAAGGTTAAAAGGAGAGGGCAGGAAGATTGACAGACTGTGTCTGTCAGAGAGGAAAGAGGAGGAACTGAAAATGTTTCGGTCGTGCATTTGTTTGTGCAGTGCGGTGGGTATCGGCTCAGAGGAAGCTCGCCGTGAGCCCAGTTTCCCACTGGTTCAGAGAGTCTGTGTCATGACCCTGTCTTTGTTGTCTCCTTCAGTGTGAGCTCATGCTCGGCCCATCTGCCGTTCAGTCGTGTTAGATAATTTTTATCTATCATCCACTTCTTTCTGTCTACCTGCTTTTCTGTGTCGTAGTCCATAGTCTCTGATTCATTGCCTCTCATGCATCTGGAGCATAGCGGGTTTCAACATGCTGTGTTGTTTATTAAGACTGCTGAGTTATGTAATGAATAAGTCATTCGCTATATATAATTTAATGCATTTGTTCTGCCTCTCATTGCTTGCAGGTTTTCTGAAAACTCAAGATTCTTATTGTCTTTTCTTTTGACTTACTGATAATTGAATTAATTCCACACAATGATTACCTCACCCCCAAAAAACCCAGAAATCTATAAAACAAATTCTGCTAATTACACTTTTAATGGCTACTTGTAACTCCTTTTTAAACTCCCCAGTTGAGTTTTCCGTGGCTCCTGGGACCATTATTTGGAAAAAAGAGAAACAGCTATGACTAATATAAGTTATATCAGGTTGTCAGGAAAGCTTACACTAAGGCTTCAGTCAAAAAGGCCAGAGACCTGTTGGCATTCATTAGGCAACCACTGGTTGTAGGGGAAGAATGTGTATTCTGCTGCGAAATCAAGTGCTACAGCCTCCAGTCATTGGGTGAACATGTAAAGTATCTCACTAAAGTGAGTACACCCCTCACATTTTTGTAAATTTTTTATTGCATCTTTTCATGGGAGAAACACTGAAGCTATGACACTTTGATACAATGTAAAGTAGTCAGTGTACAGCTTGTATAACAGTGTAAATTTGCTGTCACCTCAAAATAACTCAACATACAGCCATTAATGTCTAAACTGCTGGCAACGAATGTGAGTACACCCCTAGGTGAAAATGTCCAAACTGTGCCCAAAGAGTCAATAATTTGTGTGGCAAACATTATTTTCCAACACAGCCTTAACTCTGTTGGCCAAGTTCACTAGAGCTTCACAGGGTGCCACAACAATCCTCTTCCACTCCTTTAAGATGACATCATGCAGCTGGCGGAAGTTAGAGACCTTGCGCTCCTCCACCTTCCATTTGAGGATGCCCCACAGATGCTCAACAGGGTTCAAGTCTGGAGACATGCTTGGCCAGTCAAGTACCTTTACCCTTAGTTTATTTAGCAAGGCACTGGTCTTTTTGGAGGTGTATTTCAAAGTGTCATATCTTAAATGTTGTCTCATGAAAAGATATAACAAAATATTTTTAAAAATGTGAGGGGTGTACTCACTTTTCTGAGATACTGTATAGTCTGAGAAGAGAAAGGCCTGTAAATCATGTTCCTGGTGTGACTGCACGGATTTCACCATAAAACAACAAACGCCAACCAGTCAGTAAATGGTGGGGGAATGCACATTTTTGCCTAACCAACAGAAGTTTCAGGAGTCTTTGGTTTCTAGGCCTGTGTGACCAAGACCTTAGTTGAAACTAGGCTAAGTTCTTCTCAGACATGCCCCTCCCTGCATGTTACACTACTGTAGATCAGAGGTAGCTTAATTTTCAAGCATCTGAAAAATCTAAAGATATACACAGCTTTATTTTTAGCTTGTTCTTGACAGCTTGTATCAGCCTAACAAGCCTCTTCTGTGTAAAACATAACAGTAGCAAATGTAAATATTCTTATACTAAATGTTTAATAGCGATTTTCTTTTGGCTGAGGTTTGTAGTTTGAAGCTACACACTACAGTTTACAGCTCGCACACATCAGTTTTTTGTTGCCAGTATGAGTGAAGTGCTTGCACTCTCTAGCCCCAGAATCTTTTCACAATTAACTTGGCAGCAGCTCTGTGACGTTCTGTTTTTCCTGTCTCATTTCCCCTTATCTAATGATTGAGAATGAGTTTGAGTTGGGTGTCTGTCTGCTGTCCACTGATGAAGCTGCAGCCGCTGCTTGTCTAATTAGGAACATTCAAAGAAATCCTCAAAGACAGCGCTAAATGGGTCCAGAGTTAATAACAGCAGACTTATTTTGATAATGATAGCAAGTAACTTTGACGAGAGCTTGAGATAGTCACATTTTCAGTTATGCAAATCCCATCAGCATTGAAGTCATTAGGCTGCACTGGTAGGGGAGCAGCTTTTCAGAAACAGTCAGCTGCACAGCTTCCGGTTTAAAGAATTTTGTATTTATTAGCATTTCCTTATATAAGTGATGTTTACACGTAGAAAAAAAATATTTATATTCACTATATCACACTTTCCTCAGTTTTTATTAAGTAAAGCAAATCAACATTTCTCAACATTAAACTTTGTCAGCCATGATCTGAGGGCACACAATGTTCCCTCAGGTGCCATTCGTTAAAAGCCTATGGAGCCTCTCATAGGGTGAGAGGTGGAGTACACCCTGGACAGATCAGCCCTCCATCTGGTGAGAGAACCTTAAGATCGAGTGTAGCAGTACACACATCTCTAAGAACTTCAGTTGATTTTATATACTTTTTGGAGCTTATTAGCTAGTCTCTGCTACTACTTTGATATTCACTGACATGTTAGTTAAATATGAAGCAACTGTACTTCCCACAAACAGATTTTTTTTTAATGACTGTTTAATAACTGCATTTGAAATTCCCCCACTACTTATGTAATGCTAGCTAGAAGGCGAAATACTGTGACCACAACTTTGTTTACATTTGCACCATGAACGCATCGCAGGGATGGTGTGGGTGTAAGGGTGCCATGGGATGCCATTATTTTATTCTTATTTTATAAGTACTTTGCACTGTCACTGGAAGTAATGCCAGGCTGCAGGACACAAAAAATAAATTCATTCGACAATAATATACATTTACCTCCCTATGAGATTTAATTGGTCATTGACTGAAAGTGCCGGAAGGCGTTTCCAGATAGTTTACTTTAACTCCAGGTCATAGCATAAAGCTTGGAAAGGCTGGGTGAGTTAATAAGGCAAGGAACCAAAGCATAAAAGTAAATCAATAGCTGAAAGGTAGAAGAACAACAAGAAAAAGATCAGATTGTAGAAGTCTGTCTGCCTAAGGAAGACTTTCAAACAATACATCCTAGTATTCATTTACTTTAATAGAATCCATCCACAGTAATGCTCACACTGCCTCATCTAAAAAAAAAAAAAAAATCAGCATAAATTGCCTTTTTGTCTTTGGAAACATTAATGGTTGTTTCATTATTTTTCCAAAAGTACACTCGAATATAAAATCAAAGCAAGCAAAACAACAGAGGCTTTTGCAAAATTATATTACATAACTCTCTTCAAGATAATGACAAAATACTTTTCCGTTGTGCTGGGGGTGAAACGCAATTTTAAGAGAAAGCGGTTTATGTAAAAATCCTTTGATTTAATTTTCTCTGACTATTGTCTCACATGACGAATGGTGCTGTCTTTGTTTCTTGAACTCTCCTTTGTGACAAGTTTTCTTTTCTCCCCGAAGCCCTGAAACATCCGTAATTACATTTCCCCATCTGTCTCCTCACACAATCCCCCATACATCACCATCAAAACAATTCCATTAACTCCCACTGCGTTAAATAAAGAGAGGGGGGGGGAGAAAGGAAAGTAGGGTGCATTCATAAACAAATAAGAGATGATGCCATTGAGTTGTGTGGAGGAAATGTTAGATGAGGTTAATCCCTTGAATCCATTTGCTCAGAGATGTTTTGAAAGAGATGCTATCGTAGAAAGGGAAGAAGAATCCACAGGCTGTGTTTCAGCCTCTGCTCCCTCCTCCTTATTTGTCTGTCTTTGTCTCTATGCCCTTGGCACCAGTGAAATTCCCCCACAAGATGGCGAGTTGTAAAGCAACGACCACAAGGGAAGTAATTACGGTGAGCTTAAAGCGCGGAAGTGTTCAAATGAGGAGGAAAAAATAAGTTGATTGAACGACAGACCCAATAATGACCAAATTGTTCCAGACACTGATGGGAATCTCTTGACGAATTACCGTTAGGGTTTGTAAGCAGGCAGAGACACTCGCACACAAGTATACACATACAAAGTAAACAAGCTAAACTCATTGACGAGAAGAGCATCAATCCCTTGCAGATGCACTGAAGTGTGAAAACTGGAATGAAAAAAATAACCTTTCTTTCAGATTTCCCCATTGTTTTGTTTTGCTTTCCACAATATTTGCATCTCCTATTAGTTTGTCACCTAGTTTAAAGAAATAGCTGCACATTTCTGAATAATGCTCATTGCAGCATTAGTCACTTTGTTAGGGGAACCTGTTCAATTGCTTGTTAATGAAAATATCTAATCAACCAATCACATGGCAGCAGCACAATGCATTTAGGCATGCAAACGCAGTAAAGGCAAACGGCACTGTTGTTGAAGCCAGATAGATAGATCATTTTTAAATAAAGTACCAAATCACAATATCAGTTACCTCAAGGTGCTTTTTTTGTAAGGTAAAGGCCCCACAATAATAGAGAGAATCACTGTACTTGGCCTCCACAGTCACCACATCTTAATCAAATAGAGCACCTTTGGTATGTGGTTGGTGGGAAACAGTTGAATAATTAAAGGGAGACACATATATCACCTACACCAATTATGTACCTAGTATCCACCTATCACTAGTGTTGGGTTAGTTACTTTAAATTAGTAACTTAGTTATATTACTAGTTACTTCTATCAAAAGCAACTCAGTTACTTCAAGTTACTCGTTACTTTCAAAGTAACTAGTTACTAGGGAAAGTAACTATTTCCACGAGAGAAATCCCACACCTGGACCATCATCGACTGCCATGATTCTAGCCTACGTCACAGCGTCACGTGCGCTTTTTACGTCCAACACGGAAACTGCAGTCGTGGTGCTTTCGATTGTACTCGGAACTCGGAAATTCTGCCTTCCGAGTAGGAAGATGTAGGTAACACCAGACTGCAGATGAGCTGCATACAGGGCTGGACTGGGACAAAAAATCGGTCCAGGCATTTTGACTAGAGACCGGCCCACCATTACAGGAAAAACCATAAAACCTTTGAATGAAAACAAACGCTGTTGTGACAGTGATGTAGGCCTAACCCTAACCCTGTAAAAAGTTAGCACAACGAAAATAAACTACACCTAAACTTGGTTTATATCTGACTCAGATAGACTGCAGTTCATAACTTCTTACCTGAAGTTCAGTTCACCTGACACTCGGACCGGCGGCCACCTCGGGTCTCTCCTCCTCCTGCCTCCCCTTTCCCTCATCCACCTGCTGGCCTCCACCACTTGCCAATGTTACTGAATCTGTGGAAGCTCTGCCATAGCCACCACCAAACAATTGAGTTATTTTTACACATCTGCTAGCGTCTGGCCAACCCACCACCTTTCACTGATTATACCGTTACTGGAAAAAAAGAAAAAAGAAAAAAAAAACATAGGCCCATAAAAACGAAAAATCACCATCGGCCCACTGAGTCCAGCTATGCCTGCATATTGCTTACTAGTAATTTGTTTTTGTAGAGGGCTAGCAAAACAACCATTTTCAAGGGCATTGCCATATTGGAATCCCGACTTCTCTGACGAGGCTAACCAGAACGCCGTTTCCTCGAGTGTGACATCATTCCCATGTCCGTGTTCCGATTTCTGAGGTAAGTCAAATGCAACAAACGAAGTACGAATAACGATCCTATCTAAATCCCAGTAACGATTAACGCGTTCCTGATTTTGGCATAATAACTAGTTACCGTGCTCGTTACCACAATAATAACGTAGTTACTGTAAAGCGTTACTTAATAACGCATTAGTCCCGACATTGCCTATCACAATGGAAAAATGTGTATTCTGCATTCCACATGTTTCCATTTGGCACAAACCTCCATGTGATTGTTTGGCTAGCATACTGCTGCAGTTGTAGCTTAAATGTAAGTGGCAGAGCTGACTAAAAAAGACAGTCATCTACTCGCTGTCCATCTGTTTTCCTGTGTTCCTGAACTTGTGCTCCTTGTCTTTTGGTTGTTTCTGTTTCTTATGTTGTAGTCGCTGGTCCGTCTGTGTATCTACCATGTGGTTTCCCTGCTATCTACCGTCTTATGCCTCGGCTCGTCCACCCTCATGTTCGTGTTCATGTTTAGTAGTTTAGTTTTCCCAGTTCAGGTTATCTTTAGTTCTATTTGCCGTTTTCAACTTGTGTTTTGTCTTACAATAAACCTCCTTCGCACCTCCACGAGTGCCTGCAATTGGATCCTCCTTTATTTTTCTCCACATGGCTCATTCCACTCGCCGTGACAGTTTTTGTTTTCTGTTTTTTTTTGTCTGTCCATTCAGCATAATTAGTGTATTCTTAGAGAGAACAGAGCCGTCGAGAATTTGTGTTATGTACACTAATTAGCTAGCTGCATCTTTTTAATGTCTTTTATATTTAAGCTCTTACCAATGAGTTACCAATTCTGGTAAAATTCTTAAAGCACCAGTTTAATATCTCCATATCTTACTGTTTGTTGACATTTCCACAGTGGTCAGATTAGTTTGGCAGAGCTGAAGAAGAAAATGTTGCAAAAGAGGCATAGAACCTAAGTCACAGAGTGCTTTGAATTATTTAGAGGAAAGATTGAAGTCTAAATCATCAACATTTAGGATTAACGTGGATTGTCATTGTTGTACATCATACATCTCTTTAAGAAGGGTGAGAAAGAAATTTGCACTGTATTATAATAGTATAAATCTTCTCTGCTTATTCCTTTAATATTTTCACTTAATTTGACTTTAGATACGATTCCCGATTGTGACACCTAATGTGCCATAAAAATCTTAGCAAAGCAGAAAGGTCTTTGCATACCTGTCCAGGTGTCATTAATTCATGCAGATTATATTTCACCTCACCTGCAAGAATACAGGTGCTTGTAAGAATGATAAAGAAACAGTTATTTTCACAGGGGACATTTTGACTCGTCACCTTGGAAAAGCAAAGGTGTTATGAAGAACATTAACACTTCCTTTGTTCTATTCAAGGGTCTCTGCAGGTTCTGATTGTGTGACAATGAGCCAGTGTGAACTGTTAAACTAAATGGAGTTCAGCAAACATTCATTTAATTCTGTCACACCTGTGATTTTCCTTCTGTGGCATGTCAACATGTCTTCAGTGTAAAAGGCCTAAACGTCCCATGCTAATGAGAAAAAGGATGTTCTGGGTAAGTACCTATACACCTATGCACTTATGAGAAGTGGTCTAATTAACCTTAGAAAATAAAATCATCCATGTGGGTGGCTCCTAGGTAACCACCAGTCAAATGATAAAATTATTAGTTACGGGGGTATTTTAGACATTTATTTTGGTTCTTTGGTCCTGCAAAAAAAAGCAGTGGAGCTGCGATCAGGTTTTAAAGTAATATCCGTGATGCATTCAGGTTCCAGCAGTTTATTTTGCAAAGACTGCATTAAGGGTTCCAGAAGCCTCTTAGTGTTGTCATACTTTGAGAGCAGGCAGGACTCAAACACAGAATGCAGTTTGATGAGTTTACAGCAATGTGAAAAAACAATTTTCCCAGCTTTCAAGTGGCTTTCACAAAAGAGAAAACAACCTCTGCACAGCCTCTGAGTCTCTGTACAGAATCCAAGCTGATAGTCTGCTAGGTTCCACTCCGTCTTTAGACTCAGACTGGAAACAGTGGGCTTTAGTTGAGACACTAGTAGTAGACACTAGCTGACTAGTATCTGGCTGAATGAGCACTGGTGCTGCAGCAAACAAGTCCTTAAGGGTGGTGAAGGTTTTCTCTGCCGCTTCATTCCACTGGCCGTCTTGGAAGATGTCAGTTTAGACTGAGGCAGGGCAATTTTTCCAAAATTATGAATAAAAGCTAACCCAAGCGTTGGAGCTGCTTCCAGGTAGTTGATATGCGCCAATCTATTACTACCTGGATCTTGGCTGGATCTGCCCTGATTTGTCCATTCACCACAATGTAGCCTAGAAAAAGAGACAGTATCAACGTGGAATTCACATTTGTCTCCATTCACAAACAACTTATTTTCCAGAAGGCGTTGCAAGACCAAGCGTTTGTGAATGTCAAGTTCCCACAGCGAGTTAGAGAAAATCAGAACGTCGTCCAAGTAAACGAAAAAGAACCTGGTGAGGTTGTCCCTTAGCACATCATTGACCAGAAACTGGAAAACTGCTGAGGCCGAAGGGCATAAAGAGGTATTCAAAGTGCCCCTGGTGAGTACTGAAAGTGGGTCCCATATGGTGAATATGGTGGCAGAGAAGACCTTGAGTGTGGCCAAGAGCATGGAAATCATGGGCTGAGGTAGGAGCCAAGGTGCTGCAGGAGAAGGATGTGATTGTTGGGTTAATTCGGCATGTATGTGGAGCCAGCTGAGCTTCCTGCTGGGCAAGCTGGTGACAAGAACAGACTGGAGTTCACTGAGTACATTTTTTTCCAAAGGGAAAACATCCACAGTCTCTATGTACAGTATCCAAGCTGTTGGTCCGATAGGTTCCCGTCTGTCTTTAGACTCGATAGTGAAACAGACATTTCGCTTCAACTCACACGCACAAATCCTCCTAGATGAAAGCAGGGCAGGTGACCAGGAATGTCCTCAGTATTTGAAGGGAGCCGACTGATCACCAGATGAGAAGCGGGTGAGTTGATTACCAGAGGTGTGCCAGGCTGGAGGACGGAGACCAAGAGGATCCGGCCTCTGAAAGGTAAGGTGCGGTTACCACACACAGACAGAGAGAGAGGAGAGATGGAGGGAAAAGGTGGGAAAAACTGGCAGGAGGACTGAAGGACAAGTGTTTTATGTCAAACTTCAAAAAGTGCAGTTTGTTACTTTTTCAGCTCCAGACAGGAGAAATATCCCTTGTGTTTCACTTTGACACAAAATGAAAAATACTGAGCGTCTTTGCAAAAATGTCTCATTTTTTTGGACCCACGTAAATCAATAAATCAATCCTATGCCATGTTTTTTTTTTTCTAGATAGTCTATTTTATTTGATAAAGCAGGAAAAAAGGCACACAGGATGGCCCAGCTGCTCACACTGATAGTAGATTTGGCCACAACAGGAAGAGTAGATGGTAAACTCCCTTAAGGTCACGTTAACAATAAATAGTGTGAGAGGAGAGAACATTTAAAGAAACCACCACGTCTCAACTGGCTGGTGCTTTTATCTTTAGAGGAGAACATTATATTTTCATTTCAACAAAACATCCTCCAAAGAGGTTGGAAATTATACCTTTTCAGTTTCTGACCTTCACTTGTGATGCTGCTGAGGGAATAACACATTTTCTATTTACTTTTCAGACCTAGATTTTTAGTTGTAGAGTTACCAGTGGCAGCCACTGCAGTCGCACAGTGTTCTGAAAAAGGCATCAACCACTAAAGAGAAGTAATGGACAGATAAAAAGAAACGTAGCAAAAGACAGAGTAGAAAGAAAGTGGAAGCAAATATATGCATATATATGAAATCCTAAATGTAGTACCAACCTCAGGTTATATCTGGGAAACCAGTTTTCATCAGTGGTTTTTACTTGTCGGAACATTAAGGCTTAAAACCACGGGTAGAAAAAATAAAACACATCACACATCACTACGCCACCCACACACACTTATAAATTCACTCATGCTCAGACGGTGAGCAAAGACTGGAGATGGATAGTTGGCTTAATATAGAGAGCGTTAGACAAGGAGGGATGGGGTACAAATTGGAGACGGATGTACAGTCAGAGCCAAAATCAATAATAAAGACTTTCATTTCCAAACAAGATGAGGCGCCGGGAGTTGATGTATAGACGTGGAGCTGATGTACGGATATGGCCCCTACCCGTCCATCAGAGAAGCAGGAAACTGGACCTGCCACCTACACGTGACAAATGACTGACAAAGCCAATGCTACATGAGTTCCATACTGGTAATCAGATCAGAGTCGAGAGAGACCAGCAGAAAACAAAGGATCGGTAGGAGACCACTTCAACTTGTTTCCTTCGCTAGTGTGTATTTGTAATTTGTTAGGCTAAAAACATGTGCTTAACTTTCCTGTGCAGTATTGTAAAAGCTTTTTATGGCCGCTTGCAGTTCAGTAGAATATCAAGCACAGACACATATTGTCCCGACTGAATTGTATTTATCAAGGCCACAGTATCAAAGTATTCCTAAAGAAAAAAAGCATACATCTTTGTGACTACAAACTTTACTAGAAAAAGTTCCATCTTTGGTTTGCATCTTTGGAGGATTTATACAATAAATTCAGGGAGTCTTCAGAGCATTCTTTGGATTGCGTCATTTGGTTTTTTACTTTAAAGGTGAATGCACAACTGAATAAACTGCAGCAGAGTCATTCCGAACATAAAGCAAACAGGGACCTTAAGGTGATATATTCAGACTTTCTAAAGCCTTTCCAAACAATAAGACCAGAAAGTTGTAGAAAGAGATGCTTTTGCAGAAAGCCTTTAATACTGTGTGTGTGTGTTTTAATGCCAGCCAGTTCCTGCTAATCAAATGCATGTGATTAACAGCAATTGTGTCCAGTTCACTGGTCTTTTAATAATTAACTGAGTTTAATAATTACTAATGATTAAATAGAAAGTGGTATATAAACACGCCAAGTCAAAAGAGGTGGGTGAAGAAGGGATGCTCAGTGCATAATGGTAAGCCCCCCCAAGCAGTTTAACTCTTTTGCAGCATAACTAAGGGAGGATTGAAGGTCACCTGTTTTAGCCCTGTCAGGTGTATCCAAAAGGAAGATTTTAAACCTAGTCTTAAAGTACAGAGGATGTCCATCTCCAAAAGTTAAACTGGGAGCTGGTTCCACAGAAGAGAAGCATCCCATTTTACTTTTTACATTTTAAAAACTCTACAAACTACAAGCAAGCCTGTAATCTGAGAGCAAAGTGCTCTGTTGGGAAAGTAGGATACTATGAGGTCTTTAAGTTATGACAGGGCATGATTATTCAGGATTTAGTATGTGTGGAGAAGAAATTTAAAATATATTCTGGATTTAACAGGAAACCAATAAAGAGAAACTAATATGGGAGATATATTTTCATAGCCCCAGGAATCATTGCAATGTTCTAGATATTTGAAGGCTTTCCAGAAAAACTGGAGGGGGGGGGGGACTGAGGCCTGAGCATGTTTAATGCTGAAGTTCATGACAGTACAATTAGAAAAAGACTGAAGAAGGTTATACTGTGCAACACCCCATTTGACAAAACTCAAACACAGCATATCAACACAAACACCTCATGCTAAGTGTCTGGTAAGGTGGTGTAGAGGTGATGATTTGTGTTTGTTTTACAGACACAGGATCTGGGCACCTTACAGTCACTGAGTAGACCATGAACTCCTCTGTATGCCAAAGTTTTCTAGAGTCAAATGTGAGGCCTGACAGCTGAAGCTTTATTGAAATTGTGTCATGCAACAGGACAATGATCCAAAGCACAGCAGCAAATCTACAACAGAATGGCTGAAAAAGGAAAGAATCAAGGTGATGCAATCGGTGAGAGTCAGGGTGAGTTCAGTAAGGGTGGATGTTTTTATTGTATCTCAAATTCTTGTTGGATGTTTTCCACATGGACTTCATTGTGAGTCCATCTTGTAGCTCATTCTCTCTGAGTTGAAGCACAGCAGACAACAACTAAATAAAACTGTCTACAGTTGCTATACTTGACCTATCGATGTGGTTCAGGACTGCATGTCTCACCTCGAAAGCAGTGACTTATGTTGGTGAAAAACCAATCTCCTAAAACTTCATCAAGAGTCCCTGTGGCGGAAACACAGCTTTAATTCATTTCTTCAGTAGCCTATACTTGCCGTCCTGCCTGGACGTATGCTGTGAAGGTCATCATATTTAGAGTCAAAGTTCAGTTTACTTGAACCTTTCCCACACAACCAGGTAAAAAGTCAGCACAGAGCAGCTGACCAAGTTTGTAGAGCAGCATCTTCATTCAGTCTGTCTTTCTGTATTTGTCTCTCTACTCAGTGCCAGAAGAACTGAAAAACTACATATTTTTATATAATGCTTCTCAGAAATGTTTTACACACTAGCAGCATAGAGAATAGGCTTTTTGAGTGTGTTAATATAATTAGTTTTTGCAGTGGTTTGCCATTCTAACCCGCAAAATAAAATAAAAGCAACTGTACACTACAAAAGGAGAAATGTTCATAATTAATGTGCAAAAAAAAAGAAATTGGAGCTATAATGTGACCCTGGTGTTGATGCGACAGCAAGTACTTTATGTACTTGGACATGAAAACACGGCACAATTCTCCATCCTCATTTATGTCTTTAAGAAGCCGCACAGTGGTGCCGATTCGTACACGTGCTGTAGTCTGTCATTTTGCGTGCGTGGGGAAGTAATTACAGGACCGCAGTCGGTTTTGTACACGGTTAATAGAGATTAATAAGATCATTTCTGCACACGGGGAAAAAAATTAATGAATGTACAATGTTCTGACCTCGATGACTGCAACCTCTAACATCCCACAACCACATCAGGCCCACAAATTATATTTTTAGAAGCCCTTTTAATTTTCTGTATTTACGGAGAGGAAATTGGACTCCATATGCATGCATACACATTTAGACAATTTAATCTGCGACCTATGACTTTTATTATTTCTACATTTTCTTCTTTATTTTGTTATTTGTTTGTGTAATTGCCTCTTTCTTCTCATTTTTCCTCATTTCTGTTTCAGTATAATGAGTTACCGTTTGACTCTGCTCTGTTCTCCCTAGCATTGGGAACATGTCATCATGCTAAATTATAAACCCAAAGCCTTGCTGAAGTAAGCACAATGCGCTTACAGGAACACACTCATTTATTATACAGAGCTCCTTTATGTTTGCATGTGTATGTCATATTTCATTCATGCTTCACATCGCTCAGCTTATTTGAATTAAGGGAAAATATTAAAACTAAAGGTTTCCTTTTAAAAACACAAACTGCCCATTAGTTAAAATGTAAAAAAAATGCAATACTTTGTCCTTATCACAATGATAAACTGTGCCTACTATGCTCTTCATTATTTGTACATATGATGTTATAAGGATGGATGTTAATATAAAAAAAATGAGGTCAGACTATGTGCATATAGCCCCTGTGAGCCAGACTTGGGGCTCTGTATGATGTCATCGAGAGCCAATTTATCTCTCTATGAAGCCTCATTGTGTGGTACAGATTTGAAAATGTACCGTAGTCTGTCATTTTCTCTCAGGTGGTCTCTGGGTCGGCTGTTCAGATTTGTTAACTGTGCATCTCATTCACCTCTTCATCATCATCTCTTCATCAGCGAGCAGTATTTAAAGACCAGCTTGTGCTTCCAGTCTCTGTCAGATTGCTGTTCCCTCCATATGACTGCTCTGGTGAAGAGACAGCTTAACTATCATTCCAATGGTTTTTGTGGACTTGGTGTTTGTGAGTCCAAACCTGGTGCCACACATACCTGTTTCTGTAATCCGGCCACATGATATCAAAAGAATAATCAACAGCAATTTTCTGGCTACCCACTCTCCGCCACTCAAACTCCATGCTTAAACAAAGATAGATCCCCAAATTCTTCTGGCTAAAACTAATTATCCCTTCCTTGTTCCTGTAATTGTGCAGGGAAGAATCTCTATTTACAATAAGTTCCTATTCTTAGTGTTGTTTATTCCCAAGCTAGCTAGACTAGCTGCAATCACTCTCAGACGGACTGATGAAGGTTTGCAAGTAAATGCCATTTACTTTATAAAAGAAGTGAGTCGATCTGAGTCAATTTGAACCAGGCAGCAACAACTCTTCTGTAACATTTCTCTTTATAAGAACATGACTCAGGTACCAACTGGTTGTATTCTTGTTATGTTCCAATTTAAAAGCAAAGTTGCTGAGCACCTACGTCATTTTGCTGTTAAATCAGTTCTGCAACAACTCTGTTACTGTTTTTGAAGGAGTTTTCAAATATCTATTTCAAATCTATGAGCTTCTGGCTGAATTCTCTGTGTAAGTAGTTAATGTGAATATATGTGTGCACAGAAGGCAACAAATTTGCAATTTTCGCAGATTTATTACAGTTAAATGCCAACTTCAATCACACACTGATCGCAGACTGATTTGGCTCATTGCCATTTTATCGCCATCTTGAGATGCACTAAAGCACAGGTGTCGAAGTCCAGGCCTCGAGGGCCGGTGTCCTGCAGGTTTTGGATGTGACCTTGATCCAACACAGCTGATTTAAACGGCTAAATTACCTCCTCAACATGTCTTGTAGTTCTCCAGAGGCCTGGTAATGAACTACTCATTTGATTCAGGTGTGTTCACCCAGGGTGTTATCTAAAACCTGCAGGACACTGGCCCTCGAGGCCTGGACTTCGACACCCCTGCACTAAAGTCTCTGTGAAGTAGAAGTAGAAAGTCAAACTCTGTGAAAACAGGGGGAAAAAAAACATGCTCCTGTTCGCACTCCTGCAGACTTCACATTGTAGACCCATCCACTGACTCCTCGTTGGTCTCTGGGTCGTAGATGGGGACCAACTTCTTGTCTCTGGTACTGCTACATACCATGAAGATTGCTAAGTTTGACACAAAAGTTGTTCTTTGCTGTCTGAACAAGAAATTGCAGATATGCAAGTGCATGTACTCAAAATGAGGCTTCTGGGAAGCCATCTAAAAATAGAAGCCTGCCAATATTGTAAAAAACTGAAATGTTTTTCATTTGTTTCATAGGCAGAGTCAGAGAACATTTTGATTATATACTTTAGATAAATCACCTAGAAGAGCATTGCGAACATTTAATTTTCAAATACTCCAGAGTCCCCACAAAGAAACACATGTTTTCCGTTTCTGTAACTGTAATCTCTAAAATCATATCATGTGTCTTTAAAGTACAACTCAGCCATTCAGAGCACAAGCACCCTGCAAGGAAGAAAAAAGAGGTACCTCTGTAATTGCAGGTACTGTGGTTAGGTTAAATGCTGTTAGCAGCATTTAATTACCTGTAATCATGGTAAAGAACATCTTGAGACTTTTACAGAGTCAAAGATCATTTGCGCTGGGTCCACATTTTTCTTTAGTACAGCTTAAACATGTAAGTAAACACCAGAAATGATAAAGTTCCACGATGGATATTACCTATTGCTTACATATCATGAATCATTAAACCAGAACACATCCTGATAGCTTTTTTTTTCTATATTATTACTTAATATTACTTAATGAAGTAACTTGATAATTTATAGATACTGAATTATAAGCTTTACTCAATTATACGTCCCCATTTATGAAAGGCCCTTATCTTGTGCTAAATTTGGTTTTGAGTGGATCTGTTATGAAAATGGAAAACTCATTTGTTTGACAAGGATCATGTGATTAAAAAGCCAAACTTAGAAACTAAAGCTACCTGGAGGGGGGAAACAAAGACAAAGTGATTAAAGCATGGCAACTTAGTAGTTTTACTGTATTGTCTGCCACATGTGGGTCCTGTTCCTGCTCTGCAGAATGAATCGGGTGATTCTCTCTTTGAGGTAAACTGACGTATCTTTTTTTTTTTTTTTTGCAGGCTGTGTGCATTTGGTAATCTGCTCAAAGCTCAACAGCACAAAGGCATCAATGCTACACAAACACTCACCAGTCACCTATTCTGTGCAACTGTTCATCTGCTAATTAACGCAAATATTTAATCACCCAATCATATGGCAGCAACTCGATGTGCTTAGGCATGTGACATGCTGAAGACCACCTGCAGAGATTCAAAGATGATTTAAGTGACTTTAATTGCTGAAAAAGTGTTGTTGCCTTACAGGGTGGTCTGAATGATTCAGAAACTGCTGATCAGCTGAGATTTTCACACATGAGAATGTCTTGGGTTTACAGAGGACGCTCTGAAAAAGAGAAAATATCCAATGAGGGGCAGAAAATGTTGATGATGCCAGAGATCAGACTGCTTCAAGCTGATAGTAGAGCAACAGTAACTCAAATAACCACTCATTATAACCAAGTTACGTAGAAGAGCATTTCAAGAGCAGCAGAAGACCATACTGGGTACCACTCCTGTCAGCTTAATGCGATCATAGAAGACTGGAACAACATAGCCTGGTATCAACGTGAAAATATGGATCCACCATACCTTGTATCAACAGTTCAGGCTTGCGGGGGGTTGAGCACAGTTTAAACACCACAGGCTACCAGCTTATTGTTGTTATCTCTGTCCATTTCTTTATGACCACATTGCTCCTATCTTCCAGCAGGATAACGCACCATGTCTCAAAGCTCAAAAAACTGATTTCTTAAACCTAATAATGAGTTCACTGTACTCCACAGTCTCCAGATCTCAAACCAATAGAGCAACTCTGGAATGTGATGGAATACCAAATCTGCTTCATGAATGTGCAGCTGACAAATCTTCAACGACTGTGTGAAGCTGTCATGTCAATATGAACCAAAATCTCTAAGGACTTTCCAGGACTTTGTTGAATCCATGGCAAGACGACTTAAGAAAGATATGTGTGTTTGAACCACGCCAACCACTTCATACATGCCTGTTGACACCTCCATATTACCACATATCACCTCCATGAAGTTCCCTAACACATTAATCCTCTCATCCCCATTCATACCCGGTGCTCCTGCTCCTTTCACAGTTCAATCTGCACTCGCTGTAATAGAGTTCACTATCACCCTCTCCCAGTGGGGCAACTTCGCCTCCCAGCCAATTTCTCTTGCTATATGTTTTTGTACTGTCCCTGGATGTGAGTCATAGGTCAACAATGAGGCTATGAGGACCTCCTCCCCTCCCTAGACACACACTTTCCCCCAGCACTGCCCACTTCGTCAGCGCTCCGAGACCCCTGTGCCACTCGGAGCGTTGGCTGCCTCGTGTTGGATCGTTGGAGCGCCGCAGTGTCAACAGCCTCTTCATGCTTTGTGCAGGGGTGAATAACTGGGGCATCCCAGCTGAGATGTGTTTTACTTAGTGTCACACTACGGTACTTCAGCCCCAGTGTATTCTGAAATGACAGAGCTGTTGTGCTTTAAACAAAAGACCTCCGATGCTGCTCCCTTTATACCACAATGTATGAAATCTCTTGTGTTAGAGAAACAGCACATACACTAAGCCTCCAAGTGTCGGTGCCATCTCCTGTAAAATGTTTAACATTTGCTTTTAGTGGATATCAAAAGGAATATAATAAATATAAATGTCCATAATAAACGAGTAATGCAACCTTTGTCACCCATCATTGTGCACAAAGACTAAATTTTATTTTTTTTTAATATTAAGCAAAAGCTTATGTGCACTTTCAACCTCTGTTTAAAAAAGACAACCCTCTTCTTAAAATGAATAACTCGTTTCCAGTTCAGTCTGCACTTCTTAACTCTTAATAACTTAATAAGAGTCCCTCCTCTTTAAAAACAAGTTCAGCAAATCCTGTAAAATGGTTTATGTTTTCTCTCATACAATGATTATTATGATCCCATCTATGTAGTTTAATTACTGAATAACCATTCAAGTCACGTTTTTAAGAAAAAATTTTCTTCTAGTTTAAAATTACAAGAGCTTTTTTTTAAAAGAAAAATTTTTTTTTCAACCAAATAACAATTAAGATTAAAAACAAGAGTTGTTGATGTATGTTTTAACTCCTGTTTTATTTATTTATTTATTTTAGCCATTTTCGTCTGTGTGTTTCTGATTGTTTTACTCCCTGTCTTTGTCTTTTTCCTGCTTTAAGTAATTAGCAATTCCATTGGTCTGAATGTTTCCACTTGGATATTTTTAATTTCCCTAGTGACTCCTAATTTGTATTTATAGTCATGTGAAAAAGCAAATACATAAAGGACATAAAAACTGGTCCTTAGCAGGTTCTAAAACTAGGTAAATACAACCTTACCTGAACATCAAAGTGTGGCACATTAAATAGTGTTATTATTTCTTTTACAACAGCTAAGTCAAAATGCAGAACCTGTGTGTGAAAAATAAAGCACAAATTCGCTGCTTCCACAGGAATAAAGAGGGCCAATAGCTACCAGGTGCTGCTAATCAAATGCAGCTGATTAATTGATCATCAGCAAATGTGAGCAGCTCTATAAAATCATAGGTTTTGTCATTTTCCGGGTCTAGAGCATTCAGGTGTGTGTTGACACAATGCCACAGGGGAAAGACAACAGCAGTGATCTTACAGATCCAACTATTGCTGCCCACAATGATGCCATACGCAGTAGCAAATCTGAAACAGAGTGGCTGAAAAAGAAAGTGTTGCGATGCCCCAAAATCCAGAAGTTAACCTATTTCTAATGTGAGAGCTGCACACAAATGAATGCCCGCAAACCTCAGTGAAATAAATCACTGTTTTAAAGAAGAGTGGAACAAAATTCCTCCTGACACTGATAACGTTGTATTTTACTGTTTCCTCATGCCTCTGTCTTATTTGCCTCAGTTTAGCTTTATTTTATTTTTTTCTTTGGTTAAATTCATATTATATTTTCCAGAGCCTTGTTTTCTCCCGTTTTTCCAACTTTCATTAAAGATTCTTTGTCGTTTGCCTCACTTGCTAGTATTAACGACTATGATAAAGTCCTTATTTTGATCCCACATGAAACAAAAACAGTGGATTAAAGCACAACAATTGTTAGCTTTAGACCTAAAATTCTCTAAAGACTCTCCTCGCCTCATTCAAATTCATGTGATGCAAGTGGCTTAAAGAAGGATTTACCTTAAATTTTGAGACCATTTGCAAAATTGGAACAGTATCCACAAAGTCCACCAGGACTTCTGATGATAGTAGCTCAGCCACTGATGTCGCCACACTATTCACAGTGGTATACAAAACTAGGCTTTGACATGATTTCCCATTTACTCTGTTTTGGGGATGAATTTAGATGCACTTACAGACTGAAATAACATCCCAATAACATTTTTATTTGCTTCATGTCTCCGTGTTAAAAGCATACTTTTAGTGAAGTGCATTTGCTTTCTTTCATTCATAAGAAAAAGGCTACAGAGAGTCTTTCTTCAGATTCGAGGACGCTCACGTGTTGTCACCTTGGAGACAGCACAGCCGTGATTATTTATTCTCAATCATTCATTTTCCTGTCGCGCTTTCACTGAAGCTCCCACTGCTCTGTACTGCGATGTGTATGTGTGTGTTGGCAGTATGAAAATGTCACAGGTTGATCTGTGGGGTTAGAAGCTGCTGCATGTCTGTTCCATGGTGAGCGTGAGGTATCCTAAAGGGGTATTTCCTGATTGCAACAATCCACATGAGGAAGTCAGGGCAGTCTCTAATTCATGTGTGAATCTGTTATAGGCGTCTCGCAAACAGTCCCCAGTTTCAAAATCAAGCAAAACTGATTTGAGGGTGTGTCGGTGCAAGGAAAGGGAGCCGTGCTGATTGAAAAGATTTATTGTTGTTTTGCGAGGCGTGCTGATCAAAACCAAAGGCCATGCTGCGATGCATTAATCAAACCCCGAGTGTGGAAAGGCCTGCCGCTGATCAGAAACAAACTGATGGGTGATTCCAAATTTAAAAAACAAAAAAACAAAACCCAAACATAAATATATATAATCGACAGAATGGCAAGCAGCCATTATTGACAGTGTTTTATTTGACAGTGTCTTCATTAAGGATCATCATCATGGCAGCAACATCTGTGCCGCTTGCTAATGGACCCTCTAAAGAGCGACATTTCAGTGTGCAGTGCAGATTTAATCCCATTAGAGTCCATATAACAACTAATGCCCCATCAGCCAAACACCCAAAAAGTCCTTCTGCTATTTTCTGAATCACATTACAGCAACTTTTTAGTTAACACGTGAACCCTCGTATCCCTGGAAAATGTGCCAAATACAAATGGGTCGGCTGTTTTCTCAGTAATGCGCATGATTAATTTTGATGTCAGTTTCATTTATTTCACACCGTGACCGGGCACCCACAAAGTACTCAGAGTTCTTTCTTTTTTTCTGACAATTTACTTAGAAATCAATTTGGCTCCAATATGGAGCACAGAAATGTGACTGAACCCGTTTCTTTTGTATTTGAAACAAAACATAACAAACAAATGTGTCGGTTTTACATAAAGATGGATGTAGTGTTGAATTTTAAAAGGGTTTTTTTGTGAAATGGGAACTTCCACCCATCTATCCATCTGAATACAGTTAAGGCTTAAAGTTAGGGGCATGGCCGCATAGACTGGCAGGTGAATGCTGACATAGGTGGCTATTGTCGAGTCAGTCAAGTCAAAGTTTATTTCTACAGCACATTTTAAACAATCTCAGTTGACTGCAGTGCTGTACAAGTTATACAAGTTATGCACTAACAGTCACAAAAGCAACAATAAATATACAGTAAAAATCAAATAAAACAAGTAATTAAGATACTCTGCTCAACTAGACCCAAAAACAAACGAGCATAAATAGGTTTTTAAAAGACTGAGAGATCGGACAACTCTAATATAAAAAGGTAAAGCTACTGAAAAGGCTCCATCGGCTTTGCTCTAGGAATATCCAAGAGCCGCTGGTTCATAGACCTCTGTGCCTGGGAAGGATTGTAGGATTTCAAATGTTTTGTTAAGGGGGCGCCAAACCTTTTTAAATTGGATCCTGAAGCTGGTTGGAAGCCAGTATAAGAAGGCCAATACAGGTATGATGTGATCATAACATTTCTGCCGGCAACACCTAGCAACAGTCTACACTAGAGGTAATAAAAGTGTGAATTAAGCTCTCAAAGTCATGTGGCGGGTGACTAGGTTTTCACCTTGGTTGAAAGAAGTTCGTCTTGACAGCAGAGCTAATGTTAAAGCTCAGACGAAAATCACACCAAGGTTCTTTGCAATTTCTGCTTTGCTTTTGGTAAATGGTAAATGGCCTGTATTTGTATAGCGCTTTACTAGTCCCTAAGGACCCCAAAGCACTTTACACTACATTCAGTCATCCACCCATTCACACACTGGTGATGGCAAGCTACATTGTAGCCACAGCTGCCCTGGGGCGCACTGACAGAGGCGAGGCTGCTGGACACTGGCGCCACCGGGCCCTCTGACCACCACCAGTAGGCAGCGGGTGAAGTGTCTTGCCCAAGGACACAACAACCGAGACTGTCAGAGCCGGGGCTCCGACCGGCAACCTTCCAATTACAAGACGAACTGCCAACTCTTGAGCCACGATCGCAGCATTGCTTTTGCTTCAGATTGAGGGAGTTTATCTCCCACTATGGTTGTACATGTCCAAGACAGTTCATCAAAAAAAACAGCCCTCTGCTAGCATTTGTTACCGCTGATTTGAGTCACTAAATCTGGTGAGGGCTAATCCTGTGGCTATCTCTTTGACTGAGCCATTTTGCCGCTTGTCCAAATACGGCCATTGTGGCTCCAAAACAACACCACGGTGTTGGCCAAAGCAGTAATGTTGCCTCTAGTGCAGAGATGGAGCGCAGAAGCCATGTTGATCATAATCATTGTCTCTGGACTCACATAGGTGGCCATGTCCATCTTTTATGTACAGTTTTTGTCTCTACAGAGACATTTCACCCTGTACTCTGGGAAGACTGGATAAATCTTTTAACAAACATGAACTACCTCAAACTTTTTCACAGTACAGCATCTATGCAATAATATAAAAAAGGAAACAGAATGAAACTGGTACGGCTTAACAAGATACACAAATTCAATTGAAATCTGTAAGGAAATAATATATAGCTGCTATGTCTTATAATAATAGATTTATTATAAAGTTACAGAAAAGGTTAATCTTCAAAGTGCTGCTCTTCATACAAACAAACCACCCACATGGACTGAAACTTGTTTTGATTTTCTGCAGTTACTCAGGAGACATCTTAGCTACAGACACAAGACAGCATGTATAATTATTTCAGAATAAAAGGAAACAGTCATAGGACTGACATTTTTTTTATTAAAAATATAATGATTATACTAAACATACACTTTGGGGACGTCTTTAGCTATCACTAATACTTTTAAAAGAAAACTTGGTACGTAACGCTAGCTGTTTCCCTCCCCCTCAAACTTTTTTGATGACTGTTATGGTGATAACAGTTTTTCTGTGTTCTGTTGTGGTAAAATATGGGTTTTCCTTCATTTGCAAACCACTGCCAATGTCTTTATTTACATTTAACACAGCATACAAACCTTTTTAGAATTGGGGTTGTAGCTAAATGGTAGACTGTTGCTAAAATCACAGAAAAACAGAAAGTTTATCAAATGTTTGATAGTCATTTGCAGATATCTGGCAGGACCAAGGACCAAGACAGGATTGCAGCTGTTATACACAGTTTTATTGATCAGCGCAGATGTGATGTTGTGTCTTTGAGTCCTTAGTCTTTTTAGTAATTGGGAATCTGAGCAGAATATCTATTACCAAGTTGAAAAAACAAGGGAAAGGGAGAGCCAGACCGGCAGCATCCAGGTGGTTCAGGATGGCCTCTAGTGAAAGTAATCACCAAGAGTCCTTTGAAGCAAGAGTGGTTCAGGGACAGGGGTCAGACAAGCCAAAGACTAGAAGATGTAGATACGTGAAAAAGCCTCTTACTAGACTTCCTGTGTAGCACATGGGCTGATTGTGTTTGTGGCACCATAATGTTGTTTCACAACTTCTTTCACTGGATGTTGTAAACAGCGGGAACAAATGACGCACAGGATTGCATAGTTGGAGGACTAACTCTCAGCATTTTCTAAAATACTCATCCTTTCTCTAAAATAAAGCCTTTTTACAGTAAAAGTAAAATTTCATTAACTTTTTTCCCCAGAAGTGAGCATTTTATGTTTGGAACAAAAACCTCTCATAAGCCCTTTCCTGTATTTCCTCACCTCGGTGCTCACGGCGAATAAGCTCTATTCTTCTCTGTCTCAGGAAGCCTCTCCACGTAGAAAGCGCAGAGCGGTCTCTTGGCAACTGGCACATTATTCTATTCTATTAGAGGCTGCAGGATTAATAATTATGGCGTTTAATCTGAAGCATGGCCAGTGTCCAGCCTGGCTCCCTCCACGCCGGCTGCAGTGCGAAGCATTTACGTCTTCTCAGCGGGGTCAGCTCACGTCTCCGGTGCAGCTCCCTTTATGGAATATCAGCAGCTGGAGGGGGAAAAAGAAAACAATGAGGAAAGACCAGGTTCTTGCTGAGACTCCAAATAAAACAATTTGCACATAACCAGGGACCTTGACTGAAATCCTCGTGAGCTGGGAGCTAATTAAAACTGGGACCTTGCACAAAAGGGATCATAAACAATGTTTATCCCCTTTTGCTCTACCTGGCGTTCCTTCTTCTTTCTCTATCTTGCCTCTTTGTCTTTGTCTGCATTCACACCAGTTTATACTGTATGACTCTCAGGGGAGTCCAGCACAGAAAAAAGAGAAAGATTTACTGATTTTTACTCTGACAAATTGGCTTAGTGGCTTACAGCAGCAACAACTGCACTCTTTGTGCTGTTGCCGCAGGGCTTTCAATCAGATGTAAATGCTCAGCACATTAACATGTCATAATTAGTGTCACAAGTTGGAGCTTCAGCATTTTGGGTTGTCTGCATGGCGCTTTGACTTACCGGATATGCATAAATTGCTGTGTTTACCCCCACACTACCCACCCCTCCCCAAAAAATGCTGTGACACATTAAAACTTGTAAGGACTTTTATTTTTATTTTTGGAGTTGAAGGGGACTTCTGAAGTTATTTTCCGCTGTGAGTTTTCAAACACTTTGAAGAAAATTAATCACTACAGCAGCAGCAGAAGCATAAAAATGGGTCAGCTGATACAACATCGACCAACGGCTTTGGGAGAAATACTGGAGCTTTTTTTTTTCTCCTTCTACATAATTCAGGCCGAGACTGGTTGCACTTTGCCAAAAGAGTCTGACGTTTGACGAATGCCTCGATCGAGCCAGTCGATCAAGCTGAATCCAGGTACATGGGAGAGGTGCGGAGGCTTTGCTGTAGGAAATCCTTAAGATGAATAAACGACATAATAGGCACGGCATGGGCAGACATTAATATTCATTAGTGTTGTTTAGATAATGTATACCCTGCTAGGTCACAGGTGATGTTGAAATGTGTTTACCTTTAAGATATGGAGCTGTCAGCCGGCGCGGCAGTGGGTGAGCAGGAAGCAGTTCGCCGTGTTGCTGAAGGACATTTGGAGAGGATAAAGAGCTTTTGATGGATACAGAGTTGCTGTCGGCTGGGATAGAACCTGTGACCTTTCTGATAAAGGAAGGTCTCTGTGCCCACTAGGCCACCCAACTGCTTTATTACTTTTTCATATAACCAAGGTCAAAAACACGAGTGTTACATTTTCAGTCTGTGTGCATGTCAAAAACAGGTAATTTTCTTTCTGTTTTTTAATAAACTTCACTTCTGCTTATTTTTTTTCTCCAAAGTCTACTCCAAATTATAATTTCCCCCACTGGGGAAAATGAATAACGCCAGGTACCTATCCTCACTGTAATTAAGTGCTTGTTTCATGTGCTTGCATCTTTTTTTTGTTTGGAGTGCACCACTAGTTCCTCATTGGCACATCCGGTGCTCAGCTACTTCTGAAAAGGGTAAAAAATAAAGAGAAGCCTTTGCAGAAAAGTCGTGGAACTAGATATGGATTTACTTTTCATGTTTGGATTTTCAGGCTGGGGGAAAAAATACAATTCTCTCATTCGTTCGAGGGAAATCGGTACGCCAAGACAGCAGGCGTCTCAGCACGGGCGATGGTCTGGCAAAACAATTAGAGGTCCACTGAAAAAACAAAACAAAGTTGGGCCAAACTGAGCAGCATTATTGGCATCTGATAAGCTTTTTAAACTCACCACTTGTTACTTTCTGGACTGTCTCACAGCACACCCTCCGTTTTGTTGGATGAAAACATATTGGCTACTTCACTTCACTGTTCTTTCCTCAAGTTTGAGCAGTTTTAAATAAAAACCAATCCTCATCGCTCTACTCTCTCTTCTAATTTCAGGAATAAGGCCATAATAATTACAAGATTTTATATTCAGTCTAACTTTATTCAAGTCTTGTTTAAATGTGGACAATAGTAGATAAACTTGAATAAACTAACACTGCGGTTACAGTTTAAAAATACTGACTGCCAGTGGTTACCCTCAGCTTCCTTGTTGCTGCACCGGTGAAAATCCTACGTTGCATGATTCTTGAGTTACCACTTTCATAAACTTGGGTGTTCACACCGTGCACCCTCTTGGCAAAGTGATGACAAAAAAGGCAAACAAGTTGAAACTGTAACAGGACAGCAATTAGTCTCTTACTTGACAGTTTTCTCACTGTACTCTCACTGTAATCCCTGGCCTTTGCTGCCAAGAGAGAAGCGCAGGGTCACCTTTGCATGACCCCAGTCGCTCTCCCCAACTTGCCCCAAATAGATTCTTGTTTAGGAGATCTTGGCATCACATTTAAACACAATACCCTTTGGAATATTTTAGCCTGTGAAGAAATGTTCTGAAGAGGCCACAATCTGTAATCACGTGGCTGAGAAATTTGGGATTATATTTTCCATGTCCACGAGGATCTGCTAGGGTCTTGACTCCAGTACAATTTGACCTCATCTTTGTTGTATTATGTCATTTGCGAGACATAATGGAGTGCTAATGGGCTGCTAAGGACAGTTAGCTCTAGTCTGTGGATGTCCACATTACATTACAAAGTAATGTACCCTAACCCTAATTACACACGTACCCCAGATTGTGGATGCCATATAAGTATAACAGGAATGACTACTGGGCCATTGAGACTCCAGGTGTCCATATTCACAATGGAGTACAATTGAAGCCTATGGATCCCAGCATAACCACCACATTTGTCCCTTCACACACCACCAGTGACATCATTATACACAGGGGTGCACATAAGTGGTCCGCAGGTGCGCATTCGCTGTCAAAATAATAGACGCGCACCAGATAAGAAGTTACAGCGCACGTTTGCGTACATATAAAAGGCACTGTTTTTGTCCGCTACAGTGGGATTTTCACGGCATATTCTGCACCACATCTCTGTGCGTTCATCGTTTGTTTGAATCCAGCTCACCTCCTGCAACCACTTTTCCAAGAATACGCGCTTCTTTTGCGGTTGGAGGTGGAGGAACACCAAAGTAATTGCTTAAAGGAGCTTGCTTCTTCGACATCTTTAAGAGTTCTAAACAAATGTCTGTCCTCCTCCAGAAAATCTTATGTACGCAAACGCGCGTTGCAACTTCTTATCTGGTGCGCGTCTTTTATTTTAACAGGGAATGCGCACCTGCGGGCCACTTATGTGCACCCCTGATTATACACCCATTTCTGCTCATCATTATAGTCCAGGTATCTGCTGCAGTATTCTCCTGAACGATAGGTGTCACCACTCCTGGGAGCTCAGCGCTGGTACAGGAGGAGAAGAAGTCAAAATAAAAAAAAGAGTTTCTTCTTTTTAAACTGTTTCAAAAGCTTCCTCGGTATAATCTGTGATAATCTGTGTTTAATCTCTGAGCATTTGAATTGATGTATCATTAAAATGGCGATATGTCCAGCAGAAACAGTAGCTTGCGACTGCAGAGTTGATGTTAATTTAACGTCAGCTTTGTCACACAGTGCAATTTGCGAGTCATAATGGGGTCCTAAGTTGCTAGATCACTCTTGACTCCAGTACTCTACAGAAAAAGGACGGTTAGCTCTAGGTATTATCATCAGTGTAAAAGGACACCTTGTATTCATCTCAAATTGAGAGAATCTGATGTCCTGATATGTCTTGTACATCCGGCTTTTACCTGCTCATTTCCAGCACTGGCTTAAAGGAAGACCACACAACAAGCGAATTGCAGTAATGTTGTGCCAAGAGTCCAGAGAAAGTCGTTGACACTCATTGAACCCAAAATAACTGGTGGCTTGTGAAGTGGGCGGGTACCAAGATAAGCTTTTCTTTCCTTGAAGGCAAGCAACTTTAGAAACTACCAGTAAGAGTGAAGGATGCTGTTGATCGGTGATACGTGCAACTGGAGCAGGGAAAGACTGCTAGCGACAAACAATGTGAGATAAGCTAATCACTTCCTGTGTGGAGACTCCTTAAATTTTGGAATTGGATAGGAATTCAGAGCAGCATTTTGTTTTTGGAAACCAACCAGAGGAGTCCCCTCCTGCTGGCCATCAAACAGCACTTTTCAGGACAGGGACAGACAGTTGGATATGTTAGGGTTAGCAAACTTTGCTAAAGATATCCCACTGCAGCAAAACTGTCAAAGTTGCACATACAAAAAATGTTAATATGATCAAAAAAAAAAGTTTTCATACTTTGTCATTAACAGTAATTATAATTAGAGTGGGATAGTTCAGTCTGCAAAGAGTGACTCTACTGCAAATTTGTACCTGTCAGGATGGACACATGGTGAAATGTCCTGAACTATAGCGTGTGCCATTAAAAACAGCGGGCTTTTTTAGCCATACCAACACGACGTTCACCCTACTCGCCAGACAGAGCTCCCTGCAATTTCATCCTCTTACACAAAATAAAATTGAGAATGAAAGGATGGTGTTCTGACGTAGTAAAGGAGGATCCAGTCCACACCGCAGAGGCACAAATGGTCATAACAGAACTCCCAGTGAGGAATCTAAAAGTAGCAGCAGTACTGAAATTGGTGCCCCGTGGGAGGGCTTTGAAGTTTCTGATTTTTACGAGCAAACTTGTGAAACCTAATGATCGTATCACCTTGCCTTGGATTCCTGTCATCGTCGAGCACAAAATGAAGCCTGCAAATATTAAAAAAGAAGCTCACATCTCCTGTACCGCATGTATTTTTAAAGACATTTTAACCAAAGATTTGAGCTGCAAATGCATGCTCTGCATGGTGATTAATCATATCTTTTATCCTAGCTACCTTAGGTGCAGGTGCTAATTATTTAGAAGCTCTCTGATGCAATATCTATGTCTAGATAGAGGCCAATAAAAGTCAGTCTATTAATGAGATTTTTATTTAAATGGCTTCCCTGTGTGGTATGATGACAGATCTAGAAGTAGAGAGGGAGGTTTAAAAATGACCGTAGGTGGCTATTCCACCAGATTCTACCCTACCTGGTGCTGCACCACCGTAATGAGACACCCAGCAAGTAGAAAGGGAGGCAGCTGGGAGAAAGAGAGCGTAGAGCAATCTTCCACTGAGCCAAAGATCTCAGCAGCACCCTGAGAGGCTTTGCTTCTTCTGATGCTTATTAATCCCGAGAATGAAATGAGGTTAACAGCTCTGAGTGGTTCAGAAACAGCCATCAGCAGTGCGGTGTGATTTTGATCCTCCGATACTGGAGACTCTTGAGTTTTTACAGTTTCTGACAGACTTGAGAGGCAAGATGGCGATGATTTTAGAGGAAAATGTGCAATTTCTTTTAAAATGACTGACAGCAGCAGATTGCAGTTTTTAAAAAAAATTACAAGTTCTTGGTGGGCAAAATCGCAGCACTGCAAAAAGTCTTATTTAAAAGAAACAAAACGGTCAAGAGAGGATTTTCTTTCTTCTACCACAGGCGTGTTTGGAAACTGATTGTGCTAATTTAGTTCTCTTTTTTTGGCCTATGCATGTCTTCTTTGGTGTATTTTCAGCTGTTAAAATTTCATTTTTCTTTCTTTTTAACTTGAGCTTTAAAGTTCATGCACCACCTTGGATAAAACAAAGCACTCCCAGTTTTGAAGTTTATTTCTACATCTGCACAATCATGAAAGAAAATCTGAATTTTTTTAAAGCCACATCAAAGAGAAGTCTTCCAAAATAATAAAAGATTTTGCTCATCATCTGCTCTCATCATCTTGGCAATGAGAGAGGTCTTGTGGTATGCTCTGCTTGGCAATGATGAAGACTGATGGTGTTTTGTTTTCTCAGCAGACTAAACATCAAACTGTACGAAAAACAAGGGCACAGATAATTAAACTTAAAATGAATCCCAATTCCTGTTTCACAACAGTGAAGTAATTAGTGCAAAGGTTCAAAATGCATGTCTCCATTAAAATAAAGTTGATGTATTTAGAATATTGAATCAGTATTATGTGCGGTTTGCTGAATGTGTCATCACTTCTCATCCTCCTCTCTTTAATTGTGCCCGTTAATCCAATCTACTTGTCATGGTCAACTCTGGGTTTATGTGTAAAAAATTTATATTCAGGGTGTCAGAGTATGTTTCATGCTTTATTTTTATGCTCCAGTACGTCTTGGGTTATTTGTTTTGTTTCTTAATGCATGACATTAAGTGGAATTTCACTCATCCAGGCGTGTCACTAACACGGCACACATTTACTGCTTCGGTAATTTGCATTTCATCCCTCTTAGATTTCTATCTGCATGACGGAAATAAAGGCCCGTAATTTTATGGCTCATACATATCACTTTCTGGCCTAATCAGATTGTACAGTATGAAACATATTGAGATGTATTTTCTGTTTTTGTTTGGTGGAGGCAGAGCTGTAGTGATTCTGCAATCAAAGCATTGTTCACTCGAGCATATGTTCTTGGGGTCTTTCCAAAATGGCTGTTTAGTTTCAGTCACACAAGCCACAAGACCGGTATTCCCTGCTGGCAAGAGGTTTGCTGAACCAAAAACCCACTTGACGGACAATGAAAATATAAAATGAAGATGGGTTTCCTTCAGAGTAAAAGCTGTGATTTACAACTTTGAGGGTAAAAACGATCTGTTTTGTAATGTAGTTGGTAAGTGTCTGCAGAAAAGTTGGAATCTTCCATGCAAACTGCAAGCAATTTTGGCAATCTGCTAGTGGCCAAAGTAATCACAAGGTTTTCAGTGCATTTCTATATACCTCCTTGCAGCCGCTCACCAACTAGTCAAGGAATTTTTCTCTAGCCACCTGTGGTTGCAGTGGTTCACTGACTAGTCTGTAAGTTTGTTGACAGAGACTTTAGCAATCAGTTTAATGCAGCATACAGCAAAGACTCATCAGCCCGTCAGGGAATGAACCTTTTTCCTAAGCAAGCAGGGGTTTCAACAGGGTTGCCAACCAGTCTGGAGGTGAGCTGAGGCCTGTTTGAGGCCTTAAATCTGTTTTATTCAGGGTATTTGGCTTTATTTATGACACGGACTTGAAAAGAGAGATATAAACACCGGGTCTGAAAAGTGCTTTATAATAACCAGGAATAATTCTAAGAGGTGACTCCAGTGGCTGTTAAATAACCCAGTATACACTTTCCTAATTAACTTGGGGACTCAATTCACTATTTTGTAGTCTTAGTTTATAGGATGTGTAACTTACAGTTGTGTAAAACATTCTTCAGTGTGGCCTACCTTGACATTGACAAGTCACTATGAGTACTGTAGGCACCCAGCAAACATGCCCACTTGGGGCTTCATGTGGGGCCACTGTCAGCAAGCCCACCCACTGGGTACGAGTACTGAAGTCAAATGTAAGTTGCACATTGCAGGGCCCAGATGTGTCCCAGTGCCACCAACTGGCGGGTGATTTGATGGGTCTTTACACCAGACGCCCCAAGCTTAAACCAGGGTCTTTAACTTGTTAGGCAAATGTATACATGGCACTTTGAAACAATTAGCTAAAAGAATTATTCTGTTGTAGTAACTCGAATATCATCTGATAAATTTGCCCTCTTTAGTTCTTTTGACGTATTACAAGATCCAGTAAGACTTCCATTTTACTCTGGGATCGAATCAGTCGCCTGGTCTCAGCTTCATACTTCTGACAGTCCATTAAAACATGTTCATATACAATATTATGTATAATAAGGTGTTTCCTTATTGTACATATTGTGCCAGGAAGAATGCCATTAGACTGTGGGGGTGTGTCAGCAGGCCAAACCCACATTTCTCCCACACGGACTCCAAGCGGGCGCACCTACTCATACAGGGGCCCTTTGGGGCCCCTGTATGAGTAGGTGCGCCCCTTTGGGGCCCCTGTATGTGTTTTCTATGGGGAAGCCCATAGAAAACCCTGCCCGATCACTTACCCATTCTTCTCATTTTTAAATTGCTGCCATTTCTTTCTGTAAACATTCAGCTCGTCACTTTCCCAGGAAATCTTTCCAAGTAATGACTTGAGAGCACTTAGAAGAGCTAATTGAATTAGCTTCATCGTGCAATCAGCAGTGAAGTGGAGAAAAACAGAAATTTGTTAAAATAATGATGCAACGGATTATTACTTGAAGACTGACCCTCTTTAGGGAGAACTGCTTCCAGAAGGGTAATGAAATCACTGGAACTGCAGATGAAGTTATCAGACATTAATTATGGATCCCGCCGTCTTCATAGACGTAGAAGGTGGTTCAGCAGCCCAAGATGGGCTTGTTTCATCCTGGAAAATGTTCAAGGACCTCTTAGAAGTCTTTTATAGGCTGCAAGTGGCCCCCGAGCGGGACTTTGAGTACCACTGATCTACAGTACCATGTGTCAGCGAGACCATCTGAGCACGTAATTAACTCGAGGAGTTGGCCCTGCTCACTTGCCCATGATGGCAAGACTACAAAACTTTTCTTCAGTGCATGTTTGCATAGCGATAAGGAAGATTTTATTGAAGGTGTGACGCAGCCTTGCCCACAGAGGATGCAGGTAGTCTCTGCTCACATCAGAATCAAACATAACAAATGCAGAGCAGGGGATTACTGGCGCTGAAGGCAATATTGCATACGCTCCCCCACCCACCCTGCATCCGAACTCATCCAGGAACACGTAAGTGAAATGGGGGTCACTGCACTTCTCTCTACTCACACAAAGTTCCCTTCTGTAAGCGTGCATAAGTGGGCGTGTGTGTGTGGGATGGAGAGTGAATGAAAATGCGAGGCGGGAAAATCTCTTTGCTGTCTATTTATATTTTCTTTTCAAAATCTCGGAGCAGCTTTCTCTTCCACTTTCATGGTTGGTACAGCCTGGAAACACGGCGCCTGTTGCATTTGTGCTCATTCAGCTGCTCTATACTATTTTTTATGGACAACAACAACAGCTAACCATCATAGCAAACAACCACTAACTGCAGTGTGCACACTGTCCCCCTGTAGCGCTTGATGGAAGGCACGGGGCCCAGGCTGCTTTTCTGAGAAACACCGCAACAGGCAGACGGTGATATTTGTTACCTGAATGACGGTTTGGGGGAGGGGGGGTGATATAGTGGCCAAGAAATATGAGCGCTCAGGTTTCTGCCCCATTGGCTGAGAGGAACATTTCCCCGCAGTCTCACGATTAGTTTGCTGGCCTCTTCCACCCGTTAGGTGTGATTCTCCCCCTGCAGCTGTTTGTCACCACCGCGTAAAGTATCGCCCTCCAGTCACTAGCTGCTGCACCGAAATGCATCACACGCCAAGTTTGTCAGTTGGGGAAAATATGAGCACACTCGCTGCCCGTGCACACATGACTCCTGAGCATTGCGACACCTTAAGCCAGCCTCGCCTGCCCACGCCAGACAAAGGCAGCTTCTTCCACAACGAGTCGTCAAATTTGCATAGAAATTGAATCTAGATCGGTAGATGCGGCCCTCACAAATACTCCTCCTCCCTCATCCCCCCTGCTTTCTGTGTCAAACACAAATAAACTCATATACAGAGTCTGCTCCTTTAAGGTCCAATCACTTCAGAACAATGAGCCCTCCTCGAGGAAGTCAGAGGCGAGGGCATGATGAGAAATAGATCTAGGGCGACTCGTCATGTTTACCAAAAAAAAGGTGAGTGGCAACAAGAGAGGATTGGCAATGCAGAAGTCTTCTGTATGGCATTTTAATATTCCTTTTAATATATCTGTCATTAACATGCCTTTGGAGCTCCAGCAGTCTCCAGTTGTTTTATATTCATTTATTGATTATATAACGGAGTGTTTACAGTTTACGAGCCCTTAACAACACACATTCTTTCTGCTTTGTGGAGACCGAACAGAGGAGCAGGGAGCAAGAGGAGCACATCAGCAAGTCAATATTGTTTGGCATCGCTGTTCAAAACGGCTACTAATGACTTAGAAATTCATATTGACTGCTTTCAACCAAGTTTAAGGTTTGTTTTAGCCACGCTGTAAAAAACAGTTGTTTAATGCGCGTGCGTGCGGTCTCCTATGGAACATTAGATTCAGGGCTGTGTGCTCCGCCTGGCCATACTCACTCTCACACAGTCGTGAAGTTAGCGGATGGTACCACTGTGGTGGATCTCGTATCGGATAATGATGAGAGAGGACGTACCAACACTTGACAAAGTGGTGCTTAGACAACAACCTCGTCCTGAACACCTGCAATCCACAATGACCTCCTTGGTCATGCTGGAGGTACAGAAAGACAGAACATGCTCCTCTCTTCATACACAGGAGGCAATAGAGCGTGTGGAAACATCAACTTCCTGGGTCTCCACATAACATCTGGCCTGACCTGGTCCCCAAAAAACACTTCGCACCTGGCGAAGAAAGTCCAACAAAGGCTCTTCTTCCTCAGAAAGACAAAACGGATCAGACTCTCTTCTCGGCTTCTTGTAAACTTCCACAGAGCAACAATAAAAAGTATCTCCTGTCTCAGTATACACAGGATGGATTTAGAAGGCCAGAAATATCGCTGCAGACCAAACCCACCTTGGCAATGAACTGCTTATACTGCTTCCTTCTGGAAAGCAGTACAGGAACATACAAACACACACCACCATACTGAGAGACAGCTTCTTCCCCAGATCTGTGAAATCAGGTGAAATTCTACCTGTGACTTTCTGCACATATTTATGTGCACACCTGCACATAGGGACAGCGTGCATTCAATTGTTTTATAGTTTGTTATTATAGCCTGGAAGTCCGACGGTCAAAATGGGACATGTACCCTAGGGTGATCGAGAATGACCAAGATCCTGTGGAAATACCAGATACACACGGAGAAAGAGTTAATGCCTAAAATAATTTAATATAAAAAAAGAAGTGGAATTTATACAGTACATCTCTTTTTTTAATATATGATAACAAATGCTGCTGTACTAAATGAAATCTGTCTTTGGGCTGTGAAACCACTTTAAGAAGCATACATTGTAAAGCAGATAGCTTGGATAGCTTCTCCTACTTTATCAGTAGGAGAAGCTGCAAAACCTGTAAAAATACACTTGCAAGCACAAAATTTATGCTCTGCTTCACATTTGCACAGATTCGAGCCTTTGGCGGCCCAATTCTGGCCCCTGGGCTTTATGTTTGACACTGCTGCTCTACTGCATTTTGCTGTCATTTATGGTCACGCTAGTTCTTTTGTCTTTTCTCCCCACTGCTGCCTCCATCTTTGTGTAAGTAGGCGTGGAGCACAGTAGGGATAACAGAAGAGAGCATTGTGTGACAACTTAGCCTGTAATTCATCTAAAAAAAGGTGGACAAGCGCTGACCAAACCCAAAACATCTGTGTAGCAGAAGACCCCATTACCCCTGTGGCGGAGACCGAGCCGGACAGCAAGCAAACAAACACAAAACTGTGTGCTCCAGTGGAGCTTGACCAGCGTTACCGGAGTGCACTCAACTTAGATAACAACTCAAGTGTTTTCAACTGAGCATACAGTAGATGAGGCGGCATTAGTTGCGATGTTTCTTTATGTGTGTGTGTGTGTGTGTGTGTGTGTGTGTTCTCAGGTCCCAGCGCACCAAGTTGATTAGAAAACACACAGTTGGTGCGCCAATTAATCCACCTGGCACTGCTCTCTGAACTACTCTGCCCCACCTGACTTCCTGCAGCTGAGCTAAAACCACACCTGCTACCTAATCTGGAAGTCTGATGGCAGGGAAGCTAGTCCTGGGCCCTGTATTACGAAATGTATTCAGATACGCAGCGTATCCTTCTGTTATCTGGCTTCACTTATCCTGATTGCCAGTGTTAGGGTAAGTGGTCACACAAAGCTGGTCATTAGCACACTAAGCCAACCCGGGGTTTCCCCTGCACGTTTGCAATGGGCGATTGGGATGGTGCTGGCAGCATCGGACCGATCACAGTTATGGATAAGTGTACTGTCAGCAGAGCAGATGATTTCACAAAAGAAGATAAATGGGGGAAAAAATGAAGAGGTTAACCACATTATAGACTGAAAGTAACACAGCTGCTGCAGACGAAGCAGTGGTGTAAGCGTGTCTGAGAAGAAAAGGCAGTGTACTGCATGAACGTGTGAGCACTATAAGTGCTTTGGTCAGTAAGATTATATATTAATAAAGTCTGAGCTATTTGAAGCCAGGAAGGAAAGACAGCAAAACAAAAACAAACGAAAAATGCTGACTGTAAGTTAATGGACTTATAGAATAGAATAGAATAGAATAGAATTCAACTTTATTGTCACTGCACATGCACAGGCACAGGGCAACGAAATGCAGTTTGCATCCATCCAGAAGTGCTTTAGTGATATAGATATATTACAATATATATTAGCAATAATATAGATATGCAAGTATATTACAGAAATGGGTCTATTGTGGTATGTTATAATGTACACGGTATGAAGTATGTTGTGAATATTCTATAACTATAGGTATGTACAGGCTGTAGTGAGTACAAGCTATGTACAGGCTATGAACAGGATATAAATATGAAAAACTATACAGAATATGAAATAAATAACTTTACAGAAATATGAGATATACAGTTATACAGAAATGGGAACTATGCAAGTTGTAAACAGTTGTAAGGTTAAAAATTATTGTATGTACAGAATGATTATTTACACAGAGCTATACAGTAGTGCAGTTAAGATAAGTGAGGGTGTGGATAATTTCTACAGAGGCTGTCAGATGTCAGGAGGCAGAGTTCAGGAGTCTGACAGCTGTGGGGAAGAAGCTGTTCCGGTACCTGGTGGTCTTAGTCCGGAGGCTCCTGTAGCGCCTCCCAGAGGGCAGGAGGGTGAAGAGTCCATGTGATGGGTGACTGGGGTCTCTGATGATTTTCCCAGCCCTTTTCAGACACCGCTTCCTGTAGATGTCTTTTATGGTAGGAAGTGGTTATGTGATTATGAATATCACAACTCTATGATTAAGACGCGGGAGAATCTGATTGTATTTCTATTCTTTCAGCCACAGCCCTGGTGGTGTTTCAGGGTCTGAGAGTAGGTAATGAAGGCTGAGTCTATGTGCAAATTTGGCTACAAAGTACAAACGGGTACTCTATTTTACAAATGTGTATTAATACTTAACCAGCAATAAAATTGTTGTAAAGTTATATTGAAGTATCTATATTTCTCAGTGATGCTAATCAGGGGAAAACAAAGGTTTTAAATGATACACTCATGCAAAAACATAAAGGAATTGAGAAAACACATCAGATCTCAATAGGGAAAAAAGTCATGCTGGAGAGCTATACTCTCTTCTCACAGGGCACCAGTGGCAGACCTGCCATATATGTTATTCTATGGCAAATGCCAATCGGGCTCCACGGTGCCAGCCAGTGAGCAGTGGGCCCACTAGAGGACATCGGGCCCTCTGGCCACCCTCATGAAGTTTATTTCTGGTTGCTTGGTCAGAGACATTCAGGCCAGTGTCCTGCTGGAGATAATTTTGTAGCTCTCCTGTGGCTCTCCTCATCCTTTTGCCCAAAAGAAGCTGATACCGGTCCTACTGATGGAGTAAGGACTTTCTATGGCCTTGTCCCGTGGCAGGGCGCTGTCCTACGGCTTTCCCATTGTGTCAATCCACAGTTTGGGTCAATGAAAGGAAAAACATACACAACTAAGGGCTACATCGGTCAGTAAGCTAACCAGCTCAGTATGCAGCCTTTCATTTCCCTCACATCAATATCCCTGTCCTTGTGTTGTATTCCAGTACTTTCAGATAGGCTGGTAGAAATTGAAAATCGTTATAATATAATGCACCATATGGTTACCACTTTTGACATAAGTCCATGGAGGACTGAGTAGATGCTCAGTGGGGGGTTTTTTGTCAACTTTTGAAAAATGTCCTTCATCTACTACATTCGTCACGCAGAACTGACAAGATTCTCCCGGCTAATGCAGGGAAAAAAGCACAACACAAAGTGTTTCATACTCCTGTAAACCTGTCTGAGGCCACCCTGAACATTTACTACTTCTTCCCGTGTAGTGAAAAGGGTGTTTTGGAGGGAAGCTGACAAATGTCAGAAGTTGATAGCTAAACGGTGGGCCGAGCGGCGGGGGGTCTGGAGAAACAAAGCAAAAGAAAATGGCAATCTGTTGTGGAGACACTCAGCTATAGTGACAGCTACCACAGCGCGCATCATAAGCTAATGCCAGGCTGCCTTGATGCAGGTGTCTGAACCTGAAGAGCACCTTTCAGTCACATCGGCGTGTGAGAGCTTGGTCCGTTAAGAGTTGACGGCGGGGTAGCAGATGGAAAGTTTTCCTCTCGCCTCGTGAATGTCATGTGTGTGATTAGGAATGTCAGCGCGGCTATTTTAGGCTGACATCTTCAGAAAAGAACTCATCAGCCTTTTGCGCCGTGATGTACGAGCGAGGAGCAGAAATTGTCCCGGTGTCAGGGAAACCTGACAAATGTCTCACAGAGAGGAAAATCAGCCAGCTCGAGAAACTTTATGGAACATTATCTGCCAAGGACAGTTTGTTTTTGCAGTAAGGTGATGATGTACAGCTTTTGCACATCTAGCTTAGGCGTGTGTTCCTCTGGTCGTCAGGCTAAGCTGAATCTGATCCTGGTTAGATGTGATAATGGGCTGTAAACCTTTTCTTTCTTTCTTTTCTCTTTTTTGCAACACTGCACAAATGCCCAAACAACAACTTTTAGGCGCATCAGACAGTCATAAATAATGACTCCACGTTGTTTTCCTGCATGTAGCGCATGTGAAACACGACGCAGCGATGAAACATGTCACATCTTCTCCTTTGTGAATTGTTTCCCACAAGTACCCCTCGAAGGCCTAATTGAAAGTGGCACATGGTTTGATTTGTATTCATGAACGAGCCGTGCAGCTGTTGCCGCTCGCTTGTCAAGCTGTTGCCGTTGCTGTTCTTGCAAACTTCACATCGGCTGTTTGGACGGACAACAGGAAGTGCCTTCCGTTTCCTCGGCAAATGCTTTACATTGCGGTTTAATCGCTACACTTTGTCCACATCAATCAGGAAGTGTCGAGAGTATTCTCTACAACCGGTTGAGTTAATTGTCCATGGATGTATGTAATTTAACTGTTCTAAATATGTGAAGGTATGACTTAGCCTGAGCGATTAAATTTCACTAAGGAGGGGCTGACACGCAGCATGGCGACTCCAGTTGCTCCGAGTGGCTGAACACGCTGTAATAGGCTCCTAAATAAAAGAACAGTAATAAAAGAAAGGAAACCTTTTATTTGCCACTGAAAGAACAACCTGTGCTATACAGTATCCGCTCCACAGCACAGGCTTTTGAATAAACCATTAAAAAAAATCACAGGTTTGTGACAGCTGAGCTTGGCAGTTATAGGACCGTGTGTGTCTCCGATTCAGCTCTGTTTCCCTCTATCATTTTAATTAGTGGCAGACTGTGATTTTGCTCTTATGTGACTTGGACTCTGAATACAATCCCGTAGAGCTGCCACTTAAGTGTTTCCTGGAGTGCAAAATCCACATTATGCGTTTGACAAAAGACAAGGAATGCTGTCTTCGTGGAGACTAAATGCCCTGTCTCATTATTTATGCACTTGCCTTTTTGAAATCCAGAGAACTTTTACTGCAGGAGACGAGGGGGACATGCCGGAGAGGGCAGGCGCTCGCCTGCCATAATGGCCTATATAAAGGTAAGTTAACAGCGGGAGATGTTTTACAGCCAGTTGAAGTGAAGAATATAAGGAGCAAATCTCATAGACCCCGTGGCTTTGTGCGGACCCTTAAAATTTTACAGCGTATGAGTAGAAGTGCCACGGATGTAACCCGTAGTACGAAGCAGGGTTGATGTGAATTCTCTCCAAAAAATGGATGGCTTCCAGCGCTTTGAGCAAATTCATCCCGTGCTCCTCTGCAAACGAGCCACCATGTTAACACTATTGACATTAGCGATGTAGGCATACTGGGCCGTGGAGAGGACAACTGAGTGTGTGCCGTCGTCCCCGCGGCAGTATTCAGCGTTTGTATCCGTGACCCAGAACTACCTACTGACAAAAGTGCCACCTCATTTCAATGCTAATGTGCCGTTATGGGTATTTTCAAAGCGTTGCTGCTGTTTATTATGATTCAGCTTACCTCAGAGGCGCTGGTTAATCCTGTAGATCCCTGCAGAGCTGCTCTGTACCAAGGGGTCATGGAGATAGTGTTTAAATAGACTCTGTTTAACGTATTTTTCCAAGGGGACGACCACAGGTCTGTAAACAGCTGACAGATATGCAGTTTCTTCCGTTTTTCCTGCACATTTAGCGTGCACAAAAGAGGCAAAGATCACAGAACTGACTGTTTCTTTATTTCTGCTGTAGCACAAAGCATCTCTGTGAGCTCTGCACCTCGTTTTCAGTCATAACCTGGAGGCTCGCACTGAGCTGTCGCCGACATTGGCTCTTCGTGGGTTTGAATCAGCAAAATCAAATGTGGACACTGTGTAATAGAGGAGAAAACAATCTCAAGTGCCCTCCAGCTGTTCACTTTAATAGACATTAAGCTACTGGAAAATGTATGTAGCTGTTTACATACCAACAACTGTCTTGAAAGTCAGAAAGAGATGCAATGTTGAAATGGTAACAACTGATTCTCAGCAGTGACTTTTACAGTGTCAGCCACCAGGAGGAGAGTTATAGACCCTGTGAGGTCTAAGCACGCTAGTCAAGTACCCCAACCCAACTCTATGTTCCATTTAATTCAGTTTTATTTTGTTTACATGGCAACAATTAACAACAACAATCGACTTAAGGTGCTTTATGAACGACAATATTGGAGAAAAAAACCTCAACATTTAGGATATATTTCCAATATGCAAGGACTTGGTGAATGTGGGAAAAATGGAGAAAGTCCCACTACATAGAGAGAGAAGGTAAAATTCAGTTATATGCAGTAGTGGCAAGAGTAGGAGGAAGTGTTCAGTGCATCATGAGAAGTTCCCCACACACCAAGAGAGGGTTCAGGGTCACCTGATCCACCTCTAACTTTAAACTTTATCAAAAAGGAAAGTTTTGTATCTAATCCTAAAGGTAGAGATGGTGTCTTTCTCCTGAATCCAAACTGGGAGAGGTTTCCACAGAAAACGGGCCTGAAAGCCAAACCCTCTGCCTCCCATTCTACTTTTAAAAACTCGAGGAACCACACAAGCCTGCGGTGAGAGAGCTAAGTGGTCTGTTGGGATGATATGAAATCTTCGAGCTGTGATCCAGTCTGATTATTTAAGACTTTGTATGTGAGGAGGAGGGTTTTAAATTCAGCTTTAGTTTTAACAGGATTAACTGTAGAATTCAACACAGTTGTACCATCCAAACTCAGACACCTGGGCATCAGCACTCTGCAACTGGACTCTGGACTTTCCACCCAACACACTCCAGCCTGTTAGAGTAGACGGCCACATCGTCTCTACCCTGATGCTAACCACGGTATCCCACAAGACGGCATACTCAATCCACTCATCTAGTCACTGCTCATCTATCACTGCATTCCTGTGCGTGTATAAAACACCACTGTGAAGTTTGCAAATGACATCGCAGTGGTGGGGTTGATCAGTGGGAACAACAAGGAGGCTTACAGGAAGGAGGTGGAACATCTGGCTCACTGGTGTGGAGTTAACAATCTTACCTTTAACACCAAGAAGAACAAGGAGCTTATTTTGGACTTCAGATGATACAGGGACACATCACACGCTCCATTTAACATCTTAGGGAGTGAGGTGGCAGCGTGTCTCTTTGAGCTTCTGGGAGTCCACATCAGCGATGACCTCACTTGGCACACCAATACAATTAGCCTGATAAAGAAAACCCTCAAATGTCTCCTGAACTTCTACAGATGCACCTCTGAGAGCATCCTGATCAGCTGCATTGTACTGTGGTTTAACAGCAGCTCTACAGTGAGTAGAGAAAACTGCCCAAAACATCATTGGGACTCAGCTCCCCTCCTTTGCCAACATAGTCTGGAATCACAGTCTGAAGACTGCTCACAACATCATAAAGACTCCTCACATCCACACCACAAACTGTTCACTCTGCTTCGCTCTGGAAGGAGTACAGGATCCTCTGCTCCCAAACCAGCAGACTGAAGAACACTTTCTTCCACACTGCTGTCAGCCTGCTAAACTCTGGTCACTGATAGCAACGCACACATATGCACGCCACACAGTTTCATGCACGTCACATACACGCATTGCACACTTAAACATTGTACAGGTCAAAACTGTACATATTGTAATTACTCTATAGGCTACTTATGTGCATGTATGATGTGTGCATATTCAATTCAATTCAATTCAATTCAATTTTATTTATATAGCGCCAAATCACAACAAAAGTCGCCTCAAGGCGCTTTATATTGTACAGTAGATAGCACAATAATAAATACAAAGAAAAACCCAACAATCATATGACCCCCTATGAGCAAGCACTTTGGCGACAGTGGGAAGGAAAAACTCCCTTTTAACAGGAAGAAACCTCCGGCAGAACCAGGCTCAGGCATATGTTGTATATACATATGTATATATTGTTTGCACTTTGAACTGGTTTCCAAACTTCCTTTCATTGTTTGAATAATGTACTTTTACAATAACAGCAAATAAAATACAGTAGAATCGAATCTAATCCACTCATTAAGTCATTAAAGACGTGTGTTGTACAGTCATGAGTTCAAAGAAATTATTAAAAGCCTCAAATTACTGAGTGGATGTAAACGTCTGACCACAATTATCTGCACAGCAGTGAAAATGAAGGCTGTGTTTTTCTTCATATAGTTAGGAAATCATCAACAATGGCTTTGACCTGGTGCCATATAAATAAAGTTGAACTGAATTGAATTTACACAAGCTTTCTCTTTGTCGTTTTCTGTCATTTTACGATTTTATTTCTTACAATTTATGCAGACTGACACATTTCTTTTCTATTAATTAAAGCAGCGATTCATGATCCTACAGAATAACTAAGAACTACTGTTAAAATTATATGTTCTTTTATATTAAGACGTCTCAGCTAAAAGTGTCCTTAAACATCTTTGTGTGGACAGAAAAGTGAGTTTTAAGATTAAATTGGGCTGTGTGTGTCCTTGACTTAAAGCATTTGTTGTTGGGCACTGTGGTCTGTGGTCTGACCTTTTGGGGGAAACTTTTGCATTAAAACAGAAAGTTAACAAGGTGCCGTCTTAATTCCTTATTTCCCCCCCATCATTTGAAACAAGTTAACTTTTAACAAATGTGAAGCCAAAGATGCGGTATTTTTACTTTTTTAACCTGCACCTCTATTTCATTAGATGCATGAATCTGCATTAGCCTGCCTAGCAGCAGTCACTGTTAATTTGTGATCAGTGCATTCGTTTATTTTACCTATTCATTTATGAGCCGGGCACACAGCTGCATCTTCAGCTTGTATGTGTCTCTATATTAATGGTCTGTATTCACAGAGGAAAAAACTCTAGCTAGCTAGCCTCCTCCAGCCTCAGCGATTTGCAGTTTACTCATGAAAGGCAAAGTCAACAACAACAGAAATGCATCATTAAATATGAATGACGTGTCAGTAGGTACAGGCTTGGGTGCTGTTTATATTCACAAATGTGTTTCATACTTCAGAAATCTGGAAAATAAAATCAAAAATAAGTGAGTGGATGGAGGAGCACCCAAAAGGTCATCCAGAGGACATCACTGGCAGGAAAGTTCAGGGGAACAGCAGACCTCTAAAAGAAAGTGTTTCCATCCAGCTGTTTGCTAAATCAAACCGTTTCGGTGTTTCAATGAAAAACTGGGCCCATTAAGCACGGTTTCTAAATCCCACTCATTTAATCTCTTTAATGGTTTCAACTGAAAGTGCATGAAGGATCTACTTTTGATGGTCTCTGCATTGGGAGCGGTTATGTAACAAGTAAAGCAGGATTCAGATAAAGAGTGCGTGAGCCACTTGGGAACTAGTGTAAACAGCCGCATTAGTCCCGATACTGGAGTTCGACTGAATGTGCCTGGCTTGGTCTTGGGCACTTGGTCACCCGTTTGGATTCACGACTGCACAAAATTACAGTCTGCTGGGAGCACAGCATTATCATATTACACCTGCTGCATATCCACACTGTTTAATGCTTTCACAGGAAAAAGCTATTGATTCTGTAGAGTCGCCGCAGCTTCCGAATTATCTGCAAAAATGACTAGCACATCCCACATTTTACCCCCACAGTATTCATATTATTCATAGCCCACTTCAGGAAAATATTGATCTGCATATCTGTTGGCAAGCTTGATAACGAAGAGCTAAAGCTTAGACAGCTTAGAAGGAAACTCCCTTTCAGCTTCTATTACATCTGCAAGTGGAAAAAAAAAATGGTGACGCCGAGGTTGCTTCTGTCTTTCATCCCATCCCATCTACCTCATCTCCTGACTGGCTTATCGGCAGCCGGATCACGTTGGTCAAGCCCGTCAGTTTTAATCACACTTTGCTTGTAGTGTTTCCAGCAGCCAGTTGCTGTAACTGAGAGAAAACCTGGCGAAAGTAAAGGGTGAGGCGAATACCAACAAGGATTTCGGTGTTCATGATTACACATGCTGACGGGTGATCCTGGATCAGTACAGATAAAGTTACTGTAGGAGAGATCAAAGCAAGGTGGGCAAGGGGAATAAAAGTGAGGCTTTCTTAATCACATACAAATCTTAAAGTCTGTGTTTTTTTCTTTCTTTTTTTCCAGCGCAGGTCATTTTGGGTTACAAACTCTGATTCTCTTTTCCAGCCACCAGATGGCATTGAGCAGAGAGCTGGCTTACTTTATTTCCATGTGCTTCTCGTGTGTTTCTGAGGCAAAGCCAGTGTTGGCTGTTTGTAGAATTTAAGTCAGAAATAATTGGGAGAACAGTGACGTCCCGTGGGACTTCCTGTTTGGATGATTCTGAGCTGAGTATCCTGAACTGTTCTGTTGTGCTTTTCATTTGTGCTGCGTGCAATCAGGTTGGCTCAAAATTTAGCTCAACAAGAAAAAATATTTAGCACATTAAAAAAGAAAAAGACAATCTTCATTACAGTAGCCTTGTTACACTATTTCCTTCAATGCCTCAGATTGTCTGCTCTCTGTACATTTCACCCTGATGCCCTCCTCCTCCTGTGATAACCGTGCACGGCAAAAAGAAGGACGCGGCCGTCGGCGACATGCTGCACGCCTCGGGCTCTTTCACAAAGCATCAAACATTGTGACACCACGTACATATCTGCTGTTACCACACATGCTGCTCTCCTGCCTGCTGCAGTTACATGTAGCCACACTGACATCTTTTGGCTTGATGGAAAACTGTCCGGGCTTTGTGGTCATGCAGTCAGGTCCATAACTTGTTAGACAAAGGCTTCAGTTTTGTAGTTTTGCCTCTGTACGCCATCGCAGTGGATTTCAAATCAAACAATCAAGATGTGACCGAAGTGCAGGCTTTCAGCTTTAATTCAAGGGGTTTAACAAAAGTTTTGTGCTGAGTGTTTAGGAATTACAGCCATTTTTATACACAAACCCCCATTTTCTAAGGCTCAGAAATAATTGGACAATTGACTGACAAGTAGTTTCGTGGCCAGGTGAGGCCTGCTCTCCTGTTATTTCATGCTCTACACTGTAAAGTACAAAAAGACGTCGGTGCAAGTGAGAGAGACCATATTAGGCAGTGAAACCAAAGATCAACCAAAGAAAAACCAGAGAGAAAGCAACAACTTTATGAGTGGCTAGATCAATAATCTTGTGCATTATTAAAAGAATGATGTCCAGCTACAAACAAAGGCCTGAAAGAGCACAGAAGACAAATAAAGTGGATTATGACAAAATTATTATTCGGTGGTTAAACAGAGCAACTTCACAGCATCAAACCAAGTCAAATACACTTTCAGAAAGGTAGGAGACTCATTAAAATCTATAAGCAATGCCTTCATGGATGTAAACAGAGAGTTTACTCCAAGCTACAAACATCTGGTTACACTCAAGTACAATAAAACCAGATTAGACTTTACCAATAAATAAATGAATAAATAGATCTAAACGAGCATGCGCAGTTCTTGAAAAACAATTATTTGGGCACACACCACAATGATTTAATACAAGAATTATGTGAAGAGAAAAGTATGGCTGCTATACATGCCAATGTCACTGGTGTTTGATGAATTCTGACGTGTGCAGGGATATAATCTCTGCTCAGATGTCCATGAGTTCTAGTCTTTAGGCCATCGACTTACCAGGCATTTTCCTCCAAATGTTAAAAACCATCCTTTAAAATATTTAAAAATTATGAAACACTATCCAGTTACTTTTGTGTCTGAAAATGGCTGTTATTCTTAAACAGAATGTAATACTCTCAATAAACCCCTTGAATTAAAGCTGAAATTCTGCATGTCAATCACAATTGAATAAATCTTTATTGTTTGATTGAAATCCAAAAAAGAGACAAACTACACCTAACTGTGGACCTAACTGCATGCCCAGACTGTTGTGAGCAAAGTCATTTATCACTAAAATATATACTGTGATATATATAATAACTTCCACACGTAGCAGATATGCTGTTTTTTATGTATCAACGTAAGAAAAATGTAAATCCTAAGTCACACACACAGATCTGTGTATGATGTAGTATAATGTGTAATCACAGTGAAGCAAGATATACTTCTGTTCTTCTGCATCTTTTACAATTTATTTGTGAAGAACGATTTGATTGTGACATCATTTTTACTGATGTCAGTCTGGACTGCTTATAGAGATTACACAGAGTGACTTATGATATCACAAACACCTTAAGCTGCTTGTTAAAGGTGGCTACATGGCTTAAAGCTCGACCCAGAGATCCAAAGATCAGGAGCCGTGACTTTGAAAGCAAAATGTGGCTTCGAAGACCAAAAACAACCAACAAACTTTTCTGGATTCAGGAAACAGACACCCTATTTTAAGATTTGGCTTAAAGCATTGTTTTGATAAATCATACAGTTAGGGGAGGATAAAGTATATAGTCTTCCCTTGGTTACACTGCAATAGATATAGACTGATAGAGGATTCCCATGATGCACTGAGTGTTTCTGCTTCTTCTTTTTTCACTCCCTATGTGTTTATACAACTCTCTGCATTTAACTACTAGTTAAATGCAGTGAGTCTAGCTCTCTTCCACTGTGCGTCTTTGTCCTGTCTTCATCCGCTCATCCCCAACCAGTCCCGACTATTGGTCGCTCCTCCCTGTGCCCGGTTCTGCTGGAGGTTTCTTCCTGTTAAAAGGGAGTTTTTCCTTCCCACTGTTGCCAAAGAACCTGCTCGTAGGGGTTCATATGATTGTCGAAGTTTTCTCTTAAAAAGTCCTGTCTTCTCAAACTGAAAACATGTTTAAATGCCCCTTTTGCAGATCTTCAAATGCATTAAAATGCAGCAGTACTACTTTATAAAGACGGTTTGTAGACTGATATGCAAACTGAATTATTTTCGGTGTAAATGCCTTCAGCCTGCAGAGCTGCACTTGTAGTGGTCGTGGGTCAGAGCTGAAAGTGGCCAGCAGGGGCGCCAGTCGCCTCATTCCTCCTCTACCCTGCTGGTAAAGAAAGCGGTGAAGAGCTGAACACGCGCAGTTCGGGCATGCGCACACTGCTGTTATGGCTACAGCTGTCGGTTTGTGTCTGACAGCGTGAGAAATGGTGAGGACACGTATAATAAACGTAAATAAATCCGTTGTTATGACTGGCAAACATCCGAGTGGACTATGAGGAGTAACTTCGGTGCACATATGTGTTGGATCTCGTTAAGCTCTCCCCTCTGTATTCATGGACTACATGGTTAATGGCTGCAGGTGCTTTACTTTCACTTTGTGCGTTTACTAATGATTCCAGGTGAGGCTCTCAGATGGAGGCGGCTGTGTGTGAGGAGGTCCGGGGAGGTCGTGAGGATGATGAGGAGGCAGGGGCCGATGAAGCCATGCTGTGGTCCGTCCAGGAGGCTCTGGAGATGCAGACCCTGCAGATCGGAGCGTCCGCCTGCGGGGCCACGGCTGTGGTGGACGTGCTGAAGGCGCTCGGAGTAGACGTGACCCCGGAGGAAGCTGACCGCTGCGTCCAAACGCGTCTGCGGAGGAACGAGTCACCGTTGCCGGACTACCTGCTGTCCCGCAGTGAAGCTGGTGAGAACACTAAACATAGCTAAAGGGAGGGAGAGGGGTGTGCTTGTTTTACGCAAAAAGTGCACATAAATGCCGTGTGCACCTTTTATCCTCTGTTGTTGCTGATCATTTAGCTATGTTTAAGTATTAAGTCTAAATCAGGGGGGTCATACATAAGGCCTGGGGGCCAGAATCGACTGGCAGAGACTCCAATCTGACCCATTGGATGGCTTTGGAAAATATGAAATGTATTTTAAGCTTTTCTTTGTGATAAAGACCGACCCCACGGCCATTCAGATTACACCAAAATAATTTAGTAATAGATGCAGTGAAATAACAGGAAAACAACAGTTTTTCCACTATTGACTATAGAAGTCTTTTATTTTATTTTTTTGCAATGCGTTCACAAAAAAGACATTTTCCATGAACCAACAGAAACTACAGGAGAGTCCGAGCAATGAGCTATCAGAATTTTATCTGTAATTTTACACATTCATTTTTTCAAAGTTTAAACCCAAATCATTGTGCTGACAGGTTTCTTTCATTTCCTACATTACTGTTTCTTTGTCACGTGGAAAAACAGAGACTACCGTTGAAATTGCATTTCTTTTTCTTATATCCAACTTTCCACTATTTTTTTTTCAGACAGATAAGAATGGATAAGTCCATTCTTATCTGTCTGTGCATAATATATATTTTTATTGCCAGGTAACTTTTATTCTCATGAATTTTTGCCTACTGCAACAATTATAGGGTGTAGGTCCTGTTTCATTGTGGATTCCCTAAGGGGAGGGAGAGGGAAAGTAGACGCATATGTTCTATAAGCACATCATAACTGCTTTATTATCTATACATGTAAAAAGCTTACATTTGAAGGTCTGCAAATGCTCTTTTTCCATGAGGATTTGGACAGATTTTAGATGCTTCAACCTTCCATAAAAATGAAAGCAAGCTCAGCAGACTGTCGTTAACTGGATTAAGCATATACAAGATGACAAAACAGAAAGCCAAATGACAAGTAAATGAATTATTTCAGCACAAGCAGGTGACAGTGGCTTTAGATCGATTCTCTTGGAGTTCCTGTTTAACCTTCAAGGGCTGGGGCTCTCCAAGTGAAAGCTGCAGGCCAGTGACAGCCCTCTGGAACACTTTATGCGTCTTGTAAGTGTAAAAGTGTGTGGAGAAAAAAAGGCATTTGCGTGCACTTAATCCAGCCATAGATATTGCTATGCTCTAACACTGCAAAAAAAAGTTAGAAGGTGAGCGTCTTTTCCAGCCAGCGTAACAGACTAAACCTTCCCCGTGACAAGTTAACATGGCTTCCAGACCCCTAAATAATGATTAAAATTACTATGTTACAAGTTCAGCAAAACTAAGTTCAGCATTTAGTGCTAAAGAGGATATAAATAATATATACAAAATAAATTAAAACTATGCTGAAATAGTTGTGGGGAAGTAACATTGTCCTTGATTTTATTGTGCTGCATCGTCTGGGTGTGATGAGTCAGACAAAATGTTTTTGCGATTTCCTGAGACAGCGGGTGTTGTAGAGTTCCTCTAGAGATGGCTTTTTGCCACTGTGCAGCAGGTGGTGCAGATGACGGTGAGGTGCAGAGACAACAACTTGTCTTCTTTTGATCAATAGGAAGGTCTACTGACGTGCAGCTGGACCACACACGTAGACAGTACGTCAGTAGACTTTCCTATTGATCAAAAGAAGACAAGTTGTTGTCTCTGCACCTCACAGTCATCTGCACCACCTCGTCCCTGCAGGCCGATTCATCTCGCACAGACATGAACCCCATCACCGTGGTGTCGTCTGTGAATTTACTGATGGTGTTGCTGTGGTGGATGGGGTGCAATCGTGGAATAGAGCAGGGGTCACGGCATACAACCCTGTAGGGAGCCCATACTGAGGCTGAGGGTGGTGGAGATGTGGGGTGCACTCTAACTGTCTGAGTGCCATCTGACAGGAAGTCTTTAGCGTTAACTGAATGTGTCTGATGTGTGTGCACTTAAAGTGGTCAGAATCCCTCTTTCCATACTGGAATATGTTTTTGTGTAAACCCTAATGAGTCTTGATTCATCCTTAATAAGAACGTAGCAACGAGTAGTTGATGCAAAACACGAGGGTCTATTTTCTTACTTTGCTTTATTAAGTTCTTTCAAGATAAGAGGAAATTTTTTTTTCTTTGCTGAGCCTTATTAAACAAATCTCAGTCCTGACTGCTGACAAGTTGATGTAATAACAATGCACGTGGTCCTCTGAGTTCTTGCAGAAGTGACATAGACAATGAAGAAATTTGAACGAAAGCTGTCAGGTGGACAGCTTGGAGAGATGGAATTAAACTGTGATTTGTCTTGATTGCAGATCGGCTGAGCTCAGTGTTGGCCTACGTCACATGTCTCACATCCCATTGAAAAATCTCTTGTAGTGCCCCTCAGTATAGTGGTGAAAACATTTGCCAAAAGGAGAAACAAACCCAGCCTGAAGAGGTCACATGCTACTGAATTCTGAGTTCCAGTCGGGGAAGGTTGTATCAGGATGGGCATCTGATGTCAAATCTGTGGATCCATCCGCTGTGGCGACCCCTTGCCAAATAAGTGAGCAGCTTAAAGGCACCTATTTAAGCTGCCCTGCAAGCCTCTTTACAACCCAGCTCTTCCTTTCATGTTGTTTTTTTAACTATACCATTTCATATCTGTTTTTAGTGATGCCTGCTCTCTTCTGCATGGCATTGGTGCTGGCGGTAGGGGGTCAGCTCTATATCCATCTCACATTCAAATGAAAGCAGTGATGAGGTACCAACACAGAGCTGTTACTGATATTGTTAAATAAAAATTACCGCAGGTGTTAAAAAAAATGTCTTTTGGCTATACCTGTGCATACAGTACTGCCTTCTTTCCTTTTTCTGCTCCACGGGCTGCATAAAATGATCCCAAGGGCTGCTTTTGGCCATTTGCTTCAAGAACCCAGGGGACCGAGAAGGTTACACAGCTCAAACAGAATCGATCTAGACTATAAACCTCTGCCTGAACGGGCGAGCGTGGCTTCTGGTGTTAAAGCACTTTGAGTGGCTGTTAAGACTAGAAAAGCCACATAAATGCAGTCTCTTTAGCATTTACAATTCCCTAAAAATGTGTGTTTTCGTGCAATTTAAAAGCCTCCCCCTAAATTGGCAGGTATTACACTGTAAGCCGTTGGCTCAATCTCAAAATTTCTCACTCTCTCGGCAAGCTGTTCCATGACATTTCAGGTAATGAAATGTTAATACATAAAGTGCGGTATAGGTGCATATCTTAATTTAGCTCCACAGACAGTAATATCTGGGGTGTCACAGATGCTAACAGGGACTATAACTGCCCTGCTCTGTAATGTCTTGAACCCATAAGTGCTGCTTCCCACAAGTGTGACAGCTGGCTGCACTGCCAACCAGGCGAATTCAAAAGTACCCTCTTGAATTAGACAAAGAGTTTGATGTCTCTCGCAGGAGAGGCTGTAATTGACTTTCTCAGCTCTGCTACACAGTTTTTACACTGAGATTTCAGCTTCTGAGCGGACGTGACACAGACTTTTTGTTTAACTGTTATGAGTCAGATGTGATAAATGTCGGCGTCCCGTTTCATCCCGCTCTTTCAGGTGCGACTCACATCCAGCTCATCCAGGGAGCGCAGGAGGCCAGCGGAGGCAAGGTGACGGGCCGATTCTTCCACCTCCACCCTCGCAGGCGAGTCAGACTAGTCCCCTGGCTCGCCCGTTGGATCCGAAAAGGCGCAGTTCCCGTGGCGACCATGAACATGCAGCTGGCTGTACCCGAGGGCGAGGAGGTGCCCGACGCCTGGCACCACCAGCTCATATTTGGGGTCGCATCCAACGCTGTCTTTATGACCAATCCTTTAGATGTAGGTGAGTAAGGGAAAGGAAATAGCTGCTTATAGGGAAGAGGAATCATCTCCTCATGCTGGTGTTGGTTATTGTGCATTGTAGTAAGCGAGGGAGAGGTGCACCAGCGACTCTGCAGTGAATCCGTGTTGCTGATTCGTCGAGAAGACGTGCTGCAGCGACTGACGCCCGACTGCTCTCTGTCGGGCCTCTCGGAGAGCCAGTCTGACCCACGGTGGAAGGCTCTGGATGTCGAGGGTAAAGCATCTGCTTGTGAAGACTTTCCTTTACATTTTGTGCCCGATGTGATATTTGACACTGTTTTTCCTGTTTTCCTCAGGTCAGGTGAGGCAGATGGCCACGGAGGAGGAAGAAGAAGAAGAAGAAGAAGAAGAAATCAATCGACCCAAGATGACTCACATCAGGATCCCTGCAGCGTACAGCTCAGGTGTCACATTCTTTGCCATAAGAGAGTCAGAATTGGGACAAGAACTCCTCGATGCTCCTGAACTCCCTCTGCTGTGACCGCACTGCCACATGTGGATGGACTTAAAGCTTGAAGATCTATTCATACTATCAATAACACCTTGTATTGATCCAAATGTTTAAGATCAGCAGATTTAAATCAAAGCTCAAACTGAACTCTGACTTTCTGTTCATTTTTCTGTGGAAATATTGATTAGAAATCACATTTTAAGAGATAAACGTGTTTGTATCATTGTTTTAAAGACAACATTATTAAAAGCCCCCGCCCCCCACCCTGCTCTCAGCCCTTATTTGCTAACTTTACACATCTCCATGTTAACTTCAGGATTGACTTTCAAAATTTATTGATCGCTTGCGAAAAGCAATAAATGGCACCTCTCCAGAGTATATTTCAGAGCTGTTATGTGCTTTTGTGAAGAAGCTTCTATCAGCAGGTTAATCTGCCGTGATTGCTTCCAAAGCCACATTAAAAGTGATGGAGTCGCTGCAGTCAGGGTGCTACAAATCGCTACAGTCGAGAAGGAAAAAACTGTCACACTTGCATGAAAAGTGGATTCTTTTGTGTAACTTATTATGTTGTGTTTGTTATCCCAGCTTGATATGGCTGTGGTCTTTCCTAAAGTTTTTCAGTGTTTCCTGAATCAGTTTTTAGAAACTATGATCAAAATTAAAGAATTTGTTGCATAAACTAAACATGAGGATGAATGTCATGGTAATTTGGGGCTTTTAAGTATTTATTTAAACTGTTCTTTTTCCAGAGTGGAATGATTGTACAGTATACATCTTTAGTAACTTGCACAAGTTTGAATTTCTTTTGGATTTTCTCTAATCCACACGGGCTAACAACATGCATATACCTCCGCTAATATTTGGTTAAATGTCCCTAAGCAAGTTGCACCTCAGCCAGATGCTTTTGGTAGCCATCAACAATCTTCTGGCATAATTTTGGGTAAATTTATGACCACTCTTTTTGGCAGAATTGGTATTGAATTGAGTTCAGTTAAAGTGGCTTGCTTGTTGGCAAAGCACAGGTTTTAATCCTTGTCCACAAATTTTCAGCAGGGTTAAGGACAAGGCTTTGGGAAGACTTTCAGAAGCTTAATGGTAGTCTGCGTTACCTATTCAAAATGCACATTTCATGTATTTGACATCATTTACCTGTTGGAATGCCCACATTTCAGCCTTCTAGCAGTTCTAGAAGGAATTGAGCATAATTAATAGATGTACAGAATTCAATTTCAGGTATTTGGCGATTAGACTCCAATGGCCCAGCACAGCAGAACAGAACCCCATCTGTGAAAGGGATTAGAGCAGGACATCCCTGGAGTCTAGACGCTGATGGTAGAGATAGATGGAGGCTTGAATGATGCGTGAGAGGTGGTGATGGGGAGGAGGTGGGTTGCAAAAAGGCGTCTGCAAAGAAGAATGACAGATGTGCAGTGAGATTTAAAGTACGCGGAGTGAAGGTTGATTGGCCTAAAGAAGGTCGGCAGAAAGATGATTGGACTCGAGCGGTGATCTCACGAAAGTGGAAGTGATGTAAAGCTTAAGCTTTAGTCACCAAAAACACCTGGGAAGCAGACAGACGTGTGAAGTTAAAGAATTTGGAAGTAGCCCTTCATTATTCCATCTACTTTGTGCAATGTACAACTGGCAGCAAAACAGCCCCACAGCAAGATGCTTCCATCGCTGTGCTCGACAGTTGGTACAGTGTTTTTAGGTTTGAAAGCTTCACCTTTACTACTCTAAACATACCACTTGTCACTGTGGCTGAAAAGCTCAGTCTTTGTCTGATCTGACCATAAAACCTTTCCCGAGAGGGCATGTAACTTGTCCACGTGAGCAGCTGCAAATTTCAGTCAAGCTTGAAGGTGTAAATTTTGGAGCAGATGTAAAGCTCTGGCAGCATCACTCTACACTGTGTGGAGTGACGCTGTCGCACCAGAAACAAATTTCCTCTCCTGAGGGTAACAGTTTAGGGTTTCTTCCAGATCTTGGCAAAGTAGTGACACGTGTGAATAATGTGCATTTACATACAAGTGATGATACTGTTGTCTTGCAGTTGTCGTTCTCCTTAATCTTCACTGAGTTCCAGGACTTGCACATTGTTCTGAGTATTGGTTAATTGTGTTTGTTGGTTCGTGTTTCTTTTGTATCTCGTTTACTGAGTTGTTTTGTCTTTTATATGTCTTGATTTATAGGTTTATTTTGCTTTAGTGGAGGGTTGCTCCACTGCGCTTGTTGTGGGGGCTAGGCACGTGTGGTGGATTCCCTCTGATGCATGTGAGCGTACACACCGGGAAATGGGTATTACGCATAATTTAAGTTGCAGTGAGGATGGCAGACAGACTACACTGGATCATTTTACTGAACCTTGTTATTTAAGTAACGTTTGTAAATAACGTGTCTTACTTAACGGTTCGGTATTCCCAGCCCTGCTACTTAAGAAGTTATTTAGCTCTACACTTTTAGTAGTTTTGTCCAATAAGCTTTGTTTTATGAACTTGACCTGCCTTGTCTCTGCTCGATAATAACAAGCCTGTGTGCCTTTTATAACTGTTACAACGTTTGCGCCTCCTATTGTAATCTCTCCTGGGGCGTAACTTCTTCCCCAGGTGGCGCTGTCATCACCATCTAGTTACCTTTACCGGTGTTGTGCCAAAAAGTGATTGTCTGCCAAAAACTGATTTCCGGTATTTGCCAAAAACTGATTGCTTGTATTTAAACTGCTATAAATAACTTATTGGTCTATAATATGTGAAACATATGTCAAATGTATCCCTCATCAATGATATCAAGTCATCTTGAGCAACAAACAACATTCCTGTAAGAAGGTAGAAGCCGTAATCAGTTTTTGGCAGTGACTTTTATATAACCTTTATTTATGCACTTAAAAAAATTCCTGTTCACTTTAAAAATGTCTCTTTTAAGAGTAATCTGGCCAAGAGGACAGCTGAAATTGCAACAAAAGCAAAAATAGTTCTGTAAACATATTTTAAGTGACAAAGGGGAGCTGATTGGTTATAATGTAACCAGTTACAAAGATACTTGAGAAACAGGTAATTTTTTAATTTTATATATAACCCCTTTGTAATACCTGTTCACCAAAGTCTATTTAGCAACATATGTTACGATATTACACATAAAAAACACACGGAAACATTGGAAATCAGTTTTTGGCAGGCAATCACCGGTTTTCCTAATTCGCGCCGCCACACTAGCACGAGATGGCGCACAAACTACAATTCCCATGATGCACTTGCCAGTTACATCCCAAGGAAGTTGTAGAATTCCCCAAAAAAGTGCCCCAGATTAGTTTGTACAACACATAAGGTAAGCAGCGAACACAAACGCCGATACGTTTGGACTTTGTTATGCTTCGTAGCACTTTAAGCTAACTTTTCGTAGCGTTTGCTAACGTATAGTGAATATATATATGTTGCATTGGATCCACGTGGTGTGTTGTGTGTGTGTGTGTGATGACATACTTTGCATCCCCTCAGTCAGTCAGCGGGCTGAGAGTAGAGGCTACACATCTGACTGCTGTCCTGGACTGGGCTCCGGCTAATTCCTGCTTCCCACATACACTTAACACGCGCAGGTAAGTGTTAAAACAGCACGCGACATGCTCACCCTACCCAGTTTAACGCGGTAATGTCGCTGAATGTACTTTTAGTGGAAGAGGATGGGATTGAATGCATTGCACAGACGATCCAAGAAAGTTTATTAGAGATTCAGTGGATGTTTGTTTGCTATTCTAGAGTAAATGCATGGAATTCTGTGTACATGCTGCCACCTTTTCACTGCTTTCTCAGAATAAAGCAGTGAAATTCAGTCATATACATTCTGGCACATGCCAGTGCAGTAATACCAGTTTTAAAGGCATCATTTAGCGCAGCATGTTGTGTAACAGTGTAAAAACAGCTTTGTCTGTGAAGGTTCTCAAAAAAAAAAAAATAGCTTTCTTAAATTCTTATTGGACTCATGCATCTCAAAAGCGAGTCACATGAGCGGAGTGATTTCAATCAAACCCGGCGATTTGGTTAATTGTTGAGCATGCGCGACCACTGTGCAACACACACGCCTTTGTGTTGTGTCTTATCCCTGAAGTCACTGCACTGATGCAGTGTATGTGCAAAAACTGGCCTTTACTATAGCAAACCATGCAGTTGCACAACCTCCCAGGGTTCAAGGAATGGGTTTCAGGTCAGCGCACATGGGGATGGTTTAAACTCTGACCCCAGTTTGTTTGATTTCAAGGGCCAACAAACAACTTTGTAGTCCCTTTCAGCTGTTTTATATCCACATCCTGCTTTCTAATAGATTCCCAATAGTTTGAAGTAAAAGGGATATGTTGGAATTTTTTTGATGTATTGGTCACGTTGTCTTAGTAACAGTACTTTGACTTTACAAGAGCAGTCTGAGGTGATAAAGGATTGTAAACTCTTTCCTTGGGGAAGAACAAATGTGTAAGCAACAGCTGTTTAAGGCCTTTGTTTGTTCTGTTGACCGTATTAAAAAGAGGCCAGTACTGTTCATTGTCAGAGACTGCTTTGTGTCCCCTGACTGATGCCTCTCCTCATGCATGCGATAGAAGAATTAAAGGTGTTGCTACTGCTACTACAGTGTCTGCGGGCTTTGTTAATTAAATTTCCACGACAAGGATAAAAAAAAATGCGTTGGATGAATACTCCAAAGATGGAGGGACTGCTGAATAACTGCCCAGCCACACTGTGGCTGTTACAGTTTTATTTTTCTATGCAAATTGAGCCTGTGTTTCCACTTGTTGCTGATTTAGCCTTGCCTGGTGACCATTCTGTGTAATTGTTGACTTGTGTTTATGTTCTACTTGATTGGATCCTTGTTATTGTGGGGATACAAGATAAAATGAGAGCAGCGGACTGACTGAAAAGGTCACCGCTTCCTCGCAGCTGTGCAGTTATAGGTCACCGTTTGCATGCAATTAAATGGGCGAGAGTGCCGGCAATTAAAGGTGGACGAGAAGATGAGTTTTGATGGTGTTGTTCTTCTTTTGCTGCTCAGGTGTCATGGCAGAGCGGGTGCTGGTGGTTGGCGGCGGTGGACGGGAACACGCGCTGGCGTGGAAGCTGGCCCAGTCGCCACAGGTCCAGCAGGTCCTGGTAGCCCCGGGTAATGCGGGCACGGCCGGCTGTGGAAAAATCAGCAATTCGGGTAAGTGGGAAGTGTTTTAGATATTAATACTCGACTGACGGGCAGCTTTGCGAAGATCAGGTGTCCCTCTGAGACACAAGTGTTCAGACAGTTTTTTAAAGGTCTTGCTGTGGCGTAAATCACTGCACCTATTACCCATGTTCCTAACAAAATGAAAAGAAATGAGGGATGACTCAAGATGACTTATGGGGATGACTTATGCACATCACATAAACCAGCAGCTGCAAAGCATCAAACCTGTAAATTGGAGTAAATGGCTCGCCTGCTTTGTGCAAAAGTAGCTGCACAGATTTCACACTAAAGCTGCGATGTGACACGTTTTTGCACTTTGCCAACATTCTAAGTTTCTAATCTTACAGATGAACTTCTTTGCGTTTCGTATCCTTCATCATTAGCGTTACTCATTAAGAGCTTTAATAAATATAGCACAAACTTTTAAGGCACCTCTGTTTAAGGTGACGATGAGGACGCTCGCACAGATATGTGTTAATTAATGCACTGATTGAGTTAATGACATAATTAGCTTAATGAGATATGCTCGGTATGCCATGGTGATTACACCGTCAAGCAGCTGAAGAATGAATGATGTCTAAGTGCTCACACTCTGTGCAGAGGTATCGGTGAGCAACCACACCATCCTGGCTCAGTTCTGCAAGGATCACCATGTGGGGCTGGTTGTGGTCGGACCTGAAGTTCCGCTGGCAGCAGGTAAATGCCGATCGTCTGTTTAAACTTGTATGATGGGTATGATTTTTATATTAAACGCACCTGTTGCTTCTCTTTCAGGTATTGTGGATGATCTGACGGCCGCAGGAGTTCCATGTTTCGGTCCTTCAGCCAAAGCAGCTCAGCTGGAGGCCAGTAAGAGCTTTTCCAAGGCCTTCATGGAACGTCACGGCATCCCCACAGCTCGCTACGGGTCCTTCACCGACCCCCAGAAGGCCTGTGACTACATCCGCACGTCAGTACTATAGAAGGATATGTGAGGCATTTACTTCATTAAAGTTACAGTTCTGGTTTTGGACTGTTGAAAACTCGGCTTGGTCCGGCTTAATTGAAGAAGTAGTTAGGATGGAGATGGGGTTTTCTGTTTATGGTAAAAGACTGTTTATGGCTGCGAAGTTTTGTTTTTAGAGCCGTGAAACGCATAAAAAGCGACACCGTGAAAGAAAATGGAAGTTTCCTTCCTCAGATGGCTTCATGAGTTAATGATCTAAGATGTAATGACCGCCTTTCTGATGAGCGAAGCCGCACGGAGCGATCCGGCATAAACAGATTTGTTACTTTTATCGACAAAGGGGAGGGTAAAAGAGAAAAAAATGTCTTGCGCTCGCTGAGAGTCGTTTCTCTGGTCGTGTAAAGCATCTTGGGCAGAACAACAGCTGCCATATTCTGACAGCCTTCATCCATACGGATCGCAAACCCATTCCCCAACAGCAGCGCACACTGCAAATGTTAAATGGTGCACAAAAAAAACATTTTATGCTCAGTATCAGCATCTGTTCAGTGTATATCTGTGTGTCTGTGGCGTCAGCGGGGGGGGGGCAGAGAAAAGATTCCTGTTGCACGTTACTCAGGTTTATTTCATCTCTTTGATTCTCCAGGGCCGACTTTCCAGCTCTGGTGGTGAAGGCCAGCGGTCTGGCTGCAGGGAAGGGAGTGATCGTGGCGCGAGATCAGGACGAGGCCTGTCAGGCCGTGATGGACATTATGAAGGTGTGAGACTATTAGGCTATTAAGCAGTACTGCAGCTCTTCATTAATCCCTGGCCTGATGTTATAGCAAGGAGGGGAAAGAGGGGAAAACGGGCAGCAGTATTTGGCTAAAATTTTTAATTGAAAATAGATAAATGAGTGTTGTAAAAGCTTCCTTTCTGAATATTCAGTCACGGCTGCCCACTGAGCAGTCCTCCTAGATCAGTGATGTATGTAATGTTCTCAATGCTAATTTCCCAGCACATTTCTGGGCTACTTAAAGCTGCTGTAATCATTATTTTTATATGAATGTTGGACCAAACTGCTGTGTGTGTATGAAAAGGGTGGGAATTAGCTCCAACTCTGCTCTTCCTCTTAATTTCACCTTTATGTTGTGGTTTAATTGGCTGTGCTGTTATGGTGCACGCTTCAGTCTTTTTAATGTCTTCAGATGCAAATTTTACACCATTTGCAGACAATGGACCTTATTTTATTTATTTATTTTTGAGAAGGACATGACTCAGGTCTCAAAAGTGAGCTTATTTTCGTTTTTTAGTGGTCAGCAGGGGGCGACTCTGCTGTCTGACTGTATAGACACCAGAATCAATAACATGTAAGGATTTCACAACAACAGAATTAATACGAGGAGAATTAACCAATTCTCGATACCCAGTGACAGCCTGGAATTAAATATGATGTTAACATTGTATTTTGTTGATGAGACACAGATTGTGGTTGCCGATTATCTTACGTGATGTTAGCAAAACTGCTTAACGTTAGCCGTTTCAAAACCTTTGGCCTAAGGAGCAAAACTGATTTGGCACCAGCAGTGCCAGCTGTCTCAAACAGAAAGCTAACGTGTATTTCCTGATGAAGTATAACGTTGACCGTTGCTACCGTGAGCTGAAACTTTAACTTTCTGCCACTTAAGGGAAAAAAAGAGAATAATTTGCCATCCGTAATTCAAAATTTCGTGTTACCTCATTTAAATTTCAATGTAATAATTCAAAATCACAGTTTTAGTTTACTAACTTGACACGCTGTGAAAATAACATGTTTTTGTCAGTTTTGAGCTAAGTTGAAGTTTCAGTTGCCAAAAAACAGGGAGAGGAGAAATGTGGCAGAAACAAGCTTTCAGGTGTTTTTCTGATTCGGAAGTATTGGGAAGTCTAAAACAGTATGTTACTATATTGTTGAGTTATTTACTATTAGTATGAGGAATGTCGGAGGAATTTTTCAAACTTTTCCTGCAATAAAACACAGAAAACACCTCAGTACACATAAAACTGTTAGTTTGTGAAATCCCGTTTTAAAGTCTGGAGTTTGGCATTGGGGCGGTGACCATGTTTGGACGAGAGGGTAAAGTGCTATTCTAGTTAGCATTGAGCATCAGTAGAGTGTAGCAGTGCAGACACAGATGACTGCTCGTTAGTGTTAACATCATTTAGAGTATTTACTCATCAAAAATAACAAAAAAAACCTGCAATTCCAGCTGGAAACTCTGGAATTCCAACCTACTCAGGAAAGCACCACTAAAGTCGGCTTCCCTGAGTATTCGAACACGTTTCTTCCAGGTCAAAGTCGTCTGCTTTGATCTGCTGCATCGTGTTTCCTGTTGCGAGCATCCAGAAGTGCTGCAGTGAAGTGAATTATAACATGCTACTTTTTTCTTTTTCTTTCTTCAAAGTTATGGCAGAAACATGCCACTTTGAACCCCTCATCCACTGCTACACAGCTGTCGTTATCTGTTGCCATTATTTTGCGTGCTAAACAAATCCTGCAGTGAATTATATTTTTGTAGGCAGCTCCTCATTTTTCTAGACTTTGTTGTGCCTTGTTTGTGCAAAGCTGCTTCTCCGCTCTGTATCCTCCCAAAAGAAATGGAACTGCAGAAGCCTTTAAACGCCTTTCTTCTTCTCTCTCAGACTGTTTCCCTTTAAAGCTGCACAGCAGCCTCAGGTGCCGAGTCGCCTGGTTAGTCAGTAGAATAATCGCTGGTGGAGTCTCAGAAGTTTTGTTTTTTTTTTTTGTTTTTTTTTACCCGATATATTGAGCTGTTGAAGAATTTTTGGGGAGGTAATTGGATCTGCCAGTGTCAACAGTTTGCTGTGTTTACTGTGCGCTCAAGGACGGAGCCTTTGGATCTGCGGGGGAGACGGTGGTGGTGGAGGAACTTCTGGAGGGAGAGGAAGTATCTGTGAGTGCAATAGTTTAACTTAGTCTGAGCAAACTTAAGCTTAAGCAAACTTAAACTTAAGAATTTTTTTATATACATGTGTATATATTTTTTCCCCCATCAAAATTGGTAAACTGCTTATCCCGCGTGCTCTGGTTTTGTAGTGCCTGTGTTTCAGCGACGGCCACTCGGTGTCACAGATGCCCCCTGCACAGGATCACAAGCGGCTGCAGGACGGTGACCTGGGCCCAAACACAGGCGGCATGGGAGCCTACTGTCCCACCCCTCAGGTAACGTTAACTTTATTCGTGCTGCACCACCCTGTTTGTGCTCTATTTTAGTTTTTGCTGGCTCTTTAATGGTTAAGCTGCTTTCTGTCACTGTGGCACAGGTGAGTCAGGAGCTGCTGCAGCAGATCACAGAGACTGTTCTGCAGAAGACCGTGGATGGGATGCGCGAGGAGGGAACACCCTATGTGGGTGAGTACCATCTTTATTCACTGTGTGCTGCAGCAGCCTTCATTTATTTTCACTTATCGTTTATGCTCTTGTCTTTCAGGTGTGCTGTACGCAGGCCTGATGCTGACAGAGCAGGGCCCGAAGGTGCTAGAGTTCAACTGCCGCTTCGGAGACCCCGAATGTCAGGTGTGTGTTTCACAGGCAGACGTCCACCTTTGCATCTCCTCTCTTTAAAACTAAGCGTTTCTCTCCGCTCTTGCTGTTTTCCTCCAGGTGCTGCTGCCGCTGTTGCAGAGCGACCTGTATGAAGTGATCATGAACACCATGAATGGCAAACTGGCCTCCAACGCCCCCGTGTGGCACCAGGACAGCTCTGCAGTCACTGTGGTCATGGCCAGCGGCGGTTACCCCGGCTCCTACAAGAAAGGAGTCGAAATCACAGGTACGGGAAATCTGCGGAGTCTTGTTTAAACTCGTCTGTGCTGAGTGAAGATGGTGGAGTGTGGCTTCACTTTTTCTGTGAGCCTCTCAGTCTGTGCATGTGCAAAACTGTAGTTTCTTTTTCCTTCATGTTAATGTTTCAGTCTGTGCTTCTGTAGATTTAATCTGTAATCCAAAACAAAAAGATACACACTTTATTGCAAAAAATGATGAAGTTATAAATGTAATGCATTAATTTCTGCAAGTGCTTTATTGAAAACACTACATCTAGATTTTTGGGATATATACTGTGTGTGCACGTTATAGTGCTTGGAACTGTCAGTGTAACACCTCGGCTCCTCCTCAGGGTTGTCCCTGGTTCAGGACATGGGGCTGCAGATTTTCCATGCCGGTACAGCCTTGAAAGAAGGAGGCGTGGTCTCCAGCGGTGGGCGGGTCTTGACTGTCACGGCAGTGAGGTCGTCTCTGGAGCTGGCCCTGCAGGCAGCCAATCAGGGGGTGGTGGCAGTTGGCTTCCCAGGCGCAGTGTACAGGCGCGACATCGGTCACCGAGCCATTGCTCACCTGAAACAGCACAGGTGTGTGTGTGTGGTTAAAAATCCTGTTGTGCTTTTGCTCACTCCTTTGCTGGATATCATGTATTTGAATAATAAACTGCGTCCTTGTTCTTCTTTCCGCGTGTATAAATTTTCATCTTCAGCTAATTAAGTTTTCCTGTAGCTGATCTAATTCACAGTGAGGAATTCCCGACTGATTTTCAGCCTCTTTCATTAGCCTCACTGTGACAGCAGCTGTAGACCAACATGATATTACCGACTGTCACAGTTCAGTGAGTGCTGATCAGTTGTCTCTGACAGAGGTCTGACCTATAAGGACAGCGGTGTGGACATTGCTGCCGGAAACAGGCTGGTGGACATGATCAAACCCCTGGCCAAGGCAACTTCCCGTTCTGGTAATTTTGTTCTTAACTGCAGAAACTGAACACAAAAGGAAGAAAAGCTTTGTATTGTGTTTACGCACAGCTTATGCGCTTGTATCTGTGATTGAATGTCAAACACAGAACATCAGGGGGAAATTGTTTAAATGCCACTTTGCAAACCTCATTTTATTTTCTTCTTTTTCTGCTGATGGAAACCTTTTTTCTAATTAGAAAACGCATTTTCAGTAATTGTAGTCATTAAATGCTGTGATTTTTATTACATCTGTTTTGTTCAGATAAAGCAGCCGTAGTCTAAACAACAAACTAGAACGAATGAGTCACTTGTTTTTCTGTCTTTGCCAGGATGTAATGCAGAACTCGGGGGCTTCGCTGGGCTCTTTGACCTGAAGGCGGCTGGATTTGTGGACCCGATCCTCGTATCTGGAACAGACGGAGTTGGGACTAAGCTCAAGGTGAGATTTTAGTCCTTGAAGGAGAATGGAGTAAAGGTAGTCACCTTTAAACCTTCGGTGTTTGGATTTTCTTTACTTTTTTTTTTTTTTTTATTTAAATCATCAGATTGCCCAGGCGTGCAGGCAGCATGGCAGCCTGGGTCAGGACCTGGTGGCCATGTGTGTAAACGATGTGCTGGCCCAGGGTGCTGAGCCACTCTTCTTCCTCGACTACTTCTCCTGTGGTAGCCTGGATGTGGACGTGGCCGCCTCGGTGGTCGGAGGCATCGCAAAGGCCTGCAAAACGGCCGGCTGCGCTCTGCTAGGTGAGAAACGAGACGTACCATTTGAGGATTATGAGGTAAGGTAGATCTGGTCTTGATGTTATGTTGAGTTCATGTCATCTGCTACTGCATGCAGGTGGTGAGACGGCTGAAATGCCGGGCGTCTATCCTCCAGGAGAGTACGACCTGGCCGGGTTCTGTGTCGGTGCAGTGGAACGAGGAGCCCTGCTGCCCAGACTGGGGGATATCTCCGAGGGGGACCTGCTGGTCGGAGTGGCCTCCTCTGGGGTTCACAGCAACGGCTTCAGTCTTGTCCGCAAAGTCCTGGAGAAGGCGAAGCTCAGCTACAGTTCCCCTGCTCCGTTTGGCGAGTCAGGACAGACTATTGGTGAGTCACGGAGATGAAGTGTGCCTTTGCTCCAAGTTACCCTTAACAGTTGAACTCAATTGTTTGTAATTCTGACTCCAGGGGAGGTTCTGCTGACTCCAACGAAGATCTACAGCCGCCTGCTCCTGCCGATCCTGCGCAGCGGAGCTGTCAAAGCTTATGCTCACATCACAGGTGGGGGCCTCCTGGAGAACATCACACGGGTGCTGCCACAGGAGCTGGCCGTGGATTTGGGTGAGACGAAAGCACAAACGCAAACTGTAGCATAGGAACAATGTGGAGAGGAAGAATAAGAATGTATAAAAACATTTAACAGAAGTGTTTTTATATTTAGCACAGTTACACCTCATTGATTATTTACGCGGTTTATGCATGGTACAGATGCCTCTCAGTGGACCATCCCCCCCGTGTTCTCCTGGCTCCACAAGGAAGGAGGTCTGAGCGAGGAGGAGATGGCCCGCACCTTCAACTGCGGCCTGGGAGCGGTGCTGGTGGTCGCCCCAGTGGACGCTCAGAGGGTCCTGAGCCAGCTTCAAGCCCACGAGGAGGCCTGGATTGTCGGTTCGCTGGCCCACAAGCAGCCCGGTGAGACTGTGAAATGCTGATGCTTTAAAAACAGGCTGGCGGGACAGAAACAAAGAGACTAAAAATGAACTTTGTGTTCACGCAGGGGCCGAACCTGTGGTGGTCCGCAACCTGAAAAACAGCCTACTCAATGCGGGACAGGCATCCAGCAAAGAGGTGGCAGTCGAGGCAAATCAGGGTTGTCACGACAACAGCATAGTACCACGCAAGAGGACAAAAGTAGGGGTTCTCATCTCTGGCACAGGTGTGTTTCTAATAATGGTGAAATGAGTTCATGCAAGTACCTTTGAAAAGCTGTTTAGGAAATCTGTGTGTGTGTGTCACATAAAAGCAACAGAAGAGTTTTTAAGTCTAACATTGTCACTGAAACATTGCGCCCTATGGTGGCAAAATATCATCTAGACAAGTTATTTGCAGTTTGTGAAAGCCATTTTATTTTCCAAAATACTGAAGTACAGTGTCAGGTGAGGACGTCTTCCTTCTGACTAACTGTTTTAAATGTATGTGGCTGGAGAGAGGTCGTACATGTAGTGCGGAAAAAGCGAAGGAGAAAAGAAGCTGTATCCTTGTATGTCTGCACCTTCAGACTCAAGATATGAAGGATCATATTTTTTTAAACCGGTGTCTAAAAATGAGCAATTATTCTGTTCTCCTAGGCACAAACCTGCAGGCCCTCATAGAGCAGGCCAAGCGTCCATGCAGCTCAGCTGAGATTGTGGTGGTGATTTCCAACAAACCGGGAGTTCAGGGCCTGAAAAGAGCATCGCTGGCTGGTATCCAGACCCGGGTAACAACCTGAAGTAGCTTTTCACATAATATGGGGGAAAAAAATGCATTTATGATAACACCCACTTCTTTGAGTGGGGTTTTGGAGATTTAAAAAGTCTGGATGAGCTCACTGATGTGAGTTTGGAATTAAATGAATAAATAAATACACCTTAAGCAGTGGTCTGATCCATGTGTGCACACTTTCTGGGGAAAAACCTGTCTGTCTGGCTCTGAATAGGTGGTGGACCACAAACTATTCGGCAGCCGCGCAGAGTTCGATGGCACCATTGATCGCGTGCTGGAAGAATTTGGGGTGGAGCTGGTGTGTCTGGCTGGGTTCATGAGGATCCTCACTGGAACTTTTGTCAAGAAATGGAATGGTAAGCTCCCTGAAGCGCATCTTTTCTTCTGTGAAATATCACAGAGGTGTCGGAGTAAGTTTTCTTACGGTTTCACTGTGTTTGTTGTCCCAGGTAAGCTGCTGAACATCCATCCATCTCTGCTGCCCTCGTTCAAGGGTGTGAATGCCCAGAAACAGGCTCTGCAGGCTGGTGTGAGGGTCACCGGCTGCACGGTCCACTTTGTAGCAGTAAGTAGGAGCTTGTTTTAAGTTCAGATATGAAAACTAAGGAGCAGAGTTGTGGGAGGCGGGAAAGTTTAACATTTTGCTGTGGCGTCTGTACTTGATCAGGAGGAGGTGGACGCAGGAGCCATCATCGTGCAGGAGGCGGTGCCCGTGCTGGGTAGCGACACAGAGGAGAGTCTCTCCGACAGAATCAGAGAGGCCGAGCACCGAGCCTTCCCCGCAGCGCTGGAGCTGGTGGCGAGCGGCGCTGTGAGCCTTGGAGAGGATGGACGCATCAGCTGGAAGTCTCACTCAAGTTAAAAATAAATAATAATAATAATAATAATGTGCCGTTTACAGCAATTCCAGTTTACTTCTGTTACACAAAAATGGTTTTGGAGAAATGGAGACACTAACACAGCAGAGTGATGAGTAGAAAAAAGTTTACTTTTATTTTGAACCTTCAGCTGACCTTTGAACACATCATGTGCTTTAGGGTCACTTAAAACTTTTGAACAAACCCAGATAAGAAATGACTGCATTAACTACATTCCACTTATACCTTGTAGATTTGCACTGGACTCTGCTGGATCACTAAATAACAGATTTAGCATGATGAGCCTTCTTGTTAAAGTATCTGAATGCTTGATTATGAGGTTTTGAATGTTGTCATTGGTGACTTGATAATAAAAACTGGGATTGAATGCAAACAGTCATTGTAAGGATTTCAATCATTTATTTTTGATAGTGGCTGTTTTTTGTCCAGAGTCCTAAATGTCGTTCCACGTATCCAGCTTGGATTACAAATATCCTTTGACTGATCCAATTCCTTGCACAGTTTTCCCATGCTGTTCGTCCTGCAGAGATTCAACAGCTGTCCAGTTGTCCATGATTTGCTCTTGTTGAATTCTGCCTCAGGGGCTAAAAGAAATGCATCCTGGACAAACATGTCCAAGGAAGTCATGTTTGTTGGTTCCTGTGGAAACGCAGGACGGACAGCCTCTCGTTTCTCGCTCTCGTAGACAAGCACGACTCTCCCTTCAAGCCACTTTGGCCCAGTAGGCGGATGATCTCCTCTGGTTAAGAAAGGAAAAAAAGACTATTCAAACTTCAATTCCTTACAATGAATAATTTGCCATGAATAAAGTCAACCAACCTGGATCATTCTCAGCAATTGTGATGAGGTAAAACAGCCCTTTATTGGACAGCAGCTGCACCACAGCTGGCAGAAATCTGTCGGTCACCTCTCGCCCTCTCTCCCCTCCAGCCCAGGCGGCCTCGATGCCTGTGCTGCCCACCTGAAAAAGAAAACCCACTGTGTAGCTGTGGAGGTTAATGGACATGCCAGAACTTCATTAAGCCTGCTGAACTGTGTGAGGCACCTCTTCTGAAGGCGTAACCACGTAGGGAGGGTTAAAGAGGAGTATGTCCACTTTCCCACACAGCTGGGGCAGAAGAGAGTCAGCCTGCAGGAGGAACAACATTCAGATATGCAGGTTTTGAAAACCCCAACCCATAATAGCAGGTGACTATTACCAGGTCTGTGATCAGCGGCTGCAGGGACACCCTGTTACAGGAAGCAGTCTCTGCTGTGCATTGTGCTGCTGCAGGATTCACATCAGTGCAACTGAAACAGAAATGCATGCGTACATGACACTGGATGCTATGTTCTACATCAGTAAGTCCCATTGGCTGGACATTGCTGCTAGGAACCAGAATGGCTCACATATATAAAGCCGAAGGTCCCACCACCGACGCCAGGAATGCAGACACCACTCCTGAGCCACTGCCCACCTCCAAACATACACACGGGCTGAAAACGGAGAAGAGGCACTTAAAAGACTTTGATAAAAATGTGTGTGTGTGTCTACTGGAAATAATACTCGATCTATGGCTAACCTCATCCGCTGTAGCCGGTCTGCATCTTTCTCCAGAGCATCAATCAGGAGGAAGGAGTCCTCCGCCGGCTCGTAAACCTCTCGGAAGTCTCCTTGTCCAGCGTGGGAATAAAGCGGCGTGGGGTAGCTCGTGCTCATGCTCACTCTACAGCTCACTAACTACCCACTCCTCCATCTGCTGCCTCACACTAAGGAATCAAGGTCGGCAGAGCCACTGTTTAATGTTTGAGGACAATATGCCCAAACCCATGCTAAAAATAAAGCTAGCTCAGCCCCGGAGACTACAGCACTAGCTAGCACGTTCTTGCTGTACTTCCTTGTATAGAACAACGTCACGGTGACGTCACTCCTAACCAAAATAAACATCAAACAAAAGATGATTTTAATAATTTATACAACAAACAACATTAAAACAATGTATTGTTGTTGTTGTTGTTTTTAAACTTATTTAAAACATTTTTAGTGCCAAAACAGGATCATTTGCATTTTGGAATTACGTGTTTACAGGCATATTACATTTTTTTAATCTACTAAAATAAAAAATTTATGGAGAAGCCAGTGTAATATTTTGACAGCAATACATCATTGTTTTCTTTTAGTCTGAAAAAGTTAAATAAATAAATAAATAAAATGAATTAATAAAATTAAAATTTCAATTTGTTGAAATGTACAAAACAAATTTTGTACAGAGTTATAGTTTTGTTTTTTTCTTATTAGCATTTTTTTTTTGTATTTATTATTTTATTTTGAGTTTTTGGTTTCAATTCAATTTAGTTCCAGTTAGTTTCCAGAGCTGATTTTCTTATTTCAGTTTATTTTTTTATTATGTCTAGTTCAGTTTTTATTAGTTTCAGTGTTAGTTTTAGTCTTTATAATTATTATATTACGGAGGGCATATGTCAGAGACAAGGAAACAAGAAAATTAGTACAGGTATTAAAATAAAATTTTGAAAGCAGCTGACTCAATCAGCTCAGTAGATATCAGTCTCAATAAACATCCCAAATCAGGCAAATTGTTTTTTAGCTTTGTTTTTACCAAACTAACAAATACTAAAACTAAAGATATTTATTCAATATTTTTGTTTTATTTTAGTTACTTTTTCCAGGTTCACAAAATCATTTAGTTTGTTGCCTGAAGGCCAAAAGATCACAAGCATGCAGTACTGATCTTTGGCTTCATACCTTACACACAGAGATTTCTCCAAATTTTCTGAATCATTTGATTAAATTATGGTCTGTAGGAAATGAATTATTCAAAGTCCTCACAATTTCACATATTAGAAACATTTACTGCAACTTGATGAATCCCAACGTCTGAGAAACTCTGCCTCTCTAAGATGCTCCTTTTATACTGATCAGTTGCCTATTAATCAATCTGGTTAGAAAATGTTCCTCCATCTGTTTCCTCTTAGTACAATTTACTTTTCCAACCTTTTGTTGCCCCACCCCCCTAATCTCAATGTTTTGAAGTGTGTTGCTGCCACAGAATTCAAAATTTTATGTTTTCTATGTTCTCTTAGGGAAATATGAGTGTTTTTCAGAATTGGGTTTGTAATCACAATCAGAATCAGAATCAGAATACTTTATTAATCCTGAATCTTTATTAATCTGGGGGCCAAGTGAAGGTACTACAACAGTACCTTCACTTGGCCCCCAGACCCCTCCATCAACTAATCCCCCAAAACATCCAGCAAACTCATTAAACTAATACACACAAATAATAATACCTTTGAGATCAAATTATAGCTTCTCACCCATCAGCAAAACAACTGCCTTCCGTGGTTAATACCAGTGAGGTGCGTCTCATTAGCAAGCTTGCTTGTTTCATCATGACGCTGTTAGGTAGCACTTCTTTGCCACTGAGGCACTGGGCCAATCTGAGGTGTTAAAACAAATATACTGTAATGATGCAACACAACACAAAAGGACAGGTAAACATTTTTTTTTGTGATCGCCTGTTTAAACAGTCAGAAAGTTTGGATGGTCTGTGCAGGCTTTACATGTAATACCCACTTCTAATCATACTGTGGAGAAAAATGTGCTTAAAATCCCTCACCAACCATAATCCTGCACAGTAGGTGTTTTTTTTCAGCACTGCAATAAGTGTCATTGTTAGATTACAGTAAAACCTTAGCAGCTAGACTTGCCATCTGTTTACAGTGTGCCTACTGACATTTACAACAGTTTATTTTACTGCTCTGTATAGAATACAAGCTTTCCAGTATAATACTATGACCTGTTTGGTTGCCATAATTTGTTGTTTTAGTGTTCCTGTTACACGTCTTCACTGCGCCTCGCCTCCAGCTTCATGTCTTCCTTGAAACATGACAAAGTAAAAGCACTGTCAATGTTCCCCTTTCCTATGCACCACGTGGATATGGGATCATTCCTGTATGAAACCGTTTCAAAATCATCCTGAAGGTAAATGCTAAACCCAATGTCATCCATTTCTACAGAAGTGGCAGTCATGTAACTACTGTGATAAATCTGTTGAAGTCCAACTCAGTCTCTCAACATTTATAAGCCAGTATTAGATCATCAAACGTATTTTAATTTTACACAAAGATAACCGAAGTAAATAAAAAATGCAGTTTTTAAATGACAGTTTCATTTATTAAAGGAAGGCAGTTATCCAAACCTCCATGGCCGTGTGTTAAAAGTAATTGTCCTCTAAACCTAAAAACTGTTTGGGCCAACCTTGGCAGCAAGAACTGTAATCAAGCATTTGTGGCAATGAGCCTTTCACATAGTTGTGGAGGAATTTTGGTCCACTCTTCTTTGCAGAATTGTTGTAACTCAGACACATTGCAGGGTTTTCCAGCATGAACTGCCTGTTTAAGGTCATGCCTCAGCATCTCAATCTGATATTAGTTTTATATCACATGCAACGGGACTCAAACATTCCAAAGAGTGATGAGACTAAGTCTCATCAGTCTACAGAATATTTTCCCAAAAGTCTTGGGCATCATCAATTTTTATTTATTTATTTATTTTTTTAACTTTTTGTCAGCAGTGGTTTTTTCCTTGTACTCCTTAATGGATGTCATTTTTGTCCAGTCTCTTTCTAAACTCTGACCTTAAGTGAGAGGCAACAGAGGCCTGTGGTTCTGTAAATGTTGTTCTGGGGGTTTTTTTGTGGCCTCATGGATGAATCGTTTTTGCACTATTGGAGTAATTTTTGTGCGCCAGTCACTCCTGGGAAGCTTCACCACTGTTCCAAGTTTTCTACATTTCCCCAAGTCCCAAAGCTTTAGAAATGGCTTTGTAAACATTTCCAGAATTATAGATGTCAATGACTTAGTTTCTCAGCTGTATTTAGATTGTGCCATGATGTGTTGCTTTTTGAGATCTGTTAGCCTAATTCACTTTGTCAGACAGGCTCTATTCAAGTGATTTCTTGATTGAGCAAGTTTGCCAGTTATAAGGCCTGAGTGTGACTAGTGAAATTGAAAAAAAGTGATCAGTAATAATTAGGGCTGTCAACGTTAACGCGTTAGCGTGTCATCATGATTAACGTGATTAAAATTTTTAATGCATTTCACCCATCTGGAGCGCAAAATGGACAAACTTTGGACAAACTGCCCAAAATGCGTTGAAAGAGACATTTCAGGGATTTTGAGTCTTTCTGCACTCCAGATACGTTAATTGCATTAAAAAATGTAATTGCATTAATCGTGATGACTGATTAATCCGCGTTAACGCATTAAGGTTGACAGCCCTATAATCATTTGTGTGTATTTAGTAGCTGCCAAAATTGCTGAACTTGTATTACAGTGATTCTTGAGATAAGGGACAAAACATGTCTGCCAGATAAAACCCAATTTTGGGGTTAAAAATATGCATACAAGTGTTAACCCAACTGACTAAAAGACAAACCAAGGCAATGTTTATGCAACAAATTTATGATTTTGCATTTTTTTATACATATATATTTATTTTAAATGGTACAATACATTACCAGTACCTTAAAAATCCATTGTCCAGAAGCAGGTGTGATAATATTAAAATACAGAAAAAAAATTAAAAGTAATGTAAAATTAAACATCATGGCTCTCGTCACTAAGTATTTAAGTCAATACCTTATATAATATCAAAATATGCAACTGAAAATTTATTTTTACACATTTTTTAAGTGATTAAAATCGTGTCCAGAGTTTTTGTCACCATGAGATTTTTTTAAAGTACAGAAAAAATCAGGAATTATTGTGGGTAGCTTACACCCTGAGGACCCCTTTACCACTTCCTGTGGCATACCTTTCTGATAAAACTCTGTGTCACAACCATAGTGCATCAACACCAAAGTCGATGTAATGCAAGATTTAATTTTTTTTTTTTTGTAAAAAGAGCTTAATTTAGGTTGATTGTAGAGGCCATAAGCAACTGATGAAAAACAAGATGGCTTCTGTAAGAAAAACACGTGTTATGAAAGAAAGTAGGGTATTTTAAAGATAAGATAAAGATGACCTTTATTAGTCCCACAGGTGGGAAATTTGTTTTGTTACAGCAAAAGTGCAAAGTTATGTAGCAGAAATTAGAAACACTGGAATGCAATAAAATAAAATAAAATGCCATATACAATAGAATAAAAATAGAATAATATATACAATAGAATAAAATAGAATACAAATACTATATACAACTGAGTAAGAAAATACAAAAGTACAACTTTGTCAGAGAAAGAATTGCACATATAGCAGTCTTATTGCACGTGTGAGGGTTTGATCAGCTGCAAAAGTCTTTATTGTGGAGTCTGACAGCAGTGGGGAGGAAAGACCTGCGAAATCTCTCCGTCCCACACCGTGGGTGCCGTAGTCTCCCACTGAAGGAGCTGCTCAGTGCTGTCACAGTCTCATGCATGGGGTGGGAGATGTTGTCCAACAGTGATGACAGCTTAGCCGCCATTCTCCTGTCACTCACCACCTCCACTGGGTCCAGAGGGCATCCTAGAACAGAGCTGGCCCTTCTGATCAGCCTGTTCAGTCTCTTCCTGTCCCCAGCAGAGATGTTGCCGCCCCAGCAGACCACACCGTAAAAGATGGCTGAGGCCACCACAGAGTCATAGAAGGTCTTCAGGAGTGGGCCCTCCACTCCAAACGACCTGAGTCTCCGCAGCAGGTACAGCCTGCTCTGCCCTTTCCTGTAGAGGGCGTCTGAGTTATGAGTCCAGTCCAGTTTGTTGTTCAGATGAACACCAAGGTACCTGTAGCTGTCCACAGCCTCAATGTCCACACCTTGGATGTTCAGTGGTTGCAGAGGAGGATGTTTGTGCCTGCGGAAGTCTACCACCAGCTCCTTGGTTTTACTGGCGTTGATCTGGAGGTAGTTCAGTTGGCACCAGTCCACAAAGTCTTGGGATAGTCCTCTGTACTCCTTGTCGTCCCCATCAGTGATGAGGCCGACTATTGCAGAGTCATCAGAGAACTTCTGCAGGAAGCACTGGGTGGAGTTGTGGGAGAAGTCTGCAGTGTAGATGGTGAAGAGGAACGGTGCCAGAACCGTTCCCTGTGGGGCCCCCGTACTGCAGACGACCCTGTCCGACACACAGCCCTGAGTCCTCACATACTGTGGTCGGTCGGTGAGGTAGTCCAGAATCCAGGTAGTGAGGTGATGGTCCACTCCAGAGTTCTCCAGCTTGTCCTTCACCATCAGGATTTTTGTCTGACGGTGTTGACCATTTTTCTAATGATGTTGACAAATGCCACAAAAGTGTGCTATTCATCAATTATATTAAGTCATTTTTATTAATATTTCAGTCATATTACTTCCTGTGTATTTTACTGATATTTCTGCTTTACAGATGTGTCAAATATTATCGAATTTGCCTTATCTTGAATCTCATTGTTTATGTATACATTATTAATCCTTTAGGAAAATGCTTAGTCCTCTGCATTTAACCCATTCACTCAGTGATGCAGTGGGCAGCTACAAATCCAGGATAGCCGCTGTTCGTTGGATTTGAATGCCCAACCTTCCGATCATGTGGCATCTACTGAGCTATCTCTGCCCCAAGAGCTGGTCTTTAAGTGATGATGTATGAATCCTGCTTCCGGGCCCAAACTACTCTGTGTTTATTAAGCCTGTTGTGCTGTTAAAATGTTTTAATGGTTTTTATCTTGTTCTGTTTAATCTGAACAAGCCCCTAAAAACAGTCAGTGATCACTGTTGGCCTAACCATCAGAAACCCTTGCATTAACTTTTATCAAGTGAAAAAAGTTAGCGTTCATCCTCCAGCTTCACTGTGTTTATGTTATGCTAACATAGCTGTGTCACTAGCGATCACCTAGCACATCATTATATACCAGCTAGTCCAACTTCAGTAACCTGACAAAAGTCACTGCTGTTTAGTTTTCTGTCTTCATTTATGTTGGAATGTAGGTGGAAACCAGCGAGCTAACTTCTAACTCAGCCACACTGATCATTTTATTAAAGATGAAAGAATTTAGACAATTTGTAACTCTCAGTGATGCTGCAGAGTTCCTTTGACTTTGGGATCTGCAGCGGAGTTTGGACCTGGAAATGGCTAATGACATCAGACTTAAAGGCCGGATAGCATTTCTATTGCTTAATGCATAATTGTGTTGTGAATATTCATCCTTAATCTGTAAAAAAGCATAAGGTTCAGAAAAACTATAGTAATTACAAGATGGTACAGTTCAGGCTAGAATGGCAAAGGGGAACCTGTCAGTAGAGGAATGAAAGAGAAGGAACATGGAGTGTCAAAAAAGGAGATAAAAATTAACAGCCAGCCTGAGATGAAGAAAGAGTTTCTCATAAAGGAAAGGGAAAGATGGAGAAATAGAGTGAAAGAGGGAAAAATAAAGAACATCAGTGATCTGAAAGAAAGAGAAAAAAAGGCAGAAGAGAAGGTTTTGGAAACAAGCACGGAGAGACAAAAGGAGAGAAAGTACAGCAGGGTCTAAACACACAACCACAGAGTACTTTAGGAATCAAGGAGTAGTAGGTAGCTACTTGCTGGTGAACTATTAAGATGTAGAACTTGACATGTGCAAAAACAGAATTGTTATGATGTGTCTTGTGATATTACATAAGTTGTTAAGGTTTAGTGGTCATTTTGAAAGAAATAATATCTTGTTTTCTACTAGTGTGTCACCACCGTCAGATTTGTGTCACCACCGTCAGCACCTTGTCAACTCCATAATATGGAGTTTTTGTTTATTTTTCTCTTTTGAAGAACCATATATTTTCCTCCCTCATGATCTTCCAATAAAAATACGTAATTTTCTCAATAAATGTGTAATTTGCATGCTGCTAAATATGATTGTTTCTTATAGAGATTAAATACAAGCTTCTGAAAATATGTATGACTGTAACTCTAATAATAAAAAGCCAAAACAATCTTACTTTTAAACGTGGTATAATTAGTTTGAAAACATATGTGCATAAACAGTCAAACAGAGAAGCTGCTAATAGCCAAAATAGCCAAAACAATTTAATTTAAAATATATATATTTTGCATTCCTTTGTGTCTGACAGTGTTGACAAAAACCTTGCACTTCTCCAGCATAAACATAAATTATTAAAACATGTTACACCTGGGAGATTGTACCAAAACATGGTGAGACAGCCAAAACTTTGTGTAACAATTATATGTAAATATGTTTTTGAAAAATCAAAAAATATATTTTAGAAAATTAAAACCTGTTTTGTCCCTAATCTCAGGATTATCTTTGTTTAATATAAAAATATATTAAAATTTGTATGACGATCTGAAACTTCTAAGTCTGACTAATACACAAAACAACTAAGAAATCAAAAGAGGGCCAATCACAGATGTTATTGTTTTATGCATAAATAGAAGACAAATATGGGGTTGTATTAACGTCCCTGGCAATACTTGTCCTGCTGTACTATATACAGTTTAGGCCCAAATTATTAGCCCTTGTGAAATTAGACAACACTCTTGATTTCAATATAAAAATGACCATTAACAACAAGTGTTTGTTTTTATAGTGTATCTGTTTCCAAGATAACAATGTCCACTAAGTTTAATTAGGATATTTTATGATACACCGAGTTGAAACAAGAAAGGGCAAAAATGAGACATCCAAAATTATTAGCCCTATGGCCATTAATAGACAATACTGTACACTTTCGGAACCACAATCAACAATAATCTCTTAAAGTAGGTCTTTACTAGGTTGGCACAGGTCTCCTGAGGGATTTTGGCCCATTCCTCCATTGCAAATTGTTCTAGCTGGTCTAAATTGCACGGTTTCCGATCATGGACATTCACTTTGAGCACTTGCCACAAATTCTCAATAGGACTGAGGTCTGGGCTCTGTGTAGGCCACTCCAGGATTTTGGTTTTGGTATCCTTGAGGAACTGTTGGACTAATTTCAATATATGCTTTGGGTCATTGTCTTGTTTGAAGACCCAGCAATGACCTAAGCCTAGACTACAAGAAGATTTTTGCATATCCCCCCTCAAAATGTCAACATAATTTTCTTTTTTCATGATGGCATCCACCCGAACAAGGCTTCCTTTGCCTGAGGCTGCAAAATAGCCCCAAACCATGTTTAACTGTGGGAACAGTGTTCCAGGGTTGAAAGCCTGTCCCTTTATTCTCCAAACATAAGCAACATACATGTGCCCAAACAGTTCCAGTTTAGTCTTATCAGACCACAACACAGACTTCCAAAACTCATGTTTACCTTTCAAATGTTCACGGGCAAACCTCAGTCGGGTTGTGATGTGCCGCTATTTGAGTAAAGGGGTTCTTCTGGGACGATGGACCTGAAGCCCACCATGATGAAGAGCTGTAACAACTGTGTTCCTTGAAACATCAATTCCAGAAGAGGCCAGGTCAGCAACAATTGTCTTGACAGATGTCTGGGGTTCCTTGCTGACATCTCTGACTATTTTCCTCTCCAGAGTTCTTGAAATCTTGCGCTTATGGCCACGGCCAGGTGTGTTTCTTACAGAATTTGTCTCATTGTACTTGACAATGATGCAACGTACAGCGTTTCTAGACACTGTGAATCGCTTGGAAATGGCAGTCTTCCCCCTTATCATGAGCCTGTACTATCTTCTTTCTGAGCTCAAGACTGATTTCGTTTGTCTTTGACATGGTTTGTAACAGTAATCCCTCTCATGTGTTTGAGTGCCCTGTTCCTTGCAGTCTTTTTATGCTTATTGAATGGTGTTAGGAAGCCAATTGACTGCACAGGTGTGGTTTCAAAGCAGATTGGTTAATTACTGTAGGTGTGTTTTGAAAGCAAGCATTCACATGGGGCTAATATTTTAAACCACACCATTTTTTACTGTATTTAATATAAAGCAAACCGAAAAATGTATTTTCCACTGCAAAATGTACAGAAAGCTACTAACCCACATAGAAAACAGGTCTGGCCCGGATCTGGCATCGGGCTGGCACTTCTGACTGACTGGTGTCATGGCAGAGTGTATGTCAACCAGATGTGGGCCAGGTCTGGCAATGATGGCACTATTTATGTTCCTATTTTCCTATTTTAGTTAGAAGACCCAAATGCCATGTTGCAATACTATACTGCTATGGTAGCCAATGTTTCAAATGCAGGTTTGACAGGTTTATGAGTGTACACGTGAGTGTCTTTGCCAGTGAGTGGCTGTAGCTCAGGCGGTAGAGCAGGTCACCTACTGATTGGAAGGTTAGTGGTTTGATCCCTGGTTCCTCCAGTCTGCATGGCGAACGTATGAATGTAGTTAGGAAGCACTCAGTTAAGAGAAAGTGCGTGATTGGCTGAATGTGGCGTGTTGCATAGAGCACTTTGAGTAATCCAGGAGACTAGAAAAGCACTATATAAGAATCAGTCCATTCACTGTCTGAACAGAGTTTCGTCGTGTTACTTTTGCACTCCTTTGCATGTTCTGGCACATGTTGTTATTACATGGCTTGATTAAGGTACACATTAGGCTGACATCTGGGGCCAGAGCTGAAACTGTTCTGGGCCAGCACAGGGCCAGCAGTGTGTCTACAACTGGCCCGTGGCTCCACACCACTTACAGATGGCCCACATACTGCAAAGAATGATGGCCCTTTGGTGGCCCAGATCAGGTTTGCCAGAGGTAATCCACACATGGGCCAGCACAGGACCACCAGTGTGAATACAACTGGCCTTGTGCTGGCCCATATGTGGGCCACCTCTGGCAAACCAGGTCTGGGCCACCAAAGGGCCGTCATTCTTTGCAGTATGTGGGCCATGTGTAATCACATTGTGTAGGCAAGATGCGCGCCATACCAATTTTGCTATGTGGGAAATAGTACTGGTGAATGTTTGATTATATCAAGTTTCATCAATGCTGCAAACACTGGGAAGAAGTTTAGGAAAATGTTCCATAATTCCTGGAGAGCTAATAATTTTGGCCTCAACTGTAAATGTTGCATTAGTCTGTTGTTAGGTAGGTAACGTGATGACATCATACTACATGTATAGGTATATAGACATACAAATACAAAAGTGTTAGAAGTGCATGAGAGTGACAAATGGTTCATTTTGGTCAGTAGGTGGTTGCTTGGCAATATGTGATATAGATAAGAACCATCAGAGGCCTAAGATGTAACTGTGTGCCAGTTTTGGCTTCTGCACTCTTGATTGTGTAGGAGGTCTCAGATGGAAATTGATTTCACTCAGTGCATAATTGTTGGAATAATATAGGATCTAAGCATGCAGTCTCACACTATTCTTCAGTGAGTAGTAACTTCATATTACTAAAAACACCATCTGACATATAGCTGGATGAAAAGCCTGAGCCCACTCTGCCGTCTTTACAGTAAATGAGAAGCTAGCCACTGGTTTGGTTAGATTAGGCTCCCCAAAACGTACGGTAATAAAATTCTGTCGAAGTCACCAATTAACACAGATTAGTTCAATCTGCTCAAAAAGACATAGTAATAGTGGCTTCAGAAGCAATGACGTCAATATTTGCTTTTAAGTCCTGGCAAGCATGATAACAAGTGTACTTTGAAGTGCTTCCTATATCCTGTTCATAACTATGTCTTTTCAGATGGTTATGTGAAACATTAAAGGGCTTTAATGACCTCTTAATGTTTAAAACTAAACTTCTAAGACAGTGATGAAGGTCCCTGTTTAACTTTTAGAGCATTTTTGCCTGGGGTACTTATAATGGCCTGTTAACCTTCAGCTCATAAACAATTTAACTTTTAAAGCCTTTGTAAAGTACAGTTTATTTGAAAGTGTACTCAAAAGCTGAAAACTGTAACGACAAGAGAGAAAACGGTAGGGGAGAAAAATGAGGTTGAAGATGATGATGCTCAGTCAGGGGTGTTACATCACTCTTGTTGGGTCCCTGTAAAAAATTACAGAGTGGTGTTTGAAGAGGAGAAAGGGGCAACCTGGCAAATAGTTGAACCTCTTCCCTTTGACTGCATGCACATGCATGCACCGCTCCCCCCCGGGTGGCTCTGTGGGTCCTCCCCTCTGCTTCCCCAACCTCAACTGTGACCCACCTGCTGTGACCCACCTCAGAGAGCACTCATCCCTACACCCTGCTGGCCCCCATCTCACTGCTCACTGTGGTGGTCAACCTGCTCGTTGTCATCCTCATCTCCCACTTCCAGCAGCTCCACACCTCGACCAATGCGCTGCTCCTGTCCCTGGCCATGTCTGACCTAGGCCTGAACAACATCAAGACTTGTTGGCTGCTGGGGAGGCTGATGTGTGCTCTCAGTCCTTATTTGTCTTACTGCCTTATCTCTGTCTCGTTGGGCAGCATGGCTCTCATAGCTGTAGATCACCATATAGCCAAATTCTGTGACCTGTGACTGAGTCATTTTTTATCCGTAGGCACAAAAATGCTCAAGGTGCTGGTTATTTCCACAACAGCAAAGAAAAAATAACTTCTCTACATGACAAATAATACAGATACAATACCTAAATAATAAAGTAAAGCCCCAATTTGTGTTTTACTGTAACCAAACTATGTGCTGTTGCATATGAAATAATTTCACGGTAGAGCTGGGCGATATAAGATTTTTTCATATCACGATATGTTTTTTTCATTTCAGGCGATAACGATATATATCACGATATAAGCCAAATAACTATATATGTAAGATTTAAATGTGATGTCACTCACAAGTAAAATGTGAAATAATCATCAGCTTGTTTTGATTTAAATATTTATTTCCCATAATAAGTTCAACAGGGCAGATGTACTTAAAATGAGGCTTCAGTTTTACGCAAAATAAAGGCAAATATTGCAAACTACACAAAAGGTAGCCGCTAAAGCATTTAAGTTTCAAAATAGAACAAACAAAACAGACTACTAAATTGTGAGTTCCACTTAGAAACAAAATATTAATTCTAAAAATAAATCTTAGTTTATTTTACAGAAAAAGAGACAAAATTGACCAACTTATATAATATTGCTTTGGAAGCGCTGTCTGAGAGAAATGTTTGTGTCCAGGGAGTTGGTAACGAGGATCCATTACCTTAATTAGCTGCTTGAATCCTTCATTTTCGACCGTGTTTATTGGTAGCATGTCCCTTAGCAAGAAAGTAAGCTATGGCATTCGTTATGTTGCTATGGCTCTTACCTTTTTTGTCATATGGTAAGACGCTGGCAAAAGCCAACTCAATTGACTGTTGCTGCTTCACAGGGATTCTCCTGGTTGTTTTCGATGACGAATTAGCGCTTTCAGTCAGAGATTGAGGTTTTTGTCTGAGGCTAACAACATTATTAAATTAATGCATGTAAGGTGAACTAGCCAACACCGTCGTAGTTACATGCGGCTGTCTTCTTGTTTGATAGAGTGATACCATATATGCCCTATAGCTGCAGAAAAGGCTAACATTGTTATCTTTTTACAAAAAACCCCAGCTAAACATGAGAGGTTTTAGGACAATGTTTGTGTTTTCCATTGTTTAAGCACCGGTTACAACCAAAGGAGGTATGTTGTATCAGCAGAAAAGGCTAACTTGGTTATCATTTTGCAGAAAAAAAGAGACTGCTACAAAATAAAAACATAACAGGTTTTTGGACAAAGTTTGTGTTCTCCATTCTTTAAGCACCGGTTCGAGCACCGTTCGAGCACCGTTTAAGCACCGGCACCGTTTCAAAAGTACTGGTTTGGCACCGGTATCGGATAAAACCTAAACGATACCCATCCCTACTGTTAACACCCTGGTGAAGAAAGCCCATCAAGACTCTACTGCATCAGTGGATTGAAAAACTTTAAACTTCCGCTTTTGTTGGAGGGAACTCAGGAACTTCTACACTTGTTCTATAGAGGATTCTTAGTGGGAGTACCGAGCTGCACATGATCTGACCTCATGGCTCTTAGGAGGGTGGCCCACTCAGTCAAGAGGACCATCAAGTCCAACCTTCCTGATCTGCAGCACATTCAGCGCCGTGAAAAAGTTTTTGCCCCCTTCCTGAGTTCTTATTTTTTACATATTTGTCTCACTTACATGTTTCAGATCATCAAAGATATATATCATGTCCATTAGAGCAGATATGTCCATCACTAGTTTTGAGCACAGCAGACCCATCTGCAGTTAAAACATTGCGAGAGGCAGCCAATCAGAAGAAGACCAGTCGATTTAAAGACATAGTGACCCTAAAGAGAGAGGAGCTAAAGCATCTTGGGCTGAAGGGCAGCACCAAGGCACAGCATGATACAAATGAGGTATTTTTTAACCATGAACTATGCAAAGCTACTCTAGAATTATCATGCAAAGGTACTGTAAAATCAACATCACAGCTCCAATTACAGTTTTGGAGCATTCTAAAGTTTTTCATTTGTTTATATATCAGTATGAACCCAATGGGTCAAATTCCAAGTTGTGAAAGGTTTATACAATATAATGCAGTTCTGAAACTTTTTTCAAAGATCAACTAAAATAAATCCCTGCTGAATTCATGCAGAGGAAGGAGGAGAGGTGATGAAGTTTAAGACAAGAAGTTTCATCATTTAGGGATTTTTAAAAAATGAGAGAGAGAAATGGTGGGGGTGTGTTTGAAGAAGATAAATGAAGACTGTCGAACACAGTTGCAGGTCTTCCCTTTCTCTCCAATGGACGGCTCTGGAGGTCCTCCCCTCTGCTTCCCCAACCTCAACTCCTCCTGCAGGCGGCTGCTGCGACCCACCTCCCAGGCCGCTCTTCTCTACACCCTGATGGCTTCAGTCTCACTGCTCACTGTGGTGCTCAACCTGCTCGTGGTTGTCTCCATCTCCCACTTCAAGCAGCTCCACACTCCGACCAACACCCTGCTCCTGTCCCTGGCCATGTCCGACCTGCTGGTGGGGCTGCTGGTGATGCCCATCGAGGGCCTGCGCTACATCGAGACGTGCTGGCTGCTGGGGAGGCTGATGTGTGCTCTCAGTCCTTATTTGTCTTACTGCCTCCTCTCTGTCTCTCTGGGCAGCATGGTGCTCATATCTGTAGATCGCTATATAGCCATCTGTGACCCTCTGCTCTATTCCTCAAAGATCACAGTGAACAGAGTGAAGCTTTCAGTCTGTGTCTGCTGGGCCTGCTCTCTTCTCTACAATGGCTGCATTCTCATGGAACACTTAGGGTGGCCGGACAGGTTCAGCTCCTGTCACGGGGAGTGTGTTGTGTTCATCAGCCGAACTTCAGGAACAGTAGATTTCTTTTTGTCATTTGTCGGCCCCTGTGGCGTAATGTTTGTTCTGTACATGAGGGTGTTTGTGGTTGCTGTTTCTCAGGTGCGTGCCATTCAGTCGCAGGTGGCTGTGAGAGCAGCTCCAGCTGCTAAAAAATCAGAGTTGAAGGCAGCCAGGACACTCGGGATTGTGATAGTTGTTTTTCTAATGTGCTCCTGCCCTTATTATTATCCTTCCTTTGCAGGTGACGACACTTCTATGAGCTTGCCTTATTACACCTTGCTGTTTTGGATGGTGCTGACAAACTCTTGTGTGAACCCTGTGATTTATGTACTGTTCTACCTCTGGTTTAGAAGAGCTATCAGATTCATCGTCACCCTCAGAATACTGCAGCCTCACTCCAGAGAGGTCAACATCCTGTAGGCAGCACTGAAACAAACCAGTCATTAGTCTTTTCTAAAAAATGTTCTGATGCTCCACAGAGATCCTTCACAGTGCCCTCACGATCAACCACCACGTTCACCACATTAGTGTCTGTTGGGGAAATAATACACATGCAAATACTAAGCTACAAAACATTCAAATGACTATAATCTATAGAAGTCCATCTTGATGAAGATGGAGCGATGCCTTTTTCCGCATTTTGTCACTACCAGAATACTCACATTTTTAAAAAGTGCATATTTGACTGCAAAATATAACCACAAGTTGGACAAAAATATCAGTCACATGCTGTATATGCAGTAATAGTAAATGCAAGTTTACTGTGATGCAATACAATAAATGCATGCATGATTAAACAGGCTGATCAGCGGGCCTTTTCAGATAAACTCTGTGTTTTTACCCTCTGCAGTGGCTAATGCTAATTAATTATTGTCACTGTTATTCAGCATTTCACTGGAACTTTTATGTACTTGTCCTTCCAGCTGTGTTTTTAAACAATAACTGGTCTGCAGTGGTCTTTGTCTCTGCCATGTTTCATTTAAATAACCGTGAAAACACACTCTATGTAATACACCGTCCCTTCAAAAAATGGAGGGAAAAAGCAACACTATAGTTCATTTATATAACATCACACATCCAGATTGCTACCTGCAGACTTGCAACAAAGGAAACGACTCCCTGGTGTCTGTGTGAAGCAGGCCTGTGAAACTCAGCAGCTCGACAGTGGCTCAAAAATACAGACAAATCTAAACTGGAATAATAGAGAATTACCGTCTGTGTGCCTAACTAATACGAGGCACTCTATCCCCCGTGAAAGAGAAGGTTTGTTTTTTACTGGACCCACAGTATGTGCTGTTGCATATGAATTAGTGCTGTCAAAATTAACGCAAATTAATCTGCCATCATGGTTAACACAATTCAAATTTTTAAGCAATTAACGCATCTCGAGTGCAAAATGACTCAAAATCACTGCAATTTTTTTGTCAATGCATTTCGGGCAGTTTGTCCAAGTAGAGTTACCGTCGCACATGCGCAAATGGGCAGTTGATCTGGTAGTGACGGGCAGCTGAACCAATCAACTCAATATGGAAGATGATAAATGCACATTGGCCCTCTCGATGGGAAATTTGAGTATTAAAAAAATAACAAGACGGAACAGTCGACCAACATAAAGTATTATGCACAATGTGCAAGAAGGAATTTTCTTATCACCGAAGTACTTCCAGCTTAAAATTTCACATTGACGTGAAGCATACGTTAGTCTGGGATGCTGCTAGGACTTTGGCTAACATGTCACCCAACTTGCGACAAACCACTCACGGAGCATCGGGGACTCAGTAAGTCTACCTCGGAAACACTGACTTACACAATTTGCAAGTGGATTGCAACAAACTGCAGACCTATTAATATCGTTAAGAACACCCGCTTTACATAGCTTTGATTCCTTGTTTCAAGGACTTGAAGTGCCTCTCCTAAGAGTTTTTTGTCAACATGAATGTGCAAGATGTTCAATAAACATGTTAAGTGCGTATATTTTCCCCTTTTTTTCCGAGTCTATTTGCTCATGCAAAATGAAATGTGATTAAAATAGAATAAAAATTAATGGTATTTAAATGTGATTAATCAAAATTAATCCACTGTAACCCTGTGATGAATCAGATTAAACATTTTAATTGTTTGATAGCACTAATATATATTATATATTAGTGTATACTTACCTATTAGTATATAGGGTTTTTTGTTGTTGTTGTTGTTTTTTAAAAGTTGTATTTCACAGGAGAGAACCTGTGCTAAAAGATTGAAGAAAACTATTCAAATTCTCACAATGCACAATGCATCTGACCCCTATGGTGCCTCCTGCAGGTGGTGGGCCTGCAGGAAGATGGGCCCATGTCCCTTTTTTGGGCTGTGCCTGGCCGGGCCCCATGGACTAAGGCCCAGCCACCAGACGCTCTCCCTCGGGCACCCTCCCCGGGCCTGGCTTCATGGCGGGGCCCCGGTAACCCTATCCTGGGCAGGGTGAACTGTTCCCCCGATGGTCTTGTCATAGGGGTGTTCTGAATCGCTCTTTGCCTGGTCCCTCACCCAGGACCAATTTGCCATGGTCTCCCATGGCAAATCCCTACCAGGGAGCAAAAGCCCCCAGACAACATAGCCCCTGGGATCCCTGGGAGACACAAACCCCTCCACCATGATAAGGTAGCGATTTGTGGAGGGATCATCTGCACTCTTATCCAGGAAGTAGGCCAGCAGGCAGTGCATGGTGGCAAATAACAACACGTTCTCCTGCCTCTCCAGCTCCATGATGACTGGCTCCACCCGCTGCACGAGGTCCTGGTAGGACTCTCCAGCAGGGTAGTGGTAATAATATTTATCTTCATTTCATAGTGGAGACTCCTCAGGGAATTTCTCCTTCACTTCCTCACACGTCATCTCATCACAGATTCCTGCATCAATCTCATTAAGAGCCTTCCACTGCTCGTACGGGACTCCGAGGTGCTCGGCAGTCTGGATACACAGCTGGCTCGTCCAGACCTTCAGGTCCTTCAGCTGCTGCTCCACCACAAATCAAGCCAGGGTGGGTGAGAACTGCTTGCCATGAGGTGAGAGGCCAGTGTCACCCCCCAGCCTTCCCTTCAGATTGTCTGTGCTCTCCCCGTGCCGACACAAGTAGATGGTTCAGGGCTGGACGTGGATCTTCATCAGGTAGTAAACAATCTTGCTCTGAATGTGATCCTGGTTGCGGTTGACGAGAAAACGGCGACCCACATCAATTACCTTGATGAAGGAGAGATTCCTGTCATATCGATCGGGGTCCAGAGGCTGGTAGCTCTTTTTGTAGCATTCAATTCTTTTGAATGCTACAGGCGCATTCAATTCTTTTCTGGAAATCCAGCATGGCTTCAGTGGCGCTGTCACTTGGTGTTCGCTCGCTTTGTGGTAGAGTATCACTTCCTGTTCCTGCTCAAACACAGTGGTGTTTCTGAGTAGCTTTTCTGCTTAGCAATTTAATTTAAATCTTTTGATACATCCCTTTTTCATAGTATAATCTTAACGTGCTTCATCTGAATCACCCTTTCTGTGTACTCACTACCTAATTTATAGCCAAAGTATTCACTCACTGTCTCTGTACTGTTTCGCTAGCTTAGCTCGTAGCCGACTCGTTAGCACCATGGCTACTTCACCTGTCCCTCCTGCACTTTCCTGCTCATTGTGTCAGATGTTTAGTTACTCCTCGGCCTCCTTTAGCAGTAATGATACCTGTAACAAATGTAGCATATTTGCAGCTCTGGAGGCCAGGATTACTGAATTGGAGACTCGGCCGCACCCTTCATTCACCCGTAGCTAGCCAGGCCCCTGTAGCTGGTGCAGCCGAAGATAGCATAGGCCCGCTAGCTGTTCCCGGCAGACCCCAAGCAGCTGGGGAAAGAGGGCGGCTGGGTGACGGTGAGGAGGAAGCATAGTCTTAAACTGAAGCCCCAGGTACACCACCAACCTGTTCATGTGTCTAACTGTTTTTCCCCACTCGGCGACACACCCGCCGGGGTCAAACTCTGGTAATTGGTGATTCTGTTCTCAGACATGTGAAGCTAGAGACACCGGCAACCATAGTCAATTGTCTTCCAGGGGCCAGAGCAGGCGACATTGAAGGAAATTTAAAACTGCTGGCTAAGGGTAAACGTAAATACAGTAAGATCATAATTCACGTCGGCAGTAATGACACCCGTTTACGCCAATCGGAGGTCACTAAAATCAATATTGAATCGGTGTGTAACTTTGCCAAAACAATGTCGGACTCTGTAGTTTTCTCTGGTCCCTCCCAATCAGACCAGGAGTGACATGTTTAGCCGCATGTTCTCCTTAAATTGCTGGCTGTCTGAGTGGTGTCCCAGAAACGATGTGGGCTTCATAGATAATAGGCAAACCTTCTGGAGGAAACCTGGTCTTGTTAGGAGAGACGGCATCCATCCCACTTTGGATGGAGCAGCTCTCATTTCTAGAAATATGGACAAATTTATTAAACCCCCAAAATATCACTATCCAGAGTTGGGACCAGGAAGCAGAGTTGCAGTCTTACACACCTCTCTGCAGCTTCTCTCCTCCTGCTACCCCCAAAACCCATCTCCATTGAGACTGTGTCAGCTCCCAAAAGACAAAAACAAACCAAAAACCAGCAATAAACAACTTAAACATAAAAATCACAAAGAAAGAGAACAATACAGTATCCACATCTGAACCAAAGAGTAAAACAGTGAAATGTGGATTATTAAATATTAGGTCTCTCTCCTCCAAGTCTCTGTTAGTACATGACTTAATAATTGATCAACAAATCGATTTACTCTGCCTTACAGAAACCTGGTTGCAGCAGGATGAGTATGTTAGTTTAAATGAATCAACACCCCCGAGTCATTCTAACTACCAGAAATCTCGAAGCACAGGCCGAGGGGGCGGTGTGGCAGCAATTTTCACACCAGCCTATTAATTAACGAAAGACCAAGACAGACTTTTAATTCATTTGAAAGCCTGATGCTTAGCCTCGTCCACCCCAGCTGTAAAACTCAGAAACCAGTCTTACTTGTTATCATCTATCGTCCACCTGGGCCTTACACAAAGTTTCTCTCTGATTTCTCAGACTTTTTATCTGATTTAGTGCTCAGCTCAGATAAAATAATTATTGTGGGTGATTTTAACATCCATGTAGATGCTAAAAATGACAGCCTCAACATCGCATTTAATCTGTTATTAGACTCAATTGGCTTCTCTCAAAATGTAAAAGAACCCACCCACCACTTTAATCACACTCTAGATCTTGTTTTAACGTATGGCATAGAAACTGAACATTTAACAGTGTTTCCTGAAAACCCTCTGCTGTCTGATCATTTCCTGATAACATTTACATTTACAATAATTGATTACACAGCAGTGGAGAGTAGACTTTATCAAAGTAGATGTCTTTCCAAAAGTGCTGTAACTAAGTTTAAGAATATAATCCACCCACTGTTATCATCTTCAATGCCCTGTACCAACATAGAGCAGAGCAGCTATCTGAACGCTACTCCAACAGAGGTCGATTATCTTGTTAATAATTTTACCTCCTCACTACGTACGACTCTGGATACTGTAGCTCCTGTGAAAACTAAGGCCTCAAATCCAAAGTCCCTGACTCCGTGGTATAATTCTCAAACACGTTGCCTAAAGCAGATAACTCGTAAGCTGGAGAGGAAATGGCGTGTCACAAATTTAGAGGATCATCATTTAGCCTGGAGAAATAGTTTGCTGCTTTATAAGAAAGCCCTCCATAAAGCCAGAACATCTTACTATTCGTCACTGATTGAAGAAAATAAGAACAACCCCAGGTTTCTCTTCAGCACTGTAGCCAGGCTGACAAAAAGTCAGAGCTCTACTGAGCCAACAATCCCTTTAACGTTAACTAGTAATGACTTCATGAACTTCTTCACAAATAAAATTTTTATCATTAGAGAAAAATTACCAATAATCATCCCACAGATGTAATATTATCTACAGCTACTTTTAGTACCATCGATGTTAAGTTAGACTCTTTTTCTCCAATTGATCTTTCTGAGTTAACTTCAATAATTAATTCCTCCAAACCATCAACGTGTCTTTTAGACCCCATTCCTACAAAACTGCTCAAAGAAGTCCTGCCATTAATTAATGCTTCAATCTTAAATATGATCAACCTATCTCTAATAATCGGCTATGTACCACAGGCCTTCAAGGTGGCTGTAGTTAAACCTTTACTTAAAAAGCCATCTCTAGACCCAGCTGTCTTAGCTAATTATAGGCCAATCTCCAACCTTCCTTTCATATCAAAAATCCTTGAAAGAGTAGTTGTCAAACAGCTAACTGATCATCTGCAGAGGAATGGCTTATTTGAAGAGTTTCAGTCAGGTTTCAGAGCTCAGCACAGCACAGAAACAGCTTTAGTGAAGGTTACAAATGATCTTCTTATGGCCTCTGACAGTGGACTCATCTCTGTGCTTGTCCTGCTAGACCTCAGTGCTGCGTTTGATACTGTTGACCATAATATCCTATTAGAGCGATTAGAACATGCTGTAGGTATTACAGGTACTGCACTGCAGTGGTTTGTATCATATCTATCTAATAGACTCCAATTTGTACATGTAAATGGAGAGTCCTCTTCACACTAAGGTCAATTATGGAGTTCCACAGGGTTCAGTGCTAGGACCAATTCTATTTACATTATACATGCTTCCCTTAGGCAGCATCATTAGAAGACATAGCATAAATTTTCACTGCTATGCAGATGACACGCAGCTCTATCTATCCATGAAGCCAGGTATCACAGACCAATTAGTTAAACTGCAGGAATGTCTTAAAGACATAAAGACCTGGATGGCCGCTAACTTTCTGCTTCTTAATTCAGATAAAACTGAGGTTATTGTACTCGGCCCTGAAAATCTTAGAAATATGGTATCTAAGCAGATTCTTACTCTGGATGGCATTACCTCGGCCTCCAGTAATGCTGTGAGGAACCTTGAGTCATTTTTGACCAGGACATGTCCTTCAACGCACATATTAAACAAATATGTAAGACTGCTTTCTTCCATTTATGCAACATCTCTAAAATTAGAAATATCCTGTCTCAGAGTGATGCTGAAAAACTAGTTCATGCATTTATTACTTCCAGGCTGGACTACTGTAATTCTTTATTATCAGGATGTCCTAAAACTCACTGAAAAGCCTTCAGCTAATCCAAAATGCTGCAGCAAGGGTACTGACAGGGACTAGAAAGAGAGAGCATATTTCTCCTGTTTTGGCTTCCTTCATTGGCTTCCTGTTAAATCCAGAATTGAATTCAAAATCCTGCTCCTCACATACAAGGTCTTAAATAATCAGGCCCCATCTTATCTTAATGACCTTGTAGTACCATATCACCCTATTAGAGCACTTCGCTCTTGCACTGCAGGCCTACTTGTTGTTCCTAGAGTATTTAAAAGTAGAATGGGAGGCAGAGCCTTCAGTTTTCAGGCCCCTCTTCTGTGGAACCAACTTCCAGTTTGGATTCGGGAGACAGACACTATCTCTACTTTCAAGATTAGGCTTAAAACTTTCCTTTTGCTAAAGCATATAGTTAGGGCTGGACCAGGTGACCCTGAATCCTCCCTTAGTTATGCTGCAATAGACGTAGGCTGCCGGGGATTCCCATGATGCATTGAGTTTTTCCCTTCCAGTCACCTTTCTCACTCACTATGTGCTAATAGACCTCTCTGCATCGAATCATATCTGTTATTAATCTCTGTCTCTCTTCCACAGCATGTCTTTCATCCTGTTTTCCTTCTTTCACCCCAACCGGTCGCAGCAGATGGCCGCCCCTCCCTGAGCCTGGTTTCTTCCTGTTAAAAGGGAGTTTTTCCTTCCCACTGTCGCCAAAGTGCTTGCTCATAGGGGGTCATATGATTGTTGGGTTTTTCTCTGTATTTATTATTGTGCTATCTACTGTACAATATAAAGCGCCTTGAGGTGACTTTTGTTGTGATTTGGCGCTATATAAATAAAATTGAATTGAATTGAATTGAGTCTTGTTGCAGTCCCGGTATTCCTCCTGGAGAGGGGCTGGACTCTGTCTCAGTCTGGAGTTGCCCCTGGTGAGAGGCAGCGGGCTCGGGTGGGTATCTTGGTATCCCCTCGGCTTGCTGCCGGTATGTTGGGGTTTCTCCCAGTGGACGAGAGGGTTTGTTCCCTTCACCTCCGGGTCAGGCAACGGGTCTTGACCGTCATCTGCGTTTATGCGCCAAGTGGCGGTTCAGAGTACCCTGCCTTCTTGGAGTCCCTGGGTGGGGTATTGGAGGGTGCTCCTCCTGGGGACTCCGTTGTCCTACTGGGAGACTTCAGTGCTCACATGGGCAATGAAAGCGACACCTGGAGGGGTGTGATTGGGAAGAACAGAGCTTCAACAGCATTGGAGACTGGGGACATTGAGCCCGAATGGACCATGTTCAGCATCCCCATTGCCGAAGATGCTGTGCTGAGCTGCGGTTGCAAGGTAGTTGGTGCAGGGATTACCACTGTCGTGGTGGTAATCCCCGAACCCAATGGTGGACACCAGAGGTGTCACTGAGGCAGTTAAACAACTCCTTGGTGGCAGAGCCCATGGAGTGGATGAGGTCCACCCCGAGTTCCTGAAGGTTCTGGATGTTGTGGGGCTGTCTTGGTTGACACGCCTGTACAATGTTGCTTGGAGATCAGGGGTAGTACCCCTGGATTGGCAGACCGGGGTGGTGGTTCCCATCTTTAAGAAAGGGGACGGGAGGTTGTGTTCCAATTACAGGCAAATCACACTCCTCAGCCTCCCTGGGAAAGTCTATGCCAGGGTGCTGGAGAGGAGAGTCCGTCCGTTAGTCGAACCTTGGATACAGGAAGAATTATTCCTGTTTTTTTTCCTGGTCGTGGAACACTGGATAGGCTCTTCATCCTCTCAAGGATACTTGAGGGTGCAAGGGAGTTTGCCCAACCAGTCTACATGTGTTTCTCTGACTTGGAGAAGGCATTCGACCATGTCCCTCGGGGGATCCTGTGGGGGGTGCTCCAGGAGTATGGGGTGTCTGACCCATTGGTACGGGCCATTCAGTCCTTATACAACCGTTGCAAGAGCTTCGTCCGGATAGCCGGCAATAAGTCGGACTCATTCCTGGTGGGTGATGGGCTCCACCAGGGCTGCCCTTTGTCACTGATTCTGTTCATATTTTTTATGGACAGAATTCTAGGCATAGCCAAGTGGCGGAAGCCTTCCACTTGGGTGGTTTCAGGATCTCATCTCTGTTTTTTGCGTATGATGTGATTCTGTTGGCTTCATCGGGTAATGGCCTCCAGCTCGCCTTGGAACAGTTCGCAGCTGAGTGTGAAGCGGTGCGAATGAGAATCAGCACCTCCAAATCGGAGGCAATGGACCTCAGCCACAAAAGGGTGGAGTGCCCACTCCGGGTCAGGGACGAGTTCCTGCCGCAAGTGGAGGAGTTTAACTATCTCGGGGTCTTGTTCACGAGTGATGGGAGAAGGGAGCAAGAGATCGATACACAGATTGGTGCGGCGGCTGCAGTGATGCAGCTGATTATCGCTGACTTCTTAATTAACACCCTCCACCTCCACTCTCCAACTCAGGCTGCTCTCCAGCCCGGCCAGCTGGCGGATCCTCAGCCTGACACGCCGGCCCCGGCATTGTCAAGGAAGTGACGCTCGCGCCGCCGGGGCTCCTCACCGCAGCCGGATTCCCGGACTTTCCAACTGCCGACTGTGGTGAGTAATAATTTTTAATAATTAATAATTTTCCTCCACCCACTCTGTATTTTTGTTTGTTAACAGAAGACTGTGAGACTGCAAACACTAAAGTAGCCACCTATGGCAGCCTCCACTCTGCTACCCACTCCAGCAGCCCTGGATGCTGTGGTGAGTAAAATTGGCTCTGCTAATTTTGCAAATTCCCTCCCTGTGACTATTAAAATGAAGGAGGAAGAAAGGAAGAAAACAGATGAGGAGGAAAGGATAAGAGTAGAGGCAAAGAAGAAGAGGCTTGCAGAGGTGGAGAGGGCTAAGATGGAAAAGAGAAGGCAGGAAGGGCAAGTACTGGCTGAGGAGAAGAGAACTCAGCCGGCAACACTGCCGCTTCCATCCTCTGCTGAATGCTCAGAGAAGCTCACTCTGCCAGCAGAGGACTGCGGGGCGCGACCGGTGCTGGAACAGAATGTCTGCTCTGCACAGCCCCAGCCGCAGCATCATGAGCTGGCTGTGTGCCCTGTACAGTCACAGTCAGTATTCCCTTGGCCAGAGGTCTCCATACCTGCTGGTCACGCATCTGTCTTCGCTGGAGGGTCCGAGGGGCCGCTTCAGCCGTCACCAGCTTCACCGTTTGCAGCTGTTACACTGCCATCGTCTCACCTGCCCGCAGCTGCTACACCGCCATCATCTCATCTGTCTGCACCTGCCACACCACTCTTGGCTTCACCATCTGCCGAGGTGTTGGAGGTCGCAATTCCACCACCATCACAAACGCTCGTAGCAGCGCCGCGGCCACCGCCAGGACCCACTCAGTCGAAGCAGGAGGTCAGCGTGCTGGAGGGGCTCGTGCTGCCCGAGCAGGTCAGCGAGCCGGAGGGGCCCGTGCTGCCCGTGCAGGAGGTCAGCGAGCCGGAGGGATCTGGATGGCCTACACGCCCACATCCACGTACAGCATGGTCTGCACATTACGGATCGCCTGTCAGGCTGCGGCGGCGGCACTCACTGGAACCACAACACCCCCGCCACTGGACTCTGCTTCGCCGCCAGTGGACTCATGGCAGGCCCCTGGAGCTGCAACGCCGCCACCACTGGACCGGTAGCAGGCCACCGGAGCTGCAACGCCGCCGCCATTGGACCCGTGGCCGGCCGCTGGATCCATGTTACTGCGGCTATTGGACCCGTGGCAGGCCGCCTGAATTTTGTTTTAGGGACTAATGTGACACTGCTGCTGGAGGCACGGTCGGACTTTGGGAATGTTTGAAGTGGGGCTTCCTTTTTGCTGGTAGATTTTGTTTTGCGTCTGGGTGACCCAGGACCCGTAAGAAGTTGTGTACATGTGTGTTTTATGGTGCTGCTGCCTCCTGTTTCCATGGTGGTGTATCTTGGTGGGTGTGTGTGGATGTGTCTGCCTGGAGCCTGGCCACACCTGCGAAGGAGAATTACACACACCTGCAGCTGATCAGGCTCGTCGGGGGAGCTACATAGGAGTGTAGCTGAGAGCTCCTCGAAGCTGGATCATACGCGTGACTACCCGTCAGTTTCCCAGCTATAGTTAGTGTGACTTTACCGCGACCGTGGGATTGTACTAACGGCTGCCTCTGTTGTTTTCCCCAGGAGGAGAGTGGAGCAAGTACAAGGGAGTGGAGACGTGGAGCACGGGGGAATGGACACTGCACGGGAGTCGGGAGCGCACAGGGGATTATTGTTGGATTGTTGTCACTCACTGTGAATAAAACGCACTGCATTCATCTCTAGAATCCAGCGTTTGAGTCCTCCATCCCCACATTCCCCATGGGTTGCCCTGGCAAACCGTGACAGTTAATTTTTTAAAATCTATTGACAGCACTAATATGAATGCATTTCACGGTGGGCTCCTTTTCCTTTGTGTGTACTGCAGCTGAAATGAACTAAAGTAAAATCTAAGTTCAAAATTCCTTCTATAAAACAGAATAAGTCACTACATTAATACACGTTTGCCTGCTGGTATGTGGCAAACTTTGCACCAAAATCCACAGAAAAAGCTGCTGCTTACATCTCTCAGGACATGAAATGGTCCTATTCTGTTAACACCCTGGTGAAGAAAGCCCATCAAGACTCTACTGCATCAGTGGATTGAAAGACTTTAAACTTCTGCTTGTGTTGGAGGGAACTCAGGAACTTCTACACTTGCTCTATAGAGGATTCTTAGTGGGAGTACTAAGCTGCACATGATCTGACCTCTTGGCTCTTAGGAGGGTGTTCCACTCAGTCAAGAGGACCATCAAGTCCAACCTTCCTGATCTGCAGCACATTCAGTGCTGTGAAGAAGTTTTTGCATATTTGTCACACTTACATGTTTCAGATCATCAAAGATTTATATCATGTCCATTAGAGCAGATGTTTCATTCTCTAGCTTTAAGCCCAGCAGACCCATCTGCATGGCCCAGCATGATACAAACAAGGTATTTTTTTAACCGTCAACTATGCAGAGCTACTCTGCAATAATCATGCAAAGCTAGTGTAAAATCAACATCACAGCTCAAATTACAGTTTTGGAGCATTCTAGTGTTTTTCATTAGTATATCAGTATAAGCCCAAGTCAAAGTCCAAGTCAAAGTCCAAGTTGTGAAAGGCTTCGGGAGTACAACATACTACAGTTGTGAAACTTTTTCAAGGCTCAGCTAAAATAAATCCCTGCTGAATTTATACAGAGGAAGAAGGAGAGGTGATGAAGTTTAAGACAAGAAGTTTCATCATTCATAGGATGTTTAAGAAAAAGGTGGGCGTGTGTTTGAAGAAGATAAATGAAGACTCTCAAGCATAGTTGCAGGTCTTCCCTTTCTCCACGATGGACGGCTCTGGAGGTCCTCCCCTCTGCTTCCCCAACCTCAACTCCTCCTGCAGGCGGCTGCTGCGACCCACCTCCCAGGCCGCTCTTCTCTACACCCTGCTGGCTTCAGTCTCACTGCTCACTGTGGTGCTCAACCTGCTCGTGGTCATCTCCATCTCCCACTTCAAGCAGCTCCACACCCCGACCAATGCCCTGCTCCTGTCCCTGGCCGTGTCCGACCTGCTTTTGGGGTTGCTGGTGATGCCCATTGAGGGCCTGCGCTACATCGAGACGTGCTGGCTGCTGGGGAGGCTGATGTGTGCTCTCAGTCCTTATTTGTCTTACTGCTTCCTCTCTTTTTCTCTGGACAGCATGGTGCTCATATCTGTAGATCGCTATATAGCCATCTGTGACCCTCTGCTCTATTCCTCAAAGATCACAGTGAACAGAGTGAAGCTTTCAGTCTGTTTCTGCTGGGTCTGCTCTCTTCTCTACAATGGCTGCATTCTCATGGAACACTTAGGGTCGCCGGACAGGTTCAGCTCCTGTCACGGGGAGTGTGTTGTGTTCATCAGCTACACTTCAGGCACAGTAGATCTCTTTTTGTCATTTGTTGCCCCCTTTGCTGTAATGTTTGTTCTGTACATGAGGGTGTTTGTGGTTGCTGTTTCTCAGGTGCGTGCCATTCAGTCACAGGTGGCTGTGAGAGCAGCTCCAGCTGCTAAAACATCAGAGTTGAAGGCAGCCAGGACACTCGGGATTTTGATAGCTGTGTTTCTAATGTGCTTCTGCCCTTATTATTATCCTTCCTTTACAGGTGATGACACCTCTACAAGCTTGCCTTATTACGCTGTGCTGTTTTGGATCATGCTAATAAATGCTTGTGTGAACCCTGTGATTTATGTTCTGTTTTACCCCTGGTTTAGAAGAGCTATCAGATTCATCGTCACCCTCAGAATACTGCAGCCTCACTCCAGAGAGGTCAAGATCCTGTAGGCAGCGCAATACAACTTAATCATTTTTCAACTTTCATGATAAATTTTCACCTTTAAATGTGGGTGTACATCTGCCCAGCATCACCTTTTGTTCAGTACATAATGAGCAGCAGCGCAGACCCGCGCAGGTAGTGCCCCTGTATGCAGATCTCCTGTGCACCTGAAAATTGCAGGAATTAAACGCATGCACTGACCTTTAATATAACTCCTCATAAATATGTGCTAAGTTGCAATAAAAGAGGTTAGTCAGTTTGCTTCCTGTTAATGGCTTTTTTTCTTCATAATCTCTGTGAAGGTATTAAAGTCTGCTTATTTGTTGTCATTTATTGTCACACAGTCTGACTGTAAAGGGCTCTTTCAGACTTTACTTTGCTGAATCAAAAACATTGTCATTGTATGAGAAATACCTGCAGCCGTCTTACTCTTTCAATCTGAAAATCTTTCAGTATGTTAAATATGATGTCTAACAAACCACATTTATCCTTAAAATAAAAATAGAAATACCTAAACTCGTATCACACTGTACTTTCTCAACAATCCATACAACCTGCACACAGCAACAAACTAACTCATACCACGATACTTCCAGCACATGTCTGAGTGCTAACTATCAACATAAGCGAGTATTTAGAGGTTAAAGGTGGACAGCTGCATAGTAAACACATGGAACAGATTTTCTTATCAATGTGATGATTTGGCTTTTTATTGGAGTTTCTTTGCACTTCTTATTTAGACAATATTATTATCATTATTATTATCATTATTATTATTATTATTAACAATAATAATAATACTATGTGGATCAATGTTAATATGTGAAATCTATTCTACTAAGAAGGTTTCTGGGTTTTTTGATATAGCTTCTTGAACAAATGAAAAAAGTGATCAATTATAATCATTTGTGTGTATCCATCTATAAATAGGTAGAAACACACACATCTGGCACTTGTGAAAAAGCCCCCACAGAATAAATGTGATTATAATTAATCACCCTAGCAAGTTTGGTAACTGTCAAACTTGCTGAATTTGCTGAACATCTATTAATTCAGGATTATCTTTGTTTAATATAAAAAATATTAAAATGTATATTATGAGCTGAAACCTCTAAGTCTGACAAATATACACAACAACTAAGAATTCAAAAGAGGGAAAATCACAGATTTTGTTTTTTCTTTAATGCATAAATAGAAAACAAATATGGGGTTGACTGTATTACAATCCTATTATTGTGGGTCCCTGGTATTACTTGTCCTGCTGTATTATATAAATGTTGCTTTAGTCTGTTGTTAGGTAGGTAAAGTGATGACATCATACTACATATACTAGGTATATAGACACAAACGCAGAAAGGTGTTTTATTAGGTGTTATAAATGCATGAGAGTGACAAATGGTTCATTTTGGTCAGTAGGTGGTTGCTTGGCAATATGTGATATAGATAAGAACCATCAGAGGCCTAAGATGTAACTGTGTGCCAGGTTTGGCTGCTGCACTCTTGATTGTGTAGGAAGTCTCAGATGGAAATTGTTTTCACTCAGTGCATGATTGTTGGAATAATATAGGATCTAAGCGTGCAGTCTCACACTGTTCTTCAGTGAGTAGTAACTTCATATTACTAAAAACGCCATCTGACATATAGCTGGATGAAAAGCCTGAGCCCACTCTGCCGTCTTTACAGTAAATGAGAAGCTAGCCACTGGTTTGGTTAGATTAGACTCCCCAAAATGTAATAAAATGCTGTCGAAGTCACCAATTAACACAGATTAGTTCAATCTGCTCAAAAAGACGTAGTAATAGTGGCTTCAGAAGCAATAATGCTAATATTCGCTTTTGAGTCCTGGCGTACAAGTGTACTTTGAAGTGCTTCCTATATCCTGTTCATAACTGTCTTTTCAGATGGTTATGTGAAACATTAAAGGGCTTTAATGACCTCTTAGTGTTTAAAACTAAACTTCTAAGACAGTGATGAAGGTCCCTGTTAAACTTTTAGAGCATTTTTGCCTGGGGTACTTATAATGGCCTGTTAACCTACAGCTCATAAACAATTTAACTTTTAAAGCCTTTGTAAAGTACAGTTTATTTGAAAGTGTACTGTAACTGTAACAACAAGAGAGAAAACAGAGGGGGGTGAAGATGAGGTTGAAGATGATGATGTTCAGTCAGGGGAGTTACATCACTCTTGTTGGGTCCCTGTAAAAATTACAGGGTGGTGTTAGAAGAGGATAAAGGGGCAACCTGGCAAATAGTTGAACCTCTTCCCTTTGACTGCATGCACATGCATGCACCGCTCCTCCCTGATGGACGTCTCTGGAGGTCCCCCCCTCTGCTTCCCCAACCTCAACTCCTCCTGCAGGCGGCTGCTGCGACCCACCTCCCAGGCCGCTCTTCTCTACACCCTGCTGGCCTTCATCTCCCTGCTCACTGTGGTGCTCAACCTGCTTGTCGTCGTCTCCATCTCCCACTTTAGACAGCTTCACACCTCGACCAACACCCTGCTCCTGTCCCTGGCCGCGTCCGACTTGCTGGTGGGGTTGCTGGTGATGCCCATCGAGGGCCTGTACTACATCGAGACGTGCTGGCTGCTGGGGAGGCTGATGTGTGCTCTCAGTCCTTATTTGTCTTACTGCCTTATCTCTGTCTCTCTGGGCAGCATGGTGCTCATATCTGTAGATCGCTATATAGCCATCTGTGACCCTCTGCTCTATTCCTCAAAGATCACAGTGAACAGAGTGAAGCTTTCAGTCTGTGTCTGCTGGGTCTGCTCTCTTCTCTACAATGGCTGCATTCTCATGGAGCACTTAAGGTGGCCGAAGAGGTTCAGCTCCTGTCATGGGGAGTGTGTGGTGTTCATCAGCTACACTTCAGGAACAATAGATCTCTTTTTGTCATTTGTCGGCCCCTGTGCCTTAATGTTTGTTCTGTACATGAGGGTGTTTGTGGTTGCTGTCTCTCAGGTGCGAATCATTCGGTCGCAGGTGGCTGTGAGAGCAGCTCCAGCTGCTAAAAAATCAGAGATGAAGGCAGCCAGGACACTCGGGATTGTGATAGCTGTGTTTCTAATGTGCTTCTGCCCTTATTATTATCCTTCCCTTGCAGGTGTGGACACCTCTACGAGCTTGCCTTATTATGCTCTATTCTCTTGGATAATGCTGACAAACTCTTGTGTGAACCCTGTGATTTATGCTCTGTTCTACCCCTGGTTTAGAAGAGCTATCAGACTCATCGTCACCCTCAGAATACTGCAGCCTCACTCCAGAGAGGTCAACATCCTGTAGGCAGCACTGAAACAAACCAGTCATTAGTCTTTTCTAAAAAATGTTCTGATGCTCCACAGAGACCCTTCACAGTGCCCTCACGATCAAACACCATGTTCACCACATTAGTGTCTGTTGGGGAAATAATACACATGCAAATACTAAGCTACAAAACATTCAAATGACTATAATCTATAGAAGTCCATCTTGATGAAGATGGAGCGATGCCTTTTTCCACATTTTGTCACTATCAGAATACTCACATTTTTAAAAAGTGCATATTTTACTGCAAAATATAACCACAAGTTGTACAAAACTATCACATACATGAAGCCACATGCTGTATATGGAAAAATACTAAATGCAAGTTTACTGTGATGCAGTATAATAATAAATGTATGCATGATTAAACAGGCTGATCAACGGGCCTTTTCAGATAAACTCTGTGTGTTTTTACCCTCTGCAGTGGCTAATGCTGATTAATTATTGTCACTGTTATTCAGCATTTCACTGGAGCTTTTATGTACTTGTCCTTCCAGCTGTGTTTTTAAACAATAACTGATCTGCAATGGTCTTTGTCTCTGCCACGTTTCATTTAAATAACCGTGAAAACACACTCTATGTAATACACCGTCCCCTCAAGAAATGGAGGGAAAAAGCCACACTATAGTTCGTTCGTAGAACATCACACATCCAGATTGCTACCTGCAGACTTGCAACAAAAGAAAACCACTTCCTGGTGTCTGTGTGAAGCAGGTCTGTGAAACTCAGCAGCTCGACAGTGGCTCAAAAATACAGACAAATCTAAACTAGAGTAATAGAGAATTACCATCTGTGTGCCTAACTAATACAAGGCACTCTATCCCCCCGTGACAGAGAAGATAAGAATTTAATACAACAATGTTTGGTGTATGAATCAGGGGAGAGAAAAAAATTCAGATGTTGGATTTAATGGATAAATCCAGGCCAATAACAATTCTGAAAATATCAGCCCAGACCTGTGACTGACTCATTTTTTATCTGTAGGCATAAAAATGCTGAAGTGCTGCTTATTTCTCCAAGAGCAAAGAAAAAATGATTTCTCTACATGACAGATAACACAGATACAATTCCTATATAATAAACAACCCCCCCCCCCCCAATTTGTGTTTCACTGACCCACAGTATGTGGTGTTGCATATGAATGCATTTCACAGTGTTCACATTATTCTGTTCCTATAGCCAGTAGGAACAGAATAATATGAGATGAATGCTCCCATATAACTTGCTGGACTCATTTTCCTTTGTGTGTACTGCAGCTGAAATGAATTAAAGTAAAATCTAAGTTCAAAATTCCTGCTGTAAAACAGAATAAGTCGCTACATTACTTCCTGCTGGAACATGGAAAACTTTGCACTAAAAATCTGCTCCTTACATCTTTCTGGACATGAAATGGTCCTACTGTGTTAACACACTGGTGAAGAAAACCCATCAAGACTCTGCTGCAAACCTATTCAAATGGCGGCCCGCGGGCCACATGCGGCCCAGAATGCTGCCTGTGGTCCTGGCAGAAACACAGAGAAAACGCAAAAAATTAATAAATTAAAAAAAATTAGAAAACTTAAAAATTCCTACAGCGTAGTGTAGACTGTGAATACAACACGCCTAGTAGCCTAGCAATATTTAACCCACAATGCACCGTGATGTAAACATATTAAACTATCATCGTAATGTATGATGCAACAACAGCATGTCTTTCTCAGTCCAAAAGCATAAAATTGACAGTGAAAACCGTCGGTTTAACCCTGCCTGGACTGACAAATACTTATTAATTTTACTGCCAAATCCAAATGCCAAACCTATGTGTTTAATTTGCAGTGAGTGTGTTGCGGTACTTACGAAGGCACCACAATGACAAACAGCAGACTTCCTGCACAAACTTTCCAGAGCAATCTCAGGAGAGGGCTGCAAAAGTACAGTTTAATTGCAAGTTTAATAATCTTACAACCGGAGTTGTACTACCATGGTGAGGGTCATTTACAGCCCAAGAGAGAGCTGCAGCAGCTTCCCTTCTTGTTTGCTGGATCTTGGCGAAGAAGAAAAGGCCTTTCACAGATTCTGAAACAGTGAAATACTGCATGCTGGCCAAGGTGGATGCGGTGATATGTCACGAAAAAATTAAAGTATGTGTGACATCTGCTATTAAAAACATACCCGTCAGACAGTTCAAATATTCGTAGAGTTGAAGTTCTTGCTTCAGACGAGTTTGAAATGCTGTTAGATGACTTGAAGAAAACTGATGTAATGTCTATAGCCCACCATCACCTCCGTCATAAAGAAAGCCCAGCAGAGGATGTACTTCCTGAGGCAGCTGAAGAAATTCAACCTGCCAACACGGACGATGATGCAATTCTACACCGCAATCATCGAGTCCATCCTCACCTCCTCCATCACCGTGTGGTACGCTGGAGCCACTATCAAGGACAAGCAGAGACTGCAGCGTGTTGTGCGCTCTGCTGAGAAGGTGATTGGCTGCAGACTCCCATCTCTGCAGGACCTGTACACCAAATTGGTCGGCTTACTACCGTTACAGCGACACACAGCTGGCGAAATAATGTTTGAGAAGATTTCAGCTTTTTTTTGAGGAAAATGGTCTGGAAATGAAGCGTGTCTGTATACTTGTGACGGATGGGGCTCCATCCATGGCAGGAAAAGTGAGTGGTCAGCAAAATATTTATTTTAATTTGAAAGGGAATTATCAAAAATGTTTTTTTGTTATTATTTGAAATGTGCAAAAAAAAAAAGTTTGGTTATAGCTCCTCTTTTTTCTTTTTTTTTTAAATGGACCTTTTGGTGTACATTTGTGTGAGGTCACCAGATTTACAGGGGAAAAGAGAATAAAAATGACTTGTTTTTCAATACAGTTGTGTGGGTTTGAAATTGATCATGATCTGCTGCTTACTGGCTGCAAAAAAAACATCTGGCCCAGATAAATTCCTCGGTTTGAAAATCTGGCCCAACTCACTTTTTAGGTGAATAGCCATGCTCTACTTATCAGTGGATTGAAAGACTTGAAACTTCCGCTTGTGTTGGGTGGGACTCGGAGACTTCTACACGTGCTAGAGATTCTTAGTGTAATAACATATATAATAACTTAGCAGGGTGGTCCACTTAGCTGAGAGGATCATCAAGTCCAACCTTCCTGATCTGCAGCACATTCTGTGCCATTAAAAAGTTTTTGCCCCCTTTTAGCCGGACCACAAACTCTTTCACCACTTTTAAATCACGTCTCAAAACCCATCTATTCAGAATTGCATACACCTGATCTGTCTTAGTCCATTTTTACCTTGCTCAGCTTTTATACTTTTATGCTTGTGTTTTGTTTTGTTTTACCTTATGTCTAAATTTTATTTTGCCATGTTCATTATATTGCTGCTATTGCTCTTGTGTTATTGTAAGGTGATCATGAGGGTCTTAAAACGCCTATAAATGTATTATTATTATTGTTATCATTATTATTATAATTATTATTATTATTACTACTACTACTACTGCTCCCAACGGCCCAAAAACAACAATAAATCAAAAACCAAGTTCAACCAACCCCGGGCGGGCAGTGGGAGGTCCAGTATGGCGGGCTCGAAACAAATCTTCAAACAAAAAGAGCCCTATCCCAAACAGTTCCAAAGTCCAACTACACCTCCAGCAGCGGGGCCAAAACGGTCCCAAAAACAGAGAGAGAAAAACCCCCCAAAAAACACCACAGTTCTGACGGTGGCACAACACAGTGCTGGCGGTCGGCCTGGTGGATGGTGACGGCAAGAAAATAGCTCGGGTGGCCTGCCATGGGTCCAGTGGCAGCGTGGATGTGCTGGACATGGACGTGCAGGCCCTCTGGCACGCTGACCTCCAGCTTAGACTGAGCGGGTCCCTCCGGCGCGCTGACGCCCGACTCGGACTGAGCGGGTCCCTCCAGTGCACTGGCGTCTGACTCGGACTGAGCGGGTCCTGGCAGCAACATCGCTGCCACAAGCGTTTGTGATGGTGGTGGAGTGGCAACTAGAGTGGTGGAGTGGCAGTGGAACAGATGATGGTGGTGCAGCAGCTGCATATGGTAAAACAGAGAGTGGTACGGCAGCTGCAGACAGTGGAAAAGACGGTGGAAGCATAGCAGGCTTAACAATCTCCAGGGGTCCAGAGATGTCAGGCAGAATGCCAGGCTGTGACTCTACCACACGCCTGGGTTGGTGAGTAGCCTGGGTAGGAGAAGGGAGATGGAGGGTGATGAACAGAAAATCCATGACGATCGGGTGGAGGCAGTCTATTAGTCAGGGAAAATTTAAAAAGCGTTTCCTGCAGCCACCTCTCCACAGCACGACGCAGCCCTTCTCCAGGCTTCTCCAACCACAAATCACACAGTTTGTTAATTTTGTCCATTTCCTGAGTCTCTCCTCAGAGTCCACTGGGTCCATGTTTGGCTGGATCGTTCTTTCACGGTTTTCATGGCAAACAGTGGGAAAGCAGGACCCAAATGCTGCACTCTTGTGATAAAGCAGTGCGTTTATTTACGGTGAAGTAAATATAAACACCAATAAAACCCCGTGCGTTCCCCTGATTCCTGGGTCGTGTTTTCTGCTCCCAAAGTCCGTGCTCCATGTTCTCCGCTCCCGTGTGTCCGCACACCCTGCGCTTGCTGCCTTCTCATTTTCCACACTCCTCTGGGAGGAAATAACAAAGGCAGCTGTCAAGAAACTCAACTACAGCAGGCATAAACTCACAAAACTTGGCTTACTAGGAAAACTGACGTGGAGTCTCACACAATGATCCAGCGTTGGTGGGATCTCAATCACACTCTTAAATAGCTCCCCCGACGAGGCTGATCAGCTGCAGGTGCGTGGCATAATTTTCAGGTGTGGTCAGTCACCTGGCAGGGCCGCACCCACACATACACACACACACACACACCTGCCTATACATATAAGCCTGGAAAACAGGGACAGCAGCACAGTGCAGCAAAAACACAAAATATAATATAAGTCACCAACTGATCAGGGACCTGGGTCCCTCAGACCCAGGTCCCTGATAATATCATGTCCATTAGAGCAGATATGTCTCTAGCTTTGAGCAAAGCAGTGTCCCCTGCAACATCCTGACTGAAACATCTTGATTACGAGGGGCAGCCAATTAGAAGAAGAACAGTCGGTTTAAAGACAGGGTGACCCTAAAGAGAGAGGAGCTAAAACATCTTGGGCTGCTAAATTTATACAGAGGAAGAATATGGGCTCAAAATGTGGTCATAAATATTTTGTACTTGTAAATCAGGATTTGTATGTGTAAAAAGAATTTGTGCGTGCGTAAAAAAGATTTGTATGTGTAAAAAAGATTTGTGTGTGGACTTAGCCAAAACCACCCCCCTGCAAGTTACAAGTACGAATTTTGACCCTATTTTTCTTCCTGTCATCTGATTGGTCAATGTCATGTCAATCACAAATGTAACAATCCAATCAGAGAACAGATGGGTTTGGCTGTCGGAGGGGCGCTTTTTTGAACTGCAGATCCTTGAAGGGTAATACAGTTTGAAGCTGGAGGATCTCTATATAAATATCCGATAGCAGCTAGGTCCGCAGCTGTTGAAAGGATAAAGTTGTGGTATATCAGTGGTTAGAAATACCATTATTACTTTAGGATTAGTTTAACACAAAGTCAGGGCTGACCCGGGACCGTTGCTGTGAGTCACAGTGCGCAGCATAAAGGTCCTTTCACATCAAACGCAGGATGTGCTGCTAATGCTAACTGCTAACAGCTTAAAACACATCAGTTTAGACAGGCATTTGGGTAATGTTAGTGTGTAATATGTTGTTTTATTCTATATTTATACTGTACTATTGCTTTGTTTGATATGCTTTTATACTTCCTTTATATTGCTATATTGTTTGTCTGTTTGACATGCCTTCATTCCCATGTGAAGCACTTTGTAACAGCGTTTGTCTTAAAAAGTGCTATATAAATAAATTTTACTTACTTACTTACTTACTAACTAAAAGCAAAGGATCCAGAATTTGTTGCGCTGGCTGCTGAGCTCTGTGGGTTTTTGCAGCAGCTCTACCTGTACTAGATGCACCTGCTCCTTGTCGTTTCTATCTCTGACTTTATGTCCTCTACAAGAGTTTCTGGTTTTTTTGCTAGTTCTTCAAATGTTCAATAAAAACATGTGTGCTAATTCATAATGAAGAAAGCTTTGTAATGAAGACTGTCATTTCCAAAACACTGCCCCCCCCGCGGTCCGCAGCGCTGTATTAAACACGTAGACCTGTGACACAAAAATCACCAAACTCGGACGACCACAGACTGTTCTCCTTCTTGGTGATGAAGGAAAACGCTGGGTTGGCATGTAAAAGCAGTGTTGCCAACTCCTCAGTAAGGAAAATCGCTATTGGTTGTCCTAAAAGTCGCTAGAAGTCGCTAAATGACGTCATCACCTAATTTGCATAATTGGTCATGCTAATATAATTGTAACCAATGTTGCTGGAGAGAGAAATAACATCGTGGAAGAGACATAAAGTGAGTAAAAAACGTCCTAAATGCATTTAGAGTTTATTTAGAACTATAAATTAAATTTCTTTTAGTAATTATTGTTTTTTTTAATGTCACAATTCCAGCCCTGCTCCTTTACCCGGGCTTGGACCGGCAAAAGTGACCCGAAATAAGCACTCTGGTGGAGTTTGTGTGTGTGTGTTTATAAGTAGTTTTAAACCTTGTGATCCACAAAACAGCATAAGAGTAAAAGAAGAACTGACTGCGATAAAGCACCCGCTGCTTGTTGAGAGTAAAAGCGATACGCGCTTTCACGTCTTTTTTTAGCGACTTCTTTTAGAAAAAAAGTCGCTAGGGGGTCTGAAAACTCGCTAAATATAGCGACAAAGTCGCTAAGTTGGCAACACTGTGTAAAAGGGCATTTATTCCCTTCAAAGACCTGCAGTTCAAAAAAAGCGCCCCTCCGACAGCCAAACCCATCTGATCTCTGATTGGATTGTTACATTTGTGATTGACATGACATTGACCAATCAGATGAAAGGAAGAAAAATAGGGTCGAAATTCGTGCTTGTGACTTGCAGGGGGGTTTTGGCTAAGTCCACACACAAATCTTTTTTACACATACAAATCTTTTTTACGCACGCACAAATTCTTTTTACACATACAAATCTTTTTTACACACACACAAATCTTTTTTACACACACACAAATTCTTTTTACACATACAAATCCTGATTTACAAGTACAAAATATTTATGACCACATTTTGAGCCCATAGGAAGAAGGACAAGTGACGGAAACAAAGACAAGAAGTTTCATCATTCATGTTTAAAAAAAAGAAGAAGAAAAAAATGACAGTGTGTGTTTGAAGAAGATAAATGAAGACTCTCGAGCACAGTTGCAGGCCTTCCCTTTCTCCCTGATGGACGGCTCTGGAGGTCCTCCCCTCTGCTTCCCCAACCTCAACTCCTCCTGCAGGCGGCTGCTGCGACCCACCTCCCAGGCCGCTCTTCTCTACACTCTGCTGGCTTCAGTCTCACTGCTCACTGTGGTGCTCAACCTGCTCGTGGTCGTCTCCATCTCCCACTTCAAGCAGCTCCACACCCCGACCAACGCCCTGCTCCTGTCCCTGGCCGTGTCCGACCTGCTGGTGGGGTTGCTGGTGATGCCCATCGAGGGCCTGCGCTACATCGAGACGTGCTGGCTGCTGGGGAGGCTGATGTGTGCTCTCAGTCCTTATTTGTCTTACTGCCTTATCTCTGTCTCTCTGGGCAGCATGGTGCTCATATCTGTAGATCGCTATATAGCCATCTGTGACCCTCTGCTCTATTCCTCAAAGATCACAGTGAACAGAGTGAAGCTTTCAGTCTGTGTCTGCTGGGCCTGCTCTCTTCTCTACAATGGCTGCATTCTCATGGAGCACTTAGCGTGGCCGGACAGGTTCAGCTCCTGTCACGGGGAGTGTGTGGTGTTCATCAGCCGAACTTCAGGAACAATAGATCTCTTTTTGTCATTTGTCGGCCCCTGTGGCGTAATGTTTGTTCTGTACATGAGGGTGTTTGTGGTTGCTGTTTCTCAGGTGCGTGCCATTCAGTCACAGGTGGCTGTGAGAGCAGCTCCAGCTGCTAAAAAATCAGAGTTGAAGGCAGCCAGGACACTCGGGATTTTGATAGCTGTGTTTCTAATGTGCTTCTGCCCTTATTATTATCCTTCCTATGCAGGTGACGACACCTCTACGAGCTTGCCTTATTACGCCGTGCTGTTTTGGATCGCACTGACAAACTCTTGTGTCAACCCTGTGATTTATGTACTGTTCTACCCCTGGTTTAGGAGAGCTATGAGATTCGTCATCACCCTCAGAATACTGCAGCCTCACTCCAGAGAGGTCAAGATCCTGTAGGCAGCACTGAAACAAACCAGTCATTAGTCTTTTCTAAAAAATGTTCTGATGCTCCACAGAGACCCTTCACAGTGCCCTCACGATCAAACACCACGTTCACCACATTAGTGTCTGTTGGGGAAATAATACACATGCAAATACTAAGCTACAAAACATTCAAATGACTATGATCTATAGAAGTCCATCTTGATGAAGATGGAGCGATGCCTTTTTCCACATTTTGTCACTATCAGAATACTCACATTTTTAAAAAGTGCATATTTTACTGCAAAATATAACCACAAGTTGTACAAAACTATCACATACATGAAGCCACATGCTGTATATGCAATAATAGTAAATGCAAGTTTACTGTGATGCAGTATAATAATAAATGTATGCATGATTAAACAGGCTGATCAGCGGGCCTTTTCAGATAAACTCTGTGTGTTTTTACCCTCTGCAGTGGCTAATGCTGATTAATTATTGTCACTGTTATTCAGCATTTCACTGGAGCTTTTATGTACTTGTCCTTCCAGCTGTGTTTTTAAACAATAACTGATCTGCAATGGTCTTTGTCTCTGCCACGTTTCATTTAAATAACCATGAAAACACACTCTATGTAATACACCGTCCCCTCAAGAAATGGAGGGAAAAAGACACACTATAGTTCGTTCGTAGAACATCACACATTCAAATTGTTTTAAGTCTGTGGATATTAAAGAAAACCACTTCCTGGTGTCTGTGTGAAGCAGGTCTGTGAAACTCAGCAGCTCGACAGTGGCACAAAAATACAGACAAATCTAAACTGGAGTAACAGAGAATTACCGTCTGTGTGCCTAACTAATACGAGGCACTCTATCCCCCCGTGACAGAGAAGATAAGAATTTAATACAACAATGTTTGGTGTATGAATCAGGGGAGAGAAAAAAATTCAGATGTTGGATTTAATGGATAAATCCAGGCCAATAACAATTCTGAAAATATCAGCCCAGACCTGTGACTGACTTGTTTTTTTATTCCTTGGAACAAAAATGCTCAAGGGGCTGATTATGTTTACAAGAGCAAAGAAAAAATGACTTCTGTACATAACAGATAACACAGATACAATACCTAAATGATAAATGAAAGCCCGAATTTGTGTTTTACTGACCCACAGTATGTGGTGTTGCATATGAATGCATTTCACAGTGTTCATATTATTCTGTTCCTATAGCCAGTGCATCATCAACTGAGATGAATGCTCCCAAATAACCTGCTGAACTAATTTTACTTTATGCGTACTGCAGCTGGAATGAATTAAAGTAAAATCTAAGTTCAAAATTCCTGCTGTAAAACAGAATAAGTAACCACTCAGTCGAGAGGACCATCAAGTCCAACCTTCCTGATCTGCAGCACATTCAGTGCCGTGAAAAGGTTTTTTGCCCGCTTCCTGAGTTCTTATTTTTTGCATATTTGTCTCACTCACTTTCAGGGGCGGATCTAGAAGGATGGCATGAATGATCCCTTGCCACCCCAAGTGCCACCCCAGTTTTGCATATGACAGTGTTGTTTATTAAAATAAGATAGTATTAACAGTTTGAGCGTAGTTACAGTCAACAGTGAATATAAATGCTAAAACTGAATATATTGCATAGTGTTCCCCCCCTCCACCATTAACAAATGGTTCAGCCCATAGCAGGACCGGCTTTTTTCTTGTTTTCAGTAGCAAGCCACGCTTATGATTGTACCAGAGCACATTTTGAACAACACCATGGGAATTTCGGATTTTACACAGGTGGTTGAATGTTACACTCTGGAAATGGAAGGAAGGTGAGTGTTATTAACCCTCTGTGGTACACGGACACGCTGCACCTCCAAATCACATGACTATTTTAAGCTGACATATAGAGCTGGGCGATATATCGAGTTTTTTTTAAAAATATCGATATATTTTTATAAGAGATATAAGATGTGACAATATCCTTTATATCGATATAGTCTATGTTACGTTATAATTATAGTTGCGGAGCCGCAAGTTTGCCTCTCTTTCGTCCACTTTTGTCTTTACGTAACGTTACTCGACCTCGCCTCTCCTTCACTGAACACAACTTCCCCTCCTCCCCCATCGCTTCACGTGCAGGCAGTGACAAGATGGACACGGCAAATCTCCGTTAATGAGTTACTGCGCATCGCCCCGTGCGTGGGGCTGGACAGCGTCAACGTGTTAACGAGCTAACCACGCTAACGAGCTAGCCACGCTAACGCCATGCACGGCCTGAAATCCTTTCATTTTCTCAATGAATTCTGGTTGTGCTTGATGACCGCGAACCGGTTTTATGTGATACACAGCACTCAGCAATCTGTCAAAAAATGTTTTAGTTCGACTTTGGTAAGCTACGGAGCTGCACCTTGATGGATTGTGGGAGCATTACGGCTACCGAGGAGCCTCGCGGAGTGATACGTACTGAAGTAATATTACCGTATTGTGTGTGTATAAGGACCATAAATGGCACCTGTTCAGAGACATGGTTAGGAAGCGGATTTCAAACTCCAGGCTGTCAGTCACGCAGTAGAAGTTGGGAACAGAGCAGCTGTGAAATCTGTCTATGTTATTATGCTCAGCGTCTGTTAGTTTACATTTTGACTGCACAATTGTGAGCTCTTCGTTATGCACAAAACAACATAGTTTTCTTTTATTTATAGAGCATCATTATTTAATAAATGCTCATAATTTATTTTTGAGTAGTTTTTTTCATGTACATCTATGCTGTATGTTAATAAAAGTGCCTGTGTGACATCTGGGACACAGCTTTGACTAAGAACTCTTTTTGTTCTTACTTTATGGCTTTAAAAAAATATCGAGATATATCTCTTATATCGCCATCCAGCTAAAAAATATCGAGATATGAATTTTGGGTCATATCGCCCAGCTCTACTGACATAGCAACAAGCTGCAGCCACGCTGAGTCTCTATTTCAGCCCACATTGAAAGTTTGGACTTCAAAGTTTTTAAATTTTAATTACAGCCCAGTAAATCCAGAGTAATGATAATATATATATATATATATATAAGCCACGCTTTTTTCTAAATACTGTCGTCACGTTTTTGTGTGTGTGTGTTTTAAGCGTTTTCTAAGGACAGCGCGAAAACAGTAAAGAAAGGGGAAAAAGCCACCTCTTTCCTATCGGTGGAAAAATGTACCATGTCGAGCAATTTAAAAAAAAAAAAAAAAGTCAACATGTGGGATTTTTTGTTTAGGAAGAGGGAAAAGTTTTGGGAGTGACGGTAACGGCGAGACAGAGCGAGCGAGTGAGAGGGAGGGAGAGAGAGAGAGAGAGAGTTTTTTTAGATGTGGGAGATTTGTGACGTTTAGTGTGGAGTGTATACTTTGTGTGTTGTGTAGTCGTTTTGTTTTGTGTGTCAGTGAGGGCACTAATGAATGTCACTGAGGCACATTGCAGTGTAAACACTGTCACTAGTGATGCGCGAATCATGACCGAATCGTTCAATACTCGAGAATCACTTTACTGACTCATGAATCATTAATTTCATTAGCAGAAATATATCTAGCTTTAGGGCTGTTCGATATAACAATATATATCGGATGACGATATGAAAACGTCTATCGCTGCACATTACGCTATCGTTTGTTTCGTGGTGTCGCAAAATAAACTGTTTACGGCAATATTTTTTTCATTGTTTTGATGGCCACCACATGGATGCAGACACACTAGCATGGCTGATGAAGACGAGGCAACACCAGGTAGCTCCACACAGAAGGACCTTGTTCCTAAACGAGGGGCTTCCTCTGTAGTATGGAGATGGTTTGGATTTGAAGAGTCTGACACGGACCAGAAAACGGTACTGTGCAAATTATGCTGCAAACCGATCGCTACCACAGACTCCAACACGACAAACCTCTTCTACCACCTCCGCAAAAAGCACGTGAGCGAGCATGCAGAGAGTTTACAACTGAGAGGCAAAAAAGAGCCGTCAGGTGCTCAAAATACACCACGGACTCAAACCTTAGAACAGGCTTTTGCCCATGGGACGGCTTATAAGAAAGACTCGCAAAGATGGAAGGACATAACAGCGGCCATTACAACTTACATGTGCAAAGATATGGTCCCCTTTTACACCGTTGAGAAAGAGGGGTTTCATGCATTAATAAAACTGCTCGACTCCAGGTACATAATTCCCGGCCGAAAACATTTCACACAAGTTGAGTTGCCTCGTTTATATTACGAGTGTAGGGCCAAATTAGAGGATGAAGTCCACAACACTGCATACTACGCTACAACAATGGATATGTGGACGAGCCGCACAACGCATCCTTATATGAGCTTGACAGTGCATTTCATCCGAGACTGGACACTCTACAGTCGATGTTTGCAGACAAGTTATTTTCCTGATGATCATACAGGAGAAATGATAGCCAGAGGCCTCAGGGAAGCTCTTGAGTCGTGGGGATCGTCTAGTGTGTGTCACTATGGATAATGCTGCAAACAACATCCTTGCACTTCAGCTGAATGAGTGGACATGCTTACAGTGTTTTGGTCACCATCTCCACCTAGCCATTGGTGAGTGTCTAAATGCAAAATCATATTCAGTAATAATAAACAATAGCAGGCCACGTAGGATATTACAGTTGTAAAGGTACTATTTAAACGAGCATGTTAAAAGCTTGGAAGATTAATTGCTACCAAAACAATTTGCTTAAGGCATAATTTTCCCTGCAGCGTTTGCTGTCAGCGTTAATCTTGTTAAAATTACGTTTACGCCACAACTGCATTAACACGGCAAATCTCCGTTAACGAGTTACCGCGGATCGCCCCGTGCTTGGGGCTGGACGGCATCAACACGTTAGCGCCGTCCAGTCCCACGCACGGGGCGATCAGCTGTAACTCATTAACGGAGATTTGCTGCACTACTATGTGCAAATTAACATTTTACTAGAATGTAGCCTAAAAAGTGTTACTTCTGCCTTTAAAGTGTAACCGATAAATATATGTATCTTACATTTTTTTTACACAGAGAGGAATTTGAAACTACCTCAGGTGGAACGAGCAGTTGGTGTCTGCAAGCGATTGGTGAGTGCCTTCTCCAATTCATGGAAAAGACAACGTGAACTGGCCAAGGTTCAAGCAGAATTGGGCTTACCTGCTCACCAGCTTATCACAGACACCCGTACCAGGTGGGGCTCCCTACAAAATATGATTAACAGAGTTATAGAGCAAGAGAAAGCGCTCTCACAGGTTCTCCGTGCAGACAAAAAAACAAGACATCTAGTCCTAACATGGCAGGACATGGATGTTCTTGAATCCTTGAATAAAGCACTGAGTCCTCTCACAGAGTTTACGGATGCTTTATCTGGGGAGCATTATACCAGTGTGTCATACTTGAAAGCAGTCCTCCATCTTTTTAACACTCAAGTGCTTAAGCCTCAGGATGACGACACACAGCTGACCACCACCATCAAAGAGGGCATCCTGAATTATTTAAATGACAAATATGATGACCAAACCAAAGAGGAGCTGCTTGACATGGCCTCCTTTGTTGACCCTCGTTTCAAAACAACATATATTAAAGAGGAGAAGGTTGCGAACATCAAGACCAGAGTTATGTCAGAGCTGGAGAACCTGGTGGCTGAACAGACGGCATCAGCAGAGGCAGCCCCCCTTCCATCAGCTGGAGCTTCTAAAGATGATCCAGAGGTTTGTGCTAAGAGGCAAAGGAAGAGTTTGAGCAGCTACTTTAAAAAAACAACACAATGCCAAACAGCCCCTCTGTCAACTAGAGATTCAGTTGAAAAGGAGCTCAATCAATATCTCCGAACCTTGGAAGCTTGCCCAGAAACAAACCCTCTGGATTGGTGGAAGCAGCATGAGGCACATTTCCCACTATTGGCTAAGCTGGCTGAAAAATACCTGTGTATTCCTGCCACAAGTGCACCCTCAGAGTGGGCATTCAGTACAAGTGGAAACACTGTAACATGCCAAAGGTCTGCACTTAAACCAGAAAGAGTTGACCAACTTGTATTCCTGGCTCTCAACCTTGAAAAGCAATTCCCTGAGATTCAGCAAGATGGGGCAAACGTTTTGAAGCACTGTTTTGCCAAGTTAATTTTTGTACGCTGTAATTCCTTCTTGGAATGTATTGTTTGCTTGTTATAGGTTTTATATATTTGTTTTGTCAACCTCAGTTTGCTGCTATAGTTTAAGCGTGAAAAAAAACATGTTTACATTTTGGGTTTTATACACTAATGTATATGACAGGTCTGTATTTATTTTTGTTTGAATTGTCTTTACTGTTATTTTCATATAATGCTAAAATGCAAACCTGGAAATTTGTGTTTTATTTATATATTTAATATATTTTTGTCGTAAGCCTTATTGCTGCTACAGTTTGAAGTACAATGTTTACATTTGGTTTTGACAGTTAATGTTAGACTTGTATTTATTTTGTTTAAAGGGTTTATTGGCCTTATATAGTTGTTAGTGCTTTGATCCTTTTATATTTAATATATGTTGTGAGAGTTATTGCTGCTACAGTTCACATTTTGTTTATGTCAGGCATTTTATATAGCAGTATTTTATATTGGCCCTTTAGTAATTTGTTTTTGAAAAGTGTTTTATATTTGATACATTAACATTTTATGTTTACATTCTAAGTCAAACATTTGCTCAAATGTTCTAAATAAAAGAACAGAAATAATTACAAGTTGAGTACTTCTCATTTTTGATTTTTTTTAATTTAAATGAAAAAAAAAAAGGAGTGGTGATTATATAAACTATTCACTGAATACAAAGAAAATATATTATATCGTGATATCGGGATATGAAATGAAATATCGAGATATAAGATTTTGGCCCTATTTAGCTTATAATTCAAATTGTGAAGAAAAACACAACATCCAGTATCTTAACAAAAACATTTCTGCTCTGAACTGGAAGAAAAAACCCGAGTAGAAGCTCACATCAAGACAATAGCTCCTCGGTTTACAGTAGCATCGCTCTGCTAACATGCTAACAGCACATTTGAGCTACTCACCCCCTCCTTTCCTGTGCTGAATCATAGGGGAATATGGCGTTATTTTTGTGCCACTATTCTGAGCACACGTAGAAAAAAATTGCAGGTGCAAGTGTTGCATTTTGAGGAGAAATTTATTTTGAGCGAAGAAAAGCTAAATTTGACTGAACAAAACTCATTGCTGCGTGCAAAAAATGTATTTCAGTGTTTGCTATTATCCACACACACACACACACAATAGCAGCCCCTCTCGCTCAGTTTTTGCATTTCCACTTGCTCACAATGTGTTGTTTGCGCTCTCAACATTTCTGCCCGTGCGCGCTCAACTCTTTCTGTACACCGTTATATTTGTGCCACAAAACCAGCCAATCACAGACTGGGATGCAAAAAAATCTGATTGGCTGTTTTCGTCTCCAATCAGCTCGAAATGACGAAATGCAATATCCCAGAATCCATTTCGTCCAAAACTCAAACGAGGCAGTGGCGGAGGAACACAGAGTGACGGAGTTTGAAATATTAATCTTTCTGGGTCACAAAATAAACTTTTAAGATATTTTCATGCGAGAATGGTGCTGTGTAAACTTCAAATGTCTGCTCGATTTATCAAGACATCACATATTTCCATAAGTGCTTTAATGTTTTCGGAGATGCCTGTTACCCACCAGCTGACCGCATAGCTGGACTGGCCATTGGGCATACCGGGCATTTGCCCGGTGGGCCGATGGTGATTTTTCATTTTTAAGTTTGTTTTTGTAACGGTATAAACAATGAAAGGTGGATTAGCCAATTGGTGATGATCAACTCTGGGCTGGACCAATTACAATACATCTGTATTGAGGGGAGAAGGAACGCGATTCGTCCCGTACTTCACCTAGAATGAAAAAGACACAAAGCTGGAGTTATTCTGTCTTTACGCTGTCAGCTGCCTGTTCTTCTCTCATTCTCCCCCCTCCCTCTCCTGTTGCTACTTCAGTTATGAAACTGATCAATGATCAGCTGATCGTCTCTCTTGATTGTTTCTCGCCCACTTTGCGCCAGAAAGAGGAAACCAGCGGATGTTGCGCTAAACAACAGCAGCACGTTCAAGCTTGATAAGCTGTTGTTAGAATTAATTTAATATTACTTTCTAGTATCAGCTGACGTTTGCTGGAGCCACAGCTGTAAAAGCTGCTGGTCGTGATATCGGTTTGGATATGCGGTGAGAGGAAAACATGAAGGTGACACAAATCATACATATATGCCAACAAGACAGTGTGCATCACTGTCACAACAGCGTTTGTTTTAGTTCAAAGGCTTTATGGTTTTTCCTATAATACCTGGTGGTGTAGTCGGCCGATTTTTTTGTCAGTTCAGCCTTATATATTATGTTTAACCCGAGTGACCACCCGGTCAGCTGGTGGGTAACAGGCATATCCGAAAACATTAGAGCACTTATGGAAATGTGTGATGTCTTGATGAATCGAGCAGACATTTGAAGTTTACACAGCACCATTCTCGCATGAAAATATCTTAAAAGTTTATTTTGTGACCCAGAAAGAGTAATATTTCAAACTCCGCCACTCTGTGTTCCTCCGTCACTGCCTCGTTTGAGTTTTGGACGAAATGGATTCTGGGATATTGCATTTCGTCATTTCGAGCTGATTGGAGACGAAAACAGCCAATCAGATTTTTTTGCATCCAAGTCTGTGATTGGCTGGTTTTGTGGCACAAATATAACGGTGTACAGAAAGAGTTGAGCGCGCATGGGCAGAAATGTTGAGAGCGCAAGCAACACATACAAGCAAGTGGAAATGCAAAAACTGAGCGAGAGGGGCTGCTGTTGTGTGTGTGTATGGATAGTAGCAAACACTGAAATATATTTTTTGCACGCAGCAATGAGTTTTGTTCACTCAAATTTAGCTTTTCTTCGCTCAAAATAAATTTCCCCTCAAAATGCAACACTTGCACCTGCAAACTTTTTTTAAGTGCGCTCAGAATAGTGGCACAAAAATAACGCCATAGGGGAAGCAAATCACTCATGACTCACTAACCCCCTCCCTCCTGTGCTGAATCGTAGCGTAAGCAAATCACTCAGGACTCACTAACCCCCTCACTAACCCCATGTAAGGAAAATACTAATAAAATAAAAATAAACAAAATAAATGTTCCCTTTATTGTTGTTTTCTTTTAGAATCACTCATCTTAGCAGTAGGATTTACATTAAAAGAGAAACAAATTAAGTTTGAGTGAAAATGTACATTTTTTGCACTCTCTGGTCAACTGACTCAGTGACTCAAATGACTCAAAAAACCCGATTCACTTTGGTGAGTGACTCATTAAAACTCGATTCAGTAAAAAGAATCAAATTTACCATCACTAACTGTCACTAAGTAGAAAACCAGCGGAGTGATATACCTCCTGTTGTCAGGCCTGCAGGTTTATCCCTGTGCTGTTCTCTTCTGTCTTTTGGTGGACAAACTTTTTTTTTTTAATTGGCACACATCATTTGTGGGGCATCTTATTGCGACACCTGATTGTTCTCTCATTTTAGTTTTAGTAATATTTTTAAATGGTTGTAGAAAATGAAAAAAAAAAACGGCAGTTGTATTGGCTGCATTTTTAGATAAATAGTTGTATATGTTTACAAAATGTACAATTTATATTTGCATTTCAAGTTATAAAAATTTACTCAACATGTCTGTGGTTTTTTTACAGTAAAAAAATACTACTAGGATTTTAAGTTCTTTGTGTGATTTCAGATCAGTAATAGTACTATTAATAGTAATAGTAGTACTAATGCAGTATGTCAGTGAAAAAAACAACTAAATTCAGTTGAGCTGAAAAGAATGATACCAAACAACGCAAGGGGGAAAAAATAAAATGAAACAATTTGAGGGTGAAATACAAACGTAAACTCAAAAGGAGTCAAAAATGGCCGGTTGTATTTCAGACCTCAGAGGGTTAATCCAACAAATCATGAAAAATTAGGTTTAAATTTATGTTCATGACAGTGCAGATTTCTGACATTTTGTGTAATTTAAGCTGTAACAATGTGATTGTTTTCTAACAAAGAACAGTGTGAAACTTGAGTTAGACTTGTGTTTGTAAATGAACCGCCCCATGTTGTGTAGCTTTCTGGATTTTATACTTATTGGGCTACATATTTATTTATTATACAGGCTATACAGTACATAGAATCAAAATTCACATGTTTTATGTAACTAAAGTGTGTAATTATGTGGGCTACAGACAATAATTAAGTTATCGACTATAACGTGTATACTTACTGCATTTGAATCATTTTAACCATATGTAACCACCTGCATATGTGTTTGGGGGGCTTTGATTTTGCCACCCTCATGCCACCCTAAGAAAATTTCTCTAGATCCGCCCCTGTTCACTTTGTCTCACTCATCAAAGATCTATATCAAGTCCATTAGAGCAGATATGTTCATCTCTAGAATTGAGCACAGCAGTGCGTTTATTTACGGTGAAGTAAATATAAACACCAATAAAACCCCGTGCGTTCCCCTGACTACTGGGTCGTGTTTTCTGCTCCTGAAGTCCGTGCTCCATGTTCTCCGCTCCTGTGTGTCCGCACACCCTGCGCTTGCTGCCTTCTCATTTTCCACACTCCTCTGGGAGGAAATAACAAAGGCAGCTGTCAAGAAACTCAACTACAGCAGGCATAAACTCACAAAACTTGGCTTACTAGGAAAACCGACGTGGAGTCTCACACAACGATCCAGCGTTGGTGGGATCTCAATCACACTCTTAAATAGCTCCCCCGACGAGGCTGATCAGCTGCAGGTGCGTGGCATAATTTTCAGGTGTGGTCAGTCACCTGGCAGGGCCGCACCCACACATACACACACACACACACCTGCCTATACATATAAGCCTGGAAAACAGGGACAGCAGCACAGTGCAGCAAAAACACAAAATATAATATAAGTCACCAACTGATCAGGGACCTGGGTCCCTCAGACCCAGATATGTCTGGGTCTGAGGGACCCAGACATATGTCTCTAGCAGATATGTCTCTAGCTTTGAGCAAAGCAGTGTCCCCTGCAACATTCTGACTGAAACATCTTGATTACGAGGGGCAGCCAATTAGAAGAAGAACAGTCGGTTTAAAGACAGGGTGACCCTAAAGAGAGAGGAGCTAAAACATCTTGGTCTGAAGGGCAGCACCAAGGCCCAACATCATACAAATGAGGTCTTTTTTTTAACCATGAACTATGCAAAGCTACTCTAGAATCATCATGCAAAGCTACTGTACAATCAACATAACAGTTCCAATTACAGTTTTGGAACATTCTAGTGTTTTTCATTATTATATCAGTATAAACACAAATTCCAAGGTTCGGAAGGTTTTAGGAGTACAACTTATACATTTATATTAATATTTAAATAGTCAAGTAAGTGGTTAATAGCACAGTTCTGAAACTTTTCTCAAAGCTCAACTAAATTAAATCCCTGCTGAATTTATACAGAGGAAGAAGGAGAGGTGATGAAAACAAAGACAAGAAGTTTCATCATTCATGTTTAAAAAAAAGAAGAAGAAAAAAATGACAGTGTGTGTTTGAAGAAGATAAATGAAGACTCTCGAGCACAGTTGCAGGTCTTCCCTTTCTCCCTGATGGACGGCTCTGGAGGTCCTCCCCTCTGCTTCCCCAACCTCAACTCCTCCTGCAGGCGGCTGCTGCGACCCACCTCCCAGGCCGCCCTTCTCTACACTCTGCTGGCTTCAGTCTCACTGCTCACTGTGGTGCTCAACCTGCTCGTGGTCGTCTCCATCTCCCACTTCAAGCAGCTCCACACCCCGACCAACGCCCTGCTCCTGTCCCTGGCCGTGTCTGACCTGCTGGTGGGGCTGCTGGTGATGCCCATCGAGGGCCTGCGCTACATCGAGACGTGCTGGCTGCTGGGGAGGCTGATGTGTGCTCTCAGTCCTTATTTGTCTTACTGCCTTATCTCTGTCTCTCTGGGCAGCATGGTGCTCATATCTGTAGATCGCTATATAGCCATCTGTGACCCTCTGCTCTATTCCTCAAAGATCACAGTGAACAGAGTGAAGCTTTCAGTCTGTGTCTGCTGGGCCTGCTCTCTTCTCTACAATGGCTGCATTCTCATGGAACACTTAGGGTGGCCGGACAGGTTAAGCTCCTGTCACGGGGAGTGTGTTGTGTTCATCAGCCGAACTTCAGGAACAGTAGATTTCTTTTTCTCATTTCTCGGCCCCTGTGGCGTAATGTTTGTTCTGTACATGAGGGTGTTTGTGGTTGCTGTTTCTCAGGTGCGTGCCATTCAGTCACAGGTGGCTGTGAGAGCAGCTCCAGCTGCTAAAATATCAGAGTTGAAAGCAGCCAGGACACTCGGGATTTTGATAGCTGTGTTTGTAATGTGCTTCTGCCCTTATTATTATCCTTCCCTTGCAGGTGTGGACACCTTTCTGAGCTTGCCTTCTTACGCCATGGTGTGTTGGATCATGCTTACAAATGCTTGTGTGAACCCTGTGATTTATGTTCTGTTTTACCCCTGGTTTAGAAGAGCTATCAGATTCATCGTCACCCTCAGAATACTGCAGCCTCACTCCAGAGAGGTCAACATCCTGTAGGCAGCGCAATACAACTTAATCATTTTTCAACTTTCATGATAAATTTTCACCTTTAAATGTGGGTGTACATCTGCCCAGCATCACCTTTTGTTCAGTACATAATGAGCAGCAGCGCAGACCCACGCAGGTAGTGACACTGGATGCAGATCTCCTGTGCACCTGAAAATTGCAGGAAATATGCATGCATTGTACTATATGACCTTTAATATAACTCCTCATAAATATGTGCTAAGTTGCAATAAAAGAGGTTAGTCAGTTTGCTTCCTGTTAATGGCTTTTTTTCTTCATAATCTCTGTGAAGGTATTAAAGTCTGCTTATTTGTTGTCATTTATTGTCACACAGTCTGACTGTAAAGGGCTCTTTCAGACTTTACTTTGCTGAATCAAAAACATTGTCATTGTATGAGAAATACCTGCAGCCGTCTTACTCTTTCAATCTGAAAATCTTTCAGTATGTTAAATATGATGTCTAACAAACCACATTTATCCTTAAAATAAAAATAGAACTACCTAAACTCGTATCACACTGTACTTTCTCAACAATCCATACAACCTGCACGCAGCAACAAACTAACTCATACCACAATACTTCCAGCACATGTCTGAGTGCTAACTATCAAAATCTGCGAGTATTTAGAGGTTAAAGGTAGACAGCTGCATAGTAAACACATGGAACAGATTTTCTTATCAATGTGATGATTTGGCTTTTTATTGGAGTTTCTTTGCACTTCTTATTTAGACAATATTATTAATAATAATAATAATAATAACAATGAACCTGTTGGGATCAATGTTCATATGTGAAATCTATTCTGCTGAAAAGGTTTCTGACTTCATTGTTGAAGCTTCTTGAACTCCAGGTCTGTGAGCATGTCATCTAAATATAACAGTAAATTCATATATGGCCTGTTTTAGACCCTAGGGGACAGGAAACAGCAGGCTTTCTACATCCATCATGCACCAGCAGCATGTTCCCTGCTCAGTGCTGCATGACGTTCGATGATTAAAGCTATTCACAACAAATCAGTGCAAACAACCTGCAGAGGGCAGCACTGGTCCTGTCTGCGGTTTATTCTGCCGTATATTTTACCAGAAGAATGAAAAAAACTAGAAAGAAAAAAGAAAAATGGCATGACCCCTGGCTACTGATTCTCGGGCCTTCACGTTCCCCTATAATATTAACATTTATTTGATTTTATTTAAAAACAATAATAATAATAATTTTGAAGACATTGTGCCAGTTTGGTGTTGCTGATTTAAAGGTAAAAATATCTAATGAGCATCGTGTCGGTGCTAGCTAAAAGATAGTCTAAGCAGCTTGTCAGTTGGTAGATTGATAACCTCATTCAGTAAAATGTATGTGAAAGAACCTGCTATTTGTTTTTATTTCGTTTGTATTTATATGAATAAAGTTTCAAAGTTAGTGTCTCCTGTGTCAAAGAGGCGAGCAGGATCAGTAACCAACGCTACAAAGGTGTGACAGCCTCACCCATAGTTATAATGGACAAAGGTGTTAAGCATCACTGATGTTTGCCTCATTGGGTCTGTAGTACAAACAGATACATGACTGAAAATGTAAATACTGGTAGATACAGTGCTGTGAAAAAGGATTTAGCCTCTTCGTGATTTCTGTTTAGTTGGGGGATTTTTTTCTTGTTAAATGATGAATAAAATGTGATTAACCATTTTTTGGGGGAAAGCTAAGTTCAAATAAAGCCTGTCTGATAAAGTGAAGTAGGCTAAAACAACACATCATGCCACAATCCAAAGAAACAGATGAGAGACAAAGTCATAGAAATGGCTTCGCGACTCCAGTGAACCACAGTGAGAGTCATTATCCACAAATCTAGAAAACTTGGAACAGCGGTGAAGCTTCCCAGGAGAGGCTGGCTGAGCTAAATTACTCCCAGAACGCATCAATGACTCATCCAGGACGTCAGAACAAACCCCAGAACAACATCTAAAGATGTTGCTATGATTATAGTGAGAGCTAATGATTCAACAATAAGAAAGACACTGTATGAAAATTAAATTCATCACACTAACACACAAACATGGTGGTGGTAGTGTGATGGTCTGGGGCTGATTTGCTGCTTCAGGATGACTTCCTGTAATTGATGCGACCGTAAATTTTGCTCTCTGCCAGAAAATCCTGACCATCAGCTCATGAACTGAAACTCACTCGGGTTATGCAGCAGGACGATGATCGAAAATACAGCAGCAAGTCCACCTCTGAATGGCTTAAAAAAACAAAATGAAGGTTTTGGAGTGGCCAAGTCAAACTCTCGACCTAAATCAGATTGAGATGCTGTGGCATGACCTTAAACAGACTGTTCATGCTGAAAATCCCGTCAGAGTGTCTGAATTACAACAGTTCTGCAAAGATGAATGGGCCAAAACTCCTCCACAGTTATGTGAAAGACTCATTGTCACAAGTGTTTGATTGCAGTTCCTGCTGCCAGGGCTGGCCCAACCAATTATTAGGTTTAGGGGGCAAATACTTATTCACACAGGTAAGCTCCTGTGTGAAAAATGCTTTTTTTTTTTTTAAAAATGTAATTGGATTTTCTTTGTGTGAAATTAAAATTAGTATCTGTAACGTTTGAGAAAAATGCAAAAACCTTCTCACAGCGCTGTACATGAACTGAGTGTTTGCTACTATGCATCTCCTCCCCCTCTGCAGAATTCCCAGTGAACTGTGCCCAGGTTGGCTCCAGCCCAGCAGGGATGATCCTCCCGCTTACCCATGAACACCGTGGTGCTGTTTGCGCCACAGCAGCTGGCTTGAGTGATTGAAAGGGATGGGCCGCTTTCACCAGATTTTATAGCCAGTAATTCCTTTAATCCACCAAGCTCAGATCTTCCTGCCAGTTGCTTCGTCATCCACATCAAATTAACCACATTTGTGTTACCTCTGTTCCCACAGGGACTGAACTTCCTCATTCCTAAACTGGACTGAGTTCAAGATCTGTAAAGCCTTAAAGAGATTGTACTTGTATGAAAATCCCTGACCCTCTGCTCAGTGAACTGGTATTTACTGTACTGGCACTGGAAATTAACGGAGTGCTGTGTTTAAGGATGTTGGATCCATATAAGGTACATGTACAATGAGCTGCATATTGCCCTTGCTTTAGTATGGATTTACAGTAATCACTAACCTAATTAAGATTCGGTGCAGGTCGCCTACTGTTAGGAAGGTTGGTGGTTCAATCCCTGGGTCGTCTAGTCTGCATGTCAAAGTATCCATGGACAAAACGCCATACCCTGAGTTGCCCTATTGGAGTGTGAGTGTGTGAATGTTACGTTAAAAGTGCACGTGGTTGTATTAAGAGTGCTCAAATAGATTAAAAAGGATTATATAAATACCAATTTATTTACAATTTCCTGTCATTATACTGTTTCCAGCCCTAAATTCAGTGCAGTCTTGTGGTTTGGCCAGCAGGGGGCACCAGCTTCTTGTCTTACTCATGAACACTCTCCTCATTAATGCAAATCCTTCACGTCTTTCCAGGCCAGTTATGGTGTAAAGATCCAGAAAATATCAGAAAAAGCATATACCAGACACCAAGAAGAAAGTATTCAGGGTGTCTGGTGTGTAAAATAACACGATGATGGGTGATCTGCCGCCTCACCGCTTTTTAAGGAAAGGGAATCTTCATCCACGCCATCAACCAGACATCAGATGATTGAGTGGGGAATCTGCTGCACGTGTTATGAAATCAAAGACACAGGAGTTTGTGTCAGAGAGTCTATGCGAATGGAGGTGGGATGCACACATATAACCCGGGAGGTCCAATGACACAAACAAAGGCAAATCCTAGAGGTTATGAAAACTGCAGCAGCCAGCTTCTGGGGAGATTTCAGGATTATCTGACTATGTGCGGTCTACTTCCTGTGTAGGTGGAGGGACTACAGGTAGTACAGGAAGAGAACCAATGTGATGGACACAGGATGCAACCATAAACATTGCAGAGGGTCCCAAGCAACTTTAATTTATTGAGTTTTTTTAATGACTTAAATAAACAGTTTAACTGGAAGTTTTCCGTAATGTAATTGAAGGTCTTGTTAACTTAAGCCGTCATTACACTGAATCCACCAAGCATCTAATTACACGCCTGCAGACTGCGTTACAACACCGCACGAGGATCTCACGACTCATAGACATAAGATAAGTCAAACAAGGGCGCTGACATCAAACCGAGAGGGACGTTGGGAAAGGACATTTAAATCCTCAAAAACTCAGGCTGCATCGGCCAAAGCACAAGTCAAATCCAAGGCCATCCGTCTGCTGTCAGAGGCTTTGGCAGAGCAGGTTTAAAGCAGAATTTAATGCTTCGTTCATTACCTCAGGATTATAAATGATCATAAATCACAGGTGCTCGGTGTACCTGTGTAAATTTTTCCAGGTACTCTCTGTAACTTGCTGTTGACAGATAGAAATGGAAATGTGTTGCTGGGCCAAACAGTTCGACACCGTCGTCCTGCTTACCAACACTGCTGATGTCAGTGGGATGGTTGGAAAGGTATCCTTCTTTCTGCCCGCTAAATAAAATCTAGGATTATTTTGTATTTTCTAAGGCAATTATTTGGGTGAATGTTCTCAGGACAGCACCATCCTTAAATCGCACAGTACATTTTGACTTTAACACATTATTTTCCACTGTTGTGCATTAATGTCAGACACCTTTTCATTGCTGGACACAGTGAAGAACACTCTGTTTGGTTTAGCTGAGGGGAACTACTACAATAGAGCCTGTAAAAGGCAGGAGCAGGATACATGATGCCTGCTCACACATTCACACAATCCGTCGTCACAGAGTTTGCACTGAGGAGGTGGAAGGTCACAGACCTTCCAGAATTTCCAACCATCCAATTTGACTAGGTCTCGCATACACCTCTGTCTGCTGAGTCTGAAAAAGTTCAGGGCTGCAGTGCGTGTATAAATAAGACTCTTGTTACATTCAGATCCAGCCAGACCAACTCCACCCCCCTATTTTCATTCTTTACACTGTACTAAGCTAACTTTGTCCTCTTTGCAGCTTTGTAAGGAAAGAAAATCTAACTTACAGCAAAAAAAAACAAAAAACCCTCAGCGTATCACCTCAAAATCTTTAACTATTCATGGCAACATGAAACAAATAATATTTCTATATTCTATTTTCTATATTCTAATCCTGTTGGCGTGATTCATGCTATAATACCAGGCATCTGTGGGGGAAACTGCCTACAAATAAACGGTTTGGAACACAGCTTGGCTTTTTTCTTTGGTTTGTTTGCACAGCACGATACAGTCTTAGGGGTTCTGACAAAGATTAAAAAATGACTCAGAAGACTGATTATGGAGCTCAACGTGAAATCTCACTATAGACTGTATTTTAAAGATGAAGCCAACGTAACATAGCCACTGGTTTGTGGACACCACATTCTGAAGCCTAAAGGTCTTTATGCACAGAGCACGCTCCAAAAAACCCATGAAATTCTGAAGCACTCAAATTTGTCGTGTAACCTACATACACGCTCAAAGAGTTTGGATTTTGCATAGCATTAATCCTCAAAAGGTAGAAAGACAGATTCTGGGTTCAACATTTCATGGTTTAAAGCTGTATCATGGATGCTTTCGTACATATTTTGAGACGTCAGTGGGGCAGTTTGAGCTCTTGTTGGCAGAGTTGGGACCAAATCTGAGGTGGCAAGGAAATAATTTCAGAGAGCCGATTGACCATAAGCAACATTTGGCTGTGTGTCGGAGGTGAAATAGGATTCTTTTACCAGTTTACTAAAATGTCAATGAATATTTAGTACCGCTTGATCCAAACAATAAATGCCGCAAATTTGTCCAGCAAATTATGCGTTTGGTGTGAACGAATGCATATAGAAAAGGTGAGTCCAGTGTTTGAACGCCTTTAATGTTAGTGTTTTGTTGACCCCTCCCCTTATAAATGAAAATTTAAAAGTAAACAGAAGCAGGGAGAAACACCCTTCATCTATCTGGGTTGTAGCAGGGTTTGTCCAACAGAGGGCACTCTGCAACCTCCATGTTGGTAACACAACTGCCTGGTAAACCAGCACAACAACCGGCTGATGGTGTAAATGACTAAAAAGTAGTGAGGCGTAACATGTTTTAGAGAAATCTGCATCTCTTTCACGTCTGAAGGGGGGAAATTGACCATCCATTGGAAAACTGTACTTTTAAAATCAATAAATATATCAGTAAAACATAAACCCATAATTTATTGTTTTATTGGGGAAAGAAAACTACATATCGGCAACACTTTCTATCCTGCACTTCTGCACTCAGGCTATGACCATTTACAGCACAATGTCCAAGTTAGTGCTTAGAGATTAAAGAACAAAGACCAAGACAGAGAAAGCAGTTGAAGGGCCTCAAGTCTCATCAACATCAGCTCAGTAGCAGAGGACAGCAGTACTGCTCTGAACTGCAGCAGACACTGAAAACAGAGGAAGTGGTTTTTCCACAATTTGGGAGTACAATGGCACGGCTGTGTGGGCTCTCTCACTGCCTAATGCAAAGGGCGCCCTTTTTAATGCTGAGCACAGGATGTCGGGAGAGACCATCAGCACTTCATAAGGACAGCTGGGGAAAAAAGCGAGACTGCTCTCTGAGTTCTGATTACTTTTGTAGGTTAGGCTCTGTACCTGAACTCGTTCCTTCTGTAATCTGGGATTTTGTTCTGCCAGAATAAAGACACCATTGCTTCAGTAATGGCAAATGTGGCTGTGAAATTGTTCAGGCTCTAGCAAGCAGTTGATTCTGCCACTGTTTCTCTAAATCAGCCACATTTCTCTGTTTGTTCAGTTATTTATGATATTTAAATGTTTTGTTACCATTTCAGTTCTGTATATAGTATTTTATTACTGTATATAGTATTTTATTTACTGTATATAGTATTTTATTTTATTTTATTCTATTCTTTACAGTTGTGTACAGTATTCTTATTTCTATTCTATTCTATTCTTATTGTATTCTAATTTTGCTATGTAACTTTTGCACTGTCCACCTGCTGTGACAAAACAAATTTCCCACGTGTGGGACTAATAAAGGTTATCTTATCTTATCTTATCTTATCTTATCTTATCTTATCTTAAAGCAGTTATAGTAAGAGGTTCTTAAAAGTACTACATAACTCAGAGAGGAGAGTTCACTTTGGGGCTTACACTCGATAAGAAATAGGTTTTTAATCCAACTCATGTGATGAGCTGAATGATTTAACACAAACCTTTATACTATTTGGTTTGCCTGCTGTTTGCAAGCTGGACTAATTCACCATTTTACCTCTAATATTTCAGCTTCAGGTCACCTGCCACATTGATTTTAGGCTCATTTGTCACAGATAGCCTTTGTAGCTCTCACAAATAAAACAGTAACTTTCTTCAAGAAACAAAGAGAGAGGATATTTCTTTTGCTTTCAGGAGATTCAAACTCACGTACAGTTTTCTGGCAGGTAAAATTGGTTAGGACTGTGCCGCCTGAGCTAGTAGAAACAATAAGTTCTGAATGTCCGCCTAAGGTCAACTTGCAACGCACAATAAGCCATGACCCCCAAGAAAAAACCTTTTCTTGTAGATAGACCCTCGCCACTTTATCGGTTATAACTCACTTGTACTGGGTTTTACCTGCTTTTGGCTTCAGAACAACTTTAATTCTTCACTGCACAGATTGAACAACCTTCTGGAAATGTTCATCAAAGAATGTGGTCCATACTCACATGATAGCATCACACAGTTGCTGCAGATTTCTCGGCTGTTCACTCATAATACATAATGTTCATACATAAGAGTCTCCTGTTCCGCCACGAGCCAAAGGTGGTCTGTTGGATTGAGATCTGGTGACTGTGGAGGTCATCTGAATACAGTGAACTCTTTATCATGTAGACAAAAAACAGAAAAAAAGATTATTAGAGCTTTGTGACATGGTGTGTTATCCGACTGGTAGAAGCCATCAGAAGATGTAGTCCTAAAGTGATGGACATGATCAGCAGAAATAGTCATGTATGCCGTGACTCTTAAACAACACTCATTTGATGCTAAGGGCCCAAAACAGCACCACTACTAGTCTGAACTATTGATATAAGGCAGGATTTCATGCCTGACCCTACAATCTGAATGCTCACAGCAGAAATTCTCAGTCATCAGAAGAAATGTTCTTCTATTGTCAGATTTTAGTGTCTTGTTCTTAGGTGACAGGAGTGGCAGAAGACCATACTGGGCGCTCTTTTGCAAACTAAGATGCTCTTCTGCATACTTTTCTTGTAACAAGTGGTTATTTGAGTTACTGTTGCCTTCCTCAGTCTGAGACATGCTGGCCTTTCTCCTCTGACCTCTGGCATCAACAAGGGATGACAGAGGTCAGGGAACTGCTGCTCCCTGGATATTTTCTCTTTTTCGAAACATTCTTTGTAAACCCTAAAGGTAAATGTGTTGGAAAACCCCAGTAAATCAGCAGTTTCTGAAGTATTCAGACCAGCCTGTCTGGCACCAACAACCATGCCACCTTCAAAGTCACATAAATCACTTTTCTTTTCTTCTCCATTATGATGTTCAGTTTGAACTTCAGTAGGTCCTCTTTACCATGTCTACATGTGTAAAATTGTTTCCATGTGATTGGCTGATTAGAGAGTCACATGGTAACTAGAAAAAGTGTCCAGTGAGTGTTTATAAATGGCAAAATAATATATATATAATTTTTAAAATGTGCCATACACTACAACATGTGGACTTTTGAAACAATGTCCAAGTGTCAACGAGACATTTGCTTAACTCTCTTTCAAACCAAATGTAACAGGATGTTAGTTACGATGGCTTTGAGGCTTCAGATGTCTTTTAGACCTCTAATAAAAAAAAAAAAATCCCCTGTGGTTTATAACTTTTTGCCATTTAATTTCTTGCATTCATTTTTAACATGTCTGAGCTGGAAACATTTTTTCTTGATGGTCTAACCTTTTATGGATCGGGTTTTAAAATGGGAATCTTGTGAAGTACTGAAAAAATCTGCAGATTTCTTTGGGCTACATTTGGCCTTTACTTAGGGGAATTGACTCAAGACTCAAAGTGTGTCTGGCTACAGCCATATTTCTCTCTGATGAGGCGAAGGCACCAAAAGTAGCCCAGATTGGGCCAAATATGTCCACAATCTGGGCTGCATTCATAACAAGATTTGCTTGAGGTGTCATTTTGACAGCTCGGTGAATAAAGCCTGTTAAATTACCGTTAGCCTTACTGTGTAGCCTTGTTTATGCTTCAACCACGGCACACACCCGTCTAACTGTTTTAAACCGGTTAGTAGCTTGTGTCACCTGATATTTCTCAAAGAACACCATGCACATTGCATAATGAAGACCAACCAATCCCACCCCACCACCAAATTATACAAATTAATTTTTCCTTCAAATGTCATGTCATTCATGTCTGACGTCACTTTTGCGTAGGTTTATGGGATCTTTGGTTTTGTTGTCAGCCACCGGAGACCTTCTGATCAATTAACAATGATTCAGTGAGGTCAAATTCCCTTCACGGCCCAAAGAAAACAGACGACACCATTGTAAGCATCTCGGTGAATTTTATAGAGCAGGTTATTGCTCTCTTTATAAAAGATTTCTCGAGTGGTGCCACAGATTCATGCTGATAGAGCCTTTCTTCACATATTGATCTCTATTTGGTAATTCTGTGCTCACATGATGAAGAGGGGAAAGCAATGACTGGAATGTGGAGTTTGGTTGAGCAGATTCCGACACATAAAGCAAACTGCATGCAGGCACTTGCCAGCGTGTGCGTGCGTGCATGCATGCGTGCGCATCTAATCCTTCAAAAGGCTGGCAGTGACTGGCCCAAAAATCGGATGTTTTCTCATTCGAGCGTTTCCCAGACACACCTCTCTTTGCCTCCTCCTCCTGGCTTTTCTTCACTTCTATATACCGTCTGTCTGTCTGACATCCCCGTAATTTACTTTATAGTTGTCGGTAAAGGGGGAAAGTGGAAAAAAAAAGATTTCAGAATATAGAAAAAGATAAAAGCTCCTTCTGCTGTTCCTCTCTCCTTCTTCTCCTCCTCCTCCTCCTCCTTCTGCTGCTGCTCCGTGACACACATGCCCACAGCCTCGGGGCAGTATAGTTAAGGAGGTATGTAAAGTTTGTCTTTTTTTAGGACCTGTAAGGGACAAAACCAGAGGTCAGGAAAAAAAAGGGAAAGCCAGAGTGAAGAAAAGGCAAAGATGGAACCTGAGAGGGGTAAAAAATGTCAGAAAAGGCTGTGAGCTGCAGGTGTGAGAGCTTCATATCTGCCTCTCACACACACAGACTAGTCCTGACAAAGAAATAGTGCTCATGGGGGTGAAGAGAAATCGACAGGAACTGGGGGCAGCTGAGATAAACCAGAGAGAGAGAGGCAGGTATTAAGAGCTCATAAAAAGGCACTTAGAGCTGCAGTTAGGAAACTCACATTCATCACTCCCAGGTGAGCGAGCGTGCGCATTTTTTTCTTCCCCACCAGCAGCTGCTCCCGTTACCAGGAATTACAGAGACAGAATGACAAAAGATGTCACGATAACAACTGTGTGAGAAACAGAAGAGTGATGGGGAATGTGGGAGGATAATCTGATTTTAAAAAGTGACAGTTCAGCGTGTTATGTGTCTGAGAGAATCAAATTATGGAACCCACAGGAGCGGAGGAAAAACAGCCTGTCCAAGGAATTTAAATCTTAAAATAAAGAAGATGATGGCATGTGCTGAGGGAAAATGTGCCAGTGCCCAGGCGCTGCATAGCCTGCAATTTCTGGGCTGGGTGGGGGGGGTCAGTATAATCAGCTGTACGAACCATGTCTCTCAAATCCTTTACCCCGCCCATTAAATACAAGCCATTCTTGTTTGTCTCATTCACTCCAGCAGGACGTCTGTGAACAGGACGCACGTTCACTCTGTTTGGACTAGAACTTAAAACGACTGAGTCTTTCCTTTCTTTTTTTTCCTTCTCTTTTTTTTCAGGGCAGGATTTTAAATAAGCCACTTTCTATTGTTTCAACTCCCTTTGATGCTTTTCTAAGGATCACACACCCTGACAGAAAAGTTGGGACTGATTCAGAAAGCAGGGGGGGGAAATCCAGAGAGACAGACAGACAGAGCTTTGCCCTGAAGCTTTCTGGGGAAGAAAGAGGAGACAGATAAAGAGTCAGAAATAATCTGAGGGAGAGAGAGAGAGAGAGAGAGGAGGGAGGGAAGAGCACAGCTGTTGTGCAAAGACGAGGAAAAAAATACAGATAAAAAAGGCGAGGAGGTGCACAAGTGTGAAGGGCGAGGAAAGGAGACTGACAAGGACGACCAAGGCTGGAGAGAGGAAAAGGGAGATAAATGCGAGAGTCAGCAAACAAAAAAGGGCCAGAGACCGAGGAGTAGGTCCAGGCCAAGGCCAAGAAAGATATAAAGAGGAGACAAAGTGAAGACAAAACTGAGACAAACAGCGACTAACAGACACCTGACATCACGGCCAACGGCAAGAATGGAACAGCAGCGAGACGACAGGAGAGGCTAGAGAGAGAGAGCGCGCGAGAACGAGCTGTGGTTTGACACGAGGAAGAGGAGTAGATTTCCTCATCATGATTTATTCAGCTGATTTCCCAAATTTAACCAACCTGTGCCAGAAGAGCAACTTCGTTCCAGGATAGAATGAAGAGAGGAGCTGAGAGATACCCATAAAATCTGCGAAACCTCTTTCCTTATCCTCCACCTTCCTCTCCTCCTTCCTGGATTTCTCTTTACATCAAGCTTTAAATCCGCCAACTTCCTCTTCCTCTGTCCTGACATCTCCTCTCCTTCCCCCCCTTCTCTCTATATCCTCACTATGTGGATACCAGCTGTGCTCCTATGGATGCTTAATATCAGCAATTTGTGCTCAGGACAAGACTATACAGACTATTACCAATCTGGAGACATGGGCACACAGGTAAGAATTTACACTTCACACTTCACAACATGATAATCATGTTAGTTTTGCTTACAATCGATTCCATACAGAAGAAAATTTTTGAGAAAAAGCTGAATGAATGAAGAATTGTAGATGCTTCCATGGATGGCACACAGATGGTATAGAAATAGCATTAAAGAACCATTAGCCTATGTGCTTGATACGTAGACAGAGACAGCAGATTGCCCAACTGTTGAGATTGTCCCCTCCACCGTCAGCACTGAAACTCTATATGTGAGAATACATTTTGTAAGGATTGCGTTATTTAAGCTGTATTTACTTAGGCAATCTCACAGATGTAATCTTTTTACACAAGGAACATTTCCAACAATCACAATGGTTTACACAATGCAGTCCTCATAAAATCAATAAAATCCACATGGGGTGTTTAAACCTAACAACTTCCAGTTGTTCATTTTAAACTTAACTAAGCTTGATAGCATGTCCTTATAAATAACAACACAGCTAACCTGATGCCTTCCAAATGACAGTGATTTTTTGGGACATGTAACTTTTGCAGAACTTCAACTGGCTATTGTTATAGCTGTCTTATATATTTCATCAAATTGTGAATATTAAGTCTTCCAGCAATTGTTTTGCTCCGACATGATGTGTTTGCACACTATAAGCTATTTAACAAAATGCAAGGTGCTCAGTGATGCCTTGCTTTAGCTTGAATTTTGTTATGGTGGAGAGTAGGAACATTACAGATAAGTAATGCAGTGAAAACCAAACATTTTGTCTAAATGAAGTTTGGAATAAGCTTTCAATAATGGCATCATAAGCATAACAATGGACATTAAAATGTTCAACTGGAAAATAAATACAATTATGTTTTAGGGGAAAAAACACATGGATCCAGTGTTCATTCTGTGGTACACTGGCATACTTCAATGGCATAAAATACATACAGTCAAATGAAAAATAAAGTGCATAAATGCTTTAAACCCAACATTCACACTAAAAAGGATGTAGTGGGGCCACTTGGGTTTCAATATCTTGCCCAAAGATACTTTGACACTCAAGGATGCACACCTGAACCACCGGAGATCAAACCACTGATCTTCTGAGATGAAAACCCACTCTACCTCTTAAACCACAGTCATCCAATTAATAATAATTATGTTATGTTTGTCACTATGTCACAATCCTGGGACTTCCCAGGAAATTCAACATGAGCATGGTGGCGGAAGAGTTATGATTTGTGCTTGTTTTGCAGCCACAGGACCTGGGTACCTTCCAGTCATTTAGTCAACCATGTATTCCTCTGTATACCAAAGTATTCTGCAGTTAAAAGTGAGCATCTGTCCAACAGCTAAAGCTTGTTTTTAGTGGTCAAACAAACTGGATCATGTAAGAGGACCATCAGCCCAAAGAGAGCAGTAACTCTATAATAAAATAGCTAAAAAAAATAAAATAAAATAAAAACAACAACATCCTGCTTTGGTCCAGTTAAAGTCCAGGCCTCAACCTAAATAAATTTTGTGGGAGATGAAGCAAGTAGCGCAAAAACAAATGTCCACAAACCTCAATACATGGACCACTATAAAGAGAATTCCTCCACAAAAATGCAAGTGATTCATAGTTATAGAGAAAACATTTGCTTCCAGTTACTGCTGGCAAAGTTTCTTCTACAAGCTACTGAATCATGGGATATATTTAGTTTTCCATCAGATTGTATACTGTGAATCAAATTTGGTAGATTTATCAGAACCTAAAGAAAGTGGCATCGTTTTTGTTTACTATGTAAACAAAAAAACAAAACAAAAAAAGTGTAATGCACTTAAGATTAAAGAAAACACCATCTTCTTAGGTGCTTAAATGCAAATTCATACTCCAAAACTAACAGTAGTCAAGTGCAAACAGTTTTTCTTTCAGTGAAAATTTAAAACAGGAAGATTCTTCGCCATAGAGCTGGCTGCACACAAGATGGTATCATCCGCATAGAAGTGAACATTTGATGTTCCTTTGTAAAATGTTTATATTGTGTGATATTATCAGATAATTTATATTGTTATATTATATTAAATTAATAAGTTATATTGTACTATAACTTATTAATGTATCACGTTAACAGCTGGGGGCCAAGTATTGATCCCTGTGGGACACCTGAATCCTTCAAAAGCCTGAAACACAAATTATAAGAAATTTTAAGAACCAGTTATAAGAAGAATCCTTGCAGACTCTAGAAAGCAACTTATTGATAAATCATACAAATAGTATGATCACAGACATCATGGGGTAGATTTCTAAATATAGAGGTTATCAATTGCTTTTCATTACACAAAATTAGAAGATATGCATTTCTTTATATAATAAATTTGTTTTACACAACTTTTTTGTTTTGTTTTGTAAAGCAACTGCTTGTTTCTGTGATGTTATTAAGTTATGACTAAAGAAAGAAAAAAACAAAAGTCAGCATGGTTTTGAACGTTTACCTGACAACAAAGGCTGTTTACGAGCCAGCCAGGAAATGGTTCGGTGTTTGGTTTCCTGCTCTAGGAAAGTAGACCTCGTTTAGTGGAAGCTGCTCGGTGCATAAGTGAAAAACTTCAGACTTATCAAAAACATCTATGAGAACAATGAGTCATAGTGATTTTCACGCTTAAGATAGAGGACTTGTTTTTCTTCTGAGCACTATTTTCATACGTGTATGAGGAAGCACTAACACTTTAAATAGAATCAGTATCTTTTTTTAACTGTGTTTAAGTCACAATAACTTCAGACTTAATGTGGTTGTAATACTACTACTACTGCTACTACAACAACAGCAATAATAATAAGAGTGAGAAATGCATGGGTGTGTGCATATGTGTGTGTCTATATGCAAGCAATGTCTGATGTTAGACACACCCCAAAGCAATGGACGCAAGATCAGTCCATTATGACTTCACAGTCCCTTAGCGATTACCTCATGTCATGTGATCAACTAACAATGCAAGAGAGGAGGAAGAGGAGGAGAAAAAGAGCAAAATGAGAGAATACATCATAAGAAAGAGAGAGAAGAGTCTGTCATCTGCTCTGTAATGAGAAACACAGCGCTAAACAATTCTACAGTAAATATACCACAAACTTTTCTTTCTACTGGTTTTTAAAAGCAACCTAGGTTGGGCAGAAGATTGGTAGGAAATCAAAAGATCCTTGAATTAATTCCGTAAAAAAAGGGCAACTATGTTCTTTTCTGTTCTGCTGAAGTTGATCAACTATATTTTAAGAAATGCACTCAGCTCTATTTTATAGTTTATAAATGTGCAAAATGGCTGTCAGATAGATTTACATCACCTGACAGCTATTTCCATCCAAAACAAAAGTTACATGTGTGGCACAGCTCAGGGGATGACAGAGTGCAAAGGAGTCTCATGTGTAAAAACAGCTGTCTACAGGGCTTTAGAGACTGGGGAGAAACACAGAAAAACAGAAGAACATTTTGGTTCCTTAAAAAAGTTCCTGGGATTAAAGGTTCTGGTTTCACTGAGGTGGAAACAAGACCAGTGTTGGTTCATTTAACTTACGTATCTCAAAAGCAGATATGGTCTAAAAACAGCATTTCTTATTTCCAGTAGTGCCACCATGAAGTTGTCATGGATCATCAAGCTGGAGCTTCGTGTATACAGATTTTTATGCAGTTTTTTTTTTTTTACACTGAATACAGAATTCCATATTTATAGTAACAGGTGGACAAAAAAACTGCTATGAAGGGGAGGTCAATAATGACAGTAAAGTATGCTGATATTCGGTAAGACGGATGGAGGGAAATGAAAAAGGAGGGGGAGGCAGATAGAAAGAGATAAATGGAAATAGTGATAACACTGCAGAGATCCAGTTTCTGTTTAGGCAGTGCCAGCTGTGCCAGTCTGCTCTCTCTCAGCCTGGGAAATTAAACAACCCACCCATGTTCCCAGGAAGACTTCAAATGTGACACTCAAAGACCAACTCCCTGCTGACATTTAGTCAGATAATACAGCAGTGTCTATTAGCCAGTTAATCTCTCATCTTTCATCTACTCTATTAAAACAGAAGAGAGTCGTTTATCATGATGGCGGGAAAATCATTAAGGGAATGACTCACAGCTGGAATGGTTTATAGAGTGATATCTGTTTTAAACTGATTTATTGTATGGATCTCATCCACCACATTGAATAATCTCCATTATGTTTGTCTATTTAAGGAGGCCCAGTGTTGTCCTAGAGTAAACTCCAAAAGCGAGGCTGTGATCTCATTGTTTCAATGGAAGCTGACCTGTTATGCTCATTTCCAGCTCTGTCTTTTGTTTTTAGACTATAGTAGAGTAACTCTGGATGATTCATACAATACTACGCAAAACCATTGAGTCACCCCTCATTTCTTTATATTTTCCTTCCAAGCAGCCAGACTTTCTTGTAGTTTTTTCAAAGTGCCGTTGAGCTATAGTTTTCCAGGCTTTCTGAAGTTCTTTCAAAGGTTTTCTTTGGACATTGACTGGTTTATTGTCTGTGTACCTGCTAATTTTCAGATTAATGTTTTTTGTTTGTTAAGCCAGTTGAGACTGACCTATGAATCATTCCAGCATAAAAAAGGCTCCTAACTCAAGGGATTAACTAGTGTTTTGTCTGCACATAAAAGACAACTTAGCAAAGAACCAATTTTAAATTGTATCTTTAGGCACTTTATTACCAGCAGCTGTCACAAAAAAACCAAACTTGTTCCCATTTTTGTAGCCAAATCTATGAAAAATGCCAAAGATGACACAGTTTGACAGGCATAAAATAGCTCTTTAGCATCTGTGATGATTTCCAAAAAGCTAAAAACGTGGCACTGCATGATGTGCAGTGTCCTTGAAACAACTTGAGGAAACTATACAAGTGGAGGAAAAAAGAAGTGCCTATCTAAAACCTATCAGCAGATGAACCATATCTCAAAGTCATGTCCTTAAGAAATATGAAGGAAATCAAGCAAAGACCTGACACAGGACCTGAGAGATGCATCTGGACCTTCAGTTGATCCATCTTCTGTTCACTGAAGCTTCATCAGAAATAATCTCAGTGGAAGGGTGGCTGTCAAGAAGGCTTATGGTGGAGAAACAGGGAGGAAAGGCTGAGGTATGCCACATTATACAAGAACTGGGGTGAAAACAGGGGGCAACACATGTGGTGGAGTGATGAATCCAAATGTTAAAGGTTTCATTCAAATCACAACTGATATGTTGGAGGTCAGGAGAGAGGTACAACGGTCAGTTTTCATCTGTAAAACACGGTCATGGTTTTGGGCTGCATTTCAACCACTGGTTTTGGGGATCTTAGCAAAATTGATGGAATTTTGTATGCAGAAAAGTGCCATCAGATTTAGATCCACCATGCAATACCTTCATTTTGCAGCATGACAATGAAAAACTCACCCCCAGTGCAGTAAAACCATACCTGGATAGAAAAAACACACAGTAGAGCACTACCAGTCATGGATTGGCCTCCCCAGAGCCCGGACCTCAACACTGTTGAAGCAGTGTGTCATCATGTTGACAAGAGAAGAGAACAAGAGGCAGAAACATCCAAAGAAGAGCTTTGAATGTCTTTCAAGAAGCCTGGAGAACTATTCCTGAACACGACTTAAAGAAATTAGAAGAGTTTGCCTTTATTATTCAACACACTCTGAACTCTCTTAAGTTCAGGCTGTGTTGAAGAATAAAGGTGGTCATACCAAATATTGACTTTCAAGCTTGTTAGAATTGCACAAACTCTGTTTTTATTTCGATAAATCGCTGCACCTATTTCCCAATTTCCTAGCAAAATACAAAAAAATGAAGGTGACTCAAGGCTTTTACATAGTGTTATATATACTGTGTATTTATTTGTAGGCTTATGTATACCCTATGTGTATTCTCAAATTAAGTTTTCCTGCTTTGGATTTCTTTTGTCATTAAAAAATAACAGTGTGTGCAGGTGAAGAGAGGACATGCATGCTCTTAACGAACAGTAGCCAAAAACAACATGTTACAACACATTGGCAGCTGAGGTATTCACTGTTTACCCAGAACAAACCTGCAAACTCGACGCTGTATCAAACAATTTTTCACCAAAAATACACGACTAAATCGTTCTGAAGCCAAACTATAAAGAGAGTGTTTTTAAATTATTTCTATTTTATTACACAACCAAAACACCCTCTTAGCTGTAAGATTTGTGACATTTGTTTATCATCTTTTAGTTTCATTTTCTGTCTCCATAACTCTTTTTACTATTCGTGCTGTCTACATGTGTAAAAAGTATAATATCTCTATTCTTCTTTTTTTTTCCATGCTCTGTTGTAGTCAAATGACCAGCTCAGTTTGGAGACAATAAAAAGTGTGGATGACCTTCTACAGTTCCTATACCCTGAATACAGTGTGATTCAGCAGTGCCTGAGGAAGAGGTCATGGCACAGCTCTTCATCCCCCTCTTCATCGTCTTTATCCACATCTTCAATGAGCCCTTTACTCAATGCTAACATTCAGGACATGTGGGTTCCGATGAGGGAGGAGGCTCTTTACAAAGATGATGACAATTTGCAAGGTAAACACTGACGTGCTTGCACAGAGGTAGTCTGTTTATTATTATTTCTTCTTACATTCCAGCAGAATCATTAGATTTGTGGAAGTCAAGACAGTGTTATTGCTGCTAATGTCAGCCTTTCAATCACAGCAGTCTGAAATACTTGAACAGACTGGCAAAGTGAAAAAGTGTAGCAGTGATATAACCACACAATGGTGTTTTTTAAGGACTGACAGATGGATTTCATTGTACTGGAGACAGAAAAAGTAGCTGGTATTGCAGAGAATGAGGATTTCCTCTCCCTAAAACCTCTAATAAACAGAAAAATGAAGAAAGGGGTAAACAAACAGAATCTACCTATAATTACCAGCATACAATGGAAATTACTGTTCTGTTCACTGAGCGGCTGTGTGTCAAAAATGTTCTGCAGAAACAAATTGTGGCGGGAATTATCCCAAATGTGGTTTTTGAATCCTCAGGTGGGTGTTTATACACTCATGTGGAAAAATATGTGAACAACAACACATGAAATATTTCACTATCTCAAAAAAAAAACCAACAACATGCAGAGGCAGTATGTGAAACCCTGAATACACCCTTACCGCTTCCATAAGAATTAAAAGGGTAAGTAGAAGCCAGGCACTGCTAATCAAGGTCACATGATTAACTGATCATCAGCAAGTGTGAGCACCTCTAAAGAAAAGCTGAAGTTTTGGCAGTTTGCTTATCTGCAGCATTCAGGTGTGTGTTCACGCAATGCCAGGGAAGAAAGACATCAGAAATGATCTTTAGAGAGGCAATTGTTGCTACCCATCAGTCCGGAAAGGGATGCAAAGCCATTTCCAAACAATTTGAAATCCATCATTCTACAGTGAGAAAGATTACTCACCAGTGGAAAACATTCAAGACAGCACTGATGCCCCAAGGTCAGACTGTGCAATGCTCAGAGTGAAAAAAAAACACATCTCAGACTCTACAGGTCTCAGTTAGCATGTTCAATATTAAAGATCACGGCAGTACAATTATGTATGATGTGTCTGAAACCGTTTTAAGGAGAAGGCCTCTTAACCCAAGTCATGCTGCCAAAAACATGGCAGCATGACTTAGGTTTGCATAGTTGCATCTGAACAAATCAGAAGACTTCTGTGCTTTGGACGGACAAGACCAAAGTGATAGACAGAAAACCCAGCATATCAGCACAAACACCTCATACTGACTGTCAAGCACGGCGGTGGAGGTGTGATGGTTTAGGCTTGTTTTGCAGCCAAAAGACCTCACACCCTGCAGTCACTGAGTCAACCGTCAACTCCTCTGTAAAGTGTCCTAAAGTCAAATGTGAAGCCACTGTCCCACACCTAAAGCTTGGCCCAAACCAGATGATGTAAGGGGCAGTGATCCCCAAGCACAGCAGCAAGTCAACAACAGAATGACAGAGAAAGAAAAGAATCAAGGTGTCGTAACGACCCTGTTAAAGTCCAGACCTCAGCTCCACTGAAATGCTGTGCTGGGAACTTAAGAGAGCTGAATTCCCGCAAACCTCAATGAAATGAAGTAACACTATAAAGAAGCGTGGGCCCAAATTCCTCCATAATGATGTAACCGACCAATAAAGCCATACAGAATACCATTACTTGAAGTGAATGCTGCTAAAGGTGGTTCTATAAGCTACTGAATTGTGAGACATCTTTCGGTTTTCTCAGACTCATTCTTCATTTTGCTTAGTTTTTGCTGAATAAATAAATAATGCCATGATGTAATATGTCATGTGTCATTGTTCATCTCAGATTGTGCTCAAGTAATTTTAAAATTAAACTGAAGGTGTGGTTCAAAGATGTCTGGTGTGGCCTTCACAGAGGGGTGCAGTTCCTGTTGTCATGCATTGTTGGCTGTATTTTCAGTCATCCTGGAGGAGATCCAACGAACCTCGTGCCAGCCCAGAGAGGTGTGCATTGAAGTCGCTAAAGAATACCCAGAATCCACCAGTCAATTCTACCTCCCTCATTGTGTGGCGCTGCATCGTTGCGGTGGATGCTGCAACAACGAAGCTTTTTACTGCACAAATACAAGTTACACGCTTGTGAACAAGACGGTAAGCCATGCGCCCGGAGTCTCTTTTTCACCTCCTTGTATCTAACATCTTGTACACTCTTCAGCACTTGAATTATTTAACACTCTGCTCCAGATTTTATGCTCTTGCACCACAAACTGCCTCAGGAAAGAGGACAGAAACCAATCTGCCCATTTATGTAACCAGCTTGTCTGTATCACAACACACCCTACTCCAGTGGGACAGCCTTTGGCTGCAAATGGACATGATGTTAAGACAATATACACAGTAGAGTCACGCACAGTTGCACAATCTTACAACAATTACATCAACATCTAAACATCAGCAGTACTGCAGCAGAAGAAAAGGAAAGAAAAGAAGAAACACTAATTCCTTCCACAATTCAGAATTTTATGCGCACATGCACGTCTAACTTTCCTCTTCCCGCTCCTAGCTGATGAAAGTGTCCCAGTCCAGGATGGTACGCACTGTTGTCATGGCAAACTTCATCAACCACACTTCATGCGATTGCCTCCCCAAGCGGCCGCTCCGCTCCATCATCAGACGAGCAGCAACAGATCACCTGTGAGTTGGAGTGATAGGTGAAGAGTGACGCGTGGGTGCCTTTACAGCCATTCATGACTCACTCTTTTGTGTATCCATGCATTTATAATATAGCGTGAGTGCGTGTCTGTGTGTTGATAGGTGCTCTCCTCCTGAACGTGCCTGTGCCTCGGGCTCAATATGGGATCCAGCAAACTGTGTGTGCGTCTCTGCAGACACAATAAACTACCCTGAGAGAGAGGCAGGTAAGCATGCATGAGTCATGTTGGTCAAATTAGTCAATTTCTACTCATGCTGATGCATATTCAGTCTAGTCCATCAGTGGTTCTCAAGCATGTGGTTGACACCCACTATAGACAAAACCGACAATTACAGTTTTTCCACTGATGTGGCGCAGATGGCCAATCTAGAACTAGTTCCCCCCATTTGCACTGAAACAAGACTAGCACCAGAGCCAAGGAGACCACTACCCCAACTTCTCCTAACGACGCAGCATAATAATTGGTTCTCAAGCCTCTTGAGCCATGGTACTCAAAAGGCACAAACACAGAAAGGGATCTGCATTGGTACCAGAACTACAATGGTGGAAAAAGATTCAGAGAGTAAACTTTTTGGCAAATGAAACCAAAGTGGTAAATCCAGTGAACCACACTGACTTATGTTCCAAATAAAGCCTTTAAATGAGAATGTCAAAGCAACTTACTAAAGTTGAGCATCATTTTCATGACATGAAAAACAGAGATTAATTCATGGGTCAAGAACTCACTGCAGAGTTTGGTATTTGTCTGACCCACCCTTTCTGCAGCATGGACACTCCAACACTCCAACGTGTTAGAAATCGTGTTGTTTTTAAAACTCAGACATGTCCTTTTAACTGGGTCACAACTCTGAACTGGAATGCAACAATAATGCAAAAAACTTCCACTGAGCACGTTTTGGGATGTGATAAAAAAAACTCAGTAACAACACCCACATGATGATGATGGCGTTTGGGTGGCAAATCTTTCCCTGAGGTACTGCCTATTCATTTGTAGCAGGAATGTTTTTGTGCCGTTTTACTTGTACAATCATGTAGTGAACTACAGTTCCTATCACTCTTTTTTTATAATAAAGTAACCTCTCCTGACAGATATTATTGTTTGTCGTTTTCATAAATGTTCATCTGATCTATACTGAGAGGTCCGTCTTTGAACTAATGTTTCCACAGGCAACATTAGTATAAGTGTAAACCAAAAAGTATTCTCTTCTTTGGATTTACCACAGGTATGTGAACTAAGAAAAGAAAATGCCAGTCTCACTGCAACTTAACCACAGTTCCTGTAGCTGCCTGCCAAACTGACAGCCATGAAAACACTAAACTTTGGGAGGCTGCATACTAAATGCTATCATGCTAACAGGCTGGTGTTTAGCTGATATATCATGAAGTCAAATCTTGGCTCAAGGTACAGCTGAAGGGAATCTTTTGTACTGGACAGATTAAAATGTTGACCTGAATATTATCAGGAGGCCACCAAAGGCATTTGATTTCATCCTCTGGGGAACTTGAACATCTAACCCTAACCCGTATTTCATGACAATATGTTGTATAGATGAGCTAGTTTCAGTTGCTCCCCTATTTGTAAGGGATCGCCACAGTGGGTGGTGCCAAACACTGGATGGCCTTCCTGAAACAACATCAAAGGAATCTGTTTCTTTTCCTGGGAAAATGCCAACCTCACAGTTACAGTGTTTCATCCTCTGGGGATCATGAATCTGCACAATATTTCATAAATCTGAAAAAAAAAAAAAACAACAACAACAAAATAATTTTTTTCACTTTTTTATGTCTTCCAGAAGTGCTGGACTCTGGCCTGCTGGCTCTCTGTGGGCCCAACCGGGTTCTGGAAGAGTCCACGTGCGATTGTGTCTGTCAAAATGGACTCACTGAAGCCAGCTGTGATCCAGGCTGGAAACTGGACCACAACACCTGTAAGCAAGGGTGTAATTTATTGTATTTAAATATGTTGTTTTGCGTCGTGCAAAATGTCAATGTGCAGCTCTTGAAAATTAAGTTTTACTCAAGCATTTGGATTCACCGTGAGCAGTTGACAATAAATGCGCCACGAAGCCATCACTCTGACAGTAAATGAGCAAGCTCGAGAGACAAAAATACACAGATACAGGGAAGTTTGGGGAAGATAGCTTCATGCAAATGTCTTACATGTAGAAACACGACCATCAAATATTTAGCCCGACAGTGCTGTCGGGCATGTGCGACGCAATATCTGATAAAGTTTCGTTTTGATTCATAAAATCACCCTCCCTCTTCGGTTTTCTTGATGATTTTCTCTCAGGTGAATGCCAGTGCGAAGGTCAGGGCGAGGGGAAGTTGTGCCCTGCTGGCCAGCGGTGGGATGATGATCTGTGCGGCTGTGTGTGTGCCGCAGAATGTCCCAGACACCAGCCTCTGAACCCAGATACTTGTCTGTGTCAGTGCAGAGAGAGTCATGAGTCGTGCATGCGGCAGGGCAAGAAGTTCAACCCAAACACCTGCAGGTAGGTGTAAAAAGCAGTCAGGAGTCCATTCCTGCTACTGGCTTTGAGCCAAAGTGGCTGTCTGGTTTGTTCATCTCAGGTATCCACACTGTAGGCGTCTGCCAACTAAACTTATAAGAACCTTATCTGATCAAAGAAAATTGTTAACCGCAGACACACTTAATCAAAGACATTAATTAGGTTTTTATTTATATCCATTAATAGTTGATTGTTGTATTTAAAAAACCTGAATCCACCACTAATCACTGATGTCGAATATGGAATTTCACCTCCACTGGCAGACTACTTTCTGTTCTGTCACTGTCTCTATGTGACACAAAATACCCTCCTCTTGGTTTAAAATCACAGTCAAACCTGACACCACCAATAATGTGTACTTACGCACACTAAAAGGAGTGTCCGAGTCTGGTTGCTATGCATGTGTCATCCAAACAATTCACTGGAATTAGTAATTCCTCTTCTTAGTTCCAATGTAAAAAAATCCCCAACTAAACACTTCCTCCATATTATGTAAACGCACTGACTGACACATGTGGCCCAGAACACAAATCTCTGAAAGAGATTTAAAGGACACAAACATAAAACAATGAGGTTGGTTAAATAAACTAATCTGAGCCTTTAATTCCTGCTCCAAAAACAGAAATACACAAAGTTCAGTAAACTGGTTTAAACAAAGAAGGATTCCAGAAAAGGAAGGAAGTCAAGTGCCATGAGGAAGTTGAACAGACATCCACAAACACGCCCACTCAATCTGTAATTGTTGTGCTGAAGTTGTTCCTGGATCAACAAAACTAATGCTGGTCCAGGATCAACACTGAAAGTGACCAGTCACAATATAGTTATGTCATAGTTTTTAAACGTGGAAACGCCGTAACACCGCACACCAAGTCGTAATCCTAACCCCATAACCCTAACCTAACCCTGTGGACTTTTTTTCCAAGTTGCAAAACTATAACAATGGCCGGTACATAACCAACACGAGGATATCAGACAGACCACACACACACACAGGGTTGATTAGTTACAGGTGAAAACAGCTGAACACAGGTGACAATAATAAAAGGAGGGAAAACAAATACTTGAAACACACAAAGAAAGTCATTAGAAAGAAAATCGGGAAGCCAACACACAGACAAAACAGAGAAAGATAAAGAAGTGAGGACAAAGGGGACACTAAGAAAGTGTGAACAGTATCAGCTAAATCCAAGCAAGGATCAGAAATCAAATGGAAACCAGGAAATGGAAACCATGACAATTTGTTCGTGCCAATGGAAATCATTTATTCAAACCACAGCAGGAGGTGATCTCTTGGAGAGTGATTACAACAATCACTGAAAACATACAACTTGGCACTAACGACTGGTAAACAGGCTCAGTGTTTTAGAATTATGGATATGGAGTTTTATTTTGGAAAGAGTTTGCACACGGTGTAGATTTTCACTGGTGTGCTGCAATCTGAGCACAATATGTACACAGCCACTTCCATACTTGCTCCCTCAAACACTGGCTTATACTGGGAGAGCTGCTCCTGTACGTGGTGCTTCCAATGGCTGGTGACCCACTGGGGTGCCATCACCCACGGAAAGAGTGAGAGCATTAAGAGAAACAACTCTCGATGGAGACGTCAAACATTCCACACAAGAAAAAGCAAGCATCTCCCTCCATTTTCTTTTGCTCACATGTTTCCATGTGACCTTTTATGGACTTGAGGCATTCTAAATATTTGCGTGTGTTTTGCGTGCGTGCCTCGGTTCCCACAGTTAGCATGCAAGGGATCAACCTTCCCCTGACCCGAGAGGCCTGCAGAGAGACACAGAAGGAGACTGGGTGAACTTGATGACAGTGAGCAGAGCAACCATCAGAGCAGACAGAGGGCAGCTCAGAGACAGATGGAGTGACAGGCACAAAGAAAACACAACCGCAGACCTGGGCTTTTACATTAGTGGCCTTCCATGTGGGAAAGTTCACGGATTTACATGCAAGTGACCTTTAATGCCAGTTTTCTACACTTTCTGAGCTTAGGGGAGCTGAAATAAATTCACTCTTTGTGGAAAATTGTAGCCTCCATTTTTAGTCACTTTTTGTCTATTCAGTTATTATTACTCTTTTTTTAAATCTAAAATTATATGAAAGCATAAAATATCTATCCATCCATCCTGTTTATCTGGGTCCGGAACATGGGGGCAGCATAAGCAGAGACACCCATGACCTCCCTCAGCCTCCAGCTTTTCCGGGGAGGACACCAAGGCATTCCCAAGTCAGCCAAGAGATGTAATCTCCCCAGTGTATCCTGGTTCTGCCCCAGGGCCTCCTCTCAGGGGCCCATGCCCTGAATACCTCATTTAGGAGTCGCCTAGGAACTTAAAATTAAATTAAAAAATTTGGCTCTTCCTAGTTAAGTACACAGTAAATGTCTCCTACAGAGCCTCTAAAGTGTTTGCACACAAGTCAAATTAATTCAGATGCAAAAATAAAAGATTCTTACTCGTTCGCTAAAATGCAAAAGATTAAAACTTTGACAGACAAACAAAATAAGTTCTTTTCAAAAAATAAAGACTCGTTTTTACAAGATTAGTTGATACCAGCTAAATGTTTACAAAGTCTTATCTTATAATGTCTTTATTTACAACTGCTAAGCTAGTTTAGCTTGTAGTCAGCAGAAGGAGCTAATGTAGCAAAACTTAGCTTGCTAATATGTGAAAATGAAACAAACGTAGACAAGCTCAAATTAATTATAGCTGACACGTGTCACTAGAAATGACAAGAAATTAAAAAAAAATAACAACTTCATGCATAATTAATTTGTAGTTATTGAATTTGTATAATGGGAAATGTTATTGTAATAATACTTTTGCTAATGCAGATGTGCAAATTAATTCAAGAAAGAGTAGAAAGAGTTTGTGTTTTTTTAAAAACACAGCTATTTAAAACATGAAAAAAGTTATGTTCTTACCAACATTCAGAAAGAGTAATAACAGATCTTTACGAATTTTTTAAAATTATAATTGAGTCATTAAATATATGAATAAATACCTAAATTACATCCTTCATACAATCCTCCAGTAGTTACACCCATTAGCTGTGTAAAAGTGAGAGAATCGTATGAATGGTGTTCAATATTTTCTTTTTATGTACATTAACAGTGCTGTTAACACTTTCCAAAACGTGCTAGTTCTACTTTGAAAGCAAAGTTTCTCTGTTTCCTGTCGTTGCGTAGCGCTTGTTCAGTTTTCACTGTGCAAGCTGAGAAAAGGAACCAGTTTATGCGTTTTGTATATTACATTTCTTTATCCCAACTGTTAACTTACATTTGCATTAATAGGAACAGGAAATATCCAAAAACTGACATTTCTTATTAAACTACTGCAGATGCACTACTACTGGATCAGATACTTCAACAACTGAAAAGAAATTATACTTTTTAACACAAACCAGTAACAACCCAGCTCAAATAACAACTCTTTACGCTCTGAAAGTCAAACCTACTAGCTAGGTTAGCATAATCCGATGTTTTCTCATGCTACATCTGGAAAATTCAGATTTCTCCACATGTGATCAAAATATGCAATATATACATTTGGAAAGCAGCATTTAGAAAAATTAGAAGTTAAATTAACCAATCCTTAAGCTGCATTTAAGTTTTGGAATTTATTTTGCTGACATTTGCATTTTTTTATGTTTGACACAAAAAAGGATAAGTAGTAATTTAGCATGGACTTCACAGGCATAGTTCACAAATAGCAAACTAATTCCACATTTTTTAATAGTAGTTTTTCTTTTCTTACTCAGTTTTGTCTATTTTTTTCTCAACCTTTAATGCCTAGTTTATCCTGTTTCACACATGGGTTTTTGAGACTTTTACATCATTTTTCATCACAGTATGTGGCACATCTTAATCAATAACTTACATCTGAAAAACATGTCAGATGTAAATATAACAGAAATTAAAACTTATACATACATACATTAATATTTAATTTAAAACATTTGCTAGAAGGTTCGACAGACCCTCCATTTAGCAAAAAGAATTTTCTGGTAATTTTTTCATAGTTCGGGCTTTAAAAGGTTAAGTCTGATTTAACATCTGGTCACAGGAGGTGGTTCACAAAGGACCGTACACCTACTGTGATTTTGAAGTGGAGAGTTTTCAGAATCTCCCCCCCTCTGGAAAAATACTCCCTCTTTTTTTCCTCACACACAGAATCCTTTGATGCAAACAAAACTTGGATGAAGGTTTGCCCAAAAGGGATATGATGATCTGAATAATCAATAGTAAGCATGCCAAGACAAAAATAATCTCCAGTGTGCCTCCTTTGTATTTCTCCTCTGTTCCTATCTTCCCACTCTCAACCTCACCCATCTCAAAAATCTTTTTCTGGATGTCCTCATTTCATTTCCCCCTTTGTCTTCTTTTCCTGCTCTCATTTCTTTTCTTTATCTTATTTTCCTTTTCTATTATTTTTTACACTACCTCTCAATCCCCTCTGTTTCTCTTGATCTGTCCCTTCCTGTCTCTAGTTGTTACAGGTTGCCTTGCAGAAACCCCAGACGCATATGCCAGGCTGGATTTTACTACAGCCGCCTAGTGTGTCAATGTATCCCCAACTACCTGAGGTCTGAGAGGAATTAAGGAACCAAAGGCAGGAGCAGGAGCAGGACTGCACACCCTCCCATTTATTGGGCTGTTTTGTCTGGAAACAAAAGGTCAGAAAGGTGGGAATGTCGCTAGTCAAAAGGGCAGGAAGTGGACCTACATATTTACATGTGATGACTTACAACAGACTGCAAGTACCACTTGTGTGCAGTGTTGCTTCTCTATCAACAAAAGGAGGATTAGAGCGCTTCCCTGATCAAAAAGACCAAAGCAGCCGCCCACAGAGTGAAAAGCAGTCAAAAGGAGACAAAATGTGGAGAGACATCTGACTCTCTGGGACTGTTGTCTTCTTAACATTGTTTAGAATATGATCCCAGCTGGAAACAACCGATTACACCCAGAGACTAGCTAAAAGTACAACAGTGAACATGGACCAATCAGACTGAGCCAGCATTCATCCCTGCGACATGTTGGAGCAAGAAAGCCAGCCACCAACCTGCAGTAGAGGCACCGCTCACACTTGCGTGAAATGGAAAGTGGAATAAGATAATAACAGAGTAGACGCTGTGCTTTTTGAAAAAATAAAACAAGCTTCAGCCAACTTCAAACTTTGGCATCCCTGAGAGACGAGATACTTGAGGGGCTGAGGGAAATACTTGGGAAGCGACTGAACGGTGCCTGGGGCCTTATATTCCTACTTTAAAAAAAACAAATGCTTTCTTCAAGGTAATTAGACTGATGATAAAACTATATTTTATATGAAAAAAAAGCTCTGGTGCTGTTTCAGTAGAGGTTACATACCAGACCCTGTTTAGTCAAATGATAACTGAAACACTCCCAACTGTTGTTATATTTACCAGTTAATACTTGCCTCTACTGCAGCGCTGCTCTTTGAAGATTTCTCTCATGCATGGTTGAATCCAGTCGTGACTGACGTTAACATTTGGGTACAGTTCTGGGTCTTCTACTAATTTAACTTCACACGCTCCAAATAATGTTATTTGTACATATTTAAATTTTGTCATATTTAAAACAGTGATTTTGAAGATTATGTATTTGTAAGATTCTGTATTTAAGTCACTCATAACTAAATATTGTTGTAGAACAAAGCAATTTACATGTCTTTTTACTTTTTTCTACCCTGCAAAATATTCTTTCTAATAGGTTATTTTGACACATAGAACGCGCTTATAAAAACAACATATATTTATTGCATTGTGGTAATTATTGCAGTTTTGAGCTATATGGATATAGAGAACTTTATCATGCTTTAATATTTAAAAGTAGTTCTGAAGTAGAGATTAAAAGCCCTGTCTGCCTAACATGTCTGTGCTGCAGATGTGCTAATTTAATCATTTTTTGTTTGCTTTTAAATTAAAACAAATTTTTCTAAAGCCAAAGAAATACAGTAGGTATAATATGTATGTTTTTGTACAATGTTCTGCTACATTGCTTTTCATTTTCTGCATCTAAATATACATAAATATAATACATATATACAATAATAATTGATAAAATGAGTTGGAAGATTGTTACTGGTGCCTTTAAAAGCCATAATGCATGAAAAATGCACATTATTTTGCTCACGTTTCTTATGGCAATCCATCTCTCAGTCACACACACACAGACACCTGTGGGTGAAATTTGAGTCTTTATGGTGTCTCTCATTTCTTCTTCTCCCTCCTCTTCAGCCTTCTCACACTCACTATGTCTGGGTTAAAGACAACAAACAGTATTAAGTCACGGAAAACAAAGAGATCGGCTTTCTGTCTGGCCTTCGTGACCGTCAGCCTCTTAAATGGGCTCAGGACTTGTGTGTCTGATTTCTCCATCTGTCTACATCATTATCTGATTGCGGTGATTAACAGTAGTTACTAACATTAAACACAGCAAGCCTCGGCTACATAACCACAGGTATTTGTACAGTTTTCACAATTTTGAAAACTGGACACCATGGACATTACCATCTAGTCCATCTAGATATCTCTGACATGACCAATTCAATTCAATACAGTTCGGTTCAATTGAATTCCATTTATTTAATGGCAAATCACAACATCAGTTGTCTCAAGGCACTTTGTATTATAAGGTAAAGACCCCACAATAATACAAAGAAAACACAAAAACCCTCAATAGTCATATGACCTCCTATGAGGACTGCTTTGGTGACAGTGGGAAGGAAAAACTCCCTTGTAGCAGGAAGGAACCTCTGGCGGAACCAGGCTCAGGGAGGGGCGGCCATCAGCAATGGGTTGGGGGAAGACAGGACAAAGACATGCTGTGGAAGAGAGCCAGAGATTAATAATAACTAATGACTAATTGCAGAGTGGTGTATAAACACGTAGTGAGCGAAAAGAAAAAAGTGAGTGAGGAAGAAACACTTCTTCCTCACTGAATGAGGAAGATTCAGGGTCACCTGATGCAGCTTCTTTATTTTTTTTTGTCCATCTGTTATCAAAGTTTATGAATGCTTTGCCTCTTATGAACTCTTCTCTTCAGAGCTGGGTTGGATGATAACATCCCTACCTCCTTAATGCATTTTTTTCTTTACCATGGAAAGGATCCCGTGATCATCACTGCCATAGTCTTTACTGGTAACATATATACCCTTAATGGTCCCATAATCTCGCAAAAGGATTTTTGATTTTGCATTGAGTCCTTTTGAATCCAAATTCCAATACTGGGAGTCCTCTTGAGATGTTTGACTCCTTAATTGGTGAATTATTAACAAAGAAATAGCTCTTTTCCTCTACTTTAGATGTGACTACCATCAAATTTCCAATTGCCACTTTATTAGGAGCAACTATCCAACTACTTGTTAACACAAATCTCTATCTGGCCAGTCACAACAACTGAAAGCCTTTAGGCATGTCGATGGTCAAGATGCTCGCTGAAAGATGAAAGGTGATTTAAAGGACAATGTGTCATTGTTGTTGGTGCCAGACATGCTCTGTTTCAGAAACTGCTGACCTGCTGGGATTTTCCCACACAACCAACTCTAGAGTTGACAGAGAAAGGTCAGAAAAAAAAAAAATATCCAGTCAGCAGCAGTTCTCTGGACAATGCCTTGTTGATGCCAGAGGTCAGAAAATGGCAAAACTACTTTAAGCTGATAGGATGGCAACAGAAACTCAACCAACCACTTACAAATGCACAAGACGTCAAACCTTGAGGCAGCAGCAGAACTCCTCACTGGGTGCCATTCCTGTGAGCTATGAGACTACCGTTCATACAGGCTCAACAAAACTGGGCATTAACAGACTGGGAGAACATTGCCTGGCCCAAAGAGTGTCTGTTTCTGCTGTGATATTCAGATGGTAGGCTCAGACTCAACAACTTAAAACCATGGATCTATTTTGCCTTGTATCCACATTTCAGGGTGCTGTTGTTGATGTAAGGGTTATGGGTAATATTTTCTTGGTACACTTTGGGACCCTGATTATTGCTGCTGACCATGTCCATTCCTTTATGACCACAGTGTACCCATCTTCTGATGGCTGCTTATAAAAGGATAACACACCATGTTGTCATTATCAAAACAAACTGGTTTCGTGAACATGACATTGAGTTCACTGTATCCCTACAGCTGGTTATCAACAGAGTACCTTTGAGGAGTAGTAGAACAGGTGATTCACATCATGGATGTGTTGTGTAACTCCATCATGTCAATATGGACCAAACCTTTGAGGAATGTTTCCAGCTCCTTGTTGAATATGTGCCATGAAGAATTAGGACAGATCCGAAGGCAGCAGTTCAACCCACTACTAGAAGGTTGTACCTAATAAACATTTAGTAAGTTTAGCTCAACAGCTAAATGCAAACTCAAATTTAGCTTGAAATGTATATCATTCAATTATTGTAGATGAGGGTCATATCACTATAAGTCAATATCTTATTAGGCTGTTCTGACCATGACAATCTGCAATATGATTTATTTCATAGCAATGTTACGTACCATTCTGTAGAAACGCACCTTTGAAACACATGAAAATATTTGAAACTTTAATATTAACATGGGCTTAAAGGCATGCAAAAAGGTTTGATAAAAACAATACTGTAAGTCTATTCAGGGCATAATGTAGTATTTTCTTTACCATCTGTGTCATATTTTTATCCAGAGCAGTAAAGTATTTCATTTCCTAATTTTGGAGTAAGCTGTTCTTTCTTCTAATTTAAAGACAATATGTCCCGCATGGTCTAATATATCTCTGAACAGATACCATCACAAGTCCAGCAGAATCAACGCCATTTGAAATAAGTTTTATTTTTTTTCTTCAAGAACAAAATATAAACCCAGCTCCAACATCCCCTTATATAATTAGCCATTGAAACTCTTCAAATATTTACAAAAGATAGAAAATAAAACATAAATAAATACAACCTGCTGCTGCTTGTGAAAAGACTGGTTTGGCCTCCCAGTAACATTTTAAACTGTTTATTCCTGCCGCTTATGTTTCTCTCTGAAGGAGAAGATTCATCCTAATAAAGAAATCAAAAATGTCTCTATGGTTTAAAAAAAATAATTAAGATTACATGATTAAATAGAAGCCAGAGGGTCAGTTCCTGAACTGTCAGGGAATTAAAATCAAACAAACAATGATAAAGAACCAAATCCAGCAATAAATTAGAGGGATACTGGCAAATTTTGGTGGTTTTAAGTTATTGCTTGATTCAGTTTTCCAGATATGATAGAAAATAAAGCATTTCTTTATATCATACAGTGTTAAAGAACAGGAGCAGCTTTTTATGTTGCAAAAAGAGCAAAGAATATTGAATTCACTGCCAAAAGAAAACCAAAACAAAACTGTTTACTGATTAAGAGATTGGTGAGCACTGACTCCTACTGGTTACTCATGGTAAGGACAAGCAGCTTAGACCTAATCAACCACTTCTTTTTTTTTTTAATAAGAAATAAAATTAGTATTTAAACAAGAAATATTCAATAAAAAACTTCTCAAAGAGGACTTTGATACAGCAATCTTACAACTTTAGAGTTTAGACTCGCTCTAAATTAGCATGTCAAATCAGCATGAACTTGCAAAGGATTCTTTCACTGTATATTCCCACCACTTTAGTCAGGGTGGAACAAATTAACTGAGAAATGTTATGAGAAGAGTGCAAAAAGCAAAGAATATTTTATGGCTTACTGTGAAAAATATGTATCCTTATTACAGCAACAGCCTTGTCAGTTTATTTGTTTTTTCACAGCTTTCAAAAGTCCAGTCTTTAACCCACAATGTTTAGCGTCCAAACCAGGTAAAACAGCTGGAAAACAGCATGGCAATTCCAGAGCAGGCACTTCAGTATCTGTCCTTCTCACAAACTGACTGGGATTCAGTTCAGTAGCTGTTTGCACTGATTGGCTATTAGATCAGGCTGCTCTCGTTCTTTACTCTTTAAAAACACCCCACAGCAGAAATCCAGTAAGCCTTTCAGTTCTTGCTGTGTGTCTCCAGATGCGCGAGTCTTTGCACAGAGTAAGCAAGCCGTTCAGAGTGCACTAATTTGCTGAGGTACGATCCATCCTCGGGCTCCAAGTAGGTCCACAGGTGATGTATCCCAAGCCTCAGTTCTTTTCACTTCAATTAAACACGATGCCTTAAAGTTACAAAAAGGAGGAAAAAAAACGAGAGAGAAAATGATGTTAGAATCATAAAATAATGTTATGCTACAACATCCTATCCTTACAATAACTACATAAAGTAGCATGCAGCTCTTTTTTTCTTTTTTAATGACTCAGTTTAAATCAGCCTTGGGAACAAAAGCCACAAAATATATTTATAAAATCTTTAAAAATCAGCTGCTGGAGAGGATGGGTGTGTCTTGTATCTGACCACAGACTATGCTAAAAGATGTCTAGTTAAGGGACTTCATTAAGCTGATGTGAAGCCTACTGTACAGCAAGTGTCTTCAGCTGTCCCTACTAATGCAAACATTTCAAGTCTTAAATTAAAAAAAATAAAAAATAAAAAATAAAAAAAAATTACAAGAAAAAGACAGCATTTACTTTACAAAGCCTGCAGGGTGTTTTTTTGTTTACTTTTTAAAAGAAAATCTCAGAACTATATCTCCTTACTTTTCAAGATTGGAAATAAATTCACATATTTGAACTTCTCGCATCAATAAAACACAAGAAATATTATTAGAACACTAACAGCACCTCTTTTCAATTATACCATTTAGACAAGAAAATCATTTGTTCTCCTCTTTAAACACTGGTCTGTATGTGTAGCTGACTGCTATGACTGTGCACAGACTGTTTATAAACTTCTGCACTGTAAAGCATGTTTCGCTTTCACCATTTTTTACTGATTTGGAACATTTCCATCAGTAGCCAAGACAGCTTACTCACCCTCGTCATCGGAGTCAAATCCAAAGAGGTCTGAGCACTTTTGCAGCTGGCGATGACTCTGAAGTTCCTCGACACTGTTGAAAGTGGCAAAACAGTTGGCACATCGTTGTCTCTGCACGGCTGATGTCAAACAGGCCTGCTCTAAATCGTTGCTCATCTGAGACGCCGGGACAGACAACGCATCCTTCCTTCGTTTTGGCATGGTGATGTACTTCTCATCCAGGTATGCTGTAGGTGGCAGACGCATGTACGGCTTCTTGCTGTACTCTGCAAGGGTGTCCTTGCACACCGAGGATTTCGTGTCTTCAGCGTCGCCTGACATCTGTCCATTTGTTATCACAGAGTATCCAGGTCCAGTATTTGTAGCCTGTGCTGTTTCTGCAGAAGGTTTCTCTCCATCACCCACTGGGCTCCCTTCAGTCATTGCTTTGGCCTCAGCAAGCGGTCGTACTTCAGATTTAGACTTTGCAGGCTTCTTAGATGCTGACTGAGCCGCATTATCTTTGCGATGTTTCTTCACAGTCTTTGCGTCATCTTTCTGAATACGCTTTCGCTTCTTATCTGCTTTGCTGGGGTCTAGGGCTTTCTTTTTCTGGGATTTTTCCTTATTTGTTACCTTTGGCATGCTTCCTTCAGGCGCAGCAGGCAGACAAGTCTTTTCATTTAGGATGTCAGAAGTAGCAGCAGGTTTGGAGGAAACTGAGCCGTCTAATGATGCACCTGAGTCTTCCTCCTTTCCTTTTCCCTTCTCGTCAACAGGAGCAGATTCTGCCGAGTCGCCCTTTTGACATTTTGACTTTGCCGTCTTTTTCTCTTTAGACATTTTGCTGCGATCTGCCTTGACAGACTTTTTGTCCCCCCTTTTGTTAATATTTTTGTGCTTCTTATTTACTTTGCCTGAGTGTGAAGAAGCAGTTCGAGTAGTTTTCCCTTCTTTTGTTGCTAGTAATTTCTTTGACCTTTTCTCCCTTTTTAGTTTCTGCACTTTCTGCGGTGTGGGTTGAACATCTGAGCCGTTAACGGGCACAGAGTCACAGGAGCCATTGTGTGTCGCATCTGTGTTTTTCACCTTCACCTTCCCCTCATCAGCACAACTTTCTGCTGCTCTTGCCTCAACGTGTGGGACATCCGATTTAGACTTAACAGTTTGTGTTAAGGCTGGTTCTCTAGTCTGGGAATCCCTCCTGACAGTCTCCTTGTCGACTTCATCATTTACTATCTTGTGCTTCTTTTCCTTGTTCGAGTCTGAGGAAGCAGTCCTTGTTTTTTTGTCTTCTTTTTTAACAAGTGATTTCTTTGACTTTCCCTCTGTTTTTAACTTCTGTGCCTTCTCAGTGGTGGGAGGTACGTTTAAGCAGGGAGCTGGGACAGAAAGCTCTGAGTCAACAGAAACCTTTTCAGTCAAGTCTTTGTTTTCCACCTTTACTTTTACTTCATCATCAGCAAAACCTTTAACTGCGGCTCCTTTGGCCTCGACTTGTGGGACAGCAGATTTGGATGTGGCATGGCTTTTTAAGGCTGATTCGATGACAGTTTTTAGGTTTTTCTTGAAAGTCTCATTGTTGTTACTGTTTGCAATCTTCTTTGCCTTCTTGAGATCTGAAGGTGCAGAATGATTTTTAATTTTAACCCATCTTCTTAGTGACCTGTATTTTTTAATTCCAGAGTTGGTGATGCCTGATGGTTTTGAACTGTTAAATGATGAAGACTTTAGTTGGACTTGATTTCTTCTGATGTCCTTGCTCACCGATTTCTTTGATTTGCTGGTTGACATGGCTCTACGTTCGCCTCCATCTTGGACCTGCTGACTTTTCTCTTTATTTAGCTTGTTACTCTCCATTGCACTGACAGCTTTCTCTCGAAGCTGGGCAGGGCTCTTCTGAGCCTTGGCCAGAGCAGTTTTTTCTTTCACCATTTCACCCTTTTGACCACCACTAATCTTTTCATCATCCATTGCATTATTTAACTTGGGTGGTCGACCTCTTCTTTTAGGACCTTTTGTGTTTACTTTGATTTGTTTTTTCTTCTTCAGGTTATGCCTGACTTTGCTGCTGTGTTTTAACAATGATGACGAGATAACTTTGTGAATTTTGGGAGCCATCAGGGTTGTACTTGTTACTTGCCCTTTTCTCAAATTATGCCTTAATCTATTACTTGAATCACTAGGCTGTGCAGAGGTGTCCTTGTTGGAAAGACTCTTTAATACATTTGAATTCTTGCTCTCGTTTTTCTTTTTCAACTTCTGTTTTATCAAAGACGATCTGCTGATGGAGAGAGGAGCAGCTTTATCTTGTTTTCTTATCGACAACTCTTGACTTGCCTGTTCTCGTAACTTTAGAGCAGTCTTCACACTCTCTGTCTTCTTTGCAGCGGTGAGAGTATCTGGCGAACTCTGCTGCCGCCTTCCAGCTGATGCATCATTACGTTTGTTGCCTGTTTGTGCATTTGTGTTTTTGTCTGAATTAGTAGATTTTGAAGTATAGTGTTCCCTTTCATGAAGGTTCAATGCCCAAAGACAAATAAATAAATGAGAGCATCCAGGGAGGCAGCACACTGCCTGCAGTGGACTGTGCTTCCTGGCATGGCGTCTCATTTCCATTCCGCTTTTGAACCTGGCAGTACAACCCTGATGAAGGCAAGGATGCCTTGGACTCCATCTGTGTCTTTCAACATGGTGTTGAAAATGTTCGAAACTCCATAAAACCCTCATGCAAATACTACATTTATTGTTTCCGACACGGAACGCCAGTTCTAAAGGTTTCAGCTCACCGTAGTGATCATCGAGTGCATGGTAGAGAAGTGCAACACGGTTCTTTGAAATGTCAGTAAAAAAAGAGCATCCATCTGCGGGACAGCTAATTTTCTCTTGTGGCTCTGTATTTTTTTCTGTAACAACTTTCCAAATTTGTTTTGTAGCTTTCACCTTCAATTTATCTTCTGTGGAACAGGCCAACTCTTTGTCAGCTGCAGAAGAGCCTACATCTGCATCTTGTTCAAGTACCTGCTTAGCTTCCACATCCTTTTTCGGTCTGTTAAATTCCTTCTTTTTGTCGATATGCCCATTTACTTTGTGAACAGGACTTAAGGTATTAAGGTGCTTAGACGTGTTATGTTCCTCTTGTGAAGATGGACCATCCGCAGGCTTGTCATTGGATCTTAATTTTCTGCTTTCAGGTGGTGGGCTTACTGATTTAGGACAGGCAGTTGATTTCCTTGGTCTCCCCTTACTCTGACTCCCAGAAGATGTGTTTGCCATCTTAGCTTTGGTTTTAGGTGTTGAGACATCTTTGGTGTCAGGCACCCCATTTTCTTGGGCTTTAATCCTCTTTAGCTTCTCAATATGATCAGACAGGTGCATCATGGCCAGGAGGTCATCTGTGAACACTTTCCCACAGAACATGCACTCATCTTTACGATAATGGAACATTGCATGTGCCACAACACGAGTTCCCTTGAAATCCTTTTTGCAGAAGGTACAACAGTACTCTAACTTGGATTCCTCTGATTCTTGTGGCGTTTCCATAAGGTCGCTGTTCTCCCATGTATCTAAACTGCCATCCTGAGTTTGCACTGTCCCATCAATTTCCAAGGCCTCCTGTTCTTGTAAAGAGCAGCTGGAGGTAGTCCGTATATTTTGAGGATTTTTAGGTTTACTTCCAACTCTAGAGTCTTTGGAGGCACTATTGGTTGGAGTTTGCTCTTTGTCATTCTCCAGGTCTTGATTAAGGTGCCCAGGGGGAAGATCAGTCACCATCTCTGTTACTAGCGTTAGCGAAGATATGTCACTTATACTGTCATGGTCTGTACATGAAGCCTCAGTTTTGGTTAACTTCCTTAGAGCGGCTTCATTTCTTCCCCGACTTGAGTCACTTTTACAAGGCACATGTCCTCTTGAGTCTATAGGTGAAACCGTTGTGAGATCTATTGCAGAAACATCGCTTTTGCCTTCTTCACTTTCGGTCTGGAAAGAGTTAAGTTCTTGTTCTCCATCTTGACACTGTGACTGTGCACGATCAGCAGTCCTAGACTTGAAAGCAATCCCTTTATTGGAAACTGGGTGGACTTTGTCAGTAACTTTCTTTCTCCCTGATGTTAAAGTCTGAGAAACTTCAGCTTTTGAGAAATCTTTTGCTGTTGGAGCTTTGCCTAAAACTGTGGATTTTGAGGCAATAGTAACTTTCATTTCAACAGTGGGCTCTTCACAGGCCTCTTCTGCTGAAGCAATGGTGGAAACTTCAGGGATTTCATCTAAACTTGGAATTTCTGTTGCTGCTGAAGACGCTGTGGTATCTCCCATTTCAGAAGCTGACTTCTCAGAGAGCTCTCTTACTGAAGATATCTTTCCTGAGAAAGAAGTCTGGATTTCTCCAAGTGAGGATCCTCTATGTTTAACTGCTGCTGCTGTTGGAGAGCCAATTCCATCCTTCATCTCAGTGGCAGGTTCTCCAAAAAGCGGATCTTTTGGAGGGCTACCGTGCACAGATGACCGTGTGATTGTGGATACTGAGCTGTGAATATTTAGCCCATTACCTTTTCCTTTTTGCCGCCTTGCATAACAATGTAACTGCTGGACAAATATAGATGGATCCCGTGCTCTGAGAATCACCTTGTTACGATGCACAGTCTTGACCGGTTGTGATGTTGCAGGAAGCTTCAAAGTAGGTTTGTAAAGAAGCACTTGTGGGAACCCTCTCCTTCGGTTGCAAACATCGTCATTAAACGTACCCACAAGTTCATTGTCTGGTAGGGAAAGTTCCAAAATTACTTGTGGAGGAGAATCTGGTTTAGGACAGTCCAAAGAAAACCCTTTCTGGTATTTAATGTCTTCACTTTCATTTAACTGAGGGTTCACTGAAGATTTGTGTTTGGCATGGTTCCTGATATGACCCGTTTCTGATCTGAGAGATGATCGATGGTGCTTGTCATGTTTTAACCCATGTCTTTTGACCTTCAGGGGAACGTTCTCTTCAAGAGTTCCCGAGTCTTCTAGGAGCCACTTTGGTTTTCTAATTCTCCGTTTTGGGAGATTCTTTTCAGACAACCGTGTAATGCGTCTATGTTGTTCGTATGCTTGGCCCACACTGTCCCGTATTCTGTCTAGCTGCCAAAATGAGCGCCTCAAAGGTTCAGCAGATCTTTCCTTCAAAGGTCTTGACCCCTGGTTGCCCTTCTTCTTTGCACTGTGATCAACATTTACTGGTGTTTTTCCTGTGCCCATCCTTAGTCTTTTCGATGCAGCATTTGTATCCTCTTTATGACGCCGTTTTTTAGCTTCTGCCTGAAGTACACTTTTACTTCCTTTCTGACATGCCAACACACTTGATCGGAAAGCAGAGTCTTTGGTGCAGTAGTTTGAAATCCATTTGTCCTCCATGATTTCTTCAAGAGCAGCACTAACCCCTTTCTCATTCATCAGCTTCAAACAGTTGGTCCTCAAAGCAATGAGGTTCCAAAACTCTGGATCAAAATACAGATCCTTCTTCAAGACCTGAGAAAAGAACAAAAGTATAAAGTCTTTAAGCACCATTCCTACATACGTGGAGAATTTTCTGATTACCACATCTGACATTGTGATTTAGAACTTTGTAGACTGTATTTTAACCACTTAGCTATTTGGAAGCAATTCAACTACTGGACCAAGACAAGGATTTCTTCTTATAGCTAGCTCTTATGACAATAAACAGAAATCCATACAGTAGGAAGACGAGACAGAATAGTGTGAGTTTATAAGATATAGCAATATCATATTGTTTTTCCACAAGTGAAATGTCTATACTACTAAGACTTTACTTTTCTTAAGATTAAACTTCAGTCTGTTAATATATAAACAAAAAAAGATGCCCAACCTGCAGCGTTTCAAAGCGAACATTATTTCCAATAGAGCTGCACTCTGCGTGGTACTCTTGATCAGGATGCATGTAAAGAAGGTAGACCATCTTGTAGGACTCAACAGTGCGCTCCAAGAAGAAGATGAGAAGAGCACACGCTCGGCATACCTCCAGATCATTGTGTAGCAGGCCGGCGATGGTTTTGTAGATTAGTGATTTCGTGAGGGTATCACAGGGAAGACAAGACTTCAGTGCATTAGCACAGAGCTCCACACAAAACTGGATACCATCTTCTCCGACCTAATGAGATATAACAAAGGAGTTAAATATTCATCTCCATGAATATATATATAACATTATTATAGTTAACATGTTATTATATGGTCTAACTTCTTGCAGTATGGATCTGATGAATGGGAAGATCGAGTTGACATTAGTGGCAGACAGCATCAGCTGGCGAGTCTCCTCTAGAAGAACTTGCTTGGATGTGTTCAAGCGAGTATGAAGTTTAGTCCACAAGAACACAAGATCGCTGCAAAGGGAGGGGAGAAAGAAGTAAAATCTGTTCTTGATACTTAGCTGAAGGGATGCAAACACTGCATTAAAAATAACTCGCCTGCTGTAATATTTGTAGAACAGCCCTCACTTAGTATTTATAAACAGATAACTTGTTAAAATTTATTCTGTTTACTTACCACAGATAGTACATATCTCCCCTCCAGAGCTGCTGGGACAGAAAGGCTGTGCTGAGAGCTAACAGTAACTCATCCTTTTCTTCAAACTCCAAGTTACAGATGATGTGCACCGCATTTTTACCATTAAGATCCGCAACCTAAAAAACATTGGAAAAGGATTTCTAGTTCAAGCAAGTCTTAGTAAAGACGTATATAATACAAGCATGTCCACAGAGCAAGTTTACACGGAAGGGCAAAGTCTTTTATTACTGCACTCTACCCACCTCTTTATGTAGACAGTCATGCTGTGAAGTTTTGTAAAGCCATGTGAGGTAGACCTGGAGGAAGAACAAGTGTTGTCCTGTGCTGGGATGCCGAGCACAACACTTAGCCAGGGCCATAGCCTCAGCGATACGCTCACAGGATAAAAGGTAGCGCACGCGAAGCTCAAAGAACACTGGCAGCTCAGAGCTGATGCATCCATCCACTGAAGGAAAGCCAAGTCAGAACAGAGAGAGTTTAATTTTGTACGAGAACAACCAGTGATAACACAGTTTTATGTTAGATAACCTGCAGACAGCATTAAGAATTTACAATGGAATCTGGAGGAGCAGAAGCCTAATTTTCCTCCATTCAGCAAATGAAATAGTTGATTTCTCACAGAATATGAGAAATTATTGTTAATTTTTTTTTTTAAAACTCTGGTATTATAAATGTTTCTTTTAATTTCTAAAAGACAGCTGATTAAAATTTAAAGGTAGCTGGTGTGTTACAGTTACTCCAGTATTAGCATTTCTACCCATAATAATTACATCACTGACCGTCATTCTGAGGTAAACTGGACTCGCTGAGGATTGCCTGTACGGTCGGGTTGGCCCAAGGCCCGCCGCCCTGAACCAAACGCTCCACCTGAAGTAAGTGAACATTCTGATGCTTTGCAAGAGCCAAATAACATTCCTGGACGAGAATAAAGAAAAAACACAAAAGTGTCTTAATTGTGCTATCGTGTCACAGAGTACATAAAAGATGGGACCACAAAGTAACTTCTAGGTACAGCAGCAAAGGTCTAGCCCAAATGATAGAGTGCCCTGACAATTACATATGCAGTGAAATGAGTGATAATGAACATAATCAGATTTGACAAACATGCATTCACTGTTCTATTGGGAAGATAATAAGCTCTTTATTCTCACCTGGAATGTATCAGTAAAGTGTTTCAGTGGCTCCTGATAGAAGTCGTTCTGGTCAAAGAAAAGCAGCAACTCATAAACACTCCTGTGGAGAGATCAAAGGAATAAATGCTCATTTCCAAGCTACTTTAAAACTTAAATCTGGATATTCTGAGTAAACTAGCTATCTGTGTGGCTCTAAGGAACTCTGTTATTGAGGGACGTGATGAAATATAAAGGGTTGATGGATATATTTAGGTCTGTGACTGGCAGCATGTCAATGCTTTCTTTGGCTTGCGAATTTGCTTATGAGCAAAAATAAGCAATGAAAACAATTTATCTTCACTTCCATAAAAGCTGCCACCAAACACCCACAAGTAAGATGCTGACATCTACACTGAAACTAAGGAACTACAAAGGATTTTCTGTATTTTAATTTCATATGTATGTGGCTAATTTTTAATTAGTTTTTTTATCAATAGTATGTAACGTGTCACGTTATGTGTGTGCATTTTCAAGAACCTATTACACAAGGCAAGCTTCTGAAAAGACGAACAACTCAAAGGAGGAATTGAGACTATCATGCAAACATTAAAGCATTTTCAGCAATTTAAGATGGATGTCTGGCGGTATTTTTTAACTGTCAACTGGATGAGTAATAAGTAGTGGTGCAACGGATCAAAAATCTCACGGTTCGGATCGGATCACGGTTTTAAGTCACGGATCGGATTAATTTTCGGATCAGCGAAAAAAGAAAAAAAATTAACATTTACTTATTTACTTATTGAAGTATTTTTTGCCTGTTAAAAACAATCAACTCAAGACTCATTCCACGCAATTATATAAAAACAAATTATGGTACAATATAGGGTAGTATAGGGCTTTGTATCTACCACTCAATTCAATTCAATTCAATTTTATTTATAAAGCGTCAAATCACAACAACAGTCGCTTCAAGGTGCTTTATATTGTAAGGTAGACCCTACAATAATACATACTGCTCATTATATCGCACTCGCTGTGATATAATGAGCGGTCACGGTCACGTAGCTTTCCGTGTCCTTGGAGGTCTACCCATTTGTAGTTAGGGCAACAGAAGATGCCTGGGACAGCTCAGCCATAACTTTAAACTTTTCCTGCTCATACATGCTTGGAACAATCTAGCCACTAAAGTGGACGCGCAATGGGATATCACAGCGGGGCTCAAGCACGTTCATCATAGTTTAAACCCCTTGTTTTGCACAACGGAATACGGCCTCCCGTCTGCAGGTAAACACCCCAGTAGCTTTTGTAATAGCTTTAGCCCGGTCAGATTGGGCAGCAAAGGGCTGCTTAAATACCGCAAACTCCTCTGCTCCTCCACTTGGACCACTAGCGCTGGCCATAACTATCGCTTGACAGACCCACCACGCGCACCATACACATACTTTTTTTTTCTTCTTTTTCGAATCTTCGGATCACGTGCGTCCCGAACCGTGGAGTGGGATCGGTTCGGATTACGAATCAACCGTGATCCGTTGCACCACTAGTAATAAGCCTATATTCTCACAATGCTTTGGTACTGGAAGGGTGATACAAGCTTCCCAACAAGTGTTAGACTAGTTGGGAATAAGTGTGAAAAAAAAATGTGTGAGAAGCCGAAAGAGAAATCCTCTTTGTGAGAGCTTTTTAGTCGTGTCAACCACCAGTTACAGATACCTCAAAAACTACAAACGTACAGAAAACGCCAAACTGCTGACCCTTTGCTGTTAGCTTCCTCCATGTCACATTTGCTCTCAAGCTAGCCGCTGGTGCACTGCTGCTGATGTGTGATGTAGTAAAACACTGAACAGTTAACTGAAAAGATCAGCCTGTTGTCACCAATCTAGCTTTTGGAACATATCTGGCTGAGTTATCAAATTGGTACATCCCTAGTGTCAATATATTTAATTTTGACTTTGCTGAGCATAGAGATGTCACCAGAGCAGATACCTTTCAATACCAAATGTTGAAAACTCAGCGGTAACTGTATTTATGTACTGTAAGTACCACAGGCAGTATAGATATCACGTAGGGTTGTCAGATTGTAGTCATCAGTTATTTACAACACTATTTTTACCAACAGTGCCATCTTTGCCTCTTCCAAATGACAACTTCACACAGGATTGCTGCAGACTTCAGGGCTGTGCCATATCACATCATCCATAATAACACCTAGGAATACCATATTGTGATATAATTGTTATAGCAATATCATGAATTTATCTTCTCCATTATGCATAACAACAACACTGGCCCAGGCACGTTTGAGAGCAAGAGCTGCGCGTCAATCTCCGATCATAATTCCCTACCTGAAAACTGAGTTACTTCGACAACCTCCAACAAAGCACAAGTTCGCAAAATATGCAAGAAAACTGTTTCTGTGAAAACAACAAATGTATTTTGCCACTTGAAGCAAAAATCAATAGACACACTATCGACTACAATCAGACTACAAAGGAGAAGATACTACCAGAAGGTATGACCCAATGTAAACAGCTGACTCCAGAGCATCACTTGAGCACATGCTCGTTGCACAACATATGACAGGAAGAGCAAACAGAAAATGGAAGTTACTGATGCCGTTACATGGTGGAAAAGCAGGGCTCTAAGCAGCTGAGTGTAAGTGTTAAGGAGTTATTTTTATGCTTTTACTTAAAAACACTACCCAGGCTACGCTGATGATTACATTTGACTTATGCTGTGTCTCTACTACTGCACTGCAATACTGCTGCTGTCACCAAGTGGCAATAGAGTCACACTTCAAATTGGGCAGTGTGTCAACAATGGCAAGCTCATTGGAAGAGAAGGATGGAAATTGCCCTTTATTTACTTACACTTAAAAATGCCACCGCCTGCCAGCTGAGAGTAGCAATAAAACATTTTTTATATATCAGCTTTTTTTTCTATATTTCAAGAAATATTATAAATATTCTAATAATTTTCTTGAAATACTAGGGCTGTGTGATATGACCAAAATCTCATATCCCGATATAAGACATTTATCCTCCCAACAACGATATAAATCACAAAAATTTACATTTTCTGTAAATTCTGTAAATCTCGGGAAACTCTACTTGCGTGAAGTGTTTTCAGCTGGGCGTTGTATACCTGGAGTCGAGTGTTTTAACCAACATAAGTTGTAACGGTCGCCATTTTCTTTGTGAGTATTTATTACACAGCGTGCTGTAGGGAAAAGCCTGTTTTAACGTTTGAGTCTAAGGTTTATTTTGAGCACCTGACGGCTCTTTTTTTGCTTCTCATCCATAAATACTCTGCATACTCTTTCACGTGATTCTTGCGTAGGTGGTAGAAGAGGTTGGTCATGTTTGAGTCTGAGGTGGGGACCGGTTTCCTGCATAATTTGCATAGTACAGTTTTCTGGTCCGTGTCACACTTTTCATAAACAAACCATCTCCATGCTACAGAGGTAGCCCCTCGTTTAGAAATAAGGTCCTCGATTTGTTTTGACTGGTCCTTCTGTTTGTCATTATTTCGGTTTATTTTGAAAAATCTCAACAGGACCTTCAACTTTATTGTGAAAGGTTTATGTGGAAAATAAACAAGCAGACGGCGAAGCCACACGCTGGGTTTACCGTCGTCGTTACCAATGACAACGCGTAAAAACAGTAATTTATCCGTCCATAGTGTGGTTATTTTAAATATAAGAGAAAGAGAGAACTTTAAGAAATTAATAGAGCCACTACAGTGACCATCAAAACCATGAAAAAATATTGCTGTAAACAGTTTATTTTGCGACACCATGAAGCAAACGATAGCATAATATGAAACGATAGACGTTTTCATATCGTCATCCGATATATATCATTATATCAAAGAGCCCTATGAAATACCATGATAAAATTTGAGGCTCTGTTTCACACCCTTACTACACAGGCAGGCAAACAGCCTCTTCCCTCACTAGCAGCTGAACACTTGAAACAGCAAACTGACACCCTATTCTTAATAGGAACTTTGTGAGGTCAGTAAGGCTCCTATTTCAACAATACTGAAGTATTAAACAGTTTTCCTAAATGTTAATTTGGTCTGTGCACACATTAACCTTTGCTTTTTAACTATTAGCAATTACCCATATTATTTGTCTGCCAAGCTATCATTAAGGAACTGGCTTATGGCTAATAATAAAACTGTAATATTAATGTTATCAGCACTTCCCATCTGTAACATTAACAGTGGTTGTTTAACGAGATAACAATTATTTGTGTCTAAAAATGTTATTCTTAAAGTAGAAGCTGAGAAAATTCTACAGCAGCCAGACAGAAATGGCAGCAGTCCACCTTCAATATTTGATCACTAAGAGAATAGGAAATGAGCAGGGCTCCAGCTACATTTGCACAAACCAGTGCTCTTCTGACCATTATTTAAAAACAACTATGCCTCTTAATTTTGTCCCTTTTCATTCATCTGAAAATGGCACTGAGTTAATTTATTAGCTATTTAAGCAGGAGAGGAAAATACAATCAGAAGGACTGACTACTCCAAAACTAAAAAGAATTAATTAAAAAACTACAGTGGCTATTGCAAAAAGTTGGCACTCTGGATGAGGCTAATAATTATTGTGTATTTTAGAGCCATTTCAAACCTTTGAGTATGAAAGGAAGTGATTAGATCATATTTTTAATGACTCATGATCATGTGTGACACTTCGCACTGTGTGAAACACTGCCCACACACAATGTGAAATTAGTCTGTCAAGTGCAGCAAACACTGCACCAGCAGACCACACGCCTGTGCAAAATGTGGTCACACACTGCTCAGGTCAAGTGCTTATTATGTCAGTTTAAGCCAATACAGCCGAGATCCAACGACAAATTTCTAGATAAAGTGTTGCAGTGCTGCATTAGCTTTAGCTGCTGTTAGCTATCTTACTTTCCATTTTGGTTGTACTGATAAGACCAAAATCACATGTCCTGATATAAGTGATTTCTTATCCCCATAACAGTGTATATCACAACATAGTGTATTTTCCGTAAATTAAGTCACTGGTTTATTTAATCACCAAATTGAAATTACTATTTCTTTTCTTTCTTTCTTTTTTACATTTAAATTAAATAATCAAAAATGTAATAAACTACGAGGCGCTATCCCTTAGTGACACAAACTAAATGACACCACGCAGGCATGCAAAAGCTTCCTCCTGAGGCCCCCGGCTATCATTACTGATCTTGTATGGTCGTCAGGAAACTAGCCTGTCTCCGAACATCGACCGAAGAGTGTGCAGTCTCAAATGCCGTGCTCCATCAAACTCATACAGGGATGTGCTGTTCGGCTCATCCACATATCTGTTGGTGCAACATGGTATGCTACGTTGCAAATTTCCTCCAATACTTTGGTCTGACGCGTAGGGCTGTTCGATATAACGATATATATCGGATGACAATATAAAAACGTCTATCATTTCATTTTACGCTATCGTTTGTTTCGTGGTGTCGCAAAATAAACTGTTTACGGCAATATTTTTTCATCATTTTGATGGTCACTGTAGTGGCTATATTAATTTCCTGAAGTTCTCTCTTTCTCTTATATTTAATATAACCACACTACAGACGGACAAGCGCTTGTTTTTATGCGTTGTCGTTGGCAACAACGACGGTAAAACCACCTCGTGTCCGCTTGTTTATTTTCCACATAAACCTTTCACAATAAAGCTCAAGATCCTGTTGAGACTTTTCAAAATAAACTGAATCACGTGAAAGATGCAGAGTATTTACGGATGAGAAGCAAAAAAGAGTCAGGTGCTAAAAAATAAACCTTAGACTCAAACGTTAGAACAGGCTTTTCCCCGCAGCACGCTGTGTAATAAATACTCACAAAGAAAATGGCGGCCGTTACAACCTATGTCTAAAAATGTATCGTTTCATGCATCAGTTAAAACACTCGACTCCAGGTGCCGACGCCCAGCTGGAAACACTTCACATAAGTCGAGCTGCCCGACATTCACAGAATTTACAGAAAATGTTACATTTTTGTGATTTATATCGTTATCGGATGATAGATGTCTTAATATCGGGATATGAGATTTTGGTCATATCGCACAGCCCCACTGACGCGTAATATAAACGAGGCAACTCTACTTGTGTGAAGTGTTTTCGGCTGGGCGTCATGTCCCTGGAGTCGAGTGCTCTGACCAATGTATGAAACCATATATTTGGCCACTATTATATTCATGAGTCTTTATTATATGGCGTACTGCAGAGAAAAGCCTGTTCTAGAGTTTGAGTCTGAGGTTTATTTTCTCCATACTCTTTCACATGATTGTTGCGTAGGTGGTAGAAGGGGATTGTTTCTGTGGTAGGGACGGGTTTTCTGCTCCGTGTCAGACTTTTCATAACCGCACCATGCTACAGAGGTAGCCCCTCTTTTAGGAATGAGCTCCGGCATTTGTTTTTGCTCGTCTTTCTGTGATGCCACTGTGACTATTGCAAACTGTCATCTGAGGTGATGAAAAAAATATTGCAGGAAACACTGTGCACGAAATAATCAATAGACGTTTTAATATTGTCATCCAATACAGTTCGTCAGATCGTACAACCTCATTTGTCACAGAGAGAGAGAGTCATCTCTAGCGATGCTGAATGACTGCATAATGTCTCAGGAACAACAGTTAACTGGTGGTGCACATAAATAACTAGTTTAGCCAATTACCACTTCCGATGCTGACTGCCAAAGGCTGGAATATTTTATCTGACTGACTAGCCCGCACGTCCCTAATTTGATCACCTCCACAGCTGACACTATGTCTACAACCTTGCATTTCACTGCTCTTTGGAAGTCACAGAAATCACTCAACTGGTTTAGCCTCTGCAAACAGATTTAAAAGCAGCTGTGTCATTAATAAACAATTCAACTTTGCTGTCCAACTATGTGTGTCTGGCTTTGTTTCCCAAACATCCCTCTACTCTGGATAGTTTTGCTTGTAATATAGACAAAGGTGCTGCTTTCACCTGACTTATACTGTAAGTACAACAGCACTTATAAATAATCCAGACTACTTATAACATAAGAAAACTTCAGCCTGGAAACAACCAAAAATCACAGCAAATCTGTGGCAGCTATTTAGATCAGCAAAGACTGAAAGCAACCTTTTTAGGGAGGACTGTGTACTTACAAAGCCAGGCTACTGAGTGTGCGGAGCACGTGATCACAGTTTGACGTGAAGAAGGATGAGGCTCGAGCAAAATAGCAGAGAGCAATCTCAAGGATCCTGAGCTGAGGCAGGGGCACCTGCCAGCGAGAGGCGTACTCCTCCACCAGCTGCAAAGACAAAAACAAACACATCTAAAACAAAAGCACAATACAAAGTGCAATTGCACAGCATCTCTATGGATGTGGCATTTTTAAAGGTTTGAGTACAAACACAACAACACTGCTGATGCTTCTAATTGCACTCGATTACAAGGATCTGTTTATATAATGTTATACTTTAGATCTGTGTGTTTTGGACAGCTACCCTAGATTATTTTTACTTGAACATGTACTACAGGCCCATCATGAAACAATATCTGTTTACAGTTGACCTATGACATCCTAATGTCCTTATGTTGCCCTCTAATGGTGGAGATCCAGCTCATCTCCAGTGGAACGCAGTGAAGTGTTAACCCTCAGCCAGTGTTTAGTTTAGGCCCTCATCCAACTGCAACAATTAGTTTCCTACTAAGCTAAATCTAACCATGTTAGCAAAGCATGACAGCCCGAGTCTGGCACCGAATTTATGAACAACAAACTCAATACCATGTGTGATATTATTTTAAAATATCTGGTGTAATAATTACTTCTCATTTTGTTATACTCCCAAGCACTAGCACCCTAACTTCAGTTCCAAAGAAATCAAGTCAAATTTCAAATGTTGATGCGTCACGCGTTTAATGCTTACTTTTAAAGTTTGGATGGCTTACAGCTGGGATTTGTCAACAGGAAGTAGTACACCTGGCTATTTCTAGTGTCACTAATTGGGCAAACCTGAATTCATCTCTCTGTTGTTAACAGTACAGGGTTATTAGTTACTGCCATTCCAATGCGCTTTTGCATGAGATGCAACCACTGTGAGACCATTTAGTGATGGCAGGAATTGTTTTCCCACTGCTGTGACATATCGAAAAGTGGGCTGTAAAACAAACGCCCAACTGCAGAGGATACCAAATATTAACCCAATTTCAGCGTAATCGCTGCCAAAACGTACTGTAATCGTGCAAAATCCTGACCAGCGGGTAGTTTGATAAACATTCAGCGTACCATCTATGCTAACTTGCAAGCAAATTCTGGGCTAGCTGGCTCAAGCGATTAGCCAAGTCAGCCTGAAAACTGGTGCATTAATCATGCACTGTCACTAAATGACTGCTTAAGTGGCTCCCAAGTTTTGCTAAAATCGTGTGTATGTGAGCTCGGATTACTTGACACGCTGTTTGTCACGCCAATATGCTTGTTTTTAAAGGGACTACTGCTAGTTAGCTAAATGATAACGGGCTTAGCCGCTAATGCTAGCTGTGTGTAACTAGTAGTTCTGGGGGAGGGGAGTCGGCTAACATATATGCTTATCTTTGACAACAAGCATGCCGCCAACTTCAGCTACGGCTCCATACCTTGCAAAAGTCAAAGCAGAACGGTTCGCTGTCGCCTCGGAGTTCATCGCTTGAGTAGCGGCTAAACAAAGTCTGCAATTGTTTTTCTAGACCCTCTAACTCGTACACACTGCTCTCCTCCGCCATACTGCCTGTCTAGCCTCGCTCGTAGCAGCCAGCACACAACACATACATCGCCACGGTCAACGACTTGCATTGACAGCGCTGATTGGATACCGGGAGCGTGAAGTGACGCGCTCATTTACTAGACCGACACGCGCCGATGGGAGGGCGGGATGCCTATGATAACTCATAGACGCCCAGTTAGACTAGCCTCCCGGTAATTACGGTGTTACCAGAACACCATTACATGCGCCACAAACCACATGGCGAACACAAACACGGCGCGTTAATGACTTAATATTTGCGTTCACGTCCCATTTATAAGCTTGGAAAAAATCATTGCGCATTTGAACTGGTCTAACTTAAGTTTTGCTCATATACAAATCTTTACACGTCATAAGACAAGATAGCATTTATTAGTCCCATTACTACTATACAACAATAGAAAACAATGTAAAATATACAAGGTAAAAGAATTATAATTTCAATATACAATGATAAAATTTGACATTTTTAAAAGATTAGTCAGGGGCGTGTTTAGAAGGGGGGCGTGAGGTGGCACAATTTTTCCAGACACTCCAGTTTTTTCAGATGCAATTATTGCACTTTATACTCCACACTATTTATTTCGAAGCCTTGGTTTTGCACATTAATTGCATTATTATAGATCACCCTGCTCAGCATTGTGTAAATATTTAAAGTCAACAATGGCTGCAACATTAAAGAGATATATATACACACACGTCAATAAATTAATAATTAGAATCTAGTAATGTTATGCATATGATTCTGAAAAGTGTCATTTCACATGAGAACCTTTACTTTAGGTACTTTAAAATATTCAAATATACTATGTGTTCCATTAAGCTACTTACATAGGATTATAACTTTTACTTAAGTAAAATCCTTTTTTCCACTTTGCAAAACAACCATGGCAAGATTATTTTTAAATTCTTATGTAGCTCCACTTTTCACATAACAAATCTCCAATAGGACACAGAGCTGCACATGAGCTTGAAAACTGATTTCTTTTTTTAAAAGTCCTGGAAACATCCCTGCGACTAATAACCACAAAATAGCATGTTTAACAGTGCAAAGGCTGTTACTAGGAGTGTTGAGCATTGCACAGTCTAGTGGAAAACAATCGAATATTGTAATTTATCAGTCCCCACTGTGTGTATGTGGGATATTCACATGTGTATATGGATGGTCTACTGCTCATGTTCACTATGGAGCCTGACAGTGGCTCCTTACATGCCACTGTCACTGGAGATGTTGCTCAGTGCTGTCAGAGTGTCCTGCATCAGGGTGGGAGGTGTTTTCTAACTGGGATGACAGCTTATCCACCATTTTCCTGTCACTCACTACCTCCACTGGGTCAAGAAGGTGCCCCAGACCAGAGGTGGCGCTATGGATCAGCCTGTTCACAAATATATTATATAAAGTACATTTTCAAATATTTATAGAATTGTTTGAATAGGTGTGTTCAGGTGCTCTATGTAAACTAATGTAACCTAACTATTACATGAGGTCTAATAAAGAAGCAACCTACCTTAAATGCGGCAATCTTGTATTTTATTAAACACTCATATTGTTAAATTGATTAAATTTCAACTAAAAAACACACTCCTGTAGCACTTCGACAGCATAAGTTTTAGGCACCCAGAAGGACCACACAGGTTATGGGCCTTTATCTGAATATATCTGAATTGTATAGAAAAAGAAAAATGATGAGCTTGCGTTGTGTTGCACCATACTTTGAAAACACCAATTAAATTTGCCCCCATCTACTGAAGGATGACACTAACTCTGTTGCAAGCACTGTAGACAGTGTTGAGAGAGCTTTCACAGTGTATGTAAAGACCACTCAGCACTACTGAACAAACTGCACTTATGGCCACTTCAGTAGGTACACTTGTTCTACTGCTTGATAATCCAAATATCTATTCGGCCAGTCAAATGGCAGCAACTCAACATGTTTCTGCATATAGATATGGTCAAGATGACCTACTGAAGTCCAACCAGAGCATCAGAATGGGGAGGAAAGGCAATTTAAGTGACTTTCATGTGGCATGGTTGTTGGTGGCAGACAATCATCTCTATGGTTTACAGAGAATGGTCTGAAAAAGATGGAAAATCAACTGAGTAACAAGTGGCTTGTTGATATCAACAATTAGAGGAGAACAGTCAGACTACTTCCAGCTGATAGGAAAGCAACAGTAACTCAAATAATCACTTGTTATATGCAGAAAACCACACTGAGGCTACATGTCACACAGGCTCTCTAGATCTGGCCAATGGAAGATTGGAAAAACATCGACTGCTCTTGGCAGCCTCAAATTTGTGACATTCAGATGATAGTATCAGAATTTGGTGTAAATAACAAAAACAGATCCATCCTACTTTGTATGAATAGTTCAACCTGCTGTTAAGTGGTATAATGATGTCAGGGGGTAATGAGTTTAATGCATTTTGGGTCCCTTGGTACTATGAGACCACTGTTCAAACATCGTCACAAAGCTGAAGTCATCTAAAACTGCTTTCTTGAACATGAAAAGGAGTTCATTGTACTCAAACTGCCTCGACAGTGATCCAGATCTCCATCCAACAGAGCAACTTTGGGATGTGTTGGAACGAGAGATTCGAGTCTGTAGCAACTGTGTGATGTCATCATGTCAACATGAACCAAAATCTCTGAGGAAAGTTTCCAGCACCTTGCTGGAAGAATTAAGGCAGTTCTGAAGGCAAAATGGGTCCAACCTAGCACCAGCAAGGTGTAGCTACCCGCCACTTTTAACAGAGTGGTTGGGAGGTACAGCTTGGTAGGAATGAGATTATTAAATACCTAAGTGTCCCTAAGTATCTTTTTGTTTCTGAATATTTTTTTCTCAAATTGTGACAAAGGAAAACAAGAAGCCACACCGCTACAGAGTGTAATTTTTATTTAGCCTTATACATTCATTAAGGAAAAATGATGTCATAGAAAATGTTTTCTCCTAGACACTGCAAAGATTAAGTAGTCCAGACTACTTTACACTTGAATAATCATGAAATCAGCATACAGTGAGCAATAATGAAAATATAATATGCATATATACACATACACACAGCAACTCCCATAATAAATGAGTTGAATGTGACTTTTGTATTCCTGTCTGGTACACAAGGCCACAGTGATGATACAATCATTTACTTTCCTCACAGCCTCTCTTCAAGTCTGATACAAAACAATAAAAGTCTACACTGTAACAAAACTTCTAAAAGATTTGAGCACTACAGGCTTAAGCAATAATAACAACCCCCATCATAAGCTGACAGTAGGACAAATTATTCTGCTTATTACGCTTTAAGACTCAAGGTCAAACATAGAAAAATGATTCAAAAAGAGAGAAATAAGAGCCAAAGTCAAACCAAAACTTCTGAAAAACAGACTTTCTGCCAATTTTAAGACGCTAAACTGAATGTCAACGTGTTCGTCACATTAAAGTAAGAAATGTAAAGGCATGTAGTGTCTTTGTTTTTAATTCAGCTCATCGGTGGATTCTGACATGGAGCGCTCCAGCCTCTTCCGGGCTGTGACGAAGTTGAGCAGGTCGACAGCCGTCACCACCCCGAAAACCATCTGCTTTTTGCTGTGAGAGCCATCAGTCAAGTCTGGCGGAGGACGAGGAGGAGGAAAGACAGTAATAGAGAGATTATTAGTCTGCTAGATGAGTTAAAACTTTTAAAGTTTTGCAATGCTTCCACTAAACTTTCATCAGTAACAACTTCAAAAAAAACAAAAAAAACAAAACAAAAAAACAAAAAAAAAAAACCCAAACACACACACACACACACACACACATATAAAAAAACCACCCTCCTACTGCTGTAATATAGGACTCTGGCCACTAGGGGGCAGTGGAACAAGCCAAGTGCGCTCTATAAACTTTTCAATATTCCGTCGGAGTTGTCTCTTTAGCTGCCAAATGCCAGCTTTGTCCCTTAGCCATTTGATGCAGAGTATCCAGTATACAGTGTGGTCACATGCTATTGTCGGTATACGCATGTAAATGAGACACGTGTAGTATGATTAAATACACACGTGGAATGTCAGTTATGTTCAGCATCAGCAATACTACACTTACGCTTGTGTATCAGCTGACGTGTAACAGTAGCTGCCACCTTTCTGGAGTTTATTTATTGCTGTCAGAGCTCCATTTTACCAGCACCAGGGAGTGCTCATGCCAGAATGTGCAGTATGGGGGGGGTGTAAATTAATCGAGCTGGTCACACCACAGTGTGCGCATTACTCACCATCTAAAGCTGATTACGATCAGTGGCAGGTAAATCTCTGTATTTTACAGTTCAACCGTTTTAAAATCAATGCCTACAGGGTTTGTGTGACCACTGACAGCCAGATGGGGATGATAAAAGTTGCACAGTGTAAGTTTGATTGACAGGTCTGTTTGTCCATGTTTGATCAATTTAAAGATGCAGATTTGGTTTTATTATGAAGCTGCCAGGCAGGAGGAAAAGAGGAAGACCACAGAGAAGATTGAAGGATGTAGTGATATAGGATAAGCAAAGGGTTGGTGTGACAAAGGAGGATGTTAGGGGCAGGGTAAGGTCGTCTGTGGCCACTCCTAATGGGCGCAGCCAAAAGAAAAAGATGAAGATTGAAGTTTCCTTCTCAGCCTGCACATTTTGGATTTCAATACTGAAGAAGAAAAAAAAAAAGCCTGCTTAAATGTAACCTTGACAAACAGACAAACAATCAGCTTTTTGTTTGCTAAACTGTCTCTACTTGGACAGGTCAAGGTCGTCTAAAGCCTGCCCGCAGATTCTCACACTGAGCTCGTGCATCTATACGCAAGCAAGGAGCAGCAGAAAGCGGATATACTGAGCTCACAGAGCTGTTAAAAATGTGGTTTTTGCAAACACGCAAACTCAGTCAGTGTTTTTACACATCGAATCACTAACCCTTTGTCATAGTTTAAACACAGAGATTGTCAGGACTTACATCCACAGACAACAGGAGCTCAAGCAGCCACAGCACAAACTTCTGGTGGTGTGTGTGTGTGTGTGTGTGTGTGCACGCACAATGCTGTACTCACATTGGATCTGTTCATGTACCACCAGGGCGAAGTGGTCAATCTCCAATATCGAGGACAACTTTCCCAAGTTGTCAGTCAGTGTGATCTTAATGAAAATAAGAGGATGTGCTGAAGATGTATATAAATAAATATATAGATGTATACACACACATTCATTCACATCTGTCATAGTAACACTTTTTATATACACACACACACACACACACACACACACAGATGAACGTGTCGTAGATGCTAACAGTTGGTAAAGACGCAAAGTTTCGATGTTTTTTTGCTTCAGGCTGGGGTCCTTCTGATGTTGTTTTCCCCGGAGCCTTATTTCAAACCCCGACTTTCTAGTTCAGCAAGTTTACAATCTTTTTTTTCCATCTAGAGATCGTCCTCAGCCAATCAGAATCAAGAGGGTAGTCTTTAAAATCCATTAACTTTCCAACCAAACTAACCTGTTTGAACTGCTTGTAAAGCACTTTGCTGACAGGATCTGACAAGTTGATCTTCCCTGCAAGGATCGAAGATAGCATGTTCCCTAGAGTCACCATGCCCAGGATCAATCTACACACACAAACAAACATAAACAAGAAGTGAAGTTAAAGGTTAGTCAAAGATAAGGTTTTCAGGGTCTAAAACACAGCTTCCAGGAATATGTAAAGATCAAACATTCTGTGCTTTTCTGCTGTAAAGCTGATCTTTCTACCTATAGCACACCCACCCTGTGTCATCGACCACCGGCGCCTGGTCGAAGCCATTATTCTTGAGGATCTGGATGGTCTTTTGGCAGCTGACGGTAGGCAGGACAGTGAGCGGGGCCGACATGTTCAAACACTGCAGCTTCAAGTTCCACCACCTGTGAGAACATGATGGCATGCTTCATGAGTGCACACAGAGGGAGACTGAACAACAGGAGATTTGGTCTTTTTAAATGACACGCACCATGGTTTCTTCACCATGAGGTCCTCCTCCCTCAAAAAGCCCTTCTGTACCATCCACTTATCACTCAGGAACTTTGACCTTGAGGGGGGTAAAGAAGAAAAGATTAAGAAAAGATAAAGAAAAGATTGATCTGTGTTTACATAAAGAAAGCAAACAAATTGTCTGCATATATCTGAAGGACCTCTAGCACAAACACATAAGGAAACTCACATGTAGTTGCGGATGGAGTCCGGCAGGATCACCACACAGCGCTGGCCCTCTTTCAGCTCCTTGGCGGCATGCACAGCTGCTGCCATGGCCGTCCCCGAGCTGCCTCCTGTCACAGGAAAAAGGCAAAAGGTTAGTTTTGTTTTAAGTGGCACCCAGGTGCCCACAACATTTTCCTCATTCCTCCTGCCTGTCCCGGTTGAAGCAAAGTCTCTTGGGACCATCAGTGGTAGGATAAATCAAAAAATGAATGAATTGAACCAATCAGCATAAAGCTCCATATTGTTTTTCAAGGCCAATCACAAGTCACTATCTCAGAACAGGCCCTGAAATAAGTGCTATGTGTTGGCCACCCAAAAAATAAAAAACTAATAAGTCCTGGGGTAAAAGAGCCTACCTAAACCAGGGACCACAAAGACTTACCGCACAGCAGGCCTTCCTCTCTGATCAGCAAACGAGACATGTTGAAGGACTCCTCATCATTGGACTTGTACCACGTATCGACCACCTGGAAATGTTGAGGGAAAAAAGAAAAAAAAAAGAAAAAAAAATTAAACATACGACATCACCATGCTCACCTAGAAAAGGAGATGGGATTATAGACGCCGCTTGAACCAACCGATCTGTCGAGCACGGTGGGGATGAAGTCGTACCCGATGCCCTCCACCTCGTACTGGGTCTTATCGGTCTTGTTAAGCTCCTCAGGCTCAGCCAGGATTGAACCTTCAGGATCAACACCAACAATCTGCACACAAAACACACCATTCATAAGCAACAAGTAGCTCAGCAGATATTTATTTGGAAAAAGAGCAGAAACATAATCTCAAGAAAGAGCTTACTTTGATATTTGGGCATCTTTCCTTCAGCTTGCGGGCGATGCCTGTGATCGTCCCTCCTGTGCCTGCACCAGCCACCAGCATGTCTACCTTACCTGTCAGTAGAAACACAGAAGAGACAAACAACCTTGGTGACTTGATTTCCAGTGAACTTCTAAAGTGAGTTTTAAGGAAAAAGCAATAATGCCGTTGAAGGAGTTTCTGTAAATTTTATAGCTCAGGATGCTCGTACCGTCACACTGCTCCAGGATCTCCTCGGCTGTGGTGTCGTAGTGAGCCAGGGGATTGCTCGGGTTGCGGTACTGGTCCAGGATGTGCGAGTTGGGGATCTCGTTCTTAAGGCGCCAGGCCACGCCCACGTGAGACTCTGGCGAATCGAAACGGGCGCTGGTGGGCGTACGTACGATCTCTGCTCCGAGCGCTCTCAAGACATCCACCTGTCAAAAACATCCAACAAATATTAACACTTGTACTTGATGGCCTGACTGCAGTGAGAAACACTGATAGGAATTTGTTCAAACATTCAAGATTCATTAGAATTAATAGATTTATGATTAAATTAGATATGCAGCAAGCTTGGAGAACAGTAGTCTTTTTAAAAGGGTACTAACATTTTTACTTTAATGTAATTTAATGAAAGCTACGGTGGAAAAACAGCTTGAAAAAGGAATAAATTAATAAAATAAATTAATTAAAAAAGAAATTAAAAAGGAATACTGTCGATTTGTTAATAGCTTGTTGTAATGTTCAAAAAACTGTACAAAAAAAGGGAAAAAATAATCAGAAAAATATTATTAAAATCTTTTTAAAAAACAAACAAACAAACAAACAAAACAAAAAAACCACACACACAAAATATACAATTATTTAAATAAATAAATAAAAAACTTTAAAAGAAATATCCAAAAAATAAAAGAAACAAGATAATAAGAGAATGTAGACCTCAGACAAAAACTTTGAACATATTTTGCAAATATACACTAGATTTATATTTTGCACAGCATTTCTATGTCAACCCTTAAAGATTGCATCATATGATGCAATAGCAGCGCTAAAGTGTGACCTCTGCCTCCGTAACAGGCTGCGATTTGCATATTTTTTCGCAACATTTTCAGGAAAAGCCCCTCTGAACAGAAACCGCATTTCTCTTTCAGGAAATCCTACCCTTCAATTTAGCTGTAGCAGTCTAGACATGCTTTACTCTGACAGAAAAAAAACTGCAGTGTTTCTGTGAGTTGTGGTTTCTATATGACAGGAAATTCACCTTCTCCATGCTCATCTTCTCTGGCATGACAATGATGCAACGGTAGCCTTTCACTGCAGCAGCCAGAGCGAGTCCGATACCTTAAGAAACAAAACAAAGAAGCAGATTTGAGTGGGTTTTAGAGCGCAGGCTGTATTTGTTCACACCAGCGCAGGCGCGTGCAGGGGATTACCGGTGTTTCCAGAGGTGGGCTCTATGATGGTGTCTCCAGGCTTGAGGATCCCGGCTCTCTCAGCATCCTCCACCATCCGCAGACTAATTCTGTCCTTGACACTGCCGCCCGCATTGAAGAACTCGCACTTGGCCACTACACAAAAAAAAAAAAAGTGCCACAATAACATTAATCACAGAAGCCAAATGAAACAATTAAGATACAATTTTGATCTGAAGAAACGCTCACACCCCAACCAGCGCTCACAAGTTTGCACAGTATTAAAAGGTAACCAGTCAGACCTTAACCGACTTGTGAATGTGTCTCAGCTTGAATGTGGCATGACTCACATATTTCACATTTGAGTCCAAAGGCTTTGGGGATGTTGTTGATTCGTACCATGGGAGTGTCACCGATTTTGTTCAGGATGTTGGGGAGAATGGCTGGTAGCACAGTCCTGAGAGAAGAAGGAAAGAAAGGAAAAAAAAAAAAAGAAAGAAGAAGAAACCTCAGCGAGACGATAAACATAAGCGCCATGTCTGGCTATGCAGATAAACTGGAAGGTAATCACTTCTTTATCAGGCTCAGACTGACTTTTATTGCTATCACTAGTGTGAGATAATAGCACCCGTTTCCACTCACTTCACTGGTCTGAGAAGTCTTAACAACAACAAAAACAACCACCTCTTTCTCAGAGCTTTAAACAAACAGTGTAACACCTTTACGACACAGTTTCTCTGCGTTCTTTTTGGTCAACAGTATTTGTAACAGCAGATCAACACAACAGTGCTGAGGTGTAAGAAGCAGTGGATATCTGACTGGCATTCTGACCTTGGAACTTGTGTGTGAGGGGAGTCGGATTTTGAGGCTTCCAGGCTCCACGTGCAGCGGCTGGGAAGGTCGGGCCGGATCCATTTCCTTTCGGGAGAAGAATGCTTTGTTTTGATCTGAATGTTTCTGGCTGCCTCCTGCGACTCCTCCTCCGTCTTCAGGTTCTCAACTCCGTTCTTGACTTTGTTCTCTCCGTTGCTGAAGCCGTGCAGCTTGCCAGCGTGTGGGCACACGGGGCTCTTGACTGTGGTCTCTTTGGATGAAGGAACTGATGGCATGGCTCAACCTAGGAAAAACAAAAACAACAGGAAGCAGGGTTATCTAATTGTGTAACACACTGTTCTTACAGCATGTTCTGATAAGCTTTCCTGTATCAGTGACTCGGCTCACAGCCAAGAAATTAAATACTGTGGTTTCTGACCTTCTGTCACAAACAGTAGTCTCTTTCTCTGCAACCTGCATCTTCAGGTATCAAAGGCATGATGCACTTCTCTATTATTAACTAAATAGCTCCGGTTTCTGTTGCTCATTTAGGCTCAAAATATTCAGTCCTGTGAGTTTACTAAGCCCACTGGGCTCAATCCTTCAGTCTGATATCCCATCTGAGTATAGTGTGTAAAAACATGAGTATTGCAAATCATTTTCTTTGTGTGACCTAAGTGTGACCAAGATTACTTTTTAGAAAAGTCATCACCAATAGTTCTGACAACTGAGTTGTATTTTACAGAAATAACTATTAAAGTGCGGTTTAGATCCTCTGAGCAATAAAATCCAACATGTCATGTTTGTAAGTGGAACGCTTTCCAAACGAAGGAAATCCAACCTTTCAAGAACCGCATGAATGCATGGTAATGCTTACATTTGGATGGGTTTCTAGTTGAGTATTTGGACAAATTTGGTGCGCAATTTTGTGGAAACCCAACATACAGTTGTGATACTTCAGTCACAAGTGCTGGACTGATTATCCACAGCTGTGGAACCAGCTTTGGGATAGATACCCTCTCTACTTTTAAGTTCTGCCAGAGGTTTCTTCCTGTTAAGGAAGGAGTTTTTCTTCGCCACTGTCACCAATTACTTGGACACAGGATTTGTCTGACTTTTGGGGTTTCTCTGTATTATTGTAGGATCTTTACCTTACAATATAAAAGAAGGGCTTTTTTATGATAAACATGATAACCTGAAAAAAATAAAAAAAATTCCAAGACATGACAAATGTGAGCTAAAGGACAATCTGTTAAAGCTTACATTCATCTTCACCAATCAGCGAACACAGTGCAAAGCAAACACTGAACCACTCCTTTCTTTTATTAATGCTGAGTCACATCTGCACTGCTAAAACAAATCCACAGCTCATCCCCATCTACCACTGCTTTCAGTCCAGCATATATTAATCACATAACATTTAGCCTAGTCATGACGAGTGGACAAATTCTGCCCTCCTCAAAGCTACGTGAGAAAGCAAAAGTGGGAGTAAGTAAGGGGGGGCGGGGCTGATAAAACTTCAGTTAATATTACATAATTTCTTCTCCACAGGAAGAGAACAAAAGCTTCTTTTTAGGGGTTTGGAAAGCAATATTGTTTTCATAAATCATAAGACTGATTGCCAGTCCCACATATCAGGATATGAGTCAAGATTTAGACACACAACACCGACTTCTGCAGGCACGCATCCGTTTTGAGGATCTACAGAAAAGAAAATCACCACTTATCTCACTGTTTGTACATGTAGTTAATCTAAACCATAAAAAGATTTTGTAATTAGTTATAACTGGTTATAAATGCTACTAATGGATAACCAAATGTTAAGCATTACCTTAAATCTGAGTCTGGTGTTTAACAGTCTGATGAGATCAAAGGGAAGTTTTAAATCCAGTCTTTGATCGTTAATTTGACAAATAAGCTGGGTTATTAAGCACGAGGTGAAATACCAGACATGAACTTCACCAATAACTTTCCAGGAAGAGGACTAAACCGTTGACTGGCAGATTGGCTAAACTAGCAGGAACAAAAGAAAGATTAGCTGGGAACAAGCTACAATTCGGTTATACGACTCCAAACACGAGAGCAGTACAACAACAGCTTTATATTTAGAAGTATTCAGCTTCTTATACTTTCAGTATATTTTAATCTTACTACTTTCTGTCATTGTGATAACTTTATAAGACTTTCAATCAATCAATGACTTAAAAAAAAACAAAACAAGTACAGAACCAAATAAAGACAGATAAGTAATAACTACCAGTAGCTAAGACTGCCACAGATTTTCTTTCCTCTTACTACATCCTGTTGTTTCCCTCCCATCCCCCAGCTCCAATGGCAGCACATGAGGCTTCACTAACACACAGAGCACACACCGGTAGGGCCAGCTGTTACAACAGGGGCCCCTCTCTTTGACTGCAGAATGAGTTCAGACAATGTCCACAGGAATGGACTAAACACATTTTCTTAAGCCTGCAGCTCCCAGCTCTGCACAGGGTGGAGATGGCTTTCACATGCTTTCGGGGAATGTTGCAGTTACGATGATAAATGCATTTGATCTGCTATCCAAAATTTAAAAAGAAGCACAAACCAATTACAGGTGTCGACCGCTAACCCGCCAACCCTTACCACTGCTAGGCACACTGCTAATTACAGTAACACTTGCAACATCGGTGCTGGCAAATGTGTGTGGTATGTGTTGGCCTTACAGGGTTTAACAGGGAAATATGATCCTCCTGGGGGAAGACACACACACACAACACAAGTCTGAGCCAGGCTTGCAGGGCAAGAAAGACTTGAAAGAGGATTTGCCAAGCTTAAACTTTAGTTTGGTTTAATACGCCACATTTAAGCCAAGAGTCCAATCCCTAATTAAAGCTCCCAGGCTAAAGAAACATAACACAAAAGATCAGAGTTTGGCAACACCGGCCCACTATAATGAAAAATCCCTCATCAGATGTTTATCTGCTTATGCTGAGGGATTCTTTTTTTTTTTTTTTTTTAAAGAAAAAGAAAAGCACCTCTGGTATGTTCACCACCCTTGCGAGTCCAGTGGTGACTATGACTTTGCAGCATCTCTTTATGGTTTGGAGCATTTAATTACTCTGGCAGCAACAAACACAACCGAAGTATCTGCTGGTTGGCAAAACAATAGCACACTATAGATATCCACTGAGCCATCACAAATGATGTGCAAATGCGAATAGCAGGAATGATGGCCATAGAAAGGTTATGTAAAGGTGCACCCACCTGCATGACCTTTAATAGGAAAATAGTTGTTTTTAACCTTTTTTTTTTTTTTAAATAAAACAATTTAACGATACAAATTAAAGCTATCGAAGTCAAAAAAAAAATTATTACAATTTTCTGGGAAAAAAAAAAGATAATTATCACTAGAGCGGGATTGAACCAGAACCCTAGGAATCTGTGGCTTCGTGTAAATAAGCGAATATTCTTTAAAACAAAAGGGGGGAAACCTCACCTGGCTGCATTGTTCAAAACGAACCAGATCATGGAAACAGCACGACAGAAATAAAAGCTGCGTCATTTGAAAATAATAGATGATGTGGCGGGATACAAAGGAGACAAACCACAAAAGGTAACCACAAAAAAATACGATTAATTGTAAAAACAATACAAAAAAAACCCCAGTAATGCTCACATAATTTAATATAATAAATATAGGACACTGCAGCGTGTATGTGAACAACTGAATTATAACACATGGGCTAGAAAAGGTCCAACAAAAGCCTGAACTGCGCAGCTACAATGTTGCATCAGAACTGAGGAGCTGGAGGCAGCTTTTTACCAGCCCATGGGAAAATATAAATTAATTTAATTAGAAAAAATAGTGTTTAAATGCGTCGACTTCTCGTCGTTTCCATCCTCTGTGTCAGGCGGCTTTATTTTCACTCACCTGGAGATTTATCTGTGCCTTGAAATCTGCGTGAAAACCGCACACCGGTACGACGAGCCGACGACTGCACAGCCTAGGGATCAACTTCCGACAAAGCAAGCCTTTAACGTGCCGACGCACGTGGACGAAACTGTATGGAGCGCAGAATTTTTAGGGAGATGCTCTTATTGGCTGCGGTGGGGGCGTCTGTCTGTGGGCTGTACCAATCAGAGCGGAGATTTCTTTAAAAGGGGTTGAGGGGGGAAAAAAAAAACGCTGAGGTAAAGTAGTCCGTGGCACCTGTTTACTTTTTACTGACCAAACACACCCCCGCGCACGCACACACCGCGTGTAACAACTTGAGAGCTTCTCACGAGCGTCTCTTTCTCGTAAAATTTAAATTCAAGCAAGCAAGGGTTTAATAATTTAGTTGTTTTTGACACCGTAACTAGATTTATAAAATATCCTTTTTTAAAAACAAAAATAAAAAGCTTCTTTTTAACTACCGAGAAGCATTTAAAAATACAACACGTGTACTGTATTTTCATAAAAGCTTACTTTATTACTTTATTGTAGTATTTGTATCTTCATAACTCATTAAGCTTCTTAACATTTTAAACAGTTCAATTAACCCACTCCTGATCATCTTTAACTTTATATTAATAATTTTTTCAATCAATACTATGACAAAATAAGTTCACATCTGAGATCTACCTGGAGATAAATATTTATCAAAGCAAGTGTACAAAAAAAAGGGGGAAGTAGCAAAAGAACTGGCTGATTAAGCTTTAGTTAGCATTGCATCAGCCATTCACCAGAAAAATGCAGCAACAGTTGTGCTGTTAGTGACTGTGTGAAGGACAGTTTACAGTCTGACAGGACCACGAAGGAGCTTTAAAATTAGTCTCTGTTTAGCAGCTTTGGTATAAAAATATAGCAGAATGAAAATTTGACAAGTCGACCACAGCATGTCTGTCTGAAGAGCTGCCGCTCGGATAACATACTGAGCAGCACTCTGACTCTGCCATTGTGGGCTGTATCAGGGATGGACAGGAGGAGGAGTACAGGAGTGTGGTGGACAGCTTTGTTGAGTGCTGTGAGCTAAACCATCCACAACTAAACATCACAAAGACAAAGGAAAGGATCATGGACTTTAGGAAGCATGCTCCTCCTCCTACCCCTGTCACCATCAGAGGGGCAGATGTGGAGATCGTGCAGGACTACCGGTACCTGGGGGTACACATGGACTGTAAACTGGACCAAGAGCACCAATGCTGTCTTCAAAAAAAGGGCAGAGTCGGCTTTTCCTACTGAGGCGGCTCAGGTCTTTCAACGTTTGTAGGAAAATGCTGACCATGTTTTATCACTCTGTGGTAGAGAGCGCTGTGCCCTTTGCAGCTGTGTGCTGGGGCAGTGGGGTGAAGACAGCTGATGCCAACAGGCTGAACAAGCTGATTGAAAAGGCTGGTTCTGTCCTGGGTGTCAGACTGGAGAACCTGGAGGTGTCTGAGAGGAGAATGCTGAAAAAGCTTCTTTGTATCATGGACAACCCCTCCCACCCCATGCACGCCTCCATGATGGACCATCGGAGCACTCGTAGCAAAAGACTCATCGCCCCGAAATGCAGAACTGACCGCCATGTATGTCTTATTCCTCTGTTCTCTGTCTCTCTTGCTGCATTGAGCATGTGTATGACAAAAGAATTTCCCTCAGGATAAATAAAGTTCTTATCTTATCTTAATAAATCGTAATAAAATCCTTCCTAGAACAGGATTGAATATTGAAGAAAGCGGTGCAGATGCAGTTACAAATCTGTTTTTTATTGAGAAAGCGGCACAAGCTCATCTTAAAAAAAAAAAGGGAATAAAAGAAAGAACACTTCCAACAATTCACAAAAAAAACAAAAACAAAAAACAAAATAACTGTCATCACTGTTGGGCTTTAGGGGGAGAAATTTGGTGGGTCCATTTCGTCTACTTTCAGAATCTTCCGGAGCGTTCTCGATCCCTCGACCTCCTCCTCTCGCGGTCCCGCCGTCGATCCCTGGAGCGGGAGCGTCGTTCCCGGGAGCGCGACCGTGAGCGGTGCCTGGTGAAGAAGAGAATAAAAGATCTTTATTTTTCAAATTAAAAAACGAGACACAAAAGCAGTTGTCTCGCTCTCGGGCTTTTCAGTACCTTTTCCTGCGGCGGCCGTACAGCTCCCTCCTCAGTTCCCTCGATATTGGTTTCAGATGCATGAAGTTGCAGAAACCACCTCGGGTGCATTCTCTGTAAGTAAGCAAGTGTGTAAAATTTTATTTCTATTGCACCTTTCTACATAAACATCACCAAGTGCTTCAAACAAAACACCAGAATATAAAGTCTCAAGTTCCAGTCACAGATCTCTATCTTAGAAGGACAGCGTTCCAGAGTCCCAGAACCTCGTCTCCTTTAGTTTTCGTAAAGAAGACGGAGTTCCTAAGACGCTCAGCCAGCAGGCCCTGATCACATGAACACAGGGATCTAAAAGTTTGCTCATGTAAGCTGATGTTTGCCTATGAAAAGCTCTAGAAGTCAAACCCAGAATCTTAAAATGGACCCTGGATTCAACAGGGAGCTGGATCAGCAACTGTGTGATGTGAGAGTACGCCATTCGGGGGTTTTTGCTTAAACAAGTGAACAATGAAGCCAGATGTGATGAAATAAATGCATGAAGAACAATCTTCAGTTTAGAGCAGGAAACAATGGAACTTAGCTTAGCAGTATTATCCTACAGTATGTATCACAGGAAAACAGGACGTGAAGGGTTAAAGTTGCTGGCCTTGCATTTGGTAGATCTGTGCCACGAGGAAAAGTTGGCTCATAGTTGCACATTCTGAGGAGCCCTGCCAACCCACCAAGCAGAACACCGAATCTTTATCTGCCTCCAGAGTTGAGGGAGAGCAAACAACCCCCGTGATCCAATGGAAAAATCACACGGGGACTCGTAAAGGAAAGGATTGGAAAGACGCTATCACTGACCAAGGACAGAGTGTAACTGCGTGTGCACGCTTCTCCTTTGCTCTGTGCCATCAACGTGTCAGCTGATGCTGTGCTTTTAGTTAAATGTGATTGTTTTACACTCAGTGAGCCAGGACCATTACAGTTGCTTCGAGTGCTGCATCCTGAGGCTAGCTGCCTTTTCCACTTGGCTGCGTTAGCTCAAGGGTGAACGGTGAGGCTCTGTCATCTATCCATCAGCGGCATGATGACACTGTCCACATTATCTTATCAACCGTCAAAGTTTCAGGTACATTAAATTCTTGGCCACTATTCAAACAGCTATACTAAATCACCAGGGCGATAGAAGACAAGAAGTTTAAACGTTTTTGTCCCCACTAATCAGCAACAGAAATACGAGTCGGTTAAATTAATTAATCGTATGCAATAAAGCACAGCAACAGTATCTAAGATGTAATGCAGCACCTCAGTCCTTCTTTCAAGACACTGAGCCGTGCTAACCAGTGTGGCTTTGCAGCAGTTTTATGTAGAAAAATGAGCGGCTGCGCCACAGTAACTAGTATATAACCACCCAAGTGTTAAACAGGCTGATAGTGCCAGCATCGACAGCAAACTAATTTGACACTGTGTGAGCGTGCGATGTTACACATGGTACAAAGTGACACACATTTCAGTTTGATTATTCAACAGTTTCAAAATTCTGTTAAATGCAACATGCAATATTTGTTTGAACGAAGTTTAGCCTCGACTCCTTTCTTACTCACTACTGCCCTGCCCCTCCGGTTCTGCTGGACGTTTCTTCCTGTTAAAAGGGAGTTTTCCCTCCCACTTTCACCAAATGCTTGCTCATATAGGTTGTCTGATTGTTGGGGTTTTCTTGTATTATCATATGGTTTTAATCTTACAATATAAAGCATCTTGAGGCCACTGTTGCTGTGGTTTGGCGCTAGATAAGAAGACAGTTTTTCTTTCTATAGTTTATTAGTCAGCTGGTTAATTAAATTAACACTCAGTTTTCTGCACAATACTCACCCCATTTCATACTGGCGGCAGCAGGCTTCCCTGAAGTCAGTGACTGGGGAGAGCTCTGCGTGGATGGGCTGGCCATTGAACCAGCGGTTGTTCAGGTCCATAACGGCTTTCTCTGCATCCTCCTCATGACGAAACTACACCCAAAAGACACACACATACTTAGGAAATTACTGGTTGAAGCTCATCATGATTCAACCCCGTTTATTAAATACACCAAGATCCTAAAACTGACCTTGACATAGACATTGCCGACGAGGTGATCGCCTAAGTTATCGCAGACGTTCATCTCTTCCACTTCTCCATACTTTTCCTCCATCTCTGTGAACACCTCCTGTGTCAGAAATAGGACGGGGGGAAAAAACAAACAAACAATAGAAACCTGTCAAACCAGTTCTATTCTTATAGCGCACCTCTTATAACCAGGAAACTGGTTAACCCAGCCTACCACATGAACTAACTAAAGTACAGAGGGCAAGCACTGCGGCGGTAATGTAAAGACTGTGAAGTAAACAATGTTATTATTGTGGAGTCATGCTGACAGGCTTTTAATCTGTGAGTAATAAGTTATACAACAGCTATTATCCAGTTATTAACCTTTACAAACGCATGTTATCAAACTGTTTTTAAATCTCATATTCAAAACCTATGAACATGATGAACTCAGTTTTTATTGGGTTATTAGTTAGTTAGCCAAATACCAGCCCCTCTAAACCAATAAAAGATTCTTGCTTCATGAATACACTGTCAATAACACCTTGCCCCAGTTGCTCTTTTTGGCTGAAATATGCAGATAACACATTCGTGACGTCCAACAGTGCCACACGTGGGACACAAAGGAGAAACAAAAGTTCACTCACCTCAAAGAACTCATCGTAGTGCTCCTGCATTTCCACATCGCTGACGGCACCTAAAAAACGCCCAGAAAGGGACAGTCATGTCAAAGCTAGACAGACACTGGTGGTTAAAAACTCAGACCATGTTAAGCAACATCAAATCTTACTAAACCAACTTAATAATGTAAAGTAAAAATTCTGAAGGAGATGCTACACAACTGTCTTTCACAAGAAAACCCTTTAGCCTTCTCCAGGTTGGTGGATTTACTTTAAAATGACTTTTTTTTTGCAGTGTTTTGCCACCTTTACAGAACTGCTCACTGAGTACACAGGGATCCTAACATTAAATATGCATTTTAATGACAAACCCCTGACTAAGTCGGGGGCATCACTAGTAGAAGCCAGGTTCAGTAATGCAGAAGCAATCACTGTGCACTCAGTGTGAAAACATTAAGTGTAGAAAACCCAGAAACAGTACTTTAATTATAGCTTTTTGGTTTAATCACATCTTGAAAATGAGAGAAGTGAAAGAAAAGCTGCTCTTTGCACATCAGTGCATGACACTGACTGGGCTAATTTGAGTTTAGGCCTGGAAAACATGCAAAACAGCATGAGGCCCAAAAACTGTGTGTGTGTACAGAGGACACAATTCTATACTTGACCGAATTGATGTGGGGAGGTGTGGTATAATGAATTAAGTGCAGTCAGTGCTGGAGGGTCCTGCAGATGAAGGGAGAACTTACAGTGTAAGCATCAGCAGACTGGGCAGTTTTCAAGGTTATGAAGGTAAATGTTCAAGAGGGAAATGGTCTGAAATACAAAACGTAAACTGCTGTGATATAAATCCAACCGAATACAGAGCTGAGGAGGAAAACAATGTTATTAGATAATTTCTGTTGTGAAATTGCTCCTGCTGATCATGTGATGGTTACACCCGTTTGCACAATCTCAGGAAAAACTAGACCACTCCACTGTTTTTCCCGTTAATATAGCAGATCTGTGGTACAAAAAGGCAAGACTGCACAATCACGCTGTATAATGTAGCTTTTGAATATTTTAGCTCATCATGAAAAGGCTGTAATATTAATAAAGGTCTAAGAGAACACTGTTTGACTCAAGGTTTAATTTTGGAGGTAAGAGATCAGCAATGACACCTGTTTAGTCTCTTAGTGTTTCTGAGTTGATTCATTAGATGAAAACTCTGCTTAAAGATTCATTCATTCATTAAAGATTCACCTAAAATAATGGATAATCTGAACTTGTTCTTTAAAACATTTACAGCCTCACTTGGATTTTTCTTTGAAGTGGATCTATTACTAAAATTAATTCAATTTTATTTATATAGTGCCCAATGACTACAACAGATTGCCTCAAGGTGCTTTATATTGTAAGGTAAAGACCCTACAATAAGAAAACAGAAAATAACCCCAACAATCATATGACCCCCTATGAGCAAGCACTTTGGCGACAGTGGGAAGGAAAAACTCCCTTTTAACAGGAAGAAACCTCCAGCAGAACCAGGCTCAGGGAGGGGCAGCCATCTGCCACGACCGGTTGGGGATGAGCGAATGAAGACAGGACAAAGACACGCTGTGGAAGAGAGCCAGAGATTAATAATAACTAATAATTAAATGCAGAGGTGTATAAACACATAGGGAGTGAAACAAGAAGAAGAACAAACACTCAATGCATCATGGGAATCCCCCAGCAGCCTAGACATATTGCAGCATAACTAAGGAAGGATTCAGGGTCACCTGATCCAGCCCTAACTAAATGACTTATCAAAAAGTAAAGTAAAGATTGTGTCTGTCACACGGTTCCAAACTGGAAGCTGGTTCCACAGAAGAGAGGCCTGAAAGCTGAAGGCTCTGCCTCCCATTCTACTTCTAAATCCACCACAAGTACCCATTATGTTCACTTGAAGCTCCAAATTTTTAATTCTTGGTTACTACTAGAGTAGCTCTGCATGGTTCACGCCTTGGCACAAAAGCCCATTTCACCATCTTTCTACATCTATCTGATTTGGCTCCGGTTGCCCTCTCTTTAAGTAAACTGTGTTCTGATCGGCTTCCTCTCATAACGAGAGCAGCAGGTGGGAGGCGTTTCTGTACCCATTTCTCTATGACATCATACAAAACCAAGAGTATAAAAAAACTCTACGAATCTGAGCATTCAGAGCAGTCTGAAGGCACACAGGCACTACTCGTCCATATGCTCACACACAGCACATTATCTGAAACTTTGGACAACATCCACAAGTACGTCTATAACAGAGTATAGGAAAAAGCATAATAGCTCCACTTCAAGTACTACAAATTTCCATTTCTTTTTTTTTTTTATTTATCAAGTACAGAGTAGCTGTGTATTAAAAGACTAATCAGTCTATCAACATTAAACCAAACACAGGCCTGTTAAAGCTAGCTGGATGTGTAGTTTGATCACAGAACCCAAAGAAAAACAGACAAGCTAATTCTCAAACCCCAGGCAGCCTATGACTCCATTACCCACCTACCTGTATGAGAGGGTCTGCTTCAGCTCTGCCAGACTGGGCTCGACATATTTACTGATCTCATTTCTTCCATAATCAGCACAGTTTGCAAGCACTGTTTGCTTTAGTGTCACTAGTCGGACGGTTGTTTACTGCACTCTGAGTTACGTAAAAGCAGAGGCATCAGAAGCAGGTGTTCATGCTTTTTTTTTTGTTTGTATTATGCAAGTGGTTCCCAAACTTTTTCTGCAGGGCCTCCATCAGTAGATAAAAACATTTTTCAAGGCCACCCCTTACATGCAATCGTATACACGCTCTTTTCTCACAAACTCCAAACAGCTTTTTAGTAATCAAAACAGAAATACAATTTAAGCATGTGAAATTATTAAAGAAAAATAATAAATAAATAAGAAGCAACAAGTACTCTGGGAGCACAAACCTCCACCAAGGGAGTAATTTAAAAACTGCTACATACTTTAAAAAGTTTGTAGTTCAGTCAAAACAAGTTCAAAGTGGAGACTTTTGTTATTCTCTCTTTTGTTATAATATACTACACATTATTTTGAGTATAACCATGTTTATTTTTTTTTTTAATGTGGAATAATTTACTCGACTATGTTTTTATGGTCTTCCATTAGGTGGTAGTGCCTGTTAGGAGGTACTTTTTTTTTTTTTAAAGTGGCAGGCGTTGTTGTGTTTGATGGCTGATGACAGGATCCGTAGAGAGCTCGAGGTTTTCTTTGTGTCGCATGCAAACAACATCATAAGAGTTTCGAGCCGCGTTACTAAAACGATCCTGTCTGCGTTAAGGTGGTCCTCAGTTTTAATGGAAAACAACTGAAACCAAGTTCAGCAGGTGCTAGTGGAAAAGAGGCATAGCATTATACGACACAGTGGTCCATCTTCATTGCACACTGTGGTGAAGCAGAGACTGAGATATGCCTCGGTATATTTTGTGGTCTTTCCATGCTTTGCTTCACAGACCCATGTGTCATTTTATTCAGCACTGCTGGGCCATTACTCTCATAACTGTGCCTTCCTAGTTTGGGAACCACTGGGTTAGATATTGCACATCAACATTGTTGGGGTTCGTGGGAGATAATGGGGTCCGAACCAGTTCTCCAGTGAAGAAAGCTGAAGCAGTCCCTCGGTTGTGCTTTTATATTGGACCAGTGCTTTTAGGAAACAGCAAGAAAACGTTGCTGATGAAAGTTTCACTTACAGCGAGAAGCGTCGGCTGTCTGCGCACTGTTCTGAGGATTGCGGTAGATGTTCTGAATCAAGATGGTCTGTGGAGGAAACAAGAAAAGGTGTATCTGGTGAGCCAGGAGTGTCAGGTTTTCAACCTTTTCTGGTAACATAAACTTCAGCTTGAGCCTGACAGGAATATCATGCTTTAGCACACTTAAAAGAAAAAGAAATATGATAAGTGTGACATATTAGGGTCAATGTTAAACTGCACTGGAATGTAGGCTGGCCAGGTTTGTGGCAAGTTTGCCACGTCTTCCCCACTCTCTACATTTTAGCCCACACTCACAGTAACCTCAGTTAACCTACCTCACGCAACTTCACATACTTCGCATAACATAAAGCACTAACTTTTTCCCAGTTTCAAAACACAGGTTCCTGAATACCACACAAACAAAAAAACAAACAAATGAAAAAAAAAACCCACACTGAAAATGATCAACAAGAAGTCAGTGACGATCTGGGACGATCGTGGCTCAAGAGTTGGGAGTTTGCCTTGTAATCGGAAGGTTGCCGGTTCGAGCCCCGGCTTGGACAGTCTCGGTTGTTGTGTCCTTGGGCAAGACACTTCACCCGCTGCCTACTGGTGGTGGTCAGAGGGCCCGGTGGCGCCAGTGTCTGGCAGCCTCGCCTCTGTCAGTGCGCCCCAGGGTGGCTGTGGCTACAACGTAGCTTGCCATCACCAGTGTGTGAACGTGTGTGTGAATGGGTGAATGACTGGATGTGTAAAGCGCTTTGGGGTTCTTAGGGACTAGTAAAGCGCTATATAAATACAGGCCATTTACCATTGAGACAAGGACAAACAAAGCACATGAGTTTGGAACAACATGAACAGGACAATGACCAGAACACTTTTTTCTCACATTTACACGCGCCCACCGAAGGAAAATCACCAGAACCAGAACAAGTTCTCTTGTAAAAGGGATCAAATATACTCATGCATGGGATACATTTAACAAGAAAATTCACAGACATTTTTTAGGGTAAAAGACTCATTGCTTTATGTATGCAGACCAATTGTGCTTATGAGCGTAGCCACTTCTAAAGGCTCATTTTGAACCAGGAAAAACCCCCACTGTTTACACACACCATGCAAACCTAGCATAACTTTAAAACCAAAAAGACTTTGAGCACATAAGAGCGGTTTTATGCTCGTGTCTAAATCATTCAGGGCCACGGCGCGCATCTCATTAAGTCGAGAGGGCAAACTAGGTGGGTCAGGAGGTACACTGTTTATCAGTTTACTGCAGGGCTGAGGGTTCGTGGTTGACCTCATACAATAAAGTCATCAATTTAAAAAGGAACTTTGCTGGGATACCCACCTGGCTGAAGGTTGGTTTGTTGTGCAATCTCGAGCAGCGGTCTCCATGTCTGCAAGCTCCAATTTTAAAGTAGAAGGAACAATTGACCCTGAAAAAAGAAGAAAAATCATTATCACACATATTCAGAATCTGACCTTGGGTGTTGCTAAGGTGTAAGATTGTTGACATATTAACAGAACTAATGAAAAAGCAGAAAGCAACTACCCTGTTTGTTCTGAACCATGAGTGATGGGTCTTAAACCGTTTATAGACAAAACCTAATACAGAGCATAGAGATATAACCTTTATAAGCAATAGACAATAACTTTTTTATTACAGATGCAAAATACAATAACAGTAGCTGCACCAGAGTAAGACAGCCACACCCATAACACTGCACAAAAACAGCACAATGCTGCACACTTGCACTGGTAAGATAATGAATGAAATGACTGTTATAAATACAAAGGTTTGGTTGAAGGTTTGTTAACATCTGAGGCTGGTTTTAAAGACCATAAAGCCAACAAAGTTAGAAAATGAGACCAACTACACTTCACAACCCAATCACTTGTTGTAGATGCTCTAGTCTTGCAGGTGCTGTCGCTGCCAGACCAGGCCTGACGTCTGGCTAAGTCCACAAAACACAGACGCTACCTTGCAAAACAGAAAGACCAGATTTACATGGCCTGACCAAAATGGGAGGGAGGGGGGGCATTACAGAACGAAATCCAAAAGTATCAGGGCCATGGCAGTCAGGTCCTTGGGAGTCATTGTGAAGTTATACAAGTTGGAGCTTTACCCACTCCCAGAGGAAGTCAGGGCAAAACCCAGTCAGGAAACGAAAGTCTGTGTCTGCTTCATTAGGACACGTGAAATGTCAGAGTACTGCAGACACCAGGTGCAGAGGTGTTATGTGTTTTACATTTAATACTTACTCGAACAGATGTGAGAAGAAAAAAAAAGAGGTACCAAAAAACTCCCAAAACATATTTTTAGCATTTATTTTAACTATTAACAGCATTTTAATCAACTCATAGCTCTCTGTGAAATTTGTTGATTGTATACAAATGATAATCTTAATGTAATGATGGACTATGCAATATGGACTAAACTTCCTATACAAACTGCTTAGGTTACCAGGGTTATCAACAACTATACTGAATTTGGGAATTATACTTTATGACCCACAAATCTGTTGAAATATATATATATATATATATATATATATATATATATATATATATATACATATTATGTGTAGTAGCTTATCTCAAAACCAGCATCTACAATATGTGTACATTGTTGTTAGTAAATACAGTTTTCTAAACAATTTTCAGTTTTGTTTTATTATTTGGGACAAGTCGCGCATTCCTGTAAATAAAGAGTTCATCAAACAGTAACACTAATAGTGCCTGTAACTGATTACTTTGTCTTATACAATGAATGTGAAAGAAGAACAATAAATATATGTTAGTCATTTGTTTGGTGTACATGAACAACTTTTTTTCGCCATCATGACACATTACCACCACGTCACGTATTTTTCATATAAGACTGAAGCAATGAAGCACTGCGGGGTTCACTGCTAGTACTAAAAGACATCAGTAGCATAGTAGACCGTGTGAACATTACAGCTACGGCTGGCCTACTTACTGATCTTTTCATTAACGCGATACTTGACCAAAGTTTGTCCGGGAATTAAATTACATCTAGGCTCTTAATACGCGCAGTACAAATGGGTGGAATTGTACGTTTCCCTAATCTAATAATGCAAGTACGGTGATGATGACTACATGGCTCTGCTTGGGTATCTCAACCACTGTTGTGTTTTTAGTCGTCTAGACCTCGCCCGTACGAAACCAAAGATCCTACTTGTAGAAATCATCACATCAGAACATAAACGTATAGCAAACTTAAAGCTACTTTTAAGACTTCAGCAGGCACAGAGTGGAAGATGCTTTCTGCTGCACTCCACCGGTGGGGCGGAACAATACAAGCCTGACAGCTATTCTGCTAATCAGCTTCTTAACTGAGCGGGCCACGCGTTAGGTGTTTCTTCTTCTTTCTTATTTTTTTAAATATCTTTAACATACACTTCCAGTGTTAACGCGTGCACGCACAAACTGGAGACATTTAAAACAACTGAATGTTTTGGCGCAAACTAACAGTACGCAAAGGCTGCAAGTTAGCCAGGGCATGGGTTTCATTCATAGCTTTAGCTTAACGTTAGCTTCCTCCTGCTAAGGTTAGCTTGACTGGGACATGCAGCTGAGCTGTGGGTACAAAATAAGCCCCACCGCCGGCAAAATAGAACCACTGCACGCACACTTTACATAAAAGCGATATCTTATACGACTTTAAGAATGAATAATATATAAAACTGACTGAAAACTGTTTAAAACTTACTTGTCTTTCTCTGTACCGAAAATGGATGCCAGGTACTCCGCCATTTTCGGGTCGTCGGAAACGTCCTCCTTACGTCATTACGTAAAGAGTGGGCGCTTGCGTATGGTTTTCATCCTGTACTTAGCCGTACCGCCGGCTGACAGCGCTGTTGTTTCAGAAATTAGTTCATTCCTCGGGTGAACAGACTGCTCTACAAACAGCGCTGTGACATTTTTTTTTTTTAAATTTTCCCGAATAGCATAAAAATTTCCCTTTAAATAAGTAGTTTTTACGTTATTCCCCTCCAAAATGCAGACTAGTTTCCAGATATAGAATTGGAAAAAATTAAGCAAATTTATTTCCAGTTGGGAAGCAGCATTACAAAATATTATAATTATATTTTTACTTGTAAAACAGGCAGATTTTTTTTTTAAGTGGATAGCTACTTTTCCAGATGCTGGTGGTCAAAGCTGAGAGATATGGGCAAAAGAAAAATAGGTCAGTGTATTTTTAAGTATAGGTGAAGCCCCCAACCACAGTATATTTCTATTCAAAAGATAAAAAAGCAAGCCTGACATCTTCGGTGTTGATTTATATCTTCAGAAACCTCCTGGAGGACTCCATTAAAACCCAACTGAAGGTGATTGACTAACAGATAGGGGGTCCACAGGTTGATGGTCTTACCAAAACAGCAACCACACACACATGTCAACAGAGTGGGCATTAAAGCCTAACAGGCCACAAAGTCCCCATCTCCTCTTCAGAGCAATGTACACCCTCCGCTCAAACCACAGTGCTCTGCACAAGGTCGCACAAGTTTGCAGGAGAGGCAGACGGCAACTTAAAAGGAAAGGAGAGGGGAAAGGAAGTCAGCTTAAAGAAGGTGAACCACACACTCTACCCAGAAGTGATGATGAAGGTGCACAGGTTCACAGAGCGAAACAAGACTCTGAAATGAAAAGTGTGCGCGAGAGAGGGCTCATGTGGGAACCCCCTGTTTTTGAGATATTTCACTGAATTTGACTTGCAAGATTTGCAGAAGCAAGACCACCCACTGGTGTACACACCCCAGCTACAATCACGCAGAGGGTGGGAGAGAGACAGAGATAAGGGGAAAGGAGTGAGCAGAAAGAGGAAGCAGCAAGTTTCATATCAGTGTTTCTCTTTTTGGTTTATCACATAATAATGCGCTTGGAGGAACATTACTGCCTTGGGCTGGCTGTTACTGGACGATGACGGGAGCTTTTCTCAGCATCATGAGGCCTAATCGATGCTGGACCATCCTCCATGTGTCCATCTTGGTTGGGCTGCTCCTCACCTTAAATGCTCAGAGTAAGTTGATGTTTTTGTACAGATCGTGTTGTGTCAGTATTTGTGGAGTATTTGCTTTCTTCTCTTCTCAGGCAGTCAGGCTGAGAAGTAAGGTGTTTGCAGTCGTGCTGGAAATGATCTGATTAAAGTTGTTGGCCTGATTTTTTTAAAGGTTGTGACCCGGAAAGTGCCACATCCACATATGATGTAACTTTAGAGTGAAAAGTAGCTGCCAGTCGTGCAGCTTTAGAAAAGATCAGAGGCAGAATTCAGTTAGATCTCAAACTCTCAAACTCAAACTATCGGTGGTATCAGATATCGAAGGCAGATTCTGCCATAAACGGCACAACTTGCCTTTAAAGACCTGCAGAGCTTTCTGTTTCAGATGCTAAAACTTTTGCTTCTGTTCTCCCACAGCAGCAGGGTTTCTTACGTGTGGGAGCTCGATGGAAACAATTTACACAAGAGGAAAAGATCAAAAATATTAAAAAGAATTTCTCAGAAACTGCTCATCAGCTCAATTAATCGCCTACTTTATGTTCCTTGTGCTTTTTGTGTGTGTGATGGTTTGGATCAGGCGAGATACTAGCTCCGTGTAATTTCCTGTTTAATTTCACATGGGAAACACAAGATGCACGCAACTTTATTCACAGCCATTATAGTGACATATGCAAATAAGTGCACTCCTTTAATATAATTAAAAATATTAAAGGTGAAGTGTCAGGTATTTAATCTTGTGTGTGCTGTCATTAAAAACAAACATAGTTCAAGATTAGGAAGCAGAAAGTATCACGTCAGACATAATAGAGCTGCTGTAATTTTCAGTTATGAATAAGGTTAAAAACACTGTGTGGACTTTGGGAGAGGTTGTGTCTGTGACTCTGTGTTAAAAGGAATTAGCCACACAAGTAAGAAATGAAACTGTGCAACTTCCTAGAGAGGACACAAGATGTGCAGCAGTGGTTTTAATGGAGTAGGAAGAGCAATGTTGTCCATAACCAAAGGTCAACAATGGTCTAGACAAACAGAAAGACAAAAAACCAAAAAGACTGGAGTGGGTGAGACATGAAGTGAAAAAAAAAAAACTGCTCATAAAACACAAAATAACTTCGCCCAATGCTCATAAAAAGAATACTGATTAATGGCTTCAAAGATCTTTAGTTAAATGAAATCAAAATATTTCTGTGGATCAGATAAAGTCTGTTGTGTTTTACGTGGATCCGACCAGGCCCGCTACAGACACCGCACAGTGCTGACTGTGAGGCGTCAGACTGAGCAGATATCAGGCTTCGTAAGAAGTGTAGATAATGCTATTAGAAAACAGCATGAATGCACGTTTGTTTACGTGTCAGTATTTGTTACAAAAATGCTAAAAGAGAAACAAGAATATTGCTCAGAGAGGGATTTTCCCTCATGACAGTGATCACAAACATACTATTATAATTATACAAGAGGAGAAACAATGATAACACAGACACGGTCACCTGTTGTGATGATGCAATTCTTGTCTGGGCCCAATGAAGCCCCACATGGACCCCACATCCCGTAAAATTTCTGTTTCTAAAAATGTTTAAAAAGCATCTTGTGCTTTAATCACATATTTAAGAAATTGACAATGCAAATATCAGCTCACAGTAGTGCTTATTAAAACGCCTTTTTCTACAGATTACTTGCTGTAGTCACTCTGGTCTACTACAAGGTGTCCTTAAATGTGGTCTAAAGGTGATACAGTTGTCAGTGCTAATATTAATAGTAATCATGAAGGTGGGACCCAAATATTTGTCTGCCCTAATGCTGGACTCTGCCTAAAAACACGGTTTAAAGTGAATGTTAAACGACAGAAACACTTTGGGACAGCAGCAGCTGAAAATTATGATTTTATAAATTGTGTCTGCTTATGCAAAAATTATTTATAACTTTATGACAATTTCCATGAAAATTAATACATTTATGGCACATTTTTCTGTTTTTCCCAGGTGCGTCTTTTACAACAGGAATCAAAAATCAATCAAATAACACAAAAGGTATATTTATTTATTTTTACCAGTTTATATGGACTTCACTTAAAGCATAACTATTATTGTCAAATTCTTGTCTCAGTAAAAATGTCTAATAATTAATTTGAAAAAATTCACAGGCATTCTTAACCTGCTCTGAAGCTTCTGGGTTTAAATTCTCCCTCTTAACATAATATTCTTTGGTAAAAATTGAAAAGCAAAATAATTTCTTAAAGGTTTTCTGCAGGACAGTAATGATAGGTGCTGTCCTGAAAACACAGAAGTTTAAACTTCCAGTTTTCCTGTCATATGATAAACGGCTCCAGGACACCTGCTGGTGGATCTTGTAGTGAGACTGTAAGCTCAGTATTTAAGAGCAGTGGAATATCTGACAGTAAAGGTAGACATGAAATTAATACACGTGGCTTTAGGTTCCCCTTTGTGTTAGGACGGGTTCACTCACAGTTTGCTGAACTGCTGGAGTTCATGCAAATTACTTTTCCACTCATCATCAAATAAATGTCACAAAGTGATTTTTCTTTTCAATCTTTTTTTTTTCATTCTTACTGTCTGTCATGCCTCATGTTAACTTCTATTTTGATCTTATAGTTGCAGATGATGGATATGTTTATATATTTATTAGTCTTCAATTAAACAGTCTTTATATAAATGTATTGTCTAAAGACCTTTGACCTTTGACCTTGTGTAATATATTGTTTTATGTTCTTAATTAAATTAAAATTAAAGTCAAACATTTCTTAATTTCTAACTTGTCTTCTTTGTGTGTTTTCTTGTTTTTGTGTAATTTCTCTTCTGCAGGTGACTCTGACTGTTCCACAGAAATTAGAGTGCGTCGCAACACAGTTTATAATGCATCAGCTGGACAACAACTTTGGATTAATTGCCCAGTTATTTTTTGCAATGATTCACCACCAACAGTCACCTGGTATAAAGTTGAGGAAACTAATGTCCCCGTCAATGTCAGCAGTGACAGTCACATTAAAACAGAGTGGAAACATTTAAAAGACTCAGCAGGGATCTTCTATTTGATCTTCCAAAACATTCTCAGAAACGACTCTGGTCAGTATCAGTGTCAAGTTCAAGGTGGAAGGAGTATGAGTCATGCCATCACTGTCAATGTCTACGGTGAGTGTGGATTTTTCACTAATTTTACTTCTCTAAGAAACCTTCACTCACACTGAACAGTGGACTTTTTTGAATCTCATGATATTTTTGTGTTGTTCAGACCTCAGACAACTTCTCTGTTTTGTTTTTACAGATCATAGTGAAATTACCACTGTTACACAGAATAATGTCAGAGGTAAGAATGATTTTACGTTAAGTGTGTGTTGTTGTAGCTGCATTAAATCCAAACTGACTGAAACCTGTTTTTCTTGCAGTCAGCACAACTTCTGCTCCTGAAAATACAGAAACCTTGTTGCTGTACGTGTACTCTGCTGCTGGGATCGCCACATTCGTCATCATAGTCATAATCATATCAGTCATATCAATGCGAGGCTGTAAAGGTGAGCTGTTCTCTCTCCTCTTCAAAATAAAACATCACCAGACGTACTGAATACTAAACATGTAAACTGTCCATCCTGCAGGGAAGCCAAAGAAGGACAGTCAAGCTGAAAATCAGGTAAGATATAAAACATTTCAAGCTTATCACATTTTTTCCATCAATAATTTGAACTCAAAATTTTTTGGATTTTTACAGTACATGGAGATCCCCATGGTGGAGCGACCTCTTCCACAACCCAGCTTGGAGCCCTCACAGAGAGGAAGCCCCTCTGTTGTGCCATCTCGGAGATCTACCAAGAGGAAAGCTCCACCAAGGCAGCCCAATGAGTTGAGATCATCAAGAGATAATGAGCAGGCTTATGGACCGAGTCATGTGGACAGAGAGAGACAGAGGAACAGAGTGGAGGAGGAGAGCGGCTCTGTTGTGTATGCTGCTCTCAACCACGGGCTTCCTCAGCGGGCTCATCGGCCACGGATGGAGGTGGAGGAGACCTCAGAGTACGCAGCCATCCGTCTGGGATAAAGACCAAAAACCTGCTTGACTAAATCACACTAGAGGACAACTGATAAATATCTGAAGCTGGTGTAACTCCACCAGAGGAGACCTGAAGAACAGTTAGAAGGGAATGCAGAGACTCGAAGTAAAGAGTGTGGATACATAAAACACAACTCATCACTTCTGTCAAAACTGCTCTTTGATCGTTGAGTCATACCGCACAGACCATCACACCTTGTCTACCTGAGATCCTGAAGACTTGTTGATAATTTAAATAGCAGAATTAGAACCCTCACAGTTTGGTCAATATTTAAAAGCCTACAAGCCTTCATAAGTGTTTTTACTCTCGCTGATTATGCCTCTGCTCAGTTTGGGATTTAGCAGAGTTATGCTGAGATTCTTCACCAGATTTCATGCCACTAACAATTGGTACACTAACAAGAGCTGTGTTAGAGCATGTTTGATATATATGGGCACAGTGTCTCAGCACATACAGTATCAACCAGTGTACCTAGCAAATTACACCTACCAGCGTCAATCAACCATAAAATACAACCTGTACCAAGCAAACTGCAAAGAGTAAGGACTAATAGGCACAAACATCACATTGTGTTTAGATTTAAAGCTGTTAGGGATTCTAACACCAAAGCTGTTGCCTCTTATGGTGCTTAATAGAAGCAGTTTGTGTCATGTGGCATCATAAGCAGTCATCTCCAGGGCTGAAAAATGAGAGGTGCCAAAAACTGCAGTTCCTCAAATGTCCACTTGAGGTTGACTACAAAAGTCAATCCTTGTAGTTAAAATGTCCAAGTTTACACCAGGAATAACATGACAGCATGTCAAAAAGTAAAGGGTTGAAAATAATACCAAACTAGCTGGTAATATAACAGCAGTCAGGATTACTTATTTGTGTATGTTACTCCTGTGTGCTGCAGAGCTCCTGTGCCAAAATGATGTAAAACAACAGCCCTGTTCCTGTTAGCATGTTAGTTCATTAGCAGGAATGTGAGCGTTGTAGTGTATTTTAGATCAATTCTATATACACGATGATCCTGCCATTATTCCTCATTAGTTTACCAAATATTTATTAACATGCTACTAAAATTAGGTTCTCACTGTTTTTGTGTTAGAGTAAAAATTGTTGAAAATATATCAGCTCTGGGATATTAGTGCATCCTTTTAAAATAAGAAAAATGTAGATTTGTGACCAGATCTGGAAAGATGTACAACGTCTGCAGGGATGTGGGTTAAGAGCCATATACAGGTATAACAAACTCAGGGAGAGAGAGATGATCTTTGTTCTGAAGATTATTGTCAATGTATTTGTGTACATGTACATGACACATGAGTAAACTGTCCTCTAAGACAGAGGTGTCACAGAAGCTGTAGTCAGGTCAAGTTGTAGTACAAAACAAATGTTTGGAGATTTTTATGATTGTCTTTATTGATTTGAATGTTTGTTTGTTTTTTGTTTTTTTGTCATACACTCACTGTGATGTTGTTCTGTTGCACATCCATGACTTGAATTAACTCTTGAGAAACTTCACCTATGATAGCAGTAATGGTTATCTGTCTGTATCATATCAGCTATCCACTCACTTTCTGACTACATGGATGACTAATGAACTGTTGTAATTATTGTGATTCATTGGGAAATAGAAATGTAATATTAAACATTTTGTGCAATTAAAAACTATAATATTTCTCCATATCTGTTAGATTTTAAAAAAGATTATAATGACTCATTCTCATCCTGTTTTTCCTGTAAAGAAATGAATTTAAAAAAAATCTATGCTTTTGTTTTAATCTCATTAATGCCCAAAGTTTCAGCTGGTATATATACTGAGTGTGTCCACCTTCAAACCATAAACTCTGGTACTCTGGTAACTCTGGTATGCATCCGAAGACACTCCTAGTCAGAAACAGGAAGTAAAGTCAACCACATATCATGCACTGTCACATACAGAGCACATACAGGCTTTACACAAGTACACAGCTGGTTCCTTAAATGTCTGCCATGAAACATTACTCGTGCAGGACCATCCTATATTCGCTGATCTTCACAGTCCTCATCCTCACTCCAGATGCTCAGAGTAAGTGATTCTTATTAATTTTAAACGGCTCCATTTCAGTCTGAACACATCTTTGTTTCTCTGTTCACGGCTGAGTTTAAAAATTTTACTGTTACAGATCAAACATTGTGGAAATCAGCTGTAAAACGTTTAAAATATCCTTTATCTTTTGCTATACTCCATTGCTATAATCCAAAGCAGGCATCAAGTTTTTTTTGTAGTAATTTACAGGATGCGTTGAAAGGCTTGACCGCGCAGCCTTCAAACCTTCCGCCTTCAAAGAAAACCTCAACATGAAGGACAAAACTAGACGCTGTGAAATGATCTTTGATGCTATGCTACAGATTTTAGTTGAGTTCACACATGTGGACGTTCTTTAGAGTTTTTCTGGATATGTTAGTATTACTACAACAACACCATCCATTTACTATACTAATCTTGAATCAATATAAATTTTTTTCTATAACTTTTCTATCATTACAAAATCTCATGAAATGTCACTGTACAGCGGTTTCACCTCATATTTATCTTCTTTTTGAAAATTTTGATCCAGTAATAAAAACACCCAGCCTCTAATATTCAAAAACTGGAACACTAGCTAAGATTACTTTAGTAATTTTGGTAAATGGAGTGCACAGTCATTTCTAATCTATAGTTAACAACATTAAAGGAAAACTGAAAATTCATCAGATCTCAATTGGAAATCTATGGACTGGGTAATGTGTTAGGAATGAAAGGATGCCACATTGTGTAATGAAGATGACGATTATCGACCTACAAAGGCCGAATTCAAAGACAGACTGAAAATCCAATTGAAAAACCAGTTGCTTCAGACCTAGTCCATTTTGGCAGACTGTCACTGCAGCAACTCAAAATGGTACTAAGTAATTTGTGTGACCCCCACGTGCTTGTATGCATACCAGACAGTGCTGAGGGTGAACCTGCTCTCATCTGTTAAAAAACACAGGTCACCAGTGGTGGACTGGCCTATGCTGATATTCTCACAGGAAAAAATCTTACAGCTATTTTTTAAACTGCTCTTTTTTATCTTCTCCCTCTCTAATGGAACAAAGTGAAAAGCAAAATAATTTCTTAAAGGTTTTCTGCAGGACAGTAATGATAGGTGCTGTCCTGAAAACACAGAAGTTTAAACTTCCAGTTTTTCTGTCATATGATAAACGGCTCCAGGACACCTGCTGGTGGATCTTGTAGTGAGACTGTAAGCTCAGTATTTAAGAGCAGTGGAATATCTGACAGTAAAGGTAGACATGAAGTTAATACACGTGGCTTTAGGTTCCCCTTTGTGTTAGGACGGGTTCACTCACAGTTTGCTGAACTGCTGGAGTTCATGCAAATTACTTTTCCACTCAACATCAGATAAATGTCACAAAGTGATTTTTCTTTTTAATCCTTTTTTCATTCTTACTGTTTGTCATGCCTCATGTTTACTTCTCTTTTGATCTTATTGTTGCAGATGATGGAGATGTTTATATATTTATTAGTCTTCAGTTAAACAGTCTTTATATAAATGTACTGTCTGACCTTTGATCAGTCTCTTGTGTAATATATTGTTTTATGTTCTTAATTAAATTAAAATTAAAGTCAAACATTTCTTAATTTCTAACTTGTCTTCTTTGTGTGTTTTCTTGTTTTTGTGTAATTTCTCTTCTGCAGGTGACTCTGACTGTTCTGCAGAAATTAGAGTGCGTCGCAACACAGTTTATAATGCATCAGCTGGACAACAACTTTGGATTAATTGCCCAGTTATTTTTTGCAATGATTCACCACCAACAGTCTCCTGGTATAAAGTTGAGGAAACTAATGTCCCCGTCAATGTCAGCAGTGACAGTCACATTAAAACAGAGTGGAAACATTTAAAAGACTCAGCAGGGATCTTCTATTTGATCTTCCAAAACATTCTCAGAAGTGACTCTGGTCAGTATCAGTGTCAAAGTGGAAGGAGTATGAGTCATGCCATCACTGTCAGTGTCTATGGTGAGTGTGGGTTGTTCACTAATTATACTTCTCTAAGAAACCTTCACTCACACTGAACAGTGGACTTTTTCTGAATCTCATGATATTTTTGTGTTGTTCAGACCTCAGACAACTTCTCTGTTTTGTTTTACAGATCATAGTGAAATTATCACTGTTACACAGAATAATGTCAGAGGTAAGAAAGGTTTTACATAATATGTGTGTATTAACTGTATTAAATCCAAACTGACTGAATCCTGTTTTTCTTTCAGTCAGCACGACTTCTGCTCCTGACAACACAGAAACCTTGTTGCTGTACGTGTACTCTGCTGCTGGGATCGCCACATTCGTCATCATAGTCATAATCATATCTGTCATATCAATGCGAGGCTGTAAAGGTGAGCTGTTCTCTCTCCTCTTCAAAATAAAACATCACCAGACGTACTGAATACTAAACATGTAAACTGTCCATCCTGCAGGGAAACCAAAGAAGGACAGTCAAGCTGAAAATCAGGTAAGATATAAAACATTTCAAGCTTATCACATTTTTCCATCAATAATGTTCCCCACAAACATTTTTGGATGTTTACAGCAGATGGAGATCCCCATGGTGGATCAATTCTTTTCAAAAGTCATCTTCAAGCACTTGGAAAGAGGAAGCCCCTCTGCTCTGCGATCTCGGAGATGTAACAAGGGAAGAACACCATCAATGCAACACATTGAGATGACATTATCAACAGATTATGAGGAGGCATATTGACCAATCCATGTGGGCAGAGAGAGACAGAGGAACAGCTCTGTTGTGTTTGCTGCTCTCAGCCACGAGCTGTACAATTAGCAGGTGATGCAAAGATTCTCTTGAAGTGTGAAATACAACCTGTAAACCATAAGCGGTCATCCCCACAGCTGAACATTTATGTCCAAGTGCCAAAACCTGCAGATCCTTAAATGTCCACTTGAGGCTGTGTCCAAAAGCCAGTCCTTATAGATAAAATGATGATACAAGACAATGCTTCTGTTTTTCGTGGCTAATTTCCCAGTTTATTTGATTAGCTTGTCATGATCCTGGAGTTTTTGATCCAGCCTTTTCAGTTTTTCTATTTTCAATTTCTGTCATCTTTATTTCTTCTGTCTGACTCTGACTTCTTCTCATATAATTTTGGTTTTATATCTGTATTAGTTATTTCTTGTTGATTTTGTTATATCAATAGCCTCAGGTCTTTTTTCTTGAAGTTTCTGTCTTCTGTTCACGGTTTTAGTTTGTTTGTATTCTCTTGCATATTTCAGTTTTTTTTCGTCCCCGTGTTTGCCCGTATCTTGTTTATTCTCCTTCACAGTGTTAGATGTTCCTTTATTTAGCTACTTCCTGTTTTTTTTTTGCTAGTCTTGCGTGTGTTGTGTTTAGTTTTGCTTACCTTTTGACTCTGTTCATCTGTGTCTCATTCTCCCCATCCGTCTCCAATTCCCCTAATTGCCCTTCTTTGTATATAAAGCTGTTGTCAGTGTCTCTTCTCTCCTAGTATTGCTAGCCTTAGCATGTTTTTTAGGTTCTGGTTTCATTAAGTTTATTGTTTTCATTTTTATTAATTTCTACTTGTTTCAAGTTTTGTACAGCTCACAATAAATGACTTCCTTTCAGTTCCATTCAGTCTGCCTCTATGATTCACTCCTAACATTAAACTCCTTGAAACAGCTTTTGGATAAGTTTCTTTTAAATCTTATTAAGGGTTAACGTGTGTGCTGTTTTTTAATGTTTAGCTTTCAGCTTCAGCAGCAGACACTCTAAGGCAGGGTCTCCAACCTTTTTCCCTTCTGAGAGATACTCATCCTTTCAAATGTTTCATTTCAACACAAACCAATCGAAAAGGCTCGTCTTGCCTGAACATTAACAAAATGTTGGTGTCCACATCTTAAAATTTTGATTAACATAACAAAAATATTTAGTTCACTTGTATGTACATTTTTATGTCTGTATACACTACAAAGAAATGTATCTCGCACTACTAAATTAAAACAATGCTGTCAAAACAAAACAATGCAATTACAAATACACAGATATTTATTCAATTATGATTTTGTTACATGTGCCTGTTTTACTTCTCAAAAGCATTGACACTAAAAATGATTTTATCTTTGCCTTGTATCTGTAGGTTCAGGTAATAAATTTTCTCTCTCAGTCACGTCTGTCAGGAAACCAAGATCAAGCAGCAACTCAGGTGATATCAGATAATAGTGTGGTATCCTCCTGCCTCACTTCCATAAAAGCCTTAATTTCACCGATCAATGAAAGAAAGCATTTCAGTATCTAACCCCGACTTAACCGTCTTATTCAGTGTGGAGGAGGTGATCCCACTCCCTCTACAGGGCATTCCTCCAGGAACAACTTGAAGCTTCGGTGTTGCTTTGCCTTTGCTCAAATGGAGCTGATGACATTAACATTACCAACAACAGGCAGCACCACATGGTCAAATTCCATAACTATGGGCATATAGCCTGTTGGTAAGTGATGCAATGATAGTTCAGAAACTTAAAGTCCAGGTCCAATTAAATCCTGAGTAACAACCTGTCACAGCAGGAGCTCCATCAGTTGTCACAGTGGCTGAAATGTTATTCAGTGACTGTAAAAGTAAGACAGAAATTTTGTCTGTTATTGCCGGTGTACTTGCCACAGTATTTGCACCAAGTACACTGGCAATAACAGACAAAATTTCTGTCTTACTTTTACAGTCACTGAATAACATTTCAGCCATTGCAGTCATAGCCTCCTTTACAATCCTGCCATCAGTGAAGGGCTTTTTGTGCTTTGTTAAAATATGCACCACTTTAAACGAGGCCTCTGTCGCTGCATTGGCCTTCTTCATACTGCCCGTCACCACTGATTCTGTCACGGCTGGCGAGAGAAAACTAAACTGAGCAAACTAGCAAAACTGACCTGAAACCTACATATGGTGGAAACACAGGGAGACAACACAGACAGAGCAGTAACAAGCAGGAGAAAACACAGGGCCAATCAGGGAATGGGAAACAGGAGGGCAACACAGCTGGGAGAAATCAGAGCTGATGAGACAGGAGAAACATAAGCTGAACACACTGACATAAGACAAGGACCTTCAAAGTAAAACAGGAAATACAACAGGTGTGCACAGACACGAGCTTAACACAAGACATGGCAGCAGGGAGGGAACACAAAGCTGTGGGACCAGGGCAGGAACAGAGACACAGAACAAAAAGAGCTTGAAATACAAAACAGAAACTGAACCTAAGAACAAGAAATTCCCAACAAGAATGAACCTAAAACATAAGATAATAATCAAAACCAAAACCACTGAGTCCAAAGACTGAGGACCATGACAGACTCATCAGGTTTGACAGCAATGCAACTGTTTGTCATGTAATTGTTAAATAATCATCTCATGGGAAAACTATGAATTTGATTTGTCGTACATATAAGTTTGTTTGATGATTGACCAATCAAATTTGACTACACAAGTTTTGAAATTTATTTGAAAAGGAGCAACATGTTGGATGCTCCTGCTCTAAGAAGTATGCTGTCTAGTTTTTCCAGGAAGTTCATTTTATTTTGAGAATTTTTTTTAAGTTCGCTAAAGGTACCACGCTATTTAATGTCACAGGGATAAGAATTTTACTAATCAAGCAAGCCAATCAGAGCTAGTCTGTCTAACCCTGTGAACTAAATATGTTCCCACTGTGTTAAAAAATAAATAAATAAGCAAACAGAGAACAAAATGTCACCTTTCAAAAAGTCAAGGCTTCAAAACAACAGACCTCAAACCTGTGGGTGAGATCACAATGGCCACTGTAGCTAGAGATAAAGATGTAAGGTGCCAACAAGTGCAAAAGACTGAGACGTGAAAGAAGTATTTATATAGATGCACCACCTTCATGGAGGACTCTTAAAATGCATAAGTATAGGGTTAGCCAAAAATGACCAAAAATAATAACACTCTGACAGAAGAAGACAGTCTCTTGATTTGTGTTTTACTCTTGCAAATGGACTTTCTTAAGGTTTTATCTCAGTGTGTTTTTCCCGTGTGCTGCAGAGCTCCAGTGTTGCCAGTGTTAGATATATACTGGGTGTATCAGCCTCCAAAGCACAAACTTTAACACCATTATGCATCCAAAGACCCCTGTAATCAGAAGCAGGAAGTGAAGTCAACCACATACAATGCACTGTCACATACAGAGCACAAACAGGTTTTAACCACTTACACAGCTGGTTTCTTAAATGTCTGCCATGAAACATTACTCGTGCAGGACCATCCTTTATTCGCTGATCTTCACAGTCCTCATCCTCACCCTGGATGCTCAGAGTGAGTGATTCTTATTAAGTTTAAATGCTCCGTTTCAGTCTGAAGACGTCTTTGTTTCTCTGTTCACGGCTGAGTTTAAAAATTTTACTGTTACACATCGAAAATTGTGGAAAACAGCTGTAAAAGGTTTAAAATATCCTTTATCTTTTGCTATACACAATAATCCAAAGCAGGCATTTAGTAGTTTTTATAGTAATTTACAGGATGCGTTGAAAGGCTTGACCGCGCAGCCTTCAAACCTTCCGCCTTCAAAGAAAGCCTCAACATGAAGGACAAAACAAGACGCTGTGAAATGGTCTTTGATGCTATGCTACAGATTTTAGTTGAGTTCACACATGTAACGATCTTTAGAGTTTTTCTGGATGTTTTAATTTTCATCCATCCATCTATTCGCTTCTGCTTATCCCTTTTCAGGGTTGCGGGGGGCTGGAACCTATCCCAGCTGTCCCGGGGTGAGAGGCAGGGTACACCCTGGACAGGTTGCCAGACTGCTGCAGGGCTCACACAGACACAGGCAACCATTTGCATTCACATTCACACCCGCTTTTAATAAAATAAATTTTTAATATTACTAAAACAATACCATCAACTTACTGTACCAATCTTGAATCAATATAAAATCTGAATATTTTTTCGACAACTTTTCTGACATAACAGAATCTCAATTAAGGTCACACTGCAGCTGTTTCACCTCATATTGAGTCTCTTTTTGTGCATTTTGAGCCAATCGTAAAAACAGCCAGCCTTTAACATTCAGAAATTTGAACATGAAACTTGTTTTAAAAGAAAGAATTGGTTTCAACTCAGACCCCAGAGCAGCAAAGTGCTCAAACCACAGATGCGCCACAGATGACTTGCTTACCTGAATTTACTGTGTGGTGGACACAAACCTATGAAACCTTTTCTGTGCACTAGTTAAGAATTGGACTGCAAAGTCATTTCTAAACTATACAGCTAAAAACAAATTAAAGGAAAACTTTGAAAATGCATCAAATCTCAATGGGGAAAACTATGGACTGGGTAATGTTTTAGGAATGACAAGGATGCAACATTTTGTACTGGAGATGAAAATTATCAACCTACAAAGGCCGAATTCAATGACAGACAAAAATGATGACTTCAGGCTAGTCCATTTTGGCAAACTGTTACTGTAGCAACTCAAAATGGTGCTCAGCAGTTTGTGTGACCCCCCCACATGTTTGAATGTATGCCAGACACCATCGGGGCATGCTCCTGAGGAAGGACTAGTGTCCTGGGGGATCTCCACCCGGATCAGGACCAGGCCATCACTGAGTCCCTGGACTGTCTTAGGTGCAACCTGGTGGTGTAAGATGGACTGAAACATAACATTACATAAGTGTTCTGTTGGATTTATGTCAGGTTGGTGTGGAGGCCAATCATTGGTGCAAATTCCTTCATCCTCTCATGTGCACACTCTCGCCACATAAGGCCGGATACTGTTGTGCACCAGGAGGAACCCAGGACCAGTGTTGGTCAAGTTACTTGAAAAAAGTAATCAGTTACTAATTACTGATTACTTCCCCCAAAAAGTAATCCCGTTACTTTACTGATTACTTATTTTCAAAAGTAATTAATTACTTAGTTACTTAGTTACTTAGTTACTTTTTAAAAACACAATTTACAACCTGAATAGGTGATAAAGCAATAGATCTTTCAGCCCAATTCTACTTTTTCTGCATAATCCATCATACAAAATGTAATCAAATGGAAACGTCTCTTTTTAAAACTTTAAACTATAAATCTTTTAACTTTATGCATCAAGCAAAAACTTAATTATATGCAACATTCTCTGACTGGAAGAAATTTGTTTAACATTTAAACCTATTTTCTGCACATTCCAGCACATAAAATAAAATATTTTTTTGTGTTTACACTCACTCTTTCAAATAGATGCAAGTAAAACACAGCAGAAAATAAATAAAATCAAAGACTCAGCGGTCCTGTTGCTCTATTTTCACCTGTAAAGCAGGACTGGGGTAGGCGGAGGTTTACCCTGGTGCAGGTGTGCATGGGTGGTCAGTGGAAGAATCCATGAGTTTCTCTGTGAATTTCACATTACGTCATAGTACACTCGGTGCTTGCTTGGAAGTTTAGGGTTTTTTCGCTGTAAAAGAAGTTTTCTTCCACGCACAACGGACACTAATGTTTTTGTCACTTTTATAGAATCAAACTCAAAATAAGGTCAGTACTTCCACGCTTTAAACGCTGCATGCTACACTCTGTCCCGCACTTTTCGATATATTATGATCTGCACACAGCTGTTGTCACGAACGTCGCACTCGCCACGTCACTGTCATGAGACGTTCTCGCAAAAAAATCACGGTTTTAGTAACGCAGTAACGCAGCGTTCCTACGTGAAAAGTAACGGTAATCTAATTACCGTTTTGCAATAGTAATCCCTTACATCACTCGTTACTTGAAAAAAGTAATCAGATTACAGTAACGCGTTACAAGTAACGCGTTACTGCCCATCTCTGCCCAGGACTCACTGCACCAGTGTAGAGTCTGATAGTGGGTGCAAGAATTTAATTCCCAGATTTAATCACCATTCCTTCCACCACTGACCCTTCACCAAACCATCTGTGAAAAACACAGGTCATCAGTGGTGGACCTGCCTATGCTGATATTCTCACAGGAAAAATCTCACAGCTCTTTTTTAAACTACTGTGAATCTTCAGGGTTTATCTTATTCTTCTCAACATAAAACTCTTTGGTACAAAAGAAAAAGCAAAATGATTTCTTAAAGGTTTTCTACAGGACAGTAATGATACGTGCTGTCACAGAAGTTTAAACTTCCAGTTTTTCTGTCATATGATAAACGTCCCCGGGACACCTGCTGGTGGATCTTGTAGTGAGACTGTGAGCTCAGTATTTAAGAGCAGTGGAATATCTGACAGTAAAAGGTAGACATGAAGTTAATACACTAATACAATACTTTGTGTTAGGATGGGTTCACTCACAGTTTGCTGAACTGCTGGAGTTCATGCAAATTACTTTTCCTGTCACAGTTCTGGGTCATTTTGACCCAGCATTTTCTTTTTTTTATAATATTTTGGTGTTTTTTCTGTACTAGGATTTATGTTCTGATTCTTTAGTTGTGCTGTGTTGATTATCATTATTCTAGATTTAGTTCAGTCTGCATCTTTGTTACTTGTTTCTTGGTTCATGTTTTACATTGAAAGTCCATGTCTTCTGTCAGTGTATTCAGTTTTACTTCCCCTTGTCTCGTTTGCCCTAATTCCTCCCAGCTGTGTCTCCCTCCTGTTTCCCATTCCCTGATTACTACCCTGTGTATATAAGCCCTGTGTTTTCCTTTACTGTCTGTCGTGTCATCAATGTTGCTGCCCTCTATGTGCTGTGTGATTGTCTCCTGTTTAGGGTCGCTGTTCCAATTCAGTCCATCGTACCTATGTTCAGAGTTTTGGATTTTGGTTTTGTTTTGGTGAGTTTAATTTATTGAGAGTTTTTTTCCAGCAAAAAAAGCTGGGTTTTGAGTTTAAGTCCTGTCTCCAAGAGTCCTGCATTTTGGGTCCACCACTCCTGCTGCCTGTCTGCCGCAAAGCCTATCATGACATCATCAAATAAATGTCACCCAGTGATTTTTCTTTTTATTCTGTTTTTTTTTTTCTCTCAATTTTTGATGTCTGTCATACCTCATGTTTACTTCTTTTGATCTTATTGTTGCATATCATACTTTTTCTTTTTTATGTACAGTCAGTATTTGTTATACTTTTAATATCTTTCTAAGAAGGTTATAGGAATATGCACAATTTGTATTTATGTTTATATTTTTGTTTGGTTTTTGTCCAGTTAAACAATCTTTATATAAATGTATTGTCTAAAGACCTTTGATCATACTCTTGTGTAATATATTGTTTTATGTTCTTAATTAAATTAAAATTAACATCAAACATTTCTTAATTTCTAACTTGTCTTCTTTATGTGTTTGCTATCATTTCTCTTCTGCAGGTGACTCTGACTGTTCCATAGAAATTAGAGTACGTCGCAACACAGTTCATAATGCCTCAGCTGGACAACAACTTTGGATTAATTGCCCAGTTATTTTTTGCAATGATTCACCACCAACAGTCACCTGGTATAAAGTTGAGGAAACTATTGTCCCCATCAATGTCAGTGGTGACAGTCACATTATAACAGCATGGAAACATTTAAACAAGTCAGCAGGGATCTCCTATTTGATCTTCCAAAACATTCTCAGAAATGACTCTGGTCAGTATCAGTGTCAAGTTCAAGGTGGAAGGAGTATGAGTCATGCCATCACTGTCAATGTCTATGGTGAGTGTGGGTTCTTCACTAATTATACTTCTCTAAGAAACCTTCACTCACACTGAACAGTGGACTTTTTCAGTCTCATGATATTTTTGTGTTGTTCAGACCTCAGACAACTTCTCTGTTTTGTTTTTACAGATCATAATGAAATTACCACTGTTACACAGAATAATGTCAGAGGTAAGAATGATTTTACGTTAAGTGTGTGTTGTTGTAGCTGCATTAAATCCAAACTGACTGAAACCCGTTTTTCTTTCAGTCAGCACAACTTCTGCTCCTGACAATACAGAAAACTTGTTGCTGTACGTGTACATATCACGTACAGCAACAAGCTATCCGCTCACTTCACGACTACATGAATGACTAATGAGCTCTTGAAATTTTTGCGGTTCATTTGGAAATGCGAAATGTAAAATTAATCATTTTTTACGATTAAAAAACATTAAATTTTCTCCATATCTGTTAGGTTTAAAATATTATAACAAATTATTCTCATACTGTGTTTCTTCTAAAGCAATGAAAAAAAAAACAACTTTTGTTTTAATCTCATCAGTGCCCAAAGTTTCAATTGGTAGATATATACTGAGTGTATCAGCCTCCAAAGCACAAACTAACACTATTATGCATCCAAAGACGCCTGTAATCAGAAACAGGAAGTGATGAAGTCAGCCAGATACCATGCACTGTCTCTACAGAGCACATAGGCTTTACACATGTAGGCAGCTGGTTTACTAAGTGTCTGCCATGAAACATTACTCATGCAGGACCATCCTCTATTTGCTGATCTTCACAATCCTCATCCTCACTCTGGATGCTCAGAGTAAGTGATTCTTATTAACTTTAAATGGCTCCATTGAAGTCTGAACAGGCCGTTGTTTCTCTGTTCACGGCTGAATTTAATATTTTTACTGTTACAGATAGAACATTTAAAAACTGGTACATAGTTTTAAGTTCCCACTTTTAACACAAAAATAGAGACTCTGGGTTTTCTTGGGTTGACATAGCATCTTCTGGCTATGTCATCTTAAATTGGTCATGTGATTGGTTTACAATGACTGCTTTATTGTTCCTCAGCCAGCCAGTAGCACTTGTACAATTGTTTCACCCCTCTAGCTCCTGGTAAGGCGAAGATAGCTTCACCTGTCTGTGTGTTGAAAAAAATACAGACTGCATTTTCTGTTAGTAACGATAACGGCCTTGTAATGATAGAAATAATAATTAGATTACTTGTTACTGAAAAAAGTAATGGCGTTAGTAATGCCAATACTTTTAACACCTTTATTCCCATCACTGATTGTAGCACTGTGATGTTTGGTGGATATTACCCAATATATGTGTGGCTGTAACTGAAGCCATCACACCACAGATGACGTCCTTACATGAATTTACTGCTTGGTGGACACCACTGCAGCATGCAAACCTATGAAACCTTTTCTGTGCACTGGTTAAGAATTGGAGTGCAAAGTCATTTATAAACTATGCAGCTAAAAAAACAAATTAAAGGAAAACTTTGAAAATGCAAATGGGGAAAACTATGGACTGGGTAGTGTGTTAGGAATGACAAGATGCCACATTTTATACTGGAGATGAAAATTATAGACCTACAAAGGCCGAATTCATAGTCAGACAAAAATTATGACTTGAGGCTAGTCGATTATGGCAAACGGTTACTGTAGCAACTCAAAATGGTGCTCAGCAGTTTGTGTGACCCCCCACAATGGCAGAATAATCTCCACAGATTCTCATTTACATCTGTCACATGTGCTCAGGGTGAAGCTGGTGAAAAACACAGGGTGCCAGTGGTGGTCCGGACTATACTGATATACAGCAAACATCTGACAGCTATTTTTTAAACTGCTTCTGGGTGAAAAGCAAAATAATTTCTTAAAGGTTTTCTACAGGACAGTAATGATCGGTGCTGTCCTGAAAACAGAAGTTTAAACTTCCAGTTTTTCTGTCATATGATAAACGTCCCCGGGACACCTGCTGGTGGATCTTGTAGTGAGACTGTGAGCTCAGTATTTAAGAGCAGTGGAATATCTGACAGTAAAAGGTAGACATGAAATTAATACAGGTGGCTTTAGGTTCCCCTTTGTGTTAGGACGGGTTCACTCACAGTTTGCTGAACTGCTGGAGTTCATGCAAATTACTTTTCCACTCATCATCAAATAAATGTCACAAAGTGATTTTTCTTGATTGTTTTTAATTTTTTAATTTTACTGTCTGTCATACACCATGTTTACTTCTCTTTTGATCTTATTGTTGGATACAATAGGACTTTATCATTCTTGTGTATGTATGTAAGTATATATTAAACTTTTAATTTTAATTTTTAATTTTTCTAAGAAGATTTTAGGAATGTGCACAATGTGTATTTGTGTTTATATATTTATTTGTTTGGTCCAATTAAAAAGTCCATCCATCCATCCGCTTCCGCTTATCCTTTTCAGGGTCGCGGGGGGCGCTGGAGCCTATCCCAGCTGTCATAGGGCGAGAGGCGGGGTACGCCCTGGACAGGTCGCCAGTCTGTCACAGGGCTAACACACAGGGACAGACAACCATTCGCACTCACATTCACTCGCACATTTACACCTAGTGGCAATTTGGATTATCCAATTAACCTATCCCCACAAGCTGCATGTCTTTGGATGGTGGGAGGAAGCCGGAGTACCCGGAGAGAACCCACGCAAACACGGGGAGAACATGCAAACTCCACACAGAAAGACCCCGGCCTGATGGTGGAATTGAACTCAGGACCTTCTTGCTGTGCGGCAACAGTGCTAACCACCGTGCCACCGTGCTGCCCTCAAGTGTTTTTATAAATGTATTGTCTTAATTCGATCAATCTCATGTGTATTATACGATATATATGATCTTAATTAGACTAAAATTAACATCAAACATTTCTTAACTTCTAATTTTTCTTCTTTATCTGTTTACTATAATTTCTCTTCTGCAGGTGACTCTGACTGTTCCACAGAAATTAAAGTACGTCGCAACACAGTTTATAATGCATCAGCTGGACAACAACTTTGGATTAATTGCCCAGTATTTTTTTGCAATGATTCACCACCAACAGTCTCCTGGTATAAAGTTGAGGAAACTGGTGTCCCCGTCAATGTCAGTGGTGACAGTCACATTAAAACAGAGTGGAAACATTTAGACAAACCAGTGGGGATCTTCTATTTGATCTTCCGAAACATTCTCAAAACTGACTCTGGTCAGTATCAGTGTCGAGGTGGAGGGAGTGTGAGTTATGCCATCACTGTCAATGTCTACGGTGAGTGTGGATTTTTCACTAATTATACTTCTCTAAGAAACCTTCACTCACACTGAACAGTGGACTTTTTCAATCTCATGATATTTTTGTGTTGTTCAGACCTCAGACAGCTTCTCTGTTTTGTTTTTACAGATCATAGTGAAATTATCACTGTTACACAGAATAATGTCAGAGGTAAGAAAGGTTTTACGTTAAGTGTGTGTTGTTGTAGCTGTATTAAATCCAAACTGACTGAAACCTGTTTTTCTTGCAGTCAGCACAACTTCTGCTCCTGACAACACAGAAAACTTGTTGCTGTACGTGTACTCTGCTGCTGGGGTCACCTCATTCGTCATCATAGTCATAATCATATCTGTCATATCAATGCGAGGCTGTAAAGGTGAGCTGTTCTCTCTCCTCTTCAAAATAAAACATCACCAGACGTACTGAATACTAAACATGTAAACTGTCCATCCTGCAGGGAAGCCAAAGAAGGACAGTCAAGCTGAAAATCAGGTAAGATATAAAATATTTCAAGGTTATCACATTTTTCCATCAATAATGTTACCCCACAAACATTTTTGGATGTTTACAGCAGATGGAGATCCCCATGGTGGATCAATTCTTTTCAAAAGTCATCTTCAAGCACTTGGAAAGAGGAAGCCCCTCTGCTCTACGACCTCGGAGATGTAACAAGGAAACCATCATCGCAACTCAATGAGATGGCATTATCAAGATATGATGAACAGGCATATTGACCAAGGAGCTCAATACGCCAGTTTGAGGAGGAGAGCAGTTATGTTGTGTTTGCTGCTCCCAACCATGAGCTGTACCATTAGCAGGTGATGCAAAGATTTACTTGAAGTGTAAAATACAACCTGTAAACCATAAGCGGTCATCTCCAGGGCTGAAAAATGATGTCCAAGTGCCAAAGCCTGCAGTTCTTTAAATGTCCACTTGAGGCTGTCTCAAAGTTTACAGTAGAAATAAACATGGTTACAGGATAACACAAGAAAATGGTTTTGGTCTCTGTGGCTAATTTCCCAGTTCATTTGATTAGTTTGTCAGAATCCTGGAGTTTTCGATCCAGCCTTTTCACTTTTTCTACTTTCAGTTTCTGTCATTTTTATTTTTTCTGTCTGACTTCTAGTCATATAATTTTGGTTTTGTAGCTGTATTAGTTATTTCTTGTTGATTTTGTTATATAGCCTAAGGCTTTTTTCTTGAAGTTTCTGTCTTCTGTCTCTTATTTTAGTTTTTTTCGTGCCCATGTTTGCCCGTATCTTGTATATTCTCCATCATAATGTTAGATGTTCCTTTAATTAGCTACTTCCTGTTTTATTTTGCTAGTCTTGTGTGTGTTGTGTTCAGTGTTGCTTACCCTTTGGGCGTTTCTCAATATGCGTACTTGTGCGTACTTGCGTTCTCGTGTACTCGTGATACGTCATCAGTTGGAGACCAAGTACTGTTCCAATTCGAAGTACGCATCAAGCCGAGAATGCGAAAAAGTCCCGGATGTGTTCTCGCTCCGCCCGTTTTATCGAGCATGTATCGGTGTACAGCTAAATATCCCAGAATGCATTTCATCCAAAACTCAACAGTGGACTCCCGGCACATCGTTTTCAACCCCCGTGAAAACTCTATAGTATCAAACTCTATAGTATTGAGTGTCCACTAAAATAAAAATAAAAGCGTTCTAACATCTCACCTGCTTGTTTTTATTAAGGTATGTACACGTATGTACATGTACACTATTTTTATTAATAGAGGTTTCACTACTGAGGTTAAAAATGATATATAAGTCACTTAGATCACTTCTAAATGTTAATGTTTGGTTTATTTCAGTGTTTTATTTGTCCCTGAGTAAACCGGTTTGGCTGTGATTAAAGTTAAGCTTCATAACATGTTACTCACAGTTAAATTAGGAGGGGACGGCAGTAAAAACTCCGGACATGTGACATCATCACGTACGCAGGTGTACCAATTGTACATATCGCGAGTCCGTGCTCGCGTTCTCGGCGAGTACGTACTCACCGAGAACGCGAGTACGTACTCGCGTACTTGAGAATTGAGAAACGGCCTTTGACTCTGTTCACCTGTGTCTTGTTCTCCCCATCTGTCCACTTCCCCTAATTGCCTTTCTTTGTATATAAAGCTGCTGTCTCTCCTTGTCCTTTGTCAGTGTCTGTTCTCCCCTAGTATTGCTAGCCTTAGTATGTTTTCTAGTTTCTGGTTTTATTAAGTTTATTGTTCATTTTTATTATTTTGTACTTGTTTCAAGTTTTGTACAACCTGCTGTCAGCCCACAATAAATGGCTTGCTTTCAGTTCCATTAAGTGTGCATCTGATTCACTCCTCATATTAAACACCTTGAAACAGCTGGATAAGTTTATTTTAAATCTTATTAAGGCTTAACATGTGTGCTGTTTTTAATGGTTAGCTTTTAGCTTTACCAGCAGATACTCTAAGGCAGGGATTCCCCCCCCCCTCCCCCAGAGCTACTCATGCTTTCTAACATTTCATACCTCATTTCAACTCAAACAACCCCAAAAAGCTTGTTTTTGGGAATATTTACAAAATGATGTTGTCCACAACTTACTTTTTGCATTAACACTTAAAAAAAATATTTAGTTCACTTGCAAGTGTCAGGGCTGACAGAATGGACTCCTACGAAGACTTGGAATCAAAGCAGAAAACAGTCTTTATCTACACTAAGCACCAGGTGAACTATATACAACGTGAGGGGACAGACAGGGCTCCAGGGATCCTCAGCGGGTGCAGGGAAGAAACACTCCATCCTTGCTCTTTGATCCTCGCTCCGTTCACTCCACACGCTTCACTCCCTCGCTCAGTCGCTCCATTTCCGCACTCCGAATCTCCTCACGCAAACTGGCTTCACTCCAAAGACACAAGCGCGGTCATCCAGGAAACACAGGAGCAGGTCCAGGGAAATCTATATACAGGGAAATGAAAGAATTACCACCAGGAACAGAGATCTCACTAAGCTGAGTTTCACTAACCAGGGGCGGATCTAGAGAAATTTTCTTAGGGTGGCATGAGGATGGCATGGAAATCAAATTGGGAGGCAAAATCAAAGCCTTTTTTAAAAACACATATGCAGATGTTAGATATGGTTAAAATGATTAAAATCCAGTACACATGTTTCATATAAATATAGTCTATAACTTAATTATTTTCTGTAGCCCACATATTTAAACACTTTAGTTAAATAACACATTTGAATGTTGATTTTATGTACTGTATAGCCTGTATAATAAATAAATATGTAGCCCAATAAGTATAAAATCCAGAAAGCTACAAAACACGGGGCGGTTCATTTACAAAAACAAGTCTAACTTAAGTTTCACTGTTTTTTGTTAGAAAAAATCAAATTGTTACAGCTTAAATTTACACAAATTTGCACTGTCATGAACAAAAAGTTAAACCTAATTTTTCATGATTTGTTGGGTTAACCCTCTGAGGTCCAAAATATAATTGGCTATTTTTGACCACTTTTGACCTAGTGCTACTAGCCCTGTCACTAAAGAGAGTCGCTAACGGTCCAGTGACGAGACCGTAGACCGCCAGGTAATGAGCCTCAGGTGTGTGATTACAGCCAGGTGTGTAGGCCAATGGCGGGAGCCCGAGATGAGCTCTGCCCAGGCAGTGAGGAGACAGAGGAATGGGGAGGAAGAGTGAGAGCAGGAACAAAATCAAAACAAAAACACATGTAGCCTCACTGAGTCAGCTGGGTAGACACAGGGACAAGACAGCAAGTGCATGTTGTATGTCTGTATACACTACAAAGAAATGTATCTCACACTAAATTAAAACAGTGCAGATACAAAGATATTACTTATTCATTCATGTCCCTGTTTCACTTCTCAAGCGTTTTGGTTTTTTAAATCTTTGCCTTGTAACTGTAGGTTACAACTGTCAGGGAAGCAAGATCAAGAAGAGACTCTTCATCAAATAATGGTGTGGTATCCTCCTCCCTCATTTCCCAGATGAATGTAAGAAAGCACTTTGGTATCTTACCTCGACTTAACCATCTGAGTTCAGTGTGGAGGAGGAGATCCCCATACTCAGCAGAACATTCCTCCAGGAACAACCTGAAGCTTCGGTGTTGCTTTGCCTTTGCTCAAATGGAGCTGATGACATTAACATTATTAACAACAGGCAGCACCACATGGTCAAATTCCATAACTTTTGGGCATATAGCCTATTGGTAAGTGATGCAATGATAGTTTAGAAACTAAACTCCTGAGTAACAACCTGCCACAGCAGGTGCTCCATCAGTTGTCACAGACACGAGCTTTTCAACAGGCATGTTTTTTTTTCCTACAACGTAGTCCTTCAGTGATTGTAAATATCCGCTGCTCTGCTTGTAGTTTTCAGTTTAAGTAAAAAAGTCACCAAACACCATCTGAATGAAAGCAGCCAGCTGGCCTGTATCACTGGAGTTGACAGACTCCGCACACTGAATTAAAAATGATTTGCACCTCTGCATGTCCAATTCCAACTGTTATAATGCATCTGCAGACATTGCAGACATTCTCCTTGCCACAGTATTTGCACCAAGTACACTGGCAGTAACAGACAAAATTTCCGTAGTACTTTTACGGTCACTGGATAACGGCTACGTACACACTAATGCTTTTTCGTTTGAAAACGCATCGTTTTCTCTCCCTTCCACACTGAGACGGCGTTTTCCTCAAGGAAAAATGCAACGTTTTGAAAACGCTCTCGAAAATGGATACATTTTAAAACAGAGCTGTCCCGTCGCAGTGTGGACACTCGAAAACGCAGACTTTCTAAAATGATGACACATTTTAGTCATGTGATGCAGTCATGTGACCAATTAAACAAAGATAGCAGAGTGCATTATACAGCAGTTGTTTCGATTGCTCTCAATTTTGACAGCCCTAAAAAAGATTAATATCAGTTTGTACATGCTCCAGATAGCTTTTCTTCAAATTCTTTAATTCTCACTCGCTTTTGCGCATGCGCAGGACTGGAACGTCAGCGTTTTCAGCCGTTTCAATGTGGACGCACAACTCTGTGAAAACGACTGAAAACGCTAGTGTGGACGCGGAGCATTTTCAGACGAAAACGCCATTTTCAAATCTATCCATGCTAGTGTGGACATAGCTAACATTTCAGCCTTGCAGTCATAGCCTCCTTTACAATCCTGCCATCAGTGAAGAGCTTTTTGTGCTTTGTTTAAATATGAGCAGGTTTATTAACCTGCTACCAAAATTAGTCTCAGTGGTTGTCAGTTGTCAGTGCACATCCATGACATCCATAGTGTTGTGAAACCACACCTCTGACAACAGTAATGGTTTAATGTCTTACACGCTGTCTGTACCATATCAGCTATCCACTCACTTTGCAACTACATTAATGTAGTTGCAAAGGTCAAGGCCAGAGATCTCAAGGCCTGGAAATGCATCGTTGACCAAGATGGAAATCCTATGTTACACACAGCGATGTATTGGCTTTGTGGACAACCTCCCCTGCCAACCACAGGCTAGGGAGAAAAGAAAGAAGAAAGAACTACATTGTTGACTGATGAGCTCCTGTAATTTTAGTGATTCATTTGGAAGTTTAGGATCTAATATTAATCATTTTGTGCAATTAAATAATAATGATTTTTCTATATGTCTCATTTTAATTAAGATCATGATAATGAATCATTCTTATACTGTGTTCCTGTAAAGCACTAAAGTAAAAAAAACTGAAAAATACACCAAGGTGTGTTTGTGCTGTGGTAGGTACATACTGGGTGTAACACCATTATGCATCCAAAGACCCCAGTAATCAGAAACAGGAAGTAAAGTCAACCACATATCATGCACTGTCACATTCAGAGCACATACAGGTTTTACACAAGTGCACAGCTGGTTCCTTAAGTGTCTGCCATGAAACATTACTTGTGCCGGACCATCCTCTATTTGCTGATCTTCGCAGTTCTCATTATCACTCCGGATGCTCAGAGTAAGTGATTCTTATTAACTTTAAATGGCTCCATGTCAGTCTGTACCCTGCTGAGTTTAATATTTGCACTGTTACAGGTGGAAAATGCAGAAAATGGCTGTTAAAGATTTTAAATATCCTTTACTGTTTACCTTAAATGTTAATCCAAAGCAGGCGTCTAGTGTTCTTTTATAGTATTCTTAAGATGCACCAAAAGGCTTGACCGTGCAGCTTTCACACCCTGTTTTCAAAAGCCTCAACACGAAGGACAGAACAAGACGCTGTGAAATGGTCTTTGATGCTATGATGTAGATTTTAGCTGAGTTCACACATGTGAATGATTTTTAGACTTTTTCCAGATGTGTTAATAGTAGCAACACAATACCATCAATTTACTGTACCAATCATGAATCAAGATAAATCTGAATTAAAAACAAAGTTTTTTGAAATTGATGATTCTTTTAACAAATCTTTAATGTACTGAAGGACTGGACTCATTAAAGGAAACTTATATTTAACCTCTTTGTGAACATTTTTGTTCCAAATCCTAAAAACAGACAGACTCTAATATTCAAAAGTTTAAAAAGCTTAAATCCGTGTTTTTTTTTCTTTCTGAAAGAATTTGTTTCAGTCAACTCAGAGCAGCAACGTGCTCAAACCACAAATACACCACAGATTGACTTTCTAACCTGTTTGGTGACACAGGTGCAGCATGCAAACCTATAAAGCTTTTTCTGTGATCTAATTCAGATAGATTTTGAAAAACTTAATTTAGTTAAATATATGCTCAGTCTTTCCTAATCTATATTTTGTTGTTCCTGTTTCTGCAGGTGACTCTGAGTGTTCCACAGAAATCAGAGTACGTCTCAACACAGTTCATAATGCCTCAGTTGGACAACAATTTAGGATTAATTGCACAGTTATTTTTTGCAATGATTCACCACCAACAGTCTCCTGGTATAAAGTTGAGGAAACTGGTGTCCCCGTCAATGTCAGCAGTGACAGTCACATTAAAACAGAGTGGAAACATTTAAACAAGTCAGCAGGGATCTTCTATTTGATCTTCCAAAGCATTGTCAGAAGTGACTCTGGTCAGTATCAGTGTCAAGATGGACCGACTATGGGTCATGCCATCACTGTCAATGTCTATGGTGAGTGACCCTTTATACACATCAAGACTAAATGATGACTACGTGATTTTATTTTTCCTGCTACTGAATAATTCATTCAACATCCCTCATTGTTTCTCAGATAATCTGATTTATGATATGATTTCTGAAAAACAAACAGCTCAAATCTTTTTCAGATAATGTGAAGCTCACCACAGCTTCGTGGACAACTTTGGCACCAGGTAAGAAACCTCCGTTTACCGTTTCGTGTGCCTCGTTTTGGTAACATTATGTTTCCCACCACTAATTTTTACATCACTGCTTCTTTGATGCTACATCAATCGTCCTCTGATTTCTTGCAGTGAATACAACTTCTGCTGACACTTTCTGGCCAGTCATATACCGTGTTGTTGGGAGCGTGGTGTTTGTCACCGTAATAATATTAATATGTGTTACATCAAAGCGAGGGTGCAAAGGTGAGATGTTTGGGTTTGTACATAAGAGTAAGTGGTTGTGCTGCTGAAAGGATAAAGTTTAAACCGACAAATAGTAAAAAACAAAACAAAAAAAAAACATTAATTAATTAAACTTGCACATTAAGTTAATACTTATGTCATGCTGTGCACATTCACTATCATGATCCTGAGAAGATTAACTGACTTCCTTTCATCTGTGTTATCCAGGAAAACCGAGGAAGACAACAAAACCAAGTCAGGAGCTCTACACTCATATCTATGACAATGATGTATGATGACGATCCTCATGTCTGAAATGCTCTGAAATCAGTCTGTGAAGCTCAGTTTATTATAATCAGCATATTTTACTGATGTGTGAGCTAAGTCTTGCTACAATTTATTCTTTAAATCTACTGGCTTCTCACTGGTGTGTGTTACCGTGTACCCAGTTTAGCATTTTTTGAATTCCTGTAAATCAATTCAAACTGTAGAAGTGAGATTTCCTACTTGAGAAACCACTATTGTTTAGTCTGCAAAGACTGCGGGTGCATGTATGTGTGTGCGTAAGTGTGCACGTGTGTACGTGCGTGTGTGTGGTGTATGACACATTGGAAAGGTAATAGTTTTGCTTCCTGTACAGGTAACAGTTTTGCACACATCCTGTGCAAATAGGACCTTTGACTGTATTTATGATTGAATTAGTGTGTTTGCATCGCTGCTCTCTGTCGTTTATGATTAAAGAAGCTTTTCTTCTTTGGTCTTTGAGTGTCTTTGCATTTGGGAGCAGGAAGTAGAATTGAACCACACACCACATGAGCATATGTGAAGACAACGGCTCAAATGGTTTTACAGAAGAAGAAAAGGAAGATGTAACTCATAAAGTTATCCTTCCACTCATTATCCCACAGCTGTTCTTGCACTAAGAAAACTATATTTTACTTCAAAAGTTACTTCTGAAATAACAACATAACAAAATACTTTGATGTGTCTAAAATAAACCACACTACAAGCGCATTGCACAATGGCTGCAATGCATTTGCTCATAGTTTGGAAAGTTTCCATTATAACCAGATGGTGATATTGTAGCAGCATCGTTCTATTGTGACAAACTAACCAAACCGCAACGAGACACTTGTGCAACATTGCAACAATGTAATAAAACAGTAATACGATGTATTTTACTGATTGCACCCATGATTTTCTATCACAGTTGGGGTAATGATGTAATAATAACTGTGAAACATTTTTAAAAAGTTGATGAAATATATTTAGAACATTGTTTTGTAACAATACTGCAATGCTCAGGTCCAAGGTTTTTGAGCTTAGAATATTTGAAACATCAGAATAAGGAATGTTACTACCATGTTGCACCAACCAAACTTTGTAGGAAACAAAAATTGTTATAAAAAATTAGCGTACTAGTATAATTTGCAGGCTAATAGTAAAGCAATTATCACAGAATGCTATGTGTGATAGTTAGTGCAGCACTTATGAAAGATGGCTATTTTAACAAGCAGAAACTAAATGGCTAAATGTTTGGGCCTAGTTTGAGATACTAATTTAGCAGGTTGCTAAGCTAATATGCTAAATGCTAATTTGTTAGTTTCAACTGAATACAAACTGCAGCTGAGGTTGTTGGGAAAGTGATTGGTCATAAATTATTATTTGGACAACCAAAACCTGACTTATCCCTATAGGCTATAAAATTAGGCTTTTTTCATCACTACCAATGCAATGTGACAACTTTGAGGAGCTGTACAGTTTCCTGGATACACACATACATGCATCATCCAATAAGATAAAGAACCAAGATAAACTAAGAACAGACTCACAGCTGGTTTCAAAGTGACCTGAAAGCCGGTGAGAATAGGTGGGGCTTCATTAAATGTTCTAATAAATGTTAACATCAATACCTCTAGTACAAGGAACGGATTAACCAACTTATGCTGCCATCATTGCATGGTTGAAAAAAAAAGTCTTTAATGAAAACTTGGTTTAATAACAAGTTGATATGACCCTCTCATAAGCCAGCAACATCACTAATACTGAATATTAATGACTTATTGGAGTAAGAGCGCTTTCTGGATTCATGTTGTTTTTATGCTCTCTGGAAGAGACATATGCGGCAAAAACTGAAAGAATGTCAAGGCACTGTCTACTAAATAACATTTATAATAACCTGTTCATGTTTAACCAAATGTTAAATCTGTTTAATGTCCTGATGAAGACTTGCATCCCAAAACACCCGAGTTTTTGTAAGTTTAGAAGAGAGTGCTTTTGAGTCCTTTGATTTTTAAAGCCAATAACATATTTCGGCTAAAATTGAATGGATATTTGCTTAGTTGATAAGCAAGCTAATTGTAATTGTAACTCTTAAGCGTATATTTATTTATTTTCTTCTCCTTTTTTATATCTATTTATTAGCTTGTTTTTGAGCTGATGTAACCGGAGCCTCGTCATCTTGTCTCTCTATATGCTGCACTGGATATGGCAGAGATGACAATAAAGTTTACTTTGACTTTGACTAAAGAAAGTTATTTGTAAGAAAAGTATCATATTAAACAATCAAAATGATATAGCATGTTATTGGGTTTTGCAAGGTTGAAAATATAGGGCTGTAATCAGATAGCCAAAGCTTAGTTAACTTAAGGTTGTGTGGTGACAGAGGGACAAAGACAGGGTACATCAAAGACAGGTCATAATACAATAGAATAGAATAGAATAGCTCTTTCCTGTCACTGTACATGTACAATGAAATTATGGGTGCTTCACACCAACTGTGCAGGAATAAAATATACCACAGGGCCTTCACACTGACTGTAACAAGCATGTTGCCGTACCCAGAAACAAACCCAAAACACTCCAGAGAAAACCCACACAGGCACACTGTGTACACTTAAACTCTACATTGAAATGCCCCAGTTGACCAGATAACATCCTTTCTGTGGGACAGCAGTGCCAACCACCGCACCACAGAGCAGCCTTTTCAGGCCATTATCACTTTGACTTGCATGTTTTTGTTTCCGATGCATGCTACATGCTGGTTCTTGCTAATTAACCTGAAATATACTCTCAAGTTATAATCCTAAATTGAGAATCATAAACAGTTTGGACTTTGGAAGGTGGGGATTGACAGCATGTGATTTTTATGTCATATTTTTCACTTTCTATCGCCTGGATTACTCACAGCATGTGCAGAATCACATGCTTGGCGCAGTCAATGAAACCTCGCCCCCTTATCTTTAATTTTGATGTACTTTCTTACACCTTGAATGCAGGAAGTGACACCTTTCACTTCAGACTGAAACCAGCTACAGACGCTTATAAAAAAATGAACCAAGAAATTCTCCTGAGTCTCCCATATTTACGTTACCTTAAGTCTGGAACAGGAACCATTTCTAAACTGACGTTCACAGACAATAAAAAAGTGCAATTTCTCACCAGTTAAATGGTGTTAGAATTTAAATGACGCACAGTACAGAAGAGTAAAGAGAATTAGCATTGAAAAAGAAGAACAAAGTTTTTCAGTCATGCAGAATCCACGATGCAAACACAGTCTCACGGATATTAAGAAAAACATGTTGTTCCTTGTCACATGCTTTGACACTGATGATACCCAGCCTGCAGCAACATTACATTCATGCTTGTAAATGACACATAGATATAAATAACACTAAAAGGAAAGAGCTTGAGTTTAGGCTTTGAAATTCTAATTTGTGGCTTTAACCACAGCGCTTATCTGATAAAGATTTCATAATCGACACCAACATCGGCAAAAAAAGCAGTTTGCAGCTGTTTTAAAGCTACAAAAAGTGTAAGATTTCATGTTAAATGTGGACAAAAAGACCTCTCCTAACTGCTTTATAGTGAGCAGAGGGTACTGCAGAGGTAGAAGGGGTCAGACTGACAGTGGAGGCCTTGGAGCACGTGGCACCTGTAGGACGTTGTGGTTTCATAGGTACTAAAAGTTAACGTGCATTGCTGCAAAATCTGGCACAGACACTCACACAAGAACATACTCACTTTTCACTTTTCACAAACATCCCACCTTACATAACACATCGCCCACTGGCCACCATGTGACACATTCAGAGCACCTCGTTGCCTCTTTGGGGGAATAAACATGGAAGTGTGATTGTATGTGAAATTGTATGCTGTATGAGGGGCAGATATAACAGAGGTGGGGAAACTGAGCCCCCCCCCCCCAAATGTACTTGAAGCTGGACAGATGTGTGGGTTACGCCTTTGACTTTTAAATCAAGTTAAACAAGGTCGCCCTCTAGTGGCAGAACAGTAAAACTCTGTTCCGCACTTAGCAGCCAGCTGGCCTGATGATATGTTATTTCTGCCCCGCTGTAGGTGAATAAATAAATCCTTAAAACATTCAAAAAGGAAGTTGAGCAATGAGTAAAATAATTTCTTGTTAGTGGTCCAGTGCTTTTATTGTAAAATATACAACAAAAGGACATTGTTTCCGCCAGATAAGCCTGTATAACAATCTTGTTTGGTTTAACAGTCAATGTTTTCAGTCAAATTATTTGCTTTAATAACAGCAGGGTCACTGATAACACTGAAAATATATAGAGAGCTACTTGGAATTTTTTTCCTGTCATTGTTACTGTGGAAACCAGTGGAAACTAAACAAAAATGGTTATGCTTCACCTCAGGAAGAAACATAAATAAACCAAAAACACAAACAAACAAAAAAAGAAGATAAAAACAGTTTTGGAAAAAGACAAGAAAAAAACCGAGAAAAAAACAGAAAAATTAGCAGAAGACATTGTTTTTGTTTTCATAACATACGCAAGTCACATGTAAAGACAGTTTTAATAATAATAACAATTTATGTAGTCCTGTGAAAAACTGAGTACATCCTTACTGCTTCCACTGGAATTAAGAGGGCAAGTAGCAGTGATGTGCTGGTAATCAAATGTATTTGATTAACTGATCAGCTAATTAAGTATGAGCACCTCTATAAAAACAGAAGATCTGGAGCATTTTTTGCAAATTATGCCACAGTTTTTACATGGATGACTCTAAAATTCCCCTTACCTCAGATTGAAACAGAAAAAATCTAAGAGCTATGCCTCAGGCCTCAGTTAGCAGGCTAAATGCTCAACAAAGTTCAGGAAGAAGACTGAACATGTATGGCTTGATTGGAGGGGTTTCTGGGACAGTGCCTCTTCTCACTAAAAAGGACATGGCAGCATGGTTTAGGTTTGCAAAGTTGCATCTGAAAGAACCACGAGACATCTGGAACAATGTCCTTTGGACAAATGAGAGCAAAGTACAGATGTTTTGTTATAATGCATAGCTCCAAGTTTGCAAAAATCAAACTATCGGCACAAACACCCCCAGCACGGTGGTGGAGAGGTGATGATTTGGGGTTATTCCTGCTGCCACAGGACTTGGGCACCCTGAGCTGACCTCCTCTGTAGACCAAAGTGTCTGTCTGAGAGCTAAAGCCTGGCACAGCCAGGAAAATGATCCTAAGCACAGCAGCAAATCTAAATCAGAATGGCTGAAAAAGAAAAGAATCAAGGTGCTACAATGACCCAGTCAAAGAGACCTTTAAGGCCTTAAGACAACCGTGCATAAACAAATGCCTGCAAATGTGAATGAACTGAAGCAACGTTGTACAGAAGACTGGGCAAAAATTCCTCCATAATGATACGAGAGACAGAAAAAGCCAAACACACCAATTCAAGTTGTTGTTGCTTAAGGTGGTTCCACAGACTACTGAATCATGCTGTCTACTTAGCTTTTCCCAGGACTGCATAGTCTTATGAAAAAGACTGTAGATGTTGAAAATAGTGTGATTATTTTAGGCATCCATTGTGTTGTAATTCCTGATTTGTACTTAAACAACAGCATGGCGACGCTCCTTCAGCTGCTCTACGTTCCTTCCCAGGCCCAAAGAAATGCTTGTTTAGGTTATTTGGTGATTCTAATAAGACAGCGTATGGTTGTTTGTCTCCCAGACTGCATAGAGAGGAAAGTGGATGGATGCACCTATTTCATAGCAGCCGTTTTGAAACAAAATAATAGGAAACCAAAGGTGTTTCTAATGATGTTAGTTTATACGTGGTAATTGAATTAAAAATGAAACAAGTTTAAAAGCATACAAACTGTAAGGTTTAAGTCACTGCACGCTTTCAGGTTTTTTTGGTGTGAAACTTGACTCACAAGTGAGTCATTTAAATAATATTTGAAACAACAAATGTCAAACTGGTTAAAGCTATTTTAATCTTAAAATATTTGCATTGGTTAGTCACAGATTTATTCTTTCTTTTTTTTTTTCCAAAGAAGGAGATGCCGTTATACCACTCAAAGGTTCTGAAAGTAAAACAGTACAGTCACAGCAGTGGGCTGTGGAGGAAATGAGTTTCAGTATGTAACACCCACGGTCCCCATACATCACTGCCAAACAATGTCAAAAGAATCCAAGCTAGTATGAGGGTATCACTTCATACTATTGTGATATTCTTAAGCAAAATCAATTAAAAGAAGCAGCGAAAGGACAGAAGATAAAGTTTTTTATTTATTTAACCCAGTGCTGAGCCACATTAGCTTAAGATTTATCTCATAGCACAAGTGCAGGACACTATTTAACAGATTTATTGATACAAAAAAAGGAAAAACACTGTAAAAGCAACACAATCAGCTTGTTAGTTTCTTATCATCAAAGACATTTATTAATATTTAAACCTTCAAACTGTGTTTATATACACAGATAAATGACTTCACTGTAGCATTATACTCTGAGTTTCTAAAATAAACCAATAACTGCCCACGCAGGCCAATAAACCTAACACTGGTGCTTCCTACAGTTTAACTCTGTAAATTGTAACACTGTACAGCAATGGCAGCAAATGCAAACACACACATAGACATAGATGCACTCTGTGTTTCTTTTGAACTCAGATTACTCACTCAGACACGTAGAAAGACACACAAACGCCTTCAATCTCTCAGACAGTTATGCAAACAGACATTCTCAGGATTCATGTGCACAGAAATCGTTTGGGCGGTGTTAACCACCGAGCACACAAAGGTTACAGGTCGACCACCCGTCTCTGTCCTGCAGGCAGCAGCTAAAAATAAACTTTTCATTCTTTTCCACCACAAACCATCCTTCAGGGTGACTCACACGGGCCGGTTTACTAAAAGTCAGATTTTTTGCCTCACTCTGCTTTCCCATAACTTGCAAGTTCACGATTGGTGCCGTTTTAACCATCGTTCTTCTCTACATCACAACCACAAATGGAGGGATGTCAGGTGATGCGACAGCTTCGTGGTGGTGATATTGGTGTCCCACAGCAATCAGGCAAAGAGCAAGTGATGTGGCTTGAAATGTTCAGCCACCTTAAAAGGTTCTGAAACAAAGTATTTTCACAATCACAAAGTCCAAACGGTTTTGGTGGTTTCGGGTTTTCTGTGTCATGTTTGTTTTTGCCTCTGGTCTTCCAAATCTAAAGAGATTTAAAGTTAATATCTGATGACACCTACATATCACATCAACTTCATTTTTGTTAGTTTAGTGATCTATGATCTATGTTTTAAAAGGGTTTAATATGAGATATAAAATAATATATATATAAAAATATGTTATTAACTACTATATTTGAAATGGATAGTAGTCAGTTCCTAACATGATAAAAAAATGTAGTTACAGTCGTGGTCAGACGTTTACAAACACTCATCATGGACATGACTGTCATAGTAATTTTGGGCTTACAATGATTTCTTTGAGCTGTTGTTTTTTCATGGTGGAATGATTGTACCGCATTCCATAGGTTTGAATTCATTTTGGATTTTCTCTGATCCACACAGGCTCAAATATGCATACAGACTCACATAAATACATTTCCTTATTTAAATCTTTGAATAAGTGGTGCTAAAGGTTTTACATTGTCTTTAAAAGCCTGTTAACGTCTCACTAGTGATCATCATTGACTACAACTGGTAGTTTCAATTGCTAGCAAAAAAGGATTTGTTTGACAGCACTCATTGGATTTACCAATATTGTAAAAATTGAGAAGTTCTAAGTTGGAGAATTGTAGATTTCTACAAGTTGGGAAGGTCTCTTGAAGCCATTTTTAAACAACTGCAGATTCCATCCTGTTCAAACAAGTAAGTACAAGGTATTAGATGTGTCACCACTTTGCCAAGATCTGGAAAAAGACCAAAAGTGTCACCATCAGATTTGAGGAATTTGCTTAGAATGTTCAGGAACATCGAGGCTCAAGCCTGACATGAGCTGGAAACTACTGGAACACCAGCATCAGTGTCCAACGTGAGGCCAGTTTTACATCACCATGGACTAAGATGCCAACTCTGCTCCAAAATTGACACCTTCAGGCTCGACTAAAATTTGCAGCAGCCCACATGGAACAAATGCCTTCTGGAGAAAAGTTTCATGGTCATATGAGACAAAGATTGAGCTGTCTAGCCACAATGACACAAGGCATGGAGACTGTTTTGCAGCCAGTGGTACTGGTGCATTGCGCAGAGTAAATGGAATAATGAATGAGGACGACTACCTCCAAATTCTGCAACTTCACCTCAAATCAACATCTAGTTGGTTGAAACACAACTGAGTGTTCCAACAGGATGAAACACACATCAAAACTGGTTTTGGAAAGGATAAATGGGCTGACATGAAGCTGCTGGAATGGTCTTCTCAAACCTCAACCATACAGAAAATTTGTGAACAAAACTTTAAAGCCAGGTCTGTGTCAGCTAACCAACCAACTTAAATGAAGTCTACAAATTGTGGCAAGAAGAGCGGTTTTTGCTTCTTAATGACTACCAAACACATCTGGCTAAAGTACAACCTGCTAAAGGACATTTAACCAAATGTTAGTGTGGTGTTTCAGCCTTTATGTGTAATTTGGACCCTGTGTGGATTATAGAAAATCCAAAATCATTTCAAACTTGTTCACTCAACTCTTGTTTTTTAAAGTCATTAATGTTTCATATTGTACAATCATTCCATCCTGGAAAAAGTAAAGTTCAAAGAAGTCATTAAAATTCCCAAATTGCCATGACATTCATACCCATGATGAGTGTTTGTAAACTTCTGACCGCAACTGTAAATTTTCACGACACTCCATGCAATCATATAGCTACTGAAAGCTGAAAAAATATATAACTTATCACACCATTTGTCTGACATCAGAGAATAACTAAAACACACATACAAACACACACACGCACACACACTACAACGACTTCTTAAGAGAGGACGCACGGTTTAATCTCACCACTGGAGCTCCATTTTGCCACATCTACTTCTGCATCTCTCAGCCTTGCTATCTTTTATAAAAGGGTTTCATCAACAATCATCTCCAGTGCTCTACCGTAAGTATAATAACTAGCATTAAATATGTGGTTTTAGTTCTGTTTACTTTGTAGTAAATTGGTGTCCACACTAGCAGTACCCTCCCAGCTCAGCACAGTGTTGGCTCAGCTCTGTTCTCTTCCTCCTTCCTCTGCATACTGAACTGAAGGGCACGGTGCTGAGCAGCTAGGTCAGGCTCAGAGCTCCGCTGGACCTTCATCAAAGCAGCGGTGACGGCAGGCTCCAAATCAGTCTGGATAGAAAGAGACAGACACACAAAGTTATTTGCTCCGCCTGCACCTTTGTCCCAAGACCACCGGAAAATTTCCTCAGTGTTTAATTTCCCACTTCAAAATCGATCACACAATCCTTCCTTGACAGCCTTGCATGTCCTGTTCAGACCGTAACCGCCTTTTCCTGGTAGGGTGTTGTTTAGATTTAATCAGTAAAGAGACTTTTTCAGGTTGATGAGGGCAAAATCAGGTTTCTAGGACATTGGTCCATTAGTTACTCGTTAAGTTTTCCATCGGTTTTAAACACTATCAAGAAACCAACCACACTAAGGCCAAAACCCACCCTATTGGTGTTTTTTTCCAGGCCTGAGGCACTTTTTCATTTGGATCATGCATGAAAACACAGGCGTGTATGTTAGTCTATCATGTTATTATTTTTATCTTCATTATATCTCTGTATAAAATGAGAATGCAAAAACTCACAACGACCAAGCAAATGAATAATTAAAAACGTACTTATTGTTCTTCTTTGCAAGTTTCATATTGTATAAGACAAAGTAATCAGTGACAGGCACTATTACTGTCACTGTTTGACGAATGCTTATTTACAGGTATTGGATAGCAACACATTCCACTGGCCTAAAAAGAGTTAGCAAATGTACATAAAAACACATACGTGTAACGGGCACGTAATGACAACAAGGCACACATACACGTAACATCAACAGGGTACACGTAACATACACTAACATGTAAAATACACACACACGTAATGTACACGTACAGGTAATGGCAACAAGGTTCACGTATATGTAACATTTGCTCATTTTGAGATCAGCTAATAGATCATCAGTTAATAGATGATTAGCTGATGATCTATTAGGATTTGAGAATTATAAAAATAATTCCTAAAAATAAATAGATGTTGATAATCCTGGTACCCTAGGCAGTTTATATAGCAAGTTCCATCCAGACTGCGTAACGTGTCTAGGAGAAGTTAGGGAACAGACATGCATACATATGCTATGATAATGATAAGGGTTAAGAAAAGCTAATGGACCAGTCTATAGCCATTTTCATAAAACATAGCTTTATGGAAACGTAGCTTTTTAGTATGTGCATTTTAGACCACTGAAAAGGGAGCATGATATAAAAGATGGGTGTAGCAACTAGGACATGAGCAACATTCATGTCAATCCATCAAATTTACCGGTTGAGACATTCAAAGGAGTTACACAACTGACCAAAAAAATCCCAGCCTATATGGCATTGTCAGTAACTGGACTGTTTATAAACTCAGTCTTGTAATTTTAAATCCAAAGTGGCTCTTTAGCTGTGGCTGTACATAACTGTTTGATTTATCATCCAGTTTTATTAATCAAGATCGGAGTTTGAGGTTAGTCTATAATAAGAAGCCCTCAGAGAATTTCTAATGTCACAATGTCAGTGGCGAGAGGGTGTATTAACTTGATATAAATCTCACACAGGAATGCAAAAAGAAACACAGCAAGCCCTTACATGTCTGTGCACTCACAAATCCCCAAAACGCCCCCTCGTATCTAAAAAGACCACATGCACAAAATAATGAAACACTGCATGAATTCCACAGACATAATTAAATGCCTGCCACACCTAAATCTACATGTGGCAGCAATGTGAGTTATTTAGAGAGGTCTTCTTTGGAAAGTCTATAGCACCACTGCAAAATCGACACATGGAGGCTAAAAGACAATTAGAGCATCAGCGACGAGGTAACTGTGCTGTGAGTTAGTGGAAAATCGTTAGTGCAGAGGGAAATGAATGCTTGATAAAGCTGTTTGTTGTTTCAGTGTGGCAACCAGTAGGTGTCACTTTCTCCACATTAGGAAGCTGTGTTCCTTTTAAGATAACATGAGAGTAAAGCTTGTTCTTTTGTCCTCACTCTGATATCTTGGGAGTTATCACTCCTGCCCTCATGATTCAAGTGGTAACTGTGTTTGTGTGCCGGACCGGATGTGGTGCCAGCCCCATATTTCCTCTGGTGCCTCAGATTAAAAGATGCCACTGAAAACATTTTCTTTCCATGATTAAAGATTTCACACTCTTATCTTTAGTTGTAGTTCAGCCAGCGGCGGACCTTGCGGTCCACATATCTCCACCCTACCACGCCAAAAATCATGCAAACGCTGCCAAAAAAAGACCAGCAACATTTTACTGGAAGAGGCCCCGGCCTTGGCCCTTCTTCCCAGCCGAGATCGAGGCAGGCAAAGTGCGAATTACACCCACTGTTTGAACAGGAACCACCACTATTTGTGGCTTTTTCATGGTCTGTCTTCAACCGCAGACATTACAGTACCTCAATGGGTCCACAGTGGGTTTCTCTGGAACTGGTCATTTCAGAGACTTTTGTCAGCAATAGTTTTAGAGATTTACTGTGCACCAGCTGGTGCACACTGCAGGATTTTCAGCTTTTCCTCTAACTCAGAGTACAGATTCAGTACATATCAGTACAGATTTCTGTCCTGAGGTGAATTGCTGAAAAAAACTGACATGGTAGGAAATATTAAGGCAAATTACATTACAAGCCATAAAATTAATTTTCTTAGTCAGAGCATCTTTGGAAACACAAGGTAACCTGCTATAGTTTGATTTGTTTTGGTTATTTCACAAAAGAGGTTAATTTGTAATTTGTTTCCAGCACTCAGCAAGATTTGAATCAAAACATGATGGTTCTTGTTGGTTTGGGTGATTATGCTGTTAATCATATCCTTTCCAGTCCTTATAAATTAGATTAATACTTTTAATGAATGGATAAACTGATGTTTTAACTGTGGTTGTTACTATTTTTCCACAGATATATTTAGGAAAAGTAATGTAAAAACAAGACTTGCATGGAGACTATTTCTTTGGTGGATTTCAAGGTTTCATTAACAACAGTTCTGCTCTCATAACAGTGCAAGCTGAGTACAGCCAGGTCCCCTAGCATCTTATGTGTAGTTAAATCTACCAATCACATGCAGCGACCATGCCTACAAAAATGACAGACAAGATTACAATTACAAGGTGGATGTTAGCAAGCAATATTAGATCCTTAGCAGGACTGAAACACAGACAAACTTAGCAGAAGGTTGTTCTGATTTGTAAAAGGAATATCACTCATGTTTGTTTCTTTCTTTTTAAACTACAACTGGACTTGCTTGGCCCAATTTGAAAACCCATTGAATAGTGTGCTGGCGTAGTGCTGGGGAAAGTAACTAGCTTTTCTATGCTTCCAGTATTGCCAGGATGTCTGGATAGCTCATACCCGATTGAAGACTTCCTCTCCTGCATGCCAGGAGACAAAAACAGATAAATTTACAATAGCTAATAAAAAACTAAATTACCATGAGAAGAGTTTCTAGATTGCGTTTAATCAAATGAAATCCCTTGCTTGCTCTCTACACAAGATTTTAACCTCCATGCAGCCAACGCCATTTCAAAAACATCTGGTCAAAAGAACTTGGACTTCAAGTGGACTACAAAGGGAAACCAAAAACCATTCTAATCACCTTGAAAGTCAGTATTTTGTATGATGACCTTTATTCTTAAATATATCCTGAACTCTCTTAGGCAGCTTTGTAGTAATTTCTTTGAGTAGTCTTCAGGAATAGTTCTCCAGACTTCTTGAAGGACAGTAAAAGCTCTTCTTTGGATGTTTCTGCCTTTTGTTCTGTTCTCTTGTCAACATGATGACACACTGCTTCAATAATGTTGAGGTCCGGGCTCTGGGAAGGCCAATCCGTGTCTGAGTATTCCACTGTGTGTTTTTCTATGAAGATACCCTTTTACAGGATTGGCACTGTGTTTGTCGTGCAGAAAAATGAAGCTTTTTCCAACCAGACGCTTTCCAGATGGTATTGCATAGTCAATCTCAATCTGACAGTACCCTTCTGTCTTCATACTTCCATCAAGTTTGACAAGATCACTAACACTACTGGCTGAAATGTGTCCCCAAACCATGACTGTGCCTGGGACTTTTACAGGTGGCTGTAGAAACTCACTATTTTACCTCTCTGCTGCCCCCCTCTGTACATATTGATAATGATTTGAAGCAAAAATTTCAAACTTGGACTCATAACTCCATCAGACCTGTTGTCACTAATTTTCAGTCCAGTTATTGTGTAATTTAGCATACCTCAGCTTTTACTCCCCGTTTTCCTTCCTTAGGAAGACCTTGACTTGAGCTAACCTTCCACTGAGATCGTTTCTGATGAGGCTTCTAAAGGGTCAGATGCATCTCTCAGGTTCTGTGTGATTTGTTTTTTATTTTTAAGGACACAACATTCAGATACTGTTCATCTGCTGTATAGTCTTTTAGGCATGACACTTCTTCTTTTGTCCTCCACTTGTCCAATTTCCTCAGATTTCTTAAGGACACACTGCACACTATGCAGAGACATATCCAGTTTTCAGCTAATAGCTCTTTGGGAAACACCTTGGTAGTCACCAAAAATACTATTTTCTGCCCTTCACATGGTGTTATCTTTGGCATTTTTTTTATAGATTCAACAAAAGAAATGGGAAGAAATTGTTTTTTTGTTTTGCAAAATACTAGCAACAATCTGCCTAAAGATACTAATTAAAATTGTTTTTGCGAAGTTGTGTCTCAAGAGTTTTTCACAGTACTCTACTTTCATATGCAAATAACTCTTAATCCATAAACTAGATCCCAGTATGGGAAAGATGCGTTGCAGCTGAATTTTTACACGTGATACTATGTTTATATTGTGAATTGATCCTGTAACTAGAATGAACTTTTCTACTAAGTCCATTAATGACAGTGATGATCTTGGCTTAATCACTGTGTCATCAGGTGATATCATAAAATGATTAAATGATCAGTATACATGAAGCTGTTGTGCTGTCTGATTTTAGAAAATAAAACAAAACTTGTCAGGTTATCTATAAATAAAAACAAAGACACTTTGCATCACAGCTCTAACTGTAATCTGAATCACAGCACAGTAAAAGCCTGTGTTTGCTCCACATCCCAACTTGGCCAAGACTGGGAAATACATATGGTATGAGTGTGTCTGTACAGCTGAGCATGAGAGGGCACGTTGTTATCAACTGGGCAGCCTTTCAACTTAGGACTTGTCACAGTTCCCTCATCCAGGCCCCCTTAATGTCTGCCTTCTTTCTTAGTCTAAGGGATTAGACCAAGAAAGAGGGTCTTTTCTTCTGCCTGCTAACTCCAGACAATCGGCACAATCACTTGTTATTCTGCTCAGGTCCCACATAGTTGGAAAACAAGGAAACTTGTGGTTCAAGAAATGTTTCAAGGAAACAAGGACTTCATTTCCTGGGAAAAATCTATTTTTACAACGAAGCCGCTGCAATCTATTCAACATATCCCACGCTCAATTTTCTGGTCCAACATGGCACAATCAATCACATTGCTAACATAGTATTTAAGAGTGTCCCTGACAAAAACAGAAACACCCTTAAATCAGCAGCATGAATGGGGACTCTCTTGTGTGGGCAAAACCTAGCTCTGAAACTTGACATGAAGAGGTGACAAGGGGGCAGTGCAGTGAATTCCCACCTTTACAACATCGCTGAAAAAAGAAAAAAAAGAAAAGAGAAATGCATCTTTTTAAAACCTTCAAAAAATTAAAACTCTTTGAAAGGTCAAACTTAAAAATATCCATGAGGGGATGACATATTTAAACTGTAATGGATGAGAGTTCCTCTTTTCACTGTTGTTGATGCATGTGATTGTATTAAAGCTGTGCATGACATGAACACCCATGTGACCATCCCGACCTTGACACATTAGCTCCACTTTTGTTTTTCTTCCTTTACAGCTTTTGTTCGGCCAGCCACAGCACCAGCTTCAAGCCAAGGCCTCTGTCAATACAGCAAAAGTCAGAGTTTCCCTGCCTCCCTTTGGTCTGGAGGTAATTTATGATAAGGGGGAAATGGGCAACCACCCACATGCCACATTACACTGGCAACTCACCCAGTAATTATTGTGGGAAAGGTGTTAACAGCAGGGAAGGTAGTGTCAATGACCTCAGAGAAGGCATCTGCCATGTCGCCTGAGTGTGAAAAGAAGCTGCATATTGACCTTTAGTGGGTGTTTTCTGGTAACTGTTAGTGTGTTTCATGTTTTGTTATAATAAAAACAGCTGAAACATCAGAAATCTCCAACTCAAATGTAATCATATATAAAAAAATTACAAACTGTAATATCCTTTTTTTGTAATCTTTAGTAACAATTGGCAGACACAGCTATTAACATTGGCAGTATTAAGCTGTCAATGGTTTCCTTTCTGGCAGCCAAGTATCTTTCAGGCAGTTTTCTAACTATGCAGTTATTGGTAATAAGCAATTTATTCTTCCTTGTATTCCTATTATTTTCCCTGTCTGCAAAACACAATGGGCTAATAATGTCAGCCAAAAGAAACACATTTTTATGACCAATGGTAAATAAAAAAAAACAAATACAAAAACCCATTTTCTTAATTTTTAATTAGTTCAACTTGAACTCCAGAGACTAAGCTAAAGATGCCACTGTGACATCACCAACTGTCAATTAGCATTAATGTTGGCTAGTTAGCTTGGTTAGCAAGGCACATATGTACTTTTATACTATCTGTGGTATAAAATTGGATTCTATCTTCATCGAAAACAGGACTTAAATTAAAATGTCTTTTTAGTAAAGACACAAATGAGTTATCAGAATCAAAATATCATGATGGGATGACAAAATATCAGAAATTGGTAACTTATCATTGTCATCAAGAAGGGGCAAATTAGCTCTAGAGACCAACACTGTTTTATGCTCCAAAGATGAGCAATTTCAACAATTTGTAAGTCAATGGGAACTGACCCACTTTGAAGGCTGCTTGAAGTGGTCATTTGAGGAGCTACTTTTATGTCTTTCTTGAAATTGTTTTTTAGTTCCTGATGTTTGTTCATCATTTTGAGAAGTTATTTATTCTCCCATTGCTACAAACAAATATTTAAATGTTTGCTGTCAGTGTTGTAAATCTTTATGAAGTTGGAGTAAGTTCGAGTCACATTTGTTTCAACTTGGTAGTGAAGTCACCACCAACTTTCAAATATATATGGTAAGTATGTTAGAAAATAGGGGTAACGAGAGTAAACTCTGAGCTAAAACTAGCTAAAATGCCAAGTTAGCTAAAGGGAACTACACTCTGGTAATGATATATGATCGACCTCCTTTATATACAAGCATTCAAGTAATTTTTTCCCCTTTTTGTTCATTTACAAAATTACAAATGACAAAATAATTAGGTTTAACTTTGAAAAGAAAAGTTTTATCTGTCAGTCCTTGTAGCAGTAGTTGTGCTACTGTAGTTCTTGGAGGCTGATTTGGTATGACAGACCCCATAAATGCCAGGATGTTTTCTGTTCATGTAACCAGAAGAAATGTGGACACTTTATCACAGTCACTGTGACAAGAGGCACTCAAAACTTGGCCAGCACAGCAGGCCACAAGACAAACACTGCATATGCACTGAGGGTTTCTCTCACATTATGGACATCCTATGACAAAGGAAAGCCTAGAAAACCTTAAGTAAAGCAGAATTTAATAAAAAAAAACAAAAAACAACAACAACAAAAAAGTCTGGTCATTTTTTTAGTTCTGCTTCACATATATATAATTACATGGTTCCTCATAAAGGCTTCCCAGAATAACTTCACTGTTTTGCTGAACTTTGAGGGAATTCCTCAAAGGGCTTCTTATGGACTTTCTTCACCCATGTTGTCCAGAGCTACTAGAATTGAGAGTGCCAACCATATAAGAGAAATCTTCATATAGTCTCGTAACAGAAGTTAGTCTATGTTAAATGACAGGCTGTAATTTATTATTGCAAAAACTACACTCCCTGCATTTCCGAAATGCCTTTTGACACCACTAAACGGCAAGTCTGGCCTTGTTGCGTCAAGCTAAATCCTAGCACTCCAGTAACTGAATGCTATTTAAGAAATGTAAATGTGATTTACATTTTTTTAGACTCACCATCCGTACAGATGAAGCACTTGCAGAGACACACACACAAGCACAAGAGGAGGACTGCTGCCACACCGCACACAGAGATGAGGATAACCATGGCTGGACCCACTGTGGCACACAAACACATAAGCTCACATTTCCTCCAAAATACCGATGATGTCTAAAAGTAGGATATATATTATGTATGACATCTGGACTAAACATGTTAGGTGATGTGGTAAGACAAGAAAGGTTCTCTGTTCTAAAAATAATCCTTCCCGTACTATGTGGCATTACAGGATTCGGGACCCCATCAAAGCAGCCATAATTACCCAGCACTAAAATAGCAGAGGACGCACATTTGTCAACAAAAGCTCCTGTTCCTACTAAAGGAGCTTTTACACATTATGGCATATTATATTTGCTATAATGTGTGACAGGACAAGACATCATTCAGGAGGTCCTCACTGTTTGTGTTGAGGGACATCATCAGGGGTTTATTCAAACCCGGGTGGTGCACGATGCATTTGATGGACAGGTCGCTGAACAGCCCGGACTGGAAGAGTAGCGTGCTCGTCACTATCGTTGTACCGTCGCCTTGTTCGTAGGCCGACGAAAAGGGTGGGCCTAGGGTTCGGTTGTCACTGCCGACGTTCCACGTGATCTCCGCCGCAGGCCGGGACTTGGCCGTGCAGTTGGCCTCAGTGATCCCTGAAGGTGAGGTCACCTGGCTCACCTCTGGTTTGGGTAAAACTGTAGAGAGACAGACTGAGTTAATGGCCGCTTGAAGTTTATTTGGCAATTTTGCTTAGGTCATTTTTTCATCCTGTGTTACTCTTTTTCAGTAGTCTTTTAGTTACACCACAGAAAACAAAGATTTGCTCATCTGCCTTCCTAATGAAGATGGACAAACAGAGAACATCGCCTGTCAATCTTTCTGCCCTGACGACACAGTGACACAAGTCGTCCTCCGACAGGCCTGGAAACAAAAGCCAGACAGAGAACAGAGCCAGAGCAGCTTTTACTGACTGTGTGTGTGTTTTTGTGTGTGTCTGGTTCTTTGCTTCCAACAGTTCAGACAAAAGCAAAGCCTGTTAGGAAAGCAACATACGCACACACACAAACACACACTGAGGCTTTGTGTCTAGGGAAACAGTAAACCACTCATCCCCTGGGCTTGATCCCACATTAATCACCACTTTCCCCTCGGTGACACCCCTCCCTCATTATCACTCCAAAAACACCCACACACGCACTCACAGAGGAAGATCATCAACTACTCACACTCCTGGAACTTTTGCTCATGATCACTAGAGCTACATTTAGTCTTCTGATGGAAATCTACGTCCTAACTGACGCTTTAACTCAAAACTCCTTTTTTCTCTACACCACAACCTTGCACACCATTCAAGTCAAGTTGTGGTATAGACTGACCCAATGCAGTTACATTTCTCAGGAGGCGCAGGCCAGGTTACGTGGAAGCTTGCAGCATACAGTTAAAATGGGACTCCGGTTCTGGCACAAGTATAATTCATGTGCAAAAGTATAATAGTGGTCTAAGCAACTCTCTGGCACTGAGGGGAAAAAGAGATCAGAACAGTAGTTAATGACCCTCTCCAGTACCGCTCACCTTTGAGCTGCCCGTGGTTTGTTTATACACTGCTTTTCCTTTTCCTGAGCTATATATGGGATCCACACACACACATACACTAGTACACATTTCCTCTCAGCCTTCAGTATATCCTCATTGTGCTACACGTCAACACCCTTTTCCCAGAGGATGAAAGATGAGGTGGAGACCATAGAAAGGCGCCAGCACCAGTGTATTTAGCCCAAACTTTACAGCCACACCTTGATTTTCTGTTCTGTGCATCATGTTCTGGGTTAAAGTTAGGGGCGGGTTTAGGGAAGAAAACTAGTTTAGCTTTCTAGTATGTGATACTAACCCATACTGTATAAATGTTCCTGTAAACAAATACAGGATTGGTAATATTAATAATATGTTTTACATTCAGAGGTCCATGTTCCACGTGGGTAATTAACAATAGCGCTACTCATTCAACTGGAATGATCAGTTTGGTCAATTCAAGGAAGAAGCAGGTCCCATGCCATTTAAATTTTTTTCCGACATATTATTTTTATTCTAAATGACACTAACAATGGGCACAGATTGATGGAAAGGATGGAAACACTTTTCCATGTCAACACCCAGCGAAATATTTATCTGACATTTCCTGGAAACAGCTCACATTAGTCATTTCCAGATGTCCAGAAATAGCCTTATCATCATCATCATTATTAATATAATAATTATTATTATTAAGTGTTCCCATTATAAAACGAAAATTGTAGGTGTGCCTCCTAACACAACTAAAGCTAAAAGAAAATTGTTTTTTTAATCTGTTCTAGTTTATATTTGCTAGCAAATTCCCATGCTCCAGTGTTGTTTGTACCCGTAAGCTGTTCTGTGTCTAAACACAAAAAAGAAATGGTAATTTTAGCCCATTGCAAGATCTTTCAAGATCTGTGGGTATAATTTATATGTTAGTGCGAAATAGCAAAAGGATAATTTCACAAGGTGCTATAGATGCAACAAGGCAAAAAAACAAAACAACAAAAACGAGTAATTTTAACTTGTTGTAGTTTAACTTTGAAGAGTATATTCAAAGCTGGGGTTGTGGAGATTAGCCAAGCATAGAGGCACTGATAAAAAGTGGCTACTGAGTTGTCATGACTGAAAGTCATGACAACTTTGTCAGCTATATGTAAGGACAGACTTTGGATAACATAGAATTCAAGGAGAAATAACAAGAGTGCTTAAAAGTATCATATACATGAAAGATCGCCTAAAGGGAACAATTTCCAAGGACCAAATACAGTTTAAAAACAAAACAAAACAAATAAACAAAAAATAAGATCTCACCATAAACAGAGAGGCATGTGGTGGCGGCCCGGGTGCCATCTGGGTACGTGTGGAACTCACAGGTGTAGCAGGCCTCGTCCTCCGTTCGGACAGCCTTTATCGTCAGTTCAGTGTCTCCCAGGGTTCGGCTCAGGCTGACCTGACCCTTGAACTGTTCCGTTATTTTGTAATGGTTGCCTTCAGCAACGGAGCCAACAGTGGTGGTGTCACCCTGCTCGGCTGTCTTCCTCCACAAGACCTGTCGGACCCTGCCAGGGAGGCTATACCAGCATGAAAGGGTGGTCGGCTTTCCACTTATGGCTGTCTTATTGCCATCGAAACGCACTTTTCCTGGTAGACAGAAAATTCTACTCAAATCAAGTCATTTTTATTTATACAGCAGATTTTAAAATAACAGGAGTTGATCCAAAGTGTTTTACAGTCATCTAGTATGGAAAAGTAGCAGTCTACACTGATATTCATTAACTGCATGCAGGATTTGGGGTAGAAGAGACAGTCTTAAATAAGAATAATATATAAGCACATTTAGCAGTAACAACAGGAAGCACTAAGGTTAGCAGCCTGGGTGGGCTCCCCTGCTCCTGCTGATCTGGGAGTTCAGACTTTAACCTGCTACTTCCGGTTTTAAAGGATTTTGCAGCCCATAGGCAAAACAAAGCTGATACTGTGCAATGTGAGTTCCACAAATAAACACAGTTGCAAAAGAGGCTTTGACTTTATCATAAAGGCACAAAAGTTCAAATGTCAGTTGGAGCCGCAACCTTGAAAAATGCATACCGAAGACTGTTGTTTTTAAGAAAACAGAATGAAGGGGATGTTATGAGAAGCACCATTAAGGCTGTTATCGCAGAATGAGTCTAAGGAGCTTGGAGGCTAGTGAAGAGGTTTTATCTCTCAATCAAGAAGCTTCTTCAGTTCTAGAGGAACAAGTCCCACTAGGGTTTAAATACCTGTGACTCTCCACCATTTGGTTTTAGAACTAAAGAAGCTTCTCAGATGAGAGCTGAAACACCTACAAGAAACTCAAAGTTCAGTCACTTTCACAGACATGACAGAATGGGCACATTCCTAAAAACGGCTCTGAGGTTAAAGCTCATTTCAGACATATTTGTAAGATTTAATCTCACCGATGATATTGAAGCACGCCAAGCCTTGTTGCGTGCCCTTGGGGTAAACATCAAAGATGCAGTGGTAGCAGCCGCTGTCAGCAGCCTGCACTTTCTTGAATGTTATGTAGCTAGCGTTGTGATGGGAGACAGTCAGCTGCACATTTTGGTCTTGGTGACTGATGCGGGGCGACACCATCTGTTCGTATGCCAGAATGAGGTCGTTGTGCTTGTTGAGCCAGCGCACTTGGTAGACCGTATCACCTGGCTCCGTAGTGATGTTGCAGCCGAGCAGTAAGGGATGACCTGCCTCTACGGTCAGATTAGCGGGAGCTAAAACCTTACCTGACGTAAGGCACAAACACAGAGTCAGCTCCTGTAACTCTAAAGACTTTTTCACTGGTAAATATCTGGCGAAGTAAGAGTAATACTAAATTTAAAAAAACAACAACATCCAATTACAAAGTTGTGAGGGCTTGAAAAGAGGGCATCTGGACTTGTTTTTTTCTAGAAAAAAATTAATGTTTGACTAAAAGTGGTCTGATTGGCATTTTAAATGCCTTCAAGAATTTCCATGGCCCAGATGATGGAGAACCTACAAAGAAGTTTACACAAAAATACAAAATTCCATCCATCCATCCATTTTTTCCTTATTAGAAACAAGCCCAGACCTCCCTCTACCCAGCTACCTCCTCCAGATCACGTGGGGTAATACAGAGGTGTTTCCAGGCCAGCCAAGAGACATAATCTCACCAGTATGTCCTGGGTTTACCCAGGACATACTCAGAACACATCACTCACATTTTGAAGGAGGAGGGGGCCTCCAGAATCCTGAACTCTATGACTAGATGGAATGACATTAGAATATAATTTAAAATCTTTATTCTGAACCCTAAAAAAAAAAAGTTTTCTTTAGGGTTTTTCAAAGTTTACTGATATGTCAGTACAGACTTTGTGGTTGGTTTATTGAAGCACGTCAATAAACCAACCAGATCCCCAGTTTCAAGTGTTATTTGACACACTGTGGTACTTATTTAATAAATTCTGGTCCCCCTTAGAGTAAGCTAGTAAGATAGACTATCAATTACTGTCTTCCATGGTGTGACGCTGCCTCATTGCTATTGTATGACAGTGCATTGTGCTCGGCTTGGAATTTGTCAGATGTGGTTAAAAAAATAAGACAGCAATGGGTAAAAGTCCTAGAATAAAATTCACAACCAAATGGTGATGACATGATGGCTAATTCCATGTTTTATAAACAGCTTTTGATAAACACATTTGCTGCTGTGCAAAAATATTGTGCAATTATGCATCAAACTAATGAATTTAGTAAGGTATGTAGAAATAATCACATCAGCGACACGAGACAGAAGTCAAACAGGTTGGGCACAACTGCTTCAATCTTAGATGATTCATTGCATTTTTTTAACTCTTAAAAATAAAAACTAATTACAGCTATGATATAGAGAAAGAGAAATATGAAGACAAACCAGGACATACGCAGTTACTTTCTTGCAGAGGCGTTTCAATGCAAAACCAAGCTCACCATTAACCAAAGCGAACTCACTAAAGTTAGAGTTTTCTCTTTCTGACTTTTGTAATCTCATGCCTACGGTTTGTAAACTAACAGTCTGCTCTGAAAACAGCCTAGGCCATTGTGAAACTTCGGTTATAGCAGCAAGTGTAATCATCATGTAAAAAAAAAGGAGGCTATAATCATTTTGCAAAACACAGAAAAAGAGAAGAAACATAAAAAATAAACACCCACACATATCTGGAATACCTTGCGTCGTAGAGACAGCTGCTCCTACGATCCAGAGCAGCAGACGCAGCGGGATAGAGGACCCACACATCGCACACTGAAGCAGGGTAACCGACTCAAGCGCTGACCCAATCTTACATCCAGACTGCAGCTGCACACACAAACGCAGTCAGGGAGTTTGACCACAACCTTAATCGCAGCGGGGAAACCTCAAGGTTAAGCACTTTTTACAGCTTCTGGCTAAATAAACAGGACAAAGAAAAAAGGAAATAATATTCGTAAAATCATACCCCTGTCAGCTGTCCAGTGCTCTACTTGTTGAGCCGCTGCTGGTCAGAACAGTAGATCCTGCATGTTCCTGGGAAGCTGTCAGCTGTAATGGGAAAGCCAGAGGAGGACATTAGCAAAGACCTCAGCATCATAAGAAATTAAACTTTTTCTTTAGTATTCTTTTTTTTTGTTGGACATCTGTGCATCCCACGGTTAGTTTCCTTTAAAAGTTGCTGCTATGGCGATTTGTAAGCATCAACAACAACAGCTGCTGATTCAAGGAACATCACCTGGGGTCTAATAGGGGGTTTTATATCTTAATCAACAGCATGCGCTCACTCCGGTGAGCCCATAATTATCTGCAACACAAGCACACCTCTTACATGTCTAGACAACAACAAGCCCTGAGGTTTCGACATCGATACCTGCAACCTCAAAGGAATTACAGCGGCCGGATGCTGAAGATGGAGGATGGGATTAGGGAGCATTAGTCATTAAGGTGAGCACAGCATGCACGAGTACATGCAAAGCAGAGGGTGTGCAATCACCAGCCGAGGCCAGCAGTGAGTAAGCTGTAAACATCATACTCTGGCATAGCTCTGCTCTCATTGTTTCACAGAGACTATAGAAAGTCACCACTGTGGCTTTACTTGTGAATTGTACTGGGCTCGCATCAGGTCTCCGCATCCTGGAGAAAAAGGCTGGAGGAATTTGGCACAAAGTGACTTTGGATCAGACTCGTGCTGAGTCAGGTGAAGTGGACTTACTGGTAAAGAGAAACCTGCCTAAACCACAAGACAGACCACGTCCAGACCTCACAGCTTTTACGGGCATTATTTTGCACCATTTACACTGTCAGTCATCTGGCTTCAAACAAGCTGCCTGCTCCTGTTGGGCAACAGTTAAATCAGTTTTCCACTATAAAGCCATACTGATGTCTCACAGTAGGCTGGGAGACTCAGTCAACAAGGCCAAACAGATGTAGGCTTTTATTGTGAAAGTCCAGCCTAATTTTCTTCACTCCCAAGGCAAGTCGTCAATTGATGAGACAGCGAGGGAGCTAGAAGTTGACTGACAACAACATTTCGAGATCAACAAGTGAGGGAGTGAAACCCGGGTGCCAACCAAAATCTCAAAAAAAAAAAAAAAAAAAAAAATCTGCTCTACATCCAGATGTGTCCAGCCTCAGGAGACAGACTGAACACATCTTGAACAGATTTCTAAAAAATAAAACAACACACACAAACAAAGATAATTTTCCCCGCATTTAAAAACAAAGTTATCACATTTTTATTTTTCAAATAACCAAACTAATTCTCTTTTCATAAGAAAATCACTGAACTTAATAATATACTATACAATACTATAGTATCAAATAATAGGGACAGATTAGTGCAATGCATGAAAAATGCACAGTAAATATCAGTAAGTATATCTAAGTAAATATCAATCTTTTAAAATACTTTATTCATCAGGTGCAAAACAGGAAAAGTGTGAAAAAGTTTGAGTTTATATTAATCCAAGTCATTTTAAGTCGATCACACAGTCATTCGCTATGAAGGTTAAGGTCAAAGTTAGCGATGCTGTGAAGAATTTGACAGCAGGTGGGTTCAATTTAAACGCTCAAAGAAATAAATGCAAAGCATGCAAGTGTTAACCTTTAAAAATATTTTAGTCCTTCCGTGCTTCGGACTTAAAACTTTTCAGAATTTTCAAGGAAAAAAGAAAAAATCAAATACCTGCTGACAGAGTTTAATCCGCAAAGACAAATCCCGGGACCCGGCGTTCGCCCTGTGCGTCAGGTGAGGTGAAACTGGAACAGTATAATCCACAGCTCATACATTAAACCAAGACTCCAGCGTGTTGATTTCCTTCTGCGTTTTTTCAGCCCATGAACTTTGCAAACAACCTTCTGAGGACGGGAAAGATGAACAGAGACCCCCAGAGGCCGAACGGCGCAACTGCAGTTCAAGAAATCAGCTGCACAGGTTTAACCATTCGTTATTAGAGCTAATCTGCTACAAAGATTCTCAAAAATAACCTTAATTTTTTTTGTTTAAAGTGTTTCTTCAAGTAGACTAAGTCACTTTTTATAAAGGGGAAGAGATCACGAAAATATTAAAAATATTTATGAGTTATTATAAACCTTTTTTTCTGTTCTTTGTTGAATTTGGATTTTAGATTATTATGAAAAAGGTCATGACCCCAAACCTGTTTTTTTTTTTTGTGGCCTAAACCTCTGTTATATTATATACATCTTTTAAATGTAACAGAAAAAAGCAGCAGTAAATATGAAAGTGAAAACAATTACATGGAAAACGTGTAAGCAGTTATATAAAATGATTTATTTCATGAACAGAAAACATGAAAATAAAATAAAAATCAATGTGAAAATTGTATTAACAAAAATTACAAAAATAAACACACACAAATACAGACACACAGCTACAAACATGCATGAAGACAATGAAACTAAATTACAAACTCTCAAAGCTTCAGAACACACAGAACACAATCAGACCTTCTGATTCAGTTTGATTAAATGCATTTTGTTAAGTACTGTATGTTAAGTATACAATGATCACCTGTCTGCTAGAAAAATACAGAAGACAGCCAATAGGTTTCAAAACACTTGAGAGCGTCAGGGTTTCTAATAACAATATGCCAAAGGTATCTTAGCCATATGTGTTTTTGATTGCAGATTGAATCACATCATATATTTTAGAGCAGCTGCAGGACAAAACAAAGGATCCAAACCAAAGAGTTAGGTTACAATACCAAAGCTGTTAGATTAATTCAGATAGCATTTAAAAGACTTACCTTTTTCCTGTTTGCAAGAATAGTGACAACAGCAACAATGCAAACACAGATCACTGCACCCAACACAATGATCCAAGTAAAATCTACAAGAAAACAAATAGAAATGTGACATAAAGCGCTTGAAAGAAATCAGAAAATATTAGCCTTAATTAAAAATCTAGAATTTTAGACATGCACGAGGATTACAGAGTAGTGACAAACCATAATATATATCATGACTTTGAAAAAGGTATCTTCCTTTACCATCTTACCATCATCATTATCATCATTCCCAGCATGCACCTGTTTGACCTCAGAAATCATCACCATCACCTCTCTCTGAGGAGCAGAGAGCACTCGTGCTGCACATCCCACCTGTGTGCTGTGTTTACGTGAACCTGAGAGCACAGCTGTAGTGGTGACAGTGAATGTAGCGTTGGTGTTGGACACACTGACAGTGTTGTACTGTGAGAAGTTGAGGTCTTGTTGTGAGACACTGAGTGTTACAGTGGGAGCAGGTCGACCAGTGGCTGAACAGGAAACAACCCACTCTTCAGTAGAGTTTGACTCTCTGACATCAACAACAGGTTCATGCAGCTCTGTGAAGGATCAGGAAATATCACATCAAATCACTACATTAGTTTGAGTCTCCTGTTGTTGGTTAAAGAAGGTAAAAGTTCTCACCATAGACTTGGAGGCAGGTTCTACCTGTGAAGGCTCCTTCAGGATAAGTGTTAAACAGACAACGATAGCATCCTTCATCCTGCTCAATCACATTTCTGATGACTATGGAGCAGTTCTGTAGTCCAGTGTATTTAAACTCAAATTTATCTGTAAAGCCATCATGCACTCTCTGACCAAAGTACTTGTTGTAAGTGGCAACATTTGTCCCCACATCATGTGAGATTTTCTGCCATGTGACCTGAAGGACGTCTTTAGTCTCCAAGAGCTGACAGCTGAATTCAGCATCTTCTCCCACTGCTGCCAGCACAGTCTGCTGTGTTTGGATCACTGCTGTTAGAGCTGCATGGAGGAAATGAACAGTAAGAAGTGCGTGCAACAAACTTAAACTCGATGAAAGAAACGGATGCCCCCTCCCTCAGCTTTTATTTTCTTTTCAAAGACAAAAGCAAACACGTTTCACCTGTTGCACCTCTAATGTGAACATCACTTACTGCTGCACCTGCTTCTTACCTGCTGGAAGGACTCTGCAGACAAAAAGCAGATATATAAGCACATCCTGTCGCATCATTGCTGCAAGTCGCTGAACTGCAGATTCCTGAGTGCGTAAAAACACAAAAATGGAAAAGTTTTATTTTGAGCAAATGTGACCACATTTACTCCCACGCTAACAAGCCAATGCAGAAAAAGCACTTAAAATCACTAAAAGCAATAAAAACTTGCTGCTTTTTACTTACTTTTACAAAGCTGGTTTGGCTTCCTGAGAATAAAATGTAGGGTGTCACACCACAAAGGAAGTGACGAGCAACTTTATAGTATACCGCTGCCTGTTTCACACTGTTTAAAAAAACATACTACATACAACAAGCATACAAATTGCCCACTTTTTTTTTAAACAAAATGCATTACGTTACACCGCCTCTAAATATTCATCCCTGAAGATTTAACATCCCAAACGCACCGAACTATATGAGCTGGCACCAAACGAGACTGTGTGTGAGACCTGACTAGCACAGCAGACTTTGTTGAGAAACTGACATGCATTCATTACTGTGCAGCTTCTGGTTCCCATCAGTTAAATGCAGAATGGTCTGATGCTGTTTGCCTTCTGTGTAGTTTCAGTCTCTGATGTCTACAAGACTCTCAACTCTACTCCGGGAAACCTGAAGAAACAGAGCCCTCCAGTGGCCAAACTGAGCACCTGCTGCTGAAAGAAATAGGAGAAGAAATTCACGCATTGTTTGCATTGTGGAATAATTCCTCAGCATATCTAATTTGCCACAAAGAAAATCAGTCAAATCAGTGGGATTAAATAAAATAACAAAACAAAGCAGTATTTAGTGTTTTTATGAAATAAATTACATTAAATGATTTATCTTATATTGTCTCCTGAATGCTGCCAGCACAGTCTGTTGTGTTTATATAAATGTGTCACCTGTTGCACCTTTAACAGGGAAAAATGAATCAGTCAGCAGCAAACAGAAACACTGGCTACAGCAGCATCCACTTCTTATGTTTTGGAAGGACTCGCACACAAAAAGCAAGTATTCAAGAATGCATCATACTATCATTGTTGCAAGTGACACTGTTTTAGTTGAGCTGCAGACTTTTATGGGTATAAAACAATGAAGAAGTTTATAGTGAAAAAATATATGCAAACGCAGTGCAGACAAACAACACGATCACAGACAAGTCTAAAAAACAACCCTGAAGAAAAACAAGTTGCTTTTCTTTCTGTTTTTGTATCCCCGGGAAGTGAAAAGCAAGAGAAACATTTATATTTTTGCCATTTCCCAGTAATCTGTATCAGATCCTCAAGTAAAGATCATCGAAACAACCTGAGCAATCACACATGATGAATTTTTAACAGGAAAGAAAAAACCTTACATAAACTATTCATCCAATCAGTCGTGATGAAATGTGTTCATGTAGAATAAAATGCAACTTTTAATTATGGGAGACGTTAATGGACAGAGAATTGTGTCAGTGAATGCCATCAGGGGTTTGTCAGCGATATTATTCTCATGTTGTACCTTTGTCCCACCTGATTTCCTTCATTAAACTGCAGCAGGATAGATGGAGGGTCTGCAGAATGACACACGACATGCAGAATCTTTTATGTTCCTCATTTTGTGTCATTTTAATTTTTTATAATTTTTTTAAATGTTGAATAATAATATTGTCTTATTAAATTATAATTCAAAGTGCTTCACAAACTTGCATGTCCTTACAAAAAAATTAAAGATTAAACAGGTATATTGTCACTGTGTTATGGCAAAGTTACAGCTATGTTGTGTTGGAGTGTGACATTCAAAACAAGACAGGTAAGTACAAATCCTTTATTTAAAATATAAAAGATAACAACATGAAAAATATTTTCATTACAGTCATGCATAAAACAGTTCCTCCTGTTCAAGGTCAACATAGCAGATCATCTCCCTCCAGCTCCGTCTATTCCCAGCATGCTCCTCTGTCACACCAACACTGCAAGTCCTCCTGATGGCTGACCCCAGGTCTGTACTCCTCGCATGTTCACCTTTCCACCTGTCTCTCTCTCTCATTCACACACATGTATTTATCTTGCTTCTACTGTCTTTTATTCCTCTTCTCTACAATGCATGCCTCCACCGCTCCAGGCTCTGCATCTGCTCCCTACTGTCACCACAGATCACAGTGTCATCTGCAAACATCATAGTTCACATAGACTCCTGCCTCATCTCATCAGTCACCCACATCACCATTGGAAACAAGAAGGGGCTCAGAGCTGATCACTGATGTAATCTCATCTCCTGAACCTACCTGTCAGTAAAACCTACGCCTCAGCACTGTCTCACATCCTTATGTCTCATGACCTGGCCCATCCTCACATACTTCTCTAGATCCTCTAGATCCAAAAATACTCAGTGAAACTCATTCTGACCTTCTATATTCTTCTCTATCAACACTCTCAAAGCAAACGTCACATCTGTATTCCTCTTTCTCAGAATAAAGTCATATTCCTTACTGATGATCACTTCTCTTCTTAACTAGCTTCACAGTACAGGGCCCTTGGCAGCTCATAGTCACTGAGTCAACCACAAACTCCTTTTTTTTACTGAATTATTTAAGCACCATGAATACAAAGTAGAATATTAGTGAAGTAAAAATCATTTTACCATAATTTTCACCATCATCAGTCTTCTGCCAAATTATTTTAATGTTTCTACAGCTTTAGACAGAGCAGAGGATGGGATATAGGATATATGTCAGGTACATTTTTTAAAATAAGTTTACCAGAAGTTACAGAAGTGTATACATAGCAACTTTGTGTTACTCTGAGGCATGTATTTATGTCTACGTCTGAGTTACAGCTGATGGTTTTAGGTGATCCTTGTTACACTGTATTTAACTGCTGTTCAACTGTATTCAGTTTAACAGTAAAAAATGCCATGCATTTAAAGTGTGCATGTAACTCACATGGTATAACGGCAAGATATAAAATATTAAATTTTAGATATTTTATTGCTATAAAAAATGCATTTCATTTCAGCAACACATTGCAGAACATTTTGGACAGCGGCAACAAACGATTTGTATTGTTTCTTAAAGTGCTTAAAACAAGATAAACATTTTACATTGAGCTGTATAAAACGTATATAAAGACCCTTAGATGGAAGCTGAGTTTTAGAGAAGTAAAGATGTGGAGGGGTCATCAGTCTGTGAAAGAAACATTTTGGGGGTTCAGTCAACTAAAGATTCAGCGAATCTAGAGATTCTACACACAGAATCCATACATGCAAATTTAAACCCAGCAAACATCTCCTAATATTGGTGTCTATGGGGTGCAGATTTAATAAACTGAGGGAGTAAAATTAATACTTACACAAAGACACATCGATTTATCTTCCAAAGAATTATTAAATAAACATGTAGAAAATGGATATTTATCAAACTGTCTTACCGTTAATGTCATTGGCTGATTTTTGTGGTATTTTATTTGTTGTTCTCAGGGTCCCTGAGTGACAGAAGGATTTCAAACTTTTAAATAATAAAATATTTGCAGATATTAGACAGATGTCAGTGTAGGTCACATATAGAGTCATAAAGCATTCTGTTTTAATAGGAAGAGACACATTAAAATAGGACATAAAACAAGTCAAGAGTGAAAGTTACCTCTTGTTGTTTTTTGGGTTTTTTTTAAGCAGGACAGCTATGAAAGTGGCTACACAGGCAAAGACTATCAGTCCCACTGCTACACCTGATGCAATGATCCAGAAGGAAACTGTGAGAAAAGCAGGAAAAACGTGACACTATTTAACACTGACACATCAATCGTGGATCACAGTGAAATGTAGACCTACTGAAGTCATTGTTATTAGCTCCAAATTGACTCAGATATCATCACTCTATAAATCTGTGACTTTGAAAGAGTCTCTCACCATTATAATCAGCAGTAGCAGCAGCATACACCTGCTGGACCTCAGGAATCATCACCATCACCTCTCTGTGAGGAGCAGAGAGCACTCGTGCTGCACATCCCACCTGTGTGCTGTGTTTACATGAACCTGAGAGCACAGCTGTAGTGGTGACAGTGAATGTAGCGTTGGTGTTGGACACACTGACAGTGTTGTACTGTGAGAAGTTGAGGTGTTGTTGTGAGACGCTGAGTGTTACAGTGGGAGCAGGTCGACCAGTGGCTGAACAGGAAACAACCCACTCTTCAGTAGAGTTTGACTCTCTGACATCAACAACAGGTTCATGCAGCTCTGTGAAGGATCAACAAACACTTTAAGAAAAATGATTTAAAAATGAGATCAACATCTGACAAATTTTCATCTGTTATCTTTTTTGCTGGATCCTATTGTAATTTGAAGAAGGTAAAAGTTCTAACCATAGACTTGGAGGCAGGTTCTACCTGTGAAGGCTCCTTCAGGATAAGTGTTAAACAAACAGCGATAGCATCTTTCATCCTGCTCTGTCACATTCCTGATGACTAGGGAGCAGTTCTGTAGTCCAGTATGTTTAAACTTAACTTTATCTGTAAAGCTGTCATTCACTCTCTGACCAAAGTACTTGTTGTAAGTGGCAACATTTGTCTCTCCAGCAGCTGAAATTTTCTGCCATGTGACCTGAAGGACGTCTTTAGTCTCCAAGAGCTGACAGCTGAATTCAGCATCTTCTCCCACTGCTGCCAGCACAGTCTGCTGTGTTTGGATCATTGCTGCTGCACCTTTAACAAAGAAAAAAGAATCAGTCATCAGCAAACAGAAACACTGGCTACTGAAGCATCTGTTCCTTACCTGTTTGAAAGACTCCACACACAAAAAGTAGATACACAAGCACACAATCTGCCATCGCTGTTGCAAAGTAACAAGTTTGAGATGAATAGGAGACCTTTTTGGATATCAAAAGATGTAAAAGGTTGGTAGTAAGTGAATATATGCACACTGAAACTACACAGAAATCAGGGCAGACATACCACACTCTCACAGTTGAGTTAAAAAGTAACTGAACGAAAACAATTGCCTTCTCCTTCAATTCTTTTCTTTTTTTACACAAGGAAGTGACCTGCTTCAGATCACTTCCTTGTGCTTTCTCAGTAGTCTGTATCAGATCCTCAACAAGTTTACAAAAAACATCCTTTTTAACAGGAATGCCAAAAAGCAAAAATATTACCTCAAACAAATTATCCCATCAGTTATGACCTGGTCGTGACCTGATGTCACACGCCTTTATGACCGTGTTTTTGCTGTTTGTCAGCATTATGTACTGTAATATGCAGACATTAATCTGAGACTCTTTGGATCTTTTCGAGTCTCATTAATTGTTGCATTAAAACAGATATTTCAATGTTGTATATCAGATATCTGAGAAAGAAGAAAACCAACTATGTGTTTGTGGTGTCGCAGAGCTGTATGACTGCACTTGTGTTCATTATGGGTCTGTTTCTATCATTTTTGTTTCTAACATGTGAATATTTGCACAGACTGAAAAACTTCATGTTTCATTCAGTTTATGCAGACTCAATATATCTTTGATTAAGAATAAAGATGTTTTACTATTATAGAATATGAATACGCTCTGTTATAGCACTCTGTATCATTTTAAACATAAACAGCTGGATGTTAAACCCTTTGACCCTCTCTCAGGTGTATGTGTTTTTAGTCACAGCTTTTTAATCAGCTTTATTAAACAGCGGTAGAAATGTGACCATGTGCCATCACTGTTGCAAATGGTCAAGTTTTAGTTAAAGTGCTCTGGGCATAACACTCAGAGATAAACAAAGTAAATATAGACACAGACTACACAAGAAACACTAGCTTTAACACCCACAGGCAAGTGTGGGTGTTACTTCTGCATCAAGTTCCGTTAGTCTAATGCAGAGGAGGCCTCTGGTTGTAGCGTATTTTTATTTAAAGTGTCATGGTCCTGGGTCTTTTGGCCCAGCGGTTTGTGTTTCTTACTATTATTATGATCTTGTGTTCTAGCTTATTCTGATTACTTGGGGTTTAGACTTTTTTGTTCCTAGGGTTTTGATTCTGTGCTCCCTCTGTTTAGTGTCTGCCTGTGTGTTCCCTCTGTTCTGTCTGTATCGTGTCTCTAAGTCCAGTCTGTGTATTTCCTGTTTTACATTGAAGGTCCATGTCTTATTTCAGTATTTCTAGTTTCGCTTCCTCTGTCTTGTTAGGTCTAATTTCTCCCGGCTGTGTTCCCACCTGTTCCTTGTTCCCTCATGTTCCTGCCTGTGTATTTATAGTGTGTGTCCTCCAGTGTTCAGCGTCATGTTGTAACCTCATCTTATGCTGTGTGTTCTCTTTGCCTGCCTGTGTAAGGTTATTTTTGTATTTTCAGTCTTGTTACTTTTGAGTTCAGCATTAAAGCTGTTTTGACTTCACGTTTTGCCTCGATGAGTCCTGCGCTTTGTGTCCTCCGTGCACTGCCTGCCCGCACACAGCCTCGACATAAAGAGTCAACATGTTGCCTATTAGCTTCAGTAACTCTACCACTATATCACTGTATCAGGTGAGAAAAGGTCCTCCATCTCCACATAACTATGAAGCAGCATAGTTATCCTCTAAAGTCTCTGTTTACTTTGTTCCAAAGCAATCATCTTAACCAGAGACGACATCAGTTCAGTTTTCCTGATACTAATTTACAGGACTGAACAACAACAGCATGAGTTTAGATTCTAATTTAGATTTTATGTCCACTGCAGTTTAATTTGCTATCATTTAGTTAATATGAAAACAATGTTAGATGTTCAAGTCTCTAGTCGGCTTCATGTTCGAGTTAATCCTGTAATATAGGCTAATATAACTAAATCATTTTTTTTTTTAAAAATACAGTTAATTACTTTAACCCTTTCATGCATAGAGGTCACTACAGTGAACAGCTATTCAAAGGCTGTTTGCTTGTATTTGTGTCAGTGTTGATGGTGTACTTGCACATAAACCACTACTGATGTGTCACTCCATCACAACTCTGGTCATTTAATGTTACTATAGATGTATGACGTGTGTCATTTGAATTGTTGTTATTTATCCTGTCATGCAGGAATTACGACAACCTCAATCAGGATTTTTTCTTTAGGCATGAAAAGATGAATAAAAATACTTAAAGAAAAAAACTCCTGATTGAGGTTGTCATAATTCCTGCATGAATGGGTTAAACTTTTGCAATGAAAATAAACACAATAACAAAAAACAAACAAACATGTCCCCACAAGCAATTTAGGATTCAACAGCTTTATTGTGAGTGTGCGAGGACAGAGTTACAGTTATGCAGTGTTGGAGTGTGACATTCAAAACAAAACAGACAAATATAAAAAAATCTGGTATTAAAGTATAAAGTGTCAGAAATATCAGCATTATAAAAACAAAAATTAACAATTGAAATCTGGAAGAGTGGCTAAAGCTCAGCCCCAGCTGGGTCATGTTTAGGCACAACGAGCCTTAACAGATCTCCAACAAAAAGTCTGAAAAATAAAGGACTCGGGGTGTTGTAATGAGCCAAAGTCAAGAGCTCAACCTGACATACATGCTGTAGTGGGATCTTCAAAGTCAAAGTCAGTTTTATTTGTCAATTTCTTCAGATGTACTTGCCATACAAAGGAATTGAAATTACGTTTCACACTGTCCCATGCGTAGACAGAGACAACAATAAAGTGCAGATGCACAACATTTAGGTACATACAGGATGTGACAAGACAGGACCTACACATAACATATAATAAAGTGTTCCACAGTGCGCCCTGGAAAGTAGTGTACTTGTCTACTTGACGTAGTCCCAGGTTGTGGTTGGTAAGTAATCTTCAGAGAGCTGTGCAAAAGTTATTACCCTCAAACCTCAAAGAACTGAAGCAACATTGTAAAGAAGAATGGGCCAAAATTCCCCTACAATGATGCGACAGACTGATTAAGTCTCAGAAAATTATTTCTTCACATCATTATTTATAAAGCATTATTGTTACATGTCCTGAATCATGGCGTGTATTCAGATTATCACTGGAATGTAGTTTGGATTCACACAAAAAGGAAAAATACATTTAATCATCACTGCTGTGGGATGAGAAAATACTAAACATGACATCAAACATAATTCACTGTTTGATTTTATCATAAAAATACCATAAAGTTAATATTATTATAGCATTTAACAAAAAAAAATATATCAAGAAACCAAAATGAACCACACACAGTTTGCTCCACACTTGACAATCCATCTATAAAAATATATGATATTTACTATGTTTATGTTTATTTGATCCGTGTTTGTTCATTTTTCATAACTGCACCTTTAATAATACGAAATAGAGTTTCTGGTCAAATGGAACTTTTTGGGAGGTAATTTTTCACGTCATTCAGCCGTCTTCCAAAATGTCTTAATCGTTCTGTCCCTCACAGTAAAACATCATTCCTTTAGCTTATGTGCATTTAGCTTCTGTGTCTGGTGCACTTGTTAGGATCAACTCACTTGGCAGAAAGTCCATATTAAACAGTTGTGTTGCTGTGAGGTGTGTGTTCACCACAGCGTGTTGCTCACGACTTCTTGCAGGTGATGGTTTTAGTTGATCATTGTTGTAATTTGGTGTTTATTCACCTTGCTGTTGTTCTTCTTCAAAGGTGCTCTGATTGTTCAGATAAAAAAATAAATAAAACCGAATATATTTAAAATGTACATTAACTAAACTGAACTAAACTGAGTGAGGAAAATTAACAATTACACAAAGAAAGCTTGAATTATCTTCCAACAAATTAATGAATAAATAACATGTAGAATATGAATAATTATCAAACGGTCTTACCCACAAATGTTATTGTTAGGATGCCTGGGTCGTTGACCCAGAGGTTTGAGTTTATTATATTATTTATCATTTCTAGTCTTTGGTTTCTTTGTTAGAGTTCTGTCTTTTGGTTTATGTCTCTGTGTAATCCTTAGTTGTTGTCTCCCCTGTCAGCTATCTCCATGTCCAGTCAGTGTCTGTGTCTGCCCTGGTCCCACGTCGCTGTTCCCTCTGTAGTGCCTGCCTGTGAGTCTGTGTCTGTAAGTTCAGTCTGTGTTATGTTTCCTGTTTTACTTTGAAAGTCCGTGTCTCATGTAAATGCGTCTGGTTGTGCTTCCTTTGTCTCGTTAGGCCTGATCTGCCCCAGCTGTGTTTCCCTCCTGTTACTCATTCCCTGATTGCTCCCTCTGTGTACTTAAGCCCTGTGTTTCAGTTTGTCAGTGTTGCGATCTACCCTCTTCTTGCTGTGTGTTCCGTCTGAGTAAGTTTATTTGCAAGTTTGTTACCTTTTGAGTTCAGCATTAAAGCGGTTTTGAGTTCACGTTTTGCCATCGAGTGTCTGCACTTTGGGTCCTCCTACTACCACTCCTGCCTGCACACAGCCTTCACATAACAGTTATTGGTTGACTTTTCTGCTGGTTTACTCCTCTAAAGATCGCTGAGTGATAGAAGGATTTGAAGTTTAAATCAATATTGTTATTATCTGCAGCTATTACTGGATAGATGTGGGTTTAGACTCTTAGTCATAAATCATTATCATGTTAATAGAAAGAGATGCATTACAATAAGACACATATTAAACTACATGTGAAAGTTACCTCTTTTGTCTTTTTCTTCAAGCAGCACAGTGGAGCAATGAAAGGAACCAACACCACTACTGCAGCTATTACAGTGATCGAGGAGGAATCTGTGAGGAAAAATGTGACACAGATCAAAACTGATACATCAGTCATGGATCAACTTGAGACTTACTTAAGTCAATGATTTTTAGATCCCAGTCAAACTGACCCAGAAATCACCAATCTGTAAATGTGTGAAAGAGATCATCATCATCATCATCATCATCATCATCATCATGTGTCTGTTGGACCTCACGGATCGTCACCATCACCTCTCTGTGAGGAGCAGAGAGCACTCGTGCTGCACATCCCACCTGTGTGCTGTGTTTACATGAACCTGAGAGCACAGCTGTAGTGGTGACAGTGAATGTAGCGTTGGTGTTGGACACACTGACAGTGTTGTACTGTGAGAAGTTGAGGTCTTGTTGTGAGACACTGAGTGTTACAGTGGGAGCAGGTCGACCAGTGGCTGAACAGGAAACAACCCACTCTTCAGTAGAGTTTGACTCTCTGACATCAACAACAGGTTCATGCAGCTCTGTGAAGGATCAGGAAATATCATCAACATGTTCTTACAAACACACCAGCTGCTAACACATTTATGCCCACGTTTGTTTGAGGCACTTCTTGTTGGTTAAAGAAGGTAAAAATTCTCACCATAGACTTGGAGGCAGCTCTGTGAAGGATCAACAAACACTTTAAGAAAAATGATTTTAAAATGAGATCAACATCTGACAAATTTTCATCTGTTATCTTTTTTGCTGGAGCCTATTGTAATTTGAAGAAGGTAGAAGTTCTCACCATAGACTTGGAGGCAGGTTCTACCAATGAAGGCTCCTTCAGGATAAGTGTTAAACAAACAGCGATAGCATCTTTCATCCTGCTCCGTCACATTCCTGATGACTATGGAGCAGTCCTGTAGTCCAGTATATACAAACTCAACTTTATCTTTGAAGCCGTCATTCACTCTCTGACCAAAGTACTTGTTTTAGGTGGCAACATTTGTCTCCACATCATTTGAGATTTTCTGCCATGTGACCTGAAGGACGTCTTTAGTCTCCAAGAGCTGACAGCTGAATTCAGCATCTTCTCCCACTGCTGCCAGCACAGTCTGCTGTGTTTGGATCACTGCTGCTAGAGCTGCACAAACAAATAGACATGTGAGGCTAGCGTTCCATGTGTGTGACAGCTGTGATCAAACAAGCAGGCATCTCACTGTAGTTTTTCAGAATTGCTTGAAACCCCTTGACCATAGATTTAGGGTTGTTTTTGACCTCTTTGAGATCAGTTTCTAATCACTATGAGTGAAACTTTTCTCTTGTCTCAGCAAAACACACAGCTTTAAGAACAAAACATATGAAATTAAACACAGCTTACCTTTAGAAAAGACCATTAAAAGAGAACAAAAGTATAAGCGTGCTGTCCGCCATGCTGTAATGTTAATAACATCCGTTTTCTAATTATATACACTATGCAAAATGTCAGTTCTGTAACTTTCGTTGCCCATTTAAGGACTTCTTGGTTCAAAGAATGGCCAGAACTGTTTTGGCTTCCTGAGAATTGAATGCAGAATGCACCATCATCATCATCAACATTAAACCGCACACCACAAAAGCACGTGAAGAAGAACAGAAACAGAAACCTCCTCTGCCTGTGTTTCACACTTTTTTCCAAAACAATGTGAGCAGACACAAATGACCCTGTTTTTAAACAAAATATATTCAGTCAAGAAGGTTACCTTACACCACCTCTACACATTCATCACTAAAGCTATAACATCCAAAACCCACCGAGCTCTATGAGCTGGTACCAAATGGACTAATCAGAGGTTCTGAAAAATATTGTTCTGTTTTGTGTTTTTACCTACAGCTTCAGTAAACAGCAGTAGAAATGCAGACCATGTGCCATCATTGTTGTAAGTGTCATTAGTTTTAGTTCAACTTCAGACTGCAGTGGGTATAAAGCTGAGAGAAAAACAATGTAAAAAGGCTTGTATTGAGTAAATAAGGCACAGACTAGACAAGAACCCCTTGGCTAACACACTCAGAGGGAAGTCTGGAAAATCAACTGAATGAAAACAAGTTTCTTCCCTTTTTCATGCTTTTTTTTGGTTTCCCGTTTGAGCCCTTGTCACATGACCAAGTCTTAATCCTACAGCAAGAAGGAAGCACAAACATCAAATTCATCTCGCCCTAAATATCTCACTAATCTGTCAGATTGGTTACATAAAACAACATAAATTGCTTTATTGTCACAGCTATGCAGTGTTGGAGAGTAGCAAATAAAATAGCAACAGACACAAGAATAAAATCCCATATAAACATATGAAACCAAAATCACACCCTTACTGCTTTCATGTGAATTAACTGGGTTAGTAGCAGCCTGATGCTGCTAATCAAATGCACTTTAACGGATTAACTGATCATCATCACGTGTGAGTACTGTTTTCTGGTCCAGAACATTCAGGTGTGTTAACACGATGCCAAGGAGATTTAGGTTTGCTAAGGAGCATCTGAACAAACTACAAAACATTGGGAACAATTTCCTTTAAACAAATGAGTGTCATGTTTGGCTACAAAACAATAAAAAACAGCAAATCAACACGAACACCTTAGACCAGCTGTGAAACAGAGCTTGGAGTCATTGTGTAGACCATGAACTACTCTGTCAAGTTAAGTGTCACTGTAAAACCTTCAGCACAGCCTGTTAAAAGATTTAAATGAGTGCATGTGTAGTCATTAAAGATATATGCTGTATAATGTACTGGAAAAGGAACAGTCTAAACTTACCATGGCCATACATTACTGCCATGATTAGTGGATGTAAACTTCTGACCACAGTTGTGTATTTATGTGAATGTTAATGAATATAAAAGCATAGAAATATCTCAGGCATTACATATTTGGACCCGTAGAGATAATGTAGCTCTGCTTTGAAATTTTAAGAAATATTTTATCACTTTTTATGTTTCTGTTTTCCACAACTTAATCATCACTCTTACCAGCCTCCAGGTCAGCCAATGGCTGAACAGGAAACAGCCCTCTCTTCAGTAGTTTGACACAAAGGTCAGGTTCACAGCAGATTGACACTATATACCTAAAGAGATAGGTGGGCATTTTTTTTATTAACTATTGCCCTTTAATAGAATCTAAAACTGAGTCATTTCTCTTGTTAACTTGTCCACAACCAATAACTCTCTTTTCAGAAAATATTCTTGAGCATGATTTATTTCCCAAGACCCAAGAAGATCATTTTAACGTGCATTAAAAACAACATCAAATGTGTTCGTCTTGTTTAAGCTTTTAATTATTGCGGTTTTATTTACTCGATCTATAATGACATGTCAGTTCACTGAGACAATTAGTGTGATTTTCTCATTTTTTAAAGTCACCACATAAACTGTGTGGACAGGAAAGAATTGATGATCAGGAAACAAACAAATAAACACATGATTCATATTTTACAAAATGCAAAAACAATATTAGCGTTTTAAAAACAAAAATACGGATTAACATCAGCAGCATTATTGCACATAAACTTAAAATACTTCTGTGTGTGTGTGTGAAACACATCCACAATGATAAAATCTGTAAACCATGTTCATGAAAAGGATCAATTAAACAATGAGTTAAAACAAACCATATTCAGCAGACCTGACGATTTGAGGAAGGCTCTTCTAATGCACGTCAAATGTCTCTCGACTTAAAATAGTCAGAAGAAACAGCTCACAAGCTGCTGCAGAGCAAGTGAAAGAATGAATGTGATATGTCATCATCAACTTTGTCGTTTTTTTTGTTAGTTTGTTTTTGTTTTTTGGGTCAAGCCAAGTAATTATTTAAATAACTGATAAGGAAAGACACCAAAATTCTTAGTAGTGAACTAGTGGTAAGATACTGCTGAACATGGTTAAAACAATAGGACAAAAATAACAGCACTGAAATTTATCTTTTTGGATCTTACTGTAACACAAATTGATCAAACCTTTGATCAAAAAATAGTATTGTATGCATAAATATCATAATATAAGGAACCATTAATACTGAAAGAGGTACACAGGTTTGGGAGCAACTAGCAAGCAAACATCTGCTAATCATAGTCTGTGTGTAGATGTTTGTGGCTTTGTGTTGCTAAACATGTAGTAAGCTGAGGTAGGAAAATTTATACTTAGATCTTGCACAGAATGGATGAATAAATACACAGAATATGCATAATTATCAAACTGCATTACTCATTAATGTCATTGGCTGATTATTGTGACATCTTCTCCCTGAGTGACAGAAAGATTTAAAACAATTTAATAACAGAAAGAGACACATTACAAACAGATATACTTGGCCAAATGTGGAATTTACCTGTTCTCATCTTTTTGTTCACAGCGATAACTACAACTAAGACAGAGACCATCAGTCCTGCTACTGTAGCTGATACAATGATCCAGGTGTAATCTGTGAGAAAAGCAGGAAAAATGAGAAACTGGAATCATACTTGATAGATCCCAGTCAAACTGACCCAGAAATCATCAATCTATAATTCTGTAGCATATAGAACAAGTTTCTCACCATCCTCATAATTACCATCATCATCATCATCAGGTGTCTGTTGGACCTCAGGAATCGTCACCATCACCTCTCTGTGAGGAGCAGAGAGCACTCGTGCTGCACATCCCACCTGTGTGCTGTGTTTATGTGAACCTGAGAGCACAGCTGTAGTGGTGACAGTGAATGTAGCGTTGGTGTTGGACACACTGACAGTGTTGTACTGTGAGAAGTTGAGGTCTTGTTGTGAGACACTGAGTGTTACAGTGGGAGCAGGTCGACCAGTGGCTGAACAGGAAACAACCCACTCTTCAGTAGAGTTTGACTCTCTGACATCAACAACAGGTTCATGCAGCTCTGTGAAGGATCAGGAAATATCATCACATCAAATCACTACATTAATTTGAGTCTCCTGTTGTTGGTTAAAGAAGGTAAAAGTTCTTACCATAGACTTGGAGGCAGGTTCTACCTGTGAAGGCTCCTTCAGGATAAGTGTTAAACAAACAGCGATAGCATCTTTCATCCTGCTCTGTTACATTCCTGATGACTATGGAGCAGTTCTGTAGTCCAGTATGTTTAAACTTAACTTTATCTGTAAAGCCATCATTCACTCTCTGACCAAAGTACTTGTTGTAGGTGGCAACATTTTCCTGAACATCAGGAGAGATTTTCTGCCATGTGACCTGACGGACGTCTTTAGTCTCCAAGAGCTGACAGCTGAATTCAGCATCTTCTCCCACTGCTGCCAGCACAGTCTGCTGTGTTTGGATCACTGCTGCTCCATCTTTACCAGAGAAAAAAGAATCAGTCATCAGCAAACAGAAACACTGGCTACTGAAGCATCTGTTCCTTACCTGTTCGAAAGACTCCACACACAAAAAGTAGATACACAAGCACACAATCTGCCATCGCTGTTGCAAAGTAACAAGTTTGAGATGAATAGGAGACCTTTTTGGATATCAAAAGATGTAAAAGGTTGGTAGTAAGTGAATATATGCACACTGAAACTACACAGGAATCAGGGCAGACATACCACACTCTCACAGTTGAGTTAAAAAGTAACTGAACGAAAACAATTGCCTTCTCCTTCAATTCTTTTTTTTTTTTTTTACACAAGGACGTGATCTGCATCAGATCACTTCCTTGTGCTTTCTCAGTAGTCTGTATCAGATCCTCAACAAGTTTACAAAAAACATCCTTTTTAACAGGAATGCCAAAAAGCAAAAATATTACCTCAAACAAATTATCCCATCAGTTATGACCTGGTCGTGACCTGATGTCACACGCACATGACCGTGTTTTTGCTGTTTGTCAGCATTACGTACTGTAATATGCAGACATTAATCTGAGACTCTTTGGATCTTTTCGAGTCTCATTAATTGTTGCATTAAAACAGATATTTCAATGTTGTATATCAGATATCTGAGAAAGAAGAAAACCAACTATGTGTTTGTGGTGTCGCAGAGCTGTATGACTGCACTTGTGTTCATTATGGGTCTGTTTCTATCATTTTTGTTTCTAACATGTGAATATTTGCACAGACTGAAAAACTTCATGTTTCATTCAGTTTATGCAGACTCAATATATCTTTGATTAAGAATAAAGATGTTTTACTATTATAGAATATGAATACGCTCTGTTATAGCACTCTGTATCATTTTAAACATAAACAGCTGGATGTTAAACCCTTTGACCCTCTCTCAGGTGTATGTGTTTTTAGTCACAGCTTTTTAATCAGCTTTATTAAACAGCGGTAGAAATGTGACCATGTGCCATCACTGTTGCAAATGGTCAAGTTTTAGTTAAAGTGCTCTGGGCATAACACTCAGAGATAAACAAAGTAAATATAGACACAGACTACACAAGAAACACTAAGCTTTAACACCCACAGGCAAGTGTGGGTGTTACTTCTGCATCAAGTTCCCGTTAGTCTAATGCAGAGGAGGCCTCTGGTTGTAGCGTATTTTTATTTAAAGTGTCATGGTCCTGGGTCTTTTGGCCCAGCGGTTTGTGTTTCTTACTATTATTATGATCTTGTGTTCTAGCTTATTCTGATTACTTGGGGTTTAGACTTTTTTGTTCCTAGGGTTTTGATTCTGTGCTCCCTCTGTTTAGTGTCTGCCTGTGTGTTCCCTCTGTTCTGTCTGTATCGTGTCTCTAAGTCCAGTCTGTGTATTTCCTGTTTTACTTTGAAGGTCCATGTCTTATTTCAGTATTTCTAGTTTCGCTTCCTCTGTCTTGTTAGGTCTAATTTCTCCCGGCTGTGTTCCCACCTGTTCCTTGTTCCCTCATGTTCCTGCCTGTGTATTTATAGTGTGTGTCCTCCAGTGTTCAGCGTCATGTTGTAACCTCATCTTATGCTGTGTGTTCTCTTTGCCTGCCTGTGTAAGGTTATTTTTGTATTTTCAGTCTTGTTACTTTTGAGTTCAGCATTAAAGCTGTTTTGACTTCACGTTTTGCCTCGATGAGTCCTGCGTTTGTGTCCTCCGTACTGCCTGCCCGCACACAGCCTCGACATAAAGAGTCAACATGTTGCCTATTAGCTTCAGTAACTCTACCACTATATCACTGTATCAGGTGAGAAAAGGTCCTCCATCTCCACATAACTATGAAGCAGCATAGTTATCCTCTAAAGTCTCTGTTTACTTTGTTCCAAAGCAATCATCTTAACCAGAGACGACATCAGTTCAGTTTTCCTGATACTAATTTACAGGACTGAACAACAACAGCATGAGTTTAGATTCTAATTTAGATTTTATGTCCACTGCAGTTTAATTTGCTATCATTTAGTTAATATGAAAACAATGTTAGATGTTCAAGTCTCTAGTCGGCTTCATCTTCGAGTTAATCCTGTAATATAGGCTAATATAACTAAATCATTATTTTTTTTTAAATGCAGTTAATTACTTTAACCCTTTCATGCATAGTGGTCACTACAGTGAACAGCTATTCAAAGGCTGTTTGCTTGTATTTGTGTCAGTGTTGATGGTGTACTTGCACATAAACCACTACTGATGTGTCACTCCATCACAACTCTGGTCATTTAATGTTACTATAGATGTATGACGTGTGTCATTTGAATTGTTGTTATTTAATCCTGTCATGCATGAATTACGACAACCTCAATCAGGATTTTTTTCTTTAGGCATGAAAAAGATGAATAAAAATACTTAAAGAAAAAACTCCTGATTGAGGTTGTCATAATTCCTGCATGAACGGGTTAAACTTTTGCAATGAAAATAAACACAATAACAAAAAACAAACAAACATGTCCCCACAAGCAATTTAGGATTCAACAGCTTTATTGTGAGTGTGCGAGGACGGAGTTACAGTTATGCAGTGTTGGAGTGTGACATTCAAAACAAAACAGACAAATATGAAAAAATCTGGTATTAAAGTATAAAGTGTCAGAAATATCAGCATTATAAAAACAAAAATTAACAATTGAAATCTGGAAGAGTGGCTAAAGCTCAGCCCCAGCTGGGTCATGTTTAGGCACAACGAGCCTTAACAGATCTCCAACAAAAAGTCTGAAAAAAGTCTGAAAAATAAAGGACTCGGGGTGTTGTAATGAGCCAAAGTCAAGAGCTCAACCTGACATACATGCTGTAGTGGGATCTTCAGAGAGCTGTGCAAAAGTTATTACCCTCAAACCTCAAAGAACTGAAGCAACATTGTAAAGAAGAATGGGCCAAAATTCCCCTACAATGATGCGACAGACTGATAAAGTCTCAGAAAATTATTTCTTCACATCATTATTTATAAAGCATTATTGCTACATGTCCTGAATCATGGCGTGTATTCAGATTATCACTGGAATGTAGTTTGGATTCACACAGAAGGGAAAATTACATTTAATCATCACTGCTGTGGGATGAGAAAATACTAAACATGACATCAAACATAATTCACTGTTTGATTTTATCATAAAAATACCATAAAGTTAATATTATTATAGCATTTAACAAAAAAAAATATATCAAGAAACCAAAATGAACCACACACAGTTTGCTCCACACTTGACAATCCATCTATAAAAATATATGATATTTACTATTAAAAATGTTTATTTGATCAGTGTTTGTTCATTTTTCATAACTGCACCTTTAATAATACGAAATAGAGTTTCTGGTCAAATTGAACTTTTTGGGAGGTAATTTTTCACGTCATTCAGCCGTCTTCCAAAATGTCTTAATCGTTCTGTCCCTCACAGTAAAACATCATTCCTTTAGCTTATGTGCATTTAGCTTCTGTGTCTGGTGCACTTGTTAGGATCAACTCACTTGGCAGAAAGTCCATATTAAACAGTTGTGTTGCTGTGAGGTGTGTGTTCACCACAGCGTGTTGCTCACGACTTCTTGCAGGTGATGGTTTTAGTTGATCATTGTTGTAATTTGGTGTTTATTCACCTTGCTGTTATTCTTCTTCAAAGGTGCTCTGATTGTTCAGATAAAAAATAAATAAAACCGAATATATTTAAAATGTACATTAACTAAACTGAACTAAACTGAGTGAGGAAAATTAACAATTACACAAAGAAAGCTTGAATTATCTTCCAACAAATTAATGAATAAATAACATGTAGAATATGAATAATTATCAAACGGTCTTACCCACAAATGTTATTGGTTGATTTTTCTGCTGTTTTAGTCCTCTAAAGATCGCTGAGTGATAGAAGGATTTGAAGTTTAAATCAATATTGTTATTATCTGCAGCTATTACTGGATAGATGTGGGTTTAGGCTCTTAGAATCATAAATCATTATCATGTTAATAGAAAGAGATGCATTACAATAAGACACATATTAAACCACATGTGAAAGTTACCTCTTTTGTCTTTTTCTTCAAGCAGCACAGTGGAGCAACGAAAGGAACCAACACCACTACTGCAGCTATTACAGTGATCGAGGAGGAATCTGTGAGGAAAAATGTGACACAGATCAAAACTGATACATCAGTCATGGATCAACTTGAGACTTAAGTCAATGATTTTTAGATCCCAGTCAAACTGACCCAGAAATCACCAATCTGTAAATGTGTGAAAGAGTTTCTCACATCATCATCATCATCATGTGTCTGTTGGACCTCAGGAATCGTCACCATCACCTCTCTGTGAGGAGCAGAGAGCACTCGTGCTGCACATCCCACCTGTGTGCTGTGTTTACATGAACCTGAGAGCACAGCTGTAGTGGTGACAGTGAATGTAGCGTTGGTGTTGGACACACTGACAGTGTTGTACTGTGAGAAGTTGAGGTCTTGTTGTGAGACACTGAGTGTTACAGTGGGAGCAGGTCGACCAGTGGCTGAACAGGAAACAACCCACTCTTCAGTAGAGTTTGACTCTCTGACATCAACAACAGGTTCATGCAGCTCTGTGAAGGATCAACAAATACCTTAACAAAAATGATTTTAAAATGAGATCAACATCTGACAAATTTTCATCTATTATCTTTTTTGCTGGAGCCTATTGTAATTTGAAGAAGGTAAAAGTTCTTACCATAGACTTGGAGGCAGGTTCTACCAATGAAGGAGCCTTCAGGATAAGTGTTAAACAAACAGCGATAGCGTCCTTCATCCTGCTCCGTCACATTCCTGATGACTATGGAGCAGTCCAGTATGTTTAAACTTAACTTTATCTTTGAAGTCGTCATTCACTCTCTGACCAAAGTACTTGTTGTAGGTGGCAACATTTGTCTCCACATCATGTGAGATTTTCTGCCATGTGACCTGAACGACGTCTTTAGTCTCCAAGAGCTGACAGCTGAATTCAGCATCTTCTCCCACTGCTGCCAGCACAGTCTGCTGTGTTTGGATCACTGCTGCTAGAGCTGCACAAACAAATAGACATGTGAGGCTAGCGTTCCATGTGTGTGACAGCTGTGATCAAACAAGCAGGCATCTCCCTGTAGTTTTTCAGAATTGCTTGAAACCCCTTGACCATAGATTTAGGGTTGTTTTTGACCTCTTTGAGATCAGTTTCTAATTATTAGGAGTGAAACCTTTCTCTTGTCTCAGCAAAACACACAGCTTTAAGAACAAAACGTATGAAATTAAACACAGCTTACCTTTAGAAAAGACCATTAAAAGAGAACATAAAAGTATAAGCGTGCAGTCCGCCATGCTGTAATGTGAATAACATCCATTTTCTAATTATATACACTATGCAAAATGTCTGTTCTGTAACTTTCGTTGCCCATTTAAGGACTTCTCGGTTCAAAGAATGGCCAGAGCTGTTTTGGCTTCCTGAGAATTGAATGCAGAATGCACCATCATCATCATCAACATTAAACCCCACACCACAAAAGCACGTGAAGAAGAACAGAAACAGAAACCTTCTCATGCACCTCTGCCTGTGTTTCACACTTTTTCCAAAACAACCTGAGCAGACACAAATGACCCTGTTTTTAAACAAAATACATTCAGTCAAGAAGGTTACCTTACACCACCTCTACATATTCATCACTAAAGCTATAACATCCAAAACCCACCGAGCTCTATGAACTGGTACCAAATGGACTGAGAGGTTCAAAACTATTGTTCTGTTTTGTGTTTTTACCCACAGCTTCAGTAAACAGCAGTAGAAATGCAGACCATGTGCCATCATTGTTGCAAGTGTCATTAGTTTTAGTTCAACTTCAGACTTCAGTGGGTATAAAGCTGAGAGAAAAACAATGTAAAAAGGCTTGTATTGAGTAAATAAGGCACAGACTAGACAAGAAACCCTTGGCTAACACACTCAGAGGGAAGTCTGGAAAATCAACTGAATGAAAACAAGTTTCTTCCCCTTTTCATGCTTTTTTTTGGTTTCCCATGTGAGCCTGTGTCACATGACCAAGTCTTAATCCTACAGCAAGAAGGAAGCACAAACATCAAATTCATCTCGCCCTAAATATCTCACTAATCTGTCAGACTGGTTACATAAAACAACATAAATTGCTTTATTGTCACAGCTATGCAGTGTTGGAGAGTAGCAAATAAAATAGCAACAGACATAAGAATAAAATCCCATATAAACATATGAAACCAAAATCACACCCTTACTGCTTTCATGTGAATTAACTGGGTTAGTAGCAGCCTGATGCTGCTAATCAAATGCACTTTAACGGATTAACTGATCATCATCACGTGTGAGTACTGTTTTCTGGTCCAGAACATTCAGGTGTGTTAACACGATGCCAAGGAGATTTAGGTTTGCTAAGGAGCATCTGAACAAACTACAAAACATTGGGAACAATTTCCTTTAAACAAATGAGTGTCATGTTTGGCTACAAAACAATAAAAAACAGCAAATCAACACGAACACCTTAGACCAGCTGTGAAACAGAGCTTGGAGTCATTGTGTAGACCATGAACTACTCTGTCAAGTTAAGTGTCACTGTAAAACCTTCAGCACAGCCTGTTAAAAGATTTAAATGAGTGTATGTGTAGTCATTAAAGATATATGCTGTATAATGTACTGGAAAAGGAACAGTCTAAACTTACCATGGCCATACATTACTGCCATGATTAGTGGATGTAAACTTCTGACCATAGTTGTGTATTTATGTGAATGTTAATGAATATAAAAGCATAGAAATATCTCAGGCATTACATATTTGGACTTGTAGAGATAATGTAGCTCTGCTTTGAAATTTTAAGAAATATTTTATCACTTTTTATGTTTCTGTTTTCCACAACTTAATCATCACTCTTACCAGCCTCCAGGTCAGCCAATGGCTGAACAGGAAACAGACCTCTCTTCAGTAGTTTGACACAAAGGTCAGGTTCACAGCAGATTGACACTGTATACCTAAAGAGATAGATGGGCATTTTTTATTAACTATTGCCCTTTAATAGAAACTAAAGCTGAGTCATTTCTCTTGTTAACTTGTCCACAACCAATAACTAGCAACTATAAAATCCCGTATAAAAAGGATAAAATTTCAGAAACTCACTCAGAAGGACAAATAGTTTTTCTTCCCTACAGGATGCTGTGTGGATTCTTTATTATTATTATTTATTTTATTTACTTTTCAGCGTGTTATAGTGTGCTCATCTGTTGTCTGGGTTTGCTGTTAGAAAATGTGCACACAATGATGGATGATTCCCCTACAGCAGACCAAATCTACCTATAATGTAACCACAACCTACAGCACTTTATAATAAACCCACCTTACAGTTTCATTTCCCAAATGTATCTATGCAATTCTTCTGAATTCAGTCATTTTCAGAAAATATTCTTGAGCATGATTTATTTCCCAAAACCCAAGAAGATCATTTTAACGTGCATTAAAAACAATATCAAATGTGTTCATCTTGTTTAAGCTTTTAATTATTGCAGTTTTATTTACTCGATGTATAATGGCATGTCAGTTCACTGTGACAATTAGTGTGATTTTCTCATTTTTTAAAGTCACCACATAAACTGTGTGGACAGGAAAGAATTGATGATCAAGAAACAAACAAATAAACACATGATTCATATTTTACAAAATGCAAAAACAATATTAGCGTTTTAAAAACAAAAATACGGATTAACATCAGCAGCATTATTGCACATAAACTTAAAATACTTCTGTGTGTGTGCGTGAAACACATCCACAATGATAAAATCTGTAAACCATGTTCATGAAAAGGCTCAATTAAACAATGAGTTAAAACAAACCATATTCAGCAGACCTGACGATTTGAGGAAGGCTCTTCTAATGCACGTCAAATGTCTCTCGACTTAAAATAGTAAGAAGAAACAGCTCACAAGCTGCTGCAGAGCAAGTGAAAGAATGAATGTGATATGTCATCATCAACTTTGTCGTTTTTTTGTTAGTTTGTTTTTTGGGTCAAGCCAAGTAATTATTTAAATAACTGATAAGGAAAGACACCAAAATTCTTAGTAGTGAACTAGTGGTAAGATACTGCTGAACATGGTTAAAACAATAGGACAAAAATAACAGCACTGAAATTTATCTTTTTGGATCTTACTGTAACACAAATTGATCAAACCTTTGATCAAAAAATAGTATTGTATGCATAAATATCATAATATAAGGAACCATTATTACTGAAAGAGGTACACAGGTTTGGGAGCAACTAGCAAGCAAACATCTGCTAATCATAGTCTGTGTGTAGATGTTTGTGGCTTTGTGTTGCTAAACATGTAGTAAGCTGAGGTAGGAAAATTTATACTTAGATCTTGCACAGAATGGATGAATAAATACACAGAATATGCATAATTATCAAACTGCATTACTCATTAATGTCATTGGCTGATTATTGTGACATCTTCTCCCTGAGTGACAGAAAGATTTAAAACAATTTAATAACAGAAAGAGACACATTACAAACAGATATACTTGGCCAAATGTGGAATTTACCTGTTCTCATCTTTTTGTTCACAGCGATAACTACAACTAAGACAGAGACCATCAGTCCTGCTACTGTAGCTGATACAATGATCCAGGTGTAATCTGTGAGAAAAGCAGGAAAATGAGAAACTGGAATCATACTTGATAGATCCCAGTCAAACTGACCCAGAAATCATCAATCTATAATTCTGTAGCATATAGAACAAGTTTCTCACCATCCTCATAATTACCATCATCAACATCATCATCAGGTGTCTGTTGGACCTCAGGAATCGTCACCATCACCTCTCTGTGAGGAGCAGAGAGCACTCGTGCTGCACATCCCACCTGTGTGCTGTGTTTACGTGAACCTGAGAGCACAGCTGTAGTGGTGACAGTGAATGTAGCGTTGGTGTTGGACACACTGACAGTGTTGTACTGTGAGAAGTTGAGGTCTTGTTGTGAGACACTGAGTGTTACAGTGGGAGCAGGTCGACCAGTGGCTGAACAGGAAACAACCCACTCTTCAGTAGAGTTTGACTCTCTGACATCAACAACAGGTTCATGCAGCTCTGTGAAGGATCAGGAAATATCATCAACATGTTCTTACAAACACACCAGCTGCTATATGTTTTCATGTCCGCTATATTAGTTTGAGTCTCATGTTGGTGGTTAAAGAAGGTAAAAGTTCTTACCAGAAATTTGGAGGCAGGTTCTACCAATAAAGGCTCCTTCAGGATAAGTGTTAAACAGACAACGATAGCATCCTTCATCCTGCTCCGTCACATTCCTGATGACTATGGAGCAGTTCTGTAGTCCAGTGTATTTAAACTCAACTTTATCGTTAAAGCCGTCATTTACTCTCTGACCAAAGTACTTGTTGTATGTGGCAACATTTGTCTCTCCACCAGCTGAGATTTTCTGCCATGTGACCTGAAGGACGACTTTAGTCTCCAAGAGCTGACAGCTGAATTCAGCATCTTCTCCCACTGCTGCCAGCACAGTCTGCTGTGTTTGGATCACTGCTGCTGCACCTGTAACAAAGAAAAAAGAATCAGTCATCAGCAAACAGAAACACTGGCTACTGAAGCATCTGTTTCTTACCTGTTTGAAAGACTCCACACACAAAAAGTAGATACACAAGCACACAATCTGCCATCGCTGTTGCAAAGTAACAAGTTTGAGATGAATAGGAGACCTTTTTGGATATGTTTGTGTGTTTGTGTCACTGCTGTTAGAGCTATAAGAAGAAAATGTGGAAATGAGGAATGTCGCCTGCTGTTAGTGTGTGGTAAAATTGTTAAAATTATGTTTTCTAGTAGAGTGATGATGAGGTGTTCTGTTTTATTAACCCTCAGAAAAAAATCCCAGGAATAGAGATGTCCCAGTTTTACACAGAGACATGAATGCAGCACATATCTGTTCAGTATTTCTACACAAATCTTCACAACTGTATTTACTTAAAACCTCAAAACAGACCCACAAACACTGGCTGACTAACAGAAACAGTTGAATTTTCTTTCCTCCTTTCTATTTAAAAATAGCTAAGCTCCAACCACCATCAAACACAGAGAATGGTTATTGTTTCTTACCTGCTGAAAGGACTCCACACAGAAAAAGTAGAAAAACAGCATGAACCATCATTACTGAAGTGAACACAGCAGTCTACAAACTAATCTGAGTATTTGATCAAAACAATCCACCTCCTTGTTTTTTTTTTTGTGCTGTCTCACATGATCAGTATCACAGTATGTGATGCAAAACCCACAGAGTCACAAGGAGCTGCATGTTTCAAACCATATTCCGGGGTTTTTTAGTTTTGTCAATAGAAAATTGTATTTTTTAGTCAGTATAAGCTTTTAATGATATAAGTTTACTTGTGATAGAATGCTGCATGATGATAATTTCCTAGCTTAGAACTGATTGTACTTTTCATTGTTTTGGACTGATTGTTCTTTATGAAACGTGTTCTGATATTTGTATCTGAATCTTTCCACAGCGATAGTAAGAAGTCAAACAAGCAGTTCTGACCTCGCACACACACACACACACACACAATCACATACGCACATGCTCACGTCAAATGTATTAATTTTTCTTGTGTATAAATAAAGACAAGTGCAAGAACAGAGCGCGCACTTCACGGGGCCCCCACTCTGATGTGAGCGCTCTGTGAAACGCCCTTGCAAGTTAAAACTGCAGCGTCTGTGTGTGTCTTCACTCTTAGACTCTCAGCTGAAGAAGTGTCATGGAGAATAAATCTCTTGACAAGTTTCAACAAAAAAAATAAGATTCCAGAGTCCAAAATGAATCTGTTATGGTGGATGGCCAGTGGCTGAGCCCAAACAGTTTTGGAGGACGGCCGCATGGCCAGTGGCTCAGGTGAAACAGTTCAGGAGGGCGGCCGCATTGCCAGCGGTGGAGCTGGAGCTGATTGGGTGGGTGGCTGTGTGAAAGACTGCGGCAGTGACAGAGCAGGCCGGAGGCTGGCCACATGGAAGACGGCAGTGGCGGCATCAGAGTTCAGGAGGCCGTCCACAACAGCGATGATCCCCAGCCGATGGCCTGGAAAGTGGCCATTGGTGAGGGGCTGGCTGAGGACTTGGATGTGACTGGAGCCTCTCAGGGAGCTTGGCAGACAGCCAGGGCACTGGTAGAGGCTTGGCAGGTGAAGGACCAGACGAGGCAGGACCAGATGGTGGTGTGGCAACAACAGGTGATGCATCTGGAATGAATGGTGACGCGGGAGCTGCGGGCGACAGAGCAGATGCTGGAGCTGCGGACAACAGTGTGGGAGCTGCCGGTGGTGGAGGCTGCTGGCAATGACATGCTGATATGCAACAGCAAGAAAAAAAGCGGACCGAAAAAGTTTAACTAGTAATGGGCAAAGCTAATTGAACACCAAATTCTCTTCATGATTTTAGAAGTAAAACGAAAGCAATTTACACAACGCAGTAAACCTAAGACAGTATGCTTGAAGATCAGGCACCGTCTTGTGACCCTGTGGGTTTTGCATTATACAATGAGATACTGATCATGTGTGAGCTTCTTGTGACAGCACAAACACACACACACACACACACACACACACACACACACACACACACACACACACACACACACACAGACACAGACACAGACAGAAAAAAACCCTAAACAAACAAAACAAACCATAGGAATGCATGCTGGTTTTTGACCTTGGATTTGGCTACCAGATACAATAAATGGTAAATGGACTCGTTCTTATATAGCATTTTTCTCAAAGCGCTTTACACAACTTGCTTCAACCATTCGCACAAGCACTTTTTAAATTGTCTTTCTAAGTGCTGTCTATCATACTCCAATGGCTGCATCAGAGAGCAACATGGGTTTAGTGTCTTGCCCAAGGATATTTGGCATGCAAACTGGAGCAGACAGGTATCAAACAACCAACCTGCCGGTTAGGTACGTGCCCTGCTCTACTACCTGAGCTACACCCACCTAATTAACATGGAAAAATTATCTTGCTTTTTCAGTTTCTTTCTGCTCTAAAAGCATTTAAAATCTCCTGTTCATCTCAAACTTGCAACTTTGCAACAGCAAAGGCAGATTGTGTGCTTGTGTATAGGGATGGGTATTGATAAGATTTTCACGATTCCGATTCCATTTTCGATTCTGTTTAACGATTCGATTCTTTATCGATTCTCTTATCGATTCTTATTTTTTAAAAAAGAGAACACTAAGGTCGATTAGCTTAGGTCGATCAAGCTCACCTAGCGAAGCCTGTATCGGTGCATGTGTCGCTTTAAGAAAAAGTCACGTGATCGATACAGCTGCTGTATCGCTCATTGCCAACGCGCCAAACTGTGTTTAAAAGGTACCGCATCCGCATCTGTCAACGGAATGAGTCGCCACCAAAAAAAACAAAATTACTCTCACAAAGAAAAAAAAAAATACATATACCTCTACAACAAAATGGAGCCCGAAAGAAAAAGAAAAGTTTCTGCTGTGTGGGATCATTTTGATCTTTTAACTGCAAATAAGGTAACTGTTTGTCTGCCTTTGTTTCAGTGTAATCTATCAGAATAGGAAAAACAGCATTGTGACTTGCAGTGTAAAATATTTATTTCATTTTATGCAGGTTAAATGTCGCATCTGTTCTGCGGAGCTTTCGTACACAAACAAAAGCACCTCCTCAATGTTTAGGCATTACAGAGCAAAACATGAAAATCAGGAGACAAACACACCAAGAATGAACACAGGTAGGCCTATATAGACATTGAGCAGCTTTATCATTTTTTTTTAATTAATATGTGTTTTATTATTTTGAAATCAAGCATCTAGGAAGATTGCTCTGGACCAGGCAGTCCTGAATTTTATTATAAAGGACTGCCAACCCCTTAGCATTGTGGAGAGTGAGGGGTTCAGGGAGCTGGTTCAGGTCCTTGATCCATCATGTTTTGCCAACCAGAAAGGTTTGTATAGACAATGTTTCATCAGGTAGCTGATGTTAAGTACTGCATACTGATTTAGTTTTGTTTCATCTTCAGACCATAAAGGAATTGATAGCCAAGAAAACATGCGGAGGAACTCGAACGAGTGAAAATGGAAGTACAGCAAGCTGTGGCAGTGAGTATAACAGCTGACCTGTGGACCTCTTTGAACATGGAGGCTTACTTGGCTCTTACTTGTCACTACATTAATGAGAATATGCAGTTGTGTTCATCTGTGTTGGGTGTGAAACACTTTCCACAAAGTCACACTGCAGACAATTTGGCCCAATTCAAAAAGGGCATGATGGATGACTGGGCCATCACAAATAAGGTAAGGTGTCTTGTGACCGATGCAGCACCAAACATGATTGCAGCAACAAGAACTCTCCAAATTCGACATTCAGTTTGAATTGCACACAAACTCAATTTATTAGTCAAGAAATCATGTGATCAAATCCCTGAACTTTCATCCATAAGAGATAAATCTAGACAAATCGTATCATTCTTCAGATCCAGCACTACAGCCAAAGAAAAGCTTGCTCAAGTGCAGCAGCAGATGGGACGGCCCATCTTGAAACTTATCAACGAGGTACCAACATGTTGGAACAGCTTATATCAGATGCTATCACGGCTACATGATGAGAAAGAAGCAGTCTGGGTATCTCTTGCTTCTCTTCCAACAGATTTAACTCCACTTACGGCTGATGAGTGTGACATCGTAAGGGAAACACTTCTTGTGGTGGCCCCTTTCCATCAGGCCACAGTGGAGTTGTCTGAGGAGAGGAGAGTTTCAGAATCAAAGGTAATCCTGATGATGAAAATGCTATATTGTGCACTTGAGCGGAACTCTTTACATCTACACACACAAGCAGCCACCCATCTCCATGACCAACTTAGGCGTCGTGTCACAGACACTGCTTCTAATCTGGAGTCATTAAGTGTGTTGACCCTCTCAACACTTTTAGACCCCAGATTTAAAACACTCGGATTTCGTAGTTCCTCCAAGTGTAGTGAGGCAGTCAATCGCCTGAAAGTGGAGTGTGCTGCAGTAATTGCCCGCACAACATCTGAGCCACAGCCTGGACCTTCATCAGAGCAGTCACCTGTTCCAGGCAAGTTCAGTATTATCAGCTTATTCATACATTTCTTTTGATGCTAATGTGTACTAATTTGGAGTAGATGACAAAAACTAAAATGGCCATGCATTTTTTATTATTTCAGAAAACCTGTGGCAGTGGCTCGATGAAGAAGTTGGCAGACAAACAAACAATGCAACAGCAGACTCCATCATTGAGGTCCAGCGCTACTTGGCGGAGAGAAGCATTCCACGATCAGAGGATCCTTTAACGTACTGGGGGAATAGAAGAACATCTTATCCTAACCTTTTTCACCTGGCATTACAGTTTGTGTACCCCAGCTTCATCTGTGCCCTGTGAGCGTGTATTTTCCAAAGCTGGGGAAATAGTGTCAAAAAAAAACGCAATAGGCTGGATGCAAAAACATTGGATAAACTTATTTTTCTGAATAAAAATTTATAATAAACTCTGAGTCAATTACATTTAAATGGGTAATATTACATTTACAATACTTTCATTCTAATTTTCACTTAATGACATTCACAATATATTTTAAAGATGTCTACAATATTTGAAATGTAAAAGATATAAAATGATTCCATGGACAGTACAATACCTTATAGTGTATACAAGTATGTCTAGGTCATTGAATTAGTGTCTGTTGCGAGTCTGAAGTAAGTTGCCTGCAATGATATTTAAGGTCCAGCAGGTGTCAGTATGGAGCAAAACAGCAACACTGTGTCGACACAGTATCGATACAGTTTGTGTGCTGAAACGCTTCACGAGGCCTCATCTACCCATCACTACTGCCTACAATTAAACACATTCACTTACCGAAAATCGGGGGCATCTGCTGTGGCAAATGGGTGCAAGCCTTTGACCACAAACTTAGTCACTGCTCGGTGACACTCGACTATCCTGGCCTGAAAGGAGACGCTACCAGTAGACTGCAGCGAGAACTGCCAGCCAGACTCTGTCTCTCTCATCATGGTCACCTAAATGCAGCGCACAGTAATGGTAGGTTTTGTAATAAGGCAGATCGTGCTAACATAATATGCACTGTTAACTGATTATTTACCTGCCGTATTAACGGGAGAGGACGTGCAAACGTTACCGCTGCTGCTGGGTTGAGATTCACGAGTCCGAAGCGGAATTAAAAACATGACATTCATTTAAGGTTATCGCGTGTTTTGTGAGCAAATGCTTTTGCATATTCGTAGTGTTTCCTCCTTTAAATGAAATATCTACTTTGCAAGTATTGCAAGTTGCCTCGTTGTCATCCGTTCTCGTAAAGTATAACCAAACTTTTGAGCGTTTGAGCCGCTTAGGCGCCCTGCCGGGTAAATGACGCTCCGCAACGTGGTGATGTCTTTCGGGGCGACTGGGATCGATAAGGGAATCGTTTGCAAAAATGGCAAACAATTCCAAGGAATTGAAACAGTGGGAACCGGTTCTCAACAAGAACCGGGTTTCGATACCCATCCCTACTTGTGTATCTATCTCTTTGTGTTTGGAATCCTTCAAACAGGTAAGAAACAGATGCTGCAGTAGTCAGTGTTTGTTTTTGCTGATGACTGATTCTTCTTTTCTGTTAAAGGTGCAACAGCTCTAACAGCAGTGATACAAACACAGCAGAATGTGCTGGCAGCAGTGGGAGAAGATGCTGAATTCAGCTGTCAGCTCTTGGAGACTAAAGACGTCCTTCAGGTCACATGGCAGAAAATCTCACATGATCCAGAGACAAATGTTGCCACCTACAGCATGCAGTTTGGTCAGAGAGTGAATGATGGCTTTACAGATAATGTTAAGTTTAAATACACTGGACTACAGAACTGCTCCGTAGTCATCAGGAATGTGACAGAGCAGGATGAAGGATGCTATTACTGTCTGTTTATCACTTATCCTGAAGGCTCCTTCATTGGTAGAACCTGCCTCCAAGTCTATGGTAAGACCTTTTACCTTCTTTAACCAACAACAAGTACCTCAGGAGGACATAAATGTGTTATGCTTTTATGATTGTGTAAACTGCTTGCTTTTATGTTGCTTTTATTATTCTACCATGTACAGTGTCCTTGAGTGTTCTGAAAGGCGCTTTCAAATAAAATGTATTATTATTATTATTATTATTATTATTATTATTATTATTATTATTAGCAGCTGGTGTGTTTGTAAGAACATGTTGATGATATTTCCTGATCCTTCACAGAGCTGCATGAACCTGTTGTTGATGTCAGAGAGTCAAACTCTACTGAAGAGTGGGTTGTTTCCTGTTCAGCCACTGGTCGACCTGCTCCCACTGTAACACTCAGTGTCTCACAACAAGACCTCAGCTTCTCACAGTACAACACTGTCAGTGTGTCCAACACCAACGCTACATTCACTGTCACCTCTACAGCTGTGCTCTCAGGTTCACGTAACAACAGCACACAGGTGGGATGTGCAGCACGAGTGCTCTCTGCTCCTCACAGAGGTGATGGTGACGATTTCTGAGGTCCAACAGACACCTGATAATGAATATGGTGAGAAACTCTTTCGGTCACAGATTTACAGATTGATGATATTTGGGTCAGTTTGACTGAGACCTAATATCAATGACCTTAGTAATTCTGCATTTCCTTTTTATCCATGATTAATGTATCCATGTTGTTTAGTGTCACATTTTTTCTTGCTTTTCTCTCAGATTCCACCTGGATAATTGTATTAGCTGTAGTAGCGGTGATGGTCCTTGGTTGTGTAATTCTACTCTTCACTGATCTGCTTAAAGAAAAAGACAAGAAGAGGTACCTTTTACATGTGATTGAATGTCTTGCTATGCATCTCTTTTTTAATTAATATGAAAATGAGACCTTAGATGTAGACCTTAAAATAATCTGCAAAGCTCTCTCAAAGAGATTAGAGAAAATAACCCCCCTCTTAATTCATCCTGACCAAACTGGCTTCATAAAAGGTAGGCACTCATCAACAAATACACGTACATTACTTAATCTGATAGACTACTCATACAGTAAAAACATCGAAACTACAATATTTTCTTTAGATGCAGAAAAAGCGTTTGACAGAGTTAACTGGAAATTTCTATTTGCAACACTGTAAGAAAAAAAAAAAAAAAAAAAAAATCTGTAAAAATACCGTGCAATCTACCATTTTCCTATGAAGGAATTTTCCGTTTTGATTTTTCACAGGTTTTTTTCCTTATTTCTTTAATTACGCATTGCATTCTGGGAGCAAGAATCGACAAGAAGCGGGAAAGTTTACAATCAAGGCAGCCATCTTCATGGGCAGGGATTTTGCACCTTTCTCAGGTAAATATCAAATATGTATTTTACATTTTAAAATGTATATCTTAAAAGACTTAATTTTATGTGCTTTTTGTTGAAAATTGTCCTAATAATGGTCAGCTTGTGTCTGCCACATCGAAGAATTTGCTGAGTAATCTTGAAGTAAGGATAATTTATATTTAATTTTATTTGTACTTGACGGTTTTTTGGCTGTTAGGCAGAGGTTCGCTATATAATCACCAGTTTTTATTTGACAGATACTCGTATAAAAAAAAATGCTTATGGTAGGAGTAAGTTTATTCCCTGTATCATATGGTTTGCTAAATGTAGGCCTTCTAGCTAACTAATGAGTTAATGGGAGTTTGATATACTTGGCTAGTTGGAGATTACAGCTGGTGCAAACAATTGGCCCAAAATGAGGAATAATATTTGTTATTCGCTTGGTGATGAATTTAAAGACTGTGCGGGAAAAATAGCAGAAAATGGACTGTGCTTAAGAGGCCAATTCACAATGTTTGCTAGCTGCGTCGACCAACGTGTTTCTAGGGAAATGCACCTTGCATTAAGGAGTGGCAGGGGTCTCAAACTCGCAGCTCGCGTCACCTTTACTTGCGGTCCATATTGACGTGACGTTTAAATATTTTTTAAAAATTATTATTCAAAAAATTATTTAATATGAAGACAATATTAGCAGAGTGTTACAAGCATAGCCCTTTAAGAACGTAGCCTGATGGGGAGCGTAGTTCGTGCTCGAATGTGTGGGACTGACCCTCCCGTTGTGTGTGTGTGTGTGTGTGTGTGTGTGTGTGTGTGTGTGTGTGTGTGTGTGTGTGTGTGTGTGTGTGTGTGTGTGTGTGTGTGTGTGTCAGTGAGCGCGAGGGAGGAAGAAAAAGGAGAGTCGAAAAGTACTAGTTGTTACCGACGAGAAACAGAAGATGAAAGCATATAATTACAATAATAACCACTGCAGCCAAAAAGAGTGCCTGACGAGCCCAGTTGTAAGTAGGCTGTTAAGACTGGACTGTACACCGTGTTCGCCGCCTCCGAAACAAGAAAGTTCCGTTGGAGCAGCTCTTCAGCGCCTCTCTCCGTCTCAGTGAACAGTGAAGCTAGTTACCGGCTACGAGCCCGACACGGAAAAAATAAAAAAAAAGAAATCTGATACTTTTCCAAAACTGGTATAACCACAATAGTCACATGTCAGGTAACCAGAGTACAGCAGTGACTGTGCAGGACTTTTATTGTGAAAAGTAGGAAGAGTAAATATCCCTTTTTTAATGCATAGAATAATTTTTTTTTTTTTTTTTTTTTTACTTACAGATTGCAGTGTTGTTGTTTTTTAGCGTGCCTTTTTTGTTTGGTTGGTTGGTTTTTAGCCCATATGAAGCTTGGTTTGACTGACTGCATTTATTAATGACACCATTTAATTAACTTTGGTATGCTTTTTAACTTGGTGTTTATCTAGTTAATTTGGTAAATTTTAAACTGAGGATATTAATAATTGAATAAAAACGTAAAGTTCCTTTTAAGTTAAAACATGCTCTTTCAGGATCTTGAATTTTTTTTTCTCCATAGGACAGCCCTGATCTGTGGAGTGGGAGCCTTAAATGATTTTTGCAACAACAAACATTGGCAGAACTGGAACAAGGCCATGTGAGCTTGTTACCTTTGGAAGCTGAAAAGTTTGCTATCATTTTGAGCTCCGGTGTAAGTGACAGCGGGGAGGAGGGGAACTCGCACTAGCTGCCACTGAAATGTGGCAAGTTAAACACTGAAACAGGCTTGAATTAAATGGATTGGCTTGTAGTTTGACATATTAGAATGACTATTTGTTCCATCTCTTTGTGTTTGGATCAGAATGATATCTGATCCAAATATCTGATTGGTGCATCCTTAGTCAGTTATGTTGACTTGCAATGTTTGCAGATTTAAGTGCATCTCTTTGACTGAATACCTGAAACACTGCAGATCACACAGACACATTAACAATGTATTTTTTTGTGTGGCCATAAAGATTGTGTCAGAAGATTTTCCTCATACAGCTGCTTTGCTGTTCATATGTCACGGACACACAAAGATACAAGTACCAGACAAACCTGGAACAGAAATGTGTCTGTGCAGCTAAAGTGTTTGTTGGATTTTTGCAACAGAGAATATGCAGATGTTGAAAGGCTTGTGACTCACTTGAGTGGTCACATACAAGAGGGTTTAAGTGTAACTTGCCTTTTTGGTAATTGTGCAAAAACTTTTAATGTAAAGACATCCTTTTCATCTCACATTTCCAGGTGTCATAGAGGGTGGACTGTCACCCAGATAGCACCTGCACATATATGTGAAGTTGGACAGCCCTTACTAGGTGAAGGAGCACATGTAACAGAAAATGTAACTGAAAACACTGATGTGACTGATGCAGCCCAAAGCATTGATGTTGAGAATGATAACATTCAAGATGCCTATACAACTAATCTAGCTGTGTTTTTCTTGAGATTGCAGGCACAGTGTTTAGTTCCAGCATCTACAATTACAGGGATTGCAAATGAAATGAAAACCCTTCAGGATATTCAGCAGGAGTACACAATGGATGTTTTGTCTCAAGAACTTGAACAGTATGGTGTTCCAGCTGAGACATTTAGATGTCTTAAGCAAACTGTTTACAAGCAGAGTCCTATGTATGAAACCTTGAATGAAAATGGTTCATTATCTACACACCATAGAAGGCTGCAGTATTACAAGGCACACTATAACTATGTTCACCCTATGGAAGTCAAGCTTGGGTACAATGATAATGGGCAGAAGAAGCATTATCATTACATTCCAGTTCTGGAAAGCCTCACTGCATTGCTGAAAGAGGGAAATGCAGTTCAACAGAGTTTTAATTCTGTTTATGCTGCTGATGGTGGAATCTGTGATATTACAGATGGGCATGTCATTAAATCTAATGCCATGTTTTCTTCAGATCCATATTCTTTAAAGGTGATGCTTTTTAAAGATTCCTTTGAGGTGGCCAACCCTCTTGGATCTGCCAAGCGAAAGCACAAAATTTTAGCTGTCTTCTTAACCTTGGGAAATTTATGTACACACCACAGATCAGCTATTGACCACATACAGTTGGTACTGCTCTGTCTAGAGGAAGACTGCAAATACTTTGGTGTGGTTAAAGTTTTCAGTAAACTTGTGTCAGACTTGTGTGAGCTGGAGGTAAAGGGCATATCTTTTGAGGGGAAGCTGTATACGGGTACTGTTGCATGCATAATGGGAGATAACCTGGGCTCCCACATGATTGGTGGGTTTACAGAAGATTTCAGCTCTTGTGAGTATTTCTGTAGATATTGTCTTGTTACAAAAGATGACTTTAGGTCTAACTCACTCACAGTTGCCATGCATAGAGATCCTGTTGGATATAATGAATCTCTGAATTTTTTGGAGAGTCACCCTGATGTAACAATGCATCATGGAATTAAAGGCAACAGTGTTTTCAACAGATTACCTAACTTTCATGTTTGTCAGCCTGGACTGCCGCCATGTCTGGCACATGACCTTTTTGAAGGTGTTGTTGACTATGACATAGCACACTGCATGTTTGCAGTTCCTAATAAAAACCAACAAGTGGTTCAGCTATGAGTCAGTAAATGACAGACTTGGATCTTTTTCTGGTGAAAGTGGTGACAAACCAAATGCCATTTCCAACAAGGGAATAAAGCTTGGAGGCCATGCAGCCCAGAACAGGTGGCTGTTGAGGCTTTTGCCCATTTTGGTGCATGACAGAATTGAAGATGCTGACAATGCTGTATGGCTGCTTGTACTTCTTCAGAGGGAGCTGGTTGAATTTGTCCGTGCACCTGTGCTATCAGAGTCGCAGACTGCGTACATGAAGGTACTCGTCGACGAGTATGTGGAAATGAGGCAGGAGTTATTCCCACATGTAAATCTCAGACCAAAACACCACTATCTGCTTCACTATGCTGATTTGAGTTTACAGTTTGGTCCACTCATACATACGTGGACTATGCGCTTTGAAAGCAAGCATAGTTATTTCAAAAGGTGCATCAGGTCAAGTAAAAACTTCAAAAATGTGACCAAGTCTCTTGCTGATAGACATCAGTTGTACCAGGCTTATCAGAGTCATGGTGGCCTGTTCAGTCCACAGGTTCAGGTTTCCAACTCAACTACATTTTATCCAGATCTGTATGACGGTGGCATAAGAGCGGCAGTTGCAGACTTTGAAGTTACCTCAAGTAACTCAGTTGTGACAGATAAAGTTAAAGTCAGAGGTACTTCATATGAGAATGGTTTCCTTGTCCTAATGAGATACACCAAGAGACAGCTACAGTTAGGACAAATAGTAAGCATTGTTATTAAAAATGAAACAACTGTCATTCTTTTGCTGAGGGAGAAAAATGCCAGCTGGGTGCCAGAGCTTGGAGTCTATGAACTTGAGAAAAATTGTTCTGATAAGCTCATTTGCAAAAATATTGACAAGCTTGGTGATTTTTCTCCCCTTTCCTTTTATCAGAAAGGTGCAAGGTCCCTCCTCCCGCTTAAGCATATGCCACTATGGAGCTAGTAAAAGAGTTGGTTAAAAAAGCTATGCCATTGCTCAGCAATGATCTCATGGATTTACTCATGGCTCGACTGGAGGTGATTGGAGTAAACAGTGTAGATGACCTTAACTTTGTCAGGATTGAGGACGTCGATGGAATTCTACCACCCATTCAGTGTCGAAGACTGATTCAGGCTTTCAGTGTCTGTCTGTCTGTCTAAAAAGTCTATGGAAAATATTTTTCCAAAGAAAATGCTGCTACCAAAGCAAAGTTATGAATAGATTTGTGTATACCTTCCCCAGATTGTTGAGACTAAAATTATGTGTGTAAGTAACTTTAAAAACTGAGCTAATATTAATTTGTGTATTTCGTAGAGCAACAAGTTGGATTGGTGTCCATTTCAAGACTTTTGCCACAGAGTGACCATCAGCCCCAAACATCATCTCTAACTCCTGGTCCCATGGATTATTCCTCACGCTGTGAGCCATATGCTGTACCATGGCACAAAATGCCTTCCAACCTCATGCTTGCCTTGAGGGAAAAGAAGAGACCAAAGCCTAAAGAGAGAAGAGAACTTGTTCGCGTTATTATTGATGATGTCCTCTGTAAAGAAAATATACGACCTGGAAGAGCAAAGCTGTGAGAGATTGCAAGGCAGATTGTGCAGGAATATCCCTGCTCTTTTCAAGACAGAGAGCTCAGTGGAACTAAAATCATTGGAACACGATATGAGTCTTTGTTTATGCAGCTCGAAAACAGAGCTGAAAATGTTAGGAGGCCATTAACGGTCTGCTCAGCAAAGAAAAATGGCAGATGATGAAGCCAGAAAGAAGAAGCCTTCATGTTCAGATTGGTATGGATGTGTTGAGTGGCAGCCTGCAGTTGAGGACACAGAAGAACTAGAAATTAAGCAAGATGAGTTAAAAAGAGCCTTCAACACTGACCGTCTTCGGGAATCATCTGTTCGAAAACTGATGGCTGAAACATATTGCATCCAACGTGCAACTATAAACAAAGGAACTGCTGTAAATAAAATAGTGGATGAGTGGCCCTTCCTTTTTGAGGCAGTCCACCTTTTTGAGCACACACAGACTCTCCTTGGCTTTGCAGTTCAAACAAGGCTATCAGAAGAACTAACAACCAAAGAAAAGCCCATAAAAGAATTTCTTAACTTAAAAGGCATTGAAATACTGGAAGGTCCATTATCACTGATAGCTGGAATTGCAAAATACTTCAAGGAAAACCCTCACCATCTTATGTACCAAAATGAGGTGGGTTTAGACACTCCCCCCCAGTAGAAACACCATATTTTTAGTTGGTGATTACTTTTTTTTTTCTCTCCTTTGTGGCTTAATGTACTCAAACATAAAATATGCTTTTGCATGAAATGCCTTAAACTAAATGCAGACCAATCAATTGCATTGTCCAAGTAATGCTCACAATGACATTCCCTGTGTTTATTTTACAGCAACAGATTTGCACAGCTGATGGACTGAGCATCCCGTGCACCCCCTGCATCCTTGCTATGGGTTTGTAGTCTATATTACACACTTTCCAGTTGTCAAATCAGGGAATATTACCATCCAATGCATTAGCAGCATCACATTTGAGAGGGTTTGTTGTCTTCACACAGTATATAGACAACCAAATTGTTTGGAGTATAATTTTAAATAATTTAGAAGAACTAAGGAAGAATATTACCAAATGTGTCAAAATGAACAAATTGGAGTTAAACATTGTCAAAACTATATGCACTGAATTGGGTAACAGGAATGGTCTATAGATGAGATCTCAATTGAGCAGGTTGTTCAAATATCGTTATTAGGTTTTTTCATTTTGTGTTGGTTTTTTATTTATTAAATAGGTCTTTATCTTGGTCTAGTCATAATAATAATAATACATTGGATTTATATAGCGCTTTTCAAGGCACCCAAAGCGCTTTACAATGACATTATTCATTCACGCTCACATTCACACCCTGGTGGAGGCAAGCTACGGTTGTAGCCACAGCTGCCCTGGGGCAGACTGACAGAAGCGAGGCTGCCATATCGCGCCATCGGCCCCTCTGGCCATATCTATATGGTATATGTTTTCATCTCTGTTGTGATTGATGTCATCTGCTCACCTATTCACACATTTGGTCCTGTGCTGCTGAAAAACATGTAAACCAAAAAATGTATTACTTTATTATTATTGCTATTATTTTAATTAACTAAATTATAGGCATGTCTTTTGTTATTCATACACATAGCTATTGTAAAAACTATGCCACATTTCCTTTTGCTAAGTACTGGTTTTAGTCATGATCATGTGACATGGCAATTGACATGTGGGCTGTTATGAAGACAACTCTTTTATACAGATTGGACATGAAACGCTATATTATTAAAGCTAATTTACATTACAGATACCTACTCTAAAATAATGGCACAAATTTAATACTATCCATGAAGTTGGATTTTAAAAAATGTGTTTAAAGTTTTTAGAGCAGGTCACCTAAGAGAGACACTTGTGGAATTTAACCTGGTTGTGATTGTTTTTATGATATTAGTATAACGCTAATGTTGTTTTGATGTATATTTTTAACATGGACCTCCAAGAAGACGCTGTTTTAGGTCGCAACTAATGGGATCCTAATAAGCAAATGTATATGGCCATTCGTGATTGTCTTTAGTAATGCTGATGTCTTGACCTGACAACGTGACCAGCGATTCAAGGTAGCTGTTGACCAAGAAATTGTAAACGACCACATCAACTCCCCTATTGTGGCTCTGGCGTACACTTTTGCTTTGTTTTATGTCTTGAACATAAAATACCCAAAAGAGATGTCACATACCCTGGAGTTCCTTCAAAGGTAAGCACTTTGTATCATATACGATGCTGCTCAACCAGTGAAAAATCAGTCTTGGAGATTCTGAACAAACTGTTAGAAACGTAATCCTTGAGGATAGCACAAGGGTCTGATGTCTTTATAGAACAACATACTTGGCAGGTACACCACAGGTTCATGTGCTCAGCTTCACACTGAGTATATGTGACAGACATGTCAGGGGCTGCGTCTGTGACCCAGCATTTTGAGTTTATTTTTGTATTTGTGATTTCTTATGTTATATTGCAACAGTGTCAAGTTCTTTTCAAGTTGCGAAAAATTCCCGTATGTGTTCTCGCTCCGCCTGTTTTATCAACCATGCATCGGCGGTGACTTGTGTGCACTTCGTACAGCTAAATATCACAGAATGCATTTGGTACAAAACCCAAACCCAGCAATGGCGGAGGAGAGCGGCTAAAAACTTTTAAATAATACTCTTTCTGGGTCACAAAACAAACTTTCAGGTTATTTTCAAGCGAGAATGTAGCTGTGTAAGCTTCAAATATCTGCTTGATTTATCAAGATACCATATTTCCAAATTCTCCGACGTTTTCGGAGACATCCGTTTCCCACCAGCTCTATAGCAGACTGGGAGGCCGAGGATTACTAGATCCAGCAAGAACAGCAGACTCCTGGCACATTGTTTTCACACACACCCCTCCCCCCGCGGTCTTTCGCTATTCAGGTTAAACATGATATATAAGTCTCTTAGATAACTTCAAAATGTTAATGTTTGGTTTATTTCAGTGTTTTATTTGTTCCTGAGTAAATCAGTTTGGCTGAGATTAAAATTAAGCTTCATAACATATTAATCACAGTTAAATTAAGAGCGGACGGCAGTAAAAAGCAAGTTATGGCCAACTCCACCAGTGGATTCTGACAGCGTGGAAAAGTGTGAAAACATCCACGATCACCAACGGATTTCGAAGGGCTGGACTGCTGCATGATGGAGAGGAGGACACCGCCATGGCCCTTCAGAGGGTGTTTGACTCTGACACTGACAACGAGGATTTCTTTGGTTTTGAAAGTGACAACGAAGGAGAGAAGCGGAGAGTGGATGACGAAGCCATCCCACCGATAATGTGACCCAGCTAAACACAGAAAATAAAAAAATAAAAGAGTCCGTTATCGATCTACAAGCCCGTAGCATGCGAGACAACCTTGTGTTTTCTGGTATTCCAGAATCTGCCGGAGAGGACGTGGAAGCAACGGTGAAAGGCCCCGGTCTGGATGGGCCTGGGCTCCCTTGCCTTGGTAGGTGCCGAAGGACGGGGGTGCCTACTGGGGTCAGCGGGGGAGCTTGGGCCTCAGTAAAAAGACAGATTTGATCGACATGAGCTGTCACACAATTTTACACAGAAAAAGAAGTTCATGAACTTTTGCCCCTCCCTTCTTTTCCTCCCCATCCCCGGCTGCCTCCCTCCTCCCGCTCCACCACACCCACCCACACAAGTAGGGCCTTGGGGTGCGGGTGTGTCATCAGGGTGCAGGGGAGGCACCCCCTCCCTCTGTCCCGTTCTGGCCACCTCTGCCTCAATTTTATTCCACAACTTAGACATCCACATTACTCACAGAAACTTCCGGCGCCCCCCCCCCGTGCGGCAGCCTGTTACAGCAGCTCTGCTCATTCTGAGTTTCTTTCTTATCTTTTTCTTCTCGTAATATTTTATAACTAACGTATTAGTAATTAGACTCTGCAACCATGTTCTACCGTTTTGTGCTAGTTCTGGTCGTTTTTCTTAGTTTTTTTCTACTTTTTTTACCCGTGTCTGGGGACCCAGAGCAGGGATTCTTTGTTTACAGTAAGGATCAGCTGTTAGCGCTACGTCCCGCAGCTGTACTGCCGGCGGACAGACCCGACATTCCCAGCGAGCTGAGGAGGAAAAGACGGGGTGTCGTGCTGGGAAGGAGCGCCGTCGCCCGAGAAGGAGACATTATCGACCATCTCTTCCTTCTGTAATTATTGGAAATGTAAGATCTTTGCCCAATAAGATGGATGAGCTCACGTCGCTAACCTGGTCACAGAGGGAGTACCGGCAATGTAGCATCATGATGCTAACAGAGCCGTGGCTAACACCGTTAACTCCGTACATGAGCGTGACACTACCGGGATTCCAGCTGCTGCAAGCGGACAGGATGAGAGACAGCGGTAGGAGGAAAGGAGGGGGACTGGCAGTGTTTGTGAATGACAGATGGTGTAACCCTGGGCACATCACTGTAAAAGAACAACTCTGCAGCAGAGACATTGAGCTGTTAGCCGTTAGCATGCGTCCGTACTACCTGCCCCGGGAATTCTCGGATGTTATCGCGATAACAGCGTATGTCCCCCCCCTCGGCCAACGCGGATGCAGCCTGTGACTCTCTCCACTCTGTGGTCAGCAGACTGCAAACACAATCTCCGAGAGCCCTTCTCATAATATCAGGGGACTTCAATCATGCCTCACTGGACTCCACACTGCCTACCTTCACCCAGTATGTGACCTGCCCAACCAGAGACAATAAAAACACTGGACTTACTGTATGCCAATGCAGAAGAGGCATACAGTTCATCACCTCTCCCTCCCCTGGGCAGATCTGATCATAACCTGGTGCACCTTGTCCCTGTGTATGAGCCCTTAGTGCGCAGGGAGCCACCAGCACAGTACAGAGATGGTCGGAGGAGAGCGAGGAGGCTCTTAAGGATTGTTTTGAGTCCACTGTGTGGGAGGTGATCTGTGACGACCACGGAGAGGACATCGACAGCCTTACTACATGCATTACTGACTATATTAATTTCTGTGTGGATAACACTGTACCTACCAGGACTGTACGGTGTTTCTCCAACAACAAACCTTGGATTACGCCAGAAATTAAAGCTGTCCTCAAGCAGAAGAGGAGGGCCTTCAAATCCAAAGACAAAGAGGAGTTGAAAAGGGTGCAGAGAGAGCTGAGGGGACTGATAAGGAATGGGAAGGACAGCTACAGGCAGAAGATGGAGAACCAGCTTCAGCAAAATAACGTTGGTGAAGTCTGGAGAGCCCTCAGAACCATCTCAGGCCACAAACATCAGAACTCTCTGCCTGGGAGGGATGTGAGGTGGGCAAATGAACTGAATCATTTCTTCAACAGATTTGATTCAGCCATGAGGCAGTCTCCAACATTGGCTGCAGACTCACCCACCCCCACTGCTGCTGTTCCACCTCTGACACTTCACACCTCCTCTATTCACCCTGCTCACCCCTCCCCACCCCCAACAACAGCATCCAATACACACTCAACACAAGGCTCCAGCCTGTCTCTCTCAACCACCCAGGTTAGGCGGGAACTGAGGAGGATTAAAGCCAAGAAGGCAGCGGGTCCAGATGGCATCAGCTCGAGGGTCGTCAGGTCCTGCGCGGACCAACTGTGTGGGGTGATGGAGCACCTCTTCAACCTGAGCCTGAGGCTGGGACGAGTCCCACAGCTCTGGAAAACCTCCTGTGTTGTACCAGTGCCAAAGACTTCGCCTTGTGAGCTCATCACTGGACCCACTTCAGTTTGCCTACCAGCCTGGCATTGGAGCGGATGATGCAGTCATTCACCTCCTACATCGTTCCCTCGCTCACCTGGAGACCGCTGGGAGCACTGTGAGAATCATGTTCTTTGATTTCTCCAGTGCCTTCAACATCATTCTTCCCTCGGTTCTGAAGGACAAGCTGGAGAACTCTGGAGTGGACCATCACCTCACTACCTGGATTCTGGACTACCTCACCGACCGACCACAGTATGTGAGGACTCAGGGCTGTGTGTCGGACAGGGTCGCCTGCAGTGCAGGGGCCCCACAGGGAGCGGTTCTGGCTCCGTTCCTCTTCACCATCTACACTGCAGACTTCTCCCACAACTCCACCCAGTGCTTCCTGCAGAAGTTCTCTGATGACTCTGCTATAGTCGGCCTCATCACTGATGGGGACGACAAGGAGTACAGAGGACTAACCCAAGACTTTGTGAACTGGTGCCAGCTGAACTACCTCCAGATCAACGCCAGTAAAACCAAGGAGCTGGTGGTAGACTTCCGCAGGCACAAACATCCTCCACTGCAACCACTGAACATCCAAGGTATGGACATTGAGGCTGTGGACAGCTACAGGTACCTTGGTGTTCATCTGAACAACAAACTGGACTGGACTCATAACTCAGACAGGAAAGGGCAGAGCAGGCTGTACCTGCTGCGGAGACTCAGGTTGTTTGGAGTGGAAGGCCCACTCCTGAAGACCTTCTATGACTCTGTGGTGGCCTCAGCCATCTTTTAACGGTGTGGTCTGCTGGGGAGGCAGCATCTCGGGGACAGGAAGAGACTGAACAGGCTGATCCGCAGGGCCAGCTCTGTTCTAGGATGCCCTCTGGACCCAGTGGAGGTGGTGAGTGACAGGAGAATGGTGGCTAAGCTTTCATCCCTGTTGGACAACATCTCCCACCCCATGCATGAGACTGTGACAGCACTGAGCAGTTCCTTCAGTGGGAGACTGCGGCACCCACGGTGTGGGACGGAGAGATTTCGCAGGTCTTTCCTCTCCACTGCTGTCAGACTCCACAACAAAGACTTCAACTGATCAAACACACACACATCCACAAATGTGCAATAACACTAATGTGCAATAATCTTTTCTGGCATCGTTGTATTTTTACTCAGTTGTATATAGCATTTGTATTCTATTTTTATCTTATTGTATATTTTATTCTATTTTATTCTACTGTATATAGTATTTTATTTTATTCTATTCTGTACAGTTGTGTACTGTATTTATTCTTATTTTATTCTAATTTTTGCTTCATAACTTTTGCACTGTCCACTTCCTGCTGTGACAAAACAAATTTCCCACATGTGGGACTAATAAAGGTTATCTTATCTTATCTCACACTCTCATAACACATACATATAGGGCCTTGAGGGTGGGCACGTTAACGGCGTCCAGAGGACGGTCTGTGTATTCAACCCCACCTCTGGCGCCAGTGCCCACCTCTCAATTTTAAATCCATGTAGACATTGAGGGTTCTCGGGAGGGGCCGTGCTAACACCTGCTGCTCTCTGGCAGCAGCACCATGCCCTCCCGTGTTTTAAATGCACTTTAGAACAACATGCAGCAACACTACACATGAGCAAGAGGAGGGAGGTTTGGGGTCTTCACACACCCCCGTTCTCTGCTGGACATCGGGGCTGGGAGGAGGCGTTGGCCGTCCGATTGGGATCTGGGATGCGGGGCCTCCCTGCTGCTGCGGAGCCTTGGGCAGTCTGCTTGCCTCCACCCCGGGGGAAAGGGTAACATCTCCTGGGTCTAGGTGCCGTTTCCCCCTCTGGGGGCGAGGGTACCTCGACCCGGGGTATAGAGTATGTTTGGGGAGTGTGATTGTGTGTACATGTCCATTTATGTCTATCCTTACGTTGGGTGAGTGCTGAGTATTTGTATGTGTGTGCATGAGGGTGGGAATGCATGTTTGTGTCTGTGTGTGCCTGTTTGTCTGTGTCTATATGTCAGGTCGGGTCTTAGACTCCACCTCTCTGGGAACTCCCAGGCCCTTCAAAGTATGGAGGCCTATCTCCCCTCACCACACTCCCTGCCGGTGACTGATGCCCTCAGGGGTCGGTGCGTTGATGGTTCTTGGTGTCCGGGGCTGGGCGCTCATGTACCAGCTCAATCCCGGTGGCTACTTGGCGGGGCCTGGCGCCTGTTGCTCGGTCAGGCCTCTTCCGGGGAGTAGGGGGCCCTCGGGCCTCCGGCTCGGTTCAACTCAGGCACAGCTGGCTGCCAGCAGAGCCGGCGGGCACGCCAGTGCAGCCCCCTCTGGTTTCTGCTCTGTGGCTACTGGGTGACCCCTCATCTGGGGCTCTCCTCAGCTCTTCCCAGGAGGGTGGCACGGATGCCCCTCCAGTGGTCCTCCTTGGGCTCTCGCACTCTGGGGCCTCTGGATGTCTGGTGCCTGGATCTCCCCTATGCCTGCTTTATGCCCTGGGGGACGGGGCTATGGCTCTCTACACCCTCTAGCAGACCGTTACATGGGGAAACCTTTTGAATACAAGCGCGCTGATCCACACAGGTGCGCACACGGGTGTTCGCTGTTAATAGACATAAACTACACCTTTCTTGACTGCTACTTCAAAGCACATTGTGCACTGTCGGTCCTTCGTGCTGCAGAACAACATTCAATATTTAGATTAATGCAATGGTGTTGTGTTTAGTATGTTGCTCTGTTTTTCTTTGCTTAATTAACCAAGTCAGAGATGTCTATCTATTCACAATTTGTTAACTGAGTTAGGCCGTCCAGCCCATGCTTCCCAGAACTCCACGCTCCCTCCCGCAACCGGCGCATCTTGTCCGCACTCGAAAGCCGCGGCGTCTGATCTTCTGAGCCAGACAGGGTGAGTCTCTCTACGTTCTCATAATTCTCAGTTGTTAAACTATCGTTTTTATTTACCATGACTGACTTTTTTCTTTTTACTCTCTAATTGTTAGGTGTAGGCATTAAACGCCTCACGGCATTCAATACTGTGAGCGCACGGACCAAGACAGGGAGCTAGAGGAGGACCTGGACAAGGCACAGCCGACAGCAACTTGTTTCTCTGGCTCTTCGAGCAGTATGTCTCATTGTTGAATTGTCCTTGATGAAATCAGAAATAAATAAGCTGTTTGGTTTTTTAAACATTCATTCTCAAAGAGAAACCCTGAAAATGTAATGCGTAGAATATTAGCATCAAAAGGTTACAGTGGATGGAATAGCGATGGTGAATTCATCTGTAGAGAGAACCTGATACCAGGAAGTCATATGCGTGTTAAACCAGCCCGCTGGAGCTTGGAAGGACCTTGGCGGACTTAAAAATTTCCCTCTCCACAATCGGCAACACATCAGCTCAAAGGTAATAGCAGAGCTTAACAATTCACCGGAAACCTGAGAATACCAGGCATCATCAGAGGAAGATATTATTCAGGAAAAAAAAGAAAAAGAAAAAAAAGAAAAGAAAAGCAAGACAATTGCCTTATCACTGACTTGGTTAAATTTCTGATGTAATCTAACCAATAAAAACATGTTTGTTTGTTTTTTTAAGTTAATTCTCTGTCCAGCTTTTGTTCAATGAAAATACGTTACACAATTTTTCCAAAAACATTTTACTGTTTATTAAAAAATATTTTTTTTAACACAACTATTATTAAAAGTTTTCACAGAGCATGAAGTTTGGTTAAAACTGCTAGCTTAACATGTTAATACACATCTGATAAATCATTTTACAAGACAGACCTTGCCATCATTCTTCTTTTGATTAGACCCATACAAAGCAAGTACAAAAAAAACAAAAAAAACAAAAAAAAAAGTCTACAGTGCTGACCACATGACTTGCAGCTCTTTGATGGAAAGATACTCAATCAGCATGCTTTTTCAAAAATGCTACAATGCTTTTGGGGTAGAATGTATAATCCGGTGGGAATCCAAACGAATCATAAAAGCAGGCACCTCCATCTTCATTTAAGGCAGTGGTTCCCAAACTTTTTTTGCAAGGCCCCCCTTTGTTTTACAAGAAAAATGTTCGCCCCCCCCCCCCCCAACATTGCTATCAATACATTTTTCAAAAAAATGCCTCTGTGCAAAATGGGTTTAAAAACAAACAACTGTAGGATACTGTTTGTCCGTGATTTAGACGGGGGGGACAAATTGTGGCAGGATCAGCCTGATATTATTTGTATCCCACTGTAACTTTACTCCTGACATTTTGGAGATGTTAGCTCTTTATACAGTAGTTAGTCATTACAAGTGTTTGTGAACTAAAAATCAAGAATGTGGGATACTGGTTGTCCGTGATTTCAACAGCCCAGCGCGTGCTCCCAACACAGGGAAAACCAATTATGCAGGGGAGACCTACCTTGGCAGTTGTGCAGGTGAAGCCAAAGGGAAGATATGCTTCACCATATTTTCTAGTCTTTGGCTTAGAATGAAGTTGGTTTGGAAACATATTCAGCGATGCTTCATCTCCTGCTTTGCTAGCATGGGCGCCTACACAAACGCAGTGTCCAAGCATTGTTTTTTTTCAAGCTTTTTCATACCCCCCCTGCAATGGCTCTGCGCCCCCCTAGGGGGCGTGCCCCACACAGGTCTGATTTAAGGAAATGGCCAACCAGTGAATTCCCAGTTTATTATTGGGATCTGCATTAATGATCAGATATGCAGGTCAGAGAGGGATATTATACCCCTTATGTCAAACCGAGTGATTTATGACCCTAGGAAGTAATAAAGGAAGTTATAAAACATATGGTATCCATAAAATTATGATATTAACAAAATTATATTAATAAAATTATATTTCATAACTCATTAATTTTCAAAAAATTATTTCATTATTAAAAAACAATACACAATTTTTATCATCAATAGCATTTTTCTCATTTTAGGCCCCCAAAAAAAAATATATATATATATATATATATACACACATACATACATATGCGCGATCTGTTCTGGTCCAGGGCGTGCGTGAAGGACAATGTGTTAAACCACAGTAAAAGTGCTTAGTTAAACTTGTGCTTTTGTAACGTTCAGTATGGCGAGACATACAGGTTGCATGCCCCGGTGGAAAACTTTATTTCAATTTATTTGCATTTGATTCTCATTTTCCTTGTTCGGATTAAACAAAGTCTGATTCACAAACTCTCGTGATCTCCCCCCCCCCCAAAAAAAAAAAAAAACAAACAACCCCAAGCATAAGCGCACCGCGGCTTGGACGTAACCTGAAACCTTAGGCAATTCAACAGGAAAAACATCCCTCCGGCTTCTCCCCAACTCACACCGCTCCTAAACCCCATACGATAACTTGATAGGGACTCCCTCTATCCCCCAAAACCTTGTGTGCGATAACAGAGGAAACCCTTAAAAAAAAAAAAAAAAAACCCTTTGTCTTTTTTCTTCAAACGATCCCTCTTTCTCACATCCAGCGCACAGCCTAAATTCCAGGATAGCTTCGGAGCCCCGGCCGCTGCAGCCCTTGCATTCCTCGAGCCTTCAGCTCATTCTACCCCACCGCCGAGCCCTCAGGCACATCTGGCTACCCCGCAACCGCCGAGCCCTCCGCCGCATCTGGCTACACTGCCTTCGGCCAGCCCACCACCAGATCTGGCCGCTATGCTTCCAGAGACTCCGCCACCGTCATTCCCTCAAGGATGGAACTTGCCCAGCCACCCGCAACTCTCGGCTGGCAATCCCCAGACCAGACCCCCGGCAACTCTTCAGGGTCCAGCGGCTCACTTAAGCCCAGGAGCTCTGAGGTTTGGGCAATCCTGTCTGCCGAGCTCTTTTCCAAGAGCCCGAAGACAACGCTCCCCACCCCGGCGAGAGCCGTGGACAGCCTTCGGCCGTGGATGATGACGAGGCGGCAAGTCTGCTCCCCACCGCTGTTTTGGAACTTACTAAATTAACGGTAAAATACATAATTTGCTAATCCAGAAACACCGGCAAGATGTCTGTCAAGGATGTGAGATCTCCCACCCCTCACAGAGACGACGTTCTTGTCTTTTCCCGTTAGAAAAATATTACTTTTTCCCGGTACTATGATGAACTCTGTAAAAGATTCTGGAATGGGCATTTCACCAGCACATTGCTGCAAATTTTGCAGCTGGAGACTTTGCACCACCAGCAGCTCAAGTCAGAGGCGTTGCTCAGGCATATCTCTTTGAGCTCAGAGACGCCCGCGACAGAGGGCACTCTGCAAGAAATCTATGCCAGCGTCACGGAGGTGACCAGGACAGTAATTCACAAAGTGCTCTAGGAGAAATACACACTGTGGATCGACTAGTAATCCCTCTCACCTTATATTTATGAATACCCACTAATTTTATCTTCTAAACCAGGGGTGGGCAATTCCAGGCCCAGAGGGCCCTGTCCTGCAGGTTTTAGATCTCACCTTGGGTCAACACACCTGAATCACATGATTAGTTCGTTACCAGGCCTCTGGAGAACTTCAGGACATGTTGAGGAGCTAATTTAGCCATTTAAATCAGCTGTGTTGGTTCAAAGACTCATCTAAAACCTGCAGGGACATTGGCGCTCGAGGCCTGGAGTTGCCCACCCCTGTTCTAAACTACGCTGTTTTATTCCTTTTCTTTATTTCTTTCTTCTTTTCCAGAAAGCAAGGAGAAATTAAAATGTTGATTTTTCATTTGAACCATCATTATGGTCAAGATGGAAATCTGATATTTAAATCAATGTTGAATCAGCATCCAAATACTGCTGTGCTGAAACCTTAGGTTGAATAGTAATGACTTTGGAATACTTAGTTGAACCAGGTGACATGAAATGAGTAAATAAAAACAAACAAACAAACAAACTATTTCTAGTAGACCAAGCAGCTGCTATCACTTGGACTATTCCGTACCACCCCTCTCACTGTGGTACATTCCATAAGGTTACATTTTAGTGGACCTATGCTAGGGGCAACAGTCACTACAGCACTGCACATCGGTCTCTATCAGGTAGGTCTTTATTCAAGTCGGATTTTGAAAAATGTGAATATTTGTTAATGTTAACCTTGTTCTTATAGCAGAGTTTTCATGCTAGTTTCAGTTTTCATACATAATATTTTTACAAAGGACGCACTTCATAGACAACACAAATCAGAATAAAGAAAATTTCCATGTGAAAAATTCATGTCTTTCTGTTATACATGTAGCATACAGCTACAAAGACATACAAGTAGCCAAATTGTGACATGCTAAGGTTAATTGCCACGGTTTCCGCAGAACACACACACACACACACACACACACACACACACACACACACACACACACACACACACACACACACACACACACACACACACACACACACACACACACACACACACACACACACACACACACACACACACACACACACACACACACACACACACACACACACACACACACACAGAGAGAGAGAGAGAGAGCACACCAGAAGATAACTGTTCAATTTTAATGTAAGGACTGTTTGTTGGGCTTTTAGGTGGTTTAACATGTTAAAATTGCATGTGCCATTCTCCTCATTTTTAAATCACTTTTAAGTTTTTTTTTTTGGCGGGGGGGTGGAAGCAAAGTTTGTGTGGATGTTTTGTTGTTGTTGTTCTTTGTTTTCTCATACTGTCAAAATAAACTAAAGTGATATGCAGAGTTTTTCCCCTCTCTCACTCTTTGTATTTACAGTGCAAACAAGATGGAGAGAAACGTTGTCTATTGCCTGCTTTGTAAAAAGCCCCAACAGTCCATTTGCACACACCTGAGCAGAGTGTGCTTGAAAAAGACCACAGGAATGTGAGGAAGAAGCTTCCAGAGCCATTGCTTCACAGAAGCGGTTTTCTACTGAAGGTAGAGTCTGGAACTTCTCACAGCTGGAAGGATGAAGAATCTTGCATTAAACTCTGCACTCACCTTCAAACACGTGGCTTTATCACTGACAGTCCCCAAGCGTGCCCGACAGTTGTGCCAACAGCGAGGTATGATGACCTTATTGCCACTTCCACGTATTGGATGACACATACACTTTCAATAGTCTTACCCTCTGTCACATTTGCAATAGGTCTGATAAGAAGGAAATTCTTGCCGTGGCCAAGGACATTGAATATCTCCACGCAAGACTTTCAGGCGGTGATTGCCTACCCACATTTACAATGACTATGTTCAGACAGTACTGCGAGGCCATCCTGATTCTACAACATGGACTGACAGCAAATGCTGTTCAAGAACTTTGTGTAAGTGCCCCGGCAACAATAAAAGTGCATGATAAGTGAAATGACAGTTGATGTAAGTATGTATTTCTTTAAGCTCCAACACCCCCCCCCCCCACACACACACACACAGACACGTAGAGGACTGGATGGTGCGGAAAGCAGTAGCTGATGGTGTTGAGCTGAGTTCCACAGCATTCAGTGGTAACTTGAGGATAACCAGCCAGGAAGAACAAGTCGTTCATTCTCAGCAGCGACTCTTCTTACTCCATAGCAGACCTTCCCAAAGTGTGGGGGCGGGCCCCGCGCCCTCCCTATGAAAAGGGAAAAAAAACAAAAACCCACGCTTGGACACTGCTAGCACGGGGCGCCCACACAAATGCAAAGCAGGAGATGAAGCATAGCTGAATACGTTTCCAAACCAACTTCATTCTAAGCCAAAGACTAGAAAATATGGTGAAGCATATCTTCCCTTTGGTTTCATCTGCACAACTGCCAAGGTAGGTCTCCCCTGCAGAATTGGTTTCCCTTGCGTCGGGAGCACGCGATGGGCTCTTCAAATCACGGACAAACAGTATCCCACATTCTTGATTTTTAGTTCATAAACACTTCTCATAATGACTAACTACTCCTGACATTTTGGAGATGTTAGCTCTTTGTACAGTAAAGTTACAGTGGGATACAAATAATATCAGGCCATTCCTGCCACGATTTGTTCCCTCTGTTCAAATCACGGACAAACAGTATCCCACAGTTGTTTATGTTTTTGAACCCATTTGCACAGAGAGGCATTTTTTGAAAAATGTATTGATAGCAATGTTGAATATTATTACACAGGAAAAAAAAAAACAACTACACGTAAAATAATTACACAGTGACGCCTCTGCCTTTCTAAATAGACAGTAACTGTGAGGGACAGTAACTGCGTGTGTGTATGTAAGAGTTTAAAAACTGAAGATAGTCAGATTAACAGTATTGTCTCTGCCATTCTGCAGTTCATCTCATGTAAACAATAACGTGGCGCACAGCGTGACGTGAAAAAAGGCACATACCTTTGACATTGTGTGACGAACTCTGTATTCCTCGTCCACATGTAAACGCAAAAAAAGGAGTTTAAAAAAAATAAATAAATAAATCTCAGTTTTTGGTGATTCGAAACGCCGTTTACGTGTGAACGAAACAGCTGCATTTTCAAAAATACCCGTGTAGGTGTGGCCGTAGCATAAAAGTTTATTTTCTTACTACCTGTAATTTATTGCAGATTACTTGTATTTGCTTAATTGTTTACTAAATGTTTGAGGTGTGAAATAAACCGCAACGGAGCAAAATATGGGTGTGTGTGGTTGGAGGATGTGTTTGTGTGCGCGGGGGGGGGACATTTTTCTTGGAAAACAAAGGGGGGGCCTGGCAAAAAAAAGTTTGGGAACCACTGCTCTATAGGTACCTTGTGAATTGATTTTATGAGATATTTAGCATTGATTCCTTTTTTCTCTGGAGTTGTTGGACTGCTATTTTAGGAACATCTGTGCAGTGTCCTTGCAAAATTCACAAGAGTTTAATGTTATGGCCCCCTTACACTCAGCGACGCTATTAGCCTTATGGCGCCTCAAAATGCCCATTACCGTCTGAATATTCTAGGCGCCTCATTGTTTGTAAGAAAAGTGTCCGTGTCCCCCGCTGTGTGCGTAGGTGACGCATCCACTCTCATGCATGCCAAAGCGTTGTATCCGATATCACGGATTAATGTAAAAACATTTTCAATACCCGAGAATTCGCGGATATCACATCATGAGAATCTGTTTCTGGGTTCACTGCCCCGATATCTTGTCATAGGCATGGTAAACCACGAAGCTTTTACAGGGCGATATGATTTATGCCCTTTCAATTTCCAGCATAACAATTTAGGAGTTCTTGGCTTTATGTCACGAGAGCAAACAAATACCAGCCAAAGTTTTTCAACCCAATTTTGGTGAGAATCACTCCGTCTGAGAGTTTTAGAGCCTGTACACAGCTACCGGGAGAAACCTGAAAGATCTATCGTTGTGCATTGACAGACAGGAATTTCAACAAGGATATACTTTGTGTTCAATATGAGTCCTTCAGATGACAGCCAAGCTTTATCACCGAATATAAATGGCAATTTGAGACTTGAAATGCGCTTCAGAGTCCCGCTGCATCACACAACGATGCTGATTGTTTTTGTTATGATACAATTCTCGAGATCAATTCCAAAAGACAAGTTTTGGTTGATTATTACTGATAGGTTTCAGGTTTGTTTTTTTTTGTTTTTTTATTGAATCCTGAACAATCAGTTGGAGAGTATCATGAGGCTGCTTGTCGGTGACAGGTGTTTTGGAGTATATGCAGAAGATGAATTATTATTACGTTCGATTAAACGGCCGGCATATCTGATTTTAAATACAGATCCAAGGAACAAACCTGGAACTCATTGGCTGGCGATTTCATTAGATGAAGATGGAGATGCCAGTTTTTATGATTCGTTCGGATTCCCACCAGATTATCCATTTTACCCCAAAAAGCATTGTAACGTTTTTCAAAAAGCATGCTGATCGAGTATCTTTCCATCAAAGACAGCTACAAGCCACACTGTCTACAGTATGCGGTCAGCACTGTATATTTTTCTTAGCCCAGAGATGGCGTGGATAGACTTATGATGATGTACTTGCTTTATATAGCTCTAATCAAAAGAAAAATGATACCATGGTGTCGTGTTTTGTAAAACGATTTATCAGATGTGTATTAACATGTAAAGCTTTTAATGATTGTCACTTGTGTTAAAAATTATTTTTTTAATAAAGACTAAAATGTTTTGGGAAAGAGTGGTGTAATGTGTTTTTGTTCAATAAAAAACACGAGATAATCACCTTTAAAAAAATAAAAACTTTTATTTGGTTTTGATTACATTGATTACACCAGAAATTTAACCAAGTGAGTGATAATGCAATTGTCTTGCTTTTCTTTTTTTCTTATCAATAACATCTTCCTCCGATGATGTTTGGTATTCTCATGTTTCTCTTGAATGTTTGAGCTCTGCCATTTCTCTTCTAGCTGATAAGTTTCCAATAGTGGACAGGGATATTTTTAGGTCCGCCAAAGTTCATGCAAACCAAGTCCAGCCTGTTGGTTTGATGGTTGTCCTAGAGCTTGCTAAAAACTTCATCAAGTCGAGCATATGACTTCCTGGTATAGACTTTTGTCTATGCAGCAATTCACCATCCTCAGTCCATCCGCTGTGACCTTTTGATGCCAATATTCTACGCATTAGATATTCAGTGTTTCTCTTTGAGCGAGGGTTTACGTTGGTTAAAACTTCATGCAAAACTTTATCCGCACTTCCCTACTGTTCCCCCTCCTCGCTCTCTTCCTGCTCGTAGTGGCGCCCATCATATTACCTGTCACTTAGTCTCCCCTCATGCTCAGCGGGGAGCCTTAGTGTTATTTGCTTGCTTTCATCCAGTTTGTTTCTCAAGTACGAGATACTTTTGTAAAAGCATATTGTACTTTTTGATTTTCTCATCAGGGTTTAAACCCTAAGTTTCTAATACCCGTCTCATTTCGTTATCCAAATCATCCTCAGCTTTGTCTCCGATGCTTGTCCGAGAGGCATTTGCATGCGTTTCATGTAAGCGTCTGATCTGCTCGGGCGAGATCAAATACATTTTCTGCATTTTTATTTGCGAATGGCGCCTATAGCTAAATCCGCAACGATGGGTAGCACGGTGAGGAGTGGTAACAGGAAACCACCTTTTTGAGTCATTAACTACTTCTTCCAGCCTCCATCCCGTCTGTTGGCCATCTGTCTGATTTTCTCTTTATGCTGTTTCACTCTCTTATGTTGGCATTGTGTGAGTGGAATATTTCCCTTTAAAAGATTCATACAAATCTCGCATACAGCCTGAATAAAATCAGGTGAGCATTCTTCTAAAATAACCTTACGAATTTTTGGTGAGCTTGTGGTTAGTGTTTTCAGCAAAGCAAAGTTTCTTCTCAATCTTACAGACATTGTTTCTCTTATTTTTTCCTGGCTAAGAAAACACAGCTGTTCTGACGGTAGTATCCCGGATCTCAGCCTGAGCTGCTCTGGACAGGACAGGGTTAGATCTATCAATAAATATCCGCTGCTTCTTCAAAACTCTCCAAGAACAACTGCAGACGTCCTGGACATATTTGTCTAGCTAGTGTATTAACTTGTAATTTATCACGAGGGTTTTTAAATAACACCATATAACTACTGTTCAGACTGATCGTCCTGCTGTCTTTACCTTGTAGTAACACATTTTGGCTCAACATTATCACACTCATATTTTTTATGATATCTGTACTGTGTGAAAATCCAGACAACTTCTGGATGATTTGATGCTTGAAAAATAACATCATCCAGTACAATGAGATGACTCTGGTGTGAGGGAAACTCACTCATCTTCCAAAAAAAAAAAAAAAAAAAAAAAAAAAAAAAAAAAAAATCAGGGAGACCTTCAATGAATTTATTTTTCTCTTGAAGCTCAGAATACAGAGGTTGACAGGATGTATAAACCCACACATTGTCAACAAGCTTGTTCAAAACATGTACAGTTTTCCAATACAGATTTCACAAAAAAAGTTTTTCCTGAGCCACTAGGCCCGACAACCATACAGGAAAATGGGACTTGAAGTCTGTGATCAAACTCGATTAAAGCAAGCTGAAACATTTTTAAAAAGTAAAAATAAAAAATAAATAAATAATCAATAACCAAAAGGTAAAGTCAGACCTCCTGGCAGCAATCTACACTTGTCATAAACAACCCGGAATTTTGGGGGAATGATGAATTTTGCAGTGAGAAACCTGATTTATGGTGAACGATGCCATGCTGAGTGGCCTCAAGTGTAGACCCTGTAGACCCCCTTATCAATGTAATTGTCAACAAGGTTCTTTACAGATTCAAAGTTGACCCTCTCGCAGACATGTGTTTGTGTGATCCCTTTTGCTTTCAAAACCACTTTACCGTTTTTGGTCATGTAGCCATAACTTTTAGGTCCAGCTGCAACCAACTGTAATGAAATCATCGTCATCTAACTCATTTGTGAGATCGCCCAAATATCTACCTAATTGTATTTCAGATTCATTTTGTTTAGTGAGATAACGCTATCAGTATCGTAAATAGCTCTTTCCTGCAAGTCATCCAAGTAACTGTAGAGTTTCATACGCCCATATGAAGTAGTGAAGGCCGCAATGAAGATGTTATCTGTGGAGTTTGGGAGTGGAGTACAGAGGTCACCATAACACCACTGAATAAGAGCCACATCATCACTGACAAAAGAGAAATAGCTCACTTTGTATTTTGGAGAAAACATGAGGTTAAAGAATTCCTCGGGGTCACTCACCAGTTTGCTCTGTATGAGATTTCTCTACCCAAATTTACCCCAAAAGGAGTTTAAACACAGTTTGGCCATTTGTCTTTTAGCAGGGTTTAATTTTATGTTTTCAGGGTCTAAAGCAGGGGTCTCAAACTCAAATGAGCCGCGGGCCACTTCTGGCACAGTCATCTCATTGGAGGGCCACTTTAGTGTCCAAGTAGTACAAAAAACCCAAAATGAAAACACCCACTAATATTTCCTAAAAATGTAGTGTTTTGTTTGTTTTATTTAATTCCAAATATTGTGTAACAAGACAAAATTGCAAACATGAACACAATTCCCCCCCCCCCCCCTCACTCTTATCTGAAGCCTTTCAGTTTCATTTCTCATATGCAAGTTAGCACAGGGTCAACATTGCAATGAAATGTATTTGACGAGCAGAAGATAGTCACTCGCAGTATAGTACAGTAGTTTCATTGAACTACCAAATAAACAACTCTTTCTGGCCAGACACGTGGCAGCACTTTTGCTACAATTTTGTTTGTATTTAACAAAACAAAAATGCAGGCATAAGCGTACACGTTAGTTTTCGACTGCAAGTGAAAATTGTTTTCTTTCCAAATAAATCTGTCACTGAACTAGCTTTACTTTGATGTCTGGGTCAACTCTCTTGTTTCGCCTGGCAGTCTTTAATGTACGTGTGGCAGAGAGTGAACACAAGCTTGCCTGAATGGGTTTTATAGGGTAAAACAGGAAAATAGAGACCTCTGGGAGGGTAAACCACAGCTTTGATAAATCAAAAGTAGTTTTTTGTGTCCTGAAATTTTGAAAAATTATTTGAGGATGACCTAAGGGGTAATGACATGTGCTATTTACAAACTGATACAATGAGGTAACATCCACGTAACTAATTTTTTTTCACGAGGTCCTGCACTGCATACCAGGCGGACGGGGCTTGTGCAACCACCGAAGAGAGCATGGCGAGGATTTAAAGGCTCTGGTGGATCTTAACGTTTGAGAAAGCCGATTACAGTCTCATCAGTACATTTTAACTCCATCCATTCATGCTCCCAAATTATCACAAGATGCACATTATGCTCGGCTCTCAATCTAGCGAGCCTGTCTTGAGTGGCCATGTTAATGTCTGAAAAAGAAGTACCTAGCAGAGGGTTAACATCTGCCTGATTTGAAACAAACAAACAAACCGTAACACAACCGTGGAAGTAGCAGCCTAAAAATTCCCAGATGTATTTTTACCGCTAATCTTGGCATAGCCATCTACATAATAACTACAGAGCTGTTTTTCCCCTTGATTGAGCGCATGTCTGATAAAAAACACCTTGTGTGTAAGAGAGATATTCAAGCCATTGAACTGAGGATGAGGAAAATGATTTGACTCGATTATGGTAATTTGCAGGGCAAGGTATTGCTAAAGAATTCGCCGGCATAAAGTTGGTTAAATAAGTTTTTAGGCACGTGCTGGCAAGGGTATTACAGCTAAAAAGGTCGACTCCTGTCTGTTCAATAAATCAGTTTCTGAACAGTGTGCAACCACGAGCTACAATTTCAACATCGTTTTGACAATATAAAGAGGGCCTCTTTCATAAAATTGAAGGTGCCGGAGCTGACCGAATCTCTCTCACACACACACACACACACACACACACACACACACACCCACCCACCCCAACCCTCCCGAATTTTCTGGGAGAATCACGAATTTCAGTGCCCCTCCTGAAAATCTCCCGGAGCCACCATTCTCCCGATTTCTACCCGGACAACTAAATTGCTAAACCATCCTTAACTGGGCTGCCGTTTCCGGACGGACAATAATAACGGTGACACCATGAAGTCAAGCGCGGGAATCGGAACAAAGGAAGAGGAAGCAGAAGAGAAATGGTAACAACAAGTAAAAGAAATGTGTGTGCAAGTTCCAAAATGATTGGAAAAAAAACAATTTGATTTTGTCCAGGACAGCTCGAAGGGAAAGGGGTATGCTGCCAGCAAATTTTGTAGATCTGACTTTTCCATTAAACACTGTGGTCAAACGGATGTAATAACACAAAGCGTCAGAGAAGCACAAGGCTGCGGCAACGCAGCTGCGATCACAGCCCAGTATTCTGGGCCATCTTGGCAAAGGGAGACCCGACAGTGTTATTTATGCCAAGACAAAGATGGATATGTTGTTAGCCACAAGCAACATCCCATTCACATTTGTGGAGGTTTTCAACAAACCCGTGAAGCTGCCCCTGATACTACACAGGAGGAAAGATTTTGAGGATATTCTACAGCTGACAAGGGTAGGACAGTGGCACTATAAAGAGCATTGTGGCAAATTTCATGAACGTGAAGGGTCTTAAAATAAGGGTTCAGTCACTAAGCATTGCAACACCCAGAAAAAATAAATAATATCAGGAGCTTTCAATTTATAGTGTTGTCAGTTGAGTGTAGTAGGAAAGGAGGAAGTTAGACACAGCTAGACTCCTTTTGCATAAGGTGCCTTCATAAAACAAAACTTGGGGGTATGATGCTGGCTGTCAGCTTTCTCTATTAACCCTAGACCTTCACATACAGCATATTCTGACCTCAGAACCCAAAATATAGTGGCAGGTGGTGGTTAACAAAAGGCAAGCCCTTTATTGAGCTGATGAAAAATTTGATCGAACTGAGTAACAACACAAAGGGCGCTTGGCAGGATCAGTACCAGGGCCACTGCTAACACTTGAAAACTAAACAGTGCTCTCTAACAAAGACTGAGACAATATATACACAGGAGGGTGGTTAGAGAAAGTGGAGACACATGGGGAAAAACACACAGCTGTACTGAATCTAACTAATGAGATGAGGAAGCAAAACTCAAGACACCAAATTAGGAACACAATATCCCAAAACAAAACAGAAAAAGTAAATGCTGACACAGGGACTATATGAATCAATAAACTAGACACAGACCAAAAATTGGTTGGACACGAGAAAGGACTAAAACTGTTAAATAGACATTTTAAGGACTAGAAATTTGAATAACAAAAACTCTGAATCATTAAGAAATAACTATATTTGAAAGATTAAGTATCATAGAGCTAGAGCATAAAATACTCAAAACACAAAAGTAAGAAACCACCAAAAACATGCGGTTTAAGACACTGAAATCCTAACAGCTTCAGGCTCTGTGCATGTTCACATGAAAATGGAAAAGTTATTTTCTATTATCAATCAAGTTCATTTTACGCGTCATTTGACTCTTTACATACGATATGTTCTTGTTTAACATCACTTGCCCTAAATCCTAAAGTATTTCCAAACAGATGATGATTTGTTTCAAGGGAAGCAGATCATTACTGCTCGCTCAGTGGAGACGAGCTCAACAAATTTAATGAGGTCCCTTAAAAGTTGGGGATTTTGCTTTAAAAAGAAATATAAATGACAGTTTATGTCAAGGTCCACGTTCCCTCTTAAAATGTTGCACCCTTTCGACACCTTTGCGACACCTTTCGACCCCCATCCCCCCCCCCCCACACACACACACACAAAAAACTACCATGGGATGTGGCATTGGTGGTGATTACAGTATTGAACAAGTCAAAGATCAGCAACAAAACTGATTTGATTGCATTGTTATTATTTACATATGCCAGATGCTTCCTCTCAACCCCTTCCTGGAAGAAATACCTTATTCACTTCCACTGAAACCACATTTTGTAATCTCTCTGCCACTGCAGTATAAAACCATACATTCTGTAATGTCAGCATTTCATTTTTAAGAGAAGTAGCAATATTTGACATTTTTAATGTATTCCACCAGATTCCAGCATTTTGCCACTGCAGGCCAGTGCATGAAATTCTTGTCTTATGATTCTGTGGGGAGAATTAAAGAAAACGTCCATGCTAGAAGACCATTAAATTTCAGTCTCAGTAACACATACATTAAATGACTTTGGAAGTAGGGCTGAAAATTCATCAAATTTTAATTTCGGCTACAATTTTAGCTTACAACTGAAATAACTTGATTAATGAAAGCAAATCAAGCACTCCCTAAACTGGTGCCACATTCCTGCATGTGCCAGTCACATCTATTCTCTGCACTGTGTAGCTACTAGTCTGAATTAACCTGACTTTAAAAGACAGACAACAAAATTCAAATTTCTGTCACAGCAGAACCAAAGAGCTTATCCCTTGAAACAGATCATCACTCGCTGTTTGGAAATACTTAGGATTTAGGGCAAGTGATGTTAAATAAGAATGTATCAGATGCAAAGAGTCAAATGACGCATAAAATGAACTTGATTGGTAAATGAAAATAGCTTTTCCATTTTCATGTGAACATGCACAGAGCCTGAAGCTGTTAGGATTTCAGTGTCTTAAACCGCGTGTTTTTGGTGGTTTCTGACTTACTTTTGTGTTTCGAGTAATTTATGCTCTAGTTCTATGATAATTAATCTTTTGAATGTAATGTTATTTCTTAATGATTCAGAGTTTTTGTTATTCATATTTCTAGTCCTTAAAACGTTTATTTAATAGTTTTAGCCCTTTCTCGTGTCCAACCAATTTATGTCTCTCCTCTGTGTTTAGTCAGCCTTTGTCTCAGTTTGTTGACCTTTGTCTGTGTCTAGTCTATTGATTCATATAGTCCCTGTGTCAGCATTTACTTTTTCTGTTTTGGGATATTGTGTTCCTAATTTGGTGTCTTGAGTTTTGCTTCCTCGTCTCATTAGTTAGATTCAGTACAGCTGTGTGTTTTTCCCCATGTGTCTCCACTTCCTCTAATCACCCTCCTGTGGATATATTGTCTCAGTCTGTCTCAGTCTTTGTCAGAGAGCACTGTTTAGTTTTCAAGTGGTAGTAGTGGTCCTGACCCAGCCACTGTGGTCTGATGTCAGAATACGCTGTATGTGAAGGTCTAGGGTTAGTAGAGAAGGCTGATAGCCAGCATCATACGCACAAGTTTTGTTTTATGAAGGCACCTTATGCAAAGGGAGCCTCATATTACCTGCCAGTAAATCCAGTCCCAGTGCTGTAACATGTTGTGCTGCTGGTGTTCTACCACCTGTAATCAAGTGTCACAGCCTACAACCAGATTAACTTGTGACACATCTGCACCTGGCTCATGACCAAATTGAGTAGAGGCTGAGCAGCTGCACTTACACCTGATGAATTCACCTGGTGATATTGTTTGTATACCACAAACATATTGAATGATGCAATGCCAGCAAAGAGTACAGGGATATGTTGTGTTTTTATTTAGCATGCGTAACATTTGTAGTCGCCTTCTGTACAGGGGAAATCCACGCACTGTGTGACACCGCTTTCCGCAGCAGGTGCATTCAATCTGAAATAAATTAGATTGTCAGAGTCATTCATCTAAAGTCAGGCTGAGTGAAGCAACTAAACATGCTTAAATGTGCAGTTATTGCAGATTTCTGTGCAGAAATTTTATCTGTGGATCTCTCAATGTTTTCATGTGTCCTTTAGGTGCTCTAATGTCTTTAGAGGTGCAAAGGCATGCAGGTTACCTGAACTATACATTTTCTGTTGGTGCATCAAAGTGACATTTCACCCAGTGATGTTGAAGTAACCCACTTAAGGTGCTTGAGTCTTAGGTATTGATTTGGTTATCTTACCCACCTATCGTTTTCTGCTTTTCTGCACCAGAGCTTCTCTCACCACAGTCACGTAATAGCTGGGAAAGGTCATCTGAAAATAAATGCCACAACGAGGATATACATGCACACAGTTTAAATGAAAACCCAAACGCTGTTTCTTGGGTATACCTAAGTTTTGGAACAAAGAGGGCGCTATGTCCAGTCTGAGCCTGGCAACCCCCTCCTTATCAACGTGTGTGTGTGTGTGTGTGTGTGTGTGTGTGTGTGTGTGTGTGTGTGTGTGTGTGTGTGTGTGTGTGTGTGTGTGTGTGTGTGTGTGTGTGTGGTGTTCTTCAAGCTGACCATTTTCTATTCCTTAGAATCTATTTATTCAAGTACAATACACCATCAGCATTTTACCTACCTTGCATATAAAGACACCACAAGATGTAATGTCCTGCTGTTTAGGATGGGCTACAGTTGAGCTTGTTTGTCTGCCAATGGCTTGCCATTTCCTCCTATCCACAGCTTTGCACAAAAACAGGTACTACAGTTAGCTTCACTCATTGCAAGAGCCCCATGTAATTCCCATATACAAGTGAATAGAAAAGACTACTGTGGTTAACATGAACTCCTTTTGCTCACCTTGTAAAATCCCTGCTCTTTGCCATTTGTTCTTGCTTTGCCTTGAATGGGTCAACAAAGAGGACCCACATCTCTTTTAGATACATGGTCTTCAAAAACAAAACTAATTGTATTAAACCTAGTAATTTAATTTACAAGTCTCATGGTTGTGTGATTTCTTACAATGAGTGTCCAGTGTCTGTCGCAGACTGCCCCGGCTCCCACATAATACTTGAGCAGATCCAGCTACAAAGTAAAGATCTTGAAATTAAATTATGAATGGTCTTAAATTACAAAGTTTCAAAGCCAACTCACCTTTGTGAAACCTTTTGTGGACCCGTGTGAAACTGTTGCGCCCCCCCCATCCCTGCCTATCCAGTGCCAAATAAGCATTTTATAATCTAGAAGCACAAACATTACACCATCATTTCCATCCAATTGGGTTACATACCTCACTTTACAACTCTTTCCCAGGGGCCAAGTCAATGTTTTCAGAAAATAACTTTTATGGTCCAATCTTTGACCACAGCACAACATGGCACAAGATATCATTGTCAGCCACTTGTCAAACATCTTAATAGTTCATTGTCTGCTTACAATTTTCTGGGTCACAGCAAGAATGCACCAGTGATGGCCCCTCACAGGAAGGTGGTGACACTGGTGGTGCTGATCGCCCCTCACAAGGAGCAAACAGTTTCTTCAGTTTTGCAGGGATCCTCTCCTCAGGCTGCAAGTAATGTGTCAATTGGTCTATGTTAATCTTGAGTCTTCCCTTCAAGCCAGAATTTTTGTCCTCCAGCTTCATAATTTTAAAGGGTCCCAGCATATCAAAATTCAGTTTGCCACCTTTCCTCTGCCCCTTGCCTTATATTTTCCCGCAAAGCAAGGTCTCCCACCTGAAAACTATCCTCCTCTACCGTTTTTGCCTTTCTCCCATGGATCTTTTCTTGGCTGCTTTTGACATTTTTGGTCACCTTGGTGTACACCCCCTTATGGGATTTTTAGGCCCTCACAAACTTCATTGGAAATGATGGTACAGACCCTTCCTTCTGTGATCTGCCAAAATAGAATGGTACTGAGTAACTGGAGCTGGATTAAAACATTTCCGCTTAGTACATTGCAGCATTTTACCTTGTATTCCTTTGGAATCTTCGATGAATACCATGCCTCCCTGCCAAACATGAGGAAATAGCGCCTGTACTTTGTAGTCACCTGCTTTTTTTTTTTTTTTTTTTTTTTTTTTCTCTCTCTCTGGCGTTTCTTCTGCCCAGGTAGCCAAGGTGAGTCACCACCATTCACAAAAGTCAGTTCACGAAGGTCCGGGTTGCGAGTTTGAATGTCAAGGTGTGAACATGGAGTTGGAGTTGAGGACATCAAGCGATGGCAGCCATCCTCATAGAGTGTGTGTGTGTGTGTGTGTGTGTGTGTGTGTGTGTGTGTGTGTGTTCCTTCTTTTTCCCCTGAGGCTTAGAGAGAACATTTTCTGCCCTGTGTTGTAGGATCCTGATTACTCAAAGTTTGTGATCCAGAGGGTGGCGGGAGTCAAAGAGGAGGTACTGGTCCGTGCGTGTGTAGGCTTCCAGTAAACTTCAATGGACACGGCACAGTCCAGGAATGGCAAACGGTTATCCTTTGTCTTCCCTGGTGAACTTTGTGTTTATCCACAGCGTTAATATGAGCAGTGAAGAATTTTACTTCTTGGGTTTGGCTATTGACCCAGGTGTTGTCCACATATCTATACCAGTGGCTAGGTACTCTGTCTTTTTAAAAGAGCCTTTCTTTCCACTAAAGGTTGTGAAGGTTGGCTACAATAGGTGACACCGGGGAGCCCATGGCATATCCATGTTTTTGTCTATAAAAACCCTCGTTGTATTTAAAATATGTGGTGGTAAGGCAGAAGTGTAACGGTGTGCAAATGTGATCGCAGGTCAAGTTGGTTCTGTCTTCCAAAGCGCTACTTGTAGTCATTTTTCTGACAGTCTCCACTGCCTCAGTTGTAGGTATGCAAGTGAAAAGAGGGACTACATCAAAGGACACTATGGTTTCATTTGGCTCAAGTGTAAGTTTCTGGACCTTCTGTTGGTGGAGTTTTTGATGTGATGTGGGGTGTTCCCCACAAGGGGTGCTAGGATGGTAGCAAGGTGTTGAAATGTTATGAGGAGGTGAGATTATGCTGCTAACAATGGGTCTGAGTGGTACCCCTTCTTTATGGGTCTTAGGAAATCTGTAAATACAGGGTATAGCATCTCTCGGATATAGACGGTGATATGTGGGGCGATCAGTGATTTGATTTTTAGATGGAGGGAATATAGCACTGGAGAGGGTGGCTGAATTTGCTCTGCTTCTGTTTGTGATAATTTATTAATCCTTTGCTGGTTTCTGTGGCTGTGATAAGGTCCAGTATGGGCAACTGTTGAGGAGAAATGGCAAAATCAAGTCCTTTGGCTAGCACTCTTTCTTTTTAGGTTGAGTGAGATTCCTATCTTAAAAAGTTCTTCACTCATTTTTCCTGACTGTCTTCAGGTGTGAAGTCCTCCTGTTCTGCTGTGTTGTCGGGTTCTATTTGAGAAGTACGTTTTTTGTTAGTATAGTGTGGAATTTCCTCAGTTGTCTGTCTTTAGAATGTTGGGCCCGCTGAGCCTTGTTTACAAACTTGTAAACCTCTTCTAAAATAGGGGAGGGTAGAAGTGGTCTCAGTTCCTGTGGAGTCTGACTAATCTTGTTCTGGAGGGCATCCATAGTGAAATGGACCTGTGTTATCCTTTCACTTAGAAGTTGATTTTGTGCTCTCCCTAGAATCAACTCTGCTCTTTGTCTCCTGAACATGGATCAAAGGCAAACTATTGGGAATGACTCTGCTTTGTCTGCATCTTAGGTTGAAACAGATTGTTTCCTTGATTCCTTTTCATACTCCCGCAGCAATTGAAGGGTGTTCCTCCCAAAGTGTACGCCAATATGTCTGAAGGTTCTCAGTCATCAGCATCAGCAATCTCTTTCAAGCTATGACCAAGTTTGAGAACCAAAGATGGAGTTTTGTAAGTGTTGGTGTCATTATCAAAACCAGACACCTTTTTTTTTTTTTTTTAATCATTTCCACAACCACATTGAAGTTGGAGGGTTTAAAAAAGTCCTCCATTCTTTGAGGTTTACCCACTTTTCTTAAAACTTTATGATTGTTTTCTCCTCTTTTATAACTTGTGAGATCTCATCCTGATGCATCACATTTAGTAGTTCCCAAATTTTACATCTCACACCTGGTGCAGGCTGTGCAGTTAATACAGTGCATGTAGTCAGATGCATTCACTGGTTTGGAAGCCTGGTGACTTGGGATCAGGGTACCACTTGCTGATTTAAGGACCTCATTATTATGAGCACGATCGGCTTTATTTCTGATGAGGTCAAAATTTAATTGTGGTGTGTGTGTGGTGTGGTTTTTTTTTTTTTTTTTTTTTGGTTTTGTTTTGTTTTGATTTCAAAGGGTAGCTTATGGCTATTGCAACCACTGTTTCAGAACTGTGTTTCTGCACCAACTGCCTTGCCATTTTATGGCAACTACTTCATGACAGACACCTTGCCTGTGTTAGTGTCCTCATTCTGTGTTCCTGGAATCTTTGCCTTAGCAAGTAATCGTCTGTTTGGCTCTTTTGGAAGTCCTCTGAGGTTTTTTCTTTTTCATTGGGGCCTAAGCAGGAACATCAACAGATCCTTCAGAACTGCTTGCCTCCATCAGCTCCTTTGGTTGGACAAATTCATCCTCAGTCCATTCGAAGCAGCTTGAAAGGATCTCAGATTCATCAGACACCTTGGAGAGCTGGTCAAGGTAGTTTTTTGGCAGCTGGAAAATATACATTACAAAACACATTTCCAATTTTTTTCCAGTAGTTTGGGTACAAACAATTAACAGGACCAAGGCTCATTTTTGTGCAACAGTGGTAATTAAAAAAATTATTGGAAAATCAAATTAAACATGTCTTTTTTCACAATTTAAAATTAACTTACATTTGAGTCATCTCTGTGGACTTCTACAAATGCCGTTGTTTATGTTCAAACCAGGGGCGATTTTAGCTCATTTTTGGGGGTGCTTCAGCACTTAACCTTCAGTTTCTTTATATAGTTAGGAGTCATAACATGTTTCGTTTTAGCTGAAAAAGCTTACACCCAGGTAACCTGCAGTGTTGAAAACATGTTTTCCGACGATGTTTGCTACCCTACAATCCGTCCTGCTCTGTAGTAAAATCAGCGACATTTGACCGTCCTGTTGCTCCCACTGAAATGTGTGTGTATATAGCCAATTTAAAATCTAAAACTTAAAATTGTCCGTAGCCTGCTGTTACCACTGTCCTGTTTGAAATGGATACTAGCTAGCTAACTGACTGAATGTCCATTAACCTTACACACACACACACACACACACACACACACACACACACACACACACACACACACACACACACACACACCAGGAGTTGTGTGTGTGTGTGTGTGTGTGTGTGTGTGTGTGTGTGTGTACAGAGAGACAGCCAGGTTCATAATGGATATAAGGAAGTTTTTTCAAAAACAGGAGCCACATTCAGGTAAAAGTGTAAAAACAAATGATCCATCAATAAAGGATAATGTTGGATCAGTGTTTCAATATTTACATCTTTTATTAGATGTTCATGTGGTTTGGTTATTTGCCTTTTAGTTGAAAGTAGACTGAGAGTGGACTTTTTGTTAGTGATCTTTATAGTATTTTTTTTTCATATTAATGTAATTTTTCATCTAATTGAATCCAATCTATTTGTGTATGATTGTCAGTCCAAAGAGGGGAACGTGAGGAGAAAGTACAAGGTCAGGAAGAACCAGGTAGGGAAAAAAGACAGGGAACAGTGACAGGCAAAACAGAAACTGTTAAACTGACAAAGAGAAAAAAACCTGATTTTACTCATACAATCAGGAAGTTGTGTCTCCCTATATTAAAGCTGCTATACAGAATCTGCAAAACAAACTGGGTTGAAACATTTTTGACCCTCTTTAACAACATTCCAACATAACATTATGATTGATTGGGGAGATTAAAATTAATGATGTATTTTTATGTGGTTCAGCCACAACTCTACTAAAACCTCAGCCAGTAATAGGTAGGCCAACTTTTGGACCGTCCAGTTGTCTGTATGACTGCTGCAGTACAGTATCAGAAAGTGCCAAACAGAGCCCTGGTGGAGTGAGAAGCAGATGCTGTTTATATTCTAAAAATGTTTTAAGCTTGTTTCAAAGATTCTGTACAGCAGCTTTAAATGTTTTCCAAAAGCACACATACACTTATCAGTGTTTCTCAAACTTCTTACAGTGTGTACCACCTGATAAAAATGTCAAGCTCTCCCAAGTACCACTATGAAAGCATGAAACTCATAAATCTTACAACACAAAATTAGTATTATTAAATTAGTCGAATTAGTATCTGCAGTAAAGATTTTTATTTGTAATAATTTATTCTGTTTTGGGAGTGCTTTTTTTATGTATCTGTATTATATTATACATACACATTAAAAGTGAATCTCTGTCCAAATGCACTCAGTTTACTTCTTACTCACTATGAGCATCATTCATTATTTTCCCCCAGTAATTAAGGTTAGGATAGGGGTTGGTTTTTGTTTGGTTTTTTTTTTTTAATTCCAATCCATTCTTCTTTTGCAGCATTTAAATAACCTTTATCAGATTTGATGGTTGTGTTACTCTTCAAAAAAAGTGTTTTGCCTTTCTTTCTCAAATGTGGGGATTAAATTGTGTTAAAATGTACAAAACAGTGATGTCATGTTTTGAGATGAGGACCCAGGCACAGAGAGACTTGATGAATTTAAGAATCTTATGATTTAATAAAGAAATTTGCAGACTTGCACAGAGATGGTAAAATTATGATGACTGATAATGGAAATGAAGACAACAGACGATGAGGACAGGGAGGAACAGGGGTTTAAATGCACCCAGGAGACAGTCAGAGAGAACTCGGGACAACTGGAGACATTTAAGGATGCAGGGATTGACAGAGACGGGGAAGAAGTCTCATTGTGACGTGTAAAGTTTCTTGCCTGGCTGGGCAGCTCTCTGGGTGCTCAGCACCCCCAAGGCTCTGATCCTAGAATCACCTGTTATAGATTATATACATACATAGTTTGAAAGAGCTACTTGTGGTATATCAGAGAAAACTAATTGATAATTTATATATTAACAGTAGTTTTTAAGTTAGATTTGGGTGTTTAGAATGTTTATCATATCATATTTATTTTGGAATAATGTAATAGACTACTATTGGTGTTTTAAAATGGAGTTTCTCATTCCCACCATCAAAAAGGGTTCATAAGAAGTTGATTGTTGGGTTTTTCTCCCATACTGTATATCATAGTGGGGTGCCTGTCAATTATTGGCTTTTCTCTCCCTTCTCACATCTGTCAAGCCATACTGGTACTCTCCTTTCCTGTGGGGTAGAGCTCTGTGGTTTCCCACGCTTTAGCCACAGCACCCGTTGCTCATCTGTTGCTCAAAAAGTGAGTATATCATTCAAGACTGCTAAAACTGCGCTATGTGGAAGCTTGAATACAAGACAGAATTAAACTGTGGATACATCCTTGTAATTTAGAAAAACTTTTTGACGAAAAAATTTTTGACCAGTGAGTCCAAAAAACTAAAAAGAAAACGAAATGATATTTTCTGTAAATTAATAAAAACTACATTTTGAACTACTAGAAATTTTTCTACAACTTTACAAATTTAATAAGTTTTACTCGTCCGGCCTACTACTAATCAACTTTGATGACTCATTAAGCATCTAAAACTAATTGTAAAGCTAATTTTCCTCATGGCTGCACCACTTTTACCAACAGGCGGCATTTCAAAATGGATCAAATGTTTGCTTGTCTAAATGGTCACGAAAACCAAAAATTGTTTTGTGCATAACTGTATGCATGGCTGTGTGTATCTTACATGCATGATTTTAGACGAGGAGTTAAATATGGTAATGTAGCTCTTCAAAATATCAAAATGAAAAGCTGGAGTCAGCAGTCGTCTTTTGCGAGACCAAACCTCGCCATTACTGATCAACACACTGTGTCCTGAGACAAAAGAGAAACAGAGTAAGTCATGCTAAAAGGAACATCCTGTAAACTATGTAATCACAGATGAGAAGAACGGAAATATTTGACTCACCCAGCCAAGGCTGTAGGTGGTGATAAATGAGCCCTTTTTTCACCGTCATGCTGGCTAAAGGAAGTAATTGATGGATGATGTAAGAGAAAAACAGAAACTGTGGTTTAATTACTGACTTTTGATGTTTTACCCTACCAGGTGCCATTAACAGAGGTTTGACATAGTCAGGGTGGAAGAGTCTGATCAAGTGATAGAAAGGACCGAGGAACCAGCAGCAGGAGTGTTTGTATGTCTTCACCAGATCATCCATCTGCTGGAGACCTTCTTCTGTGCTCTGGATCTGTCATGTTTTATCACAAAACAAGACAAAATTTTTCACTGATTATAGCAATCAAAGAGCAAATGTTAAGAGCAACAGAAAGTCCATTCTGTTTAACTGTGAAAGCTATAGTTACATCCTATGATGTAGAGATGATAAAAACGTAAACATAAAACTAGATGGTGCCTGTGTATCGTACCTGCCCCAGATGGCCCAACAGCCATGAGCGTGCCTGTGGTTTGCTGAAGCATGACAGCCTGTGAGAGTACCAGACTTTCCTCACAGTCAAAACTGCAACCACAGCAAGCAGTCCAGTACTGAAAATGTACATTAGTGAATAGAGACGCATCCAGCTGAGGACCGGAGAGAGGACACTGTGCAGGAGAGCCATCGCTGAGAGAAAAGTTAATATTCAGAAGTAGAGATGGCATGATACCACTTTTTTATGTCCGATACCGATATCATAAATTTGGATATCTGCCGATACCGATATGAATCCGATATTGTTTTTTGTTTTTTTTAATCAATAAAACGTTTTTTTTTTTTTTTTTAATGGTGCATTTTGTATAAGTTCATACTCAAGTTTAAATAAACAACAACACTAAAGCTATTCTGTTATACCTGTGTGTTTTTAAAAAAAAATAAAAATAAATAAATTACACTGCACCCTAAATATTTCATAGTTCAGCAACACTGATCAATCTAATAAACCTTACCTAACTTAAACCTACTCCATCCTCCCTATTCTGGTATTTTAAAGAGTACTTAGGTTGCTTAATATTTCTGCTAACTAATAGGGTTGTAAACTCCCAGGGGGAAAAAAAAAAAAAAATAGGGAACCACCCACCCTCCACCTCATGATGCTTAATCGATGTAATCAACTTTAATTTGATGCAGGGTGAGGGGGGGGGGGAAAAAAAAAAATGCACAGAAATCAATTATTTTTCAAGAATAATTAAATAGATTCAAGATCTTTCTTCAACAGAATTGCAGAATTCACAGATGGTACCTTCCCAAAGGAAAAAGTACTATAGCTTACTAGGGTATATTAGACTTAACAGTTACTATATACAGTAATGGACTTCTATACATTTTACATCAGATTAAAACTTTGGGTGTAAGATTCAGATAATTATTTATTAAAAGCTAGACATTTTAAATGAGAATAAGAAAGAAAAGTAGGTCTTTGTGCCCCCTTTTCCCTGTTCATGCCCTATCGGCCCCCCTGGCTAAACTTTGCTAGATCCGCCCCTGCACAGTTACCAGCCGTCAGCTACGTAGAAAAGGATCCTGGTGTAGAAAGTAATATTAAATAAATTCTAACAACAGCTTATCAAGGTTAAACGTGCTGCTGTTGTTCAGCCGCTGGTTTCCTCTTTCTGGCGCAAAGTGAAGAGACGGACTCGACAGAAAAGCCGATCAGCTGATCGTTAAGCAGTTTCACGATTGAAGTAGCGGCAGGAGAGGGAGGGAGAGAGGCAGTCGCTCCATATATCGGTTGTTAAGCTTAAAGTGGGAATGCTTTACAAACATTCAGAGATGAACTTACACACTTGCTTTACTTCTCTCTGGGATAACTTCCTCGGAGTTGAAATGCTGGTTTGGTAGTGAGGCTACAAATACACACAGCCGCTCAATCACATGAGGCATACTGCTCCAACGTGCTACGGTTATGAGCCGAGTTACGCAGTGTTGCAAGTTTTGTGAGATGCTTTTTTGATTATAGTGATACAGTGAGTTAGCAATGTACTTATGCAATGTACTTAAACACAGTAACAACATAATTTTTATGGAATGGTGGTACAGTAAAAGGTAACTGCACAGTTAGTTTTTTCGTGTGACTCTTGCTACAACCATACAGAGGAAATTCAATTTTCAAATTCAATTTTCAATTGAATTTTATTTATACAGTACCAAATCACAACAACAGCCATCTCAAGGCACTTTATATTTTAAGGTGGACTCTACAATAAAGCATCAGAGAAAACCCCAACAATCATATGAATCATATGAAGAAATCTCCCCCAGAACCAGGCTCAGGGAGGGGTAGCCATCTGCTGTGACTGGTTGGGGTGAGGGGAGGAAGACAGGACAAAAGACACGGTGTGGAAAGAGCCAGAGATTAATAGTAACTAATGATTAAATGCAGAGCTGTATAAACATGAGTGAAAAAGGTAACTGAAGAAGAAATACTCAGTGCATCATGTAAATTTCCCAATAATCTAGACCTATTGCAGAGTAACTATGGGAGGATTCAGGGTCATCTCATCCGGTAATAAGTATATGCTTTACCATAAGGGTATTCTCTTCTCTAATGGTTACATTTTTATTTGTAAACAAATTCCCTAAAGTCATTAGTTCATGTTAAAGGAATGGTTGGCTCAACAGCGCTCTGACTTTTGTCATTACTGATTAAGTTTCCAAGAAAGTAATCCCATTACTTTACTGATTACTTATTTTCAAAAGTAATTAGTTACTTAGTTAATTTTTAAAAAAAAGATATACAACCTGAATATGTAATAAAGCAATACACCATTCAGTCCAATTCTATTTTGCCTACATAATCCATCATATAAAATTGAATCAAATGAAAAAGTTTCTTTTTAAAAATGTTTTTTTTAGTTTTAATCTTTTAACTTTATGCACATTACATCAAGCAAAAATTCAATTATGCCATATGTTAAAATAAGATCTAGAGTGTGATTAAAGTGGTGGGTGGAGTCCTTTTGCATTTTGAGAGAAGCCAGTTCAGTCTAATAACAGATTAAATGCTGTGTTCAGGCTCTCATTTTTAGTATCAAACATGGATGTTAAAATCACCAGCAGTAATTATTTTATCTGAGCTGAGCAGATCAGATAAAAAGTCTGAGAATTCAGACAGAAACAAATTAGACTGGTCTTTGAGTTTTTCACCTAGGGTGGACAAGGCTAAGTATCAGACTTTCAAAAAAATTAAACCCTGTCTGGGTATTTGATTAATTAATAAGGTGATGTGCAGGGGCGATTTTAGCCCATTTTTGGGGGTGCTTCAGCACCCCCAAAATGAATCAAAGCACCCCCAAAGATTTCTTACTTTTTTTGGACAATATTTGCTGTCTGTGTGACACACTGCTAAAAATATAAAAACCATACAGTACTTGGTTGAAACATAACATTTTAACAACAAAAGTATAGATAACACCCCCCCTCCCAAAATGGTTTGTTCCAGCTCGGCTCTCCCTTACTCTGGCTCTAGCTCTGTTGCTGCCAGAGCGGCAGCAGACGCAGCGGAGCGGAGGTGTAAGTGCCTGGCTTAAAACAGGACATATTAGCTGCATTTAACCTTCAGTTACTCTTTATATAGTTAGGTAGCAGTCAGGCCATGTTTCTTTTTAGCTGAAAAACATTACACCAGGTAACCTGCAGTGTTGAAAACATGTTTTCCGACAATGTTTGCTGCCCTACAATCCGTCCTACTCTGTAGTAAAATCAGCGACATTTGACCGTCCTGTTGCTCCCATTGAAATTTATATAGCATATTTAAAATCTAAAACTAAAAATTGTCCGTAGCCTACTGTTGTTACCACTGTCCTGTTTGAAATGGATACTAACTAGCTAACTGACTGGATGCCCATTAACCTTAAAACTACGGTTGTGTGTGTGTGTGTGTGTGTGTGTGTGTGTGTGTGTGTGTGTGTGTGTGTGTGTGTGTGTTTGTGTACAGAGAGACAGCCAGGTTCATAAGGGATATAAGGAAGTTTTTTCAAAAAAAGGAGCCACATTCAGGTAAAAGTGTAAAACAAATGATCCATCAATAAAGGATAATGTTGGATCAGTGTTTCAATATTTATATCTTTTATTAGATGTTCATGTGGTTTGGTTATTTGCCTTTTGGTTGAAAGTACACTGAGAGAGGACTTTTTGTTAGTGATCTTAATAGTATTTTTTCATATTAATGTAATTTTTCATCTAATTGAATACAATCTATTTGTGTATGATTGTCAGTCCAAAGAGGAGAGAGGAAAGAGGGAACGTCAGGAGAAAGTACAAGGTCAGGAAGAAGCAGGTAAGAAAACAGACAGGGAACAGTGACAGGCAAAACAGAAACTATTAAACTGACAAAGAGAAAAAACCTGATTTTACTCACACAGTCAGGAAGTTGTCCTCCCTATATTAAAGCTGCTATACAGAAGCTGCAAAACAAACTGGGTTGAAACATTTTTGACCCTCTTTAACAGCATTCCAACATTATCATTGATTGGGGAGATTAAAATTAATGATATATTTTTATGTGGTTCAGCCACAACTCTACTAAAACCTCAGCCAGTAATAGGTGGGCCAACTTTTGGACTGTCCAGTTGTCTGTATGACTGCTACAGTACAGTATCAGAAAGTGCCAAACAGCCCTGGTGGAGTGAGGAGCTGTAAAGAGAAGCAGAGTGCTCTGTTTATATTCTAAAAGTGTTTTAAGCTTGTTTCAAAGATTCTGTACAGCAGCTTTAAATGTTTTCCAAAAGCACACATACACTTATCAGTGTTTCTCAAACTTTTTACAGTGTGTACCACCTGAGAAAAATGTCAAGCTCTCCCAAGCACCACTATGAAAGCATGAAACTCATAAATCTTACAACACAAAATTAGTATTATTAAATTAGTAAAATTAGTATCTGCAGTAAAGATTTTTATTTGTAATAATTTATTCTGTTTTGGGAGTGTTTTTTATGTATCTGTATTATATTATACATACACATTAAAAGTGAATCTCTGTCCAAATGCACTCAGTTTACTTCTTACTCACTATGAGTATCATTCATTATTCTCCCCCAGTAATTAAGGTTAGGATATGTATTTTTTTTTTATCCCAATCCATTCTTCTTTTGCAGCATTTAAATAACCTTGATCAGATTTGATGGTTTTGTTACAGACTTTTCAAAAAAAGTGTTTTGCCTTTCTTTCTCAAATGTGGGATTAAATTGTGTTAAAATGTACAAAACAGTGATGTCATGTTTTGAGATGAGGACCCAGGCACAGAGAGACTTGTTGAATTTAAGAATCTTATGATTTAAGAAAGAAATTTGCAGACTTGCACAGAGATGGTAAATTATGATGACTGATAACGGAGATGAAGACAACAGACGATGAGGACAGGGAGGAACAGGGGTTTAAATGCACCAAGGAGACAGTCAGAGAGAACTTGGGACAACTGGAGACATTTAAGGATGCAGGGACTGACAGAGACAGGGAAGAAGTCTCATCGTGACGTGTAAAGTTTATCTTGCCTGGCTGGGCAGCTCTCTGGGTGCTCAGCACCCCCAAAGCTCTAATCCTAGAATCGCCCCTGGTGATGTGGAAGATTGCTGCCACACCGCCCCCTCGGGCTGTGCTTCGAGGACTTTGATAGTTAGTATAACTTGTGGGTGTACTAAGAGAGACCTGGAAGAGAGAGACCTAATGTTTAATAATCCACATTTCACTGTTTTACTCTTTGTGCAGTTGTATCAATCACTGTTTCACACAGGGAAAGCAGGTTTGGATTTTTTCTGCCTTAATAATAAACAACTTCATTTAAAAACTGCATTTTGTGTTTTCTTATCTCTATATAATATTTAAATTTGTTTGAGGTGCAACAGCTAGGTGTAACAAACATACAAAAAATAGGAAAACAAGAAAAAGTCAAAAACATTTTCACACCACTGTAGTTAATTTGGGCTCATCCCTACAGGTAAGTTAACAGCACTGTGCATTACATAAATAATGACTTATTTTGGCTGAATTAAACTGTCGATACTGGTTGTCATTGAAACTATTGACTTGGTCTCTGAGATTAAAAGTGATTACCGCCAGTAAGTAACATGGTTAGTAGCATGGCTTGAAGTCCAAAAACAGAAAACTGATTCAAAGCCAATTCAGTCTAATAACAGATTAGAAATAAACTTTATTTTGAACATGTAAAATTATTTTATTAATCTATAGAATATTTCATTGATTGAGTAATAAAAAATGCTTTTGACTTATAAGCAATAATAAATAAATAATTTAGATTCACCCCTGGTTGCTGCAGGTGTGCAAAATAGGACGGCTGCCATTAGCCTTCAGCAAGCTCTATAATTTAAATATTCTGGGATCAGACTACCTTAACAATTCATCTGCACATTTCAATATGACTTCTGGAGGCTTATTGCAATAAATTATTACATATAATATTGACATAAAATTCCTGCAAATAATTAAAATGTGTTCAGCAAGCTCTAACATTTAAACATAGTAAGGAGGGATATTAGACCCCTTCTGTCAAAATATTCATGAGCTTTTTGAGTGTTAGGTTCTATGAATTATTCATGAGCTCAGGAAGTAATTAAATTATGATAATAATTAAATTATGATAATAATTAAATTATGATATTCATAAAAATTATGATTTTCATAAAAATATGATATTCATCCAAAATATGCTAGTTCATTGCTTTTCTTCCCCCAAAAATAAGAACTAATTGCTTATTTTAGAAAAGTTTTTATATCAAATAGCATTCTTTTATTCTTTTAATCCAATAAAAACTTTTTCCTTTTTTCCCTAAAGAAACGCCATCTGGTGGTGGGTCAGCGTATGACAGCGCATGAGTGCACAGGGCGCGCACGAGCGCGCCTGTGTGTCTAGGCGCGCTCGTGCGCGCGCCTGACTCGGGACCATGCTTCTGTGGGGGCTCCGTGTTTGTGTATTTAAAATGTGTTAAACCAGTATAAATGTGCTTAGTTAAACTTGTGCTTTTGTAACGTTCAGTATGGCCAGACATACAGGGTGCATGCCTTGTGGGAAAAGTTTATTTCAATTTATATGCATTTGTTTAATCCAAACAAAGAAATTTAAAATCAAAGTCCGAGTCGCAAAAAACTCTCGCGATCATAAACGCACCGCGGCTCCCAGTGGCTTACAGCAAAAAACAAACAACAAAAAAAAACCTCCTGAAAAACAAAACAAAACAAAAAACCCTCCGCGTTTTTTCTCCAAAACCCCTAGAAATAACCTGTAGGCACCCTCCTATCCCCAAGCCTTATACTCGATAACAGGGCAAATCCTGAAACAAAAGCCTTAGTCTTTTTTTTCTCAAAAAACAGCCCTATCACTAGCTCCGTGTCTAAGTTCTTACTCGCGATCCTTAGGCACATAACCGGCCAATCCTCCTGAAAAAAAAAAAAAAAACCTCCGCGGTTTCTCTCCAAAAATACGCAAAACAAAATACCCCTAGAAATAACCTGTAGGGAACCCCCGTATACCCAAAACCTTATACTCGATAACAGGGCAAATCCTGAAACCAAATCCTTAGTCTTTTTTTCTCAAATCCCGCTCAGAGTCTAAGTTCTCCCTTCGCTCCGAGCACGCACCGCCCGCAACCAGAGCATTCTCTTTTTCCTTCTTGTTCGTTCCCCGGCTCATCCCCGAATGCTGCTTACCTCGTTTGAAATTTGCGCCGGAGATCCACTCCGCCTCCCAGGTGCCGCCACTCAGACTGAATTCACAATAATACCCCTTCGCCAGACCACTAAAACAATTAGCGGTACTCAGACCAATTCACAATAATACCCCCTTCGCCAGACCGCTAAAACAATTAGCGGTACTCAGACCAATTCACAATAATACCCCCATCGCTAGACCACTAAAACAATTACCGGTACTCAGACCAATTCACAATAATACCCCCATCGCTAGACCACTAAAACAATTCGCGTCACTTTTACCTGTGTGCATATCAATCATACCAGGTAAACCTTACTGCCCCGCTGACAATTACATAACAAAGGGGCGGATCCATTCGCACCCTACTCACCCAATTGGATACAGGCCCGATTTATCTTCTCAGCGATAGGTCTATTCTCTCACTTGCATCAGGATAAATAATCTCACATTTCAAGTTGAATTTAACAGTTTTTCCCTCTCAGAAAAACAAGTTTTCTCCTTTTTTCACAAAACAACATGGCCACCAGACCTACCAACCTCACTGTGGTCTCTCAGACCCCCGTAACCAGCTACAGAGCCTCTGCCACGCCAGTGCAACTCAGACGATTGCATCTCTGTAGGGTCCAACCTGCATCTGCTATCCCTTTGGAGGAGAGATTCCCTCTCAACACCGGGGGATTTTGGGGCTATGCTTTCAGCCTCCCGGAGAGCCAAATCTATTTCTACCAGCTAAAAGCAGGTGAAAGTTTTGGCCCGCTGACACCACGGATTGCTTTTAGCTCCTCTGATTGGGCTGTTTTGACCCTCATCGCGACCCCTGAAATCCAGAAGAGCCTGCAGGATACGAGCTCCCAGCAACCGCGAACAAGGGACCAAGCAACGAGCGCCTCGTGTTTTCAAAGGGGCCACGCGTCTCCACCATTCACCCAACAACACCGCCTTTAAACGCGGTGAGAAAAACCGTGACATATGCGCAGTGGGAGACTAAGAGCACGCCGTTTTGCAGGTGGGTCTGTAAGGCCAGTCGTCAGACAGCAGAAAATGCCGGCAAGGATGAGTTCGTGCTGGAGCTTACGAACACCCACTCAGGTGTTTTCAACACGTTGCTTCGGATTCCCATTCAAGACTGGCTGAAGATGGTGGGGGAAAAGAACGGCAGAATTTTAGAGCTTTTTAAGCTAAGTACACGCACCTCTGAGTTGGTCCTGGTTGGAAATAACCCCCCGCACTCAAAATAACCCTGCCCCCCTCATCCGGTCCCCTTACCCCGCCGCCTCCTCCCCAGTGCTTTTAAAAACCGCAACGACCGTCTCCTCCACATCGTCTGTAAACAGCCATGAGTCACCACAGCTCTGGAACTCCCTCTGCTCTAACCCCAGCATCCTTTCGACCAGCAGCTGCTTCTACTCCAGCCGGGAACCCCGTGATGGATCTTGCTACTCCACCGCAGAGTCCCCACCGGGGGTCATCATCTCCGGCTGCTATGCTTCCAGATTCACCGCTCCTGCCTCCATCACCTCAAGGTTGGAACTCTCCCGGCCACCCTGCTCTCGGCTGGCAATCACCCGAACAGACCCCGGTAAACAACCCAGTCTCCGGTGTCTCGCTCTGGGCCTTGGGCGACCCTGTGTGCCGGGCTCTTTTCAGAGAGCCTGAAGACAATGATCCCCATCCCGGGGTGAGCAGTGGACAATCTTCGTCCCTGGACATTGACGAGGCCGCTACTCTACTCCCCACAGCCGTTTTTGAACTTATAAAACTAACTCTCAAGTACCTTGTCATGTCGCTACTCCAGAAACACCGACAAGACGTGTGTCAAGGATGCGCAGTCTCCCACCCCTCACAGAGACGCCATTCTTGTCTTTTCCCGTTGGAAAAATATTACTTTTTCAAGTACTATGATGAACTCTGTAAAAGATTATGGAATGGACATTTCACCAACACATTATTACAAATTTTACGGTTAGAAGGCTTTTCACCACCACCCGAGCAAGTCAGAGGTGTGGCCCAGGCGTATCTCTTTGAACTCAGAGACGCCCGCGATATAGAGGGCACTCTGCAAGAAATCGATGCCAGTGTCACTGAAGTTACCCGCACCATAATTGATCAAGTGTTAGATGACAATTACTCACGGTGGCTGTCCTAGTATTTGTTTTTCTTCTCTTTCCTATTATTTTTCTTACTGTTAAGTTTTTGTTTTTGTTTTTTACTCGTTTCAGATGTAATGTTTTTTTTTTGTTTGTTTTGTTTTTCATTACATCAAATAAATTGTTTTTGGAAAAACGTTGTATCAAATAAAACTTTCTTGGAAAAGCATTGCAAGAATCAAACTCATTATTTGTTTTACTCGTTCAAATGTATTGTTTTCATTACATAAAATAAATTGGTTTTGGAAAACCTTTACATGAAATAAAACTTTCTTGGAAAATCATTGCAAGAATCAAACTCGTTATTTTTGTTTTTACTAGAATCAAAGTGCAATGTTTTAATGACAACAAATAAAATATTTTCATGAAGTTGTTACATGAGATAAGTAACTGCTCGATCATGAAATAAAACCATAGTTAAACATAACTTCAAAGAACACACATGGCAGAGCAGATTCTATTGAAACGTGCATATTACGACCCATCTCGCCCGGTAGTTTTTATGGAGTGCAAAATTGATTAAAAGCGTGCAGGATGAAACTGGTACAAAGATTAACGCGCAAACAGCTCAAAACTTCCTCGCAGAACAGGATGCGTACACCTTACACCGAGCCATGCGCCTGCGCTTTCCGAGAAACCGTGTGTTTGTCCCCAGACCTCTTAATCAATTTCAAGCAGACCTTTGTGATATGAGGGCGCTAGCTGAGCATAACGATGGCTATCAATATTTACTTACAGTTATAGATGTTTTCTCTAAAAAGCCTATGCAAGAGTGTTGAAAAACAAAACAGGAGTTCAGGTCACTAAGGCTTTTGAGGCTGTCTTAAAAGACAGCCAAATTCCTCAAAAGCTACAGACAGATAGTGGTAAGGAACTTTTTAATTCCAGTTTTCAATCTTTAATGAAAAACATGGTATAAATCATTTTGCTACAGGGAGCGATCTAAAAGCCTCAGTCTGTGAAAGGTTTAATAGAACTCTTAAAAGTAAAAAATGTATAGATATTTCACTGCTCAAAATACCCGTAGATATATCGATGTGTTACAAGATTTATTACACAGCTATAACACTAGTTATCATCGTTCCATAAAATGGCCCCAATCAAGTAAATTCAGACAATGTAGCGTTAGTATTTCAAAACCTATATGGCACTTTGTCTCGTTGTAGAAAAAAGCCCATGAAATTTAAAAAGGGAGATCTTGTCAGGCTCTCTAAAGTTAGAGGTGTCTTTGATAAGCGTTATGAGCAAACATTCACAAGCGAGGTATTTACGATTGATCAATGCATACCCAGAGACCCTCCTGTTTATAAAATCAAAGATTACGATGGGGAAGAAATTATAGGTAGTTTTTATGAGCATGAGCTGCAGAAAATCGCTCTTTGCAAGGATAAGCTCTATCACATAGACAAAATTCTCTCAAAACGTAAACAGAGGGGACAGCTTTATTTCCTGGTGAAATGGAGGAATTGGCCTGAAAAGTTTAATAGCTGGATTAAAGCCAGTGAGCTTAAAAACCTGACATAACGAACTCCGTACATCACTCTCACCCCCGGCTAGCCTTTGTAACGGTTCAGCATGACTCTCAGGGCGCAGGGTTTCTACGTCACACTACCATCAAACGCAAGTCTGAATGTTTTTAAAAATAACACAAGTAGCTCCTTTCGTGTGGATTTGGCTCACCATCTCAATCTCGATGGGGCCTGGGAGGTGGCTCTCACTGAAATTTCATATCCCTATACATGGCTTAATATCCCGAATGATAAGGCTTATTTTGAATTCAGGAAAAAGAGTGACGCTGAGCAGCGGCCTGATGACGTGGTTAAGACAAAAATACGCGCGGGGTTTTACGAGGATGCAAACACGCTGAGAGCAGAGATCGAGGCATGCCTTAGACGTATCGACTCGGATATATATCTAAAATACCACCCCATTGTTAAAAAGTTTGAATTCACCGCTGGGGGCATATATCAACTCAGGTTTTTTCCTCCTCTGGCATATATGCTTGGTGTACCGGCAGGTGTCTGGCAACGGTTTGAGCGCAAATTTGCCCCTTATCCTGCAGATATAAAAGCGGGATGTTATCATCTATTCTGTTATTCAGATATAGCAGCCTTGCAGCTGGTAGGTGATAGCTATTCGCCCCTGCTGCGTACTGTCAGAATAGAGGGTAATTACGGAGATATCGTTAACCTTTGCTTTAACAAACCAGACTACATTCCTGTTGCTCGGAAACACATAGAAAATATCCATATTGAAATCAAAACTGATCAGAACGAGCCTGTAAACTTTACCTACGGTAAAACGATAGTAAAGCTACATTTCCGCCCTGTCAAGGATCTCATCTAATAACAAAAATATGGATAATAATAGATTTATAAAGTATTACGAATCGCAAGCTGGTAACGGGCTGCCAGGCTTTTCAGGGGCGCCCGTAATTTACGGACGAGGAATAGCATCTATTTTCTCAAACTTGTTTAGATTTGTAACCCCATTCTTAAAGCGTGGTGTCAGCCTTGTTAAACCTCATTTGAAAACAGCTGTCAAAGGGATTGCTACAGATGTTGTGACCTCCTCGCTGTCTAACTTGACTCGCTCAAACACACGAGAAGAGCAAGAGGGCTCAGGGTTAAGCTTATTGGCGCGCAGACCCCTAAAACGTCCTCCCGGTCGCAGGCTGACGGAGTTTAAAAAGCGGAGGAAAACGGTAAAAAAGAGACAGAGCACTAAAACCACCAAACGGGCAACACGCAGGTCGAAGCAGGATATTTTCTAAAAACTAAGAAACAAGCAACAATGTCTTTACTTCACGAACGATCAAGCGAATGCACCTTGAGTGAACTGGATCTGTTCACAGCCCCCCTGACCCAATTTTCAATCGAGGACAAATGTTATTCAGAAATATTACCAGTAACAGCGCTCACTGATCGGGGACCTGTGGAATTTTACGTGCCTGGAAACGGGCTGCATTACCTGGATTTAAATGACACATTGCTGAGTTTAAGATTGAAGATAACAAACGCGGATGGGTCTGATATTGATGCTGACGCTAATGTTGCAATTATAAATTACCCTATAAATACCATTTTCTCGCAATGTGACATCACATTGGGCGACAGACTGATTTCACAAGCCAGCTCAACCCACCCCTACAGGGCTATAATAGAAACATATTTAAATTACTCAGAAGAAAGTTTGAAGACTCAATTTAGCGCTGGGCTGTTTTACAAAGATACTGCTGGTGCTTTGGATTCACACGTGGTAACCAACGGGCCGAACCGGGGATTAGTTCGGCGTGCAGCTTACAGTCAGCGGTCGCGAGAGTTCCACGTCATGGGCCCGTTACATTCTGATATTTTTTTCTGCGAACGATTATTGCTCAATAATGTGGATCTGAGGGTTAAGCTCATGAGAGCCAACGATGCTTTCAGCCTTATGGCCCCTCAGAATGCTAATTACCACCTGAATATTCTAGGAGCTTCATTGTATGTGCGGAAAGTTACTGTGTCCCCAGCTGTACGTGTAGGCCATGCTTCCGCTCTCATGCAAGCCAATGCACTTTATCCCATCTCCCGGATTAACGTAAAAACATTTTCAATACCTGAGAATTCGCGGATATCACATCATGAGAATCTGTTTCTGGGTTCACTCCCCCGTTATTTAGTCATCGGAATGGTCGATCATCAAGCATTTACAGGCCGTTATGATTTATGTCCTTTCAACTTTCAACATAACGATCTGGAGTTCCTGGCTTTATGTCATGAGAGTAAGCAGATTCCAGCCAAAGCGTTTCAACCCAATTTTGCTGAGAATCACTCCGTAAGAGAGTTTTACAGCCTGTACACCGCTACCGGAAGAAACCTAAAGGATCTCTCCTTATGCATTGACAGACAGGAGTTTGAACAAGGATATACACTGTTTGTTTTCAATTTGAATCCATCAGATGACAGTCAGGCCTTATCACCTGTGATAAATGGAAATTTGAGACTAGAAATGCGCTTCAGAGTACCACTGCCTCATACAACTACACTGATCGTTTATGCATGTTATGATTCCATTCTCGAGATCAACTCCAAAAGACAAGTTTTGGTCGATTATTACTGAGAGGCTCCACACATTTTGTATTGAATTATGAACAACCACCAATTGGAGAGTATAATGAGATTGCTAGTTGGGGACCGTTTCTTTGGAGTATATGCAGAAGATGAGTTATTATCATTACTCAAACGTTCATTTAAAAAACCTGCATATTTTATTATAAATACAGATCCACGGGATAAACCTGGAACTCATTGGCTTGCAATATCATTAGAGGAAAACGGAGGGGCCAACTTTTTTGACTCATTTGGTTTTCCCCCAGATTATGCTTTTTATCCTAAAAGCATTATAACGTTTCTGAAAAAGCATGCTAAACGAGTATCTTTCCATCAAAGACAGCTACAAGCAACACTATCCACGGTATGTGGACAGCACTGTATATTTTTCTTGGCTCAGAAATCGCGTGGAAAGAGTTATGATGATGTAGTTTCTTTATATAGCTCTAATCAAAACAAAAATGATAGCATGGTGTCATGTTTTGTAAAACGATTTATCAGATGTGTATTAATATGTAAAGCTGGCAATTTTAATCAAACTTCATGTTCTTTGAAAGCTTTTAACGATTGTCATTTGTGCTCAAAATAATTTCAATAAAACTGAAAATGTTTCTGTGAAAAAAGTGGTGTATTGTGCTTATTGTTAAATAACAACATGAGAGAAAATTAACTTTTAAAAAACACAATCTTTTATTTATGGTTTGGATTACATCAGAAACTTAACCATGTGGGTGATAAGGCAATTCTCTTTCTTTTCTTCTTTTTCTTCACAATAACATCTTCATCAGAGGATCTGTGGTATTCTCCTGTTTCTCTCGACTCTTTTATTGCTGCTATTTCCCTTCTAGCCGATAAGTTTGTAATAGTGGATAGGGGTATTTTTAGATCCGCCAAAGTTCGTGCAAGCGAACTCCAGCCTGTTGGTTTTACACTTGCCCGAGAGCTCGATAAAAATTTCATCAAATCGAGCATATGACTTCCTGGTATTGGCTTCTGTCTATGCATGAATTCCCCGTCCTCAGTCCATCCTCCGTGCCCTTTTGATGCTATTATTCTATGCATTAGATATTCAGTGTTTCTCTTTGAGCGAGGGTTTATGTGGTTTAAAACATCATGTAAAACTTTATTCACACTACCCGTCTGCTCCCCCTCCTGGCTTGCCTCTTCTTGTTGGTAATCATGTGATCTCTCATTCTCCACTACTTCACGCTCCCCAGGGAGTCTTAGTGTTATTTCTCTGCTTTCATCTGATTTTTGTCTTTCAAGTACAAGGTACTTTTGTAAAAGCATGTTATACTTTTTTATCTTCTCATCGGAGGGTAGCCCCTGAGTTTCCAATACACGTCTCATTTCACTGTCGAGCTCATCTGCAGCCTTGTCTCTGATGGTTGGTCGAGAACCATTTAAATGTGTTTCCTGTAAGCGTTTGATCTGGTCAGGTGAGATCAAATACATTTTCTGCATTGTTATTTACGGATTGCGCCTATAGCTAAATCAGCTACCATGGGTAAAACTGTTGTGAGGAGCGGTAAAAGAAAACCTCCTTTTTGATTCAATAATTTTTTCTTCTTCCTAACTCCAGCCTTTCGGCATGCCATTTGTCTGATCTTCTCCTTATATCGTTTCAGCTTATGATGCTGGCATTGTGTGATTGGAATATTTCCTTTTAAGAGATTCATACAAATCTCACAAATAGCCTGAATTAAATCAGGTGGGCATTCTTGTAAAATAACCTTACGAATTTTAGGCGAGCTTCTGGTTAGTGTTTTCAGCAAAGCAAAGTTTCTTCTCAATCTTACAGACATTGTTTCTGTTATTTTTTCTTCGGTAAGAAAACACACAGCTGTTCTGAGGGTAGTATCCCTGTTCTCAGTCTTAGTTGCTCTGGACAGGCGGGGGTTAAATCTATCAATAAATATCCGTGTGGCTCTCTCGTGGCTTCTTCAAAACTCTCCAAGAACAACTGCAGACGTCCTGGGCATATTTGTCTAGCTAGTGTATTAACTTGTAATTTATCACGAGGGTTTTTAAATAACACCATATAAGTACTGTTCAGACTGATCGTCCTGCTGTGTTTGCCTTGTAAAACACATTTTGTGTCAAAACATTATGCTCATATCTTTATGATGCCTGTATTATGTGAAAATCTTAACTACTTCTGGATGATTAGCTGCTTGAAAAATAACATCATCCAGTACAATGAGATGACTTTGGTGTGAGGGAAACAAGCTCTCATCTTCAAAAGATTCAGGAGACCCTCAATGAATTTAATGCTTTTATTTTTCTCTTGAAGCTCAGAATACAGAGGCTGAAAGGATGTATAAACCCACACAACATTGTCAATAAGCTTGTTCAAAACATGTACACAGTTTTCCAATACAGATTTCACAAAAAATGTCTTTCCCGAACCACTTGGCCCAACAACCATACAGGAAAATGGCACATGAAGTCTGGGATCAAACTCGATTAAAGCAGGTTGAAACATTTTTAAAAAAAAACAAACAAACAAAAAAACAAAAAAAACAAAATACAAAACAAAAAACAAAAGAATAATCAATAACCAAAGGGCAAAGTCAGACCTCCTGGCAGCAATCTACGCTTGTCATAAACAACCCGGAATTTTTTGGGGAATGATGAATTTTTCAGTGCAAACCCAGCTTTATTACGAAGGATAGTGTGCTGTGGTGCCTCAAGTGTAGACCCTCCTTCACTGTTATCAATGTAATTGTCAACCAGGTTTTTCACAGATTCAAAGTTGACCCTTTCGCAGACATCGTGTGTTTGTGTGATCCCTTTTGCTTTCAAGACAACTTTACCTTTTTTTGGTCATATAGCCATAGCTTTTGGGTCCAGCTGCAACAAACTCTGTAATGAAATCATCCTGCTCTAGTTCATTGGTGAGGTCACCCAAATATCTACCTAATTCTAGTTCAGATTGATTTTGTTTGGTGAGATAAACAACACTGTCAGTATCGTAGTAAATTGCTCTCTCCTGCAACTGATCCAAATAACTGTAGAGTTTCATACGCCCATATGAAGTAGTGAAGGCCGCAATGAAGATGTTATCTGTGGAGTTTGGCAATGGGGTACAGAGATCGCCATAACACCATTGAATAAGCGCTACATCGTCACTGACAAAAGAGAAATAGGTCACTTTGTATTTTGGAGAAAACATCAGATTAAAGAATTCCTCGGGGTCACTCACCAGTTTGCTCTGTGTGAGATTATTTCTCTGGCCAAATTTTCCCCAAAAAGAGTTTAAACACAGTTTGGCCATTTGTCATTTAGCTGGGTTTAGTTTTATGTTTTCAGGGTCTAAAGTGATGCCTTGCTTAGCCTGGTAGTCTTTAATGTAAAGCTGTTTATCCTCCTCAGTTACAACATCTGATGGGTAGCCTGAAGCTTCTTGTTTTTTATGCAGGAAATGATGTACATAGTCTGTGAATATTGTGTTACTCTGTTTCTCAAAGTGCCACACCTCGGTGATTCTACTTATTTGATACCCCTTTTCTAATGCAAGATTAAATTCTACAGTGGTCCAAACCCCTTTGAGGGCTCTCTCCTCGTTGCTATGGTTACACGCCCCCTGTTGGTTGTTCATTTCGGCACAGGTGCGGCAGAGGGTAAAGAGAAGCTTTCCTGACTTAGTTTTATAGGGTAAAACTGGAAAATAGAGTGCTCTGGGTGGGTATACAACCGCTTTGATAAACCCAAAGTAGTTTTTAGGGTGCTGAAAATTTGGAAAGATTATTTGAGGATGTCCTAAGGGGTAACTACAGGTGCTATTTACAAACGGATACAGCGAGGTAACATCCACATAACCGATTCTCTCCCCAGGGCCTGCACTGCAGCACAGCTGTGCAGGGCTTGTACGCCCTCCAAAGAGGGCATGACGGGGGTTCAAAGGTTCTGGCGGTTCGTAATGTTTGAGGAAGTTGATTACACTCACATCAGTACGTTTCAATTCGGTCCACTCATGCTCCCAGATTGTAACAAGACACACGTTATGTTCAGTTCTCAATTTAACCAGTTTTTCTTCAGTGCGGCTGTTTAGCTCTGCAAAAGTTAGGTCTAACAAGGGATTAATGTCGGCCTGATTTGAAAAACACTTAACACACCCATGAAAGTAACAACCCAAAAATTCCCAGACATATGGTTTATTATTAATTAGGGCATATCCATCTAAATAATAACTACCCAGCTTTTTTTCTCCTTGATTTAGCGCATGTCTGATAAAAACACCTTGCGTGTACGAGAGATATTCTAGCCATTGAATTGAGGCAGAGGAAAATGATTTGACCTGATTACAGTAATTTAAGGGACATGGTATTGCTAAAGAATTGGCTGGCATGAAGTTTGTTAAAAAAGTTTTCAGGCAGGCACTTGCAAGCGTGTTGCGGCTGAAAGGATCTACTCCTGTTTCTTCAATAAACCCGTTTCTAAACAATTTGCAGCCCTCAGCTAGAATCTCAACATCGTTTTCGCAGTATAACAGGGCCTCTTTCATGAAATTGAAGGTACCGGAGCTGACTGAATCATACCATTTGTAAAAATCATCCCTGCCTTTTGTTGTCATTCTCTCTATGCTGTAAGCTGAGGGTGGAGGGTAGGGGCCTACATATTTTAGAGTTTCTCTGGAACTGAAAGAGTGAGGAAAGAAACCCTTTACGCTGTCTGAAAATCCCATTGCTTTTGGGATACCTGACAGGGGCATAGGGAGAAAGCAGCTTGAATCCATGTATCGTTGATTATAGTCTGAGTCTGTAAAACTGATCACTTTGGATCCTTGCATAATTAAATGTGGTTTTAAGCGTTGTTTAGCCATTCGGGATAAAATAAGGTACCCGTCAAAACCTTTTGCATTATGGGCGATAAAAATACAGCCCTTAAAGAGTGGACGTCTAAAATGAGCGAGAAACTTTTCTGCACAGTCCTCCCCAACACAGTTCCAGGATTTACCGTCTGAAGTTTTCGTACAAACCAGAAAAGGAGTGTGCTCACCGCTTTCATTTACAAACGTTTCAAAATCGTAAAAAATCAACTTGTTGTTGTGTTTTGTCTCGCGTTCTAAAACCTGCATGTAGCACTGATGCGTTTGCTGATCAGTGGAGATTTCCTGGTGACAGATTGGGCATTTCCTGTTTTGACATTTGTGAGGTTTTTTGTTTGCTGCTAAATAATAAAGTCTGGAACACTTGACACATTTTTTATAGAGCTGACAGTTGCTGGCGAGTCTTTCACGCCTCTGCAGGAGTTTTTTATGGCTCTCGAAACAATAGGAAGAACGGCAGGTGCGATTACAGTCGCTACATACAACAGGAGAGATGGAATATTGGCTACAGTCTGGCTTCATACAGACTGAACAGCGAGCAGGACAGAAGTGTGATAACACATGGTTGTACCCGATATAACAATGATTACAGAGATAGGATGTACCCATAAACCCTTTTAGATTTTTGATAGCATAGTAATGATTCTCAAATAAAAATAAACAAAGGGTTTTTTCTGTATTGGGTGTACTAGTTTGAAATTTACAAAGGCTGCGATCGTTTTCGTTATGGTAAAATACTATAATTTTACATCCGAGTAACCTTTCAAATGTAATAATCTGATTAAAGCCGACAGGCGTTTGATCATTTAGACCAGCTTTTTGCTGAATTTCTCTACCGAAAACCTCTGCTTGTTGATCGTTAAAATCAGGGTGCAGAAGGTGGGCAAGGCTTATAGCAAAACATAACTTATTTGCGGGGTTATGAACAATATATAAAAAGCGCCTTTTCTTTCTGACAATTTCATTGTCAAGTATGTGTTTAAGCATCCTTTTTCCACTACCGGATGGGGTCTAACGATCTGAGCTACAAGCTCGAGCGAGCCTTCACACATAACGGACCAATTTGACTGAACGGTTCTCAGGAACAGATTTTCAAATTCACTTAAATCACATTGTCCCTTAAAATGACTGAAACATTATTCTGCAACTGAGGCCCTATCAACTCTAATTGTATAAGATCACCTGGACGTGCATGTGAGAAAATCCTGTCTGAAATTTCACGGGCCCCGGCCATTATACCTTCATAATATCGGGCGTAATCAGGTATATCGTTTGGAGGAGGAAATTCAAAATTTCTCTAATTTGAACGTTATTAAATTTATTTCTGACAATTATATGCGGCTGTGATGAATTGCTGGAACACCCTGCTCTGGATTACCCCTTGTTGAAAGGGGTGATCGGGCGCATTATTCATGGGGTTAACAGAGACAATCTCAGACGATTGTTGTTGATTAGACTCATTGAAACCGTTTAACAACGGTGGGGTGGACTGTGGTTAACAGACTCACCGCGTGGTGTAGAACTGAGCGAATGCTGGCTATCATTAAAAATATTTTGATTTAACCTATTTATTTGACTCAATAATTCTGGAGGTATTTGAACCTCGTGCTGTGTATTTGTGCTAAGGCTTCTAAAGCGCTATTAAGAGCGGCGAAAAGGGTCAGAAGAGGCAATGTTTTGCTGAGAATGAGCCTCAACATGCTCGACTCCTAAATTCTCAGTGTTATTTTGGTGGGCACTTTCACTCACGGGCTAGTTGTGCAAGAGCTAAATCAATCAGTTCTAGAGGATCGTTATTATTATTGATCACCTCAGGGTGTTCATGATTCTCTGGAGGTGTATTCTGTGAATGACGGGCGTTTTCATTTAACCGGGCTAACTATTTCTAATGCAAGAAAGGGGTCTGGAATATCTTGTTCCTGGTTGTCCATTGTTTTTATTGTTTAACAAAATATATATATATATATATATATATATATATATATATATATATATATATATATATATATATATATATATATATATATATATATATATATATATATATATATATATATATATATATAGCTTCATAGCATAATAAGTGCCTAAGTCATTTTCTGGTCAAATTGAGATTTTTGCTAACTTTACTCCCCTACCACTGCTGCATCATCCTGTCCGTCTGCCTATGTCATTGGCCAATCACAACACTCATAAGAGTCAAAAAACATACTTGCCTAAGTCATTCATTTGACTTAGGCAGTTTTACCATTGGACTTAGGCAGTTTTGCTACAATCAATTTGACTTAGGCAGTTTTGATGTATGCAAAATGGCTGATAAGAAGAAGAGGTTGACCGCAAGTGAAGCCCTTGCTCTTCTTTTTGATTCATTTACATCTGGTAAAAGTTCATATTTTTTTAGTTTTTTGGTCACTAAATGTATTTTCATTCAATCAAAGAGGTTATGACCATGTTAAAAGATTACTTTGTTGTTGCAAACAAAGTATGATGGCTAGCTAACATTAGCGTTAGTAGTGTAGCATTAGCATAGTAATGTAGTACAAGCTAGCAGCTAGCTAACAGCAGCATGCTACCAGAGTAAATCTTTGGCAATTTCAAAGGCAATTTGAGCATTTTCAGCAAGTTTGCAAATTATATTATGTTTCAAACATTTGCTTTTTATTAGGAGGGGAGTCTAAGGACGGGGGACGCCCTGGGTTCATTGTTAATTGTTAAATTGGACTTTATATTGACTGTGTTCAAATGACTGATACTGGTTGAACTCTATTGCCAGTAATATTCATGTAGCCCTTTGAGGCGACTGTTGTTGTGATTTTGGGCTATACAAAAATAAATTGATTTGATTTGATATTAATAGTACAAATTGATTTTTTTTTTTTTTTTACATAGCAGACATTTTGACTACACAAGTAGATTTAGATGTCATCTTGATTTACCATTTTAAGATACTCCAACAGCATTTTATTTTCTGTTGTATCATCAGGAAAGGAAGTTGATGTGAACTTAGAGGAGTTGGTGGATATAGATGAGGGAGAAGGAGGAAATTATGTTGATATGGGGCAACAGACTGATAAGCAGCCAGAGGAAGGAGAGGAAGATGAAGGAGAGGAAAAGAAAGGGGAAGGAGAGGAAGATGAAGGAGAAGAAAAGGAAGGGGAAGGAGAGGAAAAGGAAGGAGAAGGAGAGGAAGATGAAGGAGAGGAAAAGAAAGGGGAAGGAGACGAAGATGAAGGAGAAGAAAAGGAAGGGGAAGGAGAGGAAAAGGAAGGAGAAGGAGAGGAAGATGAAGGAGAGGAAAAGAAAGGGGAAGGAGACGAAGATGAAGGGGAGGAAGAGGAAGGAGGGGAGGTGGAAGCAGAGGAAGAGGAAGCCAGTCCAACCCCCAGCACTTCTACTGTTCGTCACAAGCGTCCACTGCCCCATACGTGGAAGAAAAATGTCATCAAAGAAAAGCGTCTGAAGGGAGAGAATTACAAGAATACAATGGGACAGGAGAGACCACCAAAGGCCATGGGCCCACCATGCACATCACAGCACTGCTTCAAGTCAACGACAAGAAGTTGTGAGCTACTGACTGAAGTTGAGAGAAGAGGAATCTTCAACAATTTCTGGTCCATGCCTTCCTGGGAGACACGCAAGGTGTATATCCAGACTGTTGTTGAAAATGTGCCCATAAAACAGAAGAAAGGTGGTGTTGATTCAAGGAGAACAACATCTCTGCTATACCACCTGCAACTCTCAGATAGATGCAAAATACCTGTGTGCAAAAATCTTTTCTGTTCCACACTTGGTATTGCCCTGAGAACCATTGGATCATGGTTAACTGCAGGCATGAAACCCAACACTCATACCCAGCCCAACCCCAAGATCAACAAGACTGGTCCTCATATGCCAATATCAGATGGAGACCAGGCCTTCCTGAAAGAGTGGCTCTCTGGAATACCTACAGTCCCATCCCATTACTGCCGCCAGGTTCCTCTTATCAGAACAAGAAGTTCCTGGAGCCAGGAACAGTTTTGAGAGAGCTTCACAAGGAATACCAGAATGCTGCCAATGAGAATGGAAAGCGTGCTGTGAGTGAGACATACTTTCGGAAGGTTTTGGAGAGCAGGATTACTCTGTGTTCATTCCAAAAAGACCAATGTGACATCTGTGTAAGCGCCAAGGTAGGAAATACAGATGAGGATGCTCTTGCTACACACTTGAGATTGAAGAGTCAGGCTCAAGCTGAAAAGGCTGCAGACAAAAATGAATCCAGTGACACACTTTCAGTGTGGACAATGGACCTTCAACGCTGCTCTTCTTTGCCCCCAGACAAAAGCAAGTACAATGTACTACAAAACTAAATTACAGATGCACAACTTTACCTGCTTCAACATGAACAACAGAGATGGGTACTGTTATGCTTGGGAAGAACATGAAGGCTCCCTCAGCAGTGAGGTTTTTTGCACATCTGCAGTCCAACCACTTTGAGTCTGTCCTACAGGCCAACAGAAACATTGAGAAAGTCATTGTCTGGAGTGATGGCTGCGGGTATCAGAACCGGTGTGCTACCATCAGCAACGCCTACCTTTACCTGGCCATGAAGCATGGTGTCAGCATTGAGCAGAAATTTCTAGTTGCAGGCCACACACAGATGGAGTGTGACTCCATGCACAGTCTAATTGAACGGCGCATTGTGCAAGACGTTTACACTCCACGAGATTACGTTGTCATCTTTGAGGCTGCACGCATTAATCCATCCCCATACAGGGTGACTCAACTATACCACAATGACTTCATGAAGTTATCTGGCACCTATGTCACCAATATTCGACCCGGCAAAAAGTTGGGGACCCCACAGTCCATGACCTCCGGGCTTTGCAGTACTTGACTGATGGACGGATCAGGTACAAGCTGGATTTTGAATCTGACTGGGAAGACCTGCCTCGGCGCATCAGCATACCCGACAACAAGCCATTCAAGTGGATCCCACTCTTTCCTGCTCAGTTGCCCATCACCCTGAGGAAATACAGTGACTTACAGTCAATGAAAATGTACTACCAAGAGTGGCCCACAAGTACTATGATGATCTTCCTCATCAGTAGTATACATAGCCTACCAAATAGTACACACACACACGCACGCACACACACACACACACACACACACACACACACACACACACACACACACACATGCACACACACACACCCGCACACGAAGAGAAAGAGAGAGAAGTGAGAGACAAACACACACAGACAGATACAAACACACATAGACACACGCACACCTCTTTTATGAGCCTACAGGCCTCCTCTGCAAATTAATGGGTGGGTGAGGTGAAGTGAGTAAGTCTCCTTACTCTAGCTGCCATTTTGTGATTAAAATTGAAAAGTTACAGTGTGTTATGGTTACATTATAGTATGTCATGTTCATTTTATAGTTTGAAGAAAAACTGCCTAAGTCATAGGCATAATCTGCCTAAGTCACTTTTATTAGACAAAAGAAATGATGTTGGGTTTTGTTCTTTTCCATACTTTTCCTCACATATACTTAAATGTTCTGTGAAAATATCAATTAAAAATATGCATGTGATATTTAGAAAATTAGTTTTTTCTTGTTTTCCGAAAACACAAAAAAATGACTTAGGCAATTATGCTATCAAGCTAACGATATATTTTTTTTTTTTTAAAGAAATAGAAAAATAAAAAATAAAAACAATAAAATAAAATAAAACCTTATTATAAGATGAGTTGTACTAATTCAGCGAACAGTGATACAGCTCAAGAGCGATGGAGGCGAGCTGGTTTCGCTGTCTGCGTGTTTGCCTTGTCCTGAGTGGCCTAATGGTCCTCCTACGCCTCCTTCTGAGATGCCCTAAGAAATTGAGGGGTAAGATAGAAATTAGTTAGTGATGTTTAATAGAAAAGGAGATAGTTTTTATAAAATGAGAGAAAAAGCGAGAGTGACTGACCTAGATTGGATCTCCGAGGCAGGGGCTGTGGATGTCTTGGCCCCGATGCAGGAGGAGAAGCTCTGAAGCCGGGACTGGGAGCGTGTGCATGAACAGTTGTTCCCTCTCCCGGCGGTTAGATTCAGGTTTTTCCCGAGGCACGCTGGGAGCTGAAGCTCAAGCCGGGACTGGGAGCATGTGCCGCGAACAGTTGTTCCCTCTCCCGGGCGGTTAGATTCAGGTTTTTCCCCGAGGCACGCTGGGGAGCTGAAGCTCCGAAGCCAGGACTGGGAGCGTGTGCCGCGAACAGTTGTTCCCTCTCCCGGGCGGTTAGATTCAGGTTTTTCCCCCCGGGGCACGGTGGAGCTGAAGCGCCGGCAGAGGTGGATGAAGCTGGGCAAGCCCTTGCAGAAAGCAAAGCCTGTCTCTCGCGGGTCGAGAGACGGATGTTCTTGCCTGTAGCTCGCTCTAAAACCGGTGGTGGTGAAGAACTGGGCGAAGAACTAGGTGAACTCGAAAAAACATAGTTATCCAAATCCGATATGTCTGAAAAAGTTTGATAAGTTAAAAAGAGGGTTACTGTTTTTGTTTTTCTTGTACAATTAACTGTTAAGAGGGATAAGAAGAATGAAGCAGACCTACCGATTTGATCGAGATGATCCAAAAGAGAAGAATCAAGCAGGCTTATTTCAGAGTCTAAAAAGAAATAATAAGTATTTAAACAAACAGGAAATACAGTAAAATATAAGCATTATATGAACAAGAGTAAGAAAAAAGAGGTACCTGAGGAGGACATGATCGCTGCTAGTGTACTCAAGCTCTGAGTGATAAACTGGGAGCTTATATATATATATATTTTAAAGTGTATTACAGGTGTTAGACTACCTATTTTCTGGATGGCTTTGAAAAGCTTATTGAGAGAAAATGGTTAAAAAAAGGAAAGCAAGAGTAACACTTACCGATTGATATGCACCCAGGTAAAAGTGCCGCAAATTTTCGAAGTCGTCTGGAGACCGGGGTAATATTGTGGATTCGCTCTGAGTGGAGGCAGCTGTTGAAGTGGTCTGGAGACCGGGGTATTATTTGTGGATTCAGTCTGAGTGGAGGTAGTTGTCCACGCGTCGGAAGTCAGACGGCTTGTGAGAGAGGACGCCAGTCTTAACCTGAGCGGGGGGATCGTGAAAATCCAAGCTGAGCGCGATTGGGTGAGCGGGGTGCGAATGGAGCCGCCCCTTTTTTGTTATGTGATTGGCAGCGGGCACCTGGGAGGCGGAGTGGATCTCCGCGCAAATTTCAAACGAGGTAAGCAGCATTCGGGATGAGCCGGGAACGAACAAGAAGGAAAAAGAGAATGCTCTGGTTGCGGGCCGGTGCGGCTCAGAGCGAAGGGAGAACTTAGACTCTGAGCGGGATTTGAGAAAAAAAGACTAAGGATTTGGTTTCAGGATTTGCCCTGTTATCGAATATAAGGTTTTGGGTATACGGGGGTTCCCTACAGGTTATTTCTAGGGGTTTTTTGTTTTGCGTATTTTTGGAGAGAAACCGCGGAGGTTTTTTTTTTTTTTTTTCAGGAGGATTGGCGGTTATGTGCCTAAGGATCATGAGTAAGAACTTAGACACGGAGCTAGTGATAGGGCTGTTTTTGAGGAAAAAAAAAAGACTAAGGCTTTTGTTTCAGGATTTGCCCTGTTATCGAGTATAAGGCTTGGGGATAGGAGGGTGCCTACAGGTTATTTCTAGGGGTTTTGGAGAAAAAACGCGAGGGTTTTTTGTTTTGTTTTGTTTTTCAGGAGGTTTTTTTTTGTTGTTTGTTTTTTGCTGTAAGCCGCTGGGAGCCGCGGTGCGTTTATGATCGCGAGAGTTTTTTGCGACTCGGACTTTGATTTTAAATTTCTTTGTTTGGATTAAACAAATGCATATAAATTGAAATAAACTTTTCCCACAAGGCATGCACCCTGTATGTCTGGCCATACTGAACGTTACAAAAGCACAAGTTTAACTAAGCACATTTATACTGGTTTAACACATTTTAAATACACAAACACGGAGCCCCCACAGAAGCACGGTCCCGAGTCAGGCGCGCTCGTGCGCGCCCTGTGCACTCATGCGCTGTCATACGCTGACCCACCACCAGATGGCGTTTCTTTAAGGAAAAAAGGAAAAAGTTTTTATTGGATTAAAAAAATAAAAGAATGCTATTTGATATAAAAACTTTTCTAAAATAAGCAATTAGTTCTTATTTTTGGGGGAAGAAAAGCAATGAACTAGCATATTTTGGATGAATATCATATTTTTATGAAAATCATAATTTTTATGAATATCATAATTTAATTATGATCATAATTTAATTATGATCATAATTTAATTACTTCCTGAGCTCATGAATAATTCATAGAACCTAACACTCAAAAAGCTCATGAATATTTTGACAGAAGGGGTCTAATATCCCTCCTCCTATAGTATCAGACTAAGTTAACAGTTCATCTGCATATTTTGGAGACTTAAGTCTTTTCCCAGTGTAAAACCAACAGAAGTAGATGGAGCAGCTACAGAGTTTGCTTTTTCTTCAAGTCGGAGTTTGTTAATCAGGTGGTTTGATTCCCATTCGCTTTTCCCAGTAAAGGTCTTAATGTTGAAGAAACAGAGCTGCTGTTTTGGACTTCGCGGTTTGTGTTCCAGAAACAAGTTGTGCCTGTACCTGTTCTGGGACATAATGTCTGCTCTGTTTAATATCTGGACCAAAGAAAGTTAATAATAAAACCAGGACATCCTGAACCAGCTTGCATAAGAGTTTACTTTTAGCCTAGTGGCTAAGCCAATCAAAAACAACCATGATAGCTTTGATATGTCAATCCAAGCTGCTCAAGAAAACAACTTTAAAACACATATCCAAAAAACACATCAACACTCGAACTTCTCTCTGAAATAGCAAGGCTTTAGATGTCATCAATGATGTCACTCATTCTGAAGAAAGCAGGTCTCGATATGCTCTTCTTAGAAGACTTCATGGATTTCTCAATACACGCTCTGAAGCCTCGTCACAGTGCGGCCCACCACTAAGCATCACTACTCACATGTTACTTGCCTTGGATTACTTTTGAATTCTGATTTCTCCAGCCTCTTGGACAGGCAGCTAAATAAAGGTTGGTTTTTGTTTTCTTTAAAAATTCTCCTGGAGTCTGAATTCTGGGTCCTAATTCTCCAAAACCATGACAACCAAAAGCAGGGCTGCTTCACAGACACACTTTTAACCACTCTACAATAATCTGCAGCACGTGCATTGAGGACAAACAAACATTAACCTGGTCCTGTTCCTCTCTGAGAAGTCACTCTACTGTTTCAGCTTAAGCTCAGTTTAAATGTTGTCTGCTTTTCTTCATCAGCTCTCTTCTGTCTTTTCCTTTCTTGATGGTTGTTTCTCAAAGATTTCTACTGAAGTTGCACTAAAGAGTTTGAGAGAGCATAGATGACGGAGGGAGTAGCTAATTCTCAGAGTTATTCCAGTCAGAGTTTATTTCTAAACTCAAAGTTTGTTGAACATAATTCCAGGAAATGGGCCCAAATCTTAAATTTAGGTACTGTCTTTTTTTTCGAAAAACTAAGCAAAAATATAGTTGCCGTATATTTTGAAGAAAATAAGGTTTGGCTCGCAAATGTGTCCACTGTACAGTAAAGCCAGCTGCCAATAAATGTGCACATTTTGTTGTCATGGTCCTTGGTCTTTGACCCAGTATTTTGACTTTTGTTCTGAACTTATTAGTAATGTCTGTGAAAGTATGAAATAATTTATGTTCTAGTTTTATAAAATGTTATTTCCTAGTCCTTATAAGCTTGACATCTATAGTTCTTGTCTTCTTGTTTCCTTTATTCGTTGCATGTCCAGTCTGTCCAGTCTCACCTCGGTCTAACATCAGCATCTCCATGTTTTGTTACCGTGTCTGTCTCCGTATTTGTCTGGTCTCTCTGTGGGTTTCTTACATCTTGAGTCCCTTTGTCTCTTTAGTCAATTTCCATATCTGTTTATCTCCAGTGCCTGTGTCAAGTTCACTTCTCTTAGTCTGGTCTCTGTGTGGATTACTTCTGTGTGCATGTGTGTACCCAATGTCTGGAAATGTTGTGAGTTGAGATGAGTAACATTTCCAGTTGATCAACACATGGTGAGGATTCCAGAAGACCTTCAAGATCCCAGGATATTCTAACGATGTTTAACTATAAATGTCAAGACAAGAAACCTCCCGTCTTTCTAAAACAAAAAACAAAAAAACTTTTACACTTACAGGCCCTGTTACTGACATTAATCTATGGTACTGGTGTGGCTTTTTTTTTTTTTTTGTCTGTCCTGTCCACCAGTTACTGCCATCAGAATTATGTTGTGAGTGCACTGTAGTACCAAACATATTTGCTTTTCCAAGAAGAACTCTATAAATTCTTTATAGGCACCTCTTGGTCATGTTTTTCTTTATCGTTTTTCTGTTCATTCATTCATTTCTGTTATTATCATTTCACATTAACATTGCTATATTACACATTTAATGCGGACAGGAAGGAAAGAGGGAAAAACAAGAGAGAAAGGAAAAAAGAAAACAGGAGAGAGAATATAATAAAAGGAGCACAAGTAGAAGGTAATAGTAGCAGGGTTGCCAACTGCTGCACCTGTAAGAAGAAAAATGCAAAAAAACAAACAAAAAACCCAGCAAGAAAGAGAGGAATAGAAAAATGTGAAAAACACATACAGTGTGTGGGTGTGTTTCTGTGCATGCATGTTTGTCATGAAACATGTTTGATAACAATGGTGAGAAGCCATAATAACATTCTCCATTAGCCAGAGACAGACATAGAAAGACTCGGAAGTCCTGCACCATCTACAGTACTAAAGACCCAAGGCCACACATCAAGGCCCAGATCAAGTGTCCACGGCCAAAGGGTGAGAGTCTCAGAGAACCAGAGGCAATGGGCAATCAACCCCACCATAGGCCAGCCATCAGCATCAGCCAAACCCTTCTGATTTATGACTCTGTTTGTCAATCACATTATACTCAATATAACATCTTTTATTCACATTGGAGTCTAGGATTCTCACACTATCCTCCATCTTTTACCCACTTACACACGCGCTCACACACAATTCAGACGTTAAACTGTTGATTTACTACAGTTGATGGAGTAGTCTGATATAGATGAGAACTTCAATATAAGAGTGGTCAACTTCAGACGAGAGGTTTGTGGGTTTCCAAGGAAAGCTAATATATCATGAGCAAGTAGGCTTTTCTCATGTTCTTTATTTTCAGTTTAAATTCCTTTAATATCTAAATTTTGTATGATATCTATATCTGTACATGCAGCTAAAGTCCAAATTTGTAAATAACTGCTAACAGAAATTTCCAGTAAACAAATCCAATATTTTCTTGCATCTAAAGAAGCTACTGTGGTCTTATAACACAGGACAACAAAGATTTTGCTACTTGGAATAAAACATGTTCTTTACATAAAATACAGTGCGCTGATGCTAAATCAGATGTTAAGTTATAGGCCAAGTACAGTTTGGCGACTACGTTGTAAATGGGCCCGGGTACTGATGTATGGCAACATTATATTTGATGCACCATTACCTGCATCATGGCTTCCAGCGCCTGGTTTATAACACATCATGACAGCAGCATGTTCCTGCAGCGTCTGGGCACATCTGAGCAGGTCAGTGAGCTGATGTCAGTAGTTGCTAAGCCTATATATAATGCAAGATGAGTCAAGTGCAAGCTTATTGTTGACAGTACTGTTTTCTTATTTTGCTAGTAAGTCTATAAGTCTGTTTTCTTCTAAAGATGAGTGGGTGGAGCTGCATTAACCATCCAGACAATTTTTGCTATAATTGTGGTAAACACACCTCATGCGATCAGTACGAAAACCTGATGAAGATAGTGACAGTTGCTTGCAAGTATTATTTCGGGTGTAAAGTTAGGGATTAAGACAAAAGCTGGGCACCTCACAGCTGCTGCACTGTGTGCTACTATGGCCTCACACAGTGGCTCAATGGCAAGAGAAAGGCAATGCCGTTTGCTGTGTCTATGGAACAGTTGTGATGATAGCAATCATTACAAAGTGAACAATGGCCATCCAGAGTTGAGCATACTGTTGGCTGATACAATGTGCTACATGCATCACTGATTGATCCACTGAAAGTGTACCTTCCAGTACTTCACTTTAAACTGGGCCTAATGAAAATCTTTGCTGTGGTAATGGATTGTAGTGGAAATGGTTTCCAGTATCTGAAGGATAGGTTTGGAAAAATCAAAACGGATGCCAAGCTAAAAGCAGGAATTTTTGTTAGTCCTGAAATCTGCAAAATAATGCGGAACACGCTTGAACTCGCTGCTTGGGATTCACTTGTGCTAGTTGTGCAAAACTTTCTTGAGAGCCATCAGGCTGGAAACTGCGCTGAACTTTTAAGTTGCATATCGGCAACTCGGCTGCCGAATGTCACTCAAAATGCATTTCTTGCATTCTCATCTGGATTTTTTCACTTCAAATTTGGGTGATGTGAGTGATGAACATGGAGAACGGTTCAACCAGGTTATTGCCACCATGGAGACAACCCAACATGATGGGTGACTACTGCTGGTTTCTGCAGCGGTCAACAGCAAAAACTCACAAGTGCCTAAAGCACTTTTTCAACAGTCTATGTGCTTTGCATAACCACTCAAGTGAACTTGTTCACGTTTGTTAATGTGGACAAGTTTTTGTAGTCTCTCACAGTTTTGAAGCAAAATTTAGTTATGTACAGTGGCTGTATAAGGAATATAAAATTACTTTCTCGCATCTCTATAAATAGCCAATGATACCATGTAAAACCTCAGAACCTGATGTCCTAGGCAAAATCTGACTATAGATCTGGACTCAGCACACTCGATTTAGTATAAGACACATGAAATACCGGAAGTAGCTGTAGCAAGTAGCAGACAATTTTTTTTCTGTGATCCTGTGTAATTTGTTAAAGGAACAGTAGTCTATTACACAATAAGTCTGTGTGTATTATTGGCTGAATGTCTAGCTTTGATGAAACCTGTTTGGTTGGGATGTATTTTAATGAAGTGACTTTTTCTACTTTTTTTGTTTTTCTACTCTTCTGGAAAGAACTTTGCAAATGATTTTAAGACTCATTTTAATTATTAATGAGTAAGACTGAGCAGTAGTTGTATGAAATATAGGGTGTTTGTCTGGTTTAAGAAAGAGACTAATGATGGCACAGTATATGTTTGAGCATAGTGTGTGGTCATTCTGAATTTGAGTTATCATTTTTTTTTAAAGTGGGCACTAGCACAGGCCAATATTTGTAAAACTCTGTTGGAAAACCATGTGGACCTGGGGCTTTATTTTTTGGAAGATGCAGTAGAACTCCATAGAATTCAGACTCTAAAAGAGATTAGTCCAGAGCCACAGCCTGTCCATCCTTTATTTCTAATAGACTGAAATTCTTTAATGGCAGAATCAGATGAATTAATGCAGTGGTTCCCAAACTTTTTTTGCTGGGCCCCCCTTGTTTAACAAGAAAAATGTTCGCGCCCCACCCCCTGCAGCATGCCACACGCACACGCACAAACACATCCTTCAACCACACACACCCATATTTTGCTCCATTGCGGTTTATTTCACACCTCAAACATTTATTAAACAATTAAGCAAATACAAATAATCTGCAATAAATTACAGGTAGTAAGAAAATAAACTACTAACTCTTTTACGCTCCCTCCGCACCTACACCGGTATTTTTGAACGCAGCAGCTGTTTCGGCACATGTAAACGGCGTGTCGAATCACCGAGAACGGAGATTTTTAAAACTCCTTTTTTTTTATGCTTACGTGTGGACAAGGAATACAGAGTTTGTCACGCAATGTCAAAGGTATGTGCCTTTTTCACGTTACACTGTGCGCCACGTTATTGTTTACATGAGATGAATGGCAGATAGAGACAAAATACTGTTAATCTGACTCTGCAGGTTTTACACGCTTACATATACAGGCCATTACTGTCCCTGCATTTAGAAAGGCAGAGGCATCACGGTGTAATTATTTTACATGTAGTTGTTTTTTTTTCCTGTGTAATAATGTTCAACATTGCTATCAATACATTTTTCAAAAAAACCCTCTACAAAATGGGTTCAAAAACATAAAGAACTGTGGGATACTGTTTGTCCGTGATTTGAACAGCCCAGAGCTGCTCCCGATGCAGGGAAAACTAATTCTGCAGGGAGACCTACCTCAGCACTTGTGCAGGTGAAACCAAAGGGAAGATGTGCTTCACCATATTTTCTAGTCTTTGGCTTAGAATGAAGTTGGTTTGGAAACGTATTCAGCTATGCTTCATCTCCTGCTTTGCGTTTGTGTGGGCGCCTCGTGCTAGCAGTGTCCAAGCGTTGTTTTTGTGTTTTTTTCCCTTTTCATGCCGCGCCCCCCCTGCAATAGCTCTGCGCCCCCCCTAGGGGGCGGGCCCCACACTTTGGGAACCACTGAATTAATGCATGAGGACAAGCAAGGCAAGCACTGTGTTGATCACATAGTCAGGGTGATAAATTATGACAGTGGAAAACCTGTACACCTTTTAAACTTGAAAGACTCATAATGAATCAAGTGATAATTATGTGGCTCATTATGTTTTCATGACGTTATTGTGGAAATAAAAACACAGGTGATTGTGGAAGCAGAAGATTTTGAATACATCGAATGGAATATAGCAGACTAAACTTTCTTAAGTTTTCAGGAAGAATAAATATTTGCAAGACTATCTGTGCACATTTGCCCCATAAAGAGAAAGCTTTTCCTTTTTTCTTAAAGCACAATAACAAAATGCAAACAAAATTCTTAGACAGGTCTGCTGTAGTTTTAATGTCAATGTCAAGTTTCACTTTCTAGCTGATCTTTTCTTGACACTTTATTAAAAATTAAGTTCAAGTATTATCTTTGTGGATCATTCCTCTGACTGTTTGTTCAGTCTGAGTGTGTTCAGAGGCTCCAGCTGCAGCCACAGGCCTCCCTCTGCACGCAGGACAATTTGGGGAAGACGGCGAACTCTGCTGCTCCCGAGTTCAGGGTTCACCCCTGGGGTCAGTCGAAACCTGAGAAGGGTCAGGGCCACTACAACTTGAAGCTCTGTCATGGCGAATTTCTGACCAATGCAGTTCCTGTAAAGACATACTTGTTATATTTTAACCAATCCATTTCCTAGTTGTACTATTTGGATTAAGGCTAAAACTGAACCTGGGGCCTGAAGAGAAGGGGATGAAGGCATGAGAAGCTTGGCTCATTTTGTTGCCTGGGTCAAATCGATGGGGATCAAACTCCTGGTTAGGGAGCAAATGGGAAAGGTTAAACACACAATAGGTTTGTAGAAATGTAGATTATGTTACCAAGTGCTTACATTTGGGTTTGTCCAAACAATAGGGTTGTGGTGTGTTCCGTAAATGCTGACCAGGCAGACTGTACCTGTTTCACAAGAAAAAGTTTAAGTTTCCCTTTACAGCATCAATCTCTATCGGTCACCAACTGTTGGCGTGATCCTTTAACATACGGTCTCACAAATGAAGTATTGAATAAAGTTGAGTATGATTCATGACAAGACACAGCTCTTTAACCTCTAAAATCTATTTAGAAATCTTGAAAGAGAGCTTTGACTCTCACCCGCTGGGACTGTTCGATTTCCTGGCAGCACCATGTCCTGGGTGTAACTCCGTGATACAGCCTGTACAGGAGTGTGGAGTCTGAGGCTCTCTTTGATGCACATGGTGGTGAAGGGAAGGTTGGACAGATCCTCCCTTAAAATTAAGATATGTCAGTGCACTGAGATAATATTCATATGTAACCATTTGAAACTGCAAATAATGTTGTTGGCATTTGTATTCTCTGACCACTTGATTTCTTGTCCATCTCGTCCCTCCATCAGGTCCATCACTTCCTGTCTGCATTTTTCCTGATAGTGTTCATGGCGTGCTAAATTATACAGCATCCAGCAGATGGCACTGGCTGTTGTGTCATGACCTGCAGTAGACGAAGGAAGATTTACCAATTGTTGAGACATCTGAAGGACAACAAACTGTGAGCTGCAACTCTAAAGACACATGCTCATCCTAGTGTATAGCAGCAGTTAACATTATAGTGTCGTTTTTACATCTGACCACAAAAGTTGGTGTCAGAGTAGCGTCTCACCTGCAAACATGAAGGTGTTGGCTTCAGCTTGTATCTCCTCATCTGTTAGGCCTCGTCCGTCTTCGTCCTTCAACACAGACATCAGTAACACTGATAAAGTCCCAAAAATGAAATACATTTTTAGATGTTCTCCTTCACTTTTTAAATCTACCTTTAACTATTTACTCACTCTGAGACCAACGTCGACACCCTTTCACTAAGATTGCACGTATGTTGGACATTAACTGTTCCAGTCCCTGTAGTCCTTATTGTCAGTGGGATATAAAGCTGTGTAATGCTAAATCTGCACTAATGCAGGCTTATTATCTGCACTCTGCAAGTTGAGGTGCTATGTCTCGTATAAACAAAACTTAACACATATGTGATTATTTCAGAACTGTCTCAGTAATAGCTCATATTAAATGAGTCTGGAAGTGGATCATCATCCCTTGTTTTAAAATACTTTCTTCACTTTACACTTCTCTGACAGCAGCTTAAAGTTTTATAGATGCTGACTGGAAGTTTGTGTTCCCGTGGGTGTTGTGAAACTGTCCGGCCCACTCACGGTTTTACAGACACTTCAGCAGATGCTATATTGGGATTAGGAATAGGACGATATGCTCCTCAGAGTCCCTCTGTCCTACCCTTGTCAGCAGTAGAATGTCCACAAAATCTTTCCTCCTCTGTGATGTCGGGGCAACAGATTGTGTTATTATCTCCCTCTGTTTTTTGTGAAGGGCACGTCTCTTCTGAACCACATCCCTGCTGAATCTGCAAACCAGAATAAAGCAGACTAAAATTCATGATGCCTGCAGCTTCCTACATAACTTGTATAACAAATATCAGAAGGTCAGAGCATTACCTGTGTACAATATTTAAGGTTTGTTTGAACAGTTTCCCCTGCTGAGTCTTCCAGTAAATCCAGTCCCAGTGATGTAAAATGTTGTGCTGCCGCTGTGCTACCAGGTCACAGAGCTGCACTATGGCTGACACGTACTCACTGGGAGACCTGGAGGGACAATCTTCTTAGAAACACCATCACAAAAAAAATGGAAGATATCAGTTGAAATAAGTGGCTGTTCTCACTCCTGACAGTTGCTGTCATAGCTGAAGGCACATTTCAGTAAACTGTCCAGAGTCATCAGACTGACGTGGTCAAACATTTCTAGATTAGTTTTGCCTTCTGCCACAAGTCGGCACCACTTGTCCTGAAAACAGAAACAAGGAGGGAAGAACAGGACAAAGATGTGAGATTCTGCATGGAAGGAAAATCATATTTGAATGTGTGATTAATGTGGTCTAAGTCTTCAAGTTAAAGAAGCTAAACTGTGCGTGATCAGTATAAGGGTTTAATGGAAAAAGTGAAAACTACGGTTTGATCTTGATCTACGGTTGATTTCAATTTTTTTTTCACAATTAAATGTTTCACATCAAACAAATGTAACTATTAGACAAAGATAACGGAAGTTAACACAAAATAAAGTTTCTAAATTAAGTTGTTAATTATTAAGGGTGAAAAAGTAATTGCCCCCTAATCCTAATAACTGGTTGGACCACCCTAGCTGTCATGGTTCTGGTGTTTCCTGTTTTATTTTGACAGTTACTCGTCCTGTTTTAAGTGTGCTCCAGTATGTTTCCACCTCACTTGCCACCCTTTGGTGTGCACAGTGTGTCTGTTTATCTTTGTCCTTTGTCGGAGTGTCTGTTCGTCTCTCGTCATGTTCCAGGTCATGTTGTGCTTTTTTTAAACCCTATGTTCACGGTTTTAGGTCCCATGTTCCAAGTGTTTAGTATTTTAGTTCTCACAGTTTTAGTCAGTTTCATCGTAGTTACCTTATGCCTTTTGGTTTGTATTCATCTTCTGCCTCAAATAAACGGTTCATTTTTTATTAAGATTCCTGTTTGCCTCCCTGCTTCTGCTTTTGGGTCTTCACTATTCTAAACCCCGCCCAGTCAGCTGCCGCTGATTGAGACATCAGCAGCAACAATTGCAAGCAAGCGTTTGCGATAACTGGCAATGAATCTTTTACAGTACTGTGGAGGAAATTTGGCCCACCGCTTTTTTAAGGTTATCTCACAGCATCTCAATTGGATTCATGTCAGGATTTTGACTAGGAAGTCAGGAAGGGGGCAAACACTTTTTCACACCACTGTACATTTGAATGTACAGAATGTACTGTACATGAATTTAGAAGATCACCTGTAATTCTGTAAAGTGGAATCAGTGTGGGTGTCGAATGTTTTTCCATTTTCCTGGATGTTTTCTTTGCTGATATTAAATGAAACACGTCATTTTGTTCACAATATAAACAATATATAATTAGGGTGAACAGACTTGAAAACAGACAAGTCCTTACAGCAACATGTATTTAATGATGTGACTTTACTTTTAATAATGAGATATGCAAATTCTGCTTCATGTAACACCGCGCAGAATAAATATATAAAGTAAATACAGATGACGGATACAAACATCCTTTCAGTGTCACTGTTTGAATGCCATTTCTAAATGACAGCCCTGGCGTGTGCTTTGTACATTCTTTTGAAAAAGTCAGTACATCTCATAAAAAATGCTGACAAGCAAACATTTGATCTTCTTGAAAGAGTAGGCCTACCTACAGATAGAAGTGGTGCACTAAAACAAATAGATAATAAAACTGGATTTGATCAAGAAAACAATATCCCAGAATAATTTCCTGGAAGTGAAGGGTTGGTCACACTGTTGTATGATTAAAGTAAATGCCCTTTTCATAGAAATGCTACATTTAACATGAATAGATTTTACATTTTACGATGGAATGGTATATGGCTCCCCTTGTCTGAGCCTGATTCTGCTGATTTCTTTCTTCCTGTTCACTCGCTGTACCACAGACTGGCCTAAAAGCCAGCCCGACGTGTTTCTACTACTATGTGTGTATAATAATCTTCTTTAACATACTAGATTTTATTCTTATTCAAATTATATCAGCACTTTACAGTTATTCAGGGATAAAATACTTAAAATATTTTGCACTATGTGTTTACCCCTGAGTCGTCTCAACAACTCTGACCATTCATGTAGTCAATGTAGGCTGTCAGATCACAGTTTAATGCATAATTATGACTGTGGTGAGTCCACAATCACTTACTCTGGATGAAGCTGCAAAATTCTGTAAAATGAGTCCAGTATGAGTCGATGAGTGTGGTTTATTTGAGGAATAGTGCCCATCTGACCCATCTAAAATTTATCCTCTACAGTCTGTCTGCACCTTGGTCAGTACTCACATTCTACCTGGATCATCCTGCATTCACCACCTGCCTGCTCACCCTGCCATGGGGGGGTGAGCAGGCAGGTGGTGTTTGCCTCCACCACCTGCCTGCTCACCAGCTCACCCTGCCATGGGTGATCAGCTCCCCATTGCCTTTGATACTACACCAAAGAAGTCAAGTAATAGATGAACAATTAAATTACAAAAAATTCCTGTTTTTACACAATGTTCTATCAAAAGAAAAAAAACATTTTTCAAAGTACAAAAAAACCAAACAAAAAACCAAAATGATATTTTCTTTAAATAAACGAAAAATTTACATTCTGAACTACCAGATTTTTTCTTTTGAAGAATTTTACACCTTTAAGATTTTGTTTTAGTCGTCCAGTCTACTTGAGACAAAACGTAATAATCTGAGCTATATGTGGCCCATGTTTCCTTACTGCATACTTACGCAGACTTACAGCATAAAATTCGTTGATACCCTTTTTGTTAAATAACACCTTGATGGCTTACTTTAGAACCTGAAACTTGTGGTACAATAACTTTCCTCATGGTTGCACCACTTTTACCAACAGGTGGCAATTTAAACTGGATCAAATGTTTTCTTGTTTAAATAGGTCACTAAAACCAAAAATTGTCATGGAATCAGTATTGTGCATAGCTGTTTGTGTTACTGTGTGAATCTTACATGCATGATTTTAGACGAGGAGTTAAATATGGTAATGTAGTTCTTCAAAACATCAAAATGAAAAGCTGGAGTCAGCAGTCGTCTCTTGCGAGACCACACCTCGCTATTACTGATCAACACACTGTGTCCTGAGAAAAAAGAGAAACAGAGTTAGTAATTCTAAAAGTCAAAAGACAAAGTCTTAATGGAACATTAAAAAAATGGGAAACAATGGAAGTCCTGTAAACTACATAATCACAGATGAGAAAACGGAAATATTTGACTCACCTAGCCAAGGCTGTAGGTGGTTATAAATGAGCCCTTTTTTTACTGTCATGCTGGCTGAAGGAAGTAAATGATGGATGATGTAAGAGAAGAACAAAAACTCTGGAAATGTGGTTTAAATATTGACTGTTGGTGTTTTACCCTACCAGGTACCATTAGCAGAGGTTTGACATAGTCAGGGTGGAAGAGTCTGACCAGGTGATAGAAAGGACCGAGGAACCAGAAGCACGAGTGTTTGTATGTCTTCACCAGGTCATCCATCTGCTGGAGACCTTCTTCTGTATTCCGTATCTATCATGTTTTAGGACAAATCAAGACCTTAAGCTCAGCAGTCAAAAGGGAATTTTGATATGTGTTGCAACAAAAAGTACCCGTGTGTTGTACCTTCCCAAGATGGCCCAACAGCCATGAACGTGTCTGTGGTTTGCTGAAACATGACAGCCTGCGAGAGTACCAGATGTGCCTCACAGTCAAAACTGCAACCACAACAACCAGTCCAGTACTGAATATGTACATTAGTGAACAGAGACACGTGAAGACCGGAGAGAGGACACTGTGCTGAAGAGCCATCACTGTAAAAGAAATTACTATCCAGAGGTCGACTGGTCCTGCTCTGTGGTTGAGGAAACTGCTCCAACCCTCAATTCTGATTCAACAAGGAGAAAAACAAATGCCAACAGTTTTCAAAAAGAAATTCAAAATTTAGTCATGCCTCACACTGCTTAGGTTCCTGATACCAGACATATATGGAATCTAAAACATGCCAGTCATCACTTTTGTTTATGTTCACAGAAGCATAACAAGTCTTCTTATACTGATACAGCTACAGCTACATACAGACACAACACTTTTTCACACCACTGCAGTTAATTTTAGCTCATTGCTACAGGCAACTTAACAGCACTGTGCATGATAAAAATGACAAATTGCTAACTTCAACGGCAGATACTCGTTGTCATTAAGAATTTAGAGACTGGGTCTCCGAGCCACCTGTGAGATTAAAAGTGATTATGGTGAGGAACTAACAAAGTCCAAAACCATAATTTAGCTTTATTTTGAAGATGTAAAATTATTTTAGTAATCGAGTAATCTATCGATTAATCAAGTAATCCGATAACAAATACCTTTGTCTTATTAATGAGCAATAATAAATATTCAAAAGAAAAAACACAGGTCTTTCAGAATGAACTGCTCATTTGTTTCCATTTTAGAAACTACAGTGTTTTAAAGTACAACAACAACAACAACAACAACAACAACAACAACAACAACAACAACAACAACAACAACACCACTTTGATTGCATGTATGTGTCGTATTGAAATTTAGTTTTTTTTAAAGAAAACATTTGGTGAAGTGAAAAATATATAAATAATCTCAAGTACAGTCAAAGGTCAAATTCAAATAAAATAAGGTATATGAATCTTTACTCCCTCATCTTGGAAAGCTTTCTGATGTTAGTAGGAGGCAAAGTATTTGCTGCTGAAAACAGATGTTATAATGCCGAAGACATTAATTAGTATCAATAATAATTCAGTGTCCAACCCTCAGGTCAGTGGCTCAAAGTTTTACTGGCCCATGTACTATTTTATTGGCATTTGAAAAAAGCTTATATTATTAAAATGGGAATGTAATTTAATTAACACAATAGTTGATATTATTTCACTTTCAAAAAAAAAAAACCTTGAAATTAATATGGTCTAGTACACACCATACCCCCCTTTAAGACTCACCCATTGGCTGCAGGTATACAAAATAGGACAGCTGTGAGTAAGCTCTACAATTTAACCAGTCTTGTGTCATGTTAACAGTTCATATACATATTTAAATACAACTTCTGTGGGCTTACTGCAGATTCTGTGTAAAACAAACGGAGGTGGATGGAGCATCTACAAAGTTCACTTTTTTCTTCACATGGGAGTTTGTTGATCAGGTGCTTTGATGAAGGACTCGCGTTCGCTTTTTCCCAGTTAAGATCTTAATGTTGATTACAGGAAGAGAGTTGCTATTTTGGTCAATAGAAACATGTTTTCTTTCACTCAACTAGAGCGCATGTTCTGTTTATACACACATACCCTGTCTTTGCTCTTTGCAGTGTGTAAACAGACTCCAGTTTTACTCCAAATTTTACTTACTTACTTGCTTAATAATCTTGTCAGACTTTTTATTCATACTGCTCCTAAATAGGTTTGTATTGCAGGTTTGATATTAGTCGCAAATGAGGGTGAAACGCTGGCTTTTACATCTTTAACATATTGCAGGCTACAGCATTAAACAAAGCATCGAAACAAAGAATTAGTGTCAAGATTTTTTTACAAATCAAATTACTCGATGAATCATTGCAGCCCTAATTTACATACTCACAGAATCGAGGTGATGCCAAAATGTTTTGAAACCCATTTCTGGATAGTAAATGGAAATGGAAAGCATAGCCAGGAAGAGAGAGAGAGAGAGACAGCTCTCATTGTCATCTGTAATAGAATTTTAATATATAAAATATTCTTACTGTAAGAGAAGTGAAGAGCTGAGATGAGCAGAGTGCAACTCATTCTACCTGTTCTGCCTCTTATTATATACTAACTGAGCAGATTACAGTTTATTTTTGTTGGAGTGGAACAAAGAACACTTGGTCCTAGATGCTTTCATAAATATCAAACTATTCTAGTGCACTAGCTCACCAATTTCATCAAATTTGACCACGTTTCTCTTTCAGAAACACAAGTTGTGCATATTTGTAAAAGCTTCTTGAAATGAATAACCTGTTTCAACATTCAAAGGTATCTGGTAAATAATCTCTACTAGGGTCTGTTTAAAATCTGGAACACAGAAAGTTAATATTTGAGCATTCAAACAACCTGCAGTTTTTAACCAAACAAACACATCACTCATCAGACTGAGCCCATCACCTTGGTCATGTCTGGTAAACACCAAGAGGTTCTCACACTTTTCATGTTTAGATCCCCTAACACCCTGTTAATTCTTGGTTACCCTTGGTTAAGAAAATATAATCCCCAAACAGACTGGTCTGGGCACAAAATCGCTAACTGGAGCCTGTTCTGTTTGGCTAATTGTCTCACCTCAGCCCTTCCACCAGGACGTACGGAATCACCTCACATCAAGGACAGTCCTCCGGATCTCACCTCAGTCACCACAGGAATATCAAGAGCTAAGCAGATTTTTAGTACGCAGGCCGTATGACTCCGCTATTTACCTCCTCCTCTTCCTCCTATATAACCCATCCAGGCCCAAACAGGAGGCCAAACGGCTGGCTTCATTCATCTGTCTTCATACCCGGTTGATGCTGGTTTTATAGATTATCTTTGTTTAAATGAGATCACAATTAAGATACAGATTTCTCTAAACTAAAAAACTGCTCACCTCTGCACCAGTCCTGATTCACCTTGAAATTAACACACCATTCATTGTTGAGGTTGACGCCTCTCACACTAGGGTTGGAGTGTTGGTCTCCCAGTGTTCGGGTCCTCAAGCCAAGCTGCAGGCTCTTTTTACATAGTTTAGCCCCTGCCTACTGGAACTATGATGTATGTGAAAGAGAGCTGTTGGCAGTGAAACTCACTTTGGAGGGGTGGCGCTATATGTTGGACGGAGCTGAGCAACCCTTCACTATCTGGCTTGACCATAAAATTGACATACCTCAGAACCTTGGCTTCGTCTTTCCTTTATTCTTTTTGTGTCCAGTCTGTCCCAGTCCCACCTCGGTCATGTCATCAGTATATCAGTGTTTTGTTATTGTGTCTGTCTCCCCAGTTGTGTCCTTTGTTACGACTGTTGCCGTAATTATAACATGCAAATTTGAGTGTGCAGGTGCTCCTCCATGATTGGTGCATCCAGGGCGGATGGATCACCGATTGGCTCACGACCGGGAGGCAGCGCATAAGAAGCCACCGCCAGGGACTCCCAGGTCATTCATCCTCCGCCCAACCCAGCCGGCAGACCGTTCACTGTGTCACTATGTTTGTGGAATGTAAGAGCATGTAGGGGTGGACCGCCTTTTTGTTTGATTAGTTTTCTCCTGTTTTTGCTAGTCAGGGAGGAAAGTACTTGTCATTTGGTTTGGTTCTTTTGACTAGGTAAGTTGTACTTATTCCTGAGTTAGGCTACCTTTTGTTTGTTGTTTTGGCCTTGGGTTCACCCTGAAGTTATAATTTGCTCCCTTCCTTTGTTTAAATGCACTTATTGTAAATAAATCACTGTCACAAAGTATTAAGTGTGTGACGTGCTGCTTGGGGTTGGACGGGGATGGATCACCCTTTGTGTTGTGGTCTGGCCGCGCCTAGACGGGCCATAACACCCTGTATCTGTCTGATGTCTTCATGGTTGTTTGGTTCTTACATCTTGAGTCCTTTTGTCTCTCTAGTCAGTCTCTATGTCTTTTTAACTCCAGTGCCACTAAGTTTATGTGTAGTCCGGGTCTCAGTGTATGAGTTACTTCTGTGTGCAAGTATTTACCCATGGTCTACAAATATTGTGAGTTTAGAGCAGCCCCATTTCCAGTTCAGCAACATGTGGTTAGGATTCAGGAGACCTTCAAGATCCCAGGATATTCTAACCATGATTAATTATCAATGTCAATATAGTGACATACATGTCAAGACAGGACAGCTCCTGTCTTTCTGAAAAAAGAAAAAAAAAAATCACAGTAATCTATGCAATCCTATACAAAACTACTTGTTCCATTACTGCTTTAATAGGAATTCAGAAAACAGATAAAAGATATTTAAAGGTCCCCTTTACACCAGTGCTGTTACTGATTAACAGAGGTGGGAAGTAACAAAGTATAAATACTTCATTACTGTAGTTATGTTGAATTTGCAGGTATCTATACTTAAGTGTTTTTTTCTGACCTTTTTTACTTTTAATTATACTCCCTACATTTTTAAACTGTACTCTCTTCTGTACTTTTTATTCATTACATTTTCAAAACAGGCTCATTACTCTTGGTTTAAGGCATTTGGGGGGAGTTATTATTTCATCACTGAGAGCCACTGAGAACATCAAACTAATTTGAGCCAGTAACACATAAAAGCCAGTTCTGTTCATTTATTAGTCATCAGAGGATGACATGTGCCAAAGTCAGGAGTTAAAAGTGGGCTGGATTTTGTTGTTGTTTGTTTATTTGTTTGTGTTTTTGCCACAACAACGGAATGACTGCAGGTGTCCAAAGGTTGCGGTTGCAGTACTTCAGCTAGCTTGCTAGCTAGCTACTAACATTTGGTTAGCACTACTGAAAAGGGGCATAAAGGGGGTTTACGCAAAGTTTCTATTAGCTTAAAAAACATCAGCAAACACACAAACTGTTTGTGTGCATCTTGTCATACATTGTGTTGCTAGCTAAATGTCCAGCTGCTGTATTTTACAGGGAGAGGAGAAAAAGAGCTAACTTCACTCAGAGATGGAGAAAGATAAGAAAGACAGGACAGGAGAGGAAGAAGAGAGGTTAGATTTAAAGGTAAGAACTGCTCAGTGGTATCTGATAACCTGGAAATTTAAAGCTTACATGTAAGTCCTCATGTTTGTAAATCAGATATTGGGTCTGTATACATGATTATGTTTTTTCATATTGTGAAGCATGCTGCAAACTAAGGTTGTCATGTTCCATGGGAGTGTCTAGGGTTTTTCCAGTTTGTGCCAGGATTGTTTCCAGGGTTCACCCTCTGAGGTGGAGATTCCGGCATCTCACCTGAGCCTCAACACAATCAGTACGAGGGCTTTTTTATATGAGCGCTGCCTTAACTCTTTACCAGTTCATCCTGCTACCTTTGGTGGTAACCAAGACTGTGGAAAACATGGACGACGCGAAAGCTCCCCAAAAATGAAGCCAAAACGTCTCTATTGCTCCCTGGTGTCTGGCTGCAGTATAGGTCATAAACCCCGCCTCCTCTATGTTAGCGGATGGGACTGGGGTCAGACTAAAATAAATTAATTCTCCTCAGATACATTTTTTCCAAAGATTCTTTCTTTTATTTTCAATAGTTCTCATCACACTGATTTATGTCCAAGGGGTCTCCTTTCCTATAAGTTTGAATCTAATTACTGTCACAGTGATGCTAAACTGGGGTGAAACGCCATCGTGACAGCTTTTACTGGCAGCTGCAGTCACGGAGAAACTTGCGCAGAGTGCAACTCATTCTACGCTCTATCTGGAATAGCATAGGCTCTGAGAGGACGGCCAGCGCTCATGTTACAAAACGACATCCGACTGTTTTAACCTGACAGCCTGAGGTGTTCTTCAGTAAACTGGACTACCCGACAGAAGGAGCTGAAGCCCCGCCGCACTTTTTCGGTAAATTAAACGTTTTTGTAAGCTAATCCCTAACTAACGTCCTGAGCTAGGTCCTGAGACCTAGCTAAGGTCCTGAGACCTAGCTAGCTAAGATGAGTACTCAGCTTTCATAGAAACTTGTTTTGTACAGTTTGTTTAGTTAATCCGTGCAGGTGAATGGATTTACCCCAACTATAGAAAACAAGAGAAACGCCCCGGGCTTCTCAGTCACTAACTACTTACCGTTACTGTACTTCTATTACAAGTATTATACTGTAAAAGCAACAGGCTTCAGCTCCTGTGCAGAGCTGATTATTAAATATGTGCAAACAGCAACATTTTTTTCAGTCTCTTGTAGGGATGGGTATCGAAACCCGGTTCTTGTTGAGAACCGGTTCCCACTGTTTCAATTCCTTGGAATTGTTTGCAATTTTGCAAACGATTCCCTTATCGATTCCAGTCGCCCCGAATGACGTCACCACGTTGTGGAGCGTCATTTACCTGGCAGGGCGCCTAAGCGGCTCAAACGCTTAAAAGTTTGGTTATACTTTACGAGAACGGATGACAACGGGGCAACTTGCAATATTTGCAAAGTAGATATTTCATTTAAAGGAGGAAACACTACGAATATGCAAAAGCATTTGCTCACAAAACACGCGATAACCTTAAATGAATGTCGTGTTTTTAATTCTGCTCCGGACTCGTGAATCTCAACCCAGCAGCAGCGGTAATGTCTGCACGTCCTCTCCCGTTAATGCGGCAGGTAAATAATCAACTAACAGTGCATATTATGTTAGCGCGATCTGCCTTATTACAAAACCTACCATTACTGTGCGCTGCATTTAGGTGACCATGATGAGAGAGACAGACAGAGTCTGGCTGGCAGTTCTCGCTGCAGTCTACCGGTAGCGTCTCCTTTTAGTCCAGGATAGACGAATGTCACCGAGCAGTGACTAAGTTTGTGGTCAAAGGCTTGCACCCATTTGCCACAGCAGATGCCCCCGATTTTCGGTAAGTGAATGTGTTTAATTGTAGGCAGTGACATTACTGGATATTCTTGTGTAATTGCTACAGAATAATTTATGTTATGTTAAGAATATTTATTTTATTATTTTACATTTACAATTTTTTTTCCTGGGGACCCTGTGACACCCCATTGAAGAGCCGTAGGCTGTGGATCTCTTAAGATCTCACTGTTGGGTTTGTAAGGCCATGTTACTCCTAAATTTCTATCCTGTTCAAAGAGAAGATATAAAACAAAGTTCTAAGCTAATCGACCTTAGTGTTGTCCTTTTTTAAAAATAAGAATCGATAAGACAATCGATAAAGAATCGAATCATTAAACAGAATCGAAAATGGAATCGGAATCGTGAAAATCTTATCAATACCCATCCCTAGTCTCTTGTAATATCTGTAAAGACAGTAACACCATTTTTTTAAAGCTTGTACTTCAGTAACTCCTCATTAATCAGTAACTATGGATTAAACTGTAGAACTGAAATAATCTAAGAGAAGAACTTCAGATTCCAAGTGTGTGAGGACAGAGAAGGATCAGCTCTTTTTAGATTTGAGAGATAAACTTTATATTTCAGTTTGTGATTATTCTGTTCTCGTTGTGATTACAGGAGCTGCCCTCAGATTCAGACTTCAGCACCATGAAAACATTACAAAGGTTAAAGTACCACATGTGCTTTCAGTGAAAGCTGCTGCTGTTTTTATTGATAAAGTTAAAGACAAAAGGATTAATCACCCATGTAACTGTTCCACTATATATCAGCATTAACAGGACCTCAGTTTTGTGTTTCGGAAACCTGCTGATCTTAGACTTGCAGAGCTTTTGTTTTAAACACTTGATGTACTCAGCTGCATGAAGAGCATGAGATTTTCTCTGACACAAATAAAACCTGATGAAGGTCAAAGGTCATCACTTGTATGTTGAACTACAAACTGGTGATTCAGAATTCTTTCAGTTTTTTTCCGATGGTGTGTTATTTACCATAAAGTGATTCAAAGTTACTCATACCAGAGTAACCAGAGAGGATCATATATTTTTAAATATTACGTCCAGAGCCTCTGAGGATTATCCAAGTATTTATAACATTACACAAACCAAAGGTCTTCATCACAGTGTTCATGAAATGCTGGATTTATTCATCTTCTGGGGCGGGCCTACAGTGGAGCTCTGAAGATTTCACTGTGACGGAGGTGCTGGTGAAGATCATGAGGTCCTCCTTGATCAATGCCATGAGATTCAGTCTTTCTGAACTGATGCCTCTCTCAGTGGGTAAACAGAACTTCTGGCACAGGACAGCTGTGATGAAAGAAAGGGAGGATGTTTCTTCAAACCTCTGGACCCAGGAAACCCAGCTTGGTCCTGATGGTCTCCCTCACTAGTTTCTCCCCAGGGTGAATGTAGCTGTTGATATAATATGGACTCTATTATTAAATGAAAAGAACCAATTACACTACACTACTGAAACCTTCTGCTGCTGTTTTTAAATTTTCCATGTTACCAGACTGTAGAGTGCTCTGAAGATTTAAAGTTTTAGATCCACTAACATCTAATGTTAAAATCTCACAGCATCACATTTTTGATATTAACAGTAACTCTGGACCTCTGTGGAGTGTGCAGCTGATCTCATGGCTGTCTAAAAATGGATAACAAAAACTAAGGAATGCTGAATTATTCAAATACAGACTATTAGAGTAACAGGTGTGTAGCATCACTAACTAGCTACCAACAAGCCTCAAACACAGTCGTATGCCAACGGCTAATCTAGTAAACGAATTAACAGCAGAGTGATTTTAGATGTTGTAGAACTATAAGATGATAAGCTGTGTGTCTTTTTTATAATAGTGATGTAGTTGTATTTACCTTAATTGAAACAAGTTGTCAGTTGTGGTAAACCCATCAGCAGATTAACTGGAGCAGCTGGGCTACGTAAAAAGTGTAGGGGGACGTGATTGCAGGCATGTCCAGCGGGTGTGTGGGTGGGAGCGTGACCCAGTTGCTCCACCTCAAGTTACTACTGCGCAGACTCTGGCTCCAAAAATGCAAGATGGAAGCCTCCAGAAGCGAGATATTTTTGCTTCATTTTTGTACAGTCGGAGGAGGTGCTGTCACGTCATCCATGTTTTATACAGTCGTGGTAACTAGGCCTCCCTTGTGCTCGGCTTTTGTGTGTCACTTTCATGCCTAACGTTATCTCTCTGTGTTTCCACTCCTGGTTACAGCCACCTCGGATTCACCTTCTGCCATCATCAACTTCCAGTGCTAGTTCAGCTGGCTCTCACATCGACAGTCAGTCACAACAAAGGATCCATACTCACCTTGCTTACCTGCCTGCCCTCCTGCACATCGTGACTCTCCTAGACCCCCTTCAGAAAAACGACCTTGTCCTTTAACACTGCTTTTCCCACTCTTTAGATTCCCACGGGTACCTTCCCCAAAGCAACTCACCCTTCTTAGTGTCTCCCCGTGATTTGTCATTCTCCATCCACGATCCTTCACAGCTGCCTGTGCTCTGCTGGCTTGTACCAAGTCATGTTCTAGCTAATGCCGTATTCTCCCTAATAAAAATCTTGTAAATAGTTAATCAAGTGTAGAGTCTGCATTGTCGGTTTATGACTGTATGAACTGACCAAAATGGACCAGCAGACCCAATTCATCCTGCAATTAATAAGCAGGGTGCAGTTTGCAGGCGGCACGAAGAGACTCTACAATCCCTAGAAGCTTGATAGAAAGCAGTTAGTGACAAACAAGAACAAATTGTCACCAAGCTCTCTGAACTCTGAATTCTCCGTCTCTCATCAGCCCTCCTGTTGCTCATAGTTTCCCTGGGCCACCTCCTGTCGATATCTCCCTCCCTGTGTTTGAATCATTATATCATGGTGTTACCTCCACGTCGCTTGAACCATTCCACAGTTTAAACGTCTCTTTTTCCTACTGTCCAGGCTCCAGAAACATCAAGCCCGACACTCTCTTGCATCAATACTCCTCTGATTCGGAACCACTGGAACCAGCCACAATCCTTCCCTCCACCTGAAGAGTGGGCTTCCTCAAGTGAGACATTGAAGAGGTAATCCGCCAGGCTCTCCAGGGTGAACCTGAACCTTGGTATGGGCCCTCCTGATTGGCGGTTCTTGCTCGGGCAGCAGTCATCCACTGGGCTCACACCACACGGTTTGCCTGTCACCCAATCATGAGTAGAACTGCAACACTACTTAGACATCATTTTCGGTGGGATTCATTAAACAAGGATGTGAAGAATTATGTGGCAACCTGCCTTATCTGTTCCCGTAATCAAACTTCCACTCAGCACCAGTGTTGGGCAAGTTACTTTGAAAAAGTAATTAACCCTTTAAGACCGGTCGGAGCGGGCACGCTCCGTTTTGTGTAACTATTTTTAAATCCCTGTAGAACCGGAACCACATAAGCTAGCGCAATAATTTTTTTTGCATATGAAACCAGAGGAGTTGTACTTATATCTTATCCCATCGGCTTGCCCTAGGTCACGGTTTCTTTCCACAAATAGCTTTGCAAAACACGGAAACACGCTTTGCCGATCCGATCAGCTGTTCAAAACACTTCCTACGTTGGAATAGACATCAGCGCGAACTATTGCATGTCCGCCATTACTTACCCGAAACCGGAAGTGATGTCTTTTCACAGAAAATGTAGTTTTTTTTTTTACCTTCGGGGCCTTATAAACCTATACTGGTGTTGACATGTTTGACTCTATGCTTTTCTGAATACTTTCTGGGATGCTTAGAACTCAAATTGCACTGCTGGAAATAGTTTATTTTGATGCCCATGCTGTTATTTTGCAAATTTGGATTATAATATTTATTTTCGTTTTTCCTGCAGTATATAAAAATTGGTGTATCTCAGAAATAAAACTATGAAGACAGTCAAAATAAATTTCCTGTTGTTGGAAACTATTTTGTGCAACTTTTTTGTATTTACACTTTTGAGGGATAAACCTCTTAAAGTTCTCTAACTAGAAATATATGTAAAAAGACCAAAAACAATTTTCATTTTTTTTGCAGTTTATTGCACTGTTTTGCAATTTATGTAGTTACTATGGACTTAATGCATACATATTATTACAATTTGGGCTATGACGGTTGTATTGATGTATAGTAACTTAAAATGTTCCCAAAAATGGCACTACAGCATGTAAAAATGTAAAGATAAGCTCTAACGCACTTGGTTCTATGGTAGGTCTTAAAGGGTTAATTATAGTTAATTATAATTACTAGTTACTTCTTCAAAAACGTAACTATAAAGGAGAACATCACAAGCCTGATACCTGCAGGTCTGACAGCAGCAGGTGTATCACTCCTGTTCTCTACCTGGAGACAGCAGTCACCTCATTGTTCTGACACACAACACAAAACTATCCACAACACTACACACTAACTACACAAGGCAACACATTAACTACACACTCCGAACACGCTAAACGTCAAATCAAATCTCTCACATCTCAAAACTCGCTCTCTCTCTCTCTCTCACCGTCACTCCTAAAACTTCCCCCTTTTCCTAAACAACCAAATGTCATGTTGCCATATCATTTTTTGATTGGTCGACATGGTGCATTTTTCCACCAACACGAAAGGGCAGTTTTTGTCAGGGTCCCTGTGCCTACCCGGTCGGCTCAGCATGGCTACATATGTTTTTATTTTCATTTTTGTTCCTGCTCTCTCCCTTCCTCTCTTTCCCTCCTCCCTCGGCCTGGGCGGAGCTCACCTGTGGGCTCCTGCCCCTGCCCCACGCACCTGTGGCTCATCACGAGAGTGTTCCAGCTCCTTTATAAGATGGCAGCTCTGTGTCTCTCGTCGCTGGACCGTTGCCGACCCTCGTCAGTGTAACTCCAGCTCAGTTAACTCTAGAGTGTTTCTCAGTGACCTTCCGTTGTAATCCCTTCGTGTCTCTGTGTACAGATTCCCTGGACCCACCCCTGTGTTTTCTGAAGTGATCGAGTGTGCGTAAGCCATCGTGCTTTCTGTGGAGTGTGAAGAGGAGCGTGTGGAGTGGACGGAGTGTGTGCGTGGACTTTCAGCGTCTTTCCCTTTCGTGTGTGGATCCCCGGAGTCTGGCCTTCCCCTCACCTTTGTAAATAGATCACCTGGTGAACTGTGATAAAGACTTTTTGTGTTTTCGAGACTTAGGGCCTGCGCGTGAGTCTGTTCTGTCCCGCTGTGACAGTTTTTTGTTTTGTTTTTAAAATTTTTTGGTCATAATCAGAGAGTGCTTGCTAGCACTGCCCTTAGACAGTAAATGTGATGAAACTATTGAGGAAAAAAACACATGCGTATATATTGTTTATCATTACTCTGGTTTTACGTGGCCTGTCAACACAATTTAAAAACTGGTATATATCACCTTGTTGCTTTGTCATCTTGAAGTAGTCGTGTGATTGGCTTACCATGAGTATTTGATTCTTCCTCAGTCAAACAGCAGCATTCATGTGATTGTTTTGCCCCCTTAGCTCCAGGTCTTGTGCCAAAAAGTGATCGTCTGCCAGAGCGTAATTGCCGTCTGCAACTCTAAAGACACATAGTCATCCTAGTGTATAGCAGCAGTTAACATTATAGTGTCATTTTTACATCTGACTACAGAGGTTGGTGTCAGAGTAACATCTTACCTGCAAACATGAAGGTGTTGACCTCAGCCTCTATCTCCTCATCTTTTTGGCCTTTTCATCTTAATACTTCAACACAGACATTTTGTAATGATGTCAATCAGTAACAATGGAATAGACATCACCGCGAACTATCGCATGTCTGCCATTACTTACCCGAAACCGGAAGTGACGTCTTTTCGCAGAAAATGTAGTTTTTTACCTTCGGGGCCTTATAAACCTATACTGGTGTTGACATGTTTGACTCTGTGCTTTTCTGAATACTTTCTGGGATGCTTAGAACTCAAATTGCACTGCTGGAAATAGTTTATTTTGATGCCCATGCTGTTATTTTGCAAATTTGGATTATAATATTTATTTTCGTTTTTCCTGTAGTATATAAAAATTGGTGTATCTCAAAAATAAAACTATGAAGACAGTCAAAATAAATTTCCTGTTGTTGGAAACTATTCAGTAACACTGATTCACCTTCTCTGGTTCTCCTTCACTTCACTTTTTTGCATCTACCTTTAATTATTTATTTACTATGAGACCAACTTCAACCTACAACCTTACCCCCTACAACCATTTACTTAGGTTGCACGTATGTTTGACATGAACTGTTCCAGTCCCTGTGGACTTTAGTAGGAGTTGGATATAAAGCTGTGCAATCTCAAATCTGCACTAATGCAGGCTTATTAACTGCACTCTGAAAGTGGAGGTTCTTTGTCTCTTTGTCTCATTTGTCTAAACAAAACTAAACACATATCAGTTCCATGTGATCATCTCAGTACTGTCTCACTAATAGATCAAATTAAATGACTCTAGAAGGTGATTGTCATCCCTTGTTTTCAAATACTTTCTTCAATTTAGACTTCTCTGCCAGCAGCGTAAATGGTAGATGCTGACTGGAAGTATGTATTTCTGTAGTTTTCAGCTTAAAACAGCTAAACTCAGCTACTGGACAGTATTCAGTATCCGTAAGTTTTATTGGAAAAACTGTGAAAATTATGAAATTATAAAATTATTTCCTCTAGCCTCTATGCGGCAAGTGGTGGTTCAGAGTACCCAGCCTTCTTGGAGTCCCTGGGTGAGGTGCTGGAAGGTGCTCTGCCTGGGGACGCTGTAGTTCTACTGGGAGACTTCAATGCTCATGTTGGCAACGACTGTGAGACCTGGAGGGGCGTGATTGGGAGGAATGGCCTCCTGGATCTGAACCTGAGCTGTTGTTTGTTGGTGGACTTCTAACGAACACCATGTTCAAACATAAGAGTGTCCATAAGTGCACGTGACACCAGGACACTCTAGGCCGCAGGTCGATGATCGATTTTGTAATCGTATCATCAGACCTGTGGCCATATGTTCTGGACACTCAGGTTAAGAGAGGGGCTGAGCTGTCAACTGATCACCACCTGGTGGTGAGTTGGATCAGGTGGCGGGGGAGGACACTGGACAGACCTGGCATGCCTAAACGTATAGTGAGGGTGTGCTGGGAACGCCTAGCAGAGGCCCCAGTCCACAAGATCTTCAACGCACACCTCCAGAAGAGCTTTAACAGCATTCCGAGGGACCATGTTCAGCACCTCCATTGCCGAAACTGCTGCACTGAGCTGCGGCCGCAAGGTGGCTGGTGCCTGTCGTGGCGGTAACCCCCAAACCAGATGGTGGACACCAGAGGCGAGGGGAGCCACCAAGCTGAAGGAGGCGGCCTATCGGGCTTGGTTAGCCTGTGGGACTTCGGAGGCAGCTGATAGGTATAGACAGGCCAAGCAGAACACGGCTCGGGTAGTGGTTGAACTAAAAACTCAGGTGTGGAAGAGTTTGGAGAGGCCATGGAAAAAGACTTTTGGACTGCCTCGAAGAGATTCTGGCAAACCGTCAGGCAACTCAGGAGGGGAAAGCGGTGCTCTACCTGAACTGTGGACAGTGCGGGTGGAGCGCTGCTGACTTCGACTGAGAAAATTGTCGGGCGGTGGAAGGAATACTTCGAGGACCTCCTTAATCCCACTTGCACGTCTTCCGTGGAGGAAGCAGAGTGTGGGGATGAAGGGGATGACTCGCCATTCTCTGGGGGCGAGGTCACTGAGACAGTTAAACAACTCCTTGGTGGCAGAGCTCCTGGGGTGGATCAGCCCCGAGTTCCTGAAGGCTCTGTTTGTTGTAGGTTGTAGGGCTTTCCTGGTTGACACGCCTCTACAATGTTGCGTGGAGATCAGGGTTGGTACCTTTGGATTGGCAGACTCAGGTGGTGGTTCCCATCTTTAAGAAAGGGTGCCGGAGTGTGTGTTCCAAATATAGGGGGATCACACCCCTCAGTCTCCCTAGGAAAGTCTATTCCAGGGTGCTGGAAAGGAGAGTTCGTCCATTAGTCGAACCGCTGATAACCGCTGGTTTTCGTCCTGGTCGTGAAACACTGGACCAGCTCTTTGCCCTCTCAAGGATACTTAAGGGTGCATGGGAGTTTGCTCAACCAGTCTACATGTGTTTTGTGGACTTGGAGAAGGAATTCGACCGTGTCCCATGGAATGTCCTGTGGGGGGGTGCTCCGGGAGTATGGGGTGTCTGGCCCATTGCTATGGGCCGATTGATCCTTATACAACCGTTGCAAGAGCTTGGTCCGCATAGCCAGCAATAAGTCGGACTCATTCCTGGTGGGTGATGGGCTCTGCCAGGGCTGCTCTTTGTCACTGATTCTGTTCATAATTTTTATCTTTTTATGTTTTGAGTTAAGAGTCATGACTCTGTGTTTGTCAATCACAATATACCCATTAAGGTCTAGGATTCCCACACTTTCCTCCATCTGCCTCTCATTCTCTCCCCCTCCTGTTGCTACTTCAATCATGAAACTGATCAATGATCAGCTGATTGGCTTTTCTGTCGCGAGTCCGGTCTCTCTTGTTTGTTTATCGCCCACTTTGCGCCAGAAAGAGGAAACCAGCGGATAAACAACAGCAGCACGTTTAAGCTTGATAAGCTGTTGTTAGAATTTATTTAATAATACTTAATACACCAGGATCCATTTTTACATAGCTGACGGCTGATAACTGTGCAGGGGCGGGTCTAGCAAAGTTTAGCCAGGGGGGCAGGTAGGGCATTAACAGGGAAAGGGGGGCACAAAGACATACTTTTCTTTCTAATTGTTATGTCTAGCTTTTAATAAATAATTATCTGAATCTTACAACAAACGTTCTGATGTAAAATGTATAGAAGTCCATTATTGTATAGGAACTATTAACTCAAATTTATAACTTAGTAAGCTATAGTACTTTTTCCTTTGGGAAGATACCATCTGTGCAATCTGCAATTCTGTTGAAGAAAGATGTTGAATCTATTTAATTATTGTAGAAAAATAACTGATTTCTGTGTATTTCTTTTTTACACTGCATCAAATTAAAGTCGATTACATCAATTAAACATTATGAGGCGGAGGGCAGGGTGTGGTTCCCTATTTTTTTCTTTTTGCTGGGAGTTGGAAACCCTATTAGTTAGGTTGCTTAACATTTCCACTAAGTACTCTTTAAAATACCAGAATAGGGAGGATGGTGTAGGTTTAAGTTTATTAGATTGATCAGTTTTGCTGAACTATGAAATAATTTGGGTGTAGTGTATTTTTTGCATACAGGTATAACAGAATACCTTTAGTTTTGTTTTTTTTAAACTTGAGTATGAACTTATACAAAATGCAGCACGATATTTAAAAATGTTTTATTGATTATAAAATACGCTATATCTGATTTATATCGGTATCAGCAGATATCCAAATTTATGATATCGGTATCGGACTAAAAAAGTGATATCGTGCCATCTCTATTAATGAGTAAGACTGAGCAGTAGTTGTATGAAATATATGCTCTTTGTCTGGTTTAAGAAAGAGACTAATGATGGCACAGTTTATGTTTGTGCAGAGTCTGTGATCATTCTCAATTTGAGTTACCCTTTGGAAAAAATTGGGCGCTAGCATAGGCCAAAATTCTTTGTAAAACTCCATATGGCTCCATAAAACTAAAACTTTGAAAGAGATTAATTTAGTTCCTGTGAAGAGATACTGTTCATCCTTTATTTCTAGTAGACTTAAGTTCTGTAATGGCAGCATAAGATGAATTAATCCACGAGGACAAGCAAGGCAAGCACTGCTTGCCTTCCTTGTCAAATAGACATTAATAAAAAATGCACCAAAGTACATCAATCGCTCTCTTTTCACCACAGACAGCACTATCATGAACCTCCTCAGAATTAAGATGTGTATCCATTCTTTATATTAACACCATCTTGTGGCCACAGTTAGCTACTATCACTGAAAACTGAGAGTGCTTATCTAAATCTCATAGCAAAGTCTAATCCTCTCCGTCTCCGTTGGTGTGTCTGTCCCCCATTAACAATGACTAGATACTGACAGTGATCCATGTTACACACTACTCAAGTATTTTAATTCAGCTTATTTTTTAAATAGTTTTTTTATTTCTATGCTGTTTGAAAACTCAGGATAGACAACTTTCTTTTTCAAAGATCCCCACAGGACAGCCACTGCAAACACCTGACTTAATGGATATAATGCTGGACAATAATGGGATTTAAAGTATTTAAAATGAGCTCAATATTAAACATGTGCAGCAGTAATATTAATACAATTAACAATGATTGAGAACTCTGTAGGATATATATTTTCATGTTCGATACTCTATGCACAATTCTTCAGTAATACAGTTTTATGTAGTGACGTGTGGTTCGTAGTGTTTTATTGCTTCGTAGGAATGGTTTGAAAATTTGCAGTTTTAGTTTTCTCTGCTTGCTAAATATATGTTCTTATGGTGAGGTAGCTTCTAAAGATTTGTTTTGTCTTTGTTTTAATTCTGACACATTTTTTATATGTCTTATGTGAAGAGTAAGATATTATTTTGCCACACATTCGATCCTTTCTTGCCCCCCATAGAACACATGGTGACATTTTAGGCATATCATTATATTCTATTCACCACACTGGTGGTGTGAGTCTTTTCTGTGTCAGAGAGAGAAACCAGTGCATGATCACTGACAGTGATAGAGTGAATCTGAGTGTCTGTAATATCCATCATAATGGCATTGCAGTCTAAGTAAACTGCACTAGACATGTTATTACTTCATGTCCAGTCTTCATGTCTTGTTTTGTAAGACAATTTTTTTCAAGTATATGACAGAAAACGAGGAGAAACTCGTAATTGAAGTCTATCGTCAAGTGTAAAGACACATTTTCAAGAGTGTGTGATTTCTATGGTGCCCTTCTTTCAGATGGCCTGAGCCAATGCAAGTTACCCAAAGTTAACCTCAAGTAAAAAATTAAGTTAACTATCCTAAAGTTTAGGAGCTCTGTGTTATTCATAATTTGCTCATGCGAAATAATAATTGATTTGAGAAATGTGACTTTGTCTGCAGTAGTTATTACAGACTAACAAATTCAAATTACATTTTTGATGGCAGCCCAGCATTATGTTACTGTCAATTTACATTTAAACATTATTTTTGTCCAAAGTAAATTGTGATGAAATGTGATAAAAGCTGACGTGCACTATATTGAAATAGAAGAGGAAAGAGACCAGCACTCTCGTCAAAGAAAAGTATTTAGAATCAATTTTGACTTTTTGTGCAAAAACAATTAGAGTATGACTTTAGGCAGTCGAGAATGAAAGGGTGATAAATTATGACAATGGGAAACCTGTACACCTTTTAAAGTTGAAAGGCTCAAAATTAATCAAGTGATATGTGGATCATAGGTTTCATTAAGTTATTCTGGAAATAACAACAAAGGTGATTGTGGAAGCAGAAGAATTTGAATAAATCGAATGGAATATAGCAGACGAAACTATTTGCATTTTACACTTTACAAAACTGGAATTGGGAGTACTGAAGACTATCTGTGCACATTTGCCCCATAAAGAGAAAGCTTTTCCTTTTTTCTTAAAGCACAATAACAAAATGCAAACAAAATTCTTAGACAGGTCTGTTGTAGTTTTAATGTCAATGTCAAGTCTCACTTTCTAGCTGATCTTTTCTTGACACTTTATTAAAAATTAAGTTCAAGTATTATCTTTGTGGATCATTCCTCTGACTGTTTGTTCAGTCTGAGTGTGTTCAGAGGCTCCAGCTGCAGCCACAGGCCTCCCTCTGCACGCAGGACAATTTGGGGAAGACGGCGAACTCTGCTGCTCCCGAGTTCAGGGTTCACCCCTGGGGTCAGTCGAAACCTGAGAAGGGTCAGGGCCACTACAACTTGAAGCTCTGTCATGGCGAATTTCTGACCAATGCAGTTCCTGTAAAGACATACTTGTTATATTTTAACCAATCCATTTCCTAGTTGTACTATTTGGATTAAGGCTAAAACTGAACCTGGGGCCTGAAGAGAAGGGGATGAAGGCATGAGAAGCTTGGCTCATTTTGTTGCCTGGGTCAAATCGATGGGGATCAAACTCCTGGTTAGAGAGCAAATGGGAAAGGTTAAACACACAATAGGTTTGTAGAAATGTAGATTATGTTACCAAGTGCTTACATTTGGGTTTGTCCAAACAATAGGGTTGTGGTGTGTTCCATAAATGCTGACCAGGCAGACTGTACCTGTTTCACAAGAAGTTTAAGTTTCCCTTTACAGCATCAATCTTTATTGGTCACCAACTGTTGGCGTGATCCTTTAACATACAGTCTCACAAATGAAGTATTGAATAAAGTTGAGTATGATTCATGACAAGACACAGCTCTTTAACCTCTAAAATCTATTTAGAAATCTTGAAAGAGAGCTTTGACTCTCACCTGCTGGGACTGTTCGATTTCCTGGCAGCACCATGTCCTGGGTGTAACTCCGTGATACAGCCTGTACAGGAGTGTGGAGTCTGAGGCTCTCTTTGATGCACATGGTGGTGAAAGGAAGCTTGGGCAGATCCTCCCTTAAAATTAAGATATGTCAGTAGACTGAGATTAAATATTTACATGTGAACATTTAAATGTTCACATGTAAATATTCATACGTAATGCTGTTAGCGTTAGTATTTTCTGACCACTTGATTTCATGTCCATCTCGTCCCTCCATCAGGTCCATCACTTCCTGTCTGCATTTTTCCTGATAGTGTTCATGGCGTGCTAAATTATACAGCGTCCAGCAGATGGCACTGGCTGTTGTGTCATGACCTGCGGAAGACGAAGGAAGATTTGCAAATTGTTAAAACATTTGAAGGACAACAAGCTATGCGTTCTAAAGACACATACTCATCCTAGTGTATTGTAGCATTATAGTGTCATTTTTACATCTGACCACAAAAGTTGGTGTCAGAGTAACATCTCACCTGCAAACATGAAGGTGTTGGCCTCAGCCTGTATCTCCTCATCTGTTAGGCCTTGTCCATCTTCGTCCTTCAACACAGACATCAGTAACACCGAGAAAGTCCCAAAAATGCAATGCATTTTTAGATGTTCTCCTTCACTTTTTAAATCTACCTTACTCACTCTGAGACCAACTTCAATTTAGCCCCTAACCATTTCACTAAGGTTGCATGTATGTTTGACATGAACTGTTCCAGTGCCTGTGGACTTTACTTGGAGTGGGATATAAAGCTGTGTAATGCTAAATCTGCACTAATGCAGGCTTATTCAATGCACTGTGAAAGTGGATGTCGTATGTCTTATATAAGCAAAACTAAACACATATCAGTTCCATGTGATCATTTCAGAACCGTCTCTGTAAATTGATCAAATTAATGGGTCTGGAAGTGGATTATCACCCCTTGTTGTTTATTTATTATCATTATTATTATTACTATTATGATTATTATTATTATTATTATTACTACAAATGGGACGATATGCTCCTCAGAGTCCCTCTGTCCTACCCTTGTCAGCAGCAGAATGTCCACAAAATCTTTCCTCCTCTGTGATGTTGGGGCAACTTCACATTGTGTTATCTCCCTCTGTGCTTTCAGAAGGGCACGTCGCTTCTGAACCACATCCCTGCTGAATCTGCAAACCAGAATATAGCAGACTAAAATTCATGATACCTGCAGCTTCCCACATAACTTGTATAACTTGGCTACACAAATATCAGAAGGCCAGAGCATTACCTGTGTACAATATTTAAGGTTTGTTTGAACAGTTTCCCCTGCTGAGTCTTCCAGTAAATCCAGTCCCAATGATGTAAAATGTTGTGATGCCGCTGTGTTACCAGGTCACAGAGCTGCACTATGGCTGACACGTACTCACTGGGAGACCTGGAGGGACAATCTTCTTAGGAACACCATCACAACAAAAATGGAAGATATCAGTTGAAATAAGTGGCTGCTCTCACTCCTGACAGTTGCTGTCGTAGCTGAAGGCACATTTCAGTAAACTGTCCAGAGTCATCAGACTGACATGGTCAAACATCTCCAGATTAGTTTTGCCCTCTGCCACAAGTCGGCACCACTTGTCCTGAAACCAGAAACAAGGAAGGAGGAGCGGGACAAAGATATGAGAATCTGCATGGAAACAAAACCATATTTGGGGCGTCATTCATGCCTTCTTCAACTTAAAGCAGCTGAACTCTGGCTGAGGCTCAGATGGAGATGTGGGAGGAGAAAGCAGTGGAGAAGGCAAATTAGAGGAGGAGGAGGAGGAGAAAGCGATGATAAAAATATAATTCTACAAATCTTACAGACACATATAGTTTAAAAGAGCTGTTTTTGGTATAATTGAAAACTAATTCATAAGTGACATTTAGCAGTAGTTTGTAAGCTATATTTGGGTGTTTACAATGTTTATCAGATTCTTCCTTCATTTCGGAATTCACAGGATTCTGGAATATTGTAACAGACTTCTATTGACGTTTTAAAATAGTTTCTCCTTCGCACTGTCATAAAATGCTTGCTCATAAGGAGTTGGTTGATTGTTGGAGTTTTCTTCAATTCCGTATGTCACAGCTGGGTGAGAGTCAGTTGTTTTTCTCTCCCTTCCTTCTAGCATCTTAAAGTCAAGCCATGCTGGTACTCTCCTACTCCTTTGGGGTGGAGTTCCATGGTTTCCCACGCTTTAGCCACCGCACCTGTTTCCCATCTGACTCATCTAAAGGTTATGCGCTATAGTCTGTCAGTATGCTGGTCAATACTCGCATTCTACCTGGATCATCCTGCATTAACCACCTGCTTGCTCACCCTGCCATGGCTGTCACCATGTGGACACAACCAGCGTGCAAACACTTCCTCCGGAAAACTCTCCCTCATATTCCAGGTGAGCAGTACATTCACTATTGGCAAAACTACGCTATCTGAAAACTTGAACACTGGACAGAATTAAACTCATCCTCCGAACCTGGAAGAAACTCCTGTGTTCTTTTCCCAGACTCACCTCTACTTTTTCTCCTGGTGTGAAAAACTCTATAAAATCTTTATCCGCTTCTTTGTTGGCCTGTATTTGGATATTGCACTTTTGCTTAAACGGCCCTCACAGCCTTGACACTGCAAGGTGTTTATGTTACAACAGGGTTTTATAGGTTTTCTTATTGACAAAGACCTGTCCATATTTCCTTTCACAATACAACTAAAGTAATTACGTAAAGGATAAACAAGTTCCTGCCTTTACACAATCTGCTAATTAAAAAAGGTTTTAAAACAATCCACATTGGGGAAAAAAAGAAAAAGAAATGATACAACGGCCCATGCACCCCTGACTTACAACATCAGGTGCCTTGATAAAACTGTTTTTGTGGAATGACACTATAGAAATCAACCGAGATGACTTATTTAGAACCTAAAGAACTAACTAAAAAGCTCATTTTACTCATGGTTGTACCACTTTTACCAATAAGCAGCAAATCAAACTGGATCAAATGCTTGTCTAAATGGTCACTTAAAACAAAAATCGTCATGGAATCAGTTCTGTGCATGGCTGTGTGTATCTTACATGCATGATTTTAGATGAGGAGTTAAATATGGTAATGTAGCTCTTCAAAATATCAAAATGAAAAGCTGGAGTCAGCAGTCGTCTTTTGCGAGACCAAACCTCGCCATTACTGATCAACACACTGTGTCCTGAGACAAAAGAGAAACAGAGTAAGTCATGCTAAAAGGAACATCCTGTAAACTATGTAATCACAGATGAGAAAAACGGAAATATTTGACTCACCCAGCCAAGGCTGTAGGTGGTGATAAATGAGCCCATTTTTCACCGTCATGCTGGCTGAAGGAAGTAGATGATGGATGATGTAAGAGAAAAACAGAAACTCTGGAAATGTGGTCTGTTGGTGTTTTGCCCTACCAGGTGCCATTAACAGAGGTTTGACGTAGTCAGGGTGAAAGAGTCTGACCAGGTGATAGAAAGGACCGAGGACCCAGTAGCAGGAGTGTTTGTATGTCTTCACCAGATCATCCATCTGCTGGAGACCTTCTTCTGTGCTCTGGATCTGTCATGTTTTATCACAAAACAAGAACTTAAGATCAGTAATCAAAGAGGAAATTTGTTGTGTCGCAACAGAAAGTACATGAACCCTATCATGTAGAGATGATAAATACGTAAATATAAAACTAGACCATGCCTGTGTATCGTACCTGCCCCAGATGGCCCAACAGCCATGAGTTTGCCGGTGGTTTGCTGAAGCATGACAGCCTGTGAGAGTACCAGACTTTCCTCACAGTCAAAACTGCAACCACAGCAAGCAGTCCAGTACCGAAAATGTACATTAGTGAACAGAGACACATCCAGCTGAGGACCGGAGAGAGGACACTGTGCAGGAGAGCCATCGCTGAGAGAAAAATTAACATTCAGAAGTCCTCTGATCCTGCTCTGTGGTTGAGGAAACTGCTCCAACCCTCAATTCTGATTCGACAAGGAGAAAAACAAATTACCGACATTTTTCAAAAAGAGGCAGTCTCACTTTCAAATATTAGTCAGGCCTGATACTGCTAAGGGGCCTGATATTGGTCATATATGGAATCCAAAACATGCCAGTCTGATTATAGTGATACAGTGTGTTAGTAATGTACTTATAGAAAACAGTTAAACTAGATAATTTTAAATAATATTAAAGTACAAGGTAGCTGCACAGTTACAGTTTTAAATGTGATTGTTGTTACAACCATACAGAAGAAGATTCTTTAAACATAGTTCATTTGGACTCATAGCTACAAGCAAGTTAACATCACTGTGCGTTATACAATTCACGACTTACTGGGGCTGAATTCAAAGGTAGACACTGGTTGTCAATGAGTATCTAGAGACTGGATCTCTGAGATTAAGTGACTACTGCGAGGAACATGAACATGGATAGCTCACAGTCCAAAAACAGAAAAGCGATTCAAATTAAGTATAGTAAGGTGGCATTATTGTTAACATGTGAAAACAAAATGAAGAAAAAAAAACAAAAACAAAAACAAAAAAAAAAGAAGCTTTTTTTTATTATTTCAAGAATGGTGGATTTCTATGATGTCTGTATCCAGTATTGTGGATTGTGTCCCTCTTTTAGTTCTATAGTATCATTTTCTTGAAAAGTTTCACATGTTCTTTGTTCCCTAGTTATGTACACTTTCCTTAATTCCCTTTTGCGCATTTACAACCTTGGATGTTAATCTCCTCTCGTGTGTTCCCTGTTGTCCAAAGAAGTTTTGATTTTGCTGTTTATTTTTTCAAAAAGATGCTTTTGCATTTTATGCAAATGCAAAAAGCTGTTAGACAATAAAGTTAACACTTAACCTCTTTCAACACAAACACTACTTTACAGTTACACTGTAGTTCTTCTTTAACCATGTTTCAGTTAAAAGCAAGAAATCTAACCAGTGTGTAGAAAGGAGATCATGAACTCAAAGATCCTTACTGGCAAGTGACCAAACACTAAAAACCGCTGACTTTCAGATATTCCAGGAGTTTAAAGCAATGTGAGGTTTATTCCCAATCTGACATAAGTTAGACTGACTTCCGAGTTGTTTGTAGGCTTAGGTTCCCAATTACAGCTGAAATGGTTGGTCAGTCATGTGGGCATTGCGTTGTATGTTTCATGTAGTTGTATAAGCTGGCAAATCTGGCATGATTACTTGCATATGCAGATAGAGGCCTGTCTTTATTGATTTATATTATATTTAAATAATCTTTAGTTTTAATTCAGAATAAGTGTGCAATCTGATGTTGCCTATTCAGTTTTATAATGGATTTACTGTAATCATTCATCACCTTCAGAGCGTTTCATTCAGATAGTTCATCAGTTGCTGTTCCAGATGACCTACTTGTACCTGACCCACTGCAAGTTAACCAACCAACCAACCAACCGTCTGTATAGGATCTCAGTCACAGTCATAGTAATCCAAGGAGCTGGGAAAGAAAAGGGACTGGACGTCTTCCATTTTCTTGAAGATGTTTCGCCTCTCATCGGAGAAACTTCTTCAGTTGTAAGACCAAATGGTGGAGTGTCCCAGATATTTAAGCCTTAATGGGAGTTGTCCCTTAAGAGGGCCGTTAACCCACTATTACCCACCCCTGATATTACCACCTCATAACAAGTGTTTAAAAATCAAAGCATCATCAGAGATCAACAAAAAAACAAATTAATTATTAAACCATGAGAGTATTCTGCAGCAAATGCTGTTTGTATAAATTCACTGTAGTACTTTTCTCACAGCAGCTCTTATCAAAGTAGTGCTAACACAGCTGTAACATATATGAAAACAATACTGAAATAAGACTCGCAATATTGGGAGTGAAGGAGTGCTTCACAGACATAGTTTCAGCCACTCTCCAATAACCTGCACTCTTTACACTGAGAACAAACAAACATTAACCTGGCTTAACTTCATTTTTACAGTGTTTGAAAATCAAATCATATCAAAGCAAACGGGGGTAATTACCTGTACAGCAGAAAAGAGCTTCAGCTAGTTTTGACCCCGTCTGCTTCTCCTCATAGGCGCTCCTGTCCTTTTTTTCTTTTGTCAGTGATTTATATACTGAAGTCCACTAAAGAGCTCTAGAGAGCTTGCGCCAGTGGGCGGGGAGATGTACAGTGTGTGCACTCAGGTCTCCCACTTACAAAGGTCTTCAACAAAATAAACAGTGAGAAATTTGAATCTGTCCGTTTGCGTTAGAAAAACACTGTAAAACATGTTTACAAAAGAAATACTTTATTTTACACACAGATTTGGGGAAAAGAGTTATTTTGTTATAATAGTTAAAAAGTTAAACTGAATAAGCATAAAGAATAGATTAAGAAAGCTGAAGTATGTATGGTTGAAAAAATATATTACCACATGACAAGACAGATATGTTGAGGTGAAAGGTAATTGGAAATTAAAATAAAGACAACAGGTCAAATAAATGATATGAAATAAAAAATTAGGTCATTTATTTCAAATTATATTAGGGCTGGGCGATATGGCCTAAAATCCATATTGTGGTATAATATGAAGCGGTAACGACATATATCGCGATATATTCTTTTCTTCTGTATACTGTATTTTCCGCACTATAAGGCGCACTTAAAATCCTTTAATTTTCTCAAAAATCAACAGTCCGCCTTATAATCCGGTGCGCCCTCTGTTTGTATTCTGGTTGTGCTTACTGACCTCGAACCGATTTTGATGAATGCCAACTTTTTTCCACTCGATAAAAGTTAACGTGGCGTGCTTCGTCTCTTCGCTATTACTGTCACCCGGCATAATTTGCAGGTGATATTGCTTGCAGCTGCTGCGATGCTTTCAACCAAAACAGGCGCAGTTTGATGACACCATCAACATGTGCTATCTTGGTAGAGCGGTATAGTCAAAGAGGGTGTCCAAATTCATAGGCTAAGGACGGATTTGTAGGTAAATTACATCACAGTGACACAACGAAGGCTATCCAAATTCGTAGACTCTGACAAATGCATCCTCCTTTTCCCCAGATTTGAAGGACGGGTCAGGTTGTCACTACCCACTACCACGAATCTTATGTCACTTCCTCTCTTTGCCAGCATTGCGACAGTTAATATATTTGAATGATACGGTTAGCGCCCAGTTACTCCTAGCATTTCTCGACAGCTCTGCCTCCTTTTCGACTGCCCGGGACATTTAAACAATGGATAGCTGCCTATACAAACAAATTCACTCTTTTCTCCTCAACGGAGAGCTTGCCCCGATTGAACAACAGCACTGTAAAATAAGAAGAATGGCTCCTAATTACAGACTTAATATGTCACATGAAGATTCATGAGCCAGATTAAGTGTTTACTGACAATTGACAGTGATAGCAGAGATTATCATCACAATTCCAATCAATTCTCTCCACACAGAAAAGCATAAACACACTCAACTATCACTAAATAAAATTTAACACACAAACATGTTTTGTAATGACACAAATTCAGTTTACAATAGGGCTCATTCGCTGGTCAGCAAGTGGCAGTATCCTCATACACTGGAGAGTAAACTGCCATTAAACGAAACAGGAGAAGAAGAGAACATCTGCACACGGTCTGACTTTGCACATGTGCAGTAAGGATCGGGGAGTCCTGATCTGTAACTTTTTTGTTTTTTAGTTTTAATATGATGTAGTTCTACATTATATCAAAATGTTTCACTATTGCAAACATTTTAAGAGAAACTTAATATTGTTAACATCTTAACAGATACGCTGACCCGTAACTAACGTAAAATGCTTCGAGCGGAAGTAGACGCCTTTCGCACATGCATGGTACGGATCGGGTTTCCTGTATGGATCGGGTAGTGACAGTCGGGTGTATCCTTCGTGGCCCAACCTATCCCAGAATTCATAGCGCGGCCAAGCCAATTCCAGTTTCCAACAATGGTGGCAGCTACTTAGTTTTAATTTTACTCTTATTACGTTTTCAGGGTCAGAAAACAAACTTTTCAGATATTTTCAGGCGAGAATGTAGCTGTGTAAATTTCAAATATCTGCTCAGTTTAGCAAGACATCACGTTCTCCAACATTTTCGGAGATGTCTGTTTCCCACCAGCTCGATAGCCAGCCAGGGCGAGAACAGTGAACTCCCAGCACATTGTTTTCAAACCCCCCACAGTCTTTTGCTACTCAGGTAAAACATGATATATAAGTCACTAAGATAACTTAAAATTGTTTTGGGGGGATTTTTTCAGAGTTTTATTTGTTCGTGAGTAAATTGGTTTGGCTGGGATTAAAGTCACAGTTTTCACACAGCTGAATAAACGTCAAACAGAAAACTGATTAAACAGAAGTGTGAGATGATTGAGAATTTATGCCAGTGTCGTGTTGTCTTTTACATAGCAAGGAGCAGACAGCTGAGTTTATTAAACTCCACCAAGACAGCTAGTGACGCAAAACTGAAGGCTAGACCGTCCAATTTCACAGTCGCTCACTTCCGCTCTCCCTGGCCTTTGGAGGACCCGGCCCACATAGAACGCGAAGGCCGGGTCCTCAGGTGGATGCAGCCTATGAATTTGGACACCCCTACAATATCTACCCTTGGCCAAATTCATATCGTTTCTACCGTATACCGTTTATACTGCCCACCCCTAAGTTATACATATAAGTATAAATATTTTTTAAAAGATGCATCACTGTGAATATTCATTAATTACTTACAAAATTACTTAGTTTTATTTTATTTATTAATTTTGCTTGTGTGGACTGTTAACCTTTATTTTGACAGGTCAGAAGACAGGAAGACTGAGGGAAGGGGGAAAGTAAATGGCCTTCATATATATATTTATATATATATTTTAAGCTACAAAAATATTATGCAAAAGGTTGCTTCTATATATGTTTTCAAAGTTTCTTCTGCTCATCCCAGTTTAAAATTTCAGCAGAGCCCAGCCTCTTCAGTTTCTAAAGTAAACACCAGGACTAAACCTGTAGCCCTTATTTACACAAAGCTATTAAATAAGTGGGCTCTGGGTTCCTTTTCCCCAGTGTACTCTCGTACTATATTCTTAAGTTAGCTTCTCTTTTTTGGGCTCAATGAAGCTTACTTCTTAAAAGTAGCACTACGCGCTAAAATGAACACCAGTTAGACACAGTGCAGTAAAGCATGCCATACACAATTTAAAGTAGACCATAGCAACCCTTCATTAATATACCAAAATAATGAAAAACAAAATAATAAAACGGCAGGTTTTGGCAGTCAAGCAAACCCAAAAAACATACAGTAATTTAGCAGCTGTACATAAATCTGCACATACAGTGTAAACCATTATTTATAGAAACAATTACTGTCCCAACACTAAACCTAAAGCCGGTGTTCTGAGAAACCGTACTACTCTGACAAATCATCCTACCCGTGTTATAATTTGACGGTGACTTGTGACTAAACCTAACCCTAACCATAAGGGGGACCGAAAGCATTGGGATAACGAAAATCGATCCCCCTGGCTAACATCCGAAGGTGATTTTGCAGAATGAAATATTAATTGTAAATTTAACAAAAGTGAGGGCTGCCTCAGACCGAATAAACATCGCCTCAGACCCACGAAACCGATCAGTACATCTCTCCACCAGCCCCCCAAAAAAGAGGCAAGAACCAGTGTGGTGATTTCTCAAAATGATGCTGATTTACAAATTCATGCTTTTGAAAAAGAAAAGGAAAGTGACACCTACTCTCTCCCACTCTACTGCTAAGACAGCGAAATATAGGTCACAGGTCAAAGGGATCTCCGCTGCAACAGATACAATGACAAGGCAGTGAGACACCGTTAAAAGAGTAACGGAGTAATAGCATGATGATGCAGGAACCGGTCAAGAGCAACATTGCCGACTGTGGGACACAGACAATCTCATCTGACCCCAAAAATACTCTCGGTGCGAGCTCCTTGAATGTATCAGCGGCAACCTTAAATCAAAAATTAAATGACTCAAAGCAAATGATGGAGAGACAGAGAGATAAAAATGTGTACTTTCCCAATCTTCACAAGGCCCATAAAGGGAGGAAGATCATAGATTGGCATTTTAGAAGCAATAGACCAATTTGGTGCCTAGGGGCCTTGAATTTGAACATATGCCAACACATTGTTTTGGAGAGGCTCAGATCGACAGCTACCGGGAGCATCATTTTATCACTTCCACCAGATCTTGGCGAAAACCCCTACACATCCACTAGTAAAGCTGGTGGTGCTGTCGGTGGGCATTGACAACAGAGACCAAGATCCACACAAAACATCTATAAAACAACTTCGAATGCTTTACAAAAAAGCTCAGTCTGTTTTTCCCAACACAGATATTTACCTTCCACTGATAAATTATTTACATCTTTTACCGCAGGAATAAAAACGAAATTTGGACATTGTGAATGAGTTCCCTTGCCTGTAATAAGTCGACTAGCCGAGGATCAATTCCATACTGTAACGGATAATATCCATTGGACTCAAGAAACGGCGGGACGACTGTTTAAACACTGGTGCAGGGAGCTACAATTAAATTTTAATTCAGATTGAACCTAATACAGGGAATGCCATTAGCTCATTCTCCTGCATACCTCATGAGGGACTGGTGTAGAAATGAGCAGGTTGCCATCTTCCCTTTACAGTCTTTCAGTTGTCCTCTTCTCTTTCTTTTACTTTAATTTAGCCTAGATTGACCTAGAGAGGTGCGACACCTTACCAGGGGCATTTAAATCTAACCCCAACCAGGAGTTTAAATGGGCATTACCCCCAATGTTTATTTTGGTTTTTTAGTCTCCCCCTTTCTCCATCTTGTTCACATTCCTGCTCCGGATGTTACCCGGTGTCAGGTTCTCCCCTTGGTCCGCGACAGCCCTAAGACTCCCTCACGGACCCCACTCCCCTAGCCAGTGACTAGTCAATATCCCAGTTTTACTTTAGTTTTTGTTACTGGTCTTTCTTCTAATTTTTCCATCTCATGTGGGAGGGAGGGGACAAAGACTACTACACAGATTAAAATAACACAATTATAGCATTGGGGAAAACAGAATGAAAAACCCAGTTGATTTTGTACTTTCAAATGCATGCATTGCAATACTTGAGCATAATGGGACTCCAAGCCTGTGTGACGTTGACGGAGGGCCAGAGGAAGAGGCAGGAGAGGATGTGGATCTCCAGGCTGCGAACCCAGCATCCAGAGGGCCTGAACGTAGATTAAAGTGCTCCTTTTGAAATGTATTGGTACTTGTTATTTACTATTTGTAATTCTTTGCATGACAATTGTCAATGGAGAGTTGTATTGGTAGTCAGTATAAGCTTTTAATGATATAAGTTTGCAAATGATAGAATACTGCATGATGACCTTTTGATGACTTAGACTGCTGTCCACTACAGGACTGTTTTATAAATTCTTTCTTACAGCTGAACAAGCTGTTATTATTTCACTCCTGCCAGGAAGAGGAGAGCTGGACACTCTTATCTGACGCTCCCTAACAAGAAAAGGGGCCGCGTCTTTCTGTATCCCACAACACACACGCATACACCTGAACCACTCTTATCTTCACACCCTACGCACTAACATTCCTCTGCCTATGAATAGACGTATTCACTGTTGTATTACTTTTGTATATAAATAAAGACAAGTGCAAGAACAGGGCGCATCACAGGGCCCCCACTCTGGTGTGAGCGTTCTGTGATCGCCCTTGTATACAAGTAAATGCTGCAGCGTCTGTGTGTTTCTACCCTTAGACTCTTAGCTGAAGAAGTGTCTTTAGAATAAATCTCTTGACATTTATTTTGGTCCTTCGAGAGCCGGATCAGAAATATCAGAACTGTTATCTGTGACTCTGTTCCAGGATCTGGCATACTGTTTCCTGACGCCGTGGAGCCAGCACCGAAGACTGTGCACAGCCCTCTTAGACGAGGAGGACCCGGGGACGTTTGAGTCCGAGCTGGTCTGGTCCACGGCGATGGGATTCAGTCTGACGATCCGAACCACCAGTGAGACGTCTGAGGGTGAGAAACACTATTTTTGATATATAAAACGGCCGCAAAGGTTTAAAGAAACGTGATAAATTAGGTTTAAGTTCGCCAAAAAGAACTAAGTTTAGACTGGTTTTAGAGGTAGCCATTAAGTACTTCGTCATAAATTAGGTTTAAGTTCGCCAAAAGGAACTGTGTTTAGACCGGTTTTAGAGGTAGCCAAAATTACTTCGTGACAAATTAAAATACGTTTAGGCAAATTAAAACACGTTGAGACAAAGGAATTCAAATAGGTTTAAGTTCGCCAAAAGAAACTGTGTTTAGACTGGTTTTAGAGGTAACCGTTAAATACTTCGTGACAAATTAGCGCGCAAATGTCTATGTGTGTGTATGTGTCTAGAAGTAAGTTGATTTACAGCACAATAAGCTGCTGAACTACTTCTATTTTATTTGTTTTCTTTGCTGAGGCTCACGTACTGGTGACAAAGGAGAACGGTTGGGTTTCATCTCATAAAACTGGTACCGCTTCACCTATAGGGTGAAGTCGAAGGCCGTATCAGTAAACCACTCCGAAGTCAGGCGTGCCAGTGACGGCCCAGCAAAATCTTTGAAAATGGGGAATAAACAAGCAAAATTAACACCTGATGAGGAATGGTTAGAAAAACAACAAACCGGAGCAGGTAGAATAAGTGCAAATAGGTGGAGAAATCCACGAAAAGCTAAAAACCGCAGCTGGGAAGGGAAATGCAATCCCTCAGCTGTTACCCAGCTGAAAGCTGTCCTGAAACAAGAAATTACATTAACAAAAGACCCAAAGAAGAAATTAAAACGTGAAGAAGAATATAAACTTTTCCAAGCATGGGAAACTGAAGCTGAAAGGAGAACTGAAAATAAGAAAAGGAAAATAAAAAACTATTTCAACGCACTTTCATTAAAGGATTACTACCACCCATTAGGTCTCATGTAGAAAAGCATTGGGTAACGCAAGATACGGGCACAGCAGATGAGGCGTTTCAATATGCTAACCATGCACAGACAGTGGTGAAACGGAAAGAGAAGGTCTCAGTTTTTGGCCTCGATGCTGACACTGTTCTCACAGCTTTTAGTGGAGGCTACAGGGGAGGCTTCAGAGGCCAAAAGAGAGGGAGAGGAATGCGTAGGGGAAGAGCAAGAGGTAGAGACAGACCTAGATACACACCAAACAGTAATTATAGCGCTACATGCTGGAAGTGTGGAAAAAAGGGACATTTTGCACGTGACTGTAAGACACAGAGAACGCCCGACACAGAATGATTAGCTGCAACCACTGTGGCTGTCAGACGGATGAAAGAGAGAGACAGAAAAAACAAAATAAAATGAACAAAAGGCTAAATTGAATTAGAACTTAACTGTAATGTATTCAAAATGATAATAGCAAGGATAGCAACCTGTAAACTGGTATTAACAATAGAATGAAAGAAAATACATAACTCACACAAACACATATTAAATGAAATAGAGAGATGCATAAGGTATATTAAGGTTGTGTCATTGTTCAGCCAAGGAAAGTGTGTGAAAAGGAAAATGTCTCCAGCTTGGGGGGGGGGGGGGTGAAACTGCAGATCACCCCCATCCCCTGATGGATGCAAAATAAAATATAAATAAAATATTGTAATATACTATTGCTGTTATATAAAAAGATAATAGCATTAATAATGAAATAATATTAATATGAAGAGGCACCTCAGTCAGTTGTGATGTGAGGTGGATAATTGTTAAAAGTAGTCTGCATCAAGCTTAAGGTTTGCTCAAATTCAGTACAATGACATATGAGATGAAGAAAACAAAGAAAATATCTAACTAATCAGGTGCATAGAGGCACTTGACCTGCTTGAAAACCTGTCATCCTAGATGACACATTGCTGAAATATAGAGCACACCTATACTAACAACTAATAAGCTAAACCCTGTATACAACAGCTAAAGCTACAGGTTTGAGAAGCTGAATAAAATGAATTAAATATATGGTCACTGCTAAGCTGATGAGCAGGCCATCAGTAACTTGTTTTTGTTTTGTTTTGTTTTTGTTTTGTTGGGTTGAAAAATGAATAAATCTGTGATCATACTTGTGGATCACAGTGGCACATAATGATTAGGCATATGATTTACTAATGCAGATGTAATAACTTTATTCTAAAATTCAAGGAGAACAAACAAGAACAACACCTTCAGTTGTGTCTTGTTGTTGTTCTCTGTGCAGTGTGCTGAGTTTTGTTTTTTGTTTCTTTTGTTTTTTGAAATGTTGCTTGAGTGATGAGTACTGTAACTTCTGAAGTAGCTCTCACCATGCGTCCTTGATGATGATAAGTTCAGAGCCAGCTGAGAGCTGGGCTGTCTGTTTTGTTTTAGGTGATAAGGCAGAAAAGTTAAAACTTAGTTTCTTGTTTTGAAAAAAAAAGGGGGGAAAGGGAGGTTTTGTGTTTCTCAGCCAAGAACAACTACAATTTCATTTTCTGTTTTTGAGAAAGGAGAATTTAAAATAATAATAATAATAAAACAAACAAAGAGTGATGTTTTGCTTAAGTGTTGAAGCAGGCTAATACTGCAACATACCGTCTAATGCATGATCTGCGAGCAATATATGAAATCATTTTATTTATCTTTAAATAAACTCCAATTATGGAGACCTGAAGTCACATGCTTAGGGCACACCCTCAGGTGAAGGCAGAAAGCTACTAAACAAAGAAAAGAAGCTATACAAAATGCGCCACAGCCAAAAAACTAAGCATTCACATTCTTTCTGACTCTTTGTGAGCCTGAGTTATGACCTTGGCTCCCTGTTTTTCTGCTTCCACCAAGGGTGGGGGTGACGCTCCCGTGGCATGTGCTCTGTTCTTCTTACTATCACAAAGAGGCCCCTACTCTCTGAATACAATATTCTCTTCATAACTCAGCAGTATGAAATGTCATGAAACAGTGTAACTCACTCACAGTAAATCAGCATTATAGGATAATACAAACCTATCTAATAAATCTGATGATTTTCACATTCTTTTAACTCAGAAGTGTGATGCAAACTAAAATTACATACTGATTACACAAGAAGCATGATGTGGCCTACAGCAGTATCATGATTCACTCATTTTGATTACAGGTATAATGCAATATAATCTCACAACTGCTTCAAGCACATTTGCCTTTCTTAACACACGCGAGTGAAAGGCAACTGTTAAGAAAATGCCCTTTTGGGTGAGACAGGCCCAGAGGCCCTGCATGCAAGCATACTACCACACATACATACGCAATAAAATAGTTAAAATTAACCTGCCTACAAATGCACACACATGCAATGAAAAAACAGCTTACACTCATGAACACGTGAAGATTTTCCAGCAAGGTTAGAGCAGCGAAACTTAACATACACCTGTTGTTTTAATGATGAAGTTTATCCACTACTAACAAATAAACTCTCTGGGTTGCAGGACAACAACTTCAAAAAGAATGAGACTGGTATGACCAACCAGTGATGAAACAACAAATTTAGTGGTTAAGAGTCAAATTGTGAGATGTTTTCTGCTGATTGAATCATACAAGTGATTACTGAAGGAAGGAAAATTCCTTTTTTGCTTTTAAACGTGATCTTACGAATTTTAACATGTACCTGTGTTGTCCTGTCAGCTTGGTGGGTTATGAGTTGATTATATGGTGAGAAAAAAAAAAAAAGGGGGAGAGAGAAGGCTGACACAGGGCCTGGCCCGGTGTTTCTCCCCTCTCTGAATAACACAGCCAAAACAACATCATTTTCCTGTTCGTCTGTTTTGTTTTGTTTTTGTTTTTTTCCTCTATATGTTTAATTACAGGCTGCTTTGCCAGCCCTGAAAGCCGAAGCTGACCTGGACTCCTGCTCTCCCCTCTACCATCTTTGACGTGACCCTGACCAAATGCTGCAGCAGCTAGACCCATAACAACAATCTGAAAATGTCAACAGTGCTACAGGAAAGCGATCTCATGCAGCAGAGACGGAGAGCGTTAAATCCAAGGCTCGTTTCACTACACGGGGGAGATTTCCAGACAGCTTCAGCTGACAGAGCTGTGACGAGACGCCCATTAAGCCCGGATGAAAAGTAAGGCCGAGCAAAAGAATGCTGACCTTGATAACTCTGCATTAACACTGTGCAGGACAGTGATGGACCAACACGGATGATCGGGCAGCAAAAAGGGCGTGCCAGAGACAGGAGGAGCAACTGAGGTCAAAAGGCACCTCAGAATGGACAAAACACAGAAGAAGATGCAGGTTTCACCTGCGGTGAGCATGGACACTGGAGAAAGGACTGCCCCAATTGGGGCCAAAACCAGGACAGACTGAACTTTGAGCAGCAGCAGCAATGGTGGCAACCGGACTGAAAAGGAGGAGGGCAGGACCCCAGGGCACGCTTCAGGCCGTGGTTTACCCGAAACACCAGAACAGGAAAGTGATAAACACACCAGCATACACAAACATACACATCTACATACATTGACTCAGAATGAAGAAAAACACACACCTGAACCGACGTGCACTCATTGATTGAGTGAGAAATGACAAACACACACATCAGACAATGTACACTCATCAAACATGACTGATGCCCTGAACGCCTTGAGACAGATCCAGCAGGCCCAAAATCAGGACTATGTAAATAATACAAGTGACTGCTAAAAAGACTACTACTCCCTTTTCACTGTGCAATACTTTTTGTTAAAAACCAACGGTGCAATAGACTTCAATACTTGAAATACTTGAAATACTTATTTATATATATATATAGTATTCTGCTCACATTCTGTAACTTCTGTCGGTGATCTTATCTTACTCATTGGAGTTGGAGTATTTTTACTTTTATTTTGTGTTTTTGTAACATGTATCCTGCCATGTCTGAAACTCATGATTAACCGCATAATTGTTTCCACTGTTGCTGCATACATAGCCGTGACAAATGATGATGATGATGACCCCGACCTGTTGGAACATGAAGACTTTGTGTGATTAATGATGATGTGACAGAAACTGTACAACAAGATGTTACATACTGATATCTCACTTCAAAGTTATACTGACAACAGGAGGGAATGTCAATGGAGAGTTGTATTGGTAGTCAGTATAAGCTTTTAATGATATAAGTTTGCATATGATAGAATACTGCATGATGACCTTTTGATGACTTAGACTGTTGTCCACTACAGGACTGTTTTATAAATTCTTTCTTACAGCTGAACAAGCTGTTATTATTTCACTCCTGCCAGGAAGAGGAGAGCTGGACACTCTTATCTGACGCTCCCTAACAAGAAGAGAGGCTGCGTCTTTCTGTATCCCACAACACACACGCATACACCTGAACCACTCTTATCTTCACTCCCTACGCACTAACATTCCTCTGCCTATGAATAGACGTATTCACTGTTGTATTACTTTTGTATATAAATAAAGACAAGGGCAAGAACAGGGCGCATCACAGGGCCCCCACTCTGGTGTGTGCGTTCTGTGATCGCCCTTGTATACAAGTAAATGCTGCAGCGTCTGTGTGTTTCTACCCTTAGACTCTTAGCTGAAGAAGTGTCTTTAGAATAAATCTCTTGACAACAATAAAAGCGAGAAATGTAGCATGTGGGGTTAAAAAAAAGAAAGAAAAAAAAGTGTCTTTAAATCTCTCATTAGACATGCTGCATCTATTTGTAAGAATAAACGTGACAGCAGCCTAATGTGACGTATGGGGTGAGGTATGGGCGACAGTGGACAGACGGCTGTTGCCAGTGCACCGGACTCACAATTGTGATTATATAAGATCCACAGGCCCCTAACCTAACACCAACCTTAACAAGTATTCCGAATGGGTGAGAAAAAAAACAAAAAAACCCAAAGTTAATGTGTGTTTTGTGTTGTGCGCATGCGCATGCGCAGCGTCTGCGCAGAAACAACAGGTAGGATGTTTTTTGAGGTAGAATAGATTCCCAGAACACCCACAAATGCATCCTACGTTGTAAGCCTCTATTAATGCTCGAAAACGTAGCAATCCAATAAGATCTCCAAACCGGAAGTTCTTCACTCAAAGAGCAAAAGAGTACCTTGTGAAACATGCAACTCCCACCACATTACTCCAGGCAACAGATTGTCTTCAGCTCCAGAAGCACTCTGCTCTGAATGCAGTACCTGTCATGATAGGCTGTGTGGTAGGCAAGCCGGAAAGGTAGACTCAAGAGCAGGACTCAAAACCGGGAGGTTAAACCCAAAACACAGTTTTATTGCTGGGAAAAAACTCCTCATAAATAAACTCACAAAAAAACAAAACAAAACTCTGAACAGAAGCGCTAAGGACTGAATGGTAACAGAGAACCTAAACAGGAGACAAAACACACAGCATGTAGACAGTAGCAACATTAACGACACAACAGAGAGGAAAGGAAAACACAGGGCTTATATACATAAACAGGAGGTAGACACAGCTGGGAGAAATTAGGCTAGAAAGACAGGGGAAGTAAAAATGAATACACTGACATAAGACATGGACCTTCAAAGTAAAACAGGAAACAAGAAACAATTTACAAAGATGCGGACTTAAAACAGAGAGACAGACTTGAAAGAATATAACCCGTAATACAAAATCAAACCAGCAAAACTTAAGAATCAGAACATAAATCATAATCCAGAAAAACACCAAAATATAAGAAACAGAAAAAGCTGGGTCAAAATGACCCAGAACCGTGAGAGTAGCACAAAGATGAGGAAAGTCCGTGATCTCCACGTGTTCCACAGCTACTTGTTTTCATTTCCCACGTAGCCAGAGGTACTCTGAGCAACGCGGGCACTCAGAGTGACTATCTGGAGTCCATCTGTCATTATCCAGTCCGGTAATGATCCTCTGCAGCTTTTTAAGTTCCACAAAGTTAGCAAAACGGCAGTCTACAGTAATCCTATTACAAGACAACAGTCACACAGAGATAAACAGAGACACAAAGAATGGCAAGAAGCTGTTGTATTATTAACTACCATAGCTGGTCGCATGACAGCCACGGGAAGCCGACAGGTAAAGAGATTGTTTTTTATTGGATTCCTTTGTGGAAGAAAAATTGTTCATGTTTCCGAAGTCACAAAGAGGCAATGGATGGCCTGGATTGCGGGGCAAGTCCCGAGACAGACCGTGCTACAAGAAATCCCTTTCACTGGAAAGAACAGTGACTGTCGCTGCCCCCTCTCTCTTCCAGTACTCTGGAGCAAAGAGACAGACAGGACGGCCCAGGGCCGCCTGGTTTTCTTTGCCCCGCTCCGATTTTAGTGGATTTTAATGCTGTGGCTGACGCCACTGGATTTTTAGTGTTGTTTTTATGTTTTTACTGTGTGTTCCCCTTGGCCAGGGGTGTTTTTAACTGTTTTAAATCTTTTTTGTGAAATAAATTATATTTTAGTAATCGAGTTTTATATTGTTCTATTGCCTTGGTTACCCTTCCTCTTGTGTTAGGGTCGGCACCGACCCATTTTAAATTTTAAATGCATAAAAAAAATCACATACATTTTTTTATTGTATCAAGGCTTTTTGACTTTGTCAGGAACCTCTATTTCTACAAAATAAAACAAAAAACATCTTTTCACTAAATTCTAAAATGCTTTAGTTGAAATTATGACCTTTGTGTTGTTAGGGTCAGTTTCGACCCAGTTATGATAATATGAGTATAAAGCAATAATTAGAGCCAAAACTGAAATCATAAGTGCACTGTCAGCTGACCCACTGACAGCCAGCTCCTTTCCTAATCATGTGAGCTTTAGGGGATTGCACATTTACAATTTGCAGCATTCATGAGAAGAACATTTACAGTGAGCCAAGTTCTGAATCATAATTTTGGTGAAAATGAAAGAGAGGACACAGAACAGCATAGCAATTCAGATGAGCAGGTTTCTGAGGAGGAAGACAATGTGGAGTACCATCCAGAACACACAGACACATCTAATCAGAGGTGGAGGTCGCTGGTGCTGAAGCTGCTCCTGCTGAAAGATTCAAGTCCAAAAATGGTAAGATCTTTTGGAGCTCAGTACCTCATTATGTACATGGCAGCTGCCGCATATGTCATCAAAATGACCCCTGGAATCACAAGGTTTGCTCTGACCAGAGTCAGTAACATCAAGACATGTTTTGAGAAATTTATGCCATTGTCACTAAAAAGGATCATCATTACTATGATGAACCTCGAAGGAAAAAAAAGTCCATGACAACACGTGGAAAGACATTGATGAGGAATACCTGGATGCTTTCATTGGTGTTCTTCTTCTTGCTGGAGTGTACAGATGCAGCATCTGTATGATGATATGTATGATATGATATGACATGATATGATATGATATGATATGATATGATATGATATGATATGATATGATATGATATGATATCTGTATGATATGATGATAATGAGGCCACTAATAGTCTATGGGACGCATCAACAGGCAGAAGTCTTTTACGAGCAACAATGTCACTGCAGACATTTCAAATGATATCAAGAGTCCTCAGATTTGACAACAGAGAAACCTGAGTGAGATCTGACAAGCTTGCTCCCATCAGGGATGCCTGGGAGAGATGTGTGCAGCTTCTTCCACTGATGTTCATCCCAGGGCCAAAGGTGACAGTGGATGAATGTCTTGTCCCTTTTCAAGGAAAATGCCCCATCCGGCAATACATACCCAGGGAAATACGGCATAAAAATCTAGGAAGCCTGTGATGTAAAAACCAACTATGCCTGGAAGGAGCGTTTCCACAGGTTCTTCCTCCCTGCAGCTGTCAGACTGTACAATCAAAACTGCTCCCAACAAACATAGAGGTTTACATCAGCGCTGTAACTTGCACTATATTTTATCGACCGATTCATACTATAACCAGGGTTTGCCTCTTATCTGTATTTAATTTTATTCAATTTTAATACATGTACAGTACTCTGTTTTTGGTAACTATTGTCCTTGATGTAAATATGTAAAAATTGTGTATGTTTCTGTTCTGTGTCCTGTACTGTTTGTTTGTATATGTGTTTTTCTTGCTTCTGTTACAACCAAATTTCCCCTTGCGGGACGATTAAAGTATTATTCTATTCTATTCTAATCTACAGATTTACACAGGCAAAGCTGCGAGTGGCATCCCTGAGACCACCTCCACCTCCAACATGAAAATGTGTGGTCCTCGATATGGACTGCAGGGTCACAATATCACTTGTGACAATTGTTTTTACCAGCTATGACCTCGGACAAGAACTTCTGGAGAGGAAACTTCACAAAGATGCAGCTGTACCTTCAGGAAGTGACAAAAAGTCCACAATTACCCACGACTATAACCAAAACAAAGGAGGAATGGACTTTTCTTTTTTTTCAATTTATATTAAAGTTCTATTGCTGAAAAAAAAACCTTTTTTTGCCTTTTCTTTATGTAAATATCTATGGGTTGAAATTGACTCGCAACACCACAGATGTCACTTTAGTTATTAATACAAAAATGAAAAAAATCAATAAAACAAATTTAAGTAAGAGATGTGTTCTATACCCCTCAGTAATAGTCAGGTAACACAAAAACCTTTTATTTATTAATATGATTCTCTTGAGGTTCATTTTACCATTTTTTTTTAAATTGAAATCAAGGGGTATAGTCACAAAAAAAGACCCAGAGGCCCACACCAAAAGTATTAAAAGCAACATTTTCATGGATAAGGAAGCCTAACAAGGTAACCAAAGATGAGAAACAAACTGGATGATAGCTTATTGTTTTTAGTGTATTTTATAGCTGATTTAACACACGGGTCAAAACCGACCCATTAACATAAGAGATGATTTGAATTTATTTATTTAAAAGGGACAGTGCAGTTTAACATAGTACAAAACATGAAACCGATGTAATGCACATAAGTTTATAGCTATTGCTAATTTTCAACAATTTTCAACAGAAAGCTAACACAAGAGGAAGGCTACTCCACTGCTCTGTCCGTTTTTTGAAGGGTTGCCCTTCACTTAGAATAAAACCTGGTGTCCATCAACATATCCGGCTACTCGGAACATCTCAAGGTCTGTACCCATCCGTCGGTAAACTGGAACTGGGCTTGTTGCAGGGATCTGAAGTTACTAAACACTTCATGAGTGTATGCACTCACACTTAGGACCATATAAATATAAATATGATCTTGTCTCATTCAGTTCTAAAATGTTTCAAGATATCAAGCAGTAAATGTCACTAATGCAGCTTATTAGTTCGTGAACAAGATTAGATCATCAGAGGAAATGATAAGTAGAACGGTGTGTCATCTGCATAAGAATATTAGGATAAAATTATGATACTTTGTAATTGTACCAAGAAGGAGTATGTAAAGGTTGAGCAATAATGAATCAAGAACCATACCTTGAGGAATCAAAAGTTGGATTTTTATTGGCACAGATCATTTAATTGAAATTTAATAAAAACTACCCTTTAGATATGATGAGAGCCAAGCAAGAACCTGATCTGCTAAACCAACAAAGTTTTGAAGCCTTTGAGTTCTAATGTTACAGTCAACAGTGCTGAAAGCAACAGTGAGTTCAAGCAGAACTTAAACTGAAGCTCTTTGTAAGTCACTATCGATCTTTAGGACATTGATGCAAGAGCATCAAGCAAGTACTGTTTCTGTGCTTTGATCAGTTGACATAAAAATGCCTCTTACTAAGGCATATTTTACACATATTAGATATTTCTTCACTAGCAGATGGACCGGCACTTAAATCTGCCTGCAAGCAGGTTGACAAGCAAGCTTGTCTCCACGGTGAAAGTTTTCTCTTTCTGTTTCTTTCTTTAATTTTAAAGTGCAATCAACTTTTCATCAAAGTTCATCTTGTGTCTCAACTCCAAAGTTAGCAGGTAAGATTTTTTTTTTATTTTTACATATCAAGGGCAAGGTCTGGCTCCTGGGCTAGAGTCAGCATTCACTCAGCTAATGTCACCCTGGGTTCTTGGCTAGCTTTGTGTTAGCATGTAGTCTGTGCAGAGGCTTGCAGCGGAAGAGCAGAAGTTTTCTTAGCAGCATAATGCGGTTGTTTCTGTGTGCGTTGCAGTTTCCAGTGTACCTTGCACTCTTGTCCTTTAGTGCAATAAAAATTAAAGTACTGTGCATATCACTGCTGCAGACTGCACCATTATTTTCCTTCTCCGGTACACAAACTGAAATCAGCTAATTGTAGTGCAAGTGGAACTGATAAGCAGAATCAATAGGCAGGCAGACTAACAATTCAATTGAAAAACTGGGTACTGGTTCTCGATTCCCATGCCTAGTCATACAGTAATACATACATACAACAATTTTGATCTAATTTTCCACCACCATTATAAATGAATTTGACTGTGCCATCATCACTAAGGATAAATAGACTGATATACTTAGATTTGCTACATTTTTTGTAGATATTCCTCTTTAATATTCATGCATTACAGTTATCCTTAGTCTCTGTGGCATCTACATGCTGTCCCTTAAACCTTTTATAAGGGGGTTATTGATTTTGCTTCTTTCCAGGTTTTAACAGTCCATCGACAGTGAGCAGCAACCAGGCAAACTGAATCCTCATTGTTTCCTGGAGAAGGAAAAACAGGAACATTTTTTTGGATCAAGAATTTAGTCCAGCAAAAAATAGCATTGCAGTGAATATCAGATATGTTAGGCTCCTGTGGATTCTGACGGTCAGTATTCGTTCTTCTCTAATGCTTTACCACCTCCAATTGCAACACTTCTGGCAAGAATTATAGACAATTTTCCTCACTGCCAGTTGCAACAACAGGACAGAAGGACTGACAACCCTTTCTTTTTTTGTATTTTTCCCATATTTTTAAAATGAAAAGAGCATTTCACCAAGCAAAGTTTCATTGATTATTTCAAAAGATAATTTAACAAACTGTTATCCTTGGATTCTGAGCCTCTTATCAGCATTTAATTTCAATGCCACTGCTGGCTGACTGTATTTTGTTTGGTGAACAACAAGCACTAGTGAACTGAAATACCTTGGCAATTGAGTAGAGTGCAGCCAAAGTTAAAGGTGAACCTGAAGAAATGCAAAGACACCCACAGGAAGAAGCTGGAGGTCAAACTCAATGAAAACAACAAAAAGTGGAGGTGTGAACTGAGAAAACTGATGAGAACCAGTGGCCAACCTGGACAAAACAAATGAACTCTTAATGATTTCTGCAAGAGGTTTACAGGTTCACAGCCCTCTCCTGCCTATACACACCCAGACTGCCTTCAACAATGTTTCCCTTCCATTTTAACTCAGATGAACTTTGGCTCGGATTACCCCACCTCTGACAAACATTACTGTTTTACTGTGACTTTTGGCCAAGTTAGGAGGAGGGGGAGCTGGAAAAACTACATGAGAGCAAACCTGCAGGCCGAGATGGCCTCCTGTTTGTGAGCCCAATAGTAGTATAACATAAAAGCTAGAACAGCTATTTATTGTCATTGTAGAATGTACAAGAAAATTGTGTGTGCCCCACACCAACTCTGGAATTACTGGAATAAAACATAAGAAATAGACAACAAATGAGTGTCTCAAATACGTTTTAAATTAATTATTTGTTATCTTTTGATTTACAGTTATTTTCACTTTCTTATGTGTTAGTTTTGGTCTTCAGTTAAAATCATCTGAAGCTGGTGACTGGCAAGGTTCATGAAGAAGAAAATCCACTCTGCATCCACAACACTTTCACTGACTCAGCAAACATATAGATTGTTTTTCACAAAGTAAATGATTTTCTGCTTTTCTATATGACTTGTGGACTTCAGCCTAACAGCCCTATCAACTACTGGTTACTGGTCTGGTCTTGTAATCCATACCATTAAGCTGCATTCCTTTCCTCACTCCAACAGTAAACAAGGTGAAATTCAACACAGCAGTATGTTTTTTTTTTTTTGTTTTTTTCAAATATTCTTTCTTGCCAAAACTCACCTGTCACCTACTTCAACTATAATGCAACATAAACACTTAAAGATATGACATTGTGCTCTTTTGTATTCAAATACAGAGAAACAGAGAGGGCGAGCTGGCTGCAGACGTCTGGTAAACTCAGTCTTCCTGACTTAACAGCTAAAATTTTCTCTTCAGCATTCACAATGCTGACAAAAGTGACATTGGTAGAGGCAGTTTCTTAAATTAATCTAAAAATAAGTAAATACACGTTTTATACGACTTTTCTATCTAAACATAGTGGTGGTATCAGTGGTGATGCTGGCAGTTATTCAAATAAAATTTGAATAATGAAAACTGGAGTACCGTGTTGTATCTGCACAGAGATAAGTAACAGGCAGGTTGCTGTCTGAGACACTGAAGTTCACTGACCTGACAACACATCACAGACAGAATAACCCTGGACAAACTGTCAGTCCATCCATGGTGAATATATAAAGACAGACAACCATTTGCACTCATATTCACACCTATGGTCAATCTAGACTCAGGAGTTGGACTAAGTGGACTGTGGGAGAAACCAGAGTTTGCAAAGAGAACATGCAAAGGCCTCAGCCTGGATTTGAACCAAGGATTTTCTTGCTGTGAGGGACAGTGCTAACCAGTGCAGTAATTTCTTGAAATACTTGACTGAAAGTGAGGCCATGAACTCCATAAAAAGGCTTTGCAGTTCATGTGCCAGTTAAAAGTGGCACAGCAGGTTCAGTGATTAAACTCCTTTACAAGAGTCTTATAGCCTGGAAAATGATCTATCCGATTTAAATATACCAACCAGTTAGGTTTGGCATATATCAGATAAACTTATATTTTTTTTCTTTAATTCTATGTCCAGTTAAAACGTGTATTGTTCTAATGCTTAACAATGTATTCAGAAAGAGACTGATGATTTGAATAAAGAAATGATGAGTACTACATTGTATTTGGAAAGAGACAGGCTACAGTCAGCTTTGAATATGATAGGTTCACACAACTATGGTCAATTTACAAGACTAGAAAAGAACCTTTTGTTCAGTAAGATCATAAATACAGAAAACATCTTCTTTGCATTAAGACCTCACATGTCACAAAGTTTGTCAAGAACTAATTATTAATTTATTAATGATGAGTTACACATTGAAGTCTAAAAGTTTCCAGCATAAAAGAGCCATTGTCATTCTTTCCAATAAACTTGGTGATAATAGAAGCCTGAATTTACTTCTATTAATAAGGAAAGAATACAGTGAGGCTGAGATCAAATGTAATGCATCCTCTAAATACTGACATTTCTCTATTGAATTATTTGATCTTGATTTATCTCTGTGTGGGATTAAGTCACTTTTATTTACAACATACAAACTGGTGTTATAGTATTGTTGCACCTTTGAGAGTAAAAAGCTTAAAGTGATCCTTGATCTTCTTTTTGTCTTTGCCAGACATAAAATAAAAGTGCAAAGGTGGCTATTCTGTGCCGGCTAAGCTAGGATAAAGGCAAATAATAGAACAACAGCTTGGTTTTATAAGTTGTCTTTTTTTTATTGTTCAATAGCAACAAGCATTTTATTTTTTTTTAAACACAAGAGGCAAAACTTCTGGAGTAGCAGGACCTTTGAGTGCTGCTAAAATCAAAGGTTGGTTAACAGTGTTCGGTTTGATTTTTAGGTTAAAAACAAAGCAAAACATAAAGCAGCAACACTCTTCCCCCTCGTGTGACTGACAGAGAAACAGTTCATGTGTGCTCAGTATGATTGAAATGTGTGTGTGAATATAAGACTACTCATGGCCCATACTCTGAACATTAACAACAAGAACACATTTTTTAACACAGGACTGCTGAGATTGAATCACAGCCCACACTGGTCTGCACAGGTGGCTCTATGGTCAGTCATGAAGTGGAGTGTTTGGCATCGCGTCATAAGCCACAGTTGAGGGACTGCACAGGAGGAACTACTGATGACAAAAATCAATGAACAAGTGGTGCATGATGGTGCATTTGCAAGGTTTGCTTGTGAACATGAAGCTGGTTCATACTCTGTTACTGTAGAGCAAATGCTACATTATATAAGCAAGCTCAAAATTTTATATACCAAATTTTTTAATTATGCAAATCTGCTAGCAAGCTGTGGTCACAAGAAAGCTTTCCCCACCCATAATCATTAGCTATTTTTTTCTCTTCAGTGTAATTATTAATGCTAACATTAACTTACTGGTAACAAGTACAAGGCTTTAGCAGAAGTGTTTTATTGTCATTTTTCTTCAAGCTTAGTCACAGGGAGATAATTCATTTTGTAATCTTTTTTTAAATCACTTTTCATTAATACTAAATATGGAATAACCAGATTGACTCTAACCAGTGATGTGGATACATTTTTAGATATGTTAGTTTATTTTTCAAAAAGCTATTACATTTGGAAAAAGTGTAGCTCAATGATGATATGCTTGATTTTCTTATTAAAAATATAATTTTGTGTTTTGTATCAGGTCATTGTTTTCAAAGTATTGGAAACCAGACACATCTTTGAGTAACCACATGTGATGATGACTGAAAATTGCATGTTATAGAAATGACTTTAACTTAACTGCTGAATTTAACACAACCTGAGTTTAAATAATAGTTGTGTTCTGTGATTACATTTCACTTTTAGAGAGAATAAAATTCATTGTGCGTTTAGCTACATGCTTACAGTCTTCACAGTGAATTTTTGCCTCCACCAAAGAGAAAAAAATATTTGGGGCTTTCCTGAACATATTAAATCTAGTTAGTTAGTCCTGTAAGACCATAATGTCACCTGCAAAGTGCACAGGTAAATTGTTTTCACAAGCAACAGCGACATATCTGTTAGTAAGGAGATTACCTTTATACTGACAATTGGGTTTCCTGCCCCCCTCATTCTTTAGTTCACATTTAACAACTTTGAACTGTATGTGACTTTTTGTCATTTGAAGATTTTCATCAAATTTTCCTTCCACACAAATTTTTTTGACCTCACTTGGATTATCAAGGATGAACGTGTTGGTATCTTTACAGCTGTTGTCAGGGTTGTAGATTTGTTTACTGTTTATAACCTTATCACATTTCTTCTCAGTCATCTTGCCGTCTACGTGCTGTCTTTTAAACTGGTCATAGCGGGTTTCTTCATACTGGGAACTCTCAGTGGCAAAGAGCAACAAACAGGTAAACAGGATCTTCATTATTACCTGGTGGAGAAAAAAACAGAAACAATATTCTGGTTGAGAATGTTATCCAGATGAGAGGTTATTTTCACTTTCTGGGCATGTTGTTCAGAAGAAGCGAGCTGTCCTGTCATCTGAAAATGTCAAAAAGCTTGTCTGTTTGAGCAACTGGTTCAGTGCAAAGAAAAGTAATATATAGGGACAACCCATGTATTGTATGTTTTAGCTCTTTTTTTTTGTTTCTCCTTTGTGGTGTTTCCATGTTCATGTTTTGTTAGGAAAAAAGAAGTAGGAAGAAGCTTGGGTTGCTCAGCCTATGCTAAATACAACTGGAGAGCAAAAACAAGTATAGCCAAACTGTTTTAATCAAAGACACTGGAAGTATAAGCTATAGCCTAACTGCACTTTGTAGGCTTATGTATTACACTCCCCACTGTTACATATGCATTTTATTTATTGTATTTTTATTTTTAATGTGTATTGTGTCTCCCTGTTTTGATCCCACTTAGATGGGAATATGTTTTATGAGCCTTGACTGTGTCTAATGGTAAATTAAACACATTGTATGGGAGAATATGCTTAAATTTCCTTTCAGCATATTTTTGAGCATTCAGTAACTTTGAGGTTTTTCTGAAGAATATTCTGAACTTTTCAATGTATTTTTCACTGTAACTAATTGTTGCAATAAAAATAAACCTATATTTGAATAAAGCAAGTATATTTGTCCACTCGCATACTCATAAGGGTATTAGAAGCATGAAGAGTATCCTGTTAAAGTTCCTTTAGAACAGATTAAAAAAAATCTGTTAACTATTGAGTTAACTATTGATAAGTATGCGATTAATCGCAACTAAATATTTTAATCGACTGACAGCCCTAATTTCGACCATATTAGCTTATAGCAAACAGAATACTTTATTAACCCCAGGGGAAATTATGTGGTCACAGTTGCTCCATGAGAGTAAGAACAGTAACTAAGTTAAAGTACCAATATATAAAAAAACAATATATTCCAGTCAATAAATTACATCTCGATGGGTTCATAATGAAATATGATAAACGGACTACTTCTTATACAGTTCTTAATAACTCTACCTGAGCACTCAAAGCGCTTTATAAAACTTTCCTCATTCACACTGGCACTTTTTTCCATGCTTTTTCTAAGCAAGTGTGTTCTGTCTAACATTTACACTCTCACAGATGTCATCCCAACAGAGCACTTTATCCTCAGACAGCAGGCTGTGTTTCCTAAAGTAGAATCGGAAGCAGAGCCCTCAACTATCAGACCCGTCTCCTGTTGACCCTGTTCCCAGTCTGAGTTTAGGAGAGTTGTTACACCAGTCAAAAGTAATGAGGACAATAATAAAGAATTGTTCTGTAGCATATTTCTCATATGGCATATGGGTAAATATTTTATCCTTCTCAAACCTGACAATCAGAGGAACGTTTACTTACCATATTTCTTGCCCAGGTAATGAATGTTTGATTGGTCACTTGATTGGTTTGTTGGTTGGTTGGTTGGTCAGCCAGTCAGCTGGTTGACTCACAGGAGTTAGCTTTCTAAGCAATGGTTGACGAAGATCATCAGTGAAGGAATGTCTCTGAAAGGTTGCACTGAGCTCATTATAAGTAAAATCCAGGTGGCTGGACATGTCTAGTTTATAGATCCAATTTGAATGAAGTTTAATGAGTAACTAAACAGAAATCAGTTAAAACAGCTGTAGACATGGGAGACAAGCAAATTAATTATGTAAAACAAGGAGGACATCATGTCATACAGTGAAAGAAAGTGGTTGAATTTTTACTCTTTTATCTTTGTCTTCTTCAACAGAACAACTAAAAAGTGTTATCTGACCTCGCCTGAAGCAACAAGTCAAATGAGCCACGTTAGAAGCCTCAGAGAACAACACCAAGGAGGTGACCTCATCTAAAGTATAGCTGTAGTATGAAGGCTTGTGTGTTCTCTCACCACAAATTATTTAAATATTAAAAATGACAACTTTGTTTGCTCAAAAGCTCCCAGTCAAAGTGGATGCTGTATAACAGAGTTACAATCTGAACAGTTCATCTTATATGGATGCAAAATGCCCTGCTGCTTATTCCAAAAAAGTTTACGTTAGCTGGAAGATAACTTCTCTCATCTGAACTGACAGCAGCATAGTGATGACAAACTATCGGTTGATGTCAGCAGACAAAAGAAACGCATCACCAAGAAAACGGCGTGAGTTTGATCAACTAATTTAAAAAGTGAAACTGAAGATACAGATTAGAGGAAGCAGAATATTACCAGGAAAAGTATTTACTGGTATGTGCGAGTTATAGAAAAAAGGATTTTAACAGTATTTGACATGTTAATTTAAATGGCATCCTCCAGAATTTCTCCAAAAGTATTTTCACTTGGAAAGTTGTGACACCGTTAATCTAATGTAAATGCAATTCAAAGCTGAAAGTCAAGTTTAGATTAAATGGTAAATAGTAAATGGCCTGTATTTATATAGCGCTTTTCTAGTCCCTAAGGACCCCAAAGCGCTTTACACAACCAGTCATCCACCCATTCACACACACATTCACACACTGGTGATGGCAAGCTACATTGTAGCCACAGCCACCCTGGGGCGCACTGACAGATTATCCAATATACACAACCGCCTGGGGTAACCGTGCTGTACAGAATATAACAAATAATTAAAAGTAATCAGTTTCACTAATCTAAAATGATAGGCATCTTTGTGAGAATCAAAAGGTCACAACAGCCACATATGCAAGTATAGAAAGAAGAAAGAAAGAAAGGAAAGTTTGAACACAATAAAGAATATCTTTGTGATTTTGTCATTATTTTTGCTTCTGCACTTAAATGTGTTATGATATTAAATGTCTTTTCCAGTGGTGATAATGTGGATACAATATATACGGTTGTGGAGAAACTACATCTATAATGCTTTACAGCTTATTCAAAAAGATTTTGACGACACAAACATGACTGCTTGGGTATGAATGAAGCAATTATGAGCACTAGTTTGTAACAGTTGAGAGATAAGTAACAGACAGCTCTGCACTGTGAATTATTCAAAGTCACTGAGTCAATGCCACATCTGCATCTCACATACGACTCCCATTGTTGTACATTGTGTTTTAAAGTGTAAAACACCTTAATTGAGAAATGGTTAGAGAACAGCTTGTTGTTGGATGTGATCATGAACACATGAGTCATCTTTTTTTATCCATTGTGCTTCAGACAATTACATAATATACAACATTTTCTCTCATTTGCAACAATGGACTTTGTTTTAACTGACATAAAAATGCTGAAATAAATGTGCCTTTAAACTGGCAGGTGCACAAAAACATGTAAAAAGAAACTCTATAATGATACTTATAATCTTCATGCGGCAATAAAAACATGACACTGTAGCATGTGTAAAAGGAGCAACAGTGCCTTCTGCAGCTTGTAGAAAGAAGTGCCCAAGCGATCTCCCATCCAAGTACAAACAGATTTTCAGCATGCATGAGGCATGTTGCACAGGTGACATCCTATCACAGTACATCACTGAAATTCATTGAGCACCTGAAAGTGGCCCGTTCTTTCACAAATGTTTGTAGAAGCAGACTGCACACCTAGGTGCTTGACTTTATGCAACTGTGGTGATGAAAGTGATTGAATAACCTGAATTCAATGATTTGAATTGGTGAGTAAATTCTTTTGAAAAGGTAGTGTATCTTTGTTAGAGAATTTAAAATACATTTGAATTTAATTTCATCAAACTCTTCAGTTCTTTTTAGAGATGTAGTTTTTTATGGTCATTCACTGATCATTATCTTCACTACACTCCTGGACAATATGTGAGGTCTGAATACAAAGGTCAGAAGACGTCTTCTCTGTTAATGATCATGCTGAAACAGCACTTTTTTTTTTTTTTTTACATGTTTAAACATTGTGTCGCATAAATTCTGCTGATGTGTTGTTGGTTCAGTGAACTTGAATATCTTACCAAGGAGCTCTGTCTGAACAATAGTTCACAACAGTTTTCAATATTCAAATCGGATAGATCATTTTCCAGGCTATAAGACTCTTGTAAAGGAGTTTAATCACTGAACCTGCTGTGCCACTTTTAACTGGCACATGAACTGCAAAGCCTTTTTATGGAGTTCATGGCCTCACTTTCAGTCAAGTATTTCAAGAAATTACTGCACTGGTTAGCACTGTCCCTCACAGCAAGAAAATCCTTGGTTCAAATCCAGGCTGAGGCCTTTGCATGTTCTCTTTGCAAACTCTGGTTTCTCCCACAGTCCACTTAGTCCAACTCCTGAGTCTAGATTGACCATAGGTGTGAATATGAGTGCAAATGGTTGTCTGTCTTTATATATTCACCATGGATGGACTGACAGTTTGTCCAGGGTTATTCTGTCTGTGATGTGTTGTCAGGTCAGTGAACTTCAGTGTCTCAGACAGCAACCTGCCTGTTACTTATCTCTGTGCAGATACAACACGGTACTCCAGTTTTCATTATTCAAATTTTATTTGAATAACTGCCAGCATCACTACTGATACCACCACTATGTTTAGATAGAAAAGTCGTATAAAACGTGTATTTACTTATTTTTAGATTAATTTAAGAAACTGCCTCTACCAATGTCACTTTTGTCAGCATTGTGAATGCTGAAGAGAAAATTTTAGCTGTTAAGTCAGGAAGACTGAGTTTACCAGACGTCTGCAGCCAGCTCGCCCTCTCTGTTTCTCTGTATTTGAATACAAAAGAGCACAATGTCATATCTTTAAGTGTTTATGTTGCATTATAGTTGAAGTAGGTAACAGATGAGTTTTGGCAAGAAATAATATATTTGAAAAAAACAAAAAACAAAATACTGCTGTGTTGAATTTCATCGTATTTACTGTTGGAGTGAGGAAAGGAATGCAGCTTAATGGTATGGATTACAAGACCAGACCAGTAACCAGTAGTTGATAGGGCTGTTAGGCTGAAGTCCACAAGTCATATAGAAAAGCAGAAAATCATTTACTTTGTGAAAAACAATCTATATGTTTGCTGAGTCAGTGAAAGTTTTGTGGATGCAGATTGGATTTTCTTCTTCATGAACCTTGCCAGTCACCAGCTTCAGATGATTTTAACTGAAGACCAAAACTAACACATAAGAAAGTGAAAATAACTGTAAATCAAAAGATAACAAATAATTAATTTAAAACGTATTTGAGACACTCATTTGTTGTCTATTTCTTATGTTTTATTCCAGTAATTCCAGAGTTGGTGTGGGGCACACACAATTTTCTTGTACATTCTACAATGACAATAAAAAGCTGTTCTAGCTTTTATGTTATACTACTATTGGGCTCACAAACAGGAGGCCATCTCGGCCTGCAGGTTTGCTCTCATGTAGTTTTTCCAGCTCCCCCTCCTCCTAACTTGGCCAAAAGTTACAGTAAAACAGTAATGTTTGTCAGAGGTGGGGTAATCCGAGCCAAAGCGTTCATCTGAGTTAAAATGGAAGGGAAACATCGTTGAAAGCAGTCTGGGTGTGTATAGGCAGGAGAGGGCTGTGACCCTGTAAACCTCTTGCAGAAATCATTAAGAGTTCATTTGTTTTGTCCAGGTTGGCCACTGGTTCTCATCAGTTTTCTCAGTTCACACCTCCACTTTTTGTTGTTTTCATTGAGTTTGACCTCCAGCTTCTTCCTGTGGGTGTCTTTGCATTTCTTCAGGTTCACCTTTAACTTTGGCTGCACTCTACTCAATTGCCAAGGTATTTCAGTTCACTAGTGCTTGTTGTTCACCAAACAAAATACAGTCAGCCAGCAGTGGCATTGAAATTAAATGCTGATAAGAGGCTCAGAATCCAAGGATAACAGTTTGTTAAATTGTCTGTGAAGGTTCTCAGTCATCCAGGTCATCGTAGTCAAAGGAGTTTGCAAAGAAAAGCGTCTGGACTTCTTTGAGTTGCTTGAAGACGTTTCACCTCTCATCCGAGAAGCTTCTTCAGTTCTAAGGTCAAATGGCCGAGAGTCCCAGATTTAAACCCAGTGGGAGTATCCCCCCAAAGAGGGACAAAGGACCCCCTGGTGATCCTCTAATCACATGAGCCAAGGTGTGAAAGCGGGTGTGGTACCTAATCAGCCAGGGTTTCGGGTGAGCTCATTGTGAAACCTGGCCCCACCTTGTCATGTGATTTCCTGGGGTCAGATGGCCCAGGATGTGAGTGGGCGTTAAGGCGTCTGGGGAGGGAACTCAAAACTGGATTATAGATGGCAGACAGTTGGTGTCGTAAGCCACCGCCTCTGTTCAAAGATGGTCGCTCACAGTGGACATAGATGGCCTCTTTCACTCCTCTTTCAAACCATCTGTCCTCTCTGTCCAATATGTGAACATTGGCATCCTCGAAAGAGTGACCTTTATCCTTTAGATGCAGATGGACTGCTGAGTCTTGTCCTGTGGAGGTGGCTCTTCTATGTTGTGCCATGCGCTTGTGAAGTGGCTGTTTGGTCTCTCCAATGTAGAGGTCTGGGCATTCCTCGCTGCACTGTACAGCATACACCACGTGGTGTATGCTGTAAAAGACGGATTTAATGCAACATGACCGTTCACACAGCAGTCGCTTTCTAAAACATCGGATATGTATCGGATTCAGGACCACATACGAAAGTGACCTAGATCGGATTTGAAAATATCGGATTTGTACCGCTCACACTGTCATACCATGATCAGATATGGGTCGCATAGGGTCAAAAAAATCGGATTTGATGCGCTTTCGCCTGCAGTGTGAACGTAGCCTTAGTTCTAGTGAAAGGAAGTGTTAATGCTTCAGCAAACCAAGACATTTTGGATCATTTCAGTTTGAGGATGGCCCTTTCCTGTTCCAACATGACTCCACACCAGTGCACAAAGTAAGATCTATAAAGACATGGATGAGCAAGTTTGGTGTGGAAGACTTGACTGGCCTTCACAGAGGCGAGCCAAGTCTTCCCGTCCAACGTCAGTGTCTGTCCACACAAATGCACTTCTGGAAGACAGGTCAAAAATACCCATAAACACAAAGCAAAGAGTTGGCCGACATCATATTAAACCCTGTTTAATATATATATATTTAATTAATATAAACCTTACATACAAACTGGTGTTATAGTATTGTTGCACCTTTGAGAGTAAAAAGCTTAAAGTGATCCTTGATCTTGTTTTTGTCTTTGCCAGACATAAAATAAAAGTGCAAAGGTGGCTACTCTGTGCCGGCTGAGCTAGGATAAAGGCAAATAATAGAACAACAGCTTGGTTTTATAAGTTTTTCTTTACTGTTCAATAGCAACAAGCATTTTATTTTTTTAAAACACAAGAGGCAAAACTTCTGGAGTAGCAGGACCTTTGAGTGCTGCTAAAATCAAAGGTTGGTTAACAGTGTTCGGTTTGATTTTTAGGTTAAAAACAAAGCAAACCAGAAAGCAGCAACACTCTTCCCCGTTGTGTGACTAACAGAGAAACAGTTCATGTGTGTTCAGTATGATTGAAATGTGTGTGTGAATATAACACTACTCTTGGCCCATCCTCCAGGCAGTAACGAGTATCACAGAAACACTCAATTTTACTCAGAACATTAACAACAAGAACACATTTTTTAACACAGGACTGCTGAGATTAAATCATAGCCCACACTGGTCTGCACAGGTGGCTTTGTGGTCAGTGGAGTGTTTGGCATTGCGTCACCCGCCACAGTTGAGGGACTGCATAGGAGGAACTACTGATGAGAAAAATCAAAGTGGAGCATGATGGTGCATTTGCAAGGTTTGCTTGTGAAGCTGAAGCTGGTTCATACTCTGTTACTGTAGAGCAAATGCTACATAATATAAGCTAGCTCATATTTTTATATACCATTTTTTAAAATTATGCAAGTCTGCTTGCAAGCTGTGGTCGCAAGAAGGCTTTCTCCATAATGTTTAGCTATTTTTTTCTCTTTGGTGTAATTGCACAGTTTTAATGCTAACATCAACTCAGTTATAACAAGTACAAGTCTTTAGCAGTTTTTTATCCTGCTTTTTTTTTTTCAAGATTAGTCACGATGAGGTAATCCGTTTTTTAATCTTTTTTTAAAATCATTTTTCATGAATAGCAAATATGGAATAACCAGATTGACTGAAATAAAAAAATATGAAACAAATTTTGGAATGTTGTGGAAAAATGTTTAGATATTTTATTTTAATTTTCAAAAAGCTATTGCATTTAGAGAAAGTGCAGCTCAATGATGACAAGCTCGATTTTCTTATTAAAATATAATTTTGTGTTTTGTATCAGGTCATTGTTTTTAAATTTTGGAAGACAGTCACCTCTGTTTCACACATCTTTGAGTAAGCACAGGTGATGATGACTTACAATTGCATGTTAGAGAAATTACTTTAACTTAACCGCTGAATTCAACACAACTTGAGTATAAACAATAGTTGTGTTCTGTGATTACATTTCACTTTTAGAGAGAATAAAGTTCATTGTGTGTTTAGCTACATGCTTACAGTCTTCACAGTGAATTTTTGCCTCCACCAAAGAAAAAAAAATGTTTGGGGCTTTCCTGAACATACTAAATCTAGTTGTTCATATCATTTAAGACCATAATGTCACCTGCAAAGTGTACAGGTAAATCACCTTGACAAGCAACAGCGACATATCTGTCAGTAAGGAGATTACCTTTATACTGACATCTGGGTTTTTTGGCTCCCTCATTCTTTAGTACACATTTAACAACTCTGAACTTTTTGTGACTTTTTGTCATTTGAAGATTTTCATCAAATTTTCCTTTGACACAAATGTTTTTGACCTCACTTGGATTATCAAGGATGAACGTGTTGGTGGCTTTACAGCTGTTGTTATCATTCCAGATTTCTTTCTTCTTTATAACCTTATCACATTTCTTCTCAGTCATCTTGCCGTCTATGTGCTGTCTTCTAAACTTGCCATAGCGATCTTCTTCAAACTGTGAACTCTTAGTGGCAAAGAGCAACAAACAAATAAACAAGACCCTCATTATTACCTGGTGAACAAAAAACAGAAATAATATTTTGGTTAAGAATTTTATCCAGAGAAAGCACATATTATTGCAAAAAATATTAAATATATTTGAGTGCTCTGGGTTGTGTTGCTTAGTAACATTTTACTAGGATAACTCATGCAGTAAAATAAAATCTTAATAAATCTGCAGTATTGCCACCTTAGGAGCATCCTGTCTCGGAGTAAGGTTAAAACATTAGTCCGCACACTTTACTTCTAAGCTGCATTATAGGAATATGTTTTTATTAAGTTGTCCTAAAAACTCCCTGAAAAGCCTTCAGTTGATCAAAAGCTCAATAGTAAGAGGACCAAACAAGTAAGACAGATCATATTTCTACCATATTAGCTTATAGGAAATTTGTGGCCACAGTTGCTCCAAGACAGTAAGAACAGTAACTAACAAGTTAAAGTACCAATATATATATATATATATATATATATATATATATATATATATATATATATATATAGATATAGATATATATATCTCTATATATATATTCCAGTCAATACATTACATCTTGATGGGTTCATAATGAAATATGATAAATGGACTGGTTCTTATACAGTTCTTTTCAACTTTACCTGAGCACTCAAAGCGCTGTATAAAACTTTCCTCATTCACATTGGGACTTTTTTCTTTGCTTTTTTTTAAGTAAGTGTGTTCTATCTAACATTCACACTCTTGCAGATGTTATCCCAACAGAGCACTTTATCCTCAGACAACAGGCTGAGCTGAGGCTCCTAAAGTGGGAGCCTCAGCTCAGAATGGGAAGCAGAGCCTTCAACTATCAGATCCCTCTCCTGTTGACCCTGTTCCCAGTCTGGGTTCAGGAGACAGACACTCTCTCTACCTTTATCTACCACCAGTCCAGTTGTTACACCAGTCAAAAGTAATGACGATAATAATAAAGACTTGTTCTGTAGCATATTTATCATGACATATGGGTAAATTTTTATAGTATCTTTCTTAAATCTGACAATGCGCCAGAGGAAGGTTTGCTTACCATATTTCTTGCCCAGGTGATGAACGTTTAATTGGTCACTTGGTTGGTTGGTTGGTTGGTCAGTCAGTCAGCTGGTTGACTCACAGGAGTTAGCTTTCTAAGCAATGGCTGATGAAGGTCATCAGTGAAGGAATGTCTCTGAAAGGTTGCATTGAGCTCATTTAAGTAAAATCCAGGTGGCTGGACATGTCTAGTTTATAGATTCAATTTGAATGAAGTTTAATGAATAACTAAACAGAAATCAGTTAAAACAGCTGTAGACATGAGAGACATGCAAATTAATTATGTAAAACAAGGAGGACATCATGTCATACAGTGAAAGAAAGTGGTTGAATTTTTACTCTTTTATCTTTGTCTTCTTCAACAGAACAACTAAAAAGTGTTATCTGACCTCGCCTGAAGCAACAAGCCAAATCAACCACGCTGGCAGCCTCAGAAAACAACACCAAGGAGGTGACCTCATCTAAAGTATAGCTGTAGTATGAAGGCTTGTGTGTTCTCTCACCACAAATTATTTAGATATTAAATATTAAAAATGACAACTTTGTTTGCTCAAAAGCTCCCAGTCAAAGTGGATGCTGTATAACAGAGTTACAATCTGAACAGTTCATCTTATGTGGATGCAAAATGCCCTGCGGAACGGCATGAGTTCGATCAACTAATTTAAAAAGTGAAACTGAAGATACAGATTAGAGGAAGCAGAATATTACCAGGAAACGTATTTACTGGTATGTATGATTTATAGCAAAAAGGATTTTAACAGTATTTGACATGTTAATTTAAATGGCATCCTCCAGAATTTCTCCAAAAGTTTTTTCTCTTGGAAAGTTGTCACACCATTAATCTAAGATAAGTAACAGACAGCTCTGCACTGTGAATTATTCAAAGTCACTGAGTCAATGCCACATCTGCATTTCACATACGACTCCCATTGTTATACATTGTGTTTTAAAGTGTACAACACCTTAATTAAGAAATGGTTACAGCTTGTTGTTCGATGTGATCATGAACACGTCATCTTTTTTTCCCCCAGTGTGCTTCAGACAATTACATAATATTTTCTGTAATATGCAACAATGGACTTTGTTTTAACTGACATAAAAATGCTGAAATAAATGTGCCTTTAAACTGGCAGGTGCACAAAAACATGTAAAAGAAACTCAGAATATAATGATACTTATAATCTTCATGCAGCAATAAAAACATGTGACACTGTAGCATGTGTAAAAGGAGCAACAGCGCCTTCTGCAGCTTGTAGAAAGAAGTGCCGAAGCGGTCTCCCATCCAAGTAAAAAGAGATTTTCATATCAGGAGTGTTCAGCATGAGGCATGTCAGTCATCACTGTAAGAACCACGGAGTGTTTTATGTCCATGGAAATACATGAAGTAACTCTGAATACAAACACACAATTTATCCACAACAACAACAACAACAATAATGATAATAATAATAATAATAATAATAATAATAATAATAATAATAATAATAATGATAACACTGTATAGCGGGGCTCTTGTCCAGGAAGGGAGATCAACAAACTCAAAAGAAACTCCGAGTTGATAAACGCTGAGCGTCCGGAACAGCTGATCAGAGTTAGTTTAATCAACTCTGAGTATGCCCACCCTGAGGTAAGCGCGTGCGTGATACCAATAATAAAAAAAAATCCATCATCAACAGATCCTATGATTCAACATGGAAACCGGGCAGAGAAAACGCTCGGCTTACTTCACCCCACTTGAAATAGATATTCTGCTGGGTGTATATGGCGAGTACGAACACATTTTTAGGAAGAAAGGCAACACGGCTGCAGCAGCAAAGGAGAGAGAACTGGCGTGGGAGAGAATTGCAGCGCGGGTAAATGCGTAAGTTGAATCGGTAAATAGTAAATACATGTGAATCCTGAGATGCATTTACAGGCGAATTTTTACTCATAATTTTAATTAAGGTGCAATCCCACGGGAACAAAAAGGACTTGGCAGCAGCTGAAAATGAAATATAAAAACATAGTTCAAACAGGTAAGGCCCACTTTTGCTTTTGTATATGAGTCTATAATTTTTTATAAACCCACAGGCCTAATATCCTGCTAAGATTAACATATGGATTCAACTTAGCTAACAGAAAGAAGGCAGAGGCTCGCAAAGTGGTTGAAGGGGCACCTTCATCCATGCTGAGGCAGAAGAGCTTGCCAAGAGTAAGTGTCTGCATAAAATGTAATTATTTATAGCACACACATACATGAAATTTGAATATGTGGGATGAAATTCTCATTTCCTTGTTTACCACCAAGTTAAAGTGAAAGTAAAAAGTGAATTAAATGAATCACTGAGTGAAATAAAAGGCAAACATAAAGGTTCAAATGCAATGCAAAACAAACAAACAAAAAAAAACTAATTTATTTCCATCTCTTTAAAAAAAACTAAAAAGAAGCAATACTTCAGGAACCATCTAAAGCCAGACTCTTTTCAGTGAGTTATACTACAAATTACACAGAATTCACGAGTCTTTGAAATGGGATAATTTCTGTCTGCATTGTCTCAACTAAAGGTTCAGTACATTTGGTGAAACAGTAGCTAAATTTCTTCATCAGCAGTGTAGTACTGATCCTTGTTACTAGTGCATTTTCCATAATGTCTTTATTACTTAGGAATGCTGTTCCCTGCTGACTTATTCAGAATGCCATCATGTGCTATAACACATCTGCATATTTATTTCAACAGTTGCTGATGGCCTTGTTGAGACTCCTACTTCAGCAGAAGCATTTCCAACCCTTCCATCTGTAAGTAGGGCACTGAGTGCTTGTGATATGTTTCTAAAGAAAGGTTTCTAAAACAGAATGTTGCTCTTCATCACAGGAAGCAGACGAAGATGATGATAAGGATACATTATCCGCTGAGATAGATCCAGATAGACCTAGTGAGGTACACATCATAACAGTAGAGATATGTTTTAGTTTGTGTTCTTGTATTTGAAATGTGCAGTCAAGTGATGACGATGACTGGAAAACAATCTTCATATTCACGTTTTTTTCTTTTAAATTAACAGAGCAAGGCCGAACATTATCAAGAGGAAGCTCCATCAACTACCCCAGCACATATTAACAAAGTGAGACGTTCAATGCCATTCTGCATTTTCTGAACTTTATTTAAACTGCACCATGCATGAATTTCAAGCCATTCTTACATTTTACAGTTACCAGTTAAAGAAATATACAAAATGCACCTCATCCAAACAATGACAAAAACTGACAAAGAAATCACATACTTGGATCGTCAGATTAGAAAGACAGATCTGGAAATTGAATTACTGGAGCACCAGTTAGAGGTGGGTAACATGTTACAGGTGATTACTCTCTGATAAATACACAAATGATAATGGTTGGTTTTGTATTTGTAGGAAATAAAGAAGAACAAATGAAATGTGAATAAGGAGTCCTTATTTATCCTGTGGGGGTGGGGAAACTAATCTGAAAAGAGATTGTAGCAAAGTTGTTTCTCTGACAGCTCTTGCATCATGAACATCTTCAGGGTGAACAGGATCCTCTTCCCCAGGTTCATCCACTCATATGGCAGGGTGCTGCTAAGAGAGGCAATATTATGGAGAACAACACATGCCACAATGATGCCACATGCTCTCTCTGATGATACCTTGAGTCTATGCAGGCACTGGAACCAGGATTTGAATCATGTCCACCCAGAGAAGGGGAAGTTTAATTACAGCAACAACAATTCCAAGTATAATCATGAAGTATAACTGAAGGATTTGTACATCAATCGCCTGCTGTGCTACAGAATTCCTCTTTAATACTCCTTCTTAGTTTATGAGATTTCTTATTTGGAATAGTACAAAATTTTGTAGCTGATGTTTAAGAGAAAAATAAATCTTTCTAACTGGTGCACAGACAGTCATGTGTCATACAGGAAACCCCTGATGGTAACAAAGCGAATTGCCACACAAAGAGATTGGTCTGATGTGAAAAGCACAACCTCGCTGTGTTATATTTGATTTGTATAAGGTTGGAGTGTGTTGTTGGTAATGGTGACATTCAACAAGATGCTCATCTGGGAATGAAAAAAAATTCTAATCAGGGTGTCATGCACAGAGATCTGAAAGATCTTCCAGGGATAGTGATACTATATTCTGTAGAACTGATGGGTCAGTAGGCAGCAATTTTATACCTGTTAATCTCTAAGATAGAGTTTAATCTGCTCTGGTGCAGGTTAGGTTCAAGGCAGGCATGTGCAATAGTGCAAATTTTGGTACTGATCCGATGCTAAGTAATTACATGGCCAGTACCAGTACTGATATTTTTATTTTACAAAGGCAGGCAGCTTATGTCTGGGGGAGCAGTGCGTCATGACTTATGAGATTAATCATCAATTTGCAAATTCTTAACACATTTTAATGAGCACTAAATCACCGTTAACACAACAAAACACACCTCAGGTTTTCATGTTTTTTGAAACTGGGTTTTTTGGAGACCTGAAATGTAAACATACCTGTCTCTTAAGGAGTTTGTGTTAACTTTCATTGTTTAAAAGTGAGGCTATAAATAAAATAGATGTGATGGTCAGTGCAAAAAAGTTCTCACATTTTTCATAGTATAGCTACAGTGGGCTACATAGTGGACATAGAGGATTTAAACAAATTATCAACTCTGTTATGCTAGTATGGACCCAATATGTGTTGGTATTGATACAATAGATTGAAGCAGTATTTGTTTCGATCTGCTCACCTCTAATTCACAGCATAAATTACCATGGCGATTTGACCGTGTGAGAAGTGAACCCCCTTCATAGTATAGGTAACCCTGAAGTTACCTGGATGAGCCAAAATCCTGCTTCGTAGTCTAAGCTGCTCCAGTATCAGGTTATATTTGTTTCGAACTGCTCGCCTCTAATTCACAGCATAAATTACCATGGTGATTAAGCCAGGTAAAACTGTCACTTTCATAATACTGAAAGCTCAGATTTAAAGCTCAATACAGCCAAGCTATTGACTTTGCTCTGTACTACAACGCATCTGTCCAGTTATTTTCTTTTCTTTCCCACCATGGACTGTATGGTTTCATACAGTTGTGTTTTTCACGAGAGACCCCTGAAGGCCACACTGATTGGAGTCTCGGAGCACCTGAGGGACAAACGCGCTGAGGCCGGAGAGTGACGGGAAATGGTTTTGGAAACAGCGGCGTGATATGAAAGCCGGGAAGCAGCCGGGAAAGCGCGTACTTACAGGTGTTATATTTATAGCTCCCTGCCAGAGGTAAGTTTCACTCAAAGAAATGTGGGAAACCTCCACAATGGATAACACTGCTAGCTGATGGGAAGAAGCTGTAAACTCCGATAAAAGCGAGACCCTAAATTGTACTATACACAAATGTGTAGTTTTATTTTAGTACATTTAAAAAGTTGCGTGTTTTACCTCGAAAATCTGTAATTTGTCATATTTGTTGTACTCAAAAGATTTTACTCCACAAATTAGCTGAACAGTCGTGTTTTTAGCACTCTAAGTAGTTTGCCCTCGGCTTATTCTCCTTTTTTTCGTTTACATAAAGCACTGAGTGATTTTCCTCCAAGGCTTACTTTCTATGGAGAACTTAGAATGCCAAAAGAAACAGACAAATTAGTTAACGGTATCCAGAAATCTTATTACTTTTCCGTGTCAGTTGTTATTTGCTTCTTTCCAGGTTAGAGTCATCAATATATTTTTGCTTTGCTTTGTGTTACGAAATGGACATTCCTGCTGCTTTGCTATCATCTTAGCTAACTGACCTTAGTTATGGAGGCTATAAAATGGAGAGAATGGAACGAATCGTTCTTTGGGTGTAGGACCTTATTGCACTGACCATCTGCTGACCTGAGACATTTGGCCATGAACCTAAGGGCCTCACTGCTGCTAATACCCACCCTCTGATGAACCCCACTGACCCTATGCATTGCTATAGCATGTTTCATAATTTGCAGGGTATTGTGACTGGCTCTGGTATGTGCGCGTTGAACTCCACTATCATATTAGACATTCTTTAAAACCATAGGCAGCAATCCATTCTAATATTGATCTGCTGAAAGCTTGCATCATAAAGAGACCTTAGTTTAAAAGGGAGTTCTTGGGGGAGCTTGAGCTGAATTCAGTAGGTTGTAATACCTTGTGCAGCTGTGATAATGCTCAAAATGCTTTATGAAGGAAAATCTCATCATCTAGTGTCTGTTGTTTGTTTTGATAGTCTTCAGTAATGATCTGTTCCCTGTACTAAAGACTGATTTCATCATACCCAGGGTGCCATTCCGTTATCTGGCTTCTCTTTAGTGTAACATCAGCAATCAGCGGGAACAGGCACACAGTGCTGGTTATCAGATTGCTAAGTTAACCCAATCACAAAAATCATGTTTACTGGCAGCAGAACTGAAGATAAAATTATACTATAGGAAAGATATGAAACCGTTACGCCCAATACAGACTGAAAGCAACACTGCTGCTGCAGACAAAGCAGCTGAGTGAGAGAAAAAGCACTTTACAGTAGTTTAGTATTAAAAGTGCTCTATGAACAGTGTTGGGAAGGTTACTTTTAAAATGTATTCCACTACAGAATACTGAATACATGCCCCAAAATGTATTCTGTAACGTATTCCGTTACGTTACTCAATGAGAGTAACGTATTCTGAATACTTTGGAATACTTAATATATTATCATGCTGTTTACAACTACATGAATGTCCTATTGCTGTGATTTATTACTGTTACTGAAGGTCCGCGGCTCCGAAACGTAGTAAAGGGACCTCTGGCTAATACGTCGGGTTCGTGTCGGGCTGGTAGCCGAAAACTAGCTTTACTTTGTTGTCTGGGTCAACTTTGCTTGCGGGAGACAGAGAGAGGCGTTGAAAGGCTTCTCCAACGGAACTTATTTTTTCCGGAGGAAAACACGAACACAGTGTACAGTTGAGTCTTAATAGCTTACTTACAAATGGGCTCGTCAGGCACTCTTCTTGGCTGCAGTGGTTATTATTATATTTACATGCTTCCAGCTCCCGTTTTTGCTCCGTGACAGCTCGGACTTTTCCTTTCTCTCCCTCCCTCGCTCACAGACACATAACGGGTATGGCAGTCCATTCTCCCTGCAGCACGGACTACACTGCCCATCAGGCTACATTCTTTAGGGCCATGCCTGTAGCATTCTGCCTTTAGCTTAGCACAACAACAACAACAAAAAAGCGCTCTCTCACCCAGGAAACACGCAGAGAGAGAGCGTCACCCTGTAACCATGGCAACCGTAACGCTGCCGCCTGGAACAACATTACGTAGCTGTCAAACAAACCCAAATAATCCTGACCCGCGACAATATGAAACAGGGAAGTACCGCCGTGTATTCCATTTATTTCAACAAAGTAACTGTATTCTGAATACCACCTTTTTAAACGGTAACTGTAACGGAATACAGTTACTCATATTTTGTATTCTGAATACGTAACGGCGGTACATGTATTCCGTTACTCCCCAACACTGTCTATGAATATGTGAACGCTTCACATATTTGCATAGTTTAAAACTCTGAGAGCAGGACGAGAATAAATATTAAAACAGAATTAACACGTAGGCTTAGTCTGCATTCAAAGGGATTTTTAAATCAGCTTGGAAGACCCACCTTACTGTGTGGCTTTCGACCAAGTGTGAAATGTTGATTTTATTGTTTTATTTTATTGTTTTCAATCCATGTTTTTGTGTCTTGCACTTTTTATTTTTTATTTTTTTCTTATATATAATTGTTACTGTTTTTAAGGTGCTTTATAAATTAAGTTAGCCTGGCTCAGCTTTGTATCTTTAGTTCATCTACCCACCAGATTTCTGTGGTCACAGGAAAGATAACTTCACCAGCTGAAAGTCTCCAAGTTCAAACTCATAGTCTGGTTACAGAACACCTGCATGTTGTTAATGCAGGTGTTGCATCTGAACATTTGTGATTCTGTTTACTGTTAATTTCTTAGTTCTGATTTCCCTTCTGTAATTTGCTTTGTTTTTGCATGCATTTTTGCTTTTTCATCATTTCCCTGGTTTTTGTCAACAGTATTGCTGAAAATTCACACAGTTTAAAACAAAACAACTGTCTGGTTTACAACAAACAACTATTCAGACTGGTACTCTGCTGGGCTCCAGCAATTAGAAATTTGAACAAAACACTTCAGTGTATGGAGGATGTTTGTTTCGTGGGAAAAACTGTAAAATCTGATTTATTTTTATTCACACCTGTGGGATACATTGTTAGACTTTGACTCTAAACGGGGGCAAAGATACAGTGACTTGTGTTGATCATATTTAAATGCAAAACTAGAATATTGTCATAAATCATAAAGTAAATGGTTCACAATTCTAGAAGCAATAAATAAAATGAGCCACAACTCACTGAGTTGTTTTTGTTTTTTTTTTTAAATTAAGTATTATTAATATTGTTGGGAGAGCCTCTCCCATCTGCTATCTCATTAACTCCACTTTTACTTTACCTCTCTGCATGCAGCAGGTTTAAAGGTTGTCCTGAATGAAATGGCAGAAGGGTACGACTGGTTCACCAACCAAAGGAAATCTCCACCTGCTTCCCATTCCCCTCTTTCATGTCATGACAGCAGCTCCATCCAACCATGGCTGCCAGTGAAAACTCTGCAGCCTTTCTGGAATGATGGTAAAATGGACCATGATGAAGACTCTGGGGGCCGTCAGTTGAATGAGGGTCCTTCGCCTCATTTGTATGAGGAACTTTTCTGTGCCGGTCAAACTTCCATCCCTCTGGGCCGTCTGGCCGGTGCCCTCATGACCTCGTCTGGGCCGCAGACCGATGTGGTGAAACAAGGTTACCTGGGGAAGCTGGAGCGGAACCACAAGAGATATTTTGTCCTCAGAGCAGGGAGTCACACTGGACCGAGCCGACTCGAGTGGTACAAGAGCCAGGAGAAGTTCATGGCAAAGGAGAAGTCTTCTGGCAAAGCTGCGTTGTTTGGGTCAAGCAAACAAGGGTTGGTAAAAGTGACTTTATATGTGAAGCCTCTAACCGAGGCTCGTAGTTTCTATTAAGTCACATTAAGTGGCACAAAATTATTATACTGGTGTATTTGTTTGTTGTGAAATGTACTGTAATACGGCCCCCTCAAATTGATGTTTTTAGTAGTTTCTTTATAAATCTCTAAATAATAATACAGTTAAAAACATTTCAACTATCAGAAAGGTAGTCCTAAATTTAAAAAGTATGATACTCAAAATATGTGTCCAAATCTAAACTTCCATTTTCATCTGAAGAAGCATTAAAATCTAACTGTATTTAATTCCCCAGAGTGATTTACTTGCGGTGCTGTCTTGGCGTGAGCCGGATTGCCAGTTCCCGGAATGGCCACACTGTGGCGTTGTATCCCAAGGATCAGACCATGGTGTTGGTGATGGAGGACCAGAAGGAGCAGGAAGATTGGTATGTGGCCCTTAAGAAACTGATGGAGGAAGAGCAAAAGGATGAAGAGAATGGCGAAGGGGCTGATGAAGACGATGATGGCTATTGCACTCTGCCCCCTGCTGCTTTCTTTAAAGAGGTTAGAACAATTTTTGGTTGTAGTTAAGATCATAAACAGTTGATTAAATCTACTGAATTTAATGATGTCTTGATCAAAGTAAGCAGCTTCCCTGATGCTCAGAATCAATTGGAAATGGCAAATATGACAACCTTATTTTCAATAGGACACATTTATGCCATACAAGTGCTGTGCCGCCTCCAAAAAAGATGATGATAATGATTTAAAAAAAAAAAAGTACTGTGCACAATTCATATTTTCATCAGATGACTGCTTTGACACCCTCAGCTAATTCAAAATAATTAAAAAAAAACGCCCAGTTGTCTTGCTCCAACCTGTTTCTTTTACATTGTCTAAGGTTTGGCCCATTACGGTGAAGCCCAGAGGTCTGGGTACTTCCAAGTCCCTCACTGGTGAGAATCGACTCTGCCTGACAGCAACATCTCTGATCTTGGTGAGAGTGGGTGCAGGAAATGATTTGCCATCCGTCACCATACCTTTGCTGAGCGTTCGTCGCTTTGGGCACTTGGAGGGCTTGTTCTACTTGGAGCTCGGCAGGTCTGCACCAAATGGTCCTGGAGAGATTTGGATGGAAGCAAATGACCAAGGTAATTAAACAAACAAAAAAATGTTGTGTTGAGGCCTGACTGGATAAAAATAAAGAGTGTGACTCATCCTGGTGTATATGTTCTTTACAGGAAAACGAATACTGGCCCAGCATATTCACGAGGCAGTTCGGGAGGCAGTTCGGGCACTACGAGTTCTTCCAGATTTGAGCTGCTCTCCAGTCTCCAGTCAGAGTCAGAATAAAGGCCTTCTGGCTTCAAAACGCTGCAGACCTAAATACAGAAACAGAGTGGTGAATGTAAGACCACAGCGCCCCTTAGCCTTGATTCCCAGAAGTCCTGACATACAGACTAGTCCTGCACAGTCTTGTGTAAAGCCCTTCGAACCAGACGAAGCGAATCCTAAATCATCTCCAAGCTCAAGCTTTAATTTCAGCCCTTGCAGATCTCAGAATAGGTCCATTTCTGAAACTTGGAGTGACATGGAAATGAAGATGGACCACTGTGGTGCCACAGCCTGTGAGATGCAGGGCTCCGAGCCAGTTGAAGACAGGGAGGGGCTGGGATACATGATCATGTCCCCTCATGTTAGCCGCAGCTCATCTGTGTTATCTCATGATGACTATGTCACCATGGCAAGCCCACATAAAAATAGCCAGCCAGCTTACTCTTCATCCTCCACTTCACTGCAGACATCATTCATCAGGCAAGTTTTTTTTTTTTTAATCTATATTGGTACTAGTAGAATGTAGGATCTTGAAAAAAAAATGACTGAAATACATTTGACAGAGGATACCGCACATAGAAATGTCAGAATGGATCAAGTTTTTTGTCTTGTTTTGTTTTTTAGTTAACCTTGGCTGCCGCTTGTGTAATTTCTAGAGTAAAACTTTTGTCGTTTTAGCTCCTCCTCTGACAGCAGCTCTCCCCTGGACCCTCCTCATCATCTGACCAATGAGCACAGTCGGCCACACTGGCTGATGACACCAGCCCAACAGTCAAAAATGGAAGCTGACCAATCACAGATGAGCATCAGTTGCTCCACTGAACCACAAGTTGATGCAGAGCAGGAAGGCAGTAAAAGCTCAGCACAGACTGGAGTCACTTCTCCTTTAGATAGCATTGATGGGTCTGACCTGATAATTCCATTTGTCACATTTGGATCAGGCTGTAGTGGGCCGATCCAGGCTAGTTCCAACTTGGATACAGATCAGTCTAGTCAATTCCAAGCTGTACCAGACCAGTCTAGTATTAGAAGATGCTGGCTGTCATTGTTTTTGCCTGCTTGCCTTCAAGCTGAGGACGCATCCTGAGTGTTTGTAATGATTTAATGTTTTGTTTGAATCTCAGTAGTGTAAAGAAAAGCTGATTATTTATGGTGCACTTTACAAATGAAAAACTTGGTAAATTAAAAGAAATATTTCAGTGAGATTGTTGTTGACACTTGTTGCACTTGATCACTTGCAGTCGTTGCACATAAAAAGAGAATCTGGGACTAATGTCTTTACACAGTTTAGTAATGAGTATACTTTTGAGAAAAATAAAGTTGTTGTTTTACAGTTTGTCTGTAAAAGCACACAGTGTGCCTCTTTTTGTCAGTGGGTGTTGTTTTGGGGGGTTTCTTCTGCTTGGAGTCTTGCTGTTACGTGGAGAAAAAAAATTGTTAAATAAAATGACATTAATTAAGTTTTTCTAAAAGTTTTTTCCCCCTGTTTGGTAAAAATTGTAAATGCCAGTTGATAAAATGTAAGTGATGCATTATATCTAATCCATCTGTTGACACGTGACTAACTGTTCTCGAGCAAGACTTTAACACAACATATTAAAACTATATTTAAAATGGTAGGGAATCAAGTGTTATTTCTAGCTTCAAAATAGATTTTTAATATGCTGCCATGTCCATGGATTTGTAAACATGTATATCATATGCACAACTGTGTGTGGCCTTTCTCCATTCAAATAAAGTGTAGTACTATACACTACTTTAATTAAATTCAAATGTAGGAACATTTCCCATGCCTGCATCATCATTACAATGAGGACAATGACCTAACACTGTTGTATTGTAACATGCAGTATTGTGCAAAAGTCTTGAGCCACCCCCTTATTTCTTTATATTTTGCTAGGAAAATGGGTGCAATGAACCATTTGTAAGCATACATGGAAATACAGGATATAACGCAAAAAAAGTTGTATTTGTTTGCTTCAGCACAGCCTGAAGTATTTTAGGCAGCTTTTAAGTAGTCTTCAGGAATAGGTGAAGGACACTCAAAGCTCTTCTCTGGATGAGAAAAAATGATGTAACTGTAGTATTGATTCTGATATAGTGCAGGCCTGAGCCTGTCTTTGTAATGCACACTGGCAGAGCAGTTACTGCAAATAAATCCAGATGTGACCATCAGCTTTTTATTATGGAAGTTTTTTATGCTTAAACATAAAAATCATAACATATAACTCAGCAGGAAAACTTGTCGACATGGGGTATGAACCCAAAGAGAAGAAAAACAATTATAATTTGCAATTATACTGAAGAACAAACTTTTCTAGTTTGGGAAAATGACTTTAGTTGTGATCTTGCAATACTGGCTGTGGCTTTTTTCTGTTGAAATATAATACACTGCTCTTCTTTATTCAAGTGTGTGTCAAATTCTTGCTAAGCTGTAAAGCAGTGTCACTGGTGAGCACTACTGCTGCTCATCCATTTAAGTCTGTATACAAACAAAAATCAGTGACTGTAACTGTTATTATTGCATGCTGTAGTGCTTAAGAATATGTGTGTCTTTAGTGTGTGTGTGTTTTTTGTGTAGTAATTTCAATGTCCTGAATGGTGCTAGGAATGCTCACAGTAACAAACGGGTGCTTTATAGAGGCTGTAACAACAATTACATGCAAAGCTGCCACTGCAACTGTGCACCTGTGCTTCGTTTTAACATTATTCTATGTAAAATCATGGCTCACTAATGCATTACTATGTTCTCTGTATGTACAGTACTAACTCACTGCGTCACTGTATTCAGATGTGTTGTCATGCTTCTGTGGACATAAACACACTCAGATGGTTTTTGTGGTAATGACTGGCATGTGTCTGATTCTGCCACTAACACATGACTCTGAACATTCACAATGTCAGGAGCCTAAGCACCATCCAGCCTGCTTAGAACCTGAAAGAAAGATTGCCTCTTTTTGAAAAGTGTTGGCTTTTCTTGTGTGTGTATTTAGCCTCATGCTTTTGAATGTTCGAATACTGATTTATTCCCACCAGTAAATTGCTGCTGGTGCACCCTTCACCAGAGTCTAACTTATATTAATATTAATTTCACATAGATTTATTTAGTAATGTGGTAACTAGTCCATCAGCACTGGGGTGATACTCATATACCAGTATTTATTATAACTATATATTTAAAGGCAGTTTAGTTAACGGGGGACTGGGACAAGGCTTCATCTTTGAGTGCAACTCAGTCCAAAAAGAAGTAGCTTTAGCTCTACCCATGGGGGTTAGGCCCAGAGAAGGACAGACCACTATTGCTTGTTTGAACTGAGCCTGACCAGGCACATTTAGTTAAGACCTGGTCACCAGGCTAGAATTGGATGTCTCGAGACCACTTTTACGTGGACTTGGTCTTGTCTCGACAGACTTTGGTCTTGGTCTTGTCTTGGTCTCGAATCCCTCGGTCTTGTCTTGGTCTCGCTGTCTCGGTCTTGCTGTCTCAGATTGACATAGTGGTCGGGAGATTTGAAATCAACAGTATCCATGACACACAACGTAACGTTCGATAATGTGTCATGCGCAAAAGCATCAGCTCTAAGAGCCGTGCTTAGAGAGTGCTTTGTAGTGAATCAGAAGAGTCGACTCCCATTGAACGAGAGCCGGCTCCTCATTTAATTTCCTTTCGCTGCTCAACTCTCACACAGTGGCTCAGCTATGCTCCAATCCCTCCATATTGTGGCCAATCACATGCAAGGATATAGGATAATATCATTATGTGAAAAACAGAGAGGGTGAGAGACGCGACAGTCAAGTGGAGCATGCGTCTGTCCTCTCAGTAAGTGAGTGAGACAGTAGACAGCGGTGAGGAGGCCTGTGCAAAAGCAAAAACACATAAATATGCCTGACACCTGTAAACATCATGCAGCATCTGGCTGCAGTTTAAAGACTTTTTTGTCTTGGTCTCGTCTCAACTTTGTCTTGGTCTTGACTCAGTCTGTCTTGGTCTTGTCTTGGTCACGATACCCTCTGGTCCTGGTATTGTCTTGGTCTTGGTTTAGGCGGTCTTGACTACAAGTCTACACCAGGCACTCCCAAACAAGCTCCCTCACCAGACCTAGCATCAGGATGGGTCTCCACCGGTGTCCCTGGGTATCTCCAGTAAGGTTTATAGATTCAGAAATCAGTTTATGGACTGATTTCAGATTTTGAGTTGCACTTAGTCTGACCCCTCACTCAGGACTGTTTGCCCTGACAATATTGCTCCTGAAATCTAACATCTCATCACAATAAGGTGAGTCCTGACCAGTGATGGGAATAAAGGCGTTACTTTTGTCAGTAACGAGTAATCTAACTAATTACTATTCCTATCGTTACAACGGCGTTACAGTTACTAACAAGGAAACGCGGTCTGTTACTATTTTTCAACAAACAGACGGTTGAAGCTGTGTTCAGCTTACCGCATCTTATATCAGTTGCACGGAAGTAGCCGACTACGTATCAGGGGGCAAAACAATCGCATGAGCGCTGCTGTTTGACTGAGGAAGAATAAAGTAGTCGTGGTAAGTTAATCACATGACCACTTAAAGACGAAGCAACACGGTGATATATACCAGTTTTTAAATTGTGTCGATAGGCCACGTAAAACCAGAGTCATGATAAACAAGATATACGCGGCGTTTTCTCCTCAATAGTTTCGCCACGTTAGCGCTAGTAAGCACTCTCTGCTTATGAGCAAAAAAAAACAAAAAAAAAACAGGGGAAGTTTTAGGAGTGACGGAGAGAGAGAGAGAGAGAGCAGAAAAAGAGAGAGGGAGTTTTGAGATGTGAGATTTGTGACGTTTAGCGTGTTTGGAGTGTGTAGTTAATGTGTTGTCTTGTGTAGTTAGTGTGTAGTGTTGTGGATAGTTTTGTGTTGTGTGTCAGAACAATGAGGCGACTGCTGTCTCCAGGTAGAAACAGGAGTGATACACCTGCTGCTGTCAGACCTGCAGGTATCAGGCTGTGATGTTCTCCTTTGTAGTGGACACAAAATATTTTTTTGGAGTGGCACAAATAATTTGTGTGGCATCTTATTGAAGAACAGCTGATTGTTCTGTAAATAGTTTGAAATGGTTTTTTTTTTAAAAAAAGGGTAAAAGGTAAATGGATGCAAATAACTTTGTTGTTTGCAAAACTTGTGCATAGGATTTTAAAATTGACAATTAATATTTGCATTTGAAGTTATGAAATATGATTCATTAAAGATGTTTATGGTTGTTACAGTAAAAATATAACTTTTTCTACTCTGATTTTATGTTTTTTGTCTGATTTTAGATCAATTGTGTTAATACAGTATGTCAAAATGAAAACATAACTGTAAATTCAGACACGTGAGGTTGTGCTAAAAAGAATGATACCAAACAAGGCAAAGTAAATAGTTTAAAATGTGGAGAGAAAATCAAAAGTAGTAAAAAATGGCCAATTATACCCTGGACCCCAGGGGGTTAAATGTTTTTTTAAAGTAACGCAATAGTTACTTTTCAAGTAATTAATTACTTTTAGAATACTGTAACTCAGTTACTAACTCAGTTACTTTTTTGAAGAAGTAACTAGTAACTATAATTGAATTACTTTTTCAAAGTAACTTGCCCAACACTGGTCCTGACACATAGAGGGTCCCCATCAAAAGGAATCAGCTGAGGTGCATTAGGCATCTGATCAGGACACCTTTGGACAAGTCTTAAGTGAGGTGTTTTGGGCTCGTCCCACATATAGGAGACCATGGGAGACCAGGGCAGGATGGAGAGATTATATGTGATGACTGGCTTGGAAACCTAATGGTAGAAGAGCTGGAAGAGGCAGCTGGGGAAAGTGAGGTCTGGGTATGTATGGTTAGTACTACCCTATGACCCAGACCTGGATAAATGATGGATAGTGGTATTTAAAAATGCTTGTTGATATGTTTTTAAGACACATCAATAAAATATATATTTTTGCATGCTTTAGCACATTTATGCTATTAGACTCTGTGCCTCCCTCATATTCGCTGTAATTCATTTACCAAAACAAAAAAAATGTGCAATAAACAAGCTGAGTGAATTTGACAAAGACAGTTAATGATATCAACAGATATCAACATTATTGTTAAATGAAAAAAATATGTTTTTTGGCAAAGATCATCATCATTTGATCTGTGAAGGAGAACAAGAAATGCATGCCACTTTCTTCATGTAAGCTTTCTTTCTGAAACACTTTGTCAATATTCAGCTCTTTCTTACATACACATACATTTATTTTGTTTATTAGCTTTTTAGTGGGTTTTTTTGTGTGTGTGTTTTGCCATTTCACTTTTTTTTGCCAAGCTTTTTTCCAGTATGGGATAATGTTTATATTTCAATTTCTACAACTGCATATTTCGGAGGATTTTGCTTCTCTATGTACAAACTGCTTCCAGCACTGTTGCACAGTACAACAATGCAATGCCTTTCAGTGGTTTCAACAAATTGATGCAGTTACAGGAATGCAGCTCAGTGTAATACTTTAACCTTTAAGTATTTACAATCAGAATTGGTGGGGTGGAGCAGTTTCCTCTCTACGTGTTTCAACATAAGCAACTTCCCCCTATAAGAAACACAACAGAGCAGGATCAGTGGTGAGAAACTTGGACTTCTGAATGCTAATTTCTCTCTCCTAGAGATGACTCTCCTGCACACTGTCCTTGCTCTGGTCCTCAGCTGGACAGGTCTCTATTCAGTCCTGTACATTTTCAGTATTGGACTGATTACTGTGGTTGCACTTTGGACTGCGAGACTGCTGCTGCGTCATGCCTGGTACACTCACAAGTTGTCCTGTTTCAGCAAACCACAGACACGTTCATGGCTGTTGGGCCATCTTGGGAAGGTACGACACGCAGCAATCATCTAGATTTTTATGGTCTATTTGACATATTTATCTCTAAATCATAACATAACTGTAGAGTTAAGAGTTAAACAGGGTGCACTTTCTGTTGCAAAATATCACCATTATTTCCTCTTCAACTGTTTTAAACACCGCAAACCTTTAAATTTTGTTTTGGGATAAAACATTATAGATGCAGAGCACAGAAGAAGGTCTCCAGCGGGTGGATGACCTGGTGCAGACATACAAACACTCCTGCTGCTGGTTCATCGGTCCTTTCTATCACCTGGTCAGACTCTTCCACCCTGACTACGTCAAACCTCTGCTTATGGCAGCTGGTAGGGTAAAACACCAACAGTCAGTCTGTATTAAACCACATTTCCGAAGCTTTTGTTCTTCTCTTACATCATCTGTTATTTACTTATTTCAGCCAGCATCACTGTGAAGGATGAACTCATTTATCACCATCTACAGCCATGGCTTGGTAAGTCAGACATTTCAGTTTTTCTCATCCATGGTTACAAGATAGGATCAGTGTCAATTTTTTTTAATTACCCAGTCTTAATAGAAGGTCGGAAATACAGGAAAGAATTATTCCTGCAAACTCTCTTTTTTCTCTCAGGAAACAGTGTGTTGATCAGTAACGGAGAGGTTTGGTCTCGCAAGAGGCGGCTGCTCACTCCAGCTTTTCATTTTGATATTTTGAAGAGCTACATTGCCGTATTTAACTCCTCAGCTAAAACCATGCATGTAAGATACACACAGGCACACATACAGTTACATGCTAAGTTTTTACTGACATATTTAGACGAGCAAACATTTGAAACCTTTAAAGACTGCATATGGTTAAACTGGTACACCCATGAGGAAAATTAGGTTTCCAGTTAACTTCAGGTTACGAATTAAGTTAATTGAAGGTTACCCATAGTCTTCTTATGGCCTCTGACAGTGGCCTCCTCTCTGTGCTTATCCTGCTAGAACTCAATGCAGCATTTGATACTGCTCACCATAATATTTTGTTACAGAGATTAGAACATGCCATTTTCATTGAAGGTACTGCACTGCTGTGGTTTATCCACAGTAACAGACTACAATTTGTTCATGTAAATGGGGAGTCCTCTAAACACACTAAGGTTAATTGTGGAATTCCACGGGTTCTATGGTTGGACCCGTTATATTTACATTATATAATGCTTCCCATAGGCAGTATTATTCGAAGGCTTAGCATGCATTTTCATTGCTATGCTGATGATACCCAGCTTTATCTATCCATGAAGCCACATGACACACACCAATTAGTTAAACAACAGAAATATCTCAAAGACCTAAAGGACTGAGTGATCTCTAATTTCCTGCTTCTAAATCCAGATGAAGTTTTTATTTTTGTCTTCTTAGAAACATTCCACGATACACTGAGCATTTCTTGTCTTTTGTCCTGTCTCGCTTCGTGCAGATGGCTGCCCATCCCTGAGCCGGGTTCTGCTGGAGGTTTCTTTCTGTTAAGAGAGAGTTTCACCTTCCCATTGTCACCAAGTGCTTTTTCATAGGGGGTTGAGTGATTGGCAGGGTTATTATTGTAGGATTCTTACCTCACAACATAAAGCGCCCTGAGGTGATTGTTGTTGTGATTTAAAGTGTTTTGAATTTAACTGAACTGAATTCATGTTCTAATTCTTGATTGTTGCGGTAGTGATGAAAACCCCTAAAATCAAGCAACCCTCTATGAGAGAGCACTTTGCGCTTTGGGGTCCTTAGGGACTAGTAAAGCGCTATACAAATACAGGCCATTTACCATTTTACCACTTTGCGATGGTGATAAGGAAAAACTGCATTTTAACAGGAAGAAATTCCATAAAATCCATGTTGCTGTGGGGAATTGTTACCCATATTCAAGTGTTCTAATCTTCAAAAAACATGTTTTATTTCATAGGTTTTAATCAATGTATGTTATTTAATCTCAGTAAAGAAATAGTCCTGAAATAGTCCAGGAGGCCAAACACAGACAAATACACAATCTACATCTACACTGCTTCCAAACTGCAGAATTACAGGTGACCTTCAAAAATTGCGAATACGTGTGATATAAATATATTTTCCATATTTGCCTGCAAAACAAATCAAGTCATAGTTTTTACAGATTTCAGAATCAAGCAAAATCAGAATACTTTATTAATCCCTAAGGAGATTATAGATTTTATATTTGTATATTTTTTATTTATATATTTTAATATTATATTATGATATTTTCCAGTATTGTCAAAAACTTATGCTGATCATGCACAGAGCAGGTGCTGTAAATTGAAGACTTATATACCATATGAATCACACACCACATATGATTTGTTTCCTTGCAAATGCTCACACCTTTATCCTGTTAATCCCTCCTTGTTTCTGTTTTCAGGACAAGTGGTGCCGACTTGTAGCAGAAGGCAAAACTAATCTGGAGATGTTTGACCATGTCAGTCTGATGACTCTGGACAGTTTACTGAAATGTGCCTTCAGCTATGACAGCAACTGTCAGGAGTGAGAGCAGCCACTTATTTCAACTGATATCTTCCATTTTTGTTGTACTTGTCTGTTTCTAAGAAGATTGTCCCTCCAGGTCTTCCAGTGAGTACGTGTCAGCCATAGTGGAGCTCAGTGACCTGATAATAGAGCGTAGAGAAAAAAATATTTTACACCACTGGGACTGGATTTACTGGAAGACTCAGCAGGGGAAACAATTCAAACAAGCCTTAAACACTGTACACAGGTAATGCTCTGACCTTATGACATTTCTGCAGCTGAGTTACACAAGTCACATAGAAGGCTGCAATTGTGATGACACATTGTTACTGTCAAATGGTGAAAAGTAAACTGTTACTGTCCTTTCTGTTGCTTATGTTCTTTTCCTTGTGCAATGCTGTTGAAAAAAATTCTATTTAAATCTAATGTTCTAGATACTTGTGATGCTGTAATATTCTTGAATAGTAACTTGTAATTATGTCTAATGAACTGCTGAGTATGGTAAAGGCAGGCTAGTGATGTCAATTTTGAGCCGCTGCATTCTGGTTTACAGGTTCACCAGGGATGTGGTTGAGAAGCGCCACACCCTCCTTAACCAACAGAGGGAGACAGAAACACAATCTGAAATTGCCCCAACAGCCCAGAAGAGGAAAGATTTTGTAGACATCCTGTTGTTGACAAAGGTAGGATGGTACTCAACTTTAATAGAAAACGACTGAAACAAAATGAGCCGGGCCGAGCCGAGTAGATACCAGGAGGAGGCAGTAGTGGAAAAAAGGAGTGTATAGAGCCATTTTTAATTTAAATACTGCATCTGCTTAAGTGTCTCTTAAATAAGGGTTTATAACACCCAGAAAAACAGGAACTTTACAGCAGTGTAAAGTAGGGATGGGTATCGTTTAGGTTTTATCCGATACTGGTGCCAAATCGGTACTTTTGAAACGGTGCCAGTGCTTAAACCGGTGCTTAAAGAATGGAGAACGCAAGCTTTGTCCAAAAACCTCTCATGTTTTTATTTTTAGTGGTCTCTTTTTTTCTGCAAAATGATAAGAACCGTACCAACATATAAACATCATCTGTGCAAAGATTTATGTTTTTAAAGTGAAACAGTGAAAAATTACAGCGCTGTCAATACATGAATATTCAGTAGGGATGGGTATCGTTTAGGTTTTATCCAATACCAGTACCAAACCGGTACTTTTGAAACGGTGCCGGTGCTTAAACGGTGCTCAAACCGGTGCTTAAGCAATGGAAAAAACACAAACTTTGTCTAAAAAACTCTCATGTTCAGCTGTTTTTTTTGTAAAAAGATAACAATGTTAGCCTTTTCTGCAGCTATAGGGCATATATGGTCTCACTCTTGGCTGGAAGCAGTGCTTAAACAATGGAAAAAAACACAAACTTTGTCCAAAAACCTCTCATGTTTAGCTGTTTTCCACTTTTTCTTTGGTCATTTTAGCCTTTTTGGCCAGGGTGAAGGGAGTATCTGCCATCAAACAAGAAGACAGCCGCATGTAACTACGACAGCGTTTGCTAGTTCACCTTACATGCATTAATTTAATAACGTGGTTAACCTACTCAACGTAAACTACACACGAACAACATTAAACAACTCACCCAGAGAAGAACAGCTGCTGCTGCCATCATCATCCGTCATCATTTCTGCTACACTGACAGGGCTAGGGGCCAGGACTCTACTCTTCGGGTTTTTGGGGGATGTTGCTAACTCCGGGTCCGATAACAGGCAACCCACCCGCAGTAGATGTGCACGGTGTGAGGTCTCGCAGCAAGCTATCAAATACGCCGCATTTCTCGGCTTTTAACAAAATGCTATATGTCGCCAGGCGTTTCATCAGATTCGAGGTGTTACCTCCTTTGCACAGTATCACAGTATCAGCTTAAAGCACTTGTTGCAGGCTGCTGAGTTTGCATCTTTTGCTGTGAAGTACAGCCAGACTTTTGACCGCTTGGCCTTGGGCATTTTTAATCTGTAGCTCTGCTCTAAAAGAACTGGCACCGGATACCGGTACCCATCCCTAGTGTAAAGTGCTGTAAACGATTCACAATGAGGAAATTTCAACATAGCCAGACTTTCTCTGCATTAGCTGACTTCACACAATTCTAGATGTCAAAATCTCACAGAGGTGAAAAATAAATTACCTGGAGTCATTATTAGCTTACTACTCCGTGCACTTTTGCTGCTGCTGTATATTTCTTACAGCTGCACATTAAAGCTGAAACTTTTCATACATTTAAACATTAAAAGTTACTCTGTGTGTGTATGTATGTATACACTCGTGTATAAAAATGATTAAATCAACAGGGCACTTTGTTCACGTTGTACGTGTACATTAACTGTTTATTAAAACCTCTTTGCAGAAAAATTTAATCTTTCACTCCATTCATTCTACCTACATGAAGAATGTATCATAGAAAATCTCGTAGCAAAATATTAAATAGTTGTTAGATCTCTCTACATTTTCCCCCGTGTGTTTTAGCATCATAGTTTCTGCCACTTTGGGAGTAAGATAATATTCAGATGACACATATCTTTGGCCAAATGGAATACGAGTGTATTGATTTCATTGCATATTCTTGGAGTTGGTTGGATATGTAGATGTGCTGTACAGGCTCACACTTATGGACATCTGAGTGGGTGCTGGATAAGTCATTTTAGTAACCAATGACTTGTTTTTCTTGGCCTCCGCATATTAATTATCCTGCAGTTTGTGGTGTGTTTTCAGCTAGTTATATAATAATACTCTTTCCATATGATATGTTTTGGTTAAGCTTCTGTTCATCTGGACGTAGCGTTTTAGGCCAGATGAACAGAATCAACCTTTTGGGATTTAATTACCTGGATGCTTGAGTATGCATCAATGAATCGCTTCCAGAGCCATTTAATTCGATCTATTACTGAGACAGCTCTGAAATAATCACGTGAAACTGATCTATATGTGGAATTCCGTGCACATAAGACACAGAACCTCCACCAGCCATTAGTGGCCTGGAACAGGTGATGTTATGGACCTTCCACACTTATGCGTAAACTAAGTGAAAGTGTGTAGGAAGATGGTGTTGGGGACACTTTGAAATTGGCCACAGTGTAAGTAAATAGTTAGAAGTGAAGCAGGGCATTGTAAAATGCATTACATTTTTGGGACTGCATTAGTTACAAGATGTCTGTGTTGAAGGATGAAGATGGACAAGGACTAACGGACGAGGAGATGCAGGCTGAGGCCAACACTTTCATGTTTGCAGGTGACATGCTACAGTAACATCTGTGGTCACACATAAAAATTACACTATAGTGGTAACTGCTGCTATATACTCTAGGATGTCTCTTTAAAGCTGCAGCTCATAGTTTGTTGTTATTATCCTCACACTTCACACTTCTTCACCTTCTTCTCGGGCAGGTCACGACACAACAGCCAGTGCCATCTGCTGGACGCTGTATAATTTAGCACGCCATGAACACTATCAGGAAAAATGCAGACAGGAAGTGATGGACCTGATGGAGGGACGAGATGGACAAGAAATTGAGTGGTCAGAAAATACAAATGCCAGCAACATTATTGATAGATTCATATGTTTACATGTGAATATTATCTCAGTGCACTGACATGACTTGATCTTAAGGGAGGATCTGTCCAACCTTCCCTTCACCACCATGTGCATCAAAGAGAGCCTCAGACTCCACTCTCCTGTGCAGGCTGTAACACGGAGTTACACTCAGGATATGGTGCTGCCAGGAAATCGAACAGTCCCAGCGGGTGAGGGGGGAAACTCTTTCAAGATTTACAAATAGACTTTAGAGATTCAAGAGCTTTGTCTTGTCATAAATCATGCTTTAACTTTCATTTGTGAGACAGTACTTTAAGGGATACTATTTAAGGAGAGATTACTATATATTAGTGCCAGTTTTTAATGTCAAGTTACACACTTAATGAGAGAAGTTGATGACGAATAAATGTTGAAGTTGTAAAAGGAAAGTTTAAGCTTTAACTAACTCAACTAATTATTTCTTGTTAACCAGGTACAATCTGCCTGGTCAGCATTTATGGAACACACCATAACCCCACTGTCTGGACAAACCCACATGTAAGCACTTAGTAAGATCATCTTAATGTTTGATACAAATCTGTCATATTTAATCTTTGTCATTTGCTCTCTAACCAGGAATATGATCCCCAGCGATTTGACCCAAGCAACAAAAAGAGCCAAACCTCTCATGCCTTCATCCCCTTCTCCTCAGGCCCCAGGTTCAGTTTCAGAATTATTCCCAACGGTATAACTAGGAAATGTTTTGGTAGCAAAATAACAAGTATATTTTCACAGGAACTGTATTGGTCAGAAATTTGCCATGGCGGAGCTTCGTGTTGTTGTGGCGTTGACCCTGCTCAGGTTTCGACTGACCCCAGGAGTGAACCCTGAACTCGGGAGCAGCAGGGTTCGCCGTCTCCCCCAACTCGTCCTGCGTGCGGAGGGAGGCCTGTGGCTGCAGCTGGAGCCTCTGAACACACCCACATAGCAGGAGCGGTCAGATGAATGAGCCAATAAGATGATATAGTAGCTTGTTTTTTTGAGAAAAGAGTAAAGAAAAGATCAGCCAGGAAGTGAAACTTAATGCAGTATCTATGTTGATGCCCACTGACAAACGTTATCTATCTGCAGTAACTTTTTGGTGTCTTTATCTAATATAGGCAAATGCAATAATAACCATGCAACTCTTTAATGTACCTCTCAGACTGTAATTAGCAGTTTGATTTTGAGGTTTCACACATTAATATAAGGGCTGAAATCTTCTTGTCAGAAATCGACATTTAACTGGGCAAATAAAAAAAATAATCTTCTTTAACATAAAAAGAAACAGAGGATTCACAATTTTGTTTCCTTTCTTACATTTTGGTGGCACAGTTCATCTGTCATAACTTCAATATACTGTAGCTCTGTATTTAAGTACTGTTAAAAAAAAATCAGTGAAAATAAAAAAAAAAACTTTTTTGAGATATAACATAAAAATACGGCTTTATAGCTTTAACTTTACCGGCAATATTTTTTTTTTTACAGATTTAAATTTTAATCGTAAAAGGTATTTACATGTGTAAAAATGATTACATTAAACTATTAATATGATGAAATGTTGCTACAGTACAACTGATCAACCTTAGAGTTGCAGAAAAGTACTGTTATTATAATGTAATTTATGTGAATTCTCTTACATGGCAGTCTTATTTAATCAGAAAAATTACAAAAATTACATACCACCCTTAAAAGTCAAAATACTCTTAAATACTGTAAAACTAGCATCTGGCTTTGTAATTATAACAATCTACTGTTCATTGTTGATTCTATCAACTGTTATTGATATAATTTATTATTTATAACTTCATGTAAGAAATCGTGATATTTAATAAATATTAAAAAAAAGTTATTCCAAATGACTTTTTATTTAAAAAATTAAAAAATGTTAATGTTATTAAATGTTATTGGTATTGTAATCACATCCACATGTAATTACATTGCTAACTACAAATCTTATCAAATCAGACTGGAGTTCATATAAACACTCAAAGTTACATTTAATATTAGCTTTGGTTTGTTTGATACTGTCATAACAGTTCAGTAATACGGCATGGCATTTTGATTTTTATATAAACATTTACCTACTTAAACATTATAGAGTTATGAAATTCAGTTTTCCAATGACAGCTTTTAAACACACTTCCTGTGTCTCAACATTTAATCCTTTTTTAAAATCCTGTTTGTCATCCTTCACCAGGTACAAACTATAAATGGCCTGTTTCCTTCCTCCAAATTTTTTCCTTATTGCTGGCTATTGGATGAATTTACCAGCACTGCACACCCTGCTTCTGTTAAGAACTAAGGTACAAAATGTTTTGACTGATTGGCTGCAAAATTTTCTCAATGTAACCCTTTCACTGATGTTTTTCAATAAAAAAAAAATAAGTACAAAAATATTGATATTTTTAGTGTTACATAACTGATAGTACTTTAATTATAAGAAATTTCAATAGCCATCTGTAAAATAATATTAAATGATTGATTGCATTTTAATAATGCAAACCTGTAATTTACATGCAATTGTTTATACTCATTAAATTTGTGAATACCGTAATAGCAAATCTATATATAATCTGTATACAATATACATTTCTGAATCTGGCAACTACTGTACAGTAATTATAGTTTTCAAAGATAATTATATATGTATTTTGACAGTCTACTAATAATAATCAATGAGAAAATTAAATGAGAATTTCACAGTTTCTGTTAATTAAACATTACATATTTGTGAAATTATGTTAAATTACAGTCTTGTTTTCTGAATAAAAAGCTAAATTCTTGGTTAATACGATAACACTTAAAAATAAAATCTCATTTTATAAATATTTATTTATTTTATTTAAAACAATAAAATGTTTATTAACAGTTTGGGCTTTTTAAAATGTTATTTTACATTTGACATGTTAATTCATTCCCTATTTTTGTAATTTTTTTCATATATTTCTTGTATTTAAATATAATGGTAAAATTCTGCAAAGATTTAACAGAAGAAAAATGTAAAATTACAGATTTTTTTTACAGTGTATACAAGAACTCCATAAGAATTTTGTTTGCTTTTTGTTAATGTGCTGTAAAAAAACAGTCTTGCTCTAGCACAGGTCACAAAAATGCCCAGAACACAATACTCCCAGTCCTCCCAGTTTCAGTTTGTTTTTGGTTTGTGTCCAGATAAATCGACAATGTGAAAAATGCAAGCATGTATTCTGCTTCAAAACATATTCATAGCTGTAAATCCAATAAATCAAAAGAGAAACAAAGATTGCTGGATGAAGAAACTTTATTCTGCTACATTCAATGTTTCCCAAATTCTTACACTTCCAAAATAAATCCTTTAATTTCCAGAATTAACTGAACATAGACACATAATTAACATTTTGATAAATGTTACTGCCAAGTAAAGAGGCAGGAATACCATCACTTTCAACTTTAATCCTTCCAAGCATCAAGTTGTACAGGTTTTCCATTGTTACATTTTATCACCCTAAGTTTGGTTTCAGTGTATTTGTATGAACAAGGGTTCTTGCTCGATTGTTTACATTTAATAACGTCATACTCTCTGGGGATGAATCCTGTGTTTGTTTTTACACACACAGTCAGAACTGATTCCAAATACTCTTCTTTGATGAAAGTGTTTTTCTCCTTGCATTCATTTCTGCCATTGATGTTTTTCATCATTTGATCACAGGAGCCCTTTCTCACAACAATATGTTTAGTTTTGAGCTTGTCATCAGTTTTACAGAGCACAGCAGGAGAGAGCAGCACCAGGAGCAAACAGGCACACTGAAACCTCATGATCCCCTGATAAAGAAAACAGAGCATTTACATTAATATTTTCTCATTCTTGTTACTGGTGTAGTAGATCCGTCATAAATCTGATATAGTGCACATCAACTGGATGGTACTGATCACATTTTACTTTGGTTTTATCTGAAAATGTGTAGATTTACAGTAAAACAGTGCTGAGCCTCCATCAAAATGTTTGCATTTATTTGATGCTCTGTAATAACAGAGCCACAGAAACACTGCTTTTGCTAAATGCAGTTTCACATTCAAAAATATCGGTTACCCAGCACTCTACCTTTTTTTGTTTTTGCTTGTAGTTGTTTGGTTAACTTGCAGTTGCTCAGGAATGAGTTGGTAATCTGAAAAGTAGAGCAGAATCAATAATTCAGTCTTTTGGTATTCAGCATACACGTCTTTACACCTGTGGGTGAACTTCAGTTAAGAGTTTTGTCTATCAATGAGTTTCTTTCCTATAATATATGATAAATGAATGTTCTTACCAAACATGAAGTGAAGACTCAAGACGAACAGATACTACATTTTACATTTACAAGTTATAGTTTGCTTCTGTCAGAGCGTAGACTCTGTGCACTTCCGCTTTTATACATAAAAGCACAAACATCTCAGATAATTATTTGCATCATTTTTGCAACGATCCTGAGACACTTTAGCACTTCTCTATTTGTGATTAGGAAACAATGCAACTGTCACAACAAATGACCACAACAGCTTGTAGACACAGTTTGCTATTCAAAGCTGGTTTTACATTAAAGAAGGTATTCCTGCATGTTTGTCGGCCAAACTGTGACAGCACTTTTGCACAGCACTATATTTTAGATAACTGATGATTTATACAGTTTGTGCACACTCTGCTAACATACCTGGTGCAACAACAGATAAACTATGATGTGGCATTTATTCTGTGACTGACAGACTTGTGAAATGTTTTGACAGTTTGCTCATATTTCCGCATTTTAAAGCAGAAGACCAGTGGCACTTGTGGCCACAGGCATGACTCTAACATGACACGTATCTCTATACTTCTGGATATATCTACAATTTATAATCATTCTGCCACAGAATATAGACATCAAATAATATTCTGCCAGTCTGCTAATAAACTATTTGCACATTGCTGTTGTCCCTTCTGTTTATGACAGACATCTATCTAATGTAGGTCAAGGTACATTGCATATCATATAGTACATGCTCAAAAAGCTAAAAACAAAATAGATGTAATACACTTTTAGATTGCCTGAGTACACTAAACCAACAGATACAGTCTTGTGTTAGAAATTTCATGATTTTAGTTTCTTGTATAATTAATACACTTTATACCACTGTGGCCCCGTTAAAGACTGATTTGGCCATGGTAATTGCAGATGAAACATTTCGAAGTTCATTTTCACTCAGCTGTAATGTACAAATGACTTATTTTGTCATTACCTATTACAATAGCTTACTGCGGGAAATGGTTAATGCGGTACAGAAGTTTAAAAATAAAGAAAGAAAAGCTAAAGTGGTGAAACTGTTTTGTGACTTCCATGTGTGTAGAGAGATAAGCACCTCTGCATATGACATGGTCAAAATTCACTGAGTCAATGTCACGTCTGTAGGACGTGTGACTCTTGTGAACACATTGTACACCCCCTGTCTGCAACACCACTGGAGTCTAGAAAACAGCTTTTGTTTTGTTATGATCAGATAAGACGTATTTCTCATGTAAACTCATAAAGATGTACATGGTGTGATGACTGACAATATAAAAGGACTTTTTATTTGAGCACTTCGGCCCTTTATGGTTTGCATCATAATAAAAAAAAATTGTTTTAGTTTAAGTCACAAATAATAATAATAATGTTAATGTATTAAACCAAATATATCTAAATTTGCAGAAAATATTTGTACCTACATATTAATATGTGTTAGCAGAGAAAGCTGTTCTATGGCGTAAGTGCATTTCCTTTGCTTGTGGTCATGTCTCTGTAACTCTGTTGGTTAGTTGTTTATATGCCGTATATGGGCTTAAAATGCAGACTATGAAATGGACAGGAAGTGAGGGTGCTAAACTGTTGCTCTGCATTCCACAGGACTAGGGTGGTAGTATAAATTGTGCAGCATAAAAAAAAGGAGCTGCACAGAGAAATCAGGGTTCTTTTCCCTTGGCCGTTTTTGTTTTACTTTTTGTTCCTTATTTGGTGATTTTCATCTGCAAGCAGGTCAGTCTTTGGACTTGTTATAATTTACCATTTTGCTTTTGTGTAACCTTTTGCTAGTGGGTAATAAAATTTTAGTAGGTCTTTTGGTTTTAAACACTGATATCTGAAAAATGTACATCATAAAACTGCATGAATACAGTGTTTTTAGTCCATCATTAATGATAAAACTATAATAATAATGGCGGTTGCATTTTGTTAGCAGGGTTCAAATATTTTTGTACTATTTCAATACTCAGATTGACCAGAATCGACAGGATTAGAAATGATTACATCAGAGGGACAGGTTTTGGAGACCAAGTTGGAGAGAGCTGGTGTGACAGATGAGGATGCTAGGGATAGGATGATAACTAAAGCGAACAGCTGAAAGAGGAAGAAGAAGAAGACTAGAAGTTGTATGCAAAAAAAAATATTACATTAATTAAGTAATATCCTTGGAATGCTTCAGAGTTAAAGAAAACAAAAGTAACCTTGTGATTTTGTCTCAGTGAATTTGTATATCTGATAACTGACCTCCATAACTTACACACAGAGCTGTTTGTGAAAATAAGTGACTCATTGTTGTTGGATGTTGTTCAAGTCATATATCTCATATACACGGCTGACTTTAGTGGTTACTTTGCTTTTGTTAAAGTTAAAGAGTCTATCAGCAGGTCACTGTGTAATATATTTACTATTGTGGCGGACCACCAGGTGGCTCCACTCACACCCAAGTGGAAGGGAAGTGCTGGGGTGGAGATTTTGGCGCTTACTGTATGTGAGGTTCTGAGAGTCAGTTAATAAAGTTGGAGTGAGACACTGAGACCTCTCCTGTCATTATTACATACCTCCACACTATAATCAAACAATATTCATCAGATTGAATCTAAAAAGACATCTTTACCATCTGGTGCTTCAAACGAACAGCTTATGTTCACCGCAGATTAACCAACCAACCAGTCCACAGTCAAGTCACAAAGCTAGGTAATTTAGTATATTATAAAAAGTTTGTTTTGTTTTCTTCTTTTTCTTTACTTACTGTTATAGTGCACTAAAAAGGTCATATTTTTCTTGTAATTCCCAAAAAATGTAAACAAAAATTTAGAAAGTTAATTTCCCAGAGTATTGTATTGGATGTCTTTTACTCAGAAAATGTTTTTTTATTTTTTTTATTATGACTGTTTAAACGATATTATATTTTCTTATTTCTACAGACAACTGCCCACTAAAACCACAACTTTAAAGAGGTCAGACTAATGTAAATGTTCTGTTTTTCTTCACCAGGGGCTCATGAAGGTTCAATGCGCCTGTTTGCTGCTGCTGCTGCTCTCTGCTGCTGTGCTCTCACAAACTTATAATGATTTCAAAAGGAAACACATCCTTCCAAAAAAGGGCTCTCATGACTGTAATAACATGATGATAAATGTCAATGACATAAATCAGTGTAAGTCAATAAATACTTTCATCAAAGATAAGGGGAACTTAGTGCTACACAAAGCCACTACTATCAAAAATGGGTTTGTCACCCACAAATTTGATGTCATTGACTGCATAATGATAAGCAGCAAACCTTGTTTATACCAAATGCTAACACTCAGAAAAAACAAAAGGATAAAATGTGAAAATGGCCTACCTGTACACCTTGAGGCCTGAAGTATCAGGTTTCAATGATGCCTTAAACGGTTCTCTTTCTTTCTGTTTCTTTATCAGTTATATATTTTATTGTGTGATGCTGAATCTGAGTAAATAAGTCACAAAAAGAGTCCCATCAGTCAGACTCTGCCCAAACTTTGCCTGTGCCACAAACCTTTAATGTTGACCTTCCTTTATAAACATTTACATTTGATTTAATAAAGGGTTTCTAAAACCACAAAATTAACAGATAGAAAGTATGCCATTGTTTGAAATGTGTCTATGAGGAAGCAATAAGTTAATAAAAATGTGAATTTGAACATGTACTATCTCAAGTATATCATAAAATAGTTTGAAATGCTTAATCATTGTAGGGTCTGTGATTTGGTGCTATATATATAAAATGTAATTCAATTTAATGCTGTTTTAAATAGACAGTAGAAATTCCTGATTATGTGTGTGTTGCTTGTTGAAGCACTTTGAGTTTGTTGATACTTGCTGAAGACCATCTCTGAAGATGTCCTTTGGATCAGTTACTATCCTTACATGACATTATCATGTATTATGTGTGTTTTAACAGTTCTGAGAACATGATTGTGATTGGCAGTCACAATCAAAACTACTGTAACAACATGTATTGATAAGTTAACATTTGTATGCCTTCACTTTTTGATCATCTGGAGATCATTTAACTAAAATAAAAATGTGCAATCTGACAAACCAGGCTCTCTTGATTTGTCTCTTACATTTTTGTGTTCAGTACTGGCATAATCATAAACTGATGGTGAGATTAATCAAATAGTTATTGTGGAATTAAAATGTAGCACGGGCTACTCAGGTGAAATATCTTCAGATTTTACTTAAACACAATTCTTACATCATTGTTATGTGGATAAATGCTATCTCTGGTGTTGCACTAATAACCATGTTACTGTAATACCTCTACTAGAAACAGAAGAATCAAATACTCACTTTGGCATTTTACAATAAATGCCAGCTATAGTACACAGAACTGACGAGTCTACATTTGAACTGCAAAAGCAAAACTTCAGTTGAATTTATGTAAATGGAGTAATAAAGAAAATTATGGTGATAAACTTTTTTCTGATTAAGTTAGAGAAAAGAGGGTAAAAAGAAAACAGCAGCAACAATAAGTTTTGCTGACACCTTACAGGCACACACAGATCAGTATGATCATTGTTACTATGTCTCCAGTGAGGAAGGCCCAGTATGTCTAATGTCATGTGTTTCATGTAGTTTAGGATTGCTTGTATCACTGCCTGGCTATCTATTACCTACTCTATACAGTAAATTAGCAAAAATCTGCTGACGTTAATTTGAAAATGAACACCTGCTCAACACAATTAGTAATTAACTATTACGATAATACCACACAATGTGTGTAACTCTGTGTTGTATTACAGTGCTGTGAAAAAAATATTTGTTGTGTTCCTGGTTTGTAGTAAGGACTGATACAGTCTGACTATGTCATTCTGATGATTGGTGTGTCTTACTGAATTGTGTCTTCAGCTACAACAGATATCAGCAGCGCCCTCTGCAGTTTGTGTGTAGAAGTGAAAAAGCTTGCAGCACCTGGTATTCCCAGGAGGTTTCCCATCCAAGTATTAACCAGGCCCAATGCTGAAAGTTGAAGTACTGATTCAAGTTCTTTACTTGAGCAAAAGTGAAAAATTACAGGCTCTGAAATGTCCTCAATGTACGAAAGTAAAAAGTAGACAGTTCTACTATCTATTTTATGCACATGTAACTAGACCTTCTGCTATATTAATATACTACAAAATTAATTTCAGTACATGAGAATACAAATGTTAAATGAGCTGTTACTCTTTGTGGATTAAACTCAACAAGATGTAACCTGATGTTTCACAGTTATGAGTTCCATTCCCTGCACTAAAAGTATACTGTATATTACTAAACTGTTTAAAGTTGGTATAATGACTGAGTTCAGTGAATGACTCTAAGCATCATTTTAAATGTAAATGAATTAATAATTAGAATAATTAAAATAACGTATAAGCACAGGTGCATTAGCATTAAACCTTGTGAACTGACTGCATGTGTACGGCTCATTTCCTATTTAAATAGTATCTCCTGCAGTCCACAGATATGACCTCTCTTCTTTCTCTCCTGTCCTGTCTTTTCTTACATCTTTCTGAGTGCAGCAGCTGAACCTTTAGTTAGCAACACACTGTGCAACAAACTGCACACATATAGTTTGCGTGTTTGCTGATGATTGCTGAGCTGAAAAATATTACTCCCTTTATGCTCATTCCTCTTCTGTAGTGTTAGCAAGATGCTAACTATAGCAAATAGACATCTGCACTCGCCCCCTTTAACTGCCAAGTATAAGCTATAAATGACACCACTAAACTTAAAGTAACGAGCCTGATTTGAAAATTATAAGTAGAAAATACAGATATTTGCTTGAAAATGTAGGGAGTAAAAGTAAATTGTTGTCAGAAAAATAAATACTGGAGCAAAGTACTGATACCTGATAAATCTTCTTAAGTACAGTAGTAACAAAGTAAAAATACTTGGTTACTTCCCACCTCTGGAAATCAGATAAGGTTAAATGTATTGAGGGTGGTACACAACTTGGTCTCTGTCATAACAAAACCTTCAGAAGGTGAATGTAGGAATATTTAGTGAATAACTTTAAATAAAAAATTAACACTTTCAATTTTTTCAACCTTGTGCTGTTAATTTTCACTCAACAATATATATATAAGGAGTCTGCAGAGCATAAAGCTACTAACTGAAGCTGAACACTCACATACAAAAAAAATCTACAAATTAGTCCATCAGTTATGCCCATAATGCATAACAGAGTGTTAGCATGAAAACATTCATTTTAGTAAAAGGATCTGGATGTGCAAATACCTGGTGCTGTAAACGTTTCCACTTCTCTATACAAACTGCACAAGATGCTGCTGCTTCTTCAGAGAAGAGACTTGTGGCAACAATAAAATCACTTAATCATTTTTGCGAAAGATAAAATGGCCTTTGCTCACTGATTTTGAAAAGTCTCATATGCAGAGCTGTCTGTTACAAAAAATGTTGTCTGAACATATTTGTCTGTCTTAGCAAAGAAAGTAGTTTCAGGAAGCAAGTGCATTTCCCTTGTGTGCAGTCATATGTTCGTAACTCTGTTTGCCTGGTATATGCTGCATATAAGCTGAGAGTGCAGGCATCAAAAGTTCACAGGAAATGTGGTTGCTAAGCTGCTGCTACATGCACTCATCACACTGATGAATAGGGCAGCAGTACAAGTTGTGTAGCATCAAAAAGGAACGACACAGACAAACGTGGTTCAGTTTCCCTTTTATAACTTGGATCTTTTTGGTCCTGTTTGATCCTCCGCTGAGCTCAAGTCAGTAACCTTGTGTTTAACAGTAATAAACAGATAAATTACAGACATGAATAGGTGTCTGCAACTTAAGACAAAGATTAAATGTTTAATTTATTCAGTTTAATTACTATGCAGCATTAACTCTGCAACAATTAAACTGATAACTGATAAAGTTACTTTTTCAGAGTGTTGAATGTGTTTTTATCCATGAAAGTAAATCATGTTTTGAGTTTTGTTTTGGTTTTAAATGATTTGACTATGACTAGTTTTTAATTTTATCCAATTACTCATGGTTAACTTCCTGTTAAAGTCTTAATAATAAAGATGAGAGACTAATGAAAACGTCAATTCTGTTTTTCTTCCTCAGAGAATCATGAGGGTTCAAAGTGCCTGTTTGCTGCTGCTCTGTGCCGCTGCGTTCTCACAAACCTACAATGATTTTGAAAGGAAACACATCCTTCTAGAGAAGAGCTCAGAGGTGAATTATGATAATATGATGAAAAACATCAACGGCAACAATAAATGCAAGGAAATAAATTCCGTCATCAAGGCGAGGGTGGAGGAAATTAATGTTGGCTTTGCTTATTTTATAGATTTTTCCTACAGGAGATTTACACAGAATTATCTGTCTTTAAATGTGCGATTCTCTCAGAGGTGACACCTACATTATGAGTAAACTGAAGCAGGAATCTGTGGACATCGGTCCTCCTGAACGCTGTGATTATCTGATCTGCTGCTACTAGAAAGTCATGTCTGAAGCTGATGTTGGATCATTTGTGAAATCTCAGGGTCCCCCTGTGTTATTCACCAAGCTGTCAATGTTTGATGGTGCGTTAAATAAAGACGCAAATATATTCAAAATTTTGTTTTATGTTGTTTGTTTAAGCAATTTTTAAGCGTTCAGATGAAAATCAGATCACATTTTTCAACATCCTCTTAATACTCTGAACATTTGAGCACAAGAAAATTAATATTTTAATTTTAAGTGAAAATCATTGACATGATGGTGAATATATATTTGGTGTTCTACTATGTGTGTGTGAAGAAACACATGACGGTGGCTTCTTCCAGGACTCCCAACAATCTGAGAGTGGATATTTATTGTAAGTGATATTTATAATATGGAAAGGATTAATTTCTCTCTACATCTGAAGAAAAATGAGTTTATTAAACTATGGGATAAGTGGATCAAGTTTGTTAAACCCGTTAAACCCGATTTTGTGGAGGCCGTAGACAAATGATGGTGATTTGTTATTTTATTTATTTAGTTAGCCTTTTTCTTTTTAATTTTTACTAAAAATAATAACAATAAAATAAAATGAAAACCATTGTAAGCAGTGAATACTTCTCTGAGGATCATCTCTGGTCCTTTTGGTCTGAAACATCCACTGGTGCCTGTAATTATCAATATATTTTATCACAATTACAATTACAATACCTTTTACTCTCAATAAGTGGCTTTACATGACATAGTCTTGTACTATTCTAAGGATATGATAGATGTACTGCAGAAGATAATCTGTATCATATCTCTATCAATATTATATCAGTTTTTCTTACTGCACATGCTTTTATGATTTTATGGACAAATATCCTGGACAAATAGATCAGGTCTGTTTTGCCTCTGAGGTCTCTCCTCAAAGTACAACATTCACTTGTAAATATGTTTGTCATCACAGCAGAACCTTTTTGTGAGTGTCAAATGGAAAATAAAGGAAGCAAAAGAGATGTAGCTCTCTCAGTAGTGTAGTTGTTCCTCTTTACATTTGTTTTATAATGTAAGTTGCCAAAGCCTGACATTTCAAAACAGCTTGCAAATCTTCCTCTAAATGAGTGGTTCTCAAACTGTTGTACACGTACCACTGGTGGTACTTGGGCTCCCTCTATTGGTACATGGGAAATCTCAAAAACAGAAAATTTAAGATTAAATAATTCACTGTGGCAAACTAAGAAATATTGACAACAGAGGACCCACACAGAGACTAAGGCAGCTATTCCAACCCAAGCAGGACAGGGGTGCTCTTTATTGTACAGGTCACTGTACAACACAGTGCTTCAGAGGGTCAATAAACCTGCACATGAACTCCCTCATGGTATAACATCTCTTTCCATCAAACAACAACTGTCAGTGTATTTACACTGTAGCATTAACAGGAACCGTTAAGAGTCACGTAACAATAACAGATGTAAATAACACAGTTTCCTCCTATTAAATGGCAACACATGTTCCCAAGGCATGATGGGAGATAACTAGCCACTCCCAGCACGCCACAATACCGTGTTCTGATTGAGGGATTTCTGAAAAATTAAAACGTACACCTCTGCTATCACTTCCAACATAAATGAAGACAGAAAACTAATCAGCAGTGGCTCTTGTAGGGGTACTCAAGTTGGGCTAGCTGGTATATAATGATGTGGTACATGGTGGCTAGCTACACAGCTATGGTTAGCGTAACATAAACACAGTGAAGCTGGAGGATGAACGCTAACTTTTTTCCACTCGATAAAAGTTAAAGTGAGGGTTCCAGATGGTTAGGGACAAATGCAATCGGATGGCAGGATGCTGTAAACGGACCAAACTTCAGTCAGGAGAACAACTGAGATAATCCATCCACAATACGAAGTTAGTCATTAATATACTGCTGCATAGGCTGGGCTGTAGTTACATTGTAAGGTTTTAAAAACTGAGCTTTAAAATGAATAGAGGTAATAAAAACTGAGAGAAGCCGACAGTGATCACTGACTGTTTTTAGGGGCTTGTTCAGATCAAATAGAAGAAGATACAAAGCATTAAAATATGTTAAAAACACAAAAGACTTAATAATCTCGAAGTAGTTTGGACCCAGAAGCAGGGTTCATACGTCATCACTTAAAGATTGGATATCCCACCTGCTGTGAATGTTTTAATGCAGTACAGTTGTTATTAGTATCACTTGTCACATCTTGTTTATGACAGTTAAAATAACATATGTTACATATGTAACATTCATATAAAAATAAAATTGTCTCGTGTAAACTGTATGTGGTGTTAAATAGGCCTATACTACTGTACTTTGTCGGTCATAAGGGTGGTACTTCAAGAGCCATATATTTTATGAGGTGGTACTCATTGTGAAAAGTTTGAGAACCACTGCTCTAAACCAACCAGTCAATGTTAGGAAAGTCATGAATAAAGCACAGTCAATGCAGCACAGGAAAACAGAAATATTTATCATAAATGTTTTCTGTTGCTGTCTATGGTCAGTTTCTACGTTGGATGACAAATCATTCAAGTCTCTCTATCATTTATTCCTTATTATCACTTAGTTTGAGTTAAGCAACTGTTGAACAGAAGCATGGTCACCAGAAAAAGACATAACTGTAAAGATCCTGACACTTAGTGAAATAAAAAAAGGCTACTAAAAATTACAGGATATTGGGAAATGAAAATATTTCCACCGAAACAGTTTATTATTTCACATTTTCAAAATGTTTTGTTTAATTAACAGATTTTACTGTTTTACCCATATTTTGTTGTAGTTTTGATGTGCTTGGACTTTACTTGAGAGTTTGTTTTAGTTTTCATCTGTTTTGGGTTCACCTTCTATTCATTTTCATATTTGTTTTTTATGGTTTTAAGAATTTATTAAATTCATAAATGTAATTAATTAAAAACCCACAACAGGTCTCTTCTGTTCTCAGACCAGTTTCTGTTCACAGATCTCTGACAGGGTGCATTACCAGGATGTAAGTACTAATAAGGTGTTACGTTGTGGTCACGAAAGAAACAATGTTGTTAGCAATAATTTTCTGGTAGTGTGTGATATTCACAGAACAAATTAATCTTGAGTCCAGGCACAGTGTTTGAGTAAGAGTTGGGGTTTTTTTTTAACAAGGTTGTATGTGACAGATTATACTGCAAACAGTCCCTTATAACAACTGAAATATTTAAAAAACTACAACTGATATATACATCATTTTGTAATTCAAACCTTATTATTTCATCAGTTTGTTTATTCCCCTCTCTTTTGACTTCTCCCAATAATTATCTGGCAACCCTTTATATGTATCTGGTGTCCTTGTTTTAAAAAATGTATCTAAAATGAACTCTGCCTTTTACAATACTAATTATCCTACTAATTACAACAATAACATGCAGCTTATTGTCAATTGTCAGCTTATTTGTATGAAATGTGAACAACATCAACATCACTTTTCATCTGTGCCCCATGTAAGACCTAACCTGTCACGGCTGGGGCAGCAGTTGTGTGGTGTGGTGAGAAAAAGGATCCAAAATGCAGGTACTGGCTGGGGTGCGAGTGAGCTTTATTTGCAGAAGCGACAAAGTGGCAAAAACAGGAAGAGCAGAGCAGGGAGATAAGAAACTGAAACTGGGGAAAACTAAAGAACTAAGCTGAAACCAAACACACACGGGAGGAGGAGCAAAAAGCACAGAGAATGTGGGCAGACACACACTATAAATACACACGAGGTAATGAGGGGAATGACACACAGGAGGGGAGCACAGCTGAACCTAATTCACAAGACGACACACAGACCTACAAAGTAAAACAGGAAACACACAGACTGTTTACAACACAAACTCAGGGACACGAACAGAACACAGAGGAAAGACACAGGTAGGGATGATAAAACACTAAACACCAGAACCAACCCTAAGAACCAATACAAAATCAGGATTAACACAAAACACAAAGCAATACCAAAAATGAAACACAAAACGCTGGGTCGAACGACCCAGGACCATGACCAGTACTCTAAAGAACTTTTTTTCTCAAAGTGGCAGCCTGAAAAACATTGATTGTTAAAGAGGCACCAAACTCACCTCGAGCCTCAAAGCTCTTAGTCTCTCCACAAAAATGTTATTTTTTTGTTGTTGTTGTAGCAAACCCACTAGGAAAAGTTTCATTGGTTTTAGAAGACACAATCTGTACATACAGACTCAGCTCCATTACTCTGTAATTCTCCACTTACATGGCTACTCGAAAGACCTCTGGTCCTACCAGTTGAGCTCTAAGCTAAAGAACATGAGGCTGAGGAAAATTAAACTGCCTAAAACATGGAAAGGGAAGCAGAAGAGCAATGTCAAAAATCAGAGACATTTAAAAAAAGTCAATTCAAAGCTACTTACAGCTGATCTTTCTTTTATTTAGATTTCCCAATGTATACATTTTAAAAAATGTCTTGTTGTTGCACTGAAATAAATATAATTTCATCCTGTTATGTAGAAACAGCATTTTAGTCATAACATGATAACAGCATGTTATCAGTTGTAATGTTCCTGTAGAGGTATTTCAGCTGATATAAAAGACTGATTGCAGTATAATCTGTCACATATAATCTTCCTGAATCATGTGAGGAAAATTTAAAGTACAAACAGCATTTTAGTCACAAGTTGCATTATAATAATGTCACACTGTTGTTAAGGGCATTAGTAGGATGTTAGTATCTGCATCATGATCATCATTTATCATTTATAAGGCATTACTCCTGCTTAGTATGTCATTTATAAAATAGATAGAAATGTTTATTCTTGATCAGTAACCTCATATATAACGCGCCCATGGTATCATTTAGAAAGTCTAAATGAGTGAATAACATTTAGATGCACATTCATAATCATAATGTTCAAGATTTGAGCTCATTGTTTGTGAGTGTGTTAACAGAGGTTTTATAAATACTCATTTCACATTTTAATTCATGGTTAATTTAGGCAGTCACTAGTTTTTACAAGATTTAAAAGTCGCAGCTTTCTTTACGGCAGAAAAATGGCACTGACAAAGTACAACGAGATACAGAACATACAAATATTTATTGCCAGATGCAAACATAACCTGTGTGAGGTTTTCAGAATACTAAAATGTCGGTAGGATCAGAGTCTAAACCAGAGTTTGTAAGAGGCGTTAAAGAGATAAAGATACACTGTGCAGTTGCAGCCACAGGATAGCTGTGGCTCAGGAGGTCGAGAAAGTCACCTACACATTGGAAAGTTGGTGGTTCACTCTGCTCCAGTCGCCAGATATCCTTGATACTAAGACACTAACCCCAAGTTGCTCTCAGATGCATCCATCGGAGTTTGATTGTGTGTGAACATTAGAAAGCACTTGCATAGGTAAATCATAGAAAAAAGAGCTTGGGTGAATGAGGCAAGTTGTATAAAAGCACTTTGAGTGCTCAGAGGAGAAAAGCACCAGTCCATTTATCCTTTAACTTAAATATACTGAAGCTTCTTCAGTTAAAATAAAATGAATCAGGTTATCACTAAACAACTGTGAAGATTCCACAGAGCTTCACAAACAAGTGTAAACACCATAAACAAAGTGTCCATCGTACTAAACTGATAATGAAGGAGTTTAAATTTTCTTAAGTTCATTCCTGGGAGTCAACTTTCCTCTAGTTTTTAGTCTGCTAGCTAGCTTTAGTCAGACCAGTTAGCATCCGGTCTGATTCAGATCCAGAGTGCTCCTAAATTAAACAGAGAAGTCATGGTTAAACTCACCCTGTGCTTTTGCGCAAGTGAACTAAGTTGAAATGACGGTCTCTTTCTCTTTCTCATTTCATGAAACTCAGAGCAGCTTCTCTGGGTAAGCAGGTGATCAGGTTAAGAGGTGGTTCTCTGCCATCAAGGAGAATTCCCAGTAAGTGGGCATTTTCGTGGAATCTTAAAATCCCAAGTCTGTAGAATGGAGATGTCACTGCATTAAATCAGTAAATACCAATAATTAATCTCCAAAATTCTCCAAAATACTGCGACAACACTATTTTTTGGTACAGCAGTTCTTGCATAATATTTTACCTTTTATAGCCATCATGACTTCTGTTTTTATATTTATTCACTTATTTCTTTTTATACAGTTATCATTTTAAATTACCATGTGCAGTAGCCATATTGTTTATACTACATGTTATTATTATCATTGGGGGATTGCAAGAGTGAAATAGTTTGTAAAGTTATATTAAAATGTGACGAGACTAATGGAATACTATGTACATTTCATAACTTAGAACTAGAACTTCTGGTATTTATAATCAAAACTGGGGGAGGGAGTGTGTGTGAGTGGGGGGTGGAGCAATTTGCCCCTATAAGTACAACCAACAGAGCAGGGCCAGTAGTGGGAAACTTGAACCTCTGGATGCTAATTGCTCTCTCTCAGTGATGACTCTCCTGCACAGTGTTCTCTCTCTGGTCCTCAGCTGGACAGGTCTCTGTTCAGTCCTGTACATTTTCAGTACTGGACTGGTTGCTGTGGTTGCACTTTGGACTGTGAGGCTGCTGCTGCGTCACACCTGGTACTCTCACAGGTTGTCCTGTTTCAGCAAACCACAGACACGTTCGTGGCTGTTGGGCCATCTTGGGAAGGTACAACACACAGACATCATCTTTTTTTATGAACTATTTTAAATATTTGTAATCTCTACATGATGCAGCTATAGGTTTCACAGTTAAACAGAATCTACTTTTTGTTGCTATGTTACTATTTCTCTTTGATTGCTATAATCAGCACCGATCTTTAAGTCTTGTTTTGTGATAAAACATTATAGATGCAGAGCACAGAAGAAGGCCTCCAGCAGGTGGATGACCTGGTGCAGACATACAAGCACTCCTGCTGCTGGTTCCTCGGTCCTTTCTATCACCTGGTCAGACTCTTTCACCCTGACTATGTCAAACCTCTGCTAATGGCACCCGGTAGGGTAAAACACCAACAGTCCGTCTGTATTATACCACATTTCCAAAGCTATTGGTGTTTGCTTACATTGTTCATCATTTACTTCCTTCAGCCAGCATCACAGTGAAAGATGAATTAATTTATCACCACCTGCGCCCATGGCTGGGTGAGTGAAATATTTCAGTTTTCCTCATATGTTGCAAAGTTTACTGGAATTAAATCTTTCCCAGTATTGGTTTCCAATTTCATTGTACTATTGTACTATGTATGACTGTGCAATGACAATAAAGAGTTATCTTATCTTATTTTGTTCTAAAGGTCAAACGACAGTGCTCCTAACTACAAGTCTTTTTTTTCGGTTTCAGGACACAGTCTGTTGATCAGTAACGGAGAGGTGTGGTCCCGCAAGAGACGACTGCTCACTCCAGCTTTCCATTTTGATATATTGAAGAACTACATTGCCGTATTTAACTCCTCATCTAAAATCATGCATGTAAGATACACACAGCCACGCATACAGTTATGCGTACAAAAATCTGATCACATGACAGTTTGAGTTTATTCCTCAACTTATCGTCACACCTCCAAGCGGGCAATGTGGACAACCAAGTTTGTGAATGCGATAACTTGAGACGTAGGCTACATAGAGTTTTTAAATCGATATCATAGGTGCATCTACTAAAAATCTCAGACAAGCTCGATTCTCAGTGACCTCGGCCTCAAAGTCAGGGGTCACAGGTCAAGTTTTCTGAAAATGTTAAATTAAGTCACGTAGGATTATGAAATGGATATGATTAGTGTATTTACTGGGAGGGTGACGGGTACCACCGGTCACAAACAAGACAAGCAAACATTGTTAAAACTGGTACAACCATGAGAAAAATATGTTTTTCAGTTATTTTCAGATTCTAAATTAGTCATTCAGGTTTTAATTGCAGTAAGAGCACACAGAACACAGTAACAGCCACCTAAGATGCTTTATACTGTTAGTTAAACAACCTACAGTATTGGAAAAAAAAAAAAACAGCAGTAATCAAGTGACCTGCTATGAGCAAGCACATTCTGGTGGTGGGAAGGAAAAAGTTACATTTAGCAGGAAGAAACTTTCAGCAGAATAAGGCTCATCAATGTGATGCCTGTTATTCATATTTCTATGAAGAGTACTACACCCTCTACAAAACTACTGCAGAATTTTCTGTAGTGATTTCCAGAATTGTCCAGCAGTCTGACATCATCTTGATAACACTGATGACTTGCAGTCATCAGTTACTCCTTCACTTGCAGGAAGGAGTTTTCTTCTACTTTCCTTTTAAAATTTTTCAGTTTTATGATTCATTTGTTTTAGTGCACCACACCTTTTAGCAGACACTCTTTCAAGAAGATCAAATGTTTCCTTATCAGCAATTTTCATAGTATGCACCGACTTTCTCACACGCTTTAAAACTGCTGTCATTTAAAACAATACACAAACAGTGGCACTGATGAGATGTTTGTATTTTTTATTAATAATTATAATAACTTAGATTTGTATAGATCGAGTAAAGACGAGTGGAAAAAAAAGATTATTTACTTTAGATTCATGAAAGTGCAGAATGTGTTGAAGCATGGTAATATTCACATTACATGGGGGAGGGGGGAGTGTTGTTTGTTGTTTTGTGTTTATTTTTATTTATTCTCAGTTTAAAAAAAATCCTTAAATTATCCAGGGGGCTGAACACAGGCAAACACACAATCTACATCTACACTGACTGCACAGAACTTAGGTGGTCTTTAAAATTCATGTGTATAACATAAGCTACCATATTTGAGATCAAATCATAGTGTTCACTGTTTGTCCAATAAAATCTTAAACCGATCCTGAACAGTTCAGCTGCTTTAAGTTAAAGACTTAGACCACATGAATCACCCCCCAAATATGATTTTGTTTCCTTTCTTATGCTGATATCTTTATCCTGTTAATCCCTCCTTGTTTCTGTTTTCAGGACAAGTGGTGCCGACTTGTAGCAGAAGGCAAAACTAATCTGGAGATGTTTGACCATGTCAGTCTGATGACTCTGGACAGTTTACTAAAATGTGCCTTCAGCTATGACAGCAACTGTCAGGAGTGAGAACAGCCACTTATTTCAACTGATATCTACCATTTTTGTTGTAGTTGTCAGTTTCTAAAAAGATTGTCCCTCCAGGTCTTCCAGTGAGTACGTGTCAGCCATAGTGGAGCTCAATGACCTGGCAACACGTCGGCAAGAAAATATTTTACACCACTGGGACTGGATTTACTGGAAGACTCAGCAGGGGAAACGATTCAAACAAGCCTTAAACACTGTACACAGGTAATGCTCTGACCTTCTGACATTTCTGTAGCTGAGTTACACGAGTTACATAGGAGGCTGCAAGCGTGATGACACACTGTTACTGTCAAATGGTACAGATGCAAATAACTGTCATATTTGTTGCTTATGTGCTTTTTTGTATTAATTGCTGTTGAAATCTAATGTTATGGATTGCTGTAGATATATACTTAACCATATGATGCTGTAAAAGTCTTTAAAAGTATTGTATAGTACTATAATAACCTGTAGTAATGTGTAATGTATTGTTTTACTTCAGAGTACTGTAAATACAATCTTGTAGTGTCAGTTTTAATCTGCTGTATTCTGATTCAGGTTCACCAGGGATGTGGTTCAGAAGCGTCGTACCTTCCTTAGCCAACAGAGGGAGACAGAAACACAATCGGATGTTGCCCTAACAGCTCGGAGGAGGAAAGATTTTGTAGACATTATACTGCTGACAAAGGTAAGGCAGAAAGAGTATAAGCAGTATTTCAACAGTTTTTTTCTGCTGAAGTATCTTTTACAGAAGGGGTCAGGCAGTAAGTTTTGCAACATGCACAGAAACAAGAACTTCCAGTCGGCATCTACGGCATTTTACACTACCATTAAGCATGTTCAACACAGCTTTTCTCTGGTTTTTATTAATATGCACCAATTAAGAGGAGAGAATGATGCTGCAGAAGGTTTTCAAAATCACACAGAGAGAAAAAATAGAATATTATCTCAAGCTATATTTAGCTTACTTACTCTCTGCACTTTTAGTGCTGCTGTTTATTTCTAACATTCTAAACATTAAATGGTACTCAGTGTACCATTTTAGTGTACCCCATTTTTATGCTCCTGATCAACAAGGATCCCCAAAAGGATCCTGTCCCATCCAACTACCAGTCAATAACCTGCCCCAGTACCACATGAAAGCTCCCGTCGGGCATCATAGCGGCTAAGATGAACAGACAAATGGTTCAATACGTGATTGGGGAAGAGAAAGGAATTGGCTACTTTTAGATAGAACAGTCGCACAAGACTGCAAGACCAGGATCACCAACCTATGCACAGCCAGGATTACTGCAAGAAAGTCTATGACTTAATGCCCCACACATGGATCCTGGAATTCCTAGAATTATACTAGATCAACATGACCCTAAAAGCCTTCATCAGGAACTCAACTGGGATGTGGCGTACAACACTAGAGGCCAACTTCAAGCCAATACCACATGCCACCATCAAGTGTAGGATCTACCAAGGAGATGCTCTGTTGCCACTGCTGATCTGCAAAGGCCTAAATCCCCTCAGTGAGATCATTAACAAGACTGGCTACAGATACCAAATTTTAAAATGGGAAATTACATGCATGGAAATCAAGTGAAAGGGAGTAGGTCTCAGTGAGTCAATAGTTAAAAGTAGATGCAAAAAGTGTGGTGAAGAAGGACATTTTAAATGCATTTTGTTCATGAGACTGTATCACTATTACAGATAAATATTATTACTAAATGTTTGTGTGTTGAAGGATGAAGATGGGAAAGGCCTGACAGATGAGGAGATACAGGCTGAGGCCAACACTTTCATGTTTGCAGGTGAGATGTTACTCTAACAGCGACCTCTGTGGTCTTATGTGAAAATCACACCATAATGGTAACAGCTGCTATACACTGTAGGAAGAGTAATGTCTCTTTAAAGCTGCAGTTGCCATTAAAATGTCCTCACACTTTGCAAATCGTCCTTCTTCTTCTTCTGCAGGTCACGACACAACAGCCAGTGCCATCTGCTGGACGTTGTATAATTTAGCACGCCATGAAGACTATCAGGAAAAATGCAGACAGGAAGTGATGGACCTGATGGAGGGACGAGATGGACAAGAAATTGAGTGGTCAGAAAATACAAATGCCAGCAACATTATTGGTAGTTTCAGATGTTTACATGTGAATATTATCTCAGTGCACTGACATGACTTGGTCTTAAGGGAGGATCTGTCCAACCTTCCCTTCACCACCATGTGCATCAAAGAGAGCCTCAGACTCCACTCTCCTGTGCCGGGTGTAACACGGAAGTACACCCAGGACATGGTGCTGCCAGGAAATCGCACAGTCCCAGCAGGTGAGGGGGGAAACTCTCTTTCAAGATTTACAAATAGACTTTCGAGATTAAACACTTGTGTCTTGTCCTGGATCACACTCTAATCATATTCTGTACTTCATTTGTGAGGCACTAATTTAAGGGATCCAATTTAAGGAGAGTTGATCACATTTGATGTCAAGTTAAGCAAACTCAGAAAGTTTTTGATCAGAAATGTTGGTGACCAATAAAGACTGAAGTTGTAAACCTACTAATTTTTGTAACACAGGTACAATCTGCCTGGTCAGCATTTATGGAACACACCATAACCCCACTGTCTGGACAAACCCACATGTAAGCACTTATACAATATAACATTAATTCCTGCTACAAATCTATTGTGTTTAATCTTTTAAACACGATTTGCTCTCTGCCAAGAAATTTGATCCCCTCCGTTTTGACCTGAGCAACAAAAAGAGCCAAGCTTCTCATGCCTTCATCCCCTTCTCCTCAGGCCCCAGGTTCAGTTTCAGCATTCAGCCTTAATCTCAATAACACAAATAGGAAATGTGTTGGTAACAAATTAACAGGTATCTCTCCACAGGAACTGTATTGGTCAGAAATTTGCCATGGCGGAGCTTCGAGTTGTTGTAGCGCTGACCCTGCTCAGGTTTCGACTCACCCCAGGGGTGAACCCTGAACTCGGGAGCAGCTCGGGGAGAGTTCGCCGTCTTCCCCAAATTGTCCTGCGTGCAGAGGGCGGCCTGTGGCTGCAGCTGGAGCCTCTTAACAGAGTCACACAGAAGGAGCAGTCAGATAAATGAGTTACTAAAATAATATTGTAACTGCATTTAAGACTTAAGAAAAGATCAGCCAGATCTTAACAGGTAAAAAGTTGTTATGAGTCTTAATGTTAATGGAGTTACCTTTTAAAAAATATACAGAGAATGTTGTTGTAATTACAATTATACTTTTAATTACAGATGTTATCAAATGCAACCAGATTGATCAAAGATTCCATATAAAATCATATGTAATAAATGGATATAAACATTGACATTGTTACATTTAATATTAGCTTAGCTTTGCCTGTGCCACAAACACTTGCTTCTCTAAGGTCCACCTGTTGATCCTCCTGAAGCTGTGCATGTCTGCAGCTACCAGAAAGTCTTGTTAGAAGCTGCTGATTGATTATTTATTTATGAAGTCCCCTTGTATTTTTCACCATACTGGGCATGCTTATGTTGTGTTCAATAAAGACACAGAAATTCCTGATTACATGTGTTGTTTTCCTCCAATGTATTTTGTTCACATGGGTTTTCAGTAGATGCTGTCATTTCACATATCAGTTTTCCATCATTGTATTTGGAGAATACAATAAAAGTTTCCATTTTTTAAATGTGCAACAGAGGCGTTACAACTAGTGTCGTAATGTTGTCTAATATGCAATCTAAGTGTGCAGGTGCCGCTCCGTGATTGGTGGATCCAGGGGACGGACCATATGGATCGGCTAACCAGCTGGAGACGACTTATATGCTGACCAGTCATTCATCCTCAGCTCATCCCAACCAGCAGACCTTTTGTTACTTGCTCACTGCTGTTCGTCTTATACAGAAGTATGTGGGGTGGACTGCATTTTTGTTTGATTATTGTTTTCTCATGTTTTTCTTTGTTAGGGAGGCAGGTTGTTGTCATTTGGTTTAATTTTTTAGAGTAGGTAAGTTTGTTAAATCCTTGAGATTTGGGCTTTAGATTGAGGCTCCTTTTTTGTTGTTGTTTTGGCGTTGGGTGCACCCTGAAGTTATAATCAGTTCCTTTCTTTGTGTCAAATAATCTTACAAATCAACTCATTGTAAATAAATCATTATCAAACTTTTCCAGTTGTGTGATGTGGCTGCTTGGGGTCTGATGAGGATGGATCACCCTTATGTTGTGGTCTGGCCACCCCTAGACGGGCCATAACAAGAGGGTTCACGACAGTCGCATGAGTTTTATTTTAATAACAGATGCATCCACAGGTGTATTCATATATGAATGACAAAGATATTCTTTAATGTCTTCAAACTTATTTTGCATATAGTACTGCTGTTACCTTGTTGCCCTCACAAGGTCTCCTGCTAGTTTCTTTTTAGTTTGTTTGTTTTTTTATAAGGAGACTCATCATGTTGTTAATTCTCAGAGTTCACACAGCAGCATGTTCCCTGGTTATGTTGGGTCGTTTTCTTGTATTTAGGATCTAACTGATGTCTTTGCAGCAACCTGTCAACCCATCCAAGTGCCACCCAGGCCCAATGCTGCTTAGCTTCAGAGAGCATGAGGTTGAATGTGTTCAGGGTGTCATGGATGTAAAGAACATTCTTGATCAGAAACTGACTTTTTACAGAACTTGGCCTCCATCATAATAACTGTTACAGAAGATGAAAGTAAGAACATTTAGTAACTAACTTGAAATAAAAAAGTAAAGATACTTGTATTTCACTTGTAGATTCAAATCTGTTTTGAACCTTGTGCAGTTACTTTTTATTCTATGTTTTATTCTAATGTTCATCTGATGTCTTATGGATGAAACGCATGACATTATTAACTGAAGCTGCTTTCCTGTGAGGAAGATGGTGACACCCACATCATGAATAAACTAAAGTAAGCATCTCTACACATTTGTCCTCTTGAATGCTGTGCATGTCTGATCTGAAGCTACCAGAAAGGTTTGTTCGAAGGTGTTGTTGGTCATCTATAAAATCTGAGGTAAACCTGTCAGGGTTCCTGGGTCGTTGACCCAGTGCTTTCAGTTTTGTCACGTTTAGTTTATGTTGCCACATCAATGTTCTCACTTCCTGCTTTTCCTGTGTCAGCTCGTCTCTTGTGCCGTTAGCCAGATTATGTTCAGCTGTGTACTCACCGGTCTCTCATTATCATCCTCATCAGTCTGTGTATTTAAGTCCTCTGTTTCCACTCGTTCACTGTCGTGTCATTGATGTTATGTTGTCGTTTCCACCTGCGTTCAGTTCAGCCAGCCATTCAGTCTTTCAGCCATTCAGTCCTTTCGTTCCTGCCCTGTTCATCCACGCTTCATAATAAACCATCTTCAGTTCTTCACCATCCACGAGTCCTGCGTTTGGGTCACTTCCTCACCTCCACACGACACAAATCCTGACAAAACCCTGTTCAATGTTTAATGGTGTGTTAACTGAAGACGCAAAGAAATCTTGATTATGTGTGTGGTTTTTGTTTAAGGACTTTGTCTTTTTCAATTGTCCTTTTGATAAAGCTCATAGTTAGTGTTGGATCAGGTGACCCTGAACCCTTTCTTAATTATGTTGCAAAAGGCTATGCTTTGGTGGGCTTGGCATGATGAGTTTTTCCTTCCCACTGTCACCTAGAGCTTCTCATAGGGAGTCATCTGATTTGAGGGGTTTTCTCTGTAATATTGTCGATTCTTTACAGTATAAAGCACCTTGATGTAACCATGGTTGTGAATTGGTGGTATGTAAAGAAAACTGAAACACAGGAGGCTGTGACAAGTAGGAAGTGAGATGACAAATTATTACTACCAAGTGCAAAAAAAATAAAAAATAAAAATAATAACGCATATAGTACAGTTCAATGCACAATTGTACTTAAATATATAGGAGATCCAGTCTAGTAGGGTCTTATTTTACAACAGTTATTTGCAAGTGCACAAGATCTCATTGACCAACAGAAGGAGACAAATCCCAAAGACCCTAACACAGAGAAAAAACCCAACAATCAGACGACTCCCTGTGTGCAAGCACTTGGCGACAGGGGGAAGGGAAAACTCTCTCTTAATAGGAAGAAACCTCAGGCAGAACCAAGCCCAGAACAGGGAAGCCATCTGCCGTAATCAGAAGACAGGACAAAAGACACACTGTGACAAAAAACACTGTCTTCCAATTAAGCAAGAATTTCTTTGTTTTTGTAAATGTAAGTTTTTGCAGGTGTGTGCATATTAAAGACAGCTGCTGTAGTTGATTGACTCACTCAGTTAGGATGTTCCTTGACTTTCAATACTTCTACATTAACATTTGCCATCTCGTTTTTCCCTATCAGAGCCAACAGTAGCCAAGTCTCGATCTAGTAATAACAACTGCATCTCTTCTTTTGTCAATAAAGAAATATTTTTCAGTTCTCACTGTATTCTGTATTCTGTCAGGATAGCCCTTGCCTTTTTAGCATTTTAACATAAACCTTGAGTGGGAGAGGGAGACTGCCTGGCAATGCCAGTTGCTGTGAACTTTTTCCCTTCTCTATACTAACAGCAGAGGGCGCTCCTGCCATTCAATGAAGAACCTGCATCTGGAAATACTTGATAACAATGAGAGCTCTTAAAACCTTGTTTTAAAAGTTAAAAGTGACAATTTAAACAATATAACTTACTTGACCAACTCGTGTATTTTCTAGTAGACGTCTGGGTTTGTGACTGTGACATCCATAGATGCTGTATGTAGATTATTAGCATCGCTGCATTCACAGTTTCTCTGGTCATAAACTCACAGAGATGCCCACGATGGTGGTAACTGACAGTGTAACACTATCGTTACTTGAAGGCTTTTAATTTAAAGTACAACACTATGATCTGACTTTCAGCTTTGATTTGCTTTTACATTGGATTAGCAGGGTGCTAACTATAGCTGTCTGATATAATGCATAGCTTTAATAATAATGTACTGTGGGGAAATTCCTCTCTGCATTTAACCCATTCACTCAGTGCACAAACAAATATTTGTATGTGCTGTAAAGAAAGTAGTTCTTGAAAGTAGGTGCATTTCCTTCATTTGCAGCCACATTGCTGTGACTCTGCTGGTGTGATTTTTGTGTATACCACATAAAGGCTGAGAGTACAGACATGAAGTGGACAGGAAATGTGGTTGCTAAGCTATGTGTGCTGGTGTGACTGGTAACCAGGGCAGTAGTACAAGCTGTGTAGCATAAAAGGGGCTGACACAGAGAAATCAGGGTTCATTTTTCCTCTTTCTAATTTTCCCTTTTCGGATGAGCCTCAGCTGCACACAGGTCAGTCTGTGAACTATTCTGATTTTAACAAAAGTTTGCATTTGTGCAACTTTTTGCTCAAGTGTAATAAAATTTAAGGAGATCTTTAGACCTACTTAAACATCGTTTAATCTCCTTGCATCCTGATATTACATTTATTTATTTATTTATTTATTTGTGTGTGTGTGTGCGTGTGTGTGTGTGGGGGGGGGGGATAAAAATTCCTCTGTTCTAACATTCCTCTGCATGTTCAAATTAAAACAACCTCTCCTCACCATGATGGGGATCAGAGCACTGGGACTGAAATACCTGCTAATTTAGTGTTAAACCTAGTTCAATAACTACACCAGCTTTAGACTTGCCATCACATACCAGTATTCTGATACTGATACCAGTAGCACATATACACACTGAAACACTCAAAGTAAATGACTGTGTTGTTATTGTTGTAAATCTTGTAGTTGGAGGCTCTTGGGTAGTTATTCCCATTCAGTCAGAGGTGTCATCATCTGTATGTGTCAGGTGTTCTGTCTGTCAGAAAACTCTTCAGTATTTGTTCTTCAAAGAGCTCCAAGCCAGCAGTAATCGGTCTAGGCCCTTTGGTCACGTCTACATTGGTATCCACATCAGATTTTGGGGTTTCATCATCTTAAAATGCAAATGAAGAAAAAGTTGTGTTTGACTCATTATTGAAGTTCATAGAATTTTGAAGTGAAATTTCTGTGTCAAAATGAAGACCAGATCAAATTTATGGGACATTAAACGGGTTTCGATACTTTTGTTGTGATACTATCACAAATGTATTTAATAAAATGCGCTTTGAAATAATATCCTCTAACTGCTAAATCCTTTTAATCTGTTTGAATCTGCTCAAACAGACAATAAAGACAGGAAAACAACAGAAACCCATCATATTCTAGTCTCAGTGAATTTGCATATCTGATAAACATGATGTGGTTTCTGTGATTAGGTCAATCTTGCTAAAGCTTAATATCTGAAATGTCTCCATTGATTTGTGTTTAGTTTGACACTGTAGAATTAATTCACTGTAACCATTCAGGGAAATTCACTGACTGAAGATATCTTTACCAGCTGGTGCTGCAGACGACCACCTTGTACCCAAACCAGCAACCAACTCACAAGTCAAAGTAAGTCTGCTGTCAGTAAAACAAAAACTAAGGTAATTTTGAGAAGTGTGGCAAACAAAATTTTGGTAAGATATAAAAAAGTTGTTTCTAATGTAACACTAACAGTCAATGAAGTAAGGGGTAAGTCTATGCAGAGTATTATTTTCATTATTTTACACATTATTTTCTGTGAGTATTGTTTTATTATACCTGTAATCTAAAAGCTTTTAGAAAAATAACCACAAAGTTCATTTTCCAGATCACATTGCTACACGTATCTATCTTGATTTTAAGTTTTTTAAGTAGGTTTTTTATGATTGTTGAATTATATCAATGAAACCAAAACAGTACAGAGGAGAGACTCATTTAAATATTCTCTGTTTTTCTTCCCCAGGGAATCATGAGGGTTCAGAGTGCCTGTTTGCTGCTGCTGCTGCTCTGTGCTGCTGTGCTCTCGCAAACTTACGATGATTTCAAAAGGAAACACATCCTTAAATCATGTGACGACATGATGAAAACTGTCAATGACGACAGTCAATGCAAGCCAGTAAACACATTTATCATAGCGAATGAAGAAGAAGTTAAGGCTTTGTGTAAAGGTAAAGACAATCGAACCATCACGTACAAATTTGATGTTATTGACTGTAAGAGGAAAAAGAAAAAGCCTTGTGAATACAAGGCTCGACCACTCGAAGGAGAGGAGAAGAAGATAAAATGTGAAAATTCTGAACCTGTACATCTTGAGAGAGGCATATATGACGATTTTGATTATGACATTGAAAATTAAAGATTGTTGAGTTGTTTTTTCAGTTTTCTTTGCTGTACGATCTTTACCTTCCAGTATAAAGCATCTTGACGTGACTGTTGTTGTGATCTGGCGCTGTATAAAAAAAACTGAACTGAACTAACAAAGACTCAGAAAAATTTTAGCTATGCCACAAACCCTTTAATGTTGCCTTTGCTAAGTTTTGATTATTTGTTTTCGATTGTTTCATTGTTTATTCATGCTTTCTTTTTTACTTCTTTGTGTAACGTTTATGGGTCAAAATGTTAAAAATGTATTTGCAAGTGATGACATTTGCAAATTAGTATTTTTCAATTTTATCTGCATATTTCTGAAAAATAAACCACATTCACATTTTGCTTTAAAGCACAAAATAAGCATTTCTGAGTACTTCTCTGAGGACCATCTCCGGACATTGGTTCTCTCTATGCATATCTGGTCTGCAGCTAATTGAAAGGCTTGTATGAAGTTGTTTTTTGATCATTCGAAATCTGCATGTGTGATAAATAAAGAGGCAGAAAAACCTTATGTGTGTGTGTGTGTGTGTGTGTGTGTGTGTGTGTTTCTTGTAACCAGTTAAGCGGTTCACATACTTTTTGTTTGATTGTGCTAAAGAACAAAAAAATATACATACTAATCAAATAATATAAAATGAATACTTGCTACATGCTATTCTTCCTTAAAGTGCATTCTGTATTCTGAAAAAGAGAGACATGATTTCCACTGAGCTATCAAAACAAGCCTTCCTGTGTCATCACAACTTCACAATTGTTCAGTAAAAACTACATTTACCTTATGAAAGGCACATTTGAGCTTTTATGCTTGCGCTCATTAGCACGACACGAGTGTTGAACTCAGCATTTCTGACCCATGTCAGGGGCTACAGTGGTGCATCAGGTTGTGATGAGCTACAAACAGAGATCTTGACAGAATGACTCTTTAGCATAATTGCATTACATTTTTTTCCTCAAGAATAAAGCCTTTAAGCTGTAATTCTGGTATTATGACTCAGATCATGAGCAGCTAAACACAAGTATGTACAGCATGCTTCCATGCTCCAAACAAAAAGGACAATCTATTAGATTTAAGAACAGAGGAGCTGATTATACAGATTACAAACTGTAAGGAATTAGAGTGGATGATAATTTAGCTCCACTCTCCTACTGACTGACTTCCCTGACTTTTAAAGTCTGCTGGAACACATCAATCAGAGAAATAAATGGTGTGACAATCCTGCTACATAATGAAATAGAATATATAATTACATTACAGGATATTTGGAAATAAAGAGGTTTTCCACTCTCTGTTATTGTTTCCTATATCCCCATTTTTATTTAAATAATATAATTTACTGTATTATTGCATGTGGTGATCAATTTTACCCATATTTACCATGTTAAGACCTTAGGGTTGTTGGACGTGCCCAAATTTTGTGGAAGTAGTGCGTGGTATGTGTGGTGTCATATGTAATGTGTAGTAGTGTGTGGTGTCAGTGCATACATGCAGTCTTTGACCAGCAGACTGTGCTCCCTGCTTCATCTCTCAGACTCATACAGCAACTAGGAGTGAGTCAGCACATTTTCTGACACCATGCATCACCTGTGACCATCGTTCTGATTTGATTAGCCTTCACCATATTATTATATTATTAGAGTATATTTGTTAATTGCCATGTAGTGTTTCTGACATTGTGTTCTCATTTGCGCTGAAAGTACCGATCAGGTCTGTTTTGCCTCTGGGGTCTCTGAAATGTAAAACTCACTGGTGAATATATTTGTCTTCACACCTACACGACACTTTTTTTAAAGTGTTAAATGGAACATGTGAATGTGTTTATTTATTTATTTTTTTGATCAGCTCTCGTAACCCTTCCTGCTAACCAAGCAGTCATTCTCATGCACTGATCACAAAATCATAACTCAAATCATCACGGCTCAGTCAGAACAGAACAAACACGCAGAGACGTGAATGACATGAGCTGCCCCGTGTGATACTGCATTTAAAATGAATGATGACAATCATGGTTAGAAGGAACAAACGGTGAACATATTTTAAAAAAGGCACAAAGCCTTGCATTATATTAAATCAAATGTAATGCAATGACTTCTAAAATTATCATATCGATAGTAGGATTTATTTCGCTCTTAAAAGAGTGTTAGTTGTGCACAGTTTTGTGTAAGGATGCATCACCCGGCTGCAGTGAGTCATTAGGTGCTTACTTGTGGTCATGAAAGGAAGAATGTGGTTAGCCACATGTCTTTGCTAAACTGGCGTAGCACCACAAGTAAACCTTCTTTCCAGCCACAGCGTGATGCTGTGAGAGCACGCCTTTAATGAGACATGTTGCATTCTCATGCAGTGTTTTCCACTCTAAGATTTTTACAGATGTTGATCAGAGGCCTCGAGCTAATTAATGTAAACAAGTTTCTGATGAATAAATCAAAGTCATCAGAACATGCGACTTTGTGTCAGGAATCATTTTTAAACTAAAAATGACATTTTATAAAAACAGTGGATTAAAAATGTGATAAATATTTACCAGAAATTATTTCTATCCCTGTTGGAAGTCAGTTTCTATGTTGAATGTGAGATCATATTACCTAAAACTACAAGATGTCTCGAAATGGAAATGTTTCCACTGAAGCAGTTTATTATTCTACATTTTCAAAATCTAATGGTTAATTAATATTTCAACTGGGGTTCTTTGCATTTATTTGTCAGCTTTGCCCTTTTTAGGTGTAATTTTGATGTATTTGGACTTTATTTGAGAGTTTGTTTCAGTTTCTATATTTGTCATCTGTTTTGGGTTCACCTATTCATTTTCATAATTAAAGACTTTAGTTCATTTGAATAAAATATATTTATTTTTTGATTTTGAGAACTTGTTTATATATATGGCCTACATTCTCCCCTACAGCTTCCTGAGCAGCGGCGACCTCTGCAGCTTGTAAAGAGAAGTGAAAAACCTAGCACTATGTCACTTGTGTAGGCGGGCATGTTCAGGGTGGTCTGATTGTGGGATATATATCATAGTTTACCTTAATAAATGTAACTTTTAGACGATGCAGAACCCTGTCACTGTAACACTGATGCACATCTCTGTAAAAGAATTCACCTCTGAATATTGAAGCGGCAGTTAATAACTTTACTAGTTTGCTGTATCATATCACAATAGAAAGAATCTCAAGAACTGTAATGTTTGTCATCTATAATGACTGTCAAATAAAGTCTATCAGAATCAAGGTGACAGTTCTTTTTTCCATTTGTTGTGACTGTGTGTCAGTCATACTGACCTAAAAATAGATCAGCAACAAAACATTTCTAAACCACTGACACTGAATTGACTGGAAGACACAGCAGGTGTTCTGATTTGATCTTTTTGTAGTCCAGTAACACAAATCATGTAGGAGGCTGACTTTGATTTTCACCTTTGGGCAGTAATAAACTGTAGAAAAATAAGCATTAGATTATCATAGTTTTGTAAATTTAGGGTCCAGTGGGATATTACATTGACCAACAGAGGGAGACAGATCACAGTCTGAGCTCATCCAAACGCCACAAGGCAGGAAAGAAGACAAAAGGTATATCAGCAGCATACCATGTAAGTAAATAATGAAAGGTAAATGCAAAAGTAAAAAATTTTAGATTTAGATTTTAATGGTGTTTGGCTGTACCAACATGCCGTTTCCTTTTAAAGGGAGGATGTGTCCAGTCATCCTTTCATTACTATATATAAAGTAATAAAAAGAAAACCCCAGACCCTGCTCTCCTGTACAGGCTGGAAGGACAAGGAAGGACATCCAGGACATGGTGCTGCCAGGGGAATCACACAAGGTCAGAGCAAATGTTATTTATTTTTTCAAGGATCGTGCACACAGTAAGTTAATCACAAAATAGTAAAAGATGGTTTGTCCCAGATTTGGAGATTTTTTAATTTCTGCCTGCAAGTCCTTGGCAGAGAAAAATGCTGTTGAAATACAGTTGAACTCTGTGACAGACACCCTCTTTTTCCTTGATGTATTAGGGAGTTGAGTTGTAGATTTCAAACATTATTTTTCTAATTTAGTTTGTTTAATGGGATTTTGTTTTAGACATTTTGTGTATGTTGGCTTTGGCTCTCCTTGAAGTTAATGTATGCTTTCAGTAAAACGGCTTTGTGTTAAACCAGTTCAAACTAAGCTAATTAGTTTATTAACCTGGTTAGTAATGGTGAAAAGCTGCCTGGAAAAGTCAGGTGCTGTAAGCTTCTTCACAAATGCCAGAGGGTGCTGCTATACGTCCAGTGAAGGTCAGAATTTGACAGTTTTCATGCTTTGTGCAAAAATGAACATTGTTGTGATTTCTTTTCTTCCAGCGGAAATTTATTTATGTTTAACTTTTTTGTGTTTCATGAGGAGAAATATGCACCAACATTATTTCCTAGCTTTAGTTTCCACTCCAGAACTGTTTGTAGGTCTGCCTGCAATAAGAATAGTCATGCATGCTGTTTTGCTATTGAAATGCTGTTGTCACTCCTTTTTAATACAGATAGAGTTGTGGTCAGAAGTTTACATACACTCATTATGGGCTGTTATGGAAAATTCTAGTTCATCCACACATTTAGATTTATGTGTTTATAATCTCACTGTAGGATTTGGTATAACCTTTGTTTGCTTGGATGACATGCTTAGATGAGTGTGTGTTAGTATGACCTCGTCAAGAACTGCTTAGCTAGGCCTAATGATGTTTCACTATGTTATCTGCTGTTAGGGCGTAGAAGGACGAAACTCCCAAGATGACTGGTACCAGGAGCTACCTGGGAAAAGATAGTGGGAGTTGCTCTCTGCCCAGCCACAGCCCGTGGGACTGAGACCTGTTGTAACTAAAAGATACAGAGAGTTGTGTTTGGGGAGGAGGTATAAAAGAGGAGCTGAGACGTCCCAAGGGCAGAGCTGGCATGACTGTGAACTGTGATGTTTGATGTGTGTGTTGGCTCTCCTGTGCAGTAATAAATAGCTTGATCACAGCTCTTTCCGTGTTGCAGACTTTATTTACAAAATTCCACGACAAGCTTGACGTCATGACCAGGATGCTCGGAGTGTGGGCGCTGAGGAATGACCCCAAAGACGGCTGATCACCCAGAGGGAAAAAGTCAATCCTTGGTCCCACCAAAGCATCAAAAAGGGGGAGTTGTGGGGGGAGTCCTCAGCAACACACCGAGATCATCCAAAAGAACTAGAGGAGAATCTGCACCGGTGAGCTGTGTCCAACCTATGTTTATACTTGATATATATATAAACATAAGTCACTGGAGTTCTCTGTTCAGCCAGGCCAGAGGGTGGGTGAATGTTGCGCACCTCTGTGATTGGACACGGTGAAGTTCTGAGCCTAAGCACGGAGCAATTTCCTGACGTCTTAACTAGACAAAGGATCTAATAGCCCCCGGAGCAGTGGCTCACGGGAAAGTTGGCTGGGTTACTTAGAGTCTGCAGAGCGGTATTTTAGCACTTTTGGTCCGTTAACGCAGAAAGGCCTCGCTAAGGACACTTAAGCGAGTAACATGGGATCTGGATCCCCAAGACAGCCAGCATGGCCGAATTGAGGTCTGGGGCATGGGCTGTGGCGCACGCCCCACCGGGTGGCCAAGGAGAGAACTCAATCTTTGACTCTATGGTGAAGAAATAGGGGTTACAATGCATTGAATGTGTTACTAAATAGCAAAAGAAATGTTGAAAAATCAAGGGGCTAAATCAGCTGGTTTGCTAAGTATGAATGATGAAAAGAGAGTGTATTAACCTACAACAGCAGCTTTAAAAAAAACAAAACAAAACAAAACAAAGTGAAAAAAGAGGTGAGAAAGGAGGAGAGAGGGAGAAAGCTGACACAGGGCCCGTGTCAGCACCCCTCCCGCCTCCGTAAAACGCAGCAAACAACACATCATTTTCCTGTTCATACACCGCTACCCTTTTTTGTGCTTATGCCCCACTACAGAAAGCTAAAGCTGACCTGGACTCCTGCTCTCTCCTCTACCCTCTTCGACGTGACCCTGACCCACCGCTGCAGCAGCTGGACCCACCACAACAACCTGAAAACGCCAACGGAGCTGCAGGAGGGGGACCTCATCCAAAGGAGATGGAGGGCACTAGACCCAAGGCCTCCTCTCACTACAGGGGAGGAGATCCCCAGACAGGCCTTAGCTGACAGAGCTGTGATGTCTCGCCCCAAAAGAGAGGCAGAGCAACAGAATGCTGACCTCTACAGTCGCTGCATTAACACTGTACAAGGCCGTGGCAAATCAGCACGAAGGATTGGGCAGCAGAGAAAAAGGGCGTGGCAGAGGTAGAAGGAGCAATCGAGGTCATAAGCAACCTCAAAATGGACAAAACACAGACCAAGACGTATGTTTCACCTGCACCCAGAATGGATACTGGAGAAAGGACTGCCCCAATCGGGGTCAGAACCAGGGTGGACAGCGCAGTGATCAGCAGCAGTGGCTGCAAGCAGACTGAAGAGGAGGAGGGCAGCACCCCAGCGGACGCTTCAGGCCATGGTTTGCCCAAAACAACAGAACAGGAAAGTGATGACACACACACACACACACACACACACACACACACACACACACACACACACACACGCTGATTCAGTACGAAGTAATGCACACACAAACACAAACCTATACACACACATGCTGATACAGTGAGGAGTGATACAAGAGCCACACACAAACGGATGCACACACACATGCTGACGCAATGAAGAATGCTTTGCTAACAAGTGCTCATGTTGATACAAAAAAAAAGTGTTACACACACACACACACATACTGTTGCAAGACGCCATTGAACACTTAGAACGCATTCCCTCAAGTTGCATTTCATGCCATCCAGAGGGCACATATGTACATTTAACAAAATATGTACATTTAAATCTCTGCCTATGTATACATTGTCTGTGTGTGGTGAGAATGTGGAATTTCCTGTAGACTCCGGAGCCACTCTGTGTTACGCTCTCACCCTCCCTGAAATTCCAGCCAACATTAGAAGGTACTCCCACTCTGTCTCTACAACAGGGCATGTTCAAAGGGCGATTTTCACAGTTCCCCTGTCCTGTATTGACGGACAGGGCCAAAAGTTAAAACATAATTTTCTATGGTCAGACTCATGTCCAATAAATTTACTTAATGTGTAAATTAAACATAAATTTGATCTCCTGCCATGATGGCCTTACAATCACACAGTCAGAATGTGACTATGCAATGGTGAAATACAGCCCTGTGACCCCTGCCTTCGAATATGAATGGAGGCTGCAGGCAGGGCTGCTCACTGAAAGTTATCTTTTTACAAACAGCACGTGACTGCATGCCTCCAGATGCCTGTTTTGGCTGCTGACGGCCTGCACTGCACTTCTCACTGTGCTTCGCAGGGCCCTGATGAGAGACATGAGGGGAAGTGGTACAGAATTGAAAATGATAAACTAACAGTGAAATGCTTATTTTAGAGCTTTACATTTGCTGTGCTTGCCATTTCACTCACTAAAGAACAAAAGTTGTTTATAATGGATGCATCCACCCCACACATTTGCCTTGCCAGGCCCACTGACTGCAGGTGGGAAGACCTGGGCAGTTTTGTGCACAATTGTAAAAAAAGAATCATTCTAAGAAATCATCAAAAGCCCAAAATTACCATGACATTCATGCTCATGACGAGAGGATAAAAACTGCAGTGCTGGAGAACTGTGGTAACTTAATCTTAGAATTTCTGAAATTCTTCAATATAAGATTATGAAAAAAAGCCCCCAAAAATAGCACAGACAAGATGGACAGAGCATTTTTTTCTTTAGATTTTAACATCAAATAAGAACTTGTGAACCTTGAGAGTGAGAAATAATGAGACAACTTCTGCAACAAATTTTCTGCAGCATTAAATTGGATGAAAGAAGTTTATTCTGGTTTCTTACATGTGATCAACTCAAATCCTTACAATTCCTCTTCATGTTTGTGAGAAGACGATCACATGATTATCAACACATTTTAAGAAATTCTTTTGAACAAGTAGTTAAGAAGACAACACAACAGTTTCAAACTGGAATCAACTGCTGAGTCTTCCCCTAAACACTACCAGCCTCAAGGTGTACAGGTAGAATCTTATTCTCGGATTTGTCTTTTTCACATTTTATCTTGTTAAGAGATTTTGTTTAATGTTTTATTAAATAACATGCTTTCCCTAAATAGGTTTGCGAATGTACAATGATGTTCATATATTTTATACTACATGTATCTTGTCACTACACATGCACGTGAGCCTTGCTGACTTCTAAAAATGACTGGCATAAGGAGGTTGCCACAGGAAACCTCACCTTTGCTGAGTCTGCCGTTGGGAACAGGAACCAACTGGCTTCTGTTCCCCTTAAGATAGGCTTGACCAGTTCCTTACTGACAGTTGAACGTATATGTTTTATGCTTGTGTAAGGAGTGGTATGTTATCTCTTCCTACATGTGTCTGTGACGCAAACATGCTTGAGTATAAATAAAGCTGACTCCAAAGCCTCGGGGTGAGTATCGCCCGATCACTCACCCGTGCGCACGTAGTTCTCTGAACAAAACTCTGACTGTTTTGTATTCCTTCAATGTGTTTTATAATGTCTTACCACTGACATATCTTCTTTTTCTCATTAGGTTTTTCTTGTGTGTATGAACAAGGTTCCTTTTTATCTTTTGTCACACAGTCAAAAGAGTTAAATGGTAAGTTAACAAATTTCTTGTCAGAATCAGGTGTACACATGTTCTGAATTATTTGCTCGTCACTTTCGTCAATGAAAGTATTCTTTCCCTTGCACTTTCCCGGTGGAGTTGTCTTTTTTGAATTTTCCAGTTCATTGACAGCTTTCATCAAAGTAGCACAATCTTTGTTATTCTTTGCCTCCACAAGCGTGTGTTTCACTTTGAAGTCCTTATAATTTTGTGAGAACACAGCAGTGGAGAGCAGCAGCAGCAGCAAGCAGGTGCACTGAACCATCATGATTCCCTGGTGAAGAAAAGCAGAACATTTACATTAGTCTGTTTTATTTTAGTTTTAGTGGAGCAGTTGAGAGTAGTTTATTTGATTTTACTTAATTCAATAATCGTTAAAAACATTCAGCACATTGCACTAAAAAATCTACTTTGTGGATCTTTGTCAACCAACAAGATTTTAAACAGAACAATACATGACTTTTATATACTTTTATATTTAAATGTTATTTCAATTCAGTTAATGCTCTGTAATTACTCTGAATAAACATCCTGCTCTGGCTTTCATAGCTGCACAAGTAATGCAAACTTTTCCACATTAGGACACGTACCTGAATCTTTTGCTTGACTGATGAGTGGCGGGTTAACTGGCAGTCAGTCGTCTGAAACACCAGTAGACGAAGATGTCTTCAGGAAGAGAAATTCTCTGAAGCTGGTAAATGGGTACTTTGGATTCATTATATAGTGTCTGCATGAACTGTCATCATGTGATAGCCTCTACATTTTGCATGAAAAATGAAGTTTATCTCAACAGAAATCACTAAAGGCAGCCCTGCATGTATGATATGTAGGTTATACAAGATTTGCCTACTCACATAATCTGGTAGTATAGCATGGGACTAAGTCCATATCTGGACAGTGGAAGTCAGTTATATTCACAGACAGCTCAATGTACAAAGCTAATTTATTAGATACAAAAGGTAACTGAGCTATAACATTTGGGGGATATTACATTTTAGTGCTTAAATTTAATACAATAATACAAAACTGAATCCTATATTGGTCATGTGATCTGATATTCATCTGACAAAAATGTCAAAACACACAATTTGCTAAAGCAAACTAACTCATAAATGTCAATTGATCCAGGAATTTAAAGCATTTTTCTTTTATAGTCAGATCACATGAAAGGTACAGTACAAAAGTTATGCTGTTCTTTACTCTGTGAACTGTTATGTAAATTAGACCTCATAAAATGAACAAACTGTGACATCTTTGTTCATACACAAATTTCTCCACAGTACTCATCTTTTCTTTATTCAAATCAGAAGCAGACATCCACATTATTAGGATATGCTGAGAACCATTTCCTTGTTGTTTGCTAATGTCATGTTAAACTTTAGCTCTATGTTGTAGTGGGATCTCTGTGTCTTTTGCTGAAGTGTTTAGCAAGAATACAGCTCAACTAAATCCAGGTGAGATTTTAAAAAGTTTATTTCAACAGAAATCAATAGAGGGTGTTGATGTTCTGTAAACTATATCACACTTCTTCACCTTGAAGTTGCAAAGTTGCTTATTTACCCTGGTGAATGAAGAAAGGTGTTTCGATGTCAGCAAAAGACAGCACACACACTGGACCTGGAGGATACTTTTACCTGGAGGAAACAAAAACACCATTTTTAACAGGTGACATTTGAGCCTATCTCCAAACTTTCGTCTTTTTGCCTCCATGGTGATAAACGTAAATGGTTTTTATTTGTTCAGTTTTTAAACTTACCTCTTGGACATTGACTATAAATGCTTCACTTGCTGTGCAGTCACAAAGAACATTTTTCACAATTTAAGACTTGTAGAGCTCGGTTTAACAGCTGTATAATGACCAGTGTTGTTCAAGTTACTTGAAAAAAAGTAATTAGTTACTTATTACTTATTACTTCTCTAAAAAAGTAATCCCGTTACATTACTGATCACTTATTTTCAAAAGTCATTAGTTACTTATTACTTAGTTTCTATTTAAAAACATGATACACAACCTGAACACTTAATAAAGCAATAGACCTTTCAGCCCAATTCTATTTTTTTTCTGCAATATCCATCATATAAAATTGAATCAAATGAAAAAGTCTCTTTTTAAAAATTGTTTTCTTAGTTTTAATCTTTTAACTTTATGCACATTGCATTAAGCATAAATTAAATTATATGCAGCAGTCTTTGACTTGAAGAGATTTGTTTAACATTTAAACCTGTTTTCTGCATATTCCAGCACATCATATAAATTATTTTTTGTGTTTACACTCGCTCTTTCAGATAGATGCAAGTAAAACACAGCAAAAAATAAATAAAATCAAAGACTCGGGGGCACTGTCACTGTGAGTCCTGTCGCTTTTAAATCTATTTTTCACCTGTTTAGGCAGGAGTGGGGCCAGTGGACGTTTACCCGGTGTTGCAGCAGTCATGTCAGTGGAAAGATCCAGGGGTTTCTCTGTGAATTTCACATTACCGTGGCAGCGTGCTAGGTGCTTGCTCAGATTTGAATTTTAATTTGTTGCCGTGGAAAGAAGTTTTCTTCCCATGTAGAGTGTACAGCGGACGCTTATGTTTTTGTCATTTTCTACGGAATAAAACTTGAAGTAATGTAAGTACTTCCACGCTTTTAACGCTACATGGTCGTACTTTCTCCTGCACTCCATATTATCCATTGTTGATCTACACACGTCTGTTGCTGCCACGGCATCGCATGCGCGTATGTCATTGTCATGAGACACACTCACACACAAAATTATGACAGTTTAGTAACACGGCAATGCAGCGTGCTTACGGGAAAGTAACAGTAATTTAATTACTTTTTTGCAAAAGTAATCCCTTACATTACTCGTTGTTTGAAAAAAGTAATCAGATTACAGTAACGCGTTACTTGTAACTCCGGTGTTACAAGTAGCGCGTTACTGCCCATCTCTGATAATGACTGCTGATTAACATCTGGAATCTAGAAATGGTCTACTATAACAGTTTTTTTCACTCAGTATCAATAACAAATATGTTACACAACCATACAGCAGAACCTGTGATGTTTCTTATTTCAGACCCAATGTAACCCACATCAACTATAATGCAACAGGACCAGTGGCAGACATGTCTTATCCAGCCTGTTTGTAATCTGCTTTAAAGAGGGAGGAGCTGACTACGGAGGCCTGGTAAATTCAGTCCTCATAACTCCACAGACAAATTTTTATTTTCACATTTTTCATTTTAGCATTAAGTGACATCAGTTCACAGTCAGTTTTTCAGATCATTTTGAAAAACAAAAAGCTTTCTACAACTTTTTTTTACACATGCTATTATAGTTTCTGTTATTGACACATTTACATTTATCCAAGAGGGATTAAATAACCGTCTCTGATAAATTTGTGATTAGAGTAGTTAGGAGGACTGATCCGGGGAATCTCTTAAGATTTATGCAGTGCTCCTTTTTCCTGAACACCTCTTTTATACAAAGAATGCAGTAAAGAGTGAGCTCAAACCATGAAATGATGCATTTTATATTCAAGCATTAAGTTAAAAAAAGGAAAGATTTAGTTGCATCTCGATCTCCCCTTTTGTTCTCTCTCTGGACATTTTTTAGGGGGAAGTGTAACACTTTGTTATGCTCAGCTATTGACTGTATGCTATTATCAGTCTCAATACCTGGAAGTTGAGTGCTCTAATTTGAATAAAGTTAAGATGAGTACTATGTTCATGTGAGATACTCAAATTCACTGAGAGAATGACATGTCAGCAGAACTTGGGTAACTCTAGTGAATACACATTTAGCTCACGAGGCATGCGTGGAGTTTAGCGAGGGTAAATTATCAGTTGTAAGACTACAGACCCAAAAATGTTCAGAGTTCAGACACTGAAACTAAAGATGTAGATCAAAGTTGATGGAGTATTAACAGGAAAACTGAGTCAAATATGAAACATGGTGACTTCAAGAGTTTATGATTTCCCCACTAACATTAAAAAACTTGGGTTACTTGGGCTCTGGTTTCCCTTGGGTGATGTTTTCCTGGTGGCTGCGTGTAGCAGGGCTGGGGGAGGGTCTGTGCTGGCAGACGTGGGTTACTGGCCTGGTAGCCTAGCTGCCCTGGGGTGGGTTCTGGGCTGGCTTGGCGGCTTGGGGTTCTGGGGGTGCTCCGCCTCCGGGCCGGGGCTCTGGCTGAGTCTTGGGGGCTTGGTTTCTAGTTGGTGTATTGCCGGGTTGTGGGTGGGTGCATGCACAGCCTTGGCGCAGGGGGCCTCTGGTGCATCGGCAGAACTAGGGGCCTCTTCAACTGGCGGGGAGGTTGTTACATCCTTGCAGGGGGTCTCTGCTCTCCAGGAGTTCACTCTGCAGGTGCGGGAGAGATATAGGAGAGTTGGAGAGTGACTCAGAAGTTCACTCTGGACTGGGCAGAAGATAAAGCCAATCAGGACATCGAATTCACATTTCCAATCACCTTCAGAGAACTTAATGTGCTGAAAGAAGAACAATTCAGCGTGGTGGGACTTGTTAATCATTTCTACACTGAAACCAAAAGAGCAGAAATTTTTAGTTTTGAAGACTTCAAGGTTATATTAATCTTTGATGGCCTGGATGAGTGTCAACTTCCTCTGGACTTCCACAATATCTTAAGATCTTAACTGACCCTAGAAAGTCCACCTCAGTAGATGTGCTGCTGACAAACCTCAACAGGGGGAACTTACTTCCCTCTACTCGCCTCTGGATAACCACACGACCTGCAGCAGCCAATGAGATCCCTCCTAAGTGTGTTGACATGGTGACAGAGGTTAGAGGGTTAACTGACCCAAAAGAAGGAGGCCTACGTCTGGAAGAGATTTAGAGATAAGATGCAGGCCAAACAGATCATCTCCTATGTGAAGAAGTTGCCTCGACATCATGTGCCGCATCCCAGTCTTCTGCTGGATCACCGCTACGGTTCTGGAGGATATGCTGAAAACAAGCAAGGTAGGAGAGCTGCCCAAGACCCTGACTAAGATGTACATCCACTCCCTGGTGGTTCAGGCCAAAGTGAAGAAGGTCTAGTATGATGGAGGAGCTGGGACAAATCAACAATGGAGTCCAGAGAGCAGGAAGATGACTGAGTATCTGGGAAAGCTGGCTTTTCAGCAGTTGCAGAAAGGAAACCTGATCTTCTACGAATCAGACGTGACAGAGTGTGGTATCGATATCAGAGCAGCCTCAGTGTACTCAGGAGTGTTCACATAGATCTTTAAAGAGGAGCAAGGGCTGTACCAGACCAGTGTGTTTTGCTTTGTGCATCTAAGTGTGATCCACACAAATATGTGGTCACAATTGTGAGTTAAGTGGCATGATATATGGAGATTATTATGCATGTTTTATGTTGCTGGTTTATTGGTGTAGTTTAAATCCACAAAGTCATGTAAGTTCTATGTTGCCAAGGGAATGTATAAAACTTTGGACAGTAGGGGGTAGCAGAGTGATTTGGGAACTGAGTCGGGTGCATAGCTGCTGCAAGCTTGCCATTCTGGCAGCTTGTTGGAAGATCAACAAACAACCTCCCAGAAGTCTGAAGTTCAAATGGACACCTGGACTTGTTCCTCAGCTTTCTCCTGGGTCTTTCACTGCAGACCAATCAGACTCTCCTACAAGGCCTGTTGACACAGACAGAAAGCAGCTTAAATGCCAATCAGGAAACAGTCCAGTACATCAAGGAGAATATCAGTAACAATCTGTCTGCAGAGAAAAACATCAATCTATAACATTGTCTTAATGAATTAAAAGATCAATCTCTAGTGGAGAACATCGAACAATACATGAGATCAGGTAACCTCTCCCGATTTTCTCTTCCCCTGCTCAGTGGGCAGCTCTGATCTTCTTCTTATTGTCATCAGAAGAAAATCTGGAGGTGTTTGACCTGAATAAATATTCTGCTTCAGAGGAGGCTCTTCTGAGGCTCCTGCCAGTGGTCGAAGCCTCCAGTGAAGCTCTCTAAGTCCACAGATACAGTAGATTTACATATTTGTTTTAAGAGGAGGCAACAGTCATTAAACATTCACAAGTGTCAGGAGAATTATTCTAAAACACTTCTTCAGTTGAGAATCAGAGAGGAGAAACACAGTTTTACTTGTATACAAGGGCAGCACAGAGCAGGGCTCTGAGACACGCGCTCTGAGACTGCCCTGGTCTTTATTTATACATCAATGGGTGTTTGTTCTTTACATTGGAATGTGGATGTTTAGGTGTAGGTCTGTGTGTGTGTGTGTGCGTGTGTGTGTGTGTGTGTGTGTGTGTGTGTGTGTGTGTGGGGGGGGGGGGGGGAAAAAAATCCTCTGCTCTAACATTCCTCTGCATGTTCAAATTAAAACAACCTCTCTTCACCATGATGGGGATCAGAGCACTGGGACTGAAATACCTGCTAATTTAGTGTTAAACCTAGTTCAATAACTACACCAGCTTTAGACTTGCCATCACATACCAGTATTCTGATACTGATACCAGTAGCACATATACACACTGAAACACTCAAAGTAAATGACTGTGTTGTTATTGTTGTAAATCTTGTAGTTGGAGGCTCTTAGGTAGTTATTCCCATTCAGTCAGAGGTGTCATCATCTGTATGTGTCAGGTGTTCTGTCTGTCAGAAAACTCTTCAGTATTTGTTCTTCAAAGAGCTCCAAGCCAGCAGTAATCGGTCTAGGCCCTTTGGTCACGTCTACATCGGTATCCACATCAGATTTTGGGGTTTCATCATCTTAAAATGCAAATGAAGAAAAAGTTGTGTTTGACTCATTATTGAAGTTCATAGGATTTTGAGGTGAAATTTCTGTGTCAAAATGAAGACCAGATCAAATTTATGGGACATTAAACGGGTTTCGATACTTTTGTTGTGATACTATAATAAATGTATTTAATAAAATGCGCTTTGAAATAATATCCTCTAACTGCTAAATAATCTGTTTTAATTTAATCTGTTTGAATCTACTCAAACAGACAATAAAGACAGGAAAACAACAGAAACCCATCATATTCTAGTCTCAGTGAATTTGCATATCTGATAAACATGATGTGGTTTCTGTGATTAGGTCAATCTTGCTAAAGCTTAATATCTGAAATGTCTCCATTGATTTGTGTTTAGTTTGACACTGTAGAATTAATTCACTGTAACCATTCACCACATTCAGGGAAATTCACTGACTGAAGATATCTTTACCAGCTGGTGCTGCAGACGACCACCTTGTACCCAAACCAGCAACCAACTCACAAGTCAAGGTAAGTCTGCTGTCAGTAAAACAAAAACTTAGGTAATTTTGAGAAGTGTGACAAACAAAATTTTGGTAAGACATAAAAAAGTTGTTTCTAATGTAACACAGTCGAGAGAGTAGGGTAAATCTATGCAGAGTATTATTTTCATTATTTTACACATTATTTTCTGTGAGTATTGTTTTATTATACCTGTAATCTAAAAGCTTTTAGAAAAATAACCACAAAGTTCATTTTCCAGATTAGATTGCTACAAATGTCTTTATCTTGATCTTATGGTTTTTAAGGAGGTTTATTATGATTGTTGAATTATATCAATGAAACCAAAACAGTACAGAGGAGAGACTCATTTAAATATTCTCTGTTTTCCTTCCCCAGGGAATCATGAGGGTTCAGAGTGCCTGTTTGCTGCTGCTGCTGCTCTGTGCTGCTGTGCTCTCGCAAACTTACAATTATTTCAAAAGGAAACACATCCTTCCAGAAAACGGCTCTCGTAAATGTGATGACATGATGAAAAACGTTAATGGCATAAATCAGTGCAAGCGAATTAATACGTTTATCAACCAGAAAGCAGAAAAGGTTAAGGCTTTGTGTAAAGGTAAAAAGAATGAATACATCACCCACAAATTTGATGTTATTAACTGTAAGAGGAAAAGTGAGAAGCCTTGTAAATACAAGTCTCTAGTACTCAAAGGAAAGAAGACTAAGATAAAATGTGAAAATGGCCTACCTGTACATCTTGAGAGAGGCATATATGACAATTTTGATTATGACAGTGAAAATTAAAGATTGTTTTTTCAGTTTTCTTTGTAATGCTGTACGATCTTTACCTTCCAGTATAAAGTGCATTGACGCAACTGTTGTTGTGATCTGGCGCTGTATAAATAAAACTGAATGGAACTAACAAAGATTCAGAAAAATTTTACCTGTGCCACAAACCCTTTAATGTTGCCTTTGCTAAGTTTTGATTATTTGTTTTCAATTGTTTCATTGTTTATTCATGCATTTTTTGTACTTCTTTGTGTAACTTTTATGGGTCAAAAATGTTAAAAATGTATTTGCAAGTGATGAAAATAAACTGCATTCATCTTTTGCTCTAAAGCACAAAATGAGCATGTCTGAGTACTTCTCTGAGGACGGTCTCTGGACATTGGTTCTCTCTATGCATATCTGGTCTGCAGCTACCTGAAATGCTTGTCTGAAGTTATTTTTTGATCATTCTAAATCTGTGAAAAACACCAAAAATGATTTCATGTTGTACAATCCACCTGGCGGACATTCCTAACGGCGTCACCAGGGTGTCATTTGACATCTGTGTGATAAATAAAGAGGCAGAAAAACCTTATTGTGTGTGTGTGTGTGTGTAGGTGTGTGTGTGTGTAGGTGTGTGTGTGTGTGTGTGTGTGTGTGTGTGTGTGTGTGTGTGTGTGTGTGTGTTTAACCAGTTAAAAGGTTCACATACTTTTCGTGCGATTGTGCTAAAGAACAAAAAAATATACATACTGATCAAATAATATAAAATGAATACTTGCTACATGCTATTCTTCCTTAAAGTGCATTCTGTATTCTGAAAAAGAGAGACATGATTTCCATTAAGCTATCATAACATATCTTCCTGTGTCATCACAACTTCACAATTGTTCAGTAACTACATTTACCTTATGAAAGGCACATTTTAGCTTTTATTCTTGCGCTAATTATCACGACACAAGTGTTGAAGTCAGCATTTCTGACCCAGGGGCTGCAATGGTGCATCAGGTTGTGATGAGCTACAAACAGAGATCTTGACAGAATGACTGTTTAGCATCATTGCTTCACATTTTTTTCTAAAGAATAAAGCCTTTAAGCTATAATTCTGGTATTATGACTCAGATCATGAGCAGCTAAACACAAGTATGTACAGCATGCTTCCATACTCCAAACAAAAAGGACACTCTATTAGATTTAAGAACAGAGGAGCTGATTATACAGATTACAAACTGTAAGGAATTAGAGTGGATGATAATTTAGCTCCACTCTCCTACTGACTGACTTCCCTGACTTTTGAAGTCCACTGGAAAACGTCTGTCGTGTTTTAATAAAACATTAGTAGTAGTGAGCAAGCTTCTTTATTTTTAACATGGCTCACATCCATGCATGTAAACATAACCTGCCGCTGCCTTTTCACAGGTGTTGTTGGTTCAGGTGGTGTGTTGTTGTCATCACACTGTCCTTCTGATGGTCCCATTGTCTTTTGAGTGTACAGTAAACTCCTCCGATTTCTCCTTAACATCAGTCCATCTTCAGTTTTCACATTGTATGATCTTGGGTTTACCTCCTCCAGTACAGTTGCTCTCTTTGTCCAGGTGTTTGCATCTTCCACTCTGACTGCTTCATTGGGTGCGAGTGGTTTTAGACTTCTTGAGGACTTGTCAAAGTTGACCTTTTGTCTCTTCTGCAACTGTTTCATTTTGTCTCTCACTTGTTTGTGTTTCCTGGTTGTTGTGTAAGGAAGAGTGGTCTGTAGTTTTCTTCCCATTAATATTTCTGCTGGTGACTTGCCATGCTCCAGTGGTGATGCTCTGTAGCTCAGTAGTGCCAAATAAGGATCTGCATTACTATCTTGTGCTTTCTTTAGTAATTGTTTCACAATGTGCACACCTTTCTCTGCTTTCCCATTGGACTGTGGATGCAGGGGGCTTGAGGTCACATGTTTAAAGTCATATTCCTGAGCAAATAGTTGGAATTCTCTACAACTATAGCAAGGTCCATTGTCACTATGAACAATCTGTGGTATCCCATGTCTAGCAAATATTGATTTCATGTGCGTTATGACACAAGTAGCTGACATGCTGGACAATAATGCCATCTCTGGATAGTTTGACAAGTAATCAATAACCAGCAGGTAGTTTTTTCCTCCAAGGTGGAAAATGTCTGTTCCGACTTTCTGCCATGGTTCCTCCGGTATGTCTGTTATGGTCAGAGGCTCTTTTGGTTGTTTGGCCTGGTGTTTGATACACGTATCACAAGTTGAAACCATTTTCTCAATGTCTGCATTTATACCTGGCCAATAGACTGCTGTTCTGGCTCTCCGTTTGCATTTCTCTATGCCTAGATGTCCCTCATGCAGTCTTTCCAGGATGTCTCCTCTAAGTGAGTGTGGAACTACTACTCTGTTTTGTCTTAGCAGAACTCCATTCACAACACTTAGTTCTGCTCTTATGTTGTAGTATGTTTTGCATTCACCTCTTGGCCATTTCCCATTCAACAGTGTTATAACTCTTTGCAGACTAGAGTCTTTTTGTGTTTCAGCCTTGATCTGATGTGATTTTCTGACATAGGAAGTGACTCTGCTACCAGGTTTACATGTATATTTACATCCATCTCTGTGGAGCTTTGCTCTTTGTTTGGGGTTGTGGCCCTAGAGAGCGCATCTGCTAACACAATGTGTTTACCTGGTGTGTAGCTCAAGTTGAAATCATAGCGCTGTAGCTTCATCATCAATCTTTGAATGCGTGGAGACATTTCACTTAAGTTTTTCTTGATTATGGCTATCAATGGCTTGTGGTCAGTCTCTGCCACAAATGTTGGCAAACCATAGACATAGGTGTGGAACTTTTCAAATCCAAAAACAAGCCCCAATGTCTCTTTTTCTATTTGGGCGTAGCGAGATTCTGCCTCTGTCATTGCTCTTGAGGCATATACCACTGGCCTCCAGTGGTCTCCATAAGCCTGCAACAACACCGCGCCGATCCCGGCCTTCGATGCATCTGTTGACACTTTTGTTTTTCTTTTTGGATCAAAATACGCCAAAACTGGCTCTGTTGTAAGTGTCTTTTTCAGTTGTTCCCACTCGTTTTCTAGTTCTTTATTCCATCTGAACTCGCAGCTATTGTGTAGAAGCTGTCTCAGGTGCACTGTTTTGGCCGCCAGGCTTGGGATGAATTTTCCAATAAAGTAAACCATTCCTAGGATTCTCAACACACCTTTTTTATCTTCAGGACGTGGCATTTCCAGTATAGCCCGTAGTTTTTCCTTGTCCGGCTCGATGCCTTCGGCTGTCAGCTTGTCAACGAGAAAGGTAATGTCACCCACGCCAAACTGACATTTTGCTCTGTTCAGTTTAAGTCCATAACGTTTCACTCTTTCCAAAACCTTTGCTAGTCTCTCATTGTGCTGCTGGAGTGTGGATCCCCACAAAATGATGTCGTCCATATAAACTCTGACTCCCTCGATTCCTTCGATCATATGCTCCATGGTCCTGTGGAATATCTCAGGAGCTGAAGAAATTCCAAAAGGCATTCTCAAGAAGCAGTAACGCCCAAATGGCGTGTTGAACGTGCAGTATTTTGTACTGTCCTCATGAAGCTTGAGTTGCCAAAATCCTTGAGACGCATCTAGTTTGCTAAAAAATTTTGCACCAGCCATTTCACTTGTTATTTCTTCTCTTGTAGGTATCTGGTAATGCTCTCTTTGTATGTTGGCATTTAAGTCTTTTGGATCCATGCAAACTCTAAGAGCGCCGGTTGGTTTTTTAATGCACACCATGGAATTAACCCATTCAGTAGGTTCTTCAACTTTTCTTATAACTTCCAGTGCCTCCATCCGCTCTAGTTCCTCTTTAAGCTTGTCTTTAAGAGCAGCTGGAACACGTCGAGGTGCATGAACCACAGGCTGAGCTCCTTCTTTCAGCTTTATCTTGTAGGTGAAGGGTAAGACTCCAAACCCCTTGAATATGTCTGGGTACAGATCCAATATGTCTTTCACACTTTTGGGATCAGAGCTGTTTATGCTGTATACCTGTCTGACTAGGCCGAGTCTCTCACATGCTTTATCTCCCAATAGAGATTCATGTCCCTCCAGCACAATGATAAACATCAGACTGTGATATTTTCCTTTTACTTGTACCCTGAGCCTGCATTTACCTTTGGTTTTGATTGGTTCTCCATTATATGCTTGGAGTAAACTGTTATTTTGGAATATGGGTGGTTTCGTTTTCATTGCTTTCACATCCAGCTCATTCACCAGATTAGCCTTGGCTCCTGTGTCCAGTTTGAAAGTTACCAGGGCTCCATTCACTGGTAACGTCTCTGTCCATTTGTCCTGCTTCACTGTACTGACTGCAGGTTGGTCCATGGGTGTATCATGTTGCATTACCATTCCCACAAAAAACGTGTCACTGAGAGCAGTTTCTTCTACTGTGTGTACTCTTTCTTTTTGCTTATTCTTTGAAAAACATTGCTTGACAAAATGGTTTTGTCCATTGCATTTTTTGCATATTTTACCATAAGCTGGGCATTGTTTCCTTCCATATTTTGTGCCACATCTTTTGCACAAGAACGTGTCTTTTGATTCTTTCTGTTCTTTTTTATACGTGCGCCCTGCCTGCCGTGTATTAACTGCAGCTACAGCCGTGCTTTCCGTGTCTGTTTCCCTCGGCGACCCGCTGAAGGTTTTTGCATGTTGTATTGCAAGCTCACTGGCATGACATACTTTCACAGCACTTGCTAGAGTCAGATCCGCCTCCCTCAGAAGCCTCTCTCCTATCTTTGTATCTTTTATTCCAAATACGATCTGATCTCTTATCATAGATTCTTGCAGCTGTCCAAAATTGCATGTTCTTGCCTTTAACTTGAGGTCGGTCAGAAACGTATCAAAACTCTCTGAAGGTTGTTGTATACGTGACCGAAAGACGTACCTCTCAAATGTTTCATTCTTTCTGGGCTGTGGTGTGTCCAGCGGGGTGGCCTGGGGGGGGCACAGGCCACCCCCCTAAGCAGACTGGCCACCCCAGGTGCCACCCCGAAGCTAAAACAATAAAATTCAATGAAATATCAAATGTACGATTATGTTTTCACAGTGTGTAACGTGCGGTGGAGATGAAGTCAGCCGCGGAGGTGTGCAGGTGGATAGCGAATGAGCAACAGCTTCTGACTTTCCAAAAGTACTCATTTATTTACAATATCAAAAATAAAAATGCCACCTCTACCACACATTACTAAAGAGCACACTAGTCCGCGTACACACGGGAGCATCCATTACAGGGAGCGTGCGAAGAAGAACAAAAAGGGGGTGACACACCAGTCATGAGACAGGTGGCGCCGCCATGTGGTGATACACTGCATTACAACAGCAACTGTTACATAGTCCCCCCTGGTGAGAAAAAGGCTGTCCTCAGCCGTACACAGCTGAAAAAGCACACACCACACTTAACAGTACCCTATACATAGAGGTTACAGCTAAGATTGGCGCACACACACAGGGCAAAAGACCATTTAAAAATTAATTTGGTGAAAGCAAGAGGAATATGTACAGTGGAAAATCATTTTCCTTTTTTTTTTTTTTTTTTTGCACTTTTTCAAGTAAATGCCAAGAATGAACCTTAACTCAATAAAGAGCCATAAAACCGGATTAAGTAGAGCAAACAGAAACAGCTACATAGCATGACTCAAAATAGCAACGCAACAAGACAGCATCAAACAGGTTTAACCAAAACATTTCACTTCAGATCAAGCCTGGTTGTGTGAAAATCATTAGTCCATCTTTTGTTGTTCCAGCCAGACGTAATTCTGGGGCAACGTCTGGGCCTGAGATTGTAATGTCCACCAGCAGCTGGGTGCTGAACAGACCTGGGTGAAAGACTGTCTGAAACAGCGCCCACACCAGAAGAAGAGTCAATGTCCGGTAAATCAAAGGGGAATGGCTCAGAGTCAATGTCAGTGTCTGCAGGGGGCCAGGGTGGGCCTGAGAGTCAGAGTTCAGATCCTCTGCGGTCTCTCTCCAGCAGGCGATGAAACAGAATGTTCTTTGGAAGTGAGAGAGTCCCAGGTATGGAACGGTTGCATGTTCACAACATGATAAACACCTGCATCCACACCGAGTCCACCCAAGTGAGCCTGTAATTAACATCACTGAGTCTCTGAGATACACACAATGGTCCCTCAAACAGTGGTGCAAGTTTAGCAGTAAAGTTAGACTGAGCGTCCGACCTGGGGTGCGTCTTAACTCTCACAAGGTCACCAACACGAAACGTGGCATGTCGATGTCTCAAGTCATAGTAATGTTTTTGTCTGTCATGGCTATAGTCCAGAGCTGCTTTGGCGTGGTCGTGAGCTTCCTGTAGGGAGGCTCTCAGAGTCTCAGGGTAAGGTACACCCGGTTCATCAACACCTGCTGTAGAAGGCTGAGTGATAAGGTCAAGCGGGTGTCTAACTCACGACCATAAAGCATCATGGCAGGAGTCATACCTGTACTGTCATGGGGGGCGGTACGCAGAGCAAAGCAAATCTGAGGGAGAAACTTGTCCCATGATGTGTGTTTATCACCTACATAAGCGCGGATCGCAGTTTTCAGAGTCCGGTTGACACGTTCAGTAGGATTCGTCTGAGGGTGATAAGCCGTGGTTAGTCTGTGCACCGAGCCTAAGGCAGAAACAACATGTTCAAAAGCTCACTCACAAAAGGAGACCCTCTGTCAGAAATCAGGTAAGTGGGTGTACCATGTCTAGCAAAAATGTCAGTGACAAATTTACCAGCTGCTACCTGAGATGTAGCTTCTTTGACAGCACTGGCTTCAACCCATTTAGTCAAATAGTCAACAAACACGATCAAATATGCATTACCAGCGGGGTGCGGGGCAGTGGTCCAACAAAATCCACACCAACATACTCCCAGGGTTTCTGGGGACAATAGGAACCATAAGACCGGCTGCTTTTTTCTGACTTGGCTTGGTGAGTTGGCACACTGAGCATGAAGTCACATAGCGCTTCACATCAGCTGCCATTTTGGGCCAAAAGAACCTAAAACGCAGTCTAGCCAGTGTCTTAGAAACACCCAAGTGACCTGCTGTGGGGTGGTCATGGTAATAGTCCAGCAAGGTGCCTCTCATGGAAGTAGGGGCAAACAGTTTCAGCTCTTTCAAAGGGTGCAAAGCACATGTGGACTTGGGGTCTCTGTAATACAAAAGAGAGTCATACACGACATACTGTAACAAGGTGGCACTGTCTGAGCTGTTCAGAGAGTCTGCTTCAATGTCTCTGAGGAGTGGACCTGCGACGTGATCATCTAACTGCAGCTGTCTCAATTGTGAACGGTCAGCCAGAATGACGGGGGCAGAGTACGAATGTCCAGGCTGCCCATGACAGCATGATCTGGTAAAAGATCTGTCGGCCTGTCAGAGGTCAGAGGCAAAGGGTTGCGTGACAGTGCATCGGGAACTTTGTTTTGTGCACCAGGTTTGTGCACTATTGTGAAATCAAAGTCCTGCAAGCGAAGTGACCAGCGGGCGAGTCGGCCCGTTGGGTTTTGACGAGACATGAGCCACCTGAGACTGTTGTGGTCAGTGAAGATAGTAACATGAACACCTTCAACATATGGGCGGAAGTGTTCCAGGGCCCATATCACAGCAAGGCACTCCTTCTCTGAAGTGCAGTAGGGGAGTTCAGCTTTGTGAATGGAGCGACTAGCAAAAGCCACAACATACTCACGACCCTTGTCATCCTTTTGCATCAACACTGCTCCGAGACCAATGTCACATGCATCGGCGTGAATGGAAAAGGGACGGTTGAAGTCTGGAAATGACAGGATCGGGGCTGATGTGACATGGTCTTTCAAAGTGTCCATGGCTCTTTGACAGCTGTCGTCCCAGTGGAAGGCATTGTCCTTTCTGGTGATGGCGTGAAGAGGTTCGGCATGGCGGGCGTAATTCTGAATGAAGCGCCGATAATAGCCAGTCAGGCCAAGGAACTGACGGACGTGTTTCACTGAGGTCGGGTATCAAACTCCTTAACCGCCTTTACTTTGTCTGGATCGGGTTTAACACCTGATGATGTGATGCGGTACCCGAGAAAGGTGAATTCATCAAGGCAGAATTGGCACTTTTTGAGCTTCAATGACAAGCCAGCAGCCTGGAGTCTGCCCAGCACCTCCTCAAGATCCACCAAGTGCTGTTCAAAGGTAGGTGAGGCGATAACAATGTCATCCAGGTAGACTGCGCACGTTTTGTAAATGAGGCCAGCAAGCACAGAGTTCATGAGCCTCTGAAAAGTTGCAGGCGCGTTGCAGAGCCCAAAGGGCAGCACCGAACTGGAAGAGACCGCAGTGAGAGATGAAGGCAGTTTTAGGCTTGGAGTCTTCTGCTACAGCAACCTGCCAATAGCCTCGCTAAGTCCAATGTCGTGACAAACTTTCCCAGCCAGAAAGTCCAAAGACTCATCCACACGAGGCAGGGGATAAGAGTCTTTTCGGGTAACTTGGTTGAGCCCTCGAAAGTCCACACAAAACCTTGGTTCATGCCGCTCTATTGACAATGACTACAGGAGCTGCCCAAGGGCTTGTGGAAGGTTCAATGATGTTGTCCTTCAACATTTGTTGCACTTGTTCTTCAATCACACGTTTCTTAGCAGGTGACGTGCGATAGGGTGGGAGATTGACAGGTGTTGCATTGCCAGTCTCTATGGCGTGCTCAGTGAGAGCCGTTCGACCAAGATGACCATCAAACAAGGAGCTAAACTTGCTTAGCAGATTGAGTAAAGCATCCTTGTTGTTCTCTGAGAGGCTTGCTTCAGACAGTTTGGCTGTTAAGTCTGAGCGAATCAAGTCCAAAGACATCAGTGCTCCAGGCGAATGCGAGTAATCATTTGGAAGGTCCTCTTCATCGCCTCATGCGAGTGGGCAGGGATGTCCTCAATGCAGACTGTTCTAGTGGGAATGTGAATAGAAACAGAAGCTCTTGCCATAAAATCCATTCCCAGAATGAAAGGAGAAGACAAATCCGGTATTATTGCAAAACGCTGGTAAAAGTTCTTGTTCATGAATCCAATATTGAGCCAAATAACACCCTCAGGGATGCAGGGAGCATTATTGGCGAGGTTAACTGCAGGACCATTCCACTCACTTGTGTTTCTAGGGTAAGAGTCATTTACTTGAATGAGATCTGGTCGTACAGCTGAGAGGGAAGCGCCCGTGTCGAGGGTAGCATCCACAGATGAAGCATTGAAGTTCACTTTCGTTCTTAGTGGGGTATTCCAGTGGACTTGTGAAAAATTGTCTTCCAAGTGTCCAAGACTGTGTCCACCCTGCAGTGAATGGGGCATGTGAGGCTCCGTTAGTAACTGGGGGAAGGTTGGCCTCTGTGAAATGTCCTCCCCCCCCTGGAGTTTCCCGACTGCTTGTATTGCGGCTGGGATGCAGTGCTGCTTAATTCCAACCTTTCGTGGCCTGGGTCAGAGGGGCCAGGCGCCGGCAATGGCTGGACCGGGCCATGCCTAGCGGAGTCTGAGGGTCGTTGTGGCAAATGAGGTTGGGTGTTACAGTTTGGGCAGGTGCGTGTAGTGAACCCTGGCTGGGAGCATTTGAAGCAGTAAGGTTCAGGCTTATAGTTTTCTTTGCCACACGAAGGAGGCTGTGGTCTATGTGGTCCAAGCACTGAGTGAAGCTCATGAGCACGCAGCAGCAGGTCCATTACAGAAGTGACATCAGCGCCGTACAGGGCAACTCTGTATTTTTCAAGAGCATGTTTACTAATTAGGTCGATTCTGTCTTTTTCAGGTGGAGGGCTCTTTAGTTTGTCAAACTCGCTCAACATGTGGGCAACAAAGGTTGGGAGCGGTTCGTCCGAGCCTGAACACGATCCAATATCCCTCTCAGGATGCGTTCTTGGCTGTCGGAGGGCAGAAAAACTGTCTTAAACAGTTGACAGAATTGAGCCCATGACGTGATGTGGGAGCTCAATGCCTTGAACCATTTCCCGGGCTCTTTTGCAAGAAAGTGTGGCAGTTCGTTTAGCAATTGCCCATCGGTTAGGTTTAATGAGGCTTTGTATGTGCCAACTGCATTTAACCAGTCCTCAGGTTGCACTTTGTCATCCCCAGCATACACAGGAGGCTCCAGTTTGGCGTGATGTAAAGCTGCCGCAATCACTCTGGAAGTGCTGCTGAGCTCGAGTGAGTGAGATGGGAGGAAAGGATTTGTAGGTTGAAATGGGTTGCTGGGCAGGAACGGATTGGTACTGTTGGTGGGTTCAGTTTTGTCCCTCGCAGGAACATGAGGTGTCGATGTGGCCACTGGGAAAACAGGAGACTGTGGGACTGCGGGAGGGAGAGAGTTCCCCGTTGTGAGTTGGTCCCACTGCTTTAGTAAACTCTGCTGTATGTTCAGTGACTCACGTAAACAATCACTAAGCCTATTCACCTCAGTTCTTAACTCCACCACTTGTTCACTAAGGCTAGGAGTCACATTTTCAACTATCTGGCACATTGGCAATGAGTTAAGTTCCATGTCTGAGTCAGATTCATCCGGTAGAGTGCCATTGCGATTTCAAAAAAAATTTAAGCTGCTCCAGCACACAGTGCAGTCATTTATATAGCAGTAAAAGAGTCAGTTAGGTCAGACTAGAAAGACAAAACTGCAAAATGCCGTTCAGGACTAAAATCGAAAAACCACATATGAAAACGTCACCCAACAACTAAAATTTGACCAAGTGATCACAACCATGTTATTACAATAGCATGTCTGCAACACTAGAGCTCAATGCAAGATTAGTTTTAAATCGTTTCGTTATACTGAGCCAAGACCAGCACTAACAGTTGTAGTCGGCCAAGTTATCACTTACATGCGCTACAGTCCGTCTAGTCTCAGCAGAGGAAGGGGAATGAAAGGCCAGCAGAAATGTTCATGTCCAGGCTCCCCACAGAAGAATTAATCCTTAGAAGACGAAACCAACAGCATGTCCAAATAACAGATCCACAGAGTCCATACGCGACACGGAGTCAGCTTCTCTCTTTTCCTTCTTTTCAAAGCGAACAGCGGCACACCGCGGTATCCAGAGATTAGTCGGGTCCCACCTGAGCTGAGGCTGCGGCCATGGCTGGGGAAACGTCGGGCGTCCGCAAAAGGGAGAAGATTTCGAGACAGTTCACGTGTTAGAAGAGAAGAATCCTCGGCGGGATACAAAAATCGTCTGAAGTCCAAGGGAAAAAGTTCGGGCGCCAGTTGTAACGTCGCGGTGGAGATGAAGTCAGCCATGGAGGTGTGCAGGTGGATAGCGAATGAGCAACAGCTTCTGACTTTCCAAAAGTACTCATTTATTTACAATATCAAAATAAAAATGCCACCTCTACCACACATTACTAAAGAGCACACTAGTCCGCGTACACACGGGAGCATCCATTACAGGGAGCGTGCGAAGAAGAACAAAAAGGGGGTGACACACCAGTCATGAGACAGGTGGCGCCGCCATGTGGTGATACACTGCATTACAACAGCAACTGTTACAAGTGAAGCTCAGATATCTGAGTGTACGTGAATGCAGCATCGGCTTCTGCGCTCTGAGCATCATGTTAGCAAAGGTAGGAGAGCCAAGCACGAAAGACAGCACCGCAGAAAACAGTTTTTCAGCGAAAGATTAACAGGTTAACATAGCTGAACTGGCCATCGAGCATACCTGGGTATTTGCCCGGTGGGCTGATGACTTATTTTTTTTGTTTTTTTGTAACGGCATGAACAATGAGAGGTGGTGGATTGGCCAGATGCTGGCCATGTGTAAAAATAACTCAGTTGTTTGGTGGTGGCTATGGCGGAGCTTGCACAGAGGCCAGCAGGTGGATGAGGGAGAGGGGAGGCAGGAGGAGGAGAGATCCGAGGCAGCCGCCAGTCCGAGTGTCAGGTGAACTGAATTTCAGGTAAGAAGTTATGACCTGCAGTCTATCTGGGTCAGATATAAACCAAGTTTAGGTGGAGTTTAATTTCGTTGTGCTGACTTTTTACAGTCAGTTACAATAACTCGTACTGCCTGCTAGCTAGCATGACGGAGTTTCTATACAGCTGGGCGGGTGCTATGATGTTACTGATAGTGAACTTTATTTTATTCATAAGGTTAGTTAGTAGAGTTGTCAGCGGCTCCTTAAAAAAAGGGAATGGTCCCTCATTCAGAGAAAATATTACACGTTTCGTATTGAGCTGAGAGAGACGCAGTTTGTCCTGCACTTCAGCTAGAATGAAAAAAAGACACAAAGCTGGATTTATTCTGTGTTTACGCTGCACAGCTGCCTCTTCTTCTCTCATTCTCTCCCCTCTCTCTCTTGTTTCTACTTCAATCATGAAACTGATCAATGATCAGCTGATCGGCTTTTCTCCCTTTTGTTTATCGCCCACTTTGCGCCAGAAAGAGGAAACCAGCGCTAAACAACAGCAGCACGTTTAAGCTTGATCAGCAGTTGTTAGAATTTATTTAATATTAATTTCTAGTATCAGCTGATGTTTGTTGGAGCCACAGCTGTAAAGCTGCTGGTCATGATATCGGTTTGGATATGTGGTGAGCAGAGATGGGCAGTAACGCGTTACTTTTTTCAAGTAACGAGTAATGTAAGGGATTACCATTGCAAAAACGGTAATTAGATTACCGTTACTTTCCCGTAGGAACGCTGCGTTACTGCGTTACTAAAACCGTGAGTTTTTTTGCGAGAATGTCTCATGATAGTGACGTAAGCGAGTGCGACGTTCGTGACAACAGCTGTCTGCAGATCAACAATGGATAATATATGGAGTGCGGGAGAGAGTATGAGCGTGCAGCGTTTAAAGCGTGGAAGTACTGACCTTATTTTGAGTTTGATTCCATAAAAAGTGACAAAAACATTAGCGTCCCTTGTGCGTGGGAAGAAAACTTCTTTTTACAGCGAAAAAAACCCCTAAACTTCCAAGCAAGCACCAAGTGTGCTACGACTGTAATGGGAAATTGACAGAGAAACTCGTGGAGTCTTCAACTGACCGCTGCCGCACACCTGCACCAGGGTAAACCTCCGCCTACCCCAGTCCTGCTTTACAGGTGAAAATAGAGCAACTAACCTTTGACTTTATTTATTTTCTGCTGTGTTTTACTTGCATCTATTTGAAAGAGTTAGTGTAAACACACAAAATATTTTATTTTATGTGCTGGAATGTGCAGAAAATAGGTTTAAATGTTAAACAAATTTCTTCCGGTCAGAGAATGTTGCATATAATTTAGAGCTGGGCGATAAAACGATAACGATATGTATTGCGAAATAACTTTTTCTCGATAGAAAAATTAAACTATTGCGATAGGCCTCATCTCTCTTGTCCTCTTAAAAAAAAAAAGAAAAGAACAGCCAATCCAAATTAAGTAGCAGAGCCGAACCAATCACAGCCGCAGCGTCACCTCACGTGACTTGTTATGTACAGCACAAGTGCCAAGGCGCACATGTGTATTTGTTTTTGCAGCCGTGCAGCCCGGGTAATGAAGGAAATGAGTTTGCCGACTAGAGAAAAATCAACCGAGAGCGTGAGCGAAGGTTACCGAAGAAAAAACAGATGATGGTTCCAATGCCGGAGAGATTGTCGAACGGAAGGGCCACAGAAGTTCTGTAGTGTGAAGGTATTTCGGCTATTTCAAGTCAGACAAAAAACAGAGTAGCGCGCACTGTAAATTGTGCCGAAAGCAAGTCTGGAAATACAATAAAGCGGTGCATGCTCAATCTCTGACTGAAAGCGCTAATTCGTCATTCGGCTTTTGTCAGACTAAAGTAACTGTTAAAACTGTTTGAAAAGCTAAGCTATACAACAAGGAGAGATTGAGAATTTCCTTTTAGTTCTCAGTTTATTTGATATTGACAAAAGTTAGTCAATTTTGTCTGTTCTTCTGTAAAACAAACTAAGATTTATTTTTAGAATTAAAATTTTGTTTCTAAGTGGAATTGACAATTTAGTCTGTTTTGTTTGTTCTATTTTGAAACTTAAACGCTTTAGCGGCTGCCTTTTGTGTAGTTTGCAATATTTGCCTTTATTTATCTGAAACTGAAGTCTTATGTTCCTTAAGTACATCTACCCTGTTGAACTTATTATGGGAAATAAATATTTAAATCAAAACAAGCTGCAGATTATTTCACATTTTACTCTTGAGCAACGGCACATTTAAATCTTACAAACATAGTTATTTGGCCTATATCGTGATATATATCGTTATCGCCAGAAATGAAAAAAACATATCATGATATGAAAAAATCTTATATCGCCCAGCTCTAATATAATTTAATTTTTGCTTGATGCATAAAGTTAAAAGATTAAAACTAATAAAACAAGTTTTAAAAAGAGACTTTCCATTTGATTACATTTTGTATGATGGATTATGCAGAAAAAGTAGAATTGGGCTGAAAGATCTATCGCTTTATCACCTATTCGGGTTGTAAATTGTGTTTTTAAAAAGTAACTAAGTAATTAATTACTTTTGAAAATAAGTAATCAGTAAAGTAACGGGATTACTTTTTTGGGGAAGTAATCAGTAATTAGTTACTGATTACTTTTTTCAAGTAACTTGACCAACACTGGTGGTGAGAGGGAAACATGAAGATGAAACCAGGAGATGTCCTTACTGAATCATCAGAGCTGAACAGGTGATGGAGAAACAGGTTTACCTTTTAGGTGACATGAATGAGTTGAAGGGAAGTTATCAACTGTTTCTGAGAGACAAATAACACCAGGATCCTTTGTAGCTGACAGCTGGTAACTGTGCAGGGGCGGGTCTAGCAAAGTTTTGCAAGGGGGGCCAGGTAGGGCATTAACAGGGAGAGAGGGGCACAAAGAAATACTTTCTTATTCTCATTTAAAATATCTAGCTTTTATTAAATAATTATCTGAATCTTGCGAACAAAGTTTTTATCTGACGTAAAATGTATAGAAATCATACATATACCAACAAGACTGTACATCACTGTCACAACAGCGTTTGTTTTCATTCAAAGGCTTTATATCTTTAATACCTGGTGGGCCGGTCTCTGGTCAAAATGCCCAATTTTTTGTCGCAGTCCAGCCCTGCAGGTTAATACTGGCAGTGTCACCATGCCAGCTGACTGTATTTCATCATCAGCCAGTGTTGTTCTTTATACATCAATATTACCAAAGTTTACCATAAGGCAGCATAGAAAGTATTTACTTGCTTTCAGGTTTCATTCAAATGTTAGTCTTTTCAGTTGTTTCCCCACTTTTTTCCTGTTTCAAAATCAAACACCAGTTTGTGAGAAGATTATCTTCTTTTTTTAAGAGGCAGATAAAGTTTTGCATTGGCATTGGCTAATTTGCCAATTGTATGTTAAAAATGTTTGTATTTTAATATTCAAAAATGTTTTTGCCCAAAACATATGTGCCCTATATGTCAGTAAAAATACTATGCAAAGATTGCTGTCCTTGAATGCTGAATAAACACTGACAAAGCACTGATTGTATCTCTTGTACTTCATCAACGCAGTATCTAAAAACTTTGCACCGTAGTGGTTAAAATCTCATTCTAATAAGAGTTAAAAGTGCATTCGGTTATTAGGTTTACAGGGTTATTGAATTATGGTTAACGGTTGGTAGAATTTTTTTTTAACATTATCTGCCAATTACATCTGCCACCCTTCTCCAAATCTGTGCCCCTACCTGGCCCCCCCAACAAAAATTTTCTAGACACGCCACTGTTTCTGGGCGAACAGTGTTCATCAAACTTTCTCACTACTTCGTCAAACTTTTCTTTGTCTTCTGCAGTTGCGAACACAAACGTGTTATATACTTCCACCGCTTGTGGACCTGCTACGGTAAGAAGCAGTGCAATCTTCCGTGTATCAGGCTTACTATCTAGGCCGACAGCTTGCAGGTATAGCATAAACCGCTGTTTAAAAGTTCGCCACTCACAGTCCACATTTCCGTTCCAGTTGACGGCATCAGGCGGCTTAACACTGTACATGATGACCTGCTTTACTGGTTCACTCCTGGTACCATGTCGTGTTTTAATAAAACATCAGTAGTAGTGAGCAAGCTTCTTTATTTTTAACGTGGCTCACATCCATGCATGTAAACATAACCTGCCGCTGCTTCTACGACACAGTATATATCACGATTTGGTTTAGACAGCCCCCTAGTGGTGAAGCTGAACTAACCCACATAACTCCTATCAACACAACGTCAATCAGAGAAATAAATGGTGTGACAATCCTGCTACATAATGAAATAGAATATATCATTAAATTACAGGATATTTGGAAATAAATAGGTTTTCCACTCTCTTTTATTGTTTCCTATATCCCCATTTTTATTTAAATAATATAATTTACTGTATTATTGCATGTGGTGATCAATTTTACCCATATTTATCATATCAAGGCCTTACTTGAGGGTTTTTGGAAGTGCCGTGTGGTATGTGTGGTGTCATGTGTAATGTGTAGTCTCTAAAATTAGAAATATCCTGTCTCAGAGTGACGCTGAAAAACTAGTTCATGCGTTTATTACTTCCAGGCTGGACTACTGTAATTCATTATTATCAGGATGTCCAAAAAACTCGCTGAAAAGCCTTCAGTTAATCCAAAATGCTGCAGCAAGAGTCCTGACAGGGACTAGAAAGAGAGAGCATATTTCTCCTGTTTTGGCTTCCCTTCATTGGCTTCCTGTTAAATCCATAATTGAATTCAAAATCCTGCTCCTCACATACAAGGTCTTAAATAATCAGGCCCCATCTTATCTTAATGACCTTTTAGTACCATATCACCCTATTAGAGCACTTCGCTCTCGCTCTGCAGGCCTACTTGTTGTTCCTAGGGTATTTAAAAGTAGAATGGGAGGGAGAGCCTTCAGTTTTCAGGCCCCTCTTCTGTGGAACCAGCTTCCAGTTTGGATTCGGGAGACAGACACTATCTCTACCTTCAAGATTAGGCTTAAAACTTTCCTTTTTGCTAAAGCATATAGTTAGGGCTGGACCAGGTGACCCTGAATCCTCCCTTAGTTATGCTGCAATAGATGACATAGGCTGCCGGGGGATTCCCATGATGCATTGAGTTTCTCCTTTCCAGTCACCTTTCTCACTCAGTATGTGTTAATAGACCTCTCTGCATCGAATCATATCTGTTATTAATCTCTGTCTCTCTTCCACAGCATGTCTTTCATCCTGTTTTCCTTCTTTCACCCCAACTGGTCGCAGCAGATGGCCCCGCCCCTCCCTGAGCCTGGTTCTGCCGGAGGTTTCTTCCTGTTAAAAGGGAGTTTTTCCTTCCCACTGTCGCCAAAGTGCTTGCTCATAGGGGGTCATATGATTGTTGGGTTTTTCTCTGTATTTATTATTGTGCAATCTACTGTACAATATAAAGCGCCTTGAGGCGACTTTTGTTGTGATTTGGCGCTATATAAATAAAATTGAATTGAATTGAATAGAATAGTACTGTGTGGTGTCGGTGCATACATGCAGTCTTTGACCAGCAGACTGTGCTCCCTGCTTCATCTCTCAGACTCATACAGCAACTAGGAGTGAGTCAGCACATTTTCTCACACCATGCATCACCTGTGACCATCGTTCTGATTTGATTAGCCTTCACCATATTATTATATTATTAGAGTATATTCGTTAATTGCCATGTAGTGTTTCTGACATTGTTTTCTCATTTGCGCTGAAAGTACCGATCAGGTCTGTTTTGCCTGTGGGGTCTCTGAAATGTAAAACTCACTGGTGAATATATTTGTCTTCACACCTAAAAGACACTTTTTTTTAAAGTGTTAAATGGAACATGTGAATGTGTTTTTTTTTTTTTTTTATCAGCTCTCGTAACCCTTCCTGCTAACCAAGCAGTCATTCTCATGACCTGATCACAAAATCATAACTCAAATCATCACGGCTCAGTCAGAACAGAACAAACACGCAGAGACGTGAATGACATGAGTTGCCCCGTGTGATACTACATTTAAAATGAATGATGACAATCATGGTTAGAAGGAACAAATGGTAAACATTTTAAAAAGGCACAAAGCCTTGCATTATATTAAATCAAATGTAATGCAATGACTTCTAAAATTATCATATCAATACTAGGATCTATTTCGCTCTTAAAAGAGTGTTAGTTGTGCACAGTTTTGTGTAAGGGTGCATCACCTGGCTGCAGTGAGTCATTAGGTTCTTACTTGTGGTCATGAAAGGAAGAATGTGGTTAGCCACATGTCTTTGCTAAACTGGCGTAGCACCACAAGTAAACCTTCTGTCCAGCCACAGCGTGATGCTGGGAGAGCACGCCTTTAATGAGACATGTTGCATTCTCATGCAGTGTTTTCCACTCTAAGATTTTTACAGATGTTGATCAGAGGCCTCGAGTTACTTTACGTAAACAAGTTTCTGATGAATAAATCAAAGTCATCAGAACATGCGTCTTTGTGTCAGGAATCATTTTTAACTAAAAATATGTTTTATATAAACAGTGGATTAAAAATGTGATAAATATTTACCAGAAATTATTTCTATCCCTGTTGGAAGTCAGTTTCTATGTTGAATGTGAGATCATATTACCTAAAACTACAAGATGTCTCGAAATGGAAATGTTTCCACTGAAGCAGTTTATTATTCTACATTTTCAAAATCTAATGGTTAATTAATAGATTCCTACTGGGGTTTTTTGCATTTATTTGTCAGTGTTGCCCTTTTTAGGTGTAATTTTGATGTATTTGGACTTTATTTGAGAGTTTGTTTCAGTTTCTATATTTGTCATCTGTTTTGGGTTCACCTATTCATTTTCATAATTAAAGAGTTTAGTTCATTTGAATAAAATATATTTATTTTTTGATTTTGAGAACTTGTTCATATATATGGCCTACATTCTCCCCTGCAGCTTCCTGAGCAGCGGCGACCTCTGCAGCTTGTAAAGAGAAGTGAAAAACCTAGCACTATGTCACTTGTGTAGGCGGGCATGTTCAGGGTGGTCTCACTGTGGGATATATATCATAGTTTACCTTAATAAATGTAACTTTTAGACGATGCAGACCCCTGTCACTGTAACACTGATGCACATCGCTCGGGCCACTTCGGAGGCAGGGTGCCCTCGGCCTCTCGGCCCGGAGCTCGGTCACTCAGGCACAGCTGGCTGCCGGCGGAGCTCACGGGCACGTCACTGCAACCCCCCCTGGCTTCTGCTCCGCGGCTGCTGAGTGACCCCTCATCTGGGACTCTCCTCAGCTCTTTCTGGGATAGTGACGCGGCTGCCCCTCTGTTGGTCTTCCTTGGTCTCTTGTGTTCTGGGGGCCTCTGGACGTCTGGAGTTTTGATCTCCTCCATACCTGCGTCATGCCCTGGAGGACGGGGCAGTGGCTCCCACACCCTCTAGCAGATCATTACATGAAGGAACCTTTTAAAAAACAAAAAACAAAAAATCAAGCGCGTTCATGCTCACAGGTGTACACACAGGTGATCACACACACAAACTACACCCTTTTTGGCTCTTACCTCAAAGCACACTGTGCGCTGTCGATCTTACGTGCTGCACAATAATGTTTAATATTTAGTATTTACTGTCATATTCCCATATATCATTGTGATGATGTTTATTACTCTCGTTTTCTTCTGCTTGCTTTCTTCTTTCTTTCTCAACAGGTGATCCAGGTGATCGATATATGTATTTTTTGTCTGCTTATTCTGTTGGTTTTTGGTTTTTTGCCCTTTTTCCCCGTCCCTCTTCCCTGCTGTTTTTCTTTCCCTCTTTCTTTCTCCCCTTTCCTTCCCCCAGTCAAGTCTGTCCCGTATTCAGCAAGCGAAAATAAAATAAACAATAAAAGGTGAATCAGATGGACCATTACAGCAAGGCTGGGATGGTCCATTTGGTAAAGTAAATCCGTTGGGCATCTTTCTTCGCCTTTAGACAATAATTCTGATGGCAAAAGAACCAAACGGGACAGGTTAAAAGAGAAAAAAAGAGTAAAAAAAAAACGAAAAAAAAAAAACACTGATGCACATCTCTGTAAAAGAATTCACCTCTGAATATTGAAGTGGCAGTTAATAACTTTACTAGTTTGCTGTATCATATCACAATAGAAAGAATCTCAAGAACTGTAATGTTTGTCATCTATAATGACTGTCAAATAAAGTCTATCAGAATCAAGGTGACAGTTTTTTTTCCATTTGTTGTGACTGTGTGTCAGTCATACTGACCTAAAAATAGATCAGCAACAAAACATTTCTAAACCACTGACACTCAATTGACTGGAAGACAGCAGGTGCTCTGATTTGATCTTTTTGTAGTCCAGTAACACAAATCATGTAGGAGGCTGCAGGTGTAATGACTTTGATTTTCACCTTTTGGCAGTAATAAACTGTAGAAAAATAAACATTAGATTATCATAGTTTTGTAAATTTAGGGTCCCGTGGGATATTACATTGACCAACAGAGGGAGACAGATCACAGTCTGAGCTCATCCAAATACCACAAGGCAGGAAAGATTTTGTTGACATCATACAGCTGTTTGACAAAAGGTATATCAGCAGCATACCATGTAAGTAAATAATGAAAGGTAAATGCAAAAGTAAAAAATTTTAGATTTAGATTTTAATAGTGTTTGGCTGTACCAACATGCCTTTTCCTTTTAAAGGGAGGATGTGTCCAGTCATCCTTTCATTACTATATATAAAGTAATGAAAAGAAAATCCCAGACCCTGCTCTCCTGTACAGGCTGGAAGGACAAGGAAGGACATCCAGGACATGGTGCTGCCAGGGGAATCACACAAGGTCAGAGCAAATGTTATTTATTTTTTCAAGGATTGTGCACACAGTAAGTTAACCTCACAATAGTAAAAGATGGTTTGTCCCAGATTTAGAGATTAGTTCATTTCCACCTGCAAGTCCTTGGCAGAGAAAAATGCTGTTGTTATTGTAGTATCTACTGTACAATATGAAGCGTTTTGAGGTGACTGTTGTTGTGATTTGGCGCTATATAAATAAAATTGAATTGAATTGAATTGAAATGAATTGAAATAAAGTTTAAATCTGTGACAGACACCCTCTTTTTCCTTGATATATTAGATAGTTGAGTTGTAGGTTTTAGACTGGGGCCATTTTATGTATGTTGGCTTTGGCTCTTCTTGAAGTCAGTGTATGCTTTCAGTAAAACAGCTTTGTGTTAAACCACTTTAAACTAAGCTAATTAGTTTACTAACCTGGTTAGTAATGGTGAAAAGCTGCCTGGAAAAGTCAGGTGCCGTAAGCTTCTTCACAAATGCCAGAGGGTGCTGCTATACGTCCAGTGGAGGTCAGAATTTGACAGGTTTCATGCTTTGTGCAAAAATGAACATTGTTGTGATTTCTTTTCTTCCAGCGGAAATTTATTTAGGTTTAACTTTTTTGTGTTTCATGAGGAGAAATATGCACCAACATTATTTCCTAACTTTAGTTTCCACTCCAGAACTGTTTGTAGGTCTGCCTGCAATAAGAATAGTCATGCATGCTGTTTTGCTATTGAAATGCTGTTGTCACTCCCTTTTAATACAGATTGAGTTGTGGTCAGAAGTTTACATACACTCATTATGGGCATTTACCAAATATTGGTGGAGGTGCATGTATATATTTGAGGCTGTATGTAGACTTTTGAACCTGTGTGGATGAGAAAAAATCCAAAATAAATTCAAACTTATCCACCCAATTCTTGCTTTCTTAAAGTCATTAAAGGTGTATGCTGCACAATCATTCCACCCTGGAAAAAGAATCATTCTAAGAAATCATCAAAAGTCCAAAATTACCATGACATTCATGCCCATGATGAGAGGATAAAAACTTCTGAGCACAACTGTACATGTCAGTGAACTGCAGCATTGGAGAATTCTGGTAGGCTAATCTTAATATTTCTGAAATTCTTCATTATAAAATTATGAATATTATTTTTAAAAAGCCCCCCAAAATAGCACAGACAAGATGGACAGAGCATTTTTTTTCTTTAGATTTTAACATCACATAAGAACTTGTCAATCATGAGAGTGAGAAACAAAGAGACAACTTTTCTGCAACAAATTTTCTGTAGCATCAAATTGGATGAAAGAAGTTTATACTGGGTTCTTACATGTGATCAACTCAAATCCTTACAATACCTCGTCATGTTTGTGAGAAGACAGTCACATGATTATCAACACATTTTAAGAAATTCTTTTAAACAAGTAGTTAAGACAACACAGCAGTTTTAAACTGGAATCAACTGCTGAGTCTTCTCCTAAACGCTACCAGCCTCAAGGTGTACAGGTAGAATCTTATTCTCGGATTTGTCTTTTTCACATTTTATCTTCTTTTTCTCATTAGGTTTTATTTGTGTGTATGAACAAGGTTCCTTTTTATCTTTTGTCACACAGTCAAAACAATTATATGGTAAGTTAACAAATTTCTTGTCAGAATCAGGTGTACACATATTCTGAATTTTTTGCTCGTTACTTTCGTCAATGAAAGTATTCTTTTCCTTGCACTTTCCTGGAGTGTTCTTTTTTACATTTTCCAGTTCATTGACAGCTTTCATCAAAGTAGCACAATCTTTGTTATTCTTTGCCTCCACAAGCGTGTGTTTCACTTTGAAGTCCTTATAATTTTGTGAGAACACAGCAGTGGAGAGCAGCAGCAGCAGCAAACAGGTGCACTGAACCATCATGATTCCCTGGTGAAGAAAAGCAGAACATTTACATTAGTCTGTTTTATTTTAGTTTTAGTGGAGCAGTTGAGAGTAGTTTATTTGATTTTACTTAATTCAATAATCGTTAAAAACATTCAGCACATTGCACTAAAAAATCTACTCTGTGGATCTTTGTCAACCAACAAGATTTTAAACAGAACAATACATGACTTTTATATACTTTTATATTTAAATGTTATTTCAATTCAGTTAATGCTCTGTAATTACTCTGAATAAACATCCTGCTCTGGCTTTCATAGCTGCACAAGTAATGCAAACTTTTCCACATTAGGACACCTACCTGAATCATTTGCTTGACTGATGAGTGGCGGGTTAACTGGCAGTCAGTCGTCTGAAACACCAGTAGACGAAGATGTCTTCAGGAAGAGAAATTCTCTGAAGCTGGTAAATGGGTACTTTGGATTCATTATATAGTGTCTGCATGAACCGTCATCATCTGATAGCCTCTACATTTTGCATGAAAAATGAAGTTTATCTCAACAGAAATCACAAGAGGCAGCCCTGCATGTATGATATGTAGGTTATACAAGATTTGCCTATTCGCATAATCTACATTAGTATAGCATGGGACTAAGTCCATATCTGGACAGTGGAAGTCAGTTATATTCACAGACAGCTCAATGTACAAAGCTAATTTATTAGATACAAAAGGTAACTGAGCTATAACATTATGAATTACTCTTGTGATCCCAGTATATCTCTAATGTCCTGTCATTGTTTTAAGCCTTTACGCATCTGGGAGATATTATTTAATCATTATGTACATTTTAGTGCTTAAACTTAATACAATAACACAAAACTAAATCCTATATTGGCCATGTGATCTGAAATTCATCTGACAAAAATGTCAAAACAGCATTTAAAGCATTTTTCTTTTATAGTCAGATCACATGGAGATACAGTACAAAAGTAATGCTGTTCTTTACTCTGTGAACTGTTATGTAAATTAGACCTAATAAAATGAACTAACTGTGACATCTTTGTTCATACACGAATTTCTCCACAGTACTCATCTTTTCTTTATTCAAATCGGAAGCAGACATATTTAGCAGCATATGCTGGGAACCATTTCCTTGTTGTATGCTAATGTCATGTTAAACTTTAGCTCTATGTTGTAGTGGGATCTCTGTGTCTTTTGCTGAAGTGTTTAGCAAGAATACAGCTCAACCATATCCAGGAGAGATTTTAAAAAGTTTATTTCAACAGAAATCAATAGATGTTCTGTAAACTATGTCACACTTCTTCACCTTGAAGTTGCAAAGTTGCTTATTTACGCTGCTGACTGAAGAAATGTGTTTCGATGTCAGCAAAAGACAGCACACACACTGGACCTGGAGGATACTTTCACCTGGAGGAAACAAAAACACCATTTTTAACAGGTGACATTTGATCCTATCTCCAAACTTTCGTCTTTTTGCCTTCATGGTGATAAACGTAAATGATTTTTATTTGTTTAGTTTTTAACCCTTAGATGCACACGTGGCGTCAAAAATGACCCCACGGGTTGTTTTTCTTCAAAATCTTTAAAGTGCAAAGTTGTAATACATTCATATTCCAGGTATTCCTCATAAAATATGTTTGTAACATGAGGCCATTTGCATTTTTATTCATTTTTTCATTAATTTTAAAAAAATGCAGTTTTTGTATCACTACCCCACTCTTCCACAAGTGGGGTCAAAAATGACCCCAAGCAGTTCCTATTGAATCTTCTATGAAACTTTCATTCTTAGCAACTCTGACTGACCCACTTACACTTCTGATGGATCAAGAATTAATTTTTACACAGTAACATACATGATTTATAGTCACGGGCTGCACATAAGTGGTCCGCAGGTGTGCATTCGCTGTCAAAACAAAAGTATTCCCGGAAATTCAGAGAATACACACTTCTTTTGCGGTGCAGGAACACCAAAGTAAATGCTTATGTAGCTTGCTTCTTCGACATCTTTAAGAGTTCTAAACAAATGTCTGTCCTCCAGAACATCTAATGTACGCAAACGAGCGTTCCAACTTCTTATCTGGTACGCGTCTTTTATTTTGACAGCAAATGCGCACCTGCGGACCATTTATGTGCAGCCCTGTTTATAGTTTCCTATGCATTTCAAACATTGTCCTTTCTGATGTTTTTTTTAAATATTTAAAGTAACATGGCTGCTATGAGGCCAGCTAGGATCCCTGTGGACCTTGCCCTACAAATGATCCAGGATGGATGAGATGAAGAGCCCATCGGAGGCACTGACTCAGAATCTGACATCTAAGATATAGAGGACCCAGGCTATCCGGTTGTTCAGTCTGACGTCACTGGCCGTGTCTGGGCCTAAACTCCGCTGCAGGTCCATATATCAAACGATCACTGTGGCATTACTGAGAGTTGAAAAACTGTCTAAAGTCTTTCATCTTTAATAAAATGATCAGTGTTCTGCTCTACCAGGTGTAACAATTGAGTTTAACATCCAGGCATCCATGAAAATGGAATTTATGACATTTAACGGCGTTAGAAGTTAGCAGGAAGTTAGCTCGCTAGCTTCTATCTAAATACAATATAGCATGTCCTGACTGCGGGGTTTTGGAAAAAAATTCAAACGTACAGCTCTGCTATAACTTCCAACATAAATGAAGACAGAAAACTAAACAGCAGTGACGTTTGTAGGGTTACTGAAGTTTGGCTAGCTGGTATATAATGATATGCTACGTGACCGCTAGCGACACAGCTATGTTAGCATAACATAAACAAGCTAACTTTTTTTCCACTCGATAAAAGTTAACGTGAGTGTTCTCGGTGGTCAGGAACAAATGTAATCGCATGGCAGGATGCTGTAAAAGGACTAAACTTCAGCCAGGAGAACAAGTGAGATAATCCATCCACAATACGAGGTTAGTCATTCATATACTGCTGCATGGGCTGTGCTGTAGTTACATCGTAAGGTTTTAAAAACTGAGCTTAAATAAATGATTAGCAGTAATAAAAGCCGAGGGAGGTCAACAGTGATCACTGACTGTTTTAGGAGCTTTTTGAGATTAAATAGAAGAAAATACAAAACATTAAACATGTTAACAACACAAAAGCCATATTAAACGCAGACTACTTTAGGCCCGGAAGTAGGATTCGTCACGTCATCACTGAACAACCGGATTGTCCCCCACACTGAACAAGGCCAGTCAGACACAGAGGAGTCCTCTGATGAGTCCTCTGAAGAGGAAATGGATATTGAGTCTAACAGAATGAGCCCCTCTTACTGCTCTAGCCACAATATTCTGAATTAGTCAGCCAGGGCTTGCACCTGGGTTTAGTACTGTCTCCCCAGTAAATGCATGGAAGATGTTCATGTCTGATAATTTAATAGAAGAGGTGCTGATATGCACAAACATGGAGGCACGAAGAGTAGCCACAGACAGGGGAAAAGAGTGGAAAAATTTAATCGAACATGAGCTCCTGGCCTTCATTTGATTGACCATTCTTGCAGGAAGTGAGAAGAACTGGGATGTACCAGTCGGTGTGTTTTTTGGGAGTCCTTTGCATAACCCATTGTACAAGGCCACTATGTCAATTCAAAGATTTAAAGATATTTGCCGTTTCTTGCACTTTGATGACAAGAGGACCAGAGCCTACCGACTGAAAACAAACCACATGGCAGCTTTCCGCTACATATGGGGCCTGTTCCTGGTCAACTGCAGGCAGAAATTCATCCTCAGTGATTGTGTTACAGTGGATGAACAACTTGTGCCTTTCAGAGGGAAGGCCCAGCTTCTGCAGTATATGCAGAACAAGCATACAAAAGTGATACAAGTGATACAAAAACTGCAATTTCTTAAAATTAATGAAAAAATAAATAAAAATGCAAAGGGCCTCATGTCACAAACATGTTTTATGAGGAATACCTCAAATATGAAAATATTACAACTCTTTGTTTTAAAGATTTTGAAGAATAACAGCCGAGTTAATAGCAAAATGCATTGTTTCTATTTGGGGTCATTTTTGACCCCACTCGTGGAAGAGTGTAGGTATTGGTAGGTTGTGCATCCAAGGGTTAAAGTTACCTCTTGGACAGTGACTATAAATGCTTCACTTGCTGTGCAGTCACAAAGAACATTTTTTCACAATTTAAGACTTGTAGAGCTCGGTTTAACAGCTGTATAATGACCAGTGTTGTTCAAGTTACTTTAAAAAAGTAATTAGTTACTTATTACTGATTACTTCGCTAAAAAAAGTAATCCCATTACATTACTGATCACTTATTTTCAAAAGTCATTAGTTACTTATTACTTAGTTTCTATTTAAAAACATGATACACAACCTGAACACTTAATAAAGCAATAGACCTTTCAGCCCAATTCTATTTTTTTTCTGCAATATCCATCATATAAAATTGAATCAAATGAAAAAGTCTCTTTTTAAAAATTGTTTTCTTAGTTTTAATCTTTTAACTTTATGCACATTGCATTAAGCATAAATTAAATTATATGCAGCAGTCTTTGACTTGAAGAGATTTGTTTAACATTTAAACCTTTATTTTCTGCATATTCCAGCATATCATATAAAATTATTTTTTGTTTTTATACTCGCTCTTTCAGATAGATGCAAGAAAAACACAGCAAAAAATAAATAAAATCAAAGACTCGGTGGCACTGTCACTGTGAGTCCTGTCGCTTTTAAATCTATTTTTCACCTGTTTAGGCAGGAGTGGGGCCAGTGGAGGTTTACCCGGTGTTGCAGCAGTCATGTCAGTGGAAAGATCCAGGGGTTTCTCTGTGAATTTCACATTACCGTGGCAGCGTGCTAGGTGCTTGCTCAAGTTTAATTTGTTGCCATGGAAAAAAGTTTTCTTCCCATGTAGTGTACAGCGGAGCCTTATGTTTTTGTCACTTTTTATGGAATAAAACTTGAAGTAATGTAAGTACTTCCATGCTTTTAACGCCACATGGTCATACTCTCTCCCGCACTCCATATTATGCATTGTTGATCTACACACGTCTGTTGCTGCCACGGCATCGCACGCGCGTATGTCATTGTCATGAGACACACTCACAAACAAAATCATGACGGTTTAGTAACGCAGTAATGCAGCGTGCTTACGGGAAAGTAACAGTAATTTAATTACTTTTTTGCAAAAGTAATCCCTTACATTACTCGTTGTTTGAAAAAAGTAATCAGATTACAGTAACGCGTTACTTGTAACTCCGGTGTTACAAGTAGCGCGTTACTGCCCATCTCTGATAATGACTGCTGATTAACATCTGGACTGTGGAAATGGTCTACTATAACAGTTTTTTTCACTCAGTATCAATAACAAATATGTTACACAACCATACAGCAGAACCTGTGATGTTTCTTATTTCAGACCCAATGTAACCCACATCAACTATAATGCAACAGGACCAGTGGCAGACATGTCTTATCCAGCCTGTTTGTAATCTGTTTTAAAGAGGGAGGAGGAGCTGACTACGGAGGCCTGGTAAATTCAGTCCTCATAACTCCACAGACAAATTTTTATTTTCACATTTTTCATTTTAGCATTAAGTGACATCAGTTCACAGTCAGGTTTTCAGATCATTTTGAAAAACAAAAAGCTTTCTACAACTTTTTTTTTTTTTTACACATGCTATTATAGTTCCTGTTATTGACACATTTACACTTATCCAAGAGGGATTAAATAACCGTCTCTGATAAATTTGTGATTAGACTAGTTAGGAGGACTGATCCGGGGAATCTCTTAAAATTTATGCAGTGCTCCTTTTTCCTAAACACCTCTTTTATAGAAAGAATGCAGTAAAGAGTGAGCTCAAACCTTGAAATGATGCATTTTATATTCAAGCATTAAGTTAAAAAAAGGAAAGATTTAGTTGCATCTCGATCTCCCCTTTTGTTCTCTCTCTGGACATTTTTTAGGGGGAAGTGTAACACTTTGTTATGCTCAGCTATTGACTGTATGCTATTATCAGTCTCAATACCTGGAAGTTGAGTGCTCTAATTTGAATAAAGTTAAGATGAGTACTATGTTCATGTGAGATACTCAAATTCACTGAGAGAATGACATGTCAGCAGAACTTGGGTAACTCTAGAGCAGGGGTAGGCAACCTTTCTGATGGCGAGTGCCATCTAAAATTTCCTCAGAAGTCAATGTGCCATATGATTGCATTAGCAATAAATTTAATAATGCTCTATATTAACAGTTACACACTATATAGAACCACTTTATAGAATTATATCTGTTCGCAGATGTTGGCAGCTATCAGCGAATAGTTATCAGCTATTTTGAAACAAAAAAAAGACACTTTTTATCCATAACAGCAAATGAACTGTACAACAGAAAATGCAAATGCTATTTATGGTCTCCTCACAACAAAACAGGTCTCCGAGTGTCCAGCATTCAGACGGCTACCTGAGGACACTCTTCATGTGAGAGAAAATCTGCTCACACAGATATGTAGAGCCAAATACTGTCAATAAGGCCTCTGCAATGTTCTGAAGACAGTTAAACTTGTCAGGTAGTGATGTCCAGCAGGTGAAAATGCAGCTCCATGAACACGCACAGCTGTGGATTCCAGCTCCTTCAATGTTGCATTAACTGGCATTAACTCAGCCAGTTAATGCGAGACAAATTCAGCTGCTCATTAAAGCTTTCTGGTTTGATCAGAAAACATTAGTCCATACACCTGAAACAAAAAACACATTGTGAATTCTGTCTCGAGTCTACGGATGTATCCGTGTATCTCCGTGGTGCTGATGCTGTGCTGAGCGGAAAGCTCCTGAATCTTTTGAAGTGTCGGAATGTGGAAAGCTAACAACGTCCCTCTCACCGGTAGGCTAAGTTATCTTTAGCCAATTACAAGTTGAATCTGGTAGTTGGGGTTGTTAGCTAAGATGCCGTCATTAAGAAGCGGCACAACTAATGTGTCTATGCGAGCTAATTTGCAATGTGCAACGCTGGCCCGGCCATTTATTTTTTAATGCACCTTCTGTCACGGCGAGTGAGATGAGCCGTGTGGGAAATAAAGGAGGATCCAAACGCAGGCACTCGTAAAGGTGTGAGGGTGATTTATTGAATACGAAGTAAAGATAGGCAAACGGCAAAACGGAGAACTAAACTATACTGGGACAACTAAACTACTGAGCATGAACAAGAACACGAACCTGGACATGAAAGAAGGAAGACGATAATGATGACGGCAGGGGACACACGGATGAAACATGGTGGATACACAGACAGACCAGCAACTACAAACACAGAAGACACGACTTAAATACACTCAGAGAAACACAGGGAGATTACACACAGGTGGGGGACACAGCTGGGAGTCATTAACGAGACGAGAGGTAAAACTGAACACACTCACATGAGACGCAGACCTTCACAATAAAACAGGAACAAGAAACCAGGAACAAGAAACCATCACACTAAGACGCAGACTCGACACTGAGAGACAGACAGAAAATGACACATGGAATTTGAACTAAACATGCAATAAACATGAGAACACAAAACCTACGAACTAATCCCTAAACAAGAATAACCAAAACATAGATTCATAATCATCATCATCGTCATCATCATCATCAGAAAAGAATCCAAAATGCAGAAACACACCAAAACATAACAGCTCAAAATACTGGGTCCAACGGACCCAGAACCGTGACACCTTCTCAGATTAATTCATTGCATGTCATGCCCAGGGCTGGACTGGGACAAAAAATCGGCCCGGACATTTTGACTAGAGACCGGCCCACCAGGTATTAAAGCCATAAAGCCTTTGAATGAAAACAAACGCTGTTTTGACAGTGATGTACGCTGTCTTGTTGGTATATGTATGATTTCTATACATTTTACGTCAGATAAAAACTTTGGTTGTAAGCTTCAGATAATTATTCAATAACAGCCAGACATTTTAAATGAGAATAAGAAAGTATTTCTTTGTGCCCCCCTTTCCCTGTTAATGCCCTACCTGCCCCCTGGCAAAACTTTGCTAGACCCGCCCCTGCACAGTTACCAGCTGTCAGCTACTCAGAAAAGGATCCTGGTGTTATTTGTCTCTCAGAAACAGCTCATAACTTCCCTTCAACTCATTCATGTCACCTAAAAGGAAAACCTGTTTCTCCATCACCTGTTCAGCTCTGATGATTCAGTAAGGACATCTCCTGGTTCATCTTCATGTTTCCCTCTCACCAGATAACCAAACCGATATCATGACCAGCAGCTTTACAGCTGTGGCTCCAGCAAACATCAACTGATACTAGAAATTAATATTAAATAAATTCTAGCAACAGCTGATCAAGCTTAAACGTGCTGCTGTTGTTTAACGCGACATCCGCTGGTTTCCTCTTTCTGGCGCAAAGTGGGCGATAAATAAACAAGAGAGAAAAGCCGATCAGCTGATCATTGATCAGTTTCATGATTGAAGTAGCAACAGGAGAGAATGAGAGAAGAAGAGGCAGCTGTGCAGCGTAAATACGCAGAAAAACTCCAGCTTTGTGTCTTTTTCCATTGTAGCTGAAGTCCGGGACAAACTGTGTCCCTTTTCAGCTCAATACGAAACGCTTAATATTTTCTCTGAATACGGGAGATTCCGTCTTTTTACGGGACGGTTGGCAACTCTACTAACCTTATGAATAAAGTAAAGTTCACTATCACTAACATCATAGCACCTACATACATACATAGTATGTATCCATGATTGTTTATGTTAATGAGAGTGTGGGGAGTGAGTTGGAGGGCGGGGTGGGGTGGGCTGCTTTTAACCATGTAAAGCACTTTGTGCTACATTGCTGTATGAAAAGTGCTTTATAAATAAAGACTGATTGATTGAGACTGATTATTTTTACACACCGGCCAGCATCTGGCCAATCCATCACCTTTTATTGTTTATACCGTTACGAAATTTTTTTTTTTTTAAAAATCATCGGCCCACCGAGCAAATGCCCGATGGCCAGTCCAGCTATGGTCGTGCCATCAGTTAACCTTTCGCGTGCCAGCTGTGGCACGCATGTCTAGGGTTGCCGACCCCTGCTCTAGTGAATACACATTTAGCTCACGAGGCATGCGTGGAGTTTAGCGAGGGTAAATTATCAGTTGTAAGACTACAGACCCAAAAATGTTCAGAGTTCAGACACTGAAACTAAAGATGTAGATCAAAGTTGATGGAGTATTAACAGGAAAACTGAGTCAAATATGAAACATGGTGACTTTAAGAGTTTATGATTTCCCCACTAACATTAAAAAACTTGGGTTACTTGGACTCTGGTGTCCCCCGGGTGATGTTTTCCTGGTGGCTGCGTGTAGCAGGGCTGGGGGAGGGTCTGTGCTGGCAGACGTGGGTTACTGGCCTGGTAGCCTAGCTGCCCTGGGGTGGATCTGGGGCGGTCTTGTGGTTCTGGGGGTGCTCCGCCTCCGGGCCGGGGCTCTGGCTGAGTCTTGGGGGATTGGTTTCTGGTTGGTGTATTGCCGGGTTGTGGGTGGGTCCATGCACAGCCTTGGGGCAGGGGGCCTCTGGTGCATCGGCAGAACTAGGGGCCTCTTCAACTGGCGGGGAGGTTGTTACATCCTTGCAGGGGGTCTCTGCTCTCCAGGAGTTCACTCTGCAGGTGCGGGAGAGATATAGGAGAGTTGGAGAGTGACTCAGAAGTTCACTCTGGACTGGGCAGAAGATAAAGCCAATCAGGACATTGAATTCACATTTCCAATCACCTTCAGAGAACTTAATGTGCTGAAAGAAGAACAATTCAGCGTGGTGGGACTTGTTAATCATTTCTACACTGAAACCAAAAAAGCAGAAATTTTTAGATTTGAAGACTTCAAGGTTATATTCATCTTCGATGGCCTGGATGAGTGTCAACTTCCTCTGGACTTCCACAATACTGAGATCTTAACTGACCCTAGAAAGTCCACCTCAGTAGATGTGCTGCTGACAAACCTCAACAGGGGGAACTTACTTCCCTCTGCTCGCCTCTGGATAACCACACGACCTGCAGCAGCCAATGGGATCCCTCCTAAGTGTGTTGACATGGTGACAGAGGTTAGAGGGTTCACTGACCCACAGAAGGAGGCCTACGTCTGGAAGAGATTTAGAGATAAGATGAAGGCCAAACACATCATCTCCTATGTGAAGAAGTTGCCTCGACATCATGTGCCGCATCCCAGTCTTCTGCTGGATCACCGCTACGGTTCTGGAGGATATGCTGAAAACAAGCGAGGTAGGGGACTAAGATGTACATCCACTCCCTGGTGGTTCAGGCCAAAGTGAAGAAGGTCTAGTATGATGGAGGAGCTGCGACAGATCTACAATGGAGTCCAGAGAGCAGGAAGATGATTGAGTATCTGGGAAAGCTGGCTTTTCACCAGTTGCAGAAAGGAAACCTGATCTTCTATGAATCAGACGTGACAGAGTGTGGTATCGATATCAGAGCAGCCTCAGTGTAACTCAGGAGTGTTCACATAGATCTTTAAAGAAGAGCAAGGGCTGTACCAGACCAGAGTGTTTTGCTTTGTGCATCTAAGTGTGATCCACACAAATATGTGGTCACAATTGTGAGTTAAGTGGCATGATATATGGAGATTATTATGCATGTTTTATGTTGCTGGTTTATTGGTGTAATTTAAGTCCACAAAGTCATGTAAGTTCTATGTTGCCAGGGGAGTGTATAACACTTTGGACAGTAGGGGGTAGCGGAGTGATTTGGGAACTGAGTCGGGTGCATAGCTGCTGCAAGCTTGCCATTCTGGCAGCTTGTTGGAAGATCAACAAACAACCTCCCAGAGGTCTGAAACAACAGAATCTGCAGAGACACACTTCTACAATAGTGCTGTGAACAAGGACTTACAGAGTTCAAATGGACACCTGGACTTGTTCCTCAGCTTTCTCCTGGGTCTTTCACTGCAGACCAATCAGACTCTCCTACAAGGCCTGTTGACACAGACAGAAAGCAGCTTAAATGCCAGTCAGGAAACAGTCCAGTACATCAAGGAGAATATCAGTAACAATCTGTCTGCAGAGAAAAACATCAATCTGTTCCATTGTCTTAATGACTTAAAAGATCAATCTCTAGTGGAGAACATCGAACACTACATGAGATCAGGTAACCTCTCCCGATTTTCTCTTCCCCCTGCTCAGTGGGCAGCTCTGGTCTTCTTCTTATTGTCTTTAGAAGAAAATCTGGAGGTGTTTGACCTGAATAAATATTCTGCTCCAGAGGAGGCTCTTCTGAGGCTCCTGCCAGTGGCCAAAGCCTCCAGTGAAGCTCTCTAAGTCCACAGATACAGTAGATTTACATATTAGTTTTAAGAGGAGGCAACAGTCATTAAACATTCACAAGCATAACAATGATTTGCAACAAGTAGCTGTTGGAAAATAATTTGTCAAAGTCAGCAGGCTCTTGTTTCCATATATGAATATTAAATACTGAATATCTTCTGCTGCCATGTGCTACTTAAGATTATTATTGTATATACTGGATATTTTTACCAAAAACATTTCTCTGAAAACAAAGTCATTTCTGAATTTAACGGACGAATAATAAAGTGTATAGCCAAGTTTCAAAACTTGGCTATACAGTTATCACTGCTTATAAATGCCAAACAAACCAAATTAGCTGATCTTGAATTACCCAGTAAATCTTGTATCTTTTGTGACATGGTGGCTTTATGATATACCTTCATCTGTGGTAAATAGTGCTCCAGTCATTTGAAGCTCTCCTTGATTGAGGTCAGTTTATATCCCTAGTTTATGTAAGGCTAGTTGGGGCTTTAGTTTGTGGAGTTTGCTTTCTCTCCAGGTATTCTGGCTTCCCTTCCAGAGCTCAAAGACATTTATGAATCTAAATTGGTTTGGCTAATCTTGTGATGAACCAGACAAATTAGATCAGCTAATCCTGGTTAGCCAGTTGACCTTGGATCTTCGAAATGACATGTGGAGAAAGTATCAGCTGCCACTATGAGCCGTAAACTGTGTACTAGAGCTATATAATCAGTGGCGGTCCTAGCCTGTTTGGCGCCCTGGGCGAACACCCCCTCTGGCGCGCCCCCCCCCCCAACACACACACACATGAAGAGAGAGAGAGTATGCATTGTATGCAAACTGCTACTAAACAGACATCATAATTCGTCATACAATGAGAACAGGACAAATCAACAATTGACACTAATTAATATTATATTATTGTATATATTGTTTGGAGTTTAGTCTGTTACTGTTACTATTTTTACCATTTCTTCTTGGAGCAGCTGTAACCCACATAATTTCCTTAGGGATTAAGAAAGTATTCTGATTCTTAATGTTTTAGGATACATGACGTGCCATTATCCAATGACACATCTGCTTACCTGTGTCTTTTGCTCGTTTCTCCTTGTAGGAGCCATAACTAAATGTATTGAATTTTAATGATCACTGGGTTTTCATTTGTTTGGTTGCTATGGTGATGTGTAACGGGAGTCACGTGGGTGGTAGCGGTGACATTAAGAGGGCGTTGTCAGTCTGTCATTCACTGGTTTGATTTTGACAGAGCAGGGCTGGGTAGCCGTAGTTTTTGTTGACCGCAGCACAACGAGTTTCCCCTTGTTGCATTAGAGCCTGTGATGTTTTAAGAGTTTGAATCGCGAGCCGATCACATTGCTCTGTAAACTTTTCAAGCACTTTAATAAACAAGGAAGCAATTCCACCTCTCGCATTATTGCGTAAAGTTGACAGCGCGTTAGGCAAATAGGCAGGCTCAGTCCCCGGCCTCTAGCGACTGTGGAAGTCGCTACACTCCTCCTCTTCTTTTCTCTTTTTTTAAACTTTAAAAACGGGTTGTGTGTGAGACTTTAAATCAACAAAATATAAAATATACATTTTAAATTGTTATTGATCCCTTTACCCCGAGTCCTAAAGTGTATATTTATTTTTTTACTCTTAAATATTTATTGTTTGTTTATTTGCACTGCTGTAACTGGAGCCTCGTCGTCTCGTCTCTCTATATACTGGACTGTATGTAGCGGAGATGACAATAAAGTTTACTTTGACTTCAGCAGAGAGCAGGCGCACCGAGGGCTCTCGCGCTCACTTTTCGCGTATAGAATTTTGAAAAAACATCGGTGCAAATTGTAAGTTTGTATCATAATGTCTGGTGTTTTCGTATTTGTTGGTTTGTTTTTATTTTGTTTTATTTTGCGAGTTGGTAATTTTTGCTGCTCCAGCCAGCCAGAGAATCCCCCGCCGCCCCGCCCTCTCCTCCCTGTGCCGCAAGCAGCAGGCGCACCTCGCAAACGGAGGGCGCCCTTACTCCCAGCAAACGGGCGATAGAAAACTGATCGGTGCCTACGACATTCCCAATATGCGCTGGCATGATGTCGGGGCAGCATGAGTACGAGCAATTTTTTGTTTTTTGCCAATGCCCGTGATGCCGCCCCCCACCACGATGCCGCCCCGGGCAACCGCCCGTGTCGCCCGTATCTAAAACCGCTACTGTATATAATAGCCCTGTTAGCATGTTAAAAGGGACTGTTTATTACCTGGAGACAGCAGTCGCCTCATTGTTCTGACACACATCACAAAACTATCTACAACACTACACACTAACTACACAAGACAACACATTAACTACACACTCCGAACACGCTAAACGTCACAAATCTCTCACAATTCAAAACTCTCTCTCTCTCTTTCTGCTGTCTTTCTCTCTCTCTCTCTCTCTCTCGCCGTCACTCCTAAAACTTCCCCCTCTTCCTAAACAACCAAATGCCATGTTGCCATATAATTTTTGATTGGTCGACGTAGTACATTTTTCCACCAACACGAACAGGCTGTTTTTTGTTTTTGTTATTTTTTTGGTCATAAGCAGAGAGTGTTTGCTAGCGCTGTCCTTAGACAGTAAACGTGACAAAACTATTCAGGAAAAAAACACGTGTATATATTGTTTATCATGACTCTGGTTTTAGGTGGCCTATCTGCACAATTTAAAAACTGGTATATATCACCTTGTTGCTTTGTCATCTTAAAGTGGTCATGTGATTGGCTTACCACGACTACTTTATTCTTCCTCAGCCAAACAGCAGCAGTCATGTGATTGTTTTGCCCCCTTAGCTCCAGGTGTTCTGCCAAAAAGTGATCGTCTGCCAGAAAGTGATTGCAGTTCGCTGGAGCACGCGCTGCTGCTTAAAGCTGTAGAGCCCAGATTACTTACAGCTACTTCCGTGCAACTGATATAAGGTGTGGTAAGCTGAAAACAGCTTCAACCATCTGTTTGTTGAAAAATAGTAACGTGACCGTGCACATTTTCTTGTTAGTAACGTTAACGGCGCTGTAACGATAGGAATAGTAATTAGTTAGATTATTTGTTACTGAAAAAAGTAACGCCATTACTTGTAACGCCGTTATTCCCATCACTGGTCTTCAGCTACAACAGATATCAGTAGCGCCCTCTGCAGTTTGTGTGTAGAAGTGAAAAATCTTACAGCACCTGGTATTCCCAGGAGGTTTCCCATATTACCTAGGCCCAATGCTGAAAGTTGAAGTACTGATTCAAGTTATTTACTCGAGCAAAAGTGAAAAATTACAGGCTCTGGAATGTCCTCAAAGTAAGAAAGTAAAAAGTAGACAGTTCTACTATCTATTTTTATGCACACGTAACTAGACCTTCTGCTATATTAATATACTACAAAATTAATATCAGTACATGAGAATACAAATGTTAAATGAGCTGTTACTCTTTGTGGATTAAACTCAACAAGATGTAACCTGATGTTTCACAGTTATGAGTTCCATTCCCTGCACTAAAAGTATACTGTATATTACTAAACTGTTTAAAGTTGGTATAATGACTGAGTTCAGTGAATGACTCTAAGCATCATTTTAAATGTAAATGAATTAATAATTAGAATAATTAAAATAACTTATAAGCACAGGTGCATTAGCATTAAACCTTGTGAACTGACTGTGTGTCAGTATCTCCTGCAGTCCACAGATATGACCTCTCTTCTTTCTCTCCTGTCCTGTCTTTTCTTACATCTTTCTGAGTGAATTTAGCTCTTTTTCTTTTCTCTCCCTCTGACATACAACAGCTCGACCTTTAGTTAGCAACACACTGTGCGACAAACTGCACACAAACAGTTTGCATGTTTGCTGAGCTGAAAAATATTACTCCCTTTATGTTCATTCCTCTTCTGTAGTGTTAGCAAGATGCTAACTATAGCAAATAGACACCTGCACTTGCTTCAGCCCCCTTTAACTGCCAAGTATAAGCTATAAATGACACCACTAAACTTAAAGTAATGAGCCTGATTTGAAAATTATAAGTAGAAAATACAGATATTTGCTTGAAAATGTAGGGAGTAAAAGTAAAATATCAGAAAAATAAATACTGGAGCAAAGTACTGATACCTGATAAATCTTCTTAAGTACAGTAGTAACAAAGTAAAAATACTTGGTTACTTCCCAACTCTGGAGATCAGATAAGGTTAAATGTATTGAGGGTGGTACACAACTCGTTCTCTGTCATAACAAAACCTTCAGAAGGTGAATGTAGGAAGATTTAGTGAATAACTTTAAATAAAAAATTAACACCTTCAATTTTTTCAACCTTGTGCTGTTAATTTTCACTCAACAATATTTATCTGAAGTCTTACTTCAGATGAAAGGAGTCTGCAGAGCATAAAGCTACTAACTGAAGCTGAACACTCACATACAAAAAAAATCTACAAATTAGTCCATCAGTTATGCCCATAATGCATAACAGAGTGTTAGCATGAAAACATTCATTTTAGTAAAAGGATCTGGATGTGCAAATACCTGGTGCTGTAAACGTTTCCACTTCTCTATACAAACTGCACAAGATGCTGCTGCTTCTTCAGAGAAGAGACTTGTGGCAACAATAAAATCACTTAATCATTTTTTTGCGAAGATAAATGGCCTTTGCTCACTGATTTTGAAAAGTCTCATATGCAGAGCTGTCTGTTACAAAAAATGTTGTCTGAACATATTTGTCTGTCTTAAGAAAGAAAGTAGTTTTAGGAAGCAAGTGCATTTCCCTTGTGTGCAGTCATATGTTCGTAACTCTGTTTGCCTGGTATATGCTGCATATAAGCTGAGAGTACAGGCATCAAAAGTTCACAGGAAATGTGGTTGCTAAGCTGCTGCTACATGCACTCATCACACTGATGAATAGGGCAGCAGTACAAGTTGTGTAGCATCAAAAAGGAACGACACAGACAAACGTGGTTCAGTTTCCCTTTTATAACTTGGATCTTTTTGGTCCTGTTTGATCCTCCGCTGAGCTCAAGTCAGTAACCTTGTGTTTAACAGTAATAAACAGATAAATTACAGACATGAATAGGTGTCTGCAACTTAAGACAAAGATTAAATGTTTAATTTATTCAGTTTAATTACTATGCAGCATTAACTCTGCAACAATTAAACTGATAACTAAAGTTACTTTTTCAGAGTGTTGAATGTGTTTTTATCCATGAAAGTAAATCATGTTTTGAGTTTTGATGTGGTTTTAAATGATTTGACTATGACTAGTTTTTAATTTTATCCAATTACTCATGGTTAACTTCCTGTTAAAGTCTTAATAATAAAGATGAGAGACTAATGAAAACGTCAGTTCTGTTTTTCTTCCTCAGAGAATCATGAGGGTTCAAAGTGCCTGTTTGCTGCTGCTCTGTGCCGCTGCGTTCTCACAAACCTACAATGATTTTGAAAGGAAACACATCCTTCTAGAGAAGAGCTCAGAGGTGAATTATGATAATATGATGAAAAACATCAACGGCAACAATAAATGCAAGGAAATAAATTCCGTCATCAAGGCGAGGGTGGAGGAAATTAATGTTGGCTTTGCTTATTTTATAGATTTTTCCTACAGGAGATTTACACAGAATTATCTGTCTTTAAATGTGCGATTCTCTCAGAGGTGACACCTACATTATGAGTAAACTGAAGCAGGAATCTGTGGACATCGGTCCTCCTGAACGCTGTGATTATCTGATCTGCTGCTACTAGAAAGTCATGTCTGAAGCTGATGTTGGATCATTTGTGAAATCTCAGGGTCCCCCTGTGTTATTCACCAAGCTGTCAATGTTTGATGGTGCGTTAAATAAAGACGCAAAATATATTCAAAATTTTGTTTTATGTTGTTTGTTTAAGCAATTTTTAAGCGTTCAGATGAAAATCAGATCACATTTTTCAACATCCTCTTAATACTCTGAACATTTGGGCACAAGAAAATTAATATTTTAATTTTAAGTGAAAATCATTGACATGATGGTGAATATATATTTGGTGTTCTACTATGTGTGTGTGAAGAAACACATGACAGTGGCTTCTTCCAGGACTCCCAACAATCTGAGAGTGGATATTTATTGTAAGTGATATTTATAATATGGAAAGGATTAATTTCTCTCTACATCTGAAGAAAAATGAGTTTATTAAACTATGGGATAAGTGGATCAAGTTTGTTAAACCCGTTAAACCCGATTTTGTGGAGGCCGTAGACAAATGATGGTGATTTGTTATTTTATTTATTTAGTTAGCCTTTTTTCTTTTTAATTTTTACTAAAAAATAATAACAATAAAATAAAATGAAAACCATTGTAAGCAGTGAATACTTCTCTGAGGATCATCTCTGGTCCTTTTGGTCTGAAACATCCACTGGTGCCTGTAATTATCAATATATTTTATCACAATTACAATTACAATACCTTTTACTCTCAATAAGTGGCTTTACATGACATAGTCTTGTACTATTCTAAGGATATGATAGATGTACTGCAGAAGATAATCTGTATCATATCTCTATCAATATTATATCAGTTTTTCTTACTGCACATGCTTTTATGATTTTATGGACAAATATCCTGGACAAATAGATCAGGTCTGTTTTGCCTCTGGGGTCTCTCCTCAAAGTACAACATTCACTTGTAAATATGTTTGTCATCACAGCAGAACCTTTTTGTGAGTGTCAAATGGAAAATAAAGGAAGCAAAAGAGATGTTGCTCTCTCAGTGGTGTAGTTGTTCCTCTTTACATTTGTTTTATAATGTAAGTTGCCAAAGCCTGACATTTCAAAACAGCTTGCAAATCTTCCTCTAAATGAGTAGTTCTCAAACTGTTGTACACGTACCACTGGTGGTACTTGGGCTCCCTCTATTGGTACATGGGAAATCTCAAAAACAGAAAATTTAAGATTAAATAATTCACTGTGGCAAACTAAGAAATATTGACAACAAATGTTTTCTGTTGCTGTCTATGGTCAGTTTCTACGTTGGATGACAAATCATTCAAGTCTCTCTATCATTTATTCCTTATTATCACTTAGTTTGAGTTAAGCAAGTGTTGAACAGAAGCATGGTCACCAGAAAAAGACATAACTGTAAAGATCCTGACACTTAGTGAAATAAAAAAAGGCTACTAAAAATTACAGGATATTGGGAAATGAAAATATTTCCACCGAAACAGTTTATTATTTCACATTTTCAAAATGTTTTGTTTAATTAACAGATTTTACTGTTTTACCCATATTTTGTTGTAGTTTTGATGTGCTTGGACTTTACTTGAGAGTTTGTTTTAGTTTTCATCTGTTTTGGGTTCACCTTCTATTCATTTTCATATTTGTTTTTTATGGTTTTAAGAATTTATTAAATTCATAAATGTAATTAATTAAAAACCCACAACGGGTCTCTTCTGTTCTCAGACCAGTTTCTGTTCACAGATCTCTGACAGGGTGCATTACCAGGATGTAAGTACTAATAAGGTGTTACGTTGTGGTCACGAAAGAAACAATGTTGTTAGCAATAATTTTCTGGTAGTGTGTGATATTCACAGAACAAATTAATGTTGAGTCCAGGCACAGTGTTTGAGTAAGAGTTTTTTTTAACAAGGTTGTATGTGACAGATTATACTGCAAACAGTCCCTTATAACAACTGAAATATTGAAAAAACTACAACTGATATATACATCATTTTGTAATTCAAACCTTATTATTTAATTAGTTTGTTTATTCCCCTCTCTTTTGACTTCTCCCAATAATTATCTGGCAACCCTTTATATGTATCTGGTGTCCTTGTTTTAAAAAATGTATCTAAAATGAACTCTGCCTTTTACAATACTAATTATCCTACTAATTACAACAATAACATGCAGCTTATTGTCAATTGTCAGCTTATTTGTATGAAATGTGAACAACATCAACATCACTTTTCATCTGTGCCCCATGTAAGACCTAACCTGTCACGGCTGGGGCAGCAGTCGTGTGGTGTGGTGAGAAAAAGGATCCAAAATGCAGGTACTGGCTGGGGTGCGAGTGAGCTTTATTTGCAGAAGCGACAAAGTGGCAAAAACAGGAAGAGCAGAGCAGGGAGATAAGAAACCGAAACTGGGGAAAACTAAAGAATTAAGCTGAAACCAAACACACACGGGAGGAGGAGCAAAAAGCACAGAGAATGTGGGCAGACAGACGCAGAATGAACACAGGCAGACACACACTATAAATACACACGAGGTAATGAGGGGAATGACACACAGGAGGGGAGCACAGCTGAACCTAATTCACAAGACGACACACAGACCTACAAAGTAAAACAGGAAACACACAGACTGTTTACAACACAAACTCAGGGACACGAACAGAACACAGAGGAAAGACACAGGTAGGGATGATAAAACACTAAACACCAGAACCAACCCTAAGAACCAATACAAAATCAGGATTAACACAAAACACAAAGCAATACCAAAAATGAAACACAAAAGGCTGGGTCGAACGACCCAGGACCATGACCAGTACTCTAAAGAACTTTTTTTCTTTATTCACATTACTCAAAGTGGCAGCCTGAAAAACACTGATTGTTAAAGAGGCACCAAACTCACCTCGAGCCTCAAAGCTCTTAGTCTTTCCATAAAAATGTTATTTTTTTGTTGTTGTTGTAGCAAACCCACTAGGAAAAGTTTCATTGGTTTTAGAAGACACAATCTGTACATACAGACTCAGCTCCATTACTCTGTAATTCTCCACTTACATGGCTACTCGAAAGACCTCTGGTCCTACCAGTTGAGCTCTAAGCTAAAGAACATGAGGCTGAGGAAAATTAAAATGCCTAAAAAATGGAAAGGGAAGCAGAAGAGCAATGTCAAAAATCAGAGACATTTAAAAAAAGTCAATTCAAAGCTACTTACAGCTGATCTTTCTTTTATTTAGATTTCCCAATGTATACATTTTAAAAAATGTATTGTTGTTGCACTGAAATAAATATAATTTCATCCTGTTATGTAGAAACAGCATTTTTAGTCATAACATGATAACAGCATGTTATCAGTTGTAATGTTCCTGTAGAGGTATTTCAGCTGATATAAAAGACTGATTGCAGTATAATCTGTCACATATAATCTTCCTGAATCATGTGAGGAAAATTTAAAGTACAAACAGCATTTTAGTCACAAGTTGCATTATAATAATGTCACACTGTTGTTAAGGGCATTAGTAGGGTGTTAGTATCTGCATCATGATCATCATTTATCATTTATAAGGCATTACTCCTGCTTAGTATGTCATTTATAAAATAGATAGAAATGTTTATTCTTGATCAGTAACCTCATATATAACGCGCCCATGGTATCATTTAGAAAGTCTAAATGAGTGAATAACATTTAGATGCACATTCATAATCATAATGTTCAAGATTTGAGCTCATTGTTTGTGAGTGTGTTAACAGAGGTTTTATAAATACTCATTTCACATTTTAATTCATGGTTAATTTAGGCAGTCACTAGTTTTTATAAGATTTAAAAGTCTCAGCTTCCTTTACGGCAGAAAAATAGCACTGACAAAGTACAACGAGATACAGAACATACAAATATTTATTGCCAGATGCAAACATAACCTGTGTGAGGTTTTCAGAATACTAAAATGTCGGTAGGATCAGAGTCTAAACCAGAGTTTGTAAGAGGCGTTAAAGAGATAAAGATACACTGTGCAGTTGCAGCCACAGGGTAGCTGTGGCTCAGGAGGTCGAGAAAGTCACCTACACATCGGAAGGTTGGTGGTTCACTCTGCTCCAGTCGCCAGATATCCTTGATACTAAGACACTAACCCCAAGTTGCTCTTCGATGCATCCATCGGAGTTTGATTGTGTGTGAACATTAGAAAGCACTTGCATAGGTAAATCATAGAAAAAAGCACTTGGATGAATGAGGCAAGTTGTATAAAAGCACTTTGAGTGCTCAGAGGAGAAAAGCACCAGTCCATTTATCCTTTAACTTAAATATACTGAAGCTTCTTCAGTTAAAATAAAATGAATCAGGTTATCACTAAACAACTGTGAAGATTCCACAGAGCTTCACAAACAAGTGTAAACACCATAAACAAAGTGTCCATCGTACTAAACTGATAATGAAGGAGTTTAAATTTTCTTAAGTTCATTCCTGGGAGTCAACTTTCCTCTAGTTTTTAGTCTGCTAGCTAGCTTTAGTCAGACCAGTTAGCATCCGGTCTGATTCAGATCCAGAGTGCTCCTAAATTAAACAGAGAAGTCATGGTTAAACTCACCCTGTGCTTTTAGCAAGTGAACTAAGTTGAAATGACGGTCTCTTTCTCTTTCTCATTTCATGAAACTCAGAGCAGCTTCTCTGGGTAAGCAGGTGATCAGGTTAAGAGGTGGTTCTCTGCCATCAAGGAGAATTCCCAGTAAGTGGGCATTTTCATGGAATCTTAAAATCCCAAGTCTGTAGAATGGAGATGTCACTGCATTAAATCAGTAAATACCAATAATTAATCTCCAAAATTCTCCAAAATACTGCGACAACACTATTTTTGGTACAGCAGTTCTTGCATAATATTTTACCTTTTTATAGCCATCATGACTTCTGTTTTTATATTTATTCACTTATTTCTTTTTTATACAGTTATCATTTTAAATTACCATGTGCAGTAGCCATATTGTTTATACTACATGTTATTATTATCATTGGGGGATTGCAAGAGTGAAACAGTTTGTAAAGTTATATTAAAATGTGACGAGACTAATGGAATACTATGTACATTTCATAACTTAGAACTAGAACTTCTGGTATTTATAATCAAAACTGGGGGAGGGAGTGTGTGTGAGTGGGGGGTGGAGCAATTTGCCTCTATAAGTACAACCAACAGAGCAGGGCCAGTAGTGGGAAACTTGAACCTCTGGATGCTAATTGCTCTCTCTCAGTGATGACTCTCCTGCACAGTGTTCTCTCTCTGGTCCTCAGCTGGACAGGTCTCTGTTCAGTCCTGTACATTTTCAGTACTGGACTGGTTGCTGTGGTTGCACTTTGGACTGTGAGGCTGCTGCTGCGTCACACCTGGTACTCTCACAGGTTGTCCTGTTTCAGCAAACCACAGACACGTTCGTGGCTGTTGGGCCATCTTGGGAAGGTACAACACACAGACATCATCTTTTTTTATGAACTATTTTAAATATTTGTAATCTCTACATGATGCAGCTATAGGTTTCACAGTTAAACAGAATCTACTTTTTGTTGCTATGTTACTATTTCTCTTTGATTGCTATAATCAGCACCGATCTTTAAGTCTTGTTTTGTGATAAAACATTATAGATGCAGAGCACAGAAGAAGGCCTCCAGCAGGTGGATGACCTGGTGCAGACATACAAACACTCCTGCTGCTGGTTCCTCGGTCCTTTCTATCACCTGGTCAGACTCTTTCATCCTGACTATGTCAAACCTCTGCTAATGGCACCCGGTAGGGTAAAACACCAACAGTCCGTCTGTATTATACCACATTTCCAAAGCCTTTGGTGTTTGCTTACATTGTTCATCATTTACTTCCTTCAGCCAGCATCACAGTGAAAGATGAATTAATTTATCACCACCTGCGCCCATGGCTGGGTGAGTGAAATATTTCAGTTTTCCTCATATGTTGCAAAGTTTACTGGAATTAAATCTTTCCCAGTATTGGTTTCCAATGTCATTGTACTATTGTACTATGTATGACTGTGCAATGACAATAAAGAGTTATCTTATCTTATTTTGTTCTAAAGGTCAAACGACAGTGCTCCTAACTACAAGTCTCTTTTTTTTGGGGTTTCAGGACACAGTCTGTTGATCAGTAACGGAGAGGTGTGGTCCCGCAAGAGACGACTGCTCACTCCAGCTTTCCATTTTGATATATTGAAGAGCTACATTGCCGTATTTAACTCCTCATCTAAAATCATGCATGTAAGATACACACAGCCACAGTTATGCGTACAAAAATCTGATCACATGACAGTTTGAGTTTATTCCTCAACTTATCGTCACACCTCCAAGCGGGCAATGTGGACAACCAAGTTTGTGAATGCGATAACTTGAGACGTAGGCTACATAGAGTTTTTAAATCTCAGACAAGCTCGATTCTCAGTGACCTCGGCCTCAAAGTCAGGGGTCACAGGTCAAGTTTTCTGAAAATGTTAAATTAAGTCACGTAGGATTATGAAATGGATATGATTAGTGTATTTACTGGGAGGGTGACGGGTACCACCGGTTACAAACAAGACAAGCAAACATTGTTAAAACTGGTACAACCATGAGAAAAATACGTTTTTCAGTTATTTTCAGATTCTAAATTAGTCATTCAGGTTTTAATTGCAGTAAGAGCACACAGAACACAGTAACAGCCACCTTAAGATGCTTTATACTGTTAGTTAAACAACCTACAGTATTGGAAAAAAAACCCAGCAGTAATCAAGTGACCTGCTATGAGCAAGCACATTCTGGTGGTGGGAAGGAAAAAGTTACATTTAGCAGGAAGAAACTTTCAGCAGAATAAGGCTCATCAATGTGATGCCTGTTATTCATATTTCTATGAAGAGTACTACACCCTCTACAAAACTACTGCATAATTTTCTGTAGTGATTTCCAGAATTGTCCAGCAGTCTGACATCATCTTGATAACACTGATGACTTGCAGTCATCAGTTACTCCTTCACTTGCAGGAAGGAGTTTTCTTCTACTTTCCTTTTAAAATTTTTCAGTTTTATGATTCATTTGTTTTAGTGCACCACATCTTTTAGCAGACACTCTTTCAAGAAGATCAAATGTTTCCTTATCAGCAATTTTCATAGTATGCACCGACTTTCTCACACGCTTTAAAACTGCTGTCATTTAAAACAATACACAGACAGTGGCACTGATGAGATGTTTGTATTTTTTATTAATAATAATAATAACTTAGATTTGTATAGATCGAGTAAAGACAAGTGGGGAAAAAAAGACTATTTACTTTAGATTCATGAAAGTGCAGAATGTGTTGAAGCATGGTAATATTCACATTACATGGGGGAGGGGGGGGTTGTTTGTTGTTTTGTTTTTATTTTTATTTATTCTCAGTTTTAAAAAAAATCCTTAAATTATCCAGGGGGCTGAACACAGGCAAACACACAATCTACATCTACACTGACTGCACAGAACTTAGGTGGTCTTTAAAATTCATGTGTATAACATAAGCTACCATATTTGAGATCAAATCATAGTGTTCACTGTTTGTCCAATAAAATCTTAAACCGATCCTGAACAGTTCAGCTGCTTTAAGTTAAAGACTTAGACCACATGAATCACCCCCCAAATATGATTTTGTTTCCTTTCTTATGCTGATATCTTTATCCTGTTAACCCCTCCTTGTTTCTGTTTTCAGGACAAGTGGTGCCGACTTGTAGCAGAAGGCAAAACTAATCTGGAGATGTTTGACCATGTCAGTCTGATGACTCTGGACAGTTTACTAAAATGTGCCTTCAGCTATGACAGCAACTGTCAGGAGTGAGAACAGCCACTTATTTCAATTGATATCTTCCATTTTTGTTGTAGTTGTCAGTTTCTAAAAAGATTGTCCCTCCAGGTCTCCCAGTGAGTACGTGTCAGCCATAGTGGAGCTCAGTGACCTGGCAACACGTCGGCGAGAAAATATTTTACACCACTGGGACTGGATTTACTGGAAGACTCAGCAGGGGAAACGATTCAAACAAGCCTTAAACACTGTACACAGGTAATGCTCTGACCTTCTGACATTTCTGTAGCTGAGTTACACGAGTTAAATAGGAGGCTGCAAGCGTGATGACACACTGTTACTGTCAAATGGTGCAGATGCAAATAACTGTCATATTTGTTGCTTATGTGCTTTTTTGTATTAATTGCTGTTGAAATCTAATGTTATGGATTGCTCTAGATATATACTTAACCATATGATGCTGTAAAAGTCTTTAAAAGTATTGTATAGTACTATAATAACCTGTAGTAATGTGTAATGTATTGTTTTACTTCAGAGTACTGTAAATACAATCTTGCAGTGTCAGTTTTAATCTGCTGTATTCTGATTCAGGTTCACCAGGGATGTGGTTCAGAAGCGTCGTACCTTCCTTAGCCAACAGAGGGAGACAGAAACACAATTGGATGTTGCCCTAACAGCTCGGAGGAGGAAAGATTTTGTAGACATTATACTGCTGACAAAGGTAAGGCAGAAAGAGTATAAGCAGTATTTCAACAGTTTTTTTCTGCTGAAGTATCTTTTACAGAAGGGGTCAGGCAGTAAGTTTTGCAACATGCACAGAAACAAGAACTTCCAGTCGGCATCTACGGCATTTTACACTACCATTAAGCATGTTCAACACAGCTTTTCTCTGGTTTTTATTAATATGCACCACTTAAGAGGAGAGAATGATGCTGCAGAAGGTTTTCAAAATCACACAGAGAGAAAAAAAAGAATATTATCTCAAGCTATATTTAGCTTACTACACTCTGCACTTTTAGTGCTGCTGTTTATTTCTAACATTCTAAACATTAAATGGTACTCAGTGTACCATTTTAGTGTACCCCATTTTTATGCTCCTGATCAACAAGGATCCCCAAAAGGATCCTGTCCCATCCAACTACCAGTCAATAACCTGCCCCAGTACCACATGAAAGCTCCCGTCGGGCATCATAGCGGCTAAGATGAACAGACAAATGGTTCAATACGTGATTGGGGAAGAGAAAGGAATTGGCTACTTTTAGATAGAACAGTCGCACAAGACTGCAAGACCAGGCTCACCAACCTATGCACAGCCAGGATTACTGCAAGAAAGTCTATGACTTAATGCCCCACACATGGATCCTGGAATTCCTAGAATTATACTAGATCAACATGACCCTAAAAGCCTTCATCAGGAACTCAACTGGGATGTGGCGTACAACACTAGAGGCCAACTTCAAGCCAATACCACATGCCACCATCAAGTGTAGGATCTACCAAGGAGATGCTCTGTCGCCACTGCTGATCTGCAAAGGCCTAAATCCCTCAGTGAGATCATTAACAAGACTGGCTACAGATACCAAATTTTAAAATGGGAAATTACATGCATGGAAATCAAGTGAAAGGGAGTAGGTCTCAGTGAGTCAATAGTTAAAAGTAGATGCAAAAAGTGTGGTGAAGAAGGACATTTTAAATGCATTTTGTTCATGAGACTGTATCACTATTACAGATAAATATTATTACTAAATGTTTGTGTGTTGAAGGATGAAGATGGGAAAGGCCTGACAGATGAGGAGATACAGGCTGAGGCCAACACTTTCATGTTTGCAGGTGAGATGTTACTCTAACAGCGACCTCTGTGGTCTTATGTGAAAATCACACCATAATGGTAACAGCTGCTATACACTGTAGGAAGAGTAATGTCTCTTTAAAGCTGTAGTTGCCATTAAAATGTCCTCACACTTTGCAAATCTTCCTTCTTCTTCTTCTGCAGGTCACGACACAACAGCCAGTGCCATCTGCTGGACGTTGTATAATTTAGCACGCCATGAAGACTATCAGGAAAAATGCAGACAGGAAGTGATGGACCTGATGGAGGGACGAGATGGACAAGAAATTGAGTGGTCAGAAAATACAAATGCCAGCAACATTATTGGTAGTTTCAGATGTTTACATGTGAATATTATCTCAGTGCACTGACATGACTTGGTCTTAAGGGAGGATCTGTCCAACCTTCCCTTCACCACCATGTGCATCAAAGAGAGCCTCAGACTCCACTCTCCTGTGCCGGGTGTAACACGGAAGTACACCCAGGACATGGTGCTGCCAGGAAATCGCACAGTCCCAGCAGGTGAGGGGGAAACTCTTTCAAGATTTACAAATAGACTTTCGAGATTAAACACTTGTGTCTTGTCCTGGATCACACTCTAATCATATTCTGTACTTCATTTGTGAGGCACTAATTTAAGGGATCCAATTTAAGGAGAGTTCATCACATTTGATGTCAAGTTAAGCAAACTCAGAAAGTTTTTGATCAGAAATGTTGGTGACCAATAAAGACTGAAGTTGTAAACCTACTAATTTTTGTAACACAGGTACAATCTGCCTGGTCAGCATTTATGGAACACACCATAACCCCACTGTCTGGACAAACCCACATGTAAGCACTTATACAATATAACATTAATTCCTGCTACAAATCTATTGTGTTTAATCTTTTAAACACGATTTGCTCTCTGCCAAGGAATTTGATCCCCTCCATTTTGACCCGAGCAACAAAAAGAGCCAAGCTTCTCATGCCTTCATCCCCTTCTCCTCAGGGCCCAGGTTCAGTTTCAGCATTCAGCCTTAATCTCAATAACACAAATAGGAAATGTGTTGGTAACAAATTAACAGGTATCTCTCCACAGGAACTGTATTGGTCAGAAATTTGCCATGGCGGAGCTTCGAGTTGTTGTAGCGCTGACCCTGCTCAGGTTTCGACTCACCCCAGGGGTGAACCCTGAACTCGGGAGCAGCTCGGGGAGAGTTCGCCGTCTTCCCCAAATCGTCCTGCGTGCAGAGGGCGGCCTGTGGCTGCAGCTGGAGCCTCTTAACAGAGTCACACAGAAGGAGCAGTCAGATAAATGAGTTACTAAAATAATATTGTAACTGCATTTAAGACTTAAGAAAAGATCAGCCAGATCTTAACAGGTAAAAAGTTGTTATGAGTCTTAATGCTAATGGAGTTACCTTTTAAAAAATATACAGAAAATGTTATTGTAATTACAATTATACTTTTAATTACAGATGTTATCAAATGCAACCAGATTGATCAAAGATTCCATATAAAATCATATGTAATAAATGGATATAAACATTGACATTGTTACATTTAATATTAGCTTAGCTTTGCCTGTGCCACAAACACTTGCTTCTCTAAGGTCCACCTGTTGATCCTCCTGAAGCTGTGCATGTCTGCAGCTACCAGAAAGTCTTGTTAGAAGCTGCTGATTGATTATTTATTTATGAAGTCCCCTTGTATTTTTCACCATACTGGACATGCTTATGTTGTGTTCAATAAAGACACAGAAATTCCTGATTACGTGTGTTGTTTTCCTCCAATGTATTTTGTTCACATGGGTTTTCAGTAGATGTTGTCATTTCACATATCAGTTTTCCATCATTGTATTTGGATAATACAATAAAAGTTTCCATTTTTTAAATGTGCAACAGAGGTGTTACGACTACTGTCGTAATGTTGTCTAATATGCAATCTAAGTGTGCAGGTGCCGCTCCGTGATTGGTGGATCCAGGGGACGGACCATATGGATCGGCTAACCAGCTGGAGACGACTTATATGCTGACCAGTCATTCATCCTCAGCTCATCCCAACCAGCAGACCTTTTGTTACTTGCTCACTGCTGTTCGTCATATACAGAAGTATGTGGGGTGGACTGCATTTTTGTTTGATTATTGTTTTCTCATGTTTTTCTTTGTTAGGGAGGCAGGTTGTTGTCATTTGGTTTAATTTTTTAGAGTAGGTAAGTTTGTTAAATCCTTGAGATGTAGGCTTTAGATTGAGGCTCCTTTTTTTTGTTGTTTTGGCGTTGGGTGCACCCTGAAGTTATAATCAGCTCCTTTCTTTGTGTCAAATAATCTTACAAATCAACTCATTGTAAATAAATCATTATCAAACTTTTCCAGTTGTGTGATGTGGCTGCTTGGGGTCTGATGAGGATGGATCACCCTTATGTTGTGGTCTGGCCACCCCTAGACGGGCCATAACAAGAGGGTTCACGACAGTCACATGAGTTTTATTTTAATAACAGATGCATCCACAGGTGTATTCATATATGAATGACAAAGATATTCTTTAATGTCTTCAAACTTATTTTGCATATAGTACTGCTCTTACCTTGTTGCCCTCACAAGGTCTCCGGCTAGTTTCTTTTTAGTTTGTTTGTTTTTTTATAAGGAGACTCATCATGTTGTTAATTCTCAGAGTTCACACAGCAGCATGTTCCCTGGTTATGTTGGGTCGTTTTCTTGTATTTAGGATCTAACTGATGTCTTTGCAGCAACCTGTCAACCCATCCAAGTGCCACCCAGGCCCAATGCTGCTTAGCTTCAGAGAGCATGAGGTTGAATGTGTTCAGGGTGTCATGGATGTAAAGAACATTCTTGATCAGAAACTGACTTTTTACAGAACTTGGCCTCCATCATAATAACTGTTACAGAAGATGAAAGTAAGAACATTTAGTAACTAACTTGAAATAAAAAGTAAAGATACTTGTATTTCACTTGTAGATTCAAATCTGTTTTGAACCTTGTGCAGTTACTTTTTATTCTATGTTTTATTCTAATGTTCATCTGATGTCTTATGGATGAAACGCATGACATTATTAACTGAAGCTGCTTTCCTGTGAGGAAGATGGTGACACCCACATCATGAATAAACTAAAGTAAGCATCTCTACACATTTGTCCTCTTGAATGCTGTGCATGTCTGATCTGAAGCTACCAGAAAGGTTTGTTCGAAGGTGTTGTTGGTCATCTATAAAATCTGAGGTAAACCTGTCAGGGTTCCTGGGTCGTTGACCCAGTGCTTTCAGTTTTGTCACGTTTAGTTTATGTTGCCACATCAATGTTCTCACTTCCTGCTTTTCCTGTGTCAGCTCGTCTCTTGTGCCGTTAGCCAGATTATGTTCAGCTGTGTACTCACCGGTCTCTCATTATCATCCTCATCAGTCTGTGTATTTAAGTCCTCTGTTTCCACTCGTTCACTGTCGTGTCATTGATGTTATGTTGTCGTTTCCACCTGCGTTCAGTTCAGCCAGCCATTCAGTCTTTCAGCCAGTCAGTCCTTTCGTTCCTGCCCTGTTCATCCACGCTTCATAATAAACCATCTTCAGTTCTTCATCATCCACGAGTCCTGCGTTTGGGTCACTTCCTCACCTCCACACGACACAAATCCTGACAAAACCCTGTTCAATGTTTAATGGTGTGTTAACTGAAGACGCAAAGAAATCTTGATTATGTGTGTGGTTTTTGTTTAAGGACTTTGTCTTTTTTCAATTGTCCTTTTTGATAAAGCTCATAGTTAGTGTTGGATCAGGTGACCCTGAACCCTTTCTTAATTATGTTGCAAAAGGCTATGCTTTGGTGGGCTTGGCATGATGAGTTTTTCCTTCCCACTGTCACCTAGAGCTTCTCATAGGGAGTCATCTGATTTGAGGGGTTTTCTCTGTAATATTGTCGATTCTTTACAGTATAAAGCACCTTGATGTAACCATGGTTGTGAATTGGTGGTATGTAAAGAAAACTGAAACACAGGAGGCTGTGACAAGTAGGAAGTGAGATGACAAATTATTACTACCAAGTGCAGAAAAAATAAAAAATAAAAATAATAACGCATATAGTACAGTTCAATGCACAATTGTACTTAAATATATAGGAGATCCAGTCTAGTAGGGTCTTATTTTACAACAGTTATTTGCAAGTGCACAAGATCTCATTGACCAACAGAAGGAGACAAATCCCAAAGACCCTAAAATAACACAGAGAAAAAACCCAACAATCAGACGACTCCCTGTGTGCTAGCACTTGGCGACAGCGGGAAGGGAAAACTCTCTCTTAATAGGAAGAAACCTCAGGCAGAACCAAGCCCAGAACAGGGAAGCCATCTGCCGTAATCGGCTGGGGGTGAGGGAAGGAAGACAGGACAAAAGACACACTGTGACAAAAAACACTGTCTTCCAATTAAGAAAGAGTTTCTTTGTTTTTGTAAATGTAAGTTTTTGTAAGTGTGTGCATATTAAAGACAGCTGCTGTAGTTGATTGACTCACTCAGTTAGGATGTTCCTTGATTTTCAATACTTCTACATTAACATTTGCCATCTCGTTTTTTCCTATCAGAGCCAACAGTAGCCAAGTCTCGATCTAGTAATAACAACTGCATATCTTCTTTTGTCAATAAAGAAATATTTTTCAGTTCTCACTGTATTCTGTATTCTGTCAGGACAGCCCTTGCCTTTTTACCATTTTAACATAAACCTTGAGTGGGAGAGGGAGACTGCCTGGCAATGCCAGTTGCTGTGAACTTTTTCCATTCTCTATACAAACAGCAGAGGGCGCTCCTGCCATTCAATGAAGAAGCTGCGTCTGGAAATACTTGATAACAATGAGAGCTCTTAAAACCTTGGTTTAAAGGTTAAAAGTGACAGTTTAAACAATATAACTTACTTGACCAACTCAGGTATTTTCTAGTAGACGTCTGGGTTTGTGACTGTGACATCCATAGATGCTGTATGTAGATTATTAGCATCGCTGCATTCACAGTTTCTCTGCTCATAAACTCACAGAGATGCCCATGATGGTGGTAACTGACAGTGTAACACTATCGTTACTTGAAGGCTTTTAATTTAAAGTACAACACTATGATCTGACTTTCAGCTTTGATTTGCTTTTACATTGGATTAGCAGGGTGCTAACTATAGCTGTCTGATATAATGCATAGCTTTAATAATAATGTACCATGGGGAAATTCCTCTCTGCATTTAACCCATTCACTGAGTGAATGGGTTAAATGCAGCCATTGGGCGCCCGTTGAGCAGTGTGTAGGGATGGCACCTTGCTCAGCGGTGCCTCAGGGTAGCCGTTCGGTGGATTCAAACCCCCGACTGTCTGATCATTGAGCTGCCACTTTACCTACTGAGCTAGCCCTGCCCCTTTACAACGCTAAGGCATCAAATTTGTTTCATATTTGACTCACAGATCACTGCACAGAGTTTCCCTCGTATTACTCATCCTTTTCCCTTTAGTGTCTTTAGTGTTTAATTTAGTTAATTGAACTCTCAGCCACCACAAGTAGCCACCGCTACACTCCTCTCTCCTCCTGAACCAAACTGGAGAACAAGTCAGGTCTGAATGCAAAAGCAGATGAAAATATGTTGTCTCTATTTTCTGTTTTCTAACTATTTTTAAATGTGCATACAGTTTAGTAGTTCTGCTGAAGTGTCTGTAACTGTTTGTTACTCACAAGGATGTGATTAAGTATTAAAGCAAGCATGTCTTTGTAAATAGACATAAAAAATGGAAAGTACACAAACAAATATTTGTATGTGCTGTAAAGAAAGTAGTTCTTGAAAGTAGGTGCATTTCCTTCATTTGCAGCCACATTGCTGTGACTCTGCTGGTGTGATTTTTGTGTATACCACATAAAGGCTGAGAGTACAGACATGAAGTGGACAGGAAATGTGGTTGCTAAGCTATGTGTGCTGGTGTGACTGGTAACCAGGGCAGTAGTACAAGCTGTGTAGCATAAAAGGGGCTGACACAGGGAAATGAGGGTTCATTTTTCCTCTTTCTAATTTTCCCTTTTCGGATGAGCCTCAGCTGTACACAGGTCAGTCTGTGAACTATTTTGATTTTAACAAAAGTTTGCATTTGTGCAACTTTTTGCTCAAGCGTAATAAAATTTAAGGAGATCTTTAGACCTACTTAAACATCGTTTAATCTCCTTGCATCCTGATATTACATTTATTTATTTATTTATTTGTGTGTGTGTGTGGGGGGGGGGGGATAAAGGTTTCTCTGTTCTAACATTCCTCTGCATGTTCAAATTAAAACAACCTCTCTTCACCATGATGGGGATCAGAGCACTGGGACTGAAATACCTGCTAATTTAGTGTTAAACCTAGTTCAATAACTACACCAGCTTTAGACTTGCCATCACATACCAGTATTCTGATACTGATACCAGTAGCACATATACACACTGAAACACTCAAAGTAAATGACTGTGTTGTTATTGTTATAAATCTTGTAGTTGGAGGCTCTTAGGTAGTTATTCCCATTCAGTCAGAGGTGTCATCATCTGTATGTGTCAGGTGTTCTGTCTGTCAGAAAACTCTTCAGTATTTGTTCTTCAAAGAGCTCCAAGCCAGCAGTAATCGGTCTAGGCCCTTTGGTCACGTCTACATTGGTATCCACATCAGATTTTGGGGTTTCATCAAATCAATAAAATGCAAATGAAGAAAAAGTTGTGTTTGACTCATTATTTAAGTTCATAGCATTTTGAAGTGAAATTTCTGTGTCAAAATGAAGACCAGATCAAATTTATGGGACATTAAACGGGTTTCCATACTTTTGTTGTGATACTATCACAAATGTATTTAATAAAATGCACTTTGAAATAATATCCTCTAACTGCTAAATCCTTTTAATCTGTTTGAATCTGCTCAAACAGACAATAAAGACAGGAAAACAACAGAAACCCATCATATTCTAGTCTCAGTGAATTTGCATATCTGATAAACATGATGTGGTTTCTGTGATTAGGTCAATCTTGCTAAAGCTTAATATCTGAAATGTCTCCATTGATTTGTGTTTAGTTTGACACTGTAGAATTAATTCACTATAACCATTCACCACATTCAGGAAAATTCACTGACTGAAGATATCTTTACCAGCTGGTGCTGCAGACGACCACCTTGTACCCAAACCAGCAACCAACTCACAAGTCAAAGTAAGTCTGCTGTCAGTAAAGCAAAAACTAAGGTAATTTTGAGAAGTGTGGCAAACAAAATTTTGGTAAGACATAAAAAAGTTGTTTCTAATGTAACACAGTCGAGAGAGGAGGGTAAATCTATGCAGAGTATTATTTTCATTATTTTACACATTATTTTCTGTGAGTATTGTTTTATTATACCTGTAATCTAAAAGCTTTTAGAAAAATAACCACAAAGTTCATTTTCCAGATCACATTGCTACACGTATCTATCTTGATTTTAAGTTTTTTAAGTAGGTTTTTTATGATTGTTGAATTATATCAATGAAACCAAAACAGTACAGAGGAGAGACTCATTTAAATATTCTCTGTTTTCCTTCCCCAGGGAATCATGAGGGTTCAGAGTGCCTGTTTGCTGCTGCTGCTGCTCTGTGCTGCTGTGCTCTCGCAAACTTACAATGATTTCAAAAGGAAACACATCCTTCCAGAAAACGGCTCTCGTAAATGTGATGACATGATGAAAAACGTTAATGGCATAAATCAGTGCAAGCGAATTAATACATTTATCAACCAGAAAGCAGAAAAGGTTAAGGCTTTGTGTAAAGGTAAAAAAAATGAATACATCACCCACAAATTTGATGTTATTGACTGTAAGATGATAAGTGTGAAGCCTTGTAAATACAAGTCTCTAGCACTCAAAGGAAACAAGAAGAAGATAAAATGTGAAAATGGCCTACCTGTACATCTTGAGAGAGGCATATATGACAACTTTGATTATGACGGTGAAAATTAAAGATTGTTTTTTCAGTTTTCTTTGTATTACTGTACGATCTTTACCTTCCAGTATAAAGCACCTTGACGCAACTGTTGTTGTGATCTGGCGCTGTATAAATAAAACTGAATGGAACTGAACAAAGAATTTTACCTGTGCCACAAACCCTTTAATGTTGCCATTGCTACGCTTTGATTATTTGTTTTCGATTGTTTCATTGTTTATTCATGCATTTTTTTGTACTTCTTTGTGTAACTTTTATGGGTCAAAAATGTTAAAAATGTATTTGCAAGTGATGAAATTTGCAAATGAGTATTTTTCAGTTTTATCTGCATATTTCTGAAAAATAAACCACAGTACTTCTCTGAGTACTTCTCTGAGTACTGTCTCCGGACATTGGTTCTCCTGAATGCTGTGCATGTCTGGTCTGCAGAGACCTGAAAGGCTTTTCTGAAGTTGTTTTTTGATCATTTGAAATCCGCTTGTGTGATAAATAGAGAGGCAGAAAAACCTTATTGTGTGTGTGTGTGTGTGTTGTAACCAGTTGCAAGGTTAACATACTTTTCGTGCGATTGTGCTAAAGAACAAATTCTTCCTTAAAGTGCATTCTGTATTCTGAAAAAGAGAGACGTGATTTCCACTGAGCTATCAAAACAAGCCTTCCTATGTCATCACAACTTCACAATTGTTCAGTAAAAACTACATTTACCTTATGAAAGGCACATTTGAGCTTTTATGCTTGCGCTCATTAGCAAGACACAAGTGTTGAAGTCAGCATTTCTGACCCATGTCAGGGGCTACAGTGGTGCATCAGGTTGTGATGAGCTACAAACAGAGATCTTGACAGAATGACTGTTTAGCATCATTGCTTCACATTTTTTTTTGTCAAGAATAAAGCCTTTAAGCCGTAATTCTGGTGTTATGACTCAGATCATGAGCAGCTAAACACAAGTATGTACAGCATGCTTCCATGCGCCAAACAAAAAGGACAATCTATCAAATTTAAGAACAGAGGAGCTGATTATACAGATTCCAAACTGTAAGGAATTAGAGTGGATGATAATTTAGCTCCACTCTCCCACTGACTTACTTTCCTGACTTTTGAAGTCCACTGGAACACATCAATCAGAGAAATAAACGCAGTGACAATCCTGCTACATAATGAAATAGAATATATCATTAAATTACAGGATATTTGGAAATAAAGAGCTTTTACGCTCTCTTTTATTATTTCCTATATCCCCATTTTTATTTAAATATTATAATTTACTGTATTGTTGCATGTGGTGATCAATTTTACCCATATTTACCATGTTAAGGCCTTACTTGAGGGTTGTTGGAAGTTCCCAAATTTTGTGGAAGTAGTTTAGCAGATGAAGTCATAATGTGTAACAGTGTGTGGTGTCAGTGCATACATGCAGTCTTTGACCAGCAGACTGTGCTCCCTGCCTCGTCTCTCAGACTCATACAGGAACTAGGAGTGAGTCAGCACATTTTCTCACACCATGCATCACCTGTGACCATCGTTCTGATTTGATTAGCCTTCACCATATTATTATATTATTAGAATATATTCTTTAATTGCCATGTAGTGTTTCTGACATTGTGTTCTCATTTGCGCTGAATGTACCGATCAGGTCTGTTTTGCCTCTGGGGTCTCTGAAATGTAAAACTCACTGGTGAATATATTTGTCTTCACACCTACACGACTCTTTTTTTTAAAGTGTTAAATGGAACATGTGAATGTGTTTTTTTTTTTTTATTTCATTTTTTGGATCAGCTCTCGTAAACCTTCCTGCTAACCAAGCAGTCATTCTCATGACCTGATCACAAAATCATAACTCAAATCATCACGGCTCAGTCAGAACAGAACAAACACGCAGAGACGTGAATGACATGAGTTGCCCCGTGTGATACTACATTTAAAATGAATGATGACAATCATGGTTAGAAGGAACAAATGGTGAACATATTTTTAAAAAGGCACAAAACCTTGCATTATTATAAATTAAAATGTAATGCAATGACTTCTAAAATTATCATATCGATAGTAAGATCTATTTCACTCTTAAAAAAGTGTTAGTTGTGCACAGTTTTGTGTAAGAATGCATCACCCGGCTGCAGTGAGTCATTAGGTTCTTACTTGTGGTCATGAAAGGAAGAATGTGGTTAGCAACATGTCTTTGCTAAACTGGGGTAACACCACAAATAAACCTTCTTTCCAGCCACAGCGTGATGCTGTGAGAGCACGCCTTTAATGAGACCTTCTGCGTTCTCATGCAGTGTTTTCCACTCTAAGATTTTTACAGATGTTGATCAGTGGCCTCGACTTAATTTACATAAACAAGTTTCTGATGAATAAATCAAAGTCATCAGAACATGCGTCTTTGTGTCAGGAATCATTTTTAACTAAAAATGACATTTTATAAAAACAGTGGATTAAAAATTTTATAAATATTTACCAGAAATCATTTCTATCCCTGTTGGAAGTCAGTTTCTATGTTGAATGTAAGATCATATTACCTAAAACTACAAGATGTCTCGAAATGGAAATGTTTCCACTGAAGCAGTTTATTATTCTACATTTAATTAATAGATTTCTACTGGGGGTTTTTTTGCATTTATTTGTCAGTTTTGCCATTTTTTAGGTGTAATTTTGATGTATTTGGACTTTATTTGAGAGTTTGTTTCAGTTTCTATATTTGTCATCTGTTTTGGGTTCACCTATTCATTTTCATAATTAAAGAGTTTGTTCATTTGAATAAAATATATTTATTTTTTGATTTTGAGAGCTTGTTTATATATATGGCCTACATTCTCCCCTACAGCTTCCTGAGCAGCGGCGACCTCTGCAGCTTGTAAAGAGAAGTGAAAAACCTAGCACTATGTCACTTGTGTAGGCGGGCATGTTCAGGGTGGTCTCATTGTGGGATATATATCATAGTTTACCTTAATAAATGTAACTTTTAGATGATGCAGACCCCTGTCACTGTAACACTGATGCACATCTCTGTAAAAGAATTCACCTCTGAATATTGAAGCGGCAGTTAATAACTTTACTAGTTTGCTCTATCATATCACAATAGAAAGAATCTCAAGAACTGTAATGTTTGTCATCTATAATGACTGTCAAATAAAGTCTATCAGAATCAAGGTGACAGTTTCTTTTTCATTTGTTGTGACTGTGTGTCAGTCATACTGACCTAAAAATAGATCAGCAACAAAACATTTCTAAACCACTGACACTCAATTGACTGGAAGACAGCAGGTGCTCTGATTTGACCTTTTTGTAGTCAAGTAACACAAATCATGTAGGAGGCTCCAGGTGTAATGACTTTGATTTTCACCTTTTGGCAGTAATAAACTGTAGAAAAATAAACATTAGATTATCATAGTTTTGTAAATTTAGGGTCCCGTGGGATATTACATTGACCAACAGAGGGAGACAGATCACAGTCTGAGCTCATCCAAACACCACAAGGCAGGAAAGATTTTGTTGACATCATACAGCTGTTTGACAAAAGGAATATCAGCAGCATACCATGTAAGTAAATAATGAAAGGTAAATGCAAAAGTAAAAAATTTCAATTTTTCAATGAGCCATGATTTCAATGAGCAAAACAAACGAATACAGATCTCAGCAAAACAAACTGCTGGTCGGGTTTTACCCTTATTTGGCATGTAAATTATGTGGACCACATGTGTGGCCTTATTACTTACTAACCTGAAAGAAAACAGATAAATCATGAGATGGACGACAGGTAGTGTGTTTCCTCTCTCGCTTCTGCCAGATCTGAAGACGAGCAGTAGCGTCACACTAAACCATCTCACTAGGGCGGAAGTGCCCCCTTGTGGCGTAACTAGGGATCACACCACATGTTGGGTCTCCAACAAAAATCACAAAATTAAGGCCCTTCCTTAACAAAACTACACCTAAAAGCTTATACAATATACAAAAATTAAATCACATAATGTGACCACACATTACAGTGTGTCACACATGCATGCTGTTTTGCTATTGAAATGCTGTTGTCACTCCCTTTTAATACAGATTGAGTTGTGGTCAGAAGTTTACATACACTCATTATGGGCATTTACCAAATATTGGTGGAGGTGCATGTATATATTTGAGGCTATATGTGACTTTTGAACCTTTGTGGATGAGAGAAAATCCAAAATAAATTCAAACTTATCCACCCAATTCCTGCTTTCTTAAAGTCATTAAAGGTGTATGCTGCACAATCATTCCACCCTGGAAAAAGAATTATTCCAAGAAATCATCAAAAGCCCAAAATTACCATGACATTCATGCCCATGATGAGAGGATAAAAACTTCTGAGCACAACTGTACATGTCAGTGAACTGCAGCATTGGAGAATTCTGGTAGGCTAATCTTAATATTTCTGAAATTCTTCATTATAAAATTATGAATATTATTTTTAAAAAGCCCCCCAAAATAGCACAGACAAGATGGACATAGCATTTTTTTTTCTTTAGATTTTAACATCAAATAAGAACCTGTGAACCATGAGAGTGAGAAATAAAGAGACAACTTTTCTGCAACAAATTTTCAAATTGGATGAAAGAAGTTTATTCTGGTTTCTTCCATGTGATCCTTACAATACCTCTTCATGTTTGTGAGAAGACAGTCACATGATTATCAACACATTTTAAGAAATTCTTTTGAATAAGTAGTTAAGACAACACAGCAGTTTCAAACTGGAACCAACTGCTGAGTCTTCTCCTAAACACTACCAGCCTCAAGGTGTACAGGTCGAATCTTATTCTCGGATTTGTCTTTTTCACATTTTATCTTCTTTTTCTCATTAGGTTTTTCTTATGGACCCGCCGACAGCACCTCCACCTGCCTTCCCCGGAGCGGCTGATCTGGCGCTGACGGTAGGAATAGCTACACGACGACACCGCTGGAAAGACATCTGTTTCTATTATCAGCGTTTTGGCGCCAGAGCGCATCGCTACCTTCCACCCTGCTCTTTTCCGGCCCAGGAAGATGGGGCTGCTAGCACCGTAGCGGCTGCAGTCGCTAGCAATACGGAGCGGCTGCTATTCATTGAAGACTCACGCTCCGAGAGGTGTTTTCTGGTGGACTCCGGCTTGCAGAAGAGCCTAATTCCGCCGGCCGCAGCGGACAGGTTAGCGGTGGACCACGGGCCACGGCTAATAGCAGCTAATGGCTCTCCTATCGCAACGTTCGGAGAAAGGTTGGTGACTGTTAGCTTCCATGGTCGGGATTTCCAGTGGAACTTTGTCGTTGCTGCCAGCCTATCTTGGGCGCCGATTTTCTCTGCACTCATGGACTGTTAGTCGATGTCGCTCACAGACGTTTGATCGATGCCCTGTCGTTCTGTTCACTCCCCTGTTTACCCGGACTGCTGACCCCCTCATTTGGGCTAATTTAGTGGCCTCTTGGGATGTGTTCCACCGTTTGTTGTTGGAGTTTCCATCGCTGTCCGTTCCTAATTTCTCCAGCACGGTAACGAAGCACAGGGTTGAGCATTACATTCCTACGGTCAGGCCCCCGGTGTTCGTGCGCGCGCGCCGCCTCGACCCCGCGAAGCTGTCCGTCGCTCGAGAGGAGTTTGCGGCCATGGAGCGCCTGGGCATTGTGCAGCGCTCGAACAGCGCCTGGGCCTCTCCACTTCACATGGTGCCCAAATCGGACGGACGGTGGCGGCTGTGCGGGGATTTTCTGCGTTTAAATAACGTTACGGAGAATGACCGTTACCCCATTCCACACATTCAGGACTTTTCCGCCCACCTCGCTGGTACCTCGGTGTTTTCGAAAATTGACCTGGTGCGGGGGTATCACCAGGTTCCGGTGCGCGCCGAGGATGTTCCTAAGACTGCTGTCATCACTCCCTTCGGTTTGTTTGAGTTTCCACGCATGCCGTTCAGGCTGAAGGGTGCCGCGCAGACATTTCAGCGCCTCATGGACTCTGTTTTGCGTGGTCTGCCTTTCGTTTTCGTCTACCTGGACGATATACTGGCGGCCAGCTGTTCGATGAGCCACCACAAGTTTCATCTGCGCCAGGTTTTCCAGCGTTTGGCGGAGTACGGACTGATCATCAACCCGTCTAAATGTCAGTTCGTATTACCGGTCCTGAATTTCCTGGGGCACCGCATTTCCACTGACGGTGTGGTTCCGTTGCCGGACAGGGTCCAGGCTGTCGCGACTTTTCGGCGTCCCGCCATTGGTTAAGGTGTTGCAGGAGTTCTTGGGAATGATCAGTTTTTATAATCGTTTTCTCCCCAGAGCTGCCCACCTTTTGCAGCCGCTCTATGCAGCTTTAAAGGGTAAGACGGCTAAAGATCCTGTTGACTGGTCCCCAAGCGTTTTCTGCGGTGAAGTCGGCGCTGGCCAATGCCGCCTTTGACCTTCCTTCGCTATGTCCAAGTTTTCCGACCCTTGGAGCGCAAGCCAGCAGGGCCAGTTAGCGGCCATTTCGGAGTTTACAATGGACATTCAGCACGTGGCTGGTAAGTCCAACCAGGTCGCTGACTGTCTGTCCTGCGTGTTGGTTTCTCCTGTGTACATCGGCATCGACTACGCCGCCATGGCCACTGAGCAGCGTGTTGACCGGACATCCTTGCACTTCATTCCGCGCAGACGGGCCTCGTGTGGAGGACACACCGTTGTGGGAGGGCGGTCCACGTTTGCTGGGCGACGTTTCCACTGGTCGCGACCTGCGACCAGTCGTTCCCCTTTCATTGCGCCGGCGCGTTTTCGACTCCGTCCACGCCCTCTCTCATCTGGGCGTACGTGCTTCAGTCAAGCTGGTCAGCGCCAGGTTCATTTGGCCGGTCCTGCGGAAATCGGTGAAGGACTGGGCTGCGGCGTGTGTTCCATGCCAACGTTCAAAGATCCACAGACACACGCAGGCGCCCCTCGAACCCTTCTGCGTCCCTGGTCAGCGTTTCGACCATGTGCATGTCGATCTGGTTGGCCCTCTTCCACAGTCGCAAGGTTTCACACACCTTTTGACTGTGGTGGATCGCACCACCAGGTGGCCGGAGGCAGTCCCCCTGGCCTCCACGATGGCAGCGGTGGTGGCCAGGGCTATTGTGTCGACGTGGGTTTCGCGTTTTGGTCCCCCCGCTGACATTACCTCGGATAGGGGCCCCCAGTTCGTTTCGGAGCTTTGGTCTGCCATGGCTGACGGCCTGGGGTCAAGGTCCACCACACCACGGCATACTGCCTGCGGGCTAACGGAATGTGCGAGAGGTTTCACCGGTCACTGAAGGCCATGCTCCAGGCTTCTTTGACAGGTGGCAACTGGGTTGACCGTCTTCCCTGGGTTTTATTGGGAATGCGCAGCACAGTAAAGGAGGACCTCAGGGTTTCTCCGGCTGAGCTGGTCCTTAGTCAGCCCCTCCGTGTACCTGGGGAGTTTCTGCCTGAGAGGCCCCCCCATGTTTCGATACCTCTGTCCTGTCTTCCCACCCCCTGGGGGGTCCCTTTTCTGTTCGGGGCCCACTGCCTGCCTGGCGTTTTTGTTCCGAGATCATTGGACTCCTCTCAGTTTGTTTTTGTCAGGCACGATGCTCATCAACCCCCCTTGTGTCCGCTTTATGATGGCCCATATAGAGTTATTAAGCCGGGCCACAAGCATTTCGTTTTGGATTTTGGGGGTCGGCAGGAGGTAGTTTCAGTTGACCGGCTTAAACCTGCGCACGTTCTGTAGGATGATCCGTTGGTGCTGGCCCGGGCCCCTCGCTGCCCATCTACAGCTGGACTGTTGGATTCTGCCCCTTCCTCAGAGAGCGCCCCGCGCCCAACGGTGATCAAGGAACCTATGGCGGGTTCGGTCTGAGCTAGTGTGCCCTCAGCCAGTTCTCCACCTCCCCGGTTCAGCTGTTCTGGCTGTTTGCTTAAGCCCCAGGCTTTGGACTAGTGGACGGTTCTACTGGGTGTTTGGAGGGGGCATGTGTGGTGGCCCACCAGAGGGCTCAACTCACACCCAGGTCAGGAGGAGGGATTCTGCTGGTTTTTGGCGCAATGTGTCCATTTGTAGTTTGGAGGTGAATAAAGTCAGAATGGAAAGTTACAGCTCCTGTGTCGTCTGTACTATACCTCCACAAGAGACTAATGAAAATGTCAATTCTGTTTTTCTTCCTCAGAGAATCATGAGGGTTCAAAGTGCCTGTTTGCTGCTGCTCTGTGCCGCTGCGCTCTCACAAACTTACAATGATTTTGAATGGAAACACATCTTTCCAGAGAAGAGCTCAAAGGTGAATTGTGATATTATGATGAAAAACATCAACGGCAACAATAAATGCAAGGAAATAAATTCCTTCATCAAAGCGAGGGTGGAGGAAATTGTGAAGTTGTGTAAAGACAAAAAAAATGACTACATCACCCACAAATGTCACAGTATTGACTGCAAGAGGATCAGTCAGAAGCCTTGTACATACAAAGCTGTAGGGTTCACAGGAAAGAAGAAGATAAAGTGTGAAAACGGCCTACCAGTACACCTCATAATAACTATCATAATTCTTTAAGCTGCTGCAAACACTTGTCTTTCTTTCTTTCTCTCTGGCTTCTCTTTTTTATTATCTGATGATGGAGAAATAAGTCATCTAAATACTAAAACTTTGTCTGTGCCGCAAACCCTTTAATGTTGGCTTTGCTTATTTTATAGATTTTTCCTACAGGAGATTTACACAGATTTACACAGTGCGATTCTCTTAGAGGTGACACCCACATGATGCGTAAACTGAAGCAGGAATCGGTCCTCCTGAAAGCTGTGATTATCTGATCTGCTGCTACTAGAAAGTCTTGTCTGAAGCTGATGTTGGATCATTTGTGAAATCTCAGGGTCCCCCTGTGTTTTTCACCAAGCTGTAAATGTTTGATGGTGCGTTAAATAAAGACGCAAATATATTCAAAATGTTGTTTTGTGTTGTTTGTTTAAGCAATTTTTAAGCGTTCAGATGAAAATCAGATCACATTTATCCACATCCTCTTAATACTCTGAACATTTGGGCACAAGAAAATTAATATTTTAATTTTAAGTGAAAATCATTGACATGATGGTGAATATATATTTGGTGTTCTACTATGTGTGTGTGAAGAAACACATGACGGTGGCTTCTTCCAGGACTCCCAACAATCTAAGAGTGGAGAGATGTTGTAAGTGATATTTATAATATGGAAAGGATTAATTTCTCTCTACATCTGAAGAAAAACGAGTTTATTAAACTATGGGATAAGTGGATCAAGTTTGTTAAACCCGTTAAAGCGGATTTTGTGGAGACCGTAGCCAAATGATGGTGATTTTAATTTTATTTATTTAGTTAGCCTTTTTTCTTTTTAATTTTTATTAAAAATTAATAACAATAAAATAAAATGAAACCCATTGTAAGCAGTGAATACTTCTCTGGGGATCATCTCTGGACTGTTTGGTCTGAAACATCCACTGGTGCCTGTAATTATCAATATATTTTATCACAATTACAATTACAATACCTTTTACTCTCCAATAAGTGGCTTTACATGACATAGTCTTGTACTATTCTGAGGATATGATCAGTGTTGGGACTAACGCGTTATTAAGTAACGCGTTACAGTAACTACGTTACTATTGTGGTAACGAGCACGGTAATTATGCCAAAACCAGGAACGCGTTACTCGTTACTGGGATTTAGATAGGCTCGTTATTCGTTACTTCGTGTGGTGGATATCGCGGAGCTTCCACAGATTCAATAACATTAGCAAGTGGTGGAGGCCAACAGGTGGATAAAGGAAAAGGGAGGCAAGAGGAGAGACCCGAAGCGGCCGCCGGTCCGCGTGTCAGGTGAACTGAACTTCAGGTAAGAAGTTATGACCTGCAGTCTATCAGTCAGATATAAACCAAATTTAGGTGGAGTTTATTTTCGGTATGCTGACATTTTCGTACTGCGTGCTAGCCAGTGTTGGGACTAACGCGTTATTAAGTAACGCGTTACAGTAACTACGTTATTATTGTGGTAACGAGCACGGTAACTAGTTATTATGCCAAAACCAGGAACGCGTTACTCGTTACTGGGATTTAGATAGGCTCGTTATTCGTTACTTCGTGTGGTGGATATCGCGGAGCTTCCACAGATTCAATAACATTAGCAAGTGGTGGAAGCCAGCAGGTGGATGAAGGAAAAGGGAGGCAAGAGGAGAGACCCGAAGCGGCCGCCGGTCCGCGTGTCAGGTGAACTGAACTTCAGGTAAGAAGTTATGACCTGCAGTCTATCAGTCAGATATAAACCAAGTTTAGGTGGAGTTTATTTTCGGTATGCTGACATTTTCGTACTGCGTGCTAGCTAGCATGACGGAGTTTCTATACAGCTGTGTGGGTGCTATGTTACTGATGTTGAACTTTATTTTGTTCATACGGTTAATTATTAGAGTTGCCAACCGTCCCTAAAAACAGAATCGTCTGGTATTCAGAGAAAATATTACGCGTTTAGTACTGAGGTGAAAAGGAACACAGTTTGTCCCGGACTTCAGCTACAATGAAAAAGACACAAAGCTGAAGCTGCACAGCTGCCTCTTCTTCTCTCATTCTCTCCTCTCCCGTTTCTACTTCAATCACGAAACTGATCAATGATCAGCTGATCGGCTTTTCTCTCTTGTTTATTTATCGCCCACTTTGCGCCAGAAAGAGGAAACCAGCGGATGTCGCGTTAAACAACAGCAACACGTTTAAGCTTGGTCAGCTGTTGTTAGAATTTATTTAATATTAATTTCTAGTATCAGCTGATGTTTGCTGGAGCCACAGCTGTAAAGCTGCTGGTCATGATGTCGGTTTGGTTATCTGGTGAGAGGGAAACATGAAGATGAAACCAGGAGATGTCCTTACTGAATCATCAGAGCTGAACAGGTGATGGAGAAACAGGTTTACCTTTTAGGTGACATGGATGAGTTGAAGGGAAGTTTTTCTGAGAGACAAATAACACCAGGATCCTTTTCTACGTAGCTGACAGCTGGTAACTGTGCAGGGGCGGGTCTAGCAAAGTTTTGCCAGGGGGCCAGGTAGGGCATTAACAGGGAAAGGGGGGGACAAGGAAATACTTTTCTTTATTATTCTCATTTAAAATGTCTCGCTTTTAAAAAAATAATTATCTGAGTCTTACAACAAACAATTGATAGATTGATACATATATACCATCAGAACAGTGTACATCACTGTCACAACAGTGTTTGTTTTCATTCAAAGGCTTTATGATTTTTCCTATAATGGTGGGCGGTCTCTAGTCAAAATGCCGGGACGATTTTTTTTTTGTCCCAGTCCAGCTCTGTATGCAGCTCATCTGCAGTCTGGTGTTACCTACATCTTCCTATTCAGAAGGCAGAATTTCCAAGTTCTGAGTACAATCAAAAGCACCACGACTGCAGTTTTTGTGTTGGATGTAAAAAGCAGGCTAGAATCATGGCGGCGGTCAACGACGGTCCAGGCGTGGGATTTCTCTCGTGGAAATGTGCACATTATTTTTTCCTTTCTATTGGTAGGTGGCACAGTGCACTTGTGGCAAGTAAGCAGAAGACTGGCAGTCTGGCTGGGTATCCAGTTACGGAAGCAACACATTAACAAGAGAATTCTGAGTAAAACCAAAGTTACTTTCCCTAGTAACTAGTTACTTTGAAAGTAACGAGTAACTTGAAGTAACGGAGTTACTTTTTTAGAGAAGTAACTAGTAATGTAACTAAGTTACTAATTTAAAGTAACTTACCCAACACTGGATATGATAGATGTACTGCAGAAGATAATCTGTATCATATCTCTATCAATATTATATCATTTTTTCTTACTGCACATGCTTTTATGATTTTATGGACAAATATCCTGGACAAATAGATCAGGTCTGTTTTGCCTCTGGGGTCTCTCCTCAAAGTACAACATTCACTTGTAAATATGTTTGTCATCACAGCAGAACCTTTTTGTGAGTGTCAAATGGAAAATAAGGGAAGCGGAAGATGAGCTGTTGCTCTCTCAGAGGTGTAGTTGTTCCTCTTTACATATGTTTTATAATGTAAGTTGCCAAGCCCGACATTTCAAAAAGGCTTGCAAAGCTTCATCTAAACCAGCCAGTCAATGTTAGGAAAATTGCGAGTAAAGCACAGTCATTGCAGCACAGTAAAACAGAAATATTTACCATAAAGGTTTTCTGTTGCTGTCTATGGTAGGTTTCTATGTTGGATGACAAATCATTTAAATCTCTCTATCATTTATTCCTTATTATCACTTAGTTTGAGTTAAGCAAAGTGTTGAACAGAAGCATGGTCACCAAAGACACAACTGTAAAGATCCTGACACTTAGTGAAATAACAAAATGCTACTAAAAATTAAAGGATATTGGGAAATGAAAATATTTCCACCGAAACTGTTTATCATTTCACATTTTCAAGAATTTATTAATTTAATAAATTTAATTAATTAAAAACCCACATTCTCCCCTTCAACTATCTTAATAGCTGTCTGTCACAGTAACAGGGTTACAGAGGGTTTTTTTTAAGCAGGGTTGTATGTGACAGATTATACTGCAAACAGTCCCTTTTAACAACAGAAATACCCTAAAAAAAACCTACAGCCGATATATACATCATTTTGTAATTCAGACCTTATTATTTCATCAGTGTGTTTATTCCCCTCTCTTTTACCTCCTCCCTTCTACCTTATCTGGCAGCCCTTTATATGTATCTGGTGTCCTTGTTTAAAAAAAAATGTATCTAAAATAGTTTGAAATCTACCTTTTACAAAACTAATTGTAAAAAAGAAAAAGAAACTGAAGAAAAACACCATCAAAGTAAAAAAAGAAAAACTCAATGGAAGTAAAGCAGGGGTGTCCAAACCTTTTTCACTGAGGGCCACATACATAAAAATATAGGAGGGGGTGGGCCACTTACTAGAAATTAGGTATATAACCTTAACTTTAGTGCATTAAAATTAGAAAAATCACTTAAAAGTGGTCAAATATGTTATATTGTTGTATATAATTAAAGACAAAACTGCCTTCATTACAGCTTTCCATAAATGGATCTTTATTGATTTAATCAGAAAAAGCTTTGGTAGCTCATTCTCAGAACAGCAGCAGATTTCATCTTAGAAAGAAGATTTACAGCACAGAGAAAAAACAATAACGGGTAAATTTCAAGTTTGTTATTTAAGTTATTAGGCTTAGCAACACACCTATTAACGTTCGTTTGAAACCGTTATCAACATTAACAGACTGAACTGTACTTAATAACAGGAGTCCATATAATTTTAGTAAATTATTCTGGTGAGTATCGGCTGCGCTGGGTATGTAAATCGGGCCATCCAGCCGTGGTGCTGATCGTACGCCACTCGTGCCAAAATTCCGGACAAATGTCACTTGATCAAGGAGCAAATCTGCATCAGATGAGATCAGCTGACTTTGCGTGTGCGTGTGCTGTGCACAGCGGTGTGTACTCTGTGTGTTAACAAGAAAAACGCATATAAGAAAGTGGTGCACAAAAGCAGGGTAGTGACAGAATTGATGCGCATCATTGATATTTGAAGCATGTGTACCTGCACATGCATGCTTATTAACACACGGGTACTGTGGAATATATTTTTACTCACCTAAAGTGCTCGTGCTCTCATCCACTCCCCGCAAAAAAAAATAGCAGCTGTGCGGTGTCTGTGGCATCGGTGCTCTCATCGCATGCGATGGAGTAAAAATCAAAAGCACAGCTTTATCAGACAGTTGCAGTTTAATGTTGGCTGACGACTCTTCAATGCGTCGCACAACTGTATTTCTGGACATGCTGACGTTGTTGAAGTCCTGCACTTTTTCCGGGCACATTATTTCGGTGACTTTAACGAGGCCGTGTTTTATGAGGTCTCCATCTGAAAAAGGCTTGCCATGTCTTGCGATGAGTTGGGCGACCTCATAGCTGGCTATTGGAGCCTTTTCCTAGACTTTTTGAGCATGAAGGTCTCAAAAGGTTTCATAATGACGTCGTACATTACACTCTTTCATAACTGCCACAGTTTCAGTGCAAATCAAACAGACACTTCCCCTTGACTTCTTTGAAGAAATATTCACTCTCCCACCATGTCTGAAATTTTCTGCATTCACTTTCTACCTTTCGCTTCTTTGGTTTTGCCATGTTTAGTAACTTGGGGTAAATTTCTTCTGTGATTGTCCTTTTTGGTGGAGCAACTGCCTTGATCAACAGTAGCTTCCCCTGGTGTTAAAACTAAGAAGTGCAATACACTCAAGCAAAAGTTGAAGTGCGGGCCATATTCTATTCTATTTATAAAATTACTTGCGGGCCAATTAAAAATGGACCACGGCCCGCGGGCCGGAGTTTGGACATCCCTGAACTAAAGTAACAGACTAGAAACAGGGCATTGGGGAGAATAATACGCCAAAACATCAGGAAACCAAGGAACTCCACATATATAAATTCCTACAATTGATTTACAAATAACTACAACTACAACTAACATGTCAAGAAATTCAACATATTGGAATAGTTAAAAAAAAACAAAAAAACAAAAATAAAACACCTTAAATGTTTAACTGTATTGGCGTGTACTCCACCTCCTTTTCAACTGTGACACTGCTACACATTGAGTCACTTTAGATACAGCAAAAATGAAATTTTTTCTGTTTCTATTACTTTATTACTGAAAGGAAATAAATAAATTTAAATTGCTACCAATTTACAATAAGACTCCCCTTATGGATGGTTAATACATTTATAGTTTATATCTGTAGTTTATAGATATGCTATTAATTAAACTGTAAACACTTTAAAAATCATTAATAAGTGTTTATTATGCATTAATTAAGGGCAAGAAAGAAGAAAACCTGACCGGTTCGTTGCCAAAGAGTGAGCCAAATCTGTTCACCTATATATTTCATCTGGAGTTGCTATATTAAACATTTCAGACTAAGTTACGACCTTGTAAGCACAATAAACATTTGTAAACATATTTTTTTAGCATATAACATTGTACTTTATCAGTGTATTATAAATATCCACAAGACTCGATGCCCCACACATGTATCCTGAAATTCCTAGAACAGCCAGTGCCATCTGCTATACACTGTATAATTTAGCACGCCATGAACACTACAGGAAAAATGCAGACAGGAATTGATGGACCTGATATAGGGACGAGATGGACATGAAATCCAGTGGTCAGAAAATACAAACGCAAACAACATTGTTCGTAGATTCAAATGTTTAAATGTGAATATTATCTCAGTGCACTGACATGGCTTAATCTTAAGGGAGGATCTGTCCAACCTTCCCTTCACCACCATGTGCATCAAAGAGAGCCTCAGACTCCACTCTCCTGTGCCTCGAGGCCTTAGGTGTCAGGTCTTGCTGCTGCAAACAATTGTCTTTCTTGCAGTTTCTCACTCTTTGTCATGGTCTGCCGACTCAGTGTTTTGTGTTTCTTTATGCTTTTGTTTATTCTGATTATGTTTTCCGTTATGATTTGCCATTTGTTAGGTTTCTGTTCTGTGCCTGCCCTGGTCCCACTTCTGTGTTCCCTCTGTCTGTCTATGGTGTCACACTGTCTGCTTGTGAATCTGTCTGTTTAGTTCAGTGTCTTGTCTGGTTTTGTGTCTGAGTTTCCTGTTTTATTCTGAAGGTCTCCGTCTCATGTGAGTGTGTTCAGTTTACGTTTCCCCTGTTCCGTCAGCTCAGATTTCTCCCAGGTGTGTTGCCCTCCTGTCTCTCATCCTCTGATTACTGCTGTGTGTATTTAAGCCCTGTGTGTTCTCCTGCTTGTTGCCGGTTCGTCTGCGTTTTTCAGGTCTAGGTTTTTTCAGTCATTTGTCATACCTCACTGCCTGTTCTGTTACTCCACTACTTGTACATAAACGTATCATCAGTCTACTGCCTGTATTTTGGGTCCTTTCTCCCTCCAACACCACACGGCTCGCCCTGGCAGCCTTGACACTCTTGGTTGTGTATTTTATTACGTAATGCTGAATTTGAAGAAATTATTCACATACAGAGTCTTAACAGTTAGACTCTGTTCAAACTTTGCCTGTGCCACCAACACTTCAATGTTGGCTTATCTTATTTTATATTTGTTTACTAGAGGAGACTAAAAAAATTTGTTTTCTAAAATTACAAAGATTGTTTGAAATTAATGTTGACAGTAAATATCTGTATCGTATGTAAACCTTTATCTGAATATCTGAGCAAAACAAATCACATTCACATTTTTCTTTAAAGTGCAAAACTAGCAATGTCAGAAGAGGGCCACTTCTAGACATTTGACCTCCTGAAGTCTGTGCATGTCTGATCTGCAACTACTGCAAAGTCTTGTTAGAAGCTGCTGTTTGATCATTTATTTATGAATTCACCTGTGTTTTACAACATACTGAGAATGTTTTATGCTGTGTTCAGATGACACACACACCAAATTATTAAACTACAAGAATGTCACATAAAACTTTGTTTACTGAACTTGGCTTAGAAATCTTAGAAGCTAGAAACATGGTGTCTAACGAGATATTACTCTGGGTGGCATTACATAGATCTCCAGTAACAATGTGGAGAATTTTGTCACTTTAGATCTGGATCTTGAAGCTGCATTTCTGTAGGACTGCTTTCCTGCATTTATACAGTATATCTAAAATGAGAAACATCCTGTCTCAGAAATGTCTTGAATAATCATGCCTCATTTTGAAATTACTTTATTGATGTTCAAGGAAGAGCTACAGGTTGCGGTTCAAACCGTCAGTGATGGCTCTTGTCATTTGGTCCAAAGTGGCTGCGCTGTGAAGCTCCACCAGTCTCTCCAGATTCTTGCTCTGAGACAGTTGGCTCACACAGAGCTGGAGATAAATTTCACTCTGAATGTGATTTTCTTTTTCCGGATTCAACAAATACAAAAGAAAATTCAAAAAGACTTCCACTGGGATATGCAGCCTCTGGCTCCCCCCATTGCCACTGCCCTCTGTTGTCACAAAAGCACCCATTCAATAAGGAATAACCTATTTATTATCATGTAACACACACACACACACACACACACACACACACACACACACACACACACACACACAACACTTGTCAAAAAGCTTTTTTTGCTTAAAATGACAACAGCACACCATTATGAATTATTGTTCCATGCATTTAATTCCTAATATATATTTCAAACACATTATCATAATTCTATTTCATCATCATATTTTCATAATCATATTGTTATTAATTATAAATCTGTTATGAATAATTATAACTGTATGGACTGACATAAAATTATGACTTTCTTCAATTTTCATTACTTGCAATGACCTAAGACCCTACAAAAAAAAACCCACACTTAAACTTAAACTAGGAGGTGAATGTTAAGTTAAACTAAATGAAGCCATTGCACATACAAGAGCATCTGCTTTGCACACGTTGCACCAGGTAGTTCTCACAGGTAGCTCTTTGCACTCATAGCTGAATCCTGCTTGTTTGAATCAACTGATTTTTAACTGTTTGGAGGGCAGAGCCCAAAAGACCAGGGGTGCTATTGTTATTGGCACAGTTTGACTTACTGTGTTAAACTGAGTTACACTGTGTCACCAACATAAGCACTGTTTTAAACTGTATTTTTTAACAGTTTGGAAAATAAAGTTTGCCAGGTTAAGTATCAAGAGTTTTTGTTTTGTTCTGACAAATTAAGCTTATGTGTAAGTTCAGCAAATAAGATCCTTAATCACATCTATCTGCTTCCTGGATGTTTGCTGCCTAGTCTGTTTTTCTTCACTTCCACTTCCCCACACTGTTGAGCTCATTGTTGATATCATTAGTCTAGTTCAATCATCTTTCTGCCTGCCTTCTTCAAGCCAGTCACCCTCCACTCCCAAAAAAGCATGCAAACTGCCAGCCTGCTTTTAGTTGTGATATATATATAAAAAAAATACTTACGCTACTGTTAATACCACATTTAGTGACTGATTTTTATTTTTATGTTTCATTTTTTATTTATTTGTTTTTGTCTGTTTCATGTGATAGCTTATCTCCTGGTCTCTCTACAACACTCTTGGGACTGTCCATGGAGACACAGAAAATATCCTTGCAACTGTACCTATGAATTTACAATCCTGGCAGAGCAAGTACACCTGTGCAACCTGAATAGAGTGTTTGTATCATCTTATGCTAACAGTTGAAGAGAACGCTGGTCTTCAGACACTTTTCCTTTTAGGTGGGCAATTGTTTGATTCTGTGTCACAGTGAATGTTATCTGAATAGCTGTGCCATCTACAAGTGTCAAAACATCATTAGCTGTCTGCAAAACCAGGTAAACTTACCCTGTAAATTAACTCTAAATTTAGTCTACCCTTGGTTTAAATGGTAGATGTTTTTCATTTTAATTCTGTTTTGTTTTTATGGCTCATAAAATGCTATTTGAACAGAGAAAGTTTTCTGTTGTGTTCTATTTGATAGCAGAATTAAATATTTTGGCAAAGGAAATAAGTGTGAAAGCGTTGTCATTATATAATAAAATCTCATCATTCTCTAATTTATATCATTCAATCACAGTGGAGTTTCAAGAAAGTGAAAAATGATATAAAATGAGAAAGTGGTCTTACAGAAGCAGTTTTTTTTTTATGTTTTTAAGGACAAATATAGCAAAATGAAGTGTAGTAATGTTGTATTACAGCATATGTTATCATTACACAAAGTAAAGCCAGTGCTTTATTAACTCTTTCAGTATACATGTTATTTAGTATATACGTGATAAGATCTGTAATTAACAGTTTATTGTAATTACAATAACATTTTCTAAATATTTTCTAAAAGGTATAAAAGATGAATCCATTGACTTGGAATACACAAAAACCCTTTTTACAGGTGATGTAGTCATAAATTATCAGTAGATTGTTCAATAGTTACTAGTTATTGTTACTTAATATTTAAAGACTGTAAAATTACAAGAGGCTTCATGTAAACTTAAAGCTAAAATAACTCTGTTTGTAAATTTATATAAATGTCCCTTTTTTGCCTATTGCAGCATTACCAAGCAAGTTCAGGGTCCGCTGTTTTAAACCTAGTAGGCATGATAGACATTTTTTGGTTTTCAGATCCACATTTTTAATAAGGTTCCCCAGCTAAAGCATGAAATATGAAAAATCCCAATATTTTTATATAATTTTCTTTATTTAGAAAGCATTTCCCTTAATTCTTGTCAATAATATTTCATAAAAAACTAAAGAAATCAAAGACAGATGATGAAAAAAAAGATTTATTAAAAACTGATTTATTTATTTTTTAAGTGCTAAGCTAAAGCTGTGCATTTAAAGATTTGAGACAGGTGAGACATGATCTGACTCAACGAAGAATTTTTTTTTCCATTGATTAAAACATCTGACGTATCAGTATAAATATTTAAAGGATTTTGAGACAGTACACTTGACACTATTATAAGTTGATCAAAAAGATTATCAAGGTATCTGTAATTGATGAACTGAAGAGAGACTGTAATTTTAAGAGATATAGTATGTTCTATCTGAAAGCAGTGGCAGCATATCTGACAGGTACAATCAACATTATAAGGAGTATAGATCTACGTTTCTAGATGATGCAGGAGCATGGATACTGTTAATCGATAGTGCTGAAAACCTTTAGCAGCGCTGTGTCTCTGTGAAATCTAAAGCCCAGACTGAAAACTAGTAAGACATTATTAGTACTGAGAAATGATGATATGACCTATTTAAGTTCTTAAAACCTACATGAAAGCTACAGTTAAGACACTTTTTAGCAGTTACTGAATAAGAGCAGGTTCAGGCTTGTCTTCTGCCATAACAACTGAATGATCATATGCTGGTAAGAAAAATACCAGTTAAGGATTTTAAGAGCAATCATTCTTCTTAAGTTGTTTAAGTTGGTTGGTTTAAGTTGGTTGGTATAGTTGGTATAGTTATCTGTATACTACTTTTGATACTTGTCCATGTTGTTTTGATTCAGGCTCACAGAAAGTTCAGAGTTGTTGCCATGAGCTGTAAAGTCCAAAACACAAAGTTAGTCCTCAGATCTTGGACCACCTAATATATATACAAAAAGCTTCTTCAATACAATATCAGTTAAAATCAATGTTAAATCCACACATCACAGTAAAAAAGCCAAAAAAAAAAAAATGCTTACTTACGATGCACATTTTGTGTTTCTGAAATAAAAGATACAAACAAATAATTAAAGAATGGCAGATGGCTTCAGTTTTGCAGTCTTTATTAGAGCTCAGCTCAGTTGAATATCTTACCTTTTTTCTTTTTGTAAACAGCAAATCCAACAGCAGCAATGATGACAACAAGAACAAGAACAACAAGAATTATGGGGATGACCTCTGAAAAAACAAAAAAGATAAAATGTGCAGATGAAGCAGGTTAGAATAGAAGTATATCCATCCATCCTATAGTATCCATCTTGTTAATCTTTAAATCACATACTGGTGATGTGAAATGGATTACAAAGCCTTCAGCTTTCAGGCCCCTCTTCTGTGGAACCAGCTTCCAATTTGGATTCAGGAGACAGATACCTTCTCTAGCTTTAAGATTAGGCTTAAAACTTTCCTTTTTCACAAAGCTTATAGTTAGGGGTGACTCAAGTTGCCCTGAATCATCCATTAGTTACACTACAATAGGTCTACGCTGCTGGGGGATTCCTATGATGCACTGTTTCTTCTTCACTGACCTTTTTTCACCTACTGTATTGTTACACCTCTCTGCATTTAATAAGGTATTTGTCATGGTCCGGAGTCTGTGGACTCCGTGTTTATGTTTAAGTTTACTAATCTTCTGTGGTTTTGTTTATTTTGGGTTGTTTTTTATGATTATCCCTAGTGTTTTGGGTCCTTTGTACTCTCCTGTTCCACGTTTCACATTCCTGTGTTCTGTCGCCCCAGTCTGTGTTTAGTTTGCATGTGTAGAGTTCAGTCGGTGTGTTTCCTGTTTTATTTTGAAGGCCCGTGTCTCTTGTCAGTGTTTCTAGTTTCGCTTCCCCTTGTCTCGTTATGTCCAATTAATCCCAGCTGTGTCTCCCTCCCGTCTCCCATTCCCTAATTGCCCTGTGTGTATTTAAGCCCTGTGTTTTCCGGTGTGCATTCCTGGTTCGTCTGTGTGGTTCCCTCTGGCTCTCTTTCACAGTGTGTCTTTTGTCCAATCTCCCTCTCCTCAACCCCAACCAGCTGCAGCAGATGGCTGCCCCTCCGTGAGCATGTTTCTTCCTGTTAACAGGAACAAGTTTTTCCTTCCTACTTTTACAAAGTGCTCCAGGAGCTCATCTGATTGTTGGGGGTTTCTCTCTATGATTGTAGGGTCTTTGCCTTATAATATAAAGTGCTTAAGGCAACCATTCATGTGATTTGGCAGTATATACAGTCAAGCCCATAATTATTCATACCTCTGGCAAATTTTGACTTAAAGTTACTTTTATTTAACCAGCAAGTTTTTTTTGGACCAGAAATGACACAGGTGTCTCCCAAAAGATAATAAGACGATGTACAAGAGGCATCATTGTGGAGAAAAAAAAAAAAATCTCCCCTTTTATTTACATTTGAGCAAAAAGTGTCATGTCCAAAATTATTCATACCCTTCTCAACAATCAATAGAAAACCCTTTATTGGCTATTACAGCAATCAAACACTTCCTATAATTGCAGACCGGCTTTTTGCATGTCTCCACAGGCATTTTTGTCCATTTATTTTTAGCAATGAGCCCCAAATCTTTCAGGTTGGTGGGTCTTCTTGCCATCACCCTGATCTTTAGCTCCCTCCACAGATTCTCAATTGGATTCAAGTCAGGACTCTGGCTGGGCCACTCCAAAATGTTAATGTTGTTGTCTGCTAACCATTTCTTCACCACTTTTGGTGTGTGTTTTGGGTCATTGTCATGCTGAAATGTCCACTGGTGCCCAAGGCCACGTTTCTCTGCAAACTGCCTGATGTTGTCGTTGAGAATCTTCATGTATTGCTCTTTTTTTCATGGTGCCGTTTATTGGTTCATTGGCTGAATAACACCCCCAAACCATTAGGTTCCCACCACCATGTTTGACAGTGGGGATGGTGTTCTTTGGGTTGAAGGCTTCTCGTTTTTTACGCCAAATGAATGAACATCATTGTGACCAAACAATTCCATTTTTGTTTCGTCTAACCATAACACAGAAGACCAGAAGTCTTCTTCTTTGTCGAGATGAGCATTGGCAAAGGCCAAGTGAGCTTTTGTGTGCCTTATCTGAAGAAGTGGCATCCTCCTTGGTCTGCATCCGTGGAACCCAGCAGTGTGCAGTGTCCATTGGATTGTCTGCCTTGAGAGCCCAGATTCACCAGGATGGCCTTGGTGGTGAACCTTGGATTCTTTTTCACCTCTCTCACTATCCTCCTGGCCAGCACAGATGTCACTTTTGTCCTCACTGAGCTCCTTTGTCTTAGCCATGACTGTCCACAAACCAGCTGCAGAGAGCTGCTGTTTTTCACCTGTTGAGTTGATTAAAACAGATGTTCCCAGTTAATCAGGGTAATTAGGATGCTTTAGAACAGCTTGGACTATTTGGAATGGTATAGAACTTCGGATTTTTCCAGAGACTGTGACAGTTTGTGAAGGGGATGAATAAATCTGGACATGACACTTTTTGCTCAAATGTAAATAAAAGCTGAGAATTTTTTTTCCACAATGATGCCTCTTGTACATCGTCTTATTATCTTTTGGGAGACACTTGTATCATATCCGGTCAAAAAAATAACTTGCTGGTTAAGTAAAAGTAACTTTAAGTCAAAATTTGCCAGGGGTATGAAGAATTACGGGCTTGACTGTAACTAAAACAGAGCACTATACAATACTTGCATAGTATTACTATTAATTTTAACGCCTTTGAAGGAGCTCTGATATAGACCTGAAACACTGTTATATATACTCAATAATAGCTCCACAATTATAAGCCCATAATAATAATAATAATAATAATAATAATAACAACCATGTGAGGACCTGGTGCATGAGGACCCAAGATATAAGTTTGATGAGTTCAGCCTCAGGCTTCAGTGCAAGGTTTAACAAAAGGCAAGCCTTTTTTTGAGCAGATGTTAAAAAAAAAGAAAAAAAGTGGCAAAACAGAACTAAATCAAAAACAAGTGCAAACTACTAAAACTCACTAGGGACCAATGACACTAGGGGACAAAGCCCAGGGACCATACTGGCTCTAGAGAACTGGAAACTGAACAGTATGCTCAGACTAAGGACAAGGTAGACTGAGAAGAATATATACATTGGAGGGTGATTAGGAGAAGTGGAGACACATGGGGAAAAAAAAAAAACCAACTAACAACTAAAATGAATTTAACTAATAAGAAAAGGAAGCAAAAATCAAGACAACAAACCAGGAACACAATATCCCAAAATAAAACAGGGAAAGTAAATACAAACACAGGAACTATGGACTATGACCTTGACATTAACCAATAAACTAGACATAGCACACACAGAGACGAGACAAGGAACGGGTAGAAACGAAAGGGGACTAACACTATTAACTGAAGAACAATGGAATAGAAATAGAAATAACAAAAAATCAACATAGTCTAAACAAGTGAATCTGAAATTTAAAGACAGAATAATCTTAACTATATTAACTTCAGTAGCAGCTCGCATATTTGATACCAGAAAGACATAATTATTATTAATTTATAGAGGCATTAAAAAAATGCTGTTTGGGATCTCTCCCACAGCTGTTCTTCTTGGGGTTCAAGTAAATAAAAAAATAAAGTCCACAGATAATCCACAGTATCATTAACCCAAATTAACCAAATTAGTTTTTCTCACCTTTACTGTGTTTTTTCCCCCAGTTGGTTCTGATCAATGTTTTATCCAGTTTGTTGACAATTTTTTGATCCACATCTGACACCTGAAACACACAGTCATATCTATTCCAGTCTTCAGGTCTGACTGATGAAACATTCAGATTAACACTCATCTGGAAGGTCCCATCATTGTTAGGAAGGATCTCTCCATTATCCATGCCTTCTTGAAGCTGTTTTCCATCTTTCCTCCAGCTCAATATGGCTCTGTCATAGAAACCTGTCGCATGGCAGCTGACTGGAGAGGAGGGAGTTTTCTGGAGTAGAAACACTGAGGGACGAACTGGGAAGATGGGAATGAGGTATGGAGACAACAGAAGTATAGGGGGGAGTTTTTTGGGGGGGGGTTGTTAGTTCTTATCAGCTTTCATTTAAGCCCACCTTTCTCTCTCATGAAGAATTTTGCTCTGATTATCAATTATAAATAGATCGGCTGTGTCTGAAATACTCAGACCTGCCCATCTGCCCACCAATAACCTAAATTCACCTTCCTTCCCAATTCTGATGCGCCGTTTGAACCTTAGTAGGTCATCTTGACCATGGCCACTTGCCTAAATGCACTTAGTTGTTGCCATGTTTAAATATTTGCATTAATAAGTAGTTAAGAAGAGTTGAAAGAACTGTTACATTTAATATTTTCCGTATTGTTGCCTGAAAGAAGTATAAAAACACATACCACACTGTAGAGACAAAAAGATGCACTAATCACATATAAGGCTTTTGTTCCTTTTCTCTATAAGTAAGCGATGCACAGCAAAAATGAATATTTTTAAAGTACGTTTACACACTTTGTAGTGTAATCACACCAAAACACATTTTAGTTTTGTTTTTGGGTTGTTGTTTTTTTTGGGGGGGGGGATTATAGACAACAACCTTGTTCCGGTGCAGTGTGTGTGTGTGTGTGTGTGTGTGTGTGTGTGTGTGTGTGTGTGTGTGTGTGTGTGTGTGTGTGTGTGTGTGATATGTGATATTACCTGTGCCTGAACATGTTATTGAAAATGTTAAACTGCATTCATTACTAAATTTTTGTAGCTGCACAGCAGCAACTGCATGAGCTCATGTGATTCTACCTTTTCTCTGTAGATAGCTTTTCCCATAGTCCAGATACATCTTCAACCCCTCTGGACACTTCTCAGTGAGGAAGATTTCATTGTCTTTGTTTGAATCTTTGTCAGCATCCCACCTCTGTTTGATGAGGTCAGCCTCAGGTTTCAGTGCGATCCATGACAGTGTCTTCAGATCAAATTCAAGAAAGCCTTCTCCATTGTAACCATACTGTATCAAGCCAGTCACCTCTCCTGTGTCTTCATCCCAGTCACAGCTTTCTATCCTCTGTATAACATGGACACCTGAACAAAGAGAGAAAGAAAACAGAAATTGCAATGAATCGTATTTTGCAGTATCTTATATGTAATACAGTATTTTGTGTGAGACACTGCTTTTCTCCAGGGCTGATCATTTACTTGTGAGTCAAGTAAGATAAACTCTCAGGTTTTTATTACATAATGAGTAATTGAAGCTAACAGGAAAACCGCTGCATTTAAAGGTTGTGATTAAGTTGCAAGTATGTGATTATTCAAGATTAAAAGAAAAAAAATCACAGACAGGAGACAAACAGTCATCTGATAGATATTTGGAAAATCTAAAAAGCAGAAAAACTGTTGATTTATAATTTTCAAACGGAAAAGGCTATTTTTGTAGATGGAAGACTAAGATGTAGAATATTCATGTTAAAGACAGAAATTGATATTCAGTTGATCAGCTTGTGTTCTACTGAAGTAAAGAAGTCACTCAAAGAAAACCAGTATAGAAAACCTGAGTACACTGAAACAATAAGTCATCCAACACTGAGAGCCATTTTGTATTTACTCAGGTTATCTTTGTCCAATATTAAAATTTGTTTGATGATTTGAAATATGTACTTTGAAAAATATGCAAAAAACTATGAAATTAGGAATGGAGATTTTTTAATGGCACTCCTGCTCCATGATTACTAATCATCTGAAACAACGTATATAAGGAAATACTACTGGACCTCCAGTTTGGTTGAACTGCTGCTTTAGTCTGATAATCAAGGCTCTGAAGAAATCTGGCAGATACTTAAAGCACTGTTCAGTGTGCCACTCCAGCAGCTCAGAGTTGTTCTTTAACATGTTTTTCACCCAGTCTTGTCTTGGTTCTAATACTTTGTTGCTGCCGTCACAGTAACACATCGGAATGTCATCAACCAATCCAGCACCCACAAGCTCTGAGATATTTGGAACTCCAGATGATCCAGTGATGAAGTACTTCATTGTGTGTCTTACTGTGGGACATGAAATGTTTATAATGTTAGTGATTAAGTAAATAAAATGTAAAAATAACAGAACTATATCCAGTTCTTTAATTATGTTCATATAAGAAGGAGTAAAAGTGATAAGATACTACAGCAGGAGTGTGATAAATTATGAAACCTGACAGAAGAAAATCTTAATTTTATTTAGATTTTGATAATGTGACATGTGACCAAGAGGTCAACCAAATACAAAAGTCATTCATTTTCATTTGGTTCTTATTGGATCTGCTGCAAGAGTCAACATCATCTCTAATCAGGATATCAAACATATTACATTCATGCCAATTAATTGTATGCTGAGGGTCAAATGTTTGTGCAGTTGTACAGTAGATATTTCCTCTCTTTGTTGTCATCAGTGTTGGGGTTGATAATTATTATGCATATTACACAAACACTTGTAGTACACTACTTAATTGCTCCCAGGAGAAAGTAATTCATTATACTACTTGTTACATTACTGTCACATTTCTCCCTAATATCAATTGAAACACATTGTTAAATGGTAATTATGAGACAATGTAAACCTGAGGCTACAGTCCCACATACCAACACAAATCCCAATCCTAATGAGGATACATATGCAAGCTTTCTCTTAGTATTTAGGTATGAACACAAAGTAAAGATGAAAACTAGCACAAAGAGAATTTAAAGTGATCGCCACAGTGATTCTACTTTATGAATATGAATGGGTAGAAAGGACGAATGCAAGCCTCATCACTGCCTTTGTTACCTGTTGAAGATCAGGGTCTGGCTGCTAGCCTGAGGTCGGCACTTACCCAGCTTTAACATCATTATGGGTTCTTGGCTAGCTCTGTGTTAGCGTAGACCAGCAGGTTATGCTCCCTGCTCTGTTTCTCTCCCCCCTCTCTCTCTCCATTGTTAATTTTGTTGCGTGTGGCAACATCTGAGTTTTGAGTCTCAAGCAGTACCCCTTTGCCTTCCTCAATTATGGTTTGATTGTGTTTTACCATCCATGGGTCTAGGGACCCAGGGTTCATGGGTATGTTTGGGAGCAGTCAGATTAATTGGGCCGTGTTTCATAATACAGATGGACAATGACCCAAAACATACAGACAAAAAACACCAGAGGTTTATGGGAAAAGAAGTGGAATATTCTTGAATGACCAAGTCAGTCACCTGATCTTAACCCAATCAAGAACTGCACTTCACTTGTTGAAGACTAAACTTCAGGCAAAAAGGCCAACAAACAAAAAGCAGCTGAAAGCTGCTGCAGTAAAGGCCTGCCTGGCATTAAAAAAGAGGAAACCCAGCATCTCTTGATGTCCTTGAGTTCAAGATTTCAGGCTGTCATTGCCAGTAAAGCGTTTTCAATCAAGTATCAGAAACATTTACAAATGGCTGCCTACACAATTTGCTCCCAGTGAATCACCTAAGATAGCTCACTGAACTGTTGGCTTGCAACATTGCCTGGCTTGAGCAGAATATTTTCCTAGGGGTGAAATTCCCTTACGTGGCATTGTTGCAACATTTAAATAATACCCTTTGACCTCACTGTTACATTACTATGGTCTTTGTGCACGTGCTTTCAAAGTGCCAAAGTTATGTTAGCAGTACAGTCGGATTGTCTCTGTCCTGGATGCAGTTTCCAATTCACCATCACACCCTCGTCCTTTCGTAAAAATTAAAATACTATCCATATTCCTGCTATAGACCACTCCACTACATTCCTTCTCTGCCATATGAACCGAAATCAGCTGATTATAGCACAAGCGCAAGGTGTAACCAATAAGCGGAATCGACAGACAATTAGGTTAACGATTCCAAGGAATGGGTTTTATATGCTTATTCTGATGAAATAAGGTTTAGACTAAAAGAGCTTACCTAAAAGCACAGAATCTGACAGGTCATCATTTGTTCTAACAGACACAAAGAAGGATTGCAAAATACTTATGGAATAGCTTTGGTTTATAATATTTATATTTTTTGACTTTCTTCTGATCTCATTTTTTTCAACTTTTCATTTCATTAACATTTGCCTGACCTGGATTGATTTTAGTTTTCAACATCTCCCATTACTCCATAACCTGGGAAGTTTAGACCTCCAAAAGATATCATGAGATAAACCTCATTGAGTGTTTCACTATGGGAAAGGCAGAATTTCTTCAACTGTTTGTTTAGCTGTCACTGAAAACAACCAAGATTTTTTATTTTGAATTTAAGTTAAAGTTAGCAGTATATATTTTATTGTTGTTCAGTTTTTAGTCTTTTTTAACCTGATACATTTCAGCCATATACTAAGAATAGCCTTGTCAAGATTATAATATTTATTTTATTTATAATATTTGTAGTTATTGTGGATCATGATCTTACCTGCAGATGCAATGTAACAGAGGAGAAAGAGTATCATCAGTGTTTTCATTGTTCTTAGATGGTTTCAGCTGAACTGAAGAAGTGTGAGAAAACTAAAATGGTGTTACAGGTTTGTTTAGTTCAAAGAGGTTTCCTGTTTTAATTTACAGTCTGAGTATTTGAGGTGTGTCCAACTACAACTCATGCCATGTAGGTGAACACAGCCTAACTCTTTTAGTTTCACTGCCACAATTATCACTTCATTCAAATTAGTCTTCTCTTCTGTTTTTACACTTTTCTCCATAAAATGTTTAATTTAAGTTAATCTTACTTTTTACTTACATAATTCCTTACCTGATTGCAATGCAGTACTGTAATATCTGCAGAAACATGAATTACATATGATTGGTGTGTGAGTGTGTGTGAGTAAGTGAATTAGAAACCATTTTTGACATGTAATATGTTGAAAAACTATAAACCTCTTTGTGTATGTGCTGAGCATTAATCATTTACTAAATACAATACTGTGTGAAAATTGGAAACTAGATGGAAGAAGAAGTTTGCTTTCTTTTTAAAGACAACGGGTAAAGTAGGTGGAATATTACGTATATTTCTGTTTAAATGCTATGTTTCAGTTTTCAGACTGTTGCTTTCTTTTAGTCTTTTATTTTTTTTTTATTTTAAGGTTACACTGTAATACACTGTTTTAGTTTAAGAGGCTTTGCACATTTTAGACATGAACTTTTATTTTTCCTTTTGCTCAATGGAACATCAGCAGGAGTGATTCTTTTTTGCCTAACTCTCCATGCATGCACCACAGTAGGCTTAAACAGTGGTGGTCATGTGAAAGAGAGAAATCCTGCCTGACTTGCTTCTGTGTTTATTTTACATTCAGCAAGTTGTTTGATGAGTAGAAGTGGATAACTGCCAGTTTCGGTCTACAGTAAGGCAAGAAGTGCTTGCCACTGATATCTAAAAATAGAAATCAAATAAGGCATGCCAAAGTGAAAATGACCTCTTTCCTTCCAGCTCAAACAGTGTTCTGTTTCATAAAGGATCTTATGTAGCCTGTTTCCATCCATCCTGTAAATTATTGCCGTCCCCTGACCATAGTTTGTTTATTGTCTTTTGTTATTTTCTGCCTGTTGCAGTAAAAACGGACCCGACTACACAGTTCACACTTTTTAACTCTTTCTTTATTCTGGTTGCTTGTATCTCCTGAAACTCTGGCTGCAGCTTTTTAGCTGCCAGCCACACATACACAACAACAACAACAACCTCAGGTCCCGGCACATTTAATATACGGGAGGCGTGATGAGCTGATCGAGCTCAGGTGTGTCAGCCTCCCCCGCAGCCACACCACGAACCATGTCCTGCCACAAAGCCAATGCTATGCAAAGTTCTGAATGCAGTCAGATTGTCAATTTTTATTAGGAAGGTTTCTAACTGAGAGAAGTGACTCTCAGTTTCTTCCTAGGTTGCTTGTTCTGTGTTTCAGTGAAGCATTCTCCAATGCTGGTTTTTGATAATTGCTGTACAAATAGACTTTATAAGAGGAAATATTCCTTTGTAGAAAAGGTCTCAGGTGTTCAACAACCTATAGGTGTCTGGCAAGATATGCTTGCTCTGGCAAACCACTTCCCAGTTAAAAAATATTTAGTTCTGATTTGTATAAACTTGAGACGTTGCAATGTTGAATACAGCTTCTGTCTCAGATGAGTGCAAATAACTTTTTTATAAACTTGTATATTATCAAAGGTAACCTGGAGTTAGCTTTTGAATTTCGTGCATTTCAAAGATTGAGAACTCCTAATACCTGAGTGCAGAGGTTGTTGCAGTGAGAGATGTGTTGTTTCATACTCAGATTAAGAATCATTGTTGCTCTTGGCTTAAAGCCAAGCTTTCTGAGTATTACGCTTGAACTCTGAAGATGTCACATGAGGTGAAGTCGGTTTCTTTTTTTCCTTTTTGTTTTTAATAGACTAAAACACATGAAATACAGGTGGTAGTGGTGCTGAGGTAAAGTCCAGGTTTAAGACATCTGTGGTTTTATCTTCAATACAAAAAGGACCTCTTATGTCCCCAGAACTCTTTCCTAACTAAGCATAATGCTATTATGTTGATGATAAGTATCTGTTTCAAAGATATCTGAGTAGTAGAGATCACAGGGGTTTGATCATTAAGTTAGCTACTGATTTAAAACTTAAGTTTCCGTTGTCTGTAACCAGTGGCAATCAGCTGAAATATACAAAAGATGGAAAAAAAAAGTTTGATTCTAGGTAATCATATATTTTCTAACATTTCCCTTACGGTCTGTACTTAACTGTACTTATCTGTACTTTTTATGTCCATAATGCATTGCTCTAGATTTCTTAAAATATTTGATAAATGTTAAAAAAAAGTTTGTTTTTGGTATTATTTCCTTTATTTTATTTATCATTTGATTACCTCATCTACCTCATCTACTGCTGGATGTTTATCTTTCTGTCAAAACAGTGTGTTTCTGTTGATTTTAAACATGCTATGGTGGAAACTATTCTTAAAAAGCTGAGCCTTCAGATACATTTCTAAAGTGAATTTTATTTCCAAGGTGCTGGAGAAACTTCTCCAGCTGCAGATCTTTTTAGCTAAAAATGATATTACTTTTTCCATCAAGTTTTAAACTTTCAAGCATTTTGCATACACCTTTAACCTTTACTGACTCAATTATGTCATCTTATTGCTTTAAGACCTCAGCACTGACTTTGATACAATAGAGCATGATATCCTTGTTTTGGTTGTTGGAGCATGATGCTGGAATTAAACCTGCTCTACAACAGTTTGAATCAGATTTCCTAATCGTATTAGCCAGGCTGACAAAAAGTCAGAGCTCTTATGAACCCAGCATTCTTTTAACCTTAACTAATAATGACTTCATAACTATCTCACAGATGTACCACTATGTACAGCTACTTTCAATACTATTGATTTTTATTCTCTTTTTCTCTGAGTCTAAATTTGATCTTTCTGACTGAACTTCCTCCATACCATCACATGTCTATTAGGCCCTAGTCCTACAAGACTGCTCAAATAAGACCAACCATTAATTAACCATTAATTAATACTTCAGTCTTAAATATCTTAAATATGATTACTCTATATCTTTTTTCTTTATTGGTTTATCAAGAGATTATACAAACTTATACACAATGGATCTTACATGTCATTAGATTTCTCCAACCATTTCAACTTTTCTTGTAAAACAAAAAACAAATAAAAATATGCAAAACATATTTTTATGTTTTGCCTATGTCTACATTAGATTACAACTCTTGTCAACCTAGTAACAGAGTGGGTAAACGGATTGTTTTAAATACTGAGAAGGTAAAGATTTGAGATATTCCACAAAGGGTGTCCATTTGTGGGTACATTTTTCAGAACTACCCTTCACTGTGAGTGAAATCTTTTCCACCCTCAAAAATGTCTGAACAGTATTAAGCCATAGTGATGCAGATGGAGGCATGGGAGATTTCCAAAGAAGTAAGATACAGCATCTAGCAAGAAGGGAACAGAAAGCCAAGATCTCAGTTTGCTGGGGAGATATATTGAGAGGGGTCATTGGAACTCCAAATATGGCAATTAGAGGATCTTTCCGGATCTGAATTCTGAAAACCCCTCAAAGTACAGAAAAGAAATCACTCCAAAATTTGTGCAAACTTGGACAGAAGAAAAACATATGGCTTGACATCTGTCACATTGGTCTAGAATTAAAGGAAAGATTTTAGATATACGGTATTTTGAAAAATGGGCTCTGTTTATTATTTTAAACTGTACGAGCTGTAGCCTAGCAAGTGTTGGGGAGTAACGGAATACATGTACCGCCGTTACGTATTTAAAATACAAAATATGAGTAACTGTATTCCATTACAGTTACCGTTTAAAAAGATTGTATTTAGAATACAGTTACTTTGTTGAAATAAATGGATTATACGGCGGTATTTTCCTGTTTCATACTGTGGCGGGTCAGGACTGTTTGGGTTTTGTTTGACAGCTACGTTCTCTTGTTCCAGGCGGCAGCATTACGGTTGCCATGGTTACAGGGTGACGCGCTGTTGTTGTTGTTGTTGTGCTAAGCTAATCCGGTTGTTCAGTCTGACGTCACTGGCCGTGTCTGGGCCTAAACTCTGCTGCAGGTCCATATATCAAACGATCACTGTGGCATTACTGAGAGTTGAAAAACTGTCTAAAGTCTTTCATCTTTAATAAAATGATCAGTGTTCTGCTCTACCAGGTGTAACAATTGAGTTTAACATCCAGGCATCCATGAAAATGGAATTTATGACATTTAACGGCGTTAGAAGTTAGCAGGAAGTTAGCTCGCTAGCTTCTATCTAAATACAATATAGCATGTCCTGACTGCGGGGTTTTGGAAAAAAATTCAAACGTACAGCTCTGCTATAACTTCCAACATAAATGAAGACAGAAAACTAAACAGCAGTGACGTTTGTAGGGTTACTGAAGTTTGGCTAGCTGGTATATAATGATGTGCTACGTGACCGCTAGCGACACAGCTATGTTAGCATAACATAAACAAGCTAACTTTTTTCCAATCGATAAAAGTTAACGTGAGTGTTCTCGGTGGTCAGGAACAAATGTAATCGCATGTGGCAGGATGCTGTAAAAGGACTAAACTTCAGCCAGGAGAACAAGTGAGATAATCCATCCACAATACGAGGTTAGTCATTCATATACTGCTGCATGGGCTGTGCTGTAGTTACATCATAAGGTTTTAAAAACTGAGCTTAAATAAATGATTAGCAGTAATAAAAGCCGAGGGAGGCCAACAGTGATCACTGACTGTTTTAGGAGCTTTTTGAGATTAAATAGAAGAAAATACAAAACATTAAACATGTTAACAACACAAAAGCCATATTAAACGCAGACTACTTTAGGCCCGGAAGTAGGATTCGTCACGTCATCACTGAACAACCGGATAGGGCTTTGGAGCGTGATGTCACGGGAGGGGGACCACGCCTCCTCCCGCCATGACAGTAGGCCAAACGAAGCACACAGAAGCGTCAGCTATGGTTCGTATGTACTGTGTTGTTGGTTGCAACGTTAGATCACACGATAGGGAAGGCAAGAAGCTGGAAAATGGGCTCTCTTTTCATCGTTTCCCCTCCTGGAGGCAACTGGAGGGATCTCATGTATCCGATATTATTAAACGAAGACGTCAGGCTTGGATTGCAGCGGTCAGACTCGGACCGGCACGCAAGGTGAGTGCAACGAAAGCGAAAAAGAGCACCCATTGGAGGTAACCCCTGCCCCAAAAACATACAAAATTGCGCTCATTGTACGCTAATCTGCACATAACTTTCAGATGAATCACGCACCTGGAATACTGGTGTACATTTACCTTATGTGTATGCACTAATTTTATCTTACATGCTTTCATTATGCAGCTGCAGAGTATGAAGGTGTGCCCCGTGCAGAAGTAATAGATGAAGATCTGACAGAAGACCACCAACAAAATCACCATGTCATGGAGGCTGTGGACAGGAGTTACTCATATCATGTGAGGGTGAAGACACAACACTGCTTGATAAGAATGTTAAGGTGTGCTGTGTTTTGGTGAATATGTGCCCCAGTGTGGTTGTCAAACCAGGGCCAAATGAAACTTGCTCTTGTTGAATATTCATAAAACTGCTGTGTTGCATGTACAGTTCATTGTAAATAATTGTACTTTCTGTAAAGTGGTTTCAATAAAACAGAAAAGAAAAGTATGTTTATTTTTTTTTTTTTATTCAAGATCTGTTCACATGTACTTAGCAAGTACATGTGCAGGTACACATGAAATGCAAACTATTTACATGGCAACGCACAGCTGGCTTAAATCGTGTATGCGCTGACTCCACAGACAAGGTACGCGAAAATATCGGGATAGGACAACGGCGATAGGCTGTCTGGGTTTCCGCTCCACTGCCTTATTTCATACGGGTCCACATTACCGATGCACGCTATTTTTTCTAAGTACCGTCTCTTGGCGTCTGGGCGCAATCGGTCGTGATACAGCCCTTTGTCTTTTGTGCTGATTTTAAGGATGGTTCTGACAGTCCTGCTTCCGACATAGTGTGTTTGTTTTGATTTGTGGCCTTCTGTCATGGCGCCGCGATCCCACAATGCACTGCGGCGTGACGTCAACTCCAAAGCCCTATAGGCAGAATGCTACAGGCATAGCCCTAAAGAATGTAGCCTCATGGGCAGTGTAGTCCGTGCTGCAGGGAGAATGGACTGCCATACCCGTTATGTGTCTGTGAGCGCGAGGAGGGAGAAAAAGGAAAGTGGAAAAGTACAAGCTGTCATCGAGCAAAAACGGGAGCTGTAAGCATGTAAATATAATAATAACCACTGCAGCCAAGAAGAGTGCCTGACGAGCCCAGTTGTAAGTACGCTATTAAGACTCGACTGTACACTGTGTTCGTGTTTTCCTCTGAAACAATAAGTTCCGTTGGAGCAGCCTTTCAACGCCTCTCTCTGTCTCTCGCCTTTCTCTGTCTCTCGCAAGCAAAGTTGACCCACACAACAAAGTAAAGCTATTTTTCGGCTACGAGCCCGACACGGAACCTGCCGTATTAGCCAGAGGTCCCTTTACTACGGTTCGGAGCCGCGGACCTTCAGTAATAGTAATAAATCACGCAGCAATAGTACATTCATGTAGTTGTAAAAAGCATGATAATATATTAAGTAATCCAAAGTATTCAGAATACGTTACTCTCATTGAGTAACGTAACGGAATACGTTACAAAATACATTTTGGGGCATGTATTCTGTAATCTGTAGTGGAATACATTTTAAAAGTAACCTTCCCAACACTGAGCCTAGCACATGGTTTACTTGAACGTATGGTAAGATTCACCTTATCCCACCATGATTCAAACAGTTCAGCACCTAATTCACACTCCCAAGCAGTTCTAATTTTACCTGATGATTCTGATTCAGTCACCATAACTGTATGATATATATTTGATAGAGGTGACTTTTGATTAGGCGCAAGAACCAGAAGGTCAGCCAAGGTGGGTCAGCAGGAAGAATTGGGAAATTTTAACATCTTTAACATCTGAGCCTGGGGCCTTACCGCTCTGCATATATTTGATTGACTGTGATTCAGAGCCGTAGAGATTGCAGTAAAATCACTTAAAAATGCCACTAAGAGATACAGGGTCAGAAACCAGAGTGCCAGATTGGTTTTTAACTTGCGAAATTGTGCGAGAGCTGGCGCTACATTTCAGCTGGTGTGCCAGAAGTCTTGGTTTTTCACCATGCTTGTAATAGGCAGCACAGGATCGAATCATAAAATGTTTTGCGTCAGCTGTTGTGAAGAGATCAAGTTTAGACTGTAAATCCTGTCGTTGCTTCAATAAGGTCTGTGATGGATTGACGGCATTTTGTTTGTCAATATCCTGAATTTTGCTGAAATTTCTGCTACTTTGGCACTGTAATTTTTGTTAAGATTACAGTATTTTCCACACTATAAGGTGCACTTAAAATCGTTTAATTTTCTCAAAAATCGACAGTGCGCCTTATAATCCAGTGTGCCTTATGTATGAATTCTGGTTTGTGCTTACTGACCTTGAACCGATTTTATGTGGTACACAACGCTCAAAAATCTGTCAAAAACATTTTTAGTACGACTCTGGTAAGCTACCGTTGTCAGAAGCCTCGCGGAGTAATATGTACTGTGCTTCATTACCATGTTGTGTGTGTATAACAACCCCAAAAATGGCACCTGCAAAGAGAAACACTTACGAAGCGGATTTCAAACTCCGGCAATCAGTCATGCAGTAGAAGATGGAAATAGAGCAGCTGCGAGACAATTCAGCATTAATGAATCCATGGTGCACATATGGAGGAAGCAAGAAGATGACCTGCACCAAGTAAAGAAGACCAAACAGAGTTTCCGAGGGAACAAGGTGCGATGGCCACAGTTAGAGGACAAAATTGAACAGTGGGTTATTGAACAGAGAACAGCAGTGTCTCTACAGTCTCTATTCCACTCAAGGCAACAGCGGTAGCATGTGACACGCTGATCAACGACTTCCAAGGAGGACCTTCTTGGTGCTTATGAAAAGGCGTAATCTCTCGATCTGCACAAGAACTACCATCTCGCAGCAACTGCCAAAGGATTACGAAGAAAACCTGGCCATTTTCCGCAGATCACTGAAAAGAAGATCCGGCCAGGACACATCACCAACATGGACGAGGTCCCCCTCACCTTTGACATCCCCGTGAAGCATACTGTCGAGAAAACAGGGACCAGTACGGTATCTATATGCACCACAGGAAACGAGAAGTCATCCTTCACTGTAGTTCTGGGTTGCCAATCTAATGACCAGAAACTACCACCTATGGTCATTTTCAAGAGGAAGACTTTGCCAAAAGAAAAGTTTCCGGCCGGCGTCATCGTCAAGGCTAACCCAAAGGGCTGGATGGACAAGGAGAAGATGAGCGAGTGGCTGAGGGAAGTTTATGTCAAGAGACCGGATGGCTTTTTCCACAAATCTCCGTCCCTATTGATCTACGACTCCATGCGCGCCCATCTCACCGATACTGTCAAAACCCAAGTGAAGCAAACTAATTCGGAGCTTGCCGTCATTCCGGGTGGATTAACCAAAGAACTCTAACCGCTAGATATTGGTGTCAACAGGTCGTTCAAAGTTAAATTGCGAGCTCCATGGGAGCATTGGATGACAGAAGGCGAACACACATTCACCAAGACAGGTGAGGCAATGCTGAGCGAGTTACGCCACTATCTGCCAATGGATCATGGATGCTTGGGCTAAGGTATCAGTCTCAAGTGTCGTCCGAGCTTTCACGAAGGCTGGAATCATCACTGAACAGCTAAGTAACAGCAACGAGACTGATTTGGATAATGATGAGAGGGATCCGGGCATGCTTAATGCCGAAGTCGCCCAGCTGTTAAGCTCAGACACTGAAGATGAAAAATTTGATGGATTTGTGGAAGTTCAATGTACTGAAAAAGTAAGTGTATTGCTCAGTACTTAATGTGTTACAGCTTAACAATATTAAGAGTTACCGTGAATGAGTTGGTTAAAGTTTAACTCATCTGTTTTATTTCACTGAATGCACTTTATACGCCTTTTAATCCAGTGTGAGAGGAATCCAGGCATGCTTGATGCCAAAATCGCCCAACTGTTAAACTCAAACACTGAAGAATGTACTGAATGAACTGAAAAAGTAAGTGTATTATTCAATATTTAATATGTTACAACTTAACAATGTTCAGAGTTATTGTGAATGAGTTTAATGAATTTCGATTTATCTTGGACCTACAGTACTATAGTTTATAAAAAAACAAAAAACAAATCAACTTTTAAGCGAACACTTTAGCACAGGAGGAACAGCTGTTAATGTTGCCGATTTTTTTATTTCTGTCACAGCTCAATAAACACCCATAAAAGTGATACCATGACATGGCGTTTTTCTGTTTCTATTACTTCAGTTATGTAGCAAAATGATTTTCTTGCTACAAACACAAAAGAAACAAAGCTGATCTTATTGGTGTCACTAATAAAATTCCCAATTTAATTGTTCTGATAACTTAATTAAGTCTGTTCACTTATGTTCACTGGTGTGTGCTGCGTTTATTTAAATAATTAAAATCTTTTGTCAAATACAAAGTAGTGCAAGCATAGCAGGCTGAAAAATACTCATTGTTAAAGATTTGACAAACTCAACTAGAGCCTAAAAGCTCTTGTGAGTACAAGAAAACAATGATTAGAATAAAATGTGTTCACGTTTGTTTAGATGATAGAGTCCAGCTGTAGAGCAGAGGAATAGGAAAGGATTTGTGAATGTGTGTGTGTGTTTTAGGTTGGTTTAGCTATAGGCCTGAGTGTGTGTCATTGTGTAGAAAGAGAGGAATTTATTGACAGTGGGGGTCTGCCTGTCATAAAAGGAAATAGGAAGCCACAGTTGGGGGTGTGCTAGGAATGTATGGAACAGATAGTAAAGACAGAAGAAGTTTGTTACCCTTCCCCTGAGGTGCAAAAGGTACGGCATACCCCCACACATCCTGTTTTATAGGGGCCTGAGCATTGGTGTCACACACAGACACAGACACACACACACAATTCTATGTATATCCATATATGGTCATTTAGGAAAGAATGTTGGATGCCGTAAATAACCATTAGCGGTGCAGCCACCAAGTATAAATGTAAGGATCTGCGGGACTGCCACTCAGATCTGCTTGTAGTTTGCATGATCTCTCTCTGCGCAGAGGTTATTTTTAAATAAAAGCATTACAAGTATTTGTGATTTCAGAGTATTTCTTTTCAGCTGGGTGACAAAAGGACCGGATGTATAGAGTGATTTGCAACACTCTTTATCGAAAATTGATTTCCGGGTTGTACAAAACCCACTAGGAAAAGTTCCATTTGTTTTAAAAGACACAATCTGTTCATACGAAGTGGGGTTATTCACTACTTACACGGCTACTCGAAAGATCTTTGGGTCTACCAGTTGAGCTGTAAGCTAAATAACAGGAGGCTGAGGAAAATTAAAGAGAAACAACAGAAGGTATAATTTCCTCTGTGTAATTTCCCCCTAAAACTACAACCAACAGAGGAAAAAAGAAACACAGGAAACTCAAGATGTGCAGTGTGAAGGCAGCAACGGTTCCAGTGATAATCAGAGCACTCGGTTCACAGTGACTCCCAAGCTGGCTCCAGCAGATCCAAGATCTCTGTCTAAAAGAGCCCAGTTCAAGACACAGCAAAGATACTGCACAAAAAGCTGTTTAATGTTCTGTTCAATAAAAACACAGAAATTCCTGATTATGTGTGTGTCCTTTCTTTTCTATGTACGTTATTCAAATGCTTTTTCAGTAGATGATGTCATTTCACATTTCACACAGAGTGGAGAATGGCTAAGTTTACCTGAATGTGATTTTCTTTTTTCAGATTAAACAAATACAACTAAAATTAATTATAGACCTCCAAATTGGTATGCTGCCTCCATCACCCCTGCCCACTGTTGTCATAAAAGCACCTAATTACGAAGAACCTATTTATTATCATTTAACACACTTCACGCACACACACACAACCAAAGAACTTAAAATACTTAAAATGACGACAATGCACCGGTGTGAATTATTGCTCCACACAGTGTTCCCTCATTTATCGCTGGTGTTGTGTTCTAAAAATAACCCGCAAAAGGTGAAATCTGCGAAGTAGCCAACTTTATTTTTTACAATTATTATAGATGTTTTAAGGCTGTAAAACCCCTCACTACACATTTTATACACTTTTCTTAGACAGACATGAACATTTTCACACTTTTCTCTATTGTTTAAACACTCTCAAAGTTAAAAACTTCATAGAAAAATAAACCAAAGGCACGTGGGGATGCCTTTGAAGGTGCAAAACGTTTCATCGACATTGTTGTGTTTGTTGAGGAGAAAACATACAGTACAGCACTTCAGAGTCTAAGATTTATTTAAATTTGACAAGCTGAACACATTCTGTACTGTACAGAATACACGACACGAGATTGATTGACAATGGTCTACAGCCAATCAGAACACAATGCGCTGTAAAAAAAAAAAAAAAATGCAAAATTGCACACACAAAAAATCCACGAAACAGAGACCATGAAAGGTGAACCACGTTATAGTTATATTTTATCATCATATTGCTATTAATTATAACTCAGTTACAAATTATTATAACTTTATGACATGACATAAAATTATGACTGTCTTAAATTATAGGGTCATAAATCATTTTTGAAAAATAGAAAGCAGCTTTCAGGTTGCTCCTCTGTGGAACCAGCTCCCACTTTGGATTGGGGAGACAGACACCCGCTCTACTTCCAGTGAGTATTACTTACTTAATAATGCCACTCTATGCCATTTACTCTAAAGACTTTTTTTTGCAAATAAATTAAAAATAAATTGATTAAAATATTATCCTGCAGTTTTATCAAATTATGCTGTATTATATATTTAAAATCATCTCCAGCTGTCATCAGTGAATCAATAAATATGATACAGCACTAAAAAGATTCTAAAAGTGCCATCTGAAAAATTAGAAAGTTTACTTTAGTTTTATTTTAATAACAGATATATCCACAGATGTTTTCATACATAAATGACAAAGATATTCATAAATCTTCTTCTTCAAACTTTTTTTTTTTGCATATACTGCTGCTTTTACCTGCAGGTCTCCTGCTATTTTCTTTTTTTGTTTGTTTTCATGAGGAAACTCATCATATTGCTGTTTCTCAGAGTTCACACAGCAGCATGTTCCCTTCAGGTTGTGTTGGGTCTTTTTCCTTGTATTTAGGAATTAATTGAAGTCTTTGCAGCGCCCTGCCAACCCATCCAAGTGCCACCCAGGCCCAATGCTGCTAAGCTTCAGAAAGCAGATGAGGTTTAGGGTTACATGGCTGAAAGGTTTGTTCAAAGGTGTTGTTTGGTCATCTATAAAATCTGAAGTAAACATTGTGTTTTTCACTAAGCTGTGAATGTTTATTGGTGTGTTAACTAAAGACGCCAAGAAATCCTGATTATGTGTGTGGTGTTTGTTTAAGCACTTCATCTTTTTTCAATTGTCCTTTTTGATAAAGCTCATAGTTAGAGTTGGATCAGGTGACCCTGAACCCTTTCTTAGTTATACTGCAAAAGGCTACACTGTGGCTGGCTTCCCATGATGGGTTTCCATGTTAAGAGGGAGTTTTTCCTTTCCACTATCACCTAGAGCTTGTCATAGGGAGTCATCTGATTGTTGGTGTTTTCTCTGTAATATTGTCGATTCTTTACTTTACAGTATAAAGCACTTTGATATAACTATGGTTGTGAATTTGTGGTATGTAAATAAAAGTTAAACACAAGAGGCTGTGACAAGTAGCAATTAAGATGACAAATTATTACTACCAAGTGCAAAAAAATAAAAAATAAAAAATAAAAATACTAACACATATAGTACAGTTCAATGCACAATTTTACTGCAATATGTAGACATCCAGTCTAGTGGGGTCTTTTTTAAGTTATTTGCGAGTGCACAAGATCTCATTGACCAACAGAGGGAGACAAATCCCAACAATCAGACGACTCCCTGTGTGCTAGCACTTGGCAACAGTGTGAAGGGGAATCTCTCTCTTAATAGGAAGAAACCTCAGGCAGAACCAAGCCCAGAACAGGGAAGCCATCTGCCATAATCGGCTGGGGGTGAGGGAAGGAAGACAGGACAAAAGACACACTGTGACAAAAGACACTGTCTTCCAATTAAGAAAGAGTTTCTTTGTTTTCGGCGCGCTTAAAGCTTTCTTAACTGCTTTCTTCTGTGATGGAAGTACTTCCTTCACTCAGTTAGGATGTTCCTTGACTTTCAGTGCTCCCACATTTACATTTGTTGTCTCGGTGTTTCCGTATCAGAGCCAACAGTAGCCAAGTCTCGATCTAGTAATAACAACTGCATCTCGTCTTTTGTCAATAAAGAAATATTTTTCAGTTCTCACTGTATTCTGTATTCTGTCAGGACAGCCCTTGCCTTTTTAGCATTTTAACATAAACCTTGAGTGGGAGAGGGAGACTGCCTGGCAATGCCAGTTGCTGTGAACTTTTTCCCTTCTCTATACAAACAGCAGAGGGCGCTCCTGCCATTCAATGAAGAACCTGCATCTGGAAATACTTGATAACAATGAGAGCTCTTAAAACCTTGTTTTAAAAGTTAAAAGCGACAATTTAAACAATATAACTTACTTGACCAACTCGTGTATTTTCTAGTAGACGTCTGGGTTTGTGACTGTGACATCCATAGATGCTGTATGTAGATTATTAGCATCGCTGCATTCAAAGTTTCTCTGCTCATAAACTCACAGAGATGCCCACGATGGTGGTAACTGACAGTGTAACACTATGGTTACTTGAAGGCTTTTAATTTAAAGTACAACACTATGATCTGACTTTCAGCTTTGATTTGCTTTTACATTGGATTAGCAGGGTGCTAACTATAGCTGTCTGATATAATGCATAGCTTTACAATGCTAAGGGATAAAATTTGTTTCATATTTGACTCACAGATCATTACACAGAGTTTCCCTGGTATTACTCATCCTTTTCTCTTTGGTGTCTTTAGTGTTTAATTTAGTTAATTGAACTCTCAGCCACCACAATTAGCCACCGCTACACTCCTCTCTCCTCCTGAACCAAAATGGGCAACAAGTCAGGTCTGAATGCAAAAGCAGATGACAATATGTCTTCTCTATTTTCTGTTTTCTAACTATTTTTAAATGTGCATACAGTTTAGTAGTTCTGCTGAAGTGTCTGTAACTGTTTGTTACTCAGAAGGATGTGATTAAGTATTAAAGCAAGCATGTCTTTGTAAATAAAGTGCACAAACAAATATTTGTATGTGCTGTAAAGAAAGTAGTTTTCAAAAGTAGGTGCATTTCCTTCATTTGCAGCCACATTGCTGTGACTCTGCTGGTGTGGTTTTTGTGTATATCACATAAGGGCTCAGAGTACATGAAGTGGACAGGAAATGTGGTTGCTAAGCTATGTGTGCTGATGTGACTGGTAACCAGTAGTACAAGTTGTGTAGCATAAAAGGGGCTGACACCGAGAAATCGGGGATCATTTTTCCTTTTTTTTTCTCTTTTTGGATGATTCTCAGCTGCACACAGGTCAGTCTCTGAACTATTTTGATTTTAACAAAAGTTTGAATTTGTGTAACTTTTTGCTCGAGTGTAAAAAAAATTTAAGATCTTTGGACCTACTGAAATGACAAACATCTTTTAATCTCCTTGCATCCTCATATTATTGCAGCTCTGGGAGCTTTTTTGGGAGGGGAAGATTAAGGTTTCTCTGTTCTAACATTCCTCTGCATGTTCAAATTAAAACAACCTCTCTTCACCATGATGGGGATCAGAGCACTGGGACTGAAATACCTGCTAATTTAGTGTTAAACCTAGTTCAATAACTACACCAGCTTTAGATTTGCCATCACATACCAGTATTCTGATACTGATACCAGTAGCACATATACACACTGAAACACTCAAAGTAAATGACTGTGTTGTTATTGTTGTAAATCTTGTAGTTGGAGGCTCTTGGGTAGTTATTCCCATTCAGTCAGAGGTGTCATCATCTGTATGTGTCAGGTGTTCTGTCTGTCAGAAAACTCTTCAGTATTTGTTCTTCAAAGAGCTCCAAGCCAGCAGTAATCGGTCTAGGCCCTTTGGTCACGTCTACATCGGTATCCACATCAGATTTTGGGGTTTCATCAAATCAATAAAATGCAAATGAAGAAAAAGTTGTGTTTGACTCATTATTGAAGTTCACTGTCTTCATTTGCCAGTTTGTGACAGTGTGCCTTCAGTGGAATAGGATTTTGAAGTGAAACTTTTGTGTCAACATGAAGACCAGATCAAATTTATGGCAAATTAAATGACTTTGCGTACTTTTGTTGTGCTACTATAATAAATGTATTTCATAAAATTGCCACTGTAAAATTAATTCACTGTAACCATTCAGCACATTCAGGGAAATTCACTCACTGAAGATATCTTTACCAGCTGGTGCTGCAGACCAAACCAGCAACCAACTCACAAGTCAAGGTAAGTCTGCTGTCAGCAAAGCAAAAAACTAAGGCAATTTTGAGAAGTGTGGCAAACAAAATTTTGGTAAGACATAAAAAAGTTGTTTCTAATCTAACACAAACATTCGAGAGAGTAGGGTAAATCTATGCAGAGCACACATTTATACATTATTTTCTGTAAGGCTTGGGTATTGTTTTATTGTACCTGTAATCTTAAAGCTTTTAGAAAAATAACCACAAAGTTCATTTTCCAGATGAACGTGCTACACATTTTTTTTTTCTTTATCTTAGGTTTTGGTGTTTTTATGAATGTTGAATTATATCAATGAAGCCAAAACAGTACAGAGGAGAGACTCATTTAAATATTCTCTGTTTTCCTTCCCCAGGGAATCATGAGGGTTCAGAGTGCCTGTTTGCTGCTGCTGCTGCTCTGTGCTGCTGTGCTCTCGCAAACTTACGATGATTTCAAAAGGAAACACATCCTTCCATCGTGTGACGACATGATGAAAAATGTCAATGGCAACAATCAGTGCAAGCCAATAAACACGTTTATCATGGAGGAGGCAGAAAAAGTTAAGGCTTTGTGTAAAGGTAAAAAAAATGAAAACATCGTCCACAAATTTGATGTTATTGACTGTAAGATGAAAAATAAAAAGCCTTGTAAATACAAGTCTCTAGCACTCAAAGGCAAGGAGAAGAAGATAAAATGTGAAAATGGCCTACCTGTACATCTTGGGCAAGGCAAATATGAAGATTTTGATTATGACATTGAAAATTAAAGATTGTTGAGGTTTTTTCAGTTTTCTTTGTATTACTGTACGATCTTTACCTTCCAGTATAAAGTGCCTTGACGAACTGTTGTGATTTGGCACTATTTTAAAAAAACTGAATTGAACTGAACAAAGACTCAGAAAAATTTTACCTGTGCCGCAAACCTTTTAATGTTGCCTTTGCTGAGTTTCGATCATTTGTTTTTGATTGTTTCATTGTTTATTCATGCATTTTCGTACTTCTTTTTTGTAACTTTCATGGGTCAAAAAATGTTAAAAATGTATTTGCAAGTGATGAAATTTGCAAATTAGTATTTTTCAGTTTAATCTGCATATTTCTGAAAAACAATCCACTTTCAGAGTTTGCTTTAAAGTGCAAAATTAGGATTTCTGAGTGGTTTTCTCATCGGTTCTCCTGAACGCTGTGTATGTCTGGTCTGCAGCTACCTGAAAGGCTTGTTTGAAGTTGTTTTTTGATCATTCGAAATCTGCTTGTGTGATAAATAAAGAGGCAGAAAAACCTTATTGTGTGTGTGTGTGTGTGTGTGTGTGTGTGTGTGTGTGTGTGTGTGTGTGTGTGTGTGTGTTGTAACCAACTAAAAGGTTCACATACTTTTTGTGTGATTGTGCTAAAGTTAAGTACTAAAAATATATATACTGATCAAATAAGATAAACCTTTATTAGTCCCAATGTGGGAAATTTTTTGGTCACAGCAGAAAGTGGACAATACAAAGTTAAGAGCAGCAAAAATTAAGAAAATAAAATCATAGAATAGAATAAGAAGATATAATAGAATAAAATACTATGTTATATCAGGACAATTGCACTTGGTAATATTGCACATCAAGGAGACTGGGTTAAGGCTACAATGGTGTATTAGATGTGTGTATGTGTTGTGGAGTCTGACAGCATTTGGAAGGAAAGACCTGCAAAATCTCACTGTCCCACATCGTGGGTGCCAGAGCCTGCCACTGAAGGAGCTGCTCAGTGCTGTCAGAGTGGGCCCTTCACTCTGACAGCTCCTTGATTTTATTAGTGCTGATCTGGAGGTAGTTCTGCTGGCACCAGTCCACAAAGCCTTGAGTCAGTTCTCTGTACTCCCTGTCATCCCCATCAGTAATGGGGCCGACTACTGCAGAGTCATCAGAGAACTTCTGCAGAAAGCACTAAGTGGAGTTATTGTCATCTGAGTACTTCAAATACACATATTTAGACAAATAGTTTTCGGTCTTTGTCAACAGTGAATTTCTCCATTGGATGGCAAATTAGCTTCAGTCTCTCTATCACTATCACAAACAGCTACTGCACGTGAAACAGAAGTTACCTCGAAATGCTATTCATCCTTAAAGTGCATTCTGTATTCTGAAAAAGACAGATGTGATTTCCACTGAGCTATAAAAACCTTGCTGTGTCATCACAACTTCACAATTGTTCAGTAAAAAACATTTACCTTATGAAAGGTACATTTTAGCTTTTGTGCTTGTGCTCATTAGCACGACACGGATGTTGAACTCAGCATTTCTGACCCAGGGGCTGCAATGGTGCATCAGGTTGTGATGAGCTACAAACAGAGATCTTGACAGAATGACTGTTCAGCATCATTGCTTCTGTTGCATTTAGCAGTTTCACCCCAGTTCTTTTTATTCCTCAGGCCTCCAGAGACGACACCAGAACTCAGTAGTTACCTCAGAAATCCTTTATTCATCTTCAATCATCCACTCACCTTCTAGAAGGGGAGATGTGCATGGCCCCGACAATTCCTCTGCAAATCTCAACCCTTTGTCTTTTATAGATTATAGAAGCAACCCCCATTGTAAAACCCACATGGTGTGTCATAAACCGAAAACCCTATGTTTGTGTATGTATGTGCGATCACGTGAGTGCCTGCGTGTGCGCGTACCTGTGTGTGCGCGTGTGTATATGTGTGTATGTGTCTCTCTGCACGTGACTTCCTGCCAGTCATAAAGTCATCTCCCCTCACCCAAGCTACACCAAACTCCTCTACAAAACATAGTTAACAGATTACAAGCACTGAGACCCCGACTCTACTTCCATTTGGCAGTTTCCACTGGGCCATTGGCCTCTTGTTGTATTACTTTTACAGCTAAGCATGGGGGAGGGTCTCCTGCCAACCTACTTCTAAGTTGTGACAGTTATGAGCCTTTATTACATTCAGGGACAAGAGTAACAAACTTCTTCTCTCTTTCCTATCTGTTCCATACAGTCCTAACATCCCTCAACTGTAGCTTCCTATCTCCTTTTATGACAGGCAGACCCCCACTGTCAATACATTCCTCTCTCTCTACACAATTCCACCCACACTCAGGCCTATAGCTAAACCAACCTATAACACACAGACATTCACAAATCCTTTCCTATTCCTCTGATCTACAGCTGGACCCCATCCTCTAAGCAAACTTAAGCACATTGTATTCTAATCATTGTTTTCTTGTACTCACACGTCACATATTTTTCCCTAAAGAATAAAGCCTTTAAGCTGTAATTCTGGAAATATGACTTAAATCATGAGCAGCTAAATACAAGTATGTGCAGCATGCTTCCATGCTCCAAACAAAAAGGACAATCTACCAAATTTAAGAACAGAGGAGCTGATTATACAGTTTCCAAATTGTAAGCAATTGGAGTGGATGATAATGTAGCTCCTGACTGACTTTTCTGACTTCGAAGTTTGCTGGAACATGTCGAACAAATAACAGCTTTGACAATCATGCTACATAATTAAATAGAATATATCATTACATTAAAAATTACACATTTGGATATAAGGTGGTTTTCCACTCCCTTTTATTATTTCCTATATCCCCATTTTTATTTAAATAATATAATTTACTGTATTATTGCCTGTGGTGATCAATTTTACCCATATTTACCATGTTAAGGCCTTACTTGAGGGTTGTTGGAAGTGCCCAAATTTTGTGGAAATAGTTTAGCAGATGAAGTCATAATGTGTAATAGTGTGTGGTGTCGGTGCATACATGCAGTCTTTGACCAGCAGACTGTGCTCCCTGCCTCGTCTCTCAGGCTCATACAGCAACTAGAAGTAAGTCAGCACATTTTCTCACACTATGCATCACCTGTGACCATCGTTCTGATTTGATTAGCATTTTCTGTTATTGCATGTACCTTCACTATATTTTTAACAAATTTAATTGCTATGTAGTGTTTATGACAATGCTTTCTTGTTTGCGCTGAGTGTACGGATCAGGTCTGTTTTGCCTCTGGGGTCTTGTCAAACTCACTGCTGAATATATCTGTCTTCATACCTGCACGACACTTTTTTTAAAAGCGTTAAATGGAACATGGACGTGTGTGTGTGTGTGTGTGTGTGTGTGTGTGTGTGTGTGTCTTTACGTGTTTTTTTTCCTTTTCAATCAGGTGTTGTCAACCTTCCTGTTAACCAAGCAGTCATTCTCATGCACTGATCACAAAATCATACCTCAAATCATCATGGCTCAGTCAGAACAGAACAAACATGCGGTGCCCTGTGTGATACTACATTTAAAATGAATGATGACAATCATGGTTAAAAGGAACAAATCGTGAACATATTTTTAAAAACGCACAAAGCGTCATATCATATTAAATCAAATGTAATGCATTCACTTCTAAAGTTATCATATCAATACTAGGATCTATTTCGCTCTTAAAAGAGTGTTAGTTGTGCACAGTTTTGTGTAAGGGTGCATCACCCAGCTGCAGTCATTAGGTGTTTACTTGTGGTCATGAAAGGAAGAATGTGGTTAGCAACATGTCTTTGCTAAACTGGGTTAAAACACCACAAATAAACCTTCTGTCCAGCCACAGCGTGATGCTGTGAGAGCACGCCTTTAATGAGACATTTTGCATTCTCATGCAGTATTATAAGAGTTTTTACAGACATTGATCAGTGGCCTCAAGTTAATTTAAGTAAATGTAAGTAAACAAGTCTCTGATGAATAAATCAAAGTCATTAGAACTTCCTTTAATAGTAAGGAATAACTAAATATGACCTTTCGTATAAACAGTGGATGCATTTTGTTTTTAGTTTTGTCTTTATTTATGTGTAATTTTGATGTATTTGGATTTTACTTGACAGTTTGGATTTCTATATTTGGGTTCAATTCCTATTCATTTACATGATTAAAGAGTTTAATTCATTTAATCTTAATATATTTAATGGCCTACATTTACCCTGCAGCTTCCTGAGCAGCAACGCCCCCTGCAGTTTGTAGGTCAGGCCCAGCACTACTTCACTCCAACATGTTCAGGGTGTGGCTGATCTCAAAAGTCTCCATCAAGAACAGATGTAATAGATGCTGCAATGACATGTATAAGAGTTTTGCTTAATCAACGTAATCTATAGATGAAACAGACCCCTGTCACTGTAAAACTGATGCAGTTTCATCTGTTCATTAGTTCATCACTGAATGATGAAGCTGTGGTGGACCACTAGAGGGCTCCACTCACACCCAGTGTTGAGGAAGTGTGTTCTTCTGTTTTGTGGCGCGATATGTGCAGTTGATGTTGGAGACAAATAAAGAAGGAGTGTGAACTGAGAGCTCTGTGTCGTTGATGCTTACCTCCACATTGGTGACCCCTGACTCGAGCATGCAACGGGCCGCAGATAACGCAGACTCCGCTTTGGAGGCATCGGCGGCCGCCGGACCTCCGCCTCCTGTTGCAGCTACGTTCGCTGTGGCGCTGAAACTGCCGGACTTTTGGCTCCATGACCCCCCGTCATGGTTCGTGCACGTGGAGGCTCAGTTCGCCCTTCGCGGCATCTCGGCTGACGACACGAAGTATCACCATGTGGTGGCCTCACTCGACCCGCTGGCCACCCGCCGCGCGATGCCGCTCCTCCGGGACCCACCCGCCCAAGGGAAATACGCCGCCCTTAAAGAGCTGCTTCTTCGGCGCTATGCCCTCTCCGACGCTGAACGAGCCGAAAAGCTCCTCAACCTGTCAGGCTTGGGTGGCGGTACCGCGCTCGAGCTCATGGAGAACATGCTGTCGTTGCTCGGGCCGGATGACGGGGGATTCCTCTTCGCCCACCTCTTCCTCCGCCAGCTACCGGCCGCCGTGAGAGCCGTCCTCGCAAACTCCCCGCTTCTGCCTGCGAAGGATTATCGCTCCCTGGCTGAAGAAGCGGATCGCATTCTCCTGGCTAGCCGCACTTTCAACGTTCACGCCGTGGCTACGGACTCGCCGGCGACGCCTTCCACGCCACCACCTGCCTCCCCCGGAGCATCCGCCCCCTTGCTGACGGCAGGGATTGCTACACGCCGGCACGGCGGCAAGAACATCTGTTTCTACCATCAGCGATTTGGCGACAGAGCGCGTCGCTGCCTGCCGCCTTGCGCTTTCACGGCCCAGGGAAATGGACCCGCCAGCGCGCCGTAGCAGCCGCGACCGCTGGCAATACAGAGAGGCTGCTCTTCATAGAGGACTCGCGCTCCGGGAGACGTTTTCTCGTGGACTCCGGCTCCCAGAAGAGCCTCCTTCCCCCTACCGCTGCCGACGGACTAGCAGCGAACTGTGGGCCGCAGCTCATGGCAGCTAATGGCTCTCCCATCAAAACGTTTGGGGAAAGGTTGGTGACTGTTTGTTTTCATGGCCGGGATTTCCAGTGGAACTTTGTTGTTGCCGCTAGCTCTGTACCTATTTTAGGTGCTGATTTTCTGTGCGCTCACGGACTGCTTGTCGATGTTGCTAACAGATGTTTAATTGATGCTCTTTCGTTTTCTTCGCTGCCATGTTTTACACGGGCCGCCGAACCCCTAATTCGGGCTAATGTAGTGACCTCCGGGGATGCTTTTCAGCGTTTGCTTTCAGAGTTTCCATCGCTGTCTGTCCCTGATTTCTCTGGCGCGGTAACGAAGCATGGGGTTGAGCATTATATTCCCACGGTCGGGCCCCCGGTGTTCGCGCGCGCGCGCCGCCTCGACCCCGCGAAACTGTCCGTCGCTCGGGAAGAGTTTGCAGCCATGGAGCGCCTTGGCATTGTACAGCGTTCGAACAGTGCATGGGCCTCTCCGCTTCACATGGTGCCCAAATCAGACGGTCGGTGGCGGCCGTGCGGAGATTTCCGCCGTTTAAATAATGCCACGGAGAATGACCGTTACCCCATCCCCCACATTCAGGATTTTTCTGCCAACCTCGCCGGAACGTCGATTTTCTCTAAAATTGACTTGGTGCGGGGGTATCACCAGGTTCCCGTGCGCGCCGAAGACGTCCCTAAGACCGCTGTCATTACCCCCTTCGGCTTGTTCGAGTTTTTGCGCATGCCGTTTGGCCTGAAAGGTGCCGCCCAGACCTTTCAGCGGCTGATGGACTCAGTTTTGCGTGGGCTGCCGTTCGTTTTTGTTTATCTGGACGATATATTGGTGGCCAGCTGCTCAGCGAGCCAGCACGAGTCCCATCTGCGCCAGGTTTTCCAGCGTTTGGCAGCGCACGGCCTGATCATCAACCCTTCCAAGTGCCAGTTTGGGTTGCCTGTTCTGGATTTCCTCGGGCACCGCATTTCCGCTGAAGGTGTGGTTCCGTTGCCCGACAGAGTCCAGGCCGTTTCAGCTTTTCCACGCCCCACGTCGGTTAAAGCGTTGCAGGAGTTCTTGGGGATGATAAATTTTTACAACCGCTTTCTCCCCAGAGCTGCCCACCTGCTACAGCCACTCTATGCTGCCTTAAAAGGTAAAACAGCCAAAGATCCGGTTGACTGGCTGCCGGAACGCATCCATGCGTTTTCCGCAGCCAAGTCTGCGCTGGCTGACGCAGCCCTGCTGGCACACCCGCTCCGTCGGCGGAGATCGCGTTGACCACCGGCGCGTCCGGCGTGGCAGTGGGTGGGGTGTTGGAACAGCGGGTTTCAGGTCTCTGGCAACCGCCGCCTTTTTCAGTCGTGACGCTCCGGGATGCCGAACGCAAAGTACAGTGTTTTTGACAGGGAGTTGCTAGCCCTGCACCTCGCGACACGGCATTTTCGTTTTTCCTCGAGGGTCGCAACTTTACTGCGTGCGTTGACCACAAACCTTTGACGCTTTGCGGCGTCCAAGGTCTCTGACCCATGGAGCGCCGCCAGCAGCGCCAGTTGGCGGCCATTTCGAGTTTACCACAGACATTCAGCACGTGGCTGGTAAGTCCAATCACGTCGCTGACTGTCTGTCACGTGTGTTGGTTTCTCCAGTGTATGTCGGCGTCGACTACGCTGCCATGGCCGCCGAGCAGCATGCTGACCCGGACATCCTGGCGCTTCAGTCAATGAAAACGGGCCTCGTGCTGGAGGACACCCCGGTGTGGGGCGGCGGTCCGCGCCTTCTTTGCGACGTTTCTACGGCCGCCCCGCCCGGTGGTTCCCCTTCGTGTGGCGTCGTCGTGTTTTTGACTCGGTGCATGCCCTCTCTCATCCCGGCGTCCGGGCCTCGGTCAAGCTGGTCAGCGCCAGGTTCGTTTGGCGGGCCTTCGCAAGACGGTGAAAGAATGGGCGGCGGTTTGTGTCCCATGCCAACGCTCAAAATCCACCGGCACACGCAGGCACCCTCGAACCTTTCCGTATCCCGGTCGGCGTTTCGATCACGTTCATGTGGACCTGGTTGGTCCCTTGCCGCAGTCACAGGGTTTCACGCACCTTTTGACTGTGGTGGACCGCACAACCAGGTGGCCGGAGGTGGTGCCACTGGCGTCCACGACAGCGGCGACGGTGGCCAGAGCGTTTTTGTCGGCGTGGGTTTCCCGTTTGGTCCCCCTGCTGACATTACCTCGGACAGGGGCCCACAGTTTGTTTCTGAGCTTTGGTCTGCTATGGCTGACGGCCTGGGGGTCAAGGTCCACCGCACCACAGCATACCACCCGCAAGCTAACGGGATGTGCGAACGGTTTCACCGGTCTCTTAAGGCCGCGCTCCGGGCTTCCTTAACAGGTGGCGACTGGGTCGACCGTCTTCCGTGGGTTTTGCTGGGATTGCGTAGCGCGGTTAAAGAAGACCTCGGGGTTTCCCCGGCTGAACTGGTCCTCGGCCAGCCCCTCCGGGTCCCCGGGGAATTCTTGCCTGAGAGCCCTCCCCATGTTTTGATCCTCTTTGTTGCCTTTTTCGCCCCCCGAAAGGCTCGTTTCCTGTTCCTGGTCCCGTGCACCACTGCCTGCCTGACACTTTTGTTCCGAGTTCGTTGGACTCTGCTCGTTTCGTTTTCGTCAGGCACGATGCCCATAGGACTCCGCTGCGTCCACCATATGACGGGCCGTACAGGGTTCTTAAACCAGGCAACAAACATTTCATTTTGGACTTTGGCGGTCGGCAGGAGGTTGTCTCTGTTGACAGACTTAAGCCTGCACATGTTATGCAAGAGGATCAGGTGGTCCCGGCCCAGGCCCCTCGTCGCAGCCGCCCACCTGCCACCGGGCTGATGGATTCTGTTTTTTCCCCCAGGAGTGATCCACAATCACCGGAGTCCGAGTCGTCTGCAGCTTTTTCTGACCGCCAGTGTCAGCCTCGCTTCCGGGCTGGGTTGCCCTCTGTCAGTTCCCCACCCCCCCGGTTCAGCCGTTCCGGCCGTTTGCTTAGGCCCCGGGTCCTGGACTAGTTCTGCTGGGTGTTGGGGGGGCATGTGGTGGACCACTGAGGGCTCCACTCACACCCAGTGTTGAGGAAGTGTGTTCTTCTGTTTTGTGGCGCGATATGTGCAGTTGATGTTGGAGACAAATAAAGAAGGAGTGTGAACTGAGAGCTCTGTGTCGTTGATGCTTACCTCCACAAAGCTACAATTTATCACTTTACTGGTTTGCTGTGGCATTTCACAGTAAATATAATCTCAAGAACTGTGATGTGTCAAATAAAGTCTGTCGAAATCAAGCTGACACTATTTGTTTCCATTTGTTGTGACTATGTGTCAGCCATACTAACCTGATAATAGATTAGAGATTTTACTGGAAGACACAGCAGTTTATATTTTTATTATCTTTGAATGCAGATTTTTAAAATATTCATATTGCATAGTGGATTAAGATGTAGAGATTTTCTTTTTAAACTGTCTTGGAAGTAAATTTTTCCACTGGATAGTAAATTAGCTTTTAGTTTACTTACTTAACATGTAACAGACATTGTTGGTGTGGATACATATTACATCTGTATCCAGAGCTTCTTCTGTCTCTATGGATACCAACGCCGTAAGAGCGTAAGAGCCTGCTTTTTGTACATCCATTCACTTAGTACCATGTCACTCTGAGCGTGCCTGATCTTGTCTGGTCTTGGGAGTTAAGCAATGTCAGATCTGGTGAGTTCCTGAAAGGAAGTGTGTGTCAGAATACCAGGTGCTGTAAGCTTTTTCACTTCTCTAAACAAACTGCAGAGGGCGCTGCTGCTCACTCAGGGGAGAAACTCTTCATGAAAATAGTGACAGTCACTCTTTTATTTTAAGAAGTTCAGGTGAGTGAGTCTTTTATACAGACCAATTTTATTGGATGCTGTCATGTCATACATTATTTTAGATACTATCACCATGTTCAGACCTTTACTATGTTTTGTCAACATGGACGATCATGATACCTTAATTTGAGACCACAGTGTTGCCTTCTTTCTGACTTTCACCTTTAATTTACATTTACATTTGATCAGTAGGGCACTAATTGAAGCGCTCTGATATGATGAATGTAAGGGGAGAAAGCATGTTTCAAATTTGCCTCACAGACACCAACAAACAGTTTGTCTGTTTATGCTTGGTCTGCTCTGTTTAGTGCCTTTGGTTTCAGTGTTTCATGTAACTGGCCGAACTCTTCACAGTTTTCTTGCTCATGCTATATTTGATATACCATTACTGATTCTCATTACACACACTTCTCATGAACCAAATGCAAAACTTTAATTCTGGAGACATGTCTTTGGCTCAGTGAACTTGAATATCTTACATTTAAAGCTGTCTGTTTGCATATGATGAAGTACTCATCTTGTCTTTATTCAAAACAGAGCAGACATCCTTCAGTTATCAAACTGCTTCTGAATAAGTTGCAAAGCAGCATAACCACTGTACATGGTTTATCTTATAAAGATCTTCTGCTACAGCTGCTTTATCAGCACTGTTCAGAAACTTTAATATAATAACAAATGAATGTAATGCATTGGTCATAAATACACCCACTAATAAAGACAAGAAAGAAACACTTCCAATGTTTTATTCTTTACTTGTACATATGGCTTCTGTTGTTGCTGTGACCTTCTGGTCCTCACAGCCTGTGTCCTCCTGTCAGTTTGTTCTTAATGAAACTCATCCACTGTGATTATGGACTAAAGTATTGTATCTTTTAACGTAATTTCTCTGCTACATACTGTAAAAGGGGAATTTGAGATCTTTGGACTTTTTTTTTTTTTTTTGGAAATGCAAGCCAAAAACAATCAGTTCATGCAAATCAACTAATTTGTATTAACTGACACACACACTCAGTGACTGTATTAATTTGTGCGTCTAGTGTCCATTAGCATTTTCTAGCTCTTGTTTGCATTGAGTGTTTGTTTGGTTGTTTTGTCAGTTCATTAACAAATTTGCCCTACATTCATACAGGTCAGATAATATGTGAAGTGCTGTTGTTCATAATGCTCACTAGCGAAATTTAAGCACAGTGTGCAGTTTGTCTCCCCACAGTCCCCACAGGGACTGACACGTAAAATCCTTACCACTTCATACTACAGCACCTGCATATTGTTATTCTCCTTGTTGTAGCTATAATATTTACATTTTGATTTGCTAAATTACTTCTTTTTTTTTTTTTTTACTTTGTTGGATGATGTGACCGTAATTTCCCAACTGTTAAGATAAACAAAGTAATATTTCTTCCTCTCAGCCATATAATATATACTATGAATTTGCAATCTTTGCTGACTTTGAAAATGTAAAAGCATTTAGTGTGTTATGTCTGTCTGCAAATACATCAAATATATGCAGTTTGTCAGTGCAAATAACACAGGATCATTCCTTCAAGTCTGGCTGACCTGAAGCAGCTCTAAGAGTAAAAATGATCCACATTTCATGAATACTGTACAGGTTTCTTCTGCAGTTATCGAAAAGGCTTGTTTGAAGTTGGGACTGTTGTATCAGATCACATTTTCTGATCAGTTAAGGAGTTTGCATGTTTTTTGTGCTATTACAATGTAGTTGTGTAATAAAATATTTTAAAACAGAAAACGACAACAAATGTTTCCAAATGCTTCCTTTCAAGTGCTTAAAAACTGGTGAGACAGTATAATGATATATAATCCAGATATGGGCTTTACCATATGCTGTTTTGATGTGGATTCAGTTAATATGCAAATATAGCATAACGCTCCTGCTTATTTTACATACTTTACTGGTTTCTGTTAAGGTGTTTTGTCATTTTCATTCAAATTGAACAGACTATCAGATGATTCCCACTATCACATGACTCAGGTGAATATTATATAAAGAATTCACTGTAACCATTCACCAGCTTCAGAGCATTTCACTTACCAAAGTCATCATCACCAACTGGTGCTACAGGCAATCAACAAACCACTCATCAGTGAAGTCAAGAATTAAGGTAAGTGCCAAGATTTGGAAAAGCTTGCATTACAAATGTTTGCTTGGAGGGCTGATAATGTGAATTATCCAGAGTGAGAAGTTAGCTGTTGTTTAATGCAGAAAAATTATGTCATGTCTGAGGTCTGTTTTCGGTTTTGGGGTTTTTTGTTTCTTTGTTTTTGCACGGTACACTTTATGTAAGTTAGAACAGAACATGTAATTGCTGTTTCTCTTCACCAGGGAATCATGAGGATTCAGTGCGTCTGTTTGCTGCTGCTGCTGCTCTCTCCTGCTGTGCTCTTACAAAATTATGAGGCCTTCAAAAAGAAACACATCCTTCCAGAGAACGTCTCTCACAAGTGTGATGACATGATGAAAAATATTAATGAAGTAAATAAATGCAAGAAAATAAATACCTTCATCAAACAGACAGCAGATTCAGTTAAGGCTTTGTGTAAAAATAAGAAGGATGAATACATCACCAGTGAGTTTGACCTTATCGACTGTGAGAGGTCTAGTGAGAAACCCTGTAAATACAACGACATACTGCCAAAAAATAAGTTATCAAAGAAGATAAAATGTGAAAATGGCCTACCTGTACACCTTACGAAGGCCAAGTAGCCGAGAGGCTTGAAGAACAGGGTTGAAACTGTTTCTTTGCCTTCTTCAGTAAACTGTATTTCTTAAAATGTTATGATAATTGTCGGGCTGTCATCTTATAACCAAAGTTCATTCTTAAAATATTAATAAAAATGTAGACTGTGGAAGTGGGGAAAAAAAGAATAAACATATTTCATCCAAGTTGCTGTTGTTAATAACTGTCTTTCTTTTCTTTTGCTCTCTCAGTTCAATTTTCTTATTTTTTTGTTGAAATCTATAGAAATAAATAAAGAGTCTCATCAGAGTCACTATGTCAAAGCTGTTTGCACCAAACCTTTTCTTTTTCCTGGGTATCCTGGTGGACAACAAACGTTATTTGAGTCATGACCTCAGAGCGGAGTGAGACACCGCCTGACTGATCATTTCATTTCAACACAAACTTTTCAGTCCCCCTGAGTCAAACATAACACTATATGAAGTCTGGATGCAAAGCTGCAAGATGTTTCTCTGTTCACAAAAAAGCTGAAGAAAAACACATGCCATCTTCCAGAAACTTGTTGTAAAAATACACAGACATCACCAGAGTCACAAGAGTTATCAAAATTTGCCTCAATGAACTTGAATATCTTATCGTTCTTTATTTCTATTCAAATACAACATAGTACTCATCTTCATTCAAATAAGATCACACAGTTCAGATTATGTGTAGTGTAGTGCTCGCTCCAGTGCTCTTTCCATAAAGTGAACAATTTAAACATTGTTCACTGTGTTCTGTAGATGCAGTACATTTGTCTGTCAGCACGTCACTCAGACCTCATATCTTTAAAAAAAAAAAACTATTTTGACAAAGATTTTGATAACAAACTTGGCAGCACGGTGGTGCAGTGGTTAGGACTGTTGTCTCACAGCAAGAAGGTTCAAAGTTTAGTTCCAACATCAGCCCAGGTGTTCTCCCTGGGTACTCCAGCTTCCTCCCACAGTCCAAAGAGGTAAATCTCGTGAGTGTGAATGGTTGTCATGTTAGATTTGGCAACCTGTCCAGAGTGTACCCTGCCTCTCTTCCTAAGCCTGCTGGGATAGGGTCCAGCCCCCTGCGACCCTCACTTGGAGAAGTGAATGGATGGATGGATCATATACAAACTTGGCAACGTGAGACCAATGATGATGACCGACCACAAAAAAAACAAAGAGGCTGACAGAGGCTCAACCTGCTCTGTCAGTAATCTGTTCTGTTTCTTTGTGCAGCAGCTCTTCTATATATAATTTCCTCTGACTGGTTGAGTGTTTTTTTTTTTTTTTTTTTTTTTTTTTTAGGATTGTAAGGTTTGACTGCTATTGGTTTTGCCATTTATCAGTTTTATTTAAATACCTTAGTTTTAGTTTGTTTTATTAATTTTGGGGACTTCTAAAAAAATTAATGATTTTTTATTTGTTTATTTTTATTGATTATTGTGGTGGGGTGTGGTTTGTGGCTCAGCTGCAGGGGAGGGCTGGAGCAGTGGGTTCAGGGTGTTGTGTCAGGGGAGGCTGATCCACACAGCTGTTGTCATTCACTTGGTCATGCCTTCCCTATTTCAGTAGGATGCTGGGATCTGACAGGAGAGTTGTGTGTGGTGTGTGGAGCTGGAGAAGGCAGCTGGAAAGCTGGGCAAACATAAAACAACCAGAAGCACTGTATATAAACATACACTGACCTGCAACATGTGTTCCTTGGGTCCTTACAATCATCATTATGAAACAAAAGATAATCTAAAACTTCAGAAGCAGAGTTCCTAGGGTCTTTAAAATCTAGGTGGTGTTATCACAAGTAATAATCACAAAAATATGTCACTTCAGGAGAACTCATTGCTAGGGATGGGTATTGATAAGATTTTCACGATTCCGATTCCATTTTCGATTCTGTTTAACGATTCGATTCTTTATCGATTCTCTTATCGATTCTTTTTAAAAAAGGAGAACACTAAGGTCGATTAGCTTAGAACTTTGTTTTATATCTTCTCTTTGAACAAGATAGAAATTTAGGAGTAACATGGCCTTACAAACCCAACAGTGAGATCTTAAGAGATCCACAGCCTACGGCACTTCAATGGGGTGTCACAGGGTCCCCAGGGAAAAAAAATGTAAACGTAAAATAATAAAATGAATATTCTTCTGTAGCAACAACAAAGTATAACATAAATTATTCTGTAGCAATTACACAAGAATATCCAGTAATGTCCCTGCCTACAATTAAACACATTCACTTACCGAAATTCGGGGGCATCTGCTGTGGCAAATGGGTGCAAGTCTTTGACCACAAACTTAGTCACTGCTCGGTGACATGGGTTGAGATTCACGAGTCCGGAGCGGAATTAAAAAGACGACATTCATTTAAGGTCATCGCGTGTTTTGTGAGCAAATGCTTTTGCATATTCGTAGTGTTTCCTCCTTTAAATGAAATATCTACTTTGCAAGTATTGCAAGTTGCTCCGTTGTCATCCGTTCTCGTAAAGTATAACCAAACTTTTGAGTGTTTGAGCTGCTTAGGCGCCCTGCCAGGTAAATGACGCTCCGCAACGTGGTGACGTCATTTGGGGCGACTGGAATCGATAAGGGAATCGTTTGCAAAAATGGCAATATCTGCTGGGCTAAAGAAGAGTAAGACTATCGGGCTTGTTATCAGCCCTCATTGCATCTGCCAGGGCACCATCAATGCAGAAAGGAAGGGGTTCTACACAGTGGTAAACATGACCCTGTCCAAAATATTGTTTTTAAACATGTTGCTGTCATGGTACTCTATGTGTGGCAGGCAGGTTAGGACCTAAATACAGGACTCTCAGGCTGGACTGAACTGAATAACAGCTTTATTCCTCGAAAACACAAATAACTAAATCCTAGTGATGATCCTTGCTTCAGAGTGTGTGTCAAGAAATCCAGGAAGTCTTTTATGAAGCGCATATCAAGACTTGCTTCTTTAAAGGTGAGTGATGTCACTGTTGACTTGAGTGTCAGTGTGATTTATGAACATAAAGCAGACTGGATTCCCGCAAAATGTACGTGTTAGTGTTTGTGTTGGAGATTTAACTGTTACATGGAGGAGCTTGTTTTCATGAACCCTGCTGAAAGGAGAAGGGTATCCTTCTGGATGGCAATAAATAAAGTATCTCATTTAAGTATTACACATAATATTCATGTTCTGGCACCATGTAGAGGGTGACCTGCTTGGGCTTAGTTATCTGGATACACCTCGTGGTGTTACCCCTGTGGTGCAGAAGCTGCCATTTTATCTCCAGGAAAAATGGCTTTCTCTAGGCTTTAAGTACAAAGAAGATCACGTGGCTCCCTATCCCCCATTCAGCTTCTTTGTGGACTTTGTGTGTCGGGAAGCAGGGATGCGCAATGACCCTGGTCTCACACAGACAGCATTCAGCAGCGAGTTATCAGGCGCTAAGCAAAAGTCTAAAGCCAAAGGTCACAAAGCTGTGGCAGTCTTTAAAACGAGGGTCTCTCCGGACCCTCTGTCCCCTTCCAACAGTACAACGACTGCATTGCTTGGCACCCGATGATCCAGCAGAGCGCTGCCCGCTATACAATAAACCCCACCCCTTACCCAGGTGTCATGGGTTTAGAGAGAAGCCAATAGAAGAAAGGAAAGCACTCTTTAAAAGGCACAGAATATGTTACAGGTGCTGGAGAGCTACACATTTGGCAAGGAATTGTGAAGATGACATCACCTGCTCAGAGTTTGGGAGCAAGAGCCACATTGCAGCCCTCCACCCTGGATTTGCTCAATGGTCCACCAAACAGCACATTCCGCACCAGATCAGAGCAGGGAGGGAAACTCCAATCTGAATGAGACTGATGTTTCCACAGCATGCACTGAGGTCTGCGGAAACTATTCCGCAGGGCGTTCCTGCTCAAAAATATGTCTAACCAGGCTGTACCTGACTGGCTGCCCTGATGCTGCAGTTACGGTATACGCAACATTAGATGATCAGAGCAACAGATCACTTGCACGTACTGAGTTTTTTGACTTCTTCAACATTTCAGGGTCTCCTTCACCATACACTTTGAAGACATGTGCTGGAACATGTCTGAGACAGAAGGCAGACAAGTACATGGCTTTGTGATCGAACCCATCGACGGCAGTGTCACACTTTCTTTGCCGCCACTGATTGAATGCAACGAGATCCCAAATAACCGTGCAGAAGTACCAACACCAGAGGTAGCATTAAACCACAGTCATTTGAAGGTTCTTGCAAAATGCATTCCAAAGCTGGACTCGCAAGCTTCCATTCTGCTCTTGTTAGGGAGAGATATCATTAGGGTTCATAGGTTCAGAAGACAAGTGAATGGCCCACAAAACGCACCCTATGCCCAGAAGCTGGACCTGGGTTGGGTTATTGTGGCAGATGTGTGCACTGGAGATGTCCACAGACCTACTGTACACCTACTTCATGGTCCTGAAGACCGGAACTTCCTCAGGTTCCTCTGGTTTAAAGAGAACAACCCAATGAAAGAGATTATGGCGCTCCGTATGAACGTGCATTTCTTTGGAAATAGCCCTTCACCGGCCATGGCTATTTACTGTCTTAGACGTGCAGCATAGGAAGACCGGAAGGAGTATGGGGAGGATGCAGAACAGTTTGTCACTCGTGACTTTTACGTGGATGACGGTTTAAAGTCCTTGCAGCAGATGCAGCAATTGATCTGCTCAAAAGAACTCAAAGAATGCTGGCTTCCTCTAATCTCAGGCTGCATAAGCTAGCTTCAAACAGCAAGGAGGTCATGAAGGCCTTTCCAAGTGAAGATCATGCCAGAGACCTGAAGGATTTGGGCCTTACTGCTGACACTCTACCAATGCAGCACAGCCTCGGGCTGTACTGGGACTTGAGTTCAGACTGTTTTACTTACCGTGTTCAGGATGAGAGAAAGTCATTCACTCGACGAGGAGTTCTCTCAATGGTGAACAGCCCGTATGATCCTCTAGGATTTGTTTCCCCTGTGAGAATTCAAGGAAAACTGCTGCTTCGGGAACTAGCCTCAGAGTCTTCAGACTGGGACACTCCATTGCCAGCAGAAAAGGAAAAGGCATGGGAAAGGATGATCGGCATCCCGCGCCGCTTCCTGGACTTGATGTTTCTTCAGATGGGCTCCTCCAAACTCACACATGAGGTACTCACAACATTCATGGCTGAGGTCTCAGCCATAGTGAACAATCGACCACTGGTGCCTGTGTCAAATGATCCTACAGATCCTTTCATTCTTACACCTGCTTCATTGCTTACTCAGAAAGTAGGTCCATGTCCAGTACCAGAATGAGGTTTTGGACATAAAGACTTATTGAAGCAACAGTGGCACAGGGTCCAAAGCTTTTCTAACACATTTTGGGACAGGTGGCGGAAACAGTAGCTGTCAACGCTACAGTGTCGAAAAAAGTGGACATCTGACCGGCCAAACCTTAAGCAAGGAAGTGTGGTGCTTCTTAAGGACAGTCAGTGCAGCAGGAACGACTGGCCCTTAGGAATTATCGTTGATGTGTATCCCAGTAAAGATGTAAGGGTGCACAAGTGCAAGTAAAGGTCATCAAGAAAGAGGGACCAAAGCTTTACGTCCGACCCGAATGAGATGATCTTGCTCATTCCCCCGGATGACTGAAATGTGTTTGACCTTGCCATATTAGTAGGTGAAACCCGCTGAGTTTCAGATGGGGAGTGTTCTGTCACCATGTAACCGTGTTCTGTTTAAATAGATTTTACCTGAGAAAGTTGCTCTTAGTGCCTCCTTCTGGCATGACCTGGTATAACGTGCGCAAATCTGTCTCTGTTCTATGATGTCATCAAAAAGTGCCTGTTATTGTTTGGGGAAAAGACATCTGGGCCGTTTATCAATGCCCAAGTACGCGAGTACGTACTCGCGTTCTCGGTGAGTACGTACTCTCCGAGAACGCGAGCACGGACTTCGCAATATGTACAATTGGAACACCTGCGTGCGTGATGATGTCACAGGTCCGGAGTTTTACTGCCGTCCCCTCCTAATTTAACTGTGAGTAACATGTTATGAAGCTTAACTGTAATCACAGCCAAACCGGTTTACTCAGGAACAAATAAAACACTGAAATAAACGAAACATTAACATTTAGAAGTGATCTAAGTGACTTATATATCATTTTTAACCTCAGTAGTGAAACCTCTATTAATAAAAATAGTGTACATGTACATACGTGTACATACCTTAATAAAAAAACAAGCAGGTGAGATGTTAGAACGCTTTTATTTCTATTCTAGTGGACACTCAATACTATAGACAGCTGCTGGGTTTCTTTAACCTGAGTAGTGAGAAGTCCACGAGTGGGGGGTTGAAAACGATGTGCCGGGAGTCCGCTGTTGAGTTTTGGACGAAATGCATTCTGGGATACATAGCTGTCCCAAGTCCACACCGATGCATGCTTGATAAAACGGGCGGATCGAGAACACATCCGGGACTTTTTCGCGTTCTCAGCTTGATGTGTACTTCGAATTGGAACAGTACTTGGTCTCCGACTGATGACGTATCACGAGTACACGAGAACGCAAGTACGCACAAGTACGCATATTGAGAAATGCCCCTGGTGTTCTCCTGTTCTCTGCTGTAGTGATAATTGTTCCTCTTAAGGTGGTCTTTAAGGGCATTGTCGGTATGTAATTCTGTTCCATCCTTACTAATGAACAAAATCTATTTGAAGAAATGTAAATTTGTATGCCTTAGGTTAGATTGAGTATATATCTTATTGTTATTTGACTTTGACCTTTGACTGTACCTGTGATATTTATATATTTTTCATTTAATGAAATGTTTTCTTTAAAAAACTAAATTTCAATATGGCACATACATACAATCAAAGGCTTTAGTTGACGTTTTTTGACAGATGTAAGCAGTTACATTTTAAAACACTGCAATTTTTAAAATGGAAACAAATGAGCAGTTCATTCTGAAAGATCTGTTCTTCTCTTTTGAATATTTATAATTGCTCATTTATAAGAAAAGTATTTCTTATCTGATTAATCAATGGAATAATTCATAGATTAAATGAATTATTTAATCTATTATTACATTAGATTACTAAAATAACTGATAGCTGCAGCCTTTAATTAAATGCTTCATTTAGGTCAAGTAGTAAAGAACTGAACACTGGCCAGCATCAGCAGTTCTTAAGATACTATCATAAACCCCATCAAACAGCCCTACAGACACAAAAATGTGAAAACATAAACAACCAGACTATCAGCAGTGATTTGAGTACTTTAAGACCTCTGTGAAAATCATTTACAGTATATATCACAGAATTTAAGGCCTTTATAATCACAGAGCATACAGAGAAAAGTACTAAACTGAATCAATTTCAGCTTTCGTTTCTCATGATGTATATTGTATTAATAATTAAACTTCATTATCTGTGTCTTTACCACACATGTGCCACACAGGTGTAGATACTGTAGGTTCAGTGAATGCTTAAATTGCACTGATTAGAATATACTGGACATTCAAAGCTAAGATTCAGCGCACTGTGTTAGAGGCTGGGATTTGATGAATTCATCATATATACAACCTTTGATCATCATTTATGTCCAGTTGAGAATGAATCTGTGCTCTCACATATTAAATGAACTGAAATCAGCAGTGTGATCTCCAGTCTTGATATATTGAATGAGAGAACTGACAGCTGTTATTTTAATCAGCCTGTCTCAGTCGTTTTAACTCTAAGTATCACAAAGTAATGTGGTAACATCTGGACTGGCGAGTTTACTGTCAGCATTGTAATTGGTAGTTGAAAGGCTGTAGGTTGCAGCCATTGCTCTAACACTATAAATGTAACAGGCCTCAGTGCTGGTTCTAATAGTCTGAGCTGCGTCCAGCTTTATTTGTGAAGAGCACAGCAGCTTACAAAACACGTAGCTAGCTCGTACAGCTGCGACGTAAAACTTTCATAAGCTAAAATGACCTTAAAATAACGGGGCTACGTGAGGTGATGCTAGCGTTAGCCATGTTACCACGTTACCTTCAACAGGTGGTCAGACTGTGAAAACAGGCACTCAGTCAGATGTTGGGCTCTCCGTTTCGCTGCAAGTTGTTAATCAAAGAGCTAATCCAGAAATTAATCCCTGAGCGAACAGGAAAGGGAAATGGATTTTGAAATGCAGTTTATTAAAGTGCAAATGGAAAAAGGTTTTTGAAATGCAGTTTATTACAGTTTTTTCTGAATGCTTAAACCCTAACTGTGATTCTTATAGCACAATTTCTAAAACTATTAATACTTATAGCAAAACCACTCACTGAGTTTGCAAAACTAAAAGCACAAACACTGCTTTGCACTCAGTTTGCCATTTTGTAAGACACACTTTGCAGAACTTTAAACACAATTCACTGCTTACACTCAATTACCAAATTTTCAACACACTCCTAGCAAAACTATACACATTTATGGCCATTATTTACACTATTTTGCCAACTGTCTGGCACACTTTCACAAGTGAAAACTTTTTTAGATAATTAGTTCACTTTGCAATCAGCCTAAGCACTATGAATAAGCTACAGGTAAGCTCTGTGTGTGGAGTACAATGGAGGGAGCAGGAAGAGTGAGAAGTAGAGGAGGCCGAGGAAGAGGACGTGGAGGGGAAGAAGTAGGATGAAGAGGACGACAAGGACAAGGAGGAGCAAGAGGAGGACGAGGAGGGGATAGAGGAAGGGTAAGAAGAGTAAGAAATAGAATTGCTGATGACATCAGAGCTACAATAGTGGACCGTGTAATCAACCATGGAGTGACCCTGAGGGAAGCTGGCCAACGGGTTCAGCCTAACTCAAGCCGTTACACTGTAGCAAGCATCATAAGGACATTTTGAAATGAGAATCAGTTAGTACAGTCACTTTGCACTAAGACTTGTAGCACTGCCATGCTAATGAGAAACACAACAATAGCATAGATGTAAAAATACTGAAATTGTTACTTTACAGAATTGCTAGACAACCAGATGCTGGGGGCAGAGGAAGCATGTTCACTGCAGACCAAGAAACCCATATAGTCAATATGGTGATTGCAAATAATCCTATACTTGGAAATAAACACTTGTGTTTGTTTTGATGTGTGTGAATAAAAACCAGTACTTGAAGTTTGGATCCGTCTATGCTTACGGATCTATGACAAAAGTATGAGCTCAAACTGACATGGCCTACCTTGTGCACAGAGAAAGCAAAAGTCAGATGTGTTTTGTATTCATACCATCAGTGTGCAGTTGCCACATTGTGTGCTTAGTAGACGATGGCTTGTGTGTACTGTTTGATACGGAAACACCATTTTTACGAAGGTGTGAAGAGTTAATCTAGCTGTGTTCGCTTTTGCAAGAGAACTACAATGTTTTGATAATTGGGTGACAGGTTTTCTTATTTGTGTGTAGAGTTTTGCAAAAATAGCCAATAGTTACAAAAAATGTGCTTAAACAATCAGAAAAAACTGTAAAGTGCAAATGGAAAAGGGTTTTTGAAATGCAGTTTATTAAAGTGCAAATGGAAAAGGGTTTTTGAAATGCAGTTTATTAAAGTGCAAATGGAAAAGGGTTTTTGAAATGCAGTTTATTAAAGTGCAAATGGAAAAGGGTTTTTGAAATGCAGTTTATTAAAGTGCAAATGGAAAAAGGTTTTTGAAATGCAGTTTATTAAAGTGCAATTGGAAAAGGGTTTTTGAAATGCAGTTTATTAAAGTGCAAATGGAAAAGGGTTTTTGAAATGCAGTTTATTAAAGTGCAAATGGAAAAGGGTTTTTGAAATGGAGTTTATTAAAGTGCAATTGGAAAAAGGATTTTGAAATGCAGTTTATTAAAGTGCAAATGGAAAAGGGTTTTTGAAATGCAGTTTATTAAAGTGCAAATGGAAAAAGGATTTTGAAATGCAGTTTATTAAAGTGCAAATGGAAAAAGGATTTTGAACTGCAGTTTATTAAAGTGCAAATGGAAAAGGGTTTTTGAACTGCAGTTTATTAAAGTGCAAATGGAAAAGGGTTTTTGAACTGCAGTTTATTAAAGTGCAAATGGAAAAAGGTTTTTGAACTGCAGTTTATTAAATTGGAATTCAAAAATGAATTTACAAATGCAGAATTTATTCTACAATTCATTATTTAAGCACAGAATTCTTTATTTCGATGCGCGTGCCTCTTGTGGTCCTCCATAGTCGCCCAGCCTCGTTATCCTGTGTGTGTATGTGTATTTAAGTCCTCAGTCTCCCTCTTGTTGTTGTGATCTCTCTCTCCAGCTGTGTGTTCTCCCAGTTAGTTTGGTTTCGAGTTCCTCACAGTTTGAGGAACCAGACAGCGAAACTAAATTACAAAAATATTGCTAAGTTACAAAATACAAAACCCAGTCTTGCCTGCTTCACACATATGGCAGAAACAGGAAATGTGTTTGCAAAGCTGTTGCTATCTGCACGAATTCTACTTGGTGTAGTACAAAAAGGGATGTCACAGAGAAATCAGGGTTTATTGTCCTTTTGCTCTCTTTGCTGTTTTTCTTGTCTCCTTTGTGAATTTTTGATCGTCTGCTGCACATAGGTGAGTAGGTAAGCAGGGCCTTGTCACCTGTCTTTTTTTACTCATCCTGGCATCACCAAATGCCCACCTACGCTACGATAGTGTTGATGTGTGTTAGAATTTGGGGTCTGTCAAAATCAGCAACTTGTTGTTTTCCCCCTCTTTGTAGATTTACTTTTGGCTGAATCATTGCTTTTATTTCTGTCCACAGCCATGTCATTTGTCTATGTCTTTGGAGATGATTTCTTTGGGAACTATACTTCCTATGATTACAACGAATCCAGTGAATCCTTCTCTCCAGTTCGGCATACCTTAATATGTGGATATGTGGATCTGGAACCTACAGCAGTTGTGATCCTGTGTGTCATCTTCACAGTCATCTCTGTATTGGCCATACTCGGAAACCTGCTGGTAGGATGGGTGATCAGAACCAGCCAAGAAATTTTGGCTCCATCAGATGTGTACCTGTTCCACCTGACCATAGCAGATGGACTGCTGGCTTTAACGCTTCAGTTTTGTATTGCAGCACTAACTCGAGGATGGCTCTTAGGAGACTTCCTTTGGAAACTCCTCCACATCGTCATGGACGCAAACTTCTACACCAGCATCATCTTCCTCACCTGTATTAGCATCGATCGTTACCTTGTGATTGTGCACGCCAGGGAGACACTCAAGAGTCACCAAAAGAATTGCAGCAGGATCCTTTGCACAGTGGTGTGGGTTTTCGGTTGTGCCCTTGCTGTGCCTGCTCTTTTCATTCACTTTGATAGCTTTGACATCGGCATCTCTACAGCATGGAGGCTCACGATTCAGGGGTTCATTCATGTTTTTGGCTTTTTGGTCCCTGCGATTGTCATGATCTCCTGCTACAGCATCACTGTTTCACGGCTGCTGCTCACTCGTGGTTTCCAGAAGCACCGAGCCATGCGGGTGATCATAACCATCGTGATTGTGTTTCTGCTCCTCTGGACACCATACCAGATAACCATGGTGATAGACATACTGCTGAGTCCTGATGTGGTGCCGTATGACTGTGCTATGAGGAGGTCGTTAAACACAGCCTTGGTTGCAACCCACTGCCTGGCTCTGCTGCACAGCTGCATCAACCCTTTCCTCTATGCCGTTGCAGAAGAGAAACTCAGGAAGAAGATGAAACTGCTTTTTTAGGGAAAAGACAGATGGGAAATTATGTGACACTCAAAATTCAGGAGGTCAACATGCCAGTAGATTAATCTCAAGGTCATAGTGATAATAATGCTATTTAAACTATGTTTCTTACTGCCATTTTTTGTAATGATAACAAATAACAAATATTGGGAAGTATTATACAGGGTCTCTAAATATGTCACACTTGACCTCTGACCCCACTTTTACATTTCACATCTGCCTTTCTTTCAAGTTGACCCCAAAATCTGTTATTTTTACTACACTTTAAATTTTAGAGTATGTGGTAGAAGAAGAAAGACAACAAAATGGACATACACAAAATACAATACTATTTCTCTAAAAGTAAATGTTGCTCAGGGAGTGAGCTGCCTTGGCTAAAGTTTGGGTTTCCTGAGTGCTTCTTGCTTATTACTGTCATCATCACTAGTTGTAGTTGTACAAACTATCCAGCAGATGGCAATGAAGACCAAGATGTTGTATAGACAAATATGTGACGTTAGAAAAATGAGAATTTGAAGGTACTCCCTCGTTTTTATCTTGCAGAATTTTCAGAAACAAATAAGTCATTAGTGAGGATCTGTTTCTGTCAGCGGCCCAAGGTGAGCAGCAATTTCCCGATCAACTTTGTTACTAGCCACTGGCTGTGTTGAACCCGGCAGAGTCCCAAATGATCCTTATTTGAACTTAAAGACTTAGACACATGACCTAAAATGTGTTTTCAGGCAGAGGATGAACAGAGGTACTGCATAAAGGGCCACTGTATGATAAATCATCACACCAAGTCAATTTACTTGAAATGCAGAGATGATAATGAGCACAGCAAAGTGTACTTAAATAATTAAATAATTTTGAATTTGTGAATTTAATTCTTCATTGACATCAGTTTTGTTTTGTTTTGTTTTTTCCATTCAGTGCACACTGTTGGAAAATATTTGTAGCAGGCTCTGCAGGCATTTGTAAATTTTAAAGTGACCTTGATAAAATGTTGTATTAATCATTTTGATGTGAGGTTTTTCTGTTTTGTTTTTGGTATATTAATTAAAAGTTCACGCCTGAACATGTTGTAGAGCAAGTTATTACATAATTAACCTAAAACTGTACCCAGATGTAGAAAATGGTGTCAGTAGAGAAAGTAGTTCTAGGAAGTAAGTGCATCGCTTTTGTTTATACGCCATGTATGGGCTTAGAGAAGTGAAGCGGACATGAAATGTGGGTGTTAAATCATCGTTGTTTCTTTGATTCTCTTTGTTGTTTTCATTTTGAGTAATCCAGATCAGTCTTTATTCATTATATTTTCTCATTTTGATTTTGCAACTGTTTGTTTGTGTATAACTTCTGTCTTTGTGTGTAATAAAAATGAAGTACTGTAGGTCCTTTTGGCCTATTGAAAGAACAGGCATCTTTTCTTTTTCTGTGAATCCTGATATTTCTGCATCGACTGGTCTGTAAATGAGCTCCAAGTCAACAGTACATGCATCCTGTCGTGAAAGTCACATGAAAGCCAAAGTCACGTCTGTATTTGTGGTTTTATGGTCTTTATGGTCTTTTTTTACCACCAGGATTTTGGACTTTAACTGTTGGTCTTAAACATCAATTGAATTCTGAAATAATGAACATCACAACAACTTATGAGGGCAGCTTTAAAAAAAATTATCTCATTAAAAATAACTTAATATAGCTTCGATACTGTGTGTAGTGCTCACAAAGCAGAATTGAGCTTAGATGTTATTGTTGATCTAAATTTGTGTACTTTTATGACATTTTACTAAATTTACTAATTTTGATGAAACAATATCTTCTACATTTCAAAAGAAAAAAACATGATGAGACAATACAGACATACTGGGATCATAAGACTAAACCATAGTGCTCTAGTCTCAGTGAACTTGCATATCTAATAAATTGTCTCCATAGCCAGCATAGAGAGGTGATGCTAATATGATGTTGATTCTGTGAGTATGTAAATATTGGATAAGATATACGACTCACCCCACAGGGCCATTTGCCACCAGATTCACAGATTTTTGCTCAAAGATGTTTTCACCAATTAGTGCTGCAGACAACATGAAATCATACGTGAAGCACTGCAGGCTAACCTTCCAAGTCAGAAATAATGGTAGTCTAAAAAAATGCATTTAAGATAGCTTTTAAATTATTTAGGCACCTTTACTCTGAGTCATTTTACGAGTACAGCATGAATGCAAACAAAAGTATGGGTTTAATGTACATGTACAAGCTACATGTACCAGATCCACAAAGTTTGTTTTCCAGAGCAATGTCCTGGGTTCCTTTTTATTCAGGAAAGTCATCTTGAGTTTTTAATTTTCTTTTTTCCCCCAGCAAATCACCGGGCTTGCTGCTGCTGGGCTCTTATGTAGTTACAATGAATTAAATGAATAATAAATGAAATTTTATGTTCTTTATAGACTTTAATCACCCTTTCATCGTCATTATCTGATAACGTCTCTGGCTGAAGTAGCCAGCACTCTTAGAGATCATTAAAGTTGTTTAAATGGAGGTCTTCACTGAATTATTCTTTTAATCTGGGACTAGAAATAACCCATATCTGGGAAACCCTTTGAAAACATCTTTAGTAGGCATTATAAAAAAAAAAAACTTGCTGAAGTGCATTTTTAGAATAATTTGAAACATGAATTCTGTCCATGATTACTTTCAAGCAGACTTCTTCTAAAATTGCAAGGATCATAGTTGCCTTGGTCTGTCATAGCGTTCGATGTCTGTACTTTAGCCCAGACAGATGTGTGTTAAACCAGTGTGAGATATTGGTCATCTGTGTGCTTGTGCAAGTGTGTCTGAAACTGGGGGACCTGATCATAAATGTGTGTCTCCATTGAGCTACAAAGAAAAGTGCTTCAAAGTGTTGGTTCTGGAATATAAATGAGACAGACCCCAGTGAAATTTAACTGGGGTGATGGGTAAAAATGAAATCATACCCACAGAAAGGCAGCAGCTCTCTGCTGTCTGTAGAAACAAGGTCAGAGTTTCTGACCGTCAATCATTTAGGGATGGAAAGTAATCTTTGCCTAAATGTAATAGTTGATTGCACTGCAGCACAGCTTTCTTGATGAGGAAGAGCAGCTGTGCTGTGATGTCAGCTTCAGCTGCCCAGCATGCACACCTGAAATGTTGGCGGTTTCAGTTGATGGGAACAGAAAGCTATATCACTTTCAGCAAAACGAAAGGTGCTCATTGTTGATGTTCTTTGTTTTTGTGTTTTTATGCATATATTTCTATATACCTTCCATGGTTAGACTTTGTTTCTCTGATGTTGCTCTGATGACTGTGACTTTTTTGATGGCGTCTTTGTTGCTGAATAGGGCTGCCACGATTAGTCGACTAGTCACGATTACGTCGACTATCAAAATCGTCGACGACTGATTTAATAGTCGACGCGTCGTTTGAAGCTTTGTAAGATCACAAAAGACGCAGGAATAAGTAGTAGGATTTAAGAGTGTAATAACGGACTGAAACAGAAGATGGCAGCACTGCATGTACAAGGATGCCAGCTGCCGTTACACTCCGAAGAAGAAGAAGAAGCAGTGTCCCAGAATTCATAGTGCGGCCCTGCTCAGTTTTCAACAATGGCGGCAGCTAGTTAGTTTTAATATTACTCTTATTAATCTTTCTGGGTCACAAAATAAACGTTTAACATATTTTCAGGGAGAATGTAGCTGTGTAAACCTCAAATATCTGCTCAGTTTATCAAGACACCGCATATTTTCAAAAGCGCTCCAACGTTTTCGGAGACGTCTGTTACCCACTAGCTCGATAGCTAGCCGGGGGCAAGGCTCACTAGAGCCCGTGAGAACACCGGACTCCCGGCAAATCGTTTTCAAACCCACCACCGTCTTTCGCTACTCAGGTTAAACATATATAAGTCACTTAGATAACTTAAAAATGTTATTGTTTGGCCTTTTTTTTAGTATTTTATTTGTTCCTGAGTAAATCGGTTTGGCTGAGATTAAAGTTATAGTTTATACACGGCTGAATAAACGTCAAGCAGACAACTGATTATCAGAAGTGTGAGATGTTCGAGAATATACTCCGGTGTCCCGTTATATTTTAGATATCAAGGAGTTTATTAAACTTTACCGAAACAATCTGTAAATCTCATTAAATTTAATAAACTATCATCTTGTCTTTATTTTTAGTTAGCACATACCCTAAACACTTAAAACTGTAAGCTAATGTTATATAAGAGCAGATGCTGCTGGTGCAATAAGCTGTACGTTTTACGTCCAATGGATGCATGATCCGATTAGTCGACTAATCGCAAAAATAATCGGTGACTAGTCAACTATCAAAATAATCGTTTGTGGCAGCCCTAATTCCAAGTTAATACTAGCTAGTGTTTCTCACTGGTTTTTGGGCGGTGGAGTAAAAGGGATTGGTTGGTGGCTGTTTCTAATGTTAGCCTTGTCTTTGCTTTCTTACAGGCAGGATAAAGACACGGTGATAAATGAGTGTGTGGGCCGTCTGCTGAGGACCAAGAGCTCAGGACACTCAGACGGGGGCGTCGCAGCAGGAGTCACCGTGCTCCACAATCCTCTGCTGCTCTGAGATGTCACACTCCTGCCTGCACATACAAACCACAGTGAAGTCAAAGTTCCACCTGCACCTCCACCTGTTCTTGCAACAGCATGAACACTGACAGAGGTGAGACAGCAGAAGAGTTTTTGTCTATTTTTTTTTTTTTACTAAGTTAAGGAATTAAGTGAAGAAGAGTGATTAAATAAATTGTTTCTTGCAGTTTTGATTTAATGATTGTGTTTAGGATTATTTCAGAAACATGTTTAGAGGATCTTTGTAAGCCTGTATTTCCTTTAAAAGAAGGGAAGCACTTCTTCATTCTACAGAAAAGGTGACACATTACAGATGAGTTCATAAAAAGTGTCTCTGTCACTCTTTCAAGGCTCTGTCACGTTTTCTTATTTACTGGAACAGCATGGTAAAGTAGGCCTAGGTTGCCATCTTGTGGCAGTGTGTTGTTACTACAACATATGAAATTGTGTTTCTATTGGAAATATAATTCAGCGCCACTGAGCCGCTCTCTCAGTTACAAACTGAACCTGTTGTTTTAGACATATAAATCACTAAACACAGTGAAGCTTTTGGTTTTGTAAAAGTGTTTCTTATTCAAAATGCATGTTGATCTTTATAAGGTTGAAGAGCAGTTAGCAGTGCATTCATGGACATCTTTAAACTATTAATTTAAGAATCTTTGGTGATGATGGCATGAACTAGAAGCGCGAGCTCCAGGTGAGACTGCAATGAGTGATTAGTTTTCATGATAGTTGCCTCAAGACCTGAGATCATGGTGGTGGGCTTGTGATGGACACACTTTTCATGGCTGAACGCTCTCCTGTAGAGGCTAAGCCTAGGCTTGAAGCCACTGGGGTCTTCGTTGGCGGGGATGACGCGATGTCACTGGTATGCATGAACTTATTAAACTTGATACAGTCCAATAACTCCAGCCTTACTCATCTTGTCCTTCAGATTCTTTATTTCACAAACTGTTTGCTTCCTCCCAATCAACAACACACCTGCCGCTAATTACGTGTGTCTACCTTAAATATCCTCACAAACTCAAAATGTGACCTCAAGCACCAAACGCTTGCTGCAGTTCTTGGTGTCAGAGGTGACACACAAGGTATCGGGTTTTCGGTGCAATTACTTTTTCATATAGGACCAAGTATGTTTGGATAGCTTTTTCCCCTTGAAAACTGCCGTTTAATATTAGGCATTCTTGACTAATATTAAAAATGGATTGATCTGAAACGTGTAAGTGTGACAAATATAAATCAGAAAGGAGGCAAATATTTTTCACAGCACTATAGTCTGTAAATGGTCTTCTTTGGCTGTAGTAGATCTTTGACTTGTTCCTTTTTTAATTGTTTGTTTAAAATAGTTTTCTCTAGGTTAAGGCGTACGGTCCAGGCCTTCAGAGCAGTGGTCTGGCTGTTGGAAAACCCACTGAATTCAGAGTTGATGCCAAGCAAGGAGGAAAAGCTCCTCTGAAAATTATAGCCCAGGTATATCTGGCTTTGTATATCATCACAAATATGTTAAATATATTGCATGTACCGTATTTTTCGGACTATGAGTCGCACTTAAAATCCTTTCATTTTCTCAAAAATCAACAGAGACGTTATAATCTGATGCGCCTTATGTATGAATTCATGTTGTGCGTAGGCATTACGGCTACCGTAGTCAGGAGCCTCGCGGAGTAATACGTACTGTGCTTCAACATAATATTACCGCATTGTGTGTGGATAAGGATCCCAAAAAGGCCCCTGTTAAGAGACATGCTTACGAAGCGGATTTCAAACTCAAGGCTGTCAGTCACGCAGTAGAACATGAGAATAGAGCAGCTGCGAGAGATTTCAACATTAATGAATCAATGGTACTGAAGTGGAGGAAGCAAGAAGAAAGAGTTGAGTAAAGTCTGACTTATCTGACTGTTTTGTTTTGCTTAATGCGTTTTATAATCCGGTGCCCCAAAAAATACGCTGTGTTAAATCTGATTGAACTAATCCCTTGTCTTCTGCACAGGATGGTGAAGGCAATTCTGTGGATGTCCAGGTCAAGGATAATGGCAACAGCACATACACCTGCACCTGCACCCCACGTAAGCCTGTGAGGCACACTGTGATGGTCTCCTGGGGAGACTGAGAGTCCATTCAGGGTGAGTATGCACTCACTTTCACTCTTGCATGCAGGGTTTGCCTTTTCTTCTCACTGAAAAGTCTCTTGAGTTTTGGTGTTTGTGCCCACAGATGAATATCGGAGCAGGCTGTCATCCAAACAAGGTGAAGGTCTCTGACCCTGGAGTGGCAAAGACGGGCCTCAAAGCCTTCCAGCCAACATATTTCACTGTTGACTGCTCAGAGTCTGGTCAAGGTAAAGCTCCATAAAACTGTGTGTGTGAGAGTAAAGAGCGCAAACATGTGCTCATGTCAAAGAAATATTCCAAACAACAGTAACATGTTTAGAAACAGATATTACAGGGAAACTTATTTAACCCACCTGCTGTTTGAGGCTAAAAATGACTGTAGAGCATTACCTGCAAAGGTAACATGCTAACACAGCCTTTGTCCTCTGCCATCAGGACAAAGGCTGTTTGCGTTTAGGCTATTCCAATGACATCCTTCAGGGTCAAAGTGGATCCTTTTCAAGGCAGAGGGACCAGGACTCAGCCGCAGTGGTAAGAATACCTGTACTGCCTCACAAAGTCAGAGAGTACTAACAAAAAACAGTCTGTTTATTTAGTTTGTTGGTCTATAATACGGTCTGAATGTTTTCCGTCATACTACATGGAACAACTCTTCATAACACTTTTATGAAAATGTTTGACGAAATTGAGGAGATCAAAATTAAAATCACAATCGCAAGGATTTAAAAACAAGAATAAATATGAATAAACAGGGTTGTAGTTGGTATGCTAATGTAAACAGGTCCTTTTGAGCTGTCATTTGAACTGTGTACCAGTCAAAGCAGTAGTAGCAGCAGGCTGTGAATGACTTTGAAATCATCAGCAGTCTGACACAGCTTCAAAAGTATCCATACCCGTTGTTGTGCCTTTTAGACTCTTAAGATCGAGCAGCTCCTCTGTAACTCCACGTCTTGCGAGGAGTTGGGCCACCTCATAGCTGCTATTGTAGCCTTTTCCTGGACTTTTTGAGCACAAAAAAATACTGTTGCTGACCCTGCAGGACAGCTACTATTTACTTTACTTTCTCCTCTCGCTCAGCACCAGTGTAGGATGCATAGACCTGATGTTTGGTTTCATAATGACGTCGTACATTACACTCTTTCATAACTGCCACAGTTTCAGTGCAGATCAAACAGACACTTCCCCTTGAATTCTTTGAAGAAATATTCACTCTCCCACCGTGTCTGAAATTTTCTGCACTCACTTTCTACCTTTCGCTTCTTTGGTTCTGCCATGTTCAGTAACTTGGGGTAAATTTCTTCTAGGATTGTCCTTTTTGGTGGAGCAACTGCCTTGATCAACAGTAGCTTGCCCTGGTGTTAAAACTAAGAAGTGCAATACACTCAAGCAAAAGTTGAAGTGCGGGCCAATTAAAAATGGGCTGCGGGCCGTAGTTTGGACACTCCGAAAGATGCAGACCCTGAATTGGAAAATAGCAAGAATACACTGACACAGGGTACAGGACTGTCAAAGGAAATACATGAACATAGAAACCAGGACTCCAGACGTGACACAAGGAGCACAAGGTGAGCACAGTGACAAAACCTAAGGGCTGGAAAATCTCTAAAGTACTAAAGAATAACTAAAGAAACTAAAAATACAAAAGACAAGGCCATGAAAAATCACTATATCACACAACTATAAGAAAACAAAACATAAACACAGAGTCACCAGATCATGACAAATAGTGAAAATGCAATAAAACATTTTGTTCTGCACTCAGTTTTCTTACGTGGATTTGCTGAACTCAACTTGCCTTCTGTCTGCTGAATTGGTAAAATAAACTTCCCAACCAGCTTTCTCCCTCAGAGAATTTCTGTCACTTCAAAATTTCATGATTTTTACAAACTGTATTTTCCCACATAGATTCAAAGAGAAGCTGTCTCACATTTTTCTCAAATAATAAAAAAATGAAAACAAAGTTTTCAGTAATGAATGAATTTCCATGGATGTTTCCTGTACCATCTGCAACAGCTTCATAACAGCCCCTACATCCCTACAAGTCAGGGAGAATAACTCTGAAAATGAAATATAATATTGTAGAGTCACTACTTAGTGGGCAGAGGACAGTTATCACTTTGCTGGATGCTTTAAAGTCACATGTTCTTTATTTGCTGTATGTAGATTAACAGGATATTAACAGATTTACAGCTTTCATTAGAATCCATATGGTAATCAACAGTGAAGTGTTTCTCTTGTCAGTGTTTATTTTTACCCATTGAATTATCTCTGTTCACATAATATGCTGAACTCATTTCACGTTTCTTCAAATAAGGCATCACTTGTCCAGCTATCAAACTCTGAAAGATTTAAAGTTTCACCACTGAGCACTTTGAATGGTTATTCTTTAATTTAAAAGCACTTCTTCAGTTCTCTTGGGAAAACTGCCTTATTGATGTCAACGGTCAGAGAAAAATGTCTGATAGGAAGGCAACCGTAGCTCATACAACCATTTGTTACAACCAAAGAATGCAGAAGAGCATTTTAGTCAGCTAAGAACAGGAAACTGAAGCTACAGTTCTCAAAATTTGACATGAGAAGATTGGAAAAATGTTGCCTGGTCTGATGAGTCTTGATTTCTGCTCTGACATGCAGATGGTCGGGTCAGAATTTGGCATAAATAGCATGAAAGGATGGATCCATCCTGCCTTATGTCAGCTGTGCAGACTAGCGGTGGTGGTGTCACTGTGGGGGTATTTTCTTGGCACATTTTGGCCCCTTAGTATCAACCGAGTAGCAATAATACTCAGGTAAACATCACAGCTTGCCTGAGTATTATTGCTGAACATGTCCGTCTCTTTATGAGAACAGTGTACCTCTCCTCTGATGGCTGATTCCAGCAGAACAGCGTGTCGTGTCACAAATCTTAGATCATCTTAAACCGTTTTCTTGAACATGACAGTGAGTTCAGTGAACTCTAATGGCCACTGTCAGCAGATCTCAGTCTAATGGAGCACCTTTGGAAGGTGATATAAGAATCATGGATGTGCTGATGGGTTCATAACTTGATGGACTTTTATCCAAACACAGAGTTACAAAGTGCTTCAGAGTTTGAATAAAAGCCACGTGTTAAAAATAACTTTACATTTTCAAATCAACCATACAGTCAGACATTTATACTAAAATACAAACATGCGAATGGTTCCAAACTATGACGTGCTTTGGTCATCAGCCAATCACCTTGAAGTTAATTTAACTCCCAACATTCACAGTTTGGTTTGTATTCTTTATTTTAAGTCAACCTTAAGACAACCAGTTGTGGCGTTCAACCTGCATACTATTATTAAGATGATATGAGCTGTATGAAGTAAACAGAGATAAACATGCCAATTAAAACTACAAAGCAAAACAAACTCATAATTAACTTTAATTAACCAGTTTTTACCCAACAAACAACAACTGGAGCACAGCCAAAACATCTGGTTGGAGCTGTTAGATCTTTGCCTCAAGGAGTGCCAGAGCACAGACATGCTGTGGATTCAGATGCTTCAATTCTGGCTAAACATTATTGATGAATCATTAGTTTGAAGGGCGAGTCTCTCCTGGAAGCCACTCATTGTGTTGCCACGTGAATGTGTGAGGGGGGAAAAGTTTGAGAATCAAAGAAGAGACCTCGAAAGAAAAGTTCAAGCACAACTTACTTTGTCACCTCTGCAGGCCTGGACCATGAGTCTGTGAAGCAGGTGTGAATATTGGAAGGTCACTTTGGTAAAGGCACAAAAATTGCCACACAGCCCCGTCACTAATGATGTCACAAACCTTAGTACAGGGAGGGGATTTCCAAACCTGTTTATCCATCTGCTAGTAAATGCTATACTGGCACAGGACCCAGATGAGAAGCTGAATCATCGCTCTCACTGGGAGAAAGACCTGGTGAATCTATGAAAACACAGCGCTAGATTTAATTATTATTTCATTTTCTTTATTCTTTTTAATATTGCACAGAGCTACATCCATGCTACGGTGCCTCTGTGTTTTGGCCCCAAGGTGGAGTCGGAGCTGTGCCACATGAGGGGATTAGCCATGTACAGAGGGAGCGTATCAGACCGTCTCCCACACAAACTACAGATAACACACCCTTGTCTTTGAAATCACCTGGCATGGCGGGGGTCTGCCTTCTCATTCAGCACTCAGAGGCTGGTTAGCAATGGGTCTGCCTGGAGGAGCCTAGTCTGTGTCTTTTTTCTCCCATTATTGCTCTTTGTCTACACGGACGGGGCGCTGAGTGACTTCTAAGGAGAAGCTGCATGAGTTGGCATCACGCCTGCTGTGCCCTAATCTGCTTGGGGCACTGTTACACATGCGCGCGCACACACACACACACGCACGCACAGAGCAGAGGTAAGTCTTAATCAGTAACACAGATGACCAGAAGGCAGGGGTGGAGGTCCATCAGTGACCATCTTCATCCGCCCACATTACCACAGCTGGAGTCTGCACATTGTGATGGCCAAACCCGTGGCCACACTCTAAAGTCAGTAACTCTTGTATTTTCATTTCTTCATTTGAACACAGTAACACACTTTAGTTTTCAATAACTTTATTAATTGGTTTGGATACATTTGTTCTATTTGTAAGCGCGCACATTTAGTTTACTTATGTATTCATGCCACTTCATTACTTTGATTTTTGACTAACCTTTGTCTTTTTATTTCTTACCTGCCATCATCCCCGGGAGTTGCTGGACAAAAGATGGTAGCCAGGGTTTGAAACCACTAAATGCAAAGAGGGATAATTGGACCACACCACCACTCCCTGCTGAAGGGGAGAATGTGTGTTTGCTTCAATTTAAAAACAAAGTATTTGTATTTAATTAAATATTTGAGTTTAGGGTTTAATGGTTTTGATTTTCTTCTTTAGTGTTTAGTTTATTCACAAACTAGACTGTACTGCATTGTTTTGTGATTTATGATTGTGTTTGTTTGTTACCCCTCATGTGTCACAATGGTCTGATCAGCCATTACATGTACCCCTGTGCGTCATTTCATGTTTAGGTCAGTTATGTTTGTTTGTGGCAGTCATTTGGTTTGTTAAGGTTGCAGTCTTGGCCTGAGTTCAGTTTTGTTTCTTTGACCTCTTTTATGAGCTCAACATTTATTACTTTTGTAAATCTAATTTTGGGGGGTTAAATGAATGAAAAACATATTTTTCTAATAATTTGTGGGACTCCTCCTGTTTTTCAACTCGGTCCATTACACACATGCAGGGTTAACCTTGAACAGGAAACCTTGCAGTGTACAACGTTTAGAAAAGTGCGTGTTTCTCTTTTGTTCTGTGGTTTTGGTATTTTGGCTACATATTTTGTTTTTGTATATATTTTAATAAATCTTTATGTTTATTTACTTTTAAATTTTTAATATATTTTATATATATGTTACATTTACATTTTGTGCAGTTTTTGCATCTGTTTTTGTATTTTGGTATCTTTGCCTGTCTCATAAATTCAGGGCTACATCCTTTCTATAGACAAAGAGCTTACCTTGGAGCCTTCAGCTTCTTCTTTAGTACTTTCATAGGTGGAGGAAGTAACAATAATATGTGATGATAATCTGTGATACATGAAGTAATCTTATAATAATAGTAATAATGGATCTGTTCTTGTCAGGAAAATGCTTGTGCAGAGGTTTCATTGTGCTTGTCATTATCCTTATTACCACCACAGCTCTGCCTCACAGTGACTGTTTAGTTGCAGTTTCGAGGCTCATTTGTGTACGATCATAAAGACTTTCCTCGCAGTGAGCTGTGATCTCAACTACTGAGCTGATGCATGCTCTATTACAGCTGGATACTTTTTTCTCTTTCGTAAAGTGTTTTCATTGAACAGACTCATTCATTATTAATTGTTTTACATATTTTGTCTTTTATGAACGTCAAGAAAAACACTGCTTAATCCCATTATCCAACAGATAACCACCCATTTCTCAATGCAGTGATACGCTTGAATTAAACTATTAAAATAACTAAACAATTAAAAACACTGTAATTAGTACTTTTAGCAATATGATAGATGCCTTTTGTTATATTTTTTTTAACATCGGCATGCTAAAGGACTTGTTTAGAAGAGACTGCTAATTTATATGCTAAAATGTGTTTTTCTTCTTGGCCAAGATGGTGAAAACACTTTATTATCCTCTAATAGATTTTCTAAATGCTTGGTGATCGTAGTACCCAAAATGAGCTGCATCAGGTCCTGCATCAGGAGATACACTAGCTGACTGTTTCCTCTCAGCTGTAAAAGGCTGATGATTTACAAAACAGACACCACGTCGTTTAAATAGATGAGGCTTAAAATAAGAAATACTTTACTCTCTGAACATTGTTCCTTGTTTCCATTCATCCATTTAGTTTTCGCTGGTCTTAATCAAGATCTTAAGAAGAGATATTGTTAGAACCTAGAAAGAGGAGGAGCAATTCAGACTTTAAGTTTGGAATACGCATTGCTGGACAGAAGAAAGTGGCACACTTATTCATCTTCAAAACAGGTTTGACTGACAGGTTAAAAGCTTACAAGACAAGATGTTGAAACGCTACACAGTGTGTGTGTGTGTGTGTGTGTGTGTGTGAGAGAGAGCGCTTGAGAGAAGCTGAGCTTTATTCAAAGTGATTTGAAACAAACTGCAGCAATAAGGGCAAACTAGTGCACAGTTATGTTTACGTGAGCGTTATTTTGTATGCATTTGTACAGTTCGATAACTGTGAGAATACATTGATAGCATTTAACTCTAGTAACAGGCATTTGTACCAGTAAGCATGAAAAAGTAGGGAAAAGAACTAGTATGTAAGCACTGACTGGTACTGTAAAGTATATGTGTATATAGGGCAATCGTGCCTCAAGAGTTTGCAGTTCATCCTGTAATTGGAAGGTTGCCGGTTTGAGCCCCGGCTCCGACAGTCTCGGTCGTTGTGTCCTTGGGCAAGACACTTCACCCGTTGCCTACTGGTGGTGGTCAGAGGGCCCGGTGGCGCCAGTGTCTGGCAGCCTCGCCTCTGTCAGTGCTGACAGCCATCACCAGTGTGTGAATGGGTGGATGACTGAATGTAGTGTGTTGCAAAAGCAGTTTCACCCCAGTTCGTATATTCGTCAGGCTTCCAGAAAGAACACCGGGACTCAGTAGTCAATTAACAATACCTTTATTAATACACACTTATTGATTATACCTTCTAGAAGGGAGATGTACAGAACCCCGGACTTTCTCTGCAGATCTCAACTCCTTTGTCTGTTACATGCAGTTTTGTATAAGTGACCCCCCTTCTAATCCCTCTACGAGGTGCCATAAAACTAAGCACTATGTTTACATGTTTGTGTGTGCGAGCACGTGAATGCCTACATGTGCGCGTTCCCGCGTGTCTATGTGAGTGCTCGTGAGTGACTATGTGCGCATACCTGTGTGTATGTGTGTGTACGTGAGTGAGTGTGCATGTGGGTGTGGGTGCGTAAGAATTAAGGCACTGTAGGTGTGTGTGTCTCTATATAGTGACTCCCCGGAGGTCATAAAACCCCATCTCCGTTCCAGACCACAGTTATCAAGTCACAAACATTGAGACCCCCGCACAGATATTCTCTGGGGAATTTCCACTCAGCATTAACTCTTCTTTGTCTTACATTCACAGTTCAACTGGGGGAGGGTCTCCTAAAATCTGCTCCTAAGTTTATGACACAGTCAGGCCTTTATTACATCCAGGGCAGTGTCAGTGTCTCTACAATAGTTCTATCCTATCTAACACATTCCTAAACTCTAAAATAAGCTAAACATTCCTACAAGTGTAAAGCACTTTGGGGTCCTTGGGGACTAAGTAAAGTGCTATACAAATACAGGCCATTTACCGTGTGTGTGTTTATGTTCGAGTGTATGAATAAATGAGTCAGTTTTAAACAGTTGCAATTTAAACAGTAGAAAAGTGGCACTATATTTATATATGGTAAATGGTAAATATTATAATATTTATAAAGAATTTCAAACAACAATTATTTAATGCTCAAAGCAGGTTTATTTAATATCCAGTATGTTTCCAATTAGTTCCGAATTCACCTTGAATTCAATTCAATTCAATTTTATTGATATAGCAGCAAATCATACCACCAGTCACTTCAAGGCTGTATGTATTATCGTAAGGTAGACCCTACAATAATACATACAGAGAACCCAACAATCATATGACCCCCTATGAGCAAGCACTTTGGCGACAGTGGGAAGGAAAAACTCCCTTTTTACAGGAAGAAACCTCCAGCAGAACCAGGCTCAGGGAGGGGCGGCCATCTGCTGCGACCGGTTGGGGTGAGAGAAGGAAGACATTTGTTGTAGGTCTGATTGAAGGACTGATGTGATGGTAAGTTGTCTGCTGCTCTGCTTTGAATATTGAGAGATTAGTTGATGGATTTCAAGCCAAATTGTGCCCAAGTTTAAGACCATATTCATTGATTGTTTTTGTTGATGTTATTGTTTTGGGCTTTTTTTCCACAAGAATTTCTAGCTCCCCTAGAATTTTGGCCACCCAAACAATCGGACGATTGCTGAGAAAGCACAAGGTTTTCTCCCCCTGTGCTATTCATATCGGTGCCTGGGGGTTCTCCTTGAGAGGTCAGGGTCGAAAAAGGGATGCTTCAGAACCTCCGAGGGTGTTATGCGCTGATTTGCATCCAAGGCCAACATTTCTTTGATTAGCCTTACAAATAATGGTTGGCCATTTTCAGGTCCTCGCCTAACCTTCAGTAGTCGTTCGAGGTGATCGAGACACTTAAGTTTTATATATCGAGTTTCTTTGGATTGATAACCTGTCTCGTATTGAAATTGTTCTTGGGTCTTAAATGTCCAGCGCTGTTCGTTGTACTTACCCTCGATGAAATAGCAATCAGTGTACAAGCCAGACTCTAGAAGATGATCTGGTAGCTGACCCTGGGTTTCAATTATGAATTTCAAAACATCATAATCGTCTTCCCCAGGATAGAGAGGCAGCCCTGTAGCAAGCTGCACAGCTACCAGCCCCAGAGACCACATGTCAATTGCTTCATCATATGGAAGGCCAAGCATAACCTCAGGTGCAATATAACCAACCGTCCCCACACGGTAACCAGGAATCAGTGCAGAAGCAGGAAATGCGAGGCCAAAGTCTATAAGTTTGACTTTGATAGGGGAATCATGGCGCTTTACAACCATGATGTTTCCAGGTTTGAGGTCAGCATGCACTATTCCCACAGAACCCAGGTGGAACAGAGCATTTGCGAGCTGATGCAAAATTGGCCTGAGTTCTCTTATTGGGAGACCTTGGTTATTCCGGTCCCCTATGTAGTCCCACAGGCTTTGGTCGAGGAGTTCAAAATTTAAGCAAATGCGCTCTCCATCGAGGAAATAGCCGTTCCATTCGACAATGTTGCACCTGTCTGGATCCAAGCGTCGCAGTTGCTCCAGGATGAAAATTTCCAGTTTTGCCTGTTGCAGAATTTCAGGGTCGCTCTTGTTGACTTTAATAGCCACAGTTTGGTTGTTTTTTGTATCGCGACATCTGGTTACCAATCCAAAGCCTCCTTCTCCAAGGAAAGCCTCTACCACGTGGTGATCTCCCAAAATGGTCCCTTCCGTTATTTCAAGATCATCTTCAGAGGAAGATGGGTTGGCTGAGGTGTTGACCTGTCCTTTTTGAGGAAATTCAACTGAGTTTTGGAAACTGCAGTTGAATTTTTGTGATCCATGACTTTTCCAGCTTGAAGGCTGCTGAGAGAGCACAAGGTTTTCTCCCCCTGTGCTATTCATGTCAGTGCAGGGGGCTTTCCCTGAGAGGCCAGTGTCGAAAAAGGGATGCTTCAGAACCTCCGAGGGTGTTATGCGCTGATTTGCATCCAAAGCCAACATCTGTTTGATTAGCCTTACAAATAATGGTTGGCCATTTTCAGGTCCTCGCCTAACCTTCAGTAGTTGTTCGAGGTCATCGAGACGCTTAAGTTTTATATATCGAGTTTCCTTGGATTGATAATCTGTCTCGTCTTGAAATTGTTCCTGGGTCTTAAATGTCCAGCGCTGTTCGTTGTAGTTATCCTCAATGAAATAGCAGTCAGTGTACAAGCCAGACTCTAGAAGATGATCTGGTAGCTGACCCTGGGTTTCAATTATGAACTTCAAAACATCATAATCGTCTTCCCCAGGATAGAGAGGCACCCCTGTAGCAAGCTCCACAGCTACCAGCCCCAGAGACCACATGTCAATTGCTTCATTATATGGAATGCCAAGCATAACCTCAGGTGCAATATAACCAACCGTCCCCACACGGTCACCAGGAATCAGTGCAGAAGCAGGACATGCGAGGCCAAAGTCTATAAGTTTGACTTTGACGGGAGACTCATGGCGGTTCACAACCATGATGTTTCCAGGTTTGAGGTCAGCATGCACTATTCCCACAGAACCCAGGTGGAACAGAGCATTTGCGAGCTGATGCAAAATTGGCCTGAGTTCTCTTATTGGGAGACCCTGGTTATTCCGGTCCCCTATATAGTCTGACAGGCTTTGGTCCAGGAGTTCAAAATTTAAGCAAATGCGCTCTCCATCGAGGAAATAGCCATTCCATTCGACAATGTTGCACCTGTCTGGATCCAAGCGTCGCAGTTGCTCCAGGATGAAAATTTCCAGTTTTGCCTGTAGCAGAATTTCAGGGTCGCTCTTGTTGACTTTAATAGCCACAGTTTGGTTGTTTTTTGTATCGCGACATCTGGTTACCAATCCAAAGCCTCCTTCTCCAAGGAAAGCCTCCACCACATGGTGATCTCCCAAAATGGTCCCTTCCGTTATTTGAAGATCATCTTCAGAGGAAGATGGGTTGGCTGAGGTGTTGACCTGTCCTTTTTGAGGAAATTCAACTGAATTTTGGAAACTGCAGTTGAATTTTTGCGATCCATGACTGTTCCAGCTTGAAGGCTGCTGAGAGAGCACAAGATTTTTTCCCCCTGTGCTATTTATGTCAAGGCAGGGGGCGCTCTTTGAGAGGCCAGTGTCGAAAAAGGGATGCTTCAGAACCTCCGAGGGTGTTATGCGCTGATTTGCATCCAAGGCCAACATCTGTTTGATTAGCCTTACAAATAATGGTTGGCCATTTTCAGGTCCTCGCCTAACCTCCAGTAGTTGTTCGAGGTCATCTAGACACTTAAGTTTTATCGATCGAGTTTCTTTGGATTGATAATCTGTCTCGTCTTGAAATTGTTCTTGGGTCTTAAATGTCCAGCGCTGTTCGTTGTACTTATCCTCGATGAAATAGCAATCAGTATACAAGCCAGACTCTAGAAGATGATCTGGTAGCTGACCCTGGGTTTCAATTATGAACTTCAAAACATCATAATCGTCTTCCCCAGGATAGAGAGGCAGCCCTGTAGCAAGCTCCACAGCTACCAGCCCCAGAGACCACATGTCAATTGCTTCATCATATGGTGTGCCAAGCATAATCTCAGGTGCACAATAACCAATTGTCCCCACAGCACCACCAGCAATCACTGCAGAAGTGTTACATGCGATGCCAAAGTCTATAAGTTTGACTTTGACGGGAGACTCATGGCGGTTCACAACCATTATGTTGACAGGTTTGAGGTCAGCATGCACTATTCCCACAGAACCCAGGTGGAACAGAGCATTTGCGAGCTGATGCAAAATTGGCCTGAGTTCTCTTATTGGGAGACCCTGGTTATTCCGGTCCCCTATGTAGTCCGACAGGCTTTGGTCCAGGAGTTCAAAATTTAAGCAAATGCGCTCTCCATCGAGGAAATAGCCGTTCCATTCGACAATGTTGCACCTGTCTGGATCCAAGCGTTGCAGTTGCTCCAGGATGAAAATTTCCTGTTTTGCCTGTTGCAGAATTTCAGGGTCGCTCTTGTTGACTTTAATAGCCACAGTTTGGTTGTTTTTTGTATCGCGACATCTGGTTACAACACCAAAGCTTCCTTCTCCAAGGAAAGCCTCCACCACGTGGTGATCTCCCAAAATGGTCCCTTCCGTTATTTCAAGCTCATCTGAGCTGAAGGATGGGTTGGCTGACATGGTGTAATGTGTCTGTTTGCGCTGTGAATTGGTGAGAAAGAAAACTGAACTTGTTTTGGTTTCTCCCGTAAAATGCTCTCAAAACTTCTCCAGGGTTTTAGTTGCTGCAGGTCAATGTCCGTTAAGCATAAAGTATAATAGGTGAGCGCTCCTATTTAAGGGTTTTGGGATCAAAGCAAAGTTACCGCGTCAGGAAGGATCAAAGCAAAGTTTCTACGTCACAAGGGATCGAAGCGATTCTAACATGTGCGCATGCGCACACACGTGTTTGTTTGTATAATATTGTTCACACTAAATTTGACCCTAATCAATTTAATATCAGTCAATCAAAGAAAATGTTAGTTTTGGAAAGTTTTAAAATGACGAAACTGACAGTTAAAACATTTTTTGTTCGTGTATTTGTATTTATTTTTTCGGGGTTTTTTTTTTGCATACCATGTCAAGCTTTTCTGTATATAGTCATGTCGTAGATTTCGGAGCAAACAAGAAATTGATTAAAATGTTCTATTTTATTTTAACAATCATCAGCTTCATATCCAGGTTTGGTACGGGTGCTTGAAATCCTTGAAAAATCTTGGATTTTAATATTGTAGTGCGTGGATTTCGGATTTTGTGCTTAAAACTTCTTGAAACTGTAACCGTATTTCATTCACCACAAATAACTATCTGATTGAATAGTTTTCTTATCAGATAGAGCAATAAAATGAGTCGCAAAGTCAAAGCAACATTTCTCTGCCTGGGCTGCCTCGTACCTCTGCACGTCAGTCTGTTTCAATGTGTGACCCCCCACCCCCTCCCCGAGCAGTCGGGGGTGAGTGCACTAACGTGCCCGGAGGTTGCCGTTTTAATGAGTGTTTTGCTGGAAAACGAAAAATACAAGGAGTCTTCAAGAAGGAGTTGTACGTTTTCACAACGGGGGAGTTTGCGTAAGTCCTAGTAAATAATTTTCTCGAGTGTGTACGTTACACATGTTATTTCTTAAAATTGGTATTATTATTTTGCTAGCTAGCAAACTCGCGGGACAAATGATTGAAATGCACTCAGTGCGATACAATACGGTGCCGCTATTATAACAGTTAGTTGCGGGGTAACTTGTAGGATATGCTGTGAATTTAACTAAGATTACACAGCAGTAGCAGTAATACGAGTTACTTCCCTCAAGTGAAAGCTTTAAACGTTAGCCCGATGCTTAACTAGCGAACGTAAGGCTTTCTGATTGAAGGCTAAAAGCGGCGTTGTCACCAAGTAAATAGGATATTGATTATATTTTTGTGTATTGCTGCAGCTTCTTCAAGTATTAACCTGGTGTCTTTGGGAACACCTTAGGGGGAAATAACGGTAATATGACTGAACCATATGGGAACAAAGAAAAGCCACTTTTTTGTGCTACCGAAGTTTCCTCGCTTTCATTCAAAATCTGTTTATCATTAAACAACTTAAACATAATGGCTTCAAGCTCACATTGAGGCCTGTGGGGCACGATCAGCCCCTGAGACAGTAGTAGACAAATGACTATTTCATACTTTAAGGCTGCCTGTTTATTTAAGGGAGATGAACAGTACATTATAACTGTACATAATAATATCACAGATGATAGATTAAATAAATAGAAAGACGCTTGTGCATTCTTAAAGTCTAAAGTGTTGAATTGAACTGAGTATGTCATCTGTTCAAAGCCTCTCCCAGTCAGTGCTGTTCTCTATGCCTGTCTTACTGTACATGATGTTATTAGCACAAACACTTTAAAGGTGATAATTTAGGACTACAACAATAACACAGACTGCAATGTAGTTAAGCATCTTACAGTTAGTTTTGAATGAATGAACTTAAAAAGTTTGAAAATGGACATTGAACGTGCTTACAAAGTGCTTGAATTTGACCCTGAAAGGTGTATGAACCCAGAAAAAGTCACACTTGGAGTAAAAACCTCTCATAGCAAGTTAATCGTATTAAATTGATTGGATGCTTTCAGCACAAAATTTAGCCACACAGTCAGGACAGCATCTGATTTACCTTCATCGGTAAACATGTTTATGCAGTACATAGTAACAGTGTGGCTGAGTCCTTTGGTTCAAATCAGTTCCAGTACATTTGGAGATGTAAGTCTTAACCTTTCACATGCATCAGGAAGGAAAATACAACCAACATTTAAATGTCTTAATTAGATTTATTTGAAGTGTCTTAATGAGCTGCTGAATGTGAAAGTCAGCAACTGTTGATTTTACTGGCCAACAGTTACTCAGTGTTAGCTCATTACTCTTTACTCTGAGTTGTTGGAAGAAATCGTGTCTGTTGTTGGTTAATCTGATTGCTGAGCGCTTGTTTGTGCTCAGCCAAAGACGTTGTTTTGTTTTGTTTTGTTTTGTTTTGTTTTGTTTTTTTAAATGATGAAGCAGCTCTGCTCTCTATGGTATTTATTTGTTGGAGGGAATGTGTTTTGATCATCCTCATGCTCATTTCCAACATGATATTCTTATTCTTGGACTCTACTAGAGTAGCTTTGCACGATTCACAGTTTAAAAAAAATGCTTCTTTATCTTACACCAAGCCCCTCTTTTTCTCCTCTGCCTGAAAAACAGGGGTTTGGCTTTTTTGCCTTTAAGCTAACTTTACTCTTATTGGTTGATATTAAAAAGACTGGCTATTAATGATCAAGGCTTTTTTAATATCATGGATTGGGTGTTCTTTTTATTCATGCTTTTTTCTGGGGTCTATGATGGATATTTTGGAATTAAAATTGCATAAATTGAGATCTGATTAAAAATATTAGTCTCACACGTTGCATTAATTTAATTCAAAAGTGAGTCACATGGGTGTTAAGTAGAAATACAGCAGAATAGTGAAATTAATCTTGTATTTATCGTCTAATCTTGATCACATGTTCAGCGCTCATAAAAAATATATTTGGAAAACATTATTATTTAGTTTATTTATTACAGAGGAAAAAAACATGACACTCTTCCTCACCACTTCCATTCAACCATGTCCCTCAGGACTGATTTTAAGCTGCGTACAGAAGGATTCAATCAGTCTGCAGAACACAAACATGCATCTGCTCCAGTGGCAATGAATGAAAACATCTGGCTGTGTTATTATGCATACTGAAATAGGAAAATAAAATAAGATGAATGAGTTCAGCGCTCTGAGCTGGATGTCTTTCTGAAATACAACTCTCCTGCCTCTGGTCTTCATGTGAAATGTCTTTACTTGCTCAAATTTTATCTCGTAAAAGTCGATCATAAAACTTATGAAAGTGTGTCTAACTTTCTGGGATCTAACTCGTTTTCGATATTTGTTTCTATGTGCTGCGTGTGTTATTTGTTATTCAGATGTGAAGTTTAAAAAAGGTTTAGCTGAGTCTTCATTTAATAAATGTTATTTCTGGGGTTTTGTTTTGCTTGCTAATCGTCAATACTGTGACGGTGTGTCACTGTACAGATCCTCCAGGGAAAATGTTTTTGTTTTTCACATTTTGACTGTTGTGATTCATTATTTCCACCTTTCAATCTTTCACGTTTCATTATCCAACACACGCATTATTCTCTCCCACTGTGCTCCTACTTTTTAATTCTTTGAAAAAAACATTTAATATGCACAGTACTGCCAAAGTGCAGCGATACATTGTGAAGTGCACAGAAAGAGTCTGGATTTCCATTTCCCATACAGTACCGAGCAAAGTCTTGAACCACCCCCTTATTTTTTCATGTTTTGCCAGGTCAGTCTGTGTTAACAGTGTTATTAACTGCATTCTTTAACTAAAGAAGTGAGAACAAATGATGTGGGGTTTTGTTTTTTTGCAACAGGCTGCAAGTAAATGTGTAAAGATACAATTTGAAATTGGTTCTTTGTTAAGTTTTCTGGTCCTTTCCGTGACTTAGGTGTCTGTTTATGTTTGAATGCTTCATAGATTAGTGTGAAGGGTCTTAACAGACAAAAACTGGTCAAATACAATCCCTGGATTAAAAATCAGAAACACTTTAAAAAGCCTGGAGAGCTATTCCTTAATACCACTTTAAAGATTACAGGGAAGTCCGGATCCCTGGAAGCAAATAAAGAAATGAGGGATGGCTCAAGACTTTTGCACAGTGCGGTACATGTCATGTTCCCTGTTTTATAGCTCAGCTCAAACTGACGCGTTCTCACTAACTGCTTCTCATTTTCTCCACAGTAAACTTTGACCACTTCCAGATACTGCAGGCCATCGGGAAAGGGAGCTTTGGAAAGGTAATGTGGCCTCCATTTTTCATGCAACTTGTATATTCTTTGCCCTTAATTACCCACCACAGTCGTCATCTCTAAAGAATCGGTGCAAGCTAAGCTAAATGTGCTGGGATTACACTTTAGTTCTCGTATGCTGCTTAACAGAGCCGTCCTTTTTTTTTTTTTAATTTAAGCTGCATTTATAACTGTTATTATGTAATTATTTCTATAAAGTCAGTTAGAGGAGAGCCAATTTATATTTCATCTCACTCAGTCTACGTGGGAATTTTGACCCCACGTCTCAATGTAATTACAGAGCAGCACAATTCTGCGGCTCTATTTGTCATCGTGCTCAACAGTTGGGCTGAATAAAGGCAGGAGGAGAACTTAGCGTGTGTGTGTGTGTGCGTGCGCGCGCTTCATTTTGTGAAACCAAATTACCCACAGTTCTTTTCAACCTTGTCACAGGTGCCAATATCACCGTTGATGGCCATTGTTGAGAAAACGGTCATTTTGGATTAACTTGTGGGCCATTTTCTTTCACCTTCTGCCGAAGAATTCCTTTGTGTACCCATTGAACGTCTGGATGAGATTTCAGACAGTACTTAATTCAGGACTGTGTGTGTGTTTGTGTGTGTGTGAGATACACAATTGGGGCTCCAGAGATTGGAATAGTTTATCTTCATTTTAAATCCCAAAAATCACTGCCCTGTGCACATTATTGGCTTTAAAATTCAAACTTAAAGAGTTTGTAAGTAAACTGGCTGAGATGAGACACAGACGATGCACCGGGTCCTCGTCTGAGTGCTGGCTTTCAGCTGTGCTGTATCTCTTCTCCAGCCGTGCACGCACAGACACTGTGCCACACTTACACAGTGAGACAGATGCTCACAGAGACATCCAGATACATTTTGTCCTTGCTGGAGGTCATCTTGTGTGTGTTTTTTGGCCCACTGTGGCCTCACACCGAGCTCCTGCTGTTTTTTGAACACTTTAACAGCACCAGTCTTTAGCTTCCTGTTGAACACACAGTGGGGGAGGTGTAGGAGGTAATAAATCAGGTTTGGTTATCCTAATTTATAGTTGTCTTTATTTTAAGGATAAAAATAAAATTCACAAGAGAAAGGTGTTGGTGTGTGTGGTTGGGAAGAGAAGGGAGAAGCTAGAATGAAGCACAAACAGAGGGAGGTGTTTGCCTCTCGCTGTAGCGCTGTGAAACATGATCTGTATATTGCAGCTTGTGTAGGTGCTCCAAGAAAATGGGTTCATTGGCATGCAGCACTGTAGATGTGCACGTATGCACTCGCGAAAGAGAGAGGATGCTTGTGTTGCTGAGCTTGTTCTTGCACAGCGGGCAGATGTGAGGTAGGTTGGGGCTACCTCATAACTCCCTGCTGTGAGGCTGCCAGAGGGGAAAAAGAGGAAACTGCCTCCTTCTCCTGAAACGCTCATTTTCCTCTGCTCACTTTTCATCTTTACAATCTCAGCACTTGGGTGTGTATCTTCTTGCAGCAGGCCTCTCAGTCTCACTCTTGTTTTAAAAGAGCTCCTCTTTGTGTTATTTAGCTTAAAAGCTTGTGCAGACATCACTTTGACTCTTACAACAGAAAACATACTCTGCCCCTGACTAAGCACCGCAAGGACCCATATCGCACTCTGAGACTTAAAGTGCCCTAATTGACAGCTGACAGATGTGTGGTGAAACCTTTACCTTCAGTCATCAGTTTAAAAAAATAAAAATCAAATACACAGGGAGGCATGCCTGCTGGCAGCCAAAGATCCTGCATCAAAATTCTCCGAGCGTAGCCGCTGCTACAACTCCAGTCTGAAAATGTAAACTGATGCTGGTGTAATGACAGGGTGGGTTTGGGTGTTACAGTTTGTACCTGATAATTTATGCCTGAGTACATGAGTACAAATAAAAGGAGTACCACGTAATTTAATGGGTCAGCTTGGGTCCAGAACTGAATGTAGGGCTGTTTTAGGTCTGAGCCGCTAACCTGATTTAAAACGCAACACAACTGCTGGTAAGTGCGTGTTGTTTAAAACAGATAGTTGGAGAGGCAGGTCAGTGCTTTTAAAGGTTTATCAGGTGCCAAATCATTTTATAGTTGTGAAATGTAGGACTGTGCAAAACTTTGAGCCACACCTCAATTCTAACATATGACTTGCTGGGTAATGGGAAACGGGTGCAACAGTTTAAATTTGAAAAGCGTACATGAAAATACAGTATAAAAGGCAAAAACAGAGTTGATATAATGAGCTAATGAGCTTGAGCATCTTTATCTTCAGCACAGCCTGAACTCTCTCAGGCACATTTCTTTGGAATTCCTTTAAGTAGTCTTCAGGAATAGTTCTCCGGGCTTCTTTAAGGACATTCAGAGCTCTTCTTTCGATATTAGCTGCCTTTTTGTTCCATTCTCTGCCGAGATGATCCCACACAATTCTTGTGTAATTTGGCATCCCTCAGCCTTTTCTCCCTGTTCCCTTCCTTAATAATGGCTTCTTGACAGCCACCCTTCACTGACACCATGAGATGAGGCTTTGAGGAACACTAGATGGATCAACTGAAGGACCAGGTGCATCTTTCAGGTCCTGTGTCAGGTGTTTGCTGAAGTTTTTTTTACATGACTTTCAGGTACTGTTCCTCCACTTTAGATAGATTTTTCAGCCTGTCCCCTTTTTTTCTGTCTCCTACTTTTACTACCAGTCCAAAGAAATCCGATTAAATGGTGTGTTTTTATGACAGGTTGCTAGTAACAAAGTACCTAAAGATAAAATGGAAAATTTGTTCTTTGCTAAGTTGTGTGTTTTGTTTTGTATTTGACAACTCGGGTTTATCCCTTGAGTTAGGCTAAGTGGCTTAACAAAAAAAACAAAAAAACAACAACAACCCAAAACACAAAAAAAACCACTCTCAAAGTGATCAGGTACAAGGACTGGACTGAAAATGGGTGAAAAAAACTTTAAATGACCTTCAGAAAGTGTAAAGAAAGGTTGCTTAAGAAGAACATCTGGCTCAGTACAGGCAAAATATAAAGAACCGAGGAGAGGCTCAAGACTTATTCACAGATAATCAATCAAATGAATCAAGCGTCATCTGGAAGCAGCCTCCTGGCTGTAAGAGCGTCGCATTTTTGTCTCATTAACTGTCTGGTGGCGCTCACAGTAGTCTGCTGTGACGGGGTCCTCGAGGACTAATGTTACAGGGAAATCATTAGGAAAGTGCTTTGGACTGAGCTTTGCTGAAATCTCTGTTTTCCCCCTATCAGAGTGCTCCACCACCTCCACCCCCCCCTCCTCCTCCTATTCCTTCTTTTTAAACATCAGTGCAGGTACCGTCTCCCTCCCTCCCATCCCTGTCTTTTTGTTACATAATTACATTCAGATATATCATATAAAAGCTGAGGACCACATGATCAACACTTCCATTGGTAAACAAATGCACATAGTGAACGAAAATAAGAGGAAAATCTGCCCCAGGGCAGCTGTGGCTACAATCGTAGCTTGCCTCCACCAGTGTGTGAATGTGAGCGTGAATGAATAATGGCATTGTAAAGCGCTTTGGGTGCCTTGAAAAGCGCTATATAAATCCAATCCATTATCATTATTATTATTATTATTATTATGCCTAGTGGCTGTGCTCACTATTCAATTCAAGTTGGTTTAAGAGAGATGGTAGTTTAAAGAAACACAAGAACAAGCTGTTTGGGTAAAGCAATATATATGATTATTAAAGATAAAATATGGCGTTAATTTAGTTTGAGTTCCTGCCGTCTCTCTTTACTTCTCACTCTGTTTTGAAGCGTCTGCCTTCCAGCAGATGGGGGAGACTGTAATGGTAGCTGCTTTCCAGGAGGATGTAGCTCAGCTGTATCATGACTGCTAGGCCTGTTGGGCCATATACGTCCTAAGAGTAAGAATAATTTCCTGCTCTCTCTTTTCCTCTCTAACTTTTCCCTGTGTGCATCAGACTTTCGCCCCCCTCTTCTTTGTCACTCCAATGTTCTCAGCTCAGGCTGCATAGGAAGCTGGCATTTCTCTTGCCGGGCTTATTAAAGCCTGTGCTTTAGAGCTCTGGAGGGGGGCTAACACTCGAGGGGGACATGACAGTCATTGGCAGCGACAGCAGTTTAGTGACAGCTTCCTAATGTCAGCAGTCACATGGACAGGTAAAGACAAGACGATATTAAATGTTGACAGGTTGAAAACAATAGTCATAGAGAAAGTATTTACATTGGTCCCTCATTTATTGCAGCAGGGGTTCTCAGAATAACTAGCCCCTCGCCACGCACTTATGCCGCGTTTTGTCTTCTTCTGCCTGCCACTTTTGTGCGCCTTTTTCCTACCCGGTGCAGGTGTCTATTTCCGAATGAGGGTCATAGTTATGGGTGTTTTTGTGCTGTTTTTTTCTATTGGACGTGATGGTTATCAAAACCAAACATAAACATAAATTTGGCAAGCGCAGGAGACACGACATGGAGGAGATTTGTCAATCAGGCTGCAGAATGCAATGCTCATTGTTGACAGCTGTACTGTGCAATAAAAAACTCTGCGAAAAAGCGAGGCAGTGACGGATGAACAGCGGGACCACTGTATACTGTTTATTGATAAACAATAACATATATTCCTATATGACAACATACACAGCAGTGGGCAGGCTTGCTAGCTTTAGCACAGCTTTCTCGGGTCAGTCAAAAATTTCAACAGAGAAATGAATGAGCTTACCAGGTTGCCCGATCTCTTCACATATCTTCCTCCAAGTAGGTCCTTTTTATTCCTGTCTCAGTACAGAAAGCAGCTGGTGTCCTACAGCGTTGATTAGCCCTTCCTCCATATTAAATGAAGAGTGAAGGGCTTTGGCTGGATTTGCCCCTTTGACCTATAGGTCAGAGCCACGTCACCAGGCTCCTGATTGGTTGTCGCGGCACGAATTGACGCTGGAGTTCAGATTTTTCCAACTCGAGCGGTAGACGCGATACGCGCAAATGCACAAAATGCAACACAAAAACTTGCGCGCATATTTTCATTCGCGCGTCAAATGCGCCAGTCGTGCTACTGTGACGCGCGTTTGTTCCATGTTTTTTTTTCATCTGTGGATAATGGTTCTCATTATCGTGGTTCGCTGGAGTCCCACAACTTTAAGCCTCATTTAGGTGATTTCTCGATTGAGAACAGGGGTGGCAATAATCAGGAAATTGAACTCAGCTTCAAAGATGAGTTCAGATGATCCACAGATGTACTACACCGCAGTTAATTTATGTTATAATTTGTTTTATCACATATAAATGTTTCAATATTTAATATAAAACATTTAACTGTTACTAATATACAAAAAATAGGAAATCGGTAAGGAGGCAAACACTTTTTCACATATGTCTGTATATATTTGTTTTTCAAAAGTATATACAGACAACCAACAAGTGTCTGAACCACTGCAGGTTTACCAACTGACCACTCATCCATCAGTAAAGTAAAAAAATAAGGTGATTTTCCTAATTTGGAGCATTGTCAGTACAGTTTACATGTGGTCCCTGTTATGATCTGGCCAGTTGTCTTGTGGTCACAGGACTCAGCAGCACTAAGCAGAGCCTTGTAGGCTCCAGGCAGTGAGAAAGCGGAGCATCACGTACTTTACAGCTGTAGATGAAAAAACTGTTAACATGATGTGTGTAAGAAGGAAATTTTCTACTATAGCAGCAACATCACCAATTTGTATAAAGACATGAAAGACAAAAAAAGATAAATCTTTCTCATGGATTGGGCAGCAAAAGAAACAAAGAGTAAAAGAAAAGAAATCCTTGGACGGACCCAGATCCCTGTCACAGAGACAGAGGTCAGTGTCACAGCCCTTTCAAAAAGACAATAAATAAGCTCAAATAGTGGTGAAAATAATGTTTCAGTCATTATTGAAAAGCGCCCGGAGGCGACTGTTGTTGTGATTTGGAGCTATACAAATAAAACTGAATTGAATTATTGAAGTTGTTTAACATTAATGAATCTGGAAGAGTTATGGTAGAAAAACAAAATTAGAAAATTCAAACTGTAATGAAAGATTGATATTGTGTTTCTTTTAGCTTTTTGGGTTATTTTACTTATTGTCACGGTTAGTGCTGGGCGATATGGAAAAAATATTTATCACGATATGAATTATTTTATATCACTATAACGATATATATCATGATATACCACCTGACCCGTGGTCATCTGGAAAGTACGCAGTCTTTAAACTGCGAGTGGAGAGGGTGCAGTCTTTGTTTTGAGTTACTGTAAAGCATGTCGCAAATCCGGGTGCACGTAAAGCAGCACCATGTTGCAAAACCACAAGACAGAGTTTCTTTGCGTAAAATATCATTTTTTATACTTTATTTTCTCTTGCATAAAGTTAAGAGTATGTATAGTGAGAAGACAACACTAATATATTTGCACAGGCTATTTAACCCTTTAAGACCTACCATAGAACCAAGTCCACCAGAGCTTATCTTTACATTTATTTATTTTGAGTGTCTTCATAGTTTTATTTTTGAGATACACAAATTTTTATATACTACAGGAAAAATGAAAATAAATAAATGCAAATTTGCAAAAACACAGCATGTGCATCAAAATAAACTATTTCCAACAGTGTAATTTGACTTCTAAGCATCCCAGAAACGATACAGAAGAGCATAAAGTCAAACATGACTTTTAAAAACACCAACATAGACTTTGAAGGTTAAAAAACTACATTTTCCGCGAAAATGACGTCACTTCCGGTTTTGGACAGGTAATGGCGGACATGCGATAGTTCGCGCTGACTTATATTCCAACGTAGGAAGTGTTATGAACAGCTGATCGGATCGGCAAAGCCTGTTTCTGGAATATTATGTTTTTGTTGCTGCAAGTCTGGAATATTATGTTTTTGTTGCTGGAAGTGCTTTTTATGCAATTTTTGGAAAGCTATATGTGGAAGAAAACCGTGGCCTAGGGCAAGCTAATGGAATAAGATGTAAGTACAACTCCTACGGTTTCATATGCAAAAAAAAAAAAAAACATTATTGCGCTACCTTACGTGGTTACAGTTCTACAGGGATTTAAAAATAGTTAGGGAAAACGGAGTGTGCCTGCTCCGACCGGTTGTAAAGGGTTAATGATATATTTTATGTAATAATTTGTAAAATTCGGGTTAGAAACGATAGAAACGATAGAAGACAAATGGCATGATAGACACTTTTCTATCGTCCACATGATATATATCGTCATATCGCCCAGCACTAGTCACGGTCCTGGGTCGGTGACCCAGTGTTGAGTTTCTTGTGTCTCAGAGTTTTTGTATTATGATCTTAGTTCTCTTTGTTGCCCCAGTTTATTCTATAGTCTAGCGTCTTAGTTTGGCTTTCTTGTATTCTGTTTAGTTTTCTGAGTATGTAGTAGCTGCCCTCTGTGTCTCTTTGTTGTTGTTCTCTGTGTTTCTTAGTTGCTCTGTCTCCCCTAGTCAAGTCTGTGTCTGTGCTACTTCCTGTTGTACTTTGAAGGTCTGTGTCTCATGTGAGTGTATCCTACTTTGCTTCCTTGTCTCATCAGTTCTGATTTCCCCCAGCTGTGCTCTCCTTTTGTGTCTCATTCCCCTCGTTATTTCCCAGTGTATTTAAGCCCTGTGTTTCTCTATGTCAGTGTTGCGGTCTCCCTCATGCTGTGTGTGATTCTCCCCGTGTCTCCTGGTGTACATTACAATTAGTTTTTCCCAGTTTAGTTTTATATTGTTTGTGATCTGTTTTCTAGCAATAAAGCTGTGCTTTTGAGTTCAATTTCTGTCCCCGTGAGTTTGCGTTTGGGTCCAATTCCTGCCTGCCACACAGCCGAAACATGACAGAAGATTGCGACCATTACACGGACCCAGCAAACCGCTCTCAGCTGCGTGAGCGTCAGGATGCTGCCTTTGCCCAGCTGGAGGAGGAGCTTCGCTTGAGGCCGTGGCGCAATCCTGACTATGGGCGGATTCTCCGAGGAACTCGGCTGGCTCTCGGCGGTCCCCGGAGCTGCCGAAAGCCCCCACCTGCTGCTTCACCTGCTCCCCGTGCTATCTTGCATAGATAGAGCGCTTTAGGTTGAAGTTGTAAAATGTTGCTTTTTTTGTTTCTTTCTTTGGGTTTTGTTTGTTTCCTTCAGGTGGGAATTCTCGGCATCTCTTCAGATGCCCACGCTCCAGCCTCGGCGTCGCCGTTCTGCACGCCAGAGGCTGAGCTGTTTTCTCCGCCCGCTTCCCCTTCCCGAAGGAAGCGGCGCACACGCCGCCATAAACTGGACATTGCTGACCAACCTATGGTGGTGAATTACAATGACTGTTTTTCTCCCGCTTCTCTGGACATAAAAGACAAACTCACTTCTGATCCTTTTGGTGTGTCCCTGCTGGATGATGACATTGACTGGGACAATTATTTTCGTTCAGCTCCCTGGGAGGGGGGGTTAATTAAGGACAATTCACACACTTCAAACCCTTCGAAAACTGCTAAATTCATTATTCATTATTCATTTTTGATAGGTCTGTTTTTGTTGACCCAGTATATATTAATCCTGAGCCTACCCATTCTAAGACTGTTTTCTCTGAGCCTGCTCCTTTGCCTACTCGTGTTCCTGCTCCCAGGGCAGCTCGGGCCCAGCGTACCCCTGCACCCGTACCAGTTCCTCGTGTGAGGGAGGCTGGGGCCCAGTTGGTCCCCGCTCTGATTTCCAGGCCGGCTGAGGCCCTGTCAGTTTCTGCACCCGTACCAGCTCCTCGGGTGAGAACGGCAGCTGCCCAGCCGTTGCCGGTGCCTGTCCCGGCTTCTATGGTGAGGGGGGCTGTGAACCAGTCCACCCCTGCACCCATGCCGGTCCCCAGGGTGAGGTCAGCCAGGATACAGCCCGTCTCCGCACCCATACCTACTCCTCGGGTGGGAGTGGCAGTGTCCGGCAGGCCTGCACCTGTTCCTGTTTCTGCTGAAGGCTCAGGTGAGCCCACCCAGTAGTCCTCCCTGTGTTCCAGAAGGTCAGGAGACTTAAGGCCACAACCATCATCACCACCATGACTACTGTATGCATTTCAGTCTATAGCACAGTCATTAGCTCTGTTAGCAGCTCAGTCCATAGTTCAATTTTTTTTTTTTTTTTTTTTTTTCTTTTTAACCTGTCCCGTTTGGTTCTTTTGCCATCAGAATTATTGTCTAAAGGCGAAGAAAGATGCCCAACGGATTTACTTTTACAAATGGACCATCCCAGCCTTGCCGTAATGGTCCATTTGATTCACCTTTATTGTTTATTTTATTTTCACTTGCTGAATACGGGACAGACTTGACTGGTGGAAAGAAAGGGAGAAAGAAAGAGGAAAGAAAACAGCTGAGAAGAGGGACGGGGAGAAGGGCAAAACCAAAACCAACAGAATAAGCAGACAAAAAATACATATATCGATCACCTGGGTCACCTGTTGAGAAAGGAAAAAAGAAAGCAAGCAGAAGAAAACGAGAGTAATAAACAACATCACAATGATATATGGGAATATGACAGTAAATACTAAATATTAAACATTATTGTGCAGCACGTGAGATCGACAGCGCACAGTGTGCTTTGAGGTAGGAGCCAAAAAGGGTGTAGTTTGTGTGTGTGATCACCCGTGTGTGCACCTGTGAGCATGAACGCGCTTGTTTTTAAAAGGTTCCTTCATGTAATGATCTGCTAGAGGGGTGTGGGGGCCACTGCCCGTCCTCCAGGGCATGAAGCAGGTATGGAGGAGATCAAAACTCCAGACATCCAGAGGCCCCCAGAACACAAGAGACCAAGGAAGACCAACAGAGGGGCAGCCGCGCCACTATCCCAGAAAGAGCTGAGGAGAGTCCCAGATGAGGGGTCACTCAGCAGCCGCGGAGCAGAAGCCGGGGGGTGCAGTGACGTGCCCGTGAGCTCCGCCGGCAGCCAGCTGTGCCTGAGTGACCGAGCCCGGGCCGAGGCCGAGGCACCCCATCCCCGAGTGGCCCGAGCGAGCCCCAGGCTCCAGGCCCCGATAAGCAGCCGCCAAGGAGTGAGCCGGTGGGTACCTGGGCGCCCACCCCGGGCACAAAGAACCACCAACGCACCGATGTCTGAGGGCGTCTGCCACCGGCAGGGGAAGTGGTGGGGGAGATGGGCCTCAAACCTTGGAGGGCCTGAGATGTCCCCAGAGAGGTGGCGCCTGATACCCAACCTGACATATAGACACAGACAAACAGGCACACACAGATACAAACATCTATTCCCACCCTCATGCTCTCATATACAATTACTCAACACTCACCCAACGTGGAGACGGACATAAAGAGACGCTGTACACACAATCACACTCCCAAGCGTACTCTAAGCCCCGGGTCTAGGTACCCTTGCCCCTGGAGGGGGAAACTGCGCCCAGACCCAGGTGATGTTACCCTTTTCCCTGCGGTGGGGAGAAGCAGACTGCCCCGACTCCGCAGCAGCAGGGAGGCCCCACATTCCAGACCCCAGTCGGACGGCCAACTCCTCCTCCTAGCCCCCCCCCGCTCCAGCAGGCCGCAGAGAACGGGGGTGTAGGAAGACTCCAAACCTCCCTCCACCCGCTCATATGTAGTGTTGATGTATGTGTGTTCTAAGGTGCATTTAAAACCCAGGAGGGCATGGAGCTACCTGCCAGAGCAGCAGGTAAGCGTATAGCCCCTCCTGCTAGCCCTCAATGTCTACGTGTATTTAAAATTGAGGCCCCGAGGAGCCCATCCAGCTGTTTTTCCCCTTGGCTCCTGTACTGTCGGAACCAGGGTCAGCCCCCCGAACTATGTTTCTGGACTCTTCTCACTGCAACCCATGCTTGTCTTTGGCCTGCCTGTTTTGTTTTGCATGGTTTCCAGGGCCCCTGTCCTGTTCGTGGACATTTTCTGTTGGACTGTTTTCTCAGTTCCTGTGATGGACATTTTGGTTTAGTGTGTGTGTGTGTGTGTGTGTGTGTGTGTGTGTGTGTGTGTGTGTTTTACAGGATCATATTACAGCAGTGAGCTTGAACTGTGTCAAAGATTCAAGTTGCAGTTATTTATATTTCCTATCACCTTAAATCTTTACTCAAAGACAAGTATCTTTGACAGTGTATATATAGATGTATTATACATAAGAGACAAATATTGTTCATTTAATATGTTGGCATTACATTACATTTGGCTCAATGCCTACATATGTGTAAAAAGCAAATGTACGAGCTGTGAAAACTGTTTCTGATAGAATGAAGAGTACACTGATATATGAAATATTCCTTTATTGGGTGAGAAAATCAGACCATGTCATAACTGCTTTAAGTCATACAGAATAGATATCAGAGCCTTAAACAGGCTGACTTCTGCTAAATGGGTCAAACTCGGCAGAAAGTATACAAATGCATAACATCCTTATAGAATATGATGTAAGACTATATATCAACTTACCTCAGAATATATAAAGCATATAAACAATTACAAGTGTTGACTTTACTGTTGGGCGACGTGTCTGTTACGCCGCTCAGTTCTGTCGGACCAGGATGGCCGAGTGGTGAAGGCGTTGGACTTAAGATCCAATAGACATTTGTCCACGTGGGTTCAAACCCCACTCCTGGTAGAGAAATCAACCTGTAGCCAGCGTACAAATGATCCATAGGGAGTGGACCAGAGAGAAGACAGTGTTCGATTCCTCAGAAGTGACAAAGCTGGACGGGTTTTTGGATGTGCTGAAAGTTCATGTGAATGTGTCCTGTTGAATACAAAAATTGCAGTGGTGTGGAAGATGATCCAATCCAGCATTATCTATAAAGCACTTTAAAGTACCCAGCGCAGGACCAAAGTGCTGTACGGTAAATAAGTTAAAAAAGAAAACAGTAGAATAAAACAAAACACATAATACGTAAAAATTAAAACAGCCGTATATTAAAAAAACGAGATAGAACAGCATATAATCAACTAAAACAACTAACATAAAAATAAACTGAAACTAACATCTTACAAGGTGTCAAAGGTGAGGTGTTACCACTTTGCCAAGGACTGGAAGAAGACCCAAAGAGTTCCCCGTAGATCAGAGGGAATTTGTTATTACTGTGAACTGAGAGGATCCCAACCACAAAAAAGCCATTTGCTTCTGGAAAGACAGCTTTATGGGCAGACTAGACTATGACTGAGCTATATAATGACAACAGTATGTTTGGTGCATCAAAGGTGATCCTTTGAAATCTAATAACCGTGTACCAGATGTTAAGCCTGGTGGTGGTAGGATCATGCTCCGGGGCTGATTTGGTGCCAGTGGTACTGATCAACTGCACAAAATGGATGGAATAATGAAGGAGGACTAGTAAAGTGAGTTTACAATCCAACATAGAAACTGACCTTCACAGATGGAAAACTTCTATATTCAATGTTATGCCAAATCCTCAACTTATTAGTAAAAGAAAACAATTTTCATTATAAAATATGTTCTGATGACATTCACATGGATTTGATTTACACATCAGAGGCTTGGTCAAGTAAATGAACATGAAATAAAGAGCAGAAAACACCACATGAGAAGTAATTCAAAACATGACTTTCCGTGAAGCCGTGCTGTCACACTGTGGCTAAACTGAGTGTTTGTCAACAGTCTGATGACACTGCATCACAGAATTATCGTTAAGCACTTTGTTCTTTTCATGACCACAACTCAGCACCTTATGAGTGTTTGCAGCCTGGTAATGCACCGTGTGCCAAAACTGTGAACAACTGAATCTGTTCTGAGAGCAGAAGAAACTTCTATGAATGCAATGCAGATGTTATCACACTAACAACATATGTTATAATATGTTATAATGCAATCTTTGTGTAATGTAAAACTCTGAAGTCAAACCTATAAATGGCCGTTTTTGACACCTTTTGAGTTTACCTTCATTAATTTCACTTTTACATACTGCTTATTTTTCCTTGTTTGGTGTCATTATTTTCAGCACACCAGCACAAATAAGAATACAGTTATTATTTGAATTTGACTGCGTTTTTGACACTCAAAAAACACAAACAAAAAAACATAAAAGGCTAGATTACACACTCCAAAAATGCCACAAATCTCTCGAATCTCAAAACTCACTGTTGATGTCGTTGTTTGGCCTTCACTTTAACAACTTCTCCTTTTCCTCAGCAGCCATATAATTTTGCGATTGGCTGTCATGCTGCATTTTCCCCAATACGAAATGGAAATCACGTTTTACTTGCATTTTTTCTTCGTTACATCCTTAGAAAATGCAGTTTTTACCGCTTCTTCTAGCACTAAAGGTGATTCTCAAAACTGGCATGTAGTTTGAAGTCTTTCTGACCCAAACTGAAACAAGACTCAGTGAGGGTTCGATGTCAACTTAAATTGATCACGTGATTTGGATGCTCTAGTTTGTCTGTAGACTATAGAGGGTAATATGCTCACCATTTATTGCTTCACACAGCTCATGTTGTTAAGAAAGCACCTTTAATGCTTCAATACAAATGAAAAAGATAAATAGCAGCCAGATGCTGCTAATCAACTGCACTTGATTCTTGGTTTACCAGCAAGTGTGAGCACCTATACGAAAGCATAATTGGCAGTTAACACAGTGTCATAATCTTTCTAGAGAAATTCACCCCAGGGTCAAACTGTGCAATGGTCAGAAAAAGCTCAAAAATCCAAGGTTACATCTCAGACTCTACAGGCCTCAGTTAGCATGTTAAATGTTAAAGTCCATGACAGTACAATTAGAAAAAGGTTGAATAAGTGTAGCCTTCTTGGGAGGGTTGCAAAGAGAAAGTCTCTTCTCTCTAAAAAGAGCATGACAGCATGGCTGCAAGTTTGGTAGCAAAGTTGCAAAGCATACTGCATGAACGCCTCATACAAGCTGTCAGCACAGTGGTGAAGGGGTGATGATTTGAGCTTGTTTTGCAGCTACAGAACCTGGGCCCCTTGCAGCCATCGAATTTTCACTGAACTCCCCTGTATACCAAGTACTGTAGAGTCAAAAGTGAGTTTGGGTCAAGCAGCAGGGCAAAGTTCCCAAGCACATCAGCATAGCTGCAACAGAATGGCTAAAAAAGACAAGAATCAAGGTTTTGCAATGGCCCGGTCACAGTCCAGACCTCAACCTAAAATTCAGTGCTGGGAACTTGAGAGAGCTGAACATAAACTAATACCACAAACCTCAATGATCTGAAGAAGCCATGTAAAGAAGAGTGATTCAAATATCCTGAACAACCTTGTGACAGACTGATAGTCATACAGAAACAATTTGGTAACATTATTGCTGCTAAAGGTAGCTCTATAAGTTACTAAATCAGTGTTCTTAGTTTTTACTAGTACGCTATATTTTTATGAAAACACTCTTTTCCACATGACTGTATGTTCCCACATGGAAAAGATATTTATAAATCTTATAAAGTTTGTATCTGTCTTGTGTGAAACTTGTATGAAAACCATACAAGAGTGAAAACAGATATAAGATCCCTTGAAAAATGATATAAAGTAAAACTTGTATGTTTTGGATACTTACTAAAACAATATATGAAAGTGGCCACTTTCATGAGTAAATCATATAAGCCTTATATGATTCACTATATGAAGTAGGCCAAATCTGATGCAAGTCTTTTATAAGTTTTTTCTATTTCTTTTCCATATGGGTTTGTTTGTTTTCTTGTGACTGTGCTATGAGGATTAAGTTAGGATTTTCTTAACAGTGCAGCAGCAGCTTGAGAATGCTGCTTGGTTAATAGGAAGTTTTAAAAGACCTGATCAAATGTCTTACTGGAAATATTTGGTAAGTTAAACAGCAAAAAATATAAATGAGAACATTGTTGAGACAGCAAAAGTTGAACTGAAAGGTGGTTTATTGTGTTTATTCTGGTGGTTTTACTATTTTATTTTTTATTTCACTCTCACAAAAAGCTCTGCTGTACATCTGTGAAGACAAATATATACACAAGAGAATTTTATACCTTATAGCTCACAAGTAAAACAGACATGATCTGTGAATTCAGAGCAGAGCAAAACATTTGTTGGACCTGTGCCAAACAGTTAATTCTGTTCACCTGGACGTAGCGTTTTCAGTGGGAGAAGCGCTCCGTCACTCATCCTGCATGGAGTCAAAAATGCATAAGCTGCAACCTGTGTTTGAATTCAGACTTTCCATGTTGTCCAGTTTCAGGCAAGGGAACTGAAAAGTGTGCTGAGGATAAATGATCAATTAGGCAGATGTAAATGAACAACAGCTACAGGCTGGAGGCTATGACATCACACCTGATGGAGAACCTGGAGAGCTGGTCCTTGCTGATCTTCGGCCCCAGGTGAGTTCACTGCTGAACCCCTTCCAGTTCACCTACTACCCCAACATTACGGTAGATGATGCTGTCATCCAGCTCCTACACCGATCCCTCGCTCACCTGGAAAGTGTGTGGAGCACTGTGAGAATCATGTGCTTTGATTTCTCCAGTGCTTTTAACACGATTATACCGACAATCCTGAAGGACAGGCCTGATTACACAGGTGTGGACCATCACCACATGGATCCTGGACTGTCTTATCAACCACCCTCAGTACATGAGGAATTATGTGTCTGAATGGGTGTTCTGCAGTATAGGCACCCCACAGGGAACAGTCCTGACTCCATTTCTATTCATAATATACACAGCAGACGTCTCCTACAACTTTGCTAAATGATTCCTGCAAAAGTTCTGTGATGACTCAGCAAATATTGGTAAATGGGGACGACAGGAAGAACAGATCTGGAGACAAACTAAAGTGATTCCATGTCTCTTTTGAGTAAGCTTTGATGTTTGAACATATCCAATTTGAGGTTTCAGGGCTCTAATTGTGCTATTGTGCTAAATGCTCACTTTTATGCAGCATTAATCACATTGTTTTAATAGTGCTACATTTTACCTTGTCTCTGATTGGAGCAGGCGGCACTCACAGGGGTCATGTTGTGTGGAAGAAGAGTTCAGCTGAACAACACATGACATATTACACCAAGTTAACAAAAACTAAGCCAAGTGCAGTTTTTTTTAATTCATTATTCTGGGTGTTTACCTTAGTTTATTTTTAGACACATTTTATTTATTTATTTAAAAGTAATATTTTACAGAAAAGTTTTACAGAAAAATGCCTCTTTATTCTCTTCTATTGTAAAGCCAGCTGTGAATGACAACCTGCAGCTGCATGCTGTTGTGGTCACTGGTGTCACATTAGGTTCTGAACCACAAACAGAGACGTTTCTTAGAACTGGTGGGCTAGTGATGTAGGTATTGATGTAAATGGTTGCTTAAGGTGGTGCTACGACAGTGTATAAAAACTGAAGCCCTCAGAGCCAAGTGTTATTTATTCTTCTGTTACTGAGGTGAACTATAACCTGCTCAGGTAGAATTTAATAACAGCGTGTCTGAACTGCACTTGACTTGATCTCTGCTCATCTCCAGGCTTCACTTCTCATTCGGTAAGAACTTGTTGTTTGTTTATTAACTTTTTATAAACAACAGGCTTTTGTATACTTCCAAGAAAGAGAGAGAAATCACTCTCCTGCCACACTTATTCTCACATTCACTATCCAGACATTGGCTTCAAAACATGCTGGCATCATCTGGGTTCTGTGAGCATGCATATCATACATAAGTAATGCAAGTACTGCATGTCAGGATGGAGGCCTGTCTTTACTGATTTATGTTCAAATAAAGTTTAACTTTAATTCCACCTTCAGAGCATTTCAGTCACTGAAGACATCTTCACCACCTGCTCTTCCAGACGACGGACTCGTGCCTGAACACCTGCAGGTTAACCAACCAACCACTGATCAGTAAACCAAAAAAAGGTACATGTTCTCATTTGGAAAAATTTGAATCACAAATTTTATAAATTTCTAATATAATAATTACATTTAGCAAAAGATGTTGTCTCTTTGTGGTCCCATCTATTATCAATATCAGTGCTTACACAGCTGTGACGTGTATGAAGATAATATTTTTTTGTGACAGCTATTATCTAACTGCAGTCAGCCACCTATGATCCTATGTATGGTTCAACTCTTGAACAACCAAAAAACCCACCAAGGTTATTTAAAAGGCTTATTCTCAGGAGGATTAATTTCCACTTGTTTACATAAACTTGTTTTCTTTTTTGCAATCAATTAAATAACAAAATGCAAAAATCATAACAATAAAATAATTTCCAAACATCCTATATCAAAAAAGACCAACTTTTATCCTAGGCTGCATAAATTTGAATAAGACCTTTGCTATATATGTGTTTATATTATTAAAACAAAATTGTTATTATTAGTGGTAAATGATTTGTTTGTTTGTTAGATGCACCTCAGAGCAACAGGAAACATGTTGAACCGTAAATAGTGAAGTAGATGCGCACATCGTTTTCAAGAGTAGGTAGCGGGATCAAAGTGCAGACGGCATAACGGTGTCAATATTAGACTGAAGGGGGGCTTCATGTTTGCAGACACGCTCCAGTAACCTGCAGTCTTTACAGGTAGGACACACAAACATTAACCCGACTGGAACATCACTGTATGAAAATATGTGATCTGTATTTGTCTTAGCTTCAAACACTGTTTAAAATCAAATATTAAACTAAACAGCGGTAGTCGGAGAGGTAAGTGACGGACAAGGTAAGCGACACATGCTGTAACTGACGTCAGACGCCGGAGATTTTGGCGGAAAATTTAAGCGAATGGTAGTTTAGAACTGAACAAAGTTTCTTTAAGCTTTAGCATTACCAAATATAATAATCAATTGTCACATAACTAACAACATCTGTCCTATCATCCCTAACACCCTGGAGGACAACGGGGAGAGTTTAGACGCTCTCCAAGATTACATCGACCGCTGTTTCCAAGATTTAGTCATGAAGAAGGCCCAGAGTGCATCTTCCCCGGCCAAAATTGAGACACCGTCATCGAAGAGATGTCGCCCGGCAGACTCCCCGGCACAACATCACCTGCCGGCAAAGACATTGCAGACATCCTGGAGTCAATCGACCAACGATTGTCCAGTTTCGATGCGAGGCTGTCCCTGGTGGAGATTTTACACCGGAATTTAAATCTCTGCGAGAATCCCTGGAGTTCAGCCAGCAGCAAGTGGAAACGCTTGCCGCTGAAAATGCCACGCTACGGGAGTCGGTCAAATCTCTCACCGATAATGTGACCCAGCTAAACACTGAAAATAAAAAAATAAAAGAGTCAGTTATCGATCTACAAGCCCGTAGCATGCGTGACAACCTTGTATTTTCCGGTATTCCAGAATCTGCCGGAGAGGATGCAGAGGCAACGGTGAAAAGCTTCATTAAAATCCACCTGAAGCTGCCGGAGGACACCGTAAAGAACATTGCCTTCGATAGAGTGCATCGCTTGGGGGCCGTGAGGACGCCGGCCGGGAGACCACGTCCTATTGTGGCCAAATTTGGCCACTTCAAACAAAAGGAACAGGTGAAAAGCCGCGGGAGGGAATTAAAAGGAACGGACTTCAGCGTGAACGACCAGTTCCCCAAAGAGATCCTGGAACGACGCAGGGTCCTGTTCCCAATCCGACGCAGCTTCATCCAGAAGGGCTCCCGCGCTGTCATCGCTGTGGACCGGCTGTACGTGGACGGACAGCTCCACCGCGACCCGACATCACTCCGTGGCTGTATTAACTTCACACCAGATAAGAATCCGCTACACCCTTTCCCTATCCACGCACACTAACTTGCATTAACTTAACATTAACATCTGTCTAACTTACCAGTATCAAATCGGCTCATCTTAATTTCATAGCAGAATTAACACCGTCACTCTCCGTCAACGGTATGATTGGAATGTTTCCGGGTTTGTTTGTTTTTTGTTTTTTTTGCTATTGTTTTCTCTCCTTCTCGTTTTTTTCTCTCTTTTCCCCTCCTGTTTTTATGCTGCTCACCCTTGTACTTGGTTTCTTTCTTTATTTCTTTCACTGCTTGATCACCTGCCTCCAGACTCATCCACAAACTTTATTTCGACACATATGCACAGCACGATCACACACAATCATGCGCTCAACGGCAGCACATTTACATCAGACAGACAGCGCACACAGTATAGGATACACACACTTAAGTCAAGCGTACTACTCATATTAGTAAATATGCACACACATAATCAGACTCAGGGAGCATCTCGCCACGCATTTTTCTCTCTCTCCTCTCTTTATTTATGAACTGGTGATGTATTCTCTCCACCTGTCTAAGCCACACACACAGCATACACCCCTAGTTATACAAACATATCTATGGGTGAACTAAGATTCGTTACATGGAATGTAAATGGAGCTGGCTCCAGAGAAAAGAGGTTAAAAATATTTAACCAACTCAAAAACTACAGGCAGATGTTGTCCTTTTACAAGAGACCCACAGACCTCTTAAAGGTTCGAATGAACTTAAAACACCTGAGTTTCCTAACGTGTTCTCAGCTTGTTATAATTCTAGACAAAGGGGTAGCAATTTTAATACATAAAAATATTAATTTCACAGTACTCGATACAGTTATAGATCCAGAGGGCAGATTCTTAATCATTAAACTATCTATATGTGATAAAAAGCTATGTATTGTAAGTGTATATGGTCCAAATGTTGATGATCCCTCATTTTTTCACAGTTTTTTCAGTGCACTCTCTGAACACTTAGATGGCACACTTGTTCTTGGAGGCGACCTCAACCTTGGACTAAATGAAGAAATGGATAGGCTCAATACAGCAGGAACTCAGCGTAATTGGCAGTCCACAAATATAATCAAACAGTATATGAGCGACTTTGGTCTTTGCGATGCATGGCGCTCCCTCCACCCCAACAGTAAGGAATATTCTTTCTTCTCACATGTTCATCACTCCTACTCTCGTCTGGATTATTTTTTGGTCAGCAGCTCACTGCTGAGTGACATTTCAGACACTGAGATTCATCCTATAGCTGTCAGCGATCATGCTCCTGTATCTTTAACACTAATGCACAAGAATAATACTACGCCAAGTAAAAACTGGAGATTTAATACTTCACTGCTTAAAGATGAAGACTTTATTAAATATTTTAAAAAGAGTGGACTTCATATTTAGACTTTAATGACACTCCCGGAACATCAGCTTCTGTTCTATGGGAAGCAGGAAAGCTGTGATGAGAGGTAAAATAATTTCTTTCTCATCACATAAAAAGAAAGAAGAAAACAAAAATATTCAGGAATTAGAAAAACCATCAAATCCCTAGAAGAAGCCTCACGCGTACCACCAAGATCAGGAAACATTGAACAAAATACGCAAAACAAAACTAGAATTAAATGAGATAATTGATAAAAAACAAAATTCTTAGTACAAAGACTACGCTTACAAAATTATGAACATAGTAATAAATCCGGTCAATTTCTAGCAAACCAGCTAAAAATAAATAAAGAAAAAAACAACTATATGTGCTGTTCAAGATTCATCTGGGAACACAGTATATGACCAAACAAATAAACAACATTTTCAGGGATTTCTATAAAACGTTGTATTCACCACAAATAAACCCATCTAAAAGGAAATTGATCAGTTTTTAGACAACATAACTCTCCCAAAATTATTAGACACTCAAGCAATGGCACTAGATTCGCCACTGACACCAGGTGAACTCCAGGAAGCCCTGATAAGTATGCCCAATAATAAGGCTCCAGGCCCAGATGGCTTTCCTGCAGAATTCTACAAAGAATTCTGGACGATTCTAGCACCAGTTTTATACAGAACGTTGTTGGAAATCAAAGAAAATGGCAGACTTCCATCAAATATGAATTCTGCAAACATTAATCTCTTACTAAAACCAGGCAAACACCCTGTATATCCCTCAAGCTATCGTCCAATATCCCTTATAAATGTAGACCTCAAAATAATCTGCAAAGCTCTCTCAAAGAGATTAGAGAAAATAACCCCCTCTTAATTCATCCTGACCAAACTGGTTTCATAAAAGGTAGGCACTCATCAACAAATACACGTAGATTACTTAATTTGATAGACTACTCATACAGTAAAACCTTGAAACTACAATATTTTCTTTAGATGCAGAAAAAGCGTTTGACAGAGTTAACTGGAAATTTCTATTTGCAACTTTACACAAATTTGGTTTTGGATCTTCTTTCATCAACTGGTTAAAAATATTATATAATTCCCCAACAGCTTGTGTGAGAACAAATGACCAGACATCCTCCAGCTTCTGTCTCCTGAGGGGCACCAGGCAGGGATGCCCACTCTCCCTTCACTGTTTGCAATTTTATCGAACCACTAGCAGCAGCAATAAGACAGAATTCAGTAATTAAGGGCATAAAATGCAAGAATGTAGAACATAAAATCAGCCTTTATGCGGATGATGTGTTACTCTTTCTCCAAAATTCACAAACCAATATCTCTGGGGTGATTGAACTGATAAACTCTTTTGCAAGAATATCAGATTACTCAATTAACTGGTCAAAATCTACAGTCCTTCCGATTAATTGCTCCTTCCATAATTCCTCTTCTACTCCACTGCAATCGGAAATATAAAATATTTAGGTATTAATGTATCTCCCAAGCTTGCAGAACTAACTAAATTAAACCATATCCCACTTTTAAAGAAGGTAGAAGGTGATCTGGCTAGGTGGAAATGTCTACCCATATCACTCATGGGAAGGTTGCCGCTATAAAAATGATGGTATTACCAAAAATAAATTATTTATTCTCAATGATCCCAACTAAACCGCCATAAGATTGGTTCAGATCTCTAGATTCATATATGTCCAAATTCCTTTGGAAAAATAAGCCCCACGTATAAGCTTAAAAACACTACAAAAGACCAAGGATAAAGGAGGATTAGAACTACCTAACTTTCAGCATTACTTCTTAGCCAACAGGCTTCAGTTTATCTCAGGATGGCAAAAACATACCCTCTTAGATGAACCTTGGCTAGATGTAGAACAAGCACTTTGCAATAATCTAGAGATTTCAGATCTACCATTTATCAGCTCAAACATCCAACGACATGAATGCTTCAAAAGCATCAACATCAGCTCTTCTCTGACAGCGTGGTGGGAGTTTCTGAAGTTGACAGTCTTCATTAATCCCATGCAAACGCACACCTATCTGGAACAACCCTGACATATTACAAAACAATAATATGATAAACTTTTCAGATTGGAGTAGTAAAGGAATCAAATACTTAGAACATATACTAGAAGGAACAGAATTTATTTCATTTGACAGACTAGTTACACAATATGGGATCAACAAGAAAAGATTTTTAGAATATCAACAAATTAAATCCATAATAAAAAGAGATTTAAACCGGGTCAAGTTGAACTACAAACGCCACCAAGTGTGGTTCAATTTCTTACTCTTAAAACCCCAAATTACTATCCAAAATATACAGAATGCTTTCTAAAACAGATGAATCAATATCACTTCCTATTGCAAAATGGGAAGCGGATTTATCAGTTAACTTTGACCAAAACTTCTGGTCTCAGATTTGCTTAAAACCTTTCATCTAATTAGAAATCCCAGTCTTCAATTAATTCAATACAAAATACTACATAGAGTGCACTATACAGGCCATCGGATGTTCAAGATGGGCTTTACGTCTACCAACAACTGCTCACACTGCCAAACCAATTCACGGACAATTATATCCACGCTCTTTGGTTCTGTCCACCAGTTCAGAAGTTTTGGCGCGAGATATGTGAAGACTTATCAAAGTGTCTGAAATGTAACATTCCAACTTCCCTTTAGTATGTTTGTTGGGCAGCTTAGATAATGTCACTCCGGAAAAGAATATAGCCCATATGGTTTTCACTGCCCTATGCATAGCCAAGAAAACAGTCCTCATGAACTGGAAAAATAAAAATAATCTTAATTCTAACCAATATAGAAATTATTTATTAGATTACATTAGTCTTGATACAGCCTCTGCCACCACATCAGATCAATTGCTCTGGGCTCCTTTGATCAGCTCCATCACCTAGTGGGGTGGGGGTCTTAGTTTGGTCCCACCTTCACTGTTGTGATTGGTGTGGGGGTAGGGACAGGCTTAGGGCATCAGGGGTTCCCGGGAGCATCTTCCTTGGGGGCTCAACCCGGGTAACGGTCATGGCCAATTAGGGGCTCTGTTGGCTCTTAGGTGACGGTTTCCTCGTGGCTGCGTGCAGCAGGGCTAGGGAGGGTCTGTGCTGACGGACGTGGGTTACTGACCTGGTAGCCTGGCTGCCCCTGGGTGGCTCCGGGATGGGCGTGAGGTTCTGGGGCACTCCGTCTCTGGGCTGGGGCCCTGGCCAAGCCTCAGGGGCTTGGGTCCTGGTTGGTGTGTTGCCGGGTTGTGGGCGGGTGGGTGTATGGGGGCCCAGTCCTGGCGCAGGGTGCCGACTGTGCATCGAACCACCTGGGGGCTCTTCAACTGGTGGGGAGGTTGTCAAATCCTGCAGGAGATTTCCTCTCTTCAGGAACTCTCTCTGCAGGAGGGGAGATACAGGAGAGGTGGAGGAAGATCTCAGCCTGGGCGTCTATTGTCTTGTGTAGTCTGGAAGATGAGTGGATGATGGGGTGGGTGCAGTTTTCTCTGTGGTGGGGTCGGGTGGACTGTCCCGGGCTCTGTGGGGCTGGGCGGCGTTGCTGCACTGGGCCCCGGTCCGGATGGGCCTGGGCCCCCCCTTTCCTGGCGGGTTGCAGAGTATGGGGTGCCTACTGGGGTCAGCGGGGAGCTGGCCCCAGGAGGGGTCACTGCCCTCCTTCCTTCCCTCCCATCTCCAGCTGCCTCCCTCTTCCCGCTCCACCACAATCACCCACACATGCAGGGCCTTGGGGTAGGGGTGTGTCACCAGGGTGCAGAGGAGACATCCCCCCTCTGTCCCCTTCTGGCTGCCTCTGCCTCAATTTTATCCCACAACTTAGACATTCACATTACTCACACTCTCATTACACATACATATAGGATCTTGGGGTGGGCACGCTACACGGATTCCAAATTACCATCAGGGTGTACACCTCACCCCTGGCGTCGTTGCCCACCTCTCAATTTTAAATACACGTAGACATTGAGGGCTAGCAGGAGGGGCTATACGCTACCTGCTGCTCTGGCAGGTAGCTCCATGCCCTCCTGGGTTTTAAATGCACCTTAGAACACACATACATCAACACTACATATGAGCGGGTGGAGGAGGTTTGGAGTCTTCCCACACCCCGTTCTCTGCGACCTGCTGGAGCGGGGGGGCTAGGAGGAGGAGTTGGCCGTCCGACTGGGGTCTGGAATGTGGGGCCTCCCTGCTGCTGCGGAGTCGGGGCAGTCTGCTTCTCCCACCGCAGGGAAAAGGGTAACATCACCTGGGTCTGGGCGCAGTTTCCCCTCCAGGGGCAAGGGTACCTAGACCCGGGCTTAGAGTACGCTTGGGGAGTGTGATTGTGTGTACAGTGTCTCTTTATGTCCGTCTCCACGTTGGGTGAGTGTTGAGTAATTGTATATGAGAGCATGAGGGTGGGAATAGATGTTTGTATCTGTGTGTGCCTGTTTGTCTGTGTCTATATGTCAGGTTGGGTATCAGACGCCACCTCTCTGGGGACATCTCAGGCCCTCCAAGGTTTGAGGCCCATCTCCCCACCACTTCCCCTGCCGGTGGCAGACGCCCTCAGACATCGGTGCGTTGGTGGTTCTTTGTGCCCGGGGTGGGCGCCCAGGTACCCACCGGCTCACTCCTTGGCGGCTGCTTATCGGGGCCTGGAGCCTGGGGCTCGCTCGGGCCACTGGGGGATGGGGTGCCCTCGGCCTCTCGGCCCGGGCTCGGTCACTCAGGCACAGCTGGCTGCCGGCGGAGCTCACGGGCACGTCACTGCAACCCCCGGCTTGTGCTCCGCGGCTGCTGAGTGACCCCTCATCTGGGACTCTCCTCAGCTCTTTCTGGGATAGTGGCGCTGCTGCCCCTCTGTTGGTCTTCCTTGGTCTCTTGTGTTCTGGGGCCCTGGATGTCTGGAGTTTTGATCTCCTCCATACCTGCTTCATGCCCTGGAGGACGGGGCAGTGGCCCCCACACCCTCTAGCAGATCATTACATGAAGGAACCTTTTTAAAAACAAGCGCGTTCATGCTCACAGGTGCACACACGGGTGATCACACACACACAACTACACCCTTTTTGGCTCCTACCTCAAAGCACACTGTGCGCTGTCGATCTCACGTGCTGCACAATAATGTTTAATATTTAGTATTTACTGTCATATTCCCATATATCATTGTGATGTTGTTTATTACTCTCGTTTTCTTCTGCTTGCTTTCTTTTTTCTTTCTCAACAGGTGACCCAGGTGATCGATATATGTATTTTTTTTGTCTGCTTATTCTGTTGGTTTTGGTTTTGCCCTTCTCCCCGTCCCTCTTCTCAGCTGTTTTTCTTTCCCTCTTTCTTTCTCCCTTTCTTTCCACCAGTCAAGTCTGTCCCGTATTCAGCAAGTGAAAATAAAATAAACAATAAAGGTGAATCAAATGGACCATTACGGCAAGGCTGGGATGGTCCATTTGGTAAAGTAAATCCGTTGGGCATCTTTCTTCGCCTTTAGACAATAATTCTGATGGCAAAAGAACCAAACGGGACAGGTTAAAAAGAAAAAAAAAAAAGAAAAAAAAACAGCGGTAATTAGCTGTCCTGCAGAGCTGTGTGTAGCCATCAGTTAGAAAAATCAACAGGTCCTGTTCCCCCTGTGAAAAGTCGCTCTGCTGACTCTTGATTAATTTCAAGCTCAGGTTAACTCTGTCTGCTTCTGTCTTTTCCTTTCTTGCTGGTTCTGCGCTTTCTGCTCAAGTCAGCCACCTCTGGAGCGCACGCTCTGCTGCGCATGCCCGACAGAGGGGGTGTACGCAGCGCGTGCACCTCAGGTGTACAGAAGCCTGCTTCCGCTTTTCCGCGTGTTTCAGTTTCAAAATAAAAGTTTCAAGAGAACGCTGCCAAATATTACGTGACGCTTGTAAATCTGTAAGTAGGGGTTCGTATAAGGTAAAAAGCAAGAGAGAAGAGAAACACAGAGTCGTGCTTATGACCTCGGTATGTGATTTTAAAGGGCGAATCAAACATGTTTAAAAAAAAAAAAGGTCATAATAAGAGGATACTATGTTTATCTGTTATGTTGTTCTATGTATTTAAATTTGATGCCAGGGGGGAAATTATTAGTTGACCCCCTGCAGTAAATAAAGAAGTCAACAGTTTCTAATGTTGATAGTTGTTTCATTTTAATGGAGAGAGAAAGAATATCAGCCAAAAAAACCCAAAAAACATAAAATGTATAAACTGATTTGCACGTCACTGAGTGAAATAAATATCTCATCTCCAAGTAGCACGATGTTTCACGTCTCTTGGTTTACACAATTGGGCCCTCTCCTCTTTACAGAAACTCTCTGAATCCTTTAAGTTTCTTGACTGCCACTTGGAAAGTTGAAACTTCAGCTCACTCCACAAATTTTCTACAGTACTGAGGTCTGGAGACTGACTAGACCGCTCCGTGATCTTATAGCACTTCTCCATTAGTACATACTCAGATCGGCTGCTGTGACTCAACTCATTTTCCATTACAATCAAGTACCACCTAATGTGCGTGGGGTCATTACAGCAAAGCGGCCCAATGTCCATGTTGTCATTTATAAGCAACACGAATGCCACAACAAAGGAAGACGTGGCAGCGATGATATATCTGTGGCTTGTGGTCACACTTAGGAACCACGGTGTTGTGCAGCTATTTCCCTTGTTGCAGGGTTTAAAAAAATTGCAGTTTTGATTTTAGTGAAAGACACCGTCTCATGACTCATCGAGTGCCGCGACTGACAAGCCAATCCGTGGCAAGCAGTCTGACGACGCAGTCTGACTGGTTGGAACTGCTAAGTCGTCCTGTAGCAAAACAGGCCAACATCATAATGTTTCCATCTCTCTGCTTGACGGAGATGATATTTTTTGTGTCACGCTCCTATTTCAAAAGGTCAGTTAAAGCCACATAATTCGAATTACGTCTCATCTCCCCACAGCACTTTCTCCAAAGTCTTCCCTGAATCATTTAGATGTTCACTGGCACTTGATGGGCCTATACATGTTTCTCCTTGAACCGGCGGACCTTGGAAGTGCCGCAAGATTTTAGTCTGTTACAGCATGGTGTGTTACCAATGTTTTAAATGACTGTGATCCCAACTGCCTTCAGCTCATTAACAAGCTTCTCTCTTGTAGTTGTGGCTGATCCAACAACTTTCTCATGATAATCCTCACTCCATAAAGCAAGTTCTTGCATGGAGCTTGAGACGACTAAAGGTCATTTTAAATATCTTCCATTTCTGAATAAATGCATGAACAGTTGGTGCCTTTTCATTCTTGCAGATGTCCATACACCTGTTCAGGCCTTGTGCCGGTCTAGAGTCTTGTCTCTATCGTCCCTTGACAGCTCTTTGGTTTTGCCCACAGTGGCACGAGATTGTAGACCTGAGCAAGATAATATTCTGTCTCTCTCCATTAAAATCAAACTAATACAAAATTTAGTGACTGTTCCTTTTTTTTGTAAGTGAGCAAAGTTACAAATTCAACAGGAGATCAAATAATTATTTCCACCACTACAGTGACAAGATTTTTGCTGCTTTAAATTCTTAATCTGGAAAATGTTCCTGTTTTTCCTTCTCCAGGAAACAATGAGGATCATGTTTGCTGGTTTGCTGCTTGTGCTGCTCTTTGACACTGGACTCTCAAAACTAGCCAATCTTCAACCCAAACAGCAGCAGAATGAAACCCCTTATGAAAAGTTCAGACGGCAACATGTAGATGCTAAGATGAGTGCGGAAAAATGTGATACAGAAATAAAAAACAGGCAGATCTATGATGTTAACAGCCGTTGTAAGTTTACTAACACATTCATCCTTAGTGATGATAAAGAGGTCAAAGCCATTTGTAATGGTCAAGGAAGATATGATCGTAAGAGTCGCATGACAAAGAGTGTATCTAAGTTTAGTGTTGTTATATGTAAACTAAAGAAGAAAAGAACCAGGGAACCCAAATGTCAGTATGAAGGCAAACGTCTCACTAACAGGATTATTCTAGTCAAATGTAAAGGAAAGTTACCCGTGCACTAGGGTCGTGACATAATGACCTTTGCATCCAATAACACAACTATAGGAAAAATCCCCATGCGCTCTAATTCTGTACCCACAAATATGCATTTCTGAGATAACAAAAGAGCAACATTTATCATCAGCTCTGACAAAAGGTCACTGGAAACTTGTTATTTATTTACTTGAGCCTGTCTTGTCAGTAACATGTAATCAGCCTCCATTTCTTCACACATTGCATTAAAAAATATAAAACTATTTTCAAACTATATTCAACCCACCAATAGTGATATAATAATTGTACCGACTGTAGGATGCTGACAAGCTGACATTTTTTTATTTGGTGCCCTGCCTCTTGGATGTTTTTGGTTTTTCATGTTATCAGATGTGTTTTACTTTAGTTTTCATTTTATGCTGATGATTAATTTCTAAGATGAGCTTTAAAGTATTACATTCAAATAAAATGACCAAAAAAGAAAAGTCTAAATGTCTTTGCTATCACTCCTGCTGCAAAGCTCAGGGTGAAACATTGTTGGGTTTCCTTCTGTGTACACACCTGTACAAAGGAGTGTTAGGGTCACATTAAGAAAAAAAATTGTTATGGATTACTGTGAGAATAAAATTAAAATTTCAAGAATAAAGTTGTAATTCTATTTAGAGAAACATGTTGAAATGTGGAGATGACCATTGTTGTTTCAAGACAAACTGAAACATTTGCTTTACCTTCTAGAAGATGCCTTGTTTACATGACTTAATGCAATAAACTGATCGCACGAGTTGTGATACACCACAGACTTAGCAGCTGTGTTTATGAACTAAAAAAGAAATCATTTTCTTCCTTGTTACTAAAACTGATTCTGAAGTATGATTTCACTAACTCAGAGGGTGTAGCAACTGTAGCAGTTTGTCTTGAAACAACAACTGTAATCTCATAATTTCACTTTTTCCCCCAAAATAGATTTTCCACTTTAATGTTGAAATTTCTACTTATTCTCAAAATGATCAATAATATATGGCTTTTCTTAATATGGTCCTATACTCCATGGTACAGCTGAATGAGTGAACACTTCCTGTATAAATACAGTCTCTCAGGAGACGACTGACCCCTGGTGTCTATGAGTTTATTACACAAAAACAAATGAAGAAACAAGATAAGAGCACTCACAGAGACAGACTGTAGCTTGGAGACAAATGAGCTGAACATTTGCCCACACACACACACCTGTATTGCAGAGAGAGCCTCTAACAAGATTGAAATTATTGCAGCTTTCAGTGACAATAGGTTATTGCGGCCACACGATGGCAGTAATGTGAAGGTTGGATGGACATATTGTTTGACAGCGACATATGCAATTAAAGGAGAGAGACGGCTTAAATTTGGTAAGTTTTAATTTGTGAACGCCACTGAGGAAGAAATAAAACAGTAAAAAGGCCCTGTGTGCAGAGAGTTCTACAAAAACTGCACATTTTAAAATGTTGTCATGTGTATCCTTACATATACATAAGATGTGTCACATTTTTTAAACCTCCCTACTGTGTTTGTAAGACACATATTTAGTGTTACATAAAACTATGCTAACATTTACACTGATTATCACTCTACTAACTGATTAGCTTATCAAAGTTAGAAAGAAAATAGACATCTCACAGACACTGACAGTTTTCCTGTTAATGTTCCACCTGCTCTGTTTTGTACCAACTCTTTTAATTTAATTATCTAAACCTTCATATTTTTATCTGGTCATGCAGTCTTTTAATTATATTAATTATAAGGTAATCATTACCCATAACATACGTTTCTCTGTCCTCTTGAAGCCCCAAAACAACATCTGACAATCCGTTTTGTTTTGTTACTTTTGAGCTTCCAGTCTCAGAAAGTATGCAAATAACACACACACACACACACACACACACACACACACACACACACACACACACACACACACACACACAAGCTCAACGTTATCAAGCGGGAATTTGTCTGAATTTAAGAGCAGATGAATAAAAGTGAGGAGTATTTACTACATGCTTTGGGTGACTAAATGGAGGATGGATAGGTGACGTGAAAACACTACTGACCCTTTATACTGAGCCAATAGCTCACACACTTCTATTAGATCTGTCTAAAGAGCCAGTAATCACAGAGGATAGATACTGGAAGCAAACTGAAATGTTAGGAGGAAGTAAATCACAGATTACAACACCAGTGGCAGCACCCTGCTGTCTCACACATCGGGATCACGGTCCTGTTGAAACGGGCTAATCGCTAAAGCTCACAGTTGCATTTGTCTTTACTCAATATGATCGAAAGGAATGTTATTACACTTGAAAACTGCTCTATTCACGTCTTCTTTGGTGTGAATGATATGTCATTGACCCTGAAGGTGTCTCCTCAGCAACAGCAGGACATCGTGACCGAACTAACCGCACCTGCAGCAAGGTGCAGCACTCATAACAACAGCAGAGCTTTACCGTGCTACCGCCTGCAGCCACAGAGCAATATAAGAGCACAGCACGACTCTAATCACTACAGCACCAGCATCAAATGTCTGGCTCATTAGCTACAACAGAGTCCACTGTACCAACCATGATGCTGGGGGACAGTTAGCACAGGGTCACTGGCCACTGGGAGGAAGGGGAAGTGAGAGAGCTGGTCAGCCTCGTCCTCCAGACTGGCCAGAGCAGAGGACGCCAGGAGTTGGCGTGCTCGGACAGCGTGTCCAGCACTTTGCCATTCACATAGCCGCTCACGAGGAGCGGATCGACTCTATCTTACAGGTATGGTCTGGATGTGCGATATTGATGAACGGTGAGAGAGATTGAAGGGGAAAAGAAGAGGAAGGAGGACAGAGTTGGGTAAGAGGATTACATAAATTGTGAGGGAATGATTGAATAAGAGACAAAAAAAATCCAAAGGAGGCGAGAAATGACAAGGGAAAAAAGTGGAAGGACACATGAGGCATGCTTATGTAACAAAACATCAGCATAAAGTTATTGATGGCAAAGAACACATTGAAGTGACATGGAAACACTCGCCTGGTTTGGACAGAGGCATGGGAATAGGATAGTATTTCCTGGATGGTGTTGGAGGACTGTTGACATAATAAAAATACCTTTTATTCATATATGCATATAAAATTAGCCAATGTGATTAGAATACAATCGTTTACACATTTCTAACAAAATCTGCTGCATTAAGTATGAAGTACCTCAGGCTGTGGGTGGACAACAAACTGGACTGGTCATGCAACACGCAGCACCTGTATAAAAAAGGCCAAAGCAGACTGTACTTCCTCAGGAGACTGAGGTCTTTCAACATCTGCAGGAAGCTCCTGAGGTTGCCGGAGTACTATTGTATGCTGTGTTGTGCTGGGGGAGCAGCACAGCAAAGGAGGACTCATCCAGGCTGGAAAAACTAATCATGAAGGCTGGCTCTGTGGTTGGCATGAAGCTGGACACTCTGGTGACAGTGGCAGAGAAGAGGACATTAAAGAAAATGCTGGACATTATGGACAATGCTGGGCATCCTCTGCAAATGTTCATAAACAACCAGAGGAGTCTGCTCAGTGACAGGTTGGTCTTGGACCAACAGACTTAAAAACTCCTTTGTCCCACACGCCATCAAACTGTTTAATTCCTCGCTGGAGGGGAGAGGGAGGGGAAACAGGAGGACAAAGGAGGACAGGAACAACTAAGCTGTAGTGTTTTCTCACTGTGCAATAGACTTTAGCTGTCTTCATCTCATTAATGAGTACATTTCACTATTATTCCTGTTATATATTCTGTATTTATATATGTGTATGTGCTATATTTTTATGCTTATGCTCGTACTCTCTCATTCCCCTTACTTGATATTCTAACTCTGTAATATGCAACTCCTGTCAGTGTTCTGATACTGGAAACTGAATTTCCCGGAGGAACCACCCGAGGGATTAATAAAGTTCTATCTAATCTACATCGAGAACAGAAAAAGAAAATCTGCTGCTTTGCAACAGCATTGTGTTAGAAGCATTTTTACTGGAGTGAATGCATTTTCCTGTACTTGGATCATCTGTTAACAGTACTTATATATTGCAATAAGACTGCAAAAAGCAAAGGGGACTGAATTCTATAGTATGTGGTCTGTGTATAAGGAGACACATGTATGCACTTTCCTGCCATTAGTGTAATGTAAACTTGGAATCATCACATATCTACAGGTATTTGTACTGAATGAAATGAGCTGTGGTGATTAAAAGCATTAGCAAAAGCATACTCACTAGTGGCCTTTTCTTCTTAGGTCTGGATCTTGATGCCTCTGGGACTGAAGATCACAGCCAAGTCACCAGTTTCATAAACAAAAAACAAACAAAAAGCAAATAAACAAAACACTTCAGAGATCGCACAACGTTTGTTTTCATCTTCATATGATAATGTTCCTTGAATCGAATCTAGCACACGCTACCATACACACTCTACTACAGTGTATCAAACTACTCTAAATACTTCCACAAACAATGACATACCCATCTTTGTCTTTCTGTGGCTTTCACCAAAAACTCTCCCCCTGGTGGACCTTGTGTTGACGTATGTGATTTTAGGAGAAAAACAAAAACAAAATCATTTAAATGGTTATATTAAATGTTATAATATCAACATTCAACAGATTTGACTGTACATGTATCAACTGGTGTAAAATACATGTTCCTTGATCCTTGGTCAGGGAACATAAATTACTGTTGTTTCAGCCATCAGGTACTCCTCTAAAATTCTGCCTGGACTCCAAATATAAAACATACAATACAAACATACAAATTACCTTTGCTGGTCTTGTTGCCTGCGTGCTCCACTTGCTCCTCTGAAGTGCTCAGTGGGTCATCCTGTCCCTTGTTGAGCTCAATCTTCTCCATCACATTCCTCACTTCCTCCACCTGCGTGGTCTTCACCTCCCGTGCCTCCATGATCGTTGCCTCCTGGTTGTTGGCATCCTCCGGTGGGTCACAGGGTGTGAGGTGGAGTGCAATAAGCTGTTGATCATTCATAGGTCAAGTTAGTTTACACAATGGGTCAAACTTTTAACTTTATCCTGCTTTACGCCTCCTGGATTGTAGCAGACTAAGTATATATGATGTATGAAAGGGAACAGAGTGGAGTTCAAGTGTGAGGGTGAAGGAGAAGATGTTGTGACTCAGTGATGATGATGATGACAAAATGTCAGTCTACTGGAAGTGCCAAATGCTACAGACCCCTGACCCCAAGTGCACTTTAACCTCTATAAACTTCAAATCCAAGTGTAGACACAGTTGCCATACTGACAGTACTGAAAAGAATTACAAAAGCTTTTGATAAAACGTCTTATGATGACTATCTAAATTGCATGTGACTTCACTGTGTTGGAACAGATGTACTATAAATGCCAGTTCATCTCACAACAGCTACTGAATATGTTAATTTAAGTCAAATGTTTTTATTAAGAATGTTTCCATTTATTTGTACAAAGATGGGTATGTAACAACGACCATAAGACACACTACAGCACTTTCAGCTTAAACTGATTTGTAATGGCCATTTAAACACCATTTAAAATATCTAAAGTTCAGCAATAGATCAACAACATTTAATTATTCAGGGACTGTCTCAGTTATTTCCATTTTCCTTCATCAACAGCGTACTGGTTACCACATTTAACCAAAGGGTCACTGGTTTGATCCCAGTCAGAGACACAACTGCCCACAGGAAGAGCATCCAGTGTAAAAAGCTCCCGAATTAAACACGCGGAGCGAGCCTTTGTCACAAGGGAGCAACTAAAAGTAGCTATACATCCAATACAATATTTAAAACATTACTTAAACCTTTAAACTAACTAAAGTAAAATGTGATCATTTCTACCCAGATTACTAACATTTAAATATCCACAAAGGTTCCGATGCAACATTATCTATACCCATCACTATATTGTTAAGCTACACTATCACTTGATTTTATGCCATTTACAGTGTGTAAGTACTTTGCTACTTTAATTAACATAGATTCTCATTTACACATCACATGTATCAGTTACACATCACATGTATCAGATACACATCACATGTATCAGTTACACATCACATGTATCAGATACACATCACATGTATCAATTACACATCACATGTATCAGATACACATCACATGTATCAGATACACATCACATGTATCAGTTACACATCACATGTATCAGATACACATCACATGTATCAGTTACACATCACATGTATCAGTTACACATCACATGTATCAGATACACATCACATGTATCAGTTACACATCACATGTATCAGATACACATCACATGTATCAGATACACATCACATGTATCAGTTACACATCACATGTATCAGTTACACATCACATGTATCAGATACACATCACATGTATCAGTTACACATCACATGTATCAGTTACACATCACATGTATCAGATACACATCACATGTATCAGTTACACATCACATGTATCAGTTACACATCACATGTATCAGATACACATCACATGTATCAGTTACACATCACATGTATCAGTTACACATCACATGTATCAGATACACATCACATGTATCAGTTACACATCACATGTATCAGATACACATCACATGTATTAGATACACATCACATGTATCAGGTACACATCACATGTATCAGGTACACATATATCAATGAAGGAAGAAAACAGGCACAAACAGATTGTCACTTGTCTAAGTAGTTGCAATCTGCAGATCAGTCTTTTGATAACTTTGCTTTCTTTCTATCTTTAAGCGCGATAGCAGCAAAAGTCGCTGTCACTCAAGATTTGGAAAGAAAAAATAAGCCACCATATGTTGTTAACTACTGCTGAGGAAGGAACCAACACTTAGAAATGATGTGCTGCTTATGTGAAAATGGGAGAAGGGTTGATGATTGAATTTCTGTTTTTACAGTAAAATGGTCTTCTAACAGGTAAACATAAGAAAATATTTTTAGACACTAACATAAATCATAACTTTAAAACTGCAGGATCTGAATCTTACCTTTACAAAGGTACTCATAACATCAGCCCATCCTCTGAAGGGATTCCTGGACATAGGCTGTTAGTCTGCAGCCAGGGGTTAATATTTCACATCCGATTTCTCCTTTTTTGCTCTTCTTCCCAAGATGCAGCAGTGGTTTGTAGCCAAGGGCATGGAGTTTTTCAAGCTGCAATAAAGCATGATATTTATATTTATTGGACAGCCTGAGGTGTTCTTCAGTAAACTGGACTACCCCACAGACAGACCAAGGCCCCGCCGCTTTTGTTCGGTAAGTTAAATGTGTTTGTGTCTGTAAGTACCGTCCTTAGCTAGGTCCTGAAATCTAGGCAGCTAAGATGAGAACTGGGCTCTTCGGGGAAACCTGTTTTGTAAAGTTGCTTTAGCTAATCCGTAGAGGCCAATGAATTTACCCTGACTAGAGAAATCAGGAGAAAAGCACTGGGTTACTGTTTTCTCCAGTCATTGATGCTAGCTTAGAGGATGTAATAAAGGCAAGGTAGCAGAGATGAAAAAGGAGTGGTTGTTGAGAAATAAGTGGAGAAAGAGGTGTGCAGGGAAAAAAGCAGGTGTGAGTGTGTGAAATTTAGTCAGTATTTGAGTGCAAAAATGCCTGGTCTCCAGCTAATTTCCAAAAGGCTGGGTGCGCGATGTGCGCCTTGTGCTCTTTAAATAGAAGAATTTGCCCCATTTTCTTCGCCCGTCATGTGGCGACATGTGGCGGGCTAGCAGGTTAGTAACATAGAGGCCCGGGTTCGAGCCCTGGACTCACCAACCTACCTCTCTATGTTCATCTGCTAGGGGGAGGTCCAGGCAGGGGATCTTGGAGTGAAAATTCCGAGGGATGAACCTTGTTCAGCCTGGACTTCCCCTGATTTTCATTTTCATTTTTCTGTCTGTTTTTTTTTCTTTTACCTGCCAGCAACAAACAGCCCAGCCCGATTTATGGGACCTCCTTCTTGTCATGGCTACCAAGGACCACTCTTCTTCTGCCAACAAGTCATTGCCTGACAAAAACTTCTTTCCTATTTTTCCCTGGCTTTTTTTTATCTCCAATATCTTTACATATCTTGCTAGATAGACTTCCCTCAACAGGGCTTACAAACGCCTTATCCTCTTTGTCCACTTAAAATATCTTTACACAACTATTCTTAGATTTCTTGCAAGATCTGCTGTCCTCTTGCCCAGATTACTCTTAAAAAAACACTTTTTTTAATGTCAACCACATTTTTAGAACTAGATAAATGAAGCACATATAAACGTCACTACCAAAAACTCATTGCGGCTTCTACCTTCTTATAGGAATGTTGTTTGTGGCTCAAGATGACTTGATTTCCAACCCTGTTGGAGTCGTGGTTCAATAAGCCGTGCGTTTTTGAGGTAAGTCAGTTGTTCCTTGCTTCCTAGTACTAACATATTGTTGTACTAGGAAGCAAAATATTTTCTGTGACTAATCTGGCAGATTTGAGGTTTTTCTTTTAGTGATAAATTGATTCTGCCAGTTAAGTTTGTGCTGTTTTTCCCTTTCTAAGAGAGAGAGAGTTTTTCTATAGGTGGACATGTCTGGAATTGGGCCTAATATTTGTGTAACAGTGCACTTAGAGAAAACCTGTCAGGTGTCACCCCTCTGGTGATGATGTTTTGTGTGTTGATGATTTAATAGTCAGCTGTCTTGTAAGCAGGCCTGCAAGTTTGGAATTAAAAGCGCTATAAAATCTGTCATTGAGAGCAAATATACGGTGAGCTTCTCCAGATTACAATGGGCTTCAGAGCAAATTCACCTGCATAGGACGCTGACCATATTAGATGGTAAGTGTCTAAAAGGATTGTAGCGATTGAGTCTATTCCTAAATCATAATGAATTGTTTTTATTTTTGTAATGACGTCATATTGCTGTGGGTGGATACTCAAATGAGTGCGCGGTTTTCCACAATCAGCAATAACTGGTATGAATGCGTGTGACTGGACTGTGACTGGACTGATGATGTGGACTAAGTGTGACTGACTTGAAATTGAGATTAAGGACAGTAACCATTTTAGGATTAGTCACTTCTAATGCCTAATCCACCCCAAACAGTAAAGAAAGGGTGGATGTATGTGTTTTTTTTGTTGTTTGTTTGTTTTCGCAGGAGCAGGAGGATGACAGAGACCAGAGGAGGGGGAGACTGTAGGTTCACATGAGTGTGTGTGGGCCCTGCAGACTTAACCCTTTAACTGCCACTTTTCTGTGTTACTGATTTTTGTGTGAAGGAAACTGTTTCACTGGCTGCTTGTTGGTTATAGTATCACACTGTATTGTTGGAAAATGTTACAGTGGGAAAAATGTGTATGCAATGTGAAATACATACTGTGTTAAAATCAGTATCACTCCTTTCACAGCAGCACCTCTGGAATCTGTTAATCCAGGCCTGACCTCCAGGACGCTCCACTGCTAATGTTTTGTTTCTCTCTAAGAGTGCTTGTGGAGGATTCGGCACAGACACAGACAGACATGAGTGCAAGATGTGCAGTGATTACACAACACTTTAGTGTTGGGCTCATTATCATACCACTATTGAGCTCATAGTGTTAAAATAAGTGAGTGACATTACTTAAGAAAAGATTTCATGGGATGATCCATGATTTGGGGAAATTATGGCAACAGTAGTGTTTTTAATGATTTGGGGAAATAAACTGCACGTGGCACACTGGTGTCTGTGGTGTTGGATGCCTTATTACTTTTATGGCCTACAGTTGCTTGTAAATGTGAAGTTGTATTAACTTAGAGATTTTGTTTTCTAGGATGCAGGCTCCAGGTGAAGCTAGAGGTTAAACAGACTTAACGTGAAAACCAAACTAACATCTCCTAACGCAGGTTTACAGGGCTGGAGCGGAGCTACTCCAGGGGAGAAGCCCTGAAACTTTTAATAGAGAACGTGCAACTTTATTGTGTATCTCTAATTGTGTTGAGTTGACGCATGGCAAGAACCATGTGGCAAAAGAGGCTTTTGTGGGGGAGCTTTCATTTTTAAATTGCAGGTACCATGACGTGAGTGGTATGAAAGGAGAGACTAAGGTGCAGGTGCGGACTGAGACCAGGAGAGGAGGCTCCAAGAGGACCAGTGGGAAGCAGGGACCATTTCCAGCACAATCCAGAGAGGAGTTAAGGCAGAGGGCTGTACCACTCGGCTTCCTACAGATCGTCATGAGGAGATTGTGAACAACAGTGAAATCTGAAAAAGGTGGAAAGTGATCCTGTGGTGACATTGAGGAAAACTATGGGGGTGTACGACGTGCTCTGCCCCTAACCCTAGAGCAGAAAAACAGATGTGGATCACCAACGATAGGAGAAGTGCCTTGCACAAACGACAAACAGGAGGGAATGTCAGAATTGATCATTTAAGATTGTCATTTGTGCTAAGATATATACAACCATTGCTTTTATGTGTCCTAATATGGTTGTCATTGTTGTCGGGAAGTGACACACACACACACACACATATGCTTGTCTTAACCGTCACGTGGTTAAGTGAATTGTGTGTAACCTGTTGTCAATAAAAGAGTGAGGCGGACGCAGAGGAGTTGGAGTTGCTTGGACAGGCGAGTGGCAGCTCTGCTCTCCGACGCTCCCCTTGCAAGTAAAACGTACTGAGGTGTCTGTGTGTTTGCTTTCAGTAACAGTTTCTGTTTACCAGCACGGTTGACTTAAACCCAACAGAATCATTCATTGTAAATTACTTCTGATGTTTGAGGAAATATCTACACAGGTATGCAGAAACCCACTTTTACTAACAATCACTCCTGTATATTGTAATCTTAGATTGTGATTCTGTGTCCAAGTTTATCAGGTCAGATGGATAATATATGAGTAGAAAAACCTTTCTACAAAGAATAAGCCATTCCAGATGAAAATAGCATAGCTCAGGTTTTCTGCAACTGCATTTCAGAAAGTGAAAAACATTGTTCTCATCAGAGGAAGCATTACATTTAGAAAGTTTGGGGTCCTGAGCAATGACTTTTTGGGTTCAAAGGGATGAAAAGCTGCTGGAGTGTGTGCTAATGTCTATAGAAAAAGGTTTTTATACAACTGGACGTGTCACTCTCTTTTCAGGAAAGTGCAAATTTGATCTAATCATATTAGAAACGTTGTGTTTCAGACACAGATGTTGCTAGATTTACTATTTTTGAAGCGAGTATAATATTTTGTATAAGGATGGGGGTGTTTATGTAAGAAACTGGAACAAAAAGTGAAGATTTCTTACACCGTGGAGCGTAACTCCCTACAAACAAAAGTGCAAACTGGGTCCAGTTATGTCTTGATGCATGCTCAATCATCCAGGTAACTAAATCCCAAAAGGTTCATTCTGTTAGATGAGATAAGATAAGATAAGATAAGATAAGATAAGACTTTATTGATCCCACGGCGGGGAAATTTTTGCATTTCCTCAGCTCAGGTACAGATAGCAGAAGGAAAATACAAATAAAATACAAACAAATAGAAAACATAGAATAGAATAGAATAGAATAGAATAGAATAGAATAGAATAGAATAGAATAGAAAAGAATAAACCTTTATAATCCCACGGATCAGAAATTTCTAACAATTTCTAACAGGTAACAATGTACAGAATATGTATAGAAAAACTGAGAAAATTGTACGGAGATATGTATAAAATGTAGAGTAAACTAACAAGCTGCTGAGTAAGATGACCAAAGGAATGTTAAGCTGCATTACAGAGTCTGACAGCTGCTGGTAAGAATGACCTGCGGTAGCGCTCCTTCCTACACTGTGGGCGTAAAAGTCCACTGCTGAAGGAGCTGCTCAGTGCTCGTGTCTCATGCAGGGGGTGGGAGGTGTTGTCCATGATGGATGTTAGCTTAGACAATATCCTCTCCTCCCCAACCTGCTCGATGGACTTCAGCGGACAGTCCAGGACAGAGCTGGCCCTCCTGACCAGCTTGTTGAGTTTCCCCCCGTCCCTCTCTGCCATTCCACCACTCCAGCAGACCACAGCATAGAAAATAGCCGACGCCACCACAGTGTCATAAAATGTCCTGAGGAGTGTCCTGTTCACCCCAAAGGATCTCAGCCGCTGTAGCAGGTGGAGACGACTTAGACCCAGTAGAGTGGTTGAAGGAGAAGGAAAAGGGGGACAGGTGAGGTGCATTTCATGTCCCCGGTGCTATGGGGGGTTGCAGAGAGGTGTGACGAGCTCTGGTGGATGGGGGAGGGAAGGGCTACTGAATCAAACCTGTTAAACAACTGGTTCAATCTGTTAGCCAGAACCTGGTCTCCAGACTCTGGACCCCCTCCGCTCACAGTGCTCCGTCCAGTGATGGTGTTCAGTCCTCTCCACACACCTCTGGTGTTGCTCTGCTGGAGCTGCTCCTCCACCTTCCTCCTAAAAGGAAGCATTACATTTAGAAAATAAAATACTTGTTTTATATTTGTTTGTATTTTTTGTAAGATAATAAACTATATACACGGAGTTTATCTGGACGTAGTGTTTTCAGTGTCATCCAAGTGACTCTAGAGGATGAAAACCTGTTGGAGTGTGTGCTAATGTCTGTAGCAGGGGTGTCCAAACTACGGCCCGCGGTCCATTTTTAATTGGCCCGCACTTCAACTTTTGCTTCAGTGTATTGCACTTCTTAGTTTTAACACCAGGGCAAGCTACTGTTGATCAAGGCAGTTGCTCCACCAAAAAGGACAATCCTAGAAGAAATTTACCCCAAGTTACTGAACATGGCAGAACCAAAGAAGCAAAAGGTAGAAAGTGAGTGCAGAAAATTTCAGACACGGTGGGAGAGTGAATATTTCTTCAAAGAATTCAAGGGGAAGTGTCTGTTTGATCTGCACTGAAACTGTGGCAGTTATGAAAGAGTATAATGTACGACGTCATTATGAAACCAAACATCAGGTCTATGCATCCTACACTGGTGCTGAGCGAGAGCAGAAAGTAAAGTAAATAGTAGCTGTCCTGCAGGGTCAGCAACAGTATTTTTTTGCTCAAAAGTCCAGGAAAAGGCTACAATAGCAGCTATGAGGTGGCCCAACTCCTCGCAAGACGTGGAGTTACAGAGGAGCTGCTCGATCTTAAGAGTCTAAAAGGCACAACAACGGGTATGGATACTTTTGAAGCCGTGTCAGACTCAACTGACAAAATGGGACTTAAATGGGACAAGCTGTGTGAAGATACAACAGACGGGGCTCCAGCTATGGCGGGTGCACACAAAGGAATGGCGTCTATGATGTGCGCTGAGGTGAAAGAGGCTGGAGGTGAGGCTGTTAAAATGCACTGTACTGTTCACCAAGAAGCCCTTTGTGCCAAGACAGTCAATCTTGGAGATGTAATGAACACTATTGTAAAAACTGTCAACATAATTCGAGCAAGAGGACTGTACCATGGAGAATTTCAGCCTTTCCTTTCTGATGTGGATGCTGAATATGGGGATCTACTCTACCACTCGGAGGCGCGCTGGCTAAGCCGTGGCGCCGTGCTGAAGCGTTTTTACTCCCTGAGATCAGAAATTGACCATTTTTGAAAGAGAAGGACCGACCTCTTCATGAGCTGAATGACCCTCTATGGTTGGCAGACCTTGCATTTTTAGTTGATCTTACTAATCATGTAACCACCCTGAACAAGAGCCTACAAGGGAAAGAGCAGCTTGTACCACAACTTTATGCGCACATGAAAGCATTTTGTGTGAAGGTCAATCTCTTTAAGACACAACTGCGCAACTTCAACGTTGTGCACTTCCCCACACTGTCCGAGATCAGAACTGCTTATCCACAGGCCAACCTTTCTGCTAAAAAAGGGAAATATGTGTCTGTGATTACATGTCTCGAAACAGAATTCAGACAGTGCTTCCAGGATTTTTCTGCCAGTTCTACAGGAGCTTGGAAAAGGAAAAGTGTCCTCTGATGAGACGCCACGTGAAAAAAATGATCAGTCTATTTGGCTCAGATTTGCTCCTTGGTCAAATGACATTTGTCCGGATTTTTGGCACAAGTGGTGTCAGATCAGCAAAAGTAAAACGAAAACAAAAATGGGTACATTTTCAAATCCTTTGTTTATGGACAGAATTCGTCTTGTTGGACACAAGAAGCAGACTCCAAAAAAACTTTGAGACTCTGCAGAAGTCTGATTAGGCTGCTGTTTATCCAACTGGCTCACTGTGGTTTTTATGAACTCATCTGTAATGTGTCACCTTTTCTGTAGAATGAAGAAGTGCTTCCCTTCTTTTAAAGGAAATACAGGCTTACAAAGATCCTCTAAACATGTTTCTGAAATAATCCTAAACACAATCATTAAATCAAAACTGCAAGAAACAATTTATTTAATCACTCTTCTTCACTTAATTCCTTAACTTAGTAAAAAAAAAAAAACAAAAAACTCTTCTGCTGTCTCACCTCTGTCAGTGTTCATGCTGTTGCAAGAACAGGTGGAGGTGCAGGTGGAACTTTGACTTCACTGTGGTTTGTATGTGCAGGCAGGAGTGTGACATCTCAGAACAGCAGAGGATTGTGGAGCACGGTGACTCCTGCTGCGACACCCCCGTCTGAGTGTCCTGAGCTCTTGGACCTCAGCAGACGGCCCACACACTCATTTATCACCGTGTCTTTATCCTGCCTGTAAGAAAGCAAAGACAAGGCTAACATTAGAAACAGCCACCAACCAATCCCTTTTACTCCACCGCCCAAAAACCAGTGAGAAACACTAGCTAGTATTAACTTGGAATCAAAGTCCACTAGGGCTGCCACAAACAATTATTTTGATAGTCGACTAGTCACCGATTATTTTTGCGATTAGTCGACTAATCGGATCATGCATCCATTGGACGTAAAACGTACAGCTTATTGCACCAGCAGCATCTGCTCTTATATAACATTAGCTTACAGTTTTAAGTGTTTAGCGTATGTGCTAAGTAAAAATAAAGACAAGATGATAGTTTATTAAATTTAATGAGATTTACAGATTGTTTCGGTAAAGTTTAATAAACTCCTTGCTATCTAAAATATAACGGGACACCGGAGTATATTCTCAAGCATCTCACACTTCTGATAATCAGTTGTCTGCTTGACGTTTATTCAGCCGTGTATAAACTATAACTTTAATCTCAGCCAAACTGATTTACTCAGGAACAAATAAAATACTAAAAAAAAAGGCCAAACAATAACATTTTTAAGTTATCTAAGTGACTTATATATGTTTAACCTGAGTAGCGAAAGACGGTGGTGGGTTTGAAAACGATTTGCCGGGAGTCCGGTGTTCTCACGGGCTCTAGTGAGCCTTGCCCCCGGCTAGCTATTGAGCTAGTGGGTAACAGACGTCTCCGAAAACGTTGGAGCGCTTTTGAAAATATGCTGTGTCTTGATAAACTGAGCAGATATTTGAGGTTTACACAGCTACATTCTCGCCTGAAAATATGTTAAACGTTTATTTTGTGACCCAGAAAGATTAATAAGAGTAATATTAAAACTAACTAGCTGCCGCCATTGTTGAAAACTGAGCAGGGCCGCACTATGAATTCTGGGACACTGCTTCTTCTTCTTCTTCTTCGGAGTGTAACGGCAGCTGGCATCCTTGTACATGCAGTGCTGCCATCTTCTGTTTCAGTCCGTTATTACACTCTTAAATCCTACTACTTATTCCTGCGTCTTTTGTGATCTTACAAAGCTTCAAACGACGCGTCTGTGGTGGACCACTGGAGGGCTCCACTCACACCCAGTCCTCAGGAAGTGTTGTTGTTATGTTTTGGAGGGAAAAGAGTTCAGTTCTGTGGTGATGAGAATAAACGGCGAGTGTTAATCGAGAGCTCTCGTGTCGTCTGTGTTTACCTCCACATCGGTGACCCCTGACTCGAACATGCTGCAGTCCGATGGTGGCACCGACTCCGCTCTGGATGCATCAGCAGCCGCCAGCCCTCTGCCTCCGGCTGCGGCTGCGTTTGCTGTGCCGCTCGAGCTGCCGGACTTTTGGCTTCACGATCCCCCGTCGTGGTTCGTGCACGTGGAGGCTCAGTTCGCCCTTCGTGGCATCTCGGCTGACGACACGAAATATCACCAGGTGGTGGCCTCTCTCGACCCGCTAGCCACCCGTCGTGCGTTGCCTCTCCTCTGGGACCCACCTGCCCGAGGGAAGCGCGCCCTTAAGGAGCTGCTTCTTCAGCGCTATGCCCTCTCTGACGCAGAGCGAGCCGAGCTCCTCTCCCTCTCAGGCCTGGGTGGCGGTACGGCTCTCGAACTGATGGAGCGCATGCTGTCCTTTCTCGGTCCGGACGACGGGGATTCCTGTTCGCCCACATCTTCCTCCGACAGCTGCCGGCGGCGTGTGAGAGCCGGCCTCGCCAACTCTCCACTCCTGGGCACGAAGGATTATCGCTCCCCTGGCTGAGGACGCGGATCGTATTCTCTTGGCTACCCGTGCTTTCCACGATCACGGCCTAGTTCCAGCCTCGCCTCCTACTTCCCCGCTGACCTGCCCGACGTGTCCGCTCCTTCGCTGGCGGCAAAGGTCGCGGCACAGCCACACCGCGGACGGGACCTCTGTTTCTACCATCAGCGTTTTGGCCCCAGAGCGCGCCGCTGTTTGCTGCCTTGTGTTTTTCCTACCCTGGGACATGGGACCCGACAGCGCGCTGTAGTGGCCGCGACCGCTGGCGACAAAGAAAAGCTGCTCTTCATAGAAGACTCGCTCTCCGGGAGACGTTTCCTGGTCGACTCCGGCTCACAGAAGAGCCTCCTTCCCCCGTCCGGCGCCGACAGTTTAGCAGCGGGCTGCGGACCGCAGCTCATTGCGGCTAATGGCTCTCCCATCGCAACGTTCGGGGAAAGGTTCGTGACTGTTTGTTTTCATGGTCGGGATTTCCAATGGACCTTTGTTGTTGCCGCTAGCTCTGTTCCTATTTTGGGTGCTGATTTTCTTTGTGCTCACGGACTGCTGGTCGATGTCGCTAACAGATGCTTAATCGACGCCCAGTCTTTTCTTCAGTACCCTGTTTCACTCGCCGCCATCGAGCCCCTGAATCGGGCTAATTTGGTGACTTCTGGGAATGTTTTTCAGCGTTTGCTCTCTGAGTTCCCTTCACTGACTGTTCCTAATTTCTCAAACACGGCAACGAAGCACGGGTTGAACATTATATTCGACGGTCGGTCCCCGGTGTTCGCAGCGCCGCCGACGACCCCCCGAAACTCTCCGTCGCTCGGGAAGAGTTTGCCGCCATGGAGCGCCTCGGCATTGTGCAGCGCTCGAATAGTGCCTGGGCCTCTCCGCTACACATGGTGCCCAAGTCCGACGGTCGGTGGCGGCCGTGTGGGGATTTTCGCCGTTTGAATAATGTCACGGAGAACGACTGTTACGCCATTCCCCACATACAGGATTTTTCCGCCCACCTCGCCGGCACCTCGATTTTTCTAAAATTGACTTAGTGCGGGGGTATCACCAGGTTCCCGTGGCGCGCCAAGACGTCCCGAAAACTGCCGTTATTACCCCTTTCGCCTGTTTGAATTTTTGCGCATGCCGTTCGGCCTGAAAGGCACTGCCCAGACTTTTCAGCGGTTGATGGACTCTGTCTTGCGCGGGCTGCCTTTCGTCTTCGTGTACCTTGACGATATATTGGTGGCCAGCTGTTCTGAGAGTCAGCACGCGTCACATTTGCGTCAGGTTTTCCAGCGCTTGGCGGCACACGGCCTGATCGTCAACCCCTCCAAGTGCCAGTTCGGCTTGCCGGTTCTGGATTTCTTGGGCCACCGCATTTCCGCTGACGGTGTGGTTCGCGTTGCGGACAAGGTCCGGGCCGTTTCGGCTTTTCCGTCCCCGCGTCCGTTAAAGCGCTGCAGGAGTTCTTGGGGATGATCAATTTCTACAACCGCTTTCTCCCAGAGTCGCGCACCTGCTGCAGCCTCTCTATGCTGCCTTGAAGGGTAAAACTGCTAAGGACCCGATTGATTGGCTCCTGAACGCATCCAGGCGTTTTCTGATGCCAAGGCCGCTGGCAAACGCCGCCTGCTTGCCCACCCGTTTCCATCGGCGGAGATCGCGTTGACCACCGATGCGTCGGACGTGGCGGTGGGCGCAGTTTTGGAGCAGCGGGTCTCCGGTGTCTGGCAACCGCTTGCCTTTTTCAGTCGCACGCTTAGGGACAGTGAGCGCAAATATAGCGTTTGTGACAGGGGGTTGCTGGCCCTGCACCTTGCGACCCGGCATTTTCGTTTTTTCTCGAGGGTTTCACCGCCTACGTTGATCATAAACCCTTGACATTCGCGATGTCCAAGGTCTCTGACCCGTGGAGCGGGCGCCAGCAGCGCCAGCTGGCAGCCATTTCCGAGTTCACAACTGACATTCAGCACGTGGCTGGTAAGTCCAACTGCGTGGCCGACTGTCTATCCCGCGCGCTGGTTTCTCCCGTTTACGTTGGCATAGACTTTGACGCTATGGTCGCTGATCAACGGGCGGACCCGACGTCCCTGCCCTTCGGTCTGAGCAGACGGGCCTTGTACTGGAGGACAGACCCATGTGGAACGGCGGGCCTAGCCTGGTTTGTGACGTTTCCACCGGCCGACCACGCCCTGTAGTTCCACTTTCGTGGCGTCGTCGCGTTTTCGACTCCGTACACGCCCTCTCTCATCCAGGCGTCCGGGCCTCGGTCAAGCTGGTCAGCTCTAGGTTCGTTTGGCCGGGCCTTCGTCGGTGAAAGAATGGGCAGCGGCGTGCATCCCATGCCAACGCGCTAAGATCCATAGGCACACACAGGCGCCTCGAATCCTTCCGCTCCAGGGAGGCGTTTTGATCATGTACATGTGGATCTGGTTGGTCCCCTGCCGCAGTCACAAGGTTTCACGCACCTTTTGACTGTGGTGGACCGCACAACCCGTTGGCCTGAGGCAGTGCCTCTGGCGTCCCACTACAGCTGCAGCAGTGGCCAGGGCATTTTGTCAACGTGGGTTTCGCGTTTGGTCCCCGCCGACATCACTTCAGACAGGGGCCCCCAGTTTGTTTCCGGGCTTTGGTCTGCCATGGCTGACGGCCTGGGTGTCAAGGTCCACCGAACCACTGCGTACCACCCGCAGGCCAACGGGATGTGCGAGCGTTTCCACCGGTCGCTTAAGGCCGCGTTCCGTGCTTCTCTCACAGATGGCAACTGGGTTGACCGCCTCCCATGGGTTTTACTGGGGTTGCGCTGCGCGGTTAAAGAAGACCTCGGGGTTTCCCGGCTGAACTTGTCCTCGGTCAGCCCCCTCCGGGTCCCGGGGAATTCTTGCCCGAGAGCCCACCCGTGCTTCGCTCCCTCTGTGCTGTCTCTCCGTCCACCAAGAGACTTGTTTTCTCTTCCTGGCCCAGTGCACCATTGTCTGCCCGATACCTTTGTTCCGAGGTCGTTGGACTCTTCGCGGTTTGTTTTCGTCAGGCATGACGCTCATAGGCCTCTGCTGCGTCCACTGTATGACGGCCCCTTTAGGGTTATTCAACCGGGCCGGAAGCATTTCCTTTTGGACTTTGGGGGTCGTCAGGAGACTGTTTCTATTGACAGACTTAAGCCGGCACATGTGCTGCAGGATGATCAGTTGGTGCCGGCTCAGGCCCCCCGCCGTGGCCGCCCGCCTTCCACTGGACTGGACAACCCTGCTTCTTCCTCTGGGAGCACCCCCCACCTGGCAGGGCCCGAGCTATCTTCAGCTTCTCCTGGCCGCCCATGCCAGCCTGGTCCTCAGGCACGTTTCCCCTCAGCCAGCTCTCCACCTCCCCGGTTCAGCCGTTCTGGCCGTTTGATTAAGGCAAGGGTTCTGGACTAGGGGATGACCCTACTGGGTGTTCGGGGGGGGCATGTGTGGTGGACCACTGGAGGGCTCCACTCACACCCAGTCCTCAGGAAGTGTTGTTGTTATGTTTTGGAGGGAAAAGAGTTCAGTTCTGTGGTGATGAGAATAAACGGCGAGTGTTAATCGAGAGCTCTCGTGTCGTCTGTGTTTACCTCCACACGTCGACTATTAAATCAGTCGTCGACGATTTTGATAGTCGACGTAATCGTGACTAGTCGACGTAATCGTGACTAGTCAACTAATCGTGTCAGCCCTAGTGCTGACACATGTAAAGTACTACAAACCTAAACCTGCAGGCTCACCATGTTTAACTTCATGATTATAGACATCGCTGCAGTAAAGTTAAAAGACCAATAGTGAGTAGATAAAGACAACTACTACAGCAATTTCTCTCTGAATACTGTAATATTTTCAAAGCGATATACTGCAAAGAAAGAGTAAAGGGTCGTGACAAGCTTAAATTCAGAGTTTTCGGTCTGTTAATGACAACATTGTGAGATTAAGTGTTAAACCAATCACGCCTAAAATGTACACAGACATAGAAAATGTTTTCTATCTGAGCAGAGAAAGTTGTTCTAGGATGCTAACATGTTTCCTATGTTGACAGTCACATCTCTGTGACCGTGCATTTGTGGTTTTTGTGCATATGTCATATCTGTGCTTAAAGTAGAGATGTGTAGTGAACAGGAAATGTGGCTGCTAAGCTATTACTGTATTTGTACTGACGTCACTGATGATAAGGGCAGTACTGTAAGGAGTGTGGTATAATAGGGCCGACAGAGAAATCAGGGTTCATTTATCCTTTTGTTGGTGTGGCTCTTTCTGTTGTTTCCTTTTTGGTTGATGCTCAGCTGCATTCAAGTCAGTCTTTAGATATTAATTATTTTATCACTTTGCTTTTGTATAACCTTTTGCTTGACTGTAATAAAACTTAAGTAGGTCCCGCTGACCTGCTGGCAGAGCAAACATCCTTTCTTCTCTTTTATCACTCCTCCTGTAGATACTAATGTTCAACAGGAGGCAAAAACATAAATCTGGTGGTTAGAGGCAATTAGTGAGGTATTCATCCCATTCAGCCAGGGGCGTCATCACCTGTATGTGTCAGTCGTCCCTAACCATTGATCGACTAAGGTGGACAGTGAGTCGAGTCTTTGAGTCTATCCAGTTATAGACTTGTAAGTACCTAATTAGGTCCCTAATTCACACCTGTATTGGTGTGATCATTAGATTTTGGGATCCATTGAAATCATCCAACAATGGAGATGAATATAAAGTTCTTTTAATTCAGTGTTTGATATCATTTTATTCTTTTAGCCTTTGTTTTGACATCAGTATTTTGGTGGGTTAGGATTTCGATTTTCTTTTTCTTTCTTTTTGTTAGTGTGACTGTTCAATTGCTTTTTACCAAATTAGGAGCATGGAAACTTTGAATATATGTCACACACTGTCTAATAATGTTTCTCTAACCATTCACCAATTTCAGGAGGTTTCACTTTTGTACTTAGTAGTCAGTATAATCTTTTAATGATATAAGTTTCCATGTATGCTTAGAGGTGTATAATCGATTGTGTAGTGATAGGATGTGTGATCTTTAGTAGGCTTTGTGTGCATTCCAGGGTGCTCTGGTATTCAAACCCACATCCTGGGAGCATGGGAGAGGTCATACCTTGTTTTATTGTTTTATGATAGGATAAACGTATCTATGCCTGTTTTAGGCTAAGTGCATTTTGTTTAGATGAACTGCTGGACTTCCAGACCAGCAGGTTTAGGGAAGTCGTTTATGGACACACACACACACACACACACACACACACACACACACACACACACACACACACCTAAACATCCACATTCCAATGTAAAGAACAAACACCCACTGATGTATAAATAAAGACCAGGGCAGTCTCAGAGCGCGTGTCACAGAGCCCTGCTCTGTGCTGCCCTTGTATACAAGTAAAACTGTGTTTCTCCTCTCTGATTCTCAACTGAAGAAGTGTTTTAGAATAATTCTCCTGACAACTCATCATCTGGTGCTGCAGACGATCAACTTGTGCCTGAACCACTGCAGGTTAACCAACCAACCACTCATTAGTCAGGTTAAAAAAAGGTAGATTGGAAAAGTTTTTTTTGTGATGACATGATGCAAAACATCAGTGAAAACAAGGATTGCAAGAAAATATATACATTCATTCAAGCAACAAAGGAAGACGTTTTGCAGTGGTGTAAAGATTTAAAAAATAAAACCATCGACCTCAAAGTTAATTGCTGGAGGATTGCTGGAAGTAAAAAACCTTGTAAATATAAAAGAAATAAGGCTCATAAGTGAGACGAAGAAGGTAAAATGTAAAAACAACTATCCAGATTTTCCAAGTTGTTGCTGCTGCAAACAACTCTCTTTTTTCTGTTTCTCGCTCTCTTGTTTCTCTATTTTATTATCTGACATTGAAAATTGAAGAAATAAGTCACATAAAGAGTCTCATCAGTCAGACTGTCAAAACTTTCTGTGTCATAATCCTTTAATCTGTACAGAGTGTTTATCTTGTTTGTCTTTAAACAGTTTAAACTGAGAACAAGTTGCATCAGTAATGTTTCTAAAGCTCCTAACGTGGGCCAGAAATAATTGCAAAGTCTTTACAAGCAGTGAAATTTACAAATGTAAATAAAAGTGTAAATGTAAATAAATGCTTTACATCATTAATTATTGTATTATTGTATTACTTTAATGATTGTATCAATTATATTTTATCATAAGTAAAATACTACACATCATCAACAAATGTCCTTATGTAACCTAGTCCTGGTTTTAATAAATCTGAGGATATAGTACAGAACTCCTAATTATATCTTCTTCCATGATGATTTATCCTTGAATACTTTTCAGTCTCCCTTATTAAAACTGGACAACATGTGAAGTCTGAATGCAAAGACAGATCACAAGATCTCGTCTCTGTAGACAGATTTACACGTGCCATGATGATCTGTCATGTGGCTCATTTCTCTTTGTTGTTGCAGGTGAGGTTGGCAAAAGATTTAGTTAACAAATCATTTTTTTGATAAATACATTGTGTAAAATTATAAGGATTATTCTTAAAAACACAATGCGACTTACACCAATCACCTATTATGAGGCTGAACATGTGTGTTCTGCTTTTCTTGGCCTCTCTTTGTTTCACATGTACTATATTCATGCATTTAAATACAAATATTCTGATGTAGTGTTTATGACACTGTGCACTAAGTTTACAGCTCATCTGTTTTGCCTCTGGTGTCTCTTTGAGGTGTAACATTTACTTGTAAATAAACATGACTTCTCACAATTGCAGTTCACACCTTTGTGCCTTTCTGCAGCACATACATTGCTAGGGTGTGGTGTTCACACCATAAATAAAGCTTCATCCACAGTGCGATGTGTGGACAGCACGCTTTTGCTGAGAGTCATATTTTGAATTTGTTCCCATCCAGGGTTTATGTCGGGTGAGCAATGGCCTCATGTTGATTTACTTATAGAAACCTTTCGATTTTAAATCTAAATAAATGTCATAAATAAAATAAATACCTTAAGATTCAAGATTTATTTATTGTCATTTTGTTGCTAGAATATAATAAAAAATACAGTGGTGCCCTCAGTAATAAAGAAAACACAAAGATAAATAAATAAATAAATAAATGAGACAGATTTTTTTTTAAGAAAAAAAGATAAATGCAGAAGTCTTAAGCAGTCTTTGGAGTAACTGGATGTGAGTGTGCATGCAGGGGGTCCATGAGTCTACGGGAGTGTGTCTGCAGGGGAGCAGAGGGAAGGGCAGGTGGGCGGAGGGTGGAGGGCTTTCAGCGCTCTTGGGAAAAGCAGCCCTTCAGCCAGGTGCTGGTGGTCTTTATCTGTCTGTACCATTTCCCTAGATGGCAGCAGTATGAACAGTTCATGTTGGGTCTGTGTTTCCACAAGCCCCGGTAGTTCTAGAGACTTATTTATCACGAAAGAAAACAAGACAGTCAGTGATCGATCGATTACTTGCGCAAGGGAGGCCTCGTTTGTGTCCACCACGAAAATGACACAAAATCCGGACTCCTCCCACTGCCTTTTATTGAGTGACAGTTCACACAAAACACAGCAAAGCAACGCGCGCACGCGCGCGTGTGTGTGTGTGTGTGTGTGAGAGAGAGAGAGACCTCCTGCTGGGCAGGAAGCTTACATCAAAAAGACCTTCACAAGGATGTGGCTGTAATAAAAGACTACAGCCCCCCACCCAGAACCTTGAGAACCTGGGGAGGGGGACAATGGAATTCCATAAAAATGACAACATTTAACAATCCACTCTAACAGTTCATGTCCCGAATGAGTGGGGTTAGCAGCAATACGACTGGCCTTCCTTTGCAGCCTGCCAGTGTATACTGAATTGAGGTCTGTTAGCTGTCCCCTGATAATCCGCTGGGCAGTTTTCACAAGTGTTTTTTGTCCTGGACTATGCAGCTACGTACCACACAGTCATGCTGTGGCAGAGGATGCTCTCGATCACGGCTCTGTAAAAGTTCTTGAGGAACTTGGGGGAAGAGTCCAGCTCTCTTCAGTTTCCTGAGGAAGAAGAGTCTTTGTTTGGCCTTCTTCATCAGAAAGGCAATGAAGTGGAGGTCCAGGAGGACCTCTACATGAGGTCCTCCTGGACCTCATGTAGTCTACTATGACCTCTTTGGTCTTGCTGGTGTTAAGCACCAGATTGTTCAGCAAACATCACTTGAACAGGTTCTGGATCTCCTCTCTGTAGAGCGTCTCATCATGGTTTGTTATGAGACCGAACTATCACAGCTCGGCTGTCAGAAATGAGAAGTAGACCCAAGAGCAGATTCAGATTCATATCACTACGATGGTGTCATCTGCAAACTTCAGAACCGTGTTTGAGGAGTGGAGAGAACTGTGCAGTCGTTCGTGAATAGTGTACAAAGGGCGAGAATAGCGTGAACTCCATGAATAGCATCCTAAGATAAGTGTCAGGATGCTGCAGGTGTGTCAGGGCTTTGTGGAGGGCAATGGAGACAGCATCCTCTGTGGACCGGTTCCCCCTGTGGGGCAAACTGATGCCAGTTTTGCCTACCAGACCAGCAGGAAGGCTGTTCTCAACGTGTCTTAGGAGGATCCTCTCAAAGCACTTCATGATGACTTGACACCTTGTCTAGTCCTGCAGCTTTCTTAGTGTTAATTCTCTTCAGAGAAGAAGTCACTTGGTGAAGTTGCAGGATCAGGGAGTGATGCCAGCTGCTCCTAAAGAAAATGTGACCTTTTATCATCAGTAATTAGTGAGTCAGGACTTAGAGTGATCTCTGTTGAAGTTTTTGTGTTGGATGATAAATCAGTTTCACTCTCGCTATCCTTTCTATCCATCACTGTTTTTGAAATAAAGCTGTGTAGTGGACTGAAAAATGTTCATCAGATAAAGACAAAGAACTGTCAAGATCCTGCTACACAATGAAATAAAATACAAGATGAAATTACAGAACATTTAAATGAAATAAAAACATTTTTTTGTATTATATCTACAGAATACTGCCTATTGTGGTCAATTTCACTGGATATCTGGATGTCACTTTGATATATTCTGACTTTACCTGACAATTTGGTTCAGTAATTCAGTTTATCTTTAACTTCTAATCTTCTACATATCATAGGGCAGGTGTCTGTCCAAGTGTATCACTCCGTCAAGGTTAGACCCACTTCAAAGAAACTTTCACTCACACTAGCTAACAGCCGCTAACAGAGGCTAGCAGTGACAAATACAGCAGCACGTACTGTCGGAAAAATTTGCTTATTATTAACAGAAGCAGTTTTCTTTTTAAAGATGCTTGTTTAAATTTCTGAAGACAGCAAGACTTTCATTTGCAGGTTCACATTCTGAATCTGTTCCATAAAGTACAAACAAGTTCAGGTACAGAAATATTGATAAATCACAGATTTGTGCATCAATGCTCATATGCATGATTTTAACACTGTTAGTAATTGTTTCAGAGACTGACAAAAACACACGGAGCTTCATCTTTTGGACCCTGTGCTCATCCTCTCATTGACAGTCATGGGCGACACTGCCATGATATTCTTTGAAAAACAAAGTGCTGACTCCCAACAGGTTTCCAGGTATTTTGCACCAACGTCAGAGAGAAGTAATCCATTTCTCAGCAAGCCCCCCTGCCATCAAAACTCATCAGGAAAAGTGCCCATTCTAATCAGTGGAGTGTAAAATGACTGATGAAATATTTGCACAGATGAAATTTAATTCAAAAAGGAAAATGTATATTGCATAACAAAGTCAGGCTTTGGTCCACAAGCTAGAACCATGAACTGAACATGAAGTAAAACTCTGTCTAACTGTGTACAAGGTAAAGTGGACACATTATCAATGTCCCCCACTGCTAATCTTCTTGATTGGGTTCCTTCTACCATCTGGGGTATCGCCCCAGCTGCCCTGTCAGATGTTTCACCTTTGTTTAAGAAGGTAAATGATTTAGCCCACTTTATGTTTTCTTGATGTGAAGAGTGAAGGCTTCTATTTCTTGGGGTTTCATTTTGACCCAGGGTTCATCCACGTATCTGTACCAGTGGCTAGGTGCTGTCCCTTTGAAAGCGCTAAGAGCTTTATGGATGAATTGAAATACTATCATATCATTAAAGCTTTAGCCAACTTTTATTTTGATATAAGATGAATTGTGTTCCCCAATTTTGTGAAAGTAGTTTAACAGACAGCGTCATAATGTTTAATATTACATGTCCTCCTTGGTGTTGCTCTCTCAGGTTGATGCTGCAGCAGTTTCCATTTGTTGCTTCAGCTGATGCATTTAAACACAATCATGGCAGCTGTCCTATTTTACATGGAAACGATACCTGCAGCAAACGGGTGTGAGTCTAAAGGTGGGCACAGGGTGTACTAGACCATATTAATTTCAAGATTTGTGTAACATTTTTCAGATTAAAAGTGAAATATTATTAAATATTGTATTAATTGAATATTAAACTGTTTAGAAATAAAAACGTAAAATAAAAGCTTTTCTCACAGGCCAATAAAAATTTGCATGGGCCAGTAAACTCTGAGCCACTGACCCGAGGATTTTAGGTTGGACACTGAATTATTAGTAATATTAATTTATGGCTACATATCATAACACAAAAGCTTGACTCGTGCTAATGTCACAAACCCTTCCAAGATGATAGAGTAAAAGTAAATTTGTATGCCTTAGGTTAGATTGAGTATATATCTTATTGTTATTTGACTTTGACCTTTGACTGTACCTATGATATTTATATATTTTTCATTTAATGAAATGTTTTCTTTAAAAAACTAAATTTCAATATAGCACATACATACACACAAAAATGGCTTTAGTTGGCAACTCTAATAATTAACCGTATGAACAAAATAAAGTTCAACATCAGTAACATAGCACCCACCCAGCTGTATAGAAACTCCGTCATGCTAGCTAGCACGCAGTACGAAAAAGTCAGCATAACGAAAATAAACTCCACCTAAACTTGGTTTATATCTGACCCAGATAGACTGCAGGTCATAACTTCTTACCTGAAGTTCAGTTCACCTGACACTCGGACCGGCGGCCGCCTCGGGTCTCTCCTCTTGCCTCCACTTTCTGTCATCCACCTGCTGGCCTCCACCACTTGCTAATGTTACTGAATCTGTGGAAGCTCCGCGATATCCACCACACGAAGTAACGAGTAACGAGCCTATCTAAATCCCAGTAACGAGTAACGCGTTCCTGGTTTTGGCATAATAACTAGTTACCGTGCTCGTTACCACAATAATAACGTAGTTACTGTAACGCGTTACTTAATAACGCGTTAGTCCCAACACTGGCCATGACACTGTTCTTCTCTTTTGAATATTTATAATTGCTCATTTATAAGAAAAGTATTTATTATCTGATTAATCAATGGAATAATTCATAGATTAAATGAATTATTTAATCTATTACTAGATTAGATTACTAAAATAACTGATAGCTGCAGCCTTTAATTAAATGCTTCATTTAGGTCAAGTAGTAAAGAACTGAACACTGGCCAGCATCAGCAGTTCTTAAGATACTATCATAAACCCTAAAAAGAACAGTCGCTGTACTGTTTTGCTGTTTAAAACCTGTCTTAAATGCTTCAAACACGTTGTTCTGACATATTGCTTCAAGAAGCTGAAGACAAAGAAACTTCTCCAAGAGTTTTTAGATTGTTCTACAATTGTTGGCCAGATTTTTTAGAGGACAAAGAAGTGTTGATTTTGAAAAGCAACCAAGGGGCAGTGACATTCAGAACCTGACACAGAAATTTTGGATGTATGCTATCAACATGCCTTGAAGAATACTTCAGTTGCACCGGAGTACTTAAAAGCTCATCTGCAGAGCCTGGCATAAATGAATTTGAAACATTGTTTGGGTAAGGGATGTCAATAAGGATCGGGAGGTATTGTTTTGGATTAATTTTATCCTTAAAAAAGTTTAGAAAGTTTAGAAATGTAAGAAATTCCTTGCTCTTGGCGAAGGCGTTCGCACTTTTTTTCCTCCTCCTCCTCTCCCTTAGCTTACCTGCTTAGCCTCTTGTGTCCTTGTCTAGTCTCGTGTTTTTTGTATTACTTTTCCCTGGAACACTCTCTCACAGTCTGTTCTCTAAAACCTAAAAGAGGAATTATGGATTTGATCAACTGGTCTCTGAATGCACCCCTTCTCAACGAGAAGTCTGGGCTGGGGTGAGCCTGAGTGCTGAAGATATCTACCTGTCACGGGGTGGAAATGGACAAGTTACTGTGAGTTTTTGGTGCATGTTTTGCTGTGTTTTACTTTAATATTGTACAGTGTTTTATTTTTATGAGTTTTGTTGCATGTTTTATTGTATTTATCGGTGACTTGTCCGGAAAGACTCCGCCCCTCCCTGATTATGAACCATATACACCTGCGAGGTTCCCGGAGGCCAATAAGAGGGCCTACCAGACGACAAACAAGAGGCCTGAAAGAGAGTGTAGCAGTGATGGCGGTCTAGAAGTGGCAGCTGACGGCCGCAAGCGCCGGCGGCGCCGGAGTTGGCGCCAGTGAAGGGGGCAGAGACAGAGCGGCAGCGATGGCGTAGCGAATGGTGTCAGGCGGTGGCGCCTGCAAGCCCGCAGAGAGACTGGTAGAGCTTGGCGTGAAAGGAGGGAAAGCCAGCGACGCGGGGCGAGCGGTCCGACTGCTGCAGCAACGGAAGCCCAGATTAAGCGTCTGCGAAGAATTAGAGGCGGCGAGGCAGGCCAGTGCCATTTACAAGGAAGCGGCGGGCAGAGTTGAGAGCTCTCTGCCCACCCGGGGTAAGTCTTTTTGACTTGTCCCCTTTTTAATGAATGATAACTCCCTAAAAGAGTAGTGACTGCTGCTGCCTTTCCTTTTTTAGCGCATCGGGGCGCAGAACGCGGAGAGGAAGGCGAGGACGCCGCCGGATTCCCTCCCTGTATTGCTTCACCGGATTTGTTATTAGTGACTCTTATACCGTGGCGGACGCCACTGGACTTTTAACGTTGTGTTTTATTGATTTTTATTGTTGTCCCCTGGCCAGGGCTGTTTTAATCTATTTTATATTTTTTTTTAACTGTTTAAATGTAATAAATTATATTTTATCCTTACAGTTTTTAAATTTGTGTGCTGTTCAAACCCCCACAAGGCTGCCCGCTGGGATTGAAACGATGGGACGAGGCACGAGTTTCTCGAAATGGGCTCATTGAGTGCAGCACGGATAAGATCTTGGAGAACCGCACGGCTGCCGTGAATACTCAGAATAAGACCTCTGAGTGCAAATTGGATCACGTCTTGGGAAGCGCACTGCAGTCGTGAGTTCTCAGAACCTGCTCTTGAGCACAAGAATGACAACATCACGGAACGGAAGTTTGGATAACATCATAGAAAGCTCACGGCTCTCCAACGGGAGACTGAGAGACCAGTGTTGGACTGTTAGAACAGCTTTGAAATTCATATGAGTTGTTCGCACTAAAGTAAAAACCATCATCACTTCATGTGGAGACCCCTTCGGTGCCAGCTGCGGTCTCAAGGCTGGAGCTGAACAACAACACCCTGATAACAACTGTTCTTCCCATTCTATGCAAGGTCACCTGGGTTGGCTGGAAGACTGTTTACTTAGCCTGGCAGGGCGAAGGACACTGTCTCAGCTGAACTCTGGACATACACACACACACACACACACACACACAGACATATACACAGGGGCGGATCTAGAGAAATTTTCTTAGGGTGGCAAAGAAATCAAATGGCGTGGCAAAATCAAAGCCTTTTTTTTTTCAAACACATATGCAGGTAGTTACATATGGTTAAAATAATTCAAATGCAGTAAGTATACACGTTTTTCATATAAATATAATCTATAACTTAATTATTGTCTGTAGCCCACATAATTACACACTTTAATTACATAAAACATGTGAGTTTTGATGCTATGTACTGTATAGCCTGTATAATAAATAAATATGTAGCCCAATAAGTATAAAATCCAGAAAGCTACACAACATGGGGCGGTTCATTTACAAACACAGGTCTAACTTAAGTTTCACACTGTTTTTTGTTAGAAAACAATCACATTGTTACATGCTTAAATTACACAAAATGTCAGAAATCTGCACTGTCATGAACAAAAATTTAAACCTAATTTTCCATGATTTGTTGGATTAACCCACTGAGGTCTGAAATACAACCGGCCATTTTTGACTCCTTTTGAGTTTACGTTTGTATTTCACCCTCAAATTGTTTCATTTTATTTTTTTCCCCCTTACCTTGTTTGGTATCATTCTTTTCAGCTCAACTGAATTTAGTTGTTTTTTTCACTGACATACTGCATTAGTATTACTGAAATCACACAAAGAACTTAAAATCCTAGTAGTATTTATTTACTGTAAAAAAAAACCCCCACAGACATGTTGAGTAAATTTTTATAACTTGAAATGCAAATATAAATTGTACTTTTGTAAACATATACAACTATTTATCTAAAAATGCAGCCAATACACCTGCCGTTTTTTTTCCATTTTGTACAACCATTTAAAAATATTACTAAAACTAAAATGAGAGAACAGTCAGGTGTCGCAATAAGATGCCCCACAAATGATGTGTGCCAGTAAAAAAAAAAAGTTTGTCCACCAAAAGACAGAACAGCACAGGGATAAACCCGCAGGCCTGACAACAGGAGGTGTATCACTCCGCTGGTTTTCTACTTAGTGACAGTGTTTACATTGCAAATGTGCCTTTGTGACATTCATTAGTGCCCTCACTGACACACAAAACAAAACGACTACACAACAGAACAACTACACAAGACAACACAACACACTAAGTATACACTCCACACTTAATGTCACAAATCTCCCACATCCAAAAACTCGCTCTGTCTCGCTGCCGTTACCGTCACTCCCAAAACTCTCCCCTCTTCCTAAACAACCAAATCCCACATGTTGACTTTTTTTTAATTGGTCGACATGGTACATTTTTCCACCGATAGGAAAGAGGTGGCTTTTTTCCCCTTTCTTTACTGTTTTCGCGCTGTCCTTACAAAACGCTTAAAACACACACACACACACACAAAAACGTGACGACAGTATTTAGAAAAAAGCGTGGCTTATATATATTATCATAACTCTGGATTTACTGGCCTGTAATTAAAATTTAAAAACTTTGAAGTCCGAACTTTCAATGTGGGCTGAAATAGAGACTCAGCGTGGCTGCAGCTTGTTGCTACGTCAGCTTACATCAGTCATATGATTTGGAGGTGCACCGTGTCTGTGGACCACAGAGGGTTAATAACACTCACCTTCCTTCCATTTCCAGAGTGTAACATCCAACCACCTGTGTAAAAAGCGAAATTCCCATGGTGTTGTTCAAAATGTGCTCTGGCACAATCATAAACATCGCTTGCTACTGAAAACAAGAAAAAAGCCGATCCTGCTATGGGCTGAACCATTTGTTAATGGTGGAGGGGGGGAACACTATGCAATATATTTAGTTTTAGCAATTATATTCACTGTTGACTGTAACTACGCTCAAAGTGTTAATGCTATCTTATTTTAATAAACAACACTGTCATATGCAAAACTGGGGTGGCACTTGGGGTGGCAAGGGATCATTTTAGGGTGGCACTTGCCACCCCATGCCACCCTTCTAGATCCGCCCCTGCATATACACATGGCGATGTACACTCATCCCCCCTCCCTCTCCAAACGCCTTCGACGCCTATTCCCCTCCGATGCTGACGGTGGATCAAGGAGACCAGCGCATAGGCTGCAGGCCCGGATGTACTGTCTACATTGGCTGTCTCTCACCCTTCACCCATCCCTGTTGCTTGTCATGTGTTTCTTTGGTGTATTAAGAGTTTTTTTCATGTGCTATGTGCAGAGGTGTTTTTTTTTCTGTTCTCAAACTGATCTCCCTGTTGGAGCTCAGTCTGGGGGGAGTTATTTTTTCTCCTTATCTTTCCTCATGTTGTGCTTTTCCATGTTATACCCCTCTGACCTGTCTTCCCCATATGATGTTTGTGTAATCTATGTATGGTCGGATGGGTAAGACGGCGCTGGCACGGCTGGCAGCCTTAACCCAATTTCCCTCGGGATGAATAAAGTATAATCAATCAATCAATCAAATTCAAAATCTGACTGTAGGGTTAAAGGAATGGTCCACTTTATTAGACTTAATTCATGCATAGCTGGCCCTTGACATCTTCACCGAATCATTAAAAGTGAACATTAACCTCCTAAGACCCGAACTCTTTCATGGCATGCATTTTTATTTTCTCATTGCTATTTGGGCTGATTGGGACCTGATGAATGTAAAAACAAAGAATTATCTTTTGACCTGATTTTGCTCTACAAGGGCCTGATATCACATATGAGGACATTCATTTTAAATTTAAGTTAATCCCTGAGCGAACAATAAAGGGAAATGGATTTTGAAATGCAGTTTATTAAATTGGAATTCAAAAATTAATTTACAAATGCAGAATTTATTCTACAATTCATTATTTAAGCACAGAATTCTTTATTTCGATGCGCGTGGCTCTTGTGGTCCTCCATACTTGTAGAGCAAAATTTAGTACTGTGGTCTAGACCAGGCGTGGCCAACTCCAGGCCTTGAGAGCTGGTGTCCTGTAGGTTTTAGATGTGTCCTTGATCCATCACTGCTGATTTAAATGGCTAAATTACCTCCTCAACATTTCTTGAAGTTGTCCAGAGGCCTGGTAATTAACTAATCATTTGACTCAGGTGTTTTGACCCAGGGTGATATCTAAAACCTGCAGGACACCGGCTCTTGAGGCCCGGAGTTGGCCACCCCTGGTCTAGACAACCTAAAATGTGATGTCCACATATGTGGACGCAAGGTCCTAGGAGATTAAACCTTTCATCTCTTTATAATCCATAATCATCTTCTTTTAAATGTCATCATCTCTGGATCTCTTTCACAGCATGTCTTTGTACTGTCTTCCTCTTATCATCCCACCGGTCAAGGCAGATGGCCGCCCCTCCCTGAGCCTGTCTGTTTCCTGTCTTATTTTGATAGTCTCCCCTGTTCCCACCTGTCGCCCAGCCTCGTTATCCTGTGTGTGTATGTGTATTTAAGTCCTCAGTCTCCCTCTTGTTGTTGTGATCTCTCTCTCCAGCTGTGTGTTCTCCCAGTTAGTTTGGTTTCGAGTTCCTCACAGTTTGAGGAACCAGACAGCGAAACTAAATTACAAAAATATTGCTAAGTTACAAAATACAAAACCCAGTCTTGCCTGCTTCACACATATGGCAGAAACAGGAAATGTGTTTGCAAAGCTGTTGCTATCTGCACGAATTCTACTTGGTGTAGTACAAAAAGGGATGTCACAGAGAAATCAGGGTTTATTGTCCTTTTGCTCTCTTTGCTGTTTTTCTTGTCTCCTTTGTGAATTTTTGATCGTCTGCTGCACATAGGTGAGTAGGTAAGCAGGGCCTTGTCACCTGTCTTTTTTTACTCATCCTGGCATCACCAAATGCCCACCTAAGCCACGATAGTGTTGATGTGTGTTAGAATTTGGGGTCCGTCAAAATCAGCAACTTGTTGTTTTCCCCCTCTTTGTAGATTTACTTTTGGCTGAATCATTGCTTTTATTTCTGTCCACAGCCATGTCAATTTTCTATGCCTTTGAAGATTATTTCTTTTGGAACAATGATTCCTATAATTACAACGAATCCAGTGGATCATTCTCTCCAGATCCAGATACCTTAATGTGTGAATATGAACCTCTGGAACCTACAGCAGTTGTGATCCTGTATGTCATCTTCACAGTCATCTCTGTATTGGCCATACTCGGAAACCTGCTGGTAGGATGGGTGATCAGAACCAGCCAAGAAATTTTGGCTCCATCAGATGTGTACCTGTTCCACCTGACCATAGCAGATGGACTGCTGGCTTTAACGCTTCAATTCTGTGTTGCAGCACTAACTCGAGGATGGCTCTTAGGAGACTTCCTTTGGAAACTCCTCCACATCGTCATGGACGCAAACTTCTACACCAGCATCATCTTCCTCACCTGTATTAGCATCGATCGTTACCTTGTGATTGTGCACGCCAGGGAGACACTCAAGAGTCACCAAAAGAATTGCAGCAGGATCCTTTGCACAGTGGTGTGGGTTTTCGGTTGTGCCCTTGCTGTGCCTGCTCTTTTCATTCACTTTGATAGCTTTGACATCGGCATCTCTACAGCATGGAGGCTCACGATTCAGGGGTTCATTCATGTTTTTGGCTTTTTGGTCCCTGCGATTGTCATGATCTCCTGCTACAGCATCACTGTTTCACGGCTGCTGCTCACTCGTGGTTTCCAGAAGCACCGAGCCATGCGGGTGATCATAACCATCGTGATTGTGTTTCTGCTCCTCTGGACACCATACCAGATAACCATGGTGATAGACATACTGCTGTGGGCTGATGTGGTGCAGTATGACTGTGATATGAGGAGGTCGTTAAATACAGCCTTGGTTGCAACCCACTGCCTGGCTCTGCTGCACAGCTGCATCAACCCTTTCCTCTATGCCGTTGCAGAAGAGAAACTCAGGAAGAAGATGAAACTGCTTCTTTAGAGAAAAGACAGATGGGAAATTATGTGACGCTCAAAATTCAGGAGGTCAACATGTCAGTAGATTAATCTCAAGGTCATAGTGATAATAATGCTATTTAAACTATGTTTCTTACTGCCATTTTTTGTAATGATAACAAATAACAAATATTGAGAAGTATTATACGGGGTCTCTAAATATGTCACACTTGACCTCTGACCCCACTTTTACATTTCACATCTGCCTTTCTTTCAAGTTGACCCCAAAATCTGTTATTTTTACTACACTTTAAATTTTAGAGTATGTGGTAGAAGAAGAAAGACAACAAAATGGACATACACAAAATACAATACTATTTCTCTAAAAGTAAATGTTGCTCAGGGAGTGAGCTGCCTTGGCTAAAGTTTGGGTTTCCTGAGTGCTTCTTGCTTATTACTGTCATCATCACTAGTTGTAGTTGTACAAACTATCCAGCAGATGGCAATGAAGAACAAGACGTTGTATAGACAAATATGTGACGTTAGAAAAATGAGAATTTGAAGGTACTCCCTCGTTTTTATCTTGCAGAATTTTCAGAAACAAATAAGTCATTAGTGAGGATCTGTTTCTGTCAGCGGCCCAAGGTGAGCAGCAACTTCCCGATCAACTTTGTTACTAGCCACTGGCTGTGTTGAACCCGGCAGAGTCCCAAATGATCATTATTTAAACTTAAAGACTTAGACACATGACCTAAAATGTGTTTTCAGGCAGAGGATGAACAGAGGTACTGCATAAAGGGCCACTGTATGATAAATCATCACACCAAGTCAATTTACTTGAAATGCAGAGCTGATAATGAACACAGCAAAGTGTACTTAAATAATTAAATAATTTTGAATTTGTGAGTTTAATTCTTCATTGACATCAGTTTTGTTTTGTTTGTCTGATTCAGTGCACACTGTTAGAAAATACTTGTAGCAGGCTCTGCAGGCATTTGTTGTAAATTTTAAAGTGACCTTGATAAAATGTTATGTTAAAATGTATTAATCATTTTTGATGTGAGGTTTTTCTGTTTTGTTTTTGGTATATTAATTAAAAGTTCACGCTTGAACATGTTGTAGAGCAAGTTATTACATATTAAATCTAAAACTGTATCCAGATGTAGAAAATGGTGTCAGTAGAGAAAGTAGTTCTAGGAAGTAAGTGCATCGCTTTTGTTTATACGCCATGTATGGGCTGAGAAGTGAAGCAGACATGAAATGTGGGTGTTAAATCATCAATGTTTCTTTGATTTTCTTTGTTGTTTTCATTTTGAGTAATCCAGATCAGTCTTTATTCATTATATTTTGTCATTTTGATTTTGCAACGTTTTGTTTGTGTATAACTTCTGTCTTTGTGTGTAATAAAAATGAAGTACTGTAGGTCCTTTTGGCCTATTGAAAGAACAGGCATCTTTTCTTTTTCTGTGAATCCTGATATTTCTGCATCAACTGGTCTGTAAATGAGCTCCAAGTCAACAGTACATCCATCCTGTCATGACCAAATGACCCCAAAGTCACGTCTGTATTTGTGGTTTTATGGTCTTTTTTTACCACCAGGATTTTGGACTTTAACTGCTGGTCTTAAACATCAATTGAGTTCTGAAATAATGAACATCACAACAACTTATGAGGGCAGCTTTAAAAAAAAAGTATAATTAAAAATAAGTTAATATAGCTTGGATACTGTATGTAGTGCTCACCAAGCAGAATTGAGCTTAGATGTTATTGTTGATCTAAATTTGTGTACTTTTATGATATTTTACTAAATTTACTAATTATGATGAAACAATATCTTCTTACATATTTACTACACATGAGACAATACAGACATAGTGGGATCATAAGACTAAACCATAGTGCTCTAGTCTCAGTGAACTTGCATATCTAATAAATTGCCTCCATAGCCAGCATAGAGAGGTGAAGCTAATATGATGTTGATTCTCTGAGTATGTAAATATTGGATAGGCTATACAACTCACCCCACAGGGCCGTTCGCCACCAGATTCACAGATTTTTGCTCGAAGACATTTTCACCAATTAGTGCTGCAGACAACATGAAATCATACGTGAAGCACTGAAAGGCTAACTTTCCAAGTCAGAAATAAAGGTAGTCTGAAAAAAAAATGCATAAAAAAATGCTTTTAAATTATTTAGGTGCCTTTATTCTGAGTCATTTTATGAGCAGAGTATGAATCTAAATAATATATTCAATAAAAGTATGGGTTTAATGTACATGTACAAGCTACATGTACAAGATACACAAAGTTTGTTTTCCAGAGCAAAGTGATCTTGAGTTTTTATTTAGTTTTTTCCCCGGCAAATCACCAGGTTTCAGTGTGCCTATTTGCTGCTGCTGGGCTCTTATGTAATTACAATGAATTAAATGAATAATAAATGAAATTTCATGTTCTTTATAGACTTTAATCACCCTTCCATCGTCATTATCTGATGATGTCTCTGGCTGGAGTAGCCAGCACTCTTAGAGATCATTAAACAACCCTTTTTAATGAGCCTGAAGCAGAACTCAAGGCTTAACACTGATAATAACTGATAGCTACCCTGATATTGGTTATCTCTATCTGAGGTTTTAGGTTTTGTCGAGACAGCTACCTCAAAGGAAGCCGGGCTGTGTTGAACTTCCTTCACAGTAAAACTATTACATAGCAAATAATGCATCTTCCAAATTTTTTTATTTTTTTCGGGGGGGGGGATAAAGATTAAGGATCAAAGTTGAAAGGAATTAAACATCATGTTATGTTGATTATGTTGAGATTGGTTGTTATGGCAGTAACACAATGACGTGTTATTGCTGACAGCTTGTTGATGCTGATTCATCTGTCAAAGTATTATTGTATAGTTTGTGTTGTTTATGTTGATACTAATGTCCATATAGATCTATAGAGATGTATAAATGTAAATAGTAATAGTAACTTGTGCTTGTTTCATATCCTCTTCTGGTTGAGGATTACAATGACATCCTCTCGTCTCCAATCGGACATTATTGCTGAGATGGCATTCAAACCACCTTTAAGATAAAGTAGTAACATAATAATTGTACCAATCTGTTTCTTTTGTCCCAGGACAGTCTGCTTATGACTCAATCACTTTATTTTCATATTTTTAAGAGCTAAATGATTATATTTGACTCCTAAACTAAAACTGTACTCGCAAGGCAAACACATATCCAGTCATTAGTTTTGTTTTTTAATAAACCCAAATACATAATTGATCAAGTATAGTGCTGCAGCTATTAGTTGAAGAAAATCATTTCATTACGTCTGGAAAACTGATTTGTTTCCACGCAAAGGTTCAAACCGTTCTGTTGCTGACTGACTCAGGAAAAGTGGTGCTGAGAAGTGGCAAAAAGCAGGACTGATATATTGTTGTTTGACCCATAGAGAGTATAAAACACATTTTAAACCCTGAATGGTGGTGTTTTGGTCATCACTGTGTCATGTGGTATTTTTTGAAGCCATAAGTTACCTTATATCAATGAAAGGCTTGAGATGAAAGCAGCAAGCTTTATTCATAAACTGTATCAGTGAAACATACAGAGACACATATATATTAGTGGTAAGTAATCGACTAAATACTAGAATTTCACTCCCGAGATGGTCTGTAAAACAGTTATTGGTAATATTAGCTTAATATTAGTCAGATATTCAATTAAAAATGGTTCAAAGGTCAACTCAGTGCACACACTGAAAAGGTCCATCTTGGATGAGGCCTTGCAGACCTTTCACTGGCTACATCTGGCTGGATTAGGATGGCCACGCCCCTCAATTTTCCAGGTGGATCTGGGTGAGTTACAAAGAAATTCACCTCTATTTAGTTAGACTGATTATGCAGTCTGAAACTCAGTGAAACTGTTTTTGTATCACGCTCTAAATATGCAACTTGTAGGAAATGGCTTCAGGGTTAGTTTGGTATCCTGATGTTCAGGTTTTTTTGTAATGATTTAAGGAAGACGAGTTGAAGTACATTTCCAGTAAACTTTCTTTTTTCTTTTTTTTCTTTTTTTTTGCCTGTCCCGTTTGGCTCTTTTGCCATCAGAATTATTGTCTAAAGGCGAAGAAAGATGCCCAACGGATTTACTTTACCAAATGGACCATCCCAGCCTTGCCGTAATGGTCTATTTGATTCACCTTTTATTGTTTATTTATCTGCCCTTTTCTTTGATTTCCAACAACGTTCTGTAAAAAACTGGTGCTAGAATCATCCAGAATTCTTTGTAGAATTCTGCAGGAAAGCCGTCTGGACCTGGAGCCTTATTATTGGGCATACTTATCAGGGCTTCCTGGAGTTCACCTGATGTCAGTGGCGAATCCAGTGCCATTGCTTGAGAGTCTAATAATTTTGGGAGAGTTATGTTGTCTAAAAACTGATCAAATTCCTTTTTAGATGGGTTTATTTGTGGTGAATACAACATTTTATAGAAATCCCTAAAAATGTTGTTTATTCTTTCAGGGTCATATATTGTGTTCCCAGATGAATCTTGAACAGCACATATAGTTGTTTTTTATTTATTTATTTTTAGCTGGTTTGCTAGAAATTGACCGGATTTATTACTATGTTCATAATTTTGTAAGCGTAGTCTTTGTACTAACAATTTTGTTTTTTTATCAATTATCTCATTTAATTCTAGTTTTGTTTTGCGTATTTTGTTCAATGTTTCCCCATCTTGGTGGGACGCGTAGGCTTCTTCTAGTGATTTGATGATTTTTTCTAATTCCTGAATATTTTTGTTTTCTTTTTTCTTTTTATGTGATGAGAAAGAAATTATTTTACCTCTCATCACAGCTTTCCCTGCTTCCCATAGAACAGAAGCTGATGTTCCAGGAGTGTCATTGAAGTCTAAATATGAAGTCCACTCTTTTTTAAAATATTTAATAAAGTCTTCATCTTTAAGCAGTGATCTATTAAATCTGCAGTTTTTACTTGGCGTAGTATTATTCTTGTGCATTAGTGCTAAAGATACAGGAGCATGATCGCTGACAGCTATAGGGTGAATCTCAGTGTCTGAAATGTCACTCAGCAGTGAGCTGCTGACCAAAAAATAATCCAGATGAGAGTAGGAGCGATGAACATGTGAGAAAAAAGTATATTCCTTACTGGTGGGGTGAAGGGAGCGCCATGCATCGCAAAGACCAAAGTCGCTCATATACTGTTTGATTATATTTGTGGACTGCCAATTACGCTGAGTTCCTGCTGTATTGAGCCTATCCATTTTTTCATTTAGTCCAAGGTTGAGGTCACCTCCAAGAACAAGTGTGCCATCTAAGTGTTCAGAGAGTGCACTGAAAAAACTGTGAAAGAATGAGGGATCATCAACATTTGGACCATATACACTTACAATCAGAGATGGGCAGTAACGCGTTACTTGTAATGCGTTACTGTAATCTGATTACTTTTTTCAAGTAACGAGTAATGTAAGGGATTACTATTGCAAAAACGGTAATTAGATTACCGTTACTTTCACGTAGGAACACTGCGTTACTGCGTTACTAAAACCGTGATTTTTTGCGAGAACGTCTCATGACAGTGACGTAAGCGAGTGCGACATTCGTGACAACAGCTGTCTGCAGATCATAATGGTCGTGTCCAAATTCATGGGCTGCATCCTCCTGAGGACCCGGCCTTCGCAATCTAAGTGGGCCGGGTCCTCAGACGGTCGGGTAGGCCAGAAGTAAACGGCAGTGAAATTGGACGGTCTAGCCTTCTGATTAACGTCACTGCTGTCTCGGTGGAGTTTAATAAACTCGGCCGTCTGCTCCTTGCTATGTAAAATATAACAGTACACTGGCATAAATTCTCGACCATCTCACACTTCTGTTTAATCAGTTTTCTGTTTGACGTTTAGTCAGCTGTATAAAAACCAAGGAGGAACCCACTCGGAGGATTAATAAAGTTTTATTTTATCTAATCTAATCTAATAACTTTAATCTCAGCCAAACCGATTTACTCACGAACAAACAAAACACTGAAAAAGCCAAACAATAACATTTTCAGGTTGTCTCAGGTACTTATATACTACGTTTAACCCGAGTAGTGAAAGTCCGCGGTGATCTGAAAATGATGTGCGGGTTGTGCCGTTCTCTGCGGCTTCAGTGACCGTCGAGCTCCGGCTAGCTATCGAGCTGGTGGGTAACAGACGTCTCCGAAAACGTCAAGCACTTTTCCAAATATGCGATATCTTGATAAACCGAGCAGGTATTTGATGTTTACACAGCTACTTTCTCGCCTGAAAATATGTTAAAAGTTTATTTTGTGACCCAGAAAAATTAATAAGAGTAATTTTAAAACGTAGTACCGGCCGCCATTACCGGAAACTAGAGTTTGGCTGGGCCGCGCTATGAATTCTGGGATATGGTGGGCAAAGAAGGATACATCAGACCCATCCTCAAATTCGGAGAAAATGAGGACCCATTTGTCGGCTGCATTCGGAGCAGCCTATGAATTTGGACAGCCTTCGGCGCGTCGCTGTGACGTAATCGGTCTACAAATGCGGCCTCAGGAGGATGCAGCCCATGAATTTGGACACGACCTATATATCCAGTGCGGGACAGAGTGTAGCATGCAGCGTTTAAAGCGTGGAAGTACTGACCTTATTTTGAGTTTGATTCCATAAAAAGTGACAAAAACATTAGTGTCCGTTGTGCGTGGGAAGAAAACTTCTTTTTACAGCGAAAAAACCCCTAAACTTCCAAGCAAGCACCGAGTGTACTACAACGTAATGTGAAATTCACAGAGAAACTCGCGGATTCTTCCACTGACCGCTGCAGCACCTGCACCAGGGTAAACCTCCGCCTACCCCAGTCCTGCTTTACAGGTGAAAATAGAGCAACAGGAGCACTAGTCTTTGATTTTATTTATTTTCTGCTGTGTTTTACTTGCATCTATTTGAAAGAGTGAGTGTAAACACAAAAAAATATTTTATTTTATATGCTGGAATGTGCAGAAAATAGGTTTAAATGTTAAACAAATTTCTTCCAGTCAGAGAATGTTGCATATAATTTAATTTTTGCTTGATGCATAAAGTTAAAAGATTAAAACTAATAAAACAAGTTTAAAAAAGAGACTTTTCCATTTGATTACATTTTGTATGATGGATTATGCAGAAAAAGTAGAATTGGGCTGAAAGATCTATCGCTTTATCACCTATTCAGGTTGTAAATCGTGTTTTTAAAAAGTAACTAAGTAACTAAGTAACTAAGTAATTAATTACTTTTGAAAATAAGTAATCAGTAAAGTAACGGGATTACTTTTTGGGGGAAGTAATCAGTAGTTAGTAACTGATTACTTTTTTCAAGTAACTTGACCAACACTGCTTACAATAGATAGCTTTTTATCAAGTATAGATAGTTTAATGATTAAGAATCTGCCCTCTGGATCTATAACTGTATCGAGAACTGTGAAATTAATTTTTTTATGGATTAAAATTGCTACTCCCCTTTGTCTAGAATTATAACAAGCTGAGAACACATTAGGAAACTCAGGTGTTTTAAGTTCATTCGAACCTCTAAGAGGTCTGTGGGTCTCTTGTAAAAGGACAACATCTGCCAGTAAACTTTCAAGGGTCACCTGGGATGGGTGGCTGATCAAAAGTTACACAATATGAAAGGTCTTATTTTTACCAACAGTTTGATGCCACCCCTCATCTTGTAGCGATGATTTTTTCTGGGTAAAAAGAAAACAAGTTCTCTCCATCCCACTTAAAAAATGTGTTAAAACAATGTAATCAGTGGCCAAAATTACTGATGAGACAGAGGGTTCCAGATAGCTATTTTCACCTTTTTTTAAGAAAAACACTGCAATTCTTAAAGCATCGCTGTAGATAGAACTATTTATTGCCAACCAGTACAATAACACACACAGAAAGCAGTTGTGTTCATCAGCTTTTCACAGTCATATCTGTAAATATTTGAATATTTGTGAATATTTGAAAATGTTTGTAGTCTGGCCTCTCTACGCCACCGCAGTGGATTTTAAAAAACAATCAAGATTGTGATTGAAGTGCAACTTTTATGTAAGGGGTTAACTTAACTATTGCATTAACTCAGAGGTTCCCAAAGTGTGAGGCCCGCCCCCTAAGGGGGGCGCAGAGCCATTGCAGGGGGGGCGCGGTATGAAAAGAAAAAAAAGAAAAGAAGAACGCTTGGACACTGCTAGCATAATGGACAGATTTTTGGCGGGGCTCCCACACAAACGCAAAGCAGGAGATGAAGCATCGCCAAATATGTTTCCAAACCAACTTCCTTCCAAGCCAAAGACTAGAAAATATGGTGAAGCATATCTTCCCTTTGGCTTCACCTGCACAAGTGCCGAGGCAGGTCTCCCCTGCAAAATTAGTTTTCCCTGCGTCGGGAGCAGCGCTGGGCTCTCCAAATCACGGACAAACAGTATCCCACATTCTTGATTTTTAGTTCACAAACACTTGTTGTAATGACTAACTACTCCTGACATTTTGGAGATGTTAGCTCTTTATGCAGTAAAGTTAAAGTGGGATACAAATAATATCAGGCTGATCCTGCCACGATTTGTTTCCCCGGTTCAAATCACGGACAAACAGTATCCCACAGCTGTTTTTGTTTTTGAACTCATTTTGCACAGAGAGGCATTTTTTGAAAAATGTATTGATAGCAATGTTGAATATTATTACACAGGAAAAAAACAACCTGTTGACGAAAGGCCCAAACGCATAGAAACAGCTGCGTTTTCAAAAATACCCGTGTAGGTGTGGACAAAGAGTTAGTAGTATATTTTATTACTACCTGTAATTTATTGCCATTTACTTGTATTTGCTTAATTGTTTACTAAATGTTTGAGGTGTGAAATAAACCGCAATGGAGTTTGTAAACAAAATATGGGTGTGTGTGTTTGGAGGATGTGTTTGTGCGGGGGTGGGGGGGCGCGAACATTTTTCTTGTAAAAAAGGGGGGCCTGGCAAAAAAAGTTTGGGAACCACTGTATTAACTCATTGGCTATTTTAATATATATTTGTTTTTCTTTGTATCGTATTTGCTTCTTTTTTCTTTTTTTTTTAGAGGGGGCCGATTATTTAACTTTTATATTTTACAGCTCAGTGTATATCAACCCACCAGCCACTTCGTTAGGCATGGCTATTCAACTGCTTATCAATGCGAATATCTAATCAGCCAGTCACAGCAGCTCATTGTATTTTGGTGCTTAGACCTGGTCAAGGTAACAAACTGAAGTTCATCCTGAGCACAGTGACCCTTCCAGTCTTAAATCACCTTTCTTTCATTTGTGGGAAAAAAATGAATTAGAGCCAGGAGGAAGCCACACAGTTTTTCAGACGTGTGTGGTTGTTGGTCCTGATGGTCATGTCATGAGTTTGTATCCTTGTATTTTAGCTCATTTTAATCTTTCAATCTTGCAAACATGCAGGTTTTTGAAAGATGTTACAAAATATTTGAGATGTTTAAAATGGAAATCCCTTTCTGTACCAAACTCTCTGTTCTTAGATTATTTTTGAAAGACTAAGACTTTATAATAACACCAAAACAGACCGAACTGTTTGAAGAGTACGGCCATCACCACCATCAGAATCAACGTCACTGAAGATATAAATACTGGAGCTCAATAAAAATACTAAAATGCCTTTAGTTGATTCAGCTGTCTTAGCTAATTATAGAGCAATCTCAAACTTTCCTCTTATTTTGGAAGAGTAGTTGTAGTAGATGAGGTCAGGATCTGGAGTGCTTTACTGACCACTGCTGAAGGTTGCGATTGATCTAATCGCCTCTGATGATGGACTCATCTCTGTTCTTGTCCTATAAGACCTCATTGCAGTGTTTGATACCACTGACTACGATCTTTTACTACAGATTAATACATTGATATTAAAAGATATGCACGCCAGTATCTTGAACCATATGAACCATGTGTCTTCTTCACACATGAATGTTAGTCAAGGAGTTCCACGGGGTTCTGTGCTAGAACCACTACTTTTTGCATTATACATGTTTCCCTTAAGTATTATTATTACTTTATCTATCCATGAAGCTAGGTAACACTCACCAATTAGTGAAACTGCAGAAATGTCTAAAGACATAAAGGCCTGGATGACCTCTGATCTTCTGCTTCTAAATTCAGATAAAACTGAGGTTCTTGTACTCAGCCCTAAAACCCTTAAAAACATGGTGACTTGTAAGATACTTACTTGGCCTCCAGCAACACTGTGAGCAACTGGGAAATTTTTGACAAAATATGTGCTTCAATGTCCATAATTAACAAATATGTAGGACTGCTTTCTTTCCTTTGGTCAACAACTCTACAATTTGAAACATCCTGTCACAGAGGGAAAACTAGTCCATTATTTTTTACTACTTCTAGGCTGGACTACTGTAATTTGTTATTATCAGGATGTCCTACAAACTCCCTGAAAAGCCTTCAGTTGATTTAAAATGCTCAGCAAGAGTACTGACAGGGACTAGAAAGAGCGAGCCTTTCTCCTTTATTAGCCAATCTTCATTGGCTCCCTGGAACCAGCTTCCCATTTGGAATCGAGAGACAGACACCATCTCTACTTTTAATATTGCGCTTAAAACTTTCCTTTCTTTCAAATAGTTAGCGTTGGATCAGGTGACCCTGAATCCTCCCTTGGTTATACTGCAGTAGGGTCAGACTGTTGCAGGACTTCATGTGATGTACTGAGCACTTCTATACCAGTGACCTCTGTTCATGCCCCAGGTGTTTATATACCACCACAGCATGTCATTAAAATTGTGTGCCTTTTGTCTTTTCATTTATCTCTTCTCTTTCCCCTCACTCCAAATTGGTCATGGCATATTTTTCATATATGTTTCTTGTTAAAAGGGAGTTTTTCCCTTTCCACTGGCACAAAGTGCTTGGATTACTCCAGAATACTGTCAGGTCCTTATCTTACAGCATAAAGTACCTTGAAGTGAGGGTTGTCGCAGTTTGGCAGTATATAAATAAACCTGAAACTGAACTGAATATAGTCAGTGGAGCAAACATCAGAAAGTGCATTTTAAGTGAACTTTCTGGGGCATATCTTGTAGCCATGACTCCTTCTGTGTCAGCATGACTTTCTAATAAAATCATAGATAATGTTATTATTGTTTTAAAAACATTATATATTAGCCATGTGCAAGTGTTTTTCTGACCAAACAAAGCAAAAAATATTATTTCAGATGATAAAAGACATCTTTGCTTTAAAAAGTTATAAAAGGTCAAATTGTCAAAGAAATTGCTAGTTATTTTGTTAGTATAAATAGTGTGATAAATTTAATCACACTGCCTCAAAGAAAAGTAGATAAAAGTTGTGTCAAAATTCTCAGCAATTACTTATCAGTATCATTTTAATTGCTGCTACATATATATATATATTAACTTTCCACTGCGGTTCATTGATCAGATTGTAGCCTTCCTGTAGCCTTTCTTGAGAAACAGTGTCATTGAGATGTACTAATAGCACAGCGCTTTACTGTAGGTAAAAGATGAGGCACATGAAACCAGTCCAAGTTGTTCATGGTGTTTAATTCTCTTTTCATTTCACAAACTGGACGGGAGATTAGTGAACATACTACTGAGCCATTTGATTTTGTTGTTAAGTTTCAAGTAGGTGACATCAGCTTTTTGTCATTCTTTTGCTTGCTGTAGTTTAGTATCTCTACCAACAACAAAAAACACTAATGGCAATGGCAATTTTATTCTATAGCACATTTCGTTAAACACCAACCCAATGTGCTTAACACAGAAGATAAAAACAAAAAATGAACAAAATAATTTTTTTTAAACAGTCAGTTATAACAGTAAAAAAAAATTAATGGATAACAAAGTTTATATTTTAGCATTAATGATATAATTGTTTGTACATACTGGTGAAATAACCATTAAAGAAACATTAAAAATTGTTATCTTAATTACCAATACTGTTCATTTAGGGCAGCTGTGTCATAAACCTTACATTGGGTGGTGGTCTAAATAAAACCACTTTATAATAATCAAATAGCAAACTACTGAATGACCGCTTTCTGAATTAAATTTAAAAATATTAGTCTTTAATATAGTTTATGTGCCTGTCTTTACCAAACATCTAAAAAGGTAAAGATTTGTTTGGGAATTACCCTATTTCAAAAGTTTAATTCCTTTGCTTGAAAATGTCCACACAAAAAAAAAGCTTAGTGTGACTTTTAATCTGTTTCTGTTTAATCTGTTCTCTGGGAGGAGGTTTGGTAATAGTTTCTGTTAACTTATCAGAATTCACTCATCAGCATGATTTTATCACTATGTTTAAAAAAAAGACTAATAACTTTCTTCTGCAGCTAACTGATCAGATACTGTGAAAGCAACATGATGTCTTAAATGGGTTAATATTGACTATTTATCCATTTTTATTCATTGTCCCCCATTCACAAAGGTAACTGGAAAACTTACTAACCATCAGTTTCATTGCCAACTGAAGCCTGTCTGCTCATCATTACAAATTAAGCAGATAAAAGATGTGGAGATGAGTGTTATACAGTCCTGATCAAAAGTTTAAGACCAAGGTAATCGTGGGCAAGGGATATACCATTTTCATCCCATTATTTCTCAAATTCAATTGTATTGTATTGATTTGTATCTACTACAATCCTCATATGTAGCTTCCAGTTCCAGTGAACTGCTGCCAAATTGAGGTACAGCCCCGATTAAAAGTTTAAGACCACTTAAAAAAATGGCAAAAAACCATATTTTTCCAAATGACTGTCTTACTACGTCCCACATCAGCAGCAATGGCGCACTGCAAGAGACCCTTCTTATGCAACAACCCAGGTTTTTTTTTGGTTTTGCCATCTGAACATCATGACAGTGTGACTACCTGTCAGAAAATAATGATGAATCCACATTTTTGCACAGATTTGGCCTTTTAAAGGCATGTGGTCCTAAACTTTTGATCAGCTGTAAAACAGCCTATTTCAGCTTAAGCGTTGTTTTCAATAAATTGCATGCTCACTGCAACAGCTACATATTGTATTGTAGGATTGTAGTAGATACAAATCAATACAATACAATTGAATTTTAGGAAAAATGGGATGAAAATGGTCTATCCCTTGCCCACCATTACCTCCCTTGTTTTCATCACAGACTTAGAACAAAGAAGGTATCAAATAATGGTTTTGTGTTTCTTCATAAAGGCTGTAGCTGTTGTGGATGCTGTTTGTGACCAGAAGTTACATTTAATTTAATTTAAGTTAATTCAATTTTTTTTTTTAAAGAAAGAAAAGCAATAAATGACAAACAATCTAATAATATGTTTAAATGTATGTAAGTTTGCTTTTTGCAACCTTGGTCGTCTTTTTCATTTGGTCCTAAATTTTCAACGTAATATTTAAAATAATTTAAAACATCAGACACCTGTTCAACGGATTGCCTGTTAATGTTTAAATTTATCTTGATGGCTTCTTTTGACGACTGAACCTTGGAAGAAAAGCAAACTGACAGCTTTTACTTTAAGAAGACACAGATAAGGCATTCCTGTCTGATAATAATATAACACTGACATACATCTCAAAGCATGACTGTGGTAGATCATTTATTTATAAACTAAATAGAAGTGGACTGAGAACAGAACCCTGTGGAACACCTATTTACAGATTAAAAAGGAAGATATTTCATTTTTAGGAACACACTGTTCACAAGTAGAAAGATTTCTGCTTTCAGCACTCAAAAATTTGAAAGTTTAGATAGAGCGGCTGTGTGTATTTGTAGCCTCGCTACCAAACCAGCATTTCACCTCCGAGGAAGTTATCCCAGAGAGAAGTAAAGCAAGTGTGTAAGTTCATCTCTGAATGTTTGTAAAGCATTCCCGCATTAAGCTTAACAACCGATATATGGAGCGACTGCCCCTCTCTCTCCCTCTCCTGCGCTACTTCAATCGTGAAACTGATTAATGATCAGCTGATCGGCTTTTCTGTCGCCAGTCCGTCTCTCTTCTTTGTTTTTGGCCCACTTTGCACCAGAAAGAGGAAACCAGCACGTTTAAGCTTGTTAAGCTGTTGTTAGAATTTATTTAATATTACTTTCTAAACCAGGATCTTTTTCTACATAGCTGACGGCTGGTAACTGTGCAGGGGCGGATCTAGCAAAGTTTAGCCAGGGGGGCCGATAGGGCATTAACAGGGAAAAGGGGGCACAAAGACATACTTTTCTTTCTTATTCTCATTTAAAATGTCTAGCTTTTAATGAATAATTATCTGAATCTTACACCCAAAGTTTTAATCTGATGTAAAATGTATAGAAGTCCATTATTGTATATAGTAACTATTAAGGCTAATATACCCTAGTAAGCTATAGTACTTTTTCCTTTGGGAAGGTACCATCTGTGCAGTCTGCAATTCTGTTGAAGAAAGATGTTGAATCTATTTAATTATTCTTGAAAAATAATTTATTTCTGTGCATTTTTTTTTCACCCTGCATTAAATTAAAGTTGATTACATCGATTAAGCATCATGAGGTGGAGGGTGGGGGGTGGTTCCCTATTTTCTTTTGCTGGGAGTTTGCAACCCTATTATTTAGGTTGCTTAACATTTCTGCTAAGTACTCTTTAAAATACCAGAATAGGGAGGATGGAGCAGGTTTAAGTTTATTAGATTGATCAGTGTTGCTGAACTATGAAATATTTGGGGCGCAGTGTATTTTTTACATACAGGTATAACAGAATAGCTTTAGTGTTGTTGTTTATTTAAACTTGAGTATGAACTTATACAAAATGCAGCAAGATATTAAAAAAACAGTTTTATTGATTAAAAAACACTATATCGGATTCATATCGGTATCGGCAGATATCCAAATTTCTGATATCGGTATCGGTATCGGACATAAAAAAGTGGTATCGTGCCATCTCTAATTTCAATTCCTCATTTGGTAAGAACTTTTGAGTTAAGCATTTAAAACACTGTAGAGGCACAAGCTTACACAGCACTCTTTACTGCTACACTTTTCAGGGCACATTCACTATCCAGACAGTTTGCTTCTTGTTTTCTCCTAAACTCGGTTTAACTCCTGCCAAAAAGAAAGAAAAAAATAAACAGAAGAGTGCTGATATCAGCACTCTTCTGTTTATTTTTTTTATTTTTTTAGGTGGTTTCTCTGCACTTCCTGCTAATATCAATCATAGATCACATGTAAGTTGCAGAAGCACTTACAAGTGGTGATTAAACATGCTTGATTTTTTTTAAATGCTTCAATTTCAAAATAAAAGCTTTGAGAAAATGCTGCCAAAAAATCACTTGATACATAAGCACACAACACTAAGGACAGATCTGTGATAAGTGGGTGTTATAAAGTCAAAAATGTGCATCTGCAAAAGTTTCAAAGCATGTTATCCTGTTTGTTAGTAGCTAAAAGTTATAGTATCAACATTAATCAAAGTTAGTTGTAGCTGATTTTTGTTTGTATCCACATTCATGCACTGTGTAGCATTCTTTTAATACTGAACAGGTATATTGAATGGCTTAATAGCTTATATTAGCAGTATATTTAGGATCATTCATTGGCTTTAAATTAGGGATTCATGTCTGCAGACATGAAAAAGTTCCACTGTGGATATAAACAACCGAAAACTTTGACCAATTTAACTTTAGTGGGTGTTCAATTTTAGTCTGCTTAAGACAGAGGTTCCCAAAGTGTGAGGCCCGCCCCCTAAGGGGGGCGCAGAGCCATTGCAGGGGGGGCGCGGTATGAAAAGAAAAAAAAGAAAAGAAGAACGCTTGGACACTGCTAGCATAATGGACAGATTTTTGGCGGGGCTCCCACACAAACGCAAAGCAGGAGATGAAGCATCGCCAAATATGTTTCCAAACCAACTTCCTTCCAAGCCAAAGACTAGAAAATATGGTGAAGCATATCTTCCCTTTGGCTTCACCTGCACAAGTGCCGAGGCAGGTCTCCCCTGCAAAATTAGTTTTCCCTGCGTCGGGAGCAGCGCTGGGCTCTCCAAATCACGGACAAACAGTATCCCACATTCTTGATTTTTAGTTCACAAACACTTGTTGTAATGACTAACTACTCCTGACATTTTGGAGATGTTAGCTCTTTATGCAGTAAAGTTAAAGTGGGATACAAATAATATCAGGCTGATCCTGCCACGATTTGTTTCCCCGGTTCAAATCACGGACAAACAGTATCCCACAGCTGTTTTTGTTTTTGAACTCATTTTGCACAGAGAGGCATTTTTTGAAAAATGTATTGATAGCAATGTTGAATATTATTACACAGGAAAAAAACAACCTGTTGACGAAAGGCCCAAACGCATAGAAACAGCTGCGTTTTCAAAAATACCCGTGTAGGTGTGGACAAAGAGTTAGTAGTATATTTTATTACTACCTGTAATTTATTGCCATTTACTTGTATTTGCTTAATTGTTTACTAAATGTTTGAGGTGTGAAATAAACCGCAATGGAGTTTGTAAACAAAATATGGGTGTGTGTGTTTGGAGGATGTGTTTGTGCGGGGGTGGGGGGGCGCGAACATTTTTCTTGTAAAAAAGGGGGGCCTGGCAAAAAAAGTTTGGGAACCACTGGCTTAAGACAAGAAGAAAAAAAATAGAAAAAGAAAAAAGAAAACTTCATCACCTCCCATATATGGACTGAGCCATATGACATCACCTTGATTCTTGATTTCTTTAAATTTATGTATAATTGCCAATATGCATATATGATTTTTACATTATATATAAGAACTTAATGCAACCAATCTTAACTTCCAGAGAATTTTGTTTACTAAAGATCTGCTGTCTCATTCAGCTGACTCCTGTCAGACACCACAGGTGCTCAAGCCAGGCACTCACTCTTCAGCTCATTTTAAAAGGAGGAACAGGTGAGACACCTCTACTCATTTTAAATTGAAGCGTTGGTGAAGCTCATCCAATTTATATGTTTTAGTGTGCAAGCATGTTCAAATGGTAAAATGATCGAGAAACCAACAAAAAATGCTGATTTACTTACAATACTTGCTTACTCTCATTAATATTGTGTGTATGTTTGCTTTGTTTTTGTTTATCTTAAAACAGAAGTACGATGAAGATCTCCGTTTTCCTGCTGGTGGTGCTCTCTGCCACTCTGCTCTGCGGTGACTCCAAGGCCAATGGAGATGTTACGAAATTCAAAAACCAGCACATATTTCCACAAGTACTTTGCGATGAATTGATTGAATTCAGTGTAACCCATGGTTATTTTATTGACAATTGTATTGTATTTTTATTCTAATTTTAAGTGTTACTGTTTTGTTAAGTGCTGAGTTTTCCCATGTACCGTGAATGCACCATAGCGCTGTGCGTGGTGACTTTCTTTCACTGCATCCGCCTGCACGGAGCTAGATGCACAAAGCTGTGTGGAGATTCAGTCCTGTAACGTGTTGCGCTACGGAATTGTTTTCTTTGAAGAATATCCTGGCTGGTTTTTTTTGTGGTAGAAATCTGCTGCAAGGACCGAGTGGTGCCATCTAAGGACTGGATGCCACTGGAGGTGCCTAGAAAGGACATTCTCAATCTGAAGGCCACCTGTTTCCTTGGAGGGTGGTAGGATACAACGATTTGCAATTTTTTTTTAAGGATTAACGTTTTTTTTTACTGAGATCTCAGGACGCTTTATGTTGTTACTTTTTCCTTTTTTGGGTCAGATCTGATTCCACTTAGCACAAAAAACTGATGCATCTAAAAGCAAAACTGTGACTAAAGACAATTAACACTTACTGAGAACACTGAACACTAAGTGCACTAAACTGGAATGGACAGCCTATCTAATACATTTATGGACACTTGAAGTGATACATTGTACATTGTTGATATTTACATGTTTGAATTGATTTAAATGTTTTGTTCATGTCTATGTTGGACCATTTAAATGTTGAATACACTCAAATCACTTTTTTCCTTTAAGTTGTTGTCAGTGTCTCATTCTGAGTGGAGGGTTTTTCCTTCTTTAAGTTGAGTTACCACTGCCAGTCTCCTTACGATCCTAACTGAACCCAACAAGAGTAGATTCTGAAATATTGTTTTCCCTTGACTTTGTATGACAGATTAGTGTGGATTTGATTGATTTTTGACTACTCAGTTAAAAAGGGTGACATCAGGAAAATCAGAGATGACAATAACCACTGTAAGAGAGCGAATACCTTCATCTTTGATACGTTTGACAACGTTAAAAAAAATCTGTGATGAAAAATATCTTGTTGATTACCAAGTTTATGAAAGCCCTGAACCAGTGGATATTTTGTACTGTAGGCTGACTGGAGGAAAATACGGCCGTCCTTGTAGGTACAAAGAGGTCTGGCTGAAAAAGAAGATTGAAATCATATGCGACACACATGGTCAGCCTGTACAATTTAAAAAGTTTGTTTGATCTGACTACTGATGTGTACTCGCTACGATCTTTATACATCATATCATGATGTTGCTTTGGATTCCTTTCTTAAAAAATCATTACGTTTGATGAAATATAAATGGTAATTTTCAGCGAATGTGGAAACATGCTTTAGACTGACTTTCTTGTCTCACTTGCATTCAGCGTATATTTGACGTTTTTGCATTATTTTCTCCATGACTGTGTTTAATCTTGCAGCACAGTCATTGTTTGCCTGTCAGCATGTATTAAATAAACTAAGATAAGTTGCTGCTCCAGTGAATTTTATTATACTGAAAGTGAAGCACTTGTGAAACCACATGAAGTGGTTTTAAAATCTTAAAGTAAGAGCTTTATGCACATTGCCTGGATGAAGACTTTGGTTAAACAGAGCTAGCAAGAGTTGGTTATGAGAATTTCAGGCCAACTTCCAGACAACTGAATCATCATTAGTAGAAAATCAAGGTTTAGATCCATCATCATTATAATGCTCTGCTGAAACAATCATAGAAGTGATCATTCTATTTCATGTCTTGATGCATGCTCAGTCAACCAGCTAAGAAAATCCCAAAAAGTTGATTCTTTTCATCTGGACTTAGTGTTTTCAGAGAGCGAGAGGCTTCCTCGATAACAGGGTTCATGTAGATACTGTAACCCATTTATTGTGATTTAAAAAACAATTTAGAGTGAAGGATATTGATTAGTTTCTTCCTTCCTTTTTTTTAATACCGGCACATGACAGCACAGTTATAATGCATACTTAATGTTGCAAAATTCACGTCATAAACAGTTGTGAGTGTTTGCACAAAAACATCTACAGGTGCTCTGTGCATGTACAGTGATATTGATATAACGCTTGAAGAATTTGACATTACTACATCAGTGGAAGAGCTCTTTACATAGAAGACTCACTAAGCACCCTATTAGAAAATGAGCTAAAAGAGTGCCTCAGATTCGTTTCAATATTTAAACTGTCATTTGTGTGTTGAAGTGCAAAAGCTTACAGCACCTGGTATTCCCAGGCGGTCTCCCGTCCAAGTACTGACCAGGCCCGACCCTGCTTGGCTTCCGAGATCAGACGAGATCGGGCGCGTTCAGGGTGGTATGGCCGTAAGCGAGAGAACGCTTCAGAAACAGCCTTTTTATACATGCTGTGATGACACAGTCATGCTTACGTTTTTATGTTCTGTGTAGAAGTTGAATTCTCCAAACCACGAAAATGTTGGACTTCCAAATCGTCCTAACACACTGTGTGCTCTCTGTCACTTTAACACTGTGCTGTGAGAAACTAACATGTGTTATTATCGTGACGTTACCAGCTGAAAAGCATTTTTGCACCTCAGTGTTGAAGCTGCAGTTAACAACAAAGGTTTGCATGTTTTCGCCGTAACATATGAAGCTTAGCACAATACTATAGTTTAAGCTGTGTGACATTTGCCAAGTATAAAAGGTCTTTTGTAGCGGGCCTCCCTCGCTTACGGCCATACCACCCTGAACACGCCCGATCTCGTCTGATCTCGGAAGCTAAGCAGGGTCGGGCCTGGTCAGTACTTGGATGGGAGACCGCCTGGGAATACCAGGTGCTGTAAGCTTTTGCACTTCAACACACAAACTGCAGAGGGCGCTGCTGCACACTCAGTGGAGGCAGCTTCATGACAACGCTCCTGATTGCCTTTTGCTTTTGTGTAAAACAAAAACAGGAAAACAACAAGAACAAAATATTTAGGAAATACACAAACTTATTTATTCTTTAAATGTAGGAAATGTCTATGGCTAGTCCGTCTGGGCTCAGTAGTGAGGAACTTGTTAACCTTGTAGTGTGCAGCGGGCACAGTGTCCACCCATGTGCAACGACTTTGAATTCTTATTCGCTGCTGACTGCGGTCCCGAAGAATACTGAATAAATGCGCAGCAGTGTGCTACCCTGAGCAGGGAACACGATATCATGGAGTTTCTAACATGGAGCAAGGTGACGGTGATGCTACTATCTAGGACCGCCCCGCTTAGCTTCAGAGATCAGATGAAATCAGGCGTGGTATGGCCGTGGCGAGAGGCTTCCTCGGTAACAGGGTTCATGTAGATACTGTAACCCATTTATTGTGATTTAAAAACAATTTAGAGTGAAGGATATTGATTAGTTTCTTCCTTCCTTTTTTTAATACCGCACATGACAGCACAGTTATAATGCATACTTAATGCTGCAAAATTCACGTCATAAACAGTTGTGAGTGTTTGCACAAAAACATCTACAGGTGCTCTGTGCATGTACAGTGATATTGATATAACGCTTGAAGAATTTGACATTACTACATCAGTGGAAGAGCTCTTTGCGCAAGACTCACTAAGCACCCTATTAGAAAATGAGCTAAAAGAGTGCCTCAGATTCGTTTCAATATTTAAACTGTCATTTGTGTGTTGAAGTGCAAAGCTTACAGCACCCGGTATTCCCAGGCGGTCTCCGTCCAAGTACTGACCAGGCCCGACTCTGCTTGGCTTCCGAGATCAGACGAGATCGGGCGCGTTCAGGGTGGTATGGCCGTGGCGAGAGAACGCTTCAGAAACAGCCTTTTATACATGCTGTGATGACACAGTCATGCTTACGTTTTTTATGTTCTGTGTAGAAGTTGAATTCTCCAAACCACGAAAATGTTGGACTTCCAAATCGTCCTAACACACTGTGTGCTCTCTGTCACTTTAACACTGTGCTGTGAGAAACTAACATGTGTTATTATCGTGACGTTACAGCTGGAAAAGCATTTTGCACCTCAGTGTTGAAGCTGCAGTTAACAACAAAGGTTTGCATGTTTTCGCCGTAACATATGAAGCTTAGCACAATACTATAGTTTAAGCTGTGTGACATTTGCCAAGTATAAAAGGTCTTTTGTAGCGGTCCTCCTCGCTTGCCGCCATACCACCCTGAACACGCCCGATCTCGTCTGATCTCGGAAGCTAAGCAGGGTCGGGCCTGGTCAGTACTTGGATGGGAGACCGCCTGGGAATACCAGGTGCTGTAAGCTTTTGCACTTCAACACACAAACTGCAGAGGGCGCTGCTGCACACTCAGTGGAGGCAGCTTCATGACAACGCCCTGATTGCCTTTTGCTTTTGTGTAAAACAAAAACAGGAAAACAACAAGAACAAAATATTTAGGAAATACACAAACTTATTTATTCTTTAAATGTAGGAAATGTCTATGGCTAGTCCGTCTGGGCTCAGTAGTGAGGAACTTGTTAACCTTGTAGTGTGCAGCGGGCACAGTGTCCACCCATGTGCAACGACTTTGAATTCTTATTCGCTGCTGACTGCGGTCCCGAAGAATACTGAATAAATGCGCAGCAGTGTGCTACCCTGAGCAGGGAACACGATATCATGGAGTTTCTAACATGGAGCAAGGTGACGGTGATGCTACTATCTAGGACCGCCCGCTTAGCTTCAGAGATCAGATGAAATCAGGCGTGGTATGGCCGTGGCGAGAGGCTTCCTCGGTAACAGGGTTCATGTAGATACTGTAACCCATTTATTGTGATTTAAAAACAATTTAGAGTGAAGGATATTGATTAGTTTCTTCCTTCCTTTTTTTAATACCGCACATGACAGCACAGTTATAATGCATACTTAATGCTGCAAAATTCACGTCATAAACAGTTGTGTGTTTGCACAAAAACATCTACAGGTGCTCTGTGCATGTACAGTGATATTGATATAACGCTTGAAGAATTTGACATTACTACATCAGTGGAAGAGCTCTTTGCATAAGACTCACTAAGCACCCTATTAGAAAATGAGCTAAAAGAGTGCCTCAGATTCGTTTCAATATGTAAACTGTCATTTGTGTGTTGAAGTGCAAAAGCTTACAGCACCCGGTATTCCCAGGCGGTCTCCGTCCAAGTACTGACCAGGCCCGACCCTGCTTGGCTTCCGAGATCAGACGAGATCGGGCGCGTTCAGGGTGGTATGGCCGTGGCGAGAGAACGCTTCAGAAACAGCCTTTTTATACATGCTGTGATGACACAGTCATGCTTACGTTTTTTATGTTCTGTGTAGAAGTTGAATTCTCCAAACCACGAAAATGTTGGACTTCCAAATCGTCCTAACACACTGTGTGCTCTCTGTCACTTTAACACTGTGCTGTGAGAAACTAACATGTGTTATTATCGTGACGTTACAGCTGGAAAAAAGCATTTTTGCACCTCAGTGTTGAAGCTGCAGTTAACAACAAAGGTTTGCATGTTTTCGCCAGTAACATATGAAGCTTAGCACAATACTATAGTTTAAGCTGTGTGACATTTGCCAAGTATAAAGGTCTTTTGTAGCGGTCCTCCTCGCTTACGCTATACCACCCTGAACACGCCCGATCTCGTCTGATCTCGGAAGCTAAGCAGGGTCGGGCCTGGTCAGTACTTGGATGGGAGACCGCCTGGGAATACCAGGTGCTGTAAGCTTTGCACTTCAACACACAAACTGCAGAGGGCGCTGCTGCACACTCAGTGGAGGCAGCTTCAGGACAACGCTCCTGATTGCCTTTTGCTTTTGTGTAAAACAAAAACAGGAAAACAACAAGAACAAAATATTTAGGAAATACACAAACTTATTTATTCTTTAAATGTAGGAAATGTCTATGGCTAGTCCGTCTGGGCTCAGTAGTGAGGAACTTGTTAACCTTGTAGTGTGCAGCGGGCACAGTGTCCACCCATGTGCAACGACTTTGAATTCTTATTCGCTGCTGACTGCGGTCCCGAAGAATACTGAATAAATGCGCAGCAGTGTGCTACCCTGAGCAGGGAACACGATATCATGGAGTTTCTAACATGGAGCAAGGTGACGGTGATGCTACTATCTAGGACCGCCCGCTTAGCTTCAGAGATCAGATGAAATCAGGCGTGGTATGGCCGTGGCGAGAGGTTTCCTCGGTAACAGGGTTCATGTAGATACTGTAACCCATTTATTGTGATTTTAAAAACAATTTAGAGTGAAGGATATTGATTAGTTTCTTCCTTCCTTTTTTTAATACCGCACATGACAGCACAGTTATAATGCATACTTAATGCTGCAAAATTCACGTCATAAACAGTTGTGAGTGTTTGCACAAAAACATCTACAGGTGCTCTGTGCATGTACAGTGATATTGATATAACGCTTGAAGAATTTGACATTACTACATCAGTGGAAGAGCTCTTTGCGCAAGACTCACTAAGCACCCTATTAGAAAATGAGCTAAAAGAGTGTCTCAGATTCGTTTCAATATTTAAACTGTCATTTGTGTGTTGAAGTGCAAAAGCTTACAGCACCTGGTATTCCCAGGCGGTCTCCGTCCAAGTACTGACCAGGCCCGACCCTGCGTGGCTTCCGAGATCAGGCGAGATCGGGCGCGTTCAGGGTGGTATGGCCGTGTTTACAGAACGCTTCAGAAACAGCCTTTTTATACATGCTGTGATGACACAGTCATGCTTACGTTTTTATGTTCTGTGTAGAAGTTGAATTCTCCAAACCACGAAAATGTTGGACTTCCAAATCGTCCTAACACACTGTGTGCTCTCTGTCACTTTAACACTGTGCTGTGAGAAACTAACATGTGTTATTATCGTGACGTTACCGCTGGAAAAGCATTTTTGCACCTCAGTGTTGAAGCTGCAGTTAACAACAAAGGTTTGCATGTTTCGCCGTAACATATGAAGCTTAGCACAATACTATAGTTTAAGCTGTGTGACATTTGCCAAGTATAAAGGTCTTTTGTAGCGGGCCTCCCTCGCTTACGGCCATACCACCCTGAACACGCCCGATCTCGTCTGATCTCGGAAGCTAAGCAGGGTCGGGCCTGGTCAGTACTTGGATGGGAGACCGCCTGGGAATACCAGGTGCTGTAAGCTTTTTGCACTTCAACACACAAACTGCAGAGGCGCTGCTGCACACTCAGTGGAGGCAGCTTCATGACAACGCTCCTGATTGCCTTTTGCTTTTGTGTAAAACAAAAACAGGAAAACAACAAGAACAAAATATTTAGGAAATACACAAACTTATTTATTCTTTAAATGTAGGAAATGTCTATGGCTAGTCCGTCTGGGCTCAGTAGTGAGGAACTTGTTAACCTTGTAGTGTGCAGCGGGCACAGTGTCCACCCATGTGCAACGACTTTGAATTCTTATTCGCTGCTGACTGCGGTCCGAAGAATACTGAATAAATGCGCAGCAGTGTGCTACCCTGAGCAGGGAACACGATATCATGGAGTTTCTAACATGGAGCAAGGTGACGGTGATGCTACTATCTAGGACCGCCCGCTTAGCTTCAGAGATCAGATGAAATCAGGCGTGGTATGGCCGTGGCGAGAGGCTTCCTCAATAACAGGGTTCATGTAGATACTGTAACCCATTTATTGTGATTTAAAAACAATTTAGAGTGAAGGATATTGATTAGTTTCTTCCTTCCTTTTTTTAATACCGCACATGACAGCACAGTTATAATGCATACTTAATGCTGCAAAATTCACGTCATAAACAGTTGTGAGTGTTTGCACAAAAACATCTACAGGTGCTCTGTGCATGTACAGTGATATTGATATAACGCTTGAAGAATTTGACATTACTACATCAGTGGAAGAGCTCTTTGCGCAAGACTCACTAAGCACCCTATTAGAAAATGAGCTAAAAGAGTGTCTCAGATTCGTTTCAATATTTAAACTGTCATTTGTGTGTTGAAGTGCAAAAGCTTACAGCACCTGGTATTCCCAGGCGGTCTCCGTCCAAGTACTGACCAGGCCCGACCCTGCGTGGCTTCCGAGATCAGACGAGATCGGGCGCGTTCAGGGTGGTATGGCCGTGGCGACAGAACGCTTCAGAAACAGCCTTTTATACATGCTGTGATGACACAGTCATGCTTACGTTTTTTATGTTCTGTGTAGAAGTTGAATTCTCCAAACCACGAAAATGTTGGACTTCCAAATCGTCCTAACACACTGTGTGCTCTCTGTCACTTTAACACTGTGCTGTGAGAAACTAACATGTGTTATTATCGTGACGTTACCGCTGGGAAAAGCATTTTTGCACCTCAGTGTTGAAGCTGCAGTTAACAACAAAGGTTTGCATGTTTTCGCCGTAACATATGAAGCTTAGCACAATACTATAGTTTAAGCTGTGTGACATTTGCCAAGTATAAAGGTCTTTTTGTAGCGGTCCTCCCTCACTTACGGCCATACCACCCTGAACACGCCCGATCTCGTCTGATCTCGGAAGCTAAGCAGGGTCGGGCCTGGTCAGTACTTGGATGGGAGACCGCCTGGGAATACCAGGTGCTGTAAGCTTTTGCACTTCAACACACAAACTGCAGAGGGCGCTGCTGCACACTCAGTGGAGGCAGCTTCATGACAACGCTCCTGATTGCCTTTTGCTTTTGTGTAAAACAAAAACAGGAAAACAACAAGAACAAAATATTTAGGAAATACACAAACTTATTTATTCTTTAAATGTAGGAAATGTCTATGGCTAGTCCGTCTGGGCTCAGTAGTGAGGAACTTGTTAACCTTGTAGTGTGCAGCGGGCACAGTGTCCACCCATGTGCAACGACTTTGAATTCTTATTCGCTGCTGACTGCGGTCCCGAAGAATACTGAATAAATGCGCAGCAGTGTGCTACCCTGAGCAGGGAACACGATATCATGGAGTTTCTAACATGGAGCAAGGTGAAGGTGATGCTACTATCTAGGACCGCCCCGCTTAGCTTCAGAGATCAGATGAAATCAGGCGTGGTATGGCCGTGGCGAGAGGCTTCCTCAATAACAGGGTTCATGTAGATACTGTAACCCATTTATTGTGATTTAAAAACAATTTAGAGTGAAGGATATTGATTAGTTTCTTCCTTCCTTTTTTTTTTAATACCGGCACATGACAGCACAGTTATAATGCATACTTAATGCTGCAAAATTCACGTCATAAACAGTTGTGAGTGTTTGCACAAAAACATCTACAGGTGCTCTGTGCATGTACAGTGATATTGATATAACGCTTGAAGAATTTGACATTACTACATCAGTGGAAGAGCTCTTTGCGCAAGACTCACTAAGCACCCTATTAGAAAATGAGCTAAAAGAGTGTCTCAGATTCGTTTCAATATTTAAACTGTCATTTGTGTGTTGAAGTGCAAAAGCTTACAGCACCTGGTATTCCCAGGCGGTCTCCGTCCAAGTACTGACCAGGCCCGACCCTGCGTGGCTTCCGAGATCAGACGAGATCGGGCGCGTTCAGGGTGGTATGGCCGTGGCGAGAGAAACGCTTCAGAAACAGCCTTTTATACATGCTGTGATGACACAGTCATGCTTACGTTTTTATGTTCTGTGTAGAAGTTGAATTCTCCAAACCACGAAAATGTTGGACTTCCAAATCGTCCTAACACACTGTGTGCTCTCTGTCACTTTAACACTGTGCTGTGAGAAACTAACATGTGTTATTATCGTGACGTTACATGGAAAAGCATTTTTGCACCTCAGTGTTGAAGCTGCAGTTAACAACAAAGGTTTGCATGTTTTCGCCGTAACATATGAAGCTTAGCACAATACTATAGTTTAAGCTGTGTGACATTTGCCAAGTATAAAAGGTCTTTTGTAGCAGGCCTTCCTCGCTTACGGCCATACCACCCTGAACACGCCCGATCTCGTCTGATCTCGGAAGCTAAGCAGGGTCGGGCCTGGTCAGTACTTGGATGGGAGACCGCCTGGGAATACCAGGTGCTGTAAGCTTTTGCACTTCAACACACAAACTGCAGAGGGCGCTGCTGCACACTCAGTGGAGGCAGCTTCATGACAACGCCCTGATTGCCTTTTGCTTTTGTGTAAAACAAAAACAGGAAAACAACAAGAACAAAATATTTAGGAAATACACAAACTTATTTATTCTTTAAATGTAGGAAATGTCTATGGCTAGTCCGTCTGGGCTCAGTAGTGAGGAACTTGTTAACCTTGTAGTGTGCAGCGGGCACAGTGTCCACCCATGTGCAACGACTTTGAATTCTTATTCGCTGCTGACTGCGGTCCCGAAGAATACTGAATAAATGCGCAGCAGTGTGCTACCCTGAGCAGGGAACACGATATCATGGAGTTTCTAACATGGAGCAAGGTGACGGTGATGCTACTATCTAGGACCGCCCCCAGCTTAGCTTCAGAGATCAGATGAAATCAGGCGTGGTATGGCCGTGGCGAGAGGCTTCCTCGGTAACAGGGTTCATGTAGATACTGTAACCCATTTATTGTGATTTAAAAACAATTTAGAGTGAAGGATATTGATTAGTTTCTTCCTTCCTTTTTTTAATACAGGCACATGACAGCACAGTTATAATGCATACTTAATGCTGCAAAATTCACGTCATAAACAGTTGTGAGTGTTTGCACAAAAACATCTACAGGTGCTCTGTGCATGTACAGTGATATTGATATAACGCTTGAAGAATTTGACATTACTACATCAGTGGAAGAGCTCTTTATGCATAAGACTCACTAACCACCCTATTAGAAAATGAGCTAAAAGAGTGCCTCAGATTCGTTTCAATATTTAAACTGTCATTTGTGTGTTGAAGTGCAAAGCTTACAGCACCTGGTATTCCCAGGCGGTCTCCCGTCCAAGTACTGACCAGGCCCGACCCTGATTGGCTTCCGAGATCAGACGAGATCGGGCGCGCTCAGGGTGGTATGGCCGTAAGCGAGAGAACGCTTCAGAAACAGCCTTTTTATACATGCTGTGATGACACAGTCATGCTTACGTTTTTTATGTTCTGTGTAGAAGTTGAATTCTCCAAACCACGAAAATGTTGGACTTCCAAATCGTCCTAACACACTGTGTGCTCTCTGTCACTTTAACACTGTGCTGTGAGAAACTAACATGTGTTATTATCGTGACGTTACCGCTGGAAAAGCATTTTGCACCTCAGTGTTGAAGCTGCAGTTAACAACAAAGGTTTGCATGTTTTCGCCGTAACATATGAAGCTTAGCACAATACTATAGTTTAAGCTGTGTGACATTTGCCAAGTTTGCCAAGTATAAAGGTCTTTTGTAGCGGTCCTCCCTCGCTTACGGCCATACCACCCTGAACACGCCCGATCTCGTCTGATCTCGGAAGCTAAGCAGGGTCGGGCCTGGTCAGTACTTGGATGGGAGACCGCCTGGGAATACCAGGTGCTGTAAGCTTTTGCACTTCAACACACAAACTGCAGAGGGCGCTGCTGCACACTCAGTGGAGGCAGCTTCATGACAACGCTCCTGATTGCCTTTTGCTTTTGTGTAAAACAAAAACAGGAAAACAACAAGAACAAAATATTTAGGAAATACACAAACTTATTTATTCTTTAAATGTAGGAAATGTCTATGGCTAGTCCGTCTGGGCTCAGTAGTGAGGAACTTGTTAACCTTGTAGTGTGCAGCGGGCACAGTGTCCACCCATGTGCAACGACTTTGAATTCTTATTCGCTGCTGACTGCGGTCCCCAAGAATACTGAATAAATGCGCAGCAGTGTGCTACCCTGAGCAGGGAACACGATATCATGGAGTTTCTAACATGGAGCAAGGTGACGGTGATGCTACTATCTAGGACCGCCCGCTTAGCTTCAGAGATCAGATGAAATCAGGCGTGGTATGGCCGTGGCGAGAGGCTTCCTCGGTAACAGGGTTCATGTAGATACTGTAACCCATTTATTGTGATTTAAAAACAATTTAGAGTGAAGGATATTGATTAGTTTCTTCCTTCCTTTTTTAATACCGGCACATGACAGCACAGTTATAATGCATACTTAATGCTGCAAAATTCACGTCATAAACAGTTGTGAGTGTTTGCACAAAAACATCTACAGGTGCTCTGTGCATGTACAGTGATATTGATATAACGCTTGAAGAATTTGACATTACTACATCAGTGGAAGAGCTCTTTGCGCAAGACTCACTAACCACCCTATTAGAAAATGAGCTAAAAGAGTGCCTCAGATTCGTTTCAATATTTAAACTGTCATTTGTGTGTTGAAGTGCAAAAGCTTACAGCACCTGGTATTCCCAGGCGGTCTCCGTCCAAGTACTGACCAGGCCCGACCCTGATTGGCTTCCGAGATCAGACGAGATCGGGCGCGTTCAGGGTGGTATGGCCGTAAGCGAGAGAACGCTTCAGAAACAGCCTTTTATACATGCTGTGATGACACAGTCATGCTTACGTTTTTATGTTCTGTGTAGAAGTTGAATTCTCCAAACCACGAAAATGTTGGACTTCCAAATCGTCCTAACACACTGTGTGCTCTCTGTCACTTTAACACTGTGCTGTGAGAAACTAACATGTGTTATTATCGTGACGTTACCGCTGGAAAAGCATTTTGCACCTCAGTGTTGAAGCTGCAGTTAACAACAAAGGTTTGCATGTTTTCGCCGTAACATATGAAGCTTAGCACAATACTATAGTTTAAGCTGTGTGACATTTGCCAAGTATAAAGGTCTTTTGTAGCGGGCCTCCTCGCTTACGGCCATACCACCCTGAACACGCCCGATCTCGTCTGATCTCGGAAGCTAAGCAGGGTCGGGCCTGGTCAGTACTTGGATGGGAGACCGCCTGGGAATACCAGGTGCTGCAAGCTTTTGCACTTCAACACACAAACTGCAGAGGCGCTGCTGCACACTCAGTGGAGGCAGCTTCATGACAACGCTCCTGATTGCCTTTTGCTTTTGTGTAAAACAAAAACAGGAAAACAACAAGAACAAAATATTTAGGAAATACACAAACTTATTTATTCTTTAAATGTAGGAAATGTCTATGGCTAGTCCGTCTGGGCTCAGTAGTGAGGAACTTGTTAACCTTGTAGTGTGCAGGGGCACAGTGTCCACCCATGTGCAACGACTTTGAATTCTTATTCGCTGCTGACTGCGGTCCCCAAGAATACTGAATAAATGCGCAGCAGTGTGCTACCCTGAGCAGGGAACACGATATCATGGAGTTTCTAACATGGAGCAAGGTGAAGGTGATGCTACTATCTAGGACCGCCCGCTTAGCTTCAGAGATCAGATGAAATCAGGCGTGGTATGGCCGTGGCGAGAGGCTTCCTCGATAACAGGGTTCATGTAGATACCGTAACCCATTTATTGTGATTTAAAAACAATTTAGAGTGAAGGATATTGATTAGTTTCTTCCTTCCTTTTTTAATACCGCACATGACAGCACAGTTATAATGCATACTTAATGCTGCAAAATTCACGTCATAAACAGTTGTGAGTGTTTGCACAAAAACATCTACAGGTGCTCTGTGCATGTACAGTGATATTGATATAACGCTTGAAGAATTTGACATTACTACATCAGTGGAAGAGCTCTTTGCGCAAGACTCACTAACCACCCTATTAGAAAATGAGCTAAAAGAGTGCCTCAGATTCGTTTCAATATTTAAACTGTCATTTGTGTGTTGAAGTGCAAAAGCTTACAGCACCTGGCATTCCCAGGCGGTCTCCGTCCAAGTACTGACCAGGCCCGACCCTGCTTGGCTTCCGAGATCAGACGAGATCGGGCGCGTTCAGGGTGGTATGGCCGTAAGCGAGAGAACGCTTCAGAAACAGCCTTTTTATACATGCTGTGATGACACAGTCATGCTTACGTTTTTATGTTCTGTGTAGAAGTTGAATTCTCCAAACCACGAAAATGTTGGACTTCCAAATCGTCCTAACACACTGTGTGCTCTCTGTCACTTTAACACTGTGCTGTGAGAAACTAACATGTGTTATTATCGTGACGTTACCGCTGAAAAAGCATTTTGCACCTCAGTGTTGAAGCTGCAGTTAACAACAAAGGTTTGCATGTTTTCGCCGTAACATATGAAGCTTAGCACAATACTATAGTTTAAGCTGTGTGACATTTGCCAAGTATAAAGGTCTTTTGTAGCGGGCCTCCTCGCTTACGGCCATACCACCCTGAACACGCCCGATCTCGTCTGATCTCGGAAGCTAAGCAGGGTCGGGCCTGGTCAGTACTTGGATGGGAGACCGCCTGGGAATACCAGGTGCTGTAAGCTTTTTGCACTTCAACACACAAACTGCAGAGGGCGCTGCTGCACACTCAGTGGAGGCAGCTTCATGACAACGCTCCTGATTGCCTTTTGCTTTTGTGTAAAAAACAAAAACAGGAAAACAACAAGAACAAAATATTTAGGAAATACACAAACTTATTTATTCTTTAAATGTAGGAAATGTCTATGGCTAGTCCGTCTGGGCTCAGTAGTGAGGAACTTGTTAACCTTGTAGTGTGCAGGGGCACAGTGTCCACCCATGTGCAACGACTTTGAATTCTTATTCGCTGCTGACTGCGGTCCCCAAGAATACTGAATAAATGCGCAGCAGTGTGCTACCCTGAGCAGGGAACACGATATCATGGAGTTTCTAACATGGAGCAAGGTGAAGGTGATGCTACTACCTAGGACCGCCCGCTTAGCTTCAGAGATCAGATGAAATCAGGCGTGGTATGGCCGTGGCGAGAGGCTTCCTCGATAACAGGGTTCATGTAGATACTGTAACCCATTTATTGTGATTTAAAAAACAATTTAGAGTGAAGGATATTGATTAGTTTCTTCCTTCCTTTTTTTTAATACCGGCACATGACAGCACAGTTATAATGCATACTTAATGCTGCAAAATTCACGTCATAAACAGTTGTGAGTGTTTGCACAAAAACATCTACAGGTGCTCTGTGCATGTACAGTGATATTGATATAACGCTTGAAGAATTTGACATTACTACATCAGTGGAAGAGCTCTTTGCGCAAGACTCACTAACCACCCTATTAGAAAATGAGCTAAAAGAGTGCCTCAGATTCGTTTCAATATTTAAACTGTCATTTGTGTGTTGAAGTGCAAAAGCTTACAGCACCTGGCATTCCCAGGCGGTCTCCGTCCAAGTACTGACCAGGCCCGACCCTGCTTGGCTTCCGAGATCAGACGAGATCGGGCGCGTTCAGGGTGGTATGGCCGGAAGCGAGAGAACGCTTCAGAAACAGCCTTTTTATACATGCTGTGATGACACAGTCATGCTTACGTTTTTATGTTCTGTGTAGAAGTTGAATTCTCCAAACCACGAAAATGTTGGACTTCCAAATCGTCCCTAACACACTGTGTGCTCTCTGTCACTTTAACACTGTGCTGTGAGAAACTAACATGTGTTATTATCGTGACGTTACAGCGGAAAAGCATTTTTGCACCTCAGTGTTGAAGCTGCAGTTAACAACAAAGGTTTGCATGTTTTCGCCGTAACATATGAAGCTTAGCACAATACTATAGTTTAAGCTGTGTGACATTTGCCAAGTATAAAGGTCTTTTGTAGCGGGCCTCCTCGCTTACGGCCATACCACCCTGAACACGCCCGATCTCGTCTGATCTCGGAAGCTAAGCAGGGTCGGGCCTGGTCAGTACTTGGATGGGAGACCGCCTGGGAATACCAGGTGCTGTAAGCTTTTGCACTTCAACACACAAACTGCAGAGGGCGCTGCTGCACACTCAGTGGAGGCAGCTTCATGACAACGCCCTGATTGCCTTTTGCTTTTGTGTAAAACAAAAAACAGGAAAACAACAAGAACAAAATATTTAGGAAATACACAAACTTATTTATTCTTTAAATGTAGGAAATGTCTATGGCTAGTCCGTCTGGGCTCAGTAGTGAGGAACTTGTTAACCTTGTAGTGTGCAGGGGCACAGTGTCCACCCATGTGCAACGACTTTGAATTCTTATTCGCTGCTGACTGCGGTCCCCAAGAATACTGAATAAATGCGCAGCAGTGTGCTACCCTGAGCAGGGAACACGATATCATGGAGTTTCTAACATGGAGCAAGGTGAAGGTGATGCTACTACCTAGGACCGCCCCGCTTAGCTTCAGAGATCAGATGAAATCAGGCGTGGTATGGCCGTGGCGAGAGGCTTCCTCGATAACAGGGTTCATGTAGATACTGTAACCCATTTATTGTGATTTAAAAACAATTTAGAGTGAAGGATATTGATTAGTTTCTTCCTTCCTTTTTTTAATACCGCACATGACAGCACAGTTATAATGCATACTTAATGCTGCAAAATTCACGTCATAAACAGTTGTGAGTGTTTGCACAAAAACATCTACAGGTGCTCTGTGCATGTACAGTGATATTGATATAACGCTTGAAGAATTTGACATTACTACATCAGTGGAAGAGCTCTTTGCGCAAGACTCACTAACCACCCTATTAGAAAATGAGCTAAAAGAGTGCCTCAGATTCGTTTCAATATTTAAACTGTCATTTGTGTGTTGAAGTGCAAAAGCTTACAGCACCTGGTATTCCCAGGCGGTCTCCGTCCAAGTACTGACCAGGCCCGACCCTGCTTGGCTTCCGAGATCAGACGAGATCGGGCGCGTTCAGGGTGGTATGGCCGTAAGCGAGAGAACGCTTCAGAAACAGCCTTTTATACATGCTGTGATGACACAGTCATGCTTACGTTTTTTATGTTCTGTGTAGAAGTTGAATTCTCCAAACCACGAAAATGTTGGACTTCCAAATCGTCCTAACACACTGTGTGCTCTCTGTCACTTTAACACTGTGCTGTGAGAAACTAACATGTGTTATTATCGTGACGTTACCAAGGAAAAGCATTTTTGCACCTCAGTGTTGAAGCTGCAGTTAACAACAAAGGTTTGCATGTTTTCGCCAGAACATATGAAGCTTAGCACAATACTATAGTTTAAGCTGTGTGACATTTGCCAAGTATAAAAGGTCTTTTGTAGCGGGCCTCCCTCGCTTGCGGCCATACCACCCTGAACACGCCCGATCTCGTCTGATCTCGGAAGCTAAGCAGGGTCGGGCCTGGTCAGTACTTGGATGGGAGACCGCCTGGGAATACCAGGTGCTGTAAGCTTTTGCACTTCAACACACAAACTGCAGAGGGCGCTTCTGCACACTCAGTGGAGGCAGCTTCAGGACAACGCTCCTGATTGCCTTTTGCTTTTGTGTAAAACAAAAACAGGAAAACAACAAGAACAAAATATTTAGGAAATACACAAACTTATTTATTCTTTAAATGTAGGAAATGTCTATGGCTAGTCCGTCTGGGCTCAGTAGTGAGGAACTTGTTAACCTTGTAGTGTGCAGCGGGCACAGTGTCCACCCATGTGCAACGACTTTGAATTCTTATTCGCTGCTGACTGCGGTCCCAAGAATACTGAATAAATGCGCAGCAGTGTGCTACCCTGAGCAGGGAACACGATATCATGGAGTTTCTAACATGGAGCAAGGTGAAGGTGATGCTACTATCTAGGACCGCCCCGCTTAGCTTCAGAGATCAGATGAAATCAGGCGTGGTATGGCCGTGGCGAGAGGCTTCCTCGATAACAGGGTTCATGTAGATACTGTAACCCATTTATTGTGATTTAAAAACAATTTAGAGTGAAGGATATTGATTAGTTTCTTCCTTCCTTTTTTTAATACCGCACATGACAGCACAGTTATAATGCATACTTAATGCTGCAAAATTCACGTCATAAACAGTTGTGAGTGTTTGCACAAAAACATCTACAGGTGCTCTGTGCATGTACAGTGATATTGATATAACGCTTGAAGAATTTGACATTACTACATCAGTGGAAGAGCTCTTTGCGCAAGACTCACTAACCACCCTATTAGAAAATGAGCTAAAAGAGTGCCTCAGATTCGTTTCAATATTTAAACTGTCATTTGTGTGTTGAAGTGCAAAAGCTTACAGCACCTGGTATTCCCAGGCGGTCTCCCGTCCAAGTACTGACCAGGCCCGTCCCTGCTTGGCTTCCGAGATCAGACGAGATCGGGCGCGTTCAGGGTGGTATGGCCGTGGCGAGAGAACGCTTCAGAAACAGCCTTTTTATACATGCTGTGATGACACAGTCATGCTTACGTTTTTTATGTTCTGTGTAGAAGTTGAATTCTCCAAACCACGAAAATGTTGGACTTCCAAATCGTCCCTAACACACTGTGTGCTCTCTGTCACTTTAACACTGTGCTGTGAGTAACTAACATGTGTTATTATCGTGACGTTACCGCTGGAAAAGCATTTTGCACCTCAGTGTTGAAGCTGCAGTTAACAACAAAGGTTTGCATGTTTTCGCCGTAACATATGAAGCTTAGCACAATACTATAGTTTAAGCTGTGTGACATTTGCCAAGTATAAAAGGTCTTTTGTAGCGGGCCTCCTCGCTTACGGCCATACCACCCTGAACACGCCCGATCTCGTCTGATCTCGGAAGCTAAGCAGGGTCGGGCCTGGTCAGTACTTGGATGGGAGACCGCCTGGGAATACCAGGTGCTGTAAGCTTTTGCACTTCAACACACAAACTGCAGAGGGCGCTGCTGCACACTCAGTGGAGGCAGCTTCATGACAACGCTCCTGATTGCCTTTTGCTTTTGTGTAAAACAAAAACAGGAAAACAACAAGAACAAAATATTTAGGAAATACACAAACTTATTTATTCTTTAAATGTAGGAAATGTCTATGGCTAGTCCGTCTGGGCTCAGTAGTGAGGAACTTGTTAACCTTGTAGTGTGCAGGGGCACAGTGTCCACCCATGTGCAACGACTTTGAATTCTTATTCGCTGCTGACTGCGGTCCCCAAGAATACTGAATAAATGCGCAGCAGTGTGCTACCCTGAGCAGGGAACACGATATCATGGAGTTTCTAACATGGAGCAAGGTGAAGGTGATGCTACTATCTAGGACCGCCCGCTTAGCTTCAGAGATCAGATGAAATCAGGCGTGGTATGGCCGTAGCGAGAGGCTTCCTCGATAACAGGGTTCATGTAGATACTGTAACCCATTTATTGTGATTTAAAAACAATTTAGAGTGAAGGATATTGATTAGTTTCTTCCTTCCTTTTTTTTTAATACCGCACATGACAGCACAGTTATAATGCATACTTAATGCTGCAAAATTCACGTCATAAACAGTTGTGAGTGTTTGCACAAAAACATCTACAGGTGCTCTGTGCATGTACAGTGATATTGATATAACGCTTGAAGAATTTGACATTACTACATCAGTGGAAGAGCTCTTTGCGCAAGACTCACTAACCACCCTATTAGAAAATGAGCTAAAAGAGTGCCTCAGATTCGTTTCAATATTTAAACTGTCATTTGTGTGTTGAAGTGCAAAAGCTTACATCACCTGGTTTTCCCAGGCGGTCTCCGTCCAAGTACTGACCAGGCCCGACCCTGCTTGGCTTCCGAGATCAGACGAGATCGGGCCCGCTCAGGGTGGTATGGCCGTAAGCGAGAGAACGCTTCAGAAACAGCCTTTATACATGCTGTGATGACACAGTCATGCTTACGTTTTTATGTTCTGTGTAGAAGTTGAATTCTCCAAACCACGAAAATGTTGGACTTCCAAATCGTCCTAACACACTGTGTGCTCTCTGTCACTTTAACACTGTGCTGTGAGAAACTAACATGTGTTATTATCGTGACGTTACCGCTGGAAAAGCATTTTTGCACCTCAGTGTTGAAGCTGCAGTTAACAACAAAGGTTTGCATGTTTTCGCCGTAACATATGAAGCTTAGCACAATACTATAGTTTAAGCTGTGTGACATTTGCCAAGTATAAAAGGTCTTTTGTAGCGGGCCTCCCTCGCTTACGGCCATACCACCCTGAACACGCCCGATCTCGTCTGATCTCGGAAGCTAAGCAGGGTCGGGCCTGGTCAGTACTTGGATGGGAGACCGCCTGGGAATACCAGGTGCTGTAAGCTTTTGCACTTCAACACACAAACTGCAGAGGGCGCTGCTGCACACTCAGTGGAGGCAGCTTCATGACAACGCTCCTGATTGCCTTTTGCTTTTGTGTAAAACAAAAACAGGAAAACAACAAGAACAAAATATTTAGGAAATACACAAACTTATTTATTCTTTAAATGTAGGAAATGTCTATGGCTAGTCCGTCTGGGCTCAGTAGTGAGGAACTTGTTAACCTTGTAGTGTGCAGGGGCACAGTGTCCACCCATGTGCAACGACTTTGAATTCTTATTCGCTGCTGACTGCGGTCCCCAAGAATACTGAATAAATGCGCAGCAGTGTGCTACCCTGAGCAGGGAACACGATATCATGGAGTTTCTAACATGGAGCAAGGTGAAGGTGATGCTACTATCTAGGACCGCCCCGCTTAGCTTCAGAGATCAGATGAAATCAGGCGTGGTATGGCCGTGGCGAGAGGCTTCCTCGATAACAGGGTTCATGTAGATACTGTAACCCATTTATTGTGATTTAAAAACAATTTAGAGTGAAGGATATTGATTAGTTTCTTCCTTCCTTTTTTTAATACCGCACATGACAGCACAGTTATAATGCATACTTAATGCTGCAAAATTCACGTCATAAACAGTTGTGAGTGTTTGCACAAAAACATCTACAGGTGCTCTGTGCATGTACAGTGATATTGATATAACGCTTGAAGAATTTGACATTACTACATCAGTGGAAGAGCTCTTTGCGCAAGACTCACTAACCACCCTATTAGAAAATGAGCTAAAAGAGTGCCTCAGATTCGTTTCAATATTTAAACTGTCATTTGTGTGTTGAAGTGCAAAAGCTTACAGCACCTGGTATTCCCAGGCGGTCTCCGTCCAAGTACTGACCAGGCCCGACCCTGCTTGGCTTCCGAGATCAGACGAGATCGGGCGCGTTCAGGGTGGTATGGCCGTAAGCGAGAGAACGCTTCAGAAACAGCCTTTTATACATGCTGTGATGACACAGTCATGCTTACGTTTTTTATGTTCTGTGTAGAAGTTGAATTCTCCAAACCACGAAAATGTTGGACTTCCAAATCGTCCTAACACACTGTGTGCTCTCTGTCACTTTAACACTGTGCTGTGAGAAACTAACATGTGTTATTATCGTGACGTTACCGCGGGAAAAGCATTTTTGCACCTCAGTGTTGAAGCTGCAGTTAACAACAAAGGTTTGCATGTTTTCGCCGTAACATATGAAGCTTAGCACAATACTATAGTTTAAGCTGTGTGACATTTGCCAAGTATAAAGGTCTTTTGTAGCGGGCCTCCTCGCTTACGGCCATACCACCCTGAACACGCCCGATCTCGTCTGATCTCGGAAGCTAAGCAGGGTCGGGCCTGGTCAGTACTTGGATGGGAGACCGCCTGGGAATACCAGGTGCTGTAAGCTTTTGCACTTCAACACACAAACTGCAGAGGGTGCTGCTGCACACTCAGTGGAGGCAGCTTCATGACAACGCTCCTGATTGCCTTTTGCTTTTGTGTAAAACAAAAACAGGAAAACAACAAGAACAAAATATTTAGGAAATACACAAACTTATTTATTCTTTAAATGTAGGAAATGTCTATGGCTAGTCCGTCTGGGCTCAGTAGTGAGGAACTTGTTAACCTTGTAGTGTGCAGGGGGCACAGTGTCCACCCATGTGCAACGACTTTGAATTCTTATTCGCTGCTGACTGCGGTCCCCAAGAATACTGAATAAATGCGCAGCAGTGTGCTACCCTGAGCAGGGAACACGATATCATGGAGTTTCTAACATGGAGCAAGGTGAAGGTGATGCTACTATCTAGGACCGCCCCGCTTAGCTTCAGAGATCAGATGAAATCAGGCGTGGTATGGCCGTGGCGAGAGGCTTCCTCGATAACAGGGTTCATGTAGATACTGTAACCCATTTATTGTGATTTAAAAACAATTTAGAGTGAAGGATATTGATTAGTTTCTTCCTTCCTTTTTTAATACCGCACATGACAGCACAGTTATAATGCATACTTAATGCTGCAAAATTCACGTCATAAACAGTTGTGAGTGTTTGCACAAAAACATCTACAGGTGCTCTGTGCATGTACAGTGATATTGATATAACGCTTGAAGAATTTGACATTACTACATCAGTGGAAGAGCTCTTTGCATAAGACTCACTAACCACCCTATTAGAAAATGAGCTAAAAGAGTGCCTCAGATTCGCTTTCAATATTTAAACTGTCATTTGTGTGTTGAAGTGCAAAAGCTTACATCACCTGGTTTTCCCAGGCGGTCTCCGTCCAAGTACTGACCAGGCCCGACCCTGCTTGGCTTCCGAGATCAGACGAGATCGGGCCCGTTCAGGGTGGTATGGCCGTGTTTAGAGAACGCTTCAGAAACAGCCTTTTATACATGCTGTGATGACACAGTCATGCTTACGTTTTTATGTTCTGTGTAGAAGTTGAATTCTCCAAACCACGAAAATGTTGGACTTCCAAATCGTCCCTAACACACTGTGTGCTCTCTGTCACTTTAACACTGTGCTGTGAGAAACTAACATGTGTTATTATCGTGACGTTACAGCGGAAAAGCATTTTTGCACCTCAGTGTTGAAGCTGCAGTTAACAACAAAGGTTTGCATGTTTTTCGCCGTAACATATGAAGCTTAGCACAATACTATAGTTTAAGCTGTGTGACATTTGCCAAGTATAAAGGTCTTTTGTAGCGGGCCTCCTCGCTTACGGCCATACCACCCTGAACACGCCCGATCTCGTCTGATCTCGGAAGCTAAGCAGGGTCGGGCCTGGTCAGTACTTGGATGGGAGACCGCCTGGGAATACCAGGTGCTGTAAGCTTTTGCACTTCAACACACAAACTGCAGAGGGCGCTGCTGCACACTCAGTGGAGGCAGCTTCATGACAACGCTCCTGATTGCCTTTTGCTTTTGTGTAAAACAAAAACAGGAAAACAACAAGAACAAAATATTTAGGAAATACACAAACTTATTTATTCTTTAAATGTAGGAAATGTCTATGGCTAGTCCGTCTGGGCTCAGTAGTGAGGAACTTGTTAACCTTGTAGTGTGCAGGGGCACAGTGTCCACCCATGTGCAACGACTTTGAATTCTTATTCGCTGCTGACTGCGGTCCCCAAGAATACTGAATAAATGCGCAGCAGTGTGCTACCCTGAGCAGGGAACACGATATCATGGAGTTTCTAACATGGAGCAAGGTGAAGGTGATGCTACTATCTAGGACCGCCCGCTTAGCTTCAGAGATCAGATGAAATCAGGCGTGGTATGGCCGTGTTTAGAGGCTTCCTCGATAACAGGGTTCATGTAGATACTGTAACCCATTTATTGTGATTTAAAAACAATTTAGAGTGAAGGATATTGATTAGTTTCTTCCTTCCTTTTTTTAATACCGCACATGACAGCACAGTTATAATGCATACTTAATGCTGCAAAATTCACGTCATAAACAGTTGTGAGTGTTTGCACAAAAACATCTACAGGTGCTCTGTGCATGTACAGTGATATTGATATAACGCTTGAAGAATTTGACATTACTACATCAGTGGAAGAGCTCTTTGCATAAGACTCACTAACCACCCTATTAGAAAATGAGCTAAAAGAGTGCCTCAGATTCGCTTCAATATTTAAACTGTCATTTGTGTGTTGAAGTGCAAAAGCTTACAGCACCTGGTATTCCCAGGCGGTCTCCGTCCAAGTACTGACCAGGCCCGACCCTGCTTGGCTTCCGAGATCAGACGAGAGATCGGGCGCGTTCAGGGTGGTATGGCCGTGTTTAGAGAACGCTTCAGAAACAGCCTTTTATACATGCTGTGATGACACAGTCATGCTTACGCTTTTTATGTTCTGTGTAGAAGTTGAATTCTCCAAACCACGAAAATGTTGGACTTCCAAATCGTCCTAACACACTGTGTGCTCTCTGTCACTTTAACACTGTGCTGTGAGAAACTAACATGTGTTATTATCGTGACGTTACGCGGAAAAGCATTTTTGCACCTCAGTGTTGAAGCTGCAGTTAACAACAAAGGTTTGCATGTTTTCGCCAGAACATATGAAGCTTAGCACAATACTATAGTTTAAGCTGTGTGACATTTGCCAAGTATAAAGGTCTTTTGTAGCGGGCCTCCTCGCTTACGGCCATACCACCCTGAACACGCCCGATCTCGTCTGATCTCGGAAGCTAAGCAGGGTCGGGCCTGGTCAGTACTTGGATGGGAGACCGCCTGGGAATACCAGGTGTGCTGTAAAGCTTTGCACTTCAACACACAAACTGCAGAGGGTGCTGCTGCACACTCAGTGGAGGCAGCTTCATGACAACGCCCCTGATTGCCTTTTGCTTTTGTGTAAAACAAAAACAGGAAAACAACAAGAACAAAATATTTAGGAAATACACAAACTTATTTATTCTTTAAATGTAGGAAATGTCTATGGCTAGTCCGTCTGGGCTCAGTAGTGAGGAACTTGTTAACCTTGTAGTGTGCAGGGGGCACAGTGTCCACCCATGTGCAACGACTTTGAATTCTTATTCGCTGCTGACTGCGGTCCCCAAGAATACTGAATAAATGCGCAGCAGTGTGCTACCCTGAGCAGGGAACACGATATCATGGAGTTTCTAACATGGAGCAAGGTGAAGGTGATGCTACTATCTAGGACCGCCCCGCTTTAGCTTCAGAGATCAGATGAAATCAGGCGTGGTATGGCCGTGGCGAGAGGCTTCCTCGATAACAGGGTTCATGTAGATACTGTAACCCATTTATTGTGATTTAAAAACAATTTAGAGTGAAGGATATTGATTAGTTTCTTCCTTCCTTTTTTTAATACCGCACATGACAGCACAGTTATAATGCATACTTAATGCTGCAAAATTCACGTCATAAACAGTTGTGAGTGTTTGCACAAAAACATCTACAGGTGCTCTGTGCATGTACAGTGATATTGATATAACGCTTGAAGAATTTGACATTACTACATCAGTGGAAGAGCTCTTTGCGCAAGACTCACTAACCACCCTATTAGAAAATGAGCTAAAAGAGTGCCTCAGATTCGTTTCAATATTTAAACTGTCATTTGTGTGTTGAAGTGCAAAAGCTTACATCACCTGGTTTTCCCAGGCGGTCTCCGTCCAAGTACTGACCAGGCCCGACCCTGCTTGGCTTCCGAGATCAGACGAGATCGGGCCCGCTCAGGGTGGTATGGCCGTAAGCGAGAGAACGCTTCAGAAACAGCCTTTTATACATGCTGTGATGACACAGTCATGCTTACGCTTTTTATGTTCTGTGTAGAAGTTGAATTCTCCAAACCACGAAAATGTTGGACTTCCAAATCGTCCTAACACACTGTGTGCTCTCTGTCACTTTAACACTGTGCTGTGAGAAACTAACATGTGTTATTATCGTGACGTTACCGCTGGAAAAGCATTTTGCACCTCAGTGTTGAAGCTGCAGTTAACAACAAAGGTTTGCATGTTTTCGCCAGTAACATATGAAGCTTAGCACAATACTATAGTTTAAGCTGTGTGACATTTGCCAAGTATAAAGGTCTTTTGTAGCGGGCCTCCTCGCTTACGGCCATACCACCCTGAACACGCCCGATCTCGTCTGATCTCGGAAGCTAAGCAGGGTCGGGCCTGGTCAGTACTTGGATGGGAGACCGCCTGGGAATACCAGGTGCTGTAAGCTTTTGCACTTCAACACACAAACTGCAGAGGCGCTGCTGCACACTCAGTGGAGGCAGCTTCATGACAACGCTCCTGATTGCCTTTTGCTTTTGTGTAAAACAAAAACAGGAAAACAACAAGAACAAAATATTTAGGAAATACACAAACTTATTTATTCTTTAAATGTAGGAAATGTCTATGGCTAGTCCGTCTGGGCTCAGTAGTGAGGAACTTGTTAACCTTGTAGTGTGCAGGGGCACAGTGTCCACCCATGTGCAACGACTTTGAATTCTTATTCGCTGCTGACTGCGGTCCCCAAGAATACTGAATAAATGCGCAGCAGTGTGCTACCCTGAGCAGGGAACACGATATCATGGAGTTTCTAACATGGAGCAAGGTGAAGGTGATGCTACTATCTAGGACCGCCCCGCTTAGCTTCAGAGATCAGATGAAATCAGGCGTGGTATGGCCGTGGCGAGAGGCTTCCTCGATAACAGGGTTCATGTAGATACTGTAACCCATTTATTGTGATTTAAAAACAATTTAGAGTGAAGGATATTGATTAGTTTCTTCCTTCCTTTTTTTTTTAATACCGCACATGACAGCACAGTTACAATGCATACTTAATGCTGCAAAATTCACGTCATAAACAGTTGTGAGTGTTTGCACAAAAACATCTACAGGTGCTCTGTGCATGTACAGTGATATTGATATAACGCTTGAAGAATTTGACATTACTACATCAGTGGAAGAGCTCTTTGCGCAAGACTCACTAACCACCCTATTAGAAAATGAGCTAAAAGAGTGCCTCAGATTCGTTTCAATATTTAAACTGTCATTTGTGTGTTGAAGTGCAAAAGCTTACAGCACCTGGTATTCCCAGGCGGTCTCCGTCCCAAGTACTGACCAGGCCCGACCCTGCTTGGCTTCCGAGATCAGACGAGATCGGGCGCGTTCAGGGTGGTATGGCCGTGCTTTGAGAGAACGCTTCAGAAACAGCCTTTTATACATGCTGTGATGACACAGTCATGCTTACGCTTTTTATGTTCTGTGTAGAAGTTGAATTCTCCAAACCACGAAAATGTTGGACTTCCAAATCGTCCTAACACACTGTGTGCTCTCTGTCACTTTAACACTGTGCTGTGAGAAACTAACATGTGTTATTATCGTGACGTTACCGCTGGAAAAGCATTTTTGCACCTCAGTGTTGAAGCTGCAGTTAACAACAAAGGTTTGCATGTTTTCGCCGTAACATATGAAGCTTAGCACAATACTATAGTTTAAGCTGTGTGACATTTGCCAAGTATAAAGGTCTTTTGTAGCGGGCCTCCTCGCTTACGGCCATACCACCCCCTGAACACGCCCGATCTCGTCTGATCTCGGAAGCTAAGCAGGGTCGGGCCTGGTCAGTACTTGGATGGGAGACCGCCTGGGAATACCAGGTGCTGTAAGCTTTTGCACTTCAACACACAAACTGCAGAGGGCGCTGCTGCACACTCAGTGGAGGCAGCTTCATGACAACGCCCCTGATTGCCTTTTGCTTTTGTGTAAAACAAAAACAGGAAAACAACAAGAACAAAATATTTAGGAAATACACAAACTTATTTATTCTTTAAATGTAGGAAATGTCTATGGCTAGTCCGTCTGGGCTCAGTAGTGAGGAACTTGTTAACCTTGTAGTGTGCAGGGGCACAGTGTCCACCCATGTGCAACGACTTTGAATTCTTATTCGCTGCTGACTGCGGTCCCCAAGAATACTGAATAAATGCGCAGCAGTGTGCTACCCTGAGCAGGGAACACGATATCATGGAGTTTCTAACATGGAGCAAGGTGAAGGTGATGCTACTATCTAGGACCGCCCGCTTAGCTTCAGAGATCAGATGAAATCAGGCGTGGTATGGCCGTGGCGAGAGGCTTCCTCGATAACAGGGTTCATGTAGATACTGTAACCCATTTATTGTGATTTAAAAACAATTTAGAGTGAAGGATATTGATTAGTTTCTTCCTTCCTTTTTTTTAATACCGCACATGACAGCACAGTTATAATGCATACTTAATGCTGCAAAATTCACGTCATAAACAGTTGTGAGTGTTTGCACAAAAACATCTACAGGTGCTCTGTGCATGTACAGTGATATTGATATAACGCTTGAAGAATTTGACATTACTACATCAGTGGAAGAGCTCTTTGCGCAAGACTCACTAACCACCCTATTAGAAAATGAGCTAAAAGAGTGCCTCAGATTCGTTTCAATATTTAAACTGTCATTTGTGTGTTGAAGTGCAAAAGCTTACAGCACCTGGTATTCCCAGGCGGTCTCCCGTCCAAGTACTGACCAGGCCCGACCCTGCTTGGCTTCCGAGATCAGACGAGATCGGGCCCGCTCAGGGTGGTATGGCCGTGGCGAGAGAACGCTTCAGAAACAGCCTTTTATACATGCTGTGATGACACAGTCATGCTTACGCTTTTTATGTTCTGTGTAGAAGTTGAATTCTCCAAACCACGAAAATGTTGGACTTCCAAATCGTCCCTAACACACTGTGTGCTCTCTGTCACTTTAACACTGTGCTGTGAGAAACTAACATGTGTTATTATCGTGACGTTACCGCTGAAAAGCATTTTTGCACCTCAGTGTTGAAGCTGCAGTTAACAACAAAGGTTTGCATGTTTTCGCCGTAACATATGAAGCTTAGCACAATACTATAGTTTAAGCTGTGTGACATTTGCCAAGTATAAAAGGTCTTTTGTAGCGGGCCTCCTCGCTTACGGCCATACCACCTGAACACGCCCGATCTCGTCTGATCTCGGAAGCTAAGCAGGGTCGGGCCTGGTCAGTACTTGGATGGGAGACCGCCTGGGAATACCAGGTGCTGTAAGCTTTTGCACTTCAACACACAAACTGCAGAGGGCGCTGCTGCACACTCAGTGGAGGCAGCTTCATGACAACGCCCTGATTGCCTTTTGCTTTTGTGTAAAACAAAAACAGGAAAACAACAAGAACAAAATATTTAGGAAATACACAAACTTATTTATTCTTTAAATGTAGGAAATGTCTATGGCCAGTCCGTCTGGGCTCAGTAGTGAGGAACTTGTTAACCTTGTAGTGTGCAGGGGGCACAGTGTCCACCCATGTGCAACGACTTTGAATTCTTATTCGCTGCTGACTGCGGTCCCCAAGAATACTGAATAAATGCGCAGCAGTGTGCTACCCTGAGCAGGGAACACGATATCATGGAGTTTCTAACATGGAGCAAGGTGAAGGTGATGCTACTATCTAGGACCGCCCGCTTAGCTTCAGAGATCAGATGAAATCAGGCGTGGTATGGCCGTGGCGAGGCTTCCTCGATAACAGGGTTCATGTAGATACTGTAACCCATTTATTGTGATTTAAAAACAATTTAGAGTGAAGGATATTGATTAGTTTCTTCCTTCCTTTTTTTAATACCGCACATGACAGCACAGTTATAATGCATACTTAATGCTGCAAAATTCACGTCATAAACAGTTGTGAGTGTTTGCACAAAAACATCTACAGGTGCTCTGTGCATGTACAGTGATATTGATATAACGCTTGAAGAATTTGACATTACTACATCAGTGGAAGAGCTCTTTGCGCAAGACTCACTAACCACCCTATTAGAAAATGAGCTAAAAGAGTGCCTCAGATTCGCTTCAATATTTAAACTGTCATTTGTGTGTTGAAGTGCAAAAGCTTACAGCACCTGGTATTCCCAGGCGGTCTCCGTCCAAGTACTGACCAGGCCCGACCCTGCTTGGCTTCCGAGATCAGACGAGATCGGGCGCGTTCAGGGTGGTATGGCCGTAAGCGAGAGAACGCTTCAGAAACAGCCTTTTTATACATGCTGTGATGACACAGTCATGCTTACGTTTTTTATGTTCTGTGTAGAAGTTGAATTCTCCAAACCACGAAAATGTTGGACTTCCAAATCGTCCTAACACACTGTGTGCTCTCTGTCACTTTAACACTGTGCTGTGAGAAACTAACATGTGTTATTATCGTGACGTTACCGCGGGAAAAGCATTTTTGCACCTCAGTGTTGAAGCTGCAGTTAACAACAAAGGTTTGCATGTTTTCGCCGTAACATATGAAGCTTAGCACAATACTATAGTTTAAGCTGTGTGACATTTGCCAAGTATAAAAGGTCTTTTGTAGCGGGCCTCCCTCGCTTACGGCCATACCACCCTGAACACGCCCGATCTCGTCTGATCTCGGAAGCTAAGCAGGGTCGGGCCTGGTCAGTACTTGGATGGGAGACCGCCTGGGAATACCAGGTGCTGTAAGCTTTTGCACTTCAACACACAAACTGCAGAGGGTGCTGCTGCACACTCAGTGGAGGCAGCTTCATGACAACGCTCCTGATTGCCTTTTGCTTTTGTGTAAAACAAAAAACAGGAAAACAACAAGAACAAAATATTTAGGAAATACACAAACTTATTTATTCTTTAAATGTAGGAAATGTCTATGGCTAGTCCGTCTGGGCTCAGTAGTGAGGAACTTGTTAACCTTGTAGTGTGCAGGGGCACAGTGTCCACCCATGTGCAACGACTTTGAATTCTTATTCGCTGCTGACTGCGGTCCCGAAGAATACTGAATAAATGCGCAGCAGTGTGCTACCCTGAGCAGGGAACACGATATCATGGAGTTTCTAACATGGAGCAAGGTGAAGGTGATGCTACTATCTAGGACCGCCCCCGCTTAGCTTCAGAGATCAGATGAAATCAGGCGTGGTATGGCCGTAAGCGAGAGGCTTCCTCGATAACAGGGTTCATGTAGATACTGTAACCCATTTATTGTGATTTAAAAACAATTTAGAGTGAAGGATATTGATTAGTTTCTTCCTTCCTTTTTTTAATACCGCACATGACAGCACAGTTATAATGCATACTTAATGCTGCAAAATTCACGTCATAAACAGTTGTGAGTGTTTGCACAAAACATCTACAGGTGCTCTGTGCATGTACAGTGATATTGATATAACGCTTGAAGAATTTGACATTACTACATCAGTGGAAGAGCTCTTTATGCAAGACTCACTAACCACCCTATTAGAAAATGAGCTAAAAGAGTGCCTCAGATTCGCTTCAATATTTAAACTGTCATTTGTGTGTTGAAGTGCAAAAGCTTACATCACCTGGTTTTCCCAGGCGGTCTCCGTCAAGTACTGACCAGGCCCGACCCTGCTTGGCTTCCGAGATCAGACGAGATCGGGCCCGCTCAGGGTGGTATGGCCGTAAGCGAGAGAGAACGCTTCAGAAACAGCCTTTTTATACATGCTGTGATGACACAGTCATGCTTACGCTTTTTTTTATGTTCTGTGTAGAAGTTGAATTCTCCAAACCACGAAAATGTTGGACTTCCAAATCGTCCTAACACACTGTGTGCTCTCTGTCACTTTAACACTGTGCTGTGAGAAACTAACATGTGTTATTATCGTGACGTTACCGCTGAAAAGCATTTTTGCACCTCAGTGTTGAAGCTGCAGTTAACAACAAAGGTTTGCATGTTTTCGCCGTAACATATGAAGCTTAGCACAATACTATAGTTTAAGCTGTGTGACATTTGCCAAGTATAAAGGTCTTTTGTAGCGGGCCTCCTCGCTTACGGCCATACCACCCTGAACACGCCCGATCTCGTCTGATCTCGGAAGCTAAGCAGGGTCGGGCCTGGTCAGTACTTGGATGGGAGACCGCCTGGGAATACCAGGTGCTGTAAGCTTTGCACTTCAACACACAAACTGCAGAGGGCGCTGCTGCACACTCAGTGGAGGCAGCTTCATGACAACGCTCCTGATTGCCTTTTGCTTTTGTGTAAAACAAAAACAGGAAAACAACAAGAACAAAATATTTAGGAAATACACAAACTTATTTATTCTTTAAATGTAGGAAATGTCTATGGCCAGTCCGTCTGGGCTCAGTAGTGAGGAACTTGTTAACCTTGTAGTGTGCAGGGGCACAGTGTCCACCCATGTGCAACGACTTTGAATTCTTATTCGCTGCTGACTGCGGTCCCCAAGAATACTGAATAAATGCGCAGCAGTGTGCTACCCTGAGCAGGGAACACGATATCATGGAGTTTCTAACATGGAGCAAGGTGAAGGTGATGCTACTATCTAGGACCGCCCCGCTTAGCTTCAGAGATCAGATGAAATCAGGCGTGGTATGGCCGTGGCGCTTAGAGGCTTCCTCGATAACAGGGTTCATGTAGATACTGTAACCCATTTATTGTGATTTAAAAACAATTTAGAGTGAAGGATATTGATTAGTTTCTTCCTTCCTTTTTTTAATACCGCACATGACAGCACAGTTATAATGCATACTTAATGCTGCAAAATTCACGTCATAAACAGTTGTGAGTGTTTGCACAAAAACATCTACAGGTGCTCTGTGCATGTACAGTGATATTGATATAACGCTTGAAGAATTTGACATTACTACATCAGTGGAAGAGCTCTTTGCGCAAGACTCACTAACCACCCTATTAGAAAATGAGCTAAAAGAGTGCCTCAGATTCGCTTTCAATATTTAAACTGTCATTTGTGTGTTGAAGTGCAAAAGCTTACAGCACCTGGTATTCCCAGGCGGTCTCCGTCCAAGTACTGACCAGGCCCGACCCTGCTTGGCTTCCGAGATCAGACGAGATCGGGCGCGTTCAGGGTGGTATGGCCGTGCGAGAGAACGCTTCAGAAACAGCCTTTTTATACATGCTGTGATGACACAGTCATGCTTACGTTTTTATGTTCTGTGTAGAAGTTGAATTCTCCAAACCACGAAAATGTTGGACTTCCAAATCGTCCTAACACACTGTGTGCTCTCTGTCACTTTAACACTGTGCTGTGAGAAACTAACATGTGTTATTATCGTGACGTTACCGCGGAAAAGCATTTTGCACCTCAGTGTTGAAGCTGCAGTTAACAACAAAGGTTTGCATGTTTTCGCCGTAACATATGAAGCTTAGCACAATACTATAGTTTAAGCTGTGTGACATTTGCCAAGTATAAAGGTCTTTTGTAGCGGGCCTCCTCGCTTACGGCCATACCACCCTGAACACGCCCGATCTCGTCTGATCTCGGAAGCTAAGCAGGGTCGGGCCTGGTCAGTACTTGGATGGGAGACCGCCTGGGAATACCAGGTGCTGTAAGCTTTTGCACTTCAACACACAAACTGCAGAGGGTGCTGCTGCACACTCAGTGGAGGCAGCTTCATGACAACGCTCCTGATTGCCTTTTGCTTTTGTGTAAAACAAAAACAGGAAAACAACAAGAACAAAATATTTAGGAAATACACAAACTTATTTATTCTTTAAATGTAGGAAATGTCTATGGCTAGTCCGTCTGGGCTCAGTAGTGAGGAACTTGTTAACCTTGTAGTGTGCAGGGGCACAGTGTCCACCCATGTGCAACGACTTTGAATTCTTATTCGCTGCTGACTGCGGTCCCAAGAATACTGAATAAATGCGCAGCAGTGTGCTACCCTGAGCAGGGAACACGATATCATGGAGTTTCTAACATGGAGCAAGGTGAAGGTGATGCTACTATCTAGGACCGCCCCGCTTAGCTTCAGAGATCAGATGAAATCAGGCGTGGTATGGCCGTGGCGAGAGGCTTCCTCGATAACAGGGTTCATGTAGATACTGTAACCCATTTATTGTGATTTAAAAACAATTTAGAGTGAAGGATATTGATTAGTTTCTTCCTTCCTTTTTTTTTAATACCGCACATGACAGCACAGTTATAATGCATACTTAATGCTGCAAAATTCACGTCATAAACAGTTGTGAGTGTTTGCACAAAAACATCTACAGGTGCTCTGTGCATGTACAGTGATATTGATATAACGCTTGAAGAATTTGACATTACTACATCAGTGGAAGAGCTCTTTATGCAAGACTCACTAACCACCCTATTAGAAAATGAGCTAAAAGAGTGCCTCAGATTCGTTTCAATATTTAAACTGTCATTTGTGTGTTGAAGTGCAAAAGCTTACATCACCTGGTTTTCCCAGGCGGTCTCCCGTCCAAGTACTGACCAGGCCCGACCCTGCTTGGCTTCCGAGATCAGACGAGATCGGGCCCGTTCAGGGTGGTATGGCCGTGGCGAGAGAACGCTTCAGAAACAGCCTTTTATACATGCTGTGATGACACAGTCATGCTTACGTTTTTATGTTCTGTGTAGAAGTTGAATTCTCCAAACCACGAAAATGTTGGACTTCCAAATCGTCCTAACACACTGTGTGCTCTCTGTCACTTTAACACTGTGCTGTGAGAAACTAACATGTGTTATTATCGTGACGTTACCGCGGAAAAGCATTTTGCACCTCAGTGTTGAAGCTGCAGTTAACAACAAAGGTTTGCATGTTTTCGCCGTAACATATGAAGCTTAGCACAATACTATAGTTTAAGCTGTGTGACATTTGCCAAGTATAAAAGGTCTTTTGTAGCGGGCCTCCCTCGCTTACGGCCATACCACCCTGAACACGCCCGATCTCGTCTGATCTCGGAAGCTAAGCAGGGTCGGGCCTGGTCAGTACTTGGATGGGAGACCGCCTGGGAATACCAGGTGCTGTAAGCTTTTGCACTTCAACACACAAACTGCAGAGGGCGCTGCTGCACACTCAGTGGAGGCAGCTTCATGACAACGCTCCTGATTGCCTTTTGCTTTTGTGTAAAACAAAAACAGGAAAACAACAAGAACAAAATATTTAGGAAATACACAAACTTATTTATTCTTTAAATGTAGGAAATGTCTATGGCTAGTCCGTCTGGGCTCAGTAGTGAGGAACTTGTTAACCTTGTAGTGTGCAGGGGCACAGTGTCCACCCATGTGCAACGACTTTGAATTCTTATTCGCTGCTGACTGCGGTCCCCAAGAATACTGAATAAATGCGCAGCAGTGTGCTACCCTGAGCAGGGAACACGATATCATGGAGTTTCTAACATGGAGCAAGGTGAAGGTGATGCTACTATCTAGGACCGCCCCGCTTAGCTTCAGAGATCAGATGAAATCAGGCGTGGTATGGCCGTAAGCGAGAGGCTTCCTCGATAACAGGGTTCATGTAGATACTGTAACCCATTTATTGTGATTTAAAAACAATTTAGAGTGAAGGATATTGATTAGTTTCTTCCTTCCTTTTTTAATACCGGCACATGACAGCACAGTTATAATGCATACTTAATGCTGCAAAATTCACGTCATAAACAGTTGTGAGTGTTTGCACAAAAACATCTACAGGTGCTCTGTGCATGTACAGTGATATTGATATAACGCTTGAAGAATTTGACATTACTACATCAGTGGAAGAGCTCTTTGCGCAAGACTCACTAACCACCCTATTAGAAAATGAGCTAAAAGAGTGCCTCAGATTCGTTTCAATATTTAAACTGTCATTTGTGTGTTGAAGTGCAAAAGCTTACAGCACCTGGTATTCCCAGGCGGTCTCCCGTCCAAGTACTGACCAGGCCCGACCCTGCTTGGCTTCCGAGATCAGACGAGATCGGGCGCGTTCAGGGTGGTATGGCCGTAAGCGAGAGAACGCTTCAGAAACAGCCTTTTTATACATGCTGTGATGACACAGTCATGCTTACGTTTTTATGTTCTGTGTAGAAGTTGAATTCTCCAAACCACGAAAATGTTGGACTTCCAAATCGTCCTAACACACTGTGTGCTCTCTGTCACTTTAACACTGTGCTGTGAGAAACTAACATGTGTTATTATCGTGACGTTACCGCGGGAAAAGCATTTTGCACCTCAGTGTTGAAGCTGCAGTTAACAACAAAGGTTTGCATGTTTTCGCCGTAACATATGAAGCTTAGCACAATACTATAGTTTAAGCTGTGTGACATTTGCCAAGTATAAAAGGTCTTTTGTAGCGGGCCTCCCTCGCTTACGGCCATACCACCCTGAACACGCCCGATCTCGTCTGATCTCGGAAGCTAAGCAGGGTCGGGCCTGGTCAGTACTTGGATGGGAGACCGCCTGGGAATACCAGGTGCTGTAAGCTTTTGCACTTCAACACACAAACTGCAGAGGGCGCTGCTGCACACTCAGTGGAGGCAGCTTCATGACAACGCTCCTGATTGCCTTTTGCTTTTGTGTAAAACAAAAAACAGGAAAACAACAAGAACAAAATATTTAGGAAATACACAAACTTATTTATTCTTTAAATGTAGGAAATGTCTATGGCTAGTCCGTCTGGGCTCAGTAGTGAGGAACTTGTTAACCTTGTAGTGTGCAGCGGGCACAGTGTCCACCCATGTGCAACGACTTTGAATTCTTATTCGCTGCTGACTGCGGTCCCGAAGAATACTGAATAAATGCGCAGCAGTGTGCTACCCTGAGCAGGGAACACGATATCATGGAGTTTCTAACATGGAGCAAGGTGAAGGTGATGCTACTATCTAGGACCGCCCCCGCTTAGCTTCAGAGATCAGATGAAATCAGGCGTGGTATGGCCGTAAGCGAGAGGCTTCCTCGATAACAGGGTTCATGTAGATACTGTAACCCATTTATTGTGATTTAAAAAACAATTTAGAGTGAAGGATATTGATTAGTTTCTTCCTTCCTTTTTTTTAATACCGGCACATGACAGCACAGTTATAATGCATACTTAATGCTGCAAAATTCACGTCATAAACAGTTGTGAGTGTTTGCACAAAAACATCTACAGGTGCTCTGTGCATGTACAGTGATATTGATATAACGCTTGAAGAATTTGACATTACTACATCAGTGGAAGAGCTCTTTGCGCAAGACTCACTAACCACCCTATTAGAAAATGAGCTAAAAGAGTGCCTCAGATTCGTTTCAATATTTAAACTGTCATTTGTGTGTTGAAGTGCAAAAGCTTACAGCACCTGGTATTCCCAGGCGGTCTCCCGTCCAAGTACTGACCAGGCCCGACCCTGCTTGGCTTCCGAGATCAGACGAGATCGGGCGCGTTCAGGGTGGTATGGCCGTAAGCGAGAGAACGCTTCAGAAACAGCCTTTTTATACATGCTGTGATGACACAGTCATGCTTACGTTTTTATGTTCTGTGTAGAAGTTGAATTCTCCAAACCACGAAAATGTTGGACTTCCAAATCGTCCTAACACACTGTGTGCTCTCTGTCACTTTAACACTGTGCTGTGAGAAACTAACATGTGTTATTATCGTGACGTTACCGCGGGAAAAGCATTTTTGCACCTCAGTGTTGAAGCTGCAGTTAACAACAAAGGTTTGCATGTTTTCGCCGTAACATATGAAGCTTAGCACAATACTATAGTTTAAGCTGTGTGACATTTGCCAAGTATAAAAGGTCTTTTGTAGCGGGCCTCCCTCGCTTACGGCCATACCACCCTGAACACGCCCGATCTCGTCTGATCTCGGAAGCTAAGCAGGGTCGGGCCTGGTCAGTACTTGGATGGGAGACCGCCTGGGAATACCAGGTGCTGTAAGCTTTGCACTTCAACACACAAACTGCAGAGGGCGCTGCTGCACACTCAGTGGAGGCAGCTTCATGACAACGCTCCTGATTGCCTTTTGCTTTTGTGTAAAACAAAAACAGGAAAACAACAAGAACAAAATATTTAGGAAATACACAAACTTATTTATTCTTTAAATGTAGGAAATGTCTATGGCTAGTCCGTCTGGGCTCAGTAGTGAGGAACTTGTTAACCTTGTAGTGTGCAGGGGCACAGTGTCCACCCATGTGCAACGACTTTGAATTCTTATTCGCTGCTGACTGCGGTCCCCAAGAATACTGAATAAATGCGCAGCAGTGTGCTACCCTGAGCAGGGAACACGATATCATGGAGTTTCTAACATGGAGCAAGGTGAAGGTGATGCTACTATCTAGGACCGCCCCCGCTTAGCTTCAGAGATCAGATGAAATCAGGCGTGGTATGGCCGTAAGCGAGAGGCTTCCTCGATAACAGGGTTCATGTAGATACTGTAACCCATTTATTGTGATTTAAAAACAATTTAGAGTGAAGGATATTGATTAGTTTCTTCCTTCCTTTTTTTTAATACCGGCACATGACAGCACAGTTATAATGCATACTTAATGCTGCAAAATTCACGTCATAAACAGTTGTGAGTGTTTGCACAAAAACATCTACAGGTGCTCTGTGCATGTACAGTGATATTGATATAACGCTTGAAGAATTTGACATTACTACATCAGTGGAAGAGCTCTTTGCGCAAGACTCACTAACCACCCTATTAGAAAATGAGCTAAAAGAGTGCCTCAGATTCGTTTCAATATTTAAACTGTCATTTGTGTGTTGAAGTGCAAAAGCTTACATCACCTGGTTTTCCCAGGCGGTCTCCCGTCCAAGTACTGACCAGGCCCGACCCTGCTTGGCTTCCGAGATCAGACGAGATCGGGCGCGTTCAGGGTGGTATGGCCGTAAGCGAGAGAACGCTTCAGAAACAGCCTTTTTATACATGCTGTGATGACACAGTCATGCTTACGTTTTTTATGTTCTGTGTAGAAGTTGAATTCTCCAAACCACGAAAATGTTGGACTTCCAAATCGTCCTAACACACTGTGTGCTCTCTGTCACTTTAACACTGTGCTGTGAGAAACTAACATGTGTTATTATCGTGACGTTACCGCGGGAAAAGCATTTTTGCACCTCAGTGTTGAAGCTGCAGTTAACAACAAAGGTTTGCATGTTTTCGCCGTAACATATGAAGCTTAGCACAATACTATAGTTTAAGCTGTGTGACATTTGCCAAGTATAAAGGTCTTTTGTAGCGGGCCTCCTCGCTTACGGCCATACCACCCTGAACACGCCCGATCTCGTCTGATCTCGGAAGCTAAGCAGGGTCGGGCCTGGTCAGTACTTGGATGGGAGACCGCCTGGGAATACCAGGTGCTGTAAGCTTTTGCACTTCAACACACAAACTGCAGAGGGCGCTGCTGCACACTCAGTGGAGGCAGCTTCATGACAACGCTCCTGATTGCCTTTTGCTTTTGTGTAAAACAAAAAACAGGAAAACAACAAGAACAAAATATTTAGGAAATACACAAACTTATTTATTCTTTAAATGTAGGAAATGTCTATGGCTAGTCCGTCTGGGCTCAGTAGTGAGGAACTTGTTAACCTTGTAGTGTGCAGGGGGCACAGTGTCCACCCATGTGCAACGACTTTGAATTCTTATTCGCTGCTGACTGCGGTCCCCAAGAATACTGAATAAATGCGCAGCAGTGTGCTACCCTGAGCAGGGAACACGATATCATGGAGTTTCTAACATGGAGCAAGGTGAAGGTGATGCTACTATCCACATTACTGCAAGACTAAAACCAGGTTAATAAAGCTATTTTAACAGCAGGCCTCATGGGTTTTAATTGCAAACTTGACTTTGTAGTCTCAAACGACAGAAATCCTTTTAACTTTCTTTAACCAAAACGACGCCAATATGTAATAACTGTAATAATTCGAGACTTTAAAACAAGAAGTTTTAGGGACTTCAGTTTCAAAATGGCTATTCTTGTTTCTCCCAGAGTGACAAGAGCATCACATCCACTCTTCCATTCAGCTTACTGATTCCTACAACTCTTAATATTCATTACATTATATGTAGATGACTGGATGAGTGGCTGGATTTGAACAGTTCATTGTAAAAGGCAGAATCGTATTTTGCTATTAATTTAGGATATGTAATCACACTATTAACAATAGGTTCATGAATGGAATTGACCTGTTCCTGTTGCTTTTTCAGATTAAAAAAAGGAAATAAATAAGCTGTGCATTGTTCTCCTTTTTCTAACAGCTGTCTGCTAGCTCTCACATTACGAGACATAAATCATTAGGAATTTCAAAGCGATGTGCACATTTGGGTATCAAAAACTGTTTCTCCATTTTTCTCTACTATGTTAAATTACTGCTGTAATTACTAAGAAATCGGGCTGTTTCAAATTTACAAATTTTGCAGTAAACAAATTGTTTTCTGTAGTTTCTTGAAAGGAAAAGTGGGAAGCTAATTTCTTTAAACGAGCAATACCACCCTGATTTTCATTAGGCTTTAAACTTACATTCAATAAAGTCTTGAGATTTAAGACGTTTTGTTGGGCCAGAGCAGTCAGCTATTATCAGACTAGCACTGTGGCAAAACAGCACAGTGACCATGATCAAGATACACCTGCCAGTTTTATGGTGTGTACAGTGTAATAACAGTGCGCTTTCCCATTGCCTATACAAACTACAAAGAGCGCCGACATCCTGGTAACTCTTGTTACCAGGATGTCGTCACAGTACGTACAGGGAGTGCAGAATTATTAGGCAAATGAGTATTTTGTCCACATCATCCTCTTCATGCATGTTGTCTTACTCCAAGCTGTATAGGCTCGAAAGCCTACTACCAATTAAGCATATTAGGTGATGTGCATCTCTGTAATGAGAAGGGGTGTGGTCTAATGACATCAACACCCTATATCAGGTGTGCATAATTATTAGGCAACTTCCTTTCCTTTGGCAAAATGGGTCAAAAGAAGGACTTGACAGGCTCAGAAAAGTCAAAAATAGTGAGATATCTTGCAGAGGGATGCAGCAGTCTTAAAATTGCAAAGCTTCTGAAGCGTGATCATCGAACAAAGCGTTTCATTCAAAATAGTCAACAGGGTCGCAAGAAGCGTGTGGAAAAACCAAGGCGCAAAATAACTGCCCATGAACTGAGAAAAGTCAAGCGTGCAGCTGCCAAGATGCCACTTGCCACCAGTTTGGCCATATTTCAGAGCTGCAACATCACTGGAGTGCCCAAAAGCACAAGGTGTGCAATACTCAGAGACATGGCCAAGGTAAGAAAGGCTGAAAGACGACCACCACTGAACAAGACACACAAGCTGAAATGTCAAGACTGGGCCAAGAAATATCTCAAGACTGATTTTTCTAAGGTTTTATGGACTGATGCAATGAGAGTGAGTCTTGATGGGCCAGATGGATGGGCCCGTGGCTGGATTGGTAAAGGGCAGAGAGCTCCAGTCCGACTCAGACGCCAGCAAGGTGGAGTACTGGTTTGGGCTGGTATCATCAAAGATGAGCTTGTGGGGCCTTTTCGGGTTGAGGATGGAGTCGAGCTCAACTCCCAGTCCTACTGCCAGTTTCTGGAAGACACCTTCTTCAAGCAGTGGTACAGGAAGAAGTCTGCATCCTTCAAGAAAAACATGATTTCCATGCAGGACAATGCTCCATCACACGCGTCCAAGTACTACACAGCGTGGCTGGCAAGAAAGGGTATAAAAGAAGAAAAACTAATGACATGGCCTCCTTGTTCACCTGATCTGAACCCCATTGAGAACCTGTGGTCCATCATCAAATGTGAGATTTACAAGGAGGGAAAACAGTACACCTCTCTGAACAGTGTCTGGGAGGCTGTGGTTGCTGCTGCACGCAATGTTGATGGTGAACCGATCAAAACACTGACAGAATCCATGGATGGCAGGCTTTTGAGTGTCCTTTCAAAGAAAGGTGGCTATATTGGTCGCTGATTTGTTTTTGTTTTGTTTTTGAATGTCAGAAATGTATATTTGTGAATGTGGAGATGTTATATTGGTTTCACTGGTAGAAATAAATAATTGAAATGGGTATATATTTGTTTCTTGTTAAGTTGCCTAATAATTATGCACAGTAATAGTCACCTGCACACACAGATATCCCCCTAAAATAGCTAAAACTAAAAACAAACTAAAAACTACTTCCAGAAACATTCAGCTTTGATATTAATGAGTTTTTTGGGTTCATTGAGAACATGGTTGTTGTTCAATAATAAAATTATTCCTCAAAAATACAACTTGCCTAATAATTCTGCACTCCCTGTAGTTCCTAAATCAAAGTCAGTCTTCTGGTGTACCAGACAAACAAAGCACATAATTATAAAAGTTCAAAGATTTTATAAATATACACTACACATTTAATATAAAAATACAATATATACATTTGTGCTATACTAATTTCTGTATTTTTGTAATAAAGCTATTGTGGGACTTGGCGGATGTATGTGCACACGTATAAACTAAACACTTGACAACTATAAAAATGTCCTGAAACTGTCAGCAACAGTCAGTGTAGCAAGCTCACACTTCACAGCATGCTGTCAGAGAAACTCTCGGCTTCTTTCTATGAGCCTCACAGACAAAAGCAGAAGATGGAAGCAAAGGTTTTATGATATTAAGAACAACGCGTAAGAATGGGTGAAAAAAAATAAAGAACAACAAAGACGTGTCATCAGGTTTTCTTGTTGTCGTTTGTTGTTTGCAGCTCAAAAGCTTGTTGACGGAAGTTGCTCAACAGCAGCATCACCTGTGCCATGGCATCTGCCCGCATTTTGTCCGGCAATGTCCGCAGCCCCTTTGCGACCACGATTCCAAAGTAGTGCGACTCGTCCAGCTCGTCCCCTTGCACAGCACACATGTCACGTAATGCTGCCATTTTGGAGCAGTCCAATATCAGGTCTTTTATGGAGGTGGTGGCGTGGTCCTCATCATGTTCCTTCCTTTTATTAGGCCGGCTTTGTGGGGTCGGGGTGATGCAGCGCCGTGTCGGGCTGCCCTCGGACCTGGAGGGGCTCGGCAGAGTTGACTCCATCAACTGCAACGAAACAGAATGGGAAATTACTAGTCAAGGAAGCATCATCAAGCAGTTATTAACCTTACCATAATGACTGTATTGTATGGACCACATCTCCTCCTCATTGGGTCAAGATGAATTTGCAGAAACATATCTGACATGAGGCAATTATTAATAACTATGTTTCCAAAAACTTCTTATAAATCCTAATTCTTTTAATTTCCACATATATTATGTTTATTTCATCATCACCTTGTCAATGTAATGTTACATTCTCCATTTGTGTATGTGTATATTTCCGTTTTTTCCATATGTAAATATGGTTCTGTTAAGTGTTTATAAGCAACCAAGTTTTTGTAATCTGATTATACTGCTATTTATTTTTTATACATGCTATTTAAAAAAAAGCATGATAGAGGACCCACACATGTCTGTGCCAGTCAGGCTAGTCCTGTAAAAGCACTTACTTGTATTTCGCCACCCTGGCTGCTGTTGTGTGGTGACGGTCCAGGGGATGCTGCAGCTGAACTCTGGGATTTATCAGGATACTAAAGGAAAACAGCACCAGTGTAAAAATACTGAGATGCAGTAATACCACCAAACACTTCCGCTATGACTGTACATAGCTAAACATACAGGTGAAGGGGATCAAAACATCACACACAAACAGGAATACTTACAGGGTTAGCCATGTCTTCCAGCACCTGGGCCGGCCCTGCGGGGGAGGATGAGAAGTCTTCGGGACTCTATTAAGGACACATGAACTGTAAATACCCCAAACCTTCTTATAGTTTGTTTATTTTTATTTATTTTATTTTTCTGCACAGCTGGAAGTTATTGCGTCTCGTACCTCTATTGTGTACCTCGTCACGGCATTCCTGTGTTTCACGTACCCGTCCAGCCACGACAGGGACTTCAGCAGCGGAGGGGTTCTCGCTGGTCTCGCTGGCTGGCCGCTTTTGCTGGTGAACTTTTTCTTGGCCCGAACATACCTGTCCCGAAGTTGCTTCCACTTCTCCCGGCATTTGTCAGGCTCTGTCTGGAGGGCGGCTGCTATTTCTTGCCACGACTTGATGCTAACGTGCGGGTTCTTGTAATACTTGTGTCCAGGGTCATAAAGGTTGTGGTGTAACGCAATTTGTTCAGCTAACTGTTCCTCGAAACTTTCGAGCGCTGCCATTTTTGTCAGCTTCCGTGAAGGTTTTCTCTTTCCGGGTCAACTCAGTGTTTCAACCAATCAGCATTCGATCTACGTATAGCGTCATCAACGTCGACTACGTGCTGTTTGTTATGATTATTATTGTTATTATTGTTAATAATAATAATAATAATAATAATAATAATAATAATAATAATAATAATAATAATAATAATAATTAATATAGAGATATAGAGATACGATTAAAATGCCTAAATAACATATGCAAATTAAGATTTTTGCAGTTGCATCTTCACGCTAATTTCTGCCAAAAAGGGAAACAAATGAGTGTGATTGTGACCCAACACATCAGAAGAAGAGAGATTTCATAGCCACCCAGAGCAGTCAGAATGGCAGGACAGAAGGGGAATATAAGCAGTGTCTAATCTGGCACTTCCACCCACTCCTTTTTAGAGACCCTTAACGGTCAGATGGAAATACAGCAGGAAGCTTTGTGATACCTTCACTTTTCTCTGACAGGGTCTCCCAATCAGTGTGTGCGACAAGTTTACACTGCTAATAATGGATAAACTGACAGCTCAACCACTGAAATATGGTTAAATATTGATTTTCACTGTAGCCCCTCTGTTACATTTCAAAAGGATTAAAATCATCACTACAGTGTCCACTCTTTCAGGAAACGTGTGTAGTCTGTTTCAGTTTCATCCTTTTGAAAAGCTCCTTCCTTTATCATCAGGATTCATTAAAACAGGAACCACATAGTGATTTCATTGTGTTTGTGATAACCACTAGAACCTAAAACATTGAAAGGAAACAATATCTAAAAACTCTTTTGGGGAACCGGGTGCAATCTACTTGGTTATATTTTCTTTTGACTTTTGACAGCATTTTTAACATTTACTTTTTGTCTTTAGGTTCACTGTTAATTCTTCTTTACTTATATGAAATGAAATGTCTTTTAGCATTTATTTGGGCAGTTATTTTAACTTTAATTTCAGTCGTTACTGGGACACAAAAGAGCATTTATATTGTACAATCAACAGTCAAAGTAAACAAAGTGAATGCTGTAATTAAAATAAAGCACTTTTCTGAATTTAATAAGACCTGACATTTTTAAAAAAAAATGCCTGTAGTACAGTGGTGTAAACAAAGGGAAGCATTACTCCTCTTTATCAGATTTGACTGGAGTGTCCACACATGGGTATGAAAAATGTTGGTCACTAGTAAGTGTGCTGCAATATGAGTTTTTATCTCATAACCACAGGGTGCATATTTCTGAAAACATAAATGAGATTGAGTGGAGCGTTCTCTTGGGTTGCAGTAACACATTATTGTCGCCAGGGGGAGAAAAATTACGTTTTGGGTTTTTTTTTTTTAACTTTCCATTTACTTTCTAAAAAGTACTTTAACTTTGCTTAACCTCGTTTAAAGTTCGTTTTATTGGTATCAAACGCTTCTGTCAGTGCGCCCCAGGGTGGCTGTGGCTACAATGTAGCTTGCCATCACCAGTGTGTGAATGTGTGTGTGAATGGGTGGATGACAGGTTGTGTAAAGCGCTTTGGGGTCCTTAGGGACTAGAAAGCGCTATACAAATACAGGCCATTTACCATTTATCTCCAAAAGTTGAATCTGTTCATCTGGACGTAGCGTTTTGTGGGAGAAACGTTTCGTCACTCATCCAAGTGACTTCTTCAGTCTCAGCTGACTGCAGGTTTCCCCAACCTTTATAAACAGTACATTTGCATAATGACTGAAACCAGCCCACTGAAGGAACAATGGGCTGTGAGGTCAGTTCCTTAATCATAATTATGCAAATTCCCATGACCATTGATCAACAATCACTGACCAAAACCCACTGATCAAAGCCCGCTGATCAATGGCCATGAGTACCATTCACAGAGAGTTGGGGAATGGCTGCAATCACAGCATTGTAAGATGGCGAAAGATGTACCCTTAGGCCCCCTCCTCGATTCAGAGATGGTCTTTCCCTTTTCACGTAAATGGCCTCCTTGACTCCGCGCTCAAACCAGCGTTCTTCCCTGTCCAGGATGTGTACATCCTCATCGTTGAAAGAGTGTCCACTGGCCTGTAGGTGTAAATAAACTGCAGAGTCCTGGCCTGATGAGGTTGCTCTTCTGTGTTGTGCCATCCGCTTCGCCAGAGGTTGTTTGGTTTCCCCGATGTATAAATCCTGGCAATCCTCCTGGCACTTAACAGTGTACACTATGTTACTCTGTTTGTGTCGGGGGACCCAATCCTTGGGGTGGACCAGTTTTTGGCGCAGCGTATTTTGGGGTTTAAAAGCCACAGAGACCCGGTGTTTAGAAAAATGCGTCTCAACTGTTCCGATACTCCTGACACATATGGGATCACTACAGGTTTTCGCCTGGGCAGCGGTTGTCCTTCTCTCCTGGATCGGCTGGAGCTTTCTTTAGGTGCCTTCCCAGCTTTGACAAAAGTCCAGCTGGGATAACCACATTTACTCAGGGCCTTCTTGATGTGCTGTTCTTCTGCCTCCCTGGCCGCTGTGTCAGTGGGGATGGTGTTCGCTCTGTGTTGTAGCGTTCTGACGACACCCAGTTTGTGCTCCAGTGGATGATGAGAGTCAAACCTTAGATACTGATCCGTATGTGTGGGTTTACGGTACACGTCAGCTTTTAGATGTCCCCATTACTGATGGAAATCTCACAGTCTAAGAAGGCTAACCTGCCACTTTTCATATCCTCCCTGGTGAATTTGATGTGTTGGTCCACCGAGTTAATGTGATCTGTGAAATGTAGTACGTCCTGAGATTTGATTTTCACCCAGGTGTCATCCACATATCTGAACCAATGGCTTGGTGGTGTTCCAGGGTAGGATAGCAACGCCTCTTTTCCACTTCTTCCATGTACAAATTGGCCACGATGGGTGAAACTGGGGAGCCCATGGCACACCCATGTTTCTGCCTGTAGAACTGACCCTTGTATGTGAAGTAGGTGGAATGAAGACACAGTTCCAAAAGCAAACACACTTGGTCGATGCTGAGAGTGGTCCTGTTGCTGAGGTTGGTGTCATCCTGTAATCTCTCACGGACTACCTCCAACGCTTCCGTGACTGGGATGCAAGTGAAGAGAGATGTAACGTCGTGCGAGACCATGGTTTCATCTGCCTCCATAATGACATCTCTCACCTTCTCAACAAAATCCAGGGTGTTCTGGATGTGGTGTTCAGAGCTGCCCACCAGCGGGTTGAGGATCGAAGCCAGAAACTTGGAGATGTTATAGGTGACCGAGTTGATCATGCAGACAATTGGTCTTAAAGGTGCACCCTGCTTATGTATTTTCGGTAAACCATACAGACTTGGTGTAGACTCCCCTGGGTACAGCCTGTGGTATGAGGTCCGGTCGATAGCCTTGTCTTGTTCTAACTGCTTCAGACAGTCTATGACCCTCTTCCTGTAGCCACTTCCTGGGTCTCGTTTCAGGGGCTCATAAGTATTGATCAGTGTTCTTTGATCAGTGGGTTTTGGTGAGTGATTGTTGATCAATGGTCATGGGAATTTGCATAATTATGATTAAGGAACTGACCTCACAGCCCATTGTTCCTTCAGTGGGCTGGTTTCAGTCATTATGCAAATGTACTGTTTTTATAAGGTTTGGGGAAACCTGCAGTCAGCTGAGACTGAAGAAGTCACTTGGATGAGTGACGAAACGTTTCTCCCACAAAACGCTACGTCCAGATGAACAGATTCAACTTTTGGAGATTTACTTTCCTGGATGATTGAGAATGCATCAAGACCATTTACCATTTACCATTTATGGTGATTATCCAACAATATAACAACGTTGTGGGTGTTAGTTTTGTACAGAGGCATGTCCGGGTTGAGGCGGGGTCTCCCACCCTTCTTTCACTTCCATCGTTTTTTTTCGCCCTGTCCTGTTCAGTGTTTCTGCTAGCTTAACTGTTTATGCTGGCTCGTCTAAACTACTGTGCGTTTGGTTTTTGACTTTAAGTTTATCTGGCACGTTTCTCGGGACTTCCGGCCTGGAGTTTTCGTCGTTTATGACCGTTTAAGTGACGAAGATGTGGCCTTCAGAGACGCTAATCGTGTGGCTCGGCTGTTTGTGTGTCCTCCTAGCTGCCGTGTCTCCTTCAGTACATGCGGGTAAGTCTGCTGTCCTCTTGAAGGACCCTTGAAGCAGCTCGATTTGTAGCACATAGTGAAAACTGTGTTTTGCGGATTAGGTGGGTGTTTTTTATGGCGTTATTTTTGTGCCACTATTCTGAGCGCACGTTAAAAAAAATTGAGCGCACGTAAAAAAAAAAAATGCAGGTGCAAGTGTTGCATTTTGAGGAGAAATTTCGAGGAGAAATGTAAATAAAAGCTGAGAAATACTTTTTTTTTTTCCACAATGATGCGTCTTGTACATCATCTTATTATCTTTTGGGAGACGCCTGTGTCATTTCCAGTCAAAAAATAACTTGCTAGTTGAATAAAAGTAACTTTAAGTCAAAATTTGCCAGGGGTATGAATAATTATTGGCTTGACTGTATGTATGATTTGTATCACCTTCATGTTTCCCTCTCACCACATATCCAAACCGATATCATGACCAGCAGCTTTTACAGCTGTGGCTCCAGCAAACAGCTGATACTAGAAATTATTATTAAATAAATTCTAACAACAACTTATCAAGCTTGAACGTGCTGCTGTTGTTTAGCGCGACATCAGCTGGTTTCCTCTTTCTGGCGCAAAGTGGGCGATAAACAAACAACAGAGAGGATCAGCTGATCGTTGATCAGTTTCATGATTGAAGTAGCAACAGGAGAGGGAGGGGGGAGAATGAAAGAAGAAGAGGCAGCTGTGCAGCAAAGACACAGAATAACTCCAGCTTTGTCTTTTTCATTCTCCCTGAAGTACGGGACCAATCGCGTTCCTTTTCCCCTCAATACGGATGTATTGTAATTGGTCCAGCCCAGAGTTGATCATGACCAATTGGCTAATCCACCACCTTTCATTGTTTATACCGTTACAAAAACAAACAAACAAACATAAAAATGAAAAATCACCATCGGCCCACCGGGCAAGTGCCCGGTATGCCCAATGGCCAGTCCAGGTATGCGGTCAGCTGGTGGGTAACAGGGATCTCCGAAAACATTAGAGCACTTATGCAAATATGTGATGTCTTGATAAATCGAGCTGATATTTGAAGTTTACACAGCACCATTCTCGCATGAAAATATCTTAAAAGTTTATTTTGTGACCCAGAAAGATTAATATTTCAAACTCCGCCACTCTGTGTTCCTCCGCCACTGCCTCGTTTGAGTTTTGGACGAAATGGATTCTGGGATATTGCATTTCGTCATTTCGAGCTGATTGGAGACCAAAACAGCCAATCAGATTTTTTTGCATCCCAGTCTGTGATTGGCTGGTTTTGTGGCACAAATATAACGGTGTACAGAAAGAGTTGAACGCGCACGGGCAGAAATGTTGAGAGTGCAAACAACACATTGCGAGCAAGTGGAAATGCAAAAACTGTGCGAGAGTTGCTGCTATTGTGTGTGTATATGGATAATAGCAAACACTATGAATTTTGTTCACTCAAATTTAGCTTTTCTTCGCTCAAAATAAATTTCTCCTCAAAATGCAACACTTGCACCTGCATTTTTTTTTTTTTTACGTGCGCTCAGAATAGTGGCACAAAAATAACGCCATACTTTTTATGAAAGCTAAATCGTAGTTTAGTGATTTTCCCTGTTTGTGACCCCACCCAGTGCAAACCGGCGTTCACATAGTGTTTTCAGCCAATTTCTTACAGTTAACAATAGCCAGCACACCAGGACTGAGTCCTTATAGACTCCAGAATAGAGGAGGTGAAGTGGAAGCTACAGCTGTAACAGGATGTGTCACACAACAGTGATAAATAAGTCAGGATTAGTTAGCACACAATGAGACAGACAGCAGCGTGACACAGCAGCACGATGCATGTTTGAAATGCCAAAGCGGTTTTATAGAAACGTGTAGTATGTGTGCAGTTTAGCTTTATTCAGCATGAAACTTTCACACTAGTTTAAGGAATGAGTCACCTTTTCCAGTCACTAATAGAAGCTTTAAAGTATTTTATCTGATCATTTATCCTGGCAGATACTACAGTCTATGGAAAAGTGGGAGGAGAAGCTGTCCTAACACCACCTGATGGTTCTGTGTCTGGCCCCATCACACAAATCTCATGGAAAGAAGGTTCTAACAAAGCCATGGAGTGGGAGACAGGTGAAATGAATGCAACAGGCTATCGTCAGTTTGATGGTAAGCTGTGTTAGCGGTGCAGTGGTCACATCTTTGATTATCAGTGATGAGTTAAAGGTAACAGTATCATATATGTTTGAAGATCGTAGCCACCTGGACACTTCCACTGGTGTGATGACGATCAGCGGACTGTTATATGAGGACAGCAACAGCTACACACCCGAGATCAACAACAGGCGACTCTCTCCAGTTCGCCTCGTCGTCCTCTGTAAGTGGATACATTAAACTGTGTTCAGCTTATCAAGTAAAAGACTTAAAATGTTTAGTATGTTACAGCAAAACTAATGAAAGTGAATCACATGATGAATTTTCCTGTTTCCTTTTCTAACAACAGCTCCCGTCCCTGCACCCAGTGTTAACAAATCCTGTGATGAGAGCAAATGTGACTTGATCTGTGAAGGAAACACAGCCAGAGCCACTCCAGTCAACTACACGTGGAAGTCAGATGATCCTCGGATGCATGTTTCATCTGGGAGACAATATACTGTTTATAAGGTAATATATTTAGACTTAAGAAAAATGTGAAGACCTTTTCTCTGTGGGTTCAATAATATTAACTCTTTCACTGCAGTCCCAGATAAACAGTTTAAGCAGTTATGAGGTCAGCTGTGAGATACAAAACCCAATCAGCAAGGAGAGAAGTGAACCGATCACCATCTCTTCAGACTCATTCTCTTGTGAGTTATTGCCATAAAGTATTCCTTTCAATCTCATTAATGCTGCACATCACCAACTTTGAAAAGCCACTTACTGCTGCTGTTGTTTTTTTTATAGCATCTGGAGGAGGTCCAAACATTTCCATGGGAGTTACAGTGCTTGTGGTGTTTTCTACAGTGACTGGGATAATGACTTATTCCTTTTAGATTTTGTATCACAAACAAAATAAGAGAATTACATTTGAAAATACTAGATAACATTGTGACAAAGTGGGTGAGAACACCGTTTGTCTATATTCTTGGTTAACATTCTTGTTTTGATTTAACCATATTTCACATGTAATCTGCAATAGAATAAAGCTTTGATTGATTGATTGATTGATAGGCAAACATCTACTATCCCGGGTTTGTTTATGTTTTGCACTTTTACAGATTACATAATATAACATCTTGGTTTATGTCAATTCCTACAAGTTTGTTAAGTTAACATGTTATTTACTTCAACTAGTGATGGGTCCTGCAACACTGACGCACCGACACATGTATCAAGCTCACCTAGCGAAGCCTGTATCCGTGCATGCGTCACTTTAAGAAAAAGTCACGTGATCGATACAGCTGCTGTATCGCTCATTGCCAACGAGCCAAACTGTGTTTAAAAAGTACCGCATCCGTATCTGCCAACGGAATGAGTCGCCACAAAAAAACAACAACAAAAAAACCCACAACTCTCCATAACAAAATGGAGCCCGAAAGAAAAAGAAATGTTTCTGCTGTGTGGGATCATTTTGATCTTTTAACTGCAAATAACGTAATAGTTTGTCTTTGTTTCAGTGTAATCTATCAGAATAGGAAAAACAGCAATGTGAGTTGAAGTGTAAATTATTTATTTCATTTTATGCAGGTTAAATGTCGCATCTGTTCTGCAGAGCTTTCTTACACAAACAAAAGCACCTCCTCAATGTTTAGGCATTACAGAGCCAAACATGAAAATGAGGAGACAAACACACCGAGAATGAACACAGGTCGGCCTATATTGACACTGAACAGCTTTATCATCATTTTTTTTTTATTAATATGTGTTTTATTATTTTCAAATCAGCATCTAGGAAGACTGTTCTGGACCAGGCAGTCCTGAATTTTATTATAAGGGACTGCCAACCCCTTAGTATTGTGGAGAGTGTCGGACAGAAACATTCCAAGATCAGAGGATCCTTTAAGGTACTGGGGGAATAGGAAGACATCTTATCAGAACCTTTTCCACCTGGCTTTGCAGTTTTTGTGTACCCCAGCTTCATCTGTGCCTGTGAGTTTTCCAAAGCTGGGGAAATTGTGTCAAAAAAACGCAATAGACTGAATGCAAAAACATTGGATAAACTTATTTTTCTGAATAGAATTTTATAATAAACTCTGAGTCAAATGGGTAACATTACATTCACAATACTGTGGAGAGTTCAGTCACGGAGGAGACAAAGGTTTCTTTGGGAGCACCCGTTTATTTACAACCACTGCCGCTACCTCCCTCCCCAGCGCAGCAACCAAACATAAAAACAAAAAAAAAGGGCGCTCTCTCACCGGAAACAGTCGCCGAGAGAGCGCGTCACTCATCACCATGACAACAGCAAACAGAACTATAATAACAAAACCCCAAAACAGCCCTGACCCGCTACAATACTTTCATTTTAATTTTCACTTAGTGTCATTCACAATATATTTTATAGATGTCTACAATATTTGAAATGTAAAAGATATAAAGTGATTCCATGGAAAGTACAATACCTTACAGTGTACAAGTACGACTAGATCTTTGAATCAGTGTCTGTTGTGAGTCTCAAGTAAGTTGCCTGCAATGATATTTAATGTCCAGCAGGTGTCAGTATGGAGCAAAACAGCAACACTGTGTCGACACAGTATCGATACAGTTTGGGGAATGTGCTGAAACGCTACACGAGGCCTCATCTACCCATCACTAACTTCAACTGTTAATTTGTATTGTTTAGAACTTACTTTACCTACCTGTCTTCTAGCAACAAAAGGAGGAAATGTAGTTTTACTTCCTGCTTTATACCTTCTGGGTTCATCTGAGGTCACAGGAAGAGACCAAGTGCAGGAGGGGAAGAACTCTCGTAATTTAATAAAGTTGATTTTAGAGTGTTTATGGATAAATAGATTTATTGTTGTAGTATGTATTGATTACACCATAGAGTTTATGTTGCCAGTAAAGAGTAGTAGAGGTTTGAATATAATTATGTTCATCTTACCTACCTACGGAATGGAATAGTCCAGAGGAGAAATTGTTTGGTTAAGTGGACTATTTAAACAGAAGAACTCAGGTGTATGAGAAGAAAGGTTCAGGTCAGTGTAGCTGTGTGCAGTTTGACCTTAATTTCCGTTGATTTAAGTTCAGTTATGTTTATTTGAACGGAGTTAATTTGGAGTTGAGTTTCTTATTTGTTTCTTTGTAAATATTGTTTGGGTCACACAATGGTGAATAAATCACTTGCTACACTGGACAGCATCAGTCTCCTGCACTTCTTTGACCGCTTAAGTCAAGTCCTACCACAAACATATATCCATCCAACACATACATTTCAAGATTATGTGACAGTGATAGAAAATGTACCTTTTGTAAATATGAACCTGAAAGTGTAACTCATTTGTTTTATGGCTGTTCATATAGTGCTACATTTTGGAGAGAACTTGAAAATTATATACTGTGCAAAACAACATACAAAGTCAAAATTGAAGGGAAGAACATTATCACTTATTTTAAAACCAAAAAAAAAATTTATGTACCATTGTCAATCTTTATATCGTCATAGGGAAATTCCACATACATAAATGTAAATTTCAAAACTCAACACCATTATTTAATGTTTATTTAATTGAAATTGAATATTGCTTAAACTCTCTTAAATTAACTTCAACTAAAAAAGGTTTATCATTGATTGACATTCATTCAGAATTTTTTAACAAATGAGCTGTCACAGATTTTCAAGTACAAAGCTATTATGAAGTCTGTCACATCCCTCTTTTTTCCCTTTATTTATTTACTCTATTTACCCTTCTTATTTTCATTGTACTGCTTATTGTTACTCTTATTTGCCCTGTATGTCTACTGTACAAACTGAAGTGGAATGACTGACTGTTCACTTTACAATTTCAAATAAAGTTCTGAGAAAAAGTTATCATTGTTATTATTATTGTTGTTGTTGTTGTTTATTTCATTTAATTTTAATTAGTTCATGTAATTTTGTTTTATATATTTTGACTTATTCTCTGTAATTCACAAATATAGAGATACAATAGAAGAAATGCACAATATCATTAAAATGCATAAATAACATTATGCAAATTAAGATTTTGCAGTTGCATCTTCACGCTAATTTGCATTTTAATTTAATTCAATCAATTTTTACTTCAGTGTTTGTTTAAAGTAATATTTTATACCAGTTTCGATTCAATTCTGGGACCCCTGCTCTGCACATTTACTTCTGGTGTAATAACATTTGTTTATCAATGGTAGGTAACTTGTTATATCAAATGCACTATTTTCATTGAGTAGAATGTAAATCTAGGCTAGTGGTGTCTGATCCTACTGTATTCGGCTTTGCAGGTTTACCAGTGATGTGGTTCAGAAACACAGTGCCCTTATGAGCCAACAGAGGGAAACAAATGAGTGTGAAGAAGAAACAAAAACCACAGAAGAGAGATTTCATAGCCACCCAGAGCAGTCAGAATGGCAGGACAGAAGGGGAATATAAGCAGTGTCTAATTTGGCACCTCCATCCACTCCTTGACATTTAGGAAGCTTTGTGATACCTTCACTTTTCTCTGACAGGGGCTCCCAATTTACACTGCTACTAATGGATAAACTGACAGCTCAACCACTGAAATATGGTTAAATATTGATTTTCACTGTAGCCCCTCTGTTACATTTCAAAAGGATTAAAATCATCACTACAGTGTCCACTCTTTCAGGAAACGTGTGTAGTCTGTTTCAGTTTCATCCTTTTGAAAAGCTCCTTCCTTTATCATCAGCGTTCTCTTAGGTTGCAGTAACACATTATTGTCGCCAGGGGGAGAAAAATGACGTTTGGGTTTTGTTTGTTTTTTTTAACTTTCCATTTACTTTCTAAAAAGTACTTTAACTTTGCTTAAGCTCGTTTAAAGTTCGTTTTATTGGTATCAAACGCTTTATGGTGATTATCCAACAATATAACAACGTTGTGGGTGTTAGTTTTGTACAGAGGCATGTCCGGGTTGAGGCGGGGTCTCCCACCCTTCTTTCACTTTCATCGTTTTTTTCGTCCTGTCCTGTTCAGTGTTTCTGCTAGCTCGTCTGAACTACTGTGCGTTTGGTTTTTGACTTTAAGTTTATCTGGCATGTTTCTCGGGACTTCCGGCCTGGAGTTTTCGTCGTTTATGACCGTTTAAGTGACGAAGATGTGGCCTTCAGAGACGCTAATCGTGTGGCTCGGCTGTTTGTGTGTCCTCCTAGCTGCCGTGTCTCCTTCAGTACATGCGGGTAAGTCTGCTGTCCTCTTGAAGGACCCTTGAAGCAGCTCGATTTGTAGCACATACTGAAAACTGTGTTTTTGCGGAGTGGGTGGTTATTTTTATGAAAGCTGAATCGTAGTTTAGTGATTTTCCCTGTTTGTGACCCCACCCAGTGCAAACCGGTGTTCACATAGTGTTTTCAGCCAGTTTCTTACAGTCAACAATAGCCAGCACACCAGGACTGAGTCCTTATAGACTCCAGAATAGAGGAGGTGAAGTGTGGAAACTACAGCTGTAACAGGATGTGTCACACAACACGCGATAAATAAGTCAGGATTCGGTAGCACACGATGAGACAGACAGCAGCATGACACAGCAGCACGATGCACGTTTGAAATGCCAAAGCGGTTTTATAGAAACGTGTTGTATGTGTGCAGTTTAGCTTTATTCAGCATGAAAATTTCACACTAGTTTAAGGAATGAGTCACCTTTTCCAGTCACTAATAGAAGCTTTAAAGTATTTTATCTGATCATTTATCCTGGCAGATACTACAGTCTATGGAAAAGTGGGAGGAGAAGCTGTCCTAACACCACCTGATGGTTCTGTGTCTGGCCCCATCACACAAATCTCATGGAAAGAAGGTTCTAACAAAGCCATGGAGTGGGAGACAGGTGAAATGAATGCAACAGGCTATCGTCAGTTTGATGGTAAGCTGTGTTAGCGGTGCAGTGGTCACATCTTTGATTATCAGTGATGAGTTAAAGGTAACAGTATCATATATGTTTGAAGATCGTGGCCACCTGGACACTTCCACTGGTGTGATGACGATCAGCGGACTGTTATATGAGGACAGCAACAGCTACACACCCGAGATCAACAACAGGCGACTCTCTTCAGTTCGCCTCGTCGTCCTCTGTAAGTGGATACATTAAACTGAGTTTGGCTTATCAAGTAAAACACTGAAAATGTTTAGTATGTTACAGCAAAACTAATGAAAGTGAATCACATGATGATTTTTCTAACAACAGCTCCCGTCCCTGCACCCACTGTTAGCAAATCCTGTAATGAGAGCCAATGTGAGTTGACCTGTGAAGGAAACACAACCAGAGCCACTCCAGTCAACTACACGTGGAATTTAAATGATACTGGGATGCATGTTTCATCTGGGAGACAATATACTGTTCATAAGGTAATATATTTAGACTTTAGAAGGTGTGAAGACTTTTCTCTGTGGTTTCTATAATATTAACTATTTCACTGCAGTCCCAGATAAACAGTTTAAGCATTAAGTTAAGCTGTGGAATAAAAAACCCAATCAGCGAGAAGAGAAGTGAACTGATCACCATCTCTTCAGACTCATTCTCTTTGACATCTTGTGAGTTATTCCCATAAAACATTCCTTTCAAATTCATTAATGCTACAGGTCACCAACTTTGAAAAGCCTCTTACTGCTGCTGTCATTATTTTACAGCATCTGAAGGAGGTCCAAACATTTCCATGGGAGTTATAGTGCTCATCGTGCTGCTGGGTTTCGTCATATTGCTGGTTGCCTTTCATAAATGGAAAACAGGTGACAAAATAAATACTGTCTTTCATCAGCATATTGATATTCAGCAATAACAGTTAACATTAGTATTAAAGCCTTATCTTGCACACAGGCCTGTTTTGTGTGAAATGTGATCCCCCCGCCCCCCCAAACTCATAAGCTCAGATGCTAGCAGAACATTATAAAAATGTCCTGTCGACCATGAAATGAACCTCAATGTAATTCCAAATTATAACATTTAGAAAGAAGACACTTTCATACAAACAACCCGCACGTGTTCAGTCTTTGTACTGCCATGAACTTCAACATTCATCCTGCTAAATGGCACCAGTAGAGTCTGAGATGTAGCTCTTGGGTTTTTTGGAATTTCTCGTCTGACAGAGATGAATTTGTTCGGGTGGAAGACATACCTGAATGCTCCAGACCGACACACCACTAAAACCTCAGTATTGCTGATGATTGATTAATTAGTGCATTTGGCAAAGAGGGTTCATCCCAGTGAGTACCAAATAAAGTTGCTAGTGAGTATAGGTTTTATTGAGCTTCATTTGAGTTTCATTTCTGATTGATAATGGTGGATCGCTAATCTAATGCTGTCATTTTCTTTTGATTTCTTCCAGGAACGTGGTTTTTTGAAAAAGGTAAGAAGTCTAAAACAAAGTCCTTCCTAAACAAATCTGAAGCTGGAAAGTAAACATTTACTTTTTATTTGCTTAATTGTATTTTATTATTCACTTTGTCAGTTACTCTCTATTTTAAAATGGTGAATTAGTTATCAGTACTATCTGATACTTTCGGTCAGTTTAAAAATGCATCACATGTGATTCATCTTTAGACTAGAGTGTTAGTTTTACAATCCACAGGCCAGTGGTGGATCTTGGTAACAAGAACAACATGGAGAGAGGCGACCACAGTTTGTGTTGTGTGTAAATGATCTCAGAACGTGACTGAAGGAGCATTTCTGTTCAGTTTTAGCTCTAATGTTGAAGCCATCACAGCTGAATCTAATTAACATTAACAGAACCAGCTGGCTTCAAGAAATGCTGCAGCGTTTTAGTGAACGTGGATGTATTTTTAGTCCAAAATCAGATTCTCTGATCAGGCAATGAAATGCAGCATAATTATAGCATCATCAAGAAAATATTGTCCTTTTTTATGGTATAAATATCAAAGTGTTGGCAGCTCAGTGATGACTGCGAACAATAAAACAAAGACTGGTGTCTTTAACTGTCCTTTGCTGTAATTCTCTCTGCAGAGTCCATGCCGTGGGAAGGAGGTCAGTAACATATTGATTATAGTCGCCTTTTAAAAAAAAAAAAAAAAAAAAAAAAATCAGTGTCTTTTAGAAAGTAAAACTCACTGAATACCTGTGGTTCTTCTGTGTGCTGTTTCTTGTTAATGTCATTGTTGTTTATGTTTTGTTTTGGGGGGTTTCATCCACTTCAGATTTCTGGAGGAGGGATGAACATCAGAGTAAGTTTCAGCCACACTGTGGTTCATAAATTTTATTTATTTTTTTGTTCACAGTGGGGATTTTTGTGGAATTAAAAGCTGATGTCTATATTTCTGTCATTAAAATAACAGGACAAGCTCATGCGGCTAACGGCACCACTGCTCAAAAACAAAATGAAAACCCTGAAGGTAAAACTGTCTCTACTTAAATCCATTTACAGCAGTAAATCACTCTGGGTATAGACTTGATAAAGGACATGTTAAGCACATCTCTAGCTCCATAGTTTGATCTTGGACTCTGTGAAAGTTGCTTTGACTGACTCACAGCTTTAAAAATACTGGGACCTGAATCGGTGTTTAATTTAATTTAAAACTTTGGCCATATTTATAAGGCCTTCACCTTCAGCTTTTTAACACCTGTGTCTAACTTTTTTCTTCTTTGTCTTCTTTTTGAAATCTGTCAGAGGAGACGCCAATGACAAACCGCCAAACCACACAGCAGTAAAACAAGTTTTACTTGTTTGTTTGTTTTTTATCTTTCTAGAGACTTAAGAAAATGAATCATGTAATATTTTGAAGTTATTTCCATCAGAAGAAGAATACAATTTTGTTCACGACTCTACTTTGTTCTTCGTGTACCCTGCATTGTTACTGTGAACACATTTAAAGCGGAGAGGAAATACTACATGTATAAAGGCTGATTTACAGCATCGAGTCCTACTCTTAAAAAACTGACTATGAAGCTGGATTTATTAATAATACTACTACTAATAATAATAATAATAATATGTGTCTAAAGTTAAAGTTTTTAGTGCCAGTACGGAAAGTGATGTTATGTGGTTGGTTGGTTGGTGCTAATAGACTTAAATTAGTTTATGTTGCTTCTGACAGCTGCAGTGAGTTTTATGTTAAAGTACCAAGGATATATTGTCCCCTTTCACGCTCTGTCTCTTAAGCACTAAGTGGTCGTTCATTATTGACTAGCTGCACTGAAATATGGGAATCCACCTGTTAGCCATATTGTTAGGGTTTGTAGAGCACTTTATAAATGAGCAGAGCTTGGTCGAGTTAGGTGGACTAGTGATTTACAAGGATGAGAAGCTTAAGTCTGACACTGTCACCTTTGTCTTTGATTTTTCCTCCTTTGGTTGGATGTAGACACACGGCACACAATCAGCTGGCAGAGCAGATGTTCAGAGGATGTGATTAGTGTGATGTGCATACTTACTACATTACTTACTAGATGTGAAAAAAAAAATCAAAACGCACAATAAGTGAAGGAGAGCGTAACATGGAGGGGGCGGGGGGTTATGATTCATCTGTGAAATCACAGCTGTGTGGAAACCTCAGTGTCACGGTTGGTGGGGCTGATCTGACTTTTCAAGTGGAAAATCTGAGTTGAGGATGACAGTCTAGAGTAGGGCTGCATGGTGTAAATCAGCCATTATAAATGTAGTGTTTCATGTTCACTTTAATCTGATGTTTAATCTGACATGAAACTATTGTTTTTTTGTTGTTGTTTTGTTTTGTTTGTTGTCCTGCTTAAAGCTGCTGAAGTATTTTAATCACTAGCATTTACTATTTAAAACACTACAGATGTAGTTAGATGTAAAAAGGTAACTTGAATGAGATGTAACAGGAGTCAAGCTTTAAGCAGATCTCCAAGATTTTGCATAGAGGCTAAAAAAATTCAAACAATAGCAGGAAACTCAGCAAAGTGCCATTTCCTGTGATTGACTGCGTACCTGACACCGAATGGCACATCAACCACGTTAAAGAGGAACGCTGGGGGATGATTTATTATAAGAGCCAGGTGTGGTGCAGCCTCACAGTGTGGTGGGGAGGCTGTTAAACTGACAGCTTGTGGGGGGGAAAAGGGACGCCATTGTTTGGTTTGGGGCACAGGGTCAAACAACAGCCAATGCTTTGTACAGTTAATGCATATGTGTGCGCTTCTGGGAAAATTGAAGCTTGGACAAAGTTACAGGTTTTCTATTTACGTCTTATTATTTTTATTAATTCTTCTTCGAACATGAATCTCATTTGACTTGTCTTCTGTGTTTCACTGAATTTTACAGTGAATAATTTTTGTAACAGTTTTTTTTTTTTTTTTTTTGTCTCATTCCAACCTACTGTGTGTGCGGAGGATGTTCTGTAGCTGTAGCGTCAGACTTTTGTCAGGCACAAGTAGCTAACTGAAAGTCAGGTATGAGCTGCAGTGCTGCCGCTATCGGTCCTTAACAATCTCCAGACACACTAAAGTTTCCACATTACTTCATACAACAAGCAATTTTTTTTATTTTTTTTTATCCCCTTGGATTTGTATTTATTGTGGTTCAGTGTGTGCAAATATGTAAATATATGTATGTGTTGTTTTTATGAGCTATGTTTAATAAAAACCTACAAAAAAAAGCAGATTGCAGTGTTTAAATGTACGCATCACTGTTTTTACCGGTTTTTACTTTCACAAAAGCAGACTGTACACTTCTGGCAGTTCTGATCATTTCCTCTATACCATGCAAGAAAGGAATATCTGAATCCAAAAGGTGATGTGGATCTGGGTTAGTTTATATTTTCTTCACAGCATCAACATGATGGTGATTCGGGGGGTTTTTGTCTTTGATGTGCATGTGTGAAATGTGCAGATGTCTCCATCTTCCAATGGTTAGGAATGTCTCCAAAAATTGTTCTCAGCACAAGCTGTTTATGCAAAACCATTTATACATTTTGGGTTGGTTTTTTTTGTTGTTGTTGTTTTTTACTAATCATTCCTACAGACAAAAGAAGAAAACACTGAGTTCAGTGAGTTGATTGTTTTGGGTCGACCCAGTTCTGGATGTTTGGGACATAATGGAACTAGTCACTTGTTCTTCTTGTGGCGGTAATGCCAGAATAAGATGGTGGATATTTGAGTTCCTTAAGGCTCTGAATATTGTAGGGTGTGCTAGTTGACATATCTGTGCAACACTGTGAGGAGCTCTGGGGCGGTGTCCCTTAACTTGGAGACTGGATTGGTGTTTCCTGGTTTAAGAAGGGGGACCAGAGGGTATTCTTGAACTAATAGGGGATCGCACTGGATCAGCTTTATCCCCGCAAGGATATTCCAGAATGTATGGGAGTTTGTACAAGCAGTCTACTTGTGTTTTGTGAACTTTGAGAAGGCAATAATCGGAAAAGGCCTATTCTGTACATTTTTTTGTTTTTGTTTTGTTTTGTACAGAATAGGCGTGTTGCGGTGTTGGATGGTCTCCACTTTGGTGGCCTTAGGATTTTATCTTTGCTTTTTGCAGTGTTTCTGTTGGCTTCATCGAGTGGTGGGCTCCTGCTTGCACTGGAGCAGTGCACTGTTCGCCAATGTGAAGCGGCGGGAATGAAAGTACATCCAAGGCAAAGACCATGATTCTCAGCCAGAAAAGGTTGACGTACCCAGTCCGGGTCCAGGACAGGTTACTACCCCAGATTGTGTAGTTCAAGTATCTTGGGGTCTTTTTCACGAATATGGGGGGAGTGGAGCATGAGATTGATGAATGGATTGGGGCAGCATCCGCAATGATATGGAAACTGTACATTCCTTTCAAAGCATTCGTTTCAAACTCCTTGATGCTGCACGTCATCAACTCTGAAAAACCACTTACTGCTGCTGTCATCTTTTACAGCATCTGAAGGAGGTCTCAAAATGTCCACAGTACTGTTAATTTCACCATTCTTTATGGGAGTTTTTCCACCAGAGTACGTTTCAACCAGGGGTGGATCTAGAGAAATTTTCTTAGGGTGGCATGAGGGTGGCAAAGAAATCAAAGCCTCCCCCCCCCCCAAACACATATGCAGGTGGTTACATATGGTTAAAATGATTCAAATGCAGTAAGTATACACATTTTTCATATAAATATAGTCTATAACTTAATTATTGTCTGTAGCCCACATAATTAAACACTTTAGTTACATAAAACATGTGAGTTTTGATGTTGTGTACTGTATAGCCTGTATAATAAATAAATATGTAGCCCAATAAGTATAAAATCCAGAAAGCTACACAACATGGGGCGGTTCATTTACAAACACAAGTCTAACTTAAGTTTCACACTGTTCTTTGTTAGAAAACAGTCACATTGTTACAGCTTAAATTATACAAAATGTCAGAAATCTGCACTGTCATGAACAAAAATTTAAACCTAATTTTTCATGATTTGTTGGATTAACCCTCTGAGGTCTGAAATACAACCGGACATTTTTGACTCCTTTTGAGTTTACGTTTGTATTTCACCCTCAAATTGTTTCATTTTATTTTTTCCCCCTTGCCTTGTTTGGTATCATTCTTTTCAGCTCAACTGAATTTAGTTATTTTTTTCACTGACATACTGCATTAGTACTACTATTACTATTAATAGTACTATTACTGATCTGAAATCACACAAAGAACTTAAAATCCTAGTAGTATTTTTTTACTGTAGAAAAAACCACAGACATGTTGAGTAAATTTTTATAACTTGAACTGCAAATATAAATTGTACATTTTGTAAACATATACAACTATTTATCTAAAAATGCAGCCAATACAACTGCCTTTTTTTTTTCATTTTCTACAACCATTTAAAAATATTACTAAAACTAAAATGAGAGAACAATCAGGTGTTGCAATAAGATGCCCCACAAATGATGTGTGCCAGTAAAAAAAAGTTTGTCCACCAAAAGACAGAGGAGAGCAGCACAGGGATAAACCTGCAGGCCTGACAACAGGAGGTGTATCACTCCGCTGGTTTTCTACTTAGTGACAGTGTTTACGTTGCAAATGTGCCTTAGTGACATTCAGCCCTCACTGACACACAAAACAAAACGACTACACAACAGAACAACTACACAAGACAACACAACACACTAAGTATACACTCCACACTAAACATCACAAATCTCCCACATCTAAGCTCTCTCTCTCTCTCTCTCTCTCTCTCACTCGCTCGCTCTGTCTCGCTGCCGTTACCGTCACTCCCAAAACTTTTCCCTCTTCCTAAACAACCAAATCCCACGTGTTGACTTTTTTTTTTAATTGGTCGACATGGTACATTTTTACACCGATAGCAAAGAGGTGGATTTTTTCCCCCTTTCTTTACTGTTTTCGCGCTGTCCTTAGAAAACGCTTAAAACCCACACACACAAAAATGTGACGACGGTATTTAGAAAAAAGCGTGGCTTATATATATATTATCATAACTCTGGATTTACTGGCCTGTAATTAAAATTTAAAAACTTTGAAGTCCGAACTTTCAGTGTGGGCTGAAACAGAGACTCAGCGTGGCTGCAGCTTGTTGCTATGTCAGCTTAAATCAATCATGTGATTTGGAGGTGCAGCGTGTCCGTGGACCACGGAGGGTTAATAACACTCACTTTCCTTCCATTTCCAGAGTGTAACATCCAACCACCTGTGTAAAATCCGAAATTCCCATGGTGTTGTTCAAAATGTGCTATAGCACAATCATAAGCATCGCTTGCTACTGAAAACAAGAAAAAAGCCGGTCCTGCTATGGGCTGAACCATTTGTTAATGGTGGAGGGGGGGAACACTATGCAATATATTCAGTTTTACCATTTATATTCACTGTTGACTGTAACTACGCTCAAACTGTTAATGCTATCTTATTTTAATAAACAACACTGTCATATGCAAAACTGGGGTGGCACTTGGGGTGGCAAGGGATCATTTTAGGGTGGCACTTGCCACCCCATGCCACCCTTCTAGATCCGCCCCTGGTTTCAACCACATTGGGATTCTTAAAAATTTTTTCTTCTCTTCAGCATTTTCAAAAGCTGTCATTGAAACAACAGGAGAAGCTCGTGGGGATAACGGCACCTCTGCTTGTCAAAAGCATAAAAATCCTCAAGGTGAGACGCTTTCAAACTAGTTAAGCTTCTGTCCACTGACAGCAGTAAATCTATCTGAGAGCAAATGTTAAAAAGGACATACAGTATTAAGCCTATTTCCAGCTCTGTTTTTAAAAAAAAAAAAAACTTTTTAGAGTAGGAGTAGTTTTGATTGATGTACAGTTTTTAAAAAAAATCATTATTTATCATATAAATACTTTACTGCTGTTAAAGTATATCTCATAAAATAATGTACAGGTTACAGAAAATTGCTTTTGTTCTGCAAGAGGAGACAAATATCATATGAGGATCAGTCAGGTGGGAACTGAGACGACCTGCAAGATTTCTAAAACAATTAGTTTCAGAAAATCAGGAAGTGCAGATATAGCGTGAAAGTTCAATATCAGGGGGATCCAAACAACACAAATGCACTTAAACAAACAGTTTTGTATCTGTGCAGAAACCTAAGCAAACAAGTCATGTAACCTTGACTACTATAAGAAGTTAAAGCTATTTTCTGATTGTTTTTGATGCAAAGAACTGAACAGAAACCATAATCAAATATTGATCAAGAATCAGCTTTGATCATCTTCTACACTGCATCTTTGCAGTGAACATAAACTCTTTCTTTTCCTTTTACTGTTTAAAACACTTGTCCAAAAAAGCTTAACCTTAAATTCAATGTAACTTTATTGATACAGCACCAAATCACAACAACAGCCACCTTAAGAGGCATTATATTGTAAGGTAGACCCTACAATAATACAAACATGAGACATAACAGGAGTCATTAAGGTTTTCAGGCTTGAAGCAGATCTCACATCTTCATGAGGTTTGTTCCAGGAGTTTCCAAAGAGGTAAAGATTCAAACAATAGTAGGAAACTCAGCAAAGTGCCATTTCCTGTGATTGACTGCATACCTGACACCAAATGACACATCAACCACGGTAAAGAGGAACGCTGGTGGATGATCTGTGATTCGAGCCAGGTGTGGTGGGGAGGACTACTGACAGTGTGTGTGGGGGGAAAAGGGACGCCATTGTTTGGTTTGGGCCACGGGGTCAAACAACAGTCAGTGCTTTGTACAGTTCATGCATGTGTGTGGGCTACTAAGAAAATTGAAGCTTGGATGAAGTTGCAGGTTTTCTATTTACATGTCTTATTATTTCTATTAATTCTTCTTTGAACAAGGATCTTATTTAGCTCATCTTCTGTGTTTCACTGAACTTTAATTCTGTTTGTAACAATGTTTTGTTTCTTTCAAACCTACTGTGTGTGGAGGATGTACTGTAGCTGTATTGTCAGACTTTTGTCAGGCACAAGCTAACTGGAAGTCAAGTATAAGCTGCAGTGCGTGAGGATGCAAATAATGTAAATATATATGTGGTGTTTTTATGAGCTATGTTTAATAAAAACCTACAAAAAAACAGTCTACACATCAATCTTTTTTTACCAGTTTTCACTTTAACAAAAACAGTCTGTACACAATACTGATTATTTCCTCTTGACCATGCAATCGCTGAATCCAAAAGGACACGTGGATGTAGATTACTTTATATTTTCTTCATAGTATCAAGGTAATGATGATTTTATTTTTTGTCTTTGATTATTATTTGTGAAATGTGCAGATGTCTCCATCTTCCACTGCTGCTCATGCAAAGTTATCCATAAGCTTTTGTTGTAATTGTACTTAAAGACACACAAACAGAGTTATCACTGAGTTTATTGGTAAAGGTAATAATTCAAAATTTGTGTTGCTAAAAAGAAAACCATCACTTGAGGGCAGCAAATCAGTGCAGTCTGACCGATGACAGCAGTTTGCTCGTTTCTTTGTAGAATAACCAGGTTGCCTTGTTAAAAATTGCAAGAGAATAATTATGTACATTGTCTCATTAATACAGGAACATAATTCATCTTGTAGCTTCTGATTAAGCAATTTATTTAATGGAAAACAGCAGCCGGTTACATGTGGAAACCACTTCATTTAGTTATGAGGAATCATGATCCAGCCATCAATAAATAAAAATAAATAAATAAATCCACAAACTTTTTTGAGAGAAGATTTTCACCAAATGATTGAAGTCAGGGTGCCTTCAATCTCCATGTTTTACTAATACAGCACATCTGAAAAGAAGATCTGCAGCACGGTGCTGTACAGTGTAAACTCTCTGTAGTGTATAAAGTAGTGCCCATAGACACAATAAATGAACCAGATAAGAAAAGCACACAAAGACTTTGAAAACTACTCACCCAATTATCCACAAATGTGTCACATAAAGTAACTATGTAAAAAAAAAAAATGTGAAAACTATGACACATGAATATATAGTGTCAAAAGAAGGATTTTTCTTTGCGAGCAGGCCAAGAAACATCACCCGAGGCTCCAGATTATATGTTTTACTCCTTAAAGCAGATTTACTGAGACCATGATCTGTTCCCAGGTGTTCAACATGACAATGAATTTAGTATAAAGGTAACACAAAAAATGTGAATCTGGGCCTGTTTACTCATATTACAGTAACAATCCACTATGTTATAATCACTTGAAAAAGGGGAATTCAGTGTGTACTTTTCAACATAATTTATTTCATCTGTACTTTTAGAGAAGCAGAAACCAGGTGATGTGCAGATTCTCAGGCTAAACATTCATCACACGGGTGGATCATCACACCAGCTGTACAAACAGTCCAGTTAATAAGTGGCCTCCTGCTAAGAAATGTACAAAAAAATAAATAAGAATCAAAGAGCTCTATGTGATCACGCTGTGAGCAGCAACTGCAGCTGAGCAAACATCTGTATGTCTGGTCATTTAACACAGTGTAACTGTAAGCAACTGAAACTGAACACTCGATATACAAGAATATCAGCTATTTAAATGCTTTAAATCAACAAAATATCATCCTATATCAGTACAGAAATTTTTTTTAATAGTTACATCTACATTTTATAGACTTTTTATATTTTTGCTGCAGACGTACACAGCAGGATAGTTTCACAGTTTGAGATAATGCTGGTATGCCCCGTTTGATAAATGCATCCCTCAGCTTTCTCATCACCTTTCCTGCCCACCGAGTGGCTCAGTCTCAACTGAATCTTAGCTCCAAAAATTACAATGCATTTGAAATGTGTCATCTTCATTTTGGTTATAAATTAGAGTCAGACTGATATATTGGCTATTGTATTTAATGATATATCGGTATCAGCATTTACAATGTCAGATAAATGAAAATGTTTTTTAGTAGAGAGGAGAAATGTCTTTCAATCATAGTCAGTGCTGACGTTGCAAAGTTTGTCCACCAGAGGAAATGCTGCATCTTGCTTGTTGGCAACAGCTTTGAAAGCCCAAACCTACCACCAGCTGATCCAAGCAGTCGATTGTTGTGACAATAAAACAAAAGTTTTTTTAAAAAACACATATTGCAAAAAACTACACAATAACAAACGTTAGGCAAATCTTAAAAGAAAAAAAAACCCATTAACAATATCGACCAATGTATCAGGTTTTTGCATCACCAACTATTGCTGTTGGTCCTAAAAATCTCATATCGGTTGTGCCTATTGTAAATCACCAGCTTAGTTAATGTATAAATGCATGTAAAATACCCACAAAAAAGATAACTGTTGACAAGCATGGGTTAAATTGATGAGTGTCTCATCATAGTAAAGGCTACTGACCCCACTGTAACACCTGACTCTCCGTTACAGTCATGTATTTATGTCCAATACTTAACTATAATGACACTAAAGCTCTATCACATGGTATCAAATTGTAAATGTGGTTTACTACACTCAAAAAAAGACACAGGCAGCATGTTTTTATCCACTCAGTAATTTATTTGTGAATAAAAAATAAACATCTCATTTCCTTGTTACAGCACTCAGACATGTTCACAGTCATTTCTCAGCAATGATTTCAATCACAAAATTCTGCATCATGTTACCATGTACTGCAGTTTAACCCCTCAAATACTAGAACGACACAATAGCAGTGCAGATATTCCTGATTTTACAACACTGAAGTGAAAATGCACTTAACACTATGAACTGAAGCTAGAAAACAAACCTATACAGTAAATGTATTATCCCACTGAATACTCAGTGCAGTAAACACAAACTACCATTGCATCTGCTGTAAGAAATAACTCATAATCTTCTGTTTAAGTGATCAAAGTCATTTTAAAACCTACTTAACATTTCCGCTGAACTTCCTGTTAGCTCTAGTGTTCTCTGGAGCAGGGACTCTGAAATTCTCTGGGGTCAGTGGTCATTTAGAGGGGAGAGCCTTTCAAAGGACCCCCCTCATTAAGCATGTTTTCTATTAATGTTTAAATCTTCTGATATGTAACATGCTCTTCTACTGAGCCAAAGTTACTAAGCGTGGAAGTAAAAAGCTTGATATGCTGGTTTGGTGGTGTAAACTGTGCTTTTCCAAAGAATCACAGACCCAGCTTTGAGTACCACTGCTCTACAGCACTGACCCAGCACGTGTAAATGTTAAATAAAAGAAAAAGAAAGAAAAACAGCCATTCATTGACCCAAAATAAATAAAATCAGGTTTTACAAATTTTACGTGGTTTGTTGTTTACTAAACTTATCGACAAACTCACAAGCAGCTCCAGTTGACTGAGGTACTCATTTTTAAGAACAGGTTCGAATTTTCTGTAAAAATGTGTATAAATGTTAATTAGTCCTAAAAAAAGAAAAAAAAAATCATTGTATCAAATGAAGATTACTGCAGTCGTCTGTGTGGTGCTGCTCCTGCGATGCAAACAGACACCAGACGACATTGCAATGAGCGGCAGAGTACACTGCATAAAATCTGCAGTTTGCTGCTTGAAATTATCGGCAATGAAGAAGATCTTACTGATCCCATAACACTGATGTCAGATTGTGATAATCATCATCAATAACTAAGGTGCATTCATACTCATATGTTCTTTAAAAATGCCACTAACACAGTAATTGTAACATAAAGTACAATAGGAGTGTATTGTTAAAAACAAGTGTGGTCACGTCTCGTGAGCCTTGAATATAGAAAAGAATCACTCCAGCATAAATCACAAGGTTGTTTCGTGTTTTCTAAGAAATCTTGGTTAAAGGTCCCAGGCTGATTTTCTAGAGTAATTTGCTTTAAAAAAAAGTGACTTTTTTTTTTTTTAAGCAAATTACTCTAGAAAATCTCTCCTCAGACATCAGACACAAGCTGCTCTGACTCTTCGAGTGCAGCAGCTGTTCGCTGCACATGAGGCACTTCTGATTAAGGCTCAGAGGCATCACTGAACCCACCTGAGTGTGTGAAGGGGCTAAAACACTGATCTCAGTGACTCTCAACAGCTTATTAGTAAAACTGGTCTAACAATGTTATGGAACTACATGTTTCCCCTCTCGTGGTTAGGGTTAGGCACTTTTGCCATTAGACAAAGGTTCTAGTTCCTTGTTTGTCACCACAGGGCTGAGCTCTGTGGGCGTGGGCTGGTCCCTGGTCACTCCTTCTCCCCTCCGCTCGTTTCGGTAGTGACGGCAGATGACCACAGCAGCGCAGGCAAAGTAGACGACAGTAAGAAGAGTGAAGTAAAAGAAGTACACCAGAAACTGTAAGAGAGATGTGCAATGGATGAGGCTTTTTATCCTGCACATCACGAGATCCTAGCCCAAACAAAATTTTAATCCAATTTCCACTAAACTGGCAAAAAAAACCCCACTATTCCCATTTGAATACGATAATGAAGTAAAGAACCTGTTAAATGGCAAAATAATGTCATGGAAATATGGTCACTGACAGCTGTCAGGAGGGAGCAGAAACGAGTCCCCTAACAAGTTTTCCCAAAAGCAAGGAAATCTTTGTTTGGTTGATTACATTGTGGGTTGAGCAGCAGAGTTGAGCATGTGGGTTACACCCATGGCTGTGTATACAGGGTGGGCCATTTATATGGATACACCGTGATAAAATGGGAATGGTTGGTGATATTAAAGTCCTGTTTGTGGCACATTAGTATATGTGAGGGGGCAAACTCCTCAAGATGGGTGGTGACCCTGGTGGCCATTTAGAAGTCGGCCATCTTGGATACAACTTTTGTTTTTTCAATAGGAAGAGGGCCATGTGACACATCAAACTTATTGGTAATGTCACAAGAAAACCAATGGTGTGCTTGGTTTCAACGTAACTTTATTCTTTCATGAGTTATTTACAAGTTTCTCTTTGTTCACAGCCATTGACATGTCGAAGAGGTTAACATGTGAGGAGCGGATCGAAATTGTGTTGATATCTGGTGAACACAGTAACTGGGTCATTGCAGCAGATTTCAATGCAAGACACCCTACGAGACCACCCATCTCCCATGCTACAGTCAGCAAACTGCTTGCTAAGTTTCGTGAAACTGGTTCAGTGTTGGATTTGCCAAAATGTGGACGCAAGAAAACTGTCACTAATGAAGAAACATCAGTGGCTGTCCTAGCTTGAGCCCACAGCATAGCACTCGCCGCATGTCACTGGAGAGTGGCATTAGTCGAACATCCCTTCGGCGGATATTAGCTACTCACAAATGGCACTCTTACAAACTCCAGCTACTGCAGCATCTCAACGAGGATGACCCAGATCGGCGCACAGAATTTGCAGAATGGGCAAAACAAAAATTGGAACAGGACCCTCAGTTCACGCAGAAGATTTTGTTCAGTGATGAGGCAAACTTTTATGTGAATGGTGACGTTAACAAACAAAACCACCGCTATTGGTCTGACACTAACCCACATTGGATGGATCCCTCCAAGACTGTTGGAACAACAAAAGTGATGGTTTGGTGTGGTATATGGGTACAACGATAGTGGGTCCATTCTTCATCAATGGAAACCTCAAGGCCACTGGATATTTGAAATTGCTACATGATGATGTGTTTCCCTCTTTGTGCACTGAAGCTGGCACGTTCCCTAAGTTTTTCCAGCAAGATGGTGCACCACCACATTATGGGTGCCAGGTCCGAGCATTCCTAGATGAACAGTTTCCTGGAAAGTGGATTGGTTGTCATGGGCCAGTTGAATGGCCCCCAAGGTCTCCCGATCTGACCCCCTTAGACTTTTATCTTTGGGGTCATCTGAAGGCAATTGTCTATGGTGTGAAGATACGAGATGTGCAGCACCTGAAACTACGGATACTGGATGCCTGTGCTGGCATTTCTCCTGCGGTGTTGCTATCAGTGTGTGAAGAGTGGGAGAAGAGGGTTGCATTGACAATCCAACACAATGGGCAGCACACTGAACACATTTTATAAGTGGTCAGAAACTTGTAAATAACTCATGAAAGAATAAAGTTACGTTGAAACCAAGCACACCATTGGTTTTCTTGTGACATTACCAATAAGTTTGATGTGTCACATGGCCCTCCTCTTCCTACTGAAAAAACAAAAGTTGTATCCAAGATGGCCGACTTCTAAATGGCCACCATGGTCACCACCCATCTTGAGGAGTTTTCCCCCTCACATATACTAATGTGCCACAAACAGGACTTTAATATCACCAACCATTCCCATTTTATTACAGTGTATCCATATAAATGGCCCACCCTATAGTTCTTCCACATACAACTGAGGGTGCTGTTTGGTAAATAAAGAAATTGTTACGTTGCAGAAGAAGCTGATTGGCATTTGGAGAGATAATTTGACAAGTTTTTAATGGGCACAACCCACATACTCAACTCTGCTGCTCAACCCAAAGTGGTATAAGATTTATTGCCAAGAAACATCGCTACAACAAAGAAACGATCAACCAAACACAAAACTCTGTACTTTCTGTGATACATTTATTTGAGACACATAAAAGCTTATCATATCTCCCCTCTCTTTTGTTTTTTTTTGTTTTTCTTGATACAGTTGTCAGAAACAACTTTACTTACCTTTCCTTTAAAGCACAAAAAAGCTTTGGTGTGTCTTGCTATTGCACTGGGACAAGTTTCACACCGTTTCACATCAAAAGACAGAGAGCACAAACATGGTAGCAGAGAGTAGCTGCACCAGGCATGCAAACATGACCCGGTCAGGTTTGTTGATGTATGCATCAGAGGAACGCTACAGACTTGTAAGGTGCTGCCAGTTAAATTCAGCACTGCTGCTGCATCCAGCCGAACTCACCCCGCCAACACCTTCAGTTTGTTTCACTAACATGAATGTTTGCAGCATTTTTCTGTTACGCAACACTAACAGGAGGCCTATAACAAACAGCCATTTTCTGTTTGCACAGCAGAAACTGAGAAACAAGTTTTAGAAGACACATGCCAAAGATTTGCAGAGGTTACAGCAGTCCAGATGTTTTAACGTACAACATAAAACTACACCAATAGAACACATTAAGGATACAGTTGTGGTAAGAAGTTTACAAAAACTCATCATGAGCATGAATGTCATGATAATTTTGAGCTTTTAACGATTTCATCGAACTGTTCTTTTTCCAGGGTGGAGTGATTGTACAGCATACATCTTCAGAAAAAAAGAATTTATTTTAGACTTTCTCTAACCCACAGAGGGTCAAAATTATACATACGACTCAAATATACACATACCCTCACTTAAATATTTTAATAAAGTGTTGAAGTTTCTACAATGTCTTAATTTCACATGGCCAATGCCTACCAACTTCTCATTAATGATCATGATTTACTATAACTGGGAGTATAAGCAGCATTTGTTTGACAATGAACCCAGTAAATAACTAGGGAGAATTGTCAAGTTACACAATTTGGGGAGGTCTCTTGGAGTCATTTCTAAACAACTGCAGATTCCAAGATCACCACTTCACACAACTGCATGTAACCACAAATTATTCAAATTTTCCACCACTTTGCAAAGGTCTTTGACCACAATGGCAAGATGTATGTTTGGAGGAGTAAAGGCGAGGCTTCAAAACCTAAGAGCAGTGTATCAGCTGTCAAGCATGGTAGTGGCAGCATTATGCTCTGGGGCTGTTTTGCTGTCGGTGGCACTGGAACATTGCACAAATTGAATGGAATAATAAAGGACTACTTCCAAACTCTTCAACTTCACCTCAGATCAACAGCTAGGTGGTTGAAACTTGGTCAGTGTTGGGTGTTCCAACAGAACAATGATCCCAAACACATATTAAAACTGGAATGGATAAAGCAGCCTAACGTTAAGCTTCTGGAATGACGATCCCAAAGCCCCAATCTCAACCTTACTGAAAAAAAATCTGTGGACTACACTTGAAAGCTGCGTCCATACCAGGAAACCAGCTAGTTTAAATGAACTCTATCAAGTCTGCCAAGAAGAGCGATCAGCTTACTGAAAGCTACCTCTGGTCAAGGTGCAACTTACTAAGAGACATTTCAAATTTAATCTAATATTATTGGGGGTGTATGTATACTTTTGAAATCTGTATGCATACTTTTGATCCTTTGTGGATTAGAGAAAATTTAAAATAAATTTCAACGTGTGCACCCAATTCTTGTTTTTTTAAGTCATTAAGTTAAAAAATATATATTAAGAGACCAAAATTATCATGACTTTACATACATTCATCATTAGCACGAAACTTCTGACAACTATAACTCCATTCCAGTCATGACTGAAATGCAGCAGTGGACTCTCAAATCCAAGAAACACTGGTATGAAACATCACTGCTGTTTGACTGTTTTACCTGAGAGTGCACATCCAAGGCCAGGCCCCTCTTATCAGAAAAGATCAGGTTGATAATGGTCTTCAGCACTGTCCCAAAGAAGGTGTTGATACCAAACACAAGAGCGCAGAGCTCCTTGGTGAGTGACGATGCAATCTGGAAACTGGCAAGACAATAACATCCAGCGTGAGCAACTGTCTTGTATAAATTTATGACACGCTGTATATTCTTACTCACTGTAGATGTATTTAGGCTATTTGAAATGACATGAAGTTAAAGCAATAAAATACTAGTGTAGACAGATACAACATACTGAGGCTTATCAGATCGAACTTAAAGCTGTGTTATCTCATTAACGTTTTCATTAGGAGTTTAGCTGAGGGCTACAGTTATTTTCTTCATTATTATGCTGTTATCACTTGGTATAAATCATCTGAAAACAACAAAAAATGTACACCAGATGACCTATTCTGTACGATCAACAGCACAAAACATGTCAGCTTATGTCATTATAATAGATCGTTATCCTTCTTTGGCATTCTGCTTGAGCAAAGACTGAAAAAGAAGAAGAAAAAGAAAATACAGTTTCAGATTGAAGTTTCTCGTGGCAGTTGATACTAGCAGCTGTGGTTTAGCTTCTGATCCTTTTTTCCTCAAATATTTCTAGCCTAAATCTTCCAATAATAAGCACCACAGTTTTGGCTGTGGTCATCATAAACAGATGCATCTCAAATAACAAGTTGGGCTTAGGGATCGTTTTTGGCACTCACGTGGCAATAGGCACCAGAAACTGGTAGAAGCTTCGGAAGAGTACATAACAAACATAGCAGACCCAGATGTTGTTTGTGGTTCTCATAAGAAGCAGCAGACCGGCCTGCACTGCTGTGATGATACCGATGACCAGCTCTGACCAGACGTTCCACCGAATTTTGACAAAGCCTGCTGTAAAGGACGCTATAGCACCTGCAGAAAAATAAACAGGTTATAGTCTTTAAACTGATTAATTAAAGCACAGAGCAAGTAATCTGTAGAGAGGGACTGAGTAAACAGTTAGCTAAGCATTACTGTCACCAATAAAATGAAAGTTACTCATATTGGACATAAGTTAGTCTGTTCTTGTCATAAAAATATCAGCAGCAGCACAGAAGTCTCCTACTCACTATTCAATTATCAGACTTTTGTCATCAAACCTTAATAGTTACACATGACATCCAGATTATCGAAGCTGCTACCTTTAATCTGTACAACTGTTTAAAGTGCAATTATTGCTATCTAAAGCTGACGTAATCCCCTTACAGAGTAAGGCTGGCCGATCAATTATTAAACTTCTTCCAAACAGCTGCGCGTACCCTTTGCTGCAGGCACCAGTTGCTCATCTGTTTATGTTATGGCACATGCCACTTTCAGGACTACACTTTTAGAAAACCATTTTGTGCTCATACCTTTTTTCCAAACATTATTTAAAAGATAATTTCAAAAAGCTAATCATCAGAATCATAGGTAGAAATCCAACAGTTCGTTTCATCTGGGTGTTTCTGATTTTGCCCAAAAAAAGATTCAAAAGAAAGGGTACCGCATGAAAACAGTAGATTTGAATCTGCGTGAAAGCAGTGATAGATGATATCCTAAGTCAAATGGTCCTTGTTACCCTTCTACATGCTAATTTCCAAGAACTACAGATCCTCTAATGGTCTTAAAACTTGAGGTTTGTCCCCACAGACTCCGATATTTAAAAGCCCAACTTTAGAGCATGCTTTCAAGTGGTTACAGCTCAATTCAATTGTATTTATTATATTATTATATTAGCACCAAATCCCAACAACAGTCACCTCAAGGCACTTTATATTATAAACAGGGGTGCACATAAGTGGTCCGCAGGTGCGCATTCGCTGTCAAAATAAAAGACGCGCACCAGCTAAGAAGTTGCAACGCGCGTTAGCATACACATAAAAGGCACTGTTTTTGTCCGCTAGAGTGGGATTTTCACGCCATATTCTGCCCCACATCTCTGGTCATCTCTGGTCATCATTTGTTTGAAGCCAGTTCACCTCCTGCAACTACTTTTCCGAGAATACGCGCTTCTTTTGCAGTTCGGACTCCTTCTGACATTTCTTTGGAGGTGAAGGAACACCAAAGTAATTGCTTAAAGGAGCTTGTTTCTTCGACATATTTAAGAGTTCTAAACAAATGTCTGTCCTCCTCCAGAAAATCCTATGTATGCAAACGCACGTTGCAACTTCTTATCTGGTGCGCGTCTTTTATTTTGACAGCGAATGCGCACCTGCGGACCACTTATGTGCACCCCTGTTTATAAGGTAAAGATCGTACAATAATACAGAGAAAACCCCAACAATCAGATGACCCCCTATGAGTAATCAATTGGCAACAGTGGGAAGGGAAAACTCCCTTTTAGCAAGAAAAAACCTTCCAACAGAACATGGCTTGGGTGGAGGACTGATGTATCACCCTAGAAATGTAACGACACAGTCACATTGATTGGCCTATTCAGTACCATTGTTTCTTTTTGAGTATTCCCTGATGCTACATCTGCTTCCATTTTTCCTAATAAACTGGAAGAGAAAGGATCGACTCAAAGACAGAAACTTCACCAACTACAGCAACCCAAGAACCCCACACATCAGTATGCTGGTAACAACACTGGCCACTTGCACAGAGTACATAACAGACTCAATACACAAGTGTAATTTAAGTTTTAGGATGTGACCATCTTTCTAACAAAGCTAGTGAGTTACTCCCCAGCTAGATCCTCTGATTACAAACAAAAAACAAAACAAAAAAAAACACTAGATGTGGTGAGCCAAAACACCAGCCTACAAACTGGGTGACATTACATTGGCTTTGTCAATCTTTTATATCTAGTCTGGATCCAAAACATCCATTTTCAGCAATCTAAAAGTGAATTTGCATTGAATGAAAGCCTAAAACTCAAAAAGCTACTTTTGCATATGTGTGGACAAGTCCTTACTTTAGTCTTAAATAACAACACACATCATCATTCTTCAGCTCTTGCTGGCCCTCTCAAATTGGTTCCTGGAAAAAACACCCAATTATCCTAGTCTTTCATGATGATGGGGGTCTATCAGAGTCTTTATCATACATTTTTCTTCCTAAAAAATAAAAGTCCTGTAGATTGTGTCCTACATTAAGTAGTTGTTTGATGCTATTACTGCAAAGCTAAATACATCCTGCCAGCCTTTAAATTAGACAATGGCTGATATTTAGTTTATACTTTGCACAAGTTGGTAAATTTTTTGTATCTAAATTTAGCAAGACCAAGCTGGATACAAAACAGATTACATTTCAATAACACAGCACTATTTGTGTAAAACTATTTTTTAAAATCTCTGGAAATGTCTTACTGAGCAATGTAGAAGCTGCTTCCACTCCCCCATTGTAAACGTTCTTGTTCTCAGTGGCAGGGTAAACTTTGTTCCACAGGATGTGGACGTAGAAGAGCACCAGGTAATACCCTGTGGAGTTGAACACCCACCACAGGGACCAGAGCCTCAGGTTGGGTCTCTTCAGCACATTCCTAACCTCCAGAAGCATCTGCATAAACACAGAATCCTTCCAGGTTGACGCAGGACACGGAGGGGCGGCAAAGGATGGCCCTCCATCTTTTGGGTTCATTTTGTCCAGTTCAGATTTGGTGGCTACTTCTACCACTTCCTTTTCCTCCTGATTTGTCCGGTTGAAAAACAAGGAGCGTTTAGGCCAGGGCAGGCACAGTGAGAGCAGCAAACCAAAGCTGACAAACCCCAGAGAGATACTGTTGAGGGTGTAGAAGGTGATGTTTCCCAAGGACATGCACAGCTGGCCCAGGATAGAGCTGGTGAAAACCCCCAAGAGGACTGAGGAGCGCGAGTAGCCTGCCACGCGCTGGTAGAGGACCGGGTTGACCAGGGAGAAGATGTAGGAGGAGTAGGCGACACGGCAGGCCATGGTGATGCCGTAGAAGAACTCCATGAACTGCATCTGAAGCAGCGTTCCTCCAAGCAGCAGGATGATCCAGATGATCACCTGACTGACGCCCTGAAGAATCAGGACCGGCTTATATCGCAGAAGATCCGTTAGCAGGAAGGCTGGTACAAGCACAGCCATGTAGGAATACGTCAGCACAGGAGTGATCTCATTGGTCACCTGGAAATAAATCAATCAATCAAATAATGCGTGGGGGGAAAAAAGCAAAATCAAGCTTGAGTCTTACACGAACCTTTCTGACAGCACACTTTCTACCCTAAATAGTGCCAATTTATTTTCTTCAAATATACAGTTTATTGACTTTTAAAAGAAGGTTTAAAGAAAATTCAAGGAAGCTGTAAATAAAAACCAACATTGCTGGCATTCTTCTTCACATCTGTAAGGATACAACTAACATACAATTAAAATATGACAAAGATCATCTTAAAATCATGAATTCAAACGCAAATATTGCTTGTTTTGGCCAACCAATAATTCAAAACCCCCTGACCATCCTCATCAAGCTGAATCAAGCAAATATTCTGCATTCTTCCTGGAGTAGTTGCTGAAGAGCTTTGATGCAAAACACAATTCTGCATCACTTTAGTATTTTGCAAATACCAGCCTACTATCTTAACTACGCACACTGTTATGATCACAGTAACAGTCGTAATAGTGTACAAGATAAAGGGGAGGTTTTTTACTGAAGAATAACAGCTGTGGCCTTCAGTGGGGGTGAAAAAGAAAGATTTCACATGACTTTATGCAGTCATGTGAAAAAATAAAGAAACCTTTTGTGTTTCCTCATGAATTCAGAGGGTAAGTAGCAGCCAGCAGCTGCTAATCAAATGATTTATTAACTGATTTATCATCAGGAAGTGCGACCAACTCTGTAAAAGCAGAAATGTGAGCAGTTTGCTGGTCTGCAGCACTCAGACATGTGTTAAAATACCAAGGAGGAAACACCTGAGCAATGATCTTAAAGAAGCAACTGTTACTTCCCATCAAGATTTCAATGGTTATAAGGGCAATTCTACACAATGTGAAGTCAGAAAGATTTTTCATAAGCAAAGGCAAAGTATTTTAGAGCCAAATGTGAGCCCATCTGTCCAACAGCTAAAGTTTGACCTGAACCGGGTCATCCAACAGGAAATGTCCCAAGCACAGCAGCAAATTAACAAAAGAATGGTTAAAAAAAGGGATAAGAAGAAAAGAATGAAGATTTGCAAAGGTCCAGTTAAAGTCCAGACCTCATCCTGACTGAAATACTGTGGATAAGTTAATGCCTGAAAACATAAAACTGTAAAAATGTTCTTTTTACATAAATCCACACAATCACGTAAGATAAGCTGGGACTTGAGAAACCATTCACCCCAATCACCTTCTGTTTATCTGACTTCTATCACAGCTGACTTCATGACATTGGAACATTGGTTAAAGCATTGACATCTGTCTGGCACGGTGATCTTTGTTTCACAAATACCAACTTCACATCACCGGGACTGATGACAGATAAACGGCTTGTTCCCTGGAATCCCAAAAACAGGAAAATCGATGGACTAAAGCTCTTAAATAACCTCAGGTAAACAGATATCTCTACATGGAGTTCAGCTCTGCTGTAAACCTGCTATTCTGGTCTTTGGCAGTGTTTTTCCACATGCTGTCAACACATTGGCAGCTCAGCTCTTGCTTATGGCCAGGCCAATAGGAAAACTAGAATAGTGATCACTTTCCAGTGATCCCACTCTACAAATCAGTCTAACTTCACGTACGCATTTACACTGACCCACTCTGAAGGAATGTGAACTTTGACCACAGTAAGATGGATCAGTAAACTCCCCACAGGGAACTCATTAATTCTATTGTGCAATACATGCTTAACTGCAGAGCTTGTTAGAGTCTCAGAGGTTAACTTTTTGGACTGCATGATTTCTCTGAGTGTGACTTTCAACTCTGCAAAACTCCTGTAAGCAGGACTATAACTGAAAGGTCTTGTATCTGGCAATGTTGATGGGAAGGTTACCCGTCAACACAAACTTTCAGCAAATCAAGCAGAGAAATGTGCATCACTCACCTGCTCTCTGGTGAAGTTCTTCTCAGGGCTCAGCAGATATGGCGTGATGAAGGGCTCCCCGGGTTTTATGGATGCCATAAACCCGTAGAAACACAAGAAAATCACAGACCACTTCCACTTTCTGGGATCCCTGGCTTCATCCTCTCCAGAGGGAGCCTCTGCAGCAGTGGCGGCCATCGCTACATCCCCGTCTTCCTGCCGCTCTGCGTCTTCAGATGCTTTCTGATCCATCTCTTTCTCCTCGTCTGATCTGTCCCCACTTCCTGCTGTGTCCTCTGCTACCATTGCACTGGCGTGTAACTTTTTCTTCCCCCTCTCACTCTATCAAATCAGCATGCGAGGATTATTTTCAATAGGAAAAGCTGTCGACTTTCCACCTGGAATGTATGAAGAAAACAAACTCAACTCCTCTGCCTCTCTGTGTCAGAGAGGGCTGAACTGGTGAGAACGAACCATCCGACGAGCTGGTTAAAAAGCTACATGCTGCTGCTGGCGTGTAAGAGAAAATGTTGACCTTTGCTCCATTCCTCTCTCTGACATTGTCAGACAGAAAGCTTTCCAGCCGCTCAGTCCAATGTCATTGTTCACCTGAAAAACACAATCAATCATGTGAGCTGGGCAGTCTGTTCTGACACAGCAGCTCTTAGCTTTAACTCTTACTATTAATCTGTGTGACAAACAAGATTTTCATGCAAAGCCCCCCCACCCCTGATTTGACAGTTTTCTTCACCTGTTACAGTAAACCAAATGTTTCTGTGCATTTCCATGAATATTGGAAGATATTGCAAAACACTTCCTAGCACTGCAATCCCACCTGACCTGTGTGTCTCCATACAATAACTCTTATCAATGCTGGTCTGCTGCGCCTTGCAAAACAGTGATGGCAGTGCAACGTTTGCACGCCTGAGGAGCATGAAAGCCTTTTAAAAAAAAAGAAAAGAAAAAAAAAGAAAACAAGCAGTTCTTCCACGATGTTCAAATCCAAGTTATTATTAATTTTTGTATTTTCTACTTAAGTTTTTCATTTGTGTGCTTTGCTTTGTGATAACCATACACTGTGTTTACAAGGCATACTACCACAAAAACAATCTATTATAGTTCTTAGTCTGTGTCAGTGTCAGATCTGAGCAGAAACTATAGCTTATATCAGGTACTATCAGTAGGCAAAACTGTAAAATTGATGAAAATACAGTTAGAAGTCCAAACTGTACACCCTTTTTCATATTTTCCAAAGACATCCAGCTGGCCAGACTGGAGTCTTTGCTGTCCGATTTTGGGCCCCAAGCCTTATCTTTTACACACCTGGTTTATATGGTTATGTCGTACTTAAGCCACAGCCTCAACACACTACTAAAAATCCAGCCACAGATACCGCTAAGGGTAATTTAAGATGCTCCCTTATATTCCAAGGTGTTGCCACAGTGGCTAATTGTGCTTGTTTTGTGCAGATATTACCCTCCATGCCCCTACATGGCTGCATCTGCACTGTTATATGTAGCTGTACACTACTAGAAGTAGTATCCAGGCTCAGCTAGCTATCTGGCAGAAACTGCCTCCTTGTTATATTAAGACAAAAGCAATATGTTTTAATTTGTGGGTGAAAAGGACAACAACAGTGCAGTGGCCTCGTTTAACTGCAGCCTAGTATTAAAAGCTTTATATATAAAAGCTCTATATAAGCAATCACATCGGGATAAAAAATAACCACAACCGGTGAAGCTTTTTATAATCAATGCACTAAATTTCTTCCACTTATTCAATGCAGGGCTGTAGATAGATGAGAAAAGCATGCTGTTTCTAGTTGATAAGTGTGTCTGGTGCTGCTGCAAGCCCTGTTGCTCTTTCGAAGAATCACCAGGTGAGGCTCACTGAGGAGGAGAAGCTGCTGAACTCGAGTAACTCCGAGGGAAACCGTGGATCTTGCTGGTTGTAACCTGATGCTACTGTTGCTACCTACTCCACATAAATAAGCGGCAGAAACATTCAGATACATGTATGGCAGGTTACGCGGAGGTTAAACGGAGCATGCGCAGAGATTTGGAAAACCGTATTCACCTATGTAACGTTTTCCCAGTGTGTGTAGTTGTAACTTGAAGCATGACTTTTTAATGGCAGTTCCTTCACCAAACACAGTGGAAAAAAAATAATTTTTAAGAAAATAATCTGAGTTTTTTTTTCTTCAATTAGACTGTTAGCCTAATCTTGTTTACTGATTTACTAAGACAGTCGCAAATATTGCGCATTTATATGCTAATGTTGCTAAGCTTTGGACAAAACTTTGCTAATTTACCAAACAATTTTCTTACCCCTTATTTATTTATCTATTTATTTATTTTAGCGTGACACATCAGCAGAACTCCAGGATTAATCTGGCTTTCTCCTGACTGAACTTCAGCCTCATTTCCAAATGTTAGGAACAACAAGTTACACAACTACTTCACAGGGGAGCAAAGTGTGTTAGCATGTCAGTGTTTCACATTAGCTCGACCTATTCCTACGTTAGCTGCCAAACCTGGGTGTATTTAGGGGATTTGTTTGTGCTGCTGGAACAACGACCGAGACGTGCCGACTTCAGTTTGAGGCTCAATCACCCCGAACTGAGGCTGCTAGCCAACTGGCTAATAGCACATGGGCATAAAAAACAGTGCAGTCGTGACGCCTTCACTGCCACTGATAAATAACAGATTTGAAGCAATTAGCTGACCTCCCTCTGTCACACCACCAGATAGACTTTGCATTAATGAAACGGCTTTTACGTGTCTGTAACTCTGGTAAATATAAAAGGGAACAAGGCATACCTTGTGGGTTCCTTTGGAGATGCAGCGGCGCCTTCTTTCGTTCGCTCTGACTTCTGGGAAAAGTAGTTTTAGCCGTAGCCTACCATGTCGCTTACTAAAGAGTTGGGTTTTTAATACAACAGTAACCCGTAAATTTTAGATTGTGTATGATACATGCACAAGTGTTCCACCCATTTCTATTTTTTTTTTAAATTTCTCATTTTTATTTATGTCTCATAATCGCCAGGAAGGGTATCCGGACGCGACAGAAAGCTCCAGCTCCGGTAACCCTTCATCGCCATCTGCTGTGAAGTTGTTGCTTCCGCCAATTGCTGATTAAAAGAAGTTGAAGGTAGTCTCGAAAGGGGGACCGGGGGGGGCAGCAGGCCACATTACTATGTCCCAGTTACGCCTGTACCAGTCATGGACCAGGCATGTTTACATAAGTACTCACTCCCGAAGGTCCATATTTTGCAATGAAAACCAATAATGTAGACATAATTCCAAATACAGTAAAACCTATAGTACTACGAAAATCACTGTGTTGTCTCTTGGGAGACAAAAACTACTGCAAAGTCTTGTTAATTTTCTCAGTTATCCTTTAAGTAACATATGGAAATTCCAGGTTTTTGCTCTATTCAGATCTAGTTAGAGATCTTGATTCATTCTGATGGTAATAAAGGACAGTGAACATTTCAGATTTTGTTTTTGTTTTTTTAATAGTCGTGTTCAAACATTGTCTCCGATTTCAACGTGCAAGAGAAATGGCATGAATGTGCTTTGATTGGGCATTTTTGAAAAATATATATCTTGAAAACTCTTTCATACACGAAGCTAAAATTTCACAGCAATCATTATATATGCTCAATCTTTATACCATAAAATGATTATACAAGTTAGAAATGGTCAAGCAGAACATTTAATTTGATTTCAGACAGAATGACACAGAATTCAATCGTGTGTAAAAATGAACATGGACTTGATCCAGATAGAGGAAATTCCTTATTACCAAAGATAATCCAATAGATGGCAGCAATGCAGCACGTAAACTTAATATGAAATCTGGGCAAGGACATTTAAATAATGCACAATATCCACACTACCCTGCAGCAAGAGCAAAGAGACCTAGACTTTGTAATTATTAATCTTATTTTAAACCCTTAAGTAATCTACCATAAGTCGCAGTTGGTTTAGTTGATTGTGTGTGACAATAGTAACTAATATATAAAAATGTTAGTCAATTAAAAACCAGTTATAAAATAAGTCAAGAAATTGAAATAAAAGATATTTACAGCTCTAAGATGACATCATCAGGTCCAAATTCCCCCACATAAGATTTAAAATAATTTACATGAGCCAAATTTTAAAAAAAAATATGGCTCTTACATTTCTTTAATGGAGCACAGATTCTACTGGTGGCCATGTTTGCTATTCAGTCCATGATTTTGGTGCAAATTCAGTGCCCTTAATATGTATTAAATGGTGCAGAAATGATTCACTCTAATAATTAAACTTTGGACAACTAGACAAATTTAAATGATCAATCTTTCCTTCATTTATATATTTAAAAGCAGTTTGTTTTCTAGAAGTCTTGAGATAAAAAAATTCACTGAGCACTCAGAGAACTGTTCCAATGCCTTCTGAGGTCTGAGATGTTGACCTGCTGAACCTTGACCCTGACATCCTTTCCTGTCTGAGCTTTCTATGAAGAAGCAGTTTCATCTTCTTCCTGAACTTCTCTCCCACAAAGGCATAGAGGAAAGGGTTGATGCAGCTGTGCAGCAGAGCCAGGCAGTGGGTTGCAACCACGGCTGTGCTCACCGACCTCCTCACAGCACAGTCGAACTTTACTAGATCAGCTCTCAGCAGTATGTCTACCATGATGGTTATTTGGTATGGTGTCCAGCAGAGCAGAAACGCAATCACCACGGTTATGATCACCCGCATGGCTCGGTGCTTCTGGAAACCACGAGTGAGCAGCAGCCGTGCAACAGTGATGCTGTAGCAGGATATCATGACAATCGCAGGGACCAAAAAGCCAAAAATATGAATGAATCCCCGAGTGGCGAGCCTCCATACGATGGAGTTGCCGATGTCAAAGCTCACAGAGCACATCATCTTCTCGGCATCTTTCTCCCTGACATCATTGAAAAGAGCAGGAAGAGCGAGGGCACAACCGAGGGCCCACACCGCTGTGCAGAGCATTTTGCTGCACATCCTCTGACGGCTCTTGAGTGTCTCCCTGGCGTGCACAATCACAAGGTAACGATCGATGCTAATACAGGCGAGGAAGATGATGCTGGTGTAGAAGTTTGCATCCATGACGAGGTTGAGGAATTTACACAGGAAGTCTCCAAAGACCCATCCTTGGATCAGTGCTACAGCAAAGAACGGGAGCGTCAGAGCCATCAGTCCGTCTGCTATGGTCAGGTGGAACAGGTATACATCTGATGGAGTCAGAGTTTGTTGGCTGGTCCTGATCACCCATCCTACCAGCAGGTTTCCTGGTATAGCCAGTAAGAAGATGCCTATGAGGATTAAACATAGGGTAATAGCTGCTGTAGGTTCCAGAGGTTTGTGTCCACATTTTAAGGTATGTGGATCTGGAGTGAATGTGCTGGACTCATTGATACTGGAGTCATTGATACTGGAGTCATTCCAAGAGAAATAGTCTTCAAAGACATAGACAATTGACATGGCTGTAGATGGAAAACAGAATGATATTAGTGCACTACCAACTCAGTACAAACACAGATTCAGTCAAATGTAAATTTACAAAAAGTGGAAAAACAGGAAGTGTATGGACATAAGTTCATTTTTTTGACTTGTAAAAATGGTATAATTTGTGGTTGCAAAAGTTGCCTTTTGTAGCTTTAAATCAAACTTGTGCTTAACTAAACAGCTACCACTGTGACAGTTTAAAGAACATCTTTAATAAATTATAACCTCCAGAGAAGTACCTGACCTGATTAACTCCTTTTATTTTTTCACATATTATATATATTTTATATTCTATATGTGGTATTTATTTATTATGAATTGCTTTCAGTACTCCAGTTTTGTTGTACTATTGTACATAGTGTGACTGTCCAATGAAAATAAGACTTAAAGTCAAATGAGATGCAGCACAATTAGGAAACACTGATACAGTGACTCAGTAATTAGATTACAGAGAAATATTAGTTATGAGCTACGATTATTGTATCAGCTCCTAAGTGGAAGGCTTAAAATATGTTTCATAGCTTAAAAGTCTTTTTTCATTTTTTCTGGTATGATATTTAGTATGTGTGATGTAATTTTATATATAAAAAGTCCCAGTTTATCACTTTAATTCTGTCCTTTTGATTCAATTTTTCACGTGTACCCATCTATATAAGAAGAATACATTAAATCAGACACTCACCTCTAAAGATGACAAAGGCTGGGCACCCAAATGAGTCTGACGTTCAAGAGCAACTCTTTAAACATGATACAATTTGGGGATTTTGCACAGCGCTGACCCAATGTCCTGTCTCCTTCCCCCGTGTGTTACAGCACACGCTTGTGTCATCACATGTTTTTGAAATGTCTTTAAGTGAAGACGTTGCGACATATACTTAGAGCACAGATGCAAATATCAAAATGAATCCTCCAGTTTGTGTCACAGTGATTGCTCACGGTGACAGTTTACTGCAGCAACGACTCTGTTCAGGTAATTATTAATATCTGTAATTTTTCACGTTCTTTGCACCAGAGGGGAACTGTGCTCTTAAAATATGGTAAACTGGTTAACAAAAACCCACACGAGACAGGATGGTATTTCATGAATTTATTTGTGTTCATTTGATCACAAAGTGGGGAAAAAAGTGCCGATGAGGCATAAGTGAAGCTTACCTGTTAGGTCATTAAGCTTTATGAAAAACAGGAATAAATTGCTAACTTATAATCCCATTATAATGTAAATGTATTCATCAGTTAAATATATTAAAGACGCTCTAATTAGCAAACTATGACACTCACCGGATTATAAGAAACACCTGTTCAACTGCTCATTGTCTTGGGCAAAACAAAATATTGGATTAGCCAATCAGAGGTCAGCGAATAAGTGAATTTAAGCACGGAGAAAGTATCCAGTGAGCGTCAGTTCTCTGGGTGAAAATGAATTGCTGTTGCCAAAGCTCAGAAGAGAGCAGGCAGGCTGCTTTGAGGAAGGCGACTTAAACCACTCGTTCCAAGCAAGGAATGCAGAAGAGCATCTCCGAACACACGACACGTCGAACCTTGAGCAGCAGAAGATCACGGCGCACCACTAACACTGGCTAACGACTCGGAATGGACACTCTAGTTTGTGTGGCCTCATCAAAATTGGACAATTGCTTGGTCGATCTTAATTTCTCCTGCGACATTCAGATGGTCGGGTCAGAATTTGGTGTAAACAACATGAAAGCATGGATCCATCTTGACTTGTATCAATGGTTTAAGCTGCTGGTGGTGTAATAGTGTTCGCGATATTTTCTTGGCAGATTTTGAGGCCCTTAGTTCCAGCTGAGGATCATTTAAATCTTGGTCTTAATTAAGCATTGCTGCTGACTATTTCCTTCTCTTTATGACCACAGTGTACACATCATCTGATGGATAACACACCACATGAAAAAGCTCAAATCATCTCAAACTGGTTTCTTGAACATGACAGCGAGTTCACTGTACTCAGACGGCCTCCACAGCCACCAGATGTCAATCCAACAAAGCACACTAGGGATGTGGTGGAACAGGAGAGTCACATCATGGAAGTGCAGCCAACAAATCTGCAGCAGCTGTGTCTGTCGCGACGATATGAACCAAAATCTCTGAGGAATATCTCCAGCAGCTCGCTGAACCATGAAGAAATGAGTAGTAAGGTGTACCTAATAAAGTGTCTGGTGAGTGCATATTAAAGCAATTCAGTAGATCATAAGATTATCTGCTAAAACAACAGAATAAAAGCAGGATAATGAAATAAATATAAGATGCATAAATATTATTACATGCATAATACTTTTAAATCTTTGTATAAGTCTCATTATTGTCTGAAAATAAAATCCAACTAAATGTTGTTCAAAGGGTGATGACTGAGAGCAGTTTACTTCTGTCACATGAAACTTTTTTCCATTTTGTGTAATTTGTTGTATGTGTCATTTACTGGTTTTGGTCTCATACTAGTTTCTTCTTCTTTTTTTCTTCTTCTCTGGATCCCAATCATCCGTCACCAAATACAAAGTGTTGCAGGAAAACTTTATTTTGAAAATTGATGGGGCTTTTTTCCATTTCCACATCGCTGAAGAAAAAAAATCCCACCATGCTCATTTCCTCCATTTTTAATGCCATTGTATCTGTGAAGAAAAAGAAAAAAGACACACATGCTCAATCAGACACTCACATTTTGTAAACTTGCTGACAATTATCAAAGAAAGATTATTTTTTTTCCTTTCTGTCCTTAAAAAATGCCTATTTCACACTAATACTGACTACAGGAATTTGTTGGGTAATCAGCTATAAGGTGTTTCACAAATCAGTGAGTGAGGATATCAGCTGTATCACTTTCTGGAAATGAAACACTGACATGTTATTTCAAAAGTCCTGTTTTCCTTTCACTCATTTCTCACACTGTGGCTGCTGTTAGGTAATGGTAGTTGACAGGTGGGCTACATGTTTATGCATATGCATCGCTATTTCAGCTATTTTCACGAGTATTTTTAGGCAGAGCACTATTATACATGTGACAAACACCAATGAGTAAAAAGAGGAAAAATGAAAATCATACATATAATGATAGGGACCAAAGTGCCTCCCTGACAGAGCCCGTCCTGCTCACACACACACACACACATATATATGTGTCCTCTACCTCTTCTTTGGCCCCATGAATCATTTCAGTTAGGCTTTCAGATGGAAAATACACAATAATCAGCCGGTAGGCTTTATCTGTTTAGTTCATGAGAACATAAGCTCAACCTCACTAAATTACATTATTGTCACGCTGCCTCCATCCGGAAGCACAACTGTCCCCTAACTAGAACGGCCTGTTTTTAATTTAATGTTAGTTTGGCAAACAAAGTTTGGGTCAACAGTCTCTGTGTGTGTGTGTGTGTGTGTGTGTGTGTGTGTGTGTGTGTGTGTGTGTGTGTGTGTGTGTGTGTGTGTGTGTGTGTGTCACACCTGGAGTTCAACTGATCAAGTGTTTGCAGTGTTACGGTTAAATGACTACAAAGATATCAGGGTAAAACCAGATGCCTTTGTAGTTTAGTTTCAGTTTACGTTCTTCTGCTTTCTTTAGCTTATGATCAAAAGAATATAGTCATTACAATTAACCGAATTTCTCTGGTAAAAACACATATCTCATGTATCTATAATATTATACTTACATGCTGATAAGACAGTCAAACATAGTAACACTGATATTTGAAAAAATCCAACTAGACTTGAGTGAGCCCTGTCAGTTTGGATTTAGCATGTTTGTTGTGCCAACTGCTCGCACCTGTACAGGTCAAACTTTGCAATTTGCATTGCTTTTCATAAAAGACGTAAACATCAGTGTGAAACTTGGCACAGAGCTCTGGCTTCTTGGAAACTCAGGTTCCCAGGAAGACTTCACTGTCACCTCTATTCTTTTTTGTCTTTTTCCAGCGAAGACAGATTTTCTTTTCAGCAGACTGCCATCAACATTCCTTCAAGTGCTAATGCCGGCAGCTACAGACAATAGACTTAAGTACCTCTCATTAATGAGTTTGTTTCTTTACTAGCACAGGGAAAAATTTAGAATGTAAAACTGGAATATCTGGATTTGGGGGGGGGTTATAGAGTTAATATGTTTTATTTTTTTATGCTTCTCTGTTGCAGATTGCTTTGAATCATCAGTTTGTTTTCACCTTCCTGACAGTCAGTTTTGTTCTGCATTATAATTTTTTATTTATTTTTTATGCTCTTTATGATATTATCACACTCTAAAACTAAGACAGAATTTTATAAATGATTGATTGAAAACTGAAAAAGAAATGTTCATGAATCTAAAAAAAAAAACTTCAGGTTTACTTGAGAAAAAAACACAGATGTGTGTCATGGTTCTGGGTCCTTTTGACCCAGCATTTTGAGTTTCTCGGGTTTTTATGACATTTTGTGTTCACAGAGGTAATCCTGAGTGTGAGCTGCACTTTATTTTATATTGTGTATGTTGTATATTGTATGTTTAACTGATTGTGCTGTTTGTAATGCTGAATTAATGTGATATTATATGCTCCTTTATTTAATGAGTCCAGCTAAAAAAAACTGTTTTTATTTATTCATTTTTATTAGAAAAATGTTGTAGTTTTATGATGTTTTCATTACAGTGTGATGACATTGGCTTGTTATGGCACTGTGACATTGTAGTAAAAGACACGTCACAGTGACGTTGTAGTGATGCATTGAAAAATAAAAAGTGTGCTGTAGAGCTTTCTCTATGGCCTTTCCTGTGATATATTACTCGATATGGTTTATTGAACAAATTTTTCAAGGTCAACTTTGATCTTGGGCGCTAAAAATGAAGGTCAAGGTTAAATTTAGTATATTGTTGTGATGTTTGAAGATTATCCATAAAATATTTTGCATAAAAGTTTAAAGTTTGGGTGAAATTTTTTTACTGAGTTTTACATTTGGTGCGACCTTGACTTTGACATTGACTCAATTTTCGCCAAAACTAAATTAGCTAGTGCTGTTATAGGTTTCTATCACCACACAAAATTTGAAAATAATATTTTGCAAACTGTGGACACTAGACTGCAAACAAACAAGCAAGCAAATGGAACCGACTGCATGCCCCTGCCTTCCAGGGGAAAAAAATAAATAGAAATGGGTAGGCTTTACATAAAAAATGCTTTAGGCATATATATAAAAATATAACTGCAACCATCTTCTGTCTCTTGCTTACTCCTTTTCTAGTATCTTAAAAAAAAGAAAGTGTGCAGCAGTTCATGCAATTATTTCACTGTTTTGTTTAAAAAAGAAAACTAAGAAAAACAAGGCCCACGTTGTGTACGGTTAGTGAGGAGCCGTTTGTGTGTGTGCTGCATTTGGAAAAATTGATTTTCCAAGTTCTGCCTCAACGAACTGTAACTAATGCCAAAAAAAACAACCAACAACCAAACAAACAAAGTTATACGTTTTTTTAAATATAAAAACAGATATTTATTTGTTGAAACATCTTTTTTTCCCTCTCTGATATGAGATGGTTTCTGTCGTGCGAGTCACTGGGAAAATAGTCCTTAACCTCAGATAAGGAATGAATTTCCTTCTCTTTTTAGGAGCCGTCCATTCTCTCTTCATACCTCATTTACAACTGTAGCCCACGAGCGCAAACAGTTTCAATTTGACTGTCTTTGAGGTACCTGTGTGGAATTTTGTTTGCTGTGTCAAAAACATTTTTACAAGTGGAACAAGTGATATACTGAGCTTCCTGCATACAAAACAACTGAAGGGGGTGTGTCCTATCTGAGTGATTCAAGGACGGTTTCTTTCTCTATAGTACAGTAACCTCCAACGCAGACAAAACAAATTAAATTCCATTCATCTCTATGTGCATATATGCGTTAACCCTGATGTAACAGATGGTTATCTTACAGCCACAACAGCAGTCTTTTTTCTTTTTTTGCATATTTGTTTTTGTGTGAAAATGCCTGTACACATCTTGAAAATTGGTGGTTCTCTTTTTGTGTATACAGGTATCCTCTGAACTCGGATATGCCCTGTGTTGTCATATGTGGGACCTTACAGTCACTTTCTTTGCATTTTCTACTCAATAAACTCTTTCATACTTTGTGTTATCCTTAAATGAGGAGATCTTTCTAAATACCAATTTTTATACTTACTTTTTTAAAAAAAAAATACATGCTTTAAAAAATGTATACATATACGTATCAGGTCCAACTAATCTCAAATACATAGGAGATAATAAAAATGAGCAAATGTGTCAGGAAGTTATTCCCTTTAAATTGGGCTTTGACTCAGTTCAGGAAAGTCTGTTTTTCAATAATAGATTTTACAAAAATATGAATAGAAGCAGTTTTCCTATGTGGAAAAAGTAACTCGTCTGAATGTACTATTGTAACCTTTATCTGAAACATCTTCTTCTTATGTGTTTTTCTCATAACTGTTAATCAATCTCTAAAATTCCCTCCATGAAGTTTTGTGAAATTTTACTTTAGATGTCTTGAGGTTTTCTTGCATGTACAGCTCGTTTTGTATGTTTATGTCCATCCACTGAATGTCAAAGAGAATCAAATAACTTCTTTTTTCCTTGACAAGGCCACGTCACCACCTTCAGTTCTATTTAATCACAACATGCCATGGGTTCATAGGGTCCTTCTCCATAATACTGCAGAGTCTTTATCTTTACAGCTTTGAATTTGCCATTGTTGTGGACTACATTCTCTCCCCCATGCTTCACAGCTGACAAGAGTTTCTTCAGAAAAGCTGCCTGGGGTTTGTGCCAAATATTTCTACAGTTACTGTGGCCAGGCAAACCGCTCTTATCTCTGCATGCCCGACTTTTTTACCTTTATCTTCTTTAGAAAAGTAAATAGTACTCTTCCACTTGTCGATAAGTTTCAGTAAAAGATATAGTTTAAATAATTTAGATTTTTTTTTCATTGCCGGCATGAACAGCAAAGAAACCATCACACCTCAGATGTCTGATTTCTAAAACCCCTAATTCTAATGTTATTGATTTTTTGGAAGTGTGATAACTCCCCTTTTCCATGTAAATTACCTGTTTTTCATTTAATCAAATTACCCAAGTTTTTCTATTTTCAGTATCATTAGCTTCAGAATGTAATACTGAAAAACTATTTAACAGACACTGTTTTAAAAATGATTTTGCCTTTTCAAACATGTAAAGGAGGAGGCCATCATTTCTTGTATAACTATAACTTGGATCACTGCTTCGATTATCTGTCTGTCACATAATGATGATGCACATGTTTGCCCCAAGGTGAGACGGCTCATTCCGCAAAGAGAAAGCGAATTGTGCAAGAAATGAGGAAGCAAAATGCAAAGATCAGATTGTTGCCAGTGCAAATTCAGCAGCACTTTGTTTCCACGGTGACACATTGAAAATAACACCTGGCATGCTCGCTATTTTTTTAATCTTATTTTAATCCTATCAGTTTCTGTTCAGGAGAAATTACACAGCCAAACAAGTTATTCAGAAAGTCGTGAGAGCAACATGCAGGGTCACAGATAGGTTTGTCTCCACATTGTTATGCACTTTCATAACAAACTGGCAGTATTCTATTACATTATAAAACATTATACAAAACACAAGAGACTTAACTGAAGTTTTACTTGGAAAATAAATCATATGAGCAACAATAAAATTTGTAAAATTTCAAAGTGAAGGTGGGTTTTTGTGTTTTGTTTGTTTTAAAAATTTTCTCTTTTTTGTTTTGCTTCAACAATTTGTGTACTTATGTAAAGGTTTAACTAGGTAACTACTGCATATACGCTTTTATTTTTATTTATTAGCACATATTTAAAGCCTAAGTTATGACTGATTAGTTCTCTTCAGTGACTTTACTGTTTTTTAAGTTAAAGGTATTTAATCATCTTAAAATGTATTAACACTGTATAAAAAAATAAAAAGATGTGAAAATAAATAGGTAAATGGTTAGAAAATACAGGATTGTTACAGATTTATCAATCTGTAAAAACACAAATATGGTTTAAATAAGTTTTACTGTAAAATCGCGCATTTCATTGGATTTTTATGGATTTTCCCATCAATGTAGTCATTTCCATTCTCAACATCTTTCCTGTTCTCCCAAATTATGGTTTGTCTTATGAGATGTATAACCCACTGAAAATAAAAATAAAGTAACATGCACTGCATAAAACATATCTCACTTGATGAATGATTTGTGTGGTAATTAAGCGGCTCCACAATTAATACAAGTTCAGTAATAATATATGTAAATGAATACATTAAGCCCTGGCTCAAGACCAGGAGGAGACGCTAGGCAGGTAGGAGTAGGTATTTGTGGAAAAGCTCTAAAATTCCTGTGGAGATTGTATCAGGAGGGAGATGTGGGATAAAAATCTGTGCAAATATCCAAAATGCTGCGCTGTCTGGAGTGTTTGTAGAGCGCTTGCAAATAAGGGGGAAGACAAAGGGGAAGCCAATATAACCTTATACTTGGTAATAAAAGCCTGAATACTGTATGATTATATGCTTGGTCAGAGGCAGTCATTATCTGCTTCTAAACACCAGGTTTCTTTTTTTGCTTCTTTTCATCTTTACATGGTTGTGGCTTATGAATTGTATTGCTCTATTGTATTGCTCTATTGTATTGCTCTATTGTATTGCTCTATTGTATTGCTCTATTGTATTGCTCTAAAGATGTCAGGTTTGGCAGTCAGACTCAAAGACAGCTGCAGTCGGTTATTTTAAAATATCTTTTAATTACACCAACACCCACAGTTTGTTTTACGACTGGTTACATGGGTTTATGCTGGAGAGTACATTTTAATTATCAGCAATAATAAAAAAAATAACCACACATCAAGTGTTTGGGTTGTTTTTGTTTGTTTTGGGGGTTTTTTTTATCACCCAACCTAAACACTAACCTAAACACATTTGATTATTAAATTCAAACTTTAAAATAAATTGTACATAGTTACATCTTTAACCAAGAAAAACAGTTCTGTTGTACTCACCAAGTGGCTTACATGGAGGTCAGGCTGAAGAGTCCAGTATCCGTGTAATCTCCTTGAGTGTGATATCTTACAATGAGAACAAAAGCACTCGATGAGGAAATTTAAGGCAAAAAATCCAAAATGAAAAATGAAAATGCTTTGACTTGACCAAACCGGTTGGTCTGGGGGAAGTGGGTACCAGCAGCATCATGGTGACAGACACCAGATCACTGACAAGACCCTGACAAGAAATCGCGGAATACCATTCATACTGCCAGTTAAACAGAAAATGTCTAACAGCATAAACAACAACAGCAGGGGTTGCATAAATGTTCAGGAATTTAGACTGTTTTGCTAATAACAGTGTCTGTGTGAGCGATTAACATTATCGGTAACGATTACTCGGTAATCCGGCCTGGTACAAGGTGTTGTGAGATAGTGGATTTTTAATGTATTTATAATAACATTGTTAACATATGAGCTTTATTACATTAATAAAGTAGTAATATTTTATACAGTAATACAATGTTTTCCTCTCTTATACCAATGACACATTTATTTATGTTGATTTATATAAAAGTCGAACTAAATGAAAGCCCTGATTTGGATAAACAGTTGAGAATATTGATGACCTGATGATTTATAAACCCCAAACAGAGGATTTATACTCATTTCAAAACCTTTAGCACATCAAAAACATGTCACACATATTTGTGTTTTGGCATTATTTTTGGGAACCATCTTTATCTTGGACCCACAGTTTCTCATAAATGTTTAAAGTGGCTTTGACCAATAGTTCTCCAGGTTTTCTGAACATCTTTCAAGGTTTTGCTTTGAGCATTGGCTGTTTTTTCACTCATTTCCAGTCAAGTAATTGTACCTGATCATTTCCCAAATAGCTTTTTGCCAAAGACTTGGCATAACTCTACATGATGTGCAGTGTGTCCTTAAAAAATCTGAGGAAACTGGGCAAGTGGAAGACAAACAAAAAAAATCTACCTATAGCAGATGAACAGAATCTGAAAATCATGCCCTTAAAAAACATGAAAATATCTAGCAAAGACCTGATACAGGAGCCAAGAGATGCATCTGGACCTTCAGTTGATCCATCTACTGTTCATGGAAGCATCATCAGAAATGCTCTCAGTGAAAGGGTGACTCTCAAGAAGCAATTCTTAAGGAAGGGAAGGAAAAGGCTGAGGTGTGCCAAATTACACAAGAGTTAGATTGAGAATCAGTGGCAACAGGTCTGATGGACGGAGTTTCTACAACCATCAGTTAAACACAGTTGAGTTTCTGTTATAAAACAAAAGGCAGTCAACACCTAAAGAAGAGCTGTGAATGTCCCCCAAGAAGCCTGGAAAACTATTCCTGCAGACTACTGAAAGAAATAATAAGAAGGCTTGGCTAAGAGAACTCAGGCTGTGATGAACAATAAAGGTGATCACACCAATTTATTAATTTCTTGTTATTATTAGTATTAATGTAGAGTTATACTCATTATTCTACAAGCTCTGTTTATCTGTTTATCTATGTGTGCACGTTCAAAAAAAGGACTGCTGCACGTTTCACATTTGCCTAGCAAAATTTAAAGAAATGAGGGGGGGGGGCTCAAAACTTCAAGATCTCAAATACTACATGTTTCGTTAGACATTAGTAAAACAAGTCACAGCTACTCTAAACCAGAAAAACAATGGTTCACTTATTTTCTGACTTTTTGAGAAACCACACCTTCTTTTCCTTTTCCAACTAAGCTTGTAAATGGTTATCAGACTGCTCATGTAACATGATATCCATGTGTGTGTTGAGAATCATTATTCATAAACTTAGAAGCATTCTTGCCTTGCTGAGTATAGTGCCTGTTTTTCTAAGTAATTCCTGTGCTTTCCCCATACTTAGTTTACTTAATCTCAGGTTACGTAATTTCCACATCAGGTTTCCCATTTTAAATAAGTCTTTTGAGTAATGTAGTCTATTTGTTTTCTTTTCCTTTTTCTTCTTCTTTTAGCGGATCCCTTTAGAGGTCACCACCACCTGATTCTTATACATGACCTGCCATTATCCAGTGACACATCTGCTTACCTGTATCTTTTGCTCGTTTCTCCTTGTAGGAGCCATAATTAAATGTATTGAATTTTAATGATCACTGGGTTTTCATTTGTTTGGTTGCTATGGTGATGTGTAACGGGAGTCACGTGGGTGCTAGCGGCGACATTAAGAGGACGTTGTCAGTCTGTCTTTCACTGGTTTGATTTTGACAGAGAGCAGGGTTGGGTAGCTGTAGTTTTTGTTGACCGCAGCCAACGAGTTTCCCCTTGTTGCATTAGAGCCTGTGATGTTTTAAGAGTTTGAATCGCGAGCCGATCACATTGCTCTGTAAACTTTTCAAGCACTTTAATAAACAAGCAAGCAATTCCACCTCTCGCATTATTGCGTAAAGTTGACAGCGCGTCAGGCAAATAGGCAGGCTCAGTCCCCGGCCTCTCGCTACACTCCTCTTCTTTTCTCTTTTTTTAAAACTTTAAAAACGGGTTGTGTGTGAGACTTTAAATCAACAAAATATAAAATATACATTTAAATTGTTATTGATCCCTTTACTCCTGGTCCTAAAGTGTATATTTATTTTTTTACTCTTAAATATTTATTGTTCGTTTACTTGCACTGCTGTAACTGGAGCCTCGTTGTCTCGTCTCTCTATATACTGGACTGTATGTAATGGAGATGACAATAAAGTTTACTTTGACTTCAGCAGCGAGCAGGCGCACCGAGGGCTCTCGCGCTCACTTTTCCCGTATAGAATTTCGAAAAAACATCGGTGCAAATTATAAGTCTGTATCATGATGTCTGGTGTTTTCGTGTTTGTTGGTTTGTTTTTATTTGCCTGTGACATTCCGAATGTCACAGGCACCGATCGGTTTTCTATCGCCCATTTGCTGGGAGTAAGGGCGCCCTCCGTTTGCGAGGTGCGCCTGCTGCTTGCGGCACAGGGAGGAGAGGGCGGGGCGGCGGACGATTCTCTGGCTGGCTGAAGCAGCATCTAATAACCAACTCGCAAAATAAAACAAAATAAAAACAAACCAACAAACACGAAATCACCAGACATTATGATACAGACTTATAATTTGCACCGATGTTTTTTCGAAATTCTATACGCGAAAAGTGAGCGCGAGCCCTCGGTGCGCCTGCTCGCTGCTGAAGTCAAAGTAAACTTTATTGTCATCTCCGCTACATACAGTCCAGTATATAGAGAGACGAGACGACGAGGCTCCAGTTACAGCAGTGCAAGTAAACAAACAATAAATATAAGAAGAGTAAGAAAATAAATATACACTTTAGGACTCGGGGTAAAGGGATCAATAACAATTTAAAATTTATAGTTTACAGTTTGATGATTTAAAGCAGGGCAATCTCAGTCCACGAGGGCCGGTGTCCCTGCAGGTTTTAGATGTGTCCTCGAACCAACACAGCTGATTTAAATGGCTAAATTAGCTCCTCACCATGTCCTGAAGTTCTCCAGAGGCCTGGTAACGAACTAATCATGTGATTCAGGTGTGTTGACCCAAGGTGAGATCTAAAACCTGCAGGGACACCAGCCCTCGTGGACTGAGATTGCCCACCCCTGATTTAAAGTCTCACACATAACCCGACGAAAGGGGGGGGCTACTTCCAAATAGAGCACATTTCAATCATAATGTTGTAAATCCAAGCCCATTATGTATTCATGACTTGAATCCTGGGTTGTGTGAAATCCCAGAAATAAACCCTAGACAAAGTGAATCTGTGAACTAAGGTGTAGGTCTATTAGGTTATGTTGTGGTGATCCTCGGGTTGGGGGATGGGTGTTCATACTGGAGTGCAAAATTAAAACCAATGGAAGATGGACAAGTAAAAGTTCAAAGCCATCAGGTGCTCAGTTTAGAAAAAAAAGAAAAGAAGAAGAGGAGAAACAAGCAAAAGATGCAGGTAAGCAGATGTGTCATTGGATAATGGCAGGTCATCCTGAAACAATCAGAATCAGAATACTTTCTTAATCCCTAAGGAAATAATGTGGGTTACAGTTGCTCCAAGAAGAAATGGTAAAAATAGTAACAGTAACAGACTAAACTCCAAACAATATATACAATAATATAATATTAATTAGTCATTGTCAATTGTTGATTTGTCCTGTTCTCATTGTATGACACATTATAATGGCTGTTTGGTAGCCGTTTGCATACTATCCATACTTTCTCTCTCTTCATATCCGTGTGTGTGTGCGCATTTTTCTCTGGTGAAATTCAGTATGGTTCCAACAACAGTTTTATGTTAATGTACAATCCTTAATGCGTTTCGTGTGTGTGTGTGTGGGGGGGTGGGTGGTAGAGGGAGTGTTCGACAAACAGGCTAGGACCGCCACTGGTCACCACACCACATCATCTGCCTCCATTTCACCCTAACTCAGCATTCTCTTCTGTCCTCCTTAAAAACATCCATGAACCATCTATATGGTTTCCTCTTTTCTTCCTGCCTGGCAGCTCCATATTCATTTTTCATTGTCCAATATATCGACTATCCTCCTCTGCACACGTCCAAACCAGCTCAGTCTTGCCTCTCTAACTTTGTCTCCAAACTACTCAACATGAGCTGTCCCTCTAATGTATGTCATGTCAGTTCTAATTTTCTCCTTCCTACCACACCAAGTTTGGCCTTCTGTCTTTTTGTCTCTTACATCTTCAAACCATGCCCCACAGCAGGTCTCACTACCATCATGAAAACCTTCCCTTTCTCTCCTGCAACGGTCTGTTCTTAATAAATAAATAGTCTTTTTTTAAACAAGTATGAACAAGTATTTCCTGATTAGTACAGTTGTATGGCCCTAAATTGTGGCTGATGTACCACTGAAACTTATTAAGTCGCGGACACCTGTTTCTTTCTTACCAAGAAAATACTGTCATTACGAATTTATTACAGGCATTATTTTAGACGCCCCAGTCTTATTGGGGCCCTGCGAGTAAAATACGCGGAAGTTGCAGGCGGAAGTAGCCTCGACGGAAGCGGTCGGGTCTGTCAGGGCAGAAAAAAATTTGCAGAATTTGACACAAAGAGGTGAACCCCACCAAACAACACCGCTAATCCCCCCTTTTTCCTCGACACCGGCGTCCGCTGCGATGATCCTGTTAGAAATCAATAACCGCATTATCGAAGAGACGCTGACGCTCAAGTTCGACGGCGCATCCAACGGGTGAGAAATCATCGCTACACCTGGCTAGCACTGCTAGCTTCCCCTTTAGCTTCTTACAGAAGATGACGGCTTCATTTAAAGAAACGGGGAAGATCGGGTGCAGCAGGTTCAACACAGTTAAGCTATGTGGTATTAACGAGTATTTATTTTTTTTGAAGTGCCGAAATACACATAGAGTTAGCTTCTTGCTCTGCCTCGACGAGCCGGGGTGTGTCTGCACGGGCGGTGTTGTGCCAAAAATTGTAACCCCGTTGAATTTCATCTCCCCTGGCGGTTCTCCCACATACCTTGGAGATAAAACAACAAAGCACACAATAGATACTTTGGTTATATTTACACTGCACTGCCAATAAATACGAAGCAAATGTTTTTAAAAGGTTACATGGCCTTAAGGGAGCTAGCGGCAATAAAGCTAATTTGTAAGCTTTTTTTTAATGATTAAGCTGTTCCACACTGGTTGATAACGTCATATGCAAAATCACAAACAGCCTATAGTAACTCCATAAAAAAAATATATTGTATATTTTTAAATAAAGTGAGGACTTCATTTCAGTTTTCTTTTTTTCCGCACACAACAGGTTTGTCAAGGCAAACTATCTGCTCATTTCCGGTGTCACTCCACCACGGCAGATCAGATTATATGCCCGCGGTGTTTTGACTTAATAAAGACCATTTATTTGCCTTCCGCGGCACTACATAAAGCTTTTAGTGGCTAAATGATAGCCAACCATCGCCCATCTCTCTCTGTTTCTCCTGCTTCCGCATTCCTGTAGTCAGGCTGAGTCAAGTCTGCGCTCTTTGCACAGCCAGCGGCTGTAGCTCCTCAGAGCATGAGCGTGTGGACAAGTCGTTGCAGCATCCACCTTTACACTGTTGATTTGCTACTGTGCATTCTCCAGGCATTGCTTAGATTGTTTAAAAAGAGACTGTCATGTCGAGGTGATTCATTAAAGTTGTGAATCCATCATGAGGTGATTACATAAAACATTAAAATGTTTTGAATTTTAGCAAGCGCGCTGCTTCATCTTGCAATTAATTTGTGTCCCAGTGCTTGGCTGACAGCGGGAGTAATACCAGTATTGTACAGTACTGTAACTTGAACAGCAACTAACAGGTCCTGATCAGATTATAATGTAGAGGAAATAATGAGGGCCAGTTCTGATTAACTCCCCATCCATGTATTTCACAAACTAGTAACCAGCTTACCGTGAAGACACCCTTTACTAAACTACTCTACATGCGTTGTAAAGCTAGCGATACCGTTGAGCTTTTATGGTTTTATCAGAGGAAGTGATTGAGTTTGGTCAGCTGCAACTGCTACTAACAGTTCTTTTTATTTCTCCTTTTGCAGAATAATGTCTGCAAATTTGGGAGCATTTGTTTATTTTATTAAAAAGGCAGAATTTCCCTAAAAATGGCCAAAAACTTTCCTAAGACTTGGCAAGGCCCCTGAACATAGGAATCAATTGATATTGCCTTGTTGACCAATGTTGAGCTATTGCCATATAAGTTGTTGACATTTATGCTGCTTGATTCATGCCAATGGTTTGTATTGATGGCAAATAAAGTCCAATTTTAAAAGTAACAAGAAGACGGGAGAAACACCTGTCAACCATGTTATCGTCTTTTTAAAAAACCAAATATCGGTATTAGTATAATTTTTAAAAAACTATTTTGGATGGGCTCTAATATTTATATCGTTTTAATCATAGAAATATGATAATGTTTTTAAGAATCTAGTGGCAGTAATTGTAACAAACAGGAAACAAAGCAATAACTAGCTAGCTTGTTTGAAGTGTGTGGCTTTGACTGGTGCGATGACCCTTTTTGTTCCCTTTTTAACCATCAAGGCTACTTAAACCTCCTCACTACCTCCAATGTTTCTTTATTTTTTTTGATGGTGTTTAAGATGGTGAATTGAACACCAGCTTTGCAGGCTTAACAAACTTGTCTCCTCATGTTGTTTCTTTTTCTCCTTGCAGAACCAAACCAGAGGCCGTCGATGTGACGTTTGCAGGTGAGCGTCTCATGCAGCAGCATGCTATTTTTGCCCCGTTTGTAATATATTTGAATAACCATGTTTAGATTTTAACACACAGTTTTGATAACATGGCTCTCTCAGCCGAGTTGAGTCGTCATCATGAGTGTGCCCTTTTTGGTGTCTGGATAAGGAAGTTCTCCAAATTAAATCAGACCAAATAATATGAGCCAGTGTTGGATGTGTTGCATGACATTTCTTTAAATGACTTCAGTGTATGTGTGTTGTGTCATGCAGTATTTTGTGTAACCCGCTGTGAAAAAGGTTGTAATGTGATGTTTGGATTTGGGCAATGCCTGATCAGACACAGTCAAGTTGTCTGAACACCTGTTTCAAAGTTTGAAGGGTGATGCTGATGGTGGTGTTGTCTTCAGTTTCCTATTATGCAGCTAGCTTATTGCACATCTTCCTGTAATCAGTGTTGAATCTGAAAACATGGACTGAGATTACTAACTAAGACATCTCGTTTGTCTAAGTGAGGAATGAAAAGATCGAGGAGTTCATTGGAGTCGTTCTTGATTTGCTCACCGTGTCTCCTGTGCCTATTTCAGCCATGATTGAATGTGTTTAGCACCTACTAACATGTATTTTATTTATTTCTTATCCATTCCCTTGTTTTGTTCTGTTTTATGTTTGCACAGCACTTTGGTCAACACGAGTTGTTTTTAAATGGGTTTTATAATGAATTTAAAGTTGAGCATTTCTCCCCCGCTGGTATTAACTCTGTGCCTGTGTGCTGCAGACTTCGATGGCGTCTTGTACCACATCTCCAACCCCAATGGGGACAAGACCAAAGTGATGATCAGCATCTCTCTGAAGTTCTACAAGGAGCTGCAGGAGCATGGAGCTGACGAGGTAAAACACACACACAAAAGAGAGAGAGAGGATGGAAAATATTTCTCAAAACGTGAATACAAAGAATCAGATGATTTTTTTTTTTTTTAGCATGTATGACACAGAGGCCTTTGCAGAGTATTGATTTTAGCTGGTTTCACATCCTCTACAACACAAGCACATTCTCGTTATACAGAAAGTGCAATTAAGGATAACCTTAAAAAGGTCATTATTATCTATAGTTTAAATCAGGGACTAAAGCTGCTTTGTATGATTATTCATCTTATAGCTGTCCTTTCTGCAGCTCCTCAGTTCACCCTCTATCTGGAACCACACTGTAGGTCCTGTCTCTTTAAGCCACGCTCTCTAAAAGCCCCTTTTTTCTGATTAGCTGTCCCTCATGTGGGTTTTTACAAACAGAACCCACTTCTCATAAACTCCACTCTGGCCGTGGCTGTGATGACCATATAAGTAGATCCACAATGATGTCAGCTCGGCACAAGAGTAGGAAAAAGCAGTTGTGAACCGAGGCTTAAGTACAGTCACAGGGGTTACCTTTCCATGCAGTTGCCTTATTATGGCTATGCTTAATATGAGTCAGTTATTGTTATTATATTGTTTTAATGTGAGTTTAAACTTCTAACATGCTATGGAGTCACAATAAACCAGCCCTGCATGTCGAGCTGCAAACATGGGTAGAATCTGGTATAAACGTCCACCACACTGCTGGCTATCTGTTTACACCAGTACAGTCATGTGATAGAGTCTGTACCACGGTTTGGTGTCACTTAGAGGCCTGTGTCCTTTTATATCTGTGTTGGCGTTTGATACACACACGCAGCATTATTCAGTGCTGTGCGGTGGTCTGTTTATGCTCTGTTGTTCTAAGCAGTGAATAGAAGCTGATCAAAGGTAGATTAAGGGAGAAGACTGCACAACCAAGCAAAATATATGTTTTGGTTTCCTTTTAAAGGGGGTAAATCAGGGTGGTCATGGCACCTGCTGCTTTGTTTTGCATTTTTTTTGTGTTGGCGTTTCATCCTTGAGCGCACTAAAAGTGCCCGAGGTTCATCCAGGCTTGAACATAAAGGACCTTTAGTTTTGCTTTGTTCTTCAGCACAATATATGATTATTTTAATGAAAAGCACTATAACAAACGTGAGGTTTTTTGGGGGGGGGGTTGTTTTTTTTAGTGGCATCTGATTGAAATATGCTTAGCTTAACTTTGTTCAGTTTTCTTCTACCAGATCCCTGATTGGTACATGAGAGAGTTAATCTGGGACAGTGTGTGCAAGTGTCTTTCATTTCGCAGTTGATTTCAGTGATAATAAACCTGAGTGCAAGTGCAACTGTAAAAACAGCCATGGGTTCAGGCAAGACTGCTACTGAATTTGATTCCTGATGATGTTGAGTCGATCATAGATATAAAATAAAAGTAGAATGAGGTCATTATTTCCCTCCGCACACACACACGCAAACCTACAGCACAAGTGCTCTGTTGCCATGTAAGGAAGAAAGCAGCCGCTGAGGCTTTTGGTAGAAACAGGAAGTGTGTGTGTGTGACTCACCCCAGGCGAGGAAGTGCTGACTGCGAGCAGCAGCCACTGTGTATGAAAGGCTTGGCTGCCGCCCAGCAGCTTCGCCCCTCCTCGTTCCCTAAAGCTGGGAATAACGGGGTGAATGGGGGCACATTCATTTTATTCTTCCTGTGAAGAGTCGGTTTGGGAAACAGTTTTTGGATGAGCGGTGCAGGTGCTGTTTTTTAAGCCACTTGTTCGTTCTCACACACACTAAAAACAAAATAGGTGCTACACACATTCACAGTGTTTGCATGAAAGAACCCAATCACAGTTTAAAAAATCTGCAGTTTCCAAAAGCTTGACAGAACTTCAGCTGAGATTTAAAGACAGTCACAGTTGATGCTTGTCTGAGATTACTCTTGAGGTCATCCCAGAATTTTGGTGCGATAACAGCAAAGGCACGAGCCCCTTTAAAATAAGCTTCAACTGCTAAATCAGGGGTGGGCAATCTCAGTCCACGAGGGCCGGTGTCCCTGCAGGTTTTAGGTGTGTCCTCGAACCAACACAGCTGATTTAAATGGCTAAATTAGCTCCTCAACATGTCCTGCAGTTCTCCAGAGGCCTGGTAACGAACTAATCATGTGATTCAGGTGTGTTGACCCAAGGTGAGATCTAAAACCTGCAGGGACACCGGCCCTCGTGGACTGAGATTGCCCACCCCTGTGCTAAATAGTGAAAAGTGATCAGGAAGCATATGAAGAACATTTAAGGCTTCAAACTCAAACAGTGTCACTTTATACTGGATTCTGTAAAGCATAGGCTGCCAACACTCGTGTAATGTGGGCTGGCTTTTTGTTTTTTGTTTTTCATAGTCAGTAATCTGGCTGCAGCATTTTGGACTAACTGTAAACATGCAAGATATGATTGAGCAACTCCAGTATGCAGCGCAAAACAGCAGTCCAGTCTGTGGGTGGAACACAAGGCATGCATAACCACAAAAAAAAGTTTGGAACAAACTGCTCTCTTGACTTGGCTGCATTGATTTGTGAAAGATTATCTTAAAGTTCTTAACCTACGTTTTAATAAAAGGAGTTCAAAGCCCAGGTTATCCATCAGCCGCTCGCTTAGAGGACCAAACAATGTGAAACTTAGCCTTCTTATGGAACAGCTGTTTCACAGGTAAATACAGTTGTAAACCAGCTACATAGTAGCAAAATCAAATGTTATATTGGTATGTCGAGTAATTTGACCTAAAGGGAGTAAGTACAAGGAAGAAGGAACAGACCCCTGTGAGGCGACTGTGCGTGACGTTTTTATGTTGCATTCTTGCTGTTGGTCTGATTTGCATATTGCTCTGTTCATTCCTGAATGACAGGCATCTATTACAGAGGAGCCCCCGATCTTTCATTACCTCCTTGAAACACACACACCTCCTTCCTGTGACAGTACAAGTCTTTCATTGTGCAGCAGGTTTGTTTAGCTACCTCTCTGCTCTGTCGTAAACCACATACTTAAAACGGACATCTCACGCTCTTATCTCTTACACAGATGAAATTCCGGATGTTAAACATGTCGGTGTATGTATGAGTAATTCCCAGGAGGTAGAAACTCCATTACAGACAGTCTTTTTCTACTCTCAGCTCTGTATGATGTCAGTAAGAGTGGCTATATCACTAATGTGATCGTCTCAGGTTCACTGCTGCCGTTCAGATCTTTTGTTTGCAAGGGGCGCTCACCTGGAAGAAAATGAGCTCAAACATCTGCAGGATTATTTTGAACTGTGTCGAGTTCAGAATAACGCATGGTCAGGAAAAAAAGCTCGCTGGGCAAGTTTATCGGCCAGCAGCCGATAGGTCAGTAATACGATTTCTACTGATCAACTCACCTGTGAAGGTGGCCTAAAAGGACTCTCGCTATTGAGCAGGTTTTTCTTGCAATCAGCATTTTAACATCTACACACCAATCCAAGCATTGACTCTACTGCAGTAATTATAAAGCTTCAGTGGCCACACAAACCCATGCTCCTGTGTCAAAAGCTAATGTGCTTCTGATACTCGTCTCGAGTCCTGATATCAGTGTGTAGATCCGTCCACTGTGGTGAGAAGTCTTGGGACATGAGGAAGCTGCCAAAAGTACTCTTTCATTTATATTAGAATCATAAATATATTAATTAATTTATGTTGTGTTCTTAGATATTAATCTGGTATTATATTGAGGTTTCTCATGTGATGTCATTAGCACATGCCATATTCAATGTGATGGAGCCACCAGTTGTTAGGGAAAAATGTGTATTCTCCCAGTGGTTGGCAGTGATTCTTTAAAGCCGCTCGTTGTTGCTGGATCAAAAATCTAGCGATTGCTTTGGTTGCGTGTAGTTTTTCATGTTTGTCTGCAAATATTTGTTAACTGCAGGCCCAGCGGTAGTACAGATTGAAAAGGATATGGATAAGATTCAGCTTGAATCTAATTAGAAATGGAGAACATTGTTTTTTTTAAAGTAAAAGTTATGCCACAGCGCTGCAGCCAACATGTTTCAGAAGGTGCGACTTTTAGTCTGAAAGTTGACCTTTCCCATTTCCTGTTAGCGTCACACTCCTCACAGTATCACTACAGCTCAAAGTCCATCACTTCCCTTTAAATACAGACCGCAGCGGTATGCTAGCAGACAAAAGCAGTCACAAGAAGGTTTTTTGCTAACCGGTCAAGAACTGGGCGTTTTTCCCTATTGACAGGCGGTTGGCAAGGCATCACTGACCAGTATGAAGTCCTGCCTGACTGGGTCTTTAGAAGTTATTTTCCCACCAACTCCCGTCAACTTCCAGAAACCACTTAAAACCAGTGAGAGAATACTATACCGGTAGTTGCCAGATGGTTGCAGACCAGTCTCTAGGCCTGGATGACCAGGACCTTATTCACTTGATCCTACATTGTCACCATGGTTGTCAAACGTCCAAAATGATCGACAGGTTCCCACCACATGGTTAGAGGCCATGTTTTTGCAAAATCTTAGTAAAGTATTCTTCTTCTCTTTTTTTTTTTTTGCAAAGCTACCTTAGACATCAAGACTAAAAATATGGAGCTGGAAGAGGTCCTCTTTGATCTCACAGGATTCCCAACACATGTGAAAACTACTAAGATTTCCAAGTTTTGGAAATGAAAGAACTGTTTTGAAAGTGGTTAAAAGAAAGCCTCCAACCTGTGTGAATTTTTCTCCATTGTGCTATTAAAGCCACACCTTTGGAGTCGGGTTCAAAGCCGGGCCTCTAACAATATTCTTCAATTAGCAGAGTAATTATTCAGGTTTTTTTAGGCCCATTGAGTAATCTGTCTTTTGCTGTTGTGCCATAGTTGTTCTGTGCAGTGCAGCTCTTGAAAAACCACAATACGGAAGTGTGTTACAAATAAAGTTCATATTTTTAATTTCAGTTGCTCAAGAGGGTCTATGGGAACTTCCTGGTTTCACCAGAGGCGGGTAAGGTCTTTTTGATCTCTTTTTTCTGAAAGTTTCAGAAATCAGCTGAGCCTTGATGCTATTTTTTTCCCTGGACTGTGAAACTAAAAGCTCTACATGTATTACATTTCAGGCTACAACGTGTCCCTCCTCTACGACCTGGACGTTCTACCGGCCAACAAAGATGAGGTTGTCCACCAGGCTGGCATGCTCAAGAGGAACTGCTTTGCCTCAGTGTTTGAGAAGTATTTCAAGTTCCAGGAGGAGGGCAAGGAGGGCGAGAAGAGGGCCGTGGTCCACTACAGAGACGACGAGTCCATGTGAGTGTGTGCCATGAGAAATATTTAGAAATGCAAAAGTTGAAGATATTTGTTAGTCATTTCATCACAGGTCTTTAAGTGTATCAAAAATAAATTGATGTATTTCGGACCTCGTTCCTGTCATTTCTCTGAAAGCCAACATAACTTGTGGTCGCTTCAGGTATTTGGAGGCCAAGAAAGACCGAGTGACGGTGGTGTTCAGCACAGTGTTCAAAGACGACGACGACGTCATCATCGGCAAAGTCTTCATGCAGGTGTGTGTGAGGCCACATTTACTGATTTTTCTACTGTAGGGCCTGTCTTTGCTTAGCTCTTTTTCCATTAGTACCTACTCGGATCGACTCGCCACGACTCGACTTGGATGGACATCGAGGGAAGAATATACGTGCTTCTCAGCCTGATCGGTCTGTGGCTATCTGTCAGACTTGGGGAAACTGCGTTATTTTTTTGTACCCATTTCCTTCGTTGCCGAGTTTCAAAAATGGCGGTTTTAATTTTCATGAACAAGACGCTCTCATGACTCATCGAGCGACGCCACTGGCCAGCCAATCAGTGGCATGCGGTCTGATGATGACACATTTTAGTACCTGTTTGGATCGCTTGGAACCTCGGCCGAGCAGGTATTTAAAAAAAAAAGTACCTGGTTCCAAGTGAATGGAAAACCCTGAAAACAGTGGCAAATAATTTGCATTACCGCCTTCTACTGGACCGGAGTGGAGCACTTTCATCTAATATATTCCTGTAATGGTATTTATAAATGTAGTTTATCAGCTGCATATTCAACTATTGTGTCATTTGCATACCTATTTTTTTAGTATATGTTTCATTCCAACCACGTTAGAGTCCGCTGACTCCGACTGTATTTCCCTCTTTCTCTCTTTTTCTTTTTTCATTTTGATAATGAAAGAAGCTCTAAAAAAAAGTGCTGCAAACATGTTTTTCCTGTGTGTAGGAGTTCAAAGAGGGTCGGAGAGCCAGCCACACAGCTCCCCAGGTGCTCTTCAGCCACAGGGAGCCTCCTCTGGAGCTGAAGGACACAGATGCTGCCGTTGGGGACAACATCGGATACATCACTTTCGGTCGGTGCTTTGTTTTTAGTTTAACAAAGACTCTCATTTGCTTGTCACTTCACAGCTAACGCAGCAGTTTTAATTTGTTGCTTTGTGTTTTCAGTCCTGTTTCCCCGTCACACCAATGCCAATGCCAGAGACAACACCATCAACCTCATCCACACCTTCAGGGACTACCTGCACTACCACATAAAGTGCTCCAAGGTGAATTCACCTCAGCCAATCACTCCTCTACACTTTATGGATTTATTTACTTGGCAGCACATCATACACAGTGAAGACTGATAGTAAAACTGTTCAGCTTGAATAAATAGTTGTATTTTCCGGGTTTCAAATATTTTTAGACAACAAAAGTTGTTTTTTCATTTTTACTTTCTTCGCTTTATCTTTGATCCAGCCTGATCTTTGTCCCAAGTATTAAATGCTTGTTTTGTTCGTTTCAGTGTTATTTTTGAGCCCGGGGTTGTTTGGGCTCCGTGTTTGAAAGGCCCTGACAGGTACTAAAGTCAGTAAACACACCTGCCAAAGCTGAAAGCTAAAAAACTGCAAACAAGTCCTCCACAGCGATACTGTGGTTTTTCTCTGTTTTTCTTTCTCCACAATGCAAAGTCCTGCTGTCGGTGAGATCTCGCCTGACTACCCCCAAGTGGGCGTTTGTGTAGAGGCGACTCACAATACGAGACTTACTTACTTACTGTAACCCCCAATCAGTGCCATGTTTTGGATGACTGACATTTCATTTGTCTCAGACAGTGAGGTTACGAGGCAGATGTATTTATAGGCTTAAATGTTAGAAATGCAATGACGTAAACTTTGAAAACAAACAACCGCTGTTTTTTTCCAGTGTGAGAAGTTGCGCTTGAGCCATTAGCACAGCACAAAGCATACTCCCCCCCCCCCCGCAGCCTTGCGACCAGGGGAAATGCGCCAGCACCGGAAACTAAACACTTAACATCACAAGGTTGCGATTGGCATTGAATCACATGTCCCATCTCTTCCGCAGGCCTACATTCACACACGTATGAGGGCCAAGACGTCAGACTTCCTCAAGGTGCTGAACCGCGCTCGACCCGACGCAGAGAAGAAGGAGATGAAGACCATCTCGTAAGTAGCCTCTGCTCTCCTCCCTGTTTCTGTCAAACTTAGTTCAACTGATTATATTTGACTTAACACAACCTTACTCGCACTTTAAAGCTTCCTCTTCAGCTTTAGCGCATTTCAGGTCTCATATAAAGACGTGTTCGGGAATCAGAATAAGCGTCTTTGTTCGTGATAACGTAAAAAAAAAGGCTCACCACCAAAAGCAAAACAAGTGGCGGATTCAGTCTGGAGATGCACTATCTCGGCATTTTTTTACAAGATAAAAGCACTTTTTTCAGCTTTCAATCTGTGTGTTTTTGAGGTGTGCGGTCATGTTGACCTGCATAGTTTTTCTACTGTTTGAAAGGTGCGCATACATACAGTGTGAGCTCAGAGAGGCTTTGCACTGAGGCTAATGTGTAACTGAAATAGGAACGATCAGAAAGGAAGACTGGACGAGTGCCACTCGCAGCCTCGGCAGTTAGTTGATAAACATTTCTGTTGAATCTCAGGTTGACTTTAAATGACGGGAAAAAAATGTTGATGTGAACACAAAACTGAAATCCAAGTGTCAGTCACCTTTAATGTCACGCAATGACAGATTCCCTTATATGATTGGCTGATCAGATGTTATGATAGTGTGACTTACACGAGCGGCACTATCATTTTTGATTTTCAGGTATGCACAAAGATGAATGGAATCTTTCAGTAGCTCTCAGGTGGCCTGCCAAAACATGATACAAACAGGAAATGCACGAACAACAACCTGTAAAGATTTCTTTTTTTAATTACTGAGGGTTGCAACGTGCAGTCCTTTCCTTGAACTGGTTTTTTAACTTGACTCCATTTTTCGGAAATTTGTTTACATTTGTTAATTCAAAGCAGGAGGCAGCAGTCAGCTTAGCTTTAGTATGTGTGACACAAATGAGGGGGGATGTAGAGTGTAGCTTCTTTTTAAAGGCACCCAAAAGAGCAGAAGAGAGTCAGGCTCACTCACTTTTCACTGGTATGTCTTCATTTTTATCATAAGGACATGCGAGCAATGTTCATGTTCTCATCTGACAAAAGGCTGTTTTGTTTGTCTTTACGTTTTCAGTGGAAAGACCTTCTCCCGCTGAGGCCGACCTAAACCTGAAAAAGTACAATCCACCCCCACCCCCCACCTCCTGTGGGCATGCCCAGACGCGCCACAATGAGACTTAACGCCACATCGGACAGGACTTCAGGACGCCTCTAATTCCCCCCCCCACCCAGCCTCACATGTCCAGACTTTTTGGGTTTTTTTAATTCTTATTTGGTTGAATAATAATGCTGGCCATACTTAGGGAACCCCAAGGCTCACAATAAATGGAAAAAGGGCATTCCTTGCTTTGCATAGTTAAAAAAAAAAAAAGAATTATTAGTCCTATATAAATATATATATGAGAAAACTGAAATTTTTGATACGATATCTTTTACTCCATTTGGTACTCTTGCTTGCCCTCACCGTCATGATCGATGATTTCAGTCCCTCCCTTCTGTGCTTTCATGTCTTCTGTACCATTGTCATGAAAAAAAGAGAAATAAATCATGCTTTAAAAAAAAAAAGCATCTTTTTGTTCACCTTTTTTCTGATATAACATTTTATCAAGTGAACACAGTCAACCACTGACTTTGCTTTGAATGTAACTCACTGGAGATGTTTGTTTACTGTCCTGATAGAGGATAGCCAAGACTGAAAAAGCTGAACTCCTTTAGCATGTGTTTGGGGACACACAACTAAAAGGAAGTATGGGTTTGTTGCGTGGTGCCAGTTGAGGTGGTTCAGGCATCTGATGAGGATGCCTCTTGGGCGCCTCCTGGGTAAAGTGTTCTGGGTATGTCCACCAGGAGGAGGTCCCGGGGAAGACCCAGGATACGCGGGGAGATTGTATCTCTCGGTTGGCCTGGGAATGCCTTGGTGTTCCCCCGGAAAAGCTGGAGGAGGTGGCCAGGGGGAGGGAGGTCTGGGCTTCTCTGCTTAGGCTGCTTCCCCCGCAACCCGGCCCCAGATAAGCAAAAGAAGATGGATGGATGGGTTGGTTTTGTATTTTATTTAGTCAAGTTTCTTCAATTTTCAAGGATTACCTGGTCCTGGAGCAATCTACACTCACCTGCCACTCCATTAGATACATTTTGTTCACATAGATAACCAAGCAGCCAATCGCATGCATTAACCCAATGCATCCAGGCATGTAGACATAGTGGTCATGGTCAAGCTGAACCCAAGCATTAGAATCGGGAACTAAGGTGACTTTGAACATGGTATTGTTGTTGGTGAGTATTTTAGAAATTGCTAATCTGCTAACATTTTTTCCCAGAAAACCAACTCTGGGGTTTACAGAGAATGGTCTGAACAACAGAAAATATCCAGTGAGCTGCAAAATGTTGCTGTCAAAAGAGAACAGCCAGACTGCTTTGAGCTGAAATGAAGGCAGCAGTAATTAAAATAACCATCTGTTACAGCCAAGGTATGCAGAAGAGCATCTCTGAATGTGCAAAAACATCACAACAAATAGGTGGGCTGCAGCAGAAGACCACACTGGGTTCCACTCCTGTTAGCTAAAAGCAGGTGAGTCACACAGGCTCACCAAAACTGGAATATGCCTGGTCTGATAAGTCTAGATTTTGGCTCAAACCTTCAAATAGTAGGTTGGTGTAAACAACATTAAAGCATAGGTCCATTCTGCCTTGTACCAACAGTTCAGGCTGCTGGGCATGGGTAATGGTGTTGCGTACCTTTGCACTTTGGGCCCCTTAGTTCCAGCTGAACATGATTTAAACACCACGACCTATCTGAGAATTATTGTCCATTCTTTATGTCCACAGTGTACCCATCTTCTGATCACTGCTTCCATCAGTCAACTCAAACTGCTTTCTTCAACATAATGAGTTCACTGTACTCAAACAGCCACCACAGTCACCCGATCTCAATCCAATAAAACACCTTTGGGATGCGGTGGAACAGGAAATTCACATCATGGACGCGCAGCTGACAAACTGTAAGATGTTGTCATGTCAATATGGACCAGAATCTCCGAGGAAAGTTTCCAGCACCTTGTTCAATCTGTGCCACGAATAACTGAGGCAGTTCTGAAGACACAAAAGGGGTCCAACCCAGCAATTTGCAAGGTGTACATAATAAAGTACATCAATCTCTGCCTTTCATGAAACCTTTGGTTTATTATGACGTTTAAATGCAAACTTAAACATAAATTGTATCAAAGCTCTTGGTAATAAAAAGACTAAATGACTGCTCTTTTACAATATCAGTTTACATGACAGTAAATAAATGAAAATTGATACAGATACACATATAAGTGAGTTTGCTTGAGTTTGTATTCATAACACTGTCTTGGAGGACCTGCTTTTAACCATCTATTTTAGTCACATCTGTTTTTACATACTACTATTCATTCATTTCATTTCACAGATGCTTGTTAAGCAAACATTTGATGGTAAATGGCTCTTAAATGTGAATATTTTGCTGTTTTTCTGTCTTACATTATGACAAACTGTATAAGTTTTGGTTTGAAGCACCGGTGGGCCTTCTAAAAGACATTTGAGGATGTTTCTTGGTGCTAAAGCTGTAGTGACTGAGCATATCTAAGCATTAAGTAAAGAGTCTTAAGCACCAGCAATGAACTTTAGTCTGTGAAGATCAAACTTATGGCAATTTGTAATCCACTTTTTCTGAGTGACTGCACTATCACTGCAGTAACTGCCAAGTCATTCATGTATGACAAAATAAATCAATAAGACGCTGCTGAGCATTTGTCTTTCAAAACCACATGTTTTTATTTCATGCACAGCTGAGAACATAAACCACAACAGCACCTCAGAGTAACTTTACAGGTTTGACAGCACCAGTACAGAAGGCAGTTTTAATTGGCTGAACAGCAGGAAAAAGAATAACCGAACTGAAACAAAGAAAGGATTAAAGATCAAGCTGTCACCGCTTCACCCTCAGTTTCAGGCTTTTCTTCTTCCTTTTCGGAATCAGAGGAGGAGGAAGAAGAAGAGGAGGAGGAGGAGGAGGAGGAGGAGGAAGAAGAAGAAGAAGAAGAAGAGGAGGAGGAATCCTTCTTAGTTTTGGACTTCTTGGACTTTTTAGATTTCTTCTTTTTAGCAGAGCTGCTGACTGCAGCCTCTTCCTTGCTACTAGCATTTGTGTCGGCCTGGATGGGGGGTTCCTCCTCCACTTCAGGAGCTTCTGGGGGAGCTGATTGGTTAGAGGGAGCGCTTTCTTGTTTTGCAAGTACTTCTTGTTGTATTGTTTCACCCTGTTCCAGAACGCCATCATCATTACTTCGTTGCTCTGTAAACAAAAAGATATACCTTAGAGGTTGCAAATATACTTTGTGTCCCTTCAGTCTGTTAGTTCCTGTTACATGTTTATAAGTTTGCCAGAGAATCAATAAATATTTGTTTTATTGTTGATTGATTTGCTTGTGAAAATCATTATTAATTTGATTAAGATGTAGAGTTAAAATATAGTGTTATTGCAACGGTCTAGTGCATTTTAGTGATGTGGCTAGCCTTAAAGTGGTAGTTTTGTAATTTTGGGAAATGTGCTTATTTTCTTCCTTGCTGAGCATTAAATGATACATAGCTACCCTTATAATATGTACCTAATGCTAGTTAGTGTAGCACCAAAAGTATCAGTGGGTGACACTATGAAAGCTTTTTTTAATGCTGCTGCAAAAGAAAAAAAAAGTCACAATTTTTGGTTAATATCTTCAGTTTTACTTAATGACTCAGTGATTTCAAGTTCAGTATTTAGAAATTTTCAGGTTAGGAGTGTCAATTTTTTTTTAAGTAATAACTCAAAATTTCACATTTCAACTTTACTCAAAGCTTTGAGTTATGCATGCCAAAACTTTGACTAAACTTGAAATTTTAAATTAGGTATCTTGAAATTTCAAGTTAATAACTCAAAATTCTGAGTTGGGTACAAAATCAATTTAACTCAAAATTTGGGTTAATATCTCAAAAATTTGACATAATGCTTTACATTCTGACATAATGCCTCAAAATTTTGAGTTATGTATCTTGAAATTTCAATTTAATAACTTGAAATTTTGAATTGGGCAACTGAAAATTAATCCATTTTGATTTAGCGCTTCCTGGCAAATGGTTTGTTTTTGTTTTTTTTAAGAAATCAGCTTCCATAGCACACAGCTAGCAAACAAACAGATAGATAGATAGATAGATAGAATATATTTCTGTACAAGAACTGAAATGTTGTTTTTGTCCAAATTAAACTATAGTTTTTAACATAACCTAAGTAGCTGATTCATTATTTTCTTTGTGCTAAGCTAAGTTAAGCTAACTGTCCGCTAGTTATACTTAAGAGACTAAAGTAAGACTTGTAGCTATCTTCTCATCTAATTCTTGGCAAGAAAGTCAGTAAGAATACTTCCCAAAACTATTCATTCAGCCAAAAGTGATGCAAAGGTTAGCATTTAGGTTTCTATTTTATAATTTCTTTTTTTTTTTGTTCACATTTACAGTCCTAAAAGGAAGGACAAGGGTCAAATTCTGGTATCTTTACATTGTTTCCTGTTGGAGTGGAGTCTGGAGTGGAGACCAAACTGAAAGCATCATAGGCAGTAACTGACCCAAGTCTTTTTTAGCGATATTAATCTTGCTGATCAGGTCTCGGCACGTGAATGCGCGATAGACTCATTCATTGTGATTTGACTTTTTTTTCTTGGCAGATCCGAAACTTACCTTGCGGTATTGCATCCGTTAAAGATAACTCAGCGCTGTCAGGGAAGAAAAGCATAAAGAGCTAACACACCGAGTGGGAAATAAGCACACCGTGCCAACATTCACATGGCGTTTTCTCTTAATGTTGAACTGTAAAACTACATTAGGTAAAGATTTGCAGGCTAGAGCCACCCTTACCAGAAAATGCTACAGACATTAAAACACAATGTGGTTTCACCTTAAAGCAACAATACAGGAAATATAAGGAGAATAGTGCCTCTGTTTTCATTCTGAACTACTTATTTTATAGGTATATTGTTACCAACTGCCCTCGCCAGAAATGCTTTGAACAAATAATCAACTTTATTAAAGATGTATTTTCATTTTCTATAACTTCCTGAATTAAATTAAACAAATTACAACAAATCTAAAGATGTGGTTTCATATAGGATGTCAGTCCTTTGGGTAAAAGTGCTGTGTTTGACTTATTATGTATGGAGGTAAGGCACCACGTGACTAAACAGACACTCTGTTGCTACTGCCAGCTGGCAAACCTGTTTAATACCCACAACAGGTTTAAAAGTAAACAGGATGCATCTGCCATCATCCTTACCTTTCAACATCATCAAATAAGCGAGAAAGAAGTTCTTGGTACTGCTCGAGTTCCTTCTCCAGCTTCATCTTAACAGACAGCAGGTTTTTGTTGGAATCTAGCTGTTGCTCCACCTGTTCCCTCACATCTCTGAGGTCCTGCTCCAGCCCAAGAATGATCTTGTTGGATGGCTCCAGGCGATGACCATACTCCATTTTGATGTTTCTCAGGGTTTGCTCCACAGTGCGCAGCTACCAATGAAAAACAAACCTTAAGAATACTCGATATTGATATTTTGTTCATGTTTTCTGTTTCTGTGTCAACAAAAGAGAAAAGTCAATCTTGTCCTGATATTGAGATTGTGTTGCATTTTTTTGTAATGTACTGCATTTGAACAGTCTTGTATTCACTCTTCTGTGCTTACCTTGTTGTTCTTGGTCTGAATCTGAATTTCCAAAGTTTGCTTCTGTTTCTGGAGATCTTTGAGCTCATTCTTTCCAGACTCCAAGGCCTCGTTGTTCTGGGCCTCTTCCACCTTGATGGTTTCAAACTGGGGGAGAAATCATATGATGAAAATAGTGAGATAAACTGAGACAAGGAAGCACATCATTGCCAGCTTTAATCTTCCATACCTTCTCTTTGTACCATTCTTCTGCCTCCTTCAGGTTCTTCTCAGCCACTTTGTCATAATGTCTGCGGACACTCTGGATAACATCACTCAGGTTGTTGTCCTGGGACTTAATCTCCACTGTCACATCTGAGTCCTTGATCTTCTCAAGCAGAGAATCAACCTCCTGCAAGACAAACACAAGTTACAAGTTTCACACAATAAAGCACTGAGTGTGTGACTTTTAACATGCTGGTTTTCCTCCTTACTTTCTTGTGTTCCCTCTTGAGACGCTCAAGCTCATCATTAACCATTTTGATCTCTTCCCTTGTTTGGTCGCAGCTCAGTTTGGTATCTTCTTTAGCCCTCTTCAGATCCTCCAGGTCCTTTTCTAATTCTTTGCATGCCTTATTCTCATCATCCAGCCTGCATCAACAGAAGGAGCATGGCTTCAGACTTTACAAACGCTACCAATGCTATGTTGCTGTTACAAAGTGTCTTTTATTTTCGGAGCCTTTGCCTGAACGGCATTCACACTCACTTGTTCTTGAAGTCTTCATTTGCCAGTTTGCTGTTATCAATCTGCAGCAGCAGCTTTGCATTGTCATCTGTGATGTCTTTGATCTGATCAAATAAGGATATGCATTAATAGTTAGAATTTAAGATTACATTAAAGAAAGTATAGTCAGAAATATATTTGCATGTTAATTCCAAGAATGAAATAAATAAATAAATCTGACCCACCTCCTTTTTGAGGTTATCCAGGGGTTTCAGGATTCCATCCCAATCACGCCCCTCGGGTACTTTCCTCTTGGCCAGGATGTCGTCGATCTCTTTCTGCAGATCGTTGTTCTCCTCCTGAAGCTGCTTCACTCTGTTCAGGTAGCCGGACAGCCGATTGTTCAGGGTCCGCAGTGTCTGCTTGTCGTCACCGGGAGCGACAAGAGTTTCCGGGGCGCTCGGAGCCTCGGAGGCTACGGGCTTGGCAGAAGCTTTTTGGATGGGGGCCGAATCTTTTTCTGTCTGGTTGCCCAGCACTTTGCGCAGTCCATCCAGGGTCGACACGGACGCCTTGGCACCCCTTCCCCCGGCTCCACCAAACATGCTGGCAGCGCTGTTTGAAGGCATGATGATCGTTGCTGGATGAAAGAGTGAGAGAGAGCAGACACTGACACCGAGCGTCAAAGGCCGGAGAGTCGCCTGATGGAGGATACAGGTAGTTCTTATACTTGTTTTTACGCACGAATCCGCCCCCCAGAGACGCCATTGGCCCCGGTGCTCCTGGACAGACTGGTTTAGAGTCGAAATACAAGTATTTCACGTTGACCTTTCCATTTAATATCGCACTTGTCCTCTCGTGATTGGACACACTCAGATCTTGGGGCAGGTGATGGGTTGTACCTGTCCACCTATAAAGCAGGTGATCTGCAGGGCTGCAGGCGCCTTCTCCCCTCACCTGTTCAGCCACACTCCAGCTCTCCGCTTCAAGCTTCAGTATGTCCAAACCAAGAGACTACAGCAGCCAGTCCTACTCCCCCAGCAGCAAGAAGCCGCTCAAAAGCGTCCCGACCGACAGAGTCGATTCATCGGGAAAATTCAAGGAGAAGCAGGAGTTGGTTGGACTCAATGACAAGTTCGTCGCGCTCATTGAAAAGGTTTATTATTATTATTATTATTATTATTATTATTATTATTATTATTATTATTATTGGGTTGTTGTTTTTGTCTTTCTTGTTGTTCTTATTTGTCATAGTGCAACTTTTTGGTTTATAATGACATGCCATTTCACAAAAAAATGCTTAACTGGGTAACAACAATTGAATAATGAGTAAATAAATCCAAATCTGATGAATAAGCAGAGAACAAAATAAATAAATTACGCACACACAAAAAAATCCTGTTTATTTGTCCTTCCGTCTCCATCTTCGAGGATTATGTTTTTTGTTATATTTAAATGTTACAATTGCTAGTGTAAAAAGTAAGTCTGCGTCTGCGCACTTTGTTTTTTGCATTTTAATTATTATTAATTTTTTGATTTTTCATTTATAATTATTTTTCTTTTTAAGTGCTTTTACTGCTATTTGAAAAAGTGCAAATGGCCCATGAATACAGTGTTTCCTGTCGGCTCAAACCAATTATATTACCGGAGGCCACAAAAAACAAGTCTATCTGCAGTTCATTTTCTTCATATGCAAATAATCATAGATAGGCCTGCATGTAGGATGCCACCTTGTGGAAAAATGAGAAAACTTCAACGTCTAGGGTCAGCAGTGAGTCGCCATGTTCACATACAGTATGGAGATTAAGGATTCCACAGAGACACATTGTTGTGATGCATTCCTACCCATGTTGTCTGTCCGTGTCTTGTAGGTGAAACACCTGGAGAATGAGAAGAGAAGACTTGAGACAAAGCTGAAGATCCTCAGGGAGCAGGAGGACTACAACGGGAAGGTTGAGTATCTTGTGAAGCAGCTGGAGAACGAGCTGGAGCAGCAGATCGAAACTTTGAAATCCGACCAGAACAAACTGCAGCCTGAGCTGCAGGAGATCCAGGATGAGGTGGATGATACCAAGAAAAGGTCAGCAAATCCCAGGGGGGCTGATTTTACTGAACATGTTGATTGTTGCAAGAAAACTTGTAACTTCATCAGTTTAGCATAATTAGTTTTTCACCTTTTTATTTGGAATTGGTTTCAGGTATGAAGACCAGTTGGCCAAGAGAGCTGATCTTGAGAACGACTTTATTGTGTCTAAAAAGGTACTGTGAGCATTAAAGTTTTATTTCGTCACTGTATCATCACTGGAGGCACATGTATGTATATTTCATGTGTGTGTAACAGGAAGTAGACGAAGGCCACTTGGAGGCAGTAGCTCTGGCTGTGGATCTTGAGGACATGATGAGAACAATGGCCTTCCTCAGGCTGGCATTTGATGAGGTAATTAAAGTGATGAAAATACAGTTAGCGACAGTGAATTAACAGTATTGGTAATTACAGAAATGACAGGTGGTCTAATAAATTTGGTGTGTGTTTGTGTGTGTGTGTCTTTTTCTTTGTCTCCACAATAACTCACTGTCTCCATGTCTGCCACCTGCAGGAGATCAAGGAGCTGGAGTCACGCATCCAGAACAAAACAGTGGTCCTACAGGACAACACCAGACGTTCTCTGGACATGGACCAGTTCATCAAGGCCGTTGAGAATCAATATGCTACCATGGCTACCCGCACCAGGGAAGAGGCTGAGCAGTGGAACCAGAGAAAAGTATTTTTCTATGATTGCTTATATGACATTCAGTCTTACCGCAGATTTTTGTTTTGAGTATTTGATCTCCCTGTTCCCACTTTAGATGGAATCTCTGGTCCAAACTGTAGGAGAGCGCGAGCAAGAAGTGCGCGACATAAAGAGGGAGATTTCAGACTTGCTGCGTCTCATCCAGAGGCTTACAGCAGACCTGGAGAGTCTCAAAAGGAAGGTTGGTTCCCCTTAGATACATTATTTGGACAGTATTTAGTCAGCACGCACATTGTCCATCTATTCACTGCTGATGTTATCTTATCTCTGTTTTCCCATTAGGAAGAGGCCCTCATGAATGACCTCGATGATGCTAGAAAAGAGGGTGAGGAAAATCTCAACAAGGCCCGGGAAAATATCGCTCTGCTGGAAGATGCTTTGAAGCGGACCAGGCAGGACTTGGCTTCACTGATCCGTGATCACCAAGAGCTGCTGAACATCAAGCTGGCAATGGACATCGAGATCAACACCTACCGTAAGCTGCTGGAGGGCGAGGAGCAGAGGTATGTGAGCAGAGGGAGCATCGAAAAACAAAAGAGAAAAAATAATAATAAAATCCAGTATTATCTAAATGTAGTGCTTGTACTAATATCTGTGTCTGCTCTATCTCCAGAATGAGCTACCTAATGCGCCAATCAGGTGAGAACCTTTGTTGTCTACTGACATATAAGTGTATACATTTTTATTCTTTATTTTACTAATTCTGTACAAATTTCCCTTTAATAAAATCAAAAATCTGTATCTTCTAAAGACAGTGGTTCCCAATAGTTTTGGCTCATGATCCCTCATCATGTTCTTTACTCAGGAATAGTTGAGTGAAAATATGAGTGATAATTTTTTTCCGTCCTTTTTTTAGTGTGAATATTGTTGGTGCTAAAATTGCAAAAACTGAGTTCTTACACTTGCAGAATATTGTTCTCCAAGCCCCAGTGTGGGATCTGAGCTCTAGCTTTAAAACCACTGAATATAAAGTGATTAATTTCTTTCTAATAAACCACTAACAAAGCTTTGTCATCCAATAATACATTACTGCTGATCAATGTGACTTTTTCACACGTCCAAAAAGCCCTCAATTTTGGTCATCCAGTAAATCAGTAATGTCAGTAGAAACTAACAGAGAGGTAAATAAATCAAAATGTTAACATATAAAAAAAATCAATCTAAATTGAAAAATAAATAAATGGATACATCAAGAACAAGCCTAACCAGTAACATTCATTTCACACATATCAGCATTCTCATGCTTGATTAATTTTTTTCATCCTACTAAAATCAAACCTCTTTTTTGCTCAGATTTCTAAAAACAAACCAACCAATCCAAGTCCTTACTTGCACGCAGACGTTCACCAGCCGCTGAGGCGATACGTGCCTGCCAAACCGAAAGCCACAGAACCAACCCCCGTTCCGAATATCGCCATCACCACCACCACGCCCACCATTGACCCGGACACCACTATTGTCCCACCAGTGTCCCCCGCCACCAAGAAGCGCCTGTTGATCCGGTTGGAAGTGGAAGAAGGCAAACTTGTGTCTGAAAGCTACCAGTACACTGACTGATTGACTGGGACTGTCTATCGTGCCTCTGTCTGCAGCGTTAGAGTATGTCAGCTCAATCAGTCAGAGTCACCGATGGGGCTTTAAGCCTGTCCCAGCTGACATAGTGCCAGAAGAAGTGTGCCTGGGCTGGTCCAATCCATCACAGGCCGATATCCGCAAACTGTGAATCAATGTGAATGAAAATGTGAAACTAATTCAAACGAAGTTAAATTTATTTAAATTAAATATCCAGATTTTTTAATTTGTTTTTTATATATAATAATCTTTTTTAGTTTGTGTGCTTTCTGGAAGAGTGAGCAGTAACAGCAGCTTCCCGGCAGGTTGAACGTTTACCTAAAAACTGTGCGTCAATGTGTTCGTGTCAAGCAGTGTTTCAGGAAATCTTTTCTTTTCTTTGTTTGCATTCGTAAAGGCTTGTGGTGCTCCATTGTAGTTTTTGTTTTTTCTGTTTCTCTTAAACATTTGTGAGCGAAATAGGAATCGGGCAGCTCTCTGTAAAAACACTGCAAAGGTTTCTCAGCGACATCAGCAGCAAAATAAGGAACTTGGAGGTTCAAAGGTGCAATTAAAGGAGTGGAGAGGACATATATGCATACGTTTCTTCTTAAAGTGACAACAGGGCTTGGAATGGCTTTTCATGTTCTCAACGTAAAAAAAAAAAACTCAAAATGTTTCAGTGTTTCAGTGGTGCTGTAAGCTCTGCATCTTTACACAATGCTGCAAAGGGATTTTTTTTTTCTTAATGTGTGTCTGGGACTTCTTACCTCAGCTTATGCCAAAGTAATCGCAAGTGACATCTATCATTTGGGTGAATGTGTGCAGTGCAATAGCAATAAAATAATTCATGAAGCAAAAATGATTCATGTGTCTCCTGTCTTAATTTCATACTTAATAAGGCACAAAATTATATAAACATATATCCAACCCAATTTCTGGAATTAACCAAGGAATTATCTATTACATTATCAGTGCAGTGATTCATATGTTTCAGCTGACAACAGGTTATTTACTAACTGGGCCCATGTCCTCATTTTAGGTTTGACAGTGTTTTTTAGTAGATAAAGGCGAATGGCTTAAACATGAATTGATCTGCGGTTTGGCCTAACAGCTATTCAACACAGTAATAAAACCTGAAAGGATAATGGTGAAGAATCATCTCTGAGGAAGACAGAAAAAGGTTTGAATGATCGTGAACAGAGATTTGATGAAATCAAATTGTAAGAAATCAACAGTAGAATTCAAAGTTTGGTTTAATAGTGAATGTAAGAATATTTTCAAGCATGCAATGCACAGCCTTAAGAAAACACTTATCAGTGAAGCCAATGAGAAGGTTTCAGTTTGCTAGGGAACATAAATATTGGCGTTGGGAGCAGTGGAAAAAGGTTGTGGCCAAAGTGATAGAAAAATCAGGTTCAGAAGAAAAGTGAATGAAGTTGTGTACCAGTAACGCCTAATGACTACCAGGCAATCCTGTAGGGGCACTGGGGCAACTTACTTTTTTGGGGGGCAACTTGCCCTCTGACTGCTGTAGATATTCATCAGCGTGAGCTATTTAAAATGAATCATTTACAACTTATGAAAAAACATCCTTTGGAAAGCTGCTACAGGGTCTCTACATTCATGTTGGAGCCTTAGCAGACCCACAGCGCCACATTAATGAGACATAATGTCACGCCCCTGGCATTGTGTTGTCTTTGTTCTGCTACTCTGGGTTTCTAGTTTCCTTATTTCATGATTTTGTGTCTCTTCTCTGTTCTGTTTCTGTCCTTATTATAGTTTCTGCATCAGAGTGCCTTCAGTCCTCACTTTTCAATTATCTTTTAATTTCTTCCTGTTTCACACTGCGGGTTTGTCTCGTGTTAAGGTTTTACTTCCTGGTTTTTGTTTCCCTGCTGTGGGATCATCTGCTTTGCCGTCAAGTACATTTTACCTTTACTTGTGTTACCTTTTTCTAATATGTAAGTTTGGTTGATCATCAGAAACATTTAGGTTTAACAAACATATAAAAAATAGGAAATCAGAAAAGCAGCAAACACTTTTTCACACTACTGTATATCGTTGGGCTCATTCTGCACTTGGGTCCTGTCATTCTTTAATGACAGAAAATTTATAAGGGTCTCAGCAAATGTTTTGTTTACTATAATATCAAACTACTTATTAATAGTTTGACATTATATTTATAAAATCTCCAGACCAAAGATGTCAAACTCATCTTACATCATAGGGCCCACACAGCCTACTTTCCACTTTAGTGGGCCAGACCAGCAAAACTCCCTTTTCTGCAGTGTAAAGATGTTTAACTACACATTTAATCTAATTTAATATCAGAAAAAGAATTGCAATTTTAACAGTAGGTCTTGGTTTTTCTACATGATAAAGAAATGATGCTGTAGTTAATGAAAAAAATCTATCAGTAGACATAAACAGATGTGTAAAATTACAGAAAAGGTTCTGGTAGCGTACTAACCAGGCTCTCCTGCAATTACAATTACAGAGTAATTCATGTTTAATAAATCAGAATAAAAAATATTACTATTACAGAAATTTTGGTCTTATTGTTTATCTGTAACATTGGTATGGTATGAATTGCTATGGAGGAGATCTTTATCAGTAGGAGAAGCTGTAAAAACCTATGAACATACAGTTAAAAGTCCAAAATGTGTGCCCTTGTTTACATTTTCCAAAGATGCCCAGTGGGCTGGATTTAAGTCTTTGCCAGGATAATTCTGATTCTGGACCTTGGGCCATATGTTTGACACCCTTGATTTAGACACATTTAAAGCCCAGTGCATATGTTAGGCGAATATATCAGCAGGTCTCCAGCTGATTAAGATAAAAGTGAGTCTTTAGCAGATTAGCTGGAGCCCAGCAGTCTCATCCTGTTCCCTCCTTCCCCTCCTGGTTCTCCTCTGTCTTTCTGATTCATATGTACATGATATTCCAATGTTGGGAACATTGGAACGTGGCTTAGCAAGGCACCTTCCCTTGACTCTGGCTTTACATATGTCAGTTCAGTTCAACCTTCCACTTAATTTGATTTGAGTCTCTTTTCCACCCACATACTGTTTGCAGACATTTAAAACCCCATTTTGATTAACTGGGGAATCAAGCACAACGTGTTCTATGTTTAATCAAGCCTCAAATACAAAGCTAATTTCCCCTGGATGGATCTGTACATACAGGCAGCAGATGTTTCTCGTGCCACCTTTTTGAAAGGATTCACTACTTGCAATGATTTGTCTCATAAAACAGAAACCAGAATACTGTAGTTTTGTGGATTTTTATGTAATAATTATTTTTTCTTCTTATTTTCACCACATGTCTCTCCTCTGTGTGTTATGCTGCAGAGCATAATCTCTCTAGACGTATTACGGACCCATCTCCCCTCTTGAGCTTTCATACCAGTACATAGATAAATACCGGTGAGGGAAGTAGCAAATATTACGGGGGAGGGGTGCCAGATGGAAAAAAAACCCTGCAATTTGATGTCCAGAGCGAGCATTACAATGAGCTATGAAATGTACATCTGACACAAGGACACTTCAACAAACCTGCAATTAGTTTGTGTTAGAGAAGATTTACACCCAGCTGTGATATTCTGCAGGCACTCACTGTTTGTAGTAATACAATTCAAATAAACCGCATACTCGACAAACATCAACGTGTTAGTAAGCTGACATTAGCAGTTGTACCAAAGTGGCCGTGCCTAATTAGCTTCAAGGTTGCCAGCAATTTCTTGAGACCAACAAGAGATGGTGGTCTTTGACTTGCAACTTGGTGGTAATTCTCTATTTTAAATCCTCCTCTGAGTCATGCCTAACTTAAATAGGATTTATCCAGCATTTATATTTTTTTCCAGGGCTAACAAATAAAGCCAACAAGGAAGAACTAATAATTGCAATTCCTCTGGTGCCCACTTAAGGCAAAAACCTGTCAGTCCACATAGACTCCCATGTTAAAATTTCCAGAGCTCCAGCAGAAAAGAAATCTGATTTTGCAGTCATTATGGACATGTGACACTGTCAGGCCAAGTGAATATGCCTAGACACACAATCCTGACCATCTGTGTGTCTAGGGCTAGTCCTGACCATCAAGCAATCACCGGTTGCTAGGGGAGAATTTATATTTCATGGCCAGCTGACAAGTGGTGTCTAGAGGTTGTTGGCAATAAATCTGAAGTCAAGTGCTAAAGCCACTAAGCAAAAAATGCGTGAGATGTTTGCTGTTGCTGTGTGAAATTGGCCACAAAGAAGTATACAGTACTGCACCAAAAGCCTTCTTGCAATTACTTTGGTCACTAATAGGTCGCCAGAAATATGAATTGTCTGCAATGCACCTGTCAGGTACTCTCAGAGCGCTAGTAGAATTGCAAAAAGTAAGACAAATGGGAAATGGAAACTATTTGCATTCAAGTAAAAGTTACACCTCATGTGGGCTCCAGCACTGAGGCAGAATATTTATTTTGAAAGCAAATGATTACTGTTTCCAGTCTTCATTAAACTTTTTTGAGTTTTACTACTGTTTGGCTAGTAGTTTGTGAGGGTTTGCATACAAGTAACAAGGTTTTTGGTGCAGCAGCCTGAATGGAAGAGTCGCGTCATCTCCATTCACTCCAGCGGGCCATTTTTTTACAACAACAGTGGACCGTGGAGCCTCACAATAGTGCCAGAAGTTAGCAACATACGCTGGCCGTACTATCAAAATATAGCTGCACAAAAGATTGGGATATATTTTTTAAAGGTAAGATGTTTAAAAGTAAAATCCCATGCTATCCATAGGAGATTTAGATGCTGTAAAAATCAACGGCCTGTCACTTGATTTAAATTTGCTGTGAAGCACTGCTGGAACTATTTGAAGTCTCCTTGCATCACATGACAATTCTAACCATAACCCCTCTGACACAACTTACTCAATGGCTCTACCTCTTTGTTACCAGTTTTACCTAGTGACTGCTAGCAATCTTGAAGAACCACTTGGCAACCAGTTAAAAAATTCTACGTTTCTGACGACTTGACAGATGACTCTTGAGCAATAAGTTCATGATGTCACGAGAGACAACTACAAGGTTGAGACCATTTTGACAAACAGTTACATGCAGCTATATGCTAGCTGTGTGCTAGGCTACAGCTAATTTGAATAACAGAACTGAACCACAATGCTGTTGGAGCATTTTTAAAAGGAACTATCTGAGAAATAATTTGCTGTACTAACACCCAATCCAAGAAGTTTGTTCGTTAGTTTTGGTGAGTGAATTTGTTGCACTTATTTTAGTGAATATATGTATCTGTGTGTTGGACCTGTAAAGTCTTCGATTCACCTTACTTACCAAATTTGCTAGCGTTAGTTGATAACCTAGCAAACCAAAATCTCATTCAAAAATGTTTTCTTCTGTATGGAAAAATGTGCATCTTTTAGGGATTTTTTATTATTAATGCTGAAAGACACCAGTCACTTAAGGTTAGGAAAGTTCGGAATACTTTAAGAATATAATGGAATTGTGCAAATTTAGAAAGTCCAAGCAGAACACAAAAAAAAAACTGTAAGTCCAAAATGCACGTATAAGGCTTTCAGAGGAAATGTTTATTCCAAAGTTCTAAGAGGTAACGTAAGAGGTTCACCTAGAGTTTCATTTACCTAAGCATAGAACATATTTGTACATGCACAAAAACTAAGATTTCTATGAAATAAAAAAACACAGAGTCACTGTTTTTATATTAGTAGTGCCTTATTTCTGTGTCATTCTAAACTGCATAAAATACTAAAAAGCAGATGTATTTCTGGGTGAAAAGTTACCTTCTTCATCTTTGTGAGCTCAATTTGTAATGTTTAACATAAGTCAATTTCAATACCAGTGGAAAAATCTGTGAGCAAGACAGTGAAAAGTTATCAAATGAAGATAGTTTTCTCTTAAAAAAAAAAAAAAGTCCTGCAAAATGTCTATTACAGACTCGATCCTGTGTTTTCAGGATGGTTAAAATTCCTTCCAGAACTTTATCTGCAGAATAACAAAGCTGAGCACTTTATTCGCTTTTATACTTCTTTAGTCTTATTTGGTTCCAGTCTTCACCTTTCTAGTTATCTTTGCTAATACATGGATATGCCTAACAATGGTAAACTTCCAAACCTAGGAGCAATAGTGGTAGAACATTAGGGGACATTTTTTTTTATTAAAACACTGATAAATAAGTGTCCACACAGTCTATGTAGATGTCGGGGGTTTTCTGCCATAGAGCCACATTTCTTATTTCTCTTTCAGTGGTCCATTGGCTTTCTGTAGAATATATTCATAAATATTTAGATAAACCAGTATTATTTCAGACTGTGGCTTCCTCTGATGCCTGTGTCCTTGGCCTCCACCTGTCTCTGAGTTTCTGGAGAAGTTTTAACGCAGGTTCTGTGTATTGCCTGTTGGCCAAGCCAAGCACAATTGGCACTACAGCCATGCTTCCGATACCAGTGCAGGACAGCACAATGTGAGTGGTAGAACTCCGCTTGGAGTCGCTGACCACCAGTGCTATGGAGACATGCATGTAAATGAGGTAGGGAACCCAGCAGGCGAGAAAAGTCAGCGACACTGCAACCACGCAGCGCGTGTACCGCAGGTTCAACTTTTGCTCCTGGTCAGAGGCCTGATTTCCTCGCTCCACCGAACGGTGGAGGCGGCATATGTCCTTCAGCTGGCCTCGGGTGATCCACAAAACATGGCCGGTCATGGCGGCGATGGCAAGAATAGCAGGTAAAACAAGTCCATACACCTCCAGGAAGATAAAAGCATTGGGGAACACCCTCTTGTACGAGCAACAGCTGGTTGTATTTGTTAAGCAGTTTGAAAATGCCGTTAAATTTTGGGTACTTTCACAGCAACTGTTGAAATCTGGTCCTGTCCAGTTATTCCAACCAAAGGCAGGTAGAGATGCATACAAAAGTGCCGGAGTCCACACCACAAGCAGCGTTAAGGGAAAACTGCGATGCATCCACAGGTTACTGTAATGCAGGGGGTCAATAATGCATATGTAGCGCTCATAGTGAACCATTACCAGGTTGAAAAGGAACGCCAAGAAGAGGAAATTTGGGAACACGTGAGCCACCAGACAGGAGCTAAAACTTAAATGCCTGTTCAGACCCATCAGCGGTATGAATGGCAGCGCCACGCCCGTACACAAGTCGGCTACTAACAGGCTGAGGAAGAAGTAGTTGGGCGTGTTGTGGAGTTGGCGGTTCCAGGAGATGCCCAAGATGATGACGAGGTTGGCCAGGATGATGGAGGTCGACAGGGGAATAGTGATGATGTAGATGAGTTGCTCTTCAGAGAGCAGAACGTAGGAGTCGTCAAAGTCCATCATTAGTATCTATAAACAGATATCTGCATATGAATATGCAGACTCTGTCAGCAGGGGAAAAGATTTTTGGTATAAGCTGTTTGTAGTTTGAATACCACAGACCAGTCGTGTGTAATCAGGACTGGGTTGCTTTCAATTAAACAGTCCACTAGGAGACCAATGTCAAAACCACCTACTATCATATATCAGCAAGTTTAGGTTTCGTCAAACTAGCTAACGGTTCTCAGATTGACCCATTGTAGGTCACTTCCTTCAACTTCCTCTCATCTGTAGTCAGCCGTCAAGGTACCCTGTAAGGAATGAGAAACAATGATAGTATAAGAAGTAGAGACCAAAAAAATCTGAAAAATAATTGTTAGAAGTGAGAGAGCATTTGCTAACCTATATGGAGTACATGTGGTTTGTTATTTGTGGAGAAGCATAAGGAGGCTTGAAAGGGAAAGAAATGCAGGTGAAGAAAGATCAATTATTAACAATTTGGTTCCTGTTCTGGTTTCACAAAAGTGAGACCAGAACAGGAAGAGAATGATGCCTGAATGCTGAGTAGATAAGGGTTAACTGTAAAAAAGTGTAAGACCTACTAGAAACAACATAAAATAAGTTCAAAAGCAAAACTAACCAGAATTTAACTAAACTATGATAACAACAAACAACAACCAAGCCTTGTTCGTCTTACACAACAATGTATTGTCAGAAATATGATTTAAAAGTTTCTCATTTGTTTAACAGGGTCACCATTTTAGTGACTATGTGTCTTAAAGTTATTTCAAGCTTTTAACCAGGTCATTTGAGCCTATGTGGTCACCACAAACCTCCAGAGGCAACTCGGGTCTACTGCAGATAGTGAGGTAAAATTTAAATTGATTTATTCCCTCTATGGAGGGCCGATGAGGAATTTGGTCTCAAGGACCAAGGAAAAGTCGTAATGCCTCCAGAACCTAAACAAAAGGAATGAAAATCTAAGCACGTTTCAATCAGATGAAGTTGACATGAAAGTGACAAAGTGGAAAAGGAAATTAGCGTGAGTACACACTGTGCTATGTTCAGCGAGCTTGCTATTTATATTTAGATCTAGAGATCGCATTTTACTCTCGTATGAGTGAGCAGCTGAGTTAGACGAGCAGTCCGACAAAGTGTTTTACATTAAAAAAACTCACCCAGGACAAGTTAAATGATCAAGAAAAACGCCAACAGCTGTAGCCTGCAGTGTTGGATACGAGGCACATGTCATTTAATAATTCATCAGCTGGGACTCTGCAGTTACAACTGCTTTCGTGTGTATTATAATTCACAGAGTGATGCACATCCTGTCACAGTTAGTTTATTGTCAGGGGAAAATGTGCAGATTCTCACAGTGACCTACAATAAACCACGCCTATGTGCTGCACGCATGTTTTATATCACCTGGTTTAAATCCTTTGAAAATAAAAGTTTTATAGCCGTTCAAAACAGGAGCCTTTTCTATAACCGTCCAACAGTTTTTACACAGTAATGCACTTTATATATGACACATGAATGTTTCCAGCATTCATATACATGTAAAAAACTCGGTGATGGGACTTTAATGGTATCAAAGTCCTGTTACAGTCTTAGCAAACAGTGTCTTTAAAAGGTCTTAAAAGGCGAATACACAAAAACACATTGATTTTTTTTAACAACACCGCCTTAATGTGTTATAATGCTTTCCGAGAATCTTTGAGGGCTTCTTGAAATTATTTTTCAAGTCGTTTTCCAGAGCTTTCCACTATTAAAAAGTGCTCAGGAGCAAAACCAGTCTTGCACAAAATAAAATTGTGTTGTTTTAAACGGTACATTTTTAATGGAGAAAAATATTAGATCACAGCAGAACAGCATTGTCACCACATAACATGTCAGTATGTCAAATAAAACATGTTTCTGAAACAGAAAAACAAAAGCATCAATAAAGCCTTTACCTTTTTGTGATGAATAGTCCAGTCATGTATCGTTTGTGAGGAGAATTTAAAATTAAAGTTTAATGCAGTCCACTCTCCTCTTCTGGTAACTTATTGTTTCTCCTTCGTATCATACCCAGCAGCTATAAACACTAACAAGATGCACCATAAACTAATACTTCTTTACCCTTTAAGATCTCTTCAGTAAACCTGACCCCCAGCAGCCTTTGCAAAACCTAACCACAAACTAAAAAAGAGGCAGAGTGAGCAGCCAAGTGTGTGGCTTCCTCTCTGATACTTTAAAGGGGAAGTGCACTCTAAAAGGAGGAGGCGGCAGTTATGCTAAAAGTGTCTTTTCCTGAGGAGGAGCTGCTGAGGATGAGGCCCCAGAGCCCACTAACCGTTGACCATCTAATTCAATTTTTTGTTGGCTCTTACATTAATCAACCCAGCTATTTTGCTCCACTGTTCATGAATGAAAGAGGATAACACTGTTATCACTGCAGCCTTAAAAAGATAAGAACATTCCAGGTTACTATCAGCCAGCACGGCATGTGAACCACCTCCATCTTTCCATTTTAGCTAAAGCAAATAATGAAATTAAATCAGTTTCTTTTATATATCAATTTATAAGTTTATATATCACTTATTATTTTTTGACATAAACCTGCATTATCTCTTTATGCTTCATGATACTTTTTAGTTAAATAGGCTGCAGTCAGCAGACTAACAAAAATCTGTTTTCAATATTATTATTATTGAATATTTATGTGCTTTAAAAGACACTCTATATGATTGAGATCTGGTGATTGTGGATTACACTGAAATCTTTTTCATGTTGAAGAAACCAGTTTGGGATAATTTGAGATTTGTTACATGGCACGTTATCCAGTGGAAGTCATTAAGACTGTGGTCATAAAGAGATGGACATGGTCAGCGACATTACCCAGGTAGGCTGTGGCACAGTTGATACTAAGGGGTCCAAAGCATGCAGGGACTATATCACCACACCATTACATCTCCAGCAGTCTAAACCATTGATATAAGTCAGGATGGATCCATAGTTAGAAGTTGTTTTTACCAAATCTGAATGTCACAGCAAAACCTCACCAGGCCATGGATAGATTTTTTGGTCCCCTATCGACCAATTTTGATGAGCCTGCGTATAATTGTATCATCAGATTCTTGCATTTACCTGACAGGATTGGTAAGTGGTATGGTCCACTCTTTTGCTGTTGTAGCCCATCTGTTTCAAGGTTCGAAATGTGGTCCATTCAAAGATGCTCTTCTACAACTGTTGCTTGTAGCAAGTGGTTAGAGTTACCTTCCTTTCAGCTCAAAGCAGTCACGCCATTATCCTTTGACTTCTGACGTCAGCAACGCATTTTCACCATGAGAACTGACGCTCATTACATAGTTTCTCTTTTTTAGGCCATTTTGTTCAGTTGCTAGAGATGATTGTGTGTTAATATCCCAGTATAGCAGCAGTTTGTAAAATGTTCAGAACAACCCATCTGGCACCAACAACCATGTCACATTTAAGTCACTTAAATCACCTTTCTTACTGACACTAAGTTTGAACGTTTGCAGGTGGTCTTGATCATGTCCACATGTTTAAATGTATTGATTTGCTGCCATGTGATTGGCTAATTAAGGATTTGGTACATTCCTATTGTTTTCAGTATAATGAACTACAATGACGTTATTCCTATTTAATATGTTTGGTTTTTTTAAATTGCTGCTCCAAAACACGAGACAGGTGTTTTTTTACATTTCTGTTACCTTTCTTTTTTAAAGCCACAAAAACAGATCATTTTGTCATGTTTCTGTCATTGTACCTAGCAATGCCATCAGTACTTGTAAGCAGGTCAAAACAAATGGTAAGATAAGAAGATGTGACCTATACATACAATAGTGTATACAACAGAATTCATAACAGCTGTGACACATGTATAATATTTAATCTCAGTGGTGGATGGAAGACCAGAAGCGACCTGCTTTATTAGCCAAACACAGAGTCCTCCTTCCCTTCTACTTTTGTGCAGACCTAGGGTTGTATTGATGGACGAGCTCCAATCAGATAATGGGTTTTAAACAAAAACGTTCCTGAGGCCGGGGGCGTCTAGAGAGACACTACACAGAGAGGACAAGAAAGCACAACATCTTCACATAACAAATGAGAAGATGGTGCATCTTGGCTTTCCCGGAAAACCAGATCCTACTCACCATTAAATCAATGATCTACTGGTTTATTATTATATACAATGGAAAAATGTAATGTGGTCGGGATAATTGTGCCCAGCTGGCAAAGGAGATCAATGCTGGCTTCTGTGGAACTTTTCTCTTTGTTTTGTCACTAATTTTTTTTTTACATCTTTTGTTTTCTATAATTTTTTCACCTAACATTTATTTTTGAATTATTTTAACAACATAAAAAAGGCCAGTTATTGACATCACTTTAAAATATCTGTTTCTTATGAAACCAGTTTTTTGTAAAAGTTCTATTACAAACAATTACTATGCATTTTTGGATTACCATTAATGATATTACATAAATATGTCTAATTCTCTGAACCACACAAACAAGCAAACAAAATGGTAAATTGTGATATAATAACAATGTGCAGCGACACTTTAGCTAGCTGAGTGGTTGGTTAGGCTAAACCCATTCAATACTTTCATGTTTAAAATACTTTTGACTCAATTTTAATTCTTCACTATAGAAACACACTTTGTCGTACCACATAAAACACCTGCATTTTAAATGATACTGTTAAAATAAAAGTAACAAAGCTAATTTACTCTACCTTAGCTAAAAGCTAGCTAGCCTTGCTTGGTAAGTAGGTGAACTGTCATAGAATACCAAGGATTTACGTATTTTAATATGCGTAATTTATCAATGAACCATTCATGTATAAGTTACATAAATACTTTAGAAATCTGTTAAAAACTTCAAACTAAAACATACATCGTTACTTATAAGGCAAGTAACAACATGAATATAAATTTTAATACAACAACAACAAACTTTTTTATATAGCACATTTAAAAACCAGTGGTATACCAAAGTGCTTAACATACGAGAGGGTCAAATGTAAGTAGTAGAGAAAGATGAAGGCCATGGCAGAGTACCAAACATGCTAGCAGGTTGATGGCACTAAAAACACAGAGACAAAAGAAATACATATAAAAGCATAATACAACAATATGTGTAAAAGATAAAAGAGTCAAGAAAAATTTAAAAATAATTAAAAGTAGTTCAAAATAGAACAAAAGTAGCAACAAGCATTAAACTAACTAACAAACAAGCATTAACCGGTAGAAAAGGTGAGGTTAAATAAATAGGTTTTTAACCGCGACTTAAAGGATTGAATAGAATTAGACTCGTAGATAGCAATGGGGAGGTTATTCCACAGATCAGGTGCAGCCAAGGCAAACGCTCGGTCACCTCTAGTCTTCAGCCGGGAGCTAGGCTGTACCAAAAGTAACTGGGAAGGTGATCTTAGTACTCTAGCAGGGGTGTATAATCTAAGTAGTTCACTGAGGTAACTTGCCGCTATATTGTTATTAATTTTAAAGGTGAGCAGCAGGATTTTGAATTGAATACGATATTTAATGGGGAGGCAATGCAGGTCGGCATGGACAGGGGTAATAGAAACACGCTGCCCAGTACCAGTAAGAAGACGAGCCGCCACATTCTGAACAATTTGCAGTCTATGGAGAAGAGTAGAGTTGAGCCCAAAGTAAAGTGAGTTGCAATAATCCAACCTAGATGTCACGAAGGCGTGGATAAGCTATTCCAGGTCCTTGTGCGGGACATAATGTCTGGCCTTGCAAATAAGACGCAATTGATGAAAGCAGGATTTGACCACAGTAGGCACTTGTTTGTCGAATTTAAAGGAGCTGTCCAATAACACACCCAGATCACTAACAGTGTTGGTAAGAAAACTAGCAAAGGAACCAAAGGCGTCAGAGTTGGCCACGAGGGATATTACTGTCAAACAAGATGATTTCAGTTTTCCTGTAATTTAGGATAAGAGAGTTACCTGAGAGCCATTCTCTGACCTCACACATACACTCTCGAAAACAGTGCAAAGACATGGCAGGATCATCAGTTAATTCGAAATAGATCTGTATGTCATCAGCATAACAATAAAGTGCAATGTTGTACATCTCAAAGGTTGCACCTAAGGGCAGCATATACAGTGAGAAGAGCAGGGGACCCAGGACAGATCCTTGAGGTACGCCGCAGGAGACAGGCACAGGAGAGGAAAAATAAGGGCCCAAATTGACCAAGAAAGACCTATTAAAAAGGTATGACTTAAACCAATCTAGGGCAGCGCCTCTAATGCCTACTGTGTGTTCAAGCCGTGCTAATAGGATGTTATGATCTACCATATCAAAGGCCGAGGCTATATCTAGTAGGACCAGGACTGCAGAGGGTCCAGAGTCAGCAATCAGGAGGAGATCGTTGAGGACTCTAAGCAACGCCGTTTCAGTGCTATAACAGGATTTGTAAGCAGACTGAAATTTATCATTAATGGCATTCACATTCACATAATACCCAAATTTGAGCCAGCAGGTTTAATCATGCATAATGTTCAACCACTAAACTTATTCATCCTATTCACCAATCTAATAAATAACTGTAATTTGGCATGTTAATCAAAGATAGTAATATTCTTTACAATTTTTTCTTTTTTTTTTATAAAACGGTAAATTTGAAAATTCACGGATAACAACAATAATTATATCTTATAACATTTAAATTAAAATGCTTGCATATACCTGTGAATTTACCGTTAAAAAACATAAAAATGATTTTGTTCATTAATAATATGGTTAATTAAGGGGAACTGTAACAAAAACCTTACACTGGGTGGAGCACTAATAACTTTTTTTAAATGCCACATGTAGATCTAAAAAAAATATTTGGCTTGTAGATTTCTTTCACATCCCTTACTCTAATAATTGAGCACTACAAGATTTTACATACCAACTTTTAACCTTTCTTAGCAAAAAGAAGAAAATTTCATTGAGGTTATGTAGCTCACATATACACTGATTCCTGAAGCTTCTTCTTCCCCTGACTGTTTCTGTGGTTACTGCTCTCTGCCCTTGTAAGGTGGTATTGTTAATGGGTTTGTCACTTGCCTCCTGTTCCTCCACCTATGTTTACCTTGGCATTAGCACCTGCCTTTCTCTGCTCGGCCAATTTGTTCAGCATCTGTTGTCAGCACAGCACTTCTCATAGAATACCAGCTGCAATTTAATATATCAAACTGTGGCCCCATCAAGGTCTAAAGGTGGAAATCCATCTAGCCTTTGTATTTGGCCTTCTGTACCTGTGAGGCCAAATACACTGTTGTGACAAATGATCTGCTAGTCAGTTTGTACTGCATACCTTATAACCTGAATATAAAAGAATGAAAGCACTTTTCCATTGGTTTAAATCCCAATACCATATCTGCCAAAACAATGTACCACAATGCACAAACGTATTCATGCGTGCAACTGTTTGACTGCCTGTCAGGGTGAGTTATTCATGTATAGCCACAGATACAGACAATACCGCGGGAACTGTGGTACAAGGAAGAAGCACTTGTGCTCAGGATACTGGCTGACGCTTGTTTTCGTCATCCTAAAGAAAGGCTGAGAGAGGAGAGGAGGAGCAGAAACAACAGAACAACAGAATTTAAAGAACCCAAGAAAGCCAGTGTGATTCAGTAAGATACGGGCTTTGTTAACATCAGTCTTCTCAGTGCTCACTCTTGAATTTTTTTCTCATGAATATATGATTGCACACTGAGTCACTCCTGCAATCCTTTTAGCCTACTTTCTTCATGACCTTTGTGTGTAATAGACCTCTGTCTCACACTAATGTAAACACATAAGGTCAAACTGGCCTTCTATTTTAATAAGCAACAGAGAGACTGGTCAGCTAATAACATGCTTCCTGATTGTGAAAAATATGGTTCAGGCTACTAAAGTGCCTGAAAACCAGCCACTTGTTTCACTGTGAAATTTGATTATTACAAGAACTTTCACATAAACTAAACTGAGCTTTTTCTTTTTTTTCATGCAACATTGCTAATGTTTCTCTTACCACTGCAACCACTTTGAACCTTACCTTCGACATCTGTTCAAGTTTTTCCTTCAGTCCCTGGTGTAGTCTTTTTCTTGAGCTCATTCTTCCTAATGTTGCTGTCCACTGGGACAACTCTACTCTTCTGCTCTTTGTCAACCACCATTATGTCTTTATGGTGGTCAGCAGCTGCTTGTCTGTCTTGTCTTAACTGCAACTTAAAGTCCCACTGGACCTTAGCCCTGTTGTTGTCGTCCAGCTGTGTCTTCCACCGGAAATAGCTGCCGAGATGATCCCATACTGTTTCAATAATAAGCTCTGGGGAGGACAATCCATGACTTACTGTGTTTTTATCTATCCAGGTATGCTTTAAATGTATTGGCAGTGTGTTTGGGATCATTGCAGTACCAAAAAAATAAGACATTGCCAACATTGCCTTCCAGATGGTATCGTATGATTGATCAATATCTGACAGTGCTTTTCCTCAAAATTACATCAGATTTCACAAGATCTCCAACAACACTGGCTAAAATTCAGCCCCAAACCATGACAGAGCCTCCACCCTGTCTTACACATGGCTATAGACACTAAGTAAGTAAGTAAGTAAGTAAAATTTTATTTATATAGCACATTTCTAGATAAAAGATCGCAAAGTGCTTCACGAGGTATAAAACAAAAACAGTCCAAAGTTAACAAAATGCAATTCTAAAAAGATGTGTTTTTAGCTGTTTTTTAAAAGTAATCAATGAGTCTGCAGATCTTAAGTTCTGAGGAAGAGAGTTCCACAGTCTGGCGGCCACAGTGGCAAAAGCTCTATCACCCTTGGTTTTCAGCCTAGTATGCTGAATAACAAGTAGGCCCTGATCACAAGACCTCAGGGACCTACTAGGGACATAGGGCTGTAAAAGTTCAATGATGTAGGCTGGTGCTTGTCCTTGAAGAGCACCAGCACTCACTGTTGTCCTGCTCTCCTGACCTCCTATGTTCACCATTTGAACCACAGATTTTCAGTCCAGTCTTTGTGTACATACCTCAGTCTTTTCTTCCTGTTTCCCTTCTCTAAAGAATGGCTTCTTGACAGCCACCCTTCCACTGAGACCATTTCTGATGAGGCTTCGGTGAACAGTAGATGGACGAGCTGAAGGTCCACATGCATCTTTCAGGTCTTTGCTGGATTCTTTTCCTATTTCTTGAGGTCATGACTTTCAGATACAGCACTGTTCATCTGCTGTAGATTTTTGTGCCTGCTTTTGTCCTCTGTCTCCTAACATTTTAAGGAGACGTTGCACACCATGCTGAGATACACCAAGTTTTTAGCTAATAGCTGTTTGGGATTTACATTGTTGGTGTAAAAAACTACTTTACCTGCCAAACTGTATTATCTACGGGATTTTCACAGACTCGACTAAAGAAACAGGAAAAAAAAATGGTGTGTTTTTGGAACAGCCTGCTAGTAAAAAAGTACTCAGAGATAATGGATCTTTAAAATTCTTTGCCAAGTGCATAACTCAAAGGTTATCCTGTGAGTTATGCACCTTTTTTATTATTGATTCATAGATCAGCCATAAAAAGCTTGGACGAAAAAACAAAACAAACAAACAACTCCCTATTTGAGTTTGCATTCATAAACCTGAGTGTCCACGCCACCCACCTGCCTGTCTGGCAGACTGACAGTAACACTCTGTCAGCCTTCTGTGGCTGAAAGGTAAATACTAACAAGTCAGTCTAGCTGATTGGTGGCAAAATATTTTAAAAATAATGGGCGGCGTGAGTCTTTTGCACAGTAGTAGATTTGTGTTCAGTAGACATGGTTAAGTTTATTTACAAAATGAATAAGATACATGTAACTACATTGCAGACAGAAGGACTTATGGCTCCTAGGTGACGTTGAACTTCTTTATCCAATCTGTTTTTAAACGTCAAACAACTAAATTGATTATTTTGGCTTTTCAAAGTCAAGTTTTCTGCTTTTATTTTAAATCGGAATATCTAGGCTACAGTTTGGGGAAAATCGGCTTTCACTGGGTGCTCTGACGTTCAGACTGACTCACATCCTCCTCTTTCTTAATCTGATTTAGAGATAAAACAGATGTAAGATGAAACTGAACCAATTACAAAAAAAGAGACCACTTGAACTAAAAGAAGTTACAGTAAGTCGCATGCTTTCCCATCAAAATGACCTTAAGCTCCATGATGCATCACTGATGAATGTAAGAAACTTGAACTAAGTTTGGAGCAAACACAAGAAACAAGTTCTAAGGGTTACCAAGAAGAAAGTATATTATTTATTTTTTGTATTTACAGTTCAGTTTACATGAAAAAAATCTGTGTTTGAGAGCTGAGACCACACACATCATCCTCTTTGTATCATTTGATCTCTAAATTCATTTGGAGGACAGAACATAACAGGAGATGTCATCAACGCTTTGACTTTCTTATCATGAACAAGTGTTCTGGGACAAAAATAGTGAGGAACAGTTTGTTTTAAAGAATCTCAGAGTTACTTCAAGAGGTTTAAACATCTGCCCATGAAGCAAACGTGAAGTGCTATGAGGACAAAAAAAATTAAAAAGAATAATAATCTTTTGGTTGCTACAGTCCTACAACAAAAATCAGATCAGAATCATCCAAGAGCACACAAGAGAGCATTTTAACATCCTGAGGAGAAAGATGAATGGAAACAAAGTCTCATCTCCTAAAATATTCTCTCTTCTCTTTTGTTTGTCTTTTGTCTCGACTTTTACCGATCAGGTCTTTGGAGGCAGAAGACTTTCACCTGGTTGTCTCCTGAAGCGGTTACGGCAAGAGTGGCTTCCCTGCGGAGACACGAGGACAGCCAGGATGTGATTAAGAGACAGTGGAAACAAACAGTAAATATTTACTTGAACCCTGCTCACAGTTGGCTGAGTTCACATAGATTTTTATTATAAATAGTTCAGTGATTTAACAAGTTGGGCAAGCCGAGTTTTGCGTTGCAACTTCAGCCATTTGCTTATTGAGTTATTCGTCACCACGGGAGAACCTAAAAAGGTATGAAACAATAAGCAGGTTTCCATGGTAATTCATCACAAAATGTGAAACTGACAATGATGGATCTTCACTTTCAGCAAAGAAAAAAAAAAAAAAAAAGCATACGGAGGCAGACTCGGGCAGATTATCCTCGTAACCGGGCTGTATGCAGGAGACTGTTTTTTTTAATACCACCAATCAGGGACAGCATCAGTTCAAGCAGCTCAAACGCACACTCATCTGTATTCCTGGAGCTGAAGCTGATCTCAGTGCCTTTAACTGGAAAATCTCAAACTGGGGGGGGACTCGTGATGTAATTTGATATGCATCTACAAGTAGCTTTACAAACCACCTCATCTGCTCCTCCTGCTGTCTGTCATCAGTGACGTCAGCTGTGCACTGTGGGGTCTTTCTGCTGCTGCTCTTTTCACCTCTGGCTTTCCACGGGGATAACCAGAGTGGAAAAGAGCAGCATCAAAAACATCAACATACAGTGGGAGGGTGGGAAATTCCCAGAACAGAACCGTGTTTTACAGATGATGTGGTTGCTTTGGATCATGAGCTGTTCCACACCACCTCCATACTTTTTTCTTGACATCAATTCTGGTAGAGGTTGTCTTGGTTTTTCCTGAACCGTGCTGGCTTTAGATGGGGGTTTTTTAGCGAAGTCCAATCTAGGCGTTTTATTCTTGCATCATGAGCGGCTTGCACCTTGCAGTGAATCCTCTGTATTTACTTTCATGCAGTCTTCTCTCTTTACGGTAGACTTGGATATCAATACGCCTAACTTCTGGAGATTGTTGTTCACTTGGTGGGCTGTTGTGAAGGGGTTTCTTTCCACCATGGAAATGATTCTGTGATCACCCACTACTGTTGGATTCCTTGGACATCCAGGTCTTTGCTGAGTTGCTGAGTTCACCAGTGCTTTCTTTCCATCTCAGGATGTAACAAACTGATTTCGGCACTGCTAATGTTGCAGCAATTTCTCAGATGTTTTTTTTTTTTTTTTCTGTTTTTGCAGGATGGCTTGTTTTACCTGCATGCAGAGCTCCTTTGATCTCATGTTGTCTGTTCACAGCAAAATCTTTCAAATGTAAGCACCAAACCTTAATTGATAATGACATAACAAAGGAATTGGCCACACCTGCCCATGAAATAGCCATTGAGTCAATTTTCCAGTTACTTTTGGTCCCTTTAAAAGAGGGTGGCACAAGTTAAGGAGCTGAAACTCCTAAACATTTCATCTAATTTGAACGTGTATACCCTTAAATGAAAGCTGAAAGTCTACACATAATGTCAATTATAACTATAAATTGGAAAATGTGTCAGGATACAGGAAAAAAAACAAAAACTTTGGTCCATTTATATATGGACACTGACACAACAGCATGTCATAACTCCTGCTCAACCGTGGCTGACCTGTACCACACTGCCGTTCCCTACTAAACCTTTCTAGAAGCTACTGCTTCTTCTGCTGCCATTTTTCTAATTGATTGGAAGAAAATGAACAAACTGAAAGAGAGAAACCCAACTGTCGACAGGTGTTTTGCAGAAAAACTGAAGAGGCAAAAGGTATTCAACCTAGTACTAGCAAGGTGTACCTCATAATAAAGTGTCCGGTGAAAGTATGTAATTAAATTAAACAGTCACACAGGCCCATTATGAGACAATGACTTCTAAGGTACTGTGAAAAGCAGCAGTGAGAGTATTTGCTAGATATCAGATGATGCAGACTGAAGCTTAACAAAAAAAAAAAAAAAAAAAAAAAGAGAAAAGAGACGAAAACAGCTTCCTGTATAAAAGCATGTACTATGCAATGCTTCCTGATTTCTTAGTTTTTTTGCATACTTCTCACACTTGCATGTTTCAGATCATCAAATAAATTTTAATATTACACAAAGATAGCAAATACAAAATGCAGTTTTAAATTATATCATTTATTAAAGGGAAAAAAAATACCCAAACCTACCTGGTCCTGTGTGAATAAGTACATGCCCTTTAAACCTAATAACTGGCCTAATGGCCGTTCAGTTCATCCTTCAGGATTTTCTGGTAGAGAGCAGATTTCATGGTTGCATCAATTACGGCAAGTTGTCCTGAACCAGCGAAGCAGCCATCTTTATCCAGTCTTCTTATTGTTGAATCATGAACTGACCTCAAACATGACAAGTGAGGCCTGCAGTTCTTTAGATGTTGTTCTGGGCTCTTCTGTCATCTCGTGGATGAGTCGTTGATGTGCTCTTGGAGTAACTTTGGTAGGTCGGAAATACTTTCTCACAGCCAGAAACAGTGTTATGTATTCACAAAATAAGAACAACTAGCTTTTCTGCTGCCTCCCCATGAAAGACTACTTCCTCACATCCCTAATTTCTAATGCACTTAAGTGCCCTTGAGCAGGGCACACAGTCCGGGCAGTGTGCTGTTGCTTGTCTTACCTGTTCATAGTGAAGTCCAGGATCTCTGCGGTGTGGCCCTTGTACTCAGCCACCATGTTGCCTGAACGAGCGTCCCATAAACGCAGCGCGCCGTCTAAACTGCAGGTGGACACCACAGAAGAAGACTCTTCCCACTGCAGGTGAACGATGCCAGCCTGGAGAAACACAAACAGCAATGAAAACAGGCAAAGGCGACACCAACGTCTATTTTAAGGTAACATAATGAGTAAATGATTATTACAGGCTGGAGGAAAGAGAGTTGATGTTTTTAGCTCCTTTTTCGGTAAACTGTCAAAGAAAGACTTCCTGACTGAATGTTCCCTTTCACATTATCTGCACTCAAGCAACATCCCTTCAAACAAACCTCCCTAACCCTGGGAGGATTTCTGATATGACTGCAAAGCCTCCCCACAGAGGGAACGTAGATGAGTATGAACACAGGCGGGACCAGACTAAACGTGCACAAACTGTCCCGCTGTCTGCCGCTTCTCACCTCGTGCCGGCATCTGTGCCTCAGGGCTTGTGTCGAGAGATCATATATGGCCAGAGTCCCGTCCAAGTACGCGACAGCGATGAGCGGCAGGCTGGAAAGGGCGACAAAGGTGAAACGGTTGAGGGGGAGCTGAGGCTCTGATATGTTTCCGTATTACTGAGAGTGTGCAGCCCACTCACATGTTGCAGAATCCCACAGATTCCACAGAGTTGGATTCTTCTTCGTCTTTTGAGTCTTTTCCTTTGCCTCCTTCCACAGAGAACGTGCCGACCACCTTCACACAGACACGTAGGTCAGACACAGGAAGCAGCTGCTTCACTACACTTCCTGCCTGCTTGGTATTGGTTGGCTGTGGCACCCACCTTTCCCGCAGTGATGTTGATGAGCTTTGCACAGCCGTCCACTGAACCCGTCAGCATCAGAGAGCCGTCCTTATTGCAAGCCAGGCAGGTTAGCGCCCCCTGGTGTCCATCCTGACCTGTTAGGAGACAAACAGCATAAACTACATACATCTTAGTAAAAGTCTTGAAGCACCGCTCACTTCTTTATATTCTGCTAGAAGAAAAAGAAAAAAAGAAACGGGTAAAAACGATCTGTTCTCTGTCAACATGATCCCACACTGCTTCAATAATGTTGATGTCCAGGCTCTGGGGAGGCCAATCCATGACTCATAGTGGTTTTACTGCACTGCCAGTGTGTTTGGGATCACTGCCATGCTGTAAAAATGAAGTTCTTGGCAAAAAGAGGCTTTCAAGATAGAAATGCAAATGCAGACCCAAACCATGACACAGCCTCTACCGTGTTATACAGATGGCTGTAGACACTCACTGTTGTATCTTTCGTCTGATGTCCTTTTGGATGCCTCACTCTGTAAGACCTGCCACTTTCTCACGTTCAGTTTCTTGACTTCCACATGCTGCTTATTTGCTGTAGATGATTTTTTTGGGCCTGCCACTTCTCCTATCCTCCACTTGTCAAGTCTTCTTAAATTTATAGGACACACTGCACACCATGCTGAGATGTACCAAACAGTCGCCTAATAGCTCTTTGGGAATCGCCTTGTTGGCGCAAAAACTACAATTTAATTTCAAACTTTATCATCTTTGCCATTTCTCTTAGAGTAAGCCACAGAAATAGAACAACTGATGCATTTCTGTGAAACACTGCTAATAACAAAGTGACTAAACATAAAGGACATGTAAAACTAGTTGACACATTGCTGGTTCATCCCTTGCGTGAGCTGCGTTTTTTATGTTTAAATGATTCAGTGATGAGGGGCTTGGAAAAATTCCTCTTAAAATAGTCAGGGACAAAGACTAGACTGAAAATGAGTGAGAACAGGAATTTTGGAAAGACTTTATCAAATGTCTGTCTGAAATGTTAAAGGTAAAAAAATCCCTTTAAAAGGTAAACTCTGTGTACTTGGAATATACCCAAGGGAATTTAAGCAATCCGAAAAAACCCCCCCACAAAATTACTGGACTATGGACTACTTCAAGCCAGAAGAGCCATTGCACTATGCCGGAAGAGTGTGTGAATGTGAGGGTGTTCAAATATTTGTTTGTATTGTACAACAGAAAATTTCAATAAAAATATATGGGGAAAAAAGAAAATGAGTGAGAAAACAAAAAGCCAATGTCCAAAGAAAAACTTTGAAAGAGGAAAACCATTACTTGTCTATTACTAAGACAAATAACAAGAAAGTCTGACTCCTTGAAAGAAAATATAAAGAAATGCAGGAAAGACATTCACACAGTTCTGTTGTTTTAAACCAAGAATTATGATCAACATTTACTACTGCTGCTCATCCTAGTTGTTTACAACTGTTTACACATGTTAAACAACTTTCTCCAAATACAAGCTACAAAATGTATTTACAGAAGATCTTAGTTTTGCCGTTTGTTTTTATTGAGCCATAACTCAACAAATATGTATTACTCTCTGCTACTTTTATTGCTTTTCATCTGTTTATATGTAACTTTAATGTGGGAAAGAGCACCGAGACTCCTTTCATCCAGAATCTAAACTATTAAACTAAAGGCAGCTGTAACTCCCCCTGGAGTCATAACAGCACCATGACATGACATGCACAATAACACACCTTCTTTCATAAACACACCTCCGTCATCTGGCCATATAATCAAGATAAAACTTAATATGTTTTCTTATTTATTAAACTCACAAATCACCTTAATAATAAAAAGAAACTATGTGTCAGACCCACCTTTAATGACGTGGATAGCATTTCCCTGCTTCAAGTCCCACACGCGTACTGTTCCATCCTCATAACCCACCACAGCCCGTTTACCTGGAAGAGAAAATATATATTACATAGGGCTGTTCGATATAACGATATATATCAGATGATGATATGAAAACGTCTATCGTTTCATATTACGCTATCGTTTGTTTCGTGGTGTCGCAAAATCAACTGTTTAGGGCAATATTTTTTCATCGTTTTGATGGTCACTGTATAATTTCCTTAAGTTCTCTCTTCCTCTTATATCTAATATAGCCACACTACAGACGGACAAGCGATTGTTTTTATGCGTTGTCATTAGCAACAACGACGGTAAAACCATCGCGTGGCTCCGCAGTCCGCATGTTTATTTTCCACATAAACCTTTCACAATAAAGCTGAAGATCCTGTTGAGATTTTTCAAAATAAACTGAATCAAGTGAAATAGAATGCAGAGTGTTTACGCATGAGAAGCTAAAAAGAGCCGTCAGGTGGTAAAAAAAATAAATAAAGCTTAGAACAGGCTTTTCCCCGCAGCACGCCGTGTAATAAATACTCACAAAGAAAATTGAGGCCATTTCAACTTATGTAACGCACGGCGCCCAGCTGAAAGCACTTCAGGCAAGTTGAGTTGCCCGAGATTCACAGAATTTACAGAAAATGTAAAATTTTTGTTATTATACATCGTTGTTGGGACGATAAATGCCTTATATCGGGATATGAAATTTTGGTCATATCGCACAGCCCTAATACTACATGACTTTTGAGAACTGAGGAGCATTAAAGGTAAAACAGTGCACAAAATGACAGTTTTATCCATTTAAAACCACATCCATAAAATTATAGCATACAAAATAACGGCAAGAGCTGCTTTCACACAGAATTTTCTAACTGTAGGTGGTTAAAAGTGGGGAGGTTTTGGGGGTACTGTTTGGGGTGACTTTTTGTATCCCATCTCTCACCATCAGGGAGGATTTTGCCGCTGGTGGCCTGACAGGCAGGACTCTGGAAGGTTTTACAGTCTCCTGCGGGGATCTTCCACATCCACACGCTGCCATCATTCGTTCCCGCCAGCAGCACAGGAGCACAGGGATGCCACTCTAACCACTGAGATAGAAAGCAACAGCTATTACACACACACACACACACACACACACACACACACACACACACACACACACACACACACACACACACACACACACACACACACACACACACACACACACACACACACTTTCCTCCACTGCATTTGTTTGTAGTGGCAAGTTACTGGACTTTATAATCACTGTAGGTTGTACAATTTGAGAAAAGAGCAACTCACACAGATTCTCAGTCAGAGCAATCATCTTCTCTTTAGTCCTTATAAATTCTTTCAGCACTCTCATAGCCCACAGAGGTGCGCGCACACACAGACACACACACACACACACACACACACACACACACACAGACACACACAGAGTCATACCCTTACCTCCAGATCTCCCACTTCAAAGGACCAGATCTCCTCTTTAGTTTCTACTTTCCAGACTTTAATCAAGCCGCTCATGTCTCCGGACGCCACCAGGGAGGAGTCATGGCTGAACATGGCACACGTCACTGAGTCTTTGTGACCTGTGTAGGATCAGAGGGCAAAGAGCAGCTTAATGAACATGATGATTTTTTTCCCATTTTGCTTGAGGTCGACAGAAAAGACACTTGGCCATTTTCCTGCCCATTTGAGACATCACAGTGTGTCCACAGCTTTATGTAAACAATCTGAAAATACTCGTGTGGACACATTTCACACATGGCTGATGTCAACACAGTGCTCAGGCCTATGCAAATAAATGCACTAGTGCGTTTTTACTCCAAAAGAGCACACAAAGCCACATTGAGCCATTCACATACACATTCATACAGAGCTTTAGTCTGCCTCTGAGGATTTGCCTTCACTCACACTCTGATGGATGCACCAGCAGCAGTTTCGAGTTCAGCATCTTGACTAAGGAAGCTTGGACATACAGAACCTGTTCACCCTTCTGAGCCACAGCCAAGCCCAAATTGATACAAAAAAAAAAAAAAAAGAATTGCGATACTGTGCTGTATCAATTTTTTCTCCCACCCTTGTTAGCATCTGCTATGATGCCTATTTCCCAGAGTAATTGGAAATGCTAATTACCCGGGGGGGGGTTGTTATTTTATTTTGTTTTTGTTTTATTTGAGAATACCAGGATTGTGTTTAAGTCTGGAAAAGCAGGAAAGGAAGGGTTTTTGTAAAGACACCCATGTTTGCTCCCCGCCTGCATCCACAAACGAAGCCAAATCAAACTGTAACTAAACTCTCACACATTTTGTTCTTTTAACCATGCTGTGCTGGTGCTTATGTTTTAATTGCCATGGTAAAAAGCTTTATGTGATCATCTCTGATCTCTACACTCACCTGCGCACTCCAGCAGAACTTCCCCATCGCTCACCCTCCAAACATAGGCCTTATCATCCTCCCCTCCGCTCACAGCCAAGTTGTTGGTCGCTGGGTCCAAACTCACACAGAACACCGAGCCTGGGAAGAAAAAAAAGGGGGTCAGACCTTTTTAAACCTTAAGCAGCCAGGAGTAATCAGAGAGCAGCAGCAGCAGAGACACGAGGGAGGTTTTCACCGGTGTGTTTGGAGAAGGTGAGATCGCTGTCGTCCTGCTCTGCCTCAGCCTCCATCTCGTCCTCAGTCTCCCAGCCGTCATTGTCATCACCTGCGTTTCCCGCGTCATCGAAGTCGACGTCCTCCAAGTCATCAGCCAAATCATCTGCGAGAGAAAGAGCACAGCCCATGACGGTCACCTGATCTATCTCTGCTATTGCCCCGCCTGTCACGGGAGAGGAGACGGAACAGGTGCTGCCGAGACCCACCTGGGCCAGGCTCCGTGTCGTTCAGGTCGATGACTTCAATAATTTCCTCATCCCCGTGGAGCTCAATGGCACTTTCCTCGGAGTTATCCATGCTGCTAGCAAAACAACCGCAAAAAAAGCTCGGTTCACGTGACGTTTGAACGGCCTCGCGCTCTGCAGCTCCCAGCAAGCTTCAAAATGACACTCTGACTCTCAAATGTCGGTTTAAGTGGCGCGAGGACCTCAGAAAGAAGAAACTATCTGTCAGAAGGAAAACTGACTCCCCATGTTTTCGTCACGTTGTCGAGACTAGAGAGACTGGCGCATAGTTATGACGTAGGACAGTCGCTCGGATAAAGCGTCATTTACTATATGATCCGAAAGATGGCGCCATTGGCAAAATTACGACAACGTCCCGGGAAAATACTGGCTGAACGGCAGGATTAGCAAAATTTAAATTAGTAATTTAATACGAGTAAGTGTATAGTAAAGTCCCTGTGGGCATCTTGAAATGTCTGAGAAGACTTATTTGTACAGTTATGTTTAGTTTAGTTTTTACTTAATTTTCTATGGATAAAATCAAATAATTTTAATGGTCATGGGGACACTACACACTGTATTAATAGCAGTTTATTGAAAATAAATGATTAAAAAGTCTGTAGACCCAAAATTAGGTCAGTTAATCTTATATTTCTACCGATTTTACTGTTTTAAAATTCTCACATAGATTTTATTTAAAATATCTACTAGTAGTCGCATCAGTATTAGCAGCAGCAGTAGGCCTTATAATAATTTGAACCACATTCGAAGCACTAATCATGATTTGTCAGTTTCAAAGAAGAAAATATGACCAATATTTGACAGTAATACTAACTACAAATATTATTTTACTATCCAAGTATATTCTAGTCATATTAAAATCAAATCTCCATTTAAAAAAACATACAAATAGATGGGTAACAAGCATAAGCTATTTTAAAGTGTATAAACAAGCAGTTAATACGCACTAATGAAACACAGTGGTTACCTGTTATATGTTTAACTAACTAACATGCACTGCATTAAGAGTATTAAGTGGTTTATGTTAAAACTAGATAATCCCAAATGGAAAGTCCACAAAAAGATATTTGTGTACATAAAACAAATTAATCAGCCTAAACCTTTAGAAATAATTATTTACTGTTTTCTAGATTATGCTTGTCTGTGAATCTGTTTATTCATTTTGTTCTTTTCACTTATTGTATTAGCTGCTCAGTTATGTCCTTATTACTGTCTGTCTTTAGCAATACCAGTAGGGGTGGGACAAAATATCCATACAGCAATATATTACATGGATCCTTCTTGTTATAACTTATTGATATGCCAAATATCACCAGTTTGGCTAAATAGAATTAGAACTTCATGACTCATTTTGGAGAAAGAAAGTAAAGTGAACTGAGTTATAGTAGAAAAAAAAAATGAAAGTGATTTAGAGAACTGATTAATTGTACTGACACCATATTAAGTAACATACAATATTAAAACTGTGTTATGATGATAAAGTAAGCACACTAATATCACAATGCAGTAACTTAATACATATTTTCTTTTTTTCCCATTTTACAAGTGTCATTTTCCCTGTTACACAGATAATGCTGCTGTCTTATAATGTATAGAGTATCACAGAATAACTTGCCACTAAATATTGTGATCCTGTTGTAACACAAGTAATTCCCATTCTTAATTTTTATCAACGGCACATTTGATATTTTACACATTTTAGAATTTTTCCATAAGAAACATGAAAGTTAAACATCCTTACAAGGACAATCTTCGGTGTCCACCTAAAACATCGCAGTGGCGTATTCCTCATTGTAGCTGTATAATCAGCCCTGACTGATTGTCCTTTCACTTATTTCCCTGCATGATTAAACCTCAGTTTGCCTTCTAGTGAAACACTTGACGCAGGGTCACAAAACTGTAATTCATGCTCCTGTTATTACAGGTTCAGGAGGTGAAGCAAGATTTTGGTTTGCCGGAAAATTAATTTGTGATGTTATTGTTATTGTTGTGGTAGTACATTTTACTGTGGTGTTGTCCAGTGAAACTGATGCAGACTGGGAGTTTTAGCCTTCATTTATATGTGTTTCTATGATATTCTGACAGAGTTGGAGTTTCCATAAAACAGTGTTGACTGTTGGCTAATCATAATTAGGTTTATGTTTTATGACACACAATGTGACTGTATTAGGCTGGATTATGCTGCACAGTAAAGGGCACTGCTCAGGGTTATTTCAGTGAGGCTGTAACAGCAGGAGTTTTAAAGCTGAAGATAACATGTTCCCTCTGATCACCCAGCAGGAACTATGTTCTTGAGCATAGGTATCAAACATAAGGCCCGGGGGCCAGAATCAGTCTGGCAAAGACTCCAGTCTGGCTGATTGGATAGCTTTAGAAAATATGAAGGAGGGTGTAAATTTTTGACTTTTAAATGCATTTTAAGACTTTTACAGGTAATAAAGACCCCCCACCCCCGATCATTCATACTGTACCAAAGTAATTAAGTAATAGATTAATCATTTAATTACAGTTAAAGTTTCTGCTTTTTCACAATGTTTCAACAGTACAGTAACAATAAGAAGAAAAGGAAATATTAGGACTATAAATTAATAAAACTTTCTATTTTATAATTACAGGACAGTCTGGGCAGTGAGATACTAGAACTGTTTCTGTAATTTTACACGTTTATTTCTTACAATGTATACCCAAAGAGTCGTGCTGACAGATTTCTTTCATTAACTGAAGCAACATTTCTTTATCGTGTGGAAAAACTGAGACATGCTGTTGAAATTACACTTCCTTTTCCTATATTAAGACATCTCTGGCATTTAATGTGTAGTTAAATCTCTTTACACTGACTGAAAGGGCAGTTTCACCAGTTCAGCCCACTTAAGATCAAGGTGGGTTATATGTGGCCTACTATGTAAAATGAGATTGGCTTCCCTGCTTTTGAGCCTTCAAACCTAAAAAGGAGTGCCATAGAGAAGAAGTACAAGGCCCAATTCCCATCAGCTTCACGTAAGCTGAGCCTGACCTCTGACCTCCGTGCGCTTTGGGAATGATCGGAAGCTCATTTTTCTATCTGTGATTAAAACAGAAGGCATATGTCAGAATGCAGTAACGCTACAGGGAAAGCATTCGAAGCAGGGCTGCCCTCCATTTTAAAAAGAGCTCCACTCTGCCTTCCTTAATCTCTCCGTCAAACATTCCCTGGCTGGAGATATTTTATGAACACTTAGCACAGTTTGTCTACATCAGGTTTTCGGTTGGAGTTTTATGTCTTTTGCTATATGCTGCTGGCAGGACTCGGCAACTGCATGCCCAAATAAGTTTTACTGGCTGCTCGCGCCCTCCGTGTTCAAGCTTTCGCCTGGAAAAATACAGCCGTCTCATGATGCAGTGGCGAGATGTGGAAATATCAGGGTGTACGTTATTTAGACATTTTAAATCTGCAGCAGGCGAGAGATTTATAAACTCTCCGTTGGGTTATGACTAAGGCTGGAAGAGGCTTTCTCTCCCTGGAAAGTTCGATGACATTAGTTACAACGCCGGTCGCAGCCTCTTTATTTCTCTAATCCATTTCTGCTGTTTTCTCTTTTCTTTTTTCGGCCTGTCAGGCCAATAAAAAGAACTTCATTCGGCTCCTACGTGCATAATTTTTGGTTATGCGCAGCTTCTAACGCTGTCAGATTAAATTGGGAATATGAATCCCATTTTTGGACATTTTTACTGCAGCTGCTTGACATCTGTTTTTGGAAGGATGATGCAAATGCTCTTCCAAGAGCTGATATTTTCCAGTGTAATCAAATTAACGCATTCTCATACCAAAATATGGCAACTGCTGATTTTTTTCCCCTTTTAACAGAGCAGGTAGAAATTCTTTGAGGCTTAGCAGCTTCTCAATCCCATGTGGTCCTTAAATGAAAATACTGACAATACAACTGAATAAAGTCTGGGATGGTGGATATACAGGCTTACTGCTAGACTGTTTATGCAGTCTTTGGTCAGGAGCAACAGGAAATAGCACATGACCTCAAAAAAACATGTGATGCAGTCTCAGGATGTTCACTGAAACATCAATCATAAGCTGCAAAGAAACTTTCTGCAGCCTTGCCTGTGTTCTCGCCGCTACTAGGACATGTTTGGAGGTTACGGACAGATTTTCCACTAGCTCCTGTTCGCCGGGGGGCAGGATATTTGGTTGTGGTTTCAAGGTGAAACGTCACCAGCGGTGGAAAGCAACCGGCTATGTGAATTGCCGGACACACAGTTTGCTTCATGCTCCCACTTCACTACAGTTCAGATGGAAATGTAGTGTTTAGAGATCATTTGCTTTTCAAAAAAGCAAATGTAAGAGCCTACGGAGGCGCCTCGCGGCAGGAAGGTTGTGTGTTTTAATCTCTGTCTTCGTGGGCTGGGACCTTTTGCCGTGGAGTTTGCATGTTCTTGCTATGCCCAGGTCAGTTTCCTTTGGGCTCTTTGGTTTCCTCCTGCTGTCCAAAAACCTGCACATTGAGATAATTGTGACTGGGAATGGATGTAGGTTCATAAAAACAACGCCATGTATAAAATATCAAGCATATCACATTAAAAGTAATGTAAAAATCATCATGTGTATATGCCCAAATGCATGGAGTTACTGGCATGCGATTGGCTGATTCAATACTACTGTTAATAAACAGTGGAGCAAGTGTAGCTGAATAAGTGGTCAGTGAGCATATATGGCAGTCCATTTCCACTCCATCCTAATACGCTCACCATGAAGAGTTTGCTATTATTGTTAAAATGCCAGCATGAAACAAAACTATACAAGTGGGTATTTTTGCAGGTATTCAGTTAAACAGATCTGGACACATTTAAAGCCGCAGTTTATTTTAGAAAGAAAGTTTTGTTATGTTTTTGTGTGTGTGCACTTATGGCAATATGGAAGAAGGCCAGTGGTTCTATCATGTTCAAGAGAAGGCAGGAATTTCTACAGCTCATACAGATCATATGTCATGCACTGCTTATGAAAATGATGTGGATCGCTAATGAGCACTGCTGCTCAGTAGGAAAATAAGTAAATCTGACCTCATGTCAGAAGAATTAATCAAAGGCTCCAATTTATAACCACCAAAAAGCCAAAAATGATCAGACTAATTACTTTATTGATTCTCACAATATCTCAGATTTATCTTGTGAATTGAGAACTGTGCCAATAAATGGCCTGATTTGTTTTTAAGGTTTGGAAATCACATAGTGGATTTTTTTTCTTGCTAGGAGTGATCTTCGGTAAGGCTTTTAAGTCTGCTTTCTTTTTCCTTTTTTTTTAAACACCCAGATGCTCTGGAACATCATGTTGGGTGGGCTCCCCTCTGCCGTCATCAGGACAGCAAAGACCGAGAGCGACCCATCATAACAACATTTCTCAGTTTATCGCCTCAGCAAGCTGGTTTATGTCTAAAAAGCAGGACACGCTGGAGTGCTATTACTTTATAGGTACACACACATGGAAACGCACACTCTGCCTGAATGGGACATGGAGGCATATTCATCTGCCATGAGTGAGCGCGTGCAGTATATGCACCTTTTACACACACACACACACACACATGCACACGCACATAAAAACAGTATCAGTAATAAGGCCTGGGAGCTGTTGCTGTGTGAGAGGTAATTACTCCATGCAGCTCAGCGTGGCTTTGATGGAAACTTTTAGACTAACTGGCTCGACTGTAAGAAGCCTCGGCTCTGCTTCTTTTTAACAAGAACTCTTTATGGCTTCATTTGCTCTCTTTTCTCTCTTAAACGCTCCTGTTTCAAGGAAACCTGGAAGGGCCTGATGTCTTTTTTTTTCTACACGCACGCAACCTAACACACAGAGAAAAAGTTGCAAACGGCATAATTCCACCGATACGTTAGAAGTTGTGGCTGCGCAGTCCGATCACACGCTGCCAAATGCGGTGTGAAGATGTTCAGAAGTGCTTTCTCCATGGCTGGCGAGGTTCTTTATGGCACTGAGGTCTGCGAGCTTTGTCTGCACGCTGCGACTGACTCATGTGGGACCGTGCTGGGTGAGACGACGGCTTCCCTTCACAAACCACTAACAGCCAGTTGTGTGTGCACTGCAAGTGGTCTGGTCTACAGCCCGTGTGTGATGTGTCTGCTGTGGTAGCATAGCCGAGGTTTGCGCAGGCCCTGCACGCTCACCAGCCTGTTGACTTTCTAGCCTGATTACTACTCCTCTTCCCAGCCTCTGGCCAAAAAACATGGTGTATTTTTGGAACAGCATTAGTCAGGATCTGTGTTTTTTAGGCAGAACCATGTAAGGTTCTTTGGGACCGATGCTTTTAAACACATCATGCTCCAAAGAAGCACTCATGACCTAAACTCTAAAGTGGAAGGAGGTGATGGCTACTCCCCTGGATGCAAAACAGTTAACACAATCAGTGATTTGGCAACCCGAGTGTGTTCGCTGAATGGCAAATGTGCTGCTCTGGGCAATATAAGCCAATCTAATCCCTGCTTTGAGATCATTGCCCTGGACGCACTCACTCACACACTTGCTCGTACACGCACTTTTGAGTGTTTTATGCATGTCTGCGTCAGCAAAAGCTTGTACACAAACAATACAGATGCAGATGTCCAAGAGCAATTTGTGCTCCCTGACAACACAAGTATAAACTCTGTGCTTGTGTGCAGAGTATGAGACAATGAGGGCATATTACCTTCCAAATATACCGAGAGCCATGATTCTTCTTATTAACACAGCTTTCATAGCTGTTTATTCATTATATTTGCTCAGCTACCAACAAAATCTGTCATTTTGCTCAAGACAAAAGTAATTCTAACTACTGGAGAGACTGTCATGTGGTACAAACATTTAGTCAGAACAGCCATTAGCATTATTTTTCACTCTTAACGTTACTTTAAAAAAAAAAAAAGTTTTGGTAGTTGCCTTTCTATTTTCTATTTATTTTTTATATCGTAGAGAAAGGTATTGTTTTGCAGTTGGCCCTGAAAGATATTAATTAAACTGGAAAGCCATGTCTAAATGTATCTTATGTCTGCATACATAAAGAGAGAGAAGGTCAACAGCTCCAAAGACCTTACACGAGCATATCAGAGATGCCTCCAAGTCCGACCGCCTTACGTAACTGAAACTCCCTAGCTCATCCACAAATTATCATCCTTTGTTGCTATGGATACAGCTGTCCCTCAGGGGCCTGCTGCAAAGGAGGAGCGACCTCGATTAATAAATGCAAGTTGTAGTGGACAAAGCACAAAGCTGGGCCCGAATTAAAACTAATAAAGAAGGTCTTCTGACGGCAGTGAAAACCTTGACAGTGAGAAAGAGAAGGTCAGCTGGGGCAATTAAGCATCTGCCCCTGCTGAGGTGCCCTTGAGCAAGATGAGGACTTGCTGGTGGACCCTGACCCCTGATCTCCCTGTAGAGGAGGAGAGTAAATGAAAAATGATAATGAACCAACTCCAACCAACATTAATAATGATAAAAGCAGCAACCAATATGATGCTATGTAATTGTAAATTATTATAAATTACTTGGAGATAAATAGAAAAATATATAATAATTTAAAGCATGTGACAAATTTTGTGTATATACGCTAAAATAGTTACGCTAATATTAGATGAAAATATTGCATGCTAAATAGCAGGCTAGCTAGAAGAACGTAGCTAAAGTAGTTGATTATTTGTAAATTATACACATAATCAACTGAAATACCTAAAAGGAGTGAAAGATTGAAACTTGTAACGGCTGATTAATTATGTTTGAAAATGTAATAGGTGAATAATTCAACGAAAAAAATAACAACAAAAGCATTAAATAGTGGGCTAAGGTAAAAGTAGGCTAACCGTTAATGCTAGCCAAATAGCCAATATTAAAAGTACTATAAATTTATAAATGGTGCAAATAGATTGAAAGAGGAAGAAGGAGTGTGTTAAATAAAAGTAGCATTATCTGAAAAGCCTGTTAGTTGGAACGAAACTATAATTGAGCTTAGGTAAAAGTAATAAACGACAGAGTAATTTAACACATTTAAGATATATTGTGTACCAATCACAACACTGTGGTTATAAAGGTATGACCCGATCAGCAACAATACTCAGGTAGGCTGTGACGTTTAAATTATCCTCAGTTGATAGTAAGAGACCCAAAGTGTGCCAAGAAAATATCCCCCACACCATTACTCCAGCATCAGCCTGAACTGTTGATACAAGGCAGCATAGATCCTTTATTTCTGCTGTGACAGGTGGTAGGGTCAGAATTTGGCATAGACCAATATGAAAGCATGGATCTATGCTGCATCTACAATTCACACAGGCTCACCAAAATTGCACAAATTAAAGAGTGAAAAAAGTAGCCTCAGTTTCCAGTTCTTAGCTGACAGTAGTGGCACCCTGTGTGGTCTTCTGCTTCAGTAGCCCATGTGCTTCAAGGTTACAGGCACTGTGAATACAGGGGTGTCGAACTCCAGGCCATTAGGGCCGGTGTCCTGCAGGTTTTAGATAACACTCTGGATCAACACACCTGAATCAAATGATTAGTTCATTACCAGGCTTCTGGAGAACTTCAAGACATGATGAGGAGGTAATTTAGCCATTTAAATCAGGATCAAGGACACATCTAAAACCTGCAGGACACCGGCCCTCGAGGCCTGGAGTTTGACACCTGTGCATTAAGAGATGCTCTTCTGTGAAGTTCAGCAATGCCCAAATGCACTGAGTTGCTGCCATGTAATTGGCTACCTGGAGGTAGATAAAATATTTGAAGGTTTTAACTTGACCCAAATATTGACAGTTCAGTCATGTTGGGAAAATTCAAATCAAAGATGTTAAAACGTCTACATAGTAGATAAATAATGGCTTATTTGTTTGATATGACTGCTAAAATTATTGCACGTCACATGATAGCCTGCTAGACAAGTTTAGAAAATTTAGAATCAACATTTCTCCTTCAAATGTATTGAAAATATTTGTGATGGAGCAATGTTCATGAAAATAAAAAATGAGCTTCTTTCCTTTCCTGAATAACAACTTCAGAATCAAATCTTTCCAAAACGTCTCCGTAGACTTCAGCGAGCCACCGAAGCAGCCTCAGGGTTATTAGAGCAGACTTAAATCATAGCAGAGCTCTGTAGTCTACTCACACTTGGTGAATAATAACGCTGTCTCCGCCGTCAGATGTAGCCTATATAGAGACTGGTTAGCATATTACAGTAATTGAGTCAGCTGAGGCAGGCAGTAGTGTTGCAGGTTTGCCTGTGGGTGGCTGCTGAGATGCACAATCAAATACAGAGTGATGGAAATAAAAGCATATTGGATTAGAGCAGGCAGCGTGGAGGGCGTTTCATGTTGCAATGCACAGGAATTGGATAAAAATGTTTGTTCCATTTTGCCGCCATTGCATAGTGTTGAGCAACTGAAGTAAGGCTAGAAATATTGCATTACAGGCAGAAAACTGCTGTCACATAGTAATTACAACATAAATAGTTTAATAGCGTATTATGAAATGTTCGGTTACTGTGAGGATTTGGTCTCGTTCCTCTTTTGATTTCAGTTAACACTGACTTGAACTCTGTCTACAGATCAGTGTTCTTCAAGCTCCTTCTTGTTCTATTGCAGCAACAAGTATTAGTCTTACATAGATACCAATTTAAAACTCTATTGGCCTACTGCAATAGCACTGCAGTACTGCTACTACTAGAACCTTCTTGGAGTGTAGTAATTACACTAAGGCAGATAAAGCTGCTATAAACTAAGATAAGGTTATTAGAAAAAGTCATTTATAGAAGTCAATCAGCAGAACACGAAAGAGCAGATTAGAGCTATAATGATCGCAACTCAGAAAAATGAAAGATTCAAGACTCTTTATTGCCATTATGCAAGCATCACAAAATGATGGCAATGCTTCCTCACCGTGCATAAAATTAAACACACACACACACGCCCATATATAACTAAACATAGATACGTACACACATATGTCTATACACATGTCATCATCCACATGAACACATAAACGTTTGGCTTGAAGATGGGTTATTTACAAGCTATATATAGCTGTGATCACGTGGAGCAGACCATCATGGTAAATGCCATAAGGTAGCATAGGTGCCTCAGGATAGTAATAATAAAGGATAATAAATCCCAACATTTGGAGGCAGTATTTTTAGGGGGGGGTGCAACAAACTGCGATAGTGTCTAATTATAGTGCACTACAGGAAGGGAATAATGATCCCGTGATTCCATAAAAACGCAGTATAAGTGGAAAATGTGTGCATGCATATCTATAGCTGGCTCATAAAGCTGCACAAAGTTATAAAAACAAAGTAATGAGTGTATAAGACGCTCGGGGAACCGCATGCACGGATATTACAATACAGGACACGCCCCAGAAAAAGTTCTTTTCCTCGGCCATAATCGCAAGCATTTATCCAACCTGCCACACACACACACACACACAGATACATACCACGCTGTCTGCTCGTAGATGATCACATTTTCATCAGCCTGACCCCGCCTCTGGTGAATGCAGGGGCGCTCCATGTGACGCTGGGGCTGTAACAAAAATCCAGTATGGCGGAATCTGTCAGGAGATGAATTTTTTTTTCTTCCCCTCCTCCTGCGTTCAGGAAAAGAGGAGAAAAAAAACCCTCGGAGTGCTAACATGGGAGAGAAATAATTTTTTTCTTTTTTTTTTTATAAAAAAGGCAGCCGCTTTGGGACACATGCTGGGACGACTGGCCTCCTCCTGGCCCGTGTATAGGTGAGCTGTTTTGGTGTGCCTGTGGCCGCTGTGGCTGAATGTGTAGCCTCGCTTTGATGTTGATATCCAAGGCAGGGATGCGATGCACAGGCAGGCTTCATGAAAAACAATGTCCGGCTGAAGTTTTCACTCCGCTCATCTTCGCTTTCGCCCTCTCGCTTGCGTTTGAACGTTTTACACGACTCCCCTCGGAGTCTGAGTCACATCTGAATCCTGGTAGAAATTATTATGTTTTTCTTTTCCTTTTCTTTTTGCGACTTGTAGCCATTTAGCTACAAAATATCTTTCACGGTTTTATTGCACTAATTGCGGGCGGGAAGTGTGTAGGCAACAAGGAGAGAAGGGGGGAGAGGAGAGGCAGGAGGAGTGGAGAGGGGGGGCAGGCGGTGTTTATTATGCCGATTGTTGCTGAGCTATTTATAGAGCCACAGGCTTTAACGCGATAAAACACTGAGCTCGTGCGCACTTTGTCGCCTTTTCCCCGTGCTAATGGCGAGGAAATGAAAAAAATTGCTTGAAATGAAGGTAGGGGCCCGCGTGAGTGTGTGTTTGTGTGTGAGTGTGTGTGAATGGTTCGGGATGGGCGGTGGTAATTCTCTGCATGCGTCAATCTTTCTGTTTTTTTGTGAATGGGGGCGTACGGAGCCGTTAAAGCGACATCAAAACAGCGTGTTAGGGGCCGATTCAAAGTGTCGCCTTCCGCACGAAATAGTTCTTATAGGGAAACGTTAGTTTGGGAAGGTGAATGAAGCCGTTTGTCATGTTTGAGAGTTTGGGTTTGGGCTGAAAGGGGGAGGGACTGTGTGTACCCACCTTTTTTGTGCGTTTGTGGCTGTCATCTGTAGCTGTGATGTGCATATTAAATTTCTTTTGAGGGTTATTTTTATATTACATGCATTCTTTTTTGCTAATACTGGTGTAATTTTGAAGCATCACTCTGTTTTTTTCCACTCTTTCCTCACTTTGGGCTTCAGGGCTTGTCTCCCCAGATCTGTCACCCTGCATCAAGCAAGCTCATTTTTAGGGACAATGGCCTATGGGATATACACACACACACACACACATATGAGTACCCCTCCCGAGACAGATGAGATGCCCCGGGGGGATTGGTGTTGCATGAAGCCCCCCTGGAGTGTCAGCATGACACACACAGTCCCCCCCCCCCACCCTCCCCTGCCTGCCTGTGCCCTCCCTCCACCAATCCTTGCTTTGCTTTTCCATCACAAAGCGCAAGTGTGCGTGAGCTGTGCAGTGACCGACTTTTTTCTGGTTTGGGGGGGCAATTTGTCCTGCGGCTGCAGTGTCTGGCCCTCTTGTCTTGAGAGTCCCCCCTACCCCCACTCCTTTCCTTTTAATGCGTACACACACGCTCACATGCACATCCCATCCTGCTTCAGAGGACGGTTGAGACCTCTGCGAACACACACACACACACACACACACACACACAAGGGCGCTGCCCCCATACCCCCTCGTGCCTCTGCGGCCAAATCTTTCAACCTCACCCCCGGGCAGTCTGGCCCCTTGAATTTTGTACTAGTAGTAAAGTCGACTTGATACTTTAGGGCCAAGCTGTTATTACATCTGACACCCGTGCTCCGGGCCCGAGGAATCCGGGCCACTCTCCGTAAACAAAGAAAAGAACAATCATATATTTCCAGAAGCAACAAGAAGACCAATCAGTTACCTGCAAAAAAAACAAAGAAGAGCCCCCTACCAGGCAAATAACGGAATCAGCATTTTCTTTTTCTTTTTAATGGGATCTTTCCACCAATTTCTGCTGTGAACGCAGTGCATCCTGCTGGGGAATTTTGTGAAATCCCCAGTGCGCCGCAGTCAAAAAGACGCTATCTCAAGGAAAAGCTATTTATTGCCTGATTGGTTTACAGCTCCTCGCAGTGTATCATTGAACCCGGGGTTGCATTGACTTCTTGGAACTCTGTATTTTACTCTGAAAAACTCACCGGTGCATTTCTAGGAGCAGGATTTGATGATTTGCTAAGGTTGGAAATGTTTGCAAATCCGCGTTAAGATGGATTTCATCCAGGGTTTGGCATACCTGCAGCCAGAAGACTTTCCAGTGTTGTGAAAGTTGTTTATTCTTATTAAGACTGCTTACAAAGTGAAACCATTAGTTCATTAAGCAGCTGATTTATTTGCAAGTATGAGAAAGGATTAATTGTGCAGACTTGCTTTGGCTATTTTTGGGCCTCAATCTGTTGTTATGCCATAAAAGACCTAAAAGATGCTTTATTAGCTGCAGTTAACTCATGACTTCTACTTATAAACGCATGTTGCTAGAGTTATAGCAACAATTATAGATGACCAAGCTAAATCTGTCTATAATGTAAGTGATATGTCCTCAGTCAGCAGCTGGCACATTCGTGTGGAAGTCACTATAAGATCCGCGCTGTAAATAACTGTGTGTGAGAGGCATTTAAAGGATGCACGTGTTGTTTTTGATACTAGCTCCAATCCTTGCAGTCATTTCGTGTACAGATCTGATAACAATACAGTAAATATCACGGATTATATAACTGTCTTTAATATCTGGATCGAATAGAGTACTAGAGTTTGGCCGATACTGGATTTTTAGGGGCCGCTCCTGCTTTGTTCATATCAGGGGTGTCAAACATAAGGCCCGGGGCCCAGAATAGAACCGCCAAAGACTTCAATCCTGCCCACTGGATGGCTTTCGGAAAATGTGACTTTTAAATGCATTTTAATAAGTTTTACAGCTGATAAAGACCTTCCCCTGTGGTCATTCATACTCTGCCAAAGTAAATAATTAGTAGATAAACAGTGAAATGACAGGAAGGTTTTTGGTTTTTTGCTACCTAATATAGAAATTTATGACTTTTAAAACAGATTCACAGTAAAAAAACACCAACGAAAAAGAAAACCCAGGATATTTTATATGTATTAGCAAAAACCTTTTGTCTTATAATTTCTTGAAAGTCTTGGCAATGAGCTAACAGAACTTTTTCTGTCATTTTACACATTAATTTCTTACAATTTGGCCGTGAAGAGTAGTGCTGGCAGATTTCTTTTATTTTCTAAAGCAGAATTACTTTATGATGTAAAAAAAAAAATGAAACGTGCCGTTGAAATCACAGCTCGTTTTCTTTGAATTAAATGTGTCAGGGGTTAAATGTGTAGTTAAACTTCTTTAGAGCGACAGAAAGGAGAGTTTCACTGGTCCCGCCCACTTAAAATCAAGGTGGGCTGTAAGTGGCCCATGATGTAAAACGAGTTTGACATCCCCGGTTCATATGCTGTATAAATATACCGTATACATGTAACTACAGTACATCAGAGCTGTTTTGAAATGATATCATGGGGAAATTGGTTCTTAACTTTCTACTAATGCATTTACGTGTGCTCAGTTGTTATCCTGCATGTGCTGCACGGTCCTGGGAGTGCAAACCATGTGAAGAGCATCTTTCTGCTGTATTGTCTCCTGCAAAAAAGGTTTCCTATTGATTCATATTGAGCAGCATACACACAGCACCAATCTGTGACAGGCCAGCTGGTGTATCTCCTTTGCTCTCTCTGATGTGAAGCGTTTAAATGAAACATTGTCCTTTTCATCCTCTCCCACAGGTTGGTGCTAAACAGTGAGTTGCCGCTCTGATTGGAGTTACCGGATCAATAAGCTAATGGAGATTGGCTGCTGCCGGACGTCTGCTTCCTGTTTCCCGTTTGACCGTCCCGAGTGTTGGATCAGCCTGAACACGCATTCAAACGCACACTCTCCTCCTCCGCCTCCTCCCAGCTCTGGCTCTGGCAGGCTAACAGGCTCCTGATCACCATCCTGTAAACCACATCCGTACTTGAACTCAAACACACACACAGACATACATCTGTCCTTCAGTCCACACACACACACACGCGCACACGCGTCGAGCTGGGTGCACACTCGCCGTACTGCGTGGACGTCTACCTGACCGACCTGGCAGCAATGACTTCACACAGCCACCAAGGTAAGATGTTTGTCTACCACTTTTTACCTGTTATGCACCGGGTGGAAATCCCAAGGGCTCGCTCAGTCTTCTTCTAATAACTCTCAGAGGAGTAAAATGCCAGGCACATGCGTCCAGCTGATATTGCCCTTGTGTTAAACAAACAATACTGCAGTCCACAGCTTCATGCAGATGCTGCTTCACTATCCAGGAGTTTCGGATAGATAGCAATGTATCAGTCTGTCTTGTAGTCAAGACGTTTTTGCAGCAGAGCAGGGTTTAAATCAGAGAAAAGCTTTAAATACTTTTAATACATGAAGAAAAAAAAGTGAAAGTCTGTGAATGTGGTTTCAGAAATACAGAAATACAGTGACTGCACCTGTAAGCCGCTTTGCAACCCACCCCCAACCCAGTTCCTCCTTTTGTACCTTCCACATATTGTCATATCTGTTGTCACTGATGCCTGCCTCGCCTCCACAACACCAAATAGAAACCACTGCAGGTGGAAATAGCAATACTTTTTTGATTATAGTGGACTTGGCTGAATTGTAGTTGTGTCTAGGATGCTGTTTAAAACCATTTTAAGAGACCTAAAAAACTACCTGTCATGTGCAGATTAATTAAAACTGATCCCCTTTCGGCGCTGTCACATTAAGGGAAATCTGTCTGCCGCTACATCTGCCGTATTGGCGAATGCGAACGCTTTGATTGTGAACAGAGACGGATCGTGGCTCGCTTCAAACGCAATAAAACATTTTAATCTGGTCTTATTACTGTTAATGGGCTCGATTCAATATGAATGAGCTCCGGAGGGGCGAGAGAAAAACGTCCGCGGCATCGGCTCATTAAAAAGAGTCTCCCTTTTTCCTTGTTGACGACTGATCGCTGCTCCGTTTGGAAGCTTTGGCTCGCGCGTCCGCGAGCTGATACATTATTTAGTGACCAGCTGGTGGATGAAAAAGGTTAGCTTCCTGCCACAGGTCGACGCGGTACCTGACAGTGTCGGCTGTGTTTACTTTATACACCTGGGAGTGTGTGCAGTATAAATACCACAGCTGAGGCAACCACCGGGCCCCGAGGGATCGGAGCGAGCCGTGGTCTCAGCCGGCCCCCTCGGTCCTGCAGCATCGCCACCGCTGGCACATGTGAGCACATCACAGAGGGTAGAGTGGATATTTGGCCTTACATGTGCACGTTGTTTAAGGACCAGCCAGAGAGGTCACACACTTTCCTTTTCCCTAAGTGTTTCCTTTATAAACTCAGATTAGAGCAGCGCAATATTTTCACACACACACACAGTTGTGTTTTACTATTTTAGTGGGGACATGGGGCATAATGCTTTCCCTAGCCGCTTACCATAACCCTAACAATCAAAAATGAATGCCTGACCCTAAACCTAACCATAATTGTAATTGTAAACCACATTTTGAGTCTCAAAAATGCCTTTAAACTCGGAATGGGCATTTAGTCCCCATAAGGGCTGTTGGTCCCCATGAATATAGTAACTTTCCAATTTTTGGTCCCCACAAAGATATGTAAGCATGACACACACACACACACACACACACACACACACACACACACACACACACACACATTAACTCATTGTCATCCGCCGAGCTGACAAAGCTAATAAACTGCTAATCCCGAGCAACGATTTTGACATTAATAACTGCTAATTTATGCAAGGTGACACGTTAAATGATGACAGTGGAAGTGTCAAACGGAAGATAACAAGTGTCAAATAATATTCAGTAACTACATTAATTGCACGTAGGCCTGTGAGCCTTTAAAAAAGTATGTTTTTATTTGTTTTTTAAATAAGTTTCAGTGTCTGTATTTTGTTTGAGGATGACTGAGCAGTTTCAACGAGTGAGTAAAAGTGACTTTAAAAGCTTTGAAATAGAATTAGACGGTAACAACATTTGTTTGACAAGATAGAAAGCACGAAATAGGAAGGTTTGTGGAAAAAAAACAACAACAAACAGCTGCAGGCGGGACACATATCAAAGATTCATGAGAGACCTGTCTGTCTTTAAAGAGCAGAATTACAGAAACGTTAACGACGTTTTCATCTTCTCGATAGGCTGATTTTTCCACTTTTCAAAAGCTCTGATGGCCTGATGGAAGGTGACCTTTTCACCTTTGTATGTAAGCACAGACCTAATATTAACCAGCAGATCCTCCTTCACAGACATACAGTACTGTGCAAAAGTCTCGAGTCTCCCCTAAATTTCTTATATTCTGCTTCCAAGGAGCCAGACTGTCTTATAAATTTTTAAAGTGGCCTTTAGCAACAGCTTTCTGAAGATCCTTGGCTGCTTTTTCCACTGATTTTCAGTCCATTTCTTACACCTGAACATTTTCAGAGTTACTAGCAGCCTGTAACAAAAACACACCATTTGCCTCCGTTGCTTGAATCCACGAAAAACGCAAATATAGACGAAATATAGTATCGAGAATAGAAATATTTTACTGCTATTATTTGTTGCTATTTTATAATCGTCATTACCATTTCATGTGATGTTGCATTCAGATGCATTCAGATGTTCAAATATATTGGTATTATATTAGTTTTATTACAGGTTCAGTTATAATTTATATTACAGGGTTATCATAATCAAATATTAACAGGTTTATTACAGGTTGTTCTAAAATTTAAAGGTTTTCGAATGTTTTATATTCTTACATATAGTCTTCCGTGGGTGAGAAAACTGAGTTGCAGGCTGACAGGAAACGGCGTGCTTTTTGCAAAAGTGAAACCAAAACCAGAGTCTGGGTTTGTATAATGAGTTTATACATTTTACATAGAAGTTAAGATCATCACAACACAGGATGGCCTTAGCCTGGTTGCCTACGTGAGGTCAACTAAGGTGCAGAGAGCAGATGCACACTCTGTGCACGCGCAGAGACATACACACACACACACTGTTAGGGTGTAGGTGAAAGTTGACTGATGAAGCAGTAGATGCACGATGCGAGAGCTGAGCTGGCTTCACGGAAACCACCGGGAGAAGATGGAAGCCAGTGTACTTTTGTTGTGCCTTAAGCTGTCAAATAGAACATTTGTGGTTTTGAAGCTGATGTATGTGATGACGCAATGAGGGGCGTCACTAAATATACTCTGATGCATATAAAACTGTATTTTGATGTTAGGAGGATGAGATTGTGGGGCTGTCTGCTTACAGAGTCCGCTCATTCTCCCACGCGTGTCATTTCATTAAAATCATCGTCTTTACCCTTTGGACCAGTGTGATTACTTGCATTCCTCCTGTGTTTCCTTCCTATATTTTTGAACCTTAACATTTGGGGGCTTCGTCCGAGGGGAAGTGAGACAGGACGGAGAAAGGTCCGGGCGTCAGGCGCTCAGGCATTGGTCAGTGGTCAAAGTGAGTGACAAGCCGGCATATAACAAAAAGGTAGGCACCACCTGTTGATCTTATGAACCAAAGTGTGTCAAATTGGGCTGTGTAAATTGAAAGTCTACTCACTGAAACTACTGGTAGATGTCTGCTTTGATTTTGGTGAAAAGTTGAAGGTTGAAGTAATGATAATGATAAGGAAGTATAAGTGACAGTACTGAGTAATGAGAATAAAGGAATGAAAAGAAATTAAAGCAGTTGGACTGCGAAGTGAACTTTAGAATGATAGGGAATTTGGTCATTGTGTGGGTTCAAGTCCCATTGGTTATGCAACCCTTAAGAACTTTCTCGGAGGTGGCGCTCCCTGCTGGATAGAGAAATCTATCCTTCACCTAGCGATGACTAGGGATAGTTTCGGGCAACATCCGAAGAGGACTGGGGAATCTCTAAAACTGTTGAGGGTGGTCCTCAATCTTAATCCTGTGTTGGGTGTAGATTGTTGTTTCAAATTATTCTAAATTTGTCTAGGGGCGACAGCGGCGTCTGTTAAGAAGCGCATAGCCCGGACGTTGCGATCCCTCCTCGATGCGGACGCCGCGCATTGTTGACCTACCGGCGAGTAGGGTTAGCTCGGTTTGGCTTGACCGTGGGGTACAGGGCATCCTGAGATAAGCTAGGGGTTCAAGTCCCTATTCTTGCGCTTTTTGGCTACCGGTAAAGTAAGTTAGGGCTAGAAATCTGGACAGAGCAGTTCGAGTCTGGTCTGTTAAATTGGTCATAAAAAACCTGAAGGTTTGCCCGTTCGAGTCGGTTATGGAAAATTTTCGAAATTTGTAGGAGCGACAAGGCCTAAAAAAAAATCTGTGCAGTTGTAATTAATAAGACGTCTGTAATATAAAATATGAGATCTATGAGTAGGATCAATCTCTGTGTCAGTAATGCACAGCCGGATGTGCACTGATGGTGTGTGTAAATGCAAATGAGCAGCGGAGACGCGCAGAGAGGGTGGTTTCAGTTTTCGAGAGGACGGAGCGCTTTGCTAAATGCCTGTATATAAGAGGTTGGTTTTGCTTATTATGAGAGTATGAATACAGTTTGAATATATTAGTGTGGATGTATAGTAAATGACTGAATTTTGATAGATGTATATTTAAGTGAGCCATAAATGTTGGTGTGTTTTATTTTTCAGTTATGTGTGTGTGGGGAGAAGCGGGGTGTGAGACGATGAGAGGTTTCAGTTTTCTTTTTTTTTTTTTCTTTTGACTTGCTCTTTCTGATCATGGAAGGCATGTCCAAGATACTCGTATGAAAGCGTATTTTGTGTGATTTTAACTGTGTGAATGCTGTCAGTATTTGATTTGAGTGACTGCATGATTTGTCTGAGTGAGTGGAAAATGGCAGTTTGAGAGAGAAAAGGCAGTGTGTGAGACGATTACTGAATGACTAAAGAGGTTAGAACTTTTAAAGGTGTGTATGGAATAAAGGAGTGTGAAATATATTTCTTGTGTGAGGAAAAGTAGGATGTTTTAAAGTTTGAAAGTGCTTTTAATTCAAGAAATCCATGAGAGATGTTATGACAGGTTGAGTGTATTTTTCCGATTGAAAATACATAAGTATATGTACTTGGGAAGCCCAGTTAAGAGATTATTGGGTGACTGATGCTATAAAACTGACCTAAAGAATGGTCCTGTCCGTGGAGAAGTGTTAGTTGTCCTGATGTTTGGAAGAGCTCTATTTAAAAGTGTGTGTGAGAGGAAGGTGTGTGTGACTGATGATGTCAGGGGAGCACCCAGAGAAATAGACAGAGTTAAATTCTAAGAGGATGAAGCGGATGCATGTTTTAAGAAAAAGTAATAAAGTAATAAAATTATATTAATTACAGGTTTTAGAAAAGAGACAGACTGAGAGAAATAAATACATGAACTAACAATTACATTAATGAATTGAAAACGCATACGTACACAAACTGTTACATGTGAAATTATTGTTGGAAAGTTTAATAAAGAAAGCAGTTTACACTCCTTTAATTTCCAGAACCAGTGTGTCCCCTAGGTCTGATAACACCCTTGCCCAGTTGGCTCCTGTAGTAGGCGGGCATGGAAGGCTGGACAGCCCATGACGGGTAAGATCCCACCTCGAAACCCTGGGACAACCTAAGGCAAGGCGCAGTCACGATTGCTCGAACCTAAGTCCCGGAGTGACCTTGGAGTCACTGGAGGAGACGGATTTAACAGGTAAGGCCACTGGGCACAGGCGAAGGGAAATGTCATTCACAATGACCAGTGATGAGCCAAAGAGAGAAAACACACCCTGTCAAAAGGAGTTTGGAACACTGGAAAAGAAACATTTACAAGATCACAAAGATCATAAAGAAACATTTATAAGAATCACACATACAAACAGAAAATGCACTAACCTTACAGAGATAAGCTCATGAAGATTAATGAACAGATAATGATTTAAAACCTGGCTAAGAACACAAACATACGTAATTAAATCAGCCTGGTAATTTCATGAGGGTTAAAATGGTGTGAATGTTGAAGAAAATACACTTAAAACACACTTGGATAAAATAGAGTTGTGGAATAACTCAAACGAAGCTGTATGACAAGGGGAGTGAGTTATGGAAAAAAAAAAAAAAAGAAAGTGATTACTTAGGAGTGCTCTTGCACTGATTTATCAAAGTAAGTGATTAGTATAGAAAGAAAATGAAAATAATTGAATAATGTGATAAGGTTTAAACATGTATTCCTCTTGTTAAGTTGGCTGTTGAGCTGTGGGTTTATGCAAATTAGCTGGAGTGAGTGAGTGACAAAGACACTTCCTGTGTGCGTGTGTGTCGGAGGCTTTCAGTTCAAGAGAGATCGGGGCTGATGAAGAGTATTGGGAGAAATATATAATGGTAAAGTATCAGGATATTTGATTACGGTGGTCAGGTCTGTTCAGAGGGCAGATTTGGACAGGAAAGTTATAATTTAAGGATGATATGTGGTTGAAATTGGTTTTTATCTTGTGCTGGATGAACACATGGTAAAGTGAGGAAGGGTGACATTGTGCAAGCGGTCGTTGATCTTTTGACGAGGTTTTCGATGTGTTGAGCGGGTGAAATTTAAGATTGTTTCAGATTTTTGAGGCTGTTGTTTTATTTCCAGAGAGGGTGTTTAATTAAGACATGGATATGTCTGAGAGGGCCCCCAAAAATTTTTGTAGTAGTGCACTCAGGAAAAAACCTGTCAGGTGATTTTGTTTTGTACTTTGATGAGCTAATAATCAGCTCTCTTTTTCATTTTGTTCTAAGCAGGCCTGGAAGAGAGTGAGCGGACGGCGCGCTGACAAAATTACCAAAATCACGAAAATCAGGTGGGCTTTACAGAATTATAATTGATTACAATCAGAGACTGATTGGCGGCAAGTCTCTGTCTAAAGATGGATTGTATCGATTCAATCCAGTCAAAAGTATAGAGAACTATTTTTCTAAACAGGAAAACGAAATAAAGCGAATGATTGAGCTCGTTTTGCTGATGTGGAGCATCTGATGACGTGCGCGAAGGCTGCAGATCAGCAAAAATATCATGTGTGAATGCATGGGAGTGAATGTGAGTGGTTGGACCAAGGGGAAATAAATAAAGGTTGACAAACAGGAGAAGTGGAAGACTTAAATCTGGGGATGCTGATGTTCCTTTGAGTGAATTTCTGTTTTATTGATTTGGGTTAGACCATATTAATACATTATAAAATGCTAAAAGGGAAACATTGATGTAACTTAAGTTACCATTAACTGAGGTAACACATGATTAATAACTGTTTTGTTTAAGTTTATTTTGTGTCATGACACAGACTAGATCATAAAGGGAGAGTTGAGTATGAAATGTAAGGCACAGGTTTTGTTTTCAGGAAATTCCAAGGATCCAGACTTTGCATGGAGCAACGATTTTGAGGAGATTTGACATGATGATAAAATTGATTTTGTTCCTTAAACACAGGTTTTTAGGGCTGGAGCAAAACACCGGAGAGGAGAATTGCTGAGCTGTTCTGAGAAATGAAATGACTAACCTTTTTTCCTTTTGATTTGTTAAGCTTGGGTGAAGCATGTTGAGTTTTTGCCACATGAGATGTGTCAAAAAGAGAGGATTTAAGATTTAATTTGTTTAATGTGAAAGGGGTTTTACTAGGATTTTATAACGATTGGGGTTGTTTGATAATCTAGATATAGTAAAACTGAGGACTTGTTAAAAGAAAGGAGTAAAATGAACTGAATTCTGTTTAGAAGATAAATTGCTGGGGTTAATAAGAAGTTGTACACCAAACTTAAAGGGGAAATTGTGGGAATAAAGGATATGCTTTGGGGAAAAATAGTGAACATTTTATGAGTAGAAAATGTGGGATTTCTTTTTATTTTTAGGGTAGAGGAGAGCTTTTTATGAGGATGTTAAAAGTCTCGCTGACTCAAATGAATAATATTGGAGATTATATATGTAGAAATGATTTTTCATACACATTGCATTTTGTGCCTTTGACGGAGTTGTGGCTCAGAGAGTCGTCTCTTGAGGGTCATAAACTTTTGGTTAACGTTATGATTAGCCAATCTACTGTGAGAATGACCTGAGTTATTGAAGGATTACACACGCTTACAGACATATAGAGTTCATTAAGACCTGACAGTATTGATTCCAGGCAAAAGGCCTGAAATCCATTTAGCATTTAACTGAATAGGAGTTTCGTTTGTAACTAAATTGGGTAACATGAAAAAATATGGAGATAACACATGCAGTTCTAAATTAGTCCTCTTATATAAAATGCAGTTACAGGATAACAAATACTTGTTGAAGGGATCAAGTTTTTGCTTTAAACCAGGTCCAAGGGGAAAAGCTTATGTATTTTGGTTAAAACTGATAAAATATAATGACTGATAAAATATAATTAGAATGTACCATTACATTAAAAGCAGCAAAATGAAATAAAATGATAGATTCAAACAGGTTATCACCTAGGAAATGGGAGTTCAAAATACAGTTAGAGTTCAGCTTTTAGCTATGATGAAGTTTATTTAGGAGCAATTAACTATGTGTTTACATGTAATGATTAAAGTGGTTGTTTTTATCCTTTTAGTAGAATAAGCCGTTATGATGATTTCCTTGATACATTTTCTTGTGATAGGTGACTTTAGGTGAGGGAACTTGCAGCAGCAGCGACAGTTTGTGCACAGGATGTTGATGATCAGATAAGGAGCAATAGGAAGCACATGCAGAGACGTGCTTCCTTTGATCCTCTTAAAGACAACGCTTTCAGAGGTTCACAAATGCTGAGTACGGTTGAGTGAGATATAAAATAAAAGTCAAAAACCAAATACAAAATTAGGTTCATGCTTTGAGTAATATTAGCTGGAATCAGGTTTGAATAAAGTAGGGAGAGTGTTTTCTATCCTTTACAGGAGAAGATTTCCACGAGAGAGGGACCAAGGACAACCTGACTTTACCCATGGAGTGTTCTTAGGGGAGCTGGCATTTCTAGAGAGGGTCAGAGTAATGTTATAAGTGTATGGTGACCCTTTTAAGGGTCACCAAGAGAGGGAGTATCGAGAATAGAAATATTTTACTGCTATTATTTGTTGCTATTTTATAATCGTCATTACCATTTCATGTGATGTTGCATTCAGATGCATTCAGATGTTCAAATATATTGGTATTATATTAGTTTTTATTACAGGTTCAGTTATAATTTATATTACAGGGGTTATCATAATCAAATATTAACAGGTTTATTACAGGTTGTTCTAAAATTTAAAGGTTTTCGAATGTTTTATATTCTTACATATAGTCTTCCGTGGGTGAGAAAACTGAGTTGCAGGCTGACAGGAAGCGGCGTGCTTTTGCAAAAGTGAAACCAAAACCAGAGTCTGGGTTTGTATAATGAGTTTATACATTTTACATAGAAGTTAAGATCATCACAACACAGGATGGCCTTAGCCTGGTTGCCTACGTGAGGTCAACTAAGGTGCAGAGAGCAGATGCACACTCTGTGCACGCGCAGAGACATACACACACACACACACACTGTTAGGGTGTAGGTGAAAGTTGACTGATGAAGCAGTAGATGCACGATGCGAGAGCTGAGCTGGCTTCTGAGGAAACCACCGGGAGAAGATGGAAGCCAGTGTACTTTTAATTGTGCCTTAAGCTGTCAAATAGAACATTTGTGGTTTTGAAGCTGATGTATGTGATGACGCAATGAGGGGGCGTCACTAAATATACTCTGATGCATATAAAACTGTATTTTGATGTTAGGAGGATGAGATTGTGGGGCTGTCTGCTTACAGAGTCCGCTCATTCTCCCACGCGTGTCATTTCATTAAAATCATCGTCTTTACCCTTTGGACCAGTGTGATTACTTGCATTCCTCCTGTGTTTCCTTCCCTATATTTTTGAACCTTAACAATAGGCAAGAAAGCTGCCTAAGAGAGCTCAGACTGTGTCCAAGGATAAAGGTGATCACACTAAATGTGTGACTTTCAAGCCTTACTCCTCCTTGGAGTAGTGCCAACTCTGTTTTTCTCTTAGAAACTGTATTTTCATGCACATTTGCGCGTTTCAACAAATCACTGCACCTATTTCCCATTTTGCTAGCGAAACACAAAGAAACCAGAGGTGGCTCAAGACTTTTGCACAACATAAGCGAGCGCGCTGGCACCTGAGGGGTTAATAAGTGGTTGATATAATTCGGGGAAAGGTCTTTCAACGCTTTAAAAGTGGTAAGTAACAATTTCAAATCGAGTTATGGTAGCTTTAAGTTAAGGCTGTGAATGGACGTTAATGGAGTTAAACGCAGCGGTTCATATCGTTACGTTTACAGATGCCTTAAAGGGCTGATTTAGCATTGCACTTAGGAGACTTGCAAGACACTGATCCTCAACTTTTGCTCTTGAGTGTAGATTCACTTCCCAAAATATCTTTCATTAGACCCCGTCTGCTTAGCGGAGAGCAGTTGAACTCCATGAGAAAAATCAGCTTCGGTAAAGGAACTGAAAAAGTAACGCAGGCTCACAGGCTTTTTACGATCAATAGCTTCTTTTTATTTATTTATTTATTTATTGTTTTTCCTCCAAAAGTCTCTGAAATAACACACCACTCATTATTTGATGGCAGCGCGACTGTGTTAGAACGAAGCAAACAGTGATATTGAATCAATGCCCAGCTGTGAGCAGGAGCCAGGGCAGGAAGCTTCACTCTGTTCTGGGCCGATAGAAGAAGATAAACTAACCAGCTCCTGTCACAATATGAAATGGAACCCTTTTTAATTTCCCTCCGCTCCCTCTCGCATCCTCAGCGTGCTTCACCCCCCTCCGCTGGAAGCGCGCACAGGGATGCCCCCTGTTAGCTCACCTCTCGCCGACACAGAAATAGCTGCGATCCTTTGTGCGAGGCCCGGAGATTACGACTCATACCTGTTGAGCGGCTGTTTCCCGCTGTCTTGTTTGCTGGCGGGAAAGCCTTCAAGAGGAGGTGATCCCGGCCCTCGAGAGTGCTGCCAAGTGTGGGCGTCAAATTTGAGGTGTTGCTTGTCTCGTTTGAATGACAGCTTCCAGACGCACTTGTTGGATGCCGGCGCAAAGAGGGAGACAGAGAGAGAGATGGAGAGAGGCAAGCCAGGAGACATTTTAAAGGAATGTGAAAAACGGGCGACGATGCTGACCTTGCGGCACTTGTCAGGCTTCTGTTTTTTTTTTTTCCTCGTGAAAATGTGTGTGACAGCAGTATTTACAGAGTGAGGAATTTCTCCTGAGATCTCTCTGCTAATAACTGCTCTTTTTTTTTGAGAAGCAGATGCAAGAGAAGCGCCTTTAAGACTGTCTGCTGCTATCACCGTTAAGGCGACTTACTTTCATTTGGAGTTAAATTAAAACAACAGCGCCCGTGTTCTCGAGGTGAACAATGAGACTTCCAGATCCACGGCTTTGTTGTGCAGTGTGATCCAAAGCTGCCAACTTTCTTCTGCTCTGCGCTTATTTCCAATCAAGCTCTGAGTGTGTGTGTGTGTGTGTGTGTGTGTGCGCGCCCTCGTGCAGCAGCTCTGGCGAGCGCTAGCGTGCCACCCTGCTTGTATGCCATTTTTGTAATCTGTAAATGAGCTTACTAGCAAGCACTATTATTTATTTATTTTTTACCCTTCCAGGACTTACTCATTTTCTTTATCAAAGCAGCAGCGGGATTGTTAGATTAAATATCATTTATCACAAATCTCTTCCCAGAAAAATGAAATATAAAAGGCTTTCTCGGGTTTGGATTTCCAAGAACAACAACAACAACAAAAAAAAGGGGGTCAGCCCTGATAAGGCCCTTATATCAGTTTTCGTTTTTTTGTATGAATATCAGCAAACAGGCTGGAGTGTTTGCACAGGAGTGATTGCTCTGTGTGCCAGGAGCTTTAACACATTAGCCTGCAACATTTGTTTTACACTCGTGCTTAGCGGTGAGCTAACGCGCTCGGTGTGTGGTGTTAAACAGGGCGGTTGTCCCTCTAAATGTCACGCACGGGTCGATAAGAGCTCAGAGTATAGTGTCCTGCAGCGCCCACGCTGATTCAGAAATATCAGCATGATAAGTAGACGCTCAGGTCCTCGGCAGGTGTTGAGCTCTTCTCCGTGATGACTGAGGGATCCTTCGTGGTTGTGGTCACTCGGCGAGTACCCTTATCAGTTTCTGGGCTTCCGCCTAAAAAATAAAAGGAAGCAGGTCCCAATAAACTACACAAGTCAGAAAAAGAAAGGACAAAACCAAAAATTATTAATTATTAAGTAATACAGAAATGGATGAAAAAGAAAAGGGGAAAAAAAGCGGTTAGGGTGACAGGATCCTTTTCCTGTGTCCCTCTCCACTGTTACTGTCCAATAAAGGTGAAAAACAAACAAAGAAGAAGTCACATGCGTTTTCCTGCAATACATCAACCATTTGCATATAAACAGAATGACTACCTCAAAGTGAAAAATACATCCTTTATTAAAAGTATTTGCAATATTAAAACCAGCTGAGCCAAACCAGACTTTAAATCTGCTTGATGTTACCTCCAGTCTTTGATTTCTGCTGTTAGAGGTTGAAGGCGGTTGGTTGGGAGCGTGCAGAGAGGGAGGGAGAGCAAGAGACACGCTTTATTGTGGAACTGATGCGGGCTGGATGAGCTGTGAGTGAAAAGGAAGATGTTAAAAAAAGAGCAGCTGGCCTCCTCAGGTGTTGCAGTGCCGCGCTGAAGAGGGAAGGTGATGCCGCTCGTTGGCAATGATTTGTTTTCATCTTAGTCAGAATCGCGCCGGCTTTCCAGGAAAGCCTGTATTGTTTACCACTTGGCCTGCAAATGAATCACACACACACTGTCACACACACTCTCACACATGCACACAAGCATGCACTCAGGCCACTAAATGGTTACTTAGTAAGTACCAGGTGTTATTTTGTGAATGAGAGGTTTGAACTTTACATTGTTGCATGGGGGGAAAAAATTAAAAATTAACATGTTCTGCGAACGCTATCAAAAGCACGTTGACAGTGGGACATAAAGTGTGTTCAGATTAGATTTTTTACTGCTTTATTTTGCAGGGTCTGTGTGGGCGTGAGCGCCTTTTATGGCTCTGAACTTGACACAGTGCTCTTTTCCTCGAAGGCTCAGCAGTATCTAGGTTACAAGCGCCCGTTAGGTTTACGCAGCTTGGAAACGCCACAAATCGGCGAGGAAAATAACTTAATTTTAAAATAAACACTAATGAGGAGGGTCAGGAGATTGCATTGCATGGGCTGGTACCCAAGATTAGATAATTCTCTCGAGGTCTCACACATCCGCTGATTTATGTCTTAGACAAGCTAGTCGTGCTGTGGTTGCATTAAAAAAGGATTTATGGTCAGGGAATAGCAGTGATTTAGGAGTACAGTCATTCCTGTCCTTTGCTTTTTGGTATACACAAATATTGCTCACTAGGTTAAAAGTACACTTTTAAAACAGTTTTTAAGTTAAAAGCTCTCTTGTGTGCACCCAGAATATTTTTTTTTCATGTTTTCACCGATCACTGTTTATACTATGCTTATAAACATCTGGTTTGGCCGTGCAATAGACCGGCGACTTGTCCAGAGTGTACCTGACCTTTGGCCCTATAACAACTGGGATAGGCTCCCTGAATTGGATGAGCACTTAAGAAAATGGATGGGTGGTTAGATGGACTCCTGGTTTGAGCTCTGCACCACTCTGCAGAAGTGTCTGTATCTTTAATGGAGCTACTGCTGTTAATCATGAACCTTTCAGGAAGTGGTCTGCAAGTTACTGTAGAAATGCTAGAACACCTAATCTCTGGATTTCTGGTTCCACTTGTGATAAGCTCTAGAATTAATGCAACTGTGCACCAAATCTTCATCATCTTGGGGTAAACCTGTTCCTTCTTCTGACATCGTTATCACATCATCATGTTTTTGATAGAAAGGCTTCAAGTCAATAGATGTGGTTCCATTATTGGATCTTTTTGCAGATTTTGATTGTAGTAAAGCATCTTTCTGTAAGTGTCAGGGATGTCACAGCAACACGAGCCGGTTTATGGCATCCAGGCATGAAGAGAGCAGTAGCAGAGAATTTCTAGCAGCAATTCAGTGTTGCACCCAGTTAATCCACTAAAACACCAGACCTGTGCTGGCCTCTGTGCTGCATCTCTGAACGCACAGTAGGTTATGAGAGAGGCACCATGGAGTTTTTTTGCTACTTTACAGCTTTTGCCAGTAATAAAATGTGATTTGTGTCACTCATAAACAGAAAAATAGCCTGCCTTTATTTTGATTTAGTGGATGGATTATCAGCTGAACAGGTAAAACAGTATTAACTTTTAACATTTGCCTGGTTCTAAGCTTGTAAGATACGTGAGCGAAGTGAAGCTTTCGTATTAAAAAGAAAATCGTGATATTATGAAAGAGAAAAAAAGGTTTTGAACCCAACTACAGAATATTTAGTTTCGTTTGCTAATCGCTCAGTCGGTTTAGAAAAGTGCCTTCCACCTGCATTCTCTTTAATAGCCAGCAGGGGGTGATTCCTCTGGTTGCAGAAAGACATCTGGTTGTGTAGAGCTCTATGGGAAAACAACCCTCTGCTCTCTTGCTTCTGTGATCCCCACAAACACTTTCCTGATGACTCTGACTTTAGCTGGTAGTTTGAAGTTATATTGAAATAAAGATGAAGTTCAGTTAGTAAATTTTGGTCATTCGCAGCGTCAGAAAGGAGGTTTGTTAATTGCAACTCATGATGGGTGCAGGAATTTTGACACTGATACTTTTATATCTGATTTTAACTATCAGATATATCGGCTGCTGATTGTGTGTTTGTGGTTTTCCAAACGTATTTGTTACCAACACGGAGGTTGCAGTGTGCCCTCTGGTGGACAAACTATGTGACATCAACACTTCTAAAGTGAATGAAGCATGTTTGTGCTGTCTCCCCTTTGTTTTTTAATTTTCATACATCGTCCAGTAAATGAAAATTATTTGCCGATACCGATATATTTGCAAATAGCTAATAGCAGCCCATCATAACAGGTAGCGATGGTTGGGTTTTATCGTTTACTAATGAGCATTAGCCAGTGAAGTCAGATACACCCCTTCCTCGTCACAGGCAGTTTCAAAAGACCAAGATGTTGATGGTGAGGCTTTGTTGCTGATGGTTGGTCCTTTGCAGATTTTCCAGGATCTGGTTGCCTAGGTAACCCTCTAATTTGTTTACTTTCCGCTCATATGCTAATCAGCGTTATCCTCACCTTGCCTTAAGGTTGAGAAAAGTTTAACTCAGGACCCACCCAATGCATATTGGCTGTAGTTGGGCGAAGGTTTCTTTTATCTCAGTAATGATAAGTTATCCAGTGTTAATACTGTCAAAAATATTCTTATTGGCTTGTAAAGATGGTTGGCTCTCTAGTTTTAGGGGTGCTCGAGAAATTAAAATACTAAGAATATCATATTCTCACAACATTTCACACCATATAAAATGCATTATGTCCCAAGATCTAATTTTAATAGCTGAGAATTTACAGCTGCCTGACTCACATCGAAAAGAGTCAGTCGAGGTGGTTGAGGTATTTGAATCGAATGCCTTCTGGACGCATCCTAGGAGAGGTATTTTGAACATGTCCAACCAGGAAGATGCCCTAAGGCAGATCCAGTACAGTCTGGAGAGATTATAGCTCTCAGCTGCCTGTGGAGAGGAAGGTCTGAGCTTCTCTTCTGAGACGGCTTTCCAGGCACAGCTAAGCGGTAGAAGATGGATGGATGGATGGATGGATGGATGAATAGATAAAAAGCACCAAACTCCAATGAAAATATATTTTCAACATATGGAACCATGAACCAGTATCTTCAATCAAGATCTACAGTATATTGTGACTTGTATCGCCACATGTTTTTAAGACACTGTTTTTTAGTGGTGTAGTACTATGTCAGAAATGGAGAAAGATGTAAGGTTTTGGCTCTTGGGCAAGAGAGATGCAATAGTTTCTCTACATAATAAAGTTTATTTCCATACCACCACAAACGACATCATTTGTCATGATCATAAAGTTGATTCAGCATCTCTAAAACATTTTTGAGAAAAGGGGAACACTATAACCTCCACAAAAGTAGGATTTATTGCTAGGCTGTATTACATTGCATTAGTTTTAGCTTACAGACTTCATATTAGATTTATAAAGCCATTTTTACATGCAGTACTGGCTGCTGCCTTCCAGACAAGGAAGAAGGGTTAGGAAGAAGAAACAACTTCATAATCTAATTTTCTTTCGTCCCTCTTGTTCATTTGAACTTTTGAACTTAGAAGATTAATACATGTATAATTTAAAACATTTTAATATCTGAGTAGCATAACCACATCAAATCATGTGAATTTTACTGAAGCCAAGAGCTGAGATGGAAGTAAGTGCTGCAGTCCTCAGGCCCAGCTCTCTATATATCAGCCATGTTTCTGTTGAGCTTCTGTGTTTACTGAATTACTAAGATTTTAGATTACAAGAAATTTATATTATTAGTAATCACAGGAAACAGGATGAAAATAATAGATCCATGTAATATTTTCTAGCTGTGGACAGCTCATCAGCATACTACTTGCTCTCATATTTAAAAATTGCGAATTAAAGATTTCTTTGATTTCAGAATTTCAGATAGTGACAGTTTTAAATTTTGACCAATTCTGATAAAATATTGCTCAGTAGCTGCTGTATTAGGTTTTGTGGAGAATTGTCAAGGTTGAGTTGAATAGGTGTAGGCGTCGTAATGGTTAGTTTGGTTTCCATTAAATGGTTTTCATACTCTACAAGTATAAACACAGAACCAAATTTTAACAGAATTCCTGTGAATGTGGCCGAGAGGGTGGTCAGCACAAACAGGTAAAAGACAGCTATTTTAGATGCATGCAAACATTTCATAATAAAAGCCCCGTTAAGAAATGAAAGGTCTCTGACAAGTCAAATACTGGGACTTTTTAACATGGTTACAATGTTGCGTTTGTATTGTGGCAAAGCTTAACAACGTTAGCTAAAATGTTAGGTTTTTTCTTGACAAAAGTCTCAAAAAAACTCCTAATTTCTTTAGGTGCAATGATTTATTGAAACATTTCCTAACATAGATGAAAATACAGTGTATAAGGCAACAGAGTTTGCACAGTTCTAATGAGCTTGAAAGTCAATATTAGTTTTAGCCACCTTTATTCTTGCGCACAGCCTGAACCCAAAGCTAGCTTTCTTGTAATTTCTTTAGGTCATCTTCAAGAATAGTTCTCCAGTACTTCTACAATAATTCTCTCCTTCTTTGGATGTTTCTGCCTTTTGACCTGTTCTCTGCCAAGATGATGCCAAACTACTTCAATAGTGTTGATGTCCAGGCTCTGGGGAGGCCAGTCCATGGCTGACAGTGTTGCACCATGTGTATTTCTATCCAGGTTTACTTTTACTGATTTGGCAGTGGAATCATTGATGGTTCTTTTCTGTGTTCAGTTTTGACAGGATCCCCAACACCACTGACTGAAATGTAGCGCCAAACCCTTCCAGAGCATCCATTGTGATGACTTGAGATACATATTTACATTTACATGAACCAGAGATTTCAAATTTGGGTTCATCACTCCATCAGACCTGTTGCCACTTGTTGTTAGTCCAGTTCTTCTGTAATTTGACACACTTCATGCTTTTCTCTGTTTCCCTCTCTAAAGAATGGCTTGTTGACAGCCACCCTTCCACTGAAGCCATTTCTGATGAAGCTTCAGTGAACAGTAGATGGATCAGCTGAAGGTTCAGATATATCTCTCAGGTCCTGTGCCAGGTCTTTGCTAAATTTTTTCCTATTTCTTAATAGGACTTCTCTAGGTAGTTGTATGTCTTCCATTTGTCCAATTTCTTCAGATTGTTTGAGGACACTCTGCAAACTGTGCTGAGATATGGCAAGTCTTTGGGTGATAACTCTTTGGGAATCACCTTGTGTGTGCAAAATACTATTTTATACCTGTCAAACTGTGTTAAGTCTGGATTGTACTCTTTTGCAGATGAGGACAGCTGGAGAACCAGCAGTCAAATAGTTGTCCCCATTATACTTCTTTGAAGTTGAATTGAAGTCTGCTGCCTGGGCATATGCATAGTTGCTGTAATGTGAATTCTCTGCAAATGAGTCTGCACGATCACAAAAAATTAGGCAGGTCCGTGCGGACCCTTGCGCTCACTGTCCAATGCCGAAAGTTATGTCACGGGGACACAAGCAGACTTGTGGATGCAGAAAGTATAAAAACTGGTTCATCTTTGGAATTTTTCATAGATTCACAGAACTGGTTCATCCCGTGGGTTAGGTGGCTTTTCATCCTTGAATGATTCATAGGCCAGTGTTAAGTGGCTGAGAACTATTGCTCAAGAGCGCTTTGCATTTTGCTTCCCAGGAGCCAGACTCTCTTTTATCTTTTGGTGTGTTTTTTTAAATTTTTTTATGTGGGGTGGCTGAAGACTTTTGCTGTGCATAGTTCAATATAAGTTGTTCTGTCTTCTAAAAAATACCCTTTCAGTTTATTGAATGTGAAGCTGTGACACCATGAGTGCAGTGGGTATCGAATCCATTTAGAAGTGAGTCATCCTTGTTGTCCTGTAATAAATGAAAGGCAGCAGGTTAATAAGAGCAAATGTAATGCATAAACATGATTTTTCAAACATAGGGACTTCAAATAAAATTGCCTTGTGTAGCTAGAAAGAGGGATCTTCACAACGTTTAAACTGCACCACTTTGATTGTCTTAGTTTAAGAGTTCTGCTCCAGATCCTCGTCGTGTGTTTACTATCACCTTTACTATCAGGTCTGTGGGGAATTTTCGCAGGTATGCCGTGGGACCTCTGCTGACGTCAAGCATACTACAGACACACACATGCATATATCCATGGTGCAGGGTTTTCCCCCCTCATGCTGGTTGTGGTAAATCTGACTCAAGAGACCCAAACCACTGTAACTTACTGTACAGTACAAGTGTGTATCCATGCAGTTTTCACTGACATCACCTTCCCAGGGGTCCATCAGACACTTGCATCCTCAGCATTGCGACTTGTGTTGTCACTGCTTCTCCTCTCGGTCCTATCTAAAGTGCTGAAAAAATAAATCCCTAGACACGTAGCCTCATACTTTCTAGGTAATTGTTGTCGTGACCAAAAACTAATTTTGCAAGTTTATTAAGGCAGGCTTTAATAAAAAACTCAGGCTCCTGCACTGTCACACTGCTGCTGACAGTCTTGTAGTTTGCCTTATCGCACATGGCAGGGCCAGAAAGGTGATTTATTACCTTTCGTTTTACTAAAAATTAAAGCCCCCTTTGAGAACCATTTTTTGGAGTCTTTACCCTTGCCTTGACAACCACCACAGTACAGGCATGCACACAGATCTCTGGATGGCTATACGTCTATATTATGGATTTGCTTTTTATTACACCTGCCAGATACTATTATTGGGGAAGCGGCAGCATAGAGATTTAAGGAATGGGGTTGGGACTGGAAGATCGGTGGCTTGTCCCAACTAGTAAATGGAAAAAATGAATGAGAAACCTTTTTTTTCTTTCCTTCCTATTGGAAGAGAAACTGAGGAAAGCGAAGCACACATAAGTATGACAGTGTATTTCCTCACTGGTCCATCAGAGCTGCTACAGTAAAGCTGTAGTTTCCCTGTAGTTAGCTGCTGAGCTGCACTGAAATAGAGGAAGTTTAAAGTAAAGTGAAAGCCAAGTGAAAGCCACTTGCAGCAGTTGACCAAAGTTTAAAGGTGTTTCATGCATTAAATGCACATTTTCTTCTAACTCTATTTCACCCTCCTGCTTTCACTGACCTCTGTCCAGCCTCTTTCTCCAAATGCATGCAATCTCTGCTCAAATCCAGAGGTGAAAGGGTTAAAAGCTTTCACTGCAATAAAGAGGGCCCGGCTTATCCCTGAGTCTATTTTTAGAAGCGCACACACACACACATACAGAAGAGATGTGCACGTGCAAGCACGGCGGACAAACGATCATTATTTTTGGTCTCCCGTGTTGATTCTCCTCGTCGTGATTGAGCGCTTTGTTGCCGTGTGGCTAAAAATGGAGCACGGGGCGAGTGCATGTGTGACACGACCGCTGGCTCTTTTGTGCGGGCGGTCATTGTGCTAGGTGCATGAGCCTCATCGAGGGTAATTTCGAGCCTTATTGTCACGTTTGCCCACCCGTCCACTTGTGCTGACATGTTGTTTTCTGTCCCTCCGAAACCCAATTACAAAATTGTGGCAGATTGCAAAATGCACTTCAGTGGCGTGTTCCCACAAATGCCGCACCCTCTCTCTCTCTCTCTCTCTCTCCCTCCCTCGCTGAACCTGGTGAACACAGATGAGGCTGCTGCCAGCCAGACGGTTTGTCAGCGCTGTCCTCCCATGCGCCACCAACTTGGCTGAACATGAGAGTCCCATCCCAGGACAAACCCAGGGGGTTTCTTGTGCAACGTCTGACTCGCCTGGATGCAAAAGGTTGACCGTGTCCTCACCAGCATCCTGCTGCTGCACCCATGCCTGTCCTCCCTCCAAAAAAATAATAACATCTAAAACATGCTATTTATGCAGGATGATGTCTCGGTACATGAGAAAAGCTGCGGTTTTAATTGGTGGCAGGACAAAGACAGCGCAGAGCGAACATGAGCTAATGAAAGGAATGGGACGCATCTTTTGTCCCCGTGTCTTTTGTCTAGTCCCAGCCGAGAAACGGGATACACTGTGTTCTGCCAACAAGCTGTCAGCGGCAATTACGGTTTACACTGCTGCCTGGGAGCCCAATCCTTGTGCCTTTTGACATGGTGCTCCACAGTGCTTGACACGAAGCACAAATGTCTGGCCAGGGCATCAAGGAAATACTACGGTTACGCAAGAGGATCAACGCATCATCTTTGTCGGAACTTGAAGCACACGAGCGCTGAAAGAGTCGAGATGTGCATGCATAGTAGGTGCGGAGCAACTGCGAGCTCTGATGCTGTGGGTGTTTGCTGTTGTAAGGCCCAGTGAGCAAAGCTTTACGGTTGCATCACAAATCTCCTAGCAACCATCATGGCTGCCCATTAAGTAGAGAATATTAAAGATGGACGCAAGATCGCTGTCAGTTGAAATAATTTGCACTTTTCAGGTTTTGTGGGTTAATTCGGGCTAATGTCTGCTTTTCTTGTCACCAAATAAACGAATAATAGCACACGCTTTGGAAACTCTTTGCCTTCAACAGCCAGCAGGACGATGACGTGCTCGACAAACGCTGGAATCAAGTTACAGAGTTTTAACATATGTACATAACTTATTGTGAAGCTCTCACTTTTCTGCAAGGTCTCCCGTTTTTCTCGTTTTTTTTGTCTCCATAAATGTAAAGTTGAACCATATAGCTCCATACAACCATACAGCTGCTCTCAAATGATATCAAAAAAGCTTATCACTGACATTAGGAGAATCCCAGTTGATAGGGATTTGTACGGAAGAGGATTAGGGCCACTGAACAAAAGCCTGTGTTTTAGATTTTTTGTGTTTTGTTTCTCACAATTCTGAGAGAAAAGTCAAAATTCTTACCTCAGAATTCTTTGTTTTCTTTTTCAGAAAGTCAGAATTCTGAGAATAATGTCAGAGAAAAGGTAATTCTCAGAAAAAGTCAGAATTCAGAAAAAAAAGTCTGACTTGTGACTTTTTTTCTGAAAGTGTCAGAATTCTGAGAATTTTTTTTTCAGAATTCTAAATTTCTGAGAATTCAAAAACAGAAGAATACAAAGTTTTACTTCTATTTAAAATGTCTTTGTTTTTATTTTGGGGAGTAATATACAGCCCATTTTTTCAGATGCTCTAATTGTCTTCCATATTTTCATAAAGCAGCATTGACTGAATTTTTCGCTGAAGTTGATTTTTAAGTCAATTGCAGCTCTGTTTGTGTCACTTTGCCTCACTGCACAGTAGATTTAGTATGTATGTCGGGGTGAATCGAGCCATGCTGTTGTAAAACATGTTGCTGAAGTGATGAGGCCTTTGTGTTTTAAAATACCCCAAAACTTGTATTTAAATCATTCAGCATTAATGGTTCCTTCACAAATGTGAAAGTTGCTATGTGCACATGCATTACTGAACCCCTGAATGCATGCTTTTACTGACTGGTAAACGCTGAACAGGCTGCAGATTCAAACATCCTAAAATTCTGTAAGTACAGCAAGCAGCAATCCGGCAGCTGTCTTGGTTCCAACCAGGTTGTGTTATGAATGTACATTTGGCAAAGGAAGTGGCAAATATCGTTATGTAACCTTGTGGTTCCTGCGCCACAGTCGAAACAGGGAGTGTGAAAGGGCCAATTTATGGGACCGTTCTTGTACAGTTGTGTGCAGTGGCAAGATGCCCGTTGCCACAACCCTCTATTGAATGTTGTGGCATTGTTTGCTTTTGGTGCACAGTGAATTCAGGCATGCACATACTGAACATGACTTCTTCAAGTATCCAAGATTTTGACTGCTGTGGAAGTGAAATTGGCCTAGGTTATTTGCTATGATGCAAGCAAACCAGTTGGTCTTCACCGTGTGGCTTTTGTGGGTTTCTCTAAATCAGGCACGTTCTCTTAAATGTACGGCTTTTTCGAATAGGAGTTACACATTTGTGCTGATAAGTCTAGAGCTGGTCGATATATCGAGTTTTTTAAAAAATATCGATATATTTTTATACGAGATATAAGATGTGACAATATCCTTTATATCGATATAGTCTATGTTACGTTATAACTATACTTGTGGAGCCGCAAGTTTGCCTCTCTTTCATCCACTTTTGTCTTTACGCAACGTTACTCGACCTCGCCTCTCCTTCACTGAACACAACTCCCCCTCCTCCCCCATCGCTTCACGTGCAGGCAGCGACAAGATGGACACGGCAAATCTCCGTTAATGAGTTACTGCGCATCGCCCTGTGCGTGGGGCTGGACGGCGTCAACGTGTTAACGAGCTAACCACGCTAACGAGCTAGCCACGCTAACGCCATGCACGGCCTGAAATCCTTTCATTTTCTCAAAAGTTGACTGCGCGCCTTTTGTATGAATTCTGGTTGTGCTTGATGGCCGCGAACCGATTTTATGTGATACACAGCGCTCAGCAATCTGTCAAAAAATGTTTTAGTTCGACTTTGGTAAGCTACGGAGCTGCACCGCTTGATGGATTGTCGGAGCATTACGGCTACCGAGGAGCCTCGCGGAGTGATACGTACTGTGCTTCAACGTAATATTACCGTATTGTGTGTGTATAAGGACCATAAATGGCACCTGTTACGAAGCGGATTTCAAACTCCAGGCTGTCAGTCACGCAGTAGAAGTTGGGAACAGAGCAGCTGTGAAATCTGTCTATGTTATTATGCTCAGCGTCTTTTAGTTTACATTTTGACTGCACAATTGTGAGCTCTTTGTTATGCACAAAACAACATAGTTTTCTTTTATTTATAGAGCATCATTATTTAATAAATGCTCATAATTTATTTTTGAGTAGTTTTTTTCATGTACATCTATGCTGTATGTTAATAAAAGTGCCTGTGTGACATCTGGGACACAGCTTTGACTAAGAACTCTTTTTGTTCTTACTTTATGGCTATAAAAAAATATCGAGATATATATCGTATATCGCCATCCAGCTAAAAAATATCGAGATATGAATTTTGGGTCATATCGCCCAGCTCTAGATAAGTCACACGTAAACCCTTATGGTCTCGGCGGTTACACAGCAAAACAGCATTTTTGGACACGCGTCTGCAGCGTAATTACCAATTTCCAACTCATTTCTGATTTTTCTGTCAAATGTAAGATGTGTGACTGCCCTGTTTTTCCAAATCTTCCAGCTTGAAACGAAAGGTCAGATGGTTGTTTTCTGAGTGTCCGCAGGACGCAAACTTGGCCGAGGCTCACACAGGGGTCACCCATTCTCTTTTTATCGGGGTCCATGACGTCAGCCGGTGCCCTCGGGAAGCGAATCTGCGACCCAGAGGAAAAAGCCTCTTCAAGGAGAGGCGTGTTTGATTAATCGTATTGTTCCTGTCTGGTTCACCTTGCTCGCTGGAGTCACCCTGGACAGAGCAGCCAGAACGGAAGTGCGCTGAATGTAATGAGGGCCGGAGCATCCTTCCTCTCTTTCTCAGTCACTGTCTCTCTTTGTAAATGCCACAGCGGCACAGACAAACGTCTCATTCTCTTTTCTCCCGCATAACAAAGGCCTCTGTCAACATACAGTATGCTCTTGTTGCCAGGACCGGGTCAAGTTTGCCTCTTGTCTCTCCTGGGAGATGCGGTGGACAGAGCCCCTTCACCATTTTGCTCAGCTCGTTAGTCCTGCACCCCCCTCCCCACCCGTTTATATTCCCAATCACAACATGCATGTTTTTGATGTAGCTACGCTAACTTGAGTCGACTGACTCACTGCCCGAGGGTAGAAGAAGCTATTTATAGCTCCTCGTCTCCCGATTCTTACCCAGTGGGACTGAAAAGATGGAAGGATGGAGAGGAATGGAGAAAGGAAGATATGAAGGAGCTACATTGAGGTGTTGGGGGGGGGGGGGCTCTGCTGTGTAACTAGGCTACATTTAAGATTGATGGATCCTGTTGCCAAGGTATAGGGCACTGCTTTGGCGGGTTGTCGCTTCATTACGTTGCTCTCCGACTGTTGTGTGTCCCACTCTCCCTCTTCGGTGCTCCAGCACACACCTATGCTCTCTCCTCCCCACGTGAGTGTCGGGTATCAACCCTGTGGTTTGGGGCTGAAAGCTTATACGCTTTGTCTAACTAACCACAGACAACGACGCACACGCCCCCCCTTCCACCAATTCCCCACACTTAAAAGTCGGAGATGTAAAGCTCCCACCAGCAATTTGTGCAGAAGCAGGGCGTAGAATTACTCCAAGCCACAGGTGTCATGCACAGGCAGATGCGCCTCATTTCCATTGCAAAATGCAGCAGCGTGTGTGTCATTTGAATAGGCACGTCAGGGGATATCGGCTCTCACCGATGCGGACGGGTTTGTTTTTGGAGAGGAGGCTTTGACCACCTTGTAATATTTCCTCGCTCTTTACATAAAGTCTGCAGGAGTTTGGATTTGAATGTCACCTGTTTTCAAACCCGTGTGTGTGTGTCTGTGTGTGTAGATCTGTTTCAACAGGGCCAAACGTGACACTCGAGCCCACACCCAAGCCCTCACTTGTTGGGGGGGACAGGGTGGTTGAAGGTGGAGGGTTCGGGGGTACTGGTGCATCAATTCGCGTAAGGTGGCGCGAGACGAATGCACGTACATAATCAGCGCAAAACGCATCCCTCCAGCTTCAAGGCTAATTAAGAGCGTGCGTCTGTGTGTATGTGCCCATCTGGTCCAGAGAGAATTCCAGAAATAGATCACGCACAGCGAGACGCTCGCCCGTTTCCCTCTCCTTTTTCTTTCTTTTTGATTCCTCCGGAGGGATTTTACATGGGTTTTCATCTCGCGTCCAAAAGGAATAATTGCATATTTGTGCCCCTCAGATGTTTTTGAGCCTTGTGCTCAGGATTTTTAGATATAAATGTATTTATATACAGATGGCTCAGGTGCTTGTGTTTACTATAAATACACACACATATAGAGGATGGATGCAGCAGCAGTAGTCGCAGGTTTGTGTGCGGTTGCGATGCATGCACTATTTCAATTTCAGTGTTTTTTTTCTCGTTTCGTTGTTTTTTCCTCCATCTTTCCATCGCCTCATCATCCCTGCTTCCCTCTACCTCTCTCCCCTCCTTACCCCCTCCATCCCCTGATGCATCCTCCTCCTCCTCCACCACTACCCCTCTCCGTGGCTCTGCTTTTTATAGCCATGTCTTCCCAGGGCTCGGCAGCTACAAAAGCCTTTTCATGTTGCCACTATAATTACAGCCTACACACACACACACACACACACACACACACACACACAGACATGCGCACACATGCACATTTGAGGAGTGTCTTTGTGTCTGCATGCATGTGCATTGTGTGTGTGTGCCTGTGTGTGCTCCTGCATGTGCCGTTACACACAAAAGGGTGAGCTATTTTTACCTCTCTCCCTCCCTCCCTCTCCTCCTCTCCATCGCTGCCCCCACCTCCCCACCACCGCCACCACCATCCCCCTCATCCCTCTCTGCCGCCGCTGCTTGCTGCCAGCCACATTTGCTATGCTGAGCACAGGCAGCATCAGTCGAGCCCCAACTCCTCTCCTCTCCTCTCACACGCCGAACTCGCACGCCCCTCGGCGTCCCCTCAGAGCCTTTCGGAGCACCCCCACGGTCGCGCAGACCCTCCGCGCATCCACCACTCGCTCTCACTCTCTCCGGCCAATGGAACGCACTCAGGTGTCGATACGGTTGCCGCTGCACGCGCCGGCCGCAGCGCAGATGACCTGAAGCCCGCTTGTTCGCACTGTGGCTCTCTTTTTTTTCTTTTTTTTTTCTTTTAAAAAACTGCCCGATTAGGTTTGTCGCTGGAAGCTTGTCTCAATGTTGCGGACCATATTTGAAGCAGAGTGTTCTCTCTCCCCCACAGAGGGAATCCTGGGAAAGGAGCAGCCGCTCGAGGTCCTGAAGACATCGGCGCTCAACCACATCCCAACAGGTTGGACACTCTGGATGTTTGTTTGGGTGCACGTGTATGTGTGTGTGAGCTTCTATAAACCAGATCCCGCGTGTGTGTCTGTGTGTGTGTGAACAGACGTGATTTCACTATTAACCAGATCCTGTGTGACTTTGCATGCGTATTTGTTTCTCCTGGGATGTAATAAATTGTCGTGGCGTTTGTGAAGTGCCATCACGTCAGAGATTGTCACGTCTCTCCCGTGAGGAAGCACTTGGTCCGACTGAAGGTTGACGGCGTTTGACGGGGGGACAACGCTGTACTTCTCTGCGTTTTATTTACGCTGGTGTCTCAGCGTGGCGTTTGTTTTTCCTTTTTCTTGTTTTTTTTTCGCTGAATGAAAATCCAGCAGTCTGTTTGCGAGCTCACGTGAAACTGCACCAAAGCAAACTATTCCACACAGTTTCATCTCCCCCAAACAAATCACACCACCTCCTGTGAACCCCCCCCCCACCCAGAGTGTACTCAAATCGCAAAGTGTTTATTAGCAGCGTACAAGCGTGGAGAGTTCATAGCAGCGAGAGGACGGAGGAGAGATGGAGCAGCGCAGAGGGAGGCCAGAGTACAGAAGTGAAAGGGGCACAGATGGAGAGATGAGGTAATCTGGAGGAGAAATGAGTCTGAGGTAATATATGCATAATGCATTATCTAATTCAGTAATGAGGGCGCTTCTAATGCTTCTAACACAGAGAACAATTTGTATGGTCGTGGTTGAAAAAATAGTTACAAAAGAAAACAAAAATGGCAAAAGGCTGATTCATAAATTTCCTCCCCGTGCTGCTCTTTCCACGGCTCTCCCGGAGCAGCGATGAAGAAGTGCTGTAAGCTCGGACAGCCTGTTGCTTCAGGGGAACAAACAGCAAAGTTTCATCTTTGGTTTGACCCTAAGCGTCTTGCTCTTTCACAGGCTTCACGCGCTCCCTCTGTTGGGGTTGTTTTCTGCGCGCCTTCCGGCTGCACTGATAAAATATTGAAATCTGCCGGAATGACTTCATCAGATATTCTCAAAATCTGTTGTCTTGGATACAGAGTGGCTCGGGGCCCTTCGCTTTGGTGTGACCCCGGACCGTTTGGTTCTTTCTCCTGAGAAGCGAGAGCTTTGGAAAATCTTAACATCTACAGTCGCTGCATCATTAAAGCCCTGGCCGCTTTTGTCATGTGATCCTAATGTAACCAGATGCTGGTGGTTGCATCTTAGCACACTTTGAGTGCAAAGCTCTGGTCGATGCACCTGGACGCAGCTACGTGGGTCCATTTTTAACCAGCGTTGAGTTTATGTTTTTTTAACCGAATAAATTGCGTTTCCAGCAAACCTGCAGAAGCTCAAAGTAGAGATGTCGTAATTTAGCCGCAGACTCTGGTGCCAGCTTCTTGTTTGTTAGGATGCTGACATGTCTTATGTAATACTAAACCGACTGCTTGGAGATTTTGAAGTGGTAGTTAGACATATCAGGCACGTTTGAAAAGTGGAATTTTTAAAAAAAGTGGCACTGCTTTGAGACATTTTCTAGTCCAAGGAATAAATTGAAAAAAAAAAAAAAATAGTTGGCAGATCACTCGATCAAAAAAATGCCATAGTTGCACGGCGTTAGCAACTAGGCCTCAAAGTCGAGCTCAGCCATAGTCGCGTCAGACCAGCTGGTAGTGTGCTGCGTTCTGTTTGGTCAATTTCATGTGAGGTAGACTTTCTAAGTAGCTTCACCCTGCCCTTAGCTGCTGGGGATCTACAAGCTGCTTTGCAACCCGCCTCGCCCCTTTTGTTGGACCCCAGCTCCTCCATTCATTACTTTTTTTATTTTGCTACTGATTTGTGTTTAATAGTTCTGCTCCTCTCAACCTCTGGCTTTCCATGTCTGCAGATTGAAGAGGAGGCGTTAAAACATAAATAAATAAATAAACTAATGCAAATGCAAATGGCCGTCTTACTGTTTTACTGCTTTGCTGTCACTTTAAATTGAATGTAGCATTAGAAGTATGAGAGAACAAATGTTTTCTTGATCAGAAATATGAACAAATCAGTTGAACAAATAAAGAGTCATCAGCTGAAGCACTGAACTGTTTGTGCAGTCTGTGTGGAACAAGGAAAACTTATACATTTGACACCCCCTCCCCCTCCTCCCCCTGCAGAAGTAGATGTGGTTCAAAGCGCGCTCACCTCTCACTGATAGTGCACACCTACTCTACTGAACGCAGCTTTGCGTTAAAGCCCTCACCATCCTTTATTTGTGCGTCATCCCAGATAGCGAGGTCTGACACGCTTAATTTAAAGCCTGGTCGCAAAGCCACGATGGACTTCTGCACGTACTGCGCCTCGGCTTCACACGTCGCCCCGCTCTAGATCTCACATGTTGTGTCTCTGCCGTCTCCTTCCTGTTAGCCCGCGGTGCCGCAGACCGCTCTGTGATGTCATTGAGACAGCGACAAGTCGGGACTTGCGTTCAGAAGAACAGGACTCGCTGCACCTCGACACGTTCCCCAGCACCACGCCTTACCTGTTCCCTTTCACTACTTTGTCCGAGGTCTGTTTGTGGTGTTTGTGGGGGGTTTTTTAGGAGGTCGCCGGGCCATTTCAGAGCCAGTCTTGCTCTGATAGCTCTCATTGATAGAAAAACTAAAAGAGATGTTCACGCAGCCCGCTCTCAGAGGCCGATAAAGTGACTGCAGCTATTTTCATTATCATCAACAGATGTGCTACTTGTTGCCTCTCGTCGCACCCTGCTGCTAAACTCACCGTGAAACCTGTTCTTTGTCTCTTTGCACGGCGCCAGAAAAAAAAAAAAGGAGAGACCTCAGTCACATTTTACCGAAGCTTCTCTAAACAGCTCTGCTCGGCTCTCAGTATGACATCTATTAAGCCTAACGAGTGTGGAGCTCAGCGAGTCAGACCGTGGGATATACGCTGTGCTATCCGAGTCTCAAATCAGAGACGCCAGCCCTCTGCATTGTCTGGTATAAATAGATCCGCAATTGGAGCCAGAAGAGTTGTGGAGTGCGCCCGAGGGGTTGTAAACAGATTGTGATTTGTTGCGGAGAGATGGAGGGAAGAAAGGTGGGGAGGAGGGAGGGAGGGAGGGAGCTGCCGAGCGAGGAAGGACACAAAACAGGGCTGCAGGATAGGGGACATAGGGATGGAGGGTAGAGGAACCTGCTGACAGGGAACGTGGCAAAGGAGGACAAAGTTGTTAGATGAAGGAGGGAAAAATGTTTAGGTTATGTGCTGTCAGCGAGGTTGTCCTTGATGCTCAGAGATCTTCTGTGGTAAACTTCAAGGAAGAAAAAGGGAACAGAGATTTGGGGCCTCAGCTGCCTTTGTCTTTCCTCTCTGAAGCCTGAGCTGATCCAAGATCCAAGAGGAAACAAACTGGAACTGAGCTGGAGTCCTCGCTCCTGTCAAGCCTGATTCAGGTACAGCTGCGCAAGAAGCCTGGAAGTCCCTGCGGTCTCGCAGAGACAGCACGTTTGTTAGTGTTTTGGTTTTGGTGGAAGTGCCCTCATATTATCTTCTATCTGGCCAACATCAGTAAACTGAGGTACGTGTTTGACGTCAGTGCTTGTACACAGAGATGTGCCGATATGAGAGTTTATCTTTTTCTTTTTTTAAGAAGCAGGTCGGTCTCAAAGGGTTTTCATTGACCGTGAATGTTTTTGCTTTGTTTTGTTTTTGTTTTTTTTAAGTATGCCCCTCCTGTGCTCGTGCTTAGTTAAGCTCACGTCACGTGTGTTTTGACATGTAAAGGCGAGTCTGCCTTGATATTCATTCAAGCAAAATAAGATTGTGAATAAACATCTACTGTATGCAGTTTATTGACCTTGACCAATGCAAATTCACATAAGAAAGCATCCACAGTAAAGACAGCATGAGCGAGCAGACTCAGCCTGAAGAGAAATCTTTAGTTATGCCCAATGGTGGTGTGAAGATTCTCCAAATGGACCAAAGTCATGTTTTTCCATGAAAAGGAGCTTAAGAAAAAGAACTTTTTTTGATGTATTTCCACTTCACACTTTACCTGAAAAACCTTTAAACAGTAACCTTGAGAGCTTTATTGATTTATTGAATTGATTTTCAACTAGGATAATAACAATAAGCATATCATATAAATATATATTCACACGAACACAAAACATAAGCATTTGTCATTTACTTACCTCCAAAAAGTGGTCGGTTGCTCACTAGGCCTGTGTGAGGCCTATAGTATGGATCATCTGGCAAGTTGCTGGGAAAATTTGCATTTCCTGATCAGTTGCAAAAGGTTGCTGATAAATTCTTTAAAGTGACTACTAGAGCCCCAGTGCTGCAGGCTTAGAGACTAGTAGTTTACCTACTAGTCAGTTTTTCCCTAGAAAACCACTGATTTCTAGGGAAAACTGTATATTCAGTGACTGGTTGCCAACTGGTTGCTGGAGGTTGCTGGCAGTCACTAGTGTGAGATCAGTCACTGTGCTTTGGTCACTACTAGAGTGAGGGAGTCACCTGTACTTTGCATGCAAAGCACACACTTGTCTGGAAACTACTGGTGACGACTGTAATCTGTTAGTGACTAAAACAGAACATTTAAAAAAAGAGAGAAAAAAAACGTTGATTTTTAGACCAGTGGCCTCTTTGCCATCAGTTTCACCCTAGCAACCTCTAGCAACCCCTTACCAACCAGTCATAGATTACTCAGTTTTCCCTCATGAGGTCCCTGACTGGTCTCAGCATTTGATTTCACAGCAACTTCCAGAAATCTCCAGCAACCGGTCTCTGGGCCTGTGTGATTGGGGCCTCAGTAGTGTCCCTCCTAGTTAGCCTGTTTGCATTTACGCACTGAGCTGCTGCACTTAACTTTTACCAAGTTTGTGCATCCCGTAGACGTTTTTACCAATGAACACAATGAAACCTCTGCAGCAGCAGCAGCAGGATGACGTGTGTGAAAGCATTATTGCATCATTTAAACGTTTAACCTACCTCTAAAAATACTTTAAATACTTTATACAAGCATATATTTTATAGTTTACGGTCATTAAATGTCATAAGATGGACTTTTTCTTGTTGACTTTGTCAACACGTTTGGTCACAAAATGCCTAATAAAAAGTAGCTGTTGTTACTGTTCAGAGCTCAGAGTTCAGCTAAACGTTCAGGCTATAAATGTAAAACTCGCCTGTAGCACAGGAAGCTGTAAATACCAAATTCACTTATCTTCTATTGACAGTTATTTTTAGTTTAGTAGAACAGTTTGCATGAAGGACAAACACTGTGCTCGCTGAAAGCCAGGTAATAGTCATTAGAGCGATGTTGCAGCGGAGAGAGGACAAAAGCTATTTTGTAGCTCATGTGCACCTCCAGCTGTTCTTCTGAACAGAATTTCAAAATAAAATGAAGATGGTGGGATTAAAAAAAAAAAAAGGCACTTTAGATTCATCTAAGTCGTTTGAGATATAATTGATTGAAGTGTTTAACATTAATCCCAAATTTAACTACGATCCTGCAGCATTAATACATCTGGGATCCTCACTCTATTCACCTGAAACCATTTTGCGGTTTTATTTGTTTGGGAAATGTAGGCAAATTCCAGGCTGGGAATATGAGCTCACAGCATTAAAACCGCAAGGGGGGGGGGTACGGTTATTACAAGTTAACCGGGAGGGAGGGGGAGGATGAGGACGGTTTAGATGGGACGGCCCGCCGAGTGAGCTCGAAAGGGGGGAAGAGACATCAGTGTCTACAAACTAGCATGGAGGGTTTTCCTTGGCCTTAGAAGTAAAGAGAGCAGAGAGGGTATGGGGGGAGAGAGAGCGAGAGACCTCTGTGTGTGTGTATGTGTGTGAGAGAGAGAGAGAGAGAGTGTGTGTGTGTGTGTGTGTGTGACGCTGGTTCCTGGAAAAGCAGAGGGCTGCAGAATAAACAGGCTGCATGCCTGAGACTGCCCTGTGATGTCACCACTGGGCAAACGAGGGACGAGGGGAGGAGAGAGAAAGGAGTAGAGAGAGAGAGAGAGAGAGGGACGCCCATCAGGTTAAAACAGGAGGTGGGGGGGCGAATGCCGAGCCAAAAGTGACAGAGGCTGAGCTGGAAAAGAGAAGTCAGATGTGCAGGACGTACTGTCCTTCCTTGTAACGGCCCTAAAGGAAGAAGAAGGAAGAGGGGAGGAGGAAAACAAGGAGGAGAGGACGAAGAGGAGGAGGAGAGCACTGATGGGTGCGTTTAACGGCTGCTCTGATTCACACCTTTCTCTCTTGTCTTTTCTGCATCATCTTCTCCTTTTGTGCGGCTCGCAATTAGCGCCGGTGCCTGAGATGCAATGTGAGGTGTGTTTGTGCGTGACCATCAGCGAGAGAGAGTGTGTGTGAGGCGTGTGTGTGTTTTCTTGTGGCAGAAGAACACAATGTTCGGGGAGAGAGTGTGTTTATGAGTTATGGATTTACATTAGGCACGATTGGAGCCGCGGCACTTTGATAAGTGTGGTTTTCAGCCATAAACACATCTCCCGTGTGCTTTTTTTCCCACCACTCCTCTCTCTTAGCACTTGCTTTAGCTAATATTAGATGAGAAAAAAAATGAATGAAAAACGAAGAAATAGGCCTTATTCCAACCAGGATGTCAGATTGCAGGCCTGAAAGCGCAGCACAGAGTCCTTTTTAACCTTCAGTTTGCAGAGGACTGTGAAGTAGCTCGTACAGACGCGGGAAAAATGATGACAGAAGAGCAAGAAAAGCAACTTTTCAAAGGAGGAGAGGCCAATGCTCTTAAACAGTCTGCGGCAGCCTGGCGGAAGAATTATGCTGATAAGCTTTTGATAAAACTTTAGTTCCGTACAGGTTAAACTCACGCCTCAGTTCTTCGAAGGGTCTGATAAGATCTTGAATCTTTTCAGGACCTTTGGATGTCCAGAGTTTAAATACAGCATGTGCATTTAACTACTTGGTCCTATACTGGACTGTTTTGTGGAGCAGTTAGTCTCTTTTAAATAGTTGTGAGTGATTTTTAGCTTCAGCTCCTGCAATGTGTCACATAGATAGAAGTTTGATTTTATTCATTACATGAACAGGTAGAGACATTCATCTATCCATCAGCTGCTTTAAAGCCTTTAGACACGTAAAATTTGATTATTTTGCATGTAAAAAAGTTTTTGCGACTCAGTTATCACTAATGCAGAGGTTCACAACCACCGCAGAATTTCGCTGGACGAATTTGATACGTTTCGTTTTTCGGATCAAGCTCGATTGTTTCAGATTTTTCAGATCCAAATGAACAGATTAGACCAATAAGACCACTGCATTTGGCAACAAGCGTGTTTGTAGCTCAAAAGTGCTCTGGTACTGAAAAAAAATCATATGGAAAAAGTAAAATAATACTGTTTTACCTTAGGCACACAGCTAGACACTGCTGGGGGCCAATTGGCTCTCAGAAATGATTTCTCTGCCTCGTCAGAAATGATTTCTCTGCCTCGTCAGATGTGCTCAGTGTGCCCTACCTGACGCCCGTCATGATACAGCTTCAACTCCTGGGTCAAGTTCTCTCTGCTTCTGCTTTTGGATGAACCCAGAATCGCTGTTTCTTCATTTTTATGTTAAGAAACATCAGGAGCAGCTCGTCATTGCTTTTGAGGCTGAATTATTCGTAAAAACGCAACGTTTTCAGTATATAAACACAACAGGTTTGCATCTGAAAACGTCTGTATTTCGTGTAGTTTGTAAATCTCATGGAAATCTTCCATCAAGCCTTCATAATTACGGCTGACAGCAGTATGTGAGTTTTACTACAACCTCAGGAGCCGGGTTCCTTCTTTAAAAAGCAAAACCCAAAGTTTTCCATGCATTTCATTTATCTTTAGATCGGACTCCTTCTCCGTCTTTCCTCTGCACAGTGATTCACAGCTGTGGGAGTTTGTCTCTCTTAAACGAGCTCACCTCGCTCCTTCCCTCCTCGCCTGCTGGTCGGTTTCCAGATTGTAACCATCGTCGCTTCTAAAATGAGCAAAGGGCCAGAGAGGAGCCAAAACTGAGGGCGTTGCTCCATTTTTAATTAAATACTGGGTACCTTGTTAAGCAGATTCACAAATGGAAAAGGAAATGAAAGAACAAAAAAAATCCAACCATGTAGGTTCTTTTCTTGGGAGGAAAGCAATAGCCGGCTAAAAGAAGGGATCTCATGACTGGGAAATGTCAAACCTCATGTCCTGCAGGGTTGAAACAAATCAGCCAGCGTGGAGTACTGACTCATATGTTGTGTTGTTGTTTTTTAAAATCCCCCACATGACGACAGTCCTTAAGGAGCCGTTGGGTGTTGCTGCCCTGTTCTCCTATGGCGTGGATGGCAGCAACCACGTGGATGTGTTTCACCCCGGCACACGGAAAACACCGGCAAGAAGGCGGCAAGCCGAGTCGTTTGAGATGTGCAGTTACACTGGAGGACATTCAGAAGTTTTTTCTCTGGTCTGTCTGCAATCCATTGCAAGGATCTTCCATAAGAGGCTTTTTACACGTCTCTGTGAATGATGCAGCGAGAGTGCGTCTGTGCTGGAGCCTGGAAAAAAAATGGAAATATATCAGAGATTTTTCTGAGGAAAACAAAAAAGATGTGATCAGTTTGTGGTTATTTGAAAGGTCGAGCACGAATGCGATATCCTCAAAAAAAAAGAGTGTAAATGTGCCGCTGTGTGTGTGTGTGTGTGTGTGTGTGTGTTTTCTATAAGCAGACCTGGCTCTGAACCCTCCTATTAAGTGTGCCACTGATGGCATGTTTGCCTCTTTATTAACACAAAGTTCCCTTCAAGTATCTCTGGCTCTCGCTGCGCTCTCTGCAAACATGTAGGTAAATAATCAGCCAATCGACTCCTATTTATTCAGATTTAATGGGGAGGAAGCTGCCTGATTGGAGGGCTTCCTGTGCAGTGATTTGTGTGCGGCCGGGCTCCAGGTCAATGAGATCTTTGTAGGAAGACGCGGGGCTTCTGCAATTACACACGAAACAGGATTGTTTGGCTTTTTTTGCATAAACAAAAGAGACGAGGGGACAAAAGGGCGCTATTTTTATGAAAGCTTTATTTAACACTTTCTCTCAGGGATCAGAGGTCAGGGATGACTGTTGGAAAACATTCCTGGAAGTGGTATAAGCAGAAAAAAGCAACATATATATGGCTATTAAGGTGATTTATTATCAGGTGAAATCCTTCAACCTTACATTGCATGTTCACTTGAGGCCGGGTTTTGAAATAAAGGCGAGCAGGTATGCTCCATTCTAAAACTGCACAGCTGCTGGGAAGCATGAGCGGCCTTGTTAATTAAAACCGCAGAGCTTTGAGTCACTTTTCAGGTGCTTTTCAGTCAGGTAGAAACACAGAACAACAGTTAGTAGGGCTTTGATTTAATCCCATTCATCTGCACAACCTTGCAGCCTTAGTAAGTGCTCGAGAACAGGATCAATGTGACGCATGTGAACATGTTACAGAGAGCTGTTGGGATCCGCTCTCCTTTTTCCTATTTTCTGCTGCTTGCGCGTCAATAGACTTTTATTAATTGCTTTCACTTGATAGTGGGCCCAATCTGTAAGAGTTTCTAAGCTTTATTTTGCTACTTTTGATGCTGCTAAAAATACACGAGGAGCTGATGCTCGCTGAGTGTCTGGAGAGGCGGTTAGAAAATACGTCCTTGACTTTTGTAATAATCTGTGGTGAGATGATGGCGACGATAATGTTCGCAGCTTGCTTTGCTGTGAGGTGTCACTACCTGTCAGGAGCAAACTAAAAAAGCAGATGCCTTTCTTCTTCTCTCCCGTCATCTTCCCTTGCAGTCGACATCAACTCTGCGCTGCCCCTTCGTCTCCCTCCGGCCGCCATCCCCATGGACCTGCGCGTGGACCATCACCAGCAGCAGCAACAGCAGCAGCAGGTGTCCTCGCTCTCCCCGCCCGCCCAGCAGTCGCCCGGCCAGCCCGGCGGCGGCAGCGTGGTGGCGGCATCGGTGCACGAGCAGCAGCTGCAGGCTGAGCTGCTGGCCCTGAAACAGAAGCAGCAGATCCAGCGGCAGATCCTCATCGCAGAGTTCCAGAGGCAGCACGAACAGCTGTCCCGCCAGCATGAGGCCCAGCTGCAGGAGCACATTCAGGTACGGCCGCGATTGTGTTTGTCAATGAATGAAGTTCAAGTGCTGCGAAAAAAAAAAAAGGAGGCATTCAAAAAAAATCTGAAAAATTTGGCCCACGTTTTCCAGAAATAGCACTAACAGTCCTTAAAGCTGCAGTTTCACAGCAGCCAAAAGAAAAGCAGTTAAAGCATTTAAAGCAGTGACAGGATTATTTGGACTTGATTGCACAGTGGTTCCACCCATCACAGTTAGTTCACCTGTGAGTCCATCTGTGAACAAAGGAAGGGCTGTTAACAATGCTGGAAGAAAATGTTTTTCTAGACTTGACAAGAAACACGCTATAATCCAGTAGGAGGCTTTATGTGCCCGCCTGTTCAGAACATTTCAACTTAAAAGCAGCACTTTCACCCCTTCCAACCCTGTTCTGATCCGGTTCGGAAATTATTTAAATCCACCCTCAGTAGTAGGCACGCTCCATGATTCAGTAGCCTGTAGACAAACCTTTTTTTTCTGTATGACTTTATCAGTCTGGGGGAATTTTTTCAGTCTTCTTTAGTCTGTTTTAGTCTGCTTCCATTTTCTGTGGGTTGCAGCCACTCATTTATGCACAGTTCTCTTAATGTCTGGCCGCAGTATTTCAGTCGGTTTGAGGTCTGGACTTTGACTTTTTCATTCTTTATGTTGCAGATTTGTTGTTGAACAAAGAGTTGAAAATTCAGTTCAATTCAGCTTTATTTATATAGGGCCGAATCACAACAACAGTCGCACAAGCGCTTTAGATAGGCACAACTTTCTAGAAGCAAATAATACACACAGCCTTATTTGTGTTGTATCACCTTTATCAAGTACTTCCACTCAAACTAGTTCACTTAAGTTTTATTTATATAGCGCCAAATCACAAGAGTCGCCTCAAGGCACTTTATAATGTAAAGTAAAAACCCTTCGATAATACAGAGAAAACCCCAACAATCAGATGCTCCCCTATGAGCAGCCACTTGGAGACAGTGGGGAGGAAAAACTCCCTTTTAACAAGAAGAAACCTCAGGCAACCATCAGGCTCAGGGAGGTCGGCCACCTACTGTGACTAGTTGGGGTTGAGAGGGGGAAGACAGGATAAAAGACATGCTGTGGAAAACAGCCAGAGAGTAATAATAACTAATGATCAAATACAGAGAGGTGTATAAACACAGAAACACTCAGTGCATCATGGGAAGCGCCCAGCAGATCTATTGTAGGATAACTAAGGGAGGATTCAGGGTCACCTGATCCAGCCCTAACTATATGATTTATCATATCTGCCTCCTGAATCCAAACTGGGAGCTGGTTCCACAGAGGGACCTGAAGCCGAAGGCTCTGCCTCCCATTCTACTTTTAAATATTCGACACCTGGCTTTAAAAGAAGCAGAGTATTGAAAACAGACAACAACCTCTTCTGGTCCACATCTCAACAAATCAGCATTAGACCTGGTCGCGGTCTTTTCGGAGGACTGCACACAAGCACATTTACGTAGGTTGCAGACTCTGTGAAGGCTCAGTTTAGGCAAATACCTACCCACTTTACCGTAAATTCACCGTAACATGGCTATTGGGTAACTGCTAATAGCTAAACGGCTAATATTAAAGTGTTGACGTTTATTATAACTTTTAAATACGTCAGCGTGGTTGAAACAGGAGCTGTACTGACTTGTTGAAATTCCTCACAGAGTGATGTTCAGTGTTTTGAGCGTCAGCCACTTCAGCTGGAGGAGGCGAATACGGCACCATTGGTATCGACACTGCTGCAAATGAGTGTTCCTCAAAAAAATGTGAATTTTTTTATATCGATTGGTATCTGACTAACTTTAAATTTGTCAGATTTCTGGTAAGCGTCTGCTCTCTCTCCACGATCATTGTGAATTAAGCTAATCAGCGCTGAAGAGTGAAGCAATTAAAACTGTTAATATTTTTTTGTTTTTTTAAATACGCAGGTTGTAATATTGTTGAGGTATTGTCAGCGAGGAACAAACGCTGAGTTGGACACTGATTTCACTTTAATTCTTCCATCAGTGTAAAAGCAAAGCAGCGGGCCTGTTACTCAAACCTATTTAAAACTTTCCTAAACAAAGCAAAGACAGACTTTGATGTAGTCTGCCGCGGGATTCTTCATTAGCAGACTAAACTCAGCCTGTGAGAGCTTTAAATGCTCCGAGTGAAGAGGGAGCAGAGAACAAGGAGGCACTCTGCCTTCATTTATTTTAACTCCAGAGATGGAGAAGAGCAATATGAGCATGTGCTTGAAGTCGGAAAATGTGCGAAAGACTTTTTTTTTCCTGGTGTGTTACATAACTTATGCACAAGCCCTGTTGTAGCCTTACTTTAAATATCCAGAAATATACTGTGTGCTCAGGGGCGAAGTGAAAAAGTGAAAAGTACGGTTTCGTGTGAACGGCCTGGACTGGACGCGCTTGGGGAGCATAACCAGAACTGCACAGGAGTGTGCGCTGGAGCTTGGATCACATGTCACAGTGACCTGGAAATACAAAGTGAATCTAGATCATCACGCCCACGCTCCGAAGCTTTAATACATCAGCCCCCCACCCCCGAGAGCGCCGGAGCGCTCCCGAGGGGCTGAAATGTCATATAAAGATATTCCAGTATTTGCTCTTTTTTAGAAGAATACTGCTGTAATATGAATTGTACTACACGCAGATACAGCTGAACTACTTATTATTTCAGGACTTAGAATAAATTGTCTAAAAATGGATTGTGGGGGCAGAAGATTAGATGGCGACGTGCAGGATTACATTAGTTTGAATGTCACGTGCAAGTTGATTCAAACTGCACCTCCTCACTCACTCTCCTTTTTTTCTCTCTTGATCTCTTCCTTGGTTCTCATCTTCCCTCTTTCCGAACCTTTTATTTATTCTTTTCTTTTCTCTTGTTTCTTTCTAGCTTGTCTTGCCTTTGTCTTTTCGTGCTTCCTTCTTCCTTACTGGTTGTGCTTTTTTCCCCTTGTTCTTCCCGTCTCTAATTTTCTCTTTTCCTGTTCCTTCTCTCACTTCTTCCTTCTGTCTTCCCATTTTAACCTTTCCCCTCATTTGTTTATGTGTCATCCGCTCCTCCTACTTTCTTCTGTCTCTTACTTTTGGTGTACATTTTTCTTTTAATTTTTTTTTCTTTTGTTTTTGTATTTGACTTTTTGTTTTCTCTTCCCTCTAATTTTCCTCTCATTTATTGCATCTTTTTCCTTTCAAGACTGTTAAAATGATCCATTCAGTCCTGTGAGAAAGTGGGATCACGGTCCTGTTGCACGACCCGGTTTGGGTCCAACTTTATCTATTGATCAGATGACCTCACTTTGACTCTAGTATACTGTGGTATAGAGAGGATTTCATCATTGTATCAATGATGTTCCGAGGCCAAATCGTGGCCCTCCGCCACCATGCTTGACAGCTGGTATGATGTATTTGGTTGTTGTGCGTCACGGTCAAACTTTGGTCTCATCTGTCCAAAGGACATTGTTTCCGAAGTCTTGTGTTTAGTTCAGATGCATCACATGTTGCTTTGCAAACAGAAATTGTGTAGTCCTGTTATTTTAAAGAAAAGAGATTTGCCCTTGTTACCCTCCAACAAGCCATACCTGTTCAGTCTTTTTCCAGCTGCACTGTCATGAACTTTAACATTTACCATTTTAACTGAAGCCTACAGAGTCTGAGATGTAGCTCTTGGGTTTTTGCAGCTTCTCAGAGCATTGCACGCACTGACCTTGAGGTGAATCTGGGGTGAAGTGTCCACTCCTGGGAAGACTGGCAACTGTCTTGAATGTTTTGTACTTGAGAATAATCTTTCCCAGTGCAGAATAATGGACTTCAGATTGTTTGGAAATGACCTTACAATGCTTCCCAGACTGATGGGCAGCACGAGTTGCCTTTGTTTTTTCCTCCTTGGCATTGTGTTAACACACAACTGAATGCTCCAGACCAGCAACCTTACAAAACTTCTGCTTTTACAGAGGTGCTCAGAATTACTGATGATCAGCTAATCAAGTGCATATGATTAGCAGGACTTAGCTACTAATTACTAAGGAAGCTGGAAGGGTGAACCTCTGCATTTTGTTAAATAATTGCACGGTGCGATATCTGTTGTAGGTTGTATTTACCTCATGTTAAGAGCTGCTAAGGACCAGATTACATTTTTACTATGTTCTGATATGTAAAACCTTCAGACTATAGGGAATTATGATGCATTTATTGTAAATTCCATACAAATGTTACCAGTGCTGATATCAATCTGGCTGATTCCGATACTGATAATTTTCTTTAGTCTTTTTTTGTTAGTTGTACCCAAATTTCAAAGATACATGTTTTAAAGTTCTTGCACTCTAAATCACACAAGAGACGAGTAAAAATTGATGTAAAAAAACAGCTAAATATCGGTCACTTATGTCAGCAAATATGTCAGTATCGCTGATATCAGTGGCTAACATCGGCCAATACCGATATTGGGCCGTTATACTGGTGGTTTCCAAAGGTTTACTGTGCGTATTTAGATTCCCCTGTGGGTCAGTAGTGTTTATAAATCTACTATCGATCACGTTTTTCCATCCTGTTTCGTCATTTTTGTGATGTCGAGGGATGAGCGAGGCTATCTGAAGGTTCGTTTGAGTTGTGGCGGGCCCGCAGATGGAGGAGAGCGACGCACAGACTGAGCAGTGAGGCCCGTCCTCAATCAGCCTCATTCACAGCTCCTGTATACACACACACACAGAAATCTGCAGCCATTAAAACTTAAACATCCTCTTAAATGTCAGCAAACACTCAAACATATGCCCACAGTAGCACATACTCAAGTACCCATAGCAGCAGGCGTACACTTGCATACGCTGATTCACATGCTAACAACAGGGAACTCTCAGAAATTGAGACAGTCGTAAGCTCTTCTGAGTATTTAGTCAAAAAGTGGCAACATTTTCTGTGTACATCTCTGGCCTAGTGAGCCACAGGGATTTTGGGTGTGTGAATGTGGGTGGCGAGGTTACTTTGAGCCTTCCCACCCACTCAATCCCTTATCCCCCAACCTTGATTGAAAGACCAAAAAAAAAAAAAAAGGATCCAGGCGTCGGGCTGGAAGCCAGCCAGACAGCCGATGAGCTTTTCTCACGGGCCCCACCTCACCTTCCTCTCACCTTCAGCCGCTAATTTATTCACAGACCGGTCTCAAGCATTTGATTTACCCTGGCGGTAAACACGGGCGCATGTCCCAGCTACTGAGCGTTTATATACACTTCTTAAAAAAAAAAAAAGACGCCATCACGACTTGATTACATGCCGTTACAGTAAACTAATCAAATATTGCCACTGGTTTCGCAATGATAAGGGAGAAACGAGCCCAGGGTGTTGATTCCTTGGCACATCAGCGAGAGGTCATTATGTTGCTGGCGGAGTGCGGGCACAGACAGCTTGCCTATTTATTCCATATTACGGAGTGATTCGGAGGCTTGATTCGGTACTTTATTTTGTTGAAATTAGGGCTGCGAAAAGGGTGAAAGTGAGCTTCGGCTTGCGTTTAATTTAATTGATGCTTTTATCCACAGTCAGGGTCTGGGTCTTATTCAAGGACACTCGAGTGGGATGAAGAGGTGTCTCCAAGCACAGTTTGGCTTTTACTGTGATTTTATTTTTGACCTTTTTGGTTTCAGGACAAGCTGTCAGGGCACAGGTGGGTTTGTTTCTGTGGTACAAAGGCACAGGGAAGGCAGATTTTAGAGCATTTAACAGATGCTCTTCTGTCTTTTTTCTGAGGAAGTAAGCAGATTGGATTATGTGTTTTTTTTTTTTTGTTTTTTTTTACTAAAGCCTCATCCCCCTGTTAAATTGTTTATATTTATTTAAAGGCTTAAGCTTCTGGCCTGAGGTTTTGGGGGATTTTTTTTATAGAATTGCAAAGGTTTTATTTCTTTCCCCTTTCTTTTTTTTTTTCTTTAAACAGCTGTCAGATGTATTTACTTCAGATGGCAACTCAAGGAAAGCAGAAATAGGACTCCTCCACTTTTAAAGACGACCAAATAATGAAATGTCTTGATGCATTCTCAGTCATCCAGGAAAGTAAATCTCCAAAAGTTGAATCTGTTCATCTGGACGTAGCGTTTTGTGGGAGAAAGCGTTTAAGTCACTCATCCAAGTGACTTCTTCAGTCTCAGCTGACTGCAGGTTTCCCCAAACCTTATAAACAGTACATTTGCATAATGACTGAAACCAGCCCACTGAAGGAACAATGGGCTGTGAGGTCAGTTCCTTAATCATAATTATGCAAATTCCCATGACCATTGATCAACAATCACTGACCAAAACCCACTGATCAAAGAACACTGATCAATGGCCATGAGTACCATTCACAGAGAGTTGGGGAATGGCTGCAATCACAGCGTTGTAAGATGGCGAAAGATGTACCCTTAGGCCCCCTCCTCGATTCAGAGATGGTCTTTCCCTCTTCACGTAAATGGCCTCCTTGACTCCGGCGCTCAAACCAGCGTTCCTCCCTGTCCAGGATGTGTACATCCTCATCGTTGAAAAGAGTGTCCACTGGCCTGTAGGTGTAAATAAACTGCAGAGTCCTGGCCTGATGAGGTTGCTCTTCTGTGTTGTGCCATCCGCTTCGCTAGAGGTTGTTTGGTTTCCCCGATGTATAAATCCTGGCAATCCTCCTGGCACTTGACAGCGTACACTATGTTACTCTGTTTGTGTCGGGGGACCCGATCCTTGGGGTGGACCAGTTTTTGGCGCAGCGTGTTTTGGGGTTTAAAAGCCACAGAGACACGGTGTTTAGAAAAATGCGTCTCAACTGTTCGATACTCCTGACACATACGGGATCACTACAGGTTTTCGCCTGGGCAGCGGTTGTCCTTCTCTCCTGGATCGACTGGAGCTTTCTTTAGGTGCCTTTCCCACTTTGACAAAAGTCCAGCTGGGATAACCACATTTACTCAGGGCCTTCTTGATGTGATGTTCTTCTGCTTGCCTGGCCGCTGTGTCAGTGGGGATGGTGTTTGCTCTGTGTTGTAGCGTCCTGATGACACCCAGTTTGTGCTCCAGTGGATGATGAGAGTCAAACCTTAGATACTGATCCGTATGTGTAGGTTTACGGTACACGTCAGCCTTTAGATGTCCCCATTACTGATGGAAATCTCACAGTCTAAGAAGGCTAACCTGCCACTTTTCATATCCTCCCTGGTGAATTTGATGTGTCGGTCCACCGAGTTAATGTGATCCGTGAAATGTAGTACGTCCTGAGATTTGATTTTCACCCAGGTGTCATCCACATATCTGAACCAATGGCTTGGTGGTGTTCCAGGGTAGGATAGCAAAGCCCTCTTTTCCACTTCTTCCATGTACAAATTGGCCACGATGGGTGAAACTGGGGAGCCCATGGCACACCCATGTTTCTGCCTGTAGAACTGACCCTTGTATGTGAAGTAGGTGGAATGAAGACACAGTTCCAAAAGCAAACACACTTGGTCGATGCTGAGAGTGGTCCTGTTGCTGAGGTTGGTGTCATCCTGTAATCTCTTACGGACTACCTCCAACGCTTCCGTGACTGGGATGCAAGTGAAGAGAGATGTAACGTCGTACGAGACCAAGGTTTCATCTGCCTCCATAATGACATCTCTCACCTTCTCACCTGCAGTCAGCTGAGACTGAAGAAGTCACTTGGATGAAACGTTTCTCCCACAAAACGCTACGTCCAGATGAACAGATTCAACTTTTGGAGACAAATAATGAAATGATTGCATTTTAAAGATCTTTGTGAGGTGATGGTATCTGATAAGGCGAGTGGGTTTAGTCCGTGAAAAAGGCTTCACAAGTGACCCTGCAGCATCAGCTGATTTCTTTGGTACAATAGATTTAGTATATTTAATTTAGGCATGTAAAATTTTACCATCATGCTATGATTTTTTTTTTCCTTTAATTTCCTGACGTTCTTAAAAATCGTTCGAATTTGAGCATCCGGAATGTCCGGGATCACAGACGCTGATTGCTTTGTTTCCTGTTCAGATTCTTTTGCCATATGATGATGATGTCACATGTCATATGGACCATCCATTTGCTGTGACACTTGTGTTTAATACTCAGATCATCCACTGATTTGGAAGACCCACTGTGTTTCAGGCCCTTATGTGCACTCAGATTGTGGGGATTTGGAAAAAAATAAAACGTCTTCGGGACTTAAAGTTGTTGGATCGGTGCAAAAAGTTAACACCAATATTGTCACCATTTCACAGCCACAAGGTGAAAATATGACTATATAAGAACGTAATCATGGATTGAAGGTGAGCCTAGTATCAAAATGTAGGTAAAAAATGAGACCTTTCATATGCTGTGACCTGTTTTGATCAGCCAACCAATCCTTCGTGTTGATATGACCTTTAAAAATGAACCCCAAAAAATTCCCTTCTTGAGGTTAAAGCCACAAATGAAACTTCTAACGCAATAATGCTTGTTTCTGCTACTCTACATCATAGACATTAAATTGGTGCAGCTTTGCTACTGAAAATGTGATACATCCTGTCAAGTTGATGCAACAAAAATTGATTTTGGCTTCAGGTTGTGACATCTGGAGCTGAGTTCTAGGCCTGAAAATGTAATATTTCTGTCTCTTGCTCTTACAGACATGTGAGGGCTCAAAAATGCTGAAAAAGAAAAAGTTTTGACCCACCTCATAGTGTAAAACCTTTGCATTTCTTCATTAAATGCACTAATTTTATCATACATAAAAAATAAATGATGTGATTCTGAGGGGGTCACGTGGGAACCTTTTAAAAAATGGTTGATTTATGTGGAATGACCCAAGTGTTAATAGTTCTTCATATACAGTAGGCTTTGTATATGCCTACTGTATACTACCAACCCCAGCCAGTTGCAGCAGCTGGCCACCTGGATCTGCTGGAAGTTTCTCCCTGTTAAAAGGGAGTTTTTCCTTCCCACTGTCACCAAAATGCTTGCTTATAGGCGGTCATCTGATTGTTGGAATTTTCTCTGCATTATTGTAAAGTCTTTACCTTACACAATATTAAGCGCCTTGAGGTAACTGTCATTGTGATTTGGTGCTATATAAATAAAACTGAATTGAACTATTAGAAAAAGCGTATTTGTGAGTTTCACGTGGTTACTGGTAGGTAGCATAGCAACAGCAGTGACTGTAGTGACTTGAGACATGCTCACAAAAGTATGGGATGAGTTTGACTATTGTTTGGACATATGCTGTGATTACGGAGAAGGAAACATAAAGCACTTGTGAATATGGTAAAAATTGTATATAACCTTATATTTTTCTATGTTTTTGCATGCTATTATTGTTGTTAACCTATTTATTCCTACTGTGTTCACTCTGCTGCTCTAACAATATGAATTTCCCAACTCTGTGACTAATAAAGGCTATCTTATCTCATCTTATGATATGTAGATAGGTAGATGTGAGGGCTAATAAGGAACAGTTCCAAACTTCCATGCAGGATACTTGGAATTATCTGCAATCAGTCGCCCGTTTGGTGAATATTTGCTAATGTGATTGTGGTCTTTCTTCGTGCAGCAGCAACAGGAGCTCCTGGCTTTGAAGCACCAGCAGGAGCTGCTGGAACATCAGAGGAAGATGGAGAACCACCGTCGGGAGCAGGAGCTGGAGAAGCAGCAGAGAGAACAGAAGCTACAGCTGCTGAAGAACAAGGAGAGGGGCCAAGAAAGTAAGTTGAAGCAAGATAAGTGATACTGAGAGCACCAGCAGTCAAACTGAATCTGAAGCCAAGTTTGAACAGTGCAAAATCATATGAAATCATATATTGGTCCAGTATAACAGCAAATGTAACTTATTTATTTATTTTCTCTCATCTTCAGTTCACACTTTGTCACCACTGGTGCCTCAGTATGTCACTATCTAAGCAGAGGGCCCAGGAGCACGATCAAAGCTCCTACAAACCTGCAATTGTCATAAAGAATTCTCTACCACATTTATACTCACAACAAAATCTGCTGTGAATCTCTGTGGGTCGTACCCAGTAATGAATTTAATCTGGGTTTAGCTAAAACATAACAGGAGCCAAGTTGTGCTTGTTGCTAACCACTGTTTGTGGGAGTCTTTCCTCTGACTTTAATAAATACCTTCAGGTTTATAGGATCCATATGAGTGTCCCCAAAGCAAGAGACTTGCGTGCATTTATGTTTTCCATAAATACATACAGAACTTAACCTACTGGGATACATCAACAGGATAACACTGAAAACAATAATTAGAGGTTGTCGTCCCCATATTAGTAGCTTATGTTATGAACAGCATTTGATTTCACACTCCGTTCAGTGTTACAGTCACAGCATATAATGTCGTGTATAGGGTACCCCCCACCCACCACCACGACTGTGAACTATTGTTTCCTGTCTATACAGTCAGGAAGCTTGGTAGCATCTGCCAGAGTTATCGAGAACTCTCTGTTCAAAGGGACCGTTGTGTTTGTGCGCTTCTGTGCGTGTGTGTTTGCATGTCTGCGTATTTCCATTTTACTTGGAGAACCTGTGTATTTACTGTGGTAAACGAGCTGTATTAGCCCGGTGGCCTTGGCTGGAGCTTGGCTGAGTTGTTGCCGCTGCCTGCTGGATGTCTCTCAACAGTTCATTGAAAGCAAGTGGACAGGAGTCCTTGAGAGCCGTTTACACACTATATGGAAAATGGTTACAGATCGAGGCTGCATTTGTGTGAATAGTGTGTGTATATGCATGCATGTGTGTGTGTGCCCAAAAGAGCAAGAGAGAGGACTGCAGTGTTTGCTCTCACGTGTATCTGCAAGGGTGCAGTTTGTGGTCTGTAAATTTCTTAGTTTTTAGTGTTTTTCTTTCTTTTCCCACACCACAGATTTTTTGCGATATCCGAGAAATTTGGTTTTTTAGAAGGCTGCTGATTGACTGTGAGACGAGAGCATGGCTTTTTGATTGATTGGTTATTTTGGTAATTAATCTGCTGATTATTTTCTCAACTGATTCTTTTAATTTTAAAAAATCGGGAGATAGTCACAGTTACTTAAAGCCCACTTTCGTGTCTTTCTATTCAGTACCCCAGATTACACAGAAAACTGAGACAAACACTAATTTCTCCCCAAACATCTGGGGAAGCTCAGACATTTTAGTTTATTTTACTGTTCAATGACTTCCAGTTGACAAGTTGATTTTAACTTCCAGGTGGGATTTATGCATAATAAGTTTAGAAAATACAAGACATCTTAACAAATTAGCCCTCTTCCTGTTAAAAGGAAGATTTTACTTCCCACTGTTGCCAGTCCTTGCTAATAGGGAGTCATCTGATTGTTGGGTTTTCTCTGCATTGTTTTGGGTCTTTACCTTACAAAATAAGGCAGGCGACTGTGGTTGTGATTTGGTGCTATATAAATACATTGAAATTGAAATGGTCAGTATCTCTCATTTTCAAGCAATTTTTTGTCGACTTTAGAGAACTTTGGATCAGTTGTGAAGTCGTGTATTCATAAATGTCTAGACAAGGAACTTTGCTGCTCAGCACCCTTTCTTCTGTTATGTCCTTTAAGCTCTCTGCTGTCCACTAGACAACTAAAGACAGAATTGCCAAACCAAAAAGAATAAATTATACAAATGTCTCAAGTCTTTAAAAAATCACTGTGCTCAAGTCCTTTAGAAGACGCCCATTTGTCAGTGTGGGAACTCATTCGCTTGGGCGCTGACTAATGGGGGCATTATGCTCGCTGTTCTCCCCCCTGGTGAACAGTGCTGTACGACTAAAGTGATCTCATCTGCAAGGCTCAGTTGTGGCACGAACCGCCGCCTTGGTGTTGTTTGAGTTGGGCGTGCAACTCTCAATTTTTGTAACCTGCTGCGTTTGTGTCGCTGCTGCCGCAACTGAGTTGTCATTTCATTTTTTTTTAAACACCATTTTAATGATAACAGCTCAGAGGGACACGTTGAAGATAAAGATGAGACTTTCTGGAAAAAAATAAATAAATCTTTCGTCCTGATTTTGACTTCTTGTCCTTATATGCTGGCAGTGATGTGGATGTTTTGTCTAAGTGGCAACAGCTTTCAGGAGAATACTAGAGCAGGTACTTGTGGCCTAAGTGGTGTTAAATGGTACAAAGCTGTGGCAATGTTTGATTCCCCCCTTAGCTTCTGGGGGCAGTGTCCTATATCTCAGGAGTCCGGACTCTGGAATCCGTAGTCAGTTGATATATGTGTGCAAGTTTTGGTTTAAGATAAAAGCTAAATCACCGCCAAACAAACTCTAAACTTTTAACCTGCATGTAGTAATCAGTTATCCGAAATTACCTGATCTGAGGGCTACGAACAAGATCTCTCCTATTGGAAGTCTTAGTTGGGATAATCTAGTTACACTGGAATACCAGAAGTCTCATCTCATGCCTATAGATGTTACATATGCACATGCAGATATGTGATTACAGAGATTAGCCATTTAAAACTGGAATCCATCCATCTATTTCCTTCCACTTATCCAATTTAGGGTCGCGGGGGGGGGGTCTGGAGCCTATCTCAGCTGTCATAAAGCGAGAAGCAGGCTACTCCCTGGACAAGAGGCCAGCATTCACGCCCACATTCACATGTAGAATCACCAGTTAACGTAAACCCATGAAAAAACCAGAGTACTCACAGAGAATCCACACAAGTCTTGGATTCTAACCCAGGACTTACTTGCTGTGAGGCAGCACTCTACCAGCCACAGTATTAAAAACCTAATAAAGAAAGATCAGCAAAAGACTTGAAACAAAGCAGATACTGACTATATACATTATGTGTTACAGTGGAAGAGTGTAATAGGGTTTCTTTCACACTTAAGGGCCCCTGAAGTGAAAAGATCAAACTGATTATGATAACTGTGATGAGACATCCAACTATCGTGTCAACTGCCCTACAAGTTCAGTTACTGTGGCTAACTTGTTATGGTAATTGCTCGTGATGTAGCATACATTCAGCTGTAATGACTTTATCCATGGCTTTCTCTTTCAGGCGCGGTGGCCAGCACCGAGGTGAAGATGCGTCTCCAGGAGTTCGTCCTGAATAAGAAGAAGGCACTGGCCCAGCGTAGCATCAACCAAGGAGGCCTACCCAACGACGCTCCCTACTGGTACCGGTGAGGAGCATCTTTTGCGGTGTTAGCTCAGCTAGTAATGCGCATGATACACTCAACCAAAAACCTTGTTTGACATAACATCAGTACCCTTCCTGTCAATGTGCGAGCTGCCACTGATTCTTTGTGATGACTGTAAGCAGCAGAAGACTCCTGAACGCATCTGCAGATCTTTCTAAGTTTAGGATGATAATTCTGTCTCTGACAGCGGCTGAATAATGTACTGGATTATATCTTAATCTGTCAGCGAGCTTCCTCTCCTCCACACCTGCCACACTGTGTGAGCCCGACTGAAAGATGGATCGAGCAGGGTTATGAAACAAAGATGGCAGCACACACACACACATATGCTCACACATGCTCACACATGTACACATGATAGAGCTGCATATTGGAAGCTGATGATAGGGACCCTCGCATTGAAGACCTGGCCTTGGATGGTTATTGTAGCATCTCGGGAGCTCTTTGCAGGTGTGCACACTTGCCGTTTCCTCTTTCTAGATTTGGTGGTCTCCTGCTGTCACATGTTTTTCATTGCCCGTCAGTGACAGTGTAGACGGCGTGCTCAATGCAAGCTAAAGAATTTAATATACAAACACACATCAGTTGTATTTAGAAAAGTCATACTTTTGCTGGGTTTGAATGAACAATGAAAGAGTTTAAAAACCAATAGATTTGGGGACTCAGTCTAGAGATGAATATGTGTACAATCTGCCCAAAACGCTGACTTTAACTAATTCAATTACATCCAAATTTTCCTGATAATTTTGTTGCAAAAGTACAGTAAAGTAAAGTAAAAAGTTACATTTAATGAAATGTGGTCGAATGAAATTTACATCACATGCGCATTTTCCGTAATGATTAATTCTTTAAATATTATATATACCTTTAGTGTGATATATTTCAACTGTTTCTTTATTTCTTGAGAGAAGTTGTTTTGGGTTTTGTTGAGTGTAGAAACTATTTTCAGCTTTTTCATTTAAGTTCAGCTTGGGGTTCTAAATATTTTTAGTCACATTACTGCAAGCATTTCCAGCACACAATGGAAGCACTCACAGTCTAATGCAGATTTTCATCACCCCACAGGATGGAACAAGCATCCAATACTCCATCTCAGGAGTCTCCTTAAACACCAAATCAGAGTTAACTTAATTTAGGCCTATCAAAATCTAGCTGTAATTTAATTTAGTCTGCCATTATTAGTGATGATGAGTTTACATTTTTTGTCTTTAAATGGTTTGTTCTCGTGAGCAATCCGGCTTGTTCATGAGCGACTTCAGAGAGCAGTAGGAGATTGACAGACAAATTGGTGCAGCATCTGTAGACTCTATGCTGGTGCGTTGCGGTGAAGAGAAAGCTGCTTGCAATCAATTGGCAAATGCAAAAAGACTCTGTCCAATACTGGACGCCAACTTTTCCTACTAGCAAGGAGTTTGCAGTCCTGTTTTTACTCTGTGTGAATGAAACGTAAGGAAAAGGGAAGATGTGAGTGTAACGACAAATAGTTGAATAATGGTAAAATGGACATAGACTTCTCGCGGTGACTAAAGACAATCCTCTGGGACTTTGGGAACACAATTAAAATTCACATGTATTCATTTATACTTTACTGTCATTAATTAGTTTACTTGGAGAAAGTATACTTTCCAGTTTTGAATTGAATTTCCAGTAATATTAATTCTCAAAAAGTCTTAGAACTTTGCAACTCAGGCGAGAGACTTTAGTTCAACCAGTGTAACGTGCCATCAGCTAACTGTATATTTTGTATGAAAATCTATATACAGTTGACATTTTTTCTCTGTGTAAATAACTCAGAACTGTACAGTAGAAGTACAGCCCTTAAATTAATATTAGTGTTCACTACTGCTGACACAGACCTGACATATATTTAGCTTTGAAGTTCAGCCCTGGATGTAGCACATCCGAATATTATTCCCTATGATTACATGTGTCTTTGTGCTACAACAAAAAAGGACTGAAACCACAAATTGCAAACACAAAACCAAATAAATAACGTTACATAATCTTGATGTGTGACCCAGTGAAACACCCACAAGTGTTGACTTTCAACAGCTCAAAGTAACACAAAGTGTATCTTTCTATATCTGCCTGCTTCTCTCCTTTTCTACGCCTCTCTCTGTAATCTAAATTTCTCCACTCATTGGACTCAGTTTGGAAGAGACAAGCGTATGCATCCGCTTGTCAGGAACATGCATTTGGGTCAAAGCCAACTCGGCTTAACTTTGCCTGCAAACACCACCTTATTTTGCAGGCAGTGAACAGATGGCAGCACATTTCTGTGTTCTTGCCAAGGGATTTGCATGATGCTTTAATCATAAAGATCTATGACAGCCATGAAGTTAGTTACTTTGTCTGGATTACTCATTGAGTCACGTGTACAGTGAGTTATCGGTGTTTTGCCTTGTTGCACATGTTTTGTGATCTTGGTGGCCCTCTTTAATACTGTATATGTGTGTGTGTGTGTTTGTTTTGCAGCAAAACCCAGCACAGCTCTTTGGACCAGAGCTCGCCTCCACAGACTGGCGTGTCCACCTACAACCACCCTGTGCTGGGCGTCTACAACCCCCGGGATGACTTCCCACTGCGAAAGACTGGTACGGTCCCCACACACACACATACGCATGTGAATACACTTTGTTTTGGCAGTGCAGACTCATCTATTTGCTGCATGCACACACGAGAATTACACACACACAAACACACACACACACATTGAAAGTTTAATGTCCAGTAGCTGCCATGTAGACTCACATCTAGCATTATTTAGATGGCACTGAGCACTGCTCCATTAATCACATCCAGATTAGGTTGTCAGGGTCCCCCAGCATTCCCTACATGAGAGCAGTAGAGAGAGTGCAAGTGTAGGTGATTCAGTAGTTCAGTACAGTGAGCGCTAAGAAACTTCAGCTTGACACTGAATAGTAAAAAGTTACTGTTACTGTAAATATGACAGCTATATTTACTTTTATTTCCTTTAATGTATTGGATATTTGAATATTAAGTCTAACTGGCTTGGGGGCTATGTTAGTAGTGAAGAACTCCAATTACCTTTGGAGTTCCCCAGGGCTCTGTTCTTGGTCCTCTTAAACTTTGAATTGTTTCTTTCAGTCCCATTTCCACAGGGGCTTTTGCAGGTGTCTTTTCTTGAATGTTTATAAAGCCAATCTCCCTTTACATAAAAAAAAATAGCTCGGTGAATTTGGGTGTGGTACTACTATAATATGCCATCATAGCAGCAAGTCAGTAGGTGAAATTTCTTTCCTTCACAATCAACTGTGATCGGTATAACTGCAAAGTGGAAGTGTCTAGGAACCACAGCAACTGAACCACAAAGTGGTAGACCACTTACAGTATACAAAACAGGGTCACCAAGTGCTGTGGCTCACAGTGAGTGAGCCATCGCTCTGGGTGCTTCGTGGCATGGGTTTCCATGCAGCCTGCATCAGCAGCCTGCAAGCCTTACATCAAGTACAGTGCCAAGCATCGAACTGAGTTGCATAAAGCACACTACCAGTAAACTCTGGAGCAGTTTTTGAAAAAATAAACTTTTATTTAACCAGGAGAAAATAAACTCTTGAGATTTAATCTCTTTTACAAGTGTATCCTGGCCAAGAAGGACAGCAGTACTATTGTAAGTTGCATAAATTAACAGCACATACACATACAAAACAATACACCAGGTGAGTACAAGCTTTGAGAACAGTTTGGGGAGGGCCCTTATTCTGTTCCCGCATGACTGTGATCCAGTACATAAAGTCCAAAAAAGGCATGGTTGGATGCATTTTGGTGAGTTTAACCCCACTGAACCCCTTTGGGATCAACTGGATCAGAAATTGTGAGTCCAGTATCAGTGTCTGACCTCATAAATGCTCTTCTGGATGAATGGGCAAAATTTTCCACAGATTTATTCCAAACTCTTGCAGAAAGCCTTCCCAGAGGAGTGGCACCAACACTGATGCCTAGGATATCATAAAAGCTTTAGTAAATTTAATGTGTAGGTGGCCAAATACCTTTTTCACATAGTGTATGTAAGATATGTACAAACAAGCACAGCATGCACTTCTTATTGGCAAGAAACTAAAACAGATTCACAGAGCTGAAAGTTCTGTTTCACATTCGGTACCCATCATGTCAAAATAATTTAAGCAGCTAAAACTGCTGAACACACCACAGAAATAGATAAAAGTTTACATGTGGTGTACAATCTGTCATTCTTTGGGTCTGCTGCTCAAACATCAGATGTCTTTAAAGCTTTAGCGAGTAAAACCAGCTGTGTTCAGCGTGCTTTTGTCAGGTGTGTGTGTATGTGTGTAACTCTGTGTGGGTGTGCGAAGTGCGAGTGGTGTGTGCGGTGGTGTAGCCGTGAAGCAGCGGTCATCTTACAGTGCAATTATTCACTTAGCCCAGTGGCAGGCCGCTCCAGCCCTGTTGACTCTGAGCCTTCAGGCTGCTGGCTACGACAACAGATAGACCACAGTTGACACTGGCCCACACAGCTGCATTCCACCCTGGGAGAGCAGCAGAAGAAGAGGAAAGTGAGGGAGAACGAGGCGAGTAAAATGGAGAAAGAAAAGGAGATAATGAGTGGAAATGAATGAAAACAGAAAAAGGAGAATGAAGAAGGTGCTTGCTAGCTTCGCTGATCATTTCCTTGAGAAAGATGATTAGAGCATAGAAAATGAGAGCTGGCATGCGGGATTTAAACTAAATCCAGCAAGTGGCATGATGATTACACACTTAGCAAAATCTGCTTTATGCGCAGAATGGTAAAAAAAAGAAAGAAAAAAACTGGAAGATGGCAGAGAGTGAAAAGATCGTCCCTGGAGTGTCAGCCCGTCCCTGGATTTCTATAAGGCTGAGGATTGTGCTCTGCTGCTGAGAGAGAGGGGAACCTGTGCCACCCTGATATTTGCCCACAGCGCTGACGTGCTTTGCGGGGTTTACTTATGGTAATGGCAGCTTGGGAGAGTTTAGAGGCTCTTTTATATCACCGCCAGGCCATAAAATAGAGGACTGGAACCCAGAACTCCCAGCAACGGCCGAAGGAAGCAACAACGCTCTTTTGTGCATCTCCCTGTCGTCCTTTTTACCATTTTACAGTGCAACAACTGAAAAAGTTAGCTTTCTTTTTTGAGTCCCGGCTGATTTGGTGACAACTGTGCTTACTTTTTGAACAGCGTGAGATTTAAGATTTAATGCAAGCAAATCTCTAAGCAGTAAAACAGACTCATTTTTTTTTTATGCTTTCCTTATGGCAGTGAGCAGCCTTTCACCTGTAATTCTTCGTTCATCAGTTCACTTTGACTACTTCTAATCTGCATATAAGACTATGCAGAATGTTACAGCATGGAACAAGTCCCAGAAATGTTTTAGCTTTAGTTTTTGGTGGACTTGTTCTCCAAGCTCCATTATAAACTCGGTGTGTGGAGAACAAATCAGCAACCATATTTGCTGGAAATTGTATCTCAAAACCACCCAAATGTCATCAGGTGATGATTTTTTCTTCTTAAACTTGTCTAACAACACAACAGGAAGTCTAAACCAGAAGACATTTCAACTTATTAAAGGCCAAGCTGTGGGAAAGGTGCAAAATTTTAATTAAACACATGGTTTAAGTTCTAAACAAGCTAAAGGTGTAAAAGGTAGAAGAGTCAAGTGACACAAGGTGTTTCCTGAGGACCTTTTGTCTACAGAGGAGACGATGAACATGTACATCTCATGCTGTCTTCAGAAAATACGTGCACTTTCTTCCACATTCGCTCTGCTGTCGTTACAAAGAAAAGCTGGTGTCAAACACCAAAGAAACACGCTGGCACCGCTTCTTGGCCTAACCATCCCACTACAGTGTGGTATGGGCAGGTGACGTCTTTGTCAGTTAAAAAGGCTGCAAAACCAACCGTGGTTCAGAACCGCTGCTTCCTGTTGCAAACTACAGAGGCGTTTGCAAAGCCAGCTAATAGGGGATTTGAGTCTTTGACACCATTGCTGTATGCATTTAGGGGTGAAAGAGCATGACATGAACAATGTCCCTGTCTGGAACATGTTCTCACACACCAATAAAGATATGAGAGGGGAAAAACAAAGCGAAGCCTTCTTGTCTTTTCACTGATGAGTGAGGATGTTTTGTGGCCTCACTGGGCAGCATGTCCGTGTGGAGTACAATAACGCATATAGTACATGCTGCTGCTTGATAACTGGACCGTATAAATCTCCCGTATATACAAAGCAACATGCGGCTGCCTGATTGTCGGAGCGTCACTCACTGAATGCTAGCCGGGCGCCCTGGTTGAGGCCCCGTTTTAACAGGGCCACAATACACCATTTATGGAGCGATATCGCTCTGATTGCATGTGCTCATGCTTTTCACAGGCTTATAATACAACTTTCAGACTATCACTAGTCTGAGTTTGCAATTTTGAACTGCAAACTTAAAAATAATAAATTAATATAAAATTAATTAGCCTGTTCTGCGGAATGTTTGCCAAAATTAGAGGATGAAGATGGGTCCAAGAACCATGATAATGCAGCCTTAGATATAACTGATGCCTAATTTTCTTCCCTTAACACCACGTGTGTTTTTATGAGCACCACATTTGGTCTTGTTTTCTCTTTAGGCCTCTCAAAGAGCAGAGAAAGCCTATTTTCACAGTTATTGACATTTTCGTCAATTCCCCTCGGCTTTGACTTTTAAAAATGTGTCTTTCCTCTTTCCTCTGCTAATAACGAAACCAGAAAAGTAATTACTCAAAGGGCCACTTGTTATCCTTGCTTCTTCTGTCGTCCCGTTGCTTTGTTTTCCTAACTAATAGGCATTTTCTTTTGTGTATTTTCAAATTCTAAGAAAAACAAGATCTGTCATAAATCTTCAAAGATGTAAATGAAAGGACGACTCAGAAAGGTGTCATTTCTGATTTGATGGATGCATTTATTCAAAACTCTTTCTCCTCGAAAGGTCGTGCTCATTCAGTATTGATCATGACAGAAGACATGTTTCTTTATACTTTGCTTTCAAGAAGATAGACTTTGTCTGAAGTTTTTTTTAAGTGGTTATAGCCAGTAGGTCTCCGGGCATCCTAAAGGTCTTTCAGAGTTTTTCTTGAGTGTTTTCAGCCATGTGTACAACACGGTGGAGCCTCTGTATGGTTTGTGACTGCATTAGTCAATGATGTTGGAGATCTTGTCAAAATTGATGAAATTACGAATACAGAAAAGTATAATCAGATTTTCATCCTCTATGCAAAACAATCTGGCGTATCCGATTGACACTGGCTTCAGTTTTCACCATGACATGCTCCTAAACACACTGCCAATACGATTAAAGCGTACCTGGACAGAGAAGTACACAGTGGTGCACTACTAGTCATGGTTTGGCCTCCTCAAAGCCAGAACCTCAGCATTACTGAAACTTAACAGAAAGTTTTGAATGTCCTTGAAGACAACCAAGGCAACCTTGCATAAAGAGTTCAGGCTGTTGAACATTAAAGGTTATCATATGAAATATTAACTTTCAAACTCATCAGAATTGTGTAAATCATGTTTTTAACCTTATATACAGTTTTTCCACACATGTGACCAAAGGCGAGTAGATCAAGACTTTTGTACAGTACTGTAGATACAGTAGTTTTACTACTAGAACAAATATTAGAACAGAACATTTCAGAATCTCTTGTTGTGCTTGGTGAAAAGTGATCAAATACATTTGAACATTTGAAAGCAGCATTCAAAAAGTCAAAAGCCTTAATCAACAGCCTTCATTTTGACCAAATATTGTGTTTGTTATGACAAAGACCCTTTTGTTTTTGGTTTGCAATTGCTTGATTTAGATCTAAAAATCTAAAGCAGAGTCACGGGGTCTCACAGATTTTTATTGGATTTGTAGTAAATTGGCTTTGAAAACCACCTCCCCTCAACGTTAATTGGTTTGACTCCATCTGGACTGAGCTCTCCTTCCCACTTTGTGTTACTGTACCTTCACGCCTCATATTTCACACTTGTGTCTTCTCCACACATTTATTTTTACTTGACACTGCAAACGGGAACAAGTTAATCTTTGATCGTTTCCCAAAAGGAACAGTTGCTCCGGTGATGGTAGCTTCTGGGTGCTTGTACCTATCCTGTCAGTCTTAAAAGAGATATAGTAGATGATTAATCTGGTTATGTCATAATAAAGGTTAGAAGTGCCCTGTTTCTAATTTTATCTATCCTCTGATGACTAAAAATTGGATAATAAATTGAAAATTATCTAAGGCTGCTGATTGGCAGGGTAAAATAAACAGAGCATTAGCCTTCATGGCCTGAGCCAAGGTGACATGCCGTTCCCTTCTGTCAGTATCCATTCACAAGTCCGTGACAGTGTACACAAAAGACCAAAAGACCTTTAGCCAGTCAGACACGGCTCCCAAATTGGAGCTAATTGCTTTTTAGCCACAATGTCTTTGGGAAAATCAGAATTTGGCTTGTTCGAAACCATCTCAGTAGGTGGGGGGAATTGTACACTAAATGAATAGCAGCATGTAACAGTATGTCTACCAAACAGGTTTCGTAACAGAGCCTCTCTGTAGAAGGTGCTCCCCGTGCTGATCAGTGTGTAGAGCTCCCAGTTTAAGCTGAAAGTCTGCGTGACTGTAGCTCAGGTAACTCTCTCTTCCTGCCGATTGATTCTTCCAAAGCTGCACTGCTGCCAGTTATCTGTTTAACATCAAGGAGGTTTGACAGGGGTGCTGGCTCCTCAGCTGGTGTTGGCAAGAAACCAAAATATCCCATTTACCAGAGGTAACAGAACTGGAGGGTAGTGCTGCGGTTCAGTGATTTCCAACCAGGGCTATGAGAACGTCAAGGGTTACTTCACAGGGGGAACGTGGAAAGATTAGTTTAATTATCGTGGTTAGCTAAAGAATTGAGCGAACCCAAAGAAATTTGAGCAGAAAAGTTGACACTTATTGGACAGGAAGTGCAAAACAGCAGCCATGGTGTTTTTTAAATATTTGGTCCATTGGTTTCCAGACAATAAAATATAGAGAAATCATTAAAAACAATGCCTAAACCATCTCATCTCATCTGCCTTCTTTCGATGTGGAGTAGTGGCTCTACGCTGACTAAAGCCGGGCATATACTGTGCGATTTTTGGCCCATTTTGAGATGATTTTTCAGTCGTGCGACCGTTTTGGGGATCGGCCTGAGTTTCGCCTTAATCGTGTGTCGTGCATCGTGTAGTATACATGGGGTAACGAGAAGCGATTAACAAGAGTTGGATGGACATTGCTGCTCAATTGCAGCTGCCTGGTCAATGTTTTTCATTAGCAATTTAGCAAAGTTGATGTTGGTGGTGTCTGTCTGTGCGAGTGAAAGACAGAGAGGGAGAGTGAGAGACAGAGTTTGTGTTATAAGCTTCATGTTATGGACGCACAGTGTGAGCACTCAGGTTGCATCAGAGCATCGGGCTGTATAGTTTGAGACCCTGCATCGTGACCTACAAACTTCTAACCCCTGCGATTCAATCGTACAGTTTGAGCAGGAGCTGAATAAAGCGACTGAAAAAATCGCACAGTGTTTGCCCAGCGTAAGTCAAATGACCGAATCTTCACCCTGTCTCTAAGGGAGTAGCCAGCCACCTTTCAGAGAAACCTTATTTCTGTCACTTGTATCCAGAATCTCATTATTTAGGTGACCATAGAACTCGTCACCATAGGAGAAGGTGGAGACGTAGATTGACAGTGCTAAAGATTAAGCTAAGTAGCTTTAAATTTGCATGACCTTTCTGAGAATTCAACAAGAAGCAGTTAAACACTTCAGTACAAGTACATACAGGTTAAAAACACGAATGCATTAATCAAAAACCTCTTGAAAATGTTATCTTGAAATGGATTACTGACATGTAGAAACTATATTTTAAGTTTTTTTTCTCATTTCAGTAGCTTAACAAAGCTTTCTTCATTAACGTATTTATGCACTTACTATAACAGTGTTCAAATTGGATTTCAAAAAAAGAATTGGGTCTCTTTTCTATCTTTTTCAGCGTCTGAGCCAAACCTGAAGCTGCGCTCCCGGCTGAAGCAGAAGGTAAGCGAGCGTAGGAGCAGTCCGCTGCTGCGTCGCCGAGACAGTCCCATCACCACCGCCAAGAAACGCTCGCTCGACATGGCAGGTAAGAGGCAAGCAAACGGCACGCTCGGAGAGTTTTATTCCACACTGCTGCTGGTTTCTTGTGTGTTTGATTTGTGTGTCTGCGCGCGTTTCAGACTCGGCATGTAGCAGTGCACCCGGCTCGGGCCCAAGCTCTCCAAATAACAGCTCCAACAACATCCCTAATGAGAACGGCATCACTGTGTCAGTCTCCAACAACACGGAGGTAACACACGCGCATAAATTTGCTTATATCTCGAGCTGTTATAGATGCCATTTGTCTTCCGGAAGAGTTTTTTTGTTGTTGTTCTAGTTATTTTAGCATAAAACTTATTAAGCCTGATCTCTGAAATTGTAGCCTGGCTCCTTTGTGCTAGCGTTGTGCTGCGGGTTCTCTTATTAGCTTTAAAACATTGCAGCCTGGAGTATGTACGAAGGCTGTGATTGAGGGATCTTCGGATTATTGTTCTGTGGACAAGGAGGCAGGCTGAGGAGCTGGCAAGATGCTATTTGTGGCAGCCATTAGGGGCACTCAGGCAGTGTGGAGGAGGCTTCTGTCCATGACAATTTTACATCAGCAGTGAGGGTGCAAATGTAGATCTTTCCCCGTATGTGGACTTCTTCTTCTGTGTGCTGTTTTGTTTTTGTTATCTGTGTGCAGGAGGTTTTTTTCCATGATGCAAACAAAGATAAATCATTTAAATGTGTTTTCCAGGCATCTTTGGCCCAGAGGCTGTGCAGCGGTGCTGAGCGTGGCTCCGTTAGCCAGCTGTCCCTCTACACTTCTCCATCTTTACCCAACATCACCCTGGGGCTGCCAGCCACTGCCACGGCCACTGCTGCTTCTAATGTAAGGAGGAAACTGCTGCCAACTTGACTGAATAGCTTGCAGACTGTGCATCTATCTAACTGTGAATTTGTTTTGTTTAGAGTGCACTGTCTCAAACTATTTATTCAAATATGCCCGCACGCTCTTTTCTCTTCCTCTTGTCCAGGTGACCTCAGCCCAGCAGGATGGAGGCCTGCAGCCGGCCCTCTCCCTCAGCCCTCCATTCCTCTCCGGTGGCCACTTGACCCCCTACTTGGCCGAGGCTGGAGCAGGAACAGGCGGGCATGGTGCACACAGTCCCCTGCTCCAACACATGGTGCTCATGGAGCAGAGTCCAGCGCAGAGCCCCCTGGTGACAGGTAGAGGAAACAATTCAGCTTTTATTAAATACCTTAAAGCATAGACTATATATACATGAAAGATGGCGATAGCCACTGGTTTCCAAATTTGCTATTTTTGCAACCACTATAGCGATGAATGCCGACATGACCACATCTGGATGAGAGGGTAGACCTTGGGTGTTACCCGAACCCTGGGGACAGCAAGCTGCCTCCGTTAGATAAACAGGCTTAAAAATGTATATATACTTAGAGGAGAAAACAGACAGCTGCTTCTCTGGAGTGTCTTTTAAATAAAACTGAATATTGAACAAGATAAAAGAGCACTAAGTGGCTAGATCCTTAGCAATGGGTTTGTAAACCTTAAGTACGCTTCGTGTAGTTATCACCGAGGTTTAAACTGTGAGCTCATGTTTTGAAGGCTCAAACTCAGCCCTGTGCCAATCACCATCTTGGTTTTGGGGGATAGACAAGAGGGTGTTGGTATTTACTGATGCTACCAAGGAGCATCAATAGACGCAGATACCTGCTAATGAGCGATAATGTGTAAATAAACATGCCACTGAAAAAGGCCCAGATTTCTTTGACAGTCGCACAATCAGCCATGTAATTTTGCGTTGCTCTTTGATTCATTAGTGATGGAGTCCTTGTGCCTTGCTGTTTTCAGAGGAATGTTTTTTCTTTGATTGTTAAGTTATTTAACACTGAACCATGAAACATTCAAGCATGTGTCTACACAGACAAGTTAGCAAAGAGCAAATTTTTAATTATATCTTTAGGGGACAAGTAGCAGCATGATTAGCTAAAGATATAAAATAGTTTGTTTGTTTTTTGCACCAACAAGTTAATTCCCAAAGAGACATTAGCTGAAAACTTGGTGTGTCTTAGCATGTTGTGCAGTGGGTCATAAAAAATATGAGGAAATTGGACAGAGGTCATCTAAATGAAAGGATGGATGTCAAAGAGCTATTCTTACGTAAGGGAAACATTGTCAGTATGTGTGGTAGAGGTAAGGAGAGCGCTACAGCAGTGAATGTACAGGCATCTGTAAAACACGGTGGCGGCTCTGTCATGGTTTAGAGCTGCATTACAGCCAGTGATGTTGGAGATCTTGGAAAAATTGATGGATCCCTCAGAGCCCGGACCCCGACATTATTGAAACAGTGTGGAATCGTCCTGACAGAGAACAAAAGGCAGCCTAATCCGAAGAAGAGCTTTGAATGTCCTTCATGAAGCCTGGAGAACTATCCCTGAAGACTGCTTAAAGAAATTACCAAAAGCTCCCTAAGAGAGTCCAGGCTATGTTGAAGAATAAAGTTGGGCCATACCAAATATTGACTTTCAGGTTTGTTAAAATTGTACAAACTCAGTTTTTACATCTTTTTTTTTCTGTATTTCCATTTATTTTTGCATGTTTCAATAAGTCACTTAAGCTATTTTCCATTTTCGTAGCAAAATATAAAGAAATGAAGGACAGCTGAAGACTTTTCCACAGTGCTGTATAACAGTTCAACTCCTGTGTCGTTGTCACAGATGATAAAATTGGCTGTAGATATCCACAATGTCTGTAAAGATGTTATTTTTGCTCTAAAGTTGGACATTTTAATAGTGCAGTTAATGGGGAATTTTTACAGTTAGAGTTAACACTTTTAGAGTTAGTCTCAAGTGGCCATTAGAGGAACTGCAGTTTTCGATACTTACTGCTTCATTTTACAGTCTCAGCTTGATTAAGTGTTATATAAATAGCAGCAGTAGATGAGAAAAAGCAACAAAAGAAACTAATGCAACGTAAATGAAAAGTAAAAATATTCAGTTTTGCTCCTGAAGCCATCTGGTTTCACACACACACACACACACACACACACACACACACACACACACGCACGGACGTGCAGAAAAATAAAACCATCATCACTGTGTGCCCCCTCACACTGACAGACGTCCATTCATTAGCTCGACCTAATGAGCTCCTTTCATATGTCAGCATATGCTGTCTGAGTATGACATGGGTCCATTGTGTGCCCTTTCTCATCGGCTCATTCACTCACTACCACACTGCGTCTATTTTCAGTGGGGCATTAGCAGTGAATGAGCAGTGACGCAGATACAGACGCACGTACAGAATGTGTGTATTCTTGTCCAAAAACGTACAGACAAGGACGTATCAATGCCCACGCACAGGCCAAGAGCTGGAGAGTGTGAATCTTTACGTGCAGCAACAAGCTACTTATCAGAAAGACGCACTTTTAACCATGACAGCTTAACACTAACTCTTCTGTTTCATATCAGCTCCTCCCCAGCTCCTTCTCTTTAAGTTAGCAGTTTGAAAGCACAGCGATGTGGTGCCTCTGAGGCTCCGGCAGGGTCTGCTTTCTTACTTTTTCTCAGTGCTGCGACACTCCGCAAGCTGATCTGAGCTGCTGAGATTATCTCGTGTCACTACAATGGGAGATTCACAGTATTGCAGCACAGATGGTTGTTTTTATTTGGTTCACAAATACATCTGCTAACTAATCCGAGGTCCAACGACAACATTAGGAACACATCATATATTTATCTTGAATATGAGCGTTCTCATCAGTGCAGTTTATACTAAGAGTTCGGGATTTTCCTCAGGTGTTTTCGCTCCAGTCTGTGGTCTGGGAAGTCTTAACCGAGACTCCTGTGAGCTGTAATCGAAGCCAGCTGGACTTTACCTGCTTCCCCTCCCCTCCGTTCAGACGTGAACCTGTTCGCAATTCGATTGTTCTGATTCTTGCTTCTGATTTTTAATTTGGAAAAACAGGGTCACCATTCTGGAAATACTGTCATATTTCCCCTGAGCTAACCGCCAGAATAGACTGCGCACTCACATAACCATGAATCATTATGACACCTAGTCTAAATAGTCGCTCAGGTGCTCAGAGCCACTTTAAGACACGTCATTGACAAAACACTGCTTCAGCACAGTTTTCCTAAACAGCTACACGAAACTGAAGCGATGTTGTAAGATAATGCATCAAGCGCAGGGCTCGTATTGGCCTGAAACGATGCTTTTGCTGTTATTGAGAAATCAAGCGCCTTGCAAGACTACTTTGAAATGATCCTTTGGTATCTGCTCTGCCTTATGTAGTAAAGTCTGCCTTGTTTGTGTCTTAGGTGTAAGCGGCCTGTCTATGTCGTCAGCAGCGTCCATGACCAAACTGCAGCGGCAGCACCGGCCCCTGGGGAGGACCCAGTCGGCCCCGCTGCCCCAGGGGACTGCGGCTCAGGCTCACGCGCAGGCCCTGGCACTGCAGCAGCTGGTGGTCCAGCAACAGCACCAGCAGTTCCTGGAGAAGCACAAGCAGCAGTTCCAGCAGCAGCAGCTCCACCTAAACAAGGTATTCGATTTGGGTTTTAATTGAACTTGTGATTTGTTTTAAAGTCGACTTGTCTCCGTGCGCATTTGAATGCAATGTGGTGCCGTTTTGTTGAATCATGCATCCATGTTGCTTTATAACATGTCGTCTCAGGCAGGTGATTCAAGTGGCCAGAAATCTGATATCACATTCACATAAACTGATAATTAATGGAGGCTATGAGTCTCAGAGGGCCAGCTCTGGAGCTGTAGTGTAGTAGTTTGCGTAGGCAGCACCGGGCAACACAGCCAATAATGTGTTAGCTTTGGCTGTGTGTGAAGTTGTTGACTTTCCTCTGCCCTTTCTTTCTCTCTCTGTAGTATTTTTGTTTGTGAGTAGGTGGAGGCAGGTATGGGTTAACATGTATAGCTGTGTGTGTGTGTCTATGTGTGCGTGAATGCTTGCATCCACATCTCTGCGACTGTGGCCGAGACAGTTGCCACGGGCTGCGAGGTAACCATGCGCTGCCATGGCAACCGCGCCGGAAGCCTCTGCCTTATATGGGCAGGGAGGAAGAGAGCAGCTGCCGCTTTACCTATTCAAGCAGGGTACGTGCTGGAGGAGAGGTGGGTGGATGAAACAAGGGATTTCCTCTCCTCCTCCTCCTCCTCCACCTCCCCCGCACTGCTCTGCTCCATCTCACTCCCTTCATATGTTTCAGAGAGCTCAAGTGGCAGATTTTTACACAAACACCTTTCTCAACAGCCTCTGGCACGCCAAGGACGGCTTTGCTTGTTTTTGCCAGGACAAAAAAAAAAGAAAGAAAATCTCTATTTTAACATGTTATTCTGTCAAATTAGTACAAGAGGGGGATAAAAGAGCTGGTTTTGTTCCTTTTTTAAATATCTACTGTGAATGTAGATATTGATAAGATTTACTCTTTTTTTACATCTGACAAGTTGATCTAAACTTGAGTCCTTTTGGTTTCAAACTCTCATACTAGGAGATCTCTGACTTGCCACACATGTAAAGGAATAGGTCAGCAACAGTTTTTTATATTTGTCCCAGAGTTAGATGAAAAGGTCGATTACTGTTATGCGTGTACAGTAAATGCAATGCTGTAGTCAGTAGCTTATTTCAGCAGCTTACAGCCGGCCCAGCTCTGTCCTGATGTAGCAAAACCTGCCTACCAGCACCTCTAAAAATCACTGCTACCTCATTTTTAAAATATGTGCAAATAGCTTTGTTTTTGAAAGGCTATGATCCAGATTAGTCTTTGCCTTCCTTGAGTTCTGTCACCACGTCTTTTGCACTGTTCCTCTAAAATTTGTCCACATCTACTTACGTGCTTTAGGCGCAACATTTTTTAAAATAACACACAGTAGTACGGTGGATGTGAGAGGTCAAACACACTGTAACTTAAGAAAATATCAGCAAACAGAAAAATTTTGCAAAAGGACACTAAACACAGTGGATTTTGAATAAAACGCAACAGAAGTAGAAAAAAAAGCTAAATCACAGAAATGGTTATCATTTCAGGTGTTTTCTTTATTAATTGATACAATAGAATGAATATATGATCAAGTTAGGTTTCCTGTTAGCCAAATTTAGGTTACTCTTGTTGGTTTGCTAGTGAAAACTTTTAATAGCATTAGCTAACTTCTTGGCTAACGCTAATGCTGAATGAATTTCATTAAATGTAGCATTTTACATTGTACTTATGTATTACAATTACATGGAAAATGACATGTAATCAAATTAGTTAAAGCCAGCATTTCAGCCATAACTATTTTTGAGTGTAGGTTGCATGTTAGCATGTGTCATTCACTTTATTTAAATGATACTTTTTCAAAGCATACAAAGAGAATAAAAAAAGATCAGACAAGTTGCTTATGAGGGCTTAAACTACACTACTGATGCATTAATAAATATATGAACTGAGGGTGAGCTAAAAGGCAGAGTGATACAGTTTGATCAAGGAACTCTCCCAGACATTATAAGTGTTCATATAACTGTAATCCACTCTTATTTTAAATAGAATTACACTCAGTGGTTCCTGTTTTTGCACTTTAGGTGACGCTTCATATTTTTTCTCAAGCAACCGTTATGAACACATGGCAGTACTGTACAACAAACACCACATTTAAGATATTCAAACTTCTCTTTTAGCACCACATATTGAAGTATAACCATATACCTAAAAGTCATTATTCACTTAAAGTTCATAAAGCCATCCTGCTAACACCAGTCCAGTTACTGCACTTTAAAATGCACAAAAAATGTAAAGAGAATACATAAAAAACTGAAACAAGTCAGGAGGAAACTGGAACAAAAATCGGATCTATTCAGTTTTGTCCATCACTGCAACAAAAGCAGGTATGCCCACACACGCTGTGCACTTAAGCACCCTGGAAAGAGGCTGGCTGAAACTCAAGAACTGCACTGGTTTAGTATTAAAATCTAGCACCACGCTGGAAACAGCACAAACAGTCAATTCTATAGTCTCAAAGTTCATCTTACCTTAGATGTTCTTTTTCACTTTGTACTTTTTTTGGGTGAGCATGCAGATTCCAACAAGGCCTTCCCCTGGAGTGCATAGGTGTACAACTTCTTACAACTGTATCCAAAGTTCCTCTCAACTTGAATTTCACACTTTTTGAGTTGTGCAGAGCGCCGTAGTGTAGCTGGTTTACATATTTGGTGGTTTAACCAGCGAAAGATTCCGAGTTCATCCTGGGAGGAGACAGAAATCCCTTTGGGGTTATGTCAGGAAAGGCAGTGGAATACAAAAAAAAAAAAAATCTGTCAAATCAAACATGTAGCACCACCTGTTGTGGCAATCCTTTGTTAATAAGGAGCACACCGGCTCTGTTGGTCAGCCCACAAAGGAAAGACTCTCTACAAAGGCACTTGTAACAGGAATTTCAGAAGAGAAAACATACAACAGCAGCCATACTTGGTGTGTTTCTGCCTTGAAGAAAGGTTGCCCAGCTTCTTCTAGCCACAGTTTCCTGCAAGTGTGGATCCGTTACATGGTATTCTTTGTACAATTCATCCATGTCCAACTTTCCCCTGATATATAGTACCTCAGCTGGATCAGAGAAATGGAAGAACCTAAATGTAAACATGCTTCTATTAGTTGCTGTCTGAGAAGCCGTACCATTTTACAACAGACGTGCACACAGTTTGTGTAGCTTGAACAAATAAAAGCAGCGTTTAATTTGGCTAAATAGCAGAATAATGCTGAAGATCAAACCACACTATGTGTTCAGCACATATCTAAATACAAAAAGCAAGATGGCCTGGATCACATATCAAAATGTCACAAATTAGTTTAGTAAGAAACGGATAACTATAGTCAAAAGAAGGTTTTCTAGTGACGATATGGTTTTGGCTTGGGACGTCCCCACACTCCTATGCACATAGGTGGAAACCCTAAGACAGGAAGAGCAGGTATCTGTGAGAGAAGATGCCAATGTGGTCATGTTTCTGAACTTCAGATAAAATACCTGTGTTAGCAAAAGCTTCAGAACTATCATGGTCCCAAGGTCTTGACACAGAGTTGGTGATTTTTTGTGGGGATTATCGCTCACAGTGTTTTGAGTTGGTCTCCTTGTTGGTATTCTCTGTTTGGGTTTGCTGTGTTTGCATTCTTGGGATTTCTCAGCTTTAGTTTTGCCCTCCTTCACTGTATTCCTTGTGTTCCTTAAAGGGAACCCTCATTACCTTGTGTATTTATTGTCTGGGTCTTCGATTGCCTTTTGTGGTGTCGTCCACCGTCTTTCTTCTTTTCTTTCTTCAGTAATCCGACAGGAGTGTTTGCATACACGTACACAGAATAGTTTGAACTAGAGAGACCGTACCTACCTCTTGACAGTACCACGGTACTGCTTCTGGACAAGTGTTGAAACAGTAATGAAGTAGAGCCCAGAGGAGTAAACATTGTTTATATGTCAAAATTTAGTAAGTAAAATAATAATATTTCATGGATACTTGCTTCTTTGATTGGCTCCAGTCAAACTTTTAGCTAATAAATCTACTGATTGTGATTGTGAGCTGCTAACCTCCGGATTACCTTTTCATCTCACCGCACTGAACGTCTCAACAATAAAATATTTTCATCCTAAGTTTGTTTATTTAGAAATGGCAATTTTATAAAAGTTACGCATGGGATTTTTTTCCCATTTTGCTGTTATAACTGGGAGAGACCACTAGCCTCTGTAATGTAGGAGAGAAAGTGTCAGGTAAAATACGGACTACCGTGTTCTAGTAATTATGTAACTGATATGATAAAGAAATATATCTGTTTCGATAATATATGGTTTCAACATCGAACATCGATGATACAATTCTGGTGTCATTTGGCTCTTGAATGGGCACCAAACTGTACATGAGTATACTGTATGCCCAGTATGCCCATTGGATAATTCAGCCCAGATAACAACATAGGCCAGTCAAGAACAAGTGTATGATTGCCAAACTCACATAAAAGAGATGTTAAAAACAACACAAAGGAGAAGCTGCAGCTGGATGTGGGTTGCAAAGTGGCTTGCATTGCAGCAGAGACTATAGACAAGCTAAAGCAACTTGAATACTGGGCCCTATATATGAAAATGGGTATTATCTGAGTGTAGACTGAGCTTGATTTTGTGGCCTAACATTATGCTCATTTAATAATTAGTCACATATAAATGTAATCAGTTAATTATTGCTATAGACAAACAGTCAATTTACCAGTGTAAATGTGTCAGATTAGCACCAAGTTTAATAAAAACAGAAACTTTCCTCTCTTATCTATATGTCTGCTTTAACTTGGCTGTTTGATTATCCACTGCTAATGAAATGAAGGGGATCAGTTTGAACCAGATAGGCAGGAGGATTCTGGGAAAGTGGAGCAGAGGGAGGGAGCAAGGGGTGGGGGGTCAGATAGGTCAGAGGAGGAGGTGAAAAATGGGGGTAAAGAAACGTCTGTTTGGATGCAAAGAAGACAAGAACAGTAGCACGGAGGAGGGGGGGGAGGGGGAGGGTGTTGAAAGGGAGTTGGTGAATGCTCTGACGTCAATGCTGTCCCTTGGCACCGAGCCAAAGGGACCCAGAGGCTCGCAGCTCTGGGAACACACACACACACACACACACACACACACACACATACAGCCATTCCTACATCCAAACACAACTACACACACCTGTAAATGTAGCCCACTCTTGAGACTTCCAGCAAACACTTCTCTTTCTCTCAGCCTTCGTATCGTAAACTCTGTGGAGGCGAGTACTCTCGGGCCCTTTTAGCAGTTCGTGTCAGTAAAAGTGAATGAAGAGACAACTGAGTCACCGCTCGGTTAATGGGGGGCCCCAGAATGAGTCGACTGAAAAGAGGCGCGACGGGGAGCGGAGAATGTCTCTGTTCTGTGAGACACATTTTGCCCCGGAGTACAGTCGGGAGAGCGGCTACTCACATTCAATTAAAAAGGATAGGTTTGAAATGAGCAAGACACCAATCTGGCTGAGTAATCCAAATTAAGCTTGTTAAAAGAAGAATGCTCGAGAGAAAAGAGCGCTCTGCCAGGAATTTGTTTCAGAGGAGAGCGTGCCCGTTTGCCTTGAATGCAGCCTCACACGTTGGATTTGTCGCATCCCGCTGTTCGATTGTGAAATAAATTTCACGTCGCGGCATCATCGCCCTCACTCTCCTTTCTGTCTCTCTCTCTCTCTCTGCCTGCGCCATGTCCCGCAGATGATGGCCAAGCCCAGCGAGTCGCCCGTGGGCCGTCAGCACCAGAGCCACCCCGAGGAGACAGAGGAGGAGCTGAGGGAGCACCAGGACGGAGGAGGCCTGCCGCACGGGGTCACCATCAAGCAGGAGCCCCCCGACCCCCAGGAGCTGCAGGAGGAGGTGCTGCAGCAGCAGCAGCACAGGGAGAGGGAGAGAGAGAGGCAGGCTGAGCAGGAGCTGCTCTTCAGACAGGTAAGGGATGAGGAATTAAACGACATAGGCTGAGAGGATCAATATGAACTTTTAGAGCACCTGATTGGCTTAGATAGGTTGTAGATGTTCCTGTGGAAGTCCTGGAGTGTGGTGGGGGGTGCTTTGAAAGAAATGGCAAAGCATTCATGTGATTAAGAAGCAAAAGGGACGATCAAAGCCAGATAATTTGTTTTGGCTGCCACCTTTTGGCCACAAGTTGCGCTTGCAGTAAAAAAAAAAAACATCAAAGAGTTTTATTATCTAAACATTTTCCAGAATTCCCATCCTTTATTTTTTGTTTTTGTGCGTACGAGCAGCAGGCCCTGCTGTTGGAGCAGCAGCGGATTCACCAACTGAGAAACTACCAGGCCTCCATGGAAGCTGCTGGCCTCTCTATCTCCTTCCCGGGACACCGCCCCCTGTCCAGGGCCCAGTCATCTCCGGCCTCCGCTTCCTCCTTCCCGATCAGCGTCCCCACGCCCGATCCTCCAGTCAAGCCTCGCTTTACCACAGGTCAGCATCGCCCTCCTCTCCTCCAACTGAAGCATCCCGTACTGTGTGCGTGCTTGTAGTCGTTTGCTTACACTGTAACTCAAATCTAAAATCACTGTAAAGCAACCAGTAGGATTCATCGCCAGTTTAGCAGCCTCCCTGTGAGTTTAATTTCCATCTTAATGCACTCGGGACTGGAAAGAAAAAACAATCACCCAAAAATCAGGTGAATTGGCCAGAAAACACTGTGCTAGTTCCAGCCTCCATCTGGTAGCAGAAATAGACGAGCTGGATCAGTGAATCTTGCCAAAACCTTTGTCTCTCCCACTCTTTTGTTTCACTCGTAGAGGAGAAATCTTTTTTTTTTTTTTTTTAAATCTCCTCCCAGCCACTTCAGCGTCTCTTTTAGGAAGCGGACTTTTGTGACAGTTTTTGCATGCGAGCACCACAGCTGAAGATATTTTTAGTTTGGCCTACTTTGCTCCGATTCGGTTCCAAACTACACAGAAAAATATGCGGGAAAAGCACAGCTCAACAGCGAATATCAAACAAGGATCTGATGCTTTAGCTTTTCAAAATAAAAGAGTAAGGTGTTCATTTAAACCGCTATTGTGTAGATTAACAAAAATGAAAGTGGTATTTCACAATCAGTGTGCAATGAATGTTTCTATGTGTTTCCCAAGGCCTCGTGTATGACTCCCTGATGCAGAAGCATCAGTGCATGTGCGGCAACACCAACAGCCACCCGGAGCATGCGGGACGCATTCAGAGCATCTGGTCCCGACTGCAAGAGACTGGACTCAGAGCTCAGTGTGAGGTAGGCTTGTAAAAAATTGAGATATCCACCAGCCGTCGCGCAAAGTAGCGAACCGCTTATGTGAGCTGAATCCATCTGTGTGTCTGTCTGTGTGTAGTGCATCCGTGGGAGGAAGGCCACTCTGGAAGAGCTGCAGACAGTTCACTCTGAAGCCCACGTCCTGCTGTATGGAACCAACCCACTCCGACAGAAACTTGATTGTAAGCCTTTATACACACACACACACACACACACACACGCGCGCATGCACGCACACACACACACACACACGCTCGTTTTCATATCTTAGTGAGGACATCTCATTGACATAATGCTTTCCCTAGCCGCTTACCCTAACCCTAACCATCAAAAATGAATGTCTAATCCTAACCCTCAGCCTCAGCCTAAACCTAACCATAACCTAATTGTGACCCTGACACTAAAACCACATTTTGAGCCTCAAAATGCCTTCAAACTTGTGGGGACAGGTTTGAAGGTATAAGTGTTGGTCACCACAAGTACAGTAGCATGCCAATTTTCTGCCCTATCAAAGATATCTAAACATGTATGCACACACACACACACACACACACACACACACACACACACACACACACACACACACACACATTCAGCTGCTGATAGCTTTAAATTTAATCTTTATTTCCTGCAACAGGTTCAATCACTCCTATGTTTGTTCGGCTCCCGTGTGGAGGGGTGGGGGTAAGTAATGCTTATTTGCTTTGTTTAAAAGGGGCTAAAACAGCTCACACTTTCTGCACTATTCAACATCTGTTTCCAAGCCAGTTTATCAAGATGAGGCTCGGTTTTCTGGTCTTAGGTGGACAGCGACACCATTTGGAATGAGGTCCACTCCTCCAGCGCGGCTCGCCTCGCTGTCGGCTCGGTGGTAGAGCTTGTTTTTAAAGTTGCTACTGGAGAGCTAAAGGTAACCTTGATTACACCTGTATGGTGCTTCTTGCTCTGTTTCCCACTGTGATGAAGCACAGTTAATGTGTTTTTATGTGCTGCAGTTGTGCCACAGTCTTTGAAAATTCAGAGTGAAGCCTAAAGTTGCTACTTAAAAATTTAAGATACCCCCTTTCATTCGTTCTCCATCACCCAGCCAGAGCAGGCTGAGCATGGTATTCTGAATGTCCTTTTCTTCAGCTTTTTCCAGTTCCACTTGGGAGATACCACAATGCTCAAAGGCCAAATGAGATATATATAATCCCTCCAGTGACTTCAGGATCTGCCCCGGGGTCTCCTCCCAGCTCGGGGTACCCGGAAAGCTTCTAAAGGAAGGCACCCAGGAGACATTTTAATAAGACACCTGCAACACCTCAGTGGGCTCTTGATGAGAAGGAGCAGGGTCTCTACTCAGAGCTTCCTCTGGATGTCTTGGCAACCACATGTTGCTACTGAAACATGTGGTTGAAGTAGCAACATGTCCCTGTTGCTGTCGCTAGATGAAGTTAGTTGCAAAGAGGGTTCTGCATCCAAAATATCTTTGTGATTGCTTTGGTCACTAAAAGATTGACACAATGTCTTGAAGTTTGTCAGCTCGTCTCCAAACATTCACGAACTGGCGAGTGAGCAGTAGTGAAACTTTAATCAGTGCAGTTCACACTGAAAATCATTTGCCTTCAAAGTAAATGCCTCTCTGCTACAACCAACACGTGTCAATAGGTACAACTCCCCATGCACAGTTGGTGTTGTGATATTCACAGTTTTGCTTCCACTCTGTGAGTAGTTGGCCAGTGGTTGCAGACAACTCGGTGTCTACCTGAGAGCACCACTTACCTGAAATGAGATCAGGCAAAAGTTTAAGCAAGAAGTTTCTAGAAAAAATAGAGCACGCAGCTTAATTCGTATTGGCTGCTTCACCTTTATCAATAACTCCAGAGTAGTTTACCTGCAGTCCCCATGTTTCACAGCTCACTGAGCTCAGTTCGTTTCAGTTTTGTTTATATACCACCAAATCACAACAACTGCCACCTTGAGGCGCTTTATATTATAAGGTAAAGACAATAATTCAAGAAAATCTCCTATGAGCAAGTACTTGGCGACAGTGGGAAGGAAAAACTCCCTTTTTTAAAAGGAAGAAGCCTCTGGCAGAGATTCTGTGGAAGAGAACCAGGGATTAATAATAACTCATGATTAAATGCACAACGGTGAAGACGAAATGCTCAGTGCATCATGGGAAGCCCTGAACAGTCTAGGCCAATCGCAGTGTAACTAAGGGAAGGTTCAAGGTCACCTGATCCAGCCCTAACTATATGCTTTAGCAAAAAGTAAAGTTTTAAGTTGCATGTTCCACCTGTATCTGCCCTCAGGTGGCCAGCATTCTGCTATTTTGTTAAACAAAATTACACAAACAGTCATCATCAATGATTTTTCTTGCTTGTTTTAGCCCCAAAACTGTATGGGATCCTTGTTGTAGCTTTATTACAGTTATTAAACCCTCTGTTCACTTTGTATTGCTTTCTGTGATTTAATGTTGGTTACGCTCTCAGCATTGAATTTGATTCATGTGCAATAGTTTCCCACTTAAAGGCTAAGTTATGATGTTTTTTTAATGGTGGTTACGATCACAGAGGAAACAGTGATCAGTGCTAACAGACTCCTGTCGCTCCTGCCTCTTCTTTTTCCAGAATGGTTTCGCTGTGGTCCGCCCTCCTGGACACCATGCGGAGGAAAGCACTCCCATGTAAGGCCAAAGCCATCACCGCACTCACTTGGAGACACTTAATCTGCACGTATACAAATACCAGAGCTGGAACAGGCTCGTCTGGAATAGAAATTACATAAACCATTGAGTTTATTTGCACATAAAATCCTGAGTGCCTTTATTCTGCCAGCTTTCTCGGGCCCTGCTTTATTTATTTTCCATATCCTCCTCAAAAAGTGTTTAAATTGTCCCATTAAAAAAATGAAAATGGAGCTCTGGCAACGATATTCATAACAAACAGGAGCTCTCGCCCTCCGTCTGCTGCTGTTTCAGGGGTTTCTGCTACTTCAACTCTGTGGCCATCGCAGCCAAACTGCTGCAACAGAGACTGAATGTCAACAAGATCCTCATTGTGGACTGGGTGAGTGTCCCGACTACTGTCACATGATCCTCTGTCATGTGACGCTAATCAGAAGATGCAGATTTTTTCTTTTTTTAAGATCAGTTAGATTTATTTTCTTCTTCTACTCTCAGGACGTTCATCATGGCAACGGCACCCAGCAAGCCTTCTACGATGACCCCAACGTCCTTTACATCTCTGTTCATCGCTATGACGACGGCAACTTCTTCCCTGGAAGCGGAGCACCTGATGAGGTGAGTGTGTGTGACCTGAACAGAATATTCCCACTCTTTACTTTTTAGTAATCCATTTGTGTTTTATTAACTTGCACCCACTGGCCACTTCATTAGGTACACCTGTGCAACTGCTTGTTAATGCAAATATGTAACCAGCCAATCACATGGCAGCAGCTCAGTGCATTTAGGCATGTCGACATGGTCAAAACAACCTGCTGAAGTTCAAAGTCAGGTCAGAATGGGTAATTTAAGTGACTTTGAACGTGGCTGGACTCCTGATCCGCTGGGATTTTGCAGCCACGTGATTGGCTGATTAGATAGTTGCCTCAATAAACAGTTGACCTGGTGGCCAGGATACGCATATTAAATATGGCCAGCTTCACATAACAAGATAAAATTGTGTATAATTAAGCCCTGTCAGCTTCACACTGTGTTTTATGGCTCAGTGTGATGAAGAAAAGTTGCCTTAAAAGGGAGATGAGCTAAAACGAGTTGTTCCAGACAGCGGATGAACTGAGGAGTATAAAATAAATAAAGATAATTTTAAGCATGAACTAGAGTCCAAGAATAAAAACCGTGGAGCTGCGAAGGATAATGATAATTGGTCCACTTCAGCTTTTTGACAGTTTTTAGTTTGGTTGCCAGTTTTTTCAGTCCACACTTCTTGAAGCTGGTTGCACTCCAAGTTTATGTTATCTGTTGGCTCCGGGTGTATCTTGTTAGTCTCCAGTTGAACTCTCTCCAAGGATCACTTTATTAATGCTCTATGTTCTAATGGTTGTTTTTGTTTTTTTAAAGACATCTTCATCAAAGGGCAAGAAATAATCTGAAGTAGGGAAAAGCATGTGAAAAGCATCCTATAATTAGCCAAAAGAAGCTAAAAAGCTTTAAAAAATGAAACGAGCACGTTTTTTTCCTTTTGTTCTTTTGTGCCGTACGCTCACTTGAAGTTTGTGCTCCTCTTCACAGGTGGGCAGTGGCCCTGGAGTCGGGTTCAACGTTAACGTTGCCTTCACCGGAGGTCTCGACCCGCCCATGGGAGATGCAGAATACCTGGCTGCTTTCAGGTACCAGATAAACCTTGAGCACATGTGAGGGATTGGTTTAATTTTTGACGACAAACCTCAGAGTTAAGCACCCTGCCTTTATAGCCCTACTCCCAAATGAAGTTCTCCCTTAAAGGGAGGGCGTATGTAATCGCTTCCATTTGTTTGTTGGCCTTCAGACTTCACAACAATATGTGGGGCCTTGGCGGACACGAGGTTGCCAAAGTATTTGACTCTGATCTTCATTGTTAGCAAGTTCAAAACTGACCTTAAAAAACTGTTCAAGAAACCATATCGATGAATATTTATCATATGAAAGAGCGTGGAGAGAGATCTATGACATACTTTTTACTGTTTCAGTACAATATCTTGTGGGGTACCAATGACGCCATAAAGATTTCTGCCCATTCTGCTCCAAGCGTATGGGTAAAGATAAGAAAATACACCATTTCCTTATGTAATGCTTCAAGATCAAAGGTGAAATGGTCAGACATTAGCGCATTGTTAAAAAATCAAGCCAACATCAGCATGTTGTAATAAAGCATCACAAAGATGAGTTTTATTTCAGCTCTTGCCCTTCGGGGGTAGTTGCGCTCTCTGAGAGCTCCTGTTCCACTTTGTCATGATACCAAATGGGAAATCTGAATATTTCTTCAGCTGGATTGTTTTTGTTTGGATGGCCATAACTAATCACATGATACTTTCTTAATGGATTAAACTTGAATGAAATGAAATGAAATCCAGATATATTCAGCTGTTTAGCTCATGAAACAAATAAAAGTAACTGAGAAGCCTGAACTGTGTGATGCTCGTTTAATAACTGTTAATTAATAATCAGCTTTAATTATTTGCCAAACTTTAATGAAGCAACTGTTTGTCATGAAATCAATAATGATTGAAACTTGCTTCTCTTTTGTGTATCGCCTTTGTGGAGATGATGTTGAGATGTTGGCTGATGCACTGTTTAATCTTTGAACCCCGCCCTTCCACTCACAGGTCAGTGGTGATGCCGATAGCCAACGAGTTTGCTCCAGACATCGTGTTGGTCTCTTCTGGTTTCGACGCCGTCGAGGGACACCCTCCCCCGCTGGGCGGCTACACTCTGACATCCAAATGTGAGTGGGAGATTATCGGTAGTGTGTTTCTTATCTCATGCTCCAGCCGCTCCACACGTGCTCACGCTGCTGACCGAGCTTTGAAACCGAGTCTTTGGGTTCCAACAAAGTGATAAAATGTTAATGAATTTCAGCAGCTGTGGAAGGCATTCAGATACATTTAAGTGCATTCACCTCCTTCCTGTAAACTCTCCTCAGGTTTCGGTTATCTGACAAGGCAGCTGATGACCCTCGCCGGAGGCCGCGTGGTCCTGGCTCTAGAGGGAGGTCACGACCTCACCGCCATCTGTGATGCCTCCGAGGCCTGCGTGGCCGCCCTGCTCAGCCAGGAGGTAAGGAGGTCACTCTGAAAGCACACAAGGCTGGAATCCTAATAAAAGGACGTCTCAAAGGGTCGACGTTAGAAACAAAGAAGACCGGTCAAAGCAGGACGTGGATCAGGCTCCTTTATTCCTGCTCATCTTACACATGAGAACTGATTGGAAGTGGACATGAGAAGAAATGTAGAAGTTAGTGATTAAATAAACACTTTATATATCTTGGCTCTGTATGTTCTCAAAACGTATGCAAGTTTTAGCCAATAAGAAGAAGTTTGGCTTAAAGGGGTGGGGCTAAAATAGTCCGTTTTAATAGTGTGAGTCGACTACATTTTACCCTACAGCCGTAAAGGCTAAAGTCGTCACAAAACCGGGCATGCAGTGTGGACACACAACTTTGTCGGTCCAATTCAGGTTAATTTTATTTATATGGCACCAAATCCCAACAACAGATTGCCTCAAGGCGCTTTTTGTTGTAAGGTAAAGAGCCTATAGTAATACAAAAAAAAAACAGAGAAAATCCCAACAATCATATGACCCCCCCCATGAGTAAGCGCTTTGGTGACAGTGGGAATGAAAAACACCCTTTTAACAGGAAGAAACCTCGAAAATAACCAGGCTCAAGGAGGGATGAGTGCGATGACTCAAGAAGAAAGTCACCTAGAACAGTGTTTCCCAACCACTGTACTGCGAGAAATGATCAGGTGTGCCGTGGAAAATTATCTGGTTCCACCTAATTAGTACTCTAAATGACCGGCATGAGTAACGCGCAGAACAATTACATTCTCTTCCACTAGAGGGCAGTACAACTACCTGCTCTAATTAAATAGGTTGCCAAGTGCCAGTAAAACAGAAGACGAAGAAGAAATTACACAATAGTCATGCTGTGAGTGAGACAACGCAGTACGTAATAGCAATAGATAAATATTTGAAAAGAAAAAGTAGTCGTAGTGCCCCGAGGGGGGAGTCGTAGAGCAGTGTTCGAAAGAAAGCAAAAAAGGTATACTGGGAACTAACCGAGCCAATTTGGTATGCCTGGTGCCCAGAGAAAAATTATCAATATGCTTTTTGTGAAATTTGTGTTTGGTGGTGTGCCGTGTGATTTTTCTAATGTGAAATATGTGGCGTGGTGGGAAACACTGACCTAGAACTTTCAAATGTCTACCGTAGGGCCATCTTCTAGGATTCTGAGGCCGGGCAGCAATATTTTAGTGGTTTATTTCTTTCTGGTTGTTTTCTTAAATAATTGTTGTTATTCATTTGATTTTATTTTGTTTTATTTATTTATTTTTTTTAGATATTTATATTTATTGTATTATTATTATTTACTTATAAAATAGTATTTTATTTATTTGTTGATCCACACTTAAACTCCGGGGCAGTCTTGACTCGATAGACGTCGCTGTCCTGGAGCAGGCTGAGATTCATTAAAAAAGGATTGCAGGTCATCCTGTTGAAGCTGTTGCACGCTCATGTTTGCGTTTTCTCTCTGTGTTTTTGACCCGTGCAGCTGGACCCACTGCCCAAGGCTGTCCTCGAGCAGAGGCCAAACCCCAACGCTGTTCGCTCTCTGGAGAAAGTTTTGGAGACTCACAGTGAGTTCACCGTCGCAGGAGCACAGACTCATAACACTGATACCCACAGGGACAGAGTTTTTATTAGAAACCTAATCTGTACCTGTAGGTTCATAAACAATCCAGACCAGTGAAAGGTTTGAACCTTCAGGGAAGTAGTAATTGAAAGGCAAGCTGAGTAATACTCAACATGTCATTTCTCTGTGACAAAATAAAAAACAGTAAAGTCTGCAACATTTTTATTAGAAAATATCTATTTTTACTTTTTAAGATTCTCTCTGGTTCATTTTTTGTGTATGAGCTTCATATATTTAAGGTCAGCCCTCTTAATGCTTTATTTTTATTCAGTTCCTCTGTTTCTCTTGTTTTTTCCTCCCTCCTGTCTTTTATCTGCTCCGTCTTCTCAGGTAAGTACTGGCGCTCGGTGCAGCGCTACTCGCCGCGGCTGGGGCTTTCTTTGCTGGAAGCCAAACGAGGAGACTCGGAGGAGGCTGAGGCCGTCAGCGCCATGGCCTCTCTCTCTGTGGCCAACTCTAATGCCATGGATCAAAGGTAAGGAATCCAAAATCAGAAGTAAACACAGTGCTTAAAGAGCAATAGTCTTGACTTAAGAGTAGTTATACACTTTATATAACCTTTAAACCTGGCAACAGTAAAGTCACCCACCGGGACTACTTTCTGTCGTTGACATCAAGTCTGTGTAGTTGAAGTAACTTGTTATGAAATATATTTAATCCTGATGGAATCCAATAAAACCTCCAAATAACTCAAAGATTCATTTGTTTACTGAACAAGTTCTGCATGTATTGATCAACTGCACATATTGTTGCAGTTTTTTGTAAATATAGTCCCTGGACTGTATTTACAACTTTAAACACTTTAAAGAGATAAGATAGATGAAATAATAGTGACTTTGTTTGTCTTTAGATAGGGTCAAAGGTCATTTATAAAACAACCTAAACAAAGAGCCAACAAGAACTTTTTCGACTTCTTGTACCATAGTCGATCCATCTCACCCTGTCCCTAACATCCTCCTCTGTCACACCAACCCTCTGCATGTCCTCCTTTACTACATCCATGAATCTTCTCTATTCTGAAAATCTAAGCATCGTGAACTCAGCTTCCTGTGTTTTTGTCAGGGGCATCATCTCCAAACCACAGCAGCCCTCAGTAGCATCTTGTAAATCTTCCCTTTCACTCTTGCTAAGGTCTTAAATTAATGTCATTTAATATTTAAATAACTGACTTCAGGATGCTAAAATGGCAAAAATCACCTGCATGAAAGAAGGAAAAAAAAGGTGAAGAGGAAATCTGAAAATCTGTAAAAATACTGTGGGGTGATATCAATTCTATCCACTCAAGCTTTTGGGTTAAATTACAGTAAATATTCAGTGGCTGGCCCGTAATTTTACAAATAATGCTGACGTCACTGTTGTGGGTACACAGTATTAGTACCCACAGTTTTGTAATCCTAGATAAATCAGTTTCCTATAAATGTATATAAGGTTAAAAGAAGAGAGGAACTTTTTTCTGACGCTACCCTTTGTTTGAATGGCTTGAAGGAGAGATTTAGATGCATGGGTGTAGATCTACCTGGTAACAAGTGCTGAGTAACGTCCTGAATGATAAAGCACAGACTTCCTGGGCAGCCTATTAGTGCAATTACAAGAAGCAATGTGTGTTGTTTGTCAGAAAATAGCATTAAATGTGATCCAAAAGCCACAAACACAGTCCAGAGGTCCAGTATACAAAGTTAAATTAGCTGAGATACCATGCAGCAAACAGCCGCCACAGCGCCCACTTCAGGTCAGTCAGAGACGCTATCAATCATGCAAACTTTAAAGGCCTTTACACACCACATGTGTAAAGCTTATGGCCTATTTTTAATGTAGCTGTACATACCGAACGCATAATCAGCTCAAAACGCAGCCGTACTGAATATACAATGATATGGAAATAGTAAAATAATACTATTTTAATAATAGTAGTAGTAATACTAATACTATTAAATCAGATGCACAGTTGGACATTGTTTCGGGTCAATTGGCTCTCTGATATTATTTTTGTGCCTCCCATCAAGAGTTCAAACTGCTTCACTGACATCATGAAATACATGCAAAAGCAATCGTGATACAACTTAAACCGTAAAACATCAGGACCAGCTCATCGTTGCTTGATGTTGAGTCAATTTTTTTTCACAGTGCAATCTATGAGGACGAATTTCAGTGTGTGTACATACGTTACACAACAAATTTGCATCCAAAACATTTGGAATTTCGTGGGGTTTTTTGAGGGAGTTGGGGGAGACCGTTTGCAATGTGCTTGGTGTGTCAAAAAACTTTAAATGCCTCAATATCAATAAAAAAAGACCCCCTGTGTAGCTGTCATGAGATAGCAAATAAGCTATCGAGACCAAAACAGTTTTTGTTGTCAACTGCCAACATGTTTTTTTCTGCTTTAGAGTTGTCGAGGCATTTTAACATGAGAGTCAATGGGGATTGACTCACTTTTGAAGCAAGCCCCAAGTGGCTGCTAGAAGAATTGCAGTTTTAACTTTCCACACTGGATTTCCATTCTTACAGTCCTCGATGTTGCTGGTAAAGTTGAGGATGTGTTTTGTTAATGACAGCCTGAGGTCTAATATTAATGTTCCTGTGTTTTATCTCCTCAGTAGGCCCGAGGAGGAGCCCATGGAAGAGGAGGAGCCGCTGTAGTGGACGAAAACGTGAGGGTGTCACCGCGTTACCATTGACCTCTCCGGAGAACGCCTCTTTGAGCAGCAAAGAGTCTCGACTGATCCCTTCATTTAGTCCCCAATAACCCCACTCACCACGTCAGTCACCTTGATTGGCGGCCCCTCGGCCAAAAAAACGAGGGAGAGGGGGTGGGCTCAGCCTCAAGAGTAGGGAGCCAATCAGAAGACAGAGGAGGACTGAACTGGAAAAAACTTATTTAAACATAACGGCAAGCGCTCGCACAGAGACCTTTTTTCTGTCAGTCTTCGCACCCCCATGTTAGCCCTCGGCGGCTGACCAAGTGATCACGGCAGCGGGCGAGCGTATTTGGAGCGGAGCCATTGGGAGGGTGGAGAAGGCGGGGGCGAGATCAGATCTCGTCACCGAAAGGTGCGATGACACTTGTGTGCAGAAAAATACGGTGCTTTATGCGGCTGCCCTCTGACCACATTCAGTACGGACACCGGGGACAGCAGACGTCTCCAGCTGTCAAGAGGCAAGCTCGGGGATTTTTTTCTTTTTTTCTTGACTATTTTCCCTCCCTAAACAAATGGGGTGGGGGGAGGTGGGGCATCACGGCAACCGAGAAGATAATTTTACTAATTGTGTTCACTGTGGACTTTGGTTGGGCCGAAGTTTGAGTAGGCTTTTACAAAGATTTTAACGGTGAGACTTCGTCGCCTCGCCGGACCAGCCTGTTGTCGAAGGTTGACGAGTGAGAGGAGTGCCTTGGTGAGGGTCCGCTGGATTTCACGATTGTTCAGGAAAAGATTGCCTTAAGATTTTTCTCGCCGAGGAATTGGCGCGAGGGTGCGGGAGACGGAGGAGAATTTCAAGTCCTTTCTTGTGGGGGTGGGGTGGGGGAGAATGATGAAAAATATAGCAAACAATCTTTCAGCATGTTTACTTGGAACGTGACGAAGACAGCATTTATGTCTCTCACGGCCTCTCTTGAAGAGTTACTTTACTTTTTTTTTTTTGGATGGATCTATTTTTCTGTAAAAAAGGAAGAAAAAAGAAAGAAAGAAATGAAAGCGCTTTGTAAAGGTAGTTGCCAGCTTCAGTAGAGTAAAAAAAATTAAAAAGGTGCAAACATGGAGACCTTCAAAGAAGGAATTAGAAAAACTTGCGAAAAGGTTTAGCCTTTAATGTAGCTTCCCTTTAACCGAAGTCGTCGCTTTGTAAAACGCATGCATTTGAGCAGAGAGGCCAGACATGTTTTTTTTGTTTGTTTCTTTTTATCTGCAAGATATTTTGAATGTTATCCAAAAGAGAAAGCCAAGCAAGAGAAAGCCAAAGCATGAGTTTGGATTTACAGCAGTACTTAACTCCACTTAGATGGCAAGCCGACAAACATTTCACGTATTGGCCCTTTAAGACGAGGCGCCCAATACCCAGTTCAATGTTTACTGATTTCACTCCTTCACAGATCAGGTGTGTGTGCCGATCCCATGCTTTGCCGGTTGGCAACTACCTTGGTTACTATTGTGAGCTAAACATCAGCCATGTATATTGAATTGAATATATTTTGAGAGGCAGTAATCGAGTATTGTCTTTGTTTGTATTTTACATGTATGATTTTCGCATCAACTTGTCAATTCTGCAACGTCAGAAGTGTGTTTGGTAAGCGTGTCCACTCCTTTTCTTTTTTTTTTACTTTTTATTGTATAAAATTATTTTTCTAACTTTTTTCATCCATAGATTTTGTTCTGTGTTTTTATCCGTTTTCTGGATAGTTATAGGGCTGCCATTCACGTCCGTAGTACTATTGTTCTTTCTTTCTTGTATTTATCAAAACTAAGGAGCAACTCTTTCTTTCTTTCTTTCTACGGCTCCCTTAAAGCCTTTCTGCATTTTCATCAATGATGTATTTATAACATGTACTGTTTATAGGAGATTTGTATATGGAAAAATTTATAAATGTACTCTAAACTAATGACAGCTATGATATTGTGAGCAAAAAAAAAAAAGAAAAGCAGTATGGTGTAAGATGTTACTCCATCAACTTTGAAAAAGCAGCATATTTAACTCGTCATCGACTGCACTGTTTTCCAGTGGTCACTACGCGGCACCGCCGTTGACTTTTTAAACACCTACAAAGTCAAGACATTTGATCACTTTGTTGCCTAACATTTTCCTCTGGTGCATGTGCGACATGCGCTTACCTTTCGACTGTGACAACACCTAAAAATCAAACAAAACAACGTTTAGAGGCCACCTTATGTAGCTAGCTGAGCTTTCTGTAGTGGGAAAAGAAAAGAAGGGGACACCTATGTCAAAGAAAGGATTTTTTTCTTTTTGTTTTTAAAGCAGCTCGGGATGGAAACCATCAGCCAATCACTTTAAAGTCCTTCTCTAAGCATGTGTGGCACTATCATGTCCGTGACGTCGGTGTTTCCTTCTTCCTTTTTCCTGCTTTGAACTGACCTGACATGAAGAGTAGATCGAATACATTCAAATGAGCCCCCATCTGTCAACTGCTTTGTTAAACACCTGATTAAAGACGACTGTCATGTTTATTTTTAAAGGGACTTTTCATCCCCCAAATCAAATGAGCGTGTTTTTCCTCTGGCCTGTGGTGATTTATCCATTTAGATTGTTCTGGTGCGAGTTGCCCAGGTTTGATGATATCAGCTGTAGACATTCCTGCGGCTTTTGAATATAATGGGACTAAAAAGAAGTTTCCTTGTGGTGCTCAAAAAGAAGAAAAAAAGATGACCCACTTACACAAAAATATCCACAAACCTTGCTGTGAGGAGCTTCATGTAGGAGCTATTTTCTTTCCACCAAAATACATCCGCCATCTAACTGTGATTAGACTTAGATGCCACATTGCGGATGGTTAAATGTATTTTTGCCCTTGCTATCTTTGTCAGTGGTGACTCGGGAGATCTGAGTATCTGTTCTGACCTATTTCTATATATAATAGCAACCTTTTGTGCTTTTTGATGTTACAGTGTAGGAAATGATTAAAACTAATCAACAGGGGCTTACGTTCCACGGGTGTTAACACTTTACTGTTGCAAATATGACAGCATTGACAGAATTTCACAATCTAAACCTCATACGAGCTTTAAAACTATCTGCATACTTCTTTTGGCTAGTGGATGTAGGCAGTAGAAATAAATAAATTATACATAAATTATCCATGAAGATGTTTGATTTTTGGAGGACACGTTGTTGCTGAGTTTTTCAAATATGTTTTATATGCCTTTGAGCATCACGAGGTGAGTCCCCATTTTTTTTTTTAACCCCAATTGATTTATTAGTGGGTGGATATTTCAACCATAATTACCTATTTGCCATACTATTAGTAATGGCATTTATAACAGCCAATAAATGAAAATTTTAAAAAATAAAGAAGAGAAACACCCTTCAGCTAAGTTATGAGTGTTGACATTACATAGTATGTCCACCAGAGGCCACTATGCAGCGCTACAAAGACAACATCCAGCTAATTTGAGCATAGTTGGGCAGAGTGTAAATAAGTAAGTACGCCACCAAAAAAATTAGGGTAAATTATTTTGTTTGTCCAAAAGAAAAACATGTATTGGCCATTATATCAGAATATCAGATTTTCAGATCACCAAATGTTGGTATCAGTCTTAAAAATCCTTTATCAGTCAGGCTTTAGCCAGAAAAGGCTGAGTTTTCTAATCCCAGCACAGTTGGGCAGAGCATAAACAAGTAAATAAATAAGTATCCCTAACAAATTTTAGGGAAATTTCTTTTGGTTGTCTGACAGGGAAAAAAAAATCAGCCGATATCTCAAAATATATTAGTTTTTAAAAAAACAAATATTGGTATCTGTGTTAAAAAATCCCATATCAGTCCAACTCTAGCCAGAGAAGGCCCAGCTGTCTATAACTGAAACTGGTCCACTTACAGCAGAATAATAGACTTGGATGAGCAGTAGTACAGGCCAGAGGAAAAAAATGTCTAAATTTGAGTTGATATAATTTTCTAAACTTGTAAGATTTGCGATTAAGTTGATATTTTTCATGTCTAACCAAACATTCCACTTGTTACTTGCTTAAGTTGTAGATTTTTTACTACTACTTTTTCTTTTTTTTGCTGTCTGCTCGCGCCAAACTTTAACTCTTTGCATGGTTTGTGAGTCAGCATGCCTGCTTGTCTGTGTAACAAAAAGTGTATTTGCACAATAGAAGAAGAACACTGGAGGACTTATATATTTAAAAAAATCAAACAAAAAAACCTCCCTTGGCAACTCCCAAGAGCACCAGGAGGGATGGTTTTTTTCTTCCTCTCTGGTGGGAAAACAATTCAAAAGACTTTGTCCAAATGACTCCACTGAGAAACATTTAATATCATTCTTATTGGATAAGTGATTTTAAGCACTTACGACTTGTATGAACTGTGTTTAAGAGAAACGTGCTCTGCCAAACCTCTGCTACATTCAGACCTTAAAAAGACGCTCCCAAAGAATGTTCCTCTTTCAAAGATTTCTAAATGGGCACTAGAGAAATCAGTTGAGAAAAGGTTTGGGGGGGGGAAAAGGGCATCGTCGTTTGATTGTCACACCCACCTCGGCCAGTTCTATACATATATATAACCACTGTGGCTCAAGAGCAATTCTTGGTTTACATGTAAATGGATAAAAAAAAAAGTTATTTTTTGTTTGTTGTTTGTCTCTATTGATGAAAAATGTTATCTTTCTTTGGGACCTACGCTTTGGACATTTCATCTCTGACATCATCTATAAAATATATTTCTGAAAAATACGAGCGGCTCCAGTCATGTTATTGGTTTGTCATCTAAAGTGGGTCAGCATTGGGATAACTTGTTGCTATCTCGTGAGGTTTTGACGTCAGTGACCAGGATTCTGGACCAAATCAATACAAGAGATACGGCGATCATAGGTTTCTGGTCACGTTCTAGCTGATGAGGTGCTTTGACCACATCATAGTGCAAATCAATAAAAAAATAATCAGTAGTATTGGTTTCAGGGTATCTGCAATGCAGACAGTGGAGTCATGCTTTTTCTTGAGCTGAAAAATTAGCTGGCCACCACGTGACGGCAAGAAAGTGCACCACGAGAGGCATAAAGTCTCAGATGACTTCTCTCTGAGTAGTAAATCGAATTACAAAACCCAGTGTCACAAGTGTGCAGGCTGCATTTGGGCAAAGGCCAAGCAGTCACTATCAGCTGTGGTCAATATTAATTAAACATTTAGTCTAGAACATGATTTAAACGTCTAACTTTGAAAGATCAAAAATGCTGATGAATAAGAAAACTGGCATTCATCTGATTGCATTTCTATATATAGCTTAGAATTAGTTCAAGCAAAATGACGTACGGGGTCACAGGAATAAAAGCTAATCAGTCATTCCATCTCAAATCATCATGGGGTTTCTGCTCCACCATCTCTGGTTTACTTAAAACTTTAATACTCCAAAGTTCAGATCTAATCACTGCTGATTAGATCGATCTGTTATTTTGACATATTTACTCTTATGTACAACATTTTTTTATTTGTACTTGTTGACTTTCATAGCTTTTACTATTGTTTAAAAACGTTACGTGAAATATTGGATTCCTCCAGGGCAGTGTAAGTCTAACAATAGTAGGTAGAGTAGCTCTCAAAACTGAAAAATATGCACATATTTAACAATATTATTTATTAAAATAGTTAACATTTCCAGAATTCTGTTCTATTTGGATTAAACTATATACTGATATTTTTGTTTTTATGGTAAAGGTTGTCATATTTGCTCAATCCAGCATGAAAGTTGAGTGAAAATATAACTTTATTCACTTTTGTGATAAAATATTTTCTTAAAAATATTCTATATGCTTCATTTTGCATTGTTGTGAAATACAACGATATACCATTCAAAAATTATCACTAGTCTTTTTCTTTTTTTTTGTTGTAATGCTAAGTTTTTTTTTATTTTAATTTTTATTGATATGTGTTAATAGGTGTGACTTTACAGGACAGCTTGAATGTTTAAAAATATTTTAACTACCCAATACTCAGCTATTTTTCAACGTATCTGTCCCACATTACAGATCCCAGAAACGCCAGTGAAAATTTCAGGCTTTTATCTTTAATAGTTTCTGACGTCAATGTCGTGTTCAAACATTGGTTTAGATTTTAAAGTCAAAAAAAGAAAAAGAAAAATGAAAGGTAAAGTAGTTGGATGGACAATTTTTCATAAATAAATAAATAACCTAGAAAAGTATTTCATATATAAAACTACAATTTCACAGCAATTAGTATATTTGTTCAAACGTTGAACCATACTATATTTGGGTAAATCTGGGGTCGTCGAGTGGAAAATGTTGGAAAAAATGTGAGGATGTGAGGATTTTAGATGGATTGATCCTTAATGAGAATAGTATGAGGAAAAGCTTTCGTGTATTAATAATTAATAGCGAATTTAAAAAGGAAAGCTTGTTTCTCTTGGAATGAATAATAGCTGTGTAGTTATTAATTCATAAGAATATTTAACAATTAGTTTGTCACATTATAACAGCATAAAAGCTGGGGTATTTTACATTACGATGCTCTCGACAAACAATAAATGAAAATGGGTATATATATATTTTTTTATATAGAATAAAAGTTTAAGAGATTGCTTACTGTGCACTAAATGGGATAGCATATATATTTGTTGTGCAATAAAAATGTTGATTCTGATTATAGTATCAATATATTATAAAGTTAATTTATAAGGTAACAAAGTCACATGATACACGGTGAAATCTGAGAAGACATCGGGTAACCTGGGACAGTGTAAGTCAATAAAAAGATCGATTTGAAAGATGATGTCAAACAGTCTTGAGATAACGCACTTCATTTATAAGTGGACAGCTCTGCCGTCCAATGAGGGGCAGGCACTTCCCCTCACCGTGCAAACACTGAGCTCGTATTTCCTCTCCGCCGACTGTCCCAGCAGTGCAAGAGCGGTGCGATGCTTACTCTCCAACATTAAGCTTCATTTCTTCCCCCTTCTCTTCCCCCCCAAGCACCCTTAAAGCGAGGACACCTCCTCGTGTCTTTTATACCTTTTTTTTCATTTTTCTTTTTCTCGAACAAGCAGCTCCAGGTTTTTGGACATGCCTAACATCGTGCTTTTTAGCGGGAGCTCCCACCACGACCTGTCCCAGAAAGTAGCGGATCGGCTGGGACTGGAGCTGGGGAAAGTGATAACGAAGAAATTCAGCAACCAGGAGACATGGTGAGTATATTTGGGATTTGAAGACCGCGCTAGTTATCTTGACATTAACGCGTGACGGGTTTATTGTCTTCTCTTTTTGCCCTCAGTGCTTTAGCTCGGTGTCTCCCATGTGGGAGGGTTAGCTTCTGGCTAACAATAGTTTACTATTCACGTCTACACGTGACTAGCTAACCACATGTAAACACAGCAGGTTAGCTTGCTAAAGTTGGGGTGTCCTTTATCGGACACCTGCGCTATCCTTATCATTGAGGACTTGTTTTTATTACTTAAAATGCTCTGTTCACCTGCCTTGCGTGCGTTCAAAACAACAGGTGTAAACCAGCGTCACGTAACATTTTGTTAATGCCGTATTTTGTATCTGCGTCGCAAACTCCACAACGAGCTCGTGTCTTATAAAACTCGGCTTTGTAGCCATTTAAAGTGATTTTCTGTTAGCTAGGAAGATGCTACTTTTGAGAAGGGAACAGACTGTTAGTGCTGTTAAATAATTTAAGTTAAATTGTGGTTATTACGGTATAACTGATTCAAGCCTCGCTCGTCGTTGCCTTGGTTAAAGTGCGCTGGTGTGCGGGGGACAGCTACGTCCGATAATGGATGTTGGTTACCCTGCTGTCATTTTAACACACTCTTGAGTTAGCTTGTTAACTTCATAGACCGAAATGTGGCTAAACGCTAGTAAAGGCATTAGGATACATTTAAAAACGCCACAGCAGCCACAGAGATACATTAAATGTTAAATAAGACCACATCTCGTGTTTCTGTGTATGAGGGAAGTTAGTTAACTGTCCACTGGTTGTGTCACATGCGCTTAATTTGAGCTTATATCCACAATAGCCGAGCTCACTATTAGTTTATACAGTGCCCACACGCATGCGTCTACCCTTGGTTAATAACTTTCAGCTTTCCACAGGCCTTTTATTACTTTTACTGCCTGTGGCCTTGAATGTATGCAGCCTGTCTGAACCCTTCTGCGGGATGACCTTTTGGTTTCATGCGTGCCTGTTCGCATGCTTGTGCTGAACCCAAGCTCTCAGTCCCCAGCAGCTTCAAATTCAGCACATATGGAGCTGCATGGGCTTCTTTTGGATGGAGTAACAAGAGTAATATAGTGTCATGATTTTTTTGGGGGGGGGGGCGGGGGCAGTGAGCATTTAATTCCTGCTGGGTTTACTCAGAGATGATTTCCTTGTGTGATGCACTCTGGATTAAAAGCATCCTCGTGCACTCGACTGCATCTGTTGTTTGGTAATCTGCAGTCTCTCTTGGTAAATAGTAAATGGCCTGTATTTGTATAGCGCTTTTACTCTCTTAAAGGTGTCTGGATCCTTTTTCCACCCACAGCTTTTAAAAAACAGAAAAATCCAGGGAAAACTCTTGATTATCTGCGGGGAGTTTGCTGTCCTGGGAACGCAGCTGTTTGTGCGGCACAAAACAAAGATTATTTTCTCAACCTCTCACAATAAAGGGAGGCGATGGCAGCTCTTCTCAAAGCTTCCGACTAAGACTTCACTTTGTGACAAAAACAAGAGCGTAAATCCATGGGAATAAAACGGCATGGAGACTTTTTATTTGTGCTTTTTTTTTTCTTGATGATCAGGCTGGGGAAAATACTCTACTGTTACTCAGCTCAAGCTAATGGAGTTGAAAGACCCAGACACAGACATAGAGAATAAAGGGAGAATTTGAGGCTATTAGTGGACTAACTTTGCAGACATAGGAGCGATATACAGTATCAGTGTTTGCACAGTCTCTGCTAATGTAATTAAGTTCTATTAACTGTTTGTCTAATCAATATTTGGGTAAGTCTGAGATGACCTCTTAACATCACCTGTCCTTTAAAAGAAAGCTAGCATTGAATCCGGGTCAGATCATTCAGTGATTTATTCAAATGATTTCAATACGCTGACCTGTTGCTGCGGTTACAGATCAAGCTGCAGATAGTGGAACCTGAACAATAGAGTAGATCAGTAATTGGATTACATTAGCTTTTTATATTAACAGAGTAGTGGCTGCTGTCACTTCATCACACTTAATATGTTTGAGTTTTGGACAGCTGACCACAAACGGACATGTAAACATCCCACGCATTAAAAAAATGCAGCTTTTGTGGCAGTGTGATTCTCCCTCTGTATAGCTGTGCGTGCAGTGATCACATGACTGAGGTTGATGGGACCTGGTCATCTCCCACAGAGGAATGTCTCACACACACACAGTGTCAGCTTCACACTGAATTTCTTCTTGTGATTGACGTTCAATCTGATTTTTACAGAGCTGGTAATTTTCCAAACGTACTCCCAAAGAGCAGAGGGACTCAGCCCAAACTTGCCCTTTAACACTAAAACCTGCAATGCCCCATAGTGCAGTTTGGTGTGAGTGTCAGCTGAGTGGGCAAACACTCGCTGCTTATAAAGGTAAATGTATTGTTGGGGGTTTTATGAGCATCACAGAACACAGTACAGTAGTTTTAATATCAAATAGATTTACAATATAATGTGGTTGAGTACTTTTTTTTGTTTTGGCTAATCTATCCTTGAGTTTTTCTTTTACTTGGATTTAAGCAACAAGACACTGGGGCCAAGTTATTTTTCTGTCTTTGTGGTCATTTTATGTCTCTGGTCATTTTGGATTCTTTTTGGGTTATTTTGAGTCTTTTTGTAGCTAATTTTGCATCTTCTTTGGCCTTTTGGAGATTTTTTTTTTGTGGTCATTTTGAGGCTATATTCTGTCTTTTAAAGTCTCTGTGGCTGTTTAGTGTTGTGTTTAGTTTCTCTTTGTTGTTTTGTGCCTCTGACTTGTATCTCTTTGGAAGTGGTTTTAGCCTGTTGGTTTTCTTTATGCTTTTTTTTTCCTTTTTAGTTCCTTTTTTGGGTCATTTTGAGTCTGTTTTTGGTGACTTTGAATCTTTTTAACTTTATTTGTCTTCTTTGGTCTTTTTTGGCTGCGTTGAGTCTCTTTGGTAATTTTGAGGATACATTCTGCGTCTTTAGAAACTCTAAAGATTGTTTCTCATCTCTCTTTTTTTTGTGGTCATTTAAAGTCTTCGTGGCTTTTGTGTTGTGTTTAAAGTCTCTGTGGTCTTGTACCACATTGGTTGAATTGTCTGTTTACAAGTGGTTTTGGTCGTTTTGTCAAATGTCTCATTGGCTGCATTGTCTCTTCGGTCTTGTGGGTTTTTTGGGTGGTTTTACTCAAAGATCACAGGGTGATGTGTCTGTGTGGCTGCTTGGTTTCAGTCCTAGCTCTAGTCTGAGGTGTAAAGTATATTCTTTTGCCTACATTTTTGTTATACAGTGTGGAAATTGGGGAAAGTGTGCGTGGTGAAGATGTGTACATCATTCAGAGCGGCTGTGGGGAAATTAACGACAACCTAATGGAACTGCTAATCATGATAAACGCCTGCAAGATCGCCTCGTCGTCCCGTGTCACTGCTGTCATCCCCTGCTTCCCTTACGCCCGACAGGACAAGAAGGACAAGGTAAACGCCTCACCACTCTTAAACCCTAATACCAGAAAGTGTTCATAACCAAAAAACTACAAACATCCTCTGTGGTTGTTCCTGCGAGCTACTACACATATATATTTATATTACTTTAACCCTGTAAATTGGCATTTATGAGCAGGCTGCAGTGCAGCTGTAAGCTTATACAAATATAAATGGTCCTGTGGGCACCGGCTCGAGTGGGAAAACACATAATGAGTGAAAATCTGTCTTTGTAGGAGACGTTAAAATGCAGATTTCAAAATCTCAAGAACAAGACCAAACAGGTCCCCGAAGAATGTTTTTGTTTTCCCTCTGGCACGTTGACGTATTAACTTAATCCCAGTGATGTTTTAATAAGAAATCCCACAAGGTCAGTAGCGGCGTTGGTTTGCAGTCAGAGACTGACGTGTCAGAAACCGACTCAAGCTGCTGATCTTGTAAATCATTATCTTGTGTTGCCACAGTTGTTAATGTGATCAGTGTGGAAAATCACGTCTGTACGAAGCAGCGAGATGGCCACGGTTTTCAACTAATTAGCACCTGCAGAGGTACTTATCCAGCGAATTAGTGTCCTCTCCTCTGACTCCTGCTTGTTTTCCACCACCTTCACTCTGCCTGCGTATGCGCCGAGCTCCACTTATTTAATAAAGTCTCATTTCCCTCACATGAGGGCGTAACATGTGAGGGTCAAAGCTCTGTGAACCCTTTGTCTTACCTAATCCACTTGTTTACACTAGATAAAGATGTTACTTTAAAAACGTGCCGATTTCAGATTCTGTTCGTTTGGAAATGCTATACAAACTTAACCCGGTTCATATTTCACAACACAAACAGCAAAGCCGTCGCTGGGGTTTATAGTACATATATAGTCCAATATAGTGCATTTCTTGGTGGCTGTCAGGTTATACTTCTTAAGGAAGGGAAACAGGCGAAAAGGCTGATGTATGTCAGATTACACAAGAACTGGACTGAAAATCAGTAGCAGCAGTGATGGAGGGATGAATCCACATACTACTTAAAGAAATGACAAGACAGCCGGCCTTGAGTTCAGGCTGTGTTGAAATATAAAGGTAAATATTGACTTTCAAGCTCATTAGAATTGTACAAACTCTGTTTTTGTCCTATATGTTGTATTTCTGTTCTGTTTGCACAAGCGTCAACAAATCTGCACACCTATTTCCCCAGCAAACTGTAAAGACATGAGGTGTGGCTCTAGAGTTTTGCACTATAGGATAAAATAACCATTTTAAAATGGAATATTTACCATATTCATTCTGAACAACAAGCTCGTTTTGTGCTAGATTTTTTTAAAGTTTTGCTACATTTTATGAAAGCTGAAAAAGCTGGATCTCTGAGGCCGCCCACCTCCACGTTAAATAAGTGGAAGAAAATAGATGAATGGAGAAAACAACTCTAAGGGTCAACTTTTTACAGAGCTGTAATGTGTTTCAGGTGAATAATGAACGTCCTCCTGACAGCTAAAATCTTTTTCTCACATACTTCAGACTCCACTCACAGCTGCTCACTTTATCCTGATGCAGTGAGCATCTAGCCATCATGAATATCCAAGCTCCCCATTTAGTCTAATCGCTGGCATAAGCGCCGCTCCACCGTCATGAACACGTATTCGAGTGTTCTGTCAACAAGCCCTGACGTGCACGTCTCCTGGCGTCTCTCGAGTAGACGCATCAGCTAAACAGCACAGGCCCCGAGCGGCAGCCAGACCTACATTGCTGGAGTGACCCCAAAAGGAAGGACTCTGACAAAGACAGAGCAGTCTGCATGTGCCTCTGCTTCAGCATCTGACAGTTGCAACACATAAACTTTGAACTTTGTAGCAAAACAAGGGAGGAGTTTTATTTAGGTTGTTAGAACTTTTATAGCTTTAGTTTCATTTTTGTAAATAAAATGTGTGAAAAGGAAGGCCGGCTGGCTGAAAGGCTGCTTAACATCAGCATAAATGTTCAAAGCTGTGAGTTAACATAAAATGATTATACAAACGGTATCGTCACCATATAAAGGAGGGAGAAAAGTCCTTTCAGTGTATTTACCCGTGAATACTTACCTCGAACGACTGTGTCTCGATGCTTTTTCAGAGCCGAGCGCCCATATCAGCCAAACTGGTGGCTAACATGTTGTCGGTGGCTGGTGCGGACCACATCATCACCATGGACCTCCACGCGTCACAGATCCAGGTTGGTGCACCAGTGTTTCCACCTCTTACTGCCAAACTTGATGGAAAGACTGAGAAATGGCCACATAAAGATCATGTTAGCACCTCTAAATCTCACACATTAACACTAAAAAGTAAATCAAGGCGGGTGACTTAGAGGGCTGCACAGGTGCTTGTAGATGGACCTAATACTGCTGGTAGCTTCATATTAAACTGTCAGTTGTGAAGCTGCCAGTTTCACAGCAGCAGTTTCTTAACAGAGTGATTTGAAGGCGAATGTACGTTTTGATCCAGTTATATTTGTGCTACACGTGTTGTGTTTGCATACATAAAAAGCTAATTATCGTTTTGTTTTTAAGGGCTTCTTCGACATTGCTGTGGACAACCTGTATGCTGAGCCCGCCGTCCTGCAGTGGATCAAAGAACACATTCCTGAGTGGAAGAACTGTATCATCGTGTCTCCAGATGCAGGAGGAGCAAAACGGTAAGCGGCAGCGATACGAGATAACGGGGTTAAGGAGCACCACGTATCTCTGCATGATGTGAAATGCTAATCAGCTGCAGACGGACTGTATGCAGTGAACTATGACCACAGTTTTTATTTATCTGTTCCGTCTTCAAATTCAAACTTCATGTCCCATCATGCCTGTGTCTCCTAAGCGTCTTTGAGAGGTTTCTGGATCATGACTGGAGTCCAGCTTTGGGTATGCAAGAATGTGACATGCAAGGCTGTGCCATATCTGACTGTACGCAATTGTATTATTCTATTGCGTTATCAGCGATATAGCAATGCGTAGCATGTCCTTTCCCTCGTGCTGTGGATGAAAATTACTGATGTGATGGTAAAGGAGGGCTTTAAGCAACTCCTTAAAGCGCTCGACCCAACACGAAGATCCCAGGTAGAACAATGTTTTCAGTTTAAATTCTAGTGTGAGACTGTCTTGTGCAGGCTCATTTTATGCTATGTCACTGCAGTTGTGTTACTATGCTGCTGCTGCTGCCGGCACCTCGTGGCAGTAGATTTACTCTTTGAATTAGGCAGTGTGTCATCAGTGGCAGCGGCTCATTGGAAAAGTAGGATGGAAAATTAGTGTTTGCTCTAATAAATGCTGCCGCCTGCAAGCTGCAGTCACTGATAAAACACAGTTCAGTATTTCTTTTTTCTGTATTGTCATGAGTATTGTGATATAATTTGGGGGCTGTGTTGCTCACCCTTAGCAACGACGTGTCTGCAAATCCTCATTGCTGATAGTGACTGTGAGCAAAAACCACATCATGAGGTTGAAGGAATGACCCACAGAGCTCAGGCAGGAGTGTGTTAAGCACACGTTATGGGATCACTACAAAAAAATTATGCTGCATGGAAAGTTCCTGAAGGAGAGTATGGGCAGCTAGCCAAACAGCAACCTTGGCGGAGTAAAGGCCATAAAACCTGGGCTTTATGGTAGAGTGTCCAGGCAGGAGCTTCTCCTTAGTAAAAAAGCCTCCTTTCCACCAGCACCTGCTTGACTTGGCTCAACTCAACTCTGTTTTTAGGGTTTCCCATTGGGTGGTAGCATTTAAAATGTGACGTCAACAGACTGCGTGCCACCGATTGGACGAGAAAAATTATTCCAGACTAACCAACAGTTTAGCAGCAGGTGTACCATCACCTCGATGTGCCCCATTGTTGTGTTGTGTTTGTGTCACATACAAATGACATCACAGGACATCCGGGCCACGTTGCTATAACAACTCCACCCACATTGAAGTGCTACTAATGGAAAACAACTGAAATAGAGTAGGTTGGGTCTATGCTAGTGGAAAAGAGGCAACGGAAACTGACAAAAGGCTCTTATGTGTTTAGCCCCAATCCTGTGTGTCACATTATATTTTATCACCTGCCCAGTATCATCTGATTGGTACATGACCACCACAGCATGGTGGAGGTAGCATCATGCTGTGGTGGTCATCATGATGACACGGCTAAGACAAAACTCTGAGGGATGTGACTCCGACCACATCAAACGTCCTGAAAGTGGCCGTGCACCTCGTCATATCAAGAACACACAGGCTGCCAAAGATGCACTGACCCCCTCCCCCAACCCCCCATCTGTTTGGCCATTTGTTTGTATTGAGTGTAAATCTATGATGTGGGAAAATATATTTCAATGTTTAATGTAGGGGGAAAGAGAATGTACTTCAGGGTCTGCTGGTGCTGCAGATGGCTGATGTGCATATCGAGTGCTGATTAAAGCTTTAACTCTGAGTCTTTTCACAGTGACATTAGGAGAGATCAGCAGAACCTTGGTGATTATCATCTGCTTAGTTTGCCAACTGCTTGCCATTTTGGAAGTTATTTGATGTCATACTCCAGAGAAACAGGGGCGCACTCCAGGGATTTCAGTGACAGCTTTGTAGTCGACTTGTTTGAGAAGCAATTAAGGGTTGAGTCTGTGCATATCCCTCCTCTTTCCTGTCCTCTGCTCAGCGTGACGTCCATCGCGGACCGTCTGAATGTGGACTTCGCTCTCATCCACAAAGAGAGGAAGAAGGCCAACGAGGTGGACCGCATGGTGCTGGTCGGTGACGTCAAGGACCGCGTGGCCATCCTGGTGGACGACATGGCTGACACCTGCGGCACCATCTGCCACGCTGCTGACAAGTCAGTGTCACTTAGATGGTTTTGGCTCGTTTTATAAAAATGTAGTAACTTTTTTGGTAATTGTTCCACTTTTAGGCTAATCGATGCTGGAGCTGTGAAGGTCTACGCTATCCTCACGCACGGCATATTCTCAGGTCCGGCCATATCTCGCATCAACAGCGCCCCATTTGAGGCTGTGGTGGTGACCAACACCATCCCACAGGAGGAGAAGATGAAGGCGTGCCCGAAAATACAGGTATACACAACACCTGCTGTCTTTAGATTGAGATGGTGCACAGAACTCAACCGACTGATGTTCAGTTGATTGGGATCGCCACTGGCTACAGCAGTGCAGCAGCTTATTCTACCAGTTTACCACTTTGGCGGTGCTAAAGTGTCCAGACCTTCAGGGGTGGATAGTGTGGATCCCGTCTGACTTTCCAGGAAATAAATTTGGCTAATTAGGTGTAAAACTGCAGGTGAAGTTCCTCAAACTCCCTCATATAGTTCTGCCGTGGTTAAAAATGCTCAGCTTTTGAGCAGAACCACACTGTAAGATCACAATGGAATACAACAGTGACATCCAGTGGTATGACCTGTTCAGATTTACAGGCCTGGTTCTTAGCTTACAGTTTGATGTGTTGGGAGTATGTGATATAGCTGCTGAGGCAAACACTTGGCGTCAGATTGAGCTTTTGTTTGTCTGCAGTTTCTCTCCTTCAGAGAAATGTTGCTGTTGTAAGTCGGTCTTCTTTAATTCTGTTACAAACTTCCAGATTCCTGGGAATTCAAACACCTAAATGTAGCTTTACAAAAATAGACGTGTTAATTATAAGTAAGAAAGAAAGAAAAATTAAAACTTACTTATGACCATTATACATATTTTCATCATCTCTTTCTTACTATGTCTTTCTCCTCCTCCACTGCTATCTCCAAGGCTCATCTCTGAGCTGAACTCGGGGCTCTGACACATGAAAACGTGCTTATTTATTACCAATGTTGTTGAAAATTACTTGTTGTCTGCATATCAGACATGCCACTCTTCTGTCTCTAAATAGCTGACAAGAGCTGGCTACACAACAACAACAACAGCTGGTTATAAGCTAGCATAATGTTGGCTAACGTTGGGCTCAAATTTCCTGAAAGTCACACTTTCCCTCTGAACAGTTTGACATGGTGTGAGAGATCATTCACCAAGTGTCCGAGTCTGACAACGTTAGAGCCACTTCAAAGAAAGTTTCCCTAACAACAAAACAGCAGCGCTTACCGACTGCAAAGGTCTGGAAATCCTCAACAACTCCCCTCAGCATCGCTGTCATCAATGAGCCTCACTGACTCATCGACGCGTATCAGGCTCCTTTCAGGAAACTTTACAGCCTCCTCCAGAGTAAACTGTTGTGAGTGCTTCACACCCAGCATGTTGGGGTAAACGGTGATCTGTCAGCCTGTGCTCACTGGATGAACACTGGCCAGAGCGTTGTTAAAATGTGTTAAACAAAAGTGTTTTATACACAAACAGTTGTAGAAACAGGGTGGCCAGCCATGGCTGTCGTGCAGTTAAACAGGCCGTGCAAAAGAAAAAGAAGAAGAGCAAGGCTGGAGGAGGTATGCAGCAGATGTGATTTGTGCTACTTTCTATCTCACGTTACAAACTCGTTATTTCCTGCAGGTCATCGACATCTCCATGATCCTGGCGGAGGCCATCAGGAGAACCCACAATGGCGAGTCCGTGTCCTACCTCTTCAGCCACGTACCCTTGTAGAGAACAGGAGCTCGTCAGGCCATGGGGCCAACGCTTTCGGGCACACCTCCTCCAGTTGAGGCTGAAAACAAAAGAGGCCTGATGGGTTTCAGCCAAAAGCCCATGTGACTGTTTAAAGGTCACGCCCACACATTGTCCTTTACATCTCACCCAGCAGAACAGAGTGAAATATCACTTCCTCCTCCAAAGACCAACTTTGTATTTATGAGCTTTTTTTTTTTTTTTTTTTTTTTTTTTCCCCTCTCTCTTTCAGTTTCAGTCTTGCTAACCTTGAGCCCATCACTCATTGGCCTCCACTTTAACCAAAGGGTCCATTATGTAACACCGTGTATTATTTTTACCTCACTTTAAATTAAGCATTCCACTGTGTCATGGGGTCAGCGATATTTATGGCCCATTATGCTTCACAAAGTAATAAAACATGAAAATGTATCCCCGTCCCCTGCTGTCACTGAAGTGTTTGCTTTGTAAGAGCCGCTGAAAGTATTATAGTTGTAGCCTAACTCTTTAACACTTTGATTCTGGTAGTTTAAGCTTAGTGCCGTATTCCTAGTGTAGTTTAAAAAGCTGCATGGCGAGTGTAACTGTACCGACGTGACCGCGGGCACATAGTCGAGTCAGAGAGCTGCGAACACTTTCTTTTAGTTCCTCGTTTCTTTTAGTGAGACTCGCCTGGTTCAAATGCACGACATTAGGGCAGCCTTCCTTCCTGAGAATCACACTAAAAGGAGATTTAACTATGAATACGAGGTGTACAGGATGCTTACCCAAGAGGTCATGATGAGAAATCGAGCATAAAGCTTTGTTCTAGTGTAGATTTCAGCCATGATTTGTTTTGTTTTTTTAAAGGTGAATCACCTGTAATGGGTCACATTTGCCTGCAGGTGGATTGAAAAGTTGGCATAAAAATGTGATTTCTTCTCTTTTTATATATATATCTCTGTGTAACACTTTGACAATAAAGCTTTTGACAGTGGCTTACCGAAGCTCTCATCATCTCTGCCTTCCTGTTTAGTGGCACTAAAGAAAAACATGAGCAGCAACATTGTAAAAGTGGAGACATAGGGGTTAAAATGTTCTCAACTGACATATCCTCGGTGGGATATACACTCACCTGACACTTTGTTAGGTACACCTTGTTAGTAGTTGGTTGGACCCCCTTTTTTGCTTTCAGAGCTGCTTGAACTGTCTTGTAAGGTGCTGGAAACACTCAAAGATTTTGATCCATATTCACATGACAGCATCACACGGTCGCTGTAGGTTTGTTGGGTGCACACCCTCCTGTTCCAGTCTACCGGATTGAGACTGTGGTGGTGACTGTGGAGGCTGTACGAGTACAGTGAACTCCAGTTTGAGGGTTATGGTGCATAATCCTGCTGGAAGAAACGATGAGAAGATGAATGGACGTGGTCAGCAAACATCAGGCAGGTTGTTCAGTTTAAACAATGCTCGAGGGGCTCAAAGTGTGCCAAGGAAATATCCCCCACACCGTTACACCAGAGTGAGCTGTTCTGATTCTACCTTCTGAATATTACAGGAGAAATCAAGACTCATCAGACCAGGCAACGTTTTCCAGTCTTCTAATATCCAACTTTGGTGGACCTGTTTGAACTGTAGCTTTAGATTGCTATTGTTAGCAGACAGGAGTGACACGCAGTGTGGTCTTCTGCTGCTGTAGCCCATCTGCATCAAGGTTCAACGCATTTCACACTCAGAGACGCTCTTCTGCTTACCTCAGTTGTGAAATGATTTGAGTTATTGTTGCCTTCCTATCATCTCAAAGCAATCTGGCCATTCTCTGATCTCTGGCATCAACAAGGCATTTTCTCCCAGAGAACTGCTGCTCAATGGAGATTTTCTCTTTTTCAGATAATTCTGATGGCTGTGGGAAAATCTCAGTAGATCAGCAGTTTGTGAAACACTCAGACCAGCCCACACTTAAATCACCTTTCTTCCCCATTGTGATCCTCAGTTTGAACTTCAGCAGGTCTTGGCGTGTCTACATGTATAAATGAAGTGAGTTGCTGCCATGCGATTGGCTGATTACATATTTGAGTTAAAGAACAATTGAACAGTACTTGTAAACTTGCACAAATACACAGTTCATGTTACAGCATGGAACCTCTTACTTAAGACAGACTTTTTTTATCTTTCTATCTTTATCTCAGAGGCCCTTTGACTTGTTTCTGATGTCTAAAAGGAGGTCACACCTTTAACTGTTCCCAAATTAGGATCCTATCATATCTGGACTTAACCTCTGCGGGCCACAGTCAGTACTCGCAGAGTCCTGTGCGAGACCTTGTTTACAGCCTGACTGTGTGAATGCACGCAGAAAAGCTGAATTGTTGCTAGGTGATGGAAGAAAGTTTATATGCACTTACATACATGGTTCTTAACACAGAGTTTTTACCTGCAGTCTGCCTAAACAGAGAGCTTTCAGTATCAAAGCTCTTGCCACTGAGGTGGGAGGAAAAGAAGAAGACCACAGAGAAGATCCGTGGATGTGTTGAAGGTCATAATGAGAGGTGGTGTGACAGGATAGGGAGGAGGCGGCATGTCTGATGACCCTTCAGAGTGGCCTGACTTCAAAGAGAGACCTAAACTTTTACTTTCATTGTTTTGCTTATATTTCTGTATCGGTGCATTACTGTCTATATTTTCCTAATCAAAGCCTCTGAGCATGCCCTCTGTGGAAGAAATGTATTTCTTCAGTTTAATCAGAGTCTCGATAAAGACGTCCAGGGAGTCTCTGAGGAGGTCAAAGGTCACAATTTAGTATAGAACTCCCTAATGTATGGTTGGATTTCCCACTTAAAGGCAGATCCTTTGGAGAAACTCATCTTGAATCCAGTCTAATCTACAAATTAATCACAATGGAAATGCTGCAAAAAGAGGGAGACGCACAGTTCACATGAAGCTGCCACCAGGTGGAGCCCAGCACGCATGGAAGTGCAGTCAGTGGCACATGTAAGTCATATCAGGAAGGACACAGTTTTTGAACAATTTTCCGCAGGTCAGGCCTTCAGAGAGCGATTTCCAGATCAAACTGAGCGAAAGCAAAAGAGCCACTCAGTCAGACGCGTGCTGATGTTACACTCAGTGCAGTGGCATCATGTTATGAAACTAGAGTGGAGTGTACCATTCAGCTCAGTGGGGCTTTCACAGTAAAAACACAGACACAAAAAGCAGAAATCCACATCTTTCCATTCCTTTCATCTGCCAGGTAAAAATAATAATACTAAGAGCTTACTTCAAGAGGTGGTGGTGGTGGTATGTGTGTGTGTGGATGGAGGATTCAGAGCTTTCCTCCAGCAGGGGGCAACGGAGGACGGTCTGGGGAAGCGGTGATGTCAGATGTCATTAGCATATTTCTGAGTATATCTAACGCTTGCGCAAAGACGCGCCACTACTGCTGCAACAGCGCGCCGAGCACAACCTTTCCAGACATCAGCCGACACATCGGTGAGTAAAGAGCTGCTCGGCATCTCATGCTGGTTTTCTTTTTTTGTGATCAGCCTCTTTGTGCTTCACCGTGTGCAGCTGGGAGAGTTGAGACTGTCGGAGTCGATGCGGGTTAATGCGCAGTGGAGTGGATGTTGTGCCAAAAGTGATGCCACAGCAAAAAAAAAAAAAAAAAGAGAGAAGATGATTAGATTTTTTTCCCCTCTTTTCTTTCTGTCCGTGAGTTAAGAGGGTTGCAGATTTTTTTTAAGCTCCCATCAGAGTGTAAATGTGACAGCAGGGTGGGCGTGTGTGCAGCGTCTTTGTCTCAAGCATATCAGCCCATTTCCTTTGTTGCTCTGAGTGTGTGTGTGTGTGTGTGTGAGTGTGAGGGAGAGAGTCAGAGAGGGAGCCCTGCACCCACCTGGTTCCCTTCATAAAACCATGCATTTAGATATTTTCCCTCGTGGGTTTGTTCGAGCAAATTTTTAGGGTGGAGGTTAAAAATAAAAAGTGAGCATGAATTTTTTTTTCTTTTTTTTTTTTAAACGAGCTTAGTGAAGCAGCTGAACGCCAGTCAGGGCGGTGGTTCCTTGAAGATTGCGCCCCAAAGGGAGAAGTACGTGACAAGTGAATTTTGCGGATGTTGTGCGCAGTTTCCATGCTAGTGGACGCTCATAAATCCATATTTAACATTTAGAATGTTAGTTTTTATTCACTCAGCGTCATATTTTAAATAATGCGCACAAGTTTGCAGTTTTTCCTTTTTTTTTTCACTCCCTCATATTTCTCCTCGCTCTGCCCAGCATGGGAACTCCTATTGTTATGTAAATGCGCGCTGAACGCCTTGGACTGGCTTCATTGTCTGCCCCCCTCCCTGTGTGCAACATCCCGGGGTTGTGTATGCGCGCTTTTTGTGTGTGTGTGTGTGTGTGTGTGTGTGTGTGTGTGTGTTGGGTAACGGGATGGATGGCAGGCAGTCAAATCAGGCAGGGCTGAGCCGCAGGCGAACAAAAGAAGGCGGACTCATCGGCGGCACATTCTAGGGAAAAAGTAGTCTGCGGTTGCGCAGTCAACTTCAACTCGAGCCGTCGATTTCTGGTGGCTGAGATTTTTAGGCAACGCCCTTCGACTGATTAAAAATGTCAGCGTGGTCCACATGCTCGGGTGCTCTCTGCCCTTTCCAGAAATAAAATAAAAGTCATTGACATGTCAGATTTGATGTGCTGTGTATATTTGGTGTTTTGGTTTTTTTGCACAACTTTGCGTTGTGAGGCAAGAGGACTAACATTAATCATCTCCCTGGTTGTTCCTTCCATCTTTTCTCAGACTAACTGCAACAATGAGCGACAAGCCCGACCTTGCAGAGGTGGAGAAGTTCGACAAGTCCAAGCTGAAGAAGACAGAGACGCAGGAGAAGAATCCCCTGCCTACAAAAGAAAGTTGGTGTCCTCATTTCTTCTGGATTCCTCTCTTTTGCACGATTCTTTTCGTATCATTCCTTACCCCTCTTTCTCTTTCCTCTCTCCTCTCGTTCACAGCCATCGAACAGGAGAAGCAAGCGACGTCGTGAAGCCCCCACCTCCCGTCATGCACTGTACACCCCTCACCCCTCCTGCATTGCCTTGTTTTCAGTCACTTCTTTTTAGCTGTATAACTCTGTAACCGAAATTATGAAACGATAACCAAGCTGCACAGCCTGTGGATGGATGATGCCTTCGCCAGAGCGCCCACCCCGACCCCCAACCCCTTCCCCCACCCCTTTACTACTGTCACCTTTAACCACCGTCATGCTCGTCCTTCCGTCAGGGAAGAGATGAGGAAGATTTCTCCGAGGCAGAGAGGGAGGGGAGGGGACTGCGGAAGATGGTCCGTGAATGTGCACGTCTCTCGTTTTAACACCGCCTTGACCACCAAGATCGACATGCAGCAGCAAGAGGGCGAGAGCGAGAGGCCTGAGGGATGGGGCGTGGCCTGCCTCCCAGGAAGCTCATCACCGTCTCACCAAAACCTACCAACCACCACCCAACTTTCTGTGTGGCTGCTTTTGCACCAAAGCCGAGGCGTCAAGCTTTTTTTGGTTTTGTTTTTATTGTTTTTCTAATTTTCGGAAATGCACAACTTCGTCTGTACGCTGGCCAAAATGTAACCCCCCCCACAACCTGGAAAAAGAAACTGATACTGTTGTTTCAGTGTTTTCTTTTTTTTTTCTTTTGTATGTACACAAGGATTTAAAAAAGTGTAACGGATGCCATCTAGATTCTGGGAGATGCGGTGAAAATGTAACGTGCTTTGGCCCTTTTTTGTTTGTTTTGTAGAGTGATTCAGGATGGCTTTTGTGTTGTCTCTGAATTGTTTCAAATGAGAGAAAAGGAAAAAAATGATTCTGCCAATCGATTCCATGTGTTTGCTTTGAACCGTAGAGCGAAATTCTTTTGGAGTTTTGTATATTCCCAGCAGTCATGTTACTCTGCCACAAACCATTACCAGAAATGGAAAGAAAAAAAGCAGTGAAATGTTGTAATAAAAAAGAATTTGTTACTAAAGAAGTGTGCTGCGAGAGTGTTTATCTGAACATTTAAATAGGTTTTTAGTCAGTGTCCCAGTCCCCCACCCCCTCTGCTGCATGCTCTATCACAATCCTCACACTTGAAGGTACAGTTAGCAGGAATTTAAATTGGCTCCAGCTTACAGTTCAAGTCTTAGTCTAACCCACTTTCCACACTACCTCACACTCTTACCATCCTATAGCCTTACTTAACGGATGAGGCACCATTGAAAGGCTTAAATGGCTTCCACAGTAGGGATTTACCAGCACAGGAGATGAGTATGTTGTGTATGTGTCGAGGTGGCGGAAGGGAAATGAAAGTTGTTAAACCACCTGTCATGAATCTTTCCTCTAGTGGAAGCTGTGAACACCACTGTCAGCTCGAATTACACTTTAAAAGCCTGAGCTGTGGAGCAAATAGTCTCAAGTTCAGGAAGTAGACTAGACCAGCTGAGGAACTGATTGTGTAGGGCACTCTAAAAGCTACAGGTGTGATTTGATGCAGCATGAACGTGCTATACTGAATGAAAGTGAGAATAAGGGTGTACCTATAACAAGTTAGCTATTAGCAGGGTTGGTGCACTGGTGAGCAGTGGCTTATTGGGACAGGATGGCTGTGACCCAGCAGGAGATTTGCTCAGCCCTTCACCCTAAACTGCATTAGTCCTAATTTAGCCACCGCCTACACAGCCTTAATGTCATTACCATGACATCTGTAAGATTTCCCGTCAGCAGCATGCATGCAGAGAACCTGCTGCATTTGTAAAGGTGGACATAATTCACGAGAGAGCTTTTATTCAGGCTCTGGAGGAGCAGAGCCCTCATTGGCTTGCTTAGCACGGGCGTAGCGATGAATGCCTGAGCTATCAGCTAATGAATTCTGCAAGCAAGTCAGATGAGTCTTTGCTGCAGGACTGACTCCGTGTATTTCCCCGGGGTGGGGGCTCGCAATCACTAAAGACAAATGCAAAGAGGAGACATCATCATCGTCAGAGTTTGCCTCTTCTCAGGCCAAAGACGGGCTTGATCTTGGGCCATATAACAGTCCGAAGATCTTACGTGCTAGTGTAAGTGGATTAGTGTTAAGTCAGAGGCTGTTAATAAGGTATTAATCTGCATTGAGGAGGAGGGGTAGGGCGCGAGGGTTAGTGGCTATGGCAGGGAGAGCGGGCCAGGTCTTCACTCAGATGGGATTACAACCGCCTGCACTTCCACAGCATGCTGTGCGCTTCCACTGCATCAGGACCCCCAGAGAAAGTGACGGAGAATCGGGGTGGAGTTGCTGCTGTCTAGGGGAGAAGGGGAAAGGAGAGATTTGAGGGGAGGGGTGCGTCAGATGTGTCAGCACTGTGAGCTCGTTGGGATCCTATGGGTGTCCTGCCTGGTAACCCATGGCAACAGCTGCTGCTGAGTCACGTCCTGGGGGTTGGGCGGTTGGATGCTTGTTGTCCTTGCAGAGAGCTTTTCTCCCTGGCACGCACTCGACATCAAACCTGTCCTCCTGGCGTGTTTTCAACACTTGGGAGATTATGAACGCGCCGCGTTCTGCCGTGCTGTCTCTGTTCAGACGTTTTCAACCATCTGGCCTCTGCAGCACGGTGACTCAAACTAAAGGCATGTCTTTGAAACTGGCCTAATTTAACAGAGGGAAGTGATTGATTAACGGCTGCTCAGTGGACGTGCTCTATAGTTGCAACTCTATTAGCAGGCTGTTCGTCCCCCTACACTTAGCAGGAACTAATGGACACACAGTTTCTGGATGTGACTTGTTTGTGGCCACAAATAGGGCGCCAGTTTTTAGACGGCTGGATGGATTGCATGTAAATTTGCACAAGACCTTAACAGTTCTCAGATAAGGCGTAAGTGCCTTAATGGACCAACCGTTGCAATAGCATGCAGGAAGAGATAACGCTCTATAAGTCACAGGTCTGTTGGCCAGAAATCTGTGCTTCGTATCCTGTTTAGAGCATTTTGTTTTGCACTTTGTTTTTACTTTCACTTTCACTTGCTGGTTAAATGAAGGCCCCAGACATTTCTTGGTTACACTAAGGGTCATTATACACAGCGTGCTGCCAAAAAGCAATGCAAGATTCAGAATTTTTCCGATCTGAACTTGTCATGTGACGTGTACGCACACCAAACGTGTTGTGCTTTATGGAAAATTCATCCTTAAAAAAACACACTGTGAAAAAAATACAGTTGACATCAAGCAGTGATGAGCTGGTCCAAGAGAAGTTCTGGATTCATCCAATTGTCACCAGCAGACAGCACACAGGGAGAATTTCATACATGATCCAGGAGTTGGCTTTCGTACATATTTCAGGATGTCAGTGAGGCAGTTTGAACCACATCTGAGGAGGCAGAGAAATAATTTCAGAGAGCTGATTGACCTAGAGCAGCATTTAGTTGTGTGTCTGAAGTAAAACAGGATTATTTTGGTATTTCCACATCAACATATACTCAGTACTGGTACACATTTTACTCTACAGTGTACCTGTTGCCTGATGCAGTGGTCTGATTGGTCTGGTCTATTTATTTGCACGTAAAAAACAGCTTCATCCAAAAAACCCACAAATGCTGCAAATTCATCCAGTGTAATCATGCGGTCAGTATGAGTGGCTGGATTAAGACTAGTTGAGTCAGAAAACAAATTTTAATACAGGAAATATTTGCACAGATTTTAAAAGTCTGACGTGTAAAGGCCTTTACCAAAAAAACCCCCCAAAACATAAAAATCGTGCATCATGCCGTTTAAAAGATTTTCCCTTCACAACATTGCACGTTGAATGCCGTTCTAAGTGAGATGGCACAAGGTCATTTACAAGCATCTGCATGTGGCAAATTGAGTAAAAGCTGTCTCAACACGCTGTACAGTGGCGCCAACTCTAAAAGACACATTTTGCACATCAGCGAGGCACCAACAGCTTTGACAAAACGTCGATATTTGGCGTCCCAGAAATGAGTTTATTTTCCCTGTTATGACACCGGCATCTGCTGCATAGCACAATGGTTTAGCTCCTATTCCCCCAAAAATCCAGATCCAATGTCCCCCATAGCAGGTAACAAAGAAACGAAGAGCCACAAACAAAGAAACGAAGAGCCACATATTACTGCAGCACCTTCACCGCCATGCGTTAAATAATATCTGCAGGTACAGCTAGGTTTTCCACTGAGCCGACTGAGTCAAACACTGGGTCTGCTGTGGATTTCCATGGCAACTACCCACCCAGGAGCTATATTTTCTGTTGCTAGTGGGGCGAGGTGTGCCTGCAGTGGCGCTCATGTTAACACCTGATTGTTATCATTAATAATATCTGCTGTGTCTTCAGCTGTTACCGCTGCGGAGGGGGCTAAACAGGAAAAACACATTCTGTGAGCGTCATGATTATGGTTTCCTGTCCAAAGCGTATCTCTCTGCACTATCTGTGGTGTCATTGTTGTGTGCTGGCTTTACCTCCAGAAGTAAAAACACATACATGAAGACAATGGCTAATATATAGCATTTGTTCCTTCTCTGCTTCTGCTACTGCCATTTATAGGTCACTGAATGCAATCACTCCCCACAGATTTTTTAAAAAAAAAAGTCCAGCATATGGTGGTGTTGAGGCTACTAGGCTAGCTCATAGTATGTGACTCCAGAGTGTAATTTAATACAGCTAGCAAAGTGCCCGGGGACTCCCACATGGTCATATGGATGAAACTAAAGCTGAATGGAATCCTGAAAACAAATGAGAAGTAATATGAAAACATTATTGGTTTATTTGATTTTCTGGCCATGCTCGTAACAGAAAACCAAACTACACAGCATTCATATCCATACCCATTAAATCAAACAGGACTTTATTTTCTTAGCTGGTTATAATGTGGAGAAAATATCCTTAAATGAGCGATCTGCAGGGAGGAGACAGAATTACTCTCGTGATGATGTTTTTATGAGACAATGAGTGCTGGATTTTGTTACCCAGTAAAACAAATCACCAAATGGGATGATGATACATGGCTTTGTCTGGACAGCAGCGATGCGCTAATGGTCAACTTAATATTTTATTAATACCGATTAGACCAGGAAAATGGTTTCCTTTTTTAAAAGGGCTTCTTGCATTTTTCATAGCAGGGTGGGCGTTGTCTACTGTGGGATGTTTTGTCAGCAAGGGCTGCACATTTACAACCCGACATGGCTCAACAACAAAAATTAACAAGAAATCAAAGAAAAAAGAATTGTTATTGATAAGAGCAAAGAGATGCACGTGACACTGTCCTGCACTGCTATGCTGCAATTTTGAATGCACTGTAACAATCGATGTAAAATCAAAAACCCTGCATGCTCATTGGCTAACAATTTATGACTGAAAAGTTGTTAGCCAGTGAGGACTCCCCATGATAATCCTGTATCTAGCGATGAGGCCCATAATATCATCAGGAAGCTGTTTACTGAGCACACAGAGTAAGGGAGACAAGGGGCGTTTATCAATATGCGTACTTGTGCGTACTTGCGTTCTCGTGTACTCGTGATACGTCATCAGTCGGAGACCAAGTACTGTTCCAATTCGAAGTACGCATCACGCCGAGAACGCGAAAAAGTCCCGGATGTGTTCTCGATCCGCCCATTTTATCGAGCATGCATCGGTGTAGACTTGGGACAGCTATATATCCCAGAATGCATTTCGTCCAAAACTCAACAGCGGACTCCCGGCACATCGTCCCCCCCCCCCCGCGCTCGCGGTCCTCTCACTACTCAGGTTAAAGAAACTCCAGCAGCTGTCTATAGTATTGAGTGTCCACTAGAATAGAAATAAAAGCGTTCTAACATCTCACCTGCTTGTTTTTATTAAGGTATGTACACGTATGTACATGTACACTATTTTTATTAATAGAGGTTTCACTACTGAGGTTAAAAATGATATATAAGTCACTTAGATCACTTCTAAATGTTAATGTTTGGTTTATTTCAGTGTTTTATTTGTTCCTGAGTAAACCGGTTTTGGCTGTGATTAAAGTTAAGCTTCATAACATGTTACTCACAGTTAAATTAGGAGGGACGGCGGTAAAACTCCGGACCTGTGACATCATCACGCACGCTGGTGTTCCGACTGTACAAATCACGAGTCCGTGCTCGTGTACTTGAGAATTGAGAACGCCCACGAGTCCGTGCTCGCGTTCTCGGCGGTACGCATCTCCCGTGCGTTCTCGGCGAGTACGTACTCACCGAGAACGCGAGTACGTACTGGCGTACTTGGGCATTGATAAACGGCCAAGGACCTTTTCCTCATAGGCTTTCTTTACAACCAGAAGTAACTAGTGGAGTCGCCCTCTGTTGGCCAATAAAAAGAATGCAGGTGTAAGGTACGTCTGTGGTGGCTTCCTTTCTTAACCCTGTAAGCTTCGTCAGTCTTTTCTCTATGCAATGGTAATATTTCTGTTTGGGCCTTGGTAGATAAAACAGGCTTTTATTTAGTCCTAATGTTAGGCCCCAGTGACACAGGCCTAGAAACCAGCTTGGCAACCATTTGGCAACCAGTGGTTGCCAAGGAAAATGTTTATTCCCTGACTGGTTGGTGAGTAGTCACTAGCAGTGGTTGTGAAATCAATCGCTAAGCCTCAGTCACGCATTGCTAGAGGCTGTGCTCAGTGACTCCCCCGTTAACCACCAGTTGTTAGAGAAAGGTATGTATTCCATGACCAGTTGGCAAGTGGTTGCTGGAGGTTGTTTTATTAGTCATAAAGAGGTGTATAGTGCTGCAGCTCCTTGTGATTTCTTTTGATGGTAGCAGATTGGATGCCAGTGGATTGGATTCTACAAACACTCGCAAATGAGCCAAACAGAACCAAAACTGTGAAAAGTGCCACACAAACTGGAAGACAGGGAGCATTTGCCTTCAGCATGGCACCATTTGAAATGCGTCAGTTGCAATGATAATGTATGTTTACTTTGATGGTAAATGCCCCGTGTTTCTGGTTGCACTCTGGCTTGGCAAGAAGTGGCGAGTGATTTGCAGAAAAGTCGACAAACTACAGCAGAACAAAGGAAGCACAAGGAGGTTTTTGGTACCACACCATCTTTGTGAGCGGTTTCACCTAGTGACAGCCAGGCACAACTGCCAAAATGGTCACTGAGTACGCAATTTTCCTCTGGGCCTTAGCTGTCCAAGATATCAGCTTAGAACAAAACAACATACGTAGCTCCTCACTAGCAAAACCTTGCTACTGGAAATGTAATCAGGTTTTGTTTTTGTCCGTATGAGGAGGCTGTGTTGGGGTCTCGTGCTGGAAGGTGCTTTTTCGTCGACACTGCAGTGATTAGTGGACTCCATTTTTAAGGTAGTGATAGTTGGCACAGTTTACTGTTTCAGTAAACTGTGCAGATCAGCGGAAGAGAGAAACTAAGGCAGGGCACTCCCCTCAGATTTTCCTGGAAAATTAACCCCGAGTCCTTGACTAGAAATCAGTTCACAGGCATTTTTAAGGAACAAAGTGTTCAGATGGTCTGTTCTGTCTGTGCTACTCCCGAAAGTTACTCCTATACAAGTATACAATATTTCAAAAAGAATATTTTATGCAGGCCTCCTGCATAAAATATTCTTTTGAAATATTTCAAGCAGGCGTCAAAAGTTTTTTTGTTTTTTTTTACCAGTCATGTCCTCTTTGTGCAATGTGTTTACAGATAAGTGATGTTCTGCATCCGGAGTTTATAGGAAAGCAGGAACCAACTTTTTTATAGCATTTTTCTGAACAAAGACACAGTGTTGTAAAAACAAAAGTCCAGTAAAACACACATGACACTGTAAAAAAGAGCACACGTGTTCTCTTCCCCATAAAGCCAGAGTTAGCGCACTTGTTGCACAAAATCATAATTACATCAGAGCCTGTGGATTGGTAACAGACCGTTAAACGGTTGTACAGCACTCTAATTACACCATCACACTGATGCATAAAAGCACAGCCACACTGAGCGGGCGTGGGCCCATATTACAGAGTGCAGCAGGCAGCTCTGCCTGTCTATAGCTTGGGTTGATTATTCCAGACATGCTCTATTAGCCTGGCCCCAGGTGGGGCCTAGATCAATGGTGTCTAAATGCTGTTGATGCTCTCCATTGCTTGTGAATGCATTAGCCCCAGCATTGTAGAGAATCAATGTGGGTGCACAGGCAGCAGAGCTCAGTGCAGCACATCACAGAGTGTCAAACTGACTCACTGTGACTTTATGAGGCCCTCCTGTAAATATAATTTCTCACGTGACAACCACAAGTGAGTGTGAATAAAAGCTGGTCTTGCAGGTTACATATAGCCATGCATGCATGTGTGAGTGCATGCATGTGTGAGTGCATGCATGCGACGAACACATGATCACATGAAGAGATGTGTTGGTGAGTCACCTTGGTGCACTTGTGAAGTGTAAACAGGGAGAAGCTCTCAGCGACTGCTCTCCTGAGGGCTTATACAGTGCGACAGCCGTGACATTTCCTCAGAGCGCAGAGGCTGTGGCTGCCACGCTGCAGACGCAACGCTTCCTCCCTCGCCACGGGCACAGATCTGGGCCACTCTCTGCATCTCCTCTTCCGCCTCCCTGAAGAGGACACCTGACACTTTTGGTTTCTCTTTTACAAAAGAGCACAGAGAAATGTTCTCCATTTGATAACTGTGACTTGGTCTATGGTGCTGTTTTGTTTTTTCACTTATCTGAAAGATTTTCAATTTACATAAAATGTTGCAGTTTTTACTGTCTTTAACTTTTTAAAAGGAATGCATATGCAGCAAAAGGGCACATCTGAAATAATCCCTGAACCCTGATGATATTTGAAACCACACAGACCGTGGCACCCTGAGACTCTCCGAGGCCAAGCTCATCGCCAGGAGAATGTTGATCATCAGCGTTAATTACCCTGAAGAGATCCCAGAAGAGATCTGCTTAATTACTGGCCCTTTGCAACTAACAAGGTTTACCATGTCATGCCCTTATTTGGGTTTTATTAATCAGCAAGAGACCAACATTAAGCAGCACAGCACAGAAGGCTCAGGAAACCACCTTTCAAAGAAAGAAAGCATCTGCTTGGCTTTACATGCTCACTACCAGTTCTTGTTGCGCTTTTTATAATAGAATCAAGGTCAGCTGATCCACATGCAGTCTGTAAACAAGCTTTGGAGCATGATGGCTGTTGCTGAAATCAAAGATTCCTTAAGGGTGAAAAAGAACAAGTTTGTGCAACCATAAAAGAACAAGTTCGTGCAACCATATTTGAAGACAAAAATGTTTTATACATGAGCAAACAGCTATTCCTGCTAGTATGATGAGTCACAGAAAAAAGGCGAAATGATGTGAACAACAAGCATTTTTACCCAACATTATTACTGGTATTTGTGCAGGACTCCCTGCTGACCACCACATATGTGATCCATCTGTGTACAAGGGTTGATTGCAAAATTGTGTCACTTTCAGTGCAACTATTTTTAGAGCTTTTCTAGAAGTACTTGTGTCCTCTACGATACTCGTTGGATGCATAGGATGTATAAAACAGTAATGTAGCCAGTGTGATATGACTCAGTGCTTAGTCAAGCCTCAAGGTGAGCATTTTAGACTTTGCCAGCTGGTGTTTTGAAATCGGATGTGTTGCGGGAGAGGCGGATAAGGTTCCTAAAAGATTTACGGTACACACATTCACAAAGTTTACACAAAATAACCCACCAGTAACCAGACTTTAAATCGTAATTGTAGAAATCAGAAGTTTTCAAAAGCTTGGCAAAAAAGGGCTGTCTTCAGCTTAAGATAAGATCACTAAATCTTTTTGGACCTGGAAACCATCTACCATCTTTCATACTGTCTATGGTTGGATCTCCTCCTCTGTGAAATCAGCAACCCTCCACCTTTAGTCAGCCTCAGTCTTAGGGGTTTGCACCAGAAACCACCTTTTAATTACTTGGTCACCCATAATTTGCATAAAACGATGGCGACTTGTCTGCAAACACTCAGCATTTACTCTCTGAGTGGTAGTGAAACTGGAAAAAGTGCAAAGCAAACCAGAAACAGACAAGTAAATGTAAATGTTGCGCCTTTGCACTCCAGCTAACATGTTACAAAAAGGGCAGGTTTCACCACAACTTGGAGAGTAGTTGGCAAGTGTTTGCAGACAAGTTGCCATCTTCCATGCAAACTACAGGTGACTGTGGCAACCTGTTAGCAACCAAAACACGTAAGTTTTCAGTACTAATTTCACCTTGCCACCACCGTGAACCTCCAGCAACCACTTGCCAACTAACTGGAGAATGCACATTTGTCCCTTGTGACCAGTAGTTGCCCAGTGTGACTGGGCCCTTGTTCACGTTACTCTACGACACCACATATCCACAATAATGGCCAAGTTCATTTCACATGATTAGTGGTGTGTGATTCCAAAACCTAAATACACCTAGACGCCTTTTGCAATCAAAGAGTTGCCCCCTGCTGGCCATTAAGAAGAATGCAGGCTTAAGGCACTAACGGATTGGCTCCATTTTTAGTGTGCGCTTTATCCATCTTTTATGTGGTCTCTGGTTCGATGTCTTCTGTGAGTGTTACAAGGACTAAAATCTAGCAAGTGCGACTAACGCCAAGTAAAGTGTTGGTGTAGCCAACGAACCCATGTGCCAGCGCACCTGAAATTAATTAGGGCTTATGATTTTTATTTGTAGATGTTTGACTTGGTAGTCTTTTGTTGCCTTGAGCCATTATCTTAAGACCCAGATAAGCCTTGGAAAAAAAAAGAGAGCGAATAGATAAGTTTCCTCAAGCACTGCCACCTGTGTGCGCTTCCACCTAAAACATCTGTAGATCAAGCCTATTTATTGTTACATTCTTCTCTCGCTCCAGCTGAATATGATGCTGAAATGCCTGAGGACTCTGTTTTCAGCCCACAGTGTTTGTGTGGCACAAATGCTGATTGATGATTCAGTTTTAGAAAGGCATGCTGAGGCTTTTCACACTGTCCTGACTCAAACTGTGGGCGACTGAATAAAGCTACTCTTCTCCTGCTGTAATTAAGAGAAGTTCCTGGCCTTTTGCCTCATGCTGCCACTTACACATTAAACCCGGCATGAATGGTATCTCTCAGTAGAGGTGCCAGTGTTGGTCAATTTGTGCCCGTGTTATCAGGGTGGGGTTGCACTGATAATTTAATCTGTCTGTGCCTGTGTGTGTGTGTCTCATTCAATTTTGCAACAGTACATCTCAGTTGTTCTTGCCTGAAGGAACGTTTATTATTGTGCACATGAGTACAGGAGAGGGATGAATAATATGCTGTTCATTAACTTTGTTTTGACGCCCCAAGGTTTATGGCTTGCACATATTGCTCTCCTCGACATAGCATTCAAGACTGCCTAACCCACTTCAAGGCGTCTCTTAGGCCTCCTCTGGGTGTTACATCATATGGAGCGTGTGACATGAGACTTGAAGAGTTGCTCAAACAATGTTGCTCAAAGGCTTTATTGTGCAACACCCAGCCAGGGTCTGAAATTCACACAAACGATCAATCTCAATATTTTTTAATCGAGGGCTCTCTCACGCAGACTCTGATTGAATCTCAGGGTGACAGCACCAGCTCCACACCCGTAATCCAGTTAACGTATCTTGCAGTTGCTTGTCACGGTGTTTAGTTTTTATTTCCCTTTCTGAGGTCATTTAAGTGGTGATAACAGCTGCTGGTATTGCAGTGAGTCACTCTGGGCCAAGGTCGCCATTAAGCTGTGTCAACAACAGCAAGGCCCTGCATACTTGACGTACAAGGTAAGACAACAAGGAAGCTGGAGCCCTGCCATCATCCAAGAGAGAGCAAATCAAAAGATTAGCCCAGGTGTACAAACTAATATTTATGGCTAGATGGTTGAAAGACATGTTCTTGCGACGTTCATAATCTTTTAATGCAAGTGTCAGCTTGCATTATGATTTAAATTGCCATTTATTTTGTTTTGAAATATCTCCACTTCCTGCTGATGAAAATACTAACTAAAACCCCGGCTGTGTATCAATCCCCACTGAAAATAGTCCCTAAAAGATTCTCTGTTTACTCCTGTTTGACTGACGGCCACTGTTTCAGAGGCTGTTTTAGAATAATGGTCAGCTTTTTTTTTTTTGTCAATGCCAAATGATATATATGTATTCATAAACAGCCACCAGCTAACATAGGAACGTAAATATGACATATTAAAAGAGTGAGATGAGAAAAGAAAATGACTATTTTTTGAAAAAATAACCGCAGAGAGTAAAACTTGTTCCATGTTTTGTGAATCTGAGGTCAGCTTCTTTTCCCGTCAACCACCCGGCACTGCCAAGGACGCCAACACAGACGCAGGCTACACAAAACCTACCGCAGCACACCACATGTTGTTATGTGTAAACGAGGTCAACGCTTATGCTGGCAAAACACAAATGTTATTGCTAAGTAATAGGTTAGTGAACATAGCCCATTGTCGCCTCCCCCATAAAAGATGAAGATAATATTAACATCTGAAACCTCAAAAACATGTAATAAATAGTTTTCGTGCCTTGAGGGAGAAAACAGTGTGGTTTCCTAAGGCATTAGAAACAAATCTCCAGGATTGGTGCCTGACCTTTGACCCCTGCTTTGGTTCCCAACAGGGATCAACTGAGTATGAGATTCATTATCATTTCAGCAGTTTACAAAACTGGATTTTGTATGTCTCAGCAACCAAACCCGCAGGCCTGCTTGCAGCCAAGATGTGCACAGCTTCCTTGGCCTCCTGAAAGTCCCAGCATGCCTTTCAGCGTGTGGTTGAATAAGGTCTTTTGTATGTCCGAAAAGAGAAGTTTGGCTACACTTTACTTCCTTTCAGTAATGACTTGTGCTCACTGCTTTTAGTTGGAAAGTTTCAGAGTAAGTTAATGTGATATATGAAACTGTACAAAAAAAAAAGTTTCACCAATTTAAAATGTCAAAAGTTATTTAAAGCAGAGGTTTATACCATTTTCATATGCTGTAGTCATGCCAGATGAACTAAAAAAAACCCTTCCCTACTCATGTCATGTTTAAATACATTCAGCAGACAGACAGCTTACCATTTCTACATTTTTATTACCTCTTTCAGGCATCCATGTTTAAACTATTGTGCTATTTCAGCTATTTATCCAATGTTTAGCTGCTAACAGCAAGTTAGCAACCAATTCAACTAATTTATGATGAGCTAACAGTTTTATTTTTACTGTTTGCTAACAATGTCAGCTGTTAAATCATATTTTAAGTTGTTAACACAAACTATTGCCTGACTGTTTTATTTGTTGGCAGACCTTTAACTAAACAGTTTACCACTTTTCACTCATAATTTTCACTACCCACTGTAGTTCAACTCTTTGTCTATTATGTTTAGCTAATAATTCTGTTCATACTGTTAGTAATAACTTCAAGTATTAGTCATAAATTAGCAAGTTACGGTCAGGTTAACAACAGAAGATGACACGTGGCACTGTTTCATTATTTAATTAACAAAAATTAAACCAAAATGCAAATGCAGTCATATGAAAAGCTAAGTGCACCCTTAATGCTACCATAAGAGTTAAAATGGGAAGTTGCAACCAGATATTGCTAATGAAATGAAATTGATCAACTCATTAGCAAGTGTGAAGACCTTTATAGTTTTGGCAGTTTGCTTGTCTGGCTCGTTCATGGTAACACAATGCCAAAGAGGCAAGACTTGAGGATCAGTGTTATGGAAGCATCTGTTTGAAGGGTTATAAGGGCATTTTCAAATAATTTGAAGTGAATCATTCTACAGTGAGCAAGATTATTCACAAGTACAACGGATTCAGACAGTTACCATTCTTTCCTTGAGTGGACCCCAAGGTCAGACCATGCAGTGCTCAGAGAAACTGCAAAAACCCAAAGAACATCTCTGACTCTACAGAGCTCATTTAGCATGTTATATGTCAAATTTCATGACAGTAAAGTTAGAAAAAGACTGAACAAATATGAACTGTTTGGCAGAGTTTCCAGGAGAAAGCCTCTTCTGACTAAAAAGAACATGGCAGCATGGCATATGTTTGCAAAGCTCCATCTGAACAAACCAAAACATCTGGAACAACGTCCTTTGGACAGATGAGACCAAAATGGAGATGTTTGGCTGTAATACATAGCACCACATTTACACCACCACAAACACATATAACTGTCAGCACAGTGGTGGAGGCATGATGACTTGGGGTTGTTTTGCAGCCACAGGCCCTGGGCACCTTGCAGTTACTGAGCAGACCATGAGCTACTCTGTATACCAGAGTATTCAAGAGTCAAATGTAAGGCCAGCTAAAGGTTGGTCCAAATTGGGTGATGCAACAGGACAATGAGCCTAAGCACAGCAGCAAACCTGCAAAAAAAATGGCTGAAAAAGAAAAGAGTCAACATGCTGCAATGGGCCAGTCAAAGTCCAGACCTCAGTCCAGTTAAAATATTGTGGTAGGACCAAAGAAAGATGGGCCACAGGTTCTCCACAATGATGTGAGAGACTTCAAGTTTTTGCTGCTAAAGGTGCATCTAGAACAGGCTTGGCCAACTCCAGACCTCGGGGGCCGGTGTCCTGCAGGTTTTAGATCGCACCCTGGATCTACACACCTGAATCACCTGATTAATTCATTACCAGGCTTTTGGAGAACTTCAAGACATGTTGAGGAGGTAATTTAGCCATTTAAATCAGCTGTGATGGATCAAGGACACATCTAAAACCTGCAGGATACCGGCCCTCGAGGCCTGCGTTTGGACACCACTGATCTAGAAGCTACAGAATAATGGGACAACTTAATTATGAAGGATTATTGACACACTAAGAGATTTTATATCAGTGGATATGCCAGTCCACTGTTGTGTCCCAATCCCATGTGGTTTGAGTCACAGTGTCAAAATCTTACAGCCTGTCTGTTTAATATTCACTACAAACTATTAAATATATCCTACCTAATGTGTTTAACTGGAGAGCTTAAGTGCTCCTCTCATTAGAGCCTGTTGTGAAAATGAAATCAATCTAAACAAAGGGGTAACTAATATGGAAACTGATTGTTGGGGAAATGACTGTATTCTCTCTTTCACTTCAAGTACAAAATGCTGCTTGTAAACTCTAGGAACCAGGGAGGAAATAGTGGACATTTTAGGTCATCTATTTTTTGCGGTTTTATCACAATAAAAACTGCAGACTACAGTCAAACCTCTTTTATTGTCAGATACAGTAGCTCCTGTCCCAGACTTAGCAGACTGACTCACTGATGTCGTGCAAGCAATGTAGGTCAACATCCAGTCAATAAAGATATTGACACCAGATTTACTTACAGTGTGTACGTTATAATCTCAATCATAAAAATACAGCCAGTTACTGTTGTTGAGGCCTGAGAGATTATATCTCTGTTTGTGTGCGCACAAACCAACACGTCAGTGTTGTCCTCATATTTACAACAAAAGTTCAAAGTATGAGAGCTGTTCGTGTGGGGCGGTGAAGTGTTCTGTTTCTTGTTATGTAGGAGTTTTGCAGGTTCCCTCTTGACCCACTGGAGTATCTGTGCTGGTGCTTCTGCACAAGGAAGTCAAGGAGCTGATTGCTCTTCCTGTTTTTGGATGCAAGGCTTTGGCCAGGCTGCACTCTTTTCTGCCAAGTTTCCACCATCTGTGTATCAAAGGTGAGGCCACGTTGTTCTGAGGTCTGAATTAATGAATTATGGAGGTTTATGGCCAGAACACTTGTTTATAGTAGCAGATATTTCCAATGAAAACAAGTCATTAGGCACAACTTGAAAACAAACAATGAGCCATGAAGTTGGACTTGTAAGGATCTCTGATTTTTGAGGTACTGCTTCTAAATCTAAATCGCCCAAAATGCTCGCTTTAAAGATTTTAGCCATTATTGGGTGAATAGAATCCCAGATGCTTGAGTGCCCCTCGGTTTTAGCAGGGATAAACAGCTGGCCCCTCTGTCTTTTCTGTCCGTTGAAGCCCCCTCCTTGCATTCAGACGTGTGCCTGCATCCCCCTCCATCCACCCCACCTCCAACGTCGTAAGTTCAACTGGACTCCTGCCCAGACGAGCACCGACTCACCCTCTTTGTTTGCAGATCTGGCGCATGAGCGGCTCTGGCAACTGGCACGGTGGGCCGAGTTCCAAACGCCACCCACGCCCCTATTGTTCCCCGTGCCCTTTTTTTTTACCCCCTAAAAAACTCCCTGCTCTCAAGCGTAGGCATGCTGCCAAGACGGGCACAACAACAATCATGGCGTCAGTGCTCATGTGTAATGCGTGCGCTGTGACTGCCTCGTTTGGCACAGCAGCATTGTTGTTACAACAAATTAGTCGAACATCTTGAAACCAATGAGATCGCCGTTTGCAACATTATTGAATGTAATGAAACATGACACACATATTGATCTGTTTTTTAAAGAGATCAAGATATGAGGCTAAAAGCCTGTTTACACTATGTTTAAACTCACTATATGACACAAAATAGTGCACACATATAACCAAAACCAAAACCACATGATGCAAAAAAAGCATCAAAAAATCCCCAGGGAAAGCCATATTTCACCACAAACAACAAGATCTAATGAGGCCTCAAATGTCAACCAAATGTCTGCAATTGTGCAACCCCATAACAACATTCCTCTCCAGAAACATTATGATAAGGGCTGAAATTTGTTCTTTCTTTCCTTTTACTGTGGCATGGATGAATACAGGCAATAAAAAGTGGTACGCCACTTGTGCGAAGAGGTGAGAAAACACAGATATCGCCTCGTCTTCGGCAATTGCTCTCATCAGAATGTAAATGTTTAGATTGGCAGGAGAAAGCTGAGGTTTCACCCCCCCATCTGTTACACAGCAGATTAGCATTCCGATGGAGTTCGGACCTCGCTGGATGAAGGCGGGGAGAAAACTGATGTGGGCTGGGAGGGAATGTCAGCTGTGAGCTCGAGCGCCCCCGCCATGCCAGGCAAATGAATTCATGAGCAAGACAAATGGTGGTCTGATAACATTTACCCCAAAGGCTCGCTTTTAGGCACAAAAACTGATTTTCTTGGGTTTTTAATTTAACCAAAGCAGCTGATTGAAGCTTGAGTATATCCCTAACTCAGGGATGTATATGTAAAATCGATCCACCGTTGCAGCCAAAACAATCACTAGTGGGAGCCAGTGCAGTGAATCCTGTTTTTATTTGATTAAGACGGAGTATTTCTCCACCCCGTGGCATTGTTATGAACATTGCTTGGCCCTCGGCTCCGATGAGAAATTTGAGACAAAGCACAAGTGGATCAACGTGAGAGATGGAGAGAAAGCTGGGTGGGGTGGGGGCGTGTAAAAAGAGGTCTGCCACAATCCCCAAAGAATCCTCTTCTCCTTGTATATCCACCCTCCCCCAGCTTCTCCTCCTCAGAGGTCAGCACGGGGTTGCTTCCCAGAAACAAGCCCACCCTCAATCTCTCTGTCTTTCCATTACAAATCCACCCAAACACAAGAGCGCTCGTAGCCCCGAGGGCTACAAAAAATGTGCGCCTGATGTAGCTGGATGGTTTACACACAGCTAAGGAATGTTTCAAGCGTGTGTGAGGAGTGATACGTGTCATCTGCAGTGTGTACGGTTGAGGGCCTGTGTGAATTTGTGTGAGGTCCTGTATTCCTTTTTGTCACGGTACACAAAGCTCACTGTCAGATTGCTTACCTGTGTTAGGAAGTCGGCTGTGGGTGTGACTCAAACAACCGCATTTCTGAATTGTTTTCATTGCCGGAGTTGGTGCTCTTGTAAGCTGTTACAAACAAGCAGACAATGCTTGTTGTGGTGTTGAAAGCTTTGTTATAGCTTATAGCAGGATTACTGTAGCTGGTGAACTCACTGCTAACTGAGTAGACTGGAGTAACACTATTTAGCTAGTCACAACAGCTCCCCGGGCCTTTTTGTGTTTTGTCTGTAGAAATGTTTTGTTCTTGCTCAATATTGTTTCACTGAAGAGGAAACAAAAGCTAGTTAGTGTGCTAGCTAATTAGCTTAATCATGACTGCAATGCTGATCATTCATTCTCTTTTGTTTTGCCTCATTTTGACTTCAGTAAATTCATCTATTTTTAAGCCAACATAGGACACTGGTAGTTCTTTAATATAATATTCAAATATTGCTTTAGCTCTCATATTTTCAGGGTGCCTGTTGCTATGTGCTATTTCTAGCTAGTTTCTAGCTAGGTAGCACTTCATGACCAGCAATAAATGGTTACAACCTCATAACAATTTAAATATTTAGAAAAAATTTAAATGGCGGGTGTAAATATGGAGAATTAGTCAAAAGCTTCTTTGTATACACCATTTACTTATCTCCACAGTGTTTTTACTACCATAAAGCCAACAGAGCAGTAGGGGTTAGGGTTCATGTGAATTTGTAGCCACTTTTTTCAGATTATTCTAACATCATTTATATGAGCAGAACATTCAGTGTTAATTGCACCTGTTGTATGAAAAACTACAACAAATTACAATTAAACACAGGTTTATTTCTGCTGAGTTTTTCAAATACACACAGTGGACTTGGTTGTAATGTAGTAACCTGAGAGAACAATGTAAAGAAAAATAAATCTGATTGCCTAGGGTTAAACTTACAGTTATCACCAATGATGACTCACAAAGCAAGCTGGGTATTTCCTATACAGAATAAAGTTGTGTATTTTTCCATTCACATTCAAATGTTTGCAAACATTCCTAGACTGCAATTGGTGCTGAAGCGATCCCAGAAGCTTGAACTTTCTGGATCATGTGCCAAGTGAATTATTTGCATTCACTCACCATATTTGTGGTCAATTTTGGTTTTCGTTCCATGATGACTGTTTGATTGGTTCTCTGAAAAGTCAGCATTCTGTGATGCGTAGCTAGTAGACAACAGGGTTCATTTACTTCTCCAAACTTAGAAAAGTGAAACTTGATATTTAAAAAAGTGCCAATATATAACAGATTATAACAATTACACTGAAGCAAGCTGATGATCCTATCAAATTCTGATGTTTAAAACACTGAAATAACTGGACCTTTCAGCTATGTGCAGGTAGATATTAACACTCCTTTTAAAAAAGATTTAATAAAAAAAAAAAAAAAAAAAGCCAGTGCAGAGAAACCTTTAGCGAAATGTTGAGCATGGATAGTTTTTCACTGATTACAATTTGGCATTGCTATGTTTTCCAGTTGTTTTGTAACATTAACATGGTTTAAATCCTGTGCCATATTACAAAAGGCTCTGCACTGTTTTGGCTTCTGTTTGTCTGGTAAAGTTACAAATTGTATTTCTTGGATCATTTTGATTGTTCTTGAAACAACACGCTGATCTTGGGATGTTGCAATACACCTCTGTTTTTGGATGTAAATGACCTGGGGGCAGATTTCAGTTCCATTCTGGCAGTTGAAAAACAAATGTGAGCCAGCTATGACTGGCACTATCACAGTGACTCTCTGCAGACCCTACGTGAACATCTGTATCGGATCTACCTGTGTAATCTATTGTAGGACGGTATTGTACTGCTAATACGTGCCGATGCAGCCTGTAGGCAAAGCTAGGCTCTTGAAGTAATTACCTTCCATTTTCAGTTTTCAAGCACCTAAAATGAATAGACTTGATGCAAACATAGTGGTGTTATCAGTGTAACTATGCAGAACAAGGACTTTGCAAACCTTTGAGTCATGAAAAGGAAACAGTGATAGCTTGATAGGTTTGTTGACATTGTGGGACTCAGTGGAGACAAGTGCAAGAGTAGTTTTAAAGTTCCACACTAAAAGGGCGATGAGATTAGACAGTGTTGAAATCAAACATCAAGTTTCCCTGACAATGCAAGGCCTGTCAACTCTCCAGCTACTGATATGGAAACAATAGGGGAACTGGCAGCCTCTCGCATTCCTGCATCCACCAGACAAGTGGCCTAATAGACAGCTCATAGCCATGCGAAACAAATCTATTTTCACATTGATGGGAACAGCTCTGCTAAATGGACTCCTGCTTTTTGTACTTCTGTGTCATATCAGGGCTTGCCCGGGCTCGGCAGCGGGAGCACCCAGTTGCCAGAGGGTTGAAATGTTTTAGCTGGATTGCGAGGCCAGGCTTGGTGCCGATAAATAGGACAACTAGTGCTCCTAGCTACAGTAATGCTGCACACTGGGAGGCTCTCTGCACAGCTATGGCTTAACTTTTTTTTCCTGTTTCCCCTGAATAGAAAAGACATGCTGATACGTGTTCCTAACAGCACACAGAGCTTAGGATGCTTTTACGGCTAAGAAGATTTTTTGGCTTAAGCATAGTGTTTTCATATAAATTGAGTCACTGGAAGCTAGCCTTGGCCAGTAAAGCCAAACAATGCAGAATTTGTTGTATTGCATCATTTTGAGGATATGATATAATTGTGTTTTGCCTGCGAAGTATAGGAAAGTAAATCCAGCCACATATTTATTGCTAAATGAGCAAAATCAAGAAGAAGAGTGCATCTTAACTGGCACTACTCCACCGGCACCCACCGGCCTGTCAAAGAAAACACACTGACACTCAGACACACTAATCCTCTCTGACAAGATGCTGATCAGATAGAGCAGACTGCAGCCAGATACTTCAGACAAGACATGCAGGTCCTGTCAGGCTCATGCAGTGTATGTATGTGTGTGTGTGTTTGACTTCAGGCTGGCTGTTATGTAACTCATGACTGACAGACAGAAAGAAACACAGTCACACAGATTGGGTTTGAGGTACCCCGGGGCAATACAGTCCAAGTTTTCTGCTTCCTGCAGAGCTGACATGGCTTACCTACATTTTAAGCACTTATTTGACACCCTCACAGAGTGAAATGTTGGCGGGTTAACAGGCACGGGTCCAAGCAAGGACACTAAAAAAAGAGATGGAAAAAAAAAATCGTTTTCATTGAAGTAGCAATAAAATGGCTGAAGCTAAAACTGAACTTGCAGTTAAAGGTCTTTTAGAAAATACACTTCTCTATTTTTTTTGAGAACTACAGCCAGCAATTGGCCAGTCTGCTTCTGGTAAGCTAAAGTAATACATTTACAAGCATCTAAAGCTTACTGATTAACATTTTCTATCCAGTTAATCAGTACAGATGCTAAATATACGCAAGAATTCAGGCTAACTGTTTCCCCCCTTTAGAGATTTTATCCTATATATCATTAGCAGATAAAATAAGTGCTGCATTGTTTTTTAAAATATTTATTTTTGGTATTTTAGCCTTTTGATAAGACAATGTAGAGACTGAGGAGGTCCAAAGCTTGTCCAAAGTAAATATAATATTAGCTTTCTTGGAGAGGGTCAGGTGAAAAGAGCTAGCTCTGCCTGTTAAGGCCTCATCCCCGTGAGCCTCATCCCCAGACCAGTTGGAGCCTGACTGGTTGGCAAGTGGTTGCTGGAGGTTGCTGGCTGTTGCTCAGTAAAATAGGTTGCGAAGATGGTACAAAGAAGGTGCTGCACCTAAAACCCCCTTGTGATTGCTTTGGTTGCTAGCAGATTGCCGCAGTCGCCTGTAGTCTGATGGAAGACTCCGACTGAACGGCATGAAACTAGGAAAAAGTGAAAAACCAGAAATGGAAGATGTATATCTGTGTGGGTTCTCAATCATCCAGTCTTTCCAAGCTTCTCAGACAGAAAGGATTATGTTGGCTTTCAAAGTAAAAGCTGTTCCTTACTGCTGAAACTAACATGTTTTAAAAATTTCAGCTTTTACTTTGAAGTCAGGTGTTCTTAGTTTCAGGGTTGGTTGGCTCTCGTCACAGTTTCACTTAGCAAGTACCGTATTTTTCGGTCCATAAGGCGCACTGTCGATGAACGGGTCTGTTTTCATACATAAGGCGCACCGGACTATAGGGCGCATTAAGCAAAACAAAACAGTCAGATAAGTCATACTTTACTCAACTCAACTTCCGTACCATTGATTCATTAATGTTGAATTCTTTCGCAGCTGCTCTATTCCCATGTTGTTGCAGTATATTAATGACTAACCTCATATTGTGGATGGATTATCTCAGTTATTCTCCTGACTGAAGTTTGGTCCATTTACAGCATCCTGCCATGCGATTGCATTTGTGCATAACCATCGGGAACCCTCACGTTAACTTTTATTGAGTGGAAAAAAGTTAGCATTCATCCTCCAGCTTCACTGCTTATGATATGCTAACATATCTGTGTCGCTAGCGATCACGTAGCACATCATATACCAGCTAGTCCAACTTCAGTAACCCTACAAAAGTCAGTGCTGTTTAGTTTTCTGTCTTCATTTATGTTGGAAGTGATAGCAGAGCTGTACGACAGTTTTTAACTCTCAGTGATGCTGCAGTGTTCGTTTGACTTTGACTTTGGGACCTGAAGCAGACGGAGTTTTGGACCCAGATTACTCCGCGAGGCTCCTGACTACGGTAGCTGTAATGCTCCGACAATCCATCAAGCAGTGCGGCTTCGTAGCTTGCCAAAGTCCTACTAAAACATTTTTTGACAGATTTTTGAGCGCCCTGTACCACATAAAATTGGTTCGGGGCAGTAAGCACAACCAGAATTCATACATAAGGCACACCGGATTATAAGGCACACGGTCGATTTTTGAGAAAATTAAAGGATTTTAAGTGCGCCTTATAGAAATACGCTACCTGGCAAGTGTTTGCTGCCAAGTTGGTGTCTGCTGTACAAACTTCAGGTGACCACAGCAAACTGCTAGCAGTCAAAGTAATTGCAGGTTGCAAGGTTTTTACTGCATTTATCTTTTTATCTTTTATTTATCTTTAGTGCAGCTTATATCTCTGTTTGAGATTAATTTTACCTAATGACAACAAGCAAAAACCTACCAACCAGTCAGGGAATATTAATTTTTTACTAGCAGTTGTTTCAAACCAGTCTCTAGGCCTGTGTTACTGAGGTTTAAAGTAACCCGCTAAGGTACTGGAACTAAGGACTCGAAATAAATAACCTGGTTCTTTTAAAAGAAAATTTCGAGGCTCAGTATTTCAGTTTGCATGAGCTTTGCATTTGATTGATTCAGAGTAAAAAATGCTTTATATTTATATACATGCTCTTTAGCTGCGCTTCACTTAAACCTGTGTTTAAGTCCACCACTTCAGGTCTTGTCTTGTTAACTCAGTACTTTCCAAAAGCCCCATTTCTTTTGGTGTGTCAACTTTCGGAAGCCTCCTGAAGGTCTGTACTGTCTGTACTTTGTTTTCCCTGTAGCAGAGAGAAATAGACAAAAAGCTGACGTCAGCTACAAAACAATTTAAAATCTGCAAGTGAAACAGGCAAAATCTGTGGTACCTTCTGAACTGTAATAACACATTTTTTTTCACTTTGAAGTGCAATAGTCTTTGAAGTAGAGTGCTGTCTCGACAATCAGTAAGTAAGTTTATATATGGTTAATATGGAGAGCTGCAGTATTTTTATCTACTTCCTATTTTTAAATATGCAGTCTGTAATTAACAGCAAATTAAAGTGGTAAAACCCATTATTAGGTCTGTTTGTTCCTGAAAGAAGAGACGAACCTCACCCTGTAATTCATTTTCTGTGTGTCCTAAACACGAGTTTTCCATTGAAACAACTTGTCTGGTCACTTTTGAAGTCATGCTACAGAATGTGCAGCATTGTGATGGAGACTTATAACCTTCATTCTGCATTCATTCAGCAGGTTAGAGCACTGTACTATCAAATCTGACAAAAGGTTGAAATCTGTAATAAAACACGAGTGCCACAGGTGGGAGTGGACGAACCTAGGAGGAATTGAAAACTTGTGGTTATAGCACAAATGTAAAGGTCACGGGAAAGCGGATCCCCTCGCAGACAAAAGGCGAACAACTTGTTTTCATGGGAACTGGAGTAGCAGCGGGTATGCTGTGTTTTGTTTGCTGGGTCTAGAGTACAGTTACAAAACCACTATGTAAACTTCCTCTAAATCAAATTGATATTGTGATGTGGTCTGGGTTTGTGCTAAATGGGTGAGAACCATTTTAGGACGTTTCTCGAGATCCTATTTTGGTGACTTTTCAGCTTAAGATCTAAAAAAATCCCCACTTATTCATGTTATGGATGCCAAGTTATTTCTCATTCCTGAAACTGATAATGTTTAAAAATCTGTGTTTGTGTTCCCATCCGCAGCAACTTCCCCTCAGTTATGAGAATTTTGATCCAAGGATTACAGCTCATCTCTGTCAGGCAACTGCATCAGCCAGCGACAGCCTTTTTAATAAACATACAAAGGAAGAAGAGCAGGACTGACTTCACTACATGAGCAGATTGCAGACTTAAATAACACTCCCCTCCATTTATCAACACCACGTTGTCATGGAGATGTTCACCAGGGCCAAAAGTGAGCAGATGGCTTGAGAAATCGATGGCTGAGACTCAAACGAGCTGATCCGCTGATTTGCTTCAGACCCGGGGGAGAGTGTTTGGGCTCGCTCTCAGCTCGTGTTTGTGCCGCCCGTGCGTGGGTGTGTGTCTTTGACGTGCGAGATGGGGTCAAACGTGTACAGGCCTGCCACCATCACCCAGAGCATGAGAATATTGTCTTTTACCTCTACTTTTGGCTGACATTTCAGAAATTTCCACTAAGGGTGCTTGGAATGAGATGTTCCCACCATAAAATCAACACTATACACATTTAATGGTTGCTTAATCCTGAAGAAATTGTTTTGTTTTCTTTTGTTTTGTTTTGTTTTTTTGCCTTTGAAAGTTATTTTTAATGACAAATGTGAGTACTTGGCTCTTTATGTTGCTTCTGGCAGTTAGCTGGGGAGACCTATCAATGCTTTCAGCCATACCAGTAGGGCAGGATCACATGATGACTGGGCTTTACAGCCTAGTCTTATTCAATCACCACAACATGACCCATGAGAGATAGAAAGCTAACCCCAGCTAAATGTTTATATAATACCTCATTGTGGAAGAGCTGCCAGCGACTGAGCAAAACATTAGCAGGCCTCTCTAGCATCTTTGTTTTGTCTGGAAGCTAGCAGGCTTATCAGCTCCCTCTTAACAAGTAATATACAAAGTGAAGCACAATGGTCTCTCAAATATTGTAAACACAGGGCTAAAATTAATTAAAATGGAGGAAATCACTGTTTTTCACCTTTCTAGGCTCCACAGAACAAGCTAAACAGTGCTATTAGCAACACTTTCATATATCAGCCACGGGAAATGCCTGCAACAGGCCCAAAACTCAGACCTTGTTTCTGGGAAAAAGTCTACAAAAGGTGTTAAACTCTTCTGAAAATTATAAAATACTCAGTTTGGCTAAATTCAAACGTCCATTTGGAGACAACCAAGTAAACAAGCAATCATCTTCACCTAAAATGGCTTTTTAATGTGGATTTAGTCATGTCCTTATGCAATATGTAATCCTGTCCCAAGTGTTCATTAGTAACTTTGTTCCGTTTATGCTTTTACTTGGAAACACTATTTTTAAAGCTTTTATTTTGAAAAATACAGCGCCTTTTGCAGCACAAATACGAGTATTATTATCAAATGAGTTCAGAGAGAGAGCGAAAAGAGTCGGTCAGACAGACAGTCTGCCCTTAATGCAACTTTCCAATATTACCCATAATCCACCGGGATGTATCTGTGCAGGCCAGTCCAGTTATCGTGCTCAGAAGCAGCCAATCAGACCTCATCTTATGTAATCCCTGCATTCATCTAGCAGCACAGCAAAGGCAGACAAATTGTGGAGGAGAGGTTTGCATGTGGGTGTGCGCGTGTGCACACACACACACACACACACACACACACACACACACACACAGATACAGTTAACCCATTATTTTCCCTTTGAACTACACTATGCTTTTTCACACTGTCCATCAAGACATATTCATCTCTTCTTTTATTCTTTAGTATTTCAGTCCTTTTGCACACACACACACACACACACACACACACACACACACACACACACACACACCTCCACTCCATCCAGACCAGAGTAATTTGAACATTCCTCCTCCGCGAGCCAGCGTCTCCTGCTGCACATTCCTCAGACATTAGACTGAGCCGCTGCAGCAGATGGGAATTACTGTAACCGCTTCTGTTCCACTTATGTCATCACACACATCGTATGTGAATTAAGAGTGAAGTATAAATTACCGCATGTTTGGGATGTTTTGAATGACGATGGTGTTTTGTTGATGCTGTGAGGCAGTAATGTGCGCTGCATGGCAAGGAATGTGGAAAGTAAAACTGCTATTTATTATACAGCCGGGGGGGATTATGGGAGTAAAATTGTTTAATGGATTATTCTGGCCGCAGCAAAACTGAAGCCCATTTTCCAGCATGCGCTCACTCCCTGCTCTAAATCTTTGAATATGTTTACATGCTATTAGCAGAGGGACAGCTATCCTGTAACTTATTTTCCTACGTCTTAAAGGCTTTTTTGCCTACATTTTCATTAAAGTTGTGCATGGCCACATGTACGAATAAAAAACATGAAAAGAAAAAAGATGTGATCAGTTGCACAGTTTCACCTGCAGCTATCTTCACCAATAAGAGGTTAGCTTTAGGTGCAATTAACTCAAACCTTGTGCTAGTAAACTCTTATAGCCCAACTTGTTGTATCTCACTCTATAATTTACAAAGACGGGAAGCAGCTTTTAAATGTGGGGCTGTTATCTTAGACACGGGAAATCTTCTGTTATGCCTGCTCCTGTGGTATTCAGTTGATAACACTCCCCCATGATTCTCTCTCTTCTTTCCTTTTTTTTTTTTTAGCACTGGACAGCAATGTTGGATAGCCAGCTTGTGCTAACTGAAGTGACTCAACCCCGTGCCCTCTGAACCATCACCCGCCTCCTCTCCCGTCTTCCCTCTGCTCCTTCACTGCCAGTTATTCTTTTCCCTGTCTCTCACTGTACAGTGTTAACACACCCGTGGCGGGAAAAGCCATTGTCTTATTGGGGGAGGAAGGGGCACTGTTGGCTGCGGACAACAGCCGGCCAACAAGAAGACCCCCTGCTGTGACAGCTGCCGTGCTGTTCCACTGATCTGTGGGCATTCCTGCTCATTAGCAGTCTTTGTTGTTCATTTTGTGCGTGTCCGTGTGAGTGTGTGAGTGCACACATAGCTGGGTGATGAATTGACTGTGGCAGGTAAAGTAAGAGGCGCCAGATGAATATGCATTAGACTTCCCAGAAAGCCAGAACATATATAGTATGAGGGCCATCGCTGGGACTGAAAACAAGCTTCACAGCAGGTGTGCCGAGCACAGCGTTCTTATTAAGTCCTCCTAACAGTCTGAACTCTCACTCTTTGTGACCACACCTGAGCTCAGGAGGTCACTTCTCATGTTTTCATGACGTGGGCGTTGAAAAACGAGCTCTCTCCCTTTGTGTGTTGTGTGGAACACACGTCCAGGCTCAGATTTGTCGTTCTTACCTCATGTTTTCACTTTTGCGCCAAGTGCCAGCGTGCAGCCTTATTTGGACACAAACGAAAATGCTCCCATTTTCTGCGCAGGAATTTTCTTAATGTGTCCCTTCTTCTGTGGTAATCGATGCTATGATAAGACGTACTTCTGGCTCAGAATCTCCTGGGGGAAAGAAAGAGGAAGAAACAAAGCTCACCGAAAACCAAGCAATGCTAAATATATGCTTATCTTCCTCACTGCTTGCAGAAAGGAGGAACCTCCATTAAGACTCTATGTATGTTTTTACTGAAAAGCTTTCATCCTTCACACATTTTTAATGTGAAAACCGCAGGTGAGGGTATGACTGCAATATTTACAACACCCTGGTGCTGGGTGGCAGGAATGAATTAAAGGTAAAAGGAAAACAGGTACGCGCGCTGCAGCAAATTATCCACCTCAGTCTCAGCTGGTTGTTGGATTTTAAAGCAAGCAATGAGGGTTTTCAAGCATGAGCTCACCTCTAAAGAATGTGGGCTGCCCCTTCCTCTGTTACACTGAAACCAGCCAGATAACCTGCCCATTACGAGGACAATATGCTACCACATCAAGAGGGAATTTTTCTCTCTCTACCACACATCCCTGAGCTGAAGAACCATTGTATTTGGTACAGAGAGCAGCCATTGTTTCAGGAATGTGGGAGGGATGATGTGTTTATTAAGGCGAGGATATGAGCTTGGCCCTGAAGAGTCAGCCAACGGCGTGCAATTTTTTGTGGTTGTCAAAATGGAAATGCCAACAACAGGAAACTTGTTTCCCAGTCTGTTTGTTATGATAAGTCTATCTGTTATCAGACTGCATATGGTGCTTAATGTCTGCAGTTTCTCTGTAATATGTCGGCCTATTTTTTGTCACTGTTTATCGGTGTAGGTGGTTTCAATACTGCTGTTGTAAGTATAAACACGCCTGACACGGAGCTGACTCATAGCTGGTCATAGATCATACTTAGTGACCTTTGGGACAAACATTATTAACAGTTTATAGCTACAGTAAGAGTACCGAGCCAGGTAAAATATATAGTTAGGAAGTTGCCAACATTTATCTAAATACACTGGAAAGAAGCTCCCCTGTTAAATTACACTAAAGTATTAGCAGCTGGCTTTGCAAGCCAACTATGGACAAGCATTGCAAACTAGCTGAGGTTATAAAAGGTGGTGCATGGCTGGTTCATGTAACAAACTTGTGCCTATAAAAAGAAACCATGAATAAGAAAAATAAACGTCTGTTATTTTACAGTGTGCCTACTGTAATCTGAAAACATCTCTTTCTATAAAAACATGTATTTTACTTTGCTTCACACAAGATATGCTTTGCAGTATAATGCTTATATCTTATGTTCCCATAGAAACACTGTGTTACGGCACATTACCATAAATAATTTCCTGCACTTTTACAGCAATTTCTCACAGTGTGTCTAAATAATTTTACCACAGGTTTTATTTCAGTCATATAAAGGAAGTGTCCCACAACAATAAAATCTCATCGCTAATGACGAATAAAGGTTGCCCTATGGTCAAGCTAGCTAGTTCATGCAAGGCATTATCTGACAGCATTTGAAAGCAAAAATATTTAAAGGTGTTGTGAAAGTGGAGTAAAGTGCACCTGCAGCTGAACAAAAGAAACCCCACTTTGGCAAGTGTTACAGTTTTTCTTTTTCTGTGCTGACTTTTTGTGAACTTAGTTTTGGTTTATTTGAACATGCATAATCGTTTTTTCTTCTTCTTGTTACTCCTTAAGTACAAACTTGTTTGTCTTATTTGTGTTCTAACTGGTATCTTAGCGTTTTGGCAGATAGGAGCTCCATGCGTCTTAAGTTATTTATTCGTTTTTAATTCGCAAAAGAAGAACAAACATTAACACTTGTCACTTTTTTGCTTTGTAGGTTGAGACTCTTTGTTCAAAACTGATACATAACAATGTGGAACATCCCTGTCTTTGTGAATTCTGAAAACAGGGAGGAAGAGGACGGTGAAGAGTTTCTGAATGAGAACTGAGAGCGACCTTTCTCCTTCTCGAAACCCTCTGCACTTCTGCATTTGCCCTCGCCAAGGAGGAAGTGGGAGCGCTAACTTCCTGCTGCTAACACAGGTGGGCGGGGATGGAGGGGGGGGCAGACCCTACTTCATCATGGGTCCCTTTACCCAGAATTCATTGCGTGAATTCAAGCAGCAGAAAGGCAGGAAGTGTGACCCAGGCTTGATAACAGCGGGGGCGGCTATTTCTGAAAACGGCGAGCACAGAGCAGACAAGGAGGTGTCTGTTCTGCTTCCTGTTGGTTGTTTTGTCAGATGTGAGCGGCTGAATGTGTCTTTATGTGTCAAAATGAACTGTTTGTGCTCCGAGGTCACCATACTCACTCAGTGACAGACAGAGAAGCCTCTACATGGGCACCGACATGAGTTTGCATGGCGGATTTTGCACTTCTCTTTTTTCTTTTTTCACATGAACACATTTTAGCCACAATGCTTAAGCAGAAGAAAAGCAGCTAAGGTAGCAATGAGTCCTATCTTTGTTGCAAAGACTTCAGGCTTCAAAATGGCGGCCTTGATAACCTCCAGAGATTGTTATTCTGCGTTCACGCTGTGCTTTAAAGGCTGCTGCTGACTCCAGATCAGTCTTTGATAAAAACCTGATGTGGAATTTTGGCCTTCGCCGCCCTCTTTCCTTCCCCCCCCCCTCCTTTCCTGGGATGCCAAATAAGGCCGGGTTGCCACATCTGCTGAAACTCGAGGCCTGCTTTGTAGCTGCCTTTCAGAGTCTCCACATGAGACCAAAAGAATGAGACAAAAGGGAGAAAAAAAAAGTTTGGTGTTTGTGTGTTTGCCCTGCTGACTTGATCCCCTTCTTTTACTATGAAACCCATGACATCATCTGGTTTCTTTTTTCTCCCTCTCCTCTATCGTTCCCTCTCTCTCTTTTTTTCATTCTCCTGCAATTTTTTTTGCTTTCATATGTTCACTGTTATGTAAGTCTGTCGAGGCAGCCAGGGTGAGATTGTGAACCTTTTTTTTGCCTTGTGGAGACAACATTTCCCCTTTTCCACCCCTGGCCACAGCTGCTGTGTTTCACGGACTGTCAGCGTCAGAGTGTGCACAATTAACCCAACAGTCTCCACATGCCTTTTCGTGAGGTTACGCGAAGAAACAAGATGGCCTAAAATGGTCATTTAGCAAGTCTCCAGAGCTGATGTAAGTGCCTGGATTTAAAGAGGTTATAAGATAGTTTGATGTGTAGAAGGAAGTTGAGGGATATAAGAAGCAACCGAGGCTTACGTGAAGATTGAAGCAATGCATCTTGCTGCTTTGATAGACTTTTGTGCGGAGACATGCCTGTGAGACAACACTGAGACAAGATGTACATTTTCTGTCACGATGCAAATGTGGTGGCGTCAGCAAAAATGAATAAGCTGCGTTATTCGTCCCTGCTTGCAACTATTTCCACCTGATTTTAGTAAAACAAGCCTCAGGCTAGATATCTATACACCATCTTCCTGTCAAGCGTTACTTCCTCAAAGCTGTGTACCAGCACAGTGACTGTGTGTGTGTGTTTTTTTACTCTAAAGTTCCCCTTTTGGAATGAGAGAAGCGCCGCATGTTGCCCCAATGCGAGGAAGTGAGACGCAATGTTGTGGTTTACCTCAGCTCAACCAAGTAGCTCAGCACTCCGTTCAAAGCCAAGGGGATTAAAAGGAGCACGACCTGCACTCTGTCTTCAGATGTCCCCTCCTCCCCCTGCTCAGTGTGTTATTGTACCAGTCTCATTGTAAGAGCAGCTTTCATCCCCTGAATAGATTTTTATCTGCAGACAAGATTCGCCTCCTCCGTTTGACACGTCTTCATATCACACTGCACATTCCACACCTTCAGCAGTGCAGAGGTTAACTATTTGTAGAACTGACTGAAGGAGACACCGATTTTCAGACAGGCAGTCATCAAATGCGTGAGCTGGAGGAGTCCAGATTTAAGGGTGTGTGCTCACACTGCTCATGTTTGGAGAGGTTTGTTTGACCTGTCCACAGCAAGCCTTTACGCCTTTATCTTCAATTTGATGAAACGCGCTCTGCGCTCTTGGCTAAAATTAAAGTGGCTGGACCTGAAATTTGAGGTTAACTTGGAAAAAAAATGCCATTATCTGTCTGAACTAAAAGTACAGTCCTGACTGGATTTGTTTGGTGCTTCCAAATATACAGGCATGAACACAGCTCTGCAAAGCTGTGCTGATGTCATTAGGTATCTTCAAGCTCAAATGAATTTCCCATAAAGTTTCCAGTTTCATCACGTGTGGATGAATGTTCATAACCTCTGGAAGTCGCGTGTGAATGCCTCTGGTGACATTTTTAATGTTATGAACAGGTATCATCACCGTTTTCTGCTAAACCAAAACAAGGAGTTTTAGTTCCTGAATCTAACCAAGCAGCGGGTGACTAAGAGTCCACATGGGACACGAGTCAAGGTCAACGAGTCAGTCTTACTGTTTGGTAAGATTGGTTTTGCATATCCGGTGTTACCTGATCCAGTCTTAACACAAAAAAAACATCAAAAAAGTCGTCCATTTAGATGCCTAGCAGATGATTGGCTGAACCATGTGTCTGTCACTATCTAAGCCTTAAATGCTCTTAGATTATTCCTTATCTTTGTAATAAGAGCTCACCTTCAAAAAAAATAATAAAAATCCTAGCAACATAAAGCATGAACTGCAGCCTTATTGGCCAGTAGTTCCTTGTAGAATGCTGATTGGTCCGAACTCACTGTGGTTCGGCGTGCGTTATTGCTACAGTCGGTACATCAAAGATATCCAAACTTTGCTAACATTACAGTCATGTGACTCTTAGCAGCCTTGACCCAAACTAGGTCACACAAAAGGACAATGATCCCAAGCAGAGCTGCAAAGAAACAGCAGAATGTCTGAAAAAGAAAAGAATCAAGGAATTGCAAAGACCCAAACTTCAGACCTCAAGTAGAATGAAATGCTGTGGTGGGACCTTAAAAGAGCTGTGCAGAAACAAATGCCTGCAAACCTCAATCAACTGAAGCAACGTTGTAAAGAACCATAACCCTAACCCTCCACAGCAATGTGAGAGGCCGATAAAGTCATACAGAAAAAGAGTTACTGTGGCTAAATTTGGCTGTGTGGCCTTTTGAATTTAGAGATGCGTTTCATGTTAGGTGACCACAGTCATATCTGTAGCTAACACGAGCTACTAGTCGTACCGTACCTAGTTAGCCTAAAGATTAAAAGTAATGAAATGAGTAAAGGTGCGTTTACTGCTTTCATGTTAACTGTTTTTTTCTGTAAGTTGACTGTATGCACAGTTGTTTTAACAGCTGCTTACTTATACTGTGTTGTTGTGCGTTGTATGATAATTAAAGCAAAGTCCAACAACGCAATGATTTTTCAATGTTTTTATTTTTGTTCAATCAGAACTGTAGGTGTGAGTCCACTGCTTATAACACATTTTCTATTCACAGCTTTCTCTCATCTCGAATAAAACAGTTTGTGTTTGTTGTGTGTATCTGTGTGCATGCATACATTTGTGTGTGTGTGTACATCCCCTTACTGATTACTCAAAGGGAGCGACGATGACTTCTGCAATCCGTTGGCTGCTGTCGTATTTAACAAATGACCAATCAGCAATCTGTAAGAGCATGCATGCATTTTTGTGTGTGTGAACACAAACACATGAACTCAAAATGTGTGTGTACATTCCCATGGCTTGTGCCCAGGCACAGTCTCACAAGCACACCTCATCCCACACTTTTCTTTTCCCCACTCTTTTCTACCTTCAGTTTTCCATACTCTGTGTCACACTGCGGCTCCCGATCGTGCCTCCATCAGACAGCTGAAGTGGAGGACAGGCGCCGAGAGGAGAAATGGAGGATGTAAGAGGGGAGGGGAGGAATGTATTTGGTAAATCTACAAGGGGGTTTTTGGAGGGTGGGGGTGGTGGTGGTGGTGGTGGTGGTGGTGGGGGGGCAGCAAAGTGAAGGAGAGCGAGAAAATGAAGGAGAAAGAAAAGATGGGGAGCAAAAAGAGAGGAAAAGGGAAAGGTAAAAGAAAGTTAAGGGGGTAAGAAGTGTCCTGTCCACACACACACACACACACACACACACACACACACACACACCGCAGGGCTATGAATCTTAACTGTGGGATATCAGGAATTCAGGCTCAATCACCCAACGGAAATCACCAGAGAGGGGGGGGGAGGGGTGGGGAAGGGAAGGGAGGGGAGGGGAGGGGAGGCAGGCTAAAAATGTAAAAAAAAAAAAGAAAAGAAAAAAGAAGAAGGACAGAACGTGCACCCTCTGTCCTTTCCCTTTTGAAAAACAATAAATCACAAGTTTGAGTTGTTACGTGTATCCTCTACCTTGTGTTAACCTTTTCCCCCTAAAAGCTAAAAATGCATTATGGATGAATCATTAATCTCTTGCGGTGGGGGAACTTTCTCATGTTAAAAAGTAACAGAGCTATCTTGGGAAATTTAGATTCCGAGGAGTTTATACCAAAGCTGGTCCCTGAAACAACTCGATATATCCTGCCTCTGCTTCATGTCAGGGTGAAAGAAGATATTATGGCTCACACCAGACAAAGGCCTTCTGTTGTTGTGCGGCCATTTACACACAAGGCTGTGCCATTCCAGACAAAGGCACTTTCAGCTGTTATCGTTCATGTACTTTGTCACACCTATTTAAATATTGTTTACAAAGAGATGTTTAACTGTGTGTGCACACTGCTTATGCAGTTACAAAGAAAAAAAAAGGGGGGGGGGGTTATGTGCAGGTTTACATTTTATGTGCTTGATGTGAAAAATCTTTGTGAGATATTCACAAGCACTCTGATGTTTGTGCGTGATGATTTGCAAAATTGCTGCAGAAGTCAACTTTAACGAATCAGAATAGAAATAATTAGCATTGTCAACCTTTCCCAGCATTATTTAACCTTATTTTTTATAGGAAACGTTTGTACACACGGTGGGCCGGAGCCAACCTAGTGTGATATTTATATCTAATGACACATTTATATAAATCAAATTCAATTAATGGGAAATTCAAAGCAGAATAAGGAAGCCTTGAGTTGTTGCAACAGAAGGCTGGCCCTCCCCGAGCCCTACTGTTAAAAAGGAGTTCTTCCTTCCCACTTTTGCCAAGTGCTTGCTCATAGGGGGTTGTCTGATTGTTGGGGTTTTTTCCTGTATTACTGTAGGGTCTATACCTTAAAATATAAAGTGGTTTGAGGTGACTGCTGTTAAAATTGAATTTAAACAATATTTAAAACAAAAAACCACTGAAATCTAGACACAAAGGACTACAAATATTACGCAAAGTTGCCTGATTTCAGTGCCAGTGCCCATCAGCTGATGTTTTTGCATTACAGTTGGCCATCCTATTACTTAATCATATATAGGGCGTGTGGTTTAAGCAAGTAGTAGCAGGTTTTTGCTACACTGCAAACCACTTTGCAACCCACTTCCACCCCATTTCCTTACTGTCTGCTGCCACTCATGCCTGCCCTTTTCTTTTGGCTCTTGCTCCTGCTCTTGTTGCCCTAAGATGTCCAAATATGAGCACAGAACAACAGGTAGCAAATGTTAAAAATAAACCAACAGCAGCACAAGTGAAATTAATTTTAAAATGCTATATAAAATAAACTGTTCTGCCAACTGTGTGAGGTGTAAAAGAACAAAGTTAAGGAAAATGTTAGCCAACACTAGATGCTTATTTGTGATTGTTGCTGGGCTTCAGAAGTGGCACAGGCGAGCTTAGTTGAGACCATATTAGGATTTTTTCACGAGTCACCAAAATTGTATTTGTTGGGCAGAGAAGTTTGGTTTCTTGTCTCTGCTCAGTTGCAGTTTGATGTCATGTGGTTACCGTGAGTAACATGTTTCATCGTCTATCAGACATACTGGCTCTGAATCCCTTAGACTCGTCATTTGGTGTGTGTCTTAAAATTGAGTGCAATTGATGTCACGCGCAGCTGAACCAAACCAAAGAGCAGGACCTCACACCTGTGCACACTCTGAGTCTCAGACCTCCGCTGTGATCACATTACAAAAGTCCAGTAGATGCTGCACAACTGTGAGCAACGTGGGGAGGATGTGGTTATTTGTAACCCGGGCCCACCGGCTGGTGGATTTCCCATAAGGCAGAGCATGCGTCCAGTTGGTGTGTGTGTGTGGGAGAGAGAGGAAGGGGGGTTCATGGGAAAACAAATGTGATGAATCAATGTGGATAATTATTTGTGCAGGGGAGGAAACATATGGTTGAACCCTCAGAGGATCAGAATAGCAAAATCAATGCTAAAATTTTCTCTTTGGTACAAAGGGTTAACAGAGGCAGTTATACAAAAGGAAACAATTTAATGAAACTATTTCAGAGTGTACACTTTGAGCTCCCAAGTTTGCTTTGAACTGCTATCAAGTGCTGCGTCACATCCCCAGAGGCGCTATGAAATTGAGTTGCTTACAAAGCACCTTGCACAGCATTGTTTCACCATAATCAAGAAAAGGGTTAGAGTGAGTCTCGTGATTCTGCTTTGACTCCGCTGTTGAGCAAAGCACAAACAAGTCACAATCGTCTGCACTTCCTCATCGCTTCTGATAGAACAGAGTTTTTTTTCTTAATCAAATAGGAAAAATATTATGATCAGCAAGAGAAGACACAGCAACTGCGCTCTTAGCGGTTTCATGTTTGGGGAGGCTCATTTCCTGCCTCTGGGTTTGCAGGACTCCAAATAAGCACAAGCTAAAAAAAACCCAAAACATGACATTTTGTCTATACTTTGCCTCTTTATAACATTTATTAACCCCCCCCACCCCCCACCCCCCACCCCCTTACTCCTCCTCCTCCCACACAGACACACACAAATAGAAAGTCCAGAAGCACCAAAAAAATCTTTGCAGAGCTTCAGACAAAACAGAATGAACCCTGAGGCAGAAGCAAAGAGAAAACAAACAGAATCCAGTCCAGTCATCAGTGATTACCCTCAAGGTAATGACGGATGGGAAGGGTATGATGGGTAGGGCACTGCCAGACAAGTCCCTCTCAACACATGCACACACACACACACACACACACACACACACACACACACACACACACACACACACACACACACACACACACACACACATGACCTGTCAAGAGCATTAAGCATAGATACAAAATAAGAGTTGATTTTGCTCTCACAGCATAAAAAACCCCACAGTCTCTGTCGCATGTGTTTTTACAGAGAGAGATCACATAAATAAATAAAACACATCATTTTCATCATATTTAATAACATCTGAAAGGCAAAGCACTCTAATTATAGAGCATTACATGATAAAACTTGTTTCACTTTAAACAAATAGGATACAATCAATAAAAATGTTGCTGTTTGCAGTAAAATTCACATTTTTTTCCTTTGGAATGTCAAAAATGGGAAGAAAACAAAAAAACATTTCCTCTTCCCCCACCGAAAAGTCAGATCAGACTTCTGCCAAAAAAAAAAAAAGCAAATATGTGTAGCTCTTCCTGTTTTCTAACCTTCTCTCACCCTGTTAAGAACAAGGCTTATTATTGCACTGACACTGGCTGTTGTAACTCAGCACCATGTGACTGATGATTTCTTATAACACCTTTTCACTTTGTTGTCTTTCACACATGCACTTGGCAGCGTTGGGGGGTATTTTCAGGTCGTGGTTGCGGGTGCAGGGACTTACCATGTTGTCATGAATGTCTGACCATGAAAAAGCTGATCACTCTAACAAGAAGGCCATGCTCCTCCTCAGAATTTCTCAAGCTCAGGGCGGGGTAGTGTGTGCGCGTATGTGTGTGTGTGTGTGCTCAAGCGTACACGCCATCGAGAAGGCGGGGACAACAAAAGCAGGATGTGATACAGCAGGACTCCACTTCCTCATAGGCTCTGTTCAAACCAGCGCAGTGCAGAGAGCGCCACCTCTCGGCGCTCGGCTGTCACAGCAGCTGCGTGCTGGTAAAATTCCACTCCCAGTGATAAGAAAGTGCACAAGTGCAAGCAGGCCGCACTGAAATGACTTGATAAGATGCAAGGTGTCTTGTGACTCTTGTGATGGAAATCACTCGTGTTTGTTTGAGGGTTCAAAATTCAGCAGGTTTAATGTATTTAACCACAGAAAGAGGAGTTTTACATGTGTTCACTGATGGCTCAGCCGGACCCCACCCATCTCAATCCACACCTCGGTGGGGGTCAACACTCAGGACCCTTCTACATGTGTGAAAGGTTGGAGTTTTAGTTCACAAAATCCACTTAACAAAAGAAAGCTCGCTTACAGAACCTCAAATATCCCTCACAGCACATTTCCTCACACGCTCAAAGAAAACTCCTCAAGCCAGAGAAGAAAAGTTAAACATTAACGCTGCTAAAAGCCTCCTGGAAGCTTTAACTTCCATTTGGGGTTTTAAAAGCAGCTCTTTGAACTTGAGAACCAGAAGCTATTATGCGAAGAGACACCGAATCAATTTTCCCTTGAGGCCTCCACTGCTATCGGCCCCAGCTGCATGAATCTTGAAAGCACATTTTAATGTAAGATCAGGAGGGTGATGTCACACCAGCAGTTGCATAATGGCGCCCTGTTCATGTAATTACATTTCATCTGGGCTTTTGTGTATGAATAATAACATATATGATTTGGCAGGACTATTAAACGTGCTTCAGTGAATAAAAAGCTCATTTTGATATAAAGGCAGCTCGTGGTTTCTGTTTATCTTTAATTTATGAATGCAATTCACAGTCAAAGGAGTCTTGGAAGGCTTTACAACTTCTGCCACTGCAGCTATCGCCAAATTTGTTGAAACCAGCACCTCAGATGTGAAAATAATACTTACAGAAAAATACATATATTCTCGAGTAACTTATAAGGGGCTGTACAAAAATATTTGTCCTTATAATTAAGATTTTGAAAATGTAGAGGGTTTCGTGCTTTGTTTCTTGTGTAAAGGAACTCCTTTTGACATCATTTATTTTTATGCTTACCTTTAGCCTTATGTTGCAAGATAAGTCGCTATAATCTACTCTACAATATCCCCCACACCATTACACCACCGACTGGTTGTACAAGCCTGCAGGATCCATGCTTTTATGTTATTTACTCCAAATGTGTACTACTATCTGAATGTTGCATTAGAAATTGAGACAAACCAGTCAATGTTTTTTCAATCTTCTAATGTCCAATTTTGGTGAGCTCTTGTAAATTGTAGCCTCAGCGACCCTGGGTGTGGTCTTCTGTTACTTCAAGGTTTGATGTGTTGTGCATTCAGATGCCTTGCTGATGGCTGAGGTCAGAAAGACCAGACTGCTTTGACCTGATCGAAAGGCAACAGTAACTAAAATAACCACCCATTACAAGCAAGGTTGTGATGACAACCAAGGTTGTAATGAGCATCTCTGAATGTAAAGGTAAAAAAAAAGGCTACAACAGCAGTAGACCACACCCGGCGCCACTCCTGCCAGCTAAGAACAGAAAACTGAGGCTAAGATTTTCACAAGTTCACCAAACATTTCTGCTCCAGCATTTAGAATTTAGCATAAACAACATCCAGCCTCAGTTCAGGCTGCTGGTGTTGGTGTAACGGTGTAGGGAATGTTTTCTTGGCATGCCTTTCGACCCTTGAGTACCAACTGAGCCTTATTTAAACACCACAGTCTACTTGAGTGTTGTTGCTGACCATGTTCATGCTGTCATGACCACAGTGTACCATCTTCTGCTGGCTGCTTCCAGCAGGATGAAACACTGTGTCACAAATATCCTTCACAGTCATGAGATCCCAGCGCGATGCAGCACCAATGAGATGTGGTGGAACAGAAGATTCACATCATGGAGCCATGTGCAGCCAACAAATGGATGATGCTATCATGTCGATATGGATCAAAAACTCTAAGGAATGTTTCCAGCAGCTTGTTGAATCTATGCAACACAGAACTGAGGCTGTTCTGAAGCCAAGAGGGTCCAAACCAGTACTAGCAATACAGTTGGTGAGTTTACATTTGGTCTTCTTTGCTCACCATAGAAATGGAAAGCACTAACTCCTTTTCGTTATATTATTTTAGTAGTTAGTATGAGTGTGTTCGGGTGAGTCAGTGCTGCATGTTTGGAAACAAAAAATGATGATGAATGTGCCGTGCTGTTGGGAAAAAGGGAATAAAGCAACAAAATAGGCAAACACAGACTAAATCAGCCTCCTTCATCACTTCAGCAATTTCCGTACAGTCCATAAAGCCCTAAAGGTATTATTGAATTGTTTTGTCAATGCTCCCATTCAGACAACATCCAATTAATACATAATCAACCTTTCAGCCATGCAATTAAGCCTGCATTTTTCTCTCATTCACGTCACCGTCGATGGTGTGATTACATCAAACCATGTTCCAGGCTTCCACGAAATACTAACAACTACCTGCGAACTGGTGCGTCCGCTGGAACTTTTCTGGTCTTAGCTCCACAACCACGAATTATCCTAAACACTCATTCATCTTCTTCCATCAAAACATGTAATTGCAGCACAGCTGAAAGACTTGCCTCATCTTGTCACGAGATCAGTTCCACTGAATTCCTGTCTGGAGGTCATTTGGCTGCTTGGATGCGAGGATTACACGTTTCTGCACGCTGAACCAAATATCTTTCATCTCGATCTCAGGAGCTGAAAAGAAGGAACATAAGGCTATAATAATAGCCATTAATGCAACACACATTTGAAATCGAACACTTTGTCTGGACGACACCCTCAGCTCCTCGTGTGGTTTAGCACAGGTTCATCCACATTTGTTATTGTGGGAAAAACAGGAAAGAGGCGTTAAAATAGACAGAAGTTTGGCCGTGGGAGTAACCTGGAAAATCCAAAAGCACACACCTAAATCCTCACATAAAGCACTAATCCCACAGTACATTTTAGATAAAGCACAGACTGACAGCACAGCTGGAAAGCTCTGCTGGGATACTTTCAGATTAAACAGGCCGCAGTGTACTGATTCGGGGATTCATGGTGACACTTTCATTGCAAAGAGGTTTCATTTGTAATGTTGCATTAATCCCTGTTTTTAGGGGAAAAAAGATTGCATACATACATATATATAGTTCCATTTTAAGAAAGTGATGGGAAACTACCTGCACTACCCTCATGCACACATTGACTTTGTGAGGCTACAGCTCCATCTAGAGGTGAATGCTGGCATTTTTCTCCCGTGGAGACACATTCAACATGGCTGCTCCCATGTAGACGTTTGCTAGGCTCACTGTTAGCAGGAAGAAACTGCAAACCATGAAGGAACTCAGGTAAACATGTGCAAAAGTCTATTTTAATGTGTTGCTAAGTGGTACATACTGCTGTGCTTTCAGGAGAGCAGTGCTTCATTTTGCAGTGAGGGGCAAACATCACCACATTAAGAAAAAAAACATTCATTGTTTCATCTTTACTTTTGTGTCTTTGCAGCCACAATGGATCCAAAGGAGATGCTCCGCTGTGCTCTTCAGATAGAGAAATTCAGTGCAGACAGAAGCTATGGGAACATCATGACCCTCCTTGGTGACCTCCAGAAGTCTCACGTCACAGCGGAACAGCTGGAAACAACTGACATCGTCAAAGTGCTCTACAGGCTCCTGAAAACCTGCACTGATGACAGCGTGAAGAAGACAGTCAAGAGCTTGCTGTCCGAGTGGAAGAGACAGTACACGAAGGACAGGCAAGGGGTGAAGTGCACAGAGGAGAGCGAGGATCCTGAGCTCCCTGCCAGTGTTTCTTCACCAAAAGAAGCCGTGGGTGGTGCGGTTTCTGCCCAAACATGTGATGGTGGAGAGGGGAATGCTGCAGGAGAACCATCATCTATGCAGGCTAAACCTGGACCCAAAGCTCATACTTCTGCTGCATCTCCAGATAACGTGAGAACCAAATGTGTGCAGCTCCTCCTTGCTGCCCTCTGCCCCTCTGCCCCCGATCAGGACAAGGCTGCTGAGTTGGCCCGAGACATCGAGCGGCACGTCCACGAACTTCATAATCACAACCAGGTCAAATATAAAGCCTGTGTGAGGAGCAAGGTGGCCAACTTGAGGAATCCCAAAAGCGGCCACCTGCATCAGGGCCTCCTGAGTGGCTCCCTGTCCCCCGAGGCCTTCGCCCGCATGTCTGCGGAGGATATGGCCAGCGCAGAGCTGCGGCAGCTGAGGGAGGAGTACTCCTCCCAGGGCGTGAGTGAGAGGCAGCTTCCTCAAGGGATAGAGGGGACGCGGACGGAGAAGATTCGATGCAAAAGATGCGGGGGGTCAGACTGTAGGGTGACGCAGGTGTCCAGAGGGGTTCTGTTCTTGCCTGCGTGGGTGAGGCAGGGCGGCCCAGATGAGGATGCAATGACCTTTGTGACCTGCAGCGGGTGTGGCCAGCAGTGGTACCACAGCAGCTGGGTCTGCCTCTGAATCCACATGGATAACATACATGACTAAGAAAGCTAAGAGCAGGTTAACTGATAATGAAAATAACAGATTTTTAACCATTTTGCACAAGAATCATGCTGTGTAGAACTTTCATTAATGATTTACTTTCTTATTTTTTGACATCTGTGGAGTTAAAAATGTTCAGAAATCTGGAACATGACCTTCTTGGATTCCTAGCTCAGATACTCAGTGTTGCTAGTTTTGAAATAATACATTTTGAAGGCTTTTCTTTACACATTTACATAATAAATTGACTTAAACTGCCATTGTTGCAGATGAATTTCCAGCCATTTAGTTGATTGGTTGTTTCAGCTGTTCTGCCCACTGTAAAATTGCACTTGTTTGAGTTGGTTTTCCAAGTTTCACCCCTAGTTCACAATTTGGTATTATAAAGGCTTTCCTGTGACCAGTTAAATGTTTTGAGTGTTATAAACTCAGCTCTGAAACAGGAGGATTGGTCACATGGGATGCAGAGTGGAAACTTTCCTGCAGGATGAAGTGCATACTTGTGGTTTAAACCAGATTTTTTCCCATAGGATTTGTGCTTTGTCTTTCATGCATTGACCACTAAAACCCACAGCTGAAAGCCTAAACTGTATCTTTACCGGCTGAAATGCCAAGTCATTGCAGTCTCCGACTGAAACCATGGATTTTCAAGAAGTAGCTGTCGTCATCTTCTTCCCGCTGAATCATTTCCTGTGTCTCCACTCTCTGTAATAGCCCTTCATTTTATTTCTACTTACAGTAGCTCATTTAACTGCTTTTACTGGCCGCTCTCTCTTACATTACTGATCTAAAGATCCATTAATGCCTTGACCACTGGCTTCGCTAATGTTTAATTTTATAAGTTTTATGAAAAAAATGCATTATTTTGCACTTATTGTCAGTATTTCTGAGTATTAACACGGTGGGGGAATTCTTTAAAACATGCCTCTGCTCTACAATATCCCATTCATTTGTAGCAAACTGAATCCAGCAGATGAGACATGTGACCCCTGAAGAACTCCGAGCATGTGAGCCAGTAATCTGCCCTCCCTAGCAGCCGGAGGGGCGGATATCCCATGGTGCTCCAGCCAGCGTGGCACAATGACTCACATACACGTCACTGTGATGTCACATGAAGCAGTCTTTTTTTGTGTGTGAAGATATTACAGAGAAAATGACTTATTTTTATCCTCAGCTGTTCTTCCTGCGTCATTATTTATGTCACGTCCTGGCCTATTGCATCTTTTCTGATTTTTGCAGCAGGCCGAAGGTAAAATGGCCAAATATGAAAAAAACCCCCATATCTTTCTATCGTGTTTGGTATCTCGACGCTGGTGCATTTGTCTGTATTCCATCCCCTCTCACGTGCTCCTTATCTTTTAAGTAGATAAGGAGCATTTTAGTGACGTGCCCTGTCAGATTGATGCTCTGCAGCCACATACAGCTGTGGTGAGAAGTTTACATCCACTCATCAAGGGCATAACTGTGATGCTAGTTTTGGGCTTTTAATGATTTCTTTGAGCTGTTCTGTTTTCAGGGTGGAATGATTGTACGGAATTACTCTAAAGAACAATCATTTTAATATTTTAATAGGTGGTGCTGTAGGTTCTACAATGTCTTAACAAAGCTAAGGCCTATTAACTCCTCATTAGGGATTATGATTGGGTACAGAAGGGAGTTTATCTTTACAGCATAAAAAGGATTTGTTTGACAGCACTCATTGGACTGACTCAGAATACTCAGAACAATTGGAAAATTCAAGGAACTCACTGAAGAGAACTGTAGATTTACATAAGTTGGAGTGGCAGCTGTTGGCGAGATAGTTAGGACTGCTGTCTTGTAGCAAGAAGGTCTTGGGTTTGAATCAACCATATTTCTGTGTAGAGTTTGCATGTTCTCCCCAAGTCTGCTTGGATTCTCTCTGGTTACTTTGGCTTCCTCCCACAGTCCAGTTAGTGGGGTTAGGTTAACTGATGACTTTAAATTGCACGTGAGTGTGAATGGTTGTCTGTCTCTCTGTGTTAGCCCTGCGACAGACTGGCAACCTGTCCAGGGTGTACCCTGCCTCTAGTCCTATGGTAACTGGGATAGGTTTCAGACCTCCTGCTTCCCTGAATTGGTTAAAAGGAAGGAAGGATGAGAATGGATGGATACACAAGTTGGGAAGGTCTCTTGGAGCCATTTCTAAGCAACTGCAGATTCCATAATTGTCAGTTCAAACAACTGTATGGATGTGTCACCATTGGAAGAAGAATCAGAATGTCAGATTGGTTAGGATGAAATTGGTTAGGATATTCCAGAACAACCCAGGAACCACCAAGGCTTAAGCCTGAAATGAACTGGAAAATCCTGGAACACCAGTGTCACTGTCCAAGGTAAAGTGAGTTCTGTCCCCTGGTCCAAAGTTAACACTTTTAAGGTCAAATTGAATTTAACAATTGCTCACATGGACAAGCCCAATGCCAATGAGGTATGTTTTGAGGAGTTAAGGTGAGGCTCTCAAACCTAACAACACGCTGTCAAGCATGGTGGTGGTAGCATCATGTTCTAGGGCTGATTTGCTGCCAGTGGTTCTGCACATAGCACAAGGTGGATGCAATAATGAAGGAGGAGGATTACCTCCAAATTCTTCAAGTTAACCTCAAATTGGAACTTGGACACAGTCGGGTGTTTCAGCAGGACAATAATCACAAACACACATCAAGTTTATCAATTTTCGCTTTGAAATTGATAGAGCAGGCTAACATTAACCTTAGGTCTTCTCAAAGTCCTGACCTCAGTCCTACTTAAAATTTGTGGACTATGACTAAAAGCCAGTACTGTGCAAGGAAACCAAGCAATTTAAATGAACTCCAGTCTTCTGGGAAGAATTATTAATAAAATACCCAGAATTATACCCAAAGCTTGTTGATGGCTATGAAAAGCATCTGGTTGAAGTACAACTTGCAAAGGAACATTTACCAGATATGAGTGTGTGTGTTTATATATTTGAGCCTGCATATATACCTTTGACCCTGTGTGGATTAGAGAAAATCCAAAATATATTTGAACGTTTGCACCCAGTTTTAGTTTTCTAAAGCCGTCAAAGATGTGCGTTGTACAATCATTCAACAGCCCCACAAATAATTAAAAGCCCAGAATGGCCGTGGGACTAATGCCCATGAAGAGTGTATGTAAACTTGTTACCACAGCTGTACCTACTTTCCTTCTCATACATATTTGCAAAACACTAGTCTGAGCTCTTTACTTCTGCAGATGTATAAACCTACAGAGATGCATAAATGTTTAATATTTGCACTTGTTGTTGTAGTGCAGGAGGGATAGTGTAGCAGGGTGTGTGGATTATGATCCCTTCAAACAATTCATATCTGCTTAAAACCTCATAATACAAGCTGTGTCATAGTGATGGTTTGTAGAGGCCTGAAGTAGTAAACGTGTATTTCCCAAAACAAAAACAGGACAAACAGACGTGAAGAGTGATAAAAAAAAATATTAATATGATTCAATAAAACTAAAATTATTGAATTCAATAATTCAATATACTTTCTGTCATTTTCTGGCTTATTCTGGAACACTTTGGAGGATCGCAGTGTCTATTTCAAACCTGCGCACACACACACACACACACACACACACACGAACAGCAGGTTATATTGCCAACTGTATATTTCACTTTCATTTCTTCACAGTGAGAAACCCACATTAGACTGTGGATGCGTCGGTTTGATCCAGGAACGCGCCTGGTGACGGGAGGCGTGACAGCCCCTGTCGGGTCATATGAGCGTCATCCGCAGCTGCGGGGCCAGAGAGCAGCGGCAGGGACACCGCAGCGCCATGTCACCGGCTATCAGCAGCGGCCCACCGGGGAAAACGGGAGGAATTTAACCGCTAGGATCCAGCACCGATTGGCACATCGACAGGTACGGTTACCGAATGCGAAAAGTACAATTTCAACCGCGAAAATACCAACTTTCTGTGGGTTTAATTGGATTAGGAAAGTCGCTAATGTGCAACTACCAGCGCGCCCATTATCGGACAGCAACAGTTTTAGGAGAAGCTTCCATTATCGGACAAGCTCAGACTTCTCTTTAAAAGGATTTGTCTCCAGATTTTGACGTCGACTAAATACGCGTAACAATAATTACATTTTCATACGTCATACGTCATGTGCGCTGATTCTGCAGTGATGAACACCTAATTTGAAAGCAAACTTAGAGTTTATGACTATGTTTCATCGAGGTGTTTCCTTTAACTGTTTTAATGCTGTTTTGTCAGCATGTGTTTTGCGTAAGTGGTGCAAATGACAACATTATTCAAAATAATAATAATCATAATCATCATCATCATCATCATCATCATCATCATCATCATCATGATGAAAAGAAACTATGAAAAACATAAGCGTTACTCGAGGTTTCCTGCGTGTCCGAAAATGGATCTAGTGCGTGTTTGCCAGCTGGAAACCCCCAAAATGCTGACTCTGGGCTGTCATTATAATCTAGTAACTTATAGTGCAAACGCTTCCTGTGCCTCTCACGGCGCAGTTTACAGCCTACACACAGCCAGCTTTCTGAGAGGGCTTAACTGGTATCACATGTGGCTGCAGCCGTTTCAGCTCTTCATGTTGTTTACGGATAAGAAATACTGTAAATTATTAGCTCTCCCTCAGCTGAGGTGTGTCACCTGAACGGCCTGTGCTGCCATGACTCATGGCTGATGATTACCCTGCTGACTGAGCATAATGGCTGCTGCTTTGATTTGAAGATGCAGGAGGTTGTTTTATTTTGAAGGCTCAGAAGTGCAACATTTGGAGGAAACGCACATTTTTATGGAGGAAAAATAAAGAGGCACACACACAGAGACACATACACAGAGGCATAGCAGCCCCCTCCAAATTGTATCCTGCTGAATGAAGCACATGACTCTTGAGTGAGTGACTGTGTGTGTGTGTGCGTGGGTGTGTGTGGGTTCTTTCCTGTTTCTTTTTTCTGCTGCATTGCTGCTTTTAGAACTGTCACAGGTTCTTTGAGCAGCTCTGTGCTTAAAGTTGTAATTGCAAAGACATTATTTACCCCACTTTGGTCCTTCAGCCCATTTTTCACCGCCGGCGCATGTGACTCTGCAACTCAAACTTTCCTATGGAGCGGTGGGTTTAGTCTGTTCTTCCCCTAAACTGTTGCAGACAGCACGTGATTTTTACATGTAGGACATATTATATAACAATGCTCAGAAACGTGTCTGAGCAATAACATAAAGTCACAGTCGTGGTTATTTAGAGCCGTTAGCAAGCACCGTCACCTGGAAGCAGCATCATCGACATGTGGAACAGCCGCAATCGTGGGCTGTTTTGGTTCCTTTACTTCACCCCCTGCGTGGAGAAGGCAGAAGTCATAATAGGCTTTGTAGTGAAGTGAAACTGAGCGTTAAAACCAGTCAAAACCACCCACTTTTTGCACTTTATGTGCCTCATGTGTGCTTTTTGAAATCTTAAATGTTTCTCTTTGCTCCTTCCTCCTCTGCTGTGGTTCTCTGTTGTGTTCATGCTGCCTTTTCTGTGTCTCTGCAGTGGTTGAACTACCATATTTGTTCTCTTGACAAAGCCAAAATATTAGGCAAAGTCAAAGGATCAAAATCGTGCAGAAAATCACGAATGATAATTAGTATACTTTTGGAATAATCAAACAAAATGGTAACATTGTAAAAAGGTTTTGAGGGCCGTTCCTTTCAATATATTCTGAGCAGAGTCTGTATTACACTGAAGGAGTGGTTCAGCCACTGAAACACACTGCATGCATGACATCAAAAGTATAACATAAGGATTGGTACCTGTGTGTGAGTAATACGGCGGTGCAGTCTCACCGTGGCTGTGATAGATGAGGTGATCGTGTTCGTGATTGCCCACGTTTGCCTCATAGATGATCCTGAAGACTGTTATCCTGAAGTGGCATGAAAAGTATGCCAGTGTGTGGGACAGGATTAAATTTGCACTTAAATCCTCATTAGGCTGTTTTTTTTTCTTTGCCGCTGAGCCTGAGTGGGTTAAACCCTTGGCCACTTCATGATCTGCGACTCCCTGTCTGTCTTACAGGTAGCTGATGTTGAAGTGATCGGTGTGCAGACGTAACGGTGAGGAAAACTCTCTTTCCTCTGTTGCTGACAATTTTCCGAGCTTGTGAATGACTCACCAGTCCTGTGATCGGTGTCCATGTGATGTTTAGCGGGGGTCATTTCATGCACAACATATTACACATGGTATAGTAGCAAGTGTATTTGTTGCGTAGAGTAATGAGGGGGCTGTGGCGATTTAATAGGATTAGCTAGTCTACTGACTTGAATCAGATGTTCACGTGGTCAGAGTTTGAAATCATGCAAATAATACTTGAAGGCCACAAATGAACTTGGAGAAGTTTTATCGATCCATTTTCTTCCACTTATCCAATTCAGGGTTGCGGTAGGAGTCTGTTCCAGCTGTGATACGTAGGCCCCGGGCAGGTTGTCAGTCTGTCACAGATCTAACCACTGTTCATGATCATATCCACACCTACAGCCAGTTTAGAGTCACCAGTTAGTCTAACGTGATTGTCTTTGGACTGTGGGAGGAAGCCACAGTACTCAGAGCCCACACAGAAAGGCCACAGATGATGGATTTGAACCCAGGACCTTCCTTTGTTGTGACCGTGCAACCCACAGCTAATCTGATCTCCAAGTATTTGTAAAGCAATGTGTGGAAAATGCTCATACAAAAAAAACAAACAAAGCAAATTTGACAAATTTTCCTTCTCCTTTGGTTCAGTTGCTGTTTCCAGATAGCTCATATATGCATCGATTTATCGACGATATTCTCTTATTTGCAGGATTGATAGTGTTTAATCCAACAGCACTGCACACTCCAGGGTTCAGGTTTCTCTTTAGTAATTTATGAGTAACCCAAGTTTTTTTTTTTTTTGTGTGTGTGTGTGAGACTCACCTTTTGTTCTTAAATAATTGAACTGCAAGTTTATTTTCTTGATTATTTAAAGAACTCTAGTCTTGATTAGAAAACTGTAAAAGTGTAGTGCCTGTTAGCATTTTTCACATATGACTTCTTTTACATCTAAATTTCACAAAACTCAAATCTACGAAGGGCAGCCAATCAGAACTAGAGGACACAGAAGATGAACTGAGAGGCTGCTTCAAGCCCCCATATCAGATAAATGAGGATTATTCTGAACATTGAAATCATGCAAAGCTACTTTAGTAGAATCCAAGAATAAAAAGATGAAATAATTTCAATAGTTCCTGTTTAAACATAAATTGTGCAGCCTAAAATGGCAATTAATGTCATTGGCAATTATTGTTTAGCACAAGGTCACTAACTGAAAGTTAGTGGATTGCGTGGATTGCGTGTTGTGGAGCAAACAACCACACCCTGCAGGTAGCCTCATCCTTCCTCATTCTCGTGCTTCCTCATAATTCTTACCTTTATTTACTTTTTAGCTGAATGGCTACGTGAGCACAATGTTTCTGAAGCACATTCAATAACATATTTTTGTACCTATGACCTTAAATTAAGGTATTTTACCTCCGCCTGCTGTTGGAGCTACATTGTGTACCCCACATTTGCACATATATACTGGTAGAGTACTAATACTCCAGTGCAGAGCCGAACTAATTAGCCTGTTTGTCTCATTTTTATATCATTGTGCAGTGCTGTAAAAAATCACCCTTCAATTTTCTCCTGGAAAACGGGGCAGCTTTTTACTGAATTCATGCAAACATACATGCGATTACAGTAGATGAGGCAAAAACAGAACATGTGCAATTCTAACCAGCTTGAAGGTGAATATTTGGTATGACCACCTTTATTCATCACGTTACCATGAACATTTGGAACTTAAGTAAAATAAAGAAATCTGTTTTATTTTCTTTTGTTTGAACATTTCCATATTTAAAACTATTCTTTGAGTTGACTGTGAGTTTTTTCCTCTCCAGGTCAAACTGCTTCCTTCATCGTTCAGCCGTCCCGTGCGGTCTCCCTGCTCAGAGTAGTCAGTCCAAAGCAGCAGGCTTCATGATGTCCAAATCCACTCTCTTAAAGGTGATCCTTCTGGGTGACGGTGGTGTGGGCAAATCGTCACTCATGAACCGTTACGTCACCAACAAGTTCGACTCGCACCTCTTCCACACCATAGGCGTGGAGTTCCTGAACAAAGAGCTGGAGGTGGACGGGCGCCGCGTCACCCTGCAGATCTGGGACACGGCGGGTCAGGAGCGCTTCCGCAGCCTCCGCACGCCTTTCTACCGCGGCTCCGACTGCTGCCTGCTCACCTTCAGCCTGGACGACGGACAGAGTTTCCAAAACCTGGCGAACTGGAAGAAGGAGTTTACTTACTATGCTGACATAAAGGACCCCGACAGCTTCCCCTTTGTGGTGCTGGGAAACAAACTGGACATTCCTGAGCGTCAGGTGTCTGGGGAGGACGCTCGAAAGTGGTGTCGCGAAAACGGCGGACACCCGTACTTTGAGACGAGCGCCAAGGATGCTACGAATGTAGCGTCGGCCTTTGAGGAGGCAGTGCGTCGCATTCAGGCGACAGACGACAGAGATGGTCACCTCATCAACACTGACACCAACACGGTGGACTTGCAGAGGAAGAGTCAGCCTCAACACAGCTGCTGCTGAGCTCAGCCCGCAGTGTGTGATTAGAAGTGAGCGAGCAGGATATCATGTGATACTCCTGCGGAGGGCACGCGAGGGGCATGTTTTCTGCAAAAAATGGGAACTGGCGGTGGCTCAGCAGGATATGCCTACAACACAGCCTGTGACGTCCTCGGCTAGAGTCTTGAAGCAAATCAGTAGTTTTGTGCAGTTATTCATGATTTTTACACTTTATGATCTCACTTACATTTAGTCCCTCACAGAAACAAATTGAATCATTAACATTTCTCATTTGGATGTGTCAATTTATAAATTGTGAGTAACTCAGATGGGTTTTCAATTTATTAAAAAAAAGAAAACAAGCTCAATTATGTCACCTCTAAACCACTAAACACACGATTTCTACCACAGTTGGTGTTTCAGACTCGCTGATGGTTTTCATGTCACTATGGAGCTGCGTCTGGAAGCCACAGAAAGTCCTTTACGATTGTTTTTGCACACCGAAGCAGATACTGGACTCAGAAGGAGGAAAACTTAAACTACAAAATGGCTTTTACAGCAGTTTAATACTAATTATCCTTAAACAGACCTTCAAGTCAGACAAAGATGCATACCTCTCAGAAAACAACCTAAATTTAAAGCTAGTAATGGTTTTGCCTTAGAAACACACGACACGCCTTCTATGTCATCAATATAAACACATAAATGGATGTAAACTAAATGATGTTATTTTCTATTTTGGCAGCATAATAATGCCAAACCAGTGATTTTCAAAATGTTGCTAGCTGGAGTTAATGTTTTGTGTTTATTAGTATTTATTCATCAGCTATTGTAATGCTTAAATTACTCTAATTATGGTTAAACGAGTTTGTTTTTTAAACTGATAATAAAACAGAACCCAGAACTGGAGAAACACCTGTTATCTGTATGGGTCACTTGTGTTGCAGTACCATTGTAGTCCACAAGGTGGTGCCCCTGTGTCAGAAAATGGCGAGATCGTTCCAGCGTCACACTATTGAGGTTCTTTTGGTATTGAAGAGGAGGAGGTCCTGTATGTTAGCATTAGACCTCAGATGTGTTAGAAATTAGGCTGAATGTTCGGAGAGCTCTTCTTGGACTCTAAATAATTTTCATTAAATAATAAAAAATGTTTGCTTCCATAACAACTGCAGCAATTTGGATTGAACACGAGTGAAAACACCTGTGTGGGCAGACTGAGCTTGTGTGGCGTCTTTCAATTTCCTTATAGTCTGGAACCGTAGGTGTTCAGTAGTTTCAAAGCTTAAATATTTAGAACCGTATGCTTGCCTGAATAAAAATGATCATATCTGGTAATTTCCTTTAGCATTCTGAGAAAGAAACATCTACTTTTCTCTTCCTGTGACACAGAAGGTGGCAGCAGCATACAATTATCTCAGCTGGAATTACCTGTGATTTCAGAAATGACTTGTTCTTTTTGTACTGCTTGCAAAAGCTGCCAAGCTCATGAATCATGTAGGATTTTTATAATCTGAAAACAACTTCAAAGATTCAACTAATCTAACTTTTAGTGATTTGTAATTTGATGTATGCATTTGCTAGCTAAACTAATAGACAAACAGGTGTTACTAATGCGATTTGGCACAGAGTCTTAATTAATGTAATTATTAACGCTTGTGTTTACCTACTATTTTAGATCAAAAAGGCTACTATGGAAATTATTGTTTTAATTAGAGCTAAAATGTTTAGTTAGATCGCTATTGAAGCTTCTTCATGCCACTTTAAAAATAAATACATAGATAAAATGTATTCATTTACCAGGCAGCCAAGTCCAAATTTAAGGTTACTGACTTGAAATTTTGAGATGATCTGATTATTTATCCATTGAAACAAGCTTCCATAGATAACTGCTTAGTCAGTGAACAGAAGATTAATTTCTATGCCAAGGCACGATCCGAGGAGGAAGTATTATGTGTTCAATGCCATTTGTTTGCCAACACAAAAAATACCAAGATGAACTTGGAAAGTTTAAATATCAGTAAAAATGATTAAAGCTAAAAAGAAATCCACATCACTCTTTAAAAATAACAAAATAGCATAACGACATTAAGAGAATATATGCTCATGTGTGCCCTTTTTGCTTCAACATTGCATTTTATTTAGAGAAATGTTTGATATTTAAGCTGAAGTCTTGCATTTTGTTCCCATTACTGTACAAAAATGCACTCCAAGCGCTATTCTGCTCTTTCTTGTTTTTGTTTTTTTTAAACACATTTTTGATTCAAATCACCAGTTGGAGCCTTGAGAGAAGTCTCTTATCTATACTTTCACTTTAATTTTTTAAATAAATGTCCATAAAAATCACAAGGAAGAGGCGGGAGGCAACAGTGTCACGATAATAAAAAATATCGGTTTTACTAGAGAAGGTTACAAAAATCATCACTATATAGGAGTCATAGAACTATTTCCAACTTAAAAAATAAAACCATAATGAAACACCTACAGGGACTACAATGCCATCAAAGTACAATGGAGTTTTCTTTAGAAAAGAGTGGGTGGAAGGGGAGGAAGGAAGGGGGCAAACACCGCCTACCATAGTTGTCATTACAATTGACTACACATCACCTGAAAAACTGCAAAGACACAGTCATGTCTCCTTCATGCAAATAACAAGGAAACAACAACACCCTGACACGCATCGTCTTATAGGAAATTGAAGTTTGCCTTTACATCGACCTGGCGGCAAAGCACGTATATTTATCAAACATAACACACATGGCAATATAGTCCTTTTTTATACAGAATAGACAGCTGCACACATGGACGATACTGACATGCTTCATCTCATCAAAGTTCAAAAAATTGTTTTCTTCAGTGTTTTTTGAGGGTGAACTAACCAGTAATGACTGATATAGAATATAGTTCATGATTATTAAACAATATCTGGTTATAAAATTAATGTCTGAAAATTCCTGACTTGTTTTATTCAGTGTAAACATCCAAAAACAGTCTCTGTGGCTCATTTGAGAGGCATGACGTTTTTAAAAAAGGAAATAAAATAGGAGAAATGAAGAAAAGAGTGACTCCCCCTCATGTCTCGAGTCACTCACTTGGTCGGCCGTCGAAAAAATAAGCACAGACATGTTCCATAAAATAATCAGTACTGAATCACAAGAAGAACTCAGCTGCCTAAAAGTGATAAAACATTAAAAATCAATTTCCATATTATTTTTTTTGTCACATTTTAAAATGTATACGTCACAAGCACCTCAATCCATCATATCATATCATATGACTGCACTTTATCCCTCTCACGACATATCATTTAAGATGTTACATTACAATTATTATATCAAATGCAGAACTAGTATCTGAGTGCTAAACACATATCTCAAAGGGTACATTTACATATATTTGTGGAAAAAAAATTGCATGGCAAATCACTGATCGTGTTCTCATTGGTTTGGGAACGGAGCTATTTCATCTTTTCAGGGTCATTTGGCTATTTACAGGTGAACTTTCTCAAAAGGAGGAAGTGAAAGAAGAAGTTTTTACTGTATAATTAACACAGGACTGCAGTCTGGAGAAGAGTTTAAATGGTGAAGTTTTAGGAAAAGAACACAACTGGTGGAAAATCAGACTTGGTTTAATACCTGAGGTGTGTGTCTGTTTTTAAGACCCGGACAGATTTATCTTTGATTTCTGCTGCGGCTGGTGGTGAGTGTAACAAAACCCCATTTTGGTCTTCAAAGGAGCAGTTTCATATTCAGAAGTATGCTAATATGTTTTCTTGCCAAGAGCTAGATGGGTAGATCCATACCACCTTTGTCAGTAAATAAACATCAAGCACTAAAATGCGTAAGAAAGTACTGAAATGATGTACTTCTTTACTTGCACTTGGTGTTTTGAATGCATAAATGCATTAATACTAACAAGTATGGCTACAGGAAGTGTGTAAGGCTGAACTTCTCACTTTTAACAATGGCCGCCATCTTGTAGCGGAAAAATAACAGAAAAAGAGGAACCAGCAAACATTAGCCAAGAACTGGAAAAAGAAGGCCCTTCAATTAATTATTAACCCAAAAGTGGTAACGGAGGACCCATCAAACAATTTTTAGCTATGAACTGGAAAAGGAGGGCCTTACAAACAATGTTCAGCCAGCAGGTGCTACCAATGCTAGTTAGCTAGCTAGCTAACATCAGCAGATATCTTTCTTCAGCTGTTGGCATTAGTGTTTTTGTGTTTGTTTTTGCATTTTATATTACTTCATCATCTTCATTGTAGAGTGAATTAGGTTAATATTTGGTCAGCGTCTCAACAAAAAAGGAATGTTCACAAAATGCATTAGCTAGCGCAACAATCGATCCAACGCTACAACTGTTGTTTCTGTAGATGCATGACTTGCTGAAACAAATCAAAATTCATACACTACACAATTATATACATTGTATACTACACTGAAGTGAAACATCTTAAATCAGACACAATACCAGTCTTTGTGTTTCCAGTCTTTATGCTAACCGCAGCGCTATGATGAAGCTTTTTACAAATCATACAGACAACTTTTAATCCTTTCCTCTAATCCTTGACCTGAAAGCAAATGAGCGTATTCCTCGAAGCTTTTCCTTGCTTCAAAGGTTGCTACCTCTCCGGTCTTAAATAAACTGTGAGTGCCTTGATGAGTAAATAAACTCTTATCATGCAAATGCATAATAATCCTTGAGATACCACATGATTTGACATAATTTTAGGTATTTCTATGAGAGAGGGGATTGGAGTGGTTCATGTTTTTTAAGGGATTTTCAATGTCCCTTTTTTTTCTTTATTTAATAGTGCAACAACGAGCATTAGCAAAAGAAGTTAAAGATGGAAAGAAAAGTAAAGGAGAAAAACCTATGAGCGCAAAAACATAAAGAAGAAAAAAGATCATAATAGTATCTGGCATACTTTTCAGAGAGTATTAAAAAAAACAACAACATTCGTACACATTCGCACAATATATTCATATTCATATATATGCATATAAAACACCAAAAAAACAGAGGAAGTTGATCGCTGCCTGGCTTCTTTATGGTCGAAGCAGGCAGTGAACAATGTTTATCTTTTTTAGGCTGTTAGGAGCTGTGTGTCGAGAGGCTGTGCTGGCTCAGGGCGCGAGGCCATCACAGCCGGGCCACGTTCACGAGCCGCCGCCCAAAAGCACGAGGGAAGAGACGCTTCTGAACTGTTGTACTGTACCTGAGCTCGACCCCGCGGGCGAGCTCTCCCATTCTGAAAGCATCCGCCTCCGTCTGGGCCTGCCACTTCTCCTGACTTTCTATTCTCTTCCCCTCGGGTGTGAGGATATGCCCACACCCCTTAATGAACACTGCGGAAGGGAAGAGGATGGAGAATCAGGAGGTTTTGGGACTATCAAACATGACCGAGGTGGTTTGTTTTAACGGAGGGAAAGGGTGGGCGTTAGTTGTTGCAAGGGGGTGGGGGGTTGTGGTGTGGAGAGAAGACGGACGATGGTGTTGGGCTCTCTTGTCCTTATGAGTAGGAGGACGAGTTCTGGCCCTCCTTGGAGCGTGCCTCAGCCTCCAGATCCTGGTCATCCTTGGTCTTGATGTCCTGGTAATCGTGCGTGGAGGCGGCACTCTTCAGATAGGCCCAGTTGGCCCCCAAAATCATCAGGTAGTGGATCTGAAGAGATACAAGATTTTTTCTTCATGTTCAAGCACAGGAACTAACTCCATACTACTACTACTTCTATTATTACATGCATTCAAAATGTGCTCAAAAACCTCTGCATGCATGTTTTTGGTATGTCCTATTACATCCTGTTTTACATCTGTGTGCCAAATCCCCAAGTGTCTGATCCCACACTACTGATTTTTGCCCACTGGAGTTTAGCGATGTCTAAATGTAGAAAACCTGAGAACAATGAAAATGTTCCAGAGCAACATTACTGTACAAGCCAGTTTTCCTCAGTGACTTTTTTCTAGCATGTCTTTCCACCTTTTGTAACACATCAAAGTACACAGAGCTTCCAGCTGACCCTGTGCCAACATCTGGAGTACTGCTTAATGCTTTTTTTTAGCATCTCCATCTCCCTGGACTCAAAACAAAAAAGCCCGCCTCCGCAGCAGAGTAAAACACTGACCCTTGGTGAGCACATGCACAGAGGCGGGCTGCAGAAACCCATAGAAGGACATATGTGAGAGGCGGAGAGGTTGCCGTGGAAACAGATAATCATGCCATAGCAACATGCATATTTTGAGCGGCACACTACCGCATCGGTAGGATCACGAGGAGCTTACCAGTGCGATGACGGTGGCTCCGGCGCCGGCTAACGCAACGATGTAGAGGTGGTAGGACAAGTAGAACTGCGGGGAGAAAGAGAAGCTAGGTTAGTGAAGGGAGGAAAGGAGAGCGAGGGAATAAGGAAAGAAAAAAACCAAAGAGGTCAACATTCTCTCACCTCACTGGTGTTACAAATCTCTCCCAGGGTGGCTCCACAAGCTTTTCCTGGCGTGGCATTATAGGGAATAACACCTGCAGGATCAGAGAGATGAAACGTCACAGGACTGAGACAAGAAGCTTTTTCCTCCCCACAGACTGTGTGATATGATTGAAGGCATTATGCATTAGGCGCAGATAAAGATTAAAGGAAACAGGGCTGCTGCTGGAAAAATGTGGGTCATTGTGAATCCCTTTTTCCTTTCTTTCTTTCTTTCTTTCTTTCTTTCTTTCTTTTTTTTTTTTACTTTAGAGGATTGCTGCTATAGGCAGCTATTTGTAAAATAAAACTGTGTGCATTTGCTTGTTTTTGCTTCTAAAACCTTTCCTCAATCACTCATCAGCTGGAGCTCCAAAACTGCTGACAATAACTTGACGACTGTGAGTAATTGGGGTTAATATTTCACACGATGCGCTAGTGCAGCACCGCAGCCAATGAAGCATATGTGATCCTCATCCTACTTTGTAAGCGAGCCAGCTGTCTTTCAAATGTGGGTCACGTACTGAACGTTGGGCCATCAGACTGATGACCACATACGCAATCACAGGGGAGTGTTGCTGTGCTGTAACACTGCTTTGAGGTGGATTTTCATAGAGATCCAGTCACGCTCTCAATAATCTAAATGTATTCGTTTGACCTCTTCGTGCATAGACAATGACATTTAAAGCAGATGGAGATGAATAGGTGGCGTTTATAAGGAGGGGAAAGCCTGAAAAAAATGTTCCAGAGTTTTCTGTCCTGCAGGTAACGCCTGTGTGGAAATGAGAGAGGCACCTGGAGGTTTTTCCTGTTTTGACTTTTATGGCTAAAGTCAGCCAGAATATTTCTTGATCAGGGGAATTTATCCCCTAACTTTAAAGACAGGTACCATGACACATTTTTATTTTTGAAGATGTTTTTTAAAGATGGTTTTAAAGTGAACTGATTAGCATAAAACCAGGTTTCATCATCTAAATCTTCGGTCTGGTCTACGCTGTGCAGCAATGCCACAATTCTATTACATTTTATACAGCACTTTTGTATACATTTTCATAACATTCTTCTACGATTTTCAAGCGCTGAATATCTTCTTGGATGTTTCCATACATACTATACTGTATATAGTAAACAGATACAATGTATATATGTATATTTTTCATTGTGAGGTAGGCCATTTGCCTCAGGAAGAACCACTGTTTATACATTGTCAATATGTGGTTTTACACTTGATCTAAAATGACCAATAGACCTTATTCACAGTGGCAAGCGTGGGGGTAACCAGTTTATCACTTTTTGTCAAAACCTGGTCAGAAAAAAGAATAAAATAAGCCTAATAGGTTTAGGAGGAGGTAGTTTAGCTTTGTTATTCCTAATTTACATATAGCACATTTGAATAAACAAGCTCTCCTTCAGGCTGCATGTAGCCCTGCATGTGAGCTAACATGAGTTTGGAGCAACAAGGCGTGGTTGTTGAGTTACAAATGACACATCATCTGTACATATTTTCTGCAAACTGTTTATAACCAAGTAATGGAGGCCCACCTGTCTGGCAGGTTCTGCCCCTGCACAAACTGTGATGAAAATGTGTCAGCTGTAATAACATAAGGTGGGCAGAACTATTAGCTAGAGGAAAAATATAAAGGGCAGATTGGCCTTGTTGGCTGGAGAAGGGGGTAAGAAACAATGCTAGGGAACTGCAAAGCCTTACAGCAATCACTATTAGAATAAAAACCAGGCTTTCAAAGATTTACTGGTGCTAAGTGATGAATTTATTTTGACATGCTGCATCATTTCAAAAACAACTATTAATTTAACAGATTTCTCATCGTCAGTATCTGAACGTTTATTATTGTTCCAGTGCTAATTTATGTAAGATATTTTAGCTTCTCAATACTAATGCTCATCCTTTATAGGGAAAAACTATGATATTAGTACAGAAAGATACAAAATATCTCATAAAAATTTAGAGAATTATGAGCTAGCCTATACCTAGCTAGACAACCTAGCTTAAATTGGCTAATGTCAGCCAATTTCACTTATAAAATCAACGTATGCCACACATGTACAGTTCATTGAGTCACTGAAAGAATGCATCAGACATTGCAAACTTAACTAATACAGTTCACGTCATTTCTAAGTTACTGACCGTACTGCCTGACATCCACACAGATGGAGTCAGGAGAGGTGATGTTAGCGTAGGGAGATTTCATGGTAGCACAGGTATTCCACATGTTAAAGAAGAGAAAAACTGGAATCGCCGTGAAGCCGAAGATGGCGAGGAAGGCCAGGAAGAGGATGTAGGTCAGGAACATGAACTGAGGGGAGGAGACAAGTGGAAATAAGAGAAAAATTGTGATTTTGTAAAAACTCTGAGGCTGAGATCGTTTATACGGACACAAATCAGAGGCAAACAAGGGTTTATGCTAATGTTAGCCGACATCTGCAGCAATTAGAGTAATCAGGGTAGAAAGGACAAACTGTGCCAGAGTTACCCTGAAGGCTGAAGTGGGATTTTGAGCATTTGTGTATGTGCAAGTATTTGTTTATATCTGTCTTCGTCATGCGCGTGTAAATGTGTAAATACGTGTGATTGGGTCTCTGAAATACTTTTAAGATGACCCTTATTCAGGCATGTAAAGCATCCTGAAGGACTGTTTTGTGTTTGTTGTTTTAAGCCACTAAACTACTTTAAGCAGGAACATTTTAAAATACACATCGAAGTCATTAAGTTTGGAGGCTTTAATTTGAAGTGTAACTGGGTCAGTGGGTGTGATGATTTGCAGCTGCTTATGTGTGTGTGTGTGTATTTGTGTGTTCACATACGAAGGCGGTGATGCAGCGTCCACAGACGGTGGTTTTGAAGTCACTCTGCAGCTCCTTCTTGATGGCGCTGGTGGTGTAAAAGCCCTCAGCCAACAGGACGATTGCGTAGACAAAGAAGAAGGAGCCAATGCCATAGATGATGTACTGAAAAATCTGAATCCTGAACAAAAACACAGGCAAAGCAAGGAATTAGCTTTAAACATCAAGTTTATATGAACCTGCACCAATTAAACCCTAAGCTAATGTTTTATGCTGGTTAACGTTACCTCATGTAAGCTAAAACCCTTTTTATTTTATGTTTCATTTAACTACTTTTAGCTTTTTTAAAGAAATAAAGATCAAGATTATATTGTTACTATTGTTGGGTAAATTTAGATGATATTGCCATTACCTTATGGTGGTTAATCTTAGCTAATGTTAGATGAAGTTTTTGTGGCTAAAGTTGGCTAACGTTAGACGTTTGTGTTAAGTAATTAAAATTTTACTTAAAAATTACACTTTGCTTCAAAGCAAGATTAATGGGTAAGGAAGCTTTGTCGAACGCGACTGGAAGGTTGAAGTCAGGATTTTCTGTCTATCTTTTTCTTGACTAAATCACTGTAATAACTTACGCTGAACACACCTGGTCAGGAGCAGGTTATGTTCCGAGTTTCAGTTTCAAACAGATTCAGATTGCACAGTTTCACTGATTCTTTTATCTACAACATGTTTTAAGTATAATATAAATTCTCTGCTGTAGGATATGTGCAACTTCAGAATGAAGCTCAAGTGTAATGTTACAGCAGCAGAACTGCAGCACAGCGTCACTGGATTTGAATGCAGTCGGTGATGCAAACAATATATATATTTTAATACTTAGTTCTAATCTCCTGCTAAGTCTGTTTTCCACTGCTGGAACTGAAGCTAGTACATTAGAAAACAGATCAGGGTATTTATCATCAAAAACACCTATTCAGGCAAATTAAAGACTTTTCCACATTTCTTTTGTTAGGCTACGGGACAGTAATGTTTAATGTTTAAATTTAAAGTTTCACAGCTCTAAAGTGCAGCCATCATGTAAGAAAGAAACAGCAGCGTTAAAATACATGAACTTAAGTTAAAATGTTTATTTTAATGCTGTGCACTAAATCCCAAGGTTACGATAGATAAAGATCGGAATATTAATTTTCTGTCTTTCTTTGTTTTTTATGTTCCTTATAGATTTTAATCACCATTTTATCATCATAATCTGAAAACATCTCTTAGTGGAGTAGACAGAACTCATAGGGATGACTTTGTTAGTAAGAAGAGTCAGATGACACATGAAACAACCCTCTTATGTGTACAAGTAGAGATAATGAAGCAGAAAGGATGGCTTAACAGACCAAGTTGATAACCATCGTTCTGAAATCTGTTATCGCTGTCTGGGGTTTTATGCGTTGTCAGCCAGCTAACACAAAGAAACCCTGGCTGTGTTGAGCTTCCTTTCTGAATTACGCCTCTCTGAACTTTATAATGATATGTAGACTATACTGAAGGCTAATGGAAGACAATTATATCCACTAACTTATGGTTAACGTTAGCTTCTGTTATGATTATGATTATTTTTTAACACGTTTAAACCAAAATACAGGGATTTGTTAGAGGTTTCTTTTGTGGGGCACATTGTCAAGAGTTGTTCATAATATTGGACATAATACAACCACTGGTTGCTAGGGAAAAGTTTGCATTCCCTGACTAGCTGGCGTTTGGTTATCGGAGGCTGTAATTGGGAGAAGTCCATCACAAAGAGTGTGCTGCACCAAAAACCCTCCTTGTCATTAGTTGCTACAGATCACTGCAATTGCATGTAGTTTGCATGAAAGACGGTGACTGTTACAGCCCTCTGCAACCCCTACTTAACGTACAGTGGCAGTGCAAGAGTCTCTGGGTGTTTCCAAGGCATAAATGTCTATTATCTACACCTGACAAGGTGTGAATAAAAACATGCCTGAGGTTGGCTTAGGGTAGATGCCACTTTTTGCCTTCATGCTATTTGGGCTGTTAATTTTAAAGGTGAATCAATATTTAAAAAACAAACAAAATACAGTCTCCTCTTTAAGTTGCAGCTTTTGAGCTGGGTCATAACAGGGACTTGTCTGCAAACAATTGCCAACTAGTAGTCGAGTGGTAGTGAAACTTCGAAGAAATGAGATGCCAATCAGAAAGGGAGACTGTTCACACTCCAAGTAAAAGTCGTGTCTCAGTGCTGAAGCCAACACATTACGAAAGGCCCAACTTTTACTTTGAAAAGAATGGTCTGTCTTTCTGCTTTGTGTCATAGGCTTTACAGTTTCATGATCACTCAGTGAATAGTTGGTAAGTGTTTGCAGACGGGTCATTTCCAACATAAACTATGGGTGGTCACAGCCAAAAGTAATCACAGGTTTTTTGGTTTTTGCACCTCTTTGTGACCAATTTCACTTTGTGGCTGTGAGCAACCTGTAGCAAATATTTATGTAATTAAGTTTTCTTTCTTCTTTCTTTGCTTAACCTTAACCTGGTTTACATGTCCAAAATAGTTTATGTCATGTGGTTCAGAGTCATATAACTGCAAAACCTGAAAACAGAACTATACGGTCCATCCATCGACTCATTTTCTTTAATGATTATCCAGATCAGCATTGTGGGCCTAACTTAAGTTAGATAAAGATTTCTGAATACCTGACATTACAGAGTGTATAAACACCCCAAGATCTTAGTTTTCATTTATATTTATGTCAGGGTCCATTTTGAAAATAATCACCAGAAAAATAGATTTCATTCCTGTGGGAGAAGATTAGGGCCAAAAAAGGGGGGTTGGGGCTGGATTTTATTTTCCAGATTTTAATCTCAGATCTCCTTTTTTGTGTTTTTTTCCCCTTTCCTAATCCTTTTCCATACATTTCTAACCTTAACCTTTTAAGTAATAATTTTCTGACTGTTTCTAACATGACCAGTTTACCAGTTTAAGGGTTCTAAGTTATGGCACACAATGTGCCGGGTTCTTCTCAGCAGATGCAATCACCGCAAGCATAGTATCAGTAAATTCTGGTCATACCAGTTTTTAAGTAAAAGAAGGGGAGTAAGTGAAATACAGTGACAGGACTTATCCATGTCTAATCTTTTCCATAAGTTACATGTGATAAAATCATAAGTAAGAGAACGTCTTAGTGATTAACTACTCTTGGATTAGAAACTCAGTGGACTTACACCACAGTGAGGGTGGCGTGGTCGCTAGATACCCTGGAGAAGTGATTCTCCAGCATGGTCAGAGTCCCAGTCAGCGCTACGTGGCCACATCCGCAGAACAGAGCCACGCCTATGAAGCAGAGGATGGTGGCCACCAGCGAGGCATAGGGCACCCCGCCCAGACACTTGATGCAGCACTCGAAGCAACCTATAGGGGGAGACAAAGAGAGCCTGATCCATAGGTGTTCTTTTGCATTTAGCTGCAAGAAAGCTTCAAAGACAGAAAGCTTTAAGGAAGGATACAAGAGCAAATAGGTTAGGTCAGATTTGAAAGCACACACATGGCAAAACTGCAATTCAAATGTATGATTTTAACGATAGCAACGAGAGCTGACTGTGGCAACGTGACATCTCACATAGAGACTTGTTCGCCTCTGCTGATGACACTTGGCGCAACACTCGATGGGCCTTTTTGTCCACCGCTCTTTGATTTTTACACAGGCAGAAACCTGCGTGGATGTTTGCACTGCTGGGGCTGAATCAAGCGTGCACGCTTCAAGAGCTTTATGCTCATCTTTCGGAGCAGAACACCTCTCCATGTCGGGCATGTCGAGCGGCTAATCATGGCATCATTCACAGTAAGAGTGTGTTCACTTTGAGCTCAGTCGGGTGTGCTGAATATTACATGTAAGCTGTGCTACTGTACATGCTCACATCTTAAAACTACTTTGTTTTTTTCTTTGTTATGACCAACTTGCAAGATTAACTCATGACCTAATCTACATGAGTTTAAAATAAATTCCTATGAGCTACATTATTTTTGTAGACCAGAACAGTTACAACAGATTTGCATTTCTTATGCTTTAAGTATTTGGGATTTCTATGCAACAAAAAATTGGACATTTTCTTAGGAGAGGCGGAAAACGACTGAGATTTGCCTGTGCCTGTGTACATATTTTCCAGTTTTCTGCAGCCGATTTTGCCTTTTTCAGAAGTCAAAAGAGAGTGATGAATAATTTAAAATTATCCCTTGTGCACGAGCAGTTTCTACACAGTGATGATGATGAATTAGTAAATTTGTTTTCCATTAACCGCAGCAGTGTATGAGGCTTCCTGCATGAGTTATGGGCTTGAGAGATACAGGTGCTGCAAACACCGTGCATCCTGCTGCCTCTCACAATCAAGAGGATAAAGACCGATGATGAAGAGGGCAAATAAAACACTGTGTTGAGCTCGAGAGTTCGAATCTTAATAACTCCTCGAATAAACCATGAAGTTACTCCGGGAAAAAAGACAAAATGAAATGTCTTGTGCGTGCCACTTTGCTGTTTCCATGACAACCCGCTCCAACCGGCAGCTCTGAAGCATCATAATTTTATCTTCAGAAGTTTGTTAAATTCAAACATTTCTGTATGTGAAACCTTGGAAACGTTTCTATCACATCACGCGTGTTTCAGATCCTGCACATGAAGGTCTGTAGAGATCGGATGATCTATAGCTGACAGCCTCTGCTACTAAAGTTGATAGTGAGCATTAGAGAATAACACTCTTCGTGCTAGTCACGGCTTTTTAATGCATCTGGCAGTTGATTCTATCGGAACATGAAATTCACTTCAACATCCACACAAGCCGGCGCTAAGACACTCTGACAGCTTCTATCAACGTCACGCTCAATCAATAGACTCTGACAGGTGATGACATGAGGTGATATCCTCCCACACAAAGCAATTAAACCGCACACTTGAATGCGTGCATACGCAGAAAGACACAAGGCTATCTCAAGGTTGGCCGGAAGAGAAGAAATTTTCACCAAAATGCAACAAGAGTGTAATTTTATAGTGAAAAAACCTTCTCTGCCACTACACTGTTGAGAGCATGGTAGGGTTGTAAGCCTGTGGACACTTGTTATTGATGAGCTTAAAGGAGCAGATTGGATTTCAGCCTCCCCGGGGGAAAGAATCATCAATAAAAATACCGCTGGGAGAAAATATACTCCACCATACTGAAGCTAAATGTGGCGATTATTAACTTTTAAATTTAGTTATCACACTATATGCTCCCATTTAATTAAGCCACTTATATAATAAGCTAATTAACTTAATTAACTTATAAATAACTTGACAAAGTAAAACCAACAATAGCACTTTGTTTCTTGAAATACACCAGGGATTAGCCTTGACTTCCATCACCTGAATACTTTAATTAATAAGATGTGTTTTATTCATCCATGCTAGTGGTGTAGCCAGATGGTAATGCTTATCTTTTGGATATTAATTTGTTCCAGACTTAAATTATTTAACAACAGAGTGGATGATGGTAACCAATGTGACATATTCTGATGACTACTGGTGATCCCTTATATGCTTTCTTCACACCAAATTTTACTTGATTAATGCTTTAGTTGATAACCAAATGCCTTCAAAGCTAACATTTTAGCTTTCCTCAGATTTCCTCAGGGTTTAGTTCTAAACCAAAACCAAAAGTTGACCTGCTTACACACTACACTGTGACTACTGTAAATGTTAAAATTTGAACCTGCAAGGCGTCAGTATGTTATCGTAGTTTGCTGTTGTTAGTATTGATTATTAGCAATGATTAGCATGCTAACACGCTAAACTGCTGGGGAAAAAGTATTCCTGCTGAACACGGGAATGTCACTATAGCACACTGATATGAGAATTTGTGTTTTGAGCTGATAAAACAAACTTTCACTACCAGAAACATGATTTGTTCTATGCACAAGTATAAAAATGTGCACTTCCTGTTACTGTTATAGTTTAAAACGAATTTTTCTTCTTGCGGAATTTAGAGTAAAATCTTAACTGTAGAAATTAATAAAGGAAAGGCTTGCAAGCGTCATTCTTAATGTTATCTGTTACATATCTCTGGTCTTTACCTTACAGTTTAAAGCGCTTTTAGGCAACTGTTATGTTATATAAATAAAATAAAATTGAACTGAATTACATGTCCTTACATATACGTAATGACAAAAAACGTTTAGCGTGACTTTTATTCCACCCCTTGAATAATTATAAAAGAGATTATATACATTTATATATTTTCACAATTTAGTAAACAGCATTACTTTACAAAGCTTACACACATTTTTTGAACTACTTCTGAAATAGATTTTATGCACAGCAGTCACACAGTTTGTTGTTTTTCACTGATCTAAAAAGAAATGTTCACTCTGGTCAATGCCCATGTCCCTCTTTAAAAGCTGAGACTCTACATCTGAGTAAACATAACTGAACCATAAGTCTAAGATGCAACTGCTCCCCTCCAAAGAGTGTTGCTGTTGATGAAGACTCTACGTTGCATAACGTAGCGGAGCCTCGTTGCGTAATAGATCCAAATCCTATTAATGTTAATGAAGAAAACGGGCTGATGGAGAAGTGCAGCTGATAAGGCTGGATGGCTCTAAAATCCTGAGCCCAGAAGCAGGCCAGGCCTCGGGGGGCCTGCAGTGGAGTCAGTGGTCGATACAATGACAACCAGGAGGTTTAAAAGCTGCTCTCCACTGACACTTCATCCTGCTATAAAATGTGTGTCAACAGGCAATTTAGTGCGCAAGTCTTCTGGCCTTTCTTTCTTTTTCTCTGTTTTTTTATTTAGAGAAGAGAATAAAACCAAACGAGACGTGATAAACCTGCTTTTTCAAATGCAAATCGAGAACTTCCGGGAGATATTATCATCCAGGTCTATTCACGGATGTGACCGAGGTGACTTTGCTCATTTAAGGCAAATCCTGAGATTGCGTGATTGGATTTTAAAGCTTATATTCTACTGTTAACTCTGTATTTTCCTTGGCTCTATGCAGCTTCATGGATGAATTCATAGGTTTCTTTAAACACTGGCCAGGCCGTCTCTTCCGGTCCGCCTCTGGCTATGACTGTTTGTCAGCCTCAGTTTGAAAGTGCGCTAATGGGAAACAGACAGGCCAGAGTGGTCAGCTCTAGCCAGCCCTAATGGAAATCAATGGGCTATTCATTAGAGTAGAATTTAGGTGAAACACTGAGGCTGGCCCATCTCTCTCGTTTTATAGCTCGCTGCATCTATCTCTGCCTTCTTCTCTGCTCTTCGACTGAAATATGACTGCACACCCATGCAGTACTTACAGTGAGCCAGCTGGAGTTAATCGCTGAGACAATATGTTACGCTCCCGCTACGATGCTGCATCATATATCACCTCAACAATCTCACACCAAGGACGACGCATCAGTTTGTGGGGACATTTCACGGGCTGTCTGTGAAGGTGCCCCACCAATAAGTAAGAACAAAAGACTCAGGGCTTTCTGCTAATATTGTCAAACAACAGAGCAGCAAATAATATGACAGTCAAAAACTGCAATTGAGGATTAACATCCTCCTACTGTTAAAAAGCTTGTTTTCCTTCCAAGTGAGCTGCTTCGGCCTGCAGTGCAAAACTATAAATTTGTGGCTGCTGGTAAGAGTTAAGAGAAAGGATGATAATAGACGCCTGCTCTTTTTGTTTTCTGCACAGAGCGAAGGCTAAAGACACAGGGATAGAATAAAAGAAGTGCAGGCAGCATAAAGTCAGGAGTTTCAGAAAAAAAAGGAAAAGCAAAGGGTGAATGGAGAGGAAGAGCGGGGACAAGATGGATAAAAGCAAGCAGAGGAACAAAGGGATGAGTAAGAAAAAGGAAAGAGAGAAGGAGGTGAAGAAAGGGAAAGCGAGTGAGAAACAACAGAGAGAAGAATGAGAAAGAGTACGTGAAAAGCAGTTCTTGGCCCCAGGGCTGGCAAATGGCAGTTGCCATAGCAACGTGTTACCCGCGACCCAGTTCAGTGGTAGCGTAGTCCTTAGGAGCCGCTGCGCTCTTCTCACACGTACACACGGAGTGATGTAGCCTGAATCAAAACCCAGAGATCGGTGCTTAATGGAAGTCAAAACAAAAATAACAACCAGCTGCAGGACGTTAAAGCAACCGAAGCGATAACACAGGAAATATGGAGGGAAGGCAATATCTGGTTTACTCTGAAGTCACTTTTTGGGAACTGGGTCAAACAGAAATTGCAATATTGGGCAAGTAAGAATGGTATACTGTTAGTACTTGCCACAAAAAGTCACACAGAGTGCTGATCTGGAAGTATCGTGCCCCACTCACAGATATTATAACTTATTATAACTACTGTTGGTTATATCCCTGCTCATTAAGCGATGCTGTAAATTCAGCTAGCAGATGCTTCACCAGGAACTAGTCAAAGCTTAGTTTTCTGAAGTGGACTTACATGAGATACTCATCTATATACATGTGTTTTAATGCCAGTGAGTGACTGCTGACAAGCCCCCAGTTTAGAAAAGCAGGATTTGCAGCAGTAGATCTGCAGCCTAAAAACATTATTAAGATTTTGAACATTTTCACAGTTTTGCAGTCATTTAAAGGGTAAATGAAGTCATTGTGTTCTCCAAAGATGTCTGTGATCACAACAGGCCAAACTGTTGTTTTTCTCCAACAAATCATGGGAGTTGACAGTCAGCTGCTACATCTGTTTGTGTTACAGCGGGACATTAATATGGATTCATTCTAACTATTTCACTATTTCAGCGCATCCTTAAATCAGATACTTGTGTGCTCTGTGAGGTAAAAGTGCCTCTATCATCAAAAAAAGCTTGAAAACTGGTGATGTAAAAACTTCCGTTACCCACCACAAATGCCTGCCTACTGTCAGTGTAAAGCAATGCAAATATTTTAGAAGTGGCATACAGTCCAAAGTGGGGCACACCAACCACCATCAACTGCAGCTAATACAGCAATCAACAGGAGGTGTCTGGTGCAGCACCAACAATAACCAGCAAGGAGTTGCCAACTGGTAATACACCAAGAGTACACATTTTTCCCCAGCAACCACAGGTTATGACGGTTTCACCAGCTGGTCTCTAGGCCTGTGTGGCCGAGACCTTAAATATTTAACAACAGTGGCATTTCTTCATCCTCATTTCAGGTTTTCTGAACAGTTAGCCTCGTTTTAGAACCTTAGTTACAAAGCCTTATTATTTTTCATCATATTCAAACCCAAGTCTTATTGGACAAGAGAGCCTTTGAGGCTCTTTGACTGGATAAATGAGGCCTGGCACGCAGTAGACGTGGTTGGAGACAGAAGCTGTCACAGTTTGCTGACATCTTTTGTGATTACGCTCCGCTTCCTGTCAATCACCTGACACCCACGACACAAAGTGAAGAGCGTTTGCTATGAAATAATCCCTCAAATACGCTTCGCATTATAAACTTTGTCACAGTTTGTAGCATTTGGTTTTAATAACAGACATCTAAGTAGATATGAAGGGCAAAATAACTGAGGTCAATATATCATTGTTTTCTCAGTCGGTAGCAGCATCTGCTAAAGTCTAGTTAATATTTCCTAAATTTATGCACTAAATATCTCTGGCTACATCGATTTCTGTGCCGCCGTGTCTATAAATCAGATTTAAATATAAACTGAGAGTAGAGGCAAGAGAGAGATTACATCCCACTGCCCTGATAGTTAATGATTTGCCATAAACTGTACAACCCAGTGGCACAGCATGATTATCGCCAACTGTGAGTGCGCACAGTGCATCTGCCAGGAATAACAGCGTTATTAAAGCTTTGTGAATATTTCAGCGGCCGATCTGGCCACTGCCTGAGGCTCCATTCAAATTTAGAAGTGTTGTATTCATTATGGGGCAATTTCCACAGAGTGCATTATGGGTAGATTCCCACAAAAGAGAGAGGGTGCAAGAGAGAAGAGAGTGGGAAAGGTGTGGGAAAGTGAAGGAAGAAAAAGAAATGGGAGGGGGGGGTGGATGACTGCGCCTCCTCTGGTGGAAATGAAAAAAAAGCCCCATCTGCTCAATGGCTGCAGACTCCCAGCCACGCACAAGCTCGTAACTACAGCTTGGGAGATTTCTGTTGTTCCACTTTGTGGAGAAGGATAAAATGTTCTTCAGAGCTTCTTCAAAACTGCAAAAGAGAACATCAAAAGCGCAGCATTACGAAGCCAAGAAAACGAGGCTGTTCAACTCGATTTTCTTTAACCATTTCTACCACCAACATTATTCCCTAAATCTGGGAACACGGCTACATCACCGCAACAAAAAAGAAACATGAACAGTTGGATAATCAGCCTGGTTGTAAGGAAGCCAACAGCTAGGCCAGATTATGCACATTGGCACAAAGTTGCCAACGCTGATTGGTTGTGATGTGCCAGTAACGTTCTGGGTAAACATTTGAATAATTCTGACTATAAAATGTTAGAAAAAAATGACCGTGAGAAATTCCTGGAGCCCAGACAGTCTTCTACAAAGGATCTATCTACACAACAGCAGCAATTTCAGTCCTTTCAGTGTCTACCTGTGATTAATTCAAGCACAGTGCTGGGTGTAGGCCATATGCATTTTGTCTGAAGCCAGTCAAGTGGATGTTAAAAAGCAGATTTTAGGGTATATTTCTTGCACTTTTACAACTGGATTGATCAAAAAGATAGCAGATGATAAGCTTTCATGGTCCTGAATCTAAAGATAATCAGTATACTGTGGCGTAGATGCAAATAGAAGCCAAAACAATTACTCAGTGCAATTAATCTTAATCAAATTTGACTAATTTACTATAAACAGGACTATCTGCATTCTCTCATCTCTGTAATAAAAAATAATTATCTCACGGATTATCTGGCAGGTTATTAGCACATGCACAGTTGCTGTATCTGCATGATTTGTCAGATCCGTCTTCTGCAGACCGTTCTGTGCAAAGAAACAACATGAGAATACTCATTTTGTTTGATTTTCTTTCAATTTTCTCCTCATTTTGCCTCCATCTGTCACTGATCTTACAAACGACACTTTGAAGTTGTTTTTGGTCGCTTTTCAGAACAATAAGAAACAAAGCAGCACATAATGGTTTACCCGCAAAAGCCCGTAATTCACTCAAAATGTTTCACTTATTGCTCAAAAGAAAACATTTGTTTCCGTGAACAAATCAGTGTCAAAACCTTGACAAATTTACCATCCTGTCAGTGCAACAGAGCAGAGTTTAAGTGGTGTGGTGGTTAGAGCCACTACCTCAAAGCAAACAGGTCTTGGTTTCACCCCCAGGCTGCCCTGGGCTTTCCGTGTTGAGGTTGCATGTTCTCTTTGTGCTTTTGTGGGTTCTCGCCAAATACTCTAGCTTCCTCCCACAGTCCAAAAACATGTGTGGGTAAAGTGGTGTTTCTAAATTGGGTGAGCATAAATGGCTGTCAGACTGGCAACCCGTCTCGCCACCCCTTGACAGCTGGGGTAGACTCCAGCTCCACTGCAGCCCTGAACTGGAAAATCGATGGATAGGGCTTTTCTGATGAGGAGTTTCGTCTTAAATTCTAACAGCAACAGTTACATATTACCTGTGTGTGGTAGAGCAACTACAATTAGACATCTTTTAGTTTTTTTTTCTTTTCAGCATCCTGATGACTTGGTCACATCAGGTCATGTTTGCAGAAAAATAAAAAAAGAGAAAGTCGGATAAAAACGTAGAGAAAATATGCATGATTCCAACAACTGGCTTAATCATTGTGCGTTAATGGACTTACCCAGAAGACGTCTAAGTATGTTCAACTGAGAAGGACATGAAATTTCATATGTGGAAAAAGTGTGGACTGCTCACAAGCATTTGCATTTAGTTCAAAGGAATGATAAGTTTCCTGATGTGGGAGTTAGTTTCTGATCTTCTGATTTCTGTTCTGAGGAATGTACCAGCTTGTAGCTGATTAAAAGGACGTGCTGGGTTTTTTTTGCTGTTTTTTTCCCCACGGTACATAACTGACCCAAATCTTCTGTTTGTGAGAAACCCTTGGCTGATTTTGCAGCATTATGAAGGGCCACAGGGTCAGCATCTGTCCCGGCGTAACTGAGCTTGATGGAGCGTGCGGCGCTCAAATCCCGTTCTCGGCACTCCTCTGCGTGATCAATACTTTTTTATCCCGCTGATCTGTGCCGTGTTCATTCCCCTGCAAAGCTCTCTCTTTCAGCGGTCAATCTGAGCTAAATGCTGCCAGCTGGGAGAGAGAGAGAGAGAGAAGCAAGTCCCAAGACACACATAGCAAACACACTTACCCATGTTAAAATAAATTCTACAGAAATGCCTACACAGATGGGGCGCACATGAGAGCGGATGCTCACACAGATGTAGAGCAAAACACACAAACTGTCAAAATCAGCTTGTTGCCAGTTTGCATCCAAACCGCCACGGCTGACACTGACGCTTCCAAAAAGGGGACACGCCAAGAACAAAAATAATGAGCAACATGAAGTTTAGGACCCCTGATTTATCTTCAGGCAGTCACGTCATTTGGAGTGTTTCATCGCACAATATGATGAAAGAACACTGTATTCCTCTGGGGCTATTTGGCATAATGAGGCGAGTGCAATTAACATGCACAGCACTAAAGGAGTTCATTTAAAAGCACCTGCCTTAAGCGTGCAGTGACACGATTTAAAGCCTGATGGCAGATAGTTCACTGACCTCATACCCAGTGTGAAAACTACTTAAACCGCTCTCCATTGTCTCCTATCGTCTCATATTCAGAGGCAGGGTCACCTGTCCCACCGTCTGCTGGCTCAGTGGAGCGCAGTCAACGCTATTACTTTGAGTCTTGTTCCACCAAAATGTAAAATGGCCCCTCTGGCCAGAAATGCGGCGCCATTGGACTGAATGGCTCAGCGGTTACGCAACCAACTTGGCTAATGTCACTTTCCCTGAGATGTCAAAGAAGTCAGTGGCCCTTTCCTGGCCCATTCGCCTCTCCTCCAACTCCCCCTCCTCCCCCTCGATGTGATTATGAAGATTCACTTTTCAGCTGCCTCAGGGACTCTCTGCACGTTAAGTCTGTGTGTGTGGCACAAAGGCACCACTGAGCATGAACTTTAAAATATGAGCTACAAGTCTCATTTACTATAACACAAAAGCACGTTCTGCGGTGGCTGACTTTACATAGTTACATCTCTTATATATATAAAAAGATCTTTAAAGGCTACGAGGTGAATCGTACATAAAAAAGCTGGACTGCGACAGACTCTTGCCTGAAACCGAGCCACAGAATGACCTACATGTAACTCAGGTGAGTCACTTATTGATGTCAGCTGTGGCTAATGATCATAAGCGCTAATCGGCGTCAGGCATTTTATTAGGTATGGATGAGAGAAGCAGATTGGGCATCAGTGGGTGATGGACGGGGGCCAGAGGAGGTTGGCATCACTCAGGAACAAGACATGCTGCGCCAACCTGCCACTTGCTGCTATTCATATACTCACTGCAGTCTGGGATTCAAACATAGATGCACTGTTGAAGGGTGATGTGTTCAGATTACAGTTTTTTTGCACTAGCATGGGTATTTATTTCCAAATTCTACCAATCTGTTGCTTCTTGCTAGGGCAACACAGTTATAGACATTAGCGGTTTGGGTGTAATTTTGTTTTTAATTTAGTCCTCGGTTAGAATGTTAGAATTAGTGGATAATGTTGGTTAATGTTGGCATGATAGTGAGGATAATGCAAGCTAAGAGGTCCTTCTTCCACAGTAGGAAGTAGCTAGGTGTCTTAGAAAGGCCTGCACCTTTACTAATATTTATACACCACTTTGCATTTATTCATTAGTTATAATTAATCTGTGGTTGTCTTTTGACCCCTCATCTCAAACCAATTGTACCAGATGGCTGCCACTCACTGATTCTGGTTCTGTTGGACGTTTCGTCCTGTTAAAAGGGAGTTTTTCCTTCCTGTCGCCAAGTGTTTGCTCATAGAGGGTCGTCTGATTGTTGGGGTTTTCTCTCTATTATTGTAGGATTTTTACTTTACATTATAAAGCGCCTTGAAGCAACTGTTGTTCTGATTTGGTGCTGTATAAATAATATTGAACTGAATTGGTGTTTGTGGAAGAACTGGCCCTGGTAGGACCTCATCCAGGGAAGTTCTGGGGGACAACAAGGTCTTTAATGTCAGGTAGGTAGCATACTTTAGAGTAAGAAGAAAAGCTAAGAATGGTAGGGTGCTATACTTTTAAACATCACCATGAAAAACATAATATTCATGATGCAGTCGGAACAACAAAAAACAGTGCAACCATCTCAGTCCCATCTATTTCTCATAGAAGCACATTCAGGCTGCATAACTTGTATTGTTTTAGCCTTCTCTGGATGCCAAAAGATTTTTACATTATTATTACATCATCATTAAGTACTAGATTGCAATGAAAACAGAAAGGCTGAATGGGCTCCTTGTGCCTCCTAAGGTCCTGCAGTGGGAAGACAGCTAATGCGACCAAACTTCAGATGATACAGTGTTACTGATTTTACTGTGCTGACATAATGAGCCTTTTCTAGGTTTCCTGTTGTATTCATCAATTTACTGTTGTAAAGCAGTAGTACAGTTAGCATTGGGCTAACTACAAGTAGGTTCCCATAGTTCCACAAGTAAAACTCCCAATCACAAGAATGACAATTTTCCAGTAAATAATGAATTGTAGGGTTTTCCGTATAACGAATTTAACAACATTTTAGAAAGCAAACATGGGATTTATTTAAAAGACCAGTTTACAGAATAGTTGCAGACAAACTGTCTGATGACCAATATTATATGACACACAAGGCAGGACGGCTCCATGCTTGTTTATGCCCAATTCTAATCCTACAATCTAAATGCTGCAGCAAAATTTGAAAGTCATCAGACCAGACAACACTTTTCCAAACATTTGTTTTTAGGAGTGGCAGCCAACGTGGTCTTCTGCTGCTGTAGACCAATATTGTGGATTCAGAGATGCTCTTCTGCGCCCCTTGGCTGTAACAAGTGGCTATTTGATTTACGTATTACCTCCCTCTGACCTGACCTCTGGCATCAACGAGACATTTTCATCCAGACAACTGCTGCTCACTGGATATTTTCTCTTTTTCTGGCCATTCTCTGTAAACCCCAGAGAGGTTTTGTGGGAAAATCTCAGCAGATCAGCAGTTTCTGAAATACTCAGACCAGCCTGTCCGGCACCAACCACGCCACGTTCAAAGCCACATAAATCACCTTCACCCAAGTTTTAACTTCATAGTCATGTTAACTGTTTCTGAATGCATTAACTTGCTGTCATATGATTAGCTGAACAAAATGATGGCACATTCTCAAATTTAGTTTAGTCATTTTGGCCAAATTTACATGCTGATGTAGAAAAATCTCCTAAATCATCTACCTGATGTCCATATTTTAATAATTAAAAAGACTGGACCTACCGCTGTAAGTCACACAATAAAAACTAAGCTGAAATGAGTTAACCCACTCTAGAAACTAAGTGAAATTAAACTAACACTATTAAAACTCAGAGCCACTCTGCTGACATGTTGTAAAACACCATGCTTTCTTTTTAAAACTCCTTTGTGATGCAGTGAATACAAAGATTCCTTTTAAGGTGAGAAACAAAAGGCTCTTTTAAAGGGAGTTTCCTCAGTGCAGCGAGCTTTCATGTAGACAATAAATAGCGAGGCACTCTAATACTAAATAGTCCTTGTTTTGTGTGTACACACAGAAATCAGAGCCAAATAAAAAAAAAAGTGACCACAGTGCAGGGACCGAGAGTAAGAGCACAATGGTGTACCACACGGTCTCGCCCACATGTGTGTGTACAAAAATAGAGCTTTTCCTTTAGTGCAAGTAAAGCACTGACACAGACATTCCCCTCAACCACTCCTGGTCATTGACACGTAAACAAATACAAGCGCACACACGGACACACACACACATATCCAGATGGAGGCTGACAGCATGCTTTGGGCAAATGGCTTCAAATGAGGAACACATGAGCCTCTCTCTGTGTGACGGCTTTCACATGCTCCCACAACCTCACACACCTCCGGGGCGGGAGGAGGATAGGCGAAGGGTGTGTGCATTAGTGTAAATGTGGGAATGAGAGAGAGGGAAAAGGACAAGACAAAGAGGAGAAGAGAGGAGACAGAAGAAGCAGAGGAGAGAAGCAGAAAAAAAGATAAATGTGGCACTTAATGACAAATTAATCAGTGGGAACAGTGATGATGCCAGAGCACATGGGGTCAGATTTGTCAGAGGGATTTTGAAAGCATGTGAAGACAGAATCACAAGTGTAGTTTGTGTTTTGCACAGAAAAAAAAAAGATTTCCCTTTAGTTTTGCTGATTCCTTGCATGCAACATTGACCTGATAGCACAGCAAATCACTGGCTACATAAAAGATGCATGTAAAATCATCCATTTATGTATATTTTGAAGCCTCAACTTTGGCATTTTCAGCATCTCGAGAGGATCTGACTGAGAAACCGAGCACGCAGGACGCTTCTGTGCCAGAGAATCACAATGTAGCCAGATCTGAAAGCAAATGCTGCGATATTGTCTATTTGACTAAAATGGGACCATATTTTCATGTGTCGCCAAATACAGAGTTTAAACTAGCGATAGAGACCATAAACCCATAAGGAACGTTTCTGCTGTGACATTAAATCAAGTGGGAAAAAGAGTCATTTTCCCATGCACTTCTATTTTTGCAACCAGAGGAGTCGCCCCCTGCTGGCCATTAGAAAGAATTAAGGTTTAAGGCACTAGCAATTAAGATTTCACTTTTTAAAAGACAAACTATACTTCTAAAGTTTTTCTTATTTGTCTTTGATGCTTATCTATATAAATAAATAAAACCTTGAATCACAATAATGTAACTTGTTCTTGTTTTAACCCTGTAAATCCTGAACTATGAAATAAACTTGCGTGTTTACTGAACTTTCTGACAAATTGAAAATAAAAGAAATTAACTGTCAACTTGCATGTACAAGTTTGAATTTGTATAATTTTTGCTACTTCACTGGCTCTAAATGTGTCTGATTGTAAAAAAATAAAGTCATACTGATGATGTAGAGGTCTCAAAACTCCGTATTAAATATGATGCAGTTGGTGTTACAGGTTCATATAATATTTTTGGCATTGATGAACAAACAGATTAAACGTTCACAAGGACATAACTACATATAGCTGATGTGTGGGAGCTTTTTTCTTTTTTGTCTGCCATAAAACATAATCAAGTGAAGGGAGTAAAAGCCTCAGTGAGAGGAGGCTGTTTGTAACAAAGTCAAGTAGGAGACCGATTCCAGCACAGGCGAGTCTGTGCATTGGAGTAGACGTGGGTGTGTGAGAGAAAGAGCGAGGTTTGCATTTGGCCGGACTCTTAGGTGTCAGCTCCCAGTTTAATGGTGACTGAATCACTGTGTCAAATATTTTGAGCACCAATAAAGGAAGCAGCACCTGTAAGCATGGCTTACACCAACACATGTCTCAAAAAATATTCATATCAATGTAACTTTGGTATATAGTGACTGAACTTTATCTAATTTCTACTTTGCAAGAGAGAAAAATATTGGGATGCTTCACAAAGCCGCTGAAGATAAATGCGTGTAGGCCGAGTGATGAATTTACCAGTTTCCTGCCCTGAAGACAAATATAAGAGCTGAATAATGAGTGGCTTTCTGGTAAATCTCACTCCTTCACAAGTGTGGAGAGGAAGCTTCTTAAGATTTATGTGTGTGTGTGTGTGTGTGGCAGCAGAGCTTTGATTTGGTCTGTAAAGTGGATTACAAGGCAGAAAAAGACTGAACACAGGCGACATGTTCATTCAAAAAAGGAGCAAAATTTTCCATTGGACATATATTTACTTGAATCCTCTGCTGGTGCTTTATATCTACACATAAATAACAAATGAGAGGTCAAGAGAGGAGCCCAAACTTTTTAACATGACATTAAAGAATGGCTTGATTGAGATGTAGTAAAGAAAGCTGGGAAGAAAAACTACCCCGATATTCACGAGAAGCACAAACCAAATGTCAGCAGGGAGAACAGCCCAGCTCCACTGCCGCCTCACCTGATTGATGATCATCAAACAGAGGTTGACCTTTAAATTCAAGGTGTCAGCCTGGGCTCAGCTGGACTGTAGCACTGAAGCTTTTTTTCTCCAATGACCCCTGTCTGCCCCCAAAAAAAAATTTACACGTTATCACACCTCACAGTGGTTATTTTCCGCTTTGTCCAACCTTGCTGTCACTTATTGAATAAAACTGAAGCATATTTTCAGATTATTATTTTTGTGATGTAAAAATGTGTTAAAAATGAGCAAATTGGCATTATTGACACTGTCTTTACTTGGTGCCGGATCCATAGAAAAAATTTGCAGTATCGCACAGCAGCACTAACGGCTACTAAGTCTCTGATTGGCTGCCCGGTCGATGGTCTTAGAAACCAGTTCTTACTGCATCCTGGATGAGCTTAGTGCAGCAAAGCAGCTCTCTACCTGCAGCAGAGCCAACTTATAGTGACTTTTCAGCTCAAAGCAGACTCCTAGAGCAGAAAGAAAACTACAGTTATGGTGGCTCTGGAGTCTGTCTGACCATGGGGCGAGAGATTCTCTAGGAAACATGTGACAGGAAGGGCCAGGACTGGTTGTTTAGTGGAAACAGAACTTTCAAAATAAGAGTGAAGGGATTGAAGTGAATTGAATTGATTTAAAATTTAAAAAAAAACTTTTTTATTTTAAACGCTAAAATGAGCTGTCAAATCTGGCTAGATTCTCGCTGGCCTGGATTCTAGCCAAGAAAAGGAGCTTTTTGAAATTCATAAAGACATCCAGACCCTTCAGTCTGCTTTAGCGCGAGAGTCTTGTAAGATTCAGAATTTTTAAATGCAGATATGGGTAAGACGGCAGAAAGCAAAAAAATTAAAAAACAAACAGCCTGATTGAGAGGAACTCTCTTTGTGCTTCAGAAGCTGCAGCAGCAGCTCTGCCCTTCCATGCAGAAAATTCGACTAAACCTGTATCCTTCCAGACGATGATGTAATCTCTTACGGTTCTGATCTGAACATCATAACCAAGGACGGCGAGCCGGCACTGGGTTATGTAAGAGCAGGCCTGCACGTACACACAAGCAGGGGAGGGAAGGACGGTGTGTGTGTGTGTGTGTGTGTGTGTGTGTGAACAGGCCAAGCATTTACAACAAAGGGCAGGACAGAAGCAGCAAGTTGAAATGCGCTCAGGGCCACTTTCAAGCGCTTAAAGCCGCTTCAGGGAGTCACATTAAAGGTAAAAAAAATTTTTAAAAAAAAAGAGATGCTTGCTTTCGCTAATCAAACTGTCTCAGCCTAATGAAATCTGATATAATTGCACCTCAGAGAGCATAGATGATGTCTTATTATCTGAGCTCAGAGCACCTCAACGCACAAACACACACGCACAGATTAGAGATTATAGGAAGCAATCAAGCAAAAGGATCAATCCGAACCCACCAAAACACCACCCGCTACCCACCCCCGATTATAAACCACGCCTGTGTTCTGTGTTCATTTTCCAGTTTGTAATTACTCTCAGCAAAATGTCACACAGAGACCCTGCAGACAGACACAATGAAGGTTCAATTAAGAACATAGACTCTGTTTACCATGATTGGCTAATAGAGCTGCAGCTAAGGGAACGTAGCTAATGGAAGCGAGTAATGTGAAGAGAAATAATCCAAACTGTGTGCTAAAATATCATACTTGTGCTATAATATCATACTTATGACTCAGTTCACTTATAATATTCTAAAACTAGATACACCATGACAGCCAGCTGCTTCACTGCTTCCTGTCTTCATGCTAAACGCTAACTGACAGACTTGACTTTGGCAAGAAAGTTAAAAAAATTATATCTAACTACACATCCTCTAAAGTACAGAACTTGAAGCATGAAACTCTAAATATTTACATTACGGACAGATTTCTCAATTGTAATGTTTTCACTTTGTCTCTCTTTGTGGCAAAAATGATCCTGAAGACATACATGCTGTATATAAAGGATGGACTTTGCATAGTTTTGGACCGGATGAGAAATGGGTGGGTCGGACTCAGGCTCAGAAGGATGCTGTGTGCTCATTCAATAGCCCATAAACTCATGAGAAAAAAATTTCCTGAGGTCACAGATCAAGGCAACAAACGGCAGTTTCCCTTTTGCCTTTTATACAATTGGAATTCCATCGGAGCCGCCCTATGCTGGCCGTTAGAAAGAATGCAGGTTTAAGACACTTCCTAAATCCATCTTTTATGTACAGGTGGAAACACCTGCTATAATAAGAACTATCACAAAGATGCTGTTCGAGCTATTTGGCGGGAGCTGGCTGTCTCCATAGGGTGGAGGCCCCCATTGCTTTTGCAGTGTACTTCCATTAGGTAGCACTTAGCATTCATTTAGATTTTAACGAAATGTGTCCATGACATTGAGTGGATGAAAAAAGTGTAAGCCTCTACAAAGAGAAAAAACTCTACTTTTTGTTGCTCTTGCTGCAATTTCCTGTTACCCACAGTGCCACAATGGATGTAACCGCAATCAGCTGACATAAGCAGTTCTTTAATCAGTCGTTTAAAACTAAACATGAAGAATCCGCTGCAGAAATAGGAACTCAAGCATCACAATTTAAGCACAAATCCTGCCTTGAGCCTCCGACTGTGACACCAAGCATCTGGGATTGTTTAAGTGTTTACTCCAAACTTCGTACATGTGCTTCCTGATTCAGAAACGCTGGCACACACCGACACAAGCGCCTTACATGACAGCGCTCGCCTTGTTGCCCCAACTTTAAGTCTTCAGCTTCTTAAGGGATGCTACAAGCTTATGGTCACATTCCAGATGTCAAAGGCACACACAAATGATTACACCAACAAATAGGCCATCCTCCAATCCGGTCTATTTTGGGCCACTGGTGTAGGTGGACTTGGTTGCGCAACGTCACACCTGGAGCACAGCAGCCGAGGCTGCAGAACTGGGAGAAAGCAGCTGCGTTATAATTTCGCTATTTCAGAAAATAGTCATTAATGAATTCAAGGGCTCAATCGATAGCTATAAATATGGCTCTCTATCTTTAGAGGCCTTTAAAGAGGCTTCGCCCAATCGCTCAGCTGAAGTCACACAAAAGGCTCTCATTGGACATGGGCGTGCGCGTGGCAGGATGCCTTGGGAGAAGATGATGTAATATCTTTTTGAAACATCACTGTTGAGGGACACCCCACTCTTTTGAACTTTACGTCACAGACAAACGGTGACCCAGCAATATCACCGAGACAGGACCAAGGAATAAACGAGTCAGAGTTCCAGCAAAACCATGTAAACTTACTGACAGAGTATGTGCTTCTAGTTTAATTTCTAACTAGGAATAAAGATTTACTTCCAAACTTACCGAATCCAATCTAACACTAAAAGTATAAATGTAAATATTTGCTTCCAATATAGTCATTTTTAGCCTGTTTTATACATGCTGCAGAAATATATTTATGTTTTCAAGCATAAACACTTCATTTTAAGATGGGTTCACACACAACTGTGAATGCAATCTGCAGAAGAGGAAGCAATAAAGCAGAAGACACTGCATGGCGCTGTGAGGTGAGTGTCTGTGCAAAGCCCTCCAGGCGTATGCACTCTGACTTGGTGTCACCTATCCTCCTCTCTAAGGAGGCCTAAGGGCAGGATGTCTGATCAGCTGAAACACAACCCTTCCCCAGGTGTAAACATAAAAAAGGTGTTTATCTTTAAAACACCCATCACTGACTAAATTACGACTTACACCTCAGACTGTTTGTGCTGCACATTCACATTTTAGTAAGTCTATAATCACCACGGCCTGTTTTCAGCTGCCCCCAAACAGCAGGATGTGATCTTTACTACCAGGCCACAACGAAAACAAATCAGTCACATCCACTCTGTATGGACGTCGAGTCCTCCGACGCACAAAGACACGCCTACACAGAGTCAGTATGAGCAACAGTTTGAGCAGGATTTTGAGGGAAAAATATCTAATTGCTTGCTTGTCTTTGACAGGTGACAGGCTGTTTGCACGTTTGCGCCTGTAAATTAATTCCATGTGCATGTAAAGGTCTAAATGTATTTTTAACCACTGATAGTGTGACATACATTGTTACATTTCCATTGTATTATATAAAAACGAGCATGGCGCAGGGGTCCAAATCGGCATGCGTGCATCACACAGAGGCTCTGTTTCAAGTGCGCCTGGGTTCTAAATGATGGACACGACCATCTTTTTGCGCCAACGGGATCAGTGATTGTTTCGTAGTCTCCAGTTCGTCTAATAAAAGCTGTTTTTTTAATTATTTTTTTTTAAAACAACAACAAATAAGAATCTCTTTTATATTCGATTAATCGCGCTCCTGACTGTTCAGCCCTTATGGATTCCGCCGATAACAATCGAAGCGGCTGCGGCGGGAGGATCCACCTGGCGGAAAACAATAATGCAGCCGTGCACGGCGCGCGGCCCCGTTATCAGCCGCTCATTAGGCAGGAATGAGCTCACGATCTCGCAGCAACGCAAAAGCAAATTGGCATTAATGCATGCTCCATAAAACCAGAACGAGCAACCTTCCCGAGCGCATCAAGCCGCCCACCCCCTCATTGTCTCCCCCCTGCATCTGTCTCCGCCACACACATACATTCTTTGAAATCACAAAGCAAGACCTTAAATTGCGCTCGAAACCGCGCGCAATAATCTCGATCACCATATTCCCACGTCGCCAAATCGCCCTCAAATAGGTGTGAGGCCGCAGAACAAAAAAAGCCCTGCTATTGTGTCGCGCGCAAGCGAGAAAGCCATTGCATGTAGGTTAAACCCGCTCGCGCTGGCGCAGACGCAAATGTCTCCAAAGAGAGGGGGAAAAAATGCCAAAAACGCGCAAATGCCAGCGGCGGATTGAGCGTACCTTTGCTCTCCTGTCCCTCGTCCTGAGTCTCCTCTGCGTTGGACTCCATGGCAGGCTTTGTCCCGTCCATTATTTTAGGGGAATATAGTCTCCTTGCAGGCTACTTGCACTTGTACCTTACAGTGTGTGGATGATGGAACCTATCCTGGTGACTGGATGCTCTCTCTCTCTCTCTCTCTCTCCGTCTCTCTCGTACACACCCTCCCTCTCTCTCTCCCGCTATCTCTCCTTCTCCCTATTTAAGCTCGCCACCGTCTCTCTGTCTATATCAACAATTCAGTTTCGAAATGCAAATGCACACGCATCCGTGTTACAGAATAATGCCCCCAAAATAATGGCAGCCGACTCCCTTTTTGGCGCCCAAAATCATCCTCATGATGTAAATTACTTCCTAAATATATTTTGATAATATATTATTGCAAAAGGGAATTAATGATAATAATTAAAAAAAAATCCTGTCAGGCTGTTTCATCTGTGGCTTCCTGTGATTTTGATTTTTTTTTATTGTTTGCTTGAATAAGGACAAAATGTGCAGGTGATTTCAATATGCAAACTCACGGGTAACCATGCATGCATGCAACCACACACACACACACACACACACACACACACACACACACTCACCGCCCCCTCTCCATCTGGTGAGCTAAGAGAGAAACAGAGAATGAGGGAGGGAAGGGAAGGATGGAAGGAGGCAGAAAGAGGAAGGGAGGGAGGGAAAAGGGAGGAAAAGAGGGAGATGCTGTAACAGAGTGTAACTGTGTGAGATAAACGCCAGCAAGAACCTGAGCAGGAAGGCTGGGAAAAGGAGGTAGTGACTGATTTTGAGTTTTCTCTCACATCGAACATCAGTTATTTTAACACCTCTGAGCAACCACTCAGCTCTCATTAACAGCCAGCACGCTCGGTTGTGTGTTGCATAATGGTTATGTTTCATTCAAAATCAATCTCTTGCTTTCCTGTTGTGTTTAAGTAGCTTCAATTAAACTAATTTGAGCTCTGACCGAACCATCTTTGACCAATTAGAGCTTCCGAACTGGTACAAAGCCATGCGTTCACCTCTGCATTTCCTTGCTGATTAGTTGTTCCCACAATCTAATGAAAAACTGACTAAGGTGGGTCCTCGAACCCCAGTGAAATGCCTACAAAGTGGGGGTGTATATGCAAAGTGGGGGTCAAGGGAGTGTGTTGTGCAGTTTTTCATCATTCACCCCATTTTCTAATAATAAACACATCCCCAAACAATGGGACACCATCTGTCCCGAATCCTCTTAAATAAGATTTTAATTTGAGCCCACGCGTCCCTATTTTAGACAAAGCTCAGCTCACAAAAACAGTTTAGGAAATCCCCCCTCACCCCACCCCACCCCAACAGCCCCTGATGTTTTCATCTAACAAAACATCAGACGCCAGAATGGCTAACGTGACATATATGACATTTAGTGGGTCCATTCACCCTGAGGGTTGAAATTAACACCCTGCCCTGCACCATATGCTGGTGAATCCAAGAGGGTCTCCAATCACACTGACTTTTTGACATTTGAATGGCTCTAAGCACCATGAGGAAACCTGAGCCTGCCGCATAAATGAATGACCACCCAACGAGACAGCACGAAAAACATGTAGGAGTCAAGGGAGTTTGGTAAGAAGTATTATTCCCTTTAATGACAGCACACTTCTGCACCGGAGCCAGATGATTAGTTGAGCTTCTACCATACGAAAACATATAGTTATCATAGAGCATAATTATTTCTTTGTGTGGTCCAAAAAAAAAAAAAAAAAAAAAAAAAAAAAAAAAAAATCCACAGTGATACAAAGGCTGTGAATAGCTCCCATAATGATTCATCTGGGGTTTTTAATTAACAAGTTAATCATTATAATTTCATGAAGGAAACTGTTCTGCACCTGAAACAGCAAATGTTTGCCAGTGTTGCTTAAAAAGTGAGAAAAAATGAGTGGATACAGCTTTAAAAGGGAATTTAGACACAGAAATACAAAATAAAATAAAAAAATTTGCAAAAACATTTTAAATGAAAGGAAATTCCATTTTAGTAAATATTTTTTTAAACTATGAGCTGAATTACCATTTTTGCATTTATGCAAACGTCCGTAAAAAAACGGATCATGTATTGGCTGAAAATTACCAGTAAATTTTCTTCTAGCCAAAAAAAAAAAATCCACCTTAATGACCATCAAGAGATTATTTATGAATACATTTTTGCATTTATTGCCCAATAAGCACTGATAGTTTGAGGCTAAAGTCATCATCTTGTTAAAACAAAGCATTTCCCACTAAAGTAAGTAGAAACAGGACCAGCAACAACCTTGGGAAATGTATCCAAATACCTCAACATGAAGCTTTTTTCTAAACGAATTTCCCTCTGGACACATAATGTGATATTACAGGGCTGCTATGCTTAAGTTGGCCATTTATATCCACTGTCAAATTAACCAAATTAATTCAGTTTAAGTCTGGGCATTATTATTTTCCTTTTCACTTAGCTGTACTAGTTGCCAAGCACTACAGTCTATGCTGTTTCGTAGTCCATATAGAACAATGAGAGCTCATACAATGAGGATATTGAATAATCAGTAAATGGTATAATTCTGTTTTGTAGTTAATTCGATCTGTAGCAAAACACAGTCATGCGTTGGGACAAAAAAAGAAAAAAACATGGAAGAAAGGAGGGAAGAAATGCAAAAGGACAGAGTCACACAAACTCAAACTGTCAGTTACCAGGCTGGAAGGGTGAGCTTCAAGTCCCATTTTTCTCCCAGAACCCCCATAATCCCTTGCTGGGTCACACAGATTAAGGACTTGTCCACAAGATGAGATACAGTGCTTCCTGGCACTCTTCACGATCACCCTGTCACACACATGCACATGTGCACAATGTTAAAAACACACACGCATACACACACAACATGCAGTTTGGCGTTCCAGAGACGTCAGAAAGTCCGAGTCCTCATAATTCCTACCAAGTAAGGCGCAACAAAACTGTTTTCTTTTTATGGTGGAATTCCAAGCAGGATTTCTTAAGACAGAGTTCTTCCAAACTTCTCTTACTTCATCTCACAGATTATTGTGTAACATTATTAAGTGTGTGAGTCACAGAATAAGCCAAAACCTTCACAAATGCAATACCACCACAGACTATTTGGTTTTCTGACTATTTGACTGTCAAATAAACTCAGTGAAGATGCTGTGTAGCACTAAAAGTTCAGGACCTGCACCAAACCAGGTTCTGCACAACCTGCCAGTTGATTTTTCACATCATTCTCTAGTTCCTCTTTCACTTGTATTACTTACATTTACTGCTGTCAAACAGAAGAAGCCCTTGAACTGTAAACACCAAGGGCCTAAAAAAAACAGCTCATTGTCTAAGCTAAATGATACTTTTAACAAATGGGCCTGTTGTCCCTCAGAAAAAGGAACACATAGGCTGCTCCTGTGACCAACAGTGACCGGGTAACCAGTCAGTTTTGGTCACTTCCTCCCCTCACTCACAACTGTTCTTGGTAGATGGCTGCCCCTCCCTGAGCCTGGCTCTGCTGAAAGATTCTTCCTGTTAAAAGGGATTTTTTCCTTCCCACTGTCATGCTTGCTCATTGAAGGTCATATGATTGCTGGGGTTACTCTGTGTTCTTTGTGTTATTGAATTCTATTAGTTCATTTATGTTCATGTGTGGGTGGAAGAAAATGGTGGAGTGGCCTACAACTTTTGAGGAGTGGAGATACAGAAATAAGGACAAGAGCGTGATGGTGAAATGCAAACTGCATCCAGGACAGAAACAACTGCATTACGATGCTAACACAACTTGGATCTTTGCAAACATCTGCACAGACAGCATGCTAATGCAACCTAGTTGACCTCAGACCCTGAACTTCAACAGGTAACAAAAGCAGTGAGAAGCAGTCAGGCTTGCAGCCTCAGTTCCTACCTGTTCATGCTTCTACAGAAGAATCACTGTGGCGATTGCTTTAAAGTCTCTTTGAGCTGAACTGTTGACTTTGCTTAGTTGCATACTGCAATACTTTACAGAAAAGTAGCGAATAATGTGCAATATGTTACTGTTTTTGAGTAACAACCCCAACACTGATCATGACTATACTAGTATGATGACAAAATAAATGTTCACTTTTGTTGAAAGGGGTTAGCATACAAATAATTGTGAACTAGAATTTATTAAAGATGAAAGCATTGCAGCTAAAATCTGTTGGTGGTTCTACATGGAAATTTAGTGGAGAGCATGAATTCATTGTCCAGACATTTCACTCAAACAACAAATTGGGGAGATTACCAAAGTCAGCAGGATCTGCTCCTTAGGAAGAATGAATATTTGTACCAAATTACATGGCAATGAATTTAAAATTAAATACTGTAGTCTGAAGGAAAAGGATGCACCAACTGTGCCATGTTGCCATCCTTAGAGTCATGCTCCTTTGTACTGAACTGACACATCGAAGGGATGCATACTGTGTTTGTGTGTTTGGGGTGGCAGTCAGGTATAGAACTGTGCCTCTGTGTATTATTGTGAAATGATTAACAACAGAGTGAGCCTAGGACTAGACAAAGGACACTTAAATCAAAATCCATGTCTATGGCCTGTAGTTTGGACCCTAAACAGTGTGCTTGTTTGTGTGGGCATACAGGGAAATGTCAATGACGCCAGTAAATATTTAAAATGCAAACTTTTGAAGCCCGTGCAGAGAAGTGACCCATGCAACAGCTGATTTTGGAAAATATCTGACATCTAGGTCATTTTTAAGTAGTTGTTAAGCTTAAAAAAAGCCTCTGTGCTTCTGCAGCACTGCAGAAACTTTCTTATCTGCCTCCAGAACTCTCTTAGTCCATTAAAGGCAAAGGCATGAGTGCCTGTCGACTGCCTGTCTTCCCTCATTACAACGACACAGAAGGGAAAGTGGCGCTCAAATTGGGTCGTACTACAGTAACGAGCACACTGCAGCTCCTTCATGGGAGCAGATGTGGAGCTAATGTTGAATAAAAGAAGGAAGAAAAGGAGAACACCGGGGCCTATGAGCACCTCAGCAACGATAGCCACGAGCAGCTTCAAACTGACTTCAATCTAAATATTTCTACACCATCGTGATACTCTGGAGGTGGTCACATCCTTTTTATCAGAGCAGTCTCGTCTCAGAGTGATACAGGCTCTGCTGTTTCCATGGAGATGGGAAACACTGCCGGCAGGCTGCAGTGATTGAGATCTCTTAGCGATGCTATCAGTTCCTAGAAAACTTCTCATGTGGCTGTGGCTCTATGTCCCATCAGCCAAAACTTAAAATCTAATCAAGGAGATAACCATGACATGAAACTTCTCAGTGTGCTATCAGTAAAATCGTTTCTGCTCCCATGACCAGCTCAGCCGAAGGCTACTGTTGTTGACATGCAGCCAGTGTACTGAACGCTTCCTGTTGTTGTGAGGAAGAATCATCTTGTGCACTGTTAGACTGCGTGTAAATAAATAAGTAAGTTGTCTAGCGTGAATGGAAGCAATCACCCACAAGACGCTTCGCATCTTCTGAGTGCACATCTGTAAGTGCAGCAGGAAGCACACTTAACCATATTTATGGAGGTGACTGAAATCTTTTTACAACTACATGATGGATTAGAAGAACTTTCTCAGAGATGTTCATGATCCCCAGAGGATAACTCCTATGACTTTAGCAAGCTTTGTTTTTTTTTCATCACCACCATGAGGGCGAATTTTATGATTGTGAGTGAAATTTCTCAACAACTGCTGGATAGATTCACTTTAAATTTCCCCATTAGGAGAAATGGTAATAACCTGAGGGGTCCTTTGACCTTTCATTCAGCATCATTGACAGGTCAGTGTTTTTTAATTTATACTGTACTTTAGTTATAATAAATATCAGCTATATCTTGTGTTTATTTATCATCTTGCTTTCCATTAGCATGTTAATTCGGAATTAGCATTTGGCACACAGCACTTCTTTGTTGTGAGCTAACAGAGCCATTAGCATAGCTGCACAACAGTTTAAATGCAAGTTGTTAAGATTTAAGCTGTATCCATGTAGGAGGTGATCAATCATCACTCATCACATTGAAACTCAGGGCTGCCAACCTTTTAACTATCAAATAAGGGACACTCTGGTGTGCCAGTAGTACAATGCACAGCTAGCTGGGTATAGTGTAAATATGCACAGTATGTTCATATTCTTATAATAAAAATGCAGTAAAATGTTGGTATTCAGTTCAACCAATACCTCATCTAAAACAATAAAGAAAATTCTGTAAATAATCACATGGACATTTCCTTTGAAAATTAAGCAAAAAAGAAAAAAATATTCAAGTAAAATACTGTAAATGGGTGCTTCAATTACCCAGTTTATCATGCTATGCAGACCACAGAGCAACTTATTTGTATGAATCATGTATTACTCCTCACATCTGGTGCGCTTGATGGGCCGTCACTGATGGTTGTGGATGGACGCGGACAAACGTCTGACACAATTGCATCTGTTAGACAGAAAGTTGCACTGCAGGTAATGGTCAATATACGAGACATTTAAGGTAGAATAAGGGACGGCCCGGCTAAAACAGGACAGTTGGCAACCCTATGGTTGGTTGCTAGTTGATAAGTTGCCTAGATAATCTTTTCACTCGCTGTGCCCACGTCCTCATTTTAGGTTTGAGAGTGTTTTAGTAGAAAGAGGTGAATGGCTTAAACATGTATTGAGCTGCAGTTTGATGAAGGCCTTGAAGGGGACTGGCGGAGGCTCCTGGGCCTGGCCCCATGTACCACATAGAAGTGAAGAAGCGAAAGAATTGAAAAGGGTTGAAAATGAGAGCAAACAGCTTGTAGAACTGGGGGATCATATATAGATAAGAACTGGAAGGAGAGTGTTTGGAGGTGCGGTCCCGTTCCTGAAATTCAGATACTTTATCTCCAACTAATGTATTTGCTACCCTGTTGTAGGTAAATAGCTAGTATCTTGTGCTCTTGTTGGTAGTTGCCTCGATTGCTTCTCTCAAAGCTAGGAACAGTTTACTGCGGGAATTGCACACTTTGTCTTCCTCTGTTTTTGATCTCTTGATTATTTTACATGTGCAGCACTTTGGTCAACAGTTGTTGTTTTAAATGTGCTGTATAAATAAATATAACTAGTTTTTTTTTTTTTGTCTGAGTCACCGAATGTGACTGACCTTCTGGAACAAAATGACTGGGTGTGCATCAGAAGTTATTGAGTCTGGTCTCTGCCCATGACCTTTTAAAAACCCAGAGACTATACTAAGGGCCATTAAACCACACCTTTACTGATATATACTGAGGTCACAACTGTCATTGAGGGTACAGGGGAGTTTGTCTTTATGTGGAAAAGAGTTAAAAGGGTCTTGACCTTACTATTTCAAGTGCCTTGAGATGATTTATGCTATGATTTGCTGCAAAATAAATACATCTGAACTGTTGCATCACTTTGTCAAAAGGCCAATGCAAACAAATTGCAGGATGAATATACAGTGACAAAGAGCACTAAAGTTCAAATGCCTGTTATTGTTTCCATAATCTGCTCCTTTGTCTCGTGTGTGAGGCTCAGTCGTACTACAGGCATCGCGTTGACCTTTTAACTGTCTTCCTGACACGCTGTTCAACACCATTAAGCATCTCTTTTGTTGAGCTATGAAGCCATGAGCTCTGATCCCAGAGGATGACCTCATGATGACCTACAGTATCTGTTAGTCCGTGCCTAGAGAAATCAGTTGTGCGCCACTCAGAGCTATTTGTGCCTGTCTTTGTCTAATGCAACTTCTATGTCACTGAGAATCAGATAATCCTTCAGGAGAAACAGTATATGGAGAATTAAAGGTGGGCCGTTTCTTCTGCTTTGCAGTTGTGTAGACCTTTTTGGTTGCATGGATATAAAGCTTTCACTTCCAGTTTGACACATACCCATTTCAAAATGACTGTTGTAACAAAAATTGAGTGACTGCAGAAAGTTTAGCTGAAATGATGACACAGTTAGCTGTAGCTACAGGCTACTAATAAGTGATGTACTTAGCTACCATGTCAACCAAGTAAGCTTTTAGGAACAAACTTCAGAAAATGGACTATAAGGGCATGACAGGGTGGAGTGTAAATACCAGAATTAAACAGTTTCAGTTCAGCTTGAATTACGCAACAAAACCAAGCCAACCATATTTGTCCAAAAAGACAGCGCCACCAGTTCAGTGACAGATGGCGTCACCTCCCTGAGCCTGGCTCTGCTGGAGGTTTCTTCCTGTTAAAAGGGAGTTTTTCCTTCCCACTGTTGCCAAGTGCTTGCTCATGGGTTAGGGTTTTTTCTCTCTATTATTGTAAGGTTTTAATCTTACAATATAAACTGCCTTGACATGAGTTCAACTGAATTGAAGTAAGTGGCTGCCAATCAAAGAAACCATGCCACAAACTTTTAGGATATGAAGAGGGATACTAGTTATTCAGACCAAAGCCGTTTTTGTACCAGGCTGCAAACATGTTTATATCTCTTGTATAGTTGTGAATTTAATATAAGAGTTGATGGGAAATTGAATCACTCAAGTAGCCATTAGAGGAACTGCAGTTTATGGCTACTTCTGTCTTAGCTTCATTTTCAGCCCTGGCAGCATGGTGGCACGGTGGTTAGCACTGTTAACGCACAGCAACAATGTTCTGGGCTTGATCATCTGACTGGGTCTTTCTGTGTGGAGTTCGCATGTTCTCCCTGTGTTTGTCAGGGTTCTCTCCGGGTACTCTGGCTACCTCCAAAGGTCCAAAGACACGCAGTTAGTGGGGTCAGGTTAACTGGTGATTCTAAATTGCCCATAGGTGTAAATATAAGTCTGAATGGTTGTCTGTTTCTGGCAACCTGTCCAGGGTGTACCCCGCCTCTCGCTCTATGATAGCTTGGATAGGCTCCAGCCTTCTGCGATGCTGAATTGGATAAGCGGACGAGAATGGATGGATGTATATTACTGTAGCAACCAAAGCAATCACCTTGAACTTTTAAGGTAAATAAAAAGCATTGATTAAGTTACTTTTTGTAAACTTTACTTATTGGGCTCATGAATCAAATTGTATTGTATACTCGTTCTTCTTTCCACAGCTTGCTTGCTTCACCCCACAATAACCAGTTTCACACGTACACTGGAGCACTGATTTTTCTTTACATTACTCAGCCAGACTGGTCATTTAATGGTCCAATGTGGCCATATAAGGACAGAGGTGACTGTCGGCCAAATTCAGAGCCAGTGATTGGGTGTGACTTGTCCTGCCTCCTGCATGCGCTAATGTGTCTGAATCTCCTGCTGCTAAATGCGAGAAAGGACAACCACAGACAAAGTCCTGAGCTGACTCTGCAGACACTGTCCAGCTGATGTTTGGGTGTTTGGCTCCATTAGTCAAATATAAGAGTTGTATCACTAATGCTGAAAACAGGCCATCACTTAAGCGAGCAAAAACATGCAAAGACTCTGGTACAAACACTAACGCACACACAAACATTGTCTCAGCGCCGGCTTTATGAGCCTCCCGCTGTCGCTTTAGTCTAATCCTTGCTTTTTTAATGGGCTTTTGGCTTCCCCTAAAAGGAAAACCTTTGCCAGAGAGTGAGGCTGAAGTTCTGCACCTTGCTCATCTCCAACCTGAGACAATCCTTTTAATTTATCAGTAGAAACAATGTGCCTTTGTGACTTATCTGCCTTTATTCATCTGTGTGTGTGTGTCTGCTCATTGGTGTGTGCATGTATGTCCAGATCCGGGCTCTTAATCTGTGGTGGTTATGATGACCCAGTTTTGCCTCCGCCCTCCGCCGTCGGTCGCCAAGGAGACACTTCCCTCTCATTCCTGAACCAAAACGTCGGATACTGACAAAGGTTAATCTACCTTGAATGCACACACACACACACACACACACACACACACACACACACACACACACACACACACACACACACACACACACACACACACACACAAACTCTAAAGATGTCAAAACAAATACAAACATTTCATTCAGGCCAGTGTTTTTGTGGATTTTTAAAGGAATGTTTGAAACAAATGGGATTTCTTTCCCTGTTCCTGTCCCCTCCATCTCTAGCTCAACTCCACACTTGAAACAGGCACACGGGCAACTTTAATGCAAATTAATGCAAACTAATCCCATCATGCTTCGTCATCATCCATACTGCCTGAAACACCTGCACTTCTCTGAGTTTTCCCTGCGATTTCTTAGTCTGAATTGTAATACAACAAAGCACTGAAGCTTCTGTTTCAGCCTGTCATCTCATACTCATCCTCACACTCACTCACACAATCAAAACGCCTGACCGAACGCCCACCCTCTCCTGTACAGAAATAAAATCTAACTGGGAGAGCATCTCCCATACATTTCGTTTTATTTACAATATATGACTCCTGTCACTACGCATGGGTTAACCTACACACACCTACAGACACACATACACTAACACACACGCGCCTACACGCCCATCCCCCCAGGGCACCCTCCGCTCAGCAATTTATCAGACGAGCCACTAATCCTGCTGGCCCAGATTTGGTCCACAGTCTGCTCCACATGATGTTACGTTGTCATCGCCATCCAAACAACTGCGCGCACACCCTGCCTCGACCTCAACCACGCACCAACAAACATACATATATATACACACCCCCACCCCACTTCAGACTGCCTGCCTGCATCAGCCCCCCCCCTCCTTCAAGAGTCATGTGACTCTGGGGCTGCTGCACCTGTGACCTACTGTACGGAACTGCAGCACACACCGGCAGCAATGTGGGATAAGAGATGCTTCCCATCTACAGTGTGCAGGCGTGCCATGAGTCACTGTGTGGAGGAAATGCAAAGCAGGGAGGGATCATCATCTTCTTCACCATCATCATCACTGCAGAGGTGGGGGAACAGCAGGGGAGGGAGGGGAGGTGAAGCAGAATGGCATCCCCTGCTGTCTGTGGGTCATGTGTATGTATTTTTATGTACCGTCTATTTTTTGCCCGCGTGGGCTCATGAGATCCGATGTGTGACTGTTTGCATGTGCCGGGATTTGAAACGACGCCCGCCTCGCAGCTTTGTGCATCAGTGCGTTGTCAAGGCAACAGGTCCTCTCAACGCCGACTGATTCCGACACATAAAAAGTGGCCGTTGAGCTGAGTTTAAGGAGCCTGAATATGAAAGCAAGTGTGAGGGCTGTGTTTACATATTGGCCTCAGTCAAGGCCGAATCAGTGGGGTGGGCACTAAGCAACAGCTTTCAAAACATTAAAAAACACTGTACAAAGACTAAGATGCCTTCAAACAATAGCAAAATCAATAAAAAGCATAGTAAGAGAGAAAAACAAATACTACTAGTTCATTTCTTACATTGTTATGGGCAAAATAATGATAGTTTTTTAGACGGTTACTGATATTTGGTGATTCAAAAATCTCCAAAGGCTGATATTTTTTTCTTTCAGACGAATTAAACATGAACAGATTTCCCTGACATTTGTTATCTGTAACTATTTATGAGTTTTTAAAGTTACAGTGTGTAAAATCTCACCACTAGATGTCAGTAGATTGAAGACTGTCAACTCAACTAAATTCAGTTTTCTTACCTATTTCAGTTCTGCAGCTGTGGAGGCTGCAGTAGGACAAACGCGTTTTAGTCAGCCAAGTGAAGACCGTTCCCAATAAGGGCTGCAGCTGATCCATCCATTTATTTTCACTTAACCAGGGACGGGTCACGGGTGCAGCAGCCTAAGTAGAGAAGCCCAGGCCTCCCTCTCCCCGGCCACCTCCTCCAGCTTGTCTGAGGGAACACCAAGGCATTCCCAGACCTGTCCTGGGTCTGGCCTCTCAGTGGGACATGCGTAGAACACCTCACCCAGAATGCGCCTGAACAACCTCAACTGGCTCCTTTCGATGTGGAGGAGTAGCTGCTCTAGTCTGAGACCCGTCCCGATGGCTAAACTCCTCACCCCATCTCTAAGGGAGAGGCCAGCCACCCTTCGGAGCAAGCTCATTTCTGCTGCTTGTATGCGCAATTTCATTCTTTTGGTCACTACCCAGAGCTCGTGACCATAGGTGAGGGCAGAGACATAGACCGGTAAATCAAGAACTTTGCTTTTACGCTCAGCTCTCTCTCTCTCAAAAAAAGGCATACACTATATTTAAACATAAAGACAAGACAAAATGAGAGCTCTATAGTCAAAATGAATACAAACAAGTCATTCTAGATTATCTTCTTTTCACAACCACTGGAAGTCAGCAGCTCTTGTAAAATGGAAAAGGTGCTTAATTGCCAAGCCTCACCTTCAATATAAGTGAATGCCATAAGCTCACCAGAAAGACTGATTCAAGTCATGTGTTCATAGGGGTAGAGTTAAATAGACGCCTTTCTTTCTTCTTGGTAATGAGCAGTCTGGAGTTAGAACAAGGGAATAATGAATGGCCTCTCATGTGCTTACACATACAAAGTTCCTTCCTCTCTTTTGAGATGTTAAAGGTTGTCAGATAAACACAAACTTAACAAACCAAGAGACTCACCACTGTACAGCTAGTTTACTGAATGCACTTCAAAGTGAGAGCGGGCCACTTAATCTGCTGAAATCACGCTCAACAAGTTAAACAGTGATACTGATTGAATCTTAAAAGAAATAGAAAACACTTAAAAGTCATAACAAAGCAGAGACCATCACTTTCATACTCAGCAGGGAAACTTGGAGGCCATGAATCATGAGGAATATAAACCATTCAGCTGTTTGTGAGCTCAGTGAGTGTGATTGCACAGCTGGAGCTCCGATCAAGCACTGCACGATTCAGCAAGCAAATCTTTTTGAGGAACTAATTCTCGTCATTCAGGAGACTGTAAAGAAGCGCTTTGTGCATAGCTGCCATGGAGGCTTACAAACAGGTATTTCTTAACTCTCAGCAAACCACATCAACTGTTGTTGTCTTTCTCGAGCTCCATGTGTGATCATCAACAGTCCACCATGCCCTCTGCACCTGCTTCCAATCATCTCACCAGCCCCACAGAACCTCATCAAAGTTCAGCTTTAAAAACTGAGAAGGTCTGTGTTGCTCCAGTCAGTTTAACTCAAACCTCCTCTGAGAGTTTCAAGAGGGAGGGATGTTGTTTTAGGTAGTTGCAGGAGTTAAAAGCATACAAGCTTTTCACCTAACTGTTAGAAGGGTCTTCCTTGACTCTCTTGACTGAACAAAAACAACACAAGCCTGAGAACAACATGCCACAGGGAATAACAGCACAATAGAAAGATGCTTGGAGAGGTGTGACTTTCCTCACAGTACGACAGTAACGCATTGCTACAATAGGTTGCAATAAAATCTGTGACCACACTTACAGCTCTCTGTTTTATCCACAGAGTAATTTTGTTGCAGAATCAGCATGTAAAATGAACTTTACTTGTTTCAGTTCATTCAGAAATTTACATTCAATTTTTTTTTTGCCAAGCACATTTTCTTTAATGATTAACTATTTGAATGAATAAAGCTTTCCTTCTTTAAATATATTTCAGTTGCAGTTTACTCAAAATTATTCCTTCATGAATCATTTTTTCAACACTGCAAAAAAACAAAGAAGTAATAAAAACATAATAATTTTTTTCCCCACAACTTTGGTTTATTATTTTAAAAGTTTGACTTGCTATCTCACACGTCTTAAGAAATCAGTCGAAATTTTTTAAAAAAAAAAAAGAGTTATTAAGTTGAAACTTTGAGTTAATAACTCAAAATTGTGACTCACAGATCACAAATTTTCTTGTTCCAGTGATGAAACCAGCTTCTATAGTTCGAGGAAGCTGGACTACAAGGAGCAAACCTCTGCAGACATAGGAAGCATTCTGCTAATAGTATGACTGCATACTGGCACTGTTTCTGATCAGGCACTGCAGCCCTGAAGTTTTCTAGACATCATCCAACACAGGTTCAAATGAGAATGCAAATATCCAGCATCGGTAGATCAGATCAGTCACTTTGACCTGCTAACTTCCAAGTGCAAATTTCATGTGATGTTGGATTGTGTTGATGTGCAAATAGCACTGGGCACCATGTGCAAATGGGAACCATGTGAGCAGCTTCCTGTGCGTTTAACTAAGGCATTTCCAACTGAGGCATTTCCAGTAGCGCGACTACGTCTGAAGTGGACTGTTTCTTGAGTACACATGCACAGTTGAAAATCTGGGAACCCATCAGCTACTCTGCTGACTTAGCCTTTGGGCGTCACGGACAATTTTACGGGGCTTCCTGTGCATTCAGCAAACTTCAGTCTTTGGAGATTCCCATATCTGTGCACCAGCCATTGTTTACAAGTGTACATTAAAAAAAGGAAAGCTAAATGACTATCAGGTGTTCACCCTCCCTGCTTTTCTCCACGCAAAAGATTGTTTACCTGCACGCAACTAAAGCCTGCTGAAACATGATTGGTGCAGATTTTATGCATTTACATGCAGTAACTGTTTATAGAGATTACATAGTTAGTTACTTTATACAGTTTTCTACACAAGCAGTGACTTCATATTTGCAAAGTTAATAAACAGAGATTAAAAACATGTATTTGTGGTCTGTTTTGGGGCACAGTCAAGCTGTCACAATGACAGCAGTGCTTTAGTCTAAGTGTCAGTACTCTGCTGTTCTAATCAGCTCAGTGGATCGGTCCACTTTTCTCCCTTTTTGCCAGCTCAGTGATCATTTATTCCTTCAGAATAAAAAAGTCCTTGAAAATCTGAAGCCTTTGAAGTCTGTCTGCTCGACGGCTGTGGTGCTCACTATCCATTCTGCAGATCAGCGCCGAGCAAAATCCACAGGAGAGGATGGAAGAGGACACGAGTTTCCACGTGCAGTCGAGCAGAGACGAACTGCAGCAAAAAAAAAAAAGAGAGCACAAAGAGCGGATTCACGAAGGGGGACGCGGAGGGGAGGAGGGGTGGTGGTGGAAAGAATAATGATGAAGACAATGAGCAGGGGGATGATGAGAGGAGCAGATGCAGATGAAAGATGGGATGATGATTCTGACGATGATGGGACTAAAGTAGCAGTTTGGGGGGAAATAACAGGCAAAACTGGAGAGCTGAAAGCAGAGAAGTTTACGACGGCTGCCTGTAGAAAAATGTCTCCTGTTCTCCATCGCAGTAAATCATGTCATTTGGCTACATCCTGTCTGTTCTCAACTTCTCACCAGCCTAAAGGAGATAAACAGGCCTGCTGGCTTATTGGAAACAGATGTTATGAATGGGAGAGAGAAAAGCAAAGAAAGAGAGAGGGGGAGATCCAGACGTGGAGGGAATAGGCAGAGAAGTAAGAGGTAGAAACACTTTGAATAAGTGGCCTAATGAGATCAAATTGAACGCTGCTGGTTTCAGGTCAGCCTCCATAAAACACAAACAGACAAAACTGCTAGTTTAACAAAAACATGAAACATGCGTCTCTTCGGTTTTGCTGGGATCTGTTTCTGTGCATGACAGTGAAAAAAAATGACACGTGAACGTGAGCACTAGTCCAGACTGTGCCTTGTCCTCTGTTTGTTTTTTCTTTTCATGCCATGAAGAAGAAGTGTTAGCATGTCAACAGCTATCCCTCTACACCCATGAATTAATACTGTATACTATAAATACACTGCTTGGTATATAACCTCTGTTCAATATCACAGAGTTCAGTTTATCTTCCTCCTAAAGCAAAGGACCCTAGACTTCAGATATACCAACCTTAGCATGAGGTAAGCTGCATTAGATTAGAGAAAATGTTCATTTTGATTTTAAATAATTCTAAATGACTACAGCAACTATAAGTAGGGACTAACCAGTATTGGTGCCATAGTTTTTTGGTGTCAATTTCAAGGTAGCAAAAAAATTACAATATGTATATATTGACATATATTATGTACACTGTAAAATGTAATATTGTGTTTAATTAAAAATATTAAATAGGCTGAACTCAATTTTTATCAATTTGTTATTAGAACTCAATTTAAATAAGTTACCAGTACTTTTTATGCAAAAACGCTGATAAACTCCATTTATTTGAGTTGTCTTAACTTAGAAAAAAAAGTAAGCTGGAAGTTTTGCTTCTCAGTGCGGAAGGATGAAAGATGTGTTTTGAAAATGCCACGTGACTACCGTCCTCCTCCCTCTCGGATCAGTCCGCATGTTCACGGTGCATTTTTTATGGAATATGTTGAGCAAACCTGGAGAAGCGTCAGCTCAAGATATTATTGTTGTCATTGCTGTGGATCTTTACCTGATACACTGACTTGGTGAGTAAATGTTTACTCTTATTCAAACTGATTTTGTGGCTTCTCTTAGTTTAGCACCAGGTTTATAATCTTGCTAGCTAGTTAGCGTTAGCCTAAGCGTTGCTGCTGCCGCTGGGCTCATGTTACTTAAAAATTAACACCACAGCCTTAAAAACCTTGTATAAAACTATGTGGTGAAATTTTCTGTTGATTGTTTGAAATAAATAAGTGAGATAAGAGCCCAGACAAAATTCTTCGGGAGGTGCAGCCGTTAGGGGTGGGGTAGGTGTGGGATGTGGGGGTGGATAACAGAGCTCTCCAAAACGTGGAAGCAGTTTTGCAAATATGTGATATTTTGATAAATTAAGTAGATATTTGAGCATTACACAGCTACATTGTCGCCTGAAAATATCTTAAAAGGTTATTTTCTGACCCAGAAAGGGTAATCTGGGGAAAAGGAGGATCGCATTTGTCGGCCACGGTTGTCTGAGCCTGTGCATACTTGTAAGCGCGGCAATGGCGGAGGAGCGCCGCTGAAAAACTTATTACTTTTTCTGGGTCACAAAATAAACTTTTAAGATATTTTCAGGCGAGAATGTAGCTGTGTAAATTTCAAATATCTGCTCGATTTATCGAGACATCACATATTTGCAAAAATGCTCCCACGTTTTCGGAGACGTCTATTTTTTTTCATGCTTTGTGGCAGCTGTAGAACATCTGTGGCATCTATTAATGTCAAATCTAGCCTTTATTTAACAACATAGGCAAACTATATGTTACAATGATTGCACAGCCATTAAGGATCAAATCAGTTTCTGAAAAATGTTCTGTTTTTTCTCCCTCTGCTTGCTTCTTACTGTCTTTGAGGCCGATCGGGACCAGCACTCCTGTTGTTGGACAGAAAGACATCAACTCAGTGGTAAGTATTTTGGTTTTCCAATATATTAGCAACTGTCAGTGACATTTATATTAATCAGGCTGAACTTTAATCATACTTTAGATCAGCCTGTTTTACTTATTGTTTTATTTGTGCTTTGGTTTGGGGAAGTTGTTTCTTCACTGATCTTTTCCTGTCTTCTGTTATTAGACTTGAGATATGACTGCACTATGCTGTTGCTGGTGACCACAGTTAATTCTACAAGACATGCTGTGTAAGTAAACAAACAACAACAGTTTGGTCTGCATTTCTTGAAAGATTACATCCCCAAACTTAGTTTAGAGGGTCTACACTGTATATAGTGAAGTCTGCAAGTTTTCTAACAGCAAAATCTGTTTTGTGCCCAAAATCATTTTGCACATCATTAGAATGAAAGTTATTGGCCATGTTTGCATAGCCCTTTTTAAAATGATGCTTTCATGACATTATTGTGTGTTGGGTGGTGGTCAGGGCTATCCAGACTGACAATTTGGGACATTGAATGTCACCTCTCCGGTGGGAGGGAGCCTGAGATCGTCTAAATTGGAGTCTGTTTTATACCAAATGCAGAAAAAAATGTTTTAAGAAAGCAATTAAGTTCATGTTCCAAAAATATGATTGTTTGCTTGCAGGACAACAGGAGAGATGAGTCCTCCGTCACAGATGGTGTGGTCAGTGAAGATTGTCGCCTGCAGGTTCAAGCTCATTGCATCTCCAACCCACATCCACTGCCACTGTACTTAAGGGAAGTTAAAGACTTTCTTCTGCACCTACATTTGGATCACCTCGATCCATGACAGTCATTCAGGCAGTAATGCCTGGACTGGAAACAAGCATCCTTAAAATAATACAACATTCCAGCTCATGTGTTGAAATGGAAAACAAATGTGTTGTTTAAATTAGAGACTGCACTTGTGACAGAACAATAAATATTTTATTTTGATTATATAAGTAATGTAAAGTACAAAACAAACTGTGGTAGGCCTAAACTTATTTTCAGAATAATTAAATCTGAGACTTTGTTTCATTGTAAGATTATAACAGTGATGGCAATATAACTGTTTGTTGTTCAGCAGAACAGTGTCCAGTATGTTGGCTGTTATACTTTGTTGTGTTTGAAAATAAAAGTTGGGCTCATTTAACATCATTACAAAAAGTGTTGTTAATTATTTTTAATCATATTCAGGTTACCACAAATTGTTTTTTCATTTAGTTGACCTTAACATGTTTGTCAGTAGGTAAACAATTAGTATTGTACAGTCAGAAATATCAAGTTATTGTTAATACTGCAGACTTGCAATGTATAAGTTGTCCTAACAGTCATCTTAAGTAAGCTTTACTTAGTTTTTTTGAGGCAACGAGTTTCCATAATTTTTTGAGTTCTGGGAACTAACAAGGCTGTACAGTGTACTCAAAATGAGTAAGTTGCCCTAACTTGGTCATCTTACGTAAACTTGATCCAATTTTTTGAGTTCTGGGAACAAATGAGCTTGTACAGAGTACTCAAAGTAAATAAGTTGTCCTAACTTAGTCATTTTAGCTAAGCTTTACTCAATTTTTTTGAGGCAACGAGTTTCCATAATTTTTTTGAGTTCTGGGAACTAATTAGATTTTACAGTGTAGGTATATTCACACATTATATATAATGTACATATGCAAATCTGTTGATTGTTTAAATGTTTGTCCACTTTGAAGCCTCTTGATTCTGTGTATCACAAAAAAGCAGGATGGTCCTCCCAAGCAAACAGAATAGAGCAGCATGGTTTATTTACAAGGTTTTTGCCTGGTTAAGTCTACATTTTAAATTTTTTTTAAATGAAATCTAAATGCAGTACTTACAACATCAGGCAACAGGACATTGTAAGTTTAGCTGAGCCTCTTATTCACTCTGACCTTGGAAAAGTTGGATTTAAACTCTTTGCTGCTCACACATGGAACACTATAACACATATGACGCGTTGTCTGATTTATTCAGTTGTATATGTTTTTGCACACAGGTCTGTATTCAAAACTAGATCTCAATGAGAAAATCAGTTTAAATACAATAATAATAATAATAATTAATAATAATAATAATAATAATTCAATTTTCCAAACCAATAAGGTAAGGACCCACAACGGTGATGCCTCTCTGCTGCATGTGCTGCGAGAAGTAAAGTCAGCGCCCCTGCTGGACCAACTATGCAACAACATAATTTCTAAATTATTTTTCTTCATTGTTTTCAGCTAGAAAATAAAACTAAATAGTGTACATGGCATTAGTAATACAACTATGGTGGCCATTAATATCAGTTCCTCCAATTTATGAGTCAAGAGGAGAACATCAAACTGTCTTTGCACAACTACTTACAAAGATAGTTCCCTTCCCACTGTTTAAATAAAACCCTGAATTCTGAATAATTCTTATGTTTCTTTATTTCTCTTCTCATTTCCTGTGCCATACTTTCTGTTTCCTGTTGAAAACAAAGCAAATCTTAATCTCAATGAGCTTGCCAATCTGATTTGAGCTAATAAAAGAACAACGAGTGTGCAAAAACCCTGGAACAAGCATCCACCTCTACGCAACAACTGTCTTCCGTGTCCAGCCCGTTTAATCCACAGCGGGGAGCGGATCACTCCCTCTTAATCCAATCAACATCAACTCTCACATGAGTAGATAAGGTGGGGAGAGGTAACCGCTGTGTGCTAGCCGAGAGTCAAGGAATGCCAATTTTTTTTTTACCTTGCAACAGGAGAAATGCATCACGTGATTTGGCGAGGATGGGATTTTTGTACATTTTGAACTTTTATAAAACATCTTTAAAAAGATCTGGAACATGTATCCGGATTATTTGAAGGAAAATTAGTCTAAATCTAAAATGAAATCTACATCCACCCTCTCTCTGAAGGTGTAAAAACTTTAATTCATGCCCTTTCCACTCACACGCGTGCACCACTGCCAAGACGCCAACAGCGTCTTCTGATGGCACAGTGTGACATCAATCAGCAGAAACACGACCGCGCAGGAGAGCGCGGGCACGTTGATTTGACTAACTGCCTAATGAGCTTCAGAAGAGTGATCGTGTGACAAAAGGCTGCAAAGATATTCAGAGTGAAACGGTGAAAGTTAACAGACCGAGCTGGCTCTACACGCCCGAGGCTTCAAAGTGATAATCAGACATGCAAATAAGAATCCATCACACCGACAACACGCAGCTCAACACGGCCAGGACAGATCTCTGCACCATCCAACACGAGATGAACCCGCTCCTCTTTGCAACAGTTGAAATGCAAAATAAGCAAAAACAGGAAAATGTAAAAACACAGTTCGCCTACCCATTTTTTTCAGCTCTTGTGGAAACTGGTCCGGACACTGTAAGTGACTGTAAGATGATGTCCACAGGTTGTCTGGAGAGGAGGGGAAGGAGAGGGGAGGGGGGAGGCAGGATGAAAACAACTGCACGTCCCATTCTGGAATCAGAGGGAGGAGGAGGGGGGTGGCGTGTGACGTCACCCCCGGGGTTAGAAATGGATAAGGCTTCATTAATCCAAACGCACAAGACAAGTGTCCTCGTCGGTTCTTCGTGCCAAATTATAAGACAGACGTCTGCTTTAACAAAGCACAGCCCAGCTTTAATTCATTTAAATCAGTTTTACATTTGTTCGTTCGCTCATTGAATATTTATGTATGTATTTTTTCTTTTTAAATAGCGTATTATTTATTTATTTATTCACTGGCAATAAATAAATAAATAATTCATGAAAATATTTGTTTATTTTTTGCTCATACAATTATCATATCATCACATCATCATGTCATTTACTTTTCTTGTGACACCCATAATCACTGACTCATGAGTCATAATAACAATTTTGAATATACAATTTAAATGAAAAATATTTACATTTTTTTCAATATTTATTTATCAATAAAAATAGAATATTTTAAAATAACCTTGTTTTTACTTATAGTTTTCATTTTTAATTGAATTTTTTTTTTTTTTTTACTGAAAAGATTTAATTACTCGATGTTCTCTAATGTGTTCCTGTGACTTTCATAATCATAATGAGGAGTTCTGCAATGGTCTTATAAGAAGTTTTACATGTTTGTTTATTCATGTATCTATTTATGGTTAAATGTGATTTTTAAAATTAATTTGCATTTATTTACTCTATTTACTAGCTAACTAGTTAATTAATTGGTTAAAACAACAAGTGCAAGTCATTCCGATGTGTCACCACTTTACAAAGACCTGGAGGAAGAACCAAACATTCATCTTTAGGAAATTGGTTAGGAGGTTTAGAAGCAACCCAACCCCAAGCACGAAACAAGCAGCTGCTCCAAAACCAACACCTTTGTGCTCAAATAAAATCTGCAGTTGCACACGTAGACGAGCCAAATACCATCTGGAGAAAAGTTTTATAGTTGAGGTATTTGGTCACAGTTTGGAGGAGTAAAGGTGAGGCTTTACAACCTAAGAACAGTGTATCAGCTGTCATCATGCTCTGGGGCTGCACTGCTGCTACTGGTACTTCTTTAGCAGGAGGTCTACCTCCATATTCTCCAACTTCACCTTAAATCAACAGTTAGATGGTTTCAGATGTGGACACAGTTTGGTGTTCCAACAGGACAATGATCCCAAATATACATCAAAACTGGTTTTGGAATGGATAAAGCAGGCTAACATTAAACTCTGAAAAGACCTTCTGAAAGCCTCAACGTCAAGCGTTCTGAAAATTTGAGAACTATGTTTAAAGGTTGGGCCTGTGCTCTGAAACTAAACAAGCCTACCAATTCAACGAAGAAGACTGGTCAAATATTTAATTTTTCTATATTTAAATTTCAATTTTATTTATGCAGCACCAAATCACAACAACAGTTGCCTCAATGTGCTTTATATATATATATATATGTACCAAAAGCAACTAGTAGTCTATGTGCATATTCAAGTTTCAAATTTCAAATCAATTTATTTATATAGCACTAAATCACACATCGCTCAAGGAGCTTAAAAGCTCTTTAGAAGCTCACTGAGGGGAAAAAAGTATCCAGTATTTCACAAAAAGATTAGAGAAAAGCCCAAGAAGTAAGAACTTTAGTTTTTCTCGTATCCTCTCCCGTTAATCTCGCGACCCATCCAATTTATCTCATGACCCCGCAGAGGGGAATCAGAGGACTGAAATACCAAACGACATGTAAACTAATGAAAACTCGTCCCTTCTGAGCAGCTGAATACAGAGTACTGAAAGTGCTAGCATCACAGTTTCACTTCTTTTTTTGTGGGAATTAAATTCTGGGCATGATAAGTAAGAAAAATACAAAACGCCTGCATTTATTTTTAGTGTCAACACTTAATAAATGATTACATTTAATGAAAAATAAAACTGCATTTGCATCCACTACCCAAAAATTCAGAAATAAATCTTCCAAGTCTGACACAAAAAGCTTTAATTTATGTTGAGTAAATAAAAATTCGAATTAAACAAAAGTCCTACTAACTTGAATTACTTGGCCCAGTTTTATTTCTGAGTACAGAAATGTGCTGACGAGCAGTTATATAATCGGATTTCCATCTCACAGCGATGCCACTAAAAATCACCACAGGCAAAGGAAGTTTCATGTGGACATAAAACACTTTATTACAAACAGAAATCATATAAAATACACATCCTCCAGTTTAAAAAAAAAATGGAGCAGCTTGGTGCAAACACAAACAAGATAAAACAGAATAGTCAACATCCCCCCCCCCCAGAGAACGCACTCGAGTGGCTTTGAAGCCAGTGAAATGTCAGAATTGGAGAACCGCACTTTAGAAGTAACAACAACAAATCACTCTTGTTGTGTAGGAATATCAGAGGCAGCCATGCAGGAACGCTCCCAAATCTGAACACAGGGAGGGGGGAGGAGGTGGGGCTGACAATGTTTTCTGTTTTTTGTGGTTAAACTAAGTTGACAGGCATAAGAGGAGCTACTGCAGCATGAAACATCAGCGAGCCAGAGGGTAAACAAAAAGAGATTAGGAGGAAACACACAGGCGCAGGCTGTTTGAATACATTTGCATCACCTGTGGGGGCAAATTTACTGTAACTCTGACCCTCAGCTCACGCTGCTTCTCACTTTTTAGCGCCGAACCAACAGGATGTTTTGGGGGACTAAGTGCTGGCGTTTAATGCCATAAATTAAAAACCAATTTATGCAGAAGGGTAAACCTCGAGGAGATGTCGTGTTTTACTGCCACAGCCAGAGGTTTTTAATCTGGAGCAGCAGCCGACAGGTCAGAGATGTTCGTGTTTGGCCGAGCAGAAGTTTTGTTTTCTTCCTTGAAATAACTTCAAACCTCCTAAACCCGTTAGTTCTACATCAGCAGCTCATAGAGGGATCAGAACATGGATCTCCTCCAGATCAAACTGTTTACGGCGTCATAGCTTCAGCGGGATCACGGGCCAGTACTTGGGCTGCTTCAGGTCACAGTTTCTTTCGAAATTGAGTTGCATTGCTGCCTCCATGGCCATGATCTTGGCCGCATCCCCGCCGTACAGCTTCTTCATCTCGGCCGTGCGTCTTTCGCCGGGTCGCTCCAAGGGAGGGGCGACACTGCTCTGCAAGGAGAAACTGTGCAGGTCCTGGTCGGCCGGCACGTAGCTGCCCTGCTGCTCCGCCTCCATCTGCTGCTGCTTCTCTGCAAGAACGACAACACAGACCATTTTTGGACACATACCAGACAGGCTCCTCACCTTAGACTAAACATCTGGAGAGGCTGCGCTTTTAAAAAATGACCTTTTAAAGCACCTGCTCCCCTTTGTTTACTTACTGAGCTCCTCCTTGTGTCGCTCAGTCTGGGCGAAGTACTGCCGGAGCTCCTCACTGATCTCCATGTTGCTCACATCGCACTCAATCTCGCTTTCCGAGCTGCTTTCCTCCACGCCGCCCTCCTCGTCTTCGCTGTTGCTCTCTGCAGAGCTCCAGTCAGCATAGCGAGCCCGGTCACTACGTCCCTCCTCCTGGTAGCAGCAGGGGCCGTAGGCAGCCTCCAAGGCCTTTCTGTAGGCGCGCCTGTGCCTCTGATGCCACGCCATGGCCTGCTGGTAGTGCTGCCAGTATCGGCTGTACACCGGGCTGGAAAACCAGGACATCACAGTGCTTATGTCCTCCTGCTGAGGAGAAAGATGAGCAAAGGTCTTCTCAGATCGGTCATTTCTCCAAGAAAATGCATACTAGAGTCCTCTCTGAGTGATCACAATGATTAGCATGCAAGAACATGAACTAAAGAGTGCTCCTGATAAAGCCTCGTTTGTCAGTTGAGGGTACAATAAGGGGCGTGATCCTACAAAATAAAAGCATTTCTATCTCAGTTTACTCACCATGACTGCAGACAGCTGCAACTTATGAGATGTTCCTCTTTGTTACTGTTACGTCATCGGCAAACCTGCAGTTTATGAACAAAGTGGTTTACGAAGGCAAACCAGCCAACAGAGAGTAAGCTAAACACTGCAGGTGTTTGAGAAACTCTCACAACACACTGCGGGTTAGCGAGGCGCGTGCTGACATCTGGCAAACAAAAATGGACGCTACGTACGTCACTTTTCACCCAGCCACACGCCAACAACACACTCCGACTTTTCACATCATTAAAGTGTTAGTGTAAGCGTTTTGACCCGATAAATCCCTCACATGATCAAACTCTTACCTCTTGTGAAGCCAAGCAGTTTAGCATCTCATCTCACTTCCTCGGAGAAAATTTCCCAGCAGCCCTTGAGTCCCTGCACAATAACTGCTGGCTATTTGGCGCCACCCAGTGGATCCTGTGCGAACACGCACCCACAGTCAACAGTTCGAAGTCGTACGTGACAATAAAAACGCCGCAGCATATTACATTTATTCAATGAATTTATTCATTCTTTCCTCCTTATACCAGTAAAACGGTAGCTTTAGTTTATTTCACTGACTTTGAGTTATTAGCTTTACACGAGAGACACTCGTTTTGCAGTGTTATTCATCTAATACTATTGCAAAACTTCACTAAAACATCATGAAGCTCTAAAGTGTTTTGTCATTAAATAAATAAGGTAAGTAAAGGAAATAATTTACAGGTTTTTATTTGTTTTTGTGGGTGTCATTTGTGCAACTGCATAAAATATGGTATCATAATGAAGGAAATAATAATAATAAAAATTCTAATACATTTTTTTTGCCCTTAGTCTCGTCCTTCATCTAAAAGCTGTTTGCCTTGGGAGACCATATCAAGTTTTATGTGTTTTATGTGGCCAAGTTTTCAGCAGGTGCAGTGTAAAGGCCAATGTGGACAGGTACAAGCTGCCCATCGACCTGAAGACAGTGCTTGTTGTCGGAAGGAGGAAGTGGTGCTATTGTTGGTCCATGAGCCAATTCAATTCAATTCAATTCAATTCAATTCAATTCAATTCAATTCCATTTTATTTGTATAGCGCCAAATCACAACACACATTCGGGCTTCTCCCATCTCTCATGAACTCCAGTCACGCTTCTTTCAGTATTTTGGCCAACTTGTCAACCAATCAGCGTCTGACTGACTCATCATCCATGTACAGAGGCGTGCAGTTGGGAGTCGGGTGGATGAAAAAAATCTTTGAACAGAAATCCAAATGCTGATGAACAATGTTGACTATATAATGTCTGTTCTTGCTGATTATACATCTGGCACAAACATTATTGTGACTTATTGTGCTGGACTGAAATAAAATGGCCCAGCAGATGGTGCAGTTTTAAAACAGGTTCACTGCTTTTCCCTCACCTGCTATTTTTTTCTTTCGTTTTCTTGTTTTCATCCACAAAGGGACACGTCTTTTTTGGGGTCATAGAGATCTACTTTCAAAACTTAAACTGTGCATGCACATAACCCCCAGCTCTGACAATGAAAACGATTAAACCAGTAGCATTAAATTGTCAGTCTGTTAAATTCCACCCATCCATTCTCTTCTGCTTATCCTTATCAGGGTCGCAGGGGGGCTGGAGCCTATCCCAGCTAACACAGGTTGAGAAGCAGGGTACACTCTGGACAGGTTGCCAACCTGAGGCAGAGAGCCAGACAACCATTCACACCTATGGGCTCCGGAGTTAACCCCACTAACTGCATGAAGCTGGAGTACCCCGAGAGAACAAACCCAAACATGGGGAGAACATGCAAACTCCACACAGAAAGGCCCCCATATTTTACTTTGTACAAAGATATAACACATACACAACAAATAATAATAATGGATTGGATTTTATATAGCACTTTTCAAGGCACCCAAAGCGCTTTACAATGCCACTATTCATATAAATAGTGGCATAAATACACATTTATAGACCTGTCCTGTGTGACATTTGAAATGCTCCAACCTGCTTATTAGTATGCTTATACTTCGGGGCCAAATTCATCCAGTCAAAGTACATTGTTGTCACTGCCATATTGAGAGAGGTTTTGCATGAAAGGGTGGCGTGATACTTTGTCAGCTAAGGGTTGCTACCTTGGTTAGTAGGCTGCAGATGCATCTCATGTATTTAGCACCTTAGCAAAATCCAAGGTGGTGAACATTTAAAAAAAAAAGGTGTTTAGTGGGGCGATTTAACATGTGAGTCCATCAGGACTGACTTACTTATCGAGCTGGCATTAGATAGACCTCTGCATTAGTACTGCATTATATGTAAGGACTTATTGTGTGATTGTGTGGTTATAAAAGGCCAAAATGGGCATTTATTATTTTTTTCAAAGCTATAATAAGTCATTTTCATTCTTCCTTAACTTTCCTTTATTTTGAAAAGCAGAATTACATATATCTGGAACTGAATTTATTTATGGGACAAGATGCTGCCTTTTAATTCACATTATGCACAAAGACACGCTGTAACATGGATGCAGGCAGATCTTTTCATGAATTCATGAACTGTGCAGTCAATAATGACTCAAGCACTAACATATATACACATATACACATATCTATATGTGTATTCCTCGCTTTTCTTTGCACTGAATGAATCAGGATATAATTTCATTGTGCTTTTGGCATAATGACAATAAAAGATTACGATTCTGTTTTAAAATTTGCCGAACCGGTTTTGAGTAATTTGAATGAACTTATTCTAAATATGATTTGGAATTAAGATTTGATCGCAGAGTTGTAAAAACGCCACACGTGACCTTATACGAGCGAGGACGCTCGCATATTTGAGTAAGGGGGTGTAAAAACCGAAGAGAGTGTTTGAGTGCTGCTGAGATGTCTGACTGTATAACTGGGTCATGCATTGGCTTCAGGCTTCAAAGCTTTCAGAGGAAATGCAAAAAGACAGATGTGTCTTTTCAGTGTTGTTCACATGGATGTGTTAACAGAACAAGCAAAAAGTAAAATAAGTAATTCATTTTCTATTTCAGAGGTCCTGGGTTTCATCAAGTATGTTGTCTACACTTCCCTAAATATCACCCCATGCTGCTGACTGAGTGATAATACCTCGTCAATAGCATACAGATGAATAGTCGTTTGGATTATTATTTTAGAAAAATTCATCATTCAACATCTGGATTAATTTCATCGCCTCATTCCCGAAGTGTGAAAAGTGGACACAATTAATTAGAACTCAATTACAGGCCACTGATGCATGATTTATGTATCCGCGGTGTTTGAAATCTCAACGGAACAATTTGGGGATCATATCTGCGATTGCCTTTGCTTCTCCTTCTGCTGGCAGGTCTCAGAGATAATTGTTTATGTGTCACCCACAACAATATTTAGAACAAGGGTGAATCTGGTCAGACAGCATCTGTTATACTTGATTTTGAGCTTTCCTTTTTTTCTTTTTTGGTTGCATAGCTCAGATGAAAAAGAAAAGCCATTATCAGACAGCGATCTAACCAGCATTACTAACAAAACAAGAGCAAAAGGCACAGAGAGGAGGCCACAAAAACCCACACCTGAAACTCTGAGAGGTTCCTGAAGCTGTGGTTTTTTCATTTTTTGCTTTCTTCCTATGAAGTTCTTGTAAGCTTTGTATGTTTTGGAGTATTACCGCCCCCTCCTTATGTGCACATAGCCTTGCCTCTGCTAAAGCATCTTGCATCTTGGAACAATGGACTAGCATTGTCACTGTCAGTGTGTAGGAGGGGGGTCTTGCTCTGGGGTGCTATCTGTTGCATCCTGTTAAAAAGGCTCATGACTTGTTTGCTTTCAGCTGATGGTGCAGCTGTTATGATACAAACGCCTCCATCGAAATATCTGTCGTAACCTGACCATTATTCACTGCAAGAACATTGAATAACATACGCCTTATAGTCCATGATGCTCTATTTTTATTAGGTACATGCGTTCAGCTGCTCATTTATGCAAGTACCTAATCAGCCAATAACATGACAGCAGCTTGACGCATTTAGGCATGTAGACATGATCAAGATGACCTGCTGAAGTTCACATTGAGCATCAAAATGGTAAAGAAAGATGATCTAAGGGATTTTGAACTTGGCATGATTGTTGGTGTCAGATTGGTTGGTCGGAGTATTTTAAAAAACTGTTGATTTACTGCGATTTTCCCACACAGCGATCTCTATGGTTTACAGAGAATAGTGCGAGTGAGGAAATATCAAGTGAGCTGGAGTTCTCTGGGTGGAAAAAGGCCTTTCTGATACCACAGGTCAGGGGAGAATGACCACTGCTATAAGCTGAAGGCTGGAGTAACTCAAATAACCAGACATTACAATCAAAGTAGGCAGAAGAGCATCTCTGAATGCACAACACATTGGGCCAAAGCAGCAGAAGAGCACACTGGGTAACACTCCTGTTAGCTAAGCACAGAAAACTAAGGTTACAACACAGGCTCACCAAAGTCGGACAGTAGAAAACGGGCAAAACTTAAAAATAAACAACATTAAACAACATTAAAAAATATTTTTCAAAGATTTATTACCACCCATACCGTAAGAGTACTGGACAGTCACATATGTCTCTATGTTTATGGAGGGAGTTTTCTAATGTTTGACCCTAAACACCGCATCTGTATCTGTCCCATTTCTGCTTTGCTCATCAATTAAAGCCTCCATGCTTCGCTCAGGAGCAACATCTGTCCTCAGACAGCCACTTCGACTTTAACAATGCTTCTTTCTCTTATACATGTAGCGTTACATTAACACACTCATGTACATGATTCTATTTATTAGTAGAAGCTGAAAACAAAAATGAAATAGCAGTTAACGTGCATTATTGTGATGTTTTGACCTAGTTTCATTTGTTCACTACTTGACCATATCATTCAACTATATCATCACATGCACATTTACCGCAGTGACAACCTTTCTGATCTATATTGAAGACAACAGCAACAGCTGCTGTGTGTCTTTGCTTGTTTGGTCTGGTGTCTATTTTTACATTTCTGTCTGTTTACCTGTCTCTGTTACAGTTTCAGTTTTCAACTGTCTGCTTGTAGCTGAGGAACTATGTTTTCATGCACATCTATGCAACTCTCATACAGGATTAGAGGTCTGGATTTGGACTGGGTCACTGCGACACCTTCATTCTTTACTTTCTGTTCTAGATTTACTGCTGTGCTGGGATCATTGATCACTCAATGTTGGCGAGGCCTCACATTCGGCTCTAGTATACTTTGGTACACAGCAGAGTTCAAGGTCAACCCAAGGTAAAGTTCCCAGGTCATGTGCCTGCAACAAGCCCAAATCATCCCCCCTCCTCCACCGTGCTGACAGTTGATACGAGGTGTTTGTGGTGATATGCTTGTTTAATTTTAGCCAAACGTGGTGCTGTGCATTATGACCAAACATCTCCACTTTGATCTCTGTTCCAGATGTCTTGTGGTTTGCTGAGATGCAAGTTTGCAAACCTAACCCATGCTGCTATGCTCTTTGAAAAGAGGGGCTTGTTTAAGGAAACATTTCCAATCAAGCCATACTTGCTGTCTTTTTCTTTCATGAACTTTAATGTTTAACATGATAATTGAAGCCTGTAGAGTCGGAGATGTAACACTTTTTTGACACAGACCTTTTGAGTGGATTTACTGGCACGTCCACTCATGAGAACATAATGTATTAAAACACACCTGAATGCTGCAGACCAGCAAACTCCCCAAAATTCTGCTTTTATAGAGGTGCTCACACTTGCTGATGATCAATTGATGATTAGCAGCATCTCGCTGCTATCTTTGACAATCATATAGAAGCAGTAAGGGTGCGTTGAGTGTTTGTTAAAGAGATCATGAGAAGGTGTAATAGGTCACGTGTGGGTTACCACCTCAGTTCAGTTCCAAGAGGAAGCACAGATCCCTTTGGGATCACATCAAGAAAAGCATCCCATGTAAAAGGCTGGCAAAACAAACCAGCAGAGCTATGCGCTGTGACTGAAAGTGGCTGTCAGCGTTCATTTGAGACTTAAAAAAACATAATTTTAAAAGGTGTAAAGGGTTATTATGATAAATTATTATATCCTTATATCGAAAACCTTTGATGTGAAAGCCTCTGTGGAATATAAACAAATGTAAACAATGTGCTTTAGCACTAATGTTCTGACCTTCCAGTTCAGTCATTAGCTGAATGTTACCTGACAATTAGAAGCAGTAGCTTGTTGCACTTCCCTGTCTAGACCTTGACTCCACTTCTACTTGATACTTTTCTCTTGTGGTTTGATGATTAGTGTGTCAAAGGATTGCATTCAGCATGTATCGTTTTCTTCTGGGTATAATGTGTTGATTTGTTTGGTCATTGCTGCAGTTATGGACCAGAGGGCTTTGTGGTTTGCTCTGTTTCTGCCTCTGTCTTTGAGTTTTGACACTGAAGGTACTGTATGATTTATACACATCCAATCAGTTTTAAAGTCTTGTAGAATAAGAAGCAGACTATAGTACTGATCTATTGTTCTTAAAGTAGTCTTTAACACATTTTTTCGAGACAGCCAAATAGATCTTCATCACATCTTCTTTAATTGCAGAGACGATCATGAGAACCATTGGGGAACAAAAAGATGTCACTCCACTTTGCTCCAACTCTAGAGTGGATTACATTTCAATAGTGTGCACGATAAAGACAAAAGGGAGCAGGGCAGAAGGCTGTCGTCTGCAGTATCAACATAGACGGGGCTTTGAGAACAAGTGCGACTCCAGGTTCAGGCTGGTAAAAGAAAACCGGGTCGTGTTTCTCCAGATGATCAATTTAACAGCAGAGGATAGTGGGAAGTCCACCTGTGAGTGTTCACGTAGCGATGGGACAGATATTATCCATCTCCTTATCTCGGGGGAAGGTGTGTGTTTGCTTTGTTCTTTCACTCATACCTGTTTCTGTTTGCCTCCTGTGCTGTTATTCAAGTTAAGGGCAGACTGCTGTTGAACAAATCGGACCTGCTGCACAGACTCATTCTGTTAAACTATGGCTCAAATAAAAACTAACTGAGGGACATTAGCTCTAGTACTGATCCTAACATTTTAACTGGAGGTAATGTCTAAAGTCTGGTTTTACGGTGGTTTGTACTCTATTTTTTCTGCACTTTCTACCTTTTCTTTTGTGATTTATTCTAGAGGCTCACACTTCTCCAGTGAGGCAGCTGATGTCTTCCACTGTGATTTGTATATGTACTGGAATTGTCATTGTAGCCGGAGTTGTCCTCGGATTTATCCTGAGACAAAATCATTGCAGGTGAAAATGTGTTTCTCGGACTTTAAATTTAAGCAGTTTGTGTTTACAACACACTGAGAGAAGAACTGTAACTTAGAACAACTGGACAATCAGTAATCAAACAATTTTAGTTTGTAAAGACGGTTTAATGTGTTTTACTTGAGGGTTTTGCATGGCCCTAACTCTCACCTTTGTTCACAGATACCCTAAAAGGAAAGAGCCACATGGATCAATAGTAAGTGAATCCCGTCGTTCTTTCTGTTGTTCTGCGTTCAGTAAAAAATCCAATTTATTGTGTGCAGTCCTACAAACTATACATTTAGAAATCTAGCTGGCCTTCTTATCCAATGCAACATAATAAACTTTGCCATATTAAAAGCATAAATTCTGTATATGTTAGAAAATATAAGTTGAGCAATGAAACCAGTTGAAAATCCTCTCACATACTTGGCAGCTGGCACTTCAGCATGTGCAACTGTCACTGCAGTAGTGCACTTGTTATTCAGAGAGAAGGTGTAACAAAAAAAGTTACACTTGACATAAAGTGGTAAAACCTCAAGAGTCTTGGTTAGAGGATCAAACACTCTCAAACACGCTATGTGTGACAGTTATGCTGCTAGTTTTTAGTGCTTAATGCTTTGTAGGAGCCCACTTAAGACAAACAAGGTTGTCTTTTTAAGGATGCACATCTTAGAGACACAGAGAACTGAGAGTCAAAGGGATTTTTCTTTCCTTTCAGGGTCAGTAGTGAGAGAGAAAGACCAGGGGGATGTCGGTTAAGCGAACAGCTCAGACTTTCAGTATGATTCAGGTTTCACAACAACACTTGTAGCAGGCCATGAAACAGTTTTTCCAGCTTAATTATGTGGAAACATTTATTTACCTTTAAAATGCTCAAAATGTCACAATTTGGCTTAAAGTCAGACACAAACCCGAGTACGGAGCAGAACAAAAGCCAAGCTTCACTGTGAGGCTGGTGGTAACAGGACAAAGTAACAGGACATGAAGAGACTGAGGAAAACTCACAAGTGACACAGCGAGGAAATCAGTGGACAGTCCAGTACAAAATGAACAGAGACCGAGCACTCGGTAATTAGAATAATGATTAAGAATAAGAATAATGATGGAATAAAAACTGTAATCCAAAACTTTAAGCAGTTCCCTGCAGCTCATGTTACCAAGATACTCGCTCAGCAAACACAAATGGGTTCACGGCTGCATGCAGGTCAAAGGTGGCAGTCTTCAATTTGAATTTAAGCTGATGATACTCTTTGCAATCACTTCCCAAATCCCACCTTTATGCTAGCTTTAATCTAGCAGAAGCAGAAGAAAGTTGGGAAGCAGCCATTATTGCTCCTGTAACATCTGCTTGCAGTGAAGCTGGCTAAACCCCACAGAGAGAGAGTAAACCTCAGCAGCAGCAGCACCATCACAGGTCTCCTGATCACAGCCCATAGTGCATAAGCTCATAGTGTAAACTAGTATGTGACCCTTTGTTTTTTAAAGTGAGTCACTGGCTGCCAAATTTATATGGAAAGCTTGTTTATGAGCACAAAAACCTTACAGATTTTGATGTTTTTACAGGATAAAGTCGATGATGATGCTACATACACAAGCCTTCACTGGGCGTCAGATGAGTTCTACCAGACTGTGCAATATCAGCCCGGTGCTGACAACAGCAGGGAGGCGACAGATACAGATACAGCCATCACTACGGTGACCGCCCAGCTGAAACAGGAAATAGACAAAAGAAAGAGAGATCAAAGTTTTGACATATATCAGAATATATCTTTTTAAGAAACAACGATTTCTTTTTTGTTTTTCTTCTTTTTGTTATAGATGTTTTCATATCTTCAGCTAGTTTTTTGTTCAAGGAAACATGGAAGAAAATCATAGTGCAAGCTTTATATCATTAAATCATATTATTTTTATTGTGCCTCTAGGTCCTCCCAGCAATAAGTTATGGGATCTACTTTTAGACTTTTATATACATTCAAATTAAAAGCAACTGTTTTTAACTTTTTGCACTGCTGCGTGTGAGTTGTGTTGTTGTGACCAGTGTCAGATGTTACTCCCACACACATGCACGTGTTTACAAAAAAACAAAATCACCAAACGTCGACCACAAACTAAATTGACCACAAACGTCTTATGTGAAACTTAAATAAGAACCGACATGAAACATTTTTGCATTCATGCACCTGAAAGTGAGAACTGAGAAGTTGAAGTTTACCCATCAGCCTTTGTGAAAAAGAGAGTTTCACAGGACTCCTCTGCACTCCTACGCACCATCGTCAAATAGCTTGTAGAAACACTTCTAGCTGAAATAATTTTTCCGTATCGGTTGTTTAAATCATTGCACATTTTTACAGCGTTGCTTAAGTTCGTTGATGTTTGGGGACTTTCTTTTAGGCCTTAAGGTCCTACCACTGCATTTAAGTTGAGCTGAGGTCTAGATTTGTGGTGTGCTTGGGATTATTTTCCTGTTGCATGACCCAGTTAGGGCCAAGCTTTAACTGTTGTACAGACAGCCTCACATTTGACTGTAGAATACTTTGCTATACAGAAGGGTTCATGGTCGATTCAGAGACTGCAAAGTGCCAAGGTCCTGTGGCTGCAAAACAAGGGCAAAACATCACTCCTCCCACACCGTGCTTGACAGTTGGTGTGAGGTGTTGGTGCTGGTAAGCTCTGCAACTTGAGGGCGTGCTGCCATCTTCTTCTCACAGAGCAGAGGTTTTCTCCTGCAAGCTTTCCAAACAAGCCATACTTGTTCAGTCTTTTTCTAACTGTGCTGTCATGAACTTTAATATTTAACTTGCTAACTGGGTTTTTAAATTTATTAGCACGGTCTGACCTTGAGGTGAATTTCCTGAGAAGATAGTGGCAGAGTGTCAGCACAAACCTGAATGCTCCAGACCTGAAAACTGTCAGGTGCTCACACTTTAATTATTCAAGTGCATTTGATTAGCAGTACGTGACTACTACCCTCTCCCATGGAGAAAGTAAGGGTGTGTTCAGTTTTTTCACAGGCCTGTGTCCCGAGAAAGCCTTTTAATTCACATGACTGTATAAGAGACTTATAGGAACCGATGATGTATTTTAACAGGAAAGTAGAAGCAGTCAGGTTCACTTCTGTTTCAATCCACGTCACATCAGGTCATGTACAGGTTACTGTACATTAATACAGATTATTAAAAGAAGATAGCAGGTAGACTTCAGTCTAATAGGCTCTATGGACATATTGAGACGTGGATGGCTCATTCTTCTGCCGCTGTGTGTGTGCGCTGACAGCAGAGGTACGGCACTAAACCTATTTTATGATAGAAAACTCTACTCTTTGTACTGATGTTGGTAACATGTTAACTTTTTCCCTTTCACTCAGTGAGAGTGAAAACCACTGGAAAAGGGCCAGACATCACTCCAGTGTGCACCAGTCAGAACTTGGCTTTGGTTTTAGTGAGATGTTGGATCAGCACAGAGAGACACACAGGGGAAACCTGCTGCCTGCTATACAGACGAGAGCAGCCATTAAAGTGTGCCTGTGACTCCAGGTTCACGCTGATAGACGTGAATCGTACTATATTTCTCCACCTGACCAGTTTAACAACAGCAGACAGCGGCAACTACACCTGCGAATGCTCATATGATAGAGAAACTCAGGTTTTAAGCCTTAATATCACCGTGGAATGTAAGCTTGTTTAGTCTTTTTTACATTTTTCAAGATAATGTTGATCGTCGTCTCTGATGTATTTTTTGCGTCAATGTTCAGTAGAGGACGACGCGTTTTCTGGCATGAAGTTCATGGCAACAGTCGTCATCATCTCTGCTGTTGCTACGCTCATCATTGCGGCTGGGATAACGTGTTGTGTCACCCTGAGGAGAAATCCTCCCAGGTGAAAACTTTTTAACTTGTAAAAAACACTTCATCATTTGAAAATGTCAGAATTTTCAGTTTCTTTGAAAGCAGCATGAAGAGATACCCACGTTAGCAGGTTTGAGGTATTTAATGTTCACCCTGTGAACTCTGATGTTTTTATTCTAACAGAGAAAACCAATCAGGACCATCTAACTTAACCAGATCTGAAACTCTGCAGACTTTGGTGAGTTTGACGTAGTTCTGTCTCACACTTCTCAAACCGTTTAAGGTCATGTGACAGCGTGTCTATTTTTAAACAGCACTGTAATTACATGATTAAATCCAAAATGTTGTTTAGGATGAAGTGGACCCCTACATGAGCCTTCAACACCCGACCAGTGATGTCTACCAAACTATCTCGTCAGGTCGCCCCCAGCATGATGCTAACTCCAGTCCAGCTACCTGTGATGCCACAGTGATGTACATTAATACTCAGGGAATGGATGGGAAAGAGTTACATGTTGATTATGCAATCTATGAAACTATCAAGTACTAAGGTGGAAATAGATATAAGATATGTTAATATGTCAACTTGACATTAGTTAGAAAAGGTAAAAAGTTATTATTTATGGACGAATGATGAATTTGCTTTGTACACTGTCATTGTAAAATAGGAAAATCAGCTAACTGAACATTTAATTTCTAAATAAAAATTACTCTAAATTCTAAATGTAACCTCAGGGTTGGTTTAGAGGTTACAGGGAGAGGTGTCCTTGTGTAGGTTCAAATAAAAATGTTATATAATTTGCATGATAATGTCCACTTAGTATACAAAGTATACAAGTATACCATCGAGCATGCCTGTGTACAAATGTATAATACTATCAAGTAAAGTACAGATAGATATTATGGTGTACAGAAAATGGGTAATATAGACTAATATATGAATCAGAGGCCTTTTGTTCTTTCTTTCTATTTAAATTTTTTTTTTTTTTTTTGCATTTTATGTAATTCTGTTTGAAACCATTTACTCCACAACTGTGAAGCTCAGATAAATCAATATTATGATATTGTTTCATGTCTGTTTGTGTTGATTAAAGTCACATTTTATGAACACAGAATTTCTAATGCAAAGCATTTTTTAACCCCAAGTCAATCACCTCATCCACACAGCTGCATCTCACAGACCAGAAGATTTTAAAGCACCGGAAACTACCACAGAGTGCATATGTGCCTGGTTTGACACGTGACACGTGTGCATTAATGTTCTGTTGTTGCTTTGAAATGTTTGGCGAAGTTCAAGATGTGCCTGTTGTGCAGTAATGGGTACATGCGTATTTACTTCTATTTTGAGACAGATGTCAAGTCGAGTCAACTTTACTTGTATAGCACATTTAAAAGATAACATGTGCTAAACAGAAGGATTGTTGTGGTTAGAAAGAAAAGGAATATATTAAAATAAATGAACTAAAATGATTACAGAAAGTCCACATATACATAAGCACATCAATGGAAATATATACATCATCCCATAAGATGAAGAACCAAACTGAACTAAGACAAAACAGACCTGAAGTGGGTTTTAAAGTGACCTGAGAGCCCCTTGAAAATAAGTAGGTCTTCAAATTCGATTTAAAATAAAGGACGAGGAAAACTTTATAAAAGAGGGATGAATGTTCCAACGATGGAGAAAGCTCTGTCATCTTTAGATTTTAAGTGGGAGTGTGGAACCAGGAAACGTGAGGACTGCAGAGCTCGAGGGGATTTGGGTAAGAGATGTAATGTGAATGTTATTTGGTAACACATCAATCACATGTATGTTCCATTTATCAGTGTTTGATCTTCATTCAATGTTGCTTCTTGATACAAATGGTTGAGGCTACATTTTAATCCATAAAAGCACTTCCTTCTTTGGCGGCTGCTCAGATCTCTGTGAAAGCTGACAATCTGAGGATTGGGTAGCTGCAGAAAATTGCAAAGGGGGTGTATCTGACTTCAGTCCTGCAGTACAGTAGAGTCCAGTGTACACAACCAGGAGCAGTTAAGAAAGAAAGAAAAGTCTTAGAAGTCTTGACCAGTATGGGTAGATGGAAACTGTGGTTTGCTCTGCTTCTGCTTCTGCTGCTGTTCTGTACAGGCACAAAAGGTATTGTGCATGAGTTGCTTTTATTTCTAAAGGATCGCTTATGTAGGGAATTTTTTGGTTTTTGGTTATTTCATACTGAACTGACTTTTATTTTTTTGTACTGCAGCTGTTCAGGAGCACCGTGTGAAAACCATTAGTAAAGAACCAGATGTGACTCCACTGTGCACCAATAAAACAATGAAAGTTATCCTGATGATAGTGTGTAAGATTCAAACAGAGAGGAGCAGAGGAGAAAACTGTAGTCTGATGTATCGACATGGACAGGACTTTGAGCATGGATGTGACTCCAGGTTCACACTGATGACAGAAAATCAGACTGTGTTTCTCCACCTGACAAATTTAACAGCAGAGGACAGCGGGAACTACACCTGTGAGTGTGTACGTACTGGAGGAGCAGATAAGCTTTATCTCAGTGTAACTGTGAAAGGTAAAGTGTGGATTTATTTAATAACTTTTATGATTGACACTTTATGTATTTCTGATTATTTTCTGCAGTGGTAACATTGTGATAATTATTATCACTGACATGTCTGTAGTCGTCAAAGAAATTAAACTGCTTCATTTTAGGAAAAATGTGAAGTAGTTAATCTGACCAAACTAATTATAAAACATTGTGCAGAATTTAAATATATGACAACGTATTTAATACCAAAAACTATGAAATTAATGTTACTTGGCAGACAAGAGTAGGTAGTATCTCAATGTTCCCTTATAATTGATCAGAACCTGTTTTACTTTTCAGAATTTTCAAATAATGTAGACGGAGTCAATCCCACCACGAACAGTTCAGCTGAAGTTCATTTAAGAAGTTCATTCTATGCTGCAACTGGATCAGCTGTATGCATCATCACATCTGGAGTTATCCTTGGACTGGTCTACAGCAAAAAATACCACAGGTAAGAGATTTTTATAGTACAAATAGGCTAATGCAATGCTCTGTCACATATTATCGAATGTAAATGTGTTAATTTTATCCTTTGTTAGTTTTGTCTTCAGTTTTGTACCACTCGTGCAAAAGCTTTTGTTTATCTGAAATCCTGGCTGACTACCAAATAGGAAATTTATAACCACCTTTTCATTTTTTGATTGTGGTGTTTCTCAGCAGAAAACATCAGGCGCTAATAACCAGTCATGGAAACGACAAACTGTACACGGTAAACTGTTGCACTTACTGCACTTTTCTCTGCTGTTTGTTTTACTTTAAAAATGTATTTTTTTATCTTTTCTTTTGCAGGAAGCAGAATACCGAGCCACGCGGTGTCTTCGTGCAAACGAAGAATGGTCTTTAATTACAGTGACTTCTGAAATCAAAGCGCTTACCATTTATGTAAATGTTTGAAGAGGCATGGTTAGGGAACATTAATATTATTGTTATTGGACTGTATTTCCATAGATAGTTTTTATATAACATCATGAATGGTTTTCTGGTGAATAAAAATGGAAGCATGCTTGCTGTCAGTGTTACTTTGCTACCTGTTTCACTCACCTGTAGATGTCTAAGTAAATTTTGTTTTAATTTTACATTTTTTTACATGTTCATCTCAAATGTTTAAATATTAAAGGTAAAGTCTGATTGTTTTACAAAGAAAGTTTTCTCTGTAACAAAAATAAAATGTTGATCTTTTTCATATCACAGAGTGAGTTTGTCTGCTACCTGCAAAGCTTTAGTTTACGTTATGTTACTAATCTAAATATTTTAACGGTTTTATTAAAAAAAGGCTCACCCATGCAAATCAGCCACCACAGCCATCACAGTTACATTCAAAGGTTTAACAATTTTCTGGACTGACTGACCTTCAGTTCTGAAAGTAGTGATGGACTGTAGTTTCTCTTTACTTAGCTGACTGATTTTTTGCCATAATGTGAATAATAAGAGTAGTCAAATAGGGTTGTCAGCTGTGTACTGCACAACAAACTGATGGTTCCAACACCATTAAAAAGGCAAGAAATGCCACAAATGAACCCTGACAAGGAACACCTGTGAAGTGAAACCATTTCAGGTGACTAAATCAGGAAGTTTATTGAGAGAAGGCCAACGGTTTGCAGCGCTCTCAACAAAACAAAGGGTGGCTACTTTCGGGAATCTAAAATGTAAAACATATTTAGAATTACTTTTTATTTTTTTCTTTGCTACTTAATTCCATATATCTTGCTTAATGTATCTGATGTATTCACTATGTATCTAAAATGTAGAAACTAGTAAAAATAAATAAAAAACAATAAATGACAAGGTGTGTGTAAACCGTTGACTGGTAGTGAATATAAATTAATATCTCCATCAACTCCATTAAAAACAACTAATTTTTCATTTTATGTCATGCGGTATTTGGGTAAAATTAAAACCTGACAATGTTTTAAATAAACCTTCAATAGATAAGAGTTTCCATTGCTAACTATTTTTAACCCCGGCTCAACCAATTTGTACAACAGACATGAGGTGTAAGTGAAAACTGTTTTCTGCCCACTATTTTCTATATTCTTGGCAGAGTGATATTTTGTTATGTCGTTGCTTTGAAATAATTGGTAAACATCAAGTTATGTCTGTTGTGCAGCAATGTCTGCATACATATTGGTTGCCTTTGCTACGAAATGGATGCGTAGCTTCTAACCTGACTGCTGTTTTAAGACAGACATCTTCCTTTGGGTAAGAGATGTGATGTGAGTGCTATTTGGTAACATATCAATCACATATAATAGTTCCATTTATCAGTGTTTAATCTTCATCCAATGTTGCTTCTTGAATTTCATCAAACAATGTATTTAAAGTTATTTTAAGTTGACACAAATGGGTGATGCTACATTTTAATACATAAAAGCACTTCCTTCTTTGACTGCAGCTCAAAGGGGGTGTATCTGACTTCCACCCTGCAGTACAGTAGAGTACAGTGTACACAACCAGCAACAGTTAAAGAGTTGTTTAGATGTGTTGACCAGTATGGGTAGATGGAAACTGTGGTTTGATCTGCTTCTGCTGCTGTTCTGTACAGGCACAAAAGGTAATGTACACGAGTTGGTTTTATTTCTAAATGATCGCTTATGTAGGGCATTTTGATGTTGAACAGTTAATATGTGTGGGTTTTTATAGGGAGAATATTATCTTTATCAATAAATGTTGGTTATTTACAGAAAGTGCTAACTTAGCATCTTTATTTCACACTGAACTGACTTTTATTTTTTTGTACTGCAGCTGTTCAGGAGCACCATGTGAAAACCATTAGTAAAGAACCAGATGTGACTCCACTGTGCACCAATAAAACAATGCAAGTTATCCTGCTGATAGTGTGTAAGATTCAAACAGAGAGGAACAGAGGAGAAAACTGTAGTTTGATATATCGACATGGACACAACTTTGAGCATGGATGTGACTCCAGGTTCACATTGATGACAGAAAATCAGACTGTGTTTCTCAACCTGACAAATTTAACACCAGAGGACAGCGGGAACTACACCTGTGAGTGTGTATATGATGGAGGAACAGATAAGCTTTATCTCAGTGTAACTGTGAAAGGTAAAGTGTGGATTTATTTAATAACTTTTATGATTGACACTTTATGTATTTCTGATTATTTTCTGCAGTGGTAACATTGTGATAATTATTATACCAGACATGTCTGTAGTCATCAAAGAAATTAAACTGCTTCATTTTAGGAAAAATGTGAAGTAGTTAATCTGACCAAACTAATTATAAAACATTGTGCAGAATTTAAATATATGACAACATATTTAATACCAAAAACTATGAAATTAATGTTAGTTGGCAGACAAGAGTAGGTAGTATCTCAATGTTCCCTTATAATTGATCAGAGCCTGTTTTACTTTTCAGAATTTTTAAATAATGTAGACGGAGTCAATCCCACCACGAACAGTTCAGCTGAAGTTCATTTAAGAAGTTCATTCTATGCTGCAACTGGATCAGCTGTATGCATCATCACATCTGGAGTTATCCTTGGACTGGTCTACAGCAAAAAATACCACAGGTAAGAGATTTTTATAGTACAAATACGGTAAAGACTCATTAGTAAAGCATAAGAGCCATTTAAAGATCATCTAATCCAAATTCTTTCACACATCTAATAATATTTTCTTATTTAAAATCTTTTATACACTTAGTTTTTAGGAGAGGTGAGCTTTTTTCATGCATAGGCTCTTTTTATATAAATATGACATAATGTATAAAATATTTGTGTACTCTGTGTGCCAAAGTAAAGTACGCTACTCAAGTATTTTTTATTGTTATTTGTCCAACAGAAGACGACATGCGCCTATAACCATCTTTGAAAACACAGAACTGTACACGGTAAAATGTTGCACGTTGAATTTTTTCATCATGTGCATTTTACTTTACTTTGGCTTCACTATGACTCCGTGTTTTCTTTTGCAGCAAACAGAACCGATTGAGCCATACGAAGTGTTCATGCAAACAGAGAATTTAATTTATGATCTCTAACTTTCAAAATCAACATGCATGCTATTTATTTAAATGTCTGAATGTGTGAGGTGGTGTACATTAAAGTGCAATATATTATTGTTAATGTTATCATTATTATTATTTCATAACACAAATTGAAGCAGAAGCTGCTGTATACAAATTAATTTTACTTTGCTAGCTGTTTCACTCACTTGTGGTGATAATTATATGACTACATGTTATTTTAATGTTTTAAAGTTTATGTTTAATGTTTGAAAATTTGAAATTAAAGTTGAAATGTTTTAAAGCATACTGTGATGTATAACAAAATTAAATAACTTGTCTTTTGGACTTTTTTTAAAACCACAAATACCTGTCAAATACCTTCAGTGCTGTGGTAACAGTATAGTAATAATAAAAACATTCTTAAAGTTTAATGTAAAACTGCCTCAGCCGGATATCATCTTGATGCACTTTAAGATTTCCCTGTAAACCACTATGTGAAACAATATTCAGCAGCGGCACATGCAGAGGAGGTTGGGTTTTTTTCCCCCAGAACTATATGAGTTGTCACTTTGACCTATCACTATCGTCGTGCTTCCTGTATCAAGTTCCTGTCCTTACACACACATTAAACTCATTTGCACTTCAGTTAACTTCAACATGCAAATCATCACCTTACAAACCCCCTGAGCACAAATGTTTGATGGCCCCTGGATTTTATTGCTCAGACGTTTTTCTCCTCTTCAACAATCAGCAATAGCATGCATGTCATTACAGATATGAATACAGAACAGCTTAGAGTAATCATGGAGGACATTGTATCTTTTTAGAAAAGGAAAAGCAGCCATCACAGTACAAATTTACTAAAAGCATTAAACATTTTGACATTTAATAAAAAATAAAAAAATCCAGATCTTTTATACACGTGTCAGTCAAATGTGAATGTGAGCTGATGCTACAGCTAGCTAGCTGCAATGTTGTTATCCTAATTCTCTAGCACAAAAACAGCTGTCATTTCCTAATTTCCCTGAAAATAGCGGGCCAGTGGTCCATCACTCTTCTCTTTATCTTGGTTTTAAATTTAAACCAAATAATCATCTGTTAGTTTTGATCATTTTTGAAATCTTATAACTGCAAAATTAACAAGGCAAACTGGACCACAATACAAGTTTAAATCCTAAAAAACTATAATAATAAAGTTTATGCAAATATGCTCACTGAAAAGTCATTACTAATGCTTCCTGCCCACATGACATATCAAAAGTGACTCAGTTTGTCAGAGGATAGTGTGGAAGTAATTTTTACATAGCATAAAATATTACAATTGCTTTAATATACTGAAGATGCTAAAAACAGCTGATATACATATATATGTTGATTTTAAGATACCGGTTTTAAAATTAAAGCAACGTGTGGGCATTGCAGAATACAGCAAAATGCTTTGAAGCCACATGATGGCCATTTTGTGCTGTGGAGGAGATTACTAAAGACAAGCAAATATGGCTTTTGAAGTAGCGGCTGTATGCATACGTTAAAAACACAGAGGTTTTTGTGGGTCAGGATCGAGAGAGGCCGAGGGAGCTGTGGTGAAGCGATATGCTCAGGGTTTCAGTATGACTCAGGTTTACTGACAATACTTGGACAGGCCTGTGTGAACCAGTTTTGCAGCCTATACGTTAAGGCTCCAGAAACCACTATCTTACACACTACTATAAAGAAGTTGTTGCTTAAGCTTTTTTTTCTAAATGCAGTTGAAGTAATAGTAATAATATCAACACATAATAAGACCTCCACCTCCAATGTACAGGAAGTAAATTTGGAGGATACAAGTATACAAGTCAACTTAAGATCTGAACAGAGTCCAGATTATCAGCAGGAGACTGGCTCCTATATCTAACCAGTATCTCTCAACCTTGTGCATCCTTAGTCAGGCCCCTTCACCACCAGAGAGGTAACTTTCCATCTCCCAAAGGTTAGTTTCCATTGTAGATAATCAATCGACTAGGAGCCCTGCCCTTGACCACTGCAACTTCCTTCTGAAATCAATCAACAACTACTGAGTCTTATGACCTAGATTTGTAGTGAAAGTGGGAGGTTCACATGGTAAACAATGTCACAGGGAGGCCTGTGCTCTCTAAACATACTGCAGTGCAGTTTCTCTCCTTAATCTGGCAAAAACCCAGTAACTGCCAACCAGTTTGGATCTTTTTGGTCTCCTTCTATGGTAAAGTTTATGATACGTGCCGAGTGTAGTAAGGGGGTGGGGATCTGTTAATTTTAAACATTTACAGAACTAGGGCACTTTCTAAATATATTGCTGTTAATGTTCCCACTGTTCATTTATTATTATTATTATGTTTAAATGAACAGCTTAAACTTTGCTATTAACTTATTTAATCCTTAATTGATATTTAATTGTTATTTCAAGGAGCCATTGGCTATTTGGTCAGGGACTGCAGCTCCTCTTGAGAATGAATGTGTGCCAGGTCATGATGATGAATAGACCATAGTGGCTTATTGTCTGGGGCCTTCGTTAAAGGGGTTTTAGCCCAGTGCAGTGCTGTTTCTGTTTAATTTCATTCACTTTAAAAGGATCATTGTTGGACTTAGAGATCCAGTTTGGTTTTTCTTTAGTTGGCTGCCATGTATATACAACACACTAAATCATAGTTGTGAAGGAAAGAATAAAAAGAGTGGACTGTCAGCCTTCTGAACAATTTATTTCTGCCTCCATCAGTCAACCTTCACATGTGGTGTCAGAAGTAAAGAAACCTTAAAGTAAAAAGTAAAGTAAAAAAATGCCTCATCAGAAGGAAGTCTCTACATTTTGGCTCAGATATTTGAGACCTTTATCCCGTTTCCGATTGAGAGGGATAAAAGTGAAAGAAGCAGAAAAACAAGAACAGAAGCTCAGTGTCCTCAGTCACCAGGTTATTCAGCTCCAGTTGGATTTGGTAGGCTGGTCCACAGCACGAACCAAGAGATTGCTACCTGAGGAGATTGGAAGAAGATGATGATGTTGAACAATTATTGACAACTTTTGAAAGGCTGGCAACTGATTATAAAAGGCCAAAGCATGAGTGTGCAATTTGCCTCATTCCATTGTTAACGGACAAAGCTAGGAGTGTCTTTGTGGCCATGGATCCAGCTCATTCTACAAAACATGAAAGATGCAGTGCTGAATAAATATGAACTTAACAGAGATATTTACTGATAATGGTGATTCAGGTCCCTTGACACCCCAGTGGAAGAATCTCCCCAAAGATATACTCCCATCTGAAGGATTTGTTCTGCAAATGTGTTGGTTACAGCACATTTACAAAAGAGGAAATTATGGAAACTCTTGTGCTGGAGCAGTACCTTAAAGCAGCGGTCACCAAACTTTTTTACGCCATGGACCGGTTTATGTCAATATGTCAATATTTTCAGGGACGGCTCATTAAGGTGTTGTGGATAAATACAAGAAAATAAAACCAGTACTGGTACCAAAAAAAAAAAAAAAGATTTATTCATAATACACCAGAAAAGACCCAAGAAAACTGAGTTAATGATAAAAACAATAAAAAAAATAATGCTAAAAAAACGATAAAAACCCTGAAAACCATAAATTTCACACTTGATTAAAACCGGAAAAATAAAGGTTAATGGTTTTACAAAGAAAGTGTACTGTCCTCTATAACAAAATAAAATGATCTTTTTAATATCACACAGTGAGTTTGTGAGTTTGCTTTATCTATAAACTACAATCTACAAGCTGTACGGGCTTTATAGTACTAACCAAAATATTCCCAGAGTTTAGGGCAGAAAGCTGTTTGCTGTGGCTGGTTGGGGAGTGAAGAGAAAGGAAAGAAAACTAGACCACAGAAAGACAAAAAATATATGGCATGCTGCACAGGTGAGTGGAAAAGTACCTACATTGCATGAATTTCTTCAGCAGTCTGAGCCTATAGCAGCATTACTAAGATCACATCGCCCACGCCTAAGTATAAGCTTCATGAAAAAGGAAAGTCTTGAGACTAATCCTAAACATAGTGTATAGGTCTCTATCAAGAATTCACTCATTCATTCTTCACTAATGCCCTCAGCAGTGTAATACAGACTATAGAATCATAGTCTGCAAATTAGATCTTTTTTTTTTGATAAAAAATGTGTACTCGTGATGTTTTGAAATGATTTTCAAGACCAAAAATCTGAATCAAATTCTGCCAAATTAGTCTGTGACTCAAAGCAGCCCTGCAGTGCCTCCAGTTCCTCTTCTGTCCACCACCTATAAACCCTGGTGGATATGATACAAGTTGTCTGAAGAGCTGCTGTTTGAAAGGAGGAACTTACATTAGACTAGATTATGGTTATGGTTATTATGGTTGTACCTACCAAGAAGAGGGGGGTGGGACTGTATGTAGTAGTATTTACTGATACACTTTGTGCAAAAAGTTTGCATCTCTTCAGTGAGATGTGGTTAAGATCACCATTAATTGTAAAAACACAGGATACTGAGTTAAATGAGAATTCACTCAAAACATGGATTCAATCAAGCAGCTATCAGTTTGTTATCTGGGCCACAGAAATGGGAAAAAATGAATAGAGTCAAATTTGGTGAGGCAATTTTTGGGTATATTAGGAACAGTTTAATGTCTGAGGCCTCAAAAATCTACATCAGTGCTATAATTCTCTCCCATGTGAGTGCTGTCTTACTAGTTGGATGCAGACAAATTGGACCACATCACAACCGATAGAAAGACTTCATTATCGGGCCTTAGATAAAAAGCCAGATTCATCTCATCATTGTTAAATTTTAATAAAGTACAGTTTCTTAAATTGGGAAAACATGATCAAATTTGCAGATACTGTTCTTGTGTATACAATTCTTCATGGCCCCACCTCCTCTTAATGACTTCATTAAACAAAATCAAGGTTCATCTTTTCAGAGGGGCTTGTAAAAGCACTCAGGAAAGTGCTTTTGTGAAGTCAAACATTCACAAACATTTTTTGTTTTGCAAACTTTTCATGCAGCTGAGAATAAAATCTGAGTCCCAATGCCAGGTATTATTGCACTGGGAAGTGTGAGTTCTGTCACATTTCCCTGAAGCCCATCAGACTCGCTTGGTGCCATCAGTCAGTCATGTGCATAAACAATGCGACTCAACAAATCAAAAAGCTTCCCCCCAAAATACAGGTCATTTGTATCTGTAAAGAATCACTTCACTTGATATCTTCATAGACATTTTATAGTAGTCTTAGATTCATATTTATTGAAGCATTAACAGCTTTATAAATAGCATGTAATGCAATTATTCTGCCATATAATATTTAATGTAATCTGTTTATCTTACACTGAGCTCTTAGCTCATAGATTGATGTGTGTCTTTCTTTAGTTGTGTATTTATTCTACACAAGCAGTTTATTATATGAAATCCATGTATATTTGTCATATTTACATATTAAGAAAATATATTTTTTTAATCTCAGTGCCATCAGTCGGTCACAAAATATCTTATTACAACTGCTGTTTGATTCTTTTTACTCATTTAGTGACTTTTTGTTAGCTAATAAACAAACTTTCCGTTTGTATCATAACCCTCTACTCGATCCATGCCTATCTCATAGTGTAATGGTGCATGTAGGTATGCAGTTATAACATCCATCTGGTGTGAATGAGGTTTTCTTCTGTTTTTTGCATCAACACTCTGGTCTGATACTGGTCAGATTAGCGGTATGAGAAAATGTTTCTTTAGAGTCTACAACCATCTTCTAACTACATCCTTTGCCTACCTATCATTCGGCATATACATATATATATTTTTACTGTTTCTGATTACATATACCTATCTACCCTCCACTATTTTCTTACCTTCAGACGTGTTGATTACAGTAAACGTGTCTCTCAGTGATTGCATTTTTACATTAATTGCACTGACCCATTTCTTCAAGTTAAATATGTTATTGCTTCCCTGAACATTAGGGGTACGTTAAGGATTACTTTGTAACAGTAACCCATGTGAGTCATTACCTGTTACGCTGTTCTTACTAGTTACATATTCATTTAAATATGCAGGCTTATTGCTCACTCTGGAAGGGTATCGTGTAGTTTCATGACTGGCTTCACTCTTCAGTGACTTGCTGTTCTGCTAGCCCTGTTCTACATGGCATTTCCTGATTTTAAATCCATTATGTACTGCCTCTCTACACCTGTTTTGGTCAGAAGTGTCACCAGTCTTAACTTTCCCACTTTTGGAAGGTGATGTAGGCTAGACTGTTCTTGTCATACCCAACAAAAGCTCTCTTCTCACATCACAAGTCCATTTTAATCTTGTCCGGTCCATAGGCATAGGCAGGAGTAAACATTTGCATTCTGCAAAGATTTTGCCTTCATCCTGTTCGCATTAAATATGGTCTGTATTTTGTGATTTGTTCAAATAAATGTTCCTCACACCTTCTTAGGTAACTCACTCTCTGTTAGGATGCACCTGACCATGTCAAACAGGGTTTAGCTATTTTGGTCAGCAGTACCATTTTGATGTGGTGAGTGTGTTGCTGAAGTCTCATGCCTGATTTGTAATCCTTTACCATAAACTCAAATACAGTTAATCTGCCCACATGGGGGTATCAGCCAGGTACTTCTCTGTAGCTCGCACTGTGTCATTCTTATTTTTCAGAAAATACACAAAAACAGCAGTAGAATAATCATCAGTAAATGATAATCCAAACCTGTACCCATTTCTAGGTCTACTGGTCCTGCTAGCTCTGTGTGCAGCAGCAACAGTTCTGATTTACTGCTGGATGCCTGTTTCTAGTCTGAATAAATGTTCCCTGTGTGCACCCCTCACAGTGCAGGGCAGGTTTGTCTGTTACCTCTGATTGCCATATCATCAACAACACTTTCTTATTTTTGAAGCTCGTCATAATTACAATACCCTAGTATTACACACTGTGTCTGCTTAACATATCAACCCTTACATTGGTCATCACCTTCATTGCTTGCTGTATGCGGGTAGTGCTGTCTGTTATATTCATAGACGTGGAACTTTGTACTGTCTCCGTGCTGCATGGTGAAAGTCAGGGTCACCCCACTGGGAAGCACCTGCTATCACAGCAAAGATGGCTTGTAACTATAAGGAGATGTACAGTGCCTGTTCAGAGTTGTTTTAGGCCTCAACTGTCAATCAAGCAGATCTCTGCATCTCTTCTGCATTCTCAGACTAAACTGCATTTTGTACCATTAGCCAACTTCACGCAGTGTGTCCTCAGCCCACTATCACGATAAAAAGTAAAACAGACATGCCAGTCCACTGTGTACATTTCACACTTTGGAGAGGCAGTAAGCTGCAGTACCAGCAGAGGGAGATATTTTATTTCAGGCCAACATGAAAAAAAAAATCACAGGAAGGTGTTTAAGACGTTATTAACACATTTACATGTAAATACTTAATAGCTGCATAGCCTAATCTTTTCTCTTCTGCATAATCATACCTACCTTGCTCACTACCGACCTTTTGGCGTTGAATATCTCCCTCTGCTGGTCATGCAATTTCTGCATGCATGCCCATTTCATGTTTTGAAGAATCAAAGCATGATATGGACACCTGACATAACATCGGTTTGGTGTCTCAGTCTGAAAACTGCTGTTGAACTTTCGCAAACTTAGCATAATGATATTTAAATTTGCTCCTGTGTTTACATTCAGACTCCTTGTTTGAGTGGAGCTTTGTATCCTTGTCGATTATCTGGGCCTTTCCTTGCTCTGGACCCTCAGGCTCCATTGGAAACCACAAGTGGCATGGAGCCTGTTGAGGTCAGGGACTGCTCTGGCATTGGGACCCCCGGCATGGAGACCGTGAGATGTACAAATGATAAAGGGTTGCATTGTTTTAACATGTATTTTTAATTTTTAATAGGATAAAGTCGATCAAGACGACACATAAACAATCCTTCATCAACTAACGGGGTCCGTCTTCAGAGTATTTTTATAAAGTTGATTTGAATTTCTAGAATTTATACTGGTTTTCAACTTATTTCAAAGTTCTTATATGTAAATTTGAGGTAGCCTTACAACAATCCATGTTTCATATAAGGATGTTAATTTACATAATAATGAATGCAATGCTCACTTGCAGTACAGCAGTCCCCAATCTTTTTTGCGACACGGACCGGTTTATGTCCGACAATATTTTCACAGACCGGCCTTTAAGGTGTCACGGATAAATGCAACAAAATAAAACCAGTACTGGTACCAAAAAAAAGAAGATTTATTCATAACACACGGGAAAAGACCCAGGGAAACCGAGCTAATGATAAAAACAATAAAAAATAACATTAAAAACTGATTTTAAAAAACCCTGAGAACCATCAGTTTCACACCTGAGCCTAAACTCTCCCGGCCTGGTACCAAATGACTCAGGGACCGGTACCGGTCCGTGGCCCGGGGGTTGGGGGCTGCTGACTTAGTATGCAAGGTCTATCTACAAATACATTTGTCTCATGTTTGAAAAAAATAAAGAAAATTTGTGTTCAGGATAAATAAAACGTCTTTCTATCTTATTTGGTAGTTTTTGGAATTGCGCAACACTACAACCTTCTGGATACTGAAACTCCAGCTAGTAAATCACACATCAAAACAGTCAGTCCAGGTAATGGGACAGTCATGTCTATTTGTGTGAACATGAGGTCCTTTAATATGTCTTTCATGCAGCTGGAATTAGATTACTAACGCAGTATGACTTCGAAATGTTTGACAAAGGTGAAGGCACATGCTCACAGATGCAAAACCTCAAAACGTTTTTCCTTAATTTTCATCAGACATCACTCTAAGGGTCATCATAAAGTCATTTAAATTAACATGTATACCAGTGTTGCTATTTGTTTTCCTCAGCCAGAATATATTTTCTGTGTTTGTGCATTGGCTCTCTCTTCCAGCGCTGACATGAAAGCAGAAGCGTCGTCAGCACTTCCTTCCTCCACACCAACACAGACCTCAGTGAAGGCTGAGAATCCGAGGCTCGGGTGTATATACCCTTCGCCCTACAGTAATCTACAGTGTAAACTGTCAGCAGCAGTTACACTGTTATTCAGATGTTTTGACCAGTATGGATAAATGGAAACTCGGGTTTGCTCTGCTTCTGCTCCTCACTTCCTGTATGGACAACAAAGGTTTGTAAAACAGTTACTTTTATGTATGAAGGATTGCTTATGTAGGGCATTGTTGTTGTTGTTTTACAGTTAATTTATGTTAGGTTTTATTACCTGTATTTACCAATAAAAAATGTGCAAGTGGTAACTTAGCATCTGTATTTCAAACTTAACTGACTTCCAGTTTTACATATTTCAGCTGCTTGGGAGGACCTTGTGAAAACCACTGGCAAAGAACCCAATGTCACTCCAATATGCAGCAATGAAACGCTGAACGTTATCATGCTGATAGTGTGTAAGATCAGCACACAGGTGAGCAGAGGAGCAGGGTGCAGTCTGCTGTATCGAATTGGACAAAACTTTGAGCATGAATGTGACTCCAGGTTCACACTGATGAAAGAAAACGGGACTGTATTTCTCCACCTAACAAATTTAACACCAGAGGATAGCGGGAACTACACCTGTGAGTGTGTACAGACTGGAGGAACATATAAGCTCCATCTCAATGTCACTATGGAAGGTAAAGTGTGGATTTAATACCTTTCATAATTAAGCCTCTCTGTATTACTCTGGTTATCGATAACTGGTATCATAACAATCAACAATGGTTTGTATGAAGCTGTGGACACCTCACAACTGCCCATATACATGAATTTAGAGAAAAAAGCAATTAAACCAACAAAATCTGCTGTTAAGCAGTATAAACAATAAAACTAAAAATCACTTAATGTAAAGAATATATTACATGACACTATAGCAACAGACGTTAATATCATGATGTTGCTTTATAATAACGAGTGTCTGTGGTAATTTTCAATTTATTTTTTTTTTTAATTTTTTTTTTAGGCACCAAAAGAGATGAAGTCACCACCAGTCCTACAGAATCACATTTGCCTCTCACTTTCTATGTTTTAATTGGAGTGCTTATCGTCTTAATCATATCTGGAGTCATCCTTGGGCTTATATACGTAAGAAAATGGCACAGGTAAGAGATTATTATAATACAGGTAGGAGGTAGAATCCTATTTACTGAAGCATTAACGGCATCTAATGCAAATTCTGTCACATATGATTTAACGTAATTGTGGTTATATTACGCTGTTGCTCGTAGGAGAGGTCGATGTGTGTCTTTAGTTTTGTAACTCTCCTGCACAAGGTCTTTATTTAAAATCCACGTATATAAAAAATAAATATTTTTATCCCAAGAAAAACAGAATTTGTGACCTTTTCAAAGAAACATTTATATCTAAAATTAATCAATAATTTTTTTTGGTATACTTTTTTCCCAGCAGAATACGACAGGTGCCAATAACCAGTCCTGAGATAATAACTGATCTCGGAAACACAGAAGCGTACATGGTAAAATGTTGCACCTACTTCATTTTTCACCTGCTTTTCATTGACTTAGAACTTTTTTCTAACTGAGTGTGTTTTACTTTGCAGGCAGCGGGAGAAATTGAGCCATACAGTATCTTCATGCAAAAAGAAAACGGGCTTTATTTAACTTCTAAAATAAACACAAATCATATTACTTGAAATACATTTTATGTATCGAGGTATGAATTTGCAGCACTTTTAAAATAAGCATCTATTTCCTAGTGAAACAAACAGTAAACAGTGAAGCTGGACTTGCCATCTCCAAAGCAATGATGCTTTACTAATAGTTTCACTCATCTGTAGTCGAGTCATCTGTAGCTGAAGTACAGTTTATTTTAATCTTTTAAGAGTAACATTTAATATCTGAAACTGAAATATCAAAGTTTCAGTGTTTAAAAAAGAAGAAAGTGTACTGTCTTGAGTGACAAAATAGACTTTTATAGCACATTTTCAGTTTGTTGATTTCAGAGCTGTAATAGCTTTATAGCAATATTTAGATCTTGACTGATGTTGGATGTTTAAGACTAGTACTGATACCAATATTTAGTCATTTCAAACTCAGATGTATATTCACATATACCGATTCTGATGTTGTTGTCTTTCAGACACACAAAGATAAACAAACTTCCCAAACATTTGTTAGGTTTAGCTATACGTGAGTCCTTACTAAGATAATATCATAATGCAGTTTAAAACAAAATCCTGTTTTATTTTCAAAAGTCAGGGATTACTCATTTGTTCTCTGCCCGACTTTGCTCGGACCTGTTGGTTCTGGTGTTTGGCGTTTCAAACACATCTGCAGAGTGCCCTCTTATGGACGAACTATGTAATAATCATGGTTGAATGGTGTTTCTTCCGTCTCAACTTTTAATTTTTTTTTATTTATTAATTAATATAAATACGATATAAAGGCAAATTGATGGTATTGACTGATAGATTAGCCCAGCTGATATATTGGTTAATAATAATAATAATGATGATAATCCAAACCCAAGTTTTTATGTCAAACAGCGTCATGCAAAAATCTTTTTTGAGGCATGGTGCAAGTTCACTACACTGAGATTTGTAACCCACTTTAAACCACTACGTGAATCAATAATTAGCATTTCCGCTTATCGTTATGTAAGTATGGGTTGTTGAGTGTTTCAGGGCTTTTTCAGTTAATGAGCTGTAACCCTGACCTCACACCATCTTTGTGCTTCCTGTATCAACTTCCTCTTCTCACAGACAGATTTTGCTGTTTTGCACTTTACCAATGTTCCCCACGCAGTTGGCTTTAAACAGGGACTCTCCAGCAACAACCACCAAACCTCTGCACACAAGTGCATTTTCCAGACTCTCTTCCTGGAATTTAATATACGTGAAACTACTGAAAAACAGGGGTCAACAGGGGTCAAGAAAATATTGTGGCTGAAAGAAAAGACCTTTATTGTTTCATGAATTGTGCACTTATTTGTATATAACAATTTTTTTTTTGGCCTGTAATTTAAAAAAAATTCAGCCGAAAAAACCCCAAATAAAAAAACTCATGTTAGACCCAACGTTATTCCTTTTTTCTTTTGCCAAAGCATTTTGTTTCTCAGATTTGCACATGGTGACCAAAGTTGCACATAGACTAAGCCTACATAAAAACATTTTATATTTATCTTTTAAGCCTGTTGAATGCCACCAGGGCTGCAGTTGGAAAAAAAAAACAAAAAAAAACTAAAGCAGATATATCACATCTAAATATCTATTTAATTGTAATTGTAATCTATCAGATGCTCCTGTGTCTTATTGACAGAGCGTACATACTTACTTAATGTTACCTTATACAGTTGGCATTTTTGACTGGTTTTCGTGCTGCCTTGCCTTTTTGCATATCATGGTGTTTTTCTGGTCTTCCTGGCTGAAGCACTTACAGAACGCACACAGGGCTTTTTTTCTGAGCATTGTGTAGCATTTACTTGATAGAGCTGCAAAGAGCAGACAAGAAAGTCAAGAGAGAGAGAGAGGGGAAATGGCACACAGGAAATTGCCCGGGGCACAGTCAAACCCAGGTAACTGCCTGTCTCTGAGCATGTGGGTCACTGGTTCAACCCAATGATCCACAGGGGCACCTGTGCATCACTTTAGATCTGTACTTCTGCACAGCACAATCATACTGCTGATTTCAGAAACTGTCTTAGTTTCAGTCTCCATTATGCATTATTTTTCTAATATTGTAGCGTGCTCCCTTTGTAATATAAGCCACTTTACTACCTCTTCCATGTGAACATGCTAGTAGCTAGATTAATAAACCCTGGATTCATTTATGGCATTTATAACCACCATAATGGGACCACTTAGCCTGATTGTTGAAGTTAGAGAGTAAAGCCACATAACAGAAAGACATCTGGGGTATGCTGAATTTGTTTCATGGTGCAATGTCTTGCCACCACAGACATGGCATAACTGTACTGTGAGAGTAATCTGAACACCGTACCTAATTTTAACAACTTACTACAACATGTGCTTTTCAATTTATAGATCAAAGTGGACCTACAAATGCACAGGACGTTCATTAGTCTAGTATTTTGCAACTAAACTGAAGTATTTTATTCCCACAATAGCAATGGGAGTGCATTTTATTGAAAGTTGAAATGATTATTTCTTCTCTGGAATTTTCACAGTCTGCAAAACCATTAAGTGGGCCACACTGGATGGGTCATGCACCACGGGTCAGAGATGGACCCAAACACAAAAACTCAATCTTAAAATAAAGGTTTAGCTTTAAAAGAAATGTGATTTACAAGACTCCAAATGAGAAAAAAAGATAAAAAAAAATAAACTCAAAGTAAGCCAAAAATAGCACAGGAGACAAAGACCTGAGCTCGGGAACATATGTGAAGAGCACAGGAGAAAAAGAGGGCAAACCGACAACAGGAAAGAGGAGAAGGCAGAGTGAGGATACACAGCAGAGAGAGGCAAACACAGGTGAAACCAGTGAAGGCCAGAAAATCCCAAAAGAAGGAAAAGAACAACAAGAGGAAGTGAAACACAAAACAAGACATGAGAAAAACATCCTGAAACAGCAAGTAAAGAGTTTTCATTTATTCCATGAAATCATGGTGATATTATACAACACATTCTGATTAGGCCTGACAGGTAATGATGTATATGAAATGTCATTTTAGTTGTATTTAGTTTGTGTCACACTGAGGATGTTTACATTTCAATATGTAATTGTCTTAAGATTTGCTTTTAGACTAAACATCAAAGTGCTGTTCTGCTTTTGAAGAAGACCCTGAATGACTTTAGATTGATTTAAATTGTGGACTTTTATTGATGGAAAGTTTAACTTGTCTTACACTTAAGTCTTACACTTTCTGAGAAGATGCAGCGTCACTGACAGATATAGGCGTTAGTTTGAGGTTTAGGCAGTAAAATGTGTGGTTGTACTTCCGCTTGTCAGTTACATAAAGTATAATGTGTACAAATCCAGAATATGTGCATGCTCACTGATTGCCTTGGTTATAAAATGGAGTAAATGAAGTTGAAGCCTTTTACCCCTCTGTGTACAGAGGCTATTTATTGCATGCTATTTTTGACACATCTAGCTAGTAAAACATAGCTATATATATCTGTATAAAAGCTACGTTTAACCAGGTCATTGTACTGCAGTCTGAATGGGTTTATTTTTGTATTCGCGTTCTTACTTGCTATTTAACTTTCAGTGTCCTACTATAGCACGCCTGCACAAGCACTTCCTTTTTTGAAGTGCCAATACTTTGATGTTGAGATAGTCAGAGAACAATTAAAGTGGGCATTGCTGTCCTCCAGTTTCCAGTATATGAGCTGGCATATGTGTGCTGCATTAGTGTTTATTTCTTTTATTGATATGGATCAATGGAGGCTGTGCTTTATCCTGCTCCTGCCGCTTTCTGGGTGTTTTGAAAGTGAAGGTAATGTTTTCTATTTCCAAATTTGCAGCCTCTCTTTCATTTAAAGAGGACACAATTATCTGTAATTTTCACTGTTGAGTTTGTTAACCCAGACTATATTGTACAGTACATAAACTCTTATTTGTTTGTTTGCAGTGACTATTGTGAAGACTACTGGGAGAGAAGACCAAACTCCAGTATGCACCAGTGCAACACTGACTGTATGTAATATCAGCACAGAAAGGAGAAGAGGAGGAGAGTGTCTCCTGAAGTATAAAACCAGTGAGGACTTTTTTCATGGCTGTGACTCCAGGTTCACGCTGACAAAAAGAAATCAGACTGTGTTTCTCCACCTGAACAATTTAACATCGGAGGACAGCGGGAACTACACCTGCAAGTGTACAAGCACCAGAGGAACATTTGTTCGGCATCTTATTGTCACTGTGGAAGGTCTTGATGCATTCTCAAGGAAGGTGAACGTAGAAGGTGAACACAAACACAAAGGTAACACTGTGCAAACTTATTCCTTACTTATTTCTCTCACACGTGAGTTAAGGTGGTTACTTTCCACTGCTTTGACAGTGTTTATCAAGTGTTTCAGTGATGTGATATCCACACTTTAATAAGAAGGTAGTACTACATGGTGTTTCCATGGTTTTGTTAGTGGTTACTATTCACGAGGTTTTGCTTTTAGTTTCTGCAGACAGAAACATCAGCTGTAATAAACTAGCTGAGATAATGTTAAGGTTTTTCTTTGCAGATGACGTCCAGAAAGGTGGCCGCAGCTTAAAGAGAACTGTAATTTTACTTTCCTTGGTTGGTGCAGCAACAGTCTTCATTGTAATTCCATTTTTTCTGGGAGTTATCTACTGTATTAAACGCCACAGGTAAATGACTTAAAAAAATATTCACAACACAGATCAACTAGATAAAATGAAAAGATATACAGGACGATTTACTCATTTTATTTAAGAATGTAGAGTAAATCAAAATTTTATCACAAGTTTTAGCTTTATTTTTGTGAATACATGTTTCACTAATGATGTTGTTCTTTCTCATCCAAAATGGCAGTGCAAGGTCAGAGACACCGGGATTATATGTAAATGAAACTCCTCGCTTTTTGGTGAGTAGTACACCATCTGGCCAAAAGAAATACACTCTAATATTTGCTGGTCTGGCTTTAGCTTTAGTTACCTACCTTTAGCTACTTTTGGCAACATTTCAATAATCTTCACAATCTGTCACAAGATTTACTCACGTCCTCTCCCGCCTTTGTAAACATGTGAATTTGACCTTCCCCAGTATGCTATCAGTGATATCCCAATTCCCCTCAAAGAGAGCAAAATGCACCACAGAGAAACACAGAAACAAAACACTCCAGCAATAATAAGCAATAAACAATGACAGGCAGTGTGGTCTTTTATGTTGTGAGGACACCCAAACCCCCAGCAGAGCCATCAGAGTCCAGACATCAGAACACAGGGTGGGTGATGAGAACCACATGAGCCCAGAAACCCCAAATGTCCAAAACTGAGAGAAGACCAAAGTGTTGTGAAGACCAGCATCCTGAGCAAGAAACATGCAGGAAGGTCTCCACCGATTCCCAGGACACCTCGCCGAGAGCCAACAGAGGCCAGACAGCAGAAGCTAGTCCCACCTGGCAGCATAGATATCAACGAATAGAAGCACACATGAGGAGCCGAGGGACCTCAAACAGTCCCAAAGCCCAGGAAGCTCATCAACTGGCACAAACAGGATACTAGAGGACATCTCCAGTTCCACAGGATAACCCAGCCTCACAGGGCATCCACCTGAGCCTCCACCACACCACGACAAAGCAAAAGGTACGCATCCCATCCCAGAGTGTTGCTTGCAGGGACCAGGCACCAGGCTCGCTGGAAGGACCCCACACCTGCACCGTGGATGCCTGCACAGCAGAGCAGGGGCAGACCAAGGGAAACTTACACTGATTTTTTGATCTTGTATTCTATTGATAATGGAAGAATTGGACCTCTGTCTTCTCCAGAAGCTTCCCAATAAGGTCTGGACTGTGGTGAAAATGATGTCTCACAGTCTCTGTACCCCTTTTTCACAATTTGAGCCAGATGAATCCTGGCATTGTTCTCTTGGAATATGCAGATGTGTGCCAACCTGGGAATAACAAAAATTCCACAGATGGAGAAATCTGGTCACTCAGAATATTTCAGTAGTCAGTTGATTTTTATTTTTTATTTTTTTTTTGACGCATGGCATTGCTGAAGCTAGGTCTGAGATGATGGGTGAATAATCCACCTCGTCTTGCCCTGATGTGCCGGTGAATATGGATTTTCATGTATTGCACCAGAGCCCAATGATTATGCTTCCTAGCATAACCGAAGAACTTATTTCTGATTAGCTTATAGCATAAACATAGCTGTGAGTTCTACTGATTTCTTTTACATTCCCTTTCTATTTAAGACTTTATTTTAAAGGCCCAATAATCAATGGAACATATGAAGAGGATTTTAAGGATCAGTAAGTGTGTGCGGTTTAGATTCAGCAGAGATTAGTCCCTGAACTACATTGAAAAGTTCAGATCACAGTGAAACATCACAGTGAATGTGACCCAGCAGTGACTCTCATTGGTTATTGTTCTAACTGAGATCCAGAATTCATTTTTTTTTTTAAAATCTACTGATTGCATCCATGTTATTGTCTTATAGGATGATGTTGATCTCGAATATTCCTACGAAAACCTTCAACTGCCAGGACATGATGATATCGATCAAACTGTCGTCTCAGGTCACCATTAGCATGGCACCAAAAGAAATTTAGTGAGAACCACAGAAACCGTCGACTTGGGTGATCAGGAAGCTGATCTGAATCATGAACACTGTAAACCAAAAGTGAGTCTAATATCAAATATCAACAAATACAGTGGCCTTGAGGCTGTTCCTTTATTTATCTTTTTCGGTCAAAGTTTTGGTATTAAATGTAATGTGTTAATCATCCACTAGACCTATGTATTGCTTTTGAGACAGAAAATAAATAACCGCATAGATTTAAATACATAGAAAGTATTGTTGTCTCCTATTTTTAGAACTGAGAGTAATGTTTGTTAAACATGTGTAACTGGCCTATTTTTTACTCAAGGAAGTTTCACTTGAGCAAAATTAAGTAACATTACACAAAGACTTTTTGTCGCCTACTAAGTTATAACGGTGTGATGCAAAAATTGCACACTGCTTTTTATTATGTGCAGTGCAGTGAGCTGCACAGATGCTGTTCTTTATTTAGAGATCAAATTCAGGCATCTAAATATGAGAGAACCACAAACGCAAATGGATCAGCTTCAGCACTTTACTTCATCTCAGTAACTTGATAATCACACATATTGTAACATATTATGTCATTACACTGCTTGGTGAAACTTTGCACCTTTTATTCAGTCTCTGTGGGAACCCTCGTTACAAAGTGATGCACTGTATTGTTGCATTTATCTGCAAAATGGTGATGCAATACATTACTGTTCCGTGTACTGTAAGTTTGTTACCGTGCCTTTTCTTGCACATTAGAGCAACAATCATTTGATCTCAGTTCATGGACACAAAAACAGATCATCCTTAAACTTATAAGCCATGCAGATACAAAAGCACACCTGTTCAGCTGCAGGTTAATGTAAATATATAATCAGCCAATCATATGGGAGAAACTCGATGAATTTAGGCTTGGAGACATGCAGTGATGCATCATCGGTATCCTAGTGAATTTAGACTGAAGTTAAGAATGTGGAAGGATTGACAGGATGGCCTGATAAAGAGAAAATATCCTCTGCGCAGCTGTTCTCTTGGTGAAAACGCCTTGGTGATGTCAATGGTCAGAGGTCAGAAGAGAATGGCTAACCATCTTGGAGCTAACAGAAAGTCAGCAATACAGAAGGGCATTTCTGAACACACATTAAACCTTCAAGCAGATTACCTACAGCAGCTGAAGACCACACTGAGTGCCACTCCTGTAATTCAGAGCTGCCTGAGTTCTTCATGACATAGATTGATAAGGTAACAGAAACATTCCTCAGAGGTTTTAGTCTATAGTGACATGATGGGATCACACAGCTGCTGCAGATTTGTCAGTGTCACATCCAAGATGTGAATATCCACATAGTCATGTACACCGGAGAGAGCATCTTCATCCAATGCAAAGGTACAATTTGTCCATGAGTGTCACCTACTCTAACCAGAGATGCTATCAGATGATGATGATGATAAAATGGCTATTAACAATCGCTAAATAACATAATACAATGACAGTAAAATGCAACACTATTACAAATAAGAGAATAGGACAGGGTTATTCCTTTTGATGAGAGAGACAATGAGGATGGTGGATTCCCTTCAGATTCAGGTCTGATGATGAGTTAGGTCAGGGGGCAGTTAAGGGGCAAACGTATGAGATGTTTGTCCAAGTAATAGTGTGTGTATGTGGGTGATGATGGTGTTTACACATTTTTGTGTCTGGAGCACAGAGAGTGAGATGAAGGCCGATGAAAGGTAGTGTGATGAAATGGTATTCCAGACATTAAAAACACCAGAAATGTGATATTCACCTCTGTTCCACATCCACCAGCAACTTCTTCCTGAAGTTCAAAGAACAAAGAATAATTTTCAGTGTCAGACACACAAATAGGTACAGTCTCACTAACCCATGCTTGTGCACACACACAGATATTTTATAAATGCTTGTATGAAAATGAGTTTGTAAAAATAAAAGTTAACATATTGAATTAGATGCTTGTTTTTCCTTTAATCTGTTATATGAGTATGTATAGAACTGGTGTACCTGTGTAGCACATTGTTGCCTTGAAGCAGCAAACGAAGGAACCCGCAAGTTCACAAAATGTAAGCTTAACCTTCTTTGCCATAGATATTTATGTCCAGCATTATCCTGGAATTGACCTACAGAAATTAAATGGCATTGTTATAGTACAGATGGGAATATACTGATTAGTAGTAAAGCTTCACATCTACAGTATATAAACAGCATCTAATGTGAATTCTGTTGCATAAGATTTGATGTAATCCTGTTTATCTTACCTTGATTAAAGAGAACATGATTACATGTTAATTATTTAGTGTAAAACAGCGCCACCCAGATATCATCTTGAAGCACAGTGAGATTTCACTGTAAACAAGCATTCTTCTTTCAGCGGTTCTCTTTAGGGGTCAACTCAGCAGCTCATCTGTATCTCTAGCACCCTCTTCTGTCACACCAAACCTCTGCATGGCCTCCTTCATTACATTCATGAAACTCCTCTGAGACTCATCTTTTTTCCTTCTTCCTGGCAGCTCCATGTTTTGCATCCTTTCTCCAGAATATCCTCTATCCCTCCTCTGCACATGTCCAAACCATCTCACCCTTGCCTCTCTAACTTTGTCTCCAAAATGCTCACTCTCTACTGACTTTCATTGTTCTTCTGTCCAGAGCATATCTTCATCTCTCCAGGCCCTCTTCCACCCGCTCCCTATTCTCACTACAGATCACAGTTTTTGAGAATCGGGACAATTGTAATGACATTGTCAAACCTTATAGTTCACATAGATTCCCACCTAACGTCGGACTTCCTGCCTATCAGTGTTCACAAACACCTTGCAAGTCCTTGTCTCATCTCTCTCCATTTCACTGTAAAATACTGTGAAACAATACTGACTATCTCTTCATCAGTGACATAAGAGGGGGTTGTTGGATATTTCCGGCCTCTCTCTAAAACAACAGCAGCAGCGGTTAATGGGTTGTCAGCTTGACCTCACACCATCATGATGCTTCCTGCATCAGCTTCCTGTCCTCATACATGCATTCAGCTCCTTTGCATGCAACAGGTTTTAAAGAGAGACTCCCCAGCAAAAGCTACTTAACTTGCATAAATAAATATTTTTATTTCCATATTCTATACTGTGCATTTGTAATGTCCAGAGTTGGTCAGGAGGATGCTGACAGAACTGACACAAAAGGAGCCTTTATCATTTTGTGAACCTGTGCATGGATCTGAGAATTCTGCATGTTTTTCAGAACTAATGCTACTTACAGATAAACACAATGAAAACTTCTGAAAAGCTGTGAACATTAAAACAAACACAAAACCCTGCAAATAAGGCGTTATGTCTCTGTCTACCACTAAGGGTTTAAAGGGAGTCCCCTCTCTGGTCCTCAAACCACAGTCTAATGAGAAGTTTTCAATTAAAGGTGTTGTTTTTAATTCACAAGGCCAAGAAAAGGAAACAAAATCAGCTATATTTCAAATAAATATACTTAATTTTTCAGTGGCAAAACCAAACCAAAGGCACTGGACCTAAGGCCTTAAATAAGCAGAAACAGCAGAAATCTGTGCAAAAGAAAAAAAAAGGCAGTTCATTCCTTCTGCTTTAGTGATATTTACAGTGAGTAACACTGTGCAGGTATGTACAACAAGCAGTATAAGCAGCATGCATTTGGTTCAGCAGCAGGTACTGTGACTGTTTAGTGCAGACACTATGTGAGCGATTTAAGTGCTCATCAGAGGGAACGCCTGTGGAAAGAAACTTGCTCTTTAGCGCCTCCCAGAGGGGAAGAGTTGGAACAAGTTGTGTACAGGGTGAGATGGGTCTGCAGTGATAATGTCTGCTTATTTGATGAGTAGACAATATCTGTTCATCAAATGAGTCAGGACTTGAGTCAGGACATGACAATATCAAGTCCTGACTGTTCTTTTTAGTCTGTTCTTGTCCCGTTTTGTGGCTGGTCCAAACCATACAGTGATGCATGTGTGATGGACTTTCTCAGCTGGAAACTCGATGCTCAGATGTTGGATACTAGATTGACTTTAAATGTTGATGCTTCGTATCTGTCAGAAGGTTTGTAATTCACAGACAATTTGGAGTGCAGGACTATTGCTACTGCTCAACACCAAGCTGAAGTCCACAAACAGGACGCTAACATATGTCCCTGGGAAGTTTGGCTTACATCCGCCAACATCCCTTCCTATTTTTAAAGCATCATCCACTGACCTAGGTTTAGATTATATGCAAATTTGGTCACCAAGAACAAATAGGTGCCCTGTTTAAGACCATATATTACTCACTATAGTTGTGGTTTAATGTTGTAAAAATGTCAGATTCACTGAATAACATCTAAGAATCTATACTGATGCTGAACTGATAAGGTCAAAGACTTTAGATGCTCTCAGAGAAAACTTTAGACCAAGCTACTTTTGTGTCATTTTCTCTCAATTTGAAACAGAGTCACATTTTTTAGAAAGAAGGTTTGAGATGAGCTTTTAGGCTATCAGAGTGTTTCTCTTCTCTTAAAAAAGCCTCTCACAAAATTTAGCATGATGTGAATCAAGGGCAGAACCCCATTTCTTCAGACAAGTAGAAAGACGCAGGCCTCGGCTGGGTTTAAATGTTTAATATAGAAAAATTTGAAGAACGTTGCCATGAGTGCAGTCAGATCGTCGTGAAAGTTGAATCTGTCGTGTCTCGTACTTTCTGTGAAGCTGTATCATCATTGGGTCATTGACCTACAGAAAAAGGTGCTACTTTGAGGTTTTGGCAGCAAAACCTTTGTTTGTACTTCCCCTTATCTCTTAAGTAGAGCGCAGTGCACACAGTCGTAGATGGTTAATGCCCACTCAACTTTTTTGTCATATTTTTGACCAAAGACATACAGAGTAATTCTGCTTTTGCCTCTGTGTGCATACCAGTTCTGACTTTTAGTGAACTGCGTCTAGCCAATAGCACTTGCTTTAAAATCTACAGTTTATTTTACTGAGTTCTTTTTTTTTTTAATGTCTAATTGTGTTTTATTTTTGTTTTCACATGCTTGCTTGCAGTTGTCTTAATACGGCACAAGTAAGCAGTCCTGTCAAGCACTTCCTTTTTAGAGATGCAACTAATTTCAGGTCCCTAGAGAACAGCACAGATGGGCGTTACTGTCCTCCTCTCTAAGTCCTTTCCTCTCTCACTATAAGACGTAGTACGCTAAAACCTGCTGTACTAGTTAATTCTTAACCAATATGGGTGTACGGAGACTGTACTTTCTCCTACTTCTGCCAGTATTTGTGTTTTGTGGTGTGGAAGGTAATGAGGTTTTTCCTCTATTAGTTTTCATCTCTTTTATTCAGATGACATCATTTTCTGTCATTTGCAGCAGCAGCAGTTGCTAACCCATGCTGTAGTTCATGGTTATTGTAATGTTTTGCAGAGACTATTGTGAAGATTATTGAGAGAGAAGCAGATGTTACTCAAATTTGCTCCGGGGAAACGCTGAACAATATCACACTAACAGTGTGTAAGATCGGCAGTGAGCGGCACAGGACAGGAGAGTGCAGTCTGATGTATCAAGATGGACAAGAGGTGTTAAACAAATGTGACTCCAGGTTCAAACTTATGAAAGAAAATCAGACTGTGTTTCTCCATCTGACGAATTTAACACAAGAGGACAGTGGAAGTTACACCTGTGAGTGTGAACACAACAGAGGAACATATGTGCTCCAACTCAATGTAACTTTGAAAGGTAAAGTGTGGATTTATTAAACGCCTTTTAATCCAGACTTAATGTATTCCTGTGGGTATTGGTACTACATATGTGGGAATACAAAACACGGAGGGCTCTCATGGAAGGTGAACACAGGTTAACATTATGCTTAATGTGTTGCAGGATCTATTTTCTCACCTCTTTTTCATTGTTGATCTTTTGAGCTTGAGCTGTTCTTTCATACATGGTTTGATGTTTTTTTTCAGGCAAGGAAGAGTCGACCGGTTCAACAGAAATATTAACTTTAATCCCTTCTGGACTCCTTGGTGCAGTAGGGGCCGTCATTATAACTGGATTAATTCTGGCATGTACCTACTGGATGAGAACTCAACACAGGTAACAGACTTCAATTTTATTTATGTGTTACTGCAATAGCTTAATTTGAATACTGACTTTTTTCTTTTTAAATTTTTTGGAGCAAGTTACTTTTTTTAAACCTTGATTTTTATGCATATGCATGTTTCACATTTCATGTTTAACACTATCCTCTGTTATTATCTAAAGTGGCTACTCAGTACCAGTAACACCTGGATTATCTGTGCATGAAAGTCCCGGGTCTTTGGTGAGTAATGTAATTAAAGTCTAGCTTAGGTTAAAGAGGACAGTTAGGTTTAGGATTTTGACTTTAGCTGATGCTTCTTTGAGTGGCATTAGGAAATGATCAAGTTATCATTAACTGATTAACACACCCTAAGTGAAAAGTATGAAGGCTGTGTATGAGTGTTACCTGACACAAAAGCAGTCGTGCCATGTACTGTACAATTTATTTATTTTACTTATTACTTATATATTTGTATGAGTGTACATGTATGTGTGCACGTATGTGCAGGTATATATTTGCATGTTATGTATGTATATATGTGTACATATGTGGATAAACTTCGATGTCAGGTTAATGATTGTTATCACCATGGATATTCCTTCTTTCTTATGTCATTTGATTTCATTTACATCTCTCTCCCCCTTCTACCTTGTCGGTTTAAGCTTGTCCTGTTTTCCTTATTCTATGTCCTTGTCTTGTTTTTGCTTTATTAAAAATAAGATTAAAAAGAATTTAAAAAAAAATCTTCTTATAGGATGAAGATGACAAAGAGAACCCCTATGCAAGCCTTCAGCAGCCGACAAATGATCTCTACCAAACTATCACACCGGTTCATCATCAACACAATTTCAGGAAAAACTTAACAAGAACCACAGAAAATTTCTGCTGTGATGATCAGGACGATGATCCAGACTATTGTGTCTATGAAAACATTTAAAGTCAATCTAGTATCCAACATCTGAGCATTTTATATCAACACTATTCTCATCAATCACAAATATGTATATGTATCAGAAGTCACCAGTAAGTTCAAAACAATATTCTGGTGGATAAAGTCTTAACATGGCAAACTCTTTAAACTGTGCTCACATAGTCTCTTTATTACAATACAAATACAACAAACTGTGAAATATAACTCGCTCCAAGAGCTGTTTCATGCCTTGAGTTCTGTATAATCATCTTCAGATCTACCTGCTACAGAGTCGTCACTGCCAGACTCCATGAATCTGCTTAAACATATAACAGAGTTAAGTCTGTGCATTTTAATCATGATTGTACTGTGTTGGCTATAAATGATTCATATGTAATCCTTATTGTAGAAGAAAATAAACCAAAAGATTTTAATGTTTAAGTTTTGAAGGCATGCAAAATAATTTTAATCATGAAATCTTAATTTGATAAAAGTTAAGTCATTGCATTGCACAGAGTGCATTTTTATCATGCACTTGTGTTTTAAGGGTGCTATATGAAAGTGAGTTTGCAAAGAGCGGCATAGAGGATGCAGACTTCTAATTACAGATCAAATTTAGACCTCTAGCTGAAAACCACCAAAGCAAACATGTCAGTTTTAGCACTTCACTTGACGCAGCAACATCTCACTTATTTTCTCATCAGATATGGTAAAACCCTTGGTCCTTAAAAACTAACGTTTTAATTTTTTTAATTGCTCATAGTGAATTTGATGTTAGCAAATTAAAAAATGCACTACAAAAGCATCACTCAACTATTATTTCTGCAACACTGCATCAGATTTAAGGGAGTGGGGAGACCAGTTTCAATAGCTTTAAAACTGAAATGTTTGCTCTTATTGTTTGAAAAAAAAAAAAGAGCAAATTTGTGTTAAATTTGTCAGAAAAACTAAAATCCTGGCACTTTTAAAATTATTGGGAAAAACCCAACAACGCTGCCCTGGGAGATTCACTTGGAGAATATCTCATTTGAAACTATGCTATTCACTCAGGTCTGTTAAACCTGAGACAGAGACGTGGTTCAAGGTGTAAAAACAATTTATTGACAGCAATTTAAAATATGTCAAATTAAATGAGCTGGTCATTGAATTGCATATGTGCTATAAATTCAGAGCTGAGACTTATGGGTGAATGGGATGCCCAAAAAAATCACCAACTCACACCTGCAGCTCAAACCACCAGTGCATAAATAATTATGGCACACAAAAGTTCCCACCACCAAGGCACCCAGTCACCAACACTTTAGGCCTTTAGCTTCTGAATAAAGGAAACAATTTATTAATATATCCAAAACAGAAAAACTGTCAAATACACCGTCTGTGGTTAACCCTACTGCAGAAACACAGTAGTGGCAGTGGTGTGAGAATTCAGTAAAAAGGACTAGATCTTACAGTCCCTGATAATACATTGCTTTAAATGGAGAAAATCTTGAGGGATGGTTGTGATGGGGAAAGGCAGCCCAGACACTTTACCAGATTGGGACACATCGTCAGTAGTGGACCTTGGATTCATCGGGTGTTTCGGCCATTATCACTAGACACCCTCATCCAAAGAGGCCCTGCCAGGATTGATCAGGCCCTGGAGTGTGTCACTGGTTTATGTTAACTTGTTATTTCTCTTCTTCTTTCTTCTGTTTAGTTTCCTACAGTTTATTTTTCTATTCACTGCAACTGAGAAATAATACTTACCTCTTTAGCATTTATGGAGCCTAACTTCTTCAAAGGGATAGAAAAGGTGATAGAGAGAAGTAAGACAAAAGGGACAAGATAGGAGAGAGCAGAGAGGAGAGCCGGAAGGGGGGCACCCGATCTGGCTTTCCACACCTCCCCGCCCGATCGGGCTGTACGCTCTACCTCCCCACTGCCTCCCAGAAAAGGGAAGAAGAGCAGAGGGGAGAAGAGCGGAATATTTCCTTTCTCTTGCAGTTAGCTGACTGCCTTAGCTGCCCAAGTGATGTCAGCCTTTTTTAAGCATAGCCAGTGACCGGTCCTCTCAGCAGTGTTAATTAGTTCTCTTATAGCCTGCCGTTGTGCCTGTCCTCTGATCCCAAGCTCTCTGAGCAGCTTTGCTGTTGTGTCTTCCACATTGATCTTCCAGCCTCTGTCCTCTGCCTCAGCTGCTAAGTTGGCATACTGCAGCTTCTTACGCTCAAACCCTTCCTCAGTTGCTTCTTCCCATGGTACTGTCAGCTCAATGACGTACGCAAGTTTTTGGGAGTTAGACTAAAGGACGAGGTCTGGTGGCAAAGTTGTTGTTACGATCTCTGTGGGAAAAATTTGCCTCTGTTCCAAGTCTGCCTGCATCTGCCAATCCCTAGCAACCTTCAGCGGACCCAAGTCCGGAGTTGAGGGGCTCATCCTCGGTTTATCTCCCTCCCGGACAAATGCTGATGAAAACTGACGCTCCACTTGGCCCGTGAAAGGTTGAGCATTGACGGATTTTCTTTTGCACTCAACTTTCTCGGCTACACACCCGAGAACCTGGTTGTGTCTTCATGTGTATCTGCCCTGAGTAAGGCTAGTCCTACAACCAACCAAGATGTGCTTGAGTGTTGCTGGGACTGTACACAGGGGGCAGGCTGGGTCCTTTCCAAACCACAGCTGCAGATTTATTGGGGAAGGTAGCACATCGTATGTCGCTCGGATGATGAAACTTAGTCTATTAGACTCCATGCCCCAGATTTCACTCCATGAGAGTTTCCTCTTTTCCACACTCTCCCAATTCACCTAGCGACCTTGTTTGGCCAGCGCTCTGGCATGTCTGGCTGTTTCCTCCTGTCGACGCACCTCCTCCACCACCATTTTTCGATGTTCGGTTACAGACGCCTGTTGCCACCGAGGTGTTACTGCGCCAATACCAAATCCTCCTCTGCCCTGTTGGACGTAACCCACCATGTCACGATGCTGAAGAGCGGATTTCGCCTGTAGCACAGATGTGGCTGGGGTCCACTTCCTCCTGTTGCTAGGGTGGGAGCAGTGCCTCTCACTATGGGGTCCCGGGAGTCCGTGAGTGACATCTCAAGCCTCACTTTTGCACATTTAAACTCCTCAACCAGGCTAGGCATAGGCAATGACAGTATCCTGTCGCTTTAGAGTCCAACGCTGCTGAGGCATTTGGGAAGTACGAGCCACTTCTTAACGTAGGAGCTCACTAGCCTCTCTAGTCGATTGGCGTGATTGAGTGAGACCTCGTACATTGTCAACAGCCACAGGAGTCTGGGTAATAACCCAAACTGGAAGCACAAGAGCCTCAGTTTTCCTGGGAGTGCAGTATTGTTAATCTGCTTGAGGTCATCAGCCAAGTTCTGCCTTAGCTGTTCTAGTTGCCACGTATCATTGAGGTCTGCATTATACCACCGTCCCAGGCTCTTTATGGGCTTCTCTAAGACTGTTGGAATTGGTTCTCCACTGATATAGAAAATAATAAAAATTTACAATCAATCAAAAAAAAAAAGTAGCCAATTAAGACTGAGGCAGCAAGGACATGTTTGTGACTCTGATCTATAACAGCTAGGAAAGTCAGATGACCAGAGACCTAGACAGTGCCAATGGATGAAGGATGCTTAGATAGCAGCTGCTATTTTTTTTTTTTTAAACCACATAACCTCATTTCCACTAACTGGCAATTAGCAATGCCAGATTAAATATAATATTCATTCTGCTACACACAGCTGGATAGATCCATGTTTTTGTGTTGTTTATGCCAAATTCTAACCTTAAACTGTGAATGCTACTAGTTACTTTTGGTGTCCAATTTTGGTGAGGTGTGCAAATTGTAGCTTCAGTTTCCTATTCTTAGCCCATAGGTGTGGTACCCAGTGTGGTTTTCTGCTGTTGTAGCACATCTTCTACAAGGAGTTCAGCTTGGTTGTAAGGCTGCGTTCACACCGAACGCGATAGAGGCGAGCGAAAACGCCCTAAACGCCCCTAATTTGACGCGTGCACATTCGCACCTCAACGCATGTCCAAGAAAAACCCATCACGCCTCAAAATTGCATCTTTCCACGCGCGTGGACCGGAAATGTGGGAGGAAGTTGTGCCAGATGTGTTGTGCTGCAGATGTCCTCTGAATAAACACATTATCTTGTTAGCGGAAAGGTATTTGTACATCAGTGGGAAAATAGCGGGACAGTAGGCGGGCTTGCTAGCTTTATCGGGTCAGTCTGAAAATTAAAAAGGAGAATGAATGAACTTACCAGGTTGCCCGATCTCCTCACTTCTGTGCCTCCAAGCTTGGTCCTTTTTATTCCTGTCTCGGTAGAAGTAGCAGCTGGCATCATACAGCTCTGGGTGATTAGCCACGGCAGTGATAAGTTTTTCCTCCATACTGAATGAAGAATGAAGGGCTTTGGTTTGATCTGCACCTGTGACCTGGTTACAGCCACGTCACCGCCTCCTGATTGGTTGTCGGGCGCGATTTGACGCCGGAGTTCATATTTTCCAACTCCAGCGGTTGGCGCGGATACGTGCGTGTGCACAAAATGCAACACACAATCTGACACGCGTGGTTTTCTTCGCGAGTCAAATGCGCCCCACGCGGTACACTGACGCGCGTTTCACGGGTTTTGGCGTTTTCGCGCCGCAAATCTGCTTCCGCATGTTCGCCGGATGCGCAATCGCGTGTCATCGCGCTCTTTCCATTGACTTTACATGTACACCTGACGCTCTGGCCGCCTCTATCGCGTTCGGTGTGTGCGCACCGTAAGTGTTGCCTTCATCTCAGCTCAACACAGTTTAGCCATTCTCCTCTCACCTCTGGCATTTTCACCCAGAGAACTGCCACTTATTGGATATTTTCTCTTTCAGACCATTGTCTGTGAACTCCAGAGATGGTTTTGTGTGAAAATCCCAGTAGATCAGCAGTTTGTGATATACAAAGACCACCAGCAACCATGCCATGTTCGAAGTGACTTAAAATGCCTTTCTTCCTGATTCTGATGCTTGGTTTAAACTTCAGCAGGTTTCCTATTCTTTGCATGCTACAGTTTTATCTTGCATTTAGGGACTCAGTGATAACTGTGTTTACTCTTCCCGAGGCTTGGAGTGGTACCTGAAGGCCAACTATTATACTGTACTTATAATAACTAAGGGCCCTCATATTGTTTTTGTTTTTTTTAATAGTCAATCAATGACCTTGTGATCTGGCAGATATTCCAGCTGCTGAGTTTTTAACATTATTAAAGTTTCCCAGGTGTTTCTGAATGATTTGAAATTTATTAAGTTTATGTTTTACAAAAACACAAGAAAATAACTGCAAATAACATTACAGTGATTTGCAAAATATTGCATTCTGCTTAGGGGAGAATTTAAAAAAAAATAATAATTAAATTAAAAAAAAAAAATAGCAGCTGCTATCCCAGCTCCCCTCCCCCTGCTTAGGGGAGGGAAGCTGGGATGCTTTTACACAGCATCCCAGCTTTCTTGGCAATAGGGTTATACTTTCTGTACCTTTTTCCAGTAAATAAGGCTTATCTTGTTAAAATGACAGTGAAAGTGAAAGGGATTACTTTCCGACAGTAGTGGGAACATATGACTGTGGACCTGGTCTTTAGTGATGCCACTTTTAGCATCACTGTGCCTGTCTGCTGTTTTGCTTTCTTTTTCAGTCTACAATTACTGTAAATGGTCTTCCTTTGTAAGAAAATTCTGACCTAGATGTACCTCTATGAGAAGTGGTTGTTTCAGGTTCACCAGTGTCTTCCTCTTTTCAGTAGAAAATCCTCTGCACTGTTGGCATGTGTTACACTGTTGTGCAAAGACATCTCGATGAGTATGGACATACTGAAACTGGGCTTTATTCTGGTTTTTCCAACAACCATGTGCTTCAAAAATTAATGGGAAGGTAATGTAAGGAAACTAGTTTTCACAAAATTTTTAGTTTAAGGTGAAAAAGTAAATATTTTGTGGTGGGATTATAATCTTTGCAGTAACTTTTGACACAGATTCAATTCACCGTTTGTATTTCATTGTGACTGATTGCAGAGACTCTTGTGAAAAGATCGAGAGGAGAGCCGGTTGTGACTCCATATGAAACTCAAATATACTCCAATGAAACAAAATGTTATTACGCTGACTGTCTGTAAAATGAGAACACAGAGGAGCAGAGGAGGACAGTGCCGTCTGCTGTATCAACACGGGCAGGACTTTGTTAATGAATGTGACCCCAGGTTCACGTTGATGATGATGATTTCTCCACCTGATTGGTTTAACAGCAGAGGACAGTGGGAGATACACCTGCGAGTGTATAAAAACTGATGGAACATTTAATCTTCATGTCAATGTCACCATAAAAGGTAAACTCTCTTTGTTTAAATCGACCACACTGTGACTAAATTTATATTAATTTAAATGAATGAAACTTTGTTTTAAATATGTCTGATATGATAATGTAGTGCATGATGTGTGTTTGATTTACAGATGATGTCAGTCAGAAAAGATTAAATCAGAAAGAGGCTCAGACTTCAGCCAAAATGACTAATTCCATTTATTTGATTGGTGTGGCGGTTGTCATCAGTGGAGTTATTCTGGGATTTATCTTCCAAGTGAAAAGTCTATGGTGAGATAATCTTTGACTGTAATGGTATTAAAACTCATTACACCATTTTGATTGTTCCCCAGATAATTGTAAAGTAAATGTTTAAGTTCATTCTGGATTTTTCGGTGTTTATAAATGTACTTATACTTATATTTTCTTAAGGGGCTGTTTGAGGTCAGAAGCATCCGGACAGTCTATGCATGAAACTCACAGCTCTTTGGTGAGTAATATTGTCAACGCTCGTGGAATGAGCCGTGTGAAAATTAATGAGGACCCAAGATGCAGGCAGCTGAGATGCAGGGGAGTTTTTATTGAGAAGGTGGTGATACAAACAGAAACGGCAGAGGAGTGGAGGAAACTAAATAAAACCTAAACTGGGAAAAAAAAACTAACAAAACAAACCTGAAGCGCTAACTGGAGACCTGGGGAGACATAGAAACATGGGGGAAGAAACACAGGTTGACGCAGGGAAATAACGCAGACGAACCAGCCACTAACAGAGGCAGACATAAGGCTTAAATACACAGAGGGATAACAAGGGAATGAGACACAGAAGGAGGGCACAGCTGGGAGTAATCAGACATGACGGGACAGGGGAAACGTAAACTGAACACACGGACATCAGACACGGACCTTCACAGTAAAACAGAAAACTCACACACGCAAAGACACAGACTCAGAGATGCGGGTTAAACACAGACCTGACTACACTAGAGGAGAAACACAGAACCAAAACGTAAGAATAAACAAAGATACATCAAGACATCAAAGATTAATAATATAGAACAGAAAAAACTGGGTCACAGACCCAGGACCGTGACAAATATATTCTTATACTACAAACCGTAGCTAGTTTAAAGTTTGTTACTAGACATACAGAAATGTCCATTTAGAGTCTTGTGAAGAAAAAAAGAAAGACGTTGTAGTCCGCTGAAAAACTAAATACACTTCATGATTTAGTAGCTTGTAGAACCATGTAGGTAAATTTGCATGCACAGGTCACACTGCAGCATTTCAGTCAGGTTGAGGTCTGGACTTTGACTGGGTCACCTCCATTTTTTCTTGTTCAGCCACTCTGCTGCAGATCTGATGCTATGTTTGGGATCATTGTTCTTTCAAATGACCCAGTTTCACCCAACCTCTTGCTGTTAAACAGATGGCTCCCATTTGACTCTAGAATACTTTGGTATACAGAGGAGTTCATGGACAACTCAGCGATTGCAAGGGCCCCAGGTCCTGTGGCTGCAGAGCAACCCATAATCACCACAGTGCCACCATCGTGCTTAACAGTTGGTCTGAGGTGTTTGTGCTAATATGCTGTGGTTGGTTTTTGCATTATGAACAAACATCTCCACTTCGGTGTCATCTGTCCAAAGGTGATTGTGCAAAAAGTCTTTTGGTTTGTTCAGCAGCAGCTTTGCAAAGATGTGCTGCCATGCCCTTTTCAGTCAAAAGTCAAATTCCAAATGAACCATACTTGCTCAGTGTTTTCTAATTGTGCTATCATGAATTTAAAAATTGCAGATGCTGACTGAGGCCTTTAGATTCTTAGATGCAGCTCTGTTTCTCTGAACATTGCACTGGTTGACCTCGGGGGTGAATTTGTCAGGATTTCTACTCCTGTTATGATCGTGGCATTGCGTTAACACACCACAGTTAAATGGTTATGTGTATATTTTTAAAGCATATATAATTATTTGTTGAATCGACTATTGCGGTTTCCCCACGCTTACCTCAGCCTATGACTTTTTAGCTTGGTTACATGCGAATCACAAATAGGAAGTGGCTGTGAGTTGATTAAGTATGCATAACAACAAGCATTATATGCTATTTTTCAGGAACATGAACATGACCCAGATGACCCCTACACAAGCCTTCATCAGCCAGCAAATGATCTTTACCAAACACTTTCCTCTGAGCACCATCACACCCAGACAAACTCAGCACAGAAACTGTCCCAACTTAATTATAAAGAAATGGATCAGAGTTGTAAAATCTCTGAAAAAACAAAAGCTAGGTTACCACGGACTGTTGTTTGCCACATCGTTTAAATATGTTTTTGCAATGTCACAAATGTCACGGTACTGGGTCTATGACCCAGTGTTTTGTGTGTTTTAGTTTTATTCTTTGATTATGATTATTTTCTCAGTGTTTCATGGTTTATTTTGAAGGGTCTAGTGTGTTTTTGTCATTGTGTTTAGGTTCACTTCCCCTGTGGCGTCATTATGTTTATTTCAGTCAGCTGTTTCCCCATGTGTTCCCACTTCCCCTGATCACCTCCTGTGTGTATTTAAATCCTGTCTTCCTTTGTTCATTATTCAAAAACACCAGCGTACCCTGCTGTGACACCAAATTTATTTCCATCTGCAGTAATGCTTCACCAAGATCTTGTTTTGATTATGGGAAACGTCTCATGCTCCTGAAACACTGACCATATAGCTGACCTCATTTCTTTAGGCATATAATTTTGTATGCCTCATGATCATCAATTGTGCACAGTTACTCACAGATCTTTCTATTTCTGATTAAAAAATGTAAAAGTATTGTGTCTCTGTAAATGCTAGTTGGAAAAAATATTGAAGAATCAAGAAGTTTATTGTCATATACACTGGGGGAGGTCCTTGATGATGTTGTGTTCCCTTTTTATAAACAGGGTATTATAAGTGACCTGCAGTAATCAGAACCTCTTTTCTGCCGCTTGCATCAGTGATCCTGGTCTTTCAGTAAGTACCTAGTAGCTTGTGACCATATATGAGGGTCGGGACGTAGATCAACATGTAAATCAAGAGCTTCACCTTTATGCTCAGTACTTTCTTTACTACAACAGACTGGTGCAGTGTCTGCATCACAGCAGCTGTAAAAGTAGACAGCAATTCAGACCTGGTGATGATTTTCATTCTCAGAGCTTCACACCGGACTGTGAATGACTCCAGTGCAAGCTGGTGGCCTCCGCCTGATGAAGCCAACATAATCACATCATTTCCAAAAAACGGACTGCCACTTGGATCCACCTGGAAATTCCTTCCATAAAAACTATGAACAGGGAACTGCAGAGTACAACACCCACTGGAAACAAGTCTGACTTAATGTTGGCAATGTGGACCAAGCTCTTGCAATGGTTGTAGTGAGATGAGCCAGACACCGCACCTCAAAGCGAACCTCATCCTCCCCGGATGCTCACCTACTGCCTCAGTGACCTTACCCCCAGTAATGGGTGTGTCAGTGGTAATAGTTTTCCTTCCACTGCCTGACTACATCCTCTGTTCAAGTCAGCATCACCCCACCCCCAAGGTGCAGAACATGGTCCAGTGTCCCCAGCCCCGGCCCATCCTCTGAAAGTTGTTGAAGTTCTGCTGGAGATGGGAATTGAAGGTCTCAGAGACCAGGGCCTTTGCCAGTGGTTGAGAGCACACAAGGTCTGTCCACCATGCTCTCCCCCACCACCTGATCAAACTCATTACCATGTGATCAGATCAGATCAGACAGCTCAGCTCCTCTCTTCACCCAAGTATCCAGAACATGCAGCTGTGACCTTAGTGTTCAGGTGCCACATGCACTTATGGATATTTGAATGTGGTGTTCGTTGTTGACAAACTGTTATGTGCACAGAAACCCTTTCTAATGACACGCTGTCATGATTGGTGCAGTTTTCATACAACACTGTGATGTTGTTGAGATTCTCACCATTGTGTATCTAAAGGTTGCTGAGGAGCAAATTTCTTCAGCTTCCTTAGGAAGAAGAGCCTTTTTTAATCTTCCTGATGATCTGTAGTGTTGTGAGTCCAGGTGAGATCCTCACTGATGTGAGTGCTGAGGAGTTTGAAGGTCCTCAACCTCTCCACCTGAATCCCTGTGATGTATAATGGGGCGTGCCAGTCTTGCCTCTTCCTTGGGTTGATAATCATCTCCTTAGTCTTCTCAGCCTTTAAGGAGAGATGATTTTATTTGCACCAGGACACCAGCAGGGCCACCTCTACCCTGTAAGCTGCCAACAATAAGCCAGATGACGGTTGTGTAGTCAGTTAACTTGATGGAGGTGTTTCTTTGGGCAAAGACGCAGTCATAGGTCAAGAGGGTGTACACGTACGGGAGTGGACTGAACACACAGCCTTGTGGATCCTTGTTCTCACTGTCTTTGTGCCTGATGTCCTGGTACCAGCTATGACTGCGTAAAGTCTATCTATAAGGAAGTTCAGGACCTAGCAGCAGACAGATGGTGGTAGTCCAAGGCTGAAGAGCTTAATTTCCCTAGGGAAATTATGTCGAACAAAAACTCTCTCTATCCACATGATTGAGGGACCGATTATAAAACAGATGAAAGAACAAGTAAGAAAAAAAGCTAAACTAACGAGAAAAAGCAGGAGCGTGCTGGTTGGCACATGCACACCGGAAGTGAATTGAAGTGAGCATGACAGGGCCATAGTCATTCAAACAGATTATGCTATTTTTTCTAGAGAGGGGCACTGTGGTGGTGGGGTTTAAGCATGCAGGCACAAAATGACTAAGAAACCTATTACAGACATTGCCAGGGTAGCTGCTTTTGGAGGTGAATTCTTCTCATGACCTTGGATGCCTCAGTCAAAGTCAGTGTGTGAAGAGCTTCATGCTGCCTCGGCTAGTAGAATATCTCTACGTTGTTTAGGTTATCGAAGCGAGCAAGCGAAGCATTCAGCTCATCGAGAAGAGCATTGCGGTTGGCTGTGACCCTGTTGTTCCACTGCTGGAAATCAGTAACGTGTTGCACATGCACTGAGAATCAGATGTTGTAGTATCTTTCCAGCTTCAATGTGCCTTACCTCTCGCCTTCCCTGATATATAGGTCTACATAGGTCATATTTGGCCTTTTTCTAGCTTTCTGCATCACCAGAGAAAAATGCAGTGGAGTGTGCATGCAGCGCAAAGGAAAAAGCATTATGTTTTGAAAGTAGGCCATGCTGTTGCTCAAAAAATCACACAAATACAAAGTCGCACAAAGTGGGGCCTAATTTTCCATTCACTTTTGAAGTCAGTGTGTGAACAAAGTCACTTCCGTCAAGTGATGCGTGTTTTGATGTCATGAGACAGTTTTATTTTCTAAATGCATTTCCTTTTTAAACAGGCTTTGAGGTTCAGTTAGCCACAGAAAACAAATTACTGAGGGGGCAAGTCTTCCTCCTTCAATATAATCTATCTTACACTGACACCAGCTACAGTTACTTCCTGACCAATATGACTGTACAGAAACTTTGCTTTGTCCTGCTTCTGCCTATACTTGTGTGTTCCAGCCATGAAGGTAAATACTTTTTTAATAATCATGTCTTCAGTTATTTTCTATCTTTCTTTGTAATTACATAAAAAGTCATGTGCTGTCACAAACAATTATATTTTAACAATTATAGCAATGATTAACTCTGTATTGACTGTAAATGGCTGATTGCAGAGATGCTTGTGAAGAAGGCTGGGAAGGAACAAGATGTTACTCCAATATGCAGCAACGAAACGCTGAACGTTATCATGCTGATAGTGTGTAAGATCAGCACACAGAGGAGCAGAGGAGCAGGGTGCAGTCTGCTGTATCGACATGGACACAACTTTGAGCATGAATGTGACTCCAGGTTCACACTGATGAAAGAAAACGGGACTGTATTTCTCCACCTGACAAATTTAACACGAGAAGATAGTGGGAACTACACCTGTGAGTGTGTACACACTGGAGGAACATATAAGCTCCATCTCAATGTTGCTGTGGAAGGTAAGAATGTTTTATGTGATTTCCCACTTCGTTAATGTTGTATTTAATCAGTTTACTTTTAGATATCTTTTCTTTCATACTTCGTTTAACTGCATTATTAAGAATTTTCATTTACAGCTTTGGTACTCAAACATAAGAAAGTGACCCGATTACAGTTTTTGATTTCATTTGTGTAGCTTGTTTCAGTCTGTCTGGGGATGCTTTTTATATTTATTGCTGTGATTACAGATGTCCTGATGATGCCAGTAATACAATATCACATTGTTATCAAAACGCTTCTTTATATTCAATCTCAGTACCAATCTCAGAGGAGGAAGAGAACATCAATTCAACAGACATGTCTATTTCACTTTATTTGATCACTGCAGCAGGAGTCGTCATTGTAACTGGGGTTAACCTGGCATTTATCTACTGGTTGAGAAGTCGTGGGTGAGAAACTTTCATTCTTGTAATAGTTTAAAGAATTTTTAAATTTTTCTATAGTGTCAGTATGCACATCACAAATTGCTGGCAGATGAAGTGAAAAATAAATGAAATTAATAAAAGTTTGTGTCAGATATATTCACTCTGTAACTCTCTCAGATGGTTTTCTAGCATTTCTCTCTGTGCATATGTGACTGCATGTTTCATTAACACTGACATCCTTTCTTATCCAAAGTTGCCGTTCACAGTCAGAAACAGTTGAAATATCTGTCCGTAAAACTTCATCTTCTGTGGTGAGTAACTGATTCTTAAGCTATACCTGTACAGTCAAAGTAGTGAGAAGTTTAATGTTTGTCGTTTTAGTTACAAAGACATACAACTGAAGCTCTAAACACAAATATCTACAGTGCACTCTGTGCACACAGTTGGAAAGCTGAGGTTTCAAAAAGCACTTTTACCCACCAGTTTTTATTTAATTCAGAAATCTGAGGAACATGGTTTTTAACCAGATAGTTACTCTGGACAGCATTACCTTGGCCTCCAGAATCACTGAGAGGAATATCGGACCAGGAGATGTCCTTTAATGTGCAGAAGAGTGTTTTCTTTTTCAGTAAACTCTTTTCACTCTGTGTTTTTATACAACTAAATTTAATCATTAGTAATAATTAATCTCTCCCATATTTAGGGCCCGAGCACAAAAGTGCGAAGGCCCTATTGTATCTGCTCTGTTTCTTATTATTATTATTATTATTATTATTATTATTATTATTATTATTATTATTATTATTATTATTATTTCGGCAAATGAATCGGCCTTTTGAGGGCCTAAACATGCTCGAAAACTCATGAAATTTTGCAGACGCGTCAGGTCTGGTGAAAATTTACGTATTTTAATGTCCGTAGACATGTCCAGGGAAAATTGGCTCAGTAGCGCCACCTAGAAAATGAGAAACGCGAGCCCCGAGATGGGTATGACCTACATGTATAAAACTCGGAACACATATCTAACGTTCGGAGACGCACAAAAAAAAAGTCTATTATGGCCATGTCCTAAACCCAACAGGAAGTCCGCCATTTGGAAGTGAAGGTGACATTTTGGCTCTAATTTTGCCATTTCCATGCCTCGAACTTTTGCGAACTCCTCATTGGAATTTCATCGTACAAGCTTCATATTTGGTCAGTGTCAACTACACACCTGGGCCATGTTAAATTGCGGAGCTTTTGAGTTTTCGGGTTACTGTGAGGCCGTGGCGCCACGGCGAATTTCGATGACTCGCCATGAAAATCTTATTGCCTCTCGTTCTGTCATACATTGTCCGACCTTGACCAAAGTGGACACATATGATAAGGCTCCACCCCTGAACATATTTCAACTGCCATATTTGACATCAGGGACAGCGCCACCTAGTGGGAACAGGAAATGTCATGTTTTACACTTTGGGGTACAGTATTGTAATGGGTGACATCTGCAGCCTCAAATTTCTCCAGGAAAGCCTTAAGGAGTTGGTCTTGGGTTACAGAGAAAACTGTGAGTTTTCGCTGAAGGGTGTGACCCCAGCAGCATGGCGAACATTGAGGTCTCGCCATGAAGAAACAAATTAGTGTAACTCAATGAAATCCAATGTGATCAGTACCAGATTTTACAGGGATGATGTCAGACCCGCCCTGAACAGATTGATATGCCCATTGTCAGGAATACGTAGAGCGCCACCTAGTGGCACCAGGAAATGTCATGTCTTTCATTTTGTTGTACTGATTTTCACAGGTTCATCGTGGCCACCTCAAAAGCGGTGAATATCACCATCAGTCCCTCTTGATGCTTCAGTGAGAAAATTGTGACTATAAACTGAACGGCGCACCCTGGTGGCAACGCAGTTCACCATGAAAGATGAAGTGGCTTTTGAGGGGCTTGAAAAGTTTAAAAGTCTTGAAATTTGGCGCACCCTCTAATGTGATGAGGGATTTCTTTTATATGTTGATTTTCCTTGAACAGCGCAAAATGGCTCCACAGCGCCCCCTACAAAATTTCAAAACAACAGCCCCTGCTCTGTGTTTTATGTATGAGTTTGAAACCTGGCAAGCTTATTGGAGATATCAAGATGTACAAAAAGTCTCTTGGAGCAATATCCCAAATCCAACAGGAAGTCAGCCATTTTAAAATTAATGTGTAAATTTGGCGACATTTTCCCCTCTTTTCAGGCCTCATACTTTGACGAACTCCTCCAAGGGATTTCATTAGATTTACGCGATCTCCTGTGTGTGGAATCTAAAGACCTTTGTGATGTTAAATTGCGAAGCTTTTACGTTCAGGGAAACGGGGTGGTCATGGCGGCACGTGGAGTTTCAATCACTCGCCAAAAGCAGTAACCTGCTGTCGCTCAAAACACAATGTCCAATCTCTCCCAAAGGTTGCAGGCGTGATGAGACTCGAGCTCGAAATGTTTGTTATGCCATTTGTCAGTAATGGTTAGAGCGCCACCTAGTGGGACGACTATAATAATGGATGAATGAGATGAAATTTTAGCTGGTGGTTAAATGCATGAATTCCATCAATGTGACATCAGATCGGAAGCGCTGGTTTTAGGTGTTGGGCTTGGCTCGACGTGCCGGGGGTGCGAGGGCCCTCATATCGCTGCTTGCAGCTTTAATTTGCCTTTTGTCCTTTCTCTCTGTCACCATGTGCTTGCTTATAGGAGGTCGTCTGGTTTTGCTTTTAATATTGCAGGGCCTTAGACTGTTTTACAATATAAACACATTGAGACAACTGTTGTGAACTGATGCTCAATAAATTAATTTAACTTCATTATCATGCAGTATAATTTTCATATTATTTTCTTACAGTATGACAATGACCTGGGGGACCAGTACAGAAGCATTCGGCAGCCAGGAAATGATCTCTATCAAAATATCACCTCAGTCCGCTATCAGCGTAACATCAGGACACATGCAGCAAGACGTGCTGAAAATGCCTGCAAGGATAATCTGGAAATGGATCAGGTGTCTAATGACTACGAAAACATTTGAACTAGAACTCAAGTTAACTTCTAGTTTCTTTCAGTCATCCAGTTGAAGTTCACAGGGCTGCTCGAGCCTGTCCCAGCTGTGTAAAGCCAAAAGCCGAGGTACACCTTGGATACACTCTGTCACAGCGCGAGCAGACAAGAGACAAACCTTCATGCTCACACCCATGGCCAATTTAGAAGTGCACTTAACCTAAACCATGCATGTCTTTGGCCCGTGGGACAAAACTGGAGTACCTGACAAGAATCAACAGAGGCATTAACTCAATACTAACAAGTTTGTGTCCAGCTTGGGAGGTATGTGCCAACAAACAGAGCCAGCAGAGAAGTGTTTTCAGTGATTGCAGATGTTCTCCCGTGCAGGTTTCCAAAATCCCACTGCACAGTGCATGATGTGGATGAAGCTGTCAGATGCTGATCGGTTGACCAGCAACAGCAAAACGGGTGAAAAAAACATCACAGATCAAAAAAGATGCATGAGAGTCACAGACAGCAGCTGCAGTGGACATTTTTCATTGGTTTTAAACCTCAGTTTCACTTCAGTGCTTTGTATGTTATAACTTCACTCTCCTCCACGGCTGGCTGATGGACCAACAACAGTAGCCCACAGACCGTTTGTGCCGTATATTTATAACACTGCCCCCATCTGACAACAGACGCTCTCTGCAGGTAGACGGGTGGTTTGAAGCTGACCACAGACTGCCCAGAGACTGCCACTGCACTACCACTGAACCATAATTTCCCCATTACGATATTAAGTTACAACAATACCGTGTGACAGTCAGTTCTCTTATTAAGAGACATTAATACCAATAAGCTGCTAAGATGATGTTGTATTTTTTTACATGTCTGTTTTAGCACTTTAACATTTGCATCTATCTAACTTGCTAACCATGCAAGACTATTGCAAGCATTGCTCTGTAATAGTGCGACTTCTGTATCTGCATGATGTTTGACCTGGCAGTATTTTTTAGCCACCTATGTATATTCTTTTAAACCTTTTTATTGTTTTTAAATTATAGTTACAGACCAAATGTTAAACTATATAGTTGAGTATATAGTTAAAGTGTTTCTCTAGATACACAAAAAGGTTTTACATTAAAAGGTCATCTGTCTGCATATAAAACAGAAGCTTTCATGCAGATGCACTTCCTGTTTAGAGACTTTGAGGTTTAGGTAGTGATGGGGGTGATTTACTGAGGGTGCAAGTTTTCCTCCTGTCAACACACTCTACTCTACAATGTCACATGCCACTCCTGTCCAGTCTTGAAAGCAATACATATATGTATAGTATAAAATGGTGAAATGCTGATTTCCATGTTTCAATTGAATCACTTGATTGTAATCAATTGATTGCAGAGACTCTTGTGAAGACCTTATAGAATCAGAAGTCACTTGAACATGCACTAATAAAAGCTGCAGTTGTAATAGGAGATAAAGTGGTGTGCATAATGTGTGCTTGGATAAGATGTCAGTAATGCATTCGCATTAAAATCACAGGGTTTCTTTCTTTTTCTTATTTTTCTTACATATCATGTTGTCAATGGAAAATTGTACTTAGTAGTCAGTATAAGCTTTTAATGATATAAGTCTACATATGATAGAATACTGTATGTTGACCTCTGATGACTTAGACTGTTGTTCACTACAAGACTGTTTTATAAATTCTTTCTCACAGCGATAATAGCTGAACAAGCAGGAAGAGGAGAGCTGGACACTTTTATCTGCGCTCTCTAACAAGAAGAGGGGCCGCGTCCTTCTGAATCTCACAACACACACACATACACCTGAACCACTCTTATCTTCACTCCCTATGCACTAACATTCCTCTGCCTATGAATAGACGTATTCACTGTTGTATTGCTTTGTATATAAATAAAGACCAGAGCGGTAACAGAGCGCGCATCACAGGGCCCCCACTCTGGTGTGAGCGTTCTGTGACCGCCCTTGTATACAAGTGAAAACCACAGCGTCTGTGTGTTTCTACCCTTAGACTCTTAGCTGAAGAAGTGTCTTTAGAATAAATCTCTTGACACATGTAAAAACAAAAACAAAAAAACCCGCCCAAAACACTCCTGCAACATTTTTTCTCTGCCACAGTTTTAGGAGAGGAAGAGTCCAGCATTTCAACACTTATGCAAATTTTAGTTTATTTGATAGGTGCAGCAGTAGTAATTATTTAAATTAGAGTTTTTAGCAGTGTTGTTGTATTTACAGCAAAGTGTAAAAAAAAGAAAAGAAAGTTAACTGATGAAACTAGACCCTTAAAAGAGGTCACATAAACACCACTAGTCAAGTCATAATGGCAACTTACAAATACATAACCACTCAACACAACCCACACAGTGATCTAATGTACAAATACAAAGGAGACTTAAACTGGCTGAATCAATGACTGTAAAAAAAAACATGGAGGAAGGCTTCCTGTGGTGTCTGGCTGCACTATAGGTCATAAACCTGCCTCCTCCATTACAGCAGATAGGACAGGGGTCAAATGAAAAGCAAAATGTTTACCTCAGATGAAATATTTCCTAAGCTATATTAATAAATATTAAGTCAATTGGACTGAACAGGCCAGTTAAACACACGAGGGGACAGAAATTAAAAAAAAATTATCTAAAAACAAAGAATGAAAACCAACTGTTAATTTAATACTTACTTTGAATTAAAAGTAATCAAACACAAAACTGACCAAATATCTAACTCAGAAATAAAAAAAACCAAACAAACCCCAAATAATATATTTAAGATGAATGGTTTAGATCCCCCCCACCCCATGAGAAATGACATAAACAAAACTTCCTGTAGCATTTTCATTTGACCGAATTTCTCAGAGGAACCCACCCGAGGGATTAATAAAGTTTTATCTTATCTTATTTTCTCTCCAGTTACCCTCAGCAGTCCAACAGACCCCCAGCACCGGTAAAACATTAACCAGAAATTGTTTATGGAACACGTGTCATTATTTATGTTTGTGGAAATGTGCATTAAAATTAAAATAAAGATGCTGGTGTCTGATGTTACTGACTTCACAATTGTGTGGCTTCTGGTGTGGCCTTCACAATTCAATGCATTTTCAATTCAATTCAATTTTATTTGCACAGCGACAAATCACAACAATATTAAGTGCCTCCAGGCACTTTATATTGTAAGGTAGACCCTACAATAATACATACAGAGAAAAAGCCCAACAATCATATGACCCCCTATGAGCAAGCAGTCTGGAGACAGTGGGAAGGAAAAACTCCCTTTTAACAGGAAGAAACCTCCAGCAGAACCAGGCTCAGGGAGGGGCGGGGCCATCTGCAGATATCCGCTGAGATGAGAGAAGGAAAACAGGATAAAAGACACGCAGTGAAAAAGAGACAGAGATTAATAACAGGTATGATTCAATGCAGAGGTCTATTAACACATAGTGAGTGAGAAAGGTGACTGAAGAAGAAATACGCATTGCATCATGGGAATCCCTCAGCCACATACACCTATTGCACTACACTACAAATGCAAGCATGTCAGTTTTATTCATTTTATGCAAATCTTCGTACAAATTTTAAAGGTAATTCAGGCAAAACTTTGTAAGTATATGAGTGATTGGATGAAGCGGTTTGATGCCTTAACACGCTATTTTAGTTTAAAATACTTATAATGTTATGATAAATGCTAGTTTTGTTGTTACTTTTACAATATCATCCATCCTTCAGTTTAAGCGAACATGACAGTTAGCAGTGTAATAATTCCTCCGTGATAAAGAAAAATTAGCTTGTTTTCTTTTTGTGTGGGAGCTGGCTCGGTGTTTCACTTTTGCAGCCTTTTAATATGAAAGTAGAAGCAGTCCTGTAAGTACACTTCCTTTTTACATTATTTCACACTTACCCTGTGAAAGGGCAACAGTCTGACGTTTACTTAGCCAGGAAAGCTTCAGTTAGTTTCTTTCCGCACATCTTCCTCTTCACTTTCGGCGACTCTGTGGCTTATAGACATGTTGACAAGCATGGACGTAGAGAAACTTTGCTTGATTTTGCTGTTACCACTAGCCGTGTCCCATGATGCTGAAGGTAATACAAAGAAACTATTTTCATTATGCATTATTACTATTTTTTAAATTTATAACCTACTTGCTTTTAATTTAAATTAAACACATTATTATTGGATTTAAAAGATGGTTTAACATTCACAAAATATAGAAACCAAAGTCCTCTCTGACACAGATTGAATTTTGTATTGATACTGTATTTTGCTGTCACTGTTTACAGAGACTGTTGTGAAGACAGTTAGGAGAGAACACGATGTCACTCGGATTTGCAACAAGGAAAGACAAACTACTATTGTTTTGATTATCTGTAAGATCAACACACAGAGGGACACAGGAGGAGAGTGTCATCTGCTCTATCGACATGGAGAGAACTTTACTCAGGAATGTGACCCCAGGTTCTCAATAATAAAAAAAAATCAGACTGCCTTTCTCGAGCTGACCAGTTTAACACCAGATGATAGTGGAAACTACACCTGTGAGTGTACAAATACTGAAGGGACATATATTGTCCATATCAGTGTCACTGTGGAAGGTAAATGCATTTTGGTTCCTTTATTTGACACAGTTATTCAGCACTGTGTTAGCATTGCATTGACCTGTTTATGTCGTTTTATTCATGTAATTTGTTCATTTCTTTTCTTCTTATTTTCACCTACAGCAGCTTAAATACACTCACTAATTTATTAGGTACATCTTTGTAGAACCGAGTTGGACCACCTTTGGCTCTCAAACATGTCTTCATTTTTTGTGGCACAGCTCTGACACGGCGCTAAAAACATTCCTCAAAGATTCTCAAGACATATTGAAATTACATCATCACACAGTTGCTGCAGATTTGTCAGCTGGTCTTACTTGATGCAAACCTTCCGTTCCACCACATCCCAAAGTGCTCTACTGGAATGAGATCTGGTGACTGCGCAGGCCGTTTGAGTGCAGCTAAGTTCAAGAAACCAGTTAGACATGATTTGAGCTTCATGACATGGTGTGTTATCCTGCTGGAAGCAGCCATCAGATGATGGGTATTTTTTGAACATAAAGGCATGGATGTGGTCAGCAACAACCTTCAGGCAGGCTGTGGTGTTTAAATGATGCTCAGTGGTTACTACGGGTCTCAAAGTGTGCAAAGAGAATCCCCCACAGAGCATTACACCACCAGCAGTCTGAACTGCTAAAAATCAATTCATCGGGCAAGGCATTGTGGTTTTAATCTTCTGTTGTCCAGACTTGCAAACTGTAGCCTCAGCTTGTTGTTAGAGGGCAGCAGTGATATCCAATGTGGTCCGCTCTGCCTCAAGGTTTGATGTGTAAAAAGCATTTTTACCCAGAGAATCACATTCACTGGATATTTTCTATTTTTCAGACCATTCTCTGTGAACTCTAGAGATGATTGTGTGGGAAAATCCCAGCAGATCAGCAGTTTGTGAAGCACTCAGACCAGTAACATGTTGCTCTGTTTGAACTTCAGTCTTGACCATGACTGTTCAAATGCATTGATTTGCTGCCATGTGATTGACAAATGAAATGAACACTGAAATATTTTTGTTACACCCTGAACAGGTGTACCTTATAAAGTGGCCAGTGAATGTATATAAGCAGTTGTAACAATTTCAGTTTATAGAAATATTCAGAAAAGACTACAAAAGAAGAAAAGAAGAAGAAGAAAAGAAAAGAGAAGAGTACAGTGACAATATTTAAAGCTCTGTGGTTATAAAACTGGGATTTCATTACTTCACTCAGAGTTTCAGTAGATGTAAACTGTGTTTGATTTGTGTTTTGATTTTCAGGAAATGAAAGTAAATGATTCTGCTGACAAATACATCTTTTCAATGATTTAGATACAAACGAAGCCCAGACCTCAGAAGAAAAATCTTTTTCCATTTATCTGCCCGGTGTTGTGATCATCCTTATAACTGGAGTTATTGTGGGATTTATCTACTGGAGGAAAAGTAATGGGTGAGACTATCTTTGCTGTAGTAATTCAAAGATGATATAGATATAGAGAAAGTTAAAAGAAAAATCACATTTCAATAAATTTGAATTCGGTGTATGTTTAACATCATGTCAAGAATGAACATTTTGTATCCTTCCAAAAGTAATTATCATTATTAAGAGAGAAGATAATATAAATGTAGATGTTCTTACTTGACTTTTCTCTGTGTGAATGTAAATACATGTTACACTAAAGCTGACATCCTTTCTTATCAAAGTGGCTGCTTAAGGTCAGGAACATCTGGAGCATCTGTACCTGAAAATCCCAACAGTTTGGTGAGCGATTTATTGCTACAATCTACGGCAGCTAGTTAAAAGTTTGCTATTAAACATAAAAAATGTACATTTATGTTTTAGGACGTTAACTACTTATACAGATAATTACAGATTAGTGTTATAATGCTATTAGTGCCCACTTCAGTGTCCTTTGATTTGCATTTTGATAAGAAGCTGTTACAGAAATGAGCAGAAATATTGAATAACCAATGCAACAGATGAAGAGATTTAAAGATCAATAAAATGTGTGGGGAGACCGGGTTGAACTTGTTTAATACCTGAAATATTTCACTGTTTTAAAGGATGACGATGAGCCAGATCAGCCCTACACAAACCTTCAGCAGCCATCGAATGACTCCTACCAGACTATCATCTCAGTGAACCATCAACATGACAACAAGACACGCTCAGCAAGAAGCACAGGAACTGTCGGAGTGGATAATAAAGCTCTATGAAACATTTTAAAGTATATAAAACTTTAGGTGACATAGTTTCATAATATAATAATATATAATATTGCAGATAAATCTTTTTGTGTGATCACTATTATATGGGTCACCTTTCACACGATATTTGTTTCCCAGTAACGGAGACCATTCAGTCATAATACTCCAACTCAGGCTCTCAGATTTAATACAATACGAACACAATAAACTGTGGCAAACATGACTCTTTGTGTCAGACCAGTTTTGTTTTTATTAACACACATCTCATCATAATTTTAACACAATGTCCATCCAGATACACAGAGAGATCAGTCTGGCTCTATGTGCCATGGCTTAAACAGTGTTGGTGGTTTACCTTCTACTGTCCTTCCACTTTCATGCACTTCTATTTTAGACATAGTAAAAGTTTGAGTTTGGACACAAGGGGTGAAATAAGGAGGAGTGCAAGTCTTCCTGCTTTCAATATAGTCTACCTCACACTGTCAGCCACAGTTACTTCCTCACCAGTATGACTGCACGGAAACTCTGCTTTCTCCTGCTTCTGCATCTACTTGTGGGTTTTAGCAGTGAAGGTAATTATATATATATATATATATATATATTTTAAAATACTGTCATGTCAGGTGTTTAAGATGAAAGCTTTAGTTAGGTTAGTGAAATAATATATGTGATTCATTTTCACACAACAACAAATATATAGAAACTATAATCCAGATTTTGTTTCATTTTAACTGTAACAATTTATAGAGACTCTTGTGAAGACAATTGGAAAGAAACCTGATTCCACTCAAATATGCAGCAAGACAACACTGAATATTACTGTGATGATAGTGTGTGAGATCAGCACAGAGAGGAGCCGAGGAGAACAGTGCCGTCTGCTCTATCGTTACGATGAAGGCTTTATTCATGGGTGTGACTCCAGGTTCACACTGATCAAAGAAAATGAGACTGTGTTTCTCCACCTGGTCAACTTAACATCTGAAGACAGTGGGAACTACACCTGTGAGTGTGTATTTCGTGGTGGGTTGTATGTTCTCCATCTCAGCGTGACTGTGAGAGGTAAAAACATTTTCTATTTACACCCACACCGCACAGATTCAAAGTGGATGTTTGGACCTGTGTTAACACTTTCTTTCCTGTCACACATGTTTTGAGGTGTTCATTCTCCCCTGCAGCAGCTTTATGAAAGGTTTCAGTCAGGAGATGAGCATCTGGAATGTTTTTAAGCTGTTCTTCTGGCTAATTTTTTAAAATTTTCATTGTAAAAGTGTGCTCCAGTCACAACTTTGGTGTTATTTCATCAGTGAAATGTTTGAGTGATGTAATTGTAACTCTAATGTAATGAAAAGAGAAACATGTTTTCCACTTTTTATATAACATGTTTTCAAAGGATGATTTTTTGTGTGGCAATATTCAACAGAGGATGGACATTTTTCTGGCATGAAGTTCATGGCTACAGTTACCATCATTTCTGCTGCTGCTTCACTCATCAGTGTGGCTGTGATAACCTGCGGTTACAGCCTGAGGAGAAATCCTCACAGGTGAAAACTCTTACCGACTCATTTAAACTTGTGAAATGACACTTTGCAATCACTTCACAAGCATATTACTGCATACAGCAGCCACTGTGGTGTCCAAAGTATCTGATAGTTTCTTTTAAAACCACACATTTGTTGTAGACATAGCTAGCCTTGTTTGTGAGGTATTTTGTGTCCACCCCATGACCTCTGATATTTTTATCCTAACAGAGAAAACGGATCAGGGCTATCTAACTTGACAGGATCTGAAACTCACCAGCTGTTTGTGAGCTTTCCTTCTGTTTTACACTTCTCAAATTGTGCCAAGGCTGCAGTGCATTATGTCTGCTTTTTAAGCTACACTTTAATTCACTGTAAATGACAGTGTAAATTGTTGTTTAGGACAAAGAGGACCGCTACATGAGCCTTCATCGGCAAAACATTGATGTCTACCAAACTATCTCCTCCGGTCGCCTTCATCATGATGCTGAGGCCACTCCGTGTCACAGTCATGTACAATAATAATCAGAGATGGAGGGATTTTTTACCCTGACTACATAATTTATAAAACTATGATGCTAGACTTACTATTTATAAAAGACACTGACATTTTAACTTGCCAGCATCTTGTGTACTGTACTGTTAGTTTGTTTGCTTTGCACTGAAAAAAGAGAAAAATATTAACATCCAAAAAAACTTGTAATTATGTTGTGAATGAATTGCCTTAATTCATGGCTTTTAACTCTTTCATTTCTGGTTTTTATCTGATTTTAATGTGGAAAATCCTACCACTTGGCTCTGTGGCCTCTGCGACCATTACGGTTTTTATACTGGTCCACTTGATAGTCATATTTTATTAGAATTTGATTAGGATTTTACTTTATTTTGAGCCATTAGAATGAAGTATGTCTATTTTGCTGTTGCCATGTTTGAAGTGGCCGCCTGTGAGGTTTGGGGCAGGGATGTGGATATGATGTGAAATTAATTTTAGGCCACAGAACTATTAACAAATAATTATCCAACAACGGGACATCACCAAAAGAGTACATTTGTACCCTTTGAACATTTACATGTTCTCCCTGTGTTTGTGTGGATTGTCTGCAGCTACTCTGGCTTCCTTGCACAGTCAAAAGATATTTACTTAGTGGGGTTAGGTTAATTTGTGATTCTATGGATGGATAGTATGAATATCCATCTGCCATCCTCATCTTCTGGGAGAAATCCGAACTTTATTAATTCTTTGCTGTGACTATTTTTATGTGGAGTGGAATTTAAACTGCCATAGAATATGCTTGTGGCGGATTTGACATGAGAAAAGGGTATTGTCAAAGTGTTCTTTAGCATGCATCAAGACAGTTTCTCAGATACAGAAGTGACTTTAGCAGAGCCAGTTAAAGCCTACTGTGCTTGAGTGGGCAGCTCAAGTTTCCACATGGGAGCTTTAGTGAGACGAAGACAGGAAGTTAAAGCTGCTGACTAATAATCTGCAGGTTCCTGATTTGAGTCACTGTTAGGAGGATGGTGTCTCTGAGATAACTGCTTTTGTGCATGGATAAATAAACAGGGAAATAAATGAATAGAAAAAAGCATCTGAGCAGATGTGCACCGATGGTGTGCATCCTGCTCGGCGTGTCAGCTGGTAAACCAGCCCGCCGTTCTTAAAGTGCCTTTGCCCCCCTTACCATTTATGGAGGTCCCATTTTAGCACATTGGCATGGACCTATTCGGGCCATTTCACCAGAGGGTACATGGATATTGCTTTGTATTCGTTCTGGTGGATTATACAACACAATAACATGATGCAGTGCTGCTGTGCACCATTTCTGCAAAGACTGTGGTGCAAGCAAGGAAGATAAGATGAGATAACTCTTGCACAGTCATACCTAGTACAATAATACAACAAATTTGGAAACTGTCCCACGATAACACAATCATTTAGATAAAATATTGGATATTGTTTACATGTAACTGCACAAATAGAATTTAGAAATGTTAATTATTGACGAGAGTGAACAACCACTTATAATGTAATCTACAGCTGTGGCCAAACAGCTAGATAGAGAATGAGAAGTGTTGTGTTTTTTTCACAAAGTTTGCTGTTTCAGTGAGAGTCATATATCATATCATTTCAAACAGGGGCGATCCAGTAATGTTGCACAAATGAGTAAGACTAACTATAGACTTTAGCCAAAGTTATTAAGTTAGCTAAAGAGTTGGGATTGTGTGTAAGACATAAATAAGACTAAAATACAATATTTGGGACATTCTTTTCCAACATTTCCTTACTGTAGGGGTCTCTGCAAGCATACGGGGCTCTGAGAGGGTACAAGATGACAACTGTGGAATTCTACTGGAAACAGTCGATCATATGTGTCAAAGCTAAATCCAGGGCCAACTGAGCTAAATTTGTGTTTTTAGCTAACAGCTACAACAAGCATAAAAGTTACTCTTGGGCTATTATTTGTTAACATGATGCTTGTTCTTATACAGGTAATACATTTATTACCAACCTGAAAGTTTACCCGCCGGCCATTTGACATGATGAATGACCTCTGAATACTTAATCTGTGCCCCGCTCCAGCTCAAGATGCTGCAGGTCCGCTCAGTAAAACTCTGGGTCCGCAGGTTCAACCAGTGTTGCCAGCTTTGCAACTTTGTTGCTATATTTAGTGAGTTTTCAGACGCCCTTAGCGACTTTTTTCTAAAAAGCGACTAGCGACAAGTCTTATATTACAAATCACTCTCAACAACCAGCGGGTGCTGCCGTGGGGCACCTCGCCCGTGCCAAAATGCTCACAGGCGGCAGGTAGTCCTCATGGAGCAGTCGCCCCTAGCTAATGTCAGAGCAGGAGATATTCACCCTTACGCCTACAAACTGCAAATGAATCGCACATGTGCGAATCCACTGACCCCCCCCCCCCGCCTCCTACTTTGACGCAGTGTGGGAGCAGCGGTACATTTTTCTTTGTCTCAAATAAATCAATGCACTAAAATTAATCAACTAAAACTTGAAAATCGGATGTCAGAGCCTTAACTCAATCTTGTACATCCGATTTTGACTGAAGCTGTCTGGTGAGGCGGTCCCAAGCCCAGATAAAGGAGGAGGGTTGGAATTGTGACATTAAAAAACAATAATTGCTAAAACGAAAAGTTATTTGTAGTTCTAAATATATTCTAAATGCTTTTAGGGCGTTTTTTTTACTCACTTTACGTCTCTTCCACAGTGTTATTTCTCTCTCCTACAGCATCTGTTACAACTACATAGGCATGAATAATTATGCAAATTAGGCGATGACGTCACCTAGCGACTTCTAGCGACTTTTAGGACAGCCGATAGCGATTTTCCTTACTGAGGAGTTGGCAACACTGGGTACAACGTAGCTCTATTAATTGGCGCTCGATTACTCTGCGGCTTTCTCGAAGGACCCAGATGTATGACCCCCACGCCGCTGGCACGGCGGGCAGCCTTAACCCAATTTCCCTCGGGATGAATAAAGTATGATCAATCAATCAATCAAAAACTGAATTTAAGAACTGAAATTGAATTATAGAACTGACATTGAATAGTGAGAAGTGATACTGAAAGTATTCATGACCTAAATTTAAAGAAGGATGGAATACAATTTCAAATTACATTAATTCATTTCCAAAATATAAAATTCAATTTCAATTTAGTAACGATTATTCAAGTTGCGCAATTCAGATTCAATCTGAGCAATTCAAATTCAAATTTAACTTATTCAAATTCAGTTTCTGATGGCACAAAGTTCTGCCCATAGATGTCGCTCACATATGCAGCAAGGCAACACTGAATATTACAATCTGTGAGCTCAGCACACACGGGGGGGCAGAGGAGAAGAGTGTGTCGGCTGCTGTATCATTATGATTCATGGGTGGGACTCCAGGTTCCCACTGATGAAGAATATCAGACTGTGTTTATCTACCTAAACAATTTAACAACAGATAACAGTGGGAACTACACCCGTGAAATTTACATTCTCCACTTCAGTGTCACAGTGGTGAACAGGATAAAATGTCTTTTTTTCTATTATTGACGTTTGTGTTTCTCTTACATGGTTTATTTGTGCGTTCAGTTAAGAATGAGGAGGCGACTGAAAAGTTCTTCCCAACTAGCATTTCAGATTGTGCTTCAGTTAACTTTCTCATTTGTCTCCTCCTGACCAGGCTGACATAAAACCTCTCTTTGATCCTCAGCACTTTTGAGAAACACCAGGCCTTTACATCACTGTTTCAATACAAGATTCTGGTGAAGGAAGATGCACGCATTCATCAATAGAGATATCGGATAGCAAAGTGGTTGGTGCCAGGAGAAACGAAACCGATGCTACACTGCATCAGAGTGGCAGGACTGACTCTTAACCCTAAGAAGTATTCCATAGCCCAGAGAGAAGTGGATAGTAATGGGCCTAACTTTCTTCTTCTGAAAACTTTATTTGAGCAAAGCCACTTGCATAAAGTGCTGTGTTTTTGAAAGTTTATGAAAGCAAATATTTTACCATCATCAAGCTCTTAATTTTAAACATGAGTTTGTGTTTCTAAACAAAACACTAAACAGTTAAAAACTGAAACATCCAAACATATGAGAATTTGAGATGTATGTCAGGGGCTGGGTCTGTGACACAGCATTTTGAGTTCATTTTGTATTTTGTATTTCTTATATTATATTGAGAATATGTTAAGTTCTGGTGTTGGTATTGTCAGTTGGGATTGTGTTGAGTTTTATTCTAGTTTAGGTTTTCATCTATGTCCCCTTATGCGTGTCTGTTCTCGTCTTCTGTTGTCATGTCTACTTCTCTCCATGTTTTATTTTGAAAGCCTTGTTTCTACGTTCATTGTGCTTAGTGTTACTTTTCCCTGTAGTGTCATGATGCTGATTTGTGTCAGCTGTTTCCCCATGTGTTTCCACTTTCCCTGATCATCTCCTGTGTGTATTTAGTCTGTGTGTTTTCATTCAGTCTTTGTCAGGTCGTCTGTGTTACCTCTGTCACGTCAAGACTCGTGTATTTCATGATTTTGCGCAGGTCATGTTCATGTCTCTTGCTCTAGTTTTTGCACGTTCCTGGGCAGCAACATGTTCATGTCTGTTTTTCATAGTTACCACAGTCCTGTCACTGTTTTCATAGTTATTTAGTTTTCACAGTTTAGCTTTCAGTTTAGTTGTCACTCCTGTTTCACCTTTGCTTGTGGACTCACACAAAATATCAGTTGCCCTGGCAGCCATGGAGGCGGTCCTCGAGATGAAACCGCAGCTGCTTCTGGAGAAAAAGCCCAAGCTCTGTATCACTTCCACCTCTTCTTAAAGTCAATAAAGAGTTCTTTTTACTGATGGCATGAAGTTGGCTTTAATGTGAGATGTAAAATCTTGGTGTTGATATTGTTACAGCTTCACCTTGATCACAAACTACGCCACCGTCGAACTAAAACACAACATAAAATTCAATGAAATAGTAAGAAGCGTGAAATAATAATAATGGATTGCATTTATATAGCGCTTTTCTAGAAACTCAAAGCGTTTTACAATTCCACTATTCATTCAAACACTGGTGGAGGCAAGCTACAGTTGTAGCCACAGCTGCCCTGGGGTAGACTGACAGAAGCAAGGCTGCCTACTGGCTACTGGCCAAAACCAGTAGGCGGTAGGGTGAAGTGTCTTGCCCAAGGACACAACGACCAGGACAGACAGAGCTGGGGATCGAACCGGCAACTGTAAATATCAACACTTCACCGAGCTCTTTTGATTCCTCAGAGGCATGCGAAGGGAGACAAAACACTGCTCAGTAGACCATTTAACACTTTATTACTTCTAGAAGGGAGATGCGTCCTACATGACACGTAGCCATGGATCTCAAAATGGTGGTGTACCCCTAACAGTTTTATTACAGAAGCTCTCTCATTCTAGTCTAAACAACAGTGTCTCAGTAACTTTCCACTAGAGATGGTCCCCTCTTATCTACATTTTCCCAGGCAAGCGTGAGAGTCTACTGCTTTCTACTTCCCAAGGAAACATGGTCTAATGCTTTTATTTTACAGGGCTGTGTCTGCTTAATACTACACTATATAACTTTATAACACTTATTATTAATAAACAGCATAGCATTTGTGGAATTACAGGGATTATTTTACATAACCATCATCTTATCATTGCATTAATTATCATTTCATCAAAGTGTTTATTGAAGCTGCTGGCATTATGGTATAATTTATATTATAGGGGTTATCATAATCAAATATTAACATGTTTATTACAGGTGCAGTTATAACTACTTTAAAATGATTGAGTTAAATATATATGTATCATAACTCATAGGCTGAGTATATGGGTACAGTAAAATAGTAGCTGAGCAAAGGCCTGAATGTATTCAGCTTCTTGTGGTATTTGAGTTTGCTTAGTTACAGGTGACAGAAGGATGTCCAGTCCATGGTGACCTCAAAAGCCTTAGGTCATCACCATATTCGGAAGAGTATGCCACAAGGAGGAACCTCTATGTTGCATTTAATTCTTAAAATACATGAATGTTCTGTACATGCAAATTATGTGCTTGTAAACGCAAGAAGGGGCGTTACAATACCCTGATGTTATAAAAAGCAATCTAGAGTGTATTTTGGGTAGAGATGTACAACTGTTTTGCAGTTTACACCTCTCCACGCTATGCGTGCATTCATTAAAATCAATTGTTTGATTGACCTCTTCTGGACCATCATTGTTTTACTCTCATCCTCAATTTCGGACCCGTAACATTTGGTGCATTGGCCGAGGGTTGAGGGAGAAAAGGTGGAGGTTGAGACTGAGAGGGTCCAAGGTGCTCAAACAGGCAGACACGAGTCAGTGGTCGAAGTGAGTGGACATAAGCCGGCTTATTCAAAGGTAAGGCACTACCTGTTGAATTATTTCCAAACAGTGCTGAATTGGTTCTGACAAAATTGAAAGTCTACTCACTGAAAATTACTGGTGAAAGTCTGTTTTGATTTTGGTGAAAATCTCATGAGAATTGAAGTTGAAGTAATGATAATGTAAGGTTAAGTGACAGTACTGATTAAAGGAAATGCAGTTGGACTGCTAAGGAAAGAGAATTTAAAGTAGTTGGACTACTGAATTTAGGATATAGGTCATTTGAAATCTGTATATGGTAATACAGTCATAATTGAATATAAAGCTGGGCTTGGACATCAATACAGTCGGTTTTGTGGTTTCATAGGATGTCTTTAAAATACAAGTAAATTTCTGTAGAACGGAACTGTGGGAAGTTCTAAGAAAGTGCATTGTTCGGAGGTGACGCTCCCAATTTCCTGGGGACGCTCAGGATTTTCCGTTGGACGGGATAGTCCGATTGGCAATCGTGGACAACTGAGGACGGTCCAAAATAGCTACTGATTGGATCAGTTGACCGTTTGGAACGGTGTTTGCACTTTGTTTGGGTAATAAAGGTTGGACCTTGGGCGTTGGACGCTTTTAAATTTACTTAGGATATTTAGGGATTAGAGCAGATACAGTTTGGAACTGAGACTGTCATTGATTATCAAAAACTTGGAGTTTGTCCCTTGGAGGGTTAATTCAAATTTTGTCTAAATTATGTAGGTTGTGCAATTTAAGGCCTTGTAAATATTATTTAATTTATCAGACGTCTCTGTGTTATAATTTCTATGTTTGTATATAGGCTCTGTCTGCCACGGGCACTGCAGCAGGCTGGTTATTTTGAGAGTGTGTCTGTGTTTATGTAAATGAGATGCCTGTGACATATTTAGAGTGACATTTCCTGTTTACTAATGAGTGGCTAATGACTGACTGCAGAGCCTGGGTTAAGGGACGACTTATATTGGTGTTTTAAGGGAAGAATTGTTTTATTTCTACTTTGTTGGCATTACGGTTGTTAATTATGATGACTACTTTATGATACATGTAGAATTGGAGTATGGGTTTTGCTTTACACGTCCTTGAACGATTTAATACTTGTTGAGAGTAATAGGACTCATGTTTTATTGACTCTTTGTAATCACACCGTGTTTTTGACCAACATTTTATAACAGTTTGTGTAAATACACATGTTGGATTCAGGGTATTGTGTAATGATTGTGTGACTGATGCTACAAAACTGACCTAAAGAATGGTGATGTGTGTGGAGAAGCGGGGTGTGAGACGATGAGAGGTTTCAGTTTTCTTTTTCTTTTTTTCTTTTGACTTGCTCTTTCTGATTATGGAAGGCATGTCCAAAATACTCGTATGAAAGCGTATTTTGTGTGATTTTAACTGTGTGAATGCTGTCAGTATTTGATTTGAGTGACTGGGTGATTTGTCTGAGTAAGTGAAAAGGGAAGTCTGAGAGAGAAAAGGCAGTGCGTGTGAGACGATTTATGGCGTCTGAAAGAGGTTAGAGCATTTAAAAGGTGTGTATGGAATAAAGGAGTGTGAAATATATTTCTTGTGTGATGAAAAGTAGGATGTGCTAAAGTTTGAAAGTGTTTTTAATTCAAGAAAACAAAAAACAAAGGAGTTAGATTAGTTTGAGGAACAGGAAATATTGCTCTATGTACCGGGGCTGCAGCGACAGGAAATAGTGAACAGGAACTGTGCATGCCCATATATGGGAACTGAGTGTGTACAGAAAGAACACAGAGAGAGAGATTTAACTCTAGGCACATGAAGCAAATGAAGCCTTTAAGAAAAAATGAATATAATACTAATTATATGGTTTAGTGTGTCAATACAGGTGGGCGTCTTTCAACTTTGCAACCTTGAGTTCAGCAGCAGAAAAGTAGATTAAAAGAATTGGGAGAATAAGCCAGTTTTGGCTCGAAATTGTGCGGCTGGATCTCTCACTTTGTCCCTGAAGCGGAGAAGAAGTTCAAAGGACAGTCAATCGCCTGATGAAGACCGATAGAACATCGTGGACTTGAATACAGCAGGCAAACGACAGTGCCACTGATCCATTAACACTGATGACGACTGACGACCAGCAGCAGCATGTAAGAGTAATGTAACATGTACTGTGAAAATACAGGCTGGGCAGTTGAACAGTGGGATAAAGAATTGTGGAAGAGCACTGGACATTGAGTGATATTTTGCCATGCTGGGACTTAATCTGAAAGAAAGACTGTAAAGAAACAGAGAAGAAGACAGCAGCTGAGTTGAGACTGTGTTTGCTGGAGCTTTGAAGCCCGAATAGGACATTGTGCAGAGAGGACCAGTGAGAGATGAAGCTGGACGAGTTTGACTGCGAGAAGATAGGAGATGATTGGATTGAAAATTGAAACCTGAACTCATGAATTGTTTAGGGATGTCCACCATAGCATAACAAAGAGGTAAACATTAGAAAAGGTAAGAATAATGAAAGAAATAATTGTTATTACCTTAATGAATAGAAAACACACATACAAATTGTTACATGTGAGATTATTTTTGAAATGAATCAGAAGTGAGATAGTTTGAATCTAGAGCTCAGTGAAAAGATGCATAAATTAACTATGAATACATGAAAATGCAATGAATACATAAGGATGCAATGAAGAAAACAGCTTACACTGCATTTACATGACCACATAACGCAAGGAAGAACACGCTTACATACATGGCATAATTGGTATTTTTGACTAGAAAAGAGAAATGGGTCGTTTAGGCGTCCGTGATAATAATGAAAATGTCTTAGTTTGTTATTTTCAGGAGTAAAGCAGACCCAGGCCAATTCTCCAGATGCAGGAGTCTGAAGAAATTACAGGTTAACATGAATGGATATGTTAAGGCAAGTTTCTGGTTGAATTGTTTACAGTGTCCAGGAACCTGAGAGCAAGCCCTAACTGCTGGCGGAAGGCCAGGAGGGCTGTGATTTAAGGTGGGAAATTAAAGTTGGGGTTAGTGATTCGGGACGGAGAAAACTGACTCTTTAACTGGAGAATGGGAAAGTGTCTGTGAGACTGTGAAGCCATATATGCAAAATAGCACACACAAACATACGCAATGAAGATCGACTTGCTACTTGTATGAGTGATAGAATGGTGTGAATGTTTAATAAAGTGATTAAAGTGTTTATAAGAGTGACTCAGGAGTGCTCTTGCACTGATTGATCAAAGTAAGTGATTAGTATAGAAAGAAAATGAAAATAATCGAATAATGTGATAAAGTTTAAACATGTATTTATTTTGCCAAGTTAAATTGTTGAGATATGGCTGAGTATGGAAAAAGTTTGAGAGCTCGTGTGAATGTGGACAGAGGAGGTTGCTGTGTGTGTGTGATTGAGGCCTTAAAGGAGGGGTAGATTGTTCAGAGGTGCAAATTTGATTAAGAGGTTTATAAATTAGTGTTGACATATTGTGAGAACGTGCTTATATGTTAAGGTTGAATGTGAGTTTGGTAAAGTGCTTAAAGGGGGATCTCGTGTACAAAACGGTGTAGCTTTTTTACGTTTTGGGTGTGTTCTATGGGTGAAATTTAAGATTGTTGAAGATTTTTGAGGTTGTTGTTTTATTTTTAAAGAGGGAGTGTTAATAAACACGGACATGTTTAAGGGTTTTGTAACAGTGCACTTATAAAGAAAAACCTGTCAGGTGATTTTGTTTTGTACTTTGATGAGCTAATACTCAGCTCTCTTTTTCTCATTTTTGTTGTAAGCAGGCCTGCAAAAGAGTGGATAACAGCGCTGACAAAGTAAAAGGATTGCCACGAGCCAATCCAGTCTAAAAGCAGAAAGAACTATTTTCTTAAAAACAAAGTAAAACAAATAAATGAGTTGATGTTGCTGAGAGTGAAGACTGAATATTTGCGAGATAGTCTCCACTGTCAGCAATACCTGATGGTAATGCGTGTGAGTGAATGTGTGGAATGGACAGGTGAATGGACGGACGAGGCAGACCATAGGTTGGACCGACTGGACACTGACAAAAGACTGGACTAAGGTTGGACACATGACTGATAATTGTTCTGTTTTAACTTTTCTGTTATAACACAGGTTGGATCATAAGTGGATAAACTGAGTATAAAAGGTGATGTTCTGGTTAACACACAGGTTTTTGTTTCTAGGACGTTTCAAGGATGCAGGCTGTGGATGGAGCCAAGAAAAGATTTGACATGATGATTAATTTGATTTCATTCCTTAAATACAGGTTTGAAGGGCCGGAGCATGTATGCCTAATATGATAGGACTAACTTTTTCTTTTAATTTCCTAAGCTCGAGTGAAGGATTTTGAGTTTGTAACACATGAGATGTGTCACAAAAGGGGGTGTTAATATATGCGATTAGCTACATGAAATGTGTTCTTTTAGGGTTACTAGGCAAATGTCTACGTGACCTTTGCCTAATAACCTTTGTGATGATAAACTTGTTTACCGACTTGCTCTCTTGTAGAACAGACAGACTTAGAAAAGGGAACCTCAGCTCTGAGTTCTGAGAATAACTCTGTTAAGTTGACAGGAAACACGTCGAGACAGCAATATAGGGCAAATTTGTTTGAGCTTGTAATTAAATGTGGGACTTGAAAAGAGGAAGTAAATTTGGTACAGGACGTGCTTGAGACGATCAGACGAGAGAAGGAGAAGGTCAGGAATAGTTTAAACTAAGATTGAGAAAGTAAATGGGGTGAAAGGGGTGTAGCTTCAGGGCAGTTCACAGCCTGGCGTAACGCAAGGTGCTGTCACACAGCTTAAGTTATTTGGTTGATTTATTTTATGACAAAATAATAAGGAAATATTAAAAATATACAACACGTTGAGAAGATCTCTTTTGTTATATTTTAGTGTTTAACATGGAAGATGCCTCTCTGGAGCTTCTCTCCTGATGCTACTCCACCAAAAGAAGTTCATTTATAGAGACTATGTCAGCTCCCAAACAGACAACAACAAACCAAGACTAGCAAAAACAATCTGAATATAAATAATAATAAATAAAGAACAATACAGAATCCAAATCTGAACCAAAGAACAAAATAGTGAAATGTGGATTATTGGGTTTTTCTCTGTATATATGAAGTATTTGTAATGTGTATCTGCTAATGAAGGCTTGTGAGGCCAGTTTATACTCACAAACAAGTGCTCAGCCAGACTGAAAAACAGGAAGCTTTAGTGCACAAGGCATATTAATAAATATAGACACAAAAGAGGAACTCCCCATATAAACAACGTTCAAAAATGTGTGAAGTAAAGTACCGAAATAACACTATATAAGTCACAGCTGATGATTCTAATGTTAGAGAGCTCTTGCAATTGGCGTCTGAGCTGTGCAGAGGTCTCTCTTAAGACAGGTACTTATGTAGGTTAGCATGAGGTTGAGTTAATTTTATACGCAATGCATAACTGTGCTTGTTTAGAGTTGATGTTCTATCCAAGAGGGTTTTAAGCTTCACTGGTGAGAGTGTCCAGGTGATACATGTTGAGGGATGATGAGAACATAGCAGGTGAATTGCACGCACGCTTACAAACACACATGATTTATATATAGGCCAGGCCAGAGGCCTGGACTTGATGTAGCTTTCAACTTTACAGCTCCTAACTTGTAGGAATGGCGTGGAGTGTAATGAATGAATGCAAAACATGCTTACAGACACAATCATGACAGGGGTTTATTTTACAGGGTAAAGGTGGACCACAGGTTGCTTTGTTTCTGCTTAGCAACTCCTGAGGTAAAAGGTGTTAAAGATAAATATGCAATAAGTGAACAGGAAATGTGTGAGGGTGAGCCGGGTGAAACAAAATGTTGTAGATAATGGAAACTTGTCTAACGGGCATTAACAGTAACCTTGGCATGTTATGTATATGCTTGAGGCCAAAAGAGGCGTAAATCCAGATAGAAAACTTTGAAGTGTGCTTTTAGCGGAGATTTAGGCTGACATGGGGATGGTGTGCATTTTACTTGGGTTGTGTTTAATAAGACTAAAAGCGTTGCTCACACACATAAAGAGTATTGAGATTAAATAAAGTTAATATAATGGATAGAGCCCAGAACAGGATAATACATAAGTAAAATCAAATGCAATGTATGATTTCACTTTTATTGGGAAAATAATTAGCCAAGAAATGTGTATTGAATTCTCCACATACTTTGAAACTGCGCAACTCTGAGTGGGCAATGTAATGAAGCAACTGTTACATATTTGCATTAAACTAGCCAACATAGACTCACTACCACATGATGTTGCCCTGCAGCGGGGGCAGAAAATCATTTGCAAACCAGGGATCTTATGTTGATTATCATATTCTTACTTATGTACACACACACACACAGAAGGGAAAATTTCAAAACAAAACAAAAAACAACTTCGCTTAACCTGTCAAGCACAGGAGCAAAATAAAAATCTTTTTGGGCTTTGTTAAAATTTCTTTAGTAAAAGTGTAAAAGGCCAAACCTAGGAGGTTGGGCAACCCGGAAAGTCCCTCCAGTATCAGGAGTTAATAGTCAGGAAACATTCTTCACTTTAACGCCTTTTTTCTGAAAAACCACTGACTCATAGATGCAGATAGACATACAAGTGCACATACATCCAGATGTGCATTTAGACATTAAAAGTGTAGAGGCATGTACACACAGATTGGCAAACCGGTACAGAGTCTAACTGAAGAGCTTAACAAAGCAGACGTGGCAGTAGGGTTTGTGATTTTGCCTGATATGATATTGGGAACCAACTTTGAATAATGACAGGAACCTGAGATGAACACAGTAAGTTAGTAAGGTGTAGCAGAGAAAGGTTGTTTGTTTTCTATCCCTTACAGGAGAAGATTTCCACTAGAGAGGGACCCAGAAAAGGAGCGGAGATTACCTAAGCATGAAGTGTTTTCAAGTGGGAGCTGGTGTTTTATTGCTGGACCACCTAGAGGACATGAGGTTGTTGTCGGATTTGCTGAGTCAGGGGGCGGCTAGAGAGGGTCAGAGCGAAGGTAGTGGACCTGGGAATGGTGTAGTGACGTCTTTGGAAGACGTCAAAAGGGGGAATTGTGGAATTACAGGGATTATTTTATATAACCATCATCTTATCATTGCATTAATTATCATTTCATCAAAGGTTTATTGAAGCTGCTGGCATTATGGTATAATTTATATTATAGGGGTTATCATAATCAAATATTAACATGTTTATTACAGGTGCAGTTATAACTACTTTAAAATGATTGAGTTAAATATATATGTATCATAACTCATAGGCTGAGTATATGGGTACAGTAAAATAGTAGCTGAGCAAAGGCCTGAATGTATTCAGCTTCTTGTGGTATTTGAGTTTGCTTAGTTACAGGTGACGGAAGGATGTCCAGTCCATGGTGACCTCAAAGGCCTTAGGTCATCACCATATTCGGAAGAGTATGCCACAAGGAGGAACCTCTATGTTGCATTTAATTCTTAAAATACATGAATGTTCTGTACATGCAAATTATGTGCTTGTAAACGCAAGAAGGGGCGTTACAATACCCTGATGTTATAAAAGCAATCTAGAGTGTATTTTGGGTAGAGATGTACAACTGTTTTGCAGTTTACACCTCTCCACGCTGCGTGCATTCATTAAAATCAATTGTTTGATTGACCTCTTCTGGACCATCATTGTTTTACTCTCATCCTCAATTTCGGACCCGTAACACATTATTGAGGCACTGCAAATTATTTAATCCCAACACAACCTTACGGTTACAAGATGAGCTTCCAACCACCTGTACCACGGTCGCCCATGTAGAATTGAATAGAGACATAAAATGATCTGTATAACACACAGGACATACCTCACTGGCTGACCCATGCTTTGACGCACAAATGAGCACCTTACAGATACTTTTAAGACCATTTGAACTTCCACTGACTTAAATTGGCCTCTGCTGCTTCAACTTGCCATGCTCACACATCAGCATGGGTGTGCATCTTCCCCAATGGATCAGTGGAACCAACATGCAGTACAACAGTTCCTACATGAGATTTTCCGCAATAAATGACCTAATGACATATAAAATATGCATAGTGCAATACAAAATACATTAACTAAAAGTGTGGCAGTAAAACTCTGGGTCATTCAGGTCGGCTCACTGAGGCTCTCCACCAGCCTGGAGTCGCCATTGCCCCACCACAAGCAAGCCACTCACGCTCGCCGCCTCGGTCGGACGGCCTGACTCATTTCTGGTGAGGATGTGGTTGTATGATGATGAGCCCACTGCCATGTCATCTTCAGCTCCGGCTGCATTAGCTTTCCTTGCTCCCTGTTCCAGGAGGAAACGACATTCTCACCATCGCCGTTCAAAACCCGAGCCTGGGGAGGCTCCATAGCTAACGCCATCTGTGGTGTTTTTTCACACGAATTTTCCAGTCGTGAGTAAAATTGAATCTTCTTCAGGTGTTTCCTCCAGACCCTTAGCCGCAGTGTTAGAATCAAAGGAGAGTGATTCAGGGAATAATCATTGGGAGTAATGATTTGACCACTGGCTCACAATCTGCAGATGTGTGCCCAGGAGCCAAACCATGAATGTTTAAATCATGTTTTTGGAGACAATCTTGGAATGAATGTTTCTTGTGTGGCCGAACCGGCTCCTTTGGAGTTTGGAAAATTGTCACAGTTTGGGACTGAAAACACTAGGATTAGCTTTTCTGTGAATGAGGAGACTGGACCCTCTGCTTTAGAGCCAGCTAAAAGCTGGGAACTCTGGAGAGCCCCCACAGCCACCTGGGTTTTCCACACCAGCTGGAGGCGCAGCCCACCCTGTCCTGTCATGCTATCACATACACAACTGCCTCCAGCTGCTATGCCGCCATCAGCTCAACCACCTGCACCTGCTATCCAACCACCTGCACATACCACGTCCGACCCTGCTTCACCTCAGCCAGTTTTCTGCACCTGTTTCACAGGTAGCCAAAAGATGTAAGTTACTGAGGGGTACAAGTATTTTTTTTCTATAAGTAGTTCTAGATTATAACCACAGCCACAGTTACTTCCTGATCAGTATGGTTATACAGAAACTCTGCTGTGCTGCTTCTGAATCTAATTCTGTTTTAGCTGTAAAGATAATATCTATATATAAAATTCTGAATTTGTAAATGTCAACAAACATGGCAGTTATATGTGTGACACCCTCACTGAGATGAAAATGAATAAATGAGTATGTTTAGTTGTTGTATGTGATTCTGTTCAGTGTTTTACTTTTAGAGAGTTTTAATATGAAAGCAGAAGCAGGCATGTGTATGCACTTCCTTTATAGAAGCATTCTCACAAAGATGTACTTCTGTAAAAGTTCTTTCTTTGAGGTTTATTAACAACTCTCAGTACATCATTGTCTGTACTGTCAGTAGCAGTTACACTGTAACTTGGACACCTGGTCAAACATGGATGCATTGAAACTGGTATTCATTCAGCTTTTACCACTAACTGCATGCTCACAAGATTTAGGAGGAGGTAATGTAAAGATGTTTAATAATCTAACATCTATTTTTTAATGATCCGCATCTGGTCTAACTCACTCAGACTGTTTGTGCTATTGTTACTAATTTCAGAGACTGTGGTGAAAACAATTGGGAAACAACCAGATGTCACTCAAATATGCACCAATGAAACACAGAACATCATCACACTGATAGTTTGTAAGATCAGAACTCAGAGAAGTGGAGGAGAAAATTGTATTCTGCTCTATGAATATGCACGAGGCTTTGAACAGAAATGTGACTCCAGGTTTACGCTGATGAAAGAAAATCAGACTGTGTTTCTCCACCTGATCAATTTAACATCAGAGGACAGTGGGAGCTACAGCTGTCAGTGTACAGCTCCTGAAAGAACAAATATTCTCCATCTTAATGTCACTGTGGACGGTAAACAAGGTAAACACACTTTCTTTCTTCTTCCCACTCTATTAAAATTAAATTGAATTGTTTAAATTGGAATATTTCTAATGATTGAAAGAACAACATAATGTCCTTAGTTATACAAGCGATTACACATGATTTCACTTTTTTAATATAATTGACCTCATTGAGGGTTTAATGTCAACAGAAACTGTAAACTGTGTTTTGAATAAATAAATAAATAAATAAATAAATGAATTTTATTTATATAGCACCTTTCAAGACAGAATCACAAAGTGCTACACATAAAATTACAAGTCATAAAAAGATTTAAAAAGACTAAATAAAACAGGCAGAAAATTAACCAAAAGCAGTTTTAAAAAGGTGAGTTTTGAGTTGTTTTTTAAAAACAGCTACTGAGTCCACAGTTCTTAATGCTTGGGGAGAGAGTTCCACAGTCTCGGGGCCACAGTGGCAAAAGCTCTATCACCCTTAGTCCTCCTCTTAGTATTTTTATAGCAAGTAAGCCCAGATCAGATGACCTCAAAGACCTGCTAGGGACATAAGGCTGTAGCAGATCAAAGATGTAGGCAGGTGCCAGTCCGTGCACAGCTCTGTAGGTCAAAACCAGGATCTTCAAATCGACTCTAAATTTAACAGGAAGCCAGTGTAACTGAGATAACAACGGTGTCACATGTGAGTACTTGGAGGATTTTGTCAAAAGCCTAGCTGCAGCGTTTTGCACAACCTGCAGACGATCCAGAGAACCTTTGCTAAGACACATAAACAGCGAATTACAATAATCCAAGCGTGACGAGATAAATGCATGTATAGCAATCTCCAGTTCAGATCGAGATAAAATCGGGCTTAGCCTAGCCACATTTCTTAAATGATAAAAACAAGACCAAACCAGAGATTTCACATGCCCATCCAATGTGAAACTGGAGTCAAAGGTGACAAACTGCAACCGGCAGCGGCAGAGCCAAACACAGGCGCCATCATACCGGAAGTGTGATGGCGCCTGAATATCTGAATAACTCAGATATGATAATGTAGTGCATGATGTGTGTTGGAATTGCAGAACTAATATGAGATTTAATTATTTTCAGTGTTTATTCATATTTGATTAAAATTGAAGTTATAATTGTTTTTTTTAATGTTTTAGATACCAGACGTTCAAAGGAAATGTCTTTTTTAGTTTATCTGGTTGTTGCAGTTGTTGTAATCATTACTGGTGTTATTCTGGGATTTATCTACAAGATGAAAAGTCACAGGTGAGAAATTGTTTTTACTGTAATTATTGTAACTTTTTATTTTAGTGTCACTGTGTTTATAGCAACAAAAGTAATGCTAACATCATTTGTTATCCAAAGTTGCTGTTCAAGGTCAGAAACATCTGGACTATCTGTGAGTGAGACTCACGGCTCTTTGGTGAGTAACTCATCTGTAAAGACAAAGCAGCAGGTTTAAAGCTGCCACACTTTGCATTAATTATTTTTTAATATGTATTTACCTCACTTAAAATGGCGCATCTTGGAACATATGAAGCAATCTTGAGGCTCAGTGAAGTCAGAGAGTTGATTTGTTTCAGTGAACACGACACCTTAGACCACCACTGAAAGCTGAGTTTTTAAAAGGGATTTTATTCAGCAGGAACATGTTCTCAGCATAATTAAGTCAGACTTAATATAATTATGCTGTATGAGTTTTCATTTTTTCTTCTTACAGGATGAAGATGTCCAAGATGATTCTTACACAAACCTTCAGCATCCAACAAATGATGTCTACCAAACTATCACCTCAGATCACCCTCAGCATGACATCACTACAAATTAAGAATATTAAGTGTCTGTTGTTGTGATTATTCAGCCAGAAGAACAGAAGCTGTCAGCCTTGATAATCAAACTCTTTTATTTCTGACAATATTTAAACATTTTGAAACATGTAAAACTGCAGGTGACACATGAGCAGTATTGCTCTGATACAAATCTTTTTGGCTTGAATTGTGATATGACTCAACTTTCACACTGGACACATGTTTTACAATAATTGAGGTCATTCAGCCGTAACACTCCGTGAAACAGATGTGTCCACACATGCTCTGCAAAACACTGTTAAAACACTACAAATACAATAAACTGTTCCAAATATGAATCCTTGTGTGGGATCAGTTTTATGGTTTTAGGACCATCCCTTCATTTTAAATGATGTACAGTCACTTCCAGATCATTTCAAGGTTTTCAAAGTCAGACTTCAGACGTGATTCTCTCCATCACTGCAACAAAGTGATGAGTCTGGTTGTTTTCATGTGTCTTGTGGTGCCTTGTTTTAACTTTCTTTTATCATGTTTTAGTCTTGTGGTGCGCCTCTGCCTGACCGTACTTTGTTGGCTTCCAGATTGGGCGCGCGTGATGGTGCTCATACATATGTATGTACGTTCAGTTAAGGATGAAGGGGTGACTGAAAGGTTCCTCCCAACTAGCATTTCAAATTTCTATGCTACTGAGCAGGCCGACATAAAATCTCTCTTCGATCCTCAGCTCTTTTGAGAAACTCCAGAGTGACACACGAGTGAAGGAAGATTGACCCATTCATCAAAAGAGATATTGGATAGCAGAGCGGTTGGCGCCAGTGCTAGAAAAAGAAATAAAACTGATGCTACACTGAAGAGCGGCGGGACTGACTGTTAACCCTAAGAAGTGTTCCATAGCCCAGAGAGAAGTGGAGTACTTTGGCTTTGTCATCAGCTTTGGGAAGATAAAGCCTTAAGATGGAAAGATTGAGGCAATCCAAACCTTCCCAACTACAAAAAGGAAGCTGAGAGGCTTTGTTGATCTGGTAGACAGGTACAGGAAATTCATACCAACTTTTACAGAGCGATCAGCTGTGCTGAAAGACCTGACAAAGGGCTCAGCCGCTAACACAGTGCACTGGATGGAAGAATGTGATCGAGCTTTCAGAGACCTCAGGGAAGCAGTATGTACTCATCCATTTCTACACAGCCCAGTCTTCAGTAAGCCATTCATCTTGCAAACAGATGCTTCAGGAGTAGGCCTCGGTGTCATTCAACAAGAGGTGGATGGTGAAAGAAGACCTGATGTGTTTCTAAGTTGGAAACTACTTGACAGGGAGATGAGATATTCGATAGTGGAAAAAGAACATCATTTCATTCTATAGACCGACCATTGTGCCCTCCAGTGGTTGAAATCCATGAGAGATGCCAGTGCCCTGATCGGGGGGTGGTACCTGTCTCTGCAGCTGTATGAGGCCAGGGAAGTCAAATGTGGTTGCTGTATGTTTATCCAGGATAACAGAGGACTGAGATACTGTGCTCTTAAGAGATGGGGGAGGAAATTTAAGGAAGGGGGAAAATGTTTCCCCGGGGGTCTGGATACCATTTAGAGGTTTCAGGAGAGGTGATGGTTTAAGGGAGTGTGGTGAAGTTCTGTAATTGGGTTGCTGGTGTTTTCATAATGGTGCTGAGGTGCAAGGCCAATATATATAATATTTAATTATCATGAGAGAATGTATGTATTAAAGTGTGTGGTACCTTTAAAAATAAATTATTAATATTAAACATAATCCAGATGTGATAAAAGTGCAGTTTTCAAACTACTCTATAAGACACTTGCTGAAAAAAATTGTTGCTTAGCTCACATCAAAGATTTTTGGCTGGCAGTTGGGGAAAGCCCCAGGGCCCAGAAGATAGGAGTCAAAATCACTATCAAATATGCCCCTCCTTATACATACAGATGCTATCTACATTTACTGCTTCAAGGTACCTAGATAGGAACAAAAGGTTCTGTATATTAGAGGAATAGAACATGGAATGAATAAGAAAAAGCCCCCTATAACCCATTAGATTATACATCATGTAAGTGTTAAAGTGATGTTTTCCACCAGCTTAAAACTTTCAATACTAATTGAAATTTCCTGCCCTAGGCAGACATTAACCAGTAGCAGTTGGAAGACTGCCCACAAGGAAAACCTATAGCCAAATAACCAATAAAAACATAACAATCTTTTTGTATGAGTGCCCTTTCTTTTGATATAAATATTAAAAGGGTTAAACATAGAGTTAAAATCCTAACACTATGTTTAGTGGGAGATCCTGTCAATTACTCCAACATGCCACAATTTAATGTAACTGCTATTATTTCTTAAAGCCAAGAAGGTCCCCAAGCCCTGAATGCAGTTAAATAATTAGAAAAAACAAACAACTTCTTATAGTCACAGAGTCGGCTGCAGTCTGTCCTCAACTGAAAGTTTAAGTACTGGTAAATAAATGAGCCTAAATTTCTACATGCTTCTGAAAACTTTGCTTGAACAAAGTCTTTTGCATGAAGTGCTGTGTTTTTGAAAGTTATAAAAACTAACATTTCACCATCGTCAGCTCTTAATTCCAAACATGAGTCTGTTTCTAAACAAACACTAAACAGTTAAAAACAGTGAAAAACTGTGAAACTCTTTCCATCCGGGATATGTTTTTCTTCATGTGTTTACTCACTATTTCACCTTTAAAGCATCCAAAAATATGAGAATTTGAGGTGTAGGTAGCCACAAGGCGTAAGTTACTGAGGGGTGCAAGTCTTTCTTTCTATAAGTAGTTCTACATGATACTCACAGACACAGTTACTTCCTGGTCAGTATGGTTATACAGAAACTCTCCTGTGCTGCTTCTGAATCTACTTCTGTTTAAGCTGTGGAGATAATATCTATATATAAAATTCTGAATTTGTAAATGTCAACAAACATGGTAGTTCAATGTGTGACACGCCCACTGAGATGAACAAATGAGTATGTTTAGTTTTCGTGTGTGATTCTGCTCAGTGTTTTACTTTTAGATTGTTTTAATATGAAAGCAGAAACAGGCATGTGTGGGCACTTCCGTTATAAAAGTGTTCTGACAATGACATAACACTGTAGGAGGTCTCTATTTAAGAGTTTATTACCAACTCTCAGTACAACATCGTCTGTACTGTCAGCAGCAGTTACACTGTTACTTTGACACCTGGACAAATATGGATGCACTGAAGCTGTACTTAATTCTTCTTATACCACTAACTGCATGTTCACAAGATTTGGGAGGAGGTAATGTAAAAACTGTTTCATAAAGTAACAATTATATTTTTAATGATACTCCAGCCTCTGGTTTAACTCACTCAGACTGTGTGTATTATTGTTACTGATTTCAGAAACTGTTGTGAAAACAATTGGGAAACAACCAGATGTCACTCAAATATGCACCAATGAAACACAGAACATGATCACACTGATAGTTTGTACGATCAGAACTCAGAGAAGTGGAGGAGGATATTGTAGTCTGCTGTATGAACATGCACGGGGCTTTGAACAGAAATGTGACTCCAGGTTCACACTGATGAAAGAAAATCAGACTGTGTTTCTCCACCTGATCAATTTAACATCAGAGGACAGTGGGAGCTACACCTGTCAGTGTACAACTCCTGGAAGAACAAATATTTTCCATCTTAATGTCACTGTGGAAGGTAAACAACAACTTTTTTTTCTTTTTTAAACCATAAATTATTTAGCAATATAAAATCTGTACTGATTTTACAAGGTGACCTTCAGGATTTGTTAACTTTACAAGCCAATAGTCATACATCACACTACTTCCATTTTTCCAACAATTGCTTTTCTCCTCATGAAGAACTAAGCAGCAGGTCTGGAACAGAAACAGTTCCTCTTACATGGATTTGTGTAACTGTGTTCATCATTGTGAACTTAGTTATCTTTGGATTTATTCACGGACAACTGCGCCACAGGTGAGAAACCACTGTCAGAGCTGTGTTTTATATGGTTCATAATTTACCCTTTAACACGCTTCATAACTTTAAAACATGTGATTCTCTTTGCTCTTTTCATTTTGGTTAATCCACTTTAGCTTAAGTTAATTTTGATGTAACGTCTTGCTCTACTGTTCTCATGTTTAAGTGAATTAAAGTCAATTAGTTGCCTGATAATAATTTATCAGACATATTGATCATGAAAAAGTCATGCTAACATCATTTGTTATCCAAAGTGGCTGTTCAAGGTCAGAAACAGCTGGACTATCAGTGAATGAGACTCACGGCTCTTTGGTGAGTAACTTACTTGTAAAGACAAAGCAGCAGATTTAAAATTTTGTTTTATATCCAGTTCTATTTCAAAATGTTGGCTGAGGTTTTTTTTGTGAAGTTACTTTGATCCAACATACCTTGGGTCACCTTGAGTTTTTTTTTTTTTAAGTGTTTTTATCCAGCAGTGATGTTTTTCAGCCTTTTAATTTTATTTTACAGGATGAAAATGTCCAAATAAAATAAAAAGGGATTTTATTCAGCAGTAACATGTTTATAACATAATTAAGTCAGACTTAATATAATTATGCTGTATGAGTTTTAATTTTGTCTTCTTACAGGATGAAGATGTCCAAGATGATTCTTACACAAACCTTCAGCATCCAACAAATGATGTCTACCAAACTATCACCTCAGATCACCCTCAGCATGACATCACTACAAATTAAGAATATTAAGTGTCTGTTGTTGTGATTATTCAGCCAGAAGAACAGAAGCTGTCAGAAGCTGACAACGTTTAAACATTTTGAAACATGTAAAACTGCACATGTACACATGAGTAATATTGGTCTGATATAAATATTTTTGGATTATCATTATGACAAGACACCTCATTTACTCTGGACACATGTTTTATAATAACTGAGGTCATTCAGTCTTAACACTCCAACTCTGTGAAACAGGTTCACAGATGCGTCCTTTTGCAAATACAAACTAACTGTGTCAATATGAATCCTTGTGTTTTTGAAAGTTTATGAAAACTAACATTTCACCATCGTCCGCTCTTAATTCCAGACATGAGTTTGTTTCTAAACTAAAACTAAACAGTTAAAAACAGAGAAAAACTCTTCCTGGGTTTTTCTTCTGTATTCATGTGTTTACTCACTGTTTTAACATTTAAGGCATCCAAACATATGAGAATTTGAGGTGTAAATTACTGAGGGGTGCAGGTCTTTTTTTCTACAAGTAGTTCTACATGATACTCACAGACACAGTTACTTCCTGATCAGTATGGTCATACAGAAACTCTGCTGTGCTGCTTCTGAATCTACTTCTGTTTAAGCTGTGAAGATAATATCTATATATTAAATTCTGAGTGTGTAAGTTTCAACAAACATGGCAGTTAAATGTGTGACACGCCCACTGAGATGAACAAATGAGTATGTTTAGTTTTTCTGTGTGATTCTGCTCAGTGTTTTACTTTTAAAGGGCCTTTAACTTAAAGCAGAAGTGATCATCCATATACTTCCTTTGCAGAAGCATCCTACCAGCATGAAACGCTGTGAGAGATAAAAGAGTTTTCTGTAACTCCTTGAGTTTGCTTAGTGATTTACTTTGAGAGAGTTTTAATATGAGAGCAGAAGCGGCCACGTGTTTATAGAAGCATTCTGACAAAGATGGACCTCTGTAAAGTTCTTTCTTTGAGGTTTATTAACAACTCTCAGTACAACATCGTCTGTACTGTCAGCAGCAGTTACTGTGACTTGGACACCTGGACAAATATTGATGCACTGAAGCTGTACTGTATTCTGCTTCTACCACTAACTGCATGCTCACAAGATTTAGGAGGAGGTAATGTAAAAACTGTTTTCATAATGTAACATTTATTTTTTAATGATACTCCAGCCTCTGGTTTTAATCTTTCAGACTGTTTGTATTATTGTTACTGATTTCAGAAACTATTGTGAAAACAATTGGGGAACAACCAGATTTCACTCAAATATGAAAGACAGAACATACTCACGCTGAGAGTTTGTAAGATCAGAACTCAGAGAAGTGAAGGAGGAAATTGTTTTCTGTCGTATGAATATGGACGGGGCTTTGTTCATTAATGTGACTCCAGGTTTATGCTGATGAAAGAAAATCAGACTGTGTTTCTCCACCTGATCAATTTAACATCAGAGGACAGTGGGAGCTACAGCTGTCAGTGTACAACTCTTGATGGAACAAAAATTCTGCATCTTAATGTCACTGTGGAATGTCACTTCTTCCCGCTCTATAAAAATGACATTGAATTGTTTACATGGTTGATTTATTGTCTTGCTTTTTCCTCGTTCATCAGTTTAAATAATAAATAACATGATGTCCAGGCTTATGTCAGTAGAAACTGTAAGCTGTGCTTTGAATACCTCAGATATGATAACGTAGTGTGTGATGTGTGTTGGAATTGCAGAACATGTTAGTAATATAATAAAATTATTATCACAATGTTTCTTTACATATTATTCAAATTCAAGTTTATTATTCTGATTTTTTAAAGTTTTAGATGCCAGAAGTTCAACAGAAATGTCTGTTTTGTGGCTCATTGAAGTCAGAGAGTTGATTTGATTCAGTGAACATGACAGCTCAGAGCACTTACTTACAGCTGATGCTAGGACACGTTTTCAGCATAATTAAGTCACACTTAATATAATTATGCTCTATGATTTTTTACGTTTATCTTCTTACTGGATGAAGATGTGCAAGATGACCCTGATGACCCTTACATGATCCTTCAGCATCCAACAAATGATCTCTACCAAACTATCACCTCAGATCACCCTCAGCATGACATCACTACAAATGAAACACATTAAGTGTCTGTTGTGATTATTCAGCCAGAAGAACAGAGGCTGTCAGCCTTGATAATCACATGTTTTATAATAACTGAGACCATTCAGTCTTAACACTCTAACCCTGAAACAGGTTCACAGATGTGTCCTTACATGCTCTGCAAAACACTGTTAAAACAGTACAAATAGAATAAACTGTGCCAATATGAATCCTTGTGTGGGATCAGTTTTATGATTTTATTAAAGTCACTTCCAGAATATTTTAAGCTTTTCAAGGCCAGACTTCAGACATGATTCTCACCATCACTGCAACAGAGCGATGAGTCTGGCTGTGCTTCCCATTGCACTTAAAATGTTGGTTAATAATGAATAATTAGAAGAAAAACGACAGTGCTGTGCAGTCACTTACACAGTATCAGTGCCGGATGTAGCTCCAATGACATCATCTACTGGTTTCTGAAGTCCTTTGTTGAAGCTAGAGATGAAGGTTTGTCTTCATCAATCACATTGATCGTATTTGATGGGGTGCTGTTGGTGTCTGACTGTGAAACTGCACACAGTCATTGGCTGATTCAATGAACTCACCAGGGAAATGTTTCCAGAGGTCAAGACAGAAAGAGTTTGCCTTAGACTTCAAGAAGGCTGGAAGTGTTTTTGTAGCCACAGCTATCACCATCTGGTGGCCGTCACATGGTTTAAGACACTTTTGCATGTCTTCATTTTTCTGACCCAGAAGCTACTTACATGTTTTACACTCTCCACTGTCACATACAGTTGGCTTCAGTCTGACTTTAACTGACTGAAAACTTTATTTGAACAAAGTTAACACACTTGCATTCTTTGTATGTTGAAATATGTATGAAAACATATAACATTTCATCAGCATCAGTTCTTAATGTGGGTCGAGGATCATCCTTAACGGACAGCCAATTGGATCCTCCGGCTCAGTGCTTGAGACATTTTTTGGGGTCTTCCACTTGACTTACTGCACCCCACCTCAGCAGTGATGGCACGCTGCGAGGGACCCTGCTTATGCGGTTCAACAACCCGACCACGTTCAAGAAAGGAAAGTTGTTTTGCCTTTGCCATCAGAACATCATGACAGTGTGACTACCTGACAGAAAATTACAATGAATCCCCATTTTTGCACAGATTTGGCCTTTTAAAGGCATGTGGTCCTAAACTTTTGAACAGCTGTAAAACAGCCTGTTTCGGTTTAAGCGTTGTTTTCAATAAATTGCATGCTAAAAAATGTTTTGTCTCACTCCCATTTCTTCTTCTTGCATGTTGAAGCTCTGCTTGGAACCTTGTTAAGATCCAACGATGCAAAATATGATTTTTTTTTTTTTTTTTTTTTTTTTTTTTACAATTTTTCAAGTGGTGTTAAATTTTTGATTGGGACTGTATAAATATTTGTTTTCAGTTATTCACAGTGAGATAATGTCAAAATAAATGGAATAAGTGAAAAATTACTTGTTTGCTCCACATATTTCTGATAAATGGTGTTCTAAAACACCCATTCTTCACTATTTTTAACTTGCATATATTTAAATTTATATTTCAATAATGCTGACATATCTTCTTTTTCAGTGTGATGGTTAAAGCTCAGAAACATCTGCAGTATCTATAAATGAAGTTTATGTGAGTAATTTTCAAATCCAGAAATATGGATATATATTTCAGACCTTTATTGCATAACTTACATATTTTCACACACACACACACACACACACACACACACACACACACACACACACACACGGTGGGGTCATGTGTTTTGCATCACGTTGTTGAGTGCACAGTGCTCTAGCTCAGAGTTCATTCCTCTAAATATGTGAACACCACACAAACCAACCAGTCACTTTTAGCATTATGACTCATTCTATATGAATCTTGCCAGCCATACAAATGAACCATTTGAAACTCATGTGTGAATATTTTATGCTGAAGTGATACTCTGAACATGCCACTAAAGCTCATCTTCTCTTCTTTCTGAAGCTACTTGAAATTTGTCTTTATCACAAACAGTAAAAAGTTAGGGTCATATAAACAGCATTTATAAAATTGTCAGGCCCGTGGTAAAGAAAAGGTTGATACAAGTAAAGCACAGTTTGGTTTTACCGGCTGCCACATAAAGTGTGGCACTGTTTTTTATTTTATTTTTCTTTACCTTTTATTATTACACTCACTGATATGAAAATGAGCAAACAAGTATGCTTTATGTTTGTATGTTAGTCTGCTCAGCATTTCACTGTGTTTTAATATAAAGGAACAGGCAGTCATGTACAGGCACTTCCTTTACAGAAATATCCTCACCAGCATGTACCTCTGTGTGTGATACTAATTTAAGGTCTATATAACTCCTTTCAGTTTATCATCGTCTGTACGGTCAGCAGCAGTTACACTGTTACTTTGACACCTGGACAAATATGGATGCATTGAAACTGTTCTTTATTCTGCTTCTACCACTAACTGCATGTTCACAAGATTTAGGGGGAGGTAATGTAGAAATCTGTTTCATAATGTAACATTTATTTTTTAATGATACTCCAGCCTCTGGTTTAAATCATTGACACTGTACATATTATTGGTACTGATTGCAGAAACTGTTGTGAAAACAATTGGGAAGCAACCAGATGTCACTCAAATATGCACCAATGAAACACAGAGTATCATCACACTGATCGTTTGTAAGATCAGAACTCAGAGAAGCAGAGGAGGAAATTGTAGTCTGCTGTATGAATATGGACGGGGCTTTGAACACAAATGTGACTCCAGGTTCACGCTAATGAAAGAAAATCAGACTGTGTTTCTCCACCTGATCAATTTAACATCAGAGGACAGTGGGAGCTACAGCTGTCAGTGTACAAGTCCTGGAAGAACAAATATTCTCCATCTTAATGTCACTGTGGAAGGTAAACAAGGTAAACAACAACCTATTTTCTTCTTTTAACCATTAATTATTTAGCAATATAAAGTCTGTACTGATTTTTGAAGGTGACCTTCGGGATTTGTTAACTTTACAAGTCAATAGTAACACATCACACTTAACCTTTGTTCACTAGTAATACCAATATTCCTTTCATTTTTCTAACAACTCCTTTTTTCCTCATAAAGAACTAAGCAGCAGGTCTGGAACAGAAACAGTTCCTCTTACACTGATTTGTGTAACTGTGTTCATCATTGTGAACTTAGTTATCTTTGGATTTATTCACACACGACTGCGCCACAGGTGAGAAACCACTGTCACAGCTGTGTTTCATATGTTTCATGATTTACCTTTTAACACACTTCATAACTTTAAAACATGTGATTCTCTTTGCTCTTTTCATTTTGGTTAATCCACTTTAGCTTAAGTTCATTTTGATGTAACGTCTTCTTCAGCACGACCTTGCCCTACTGCTCTCATGTTTAAGTGAATTAAAGTCAATTAGCTGCCTGATAATAATTTATCAGACACATTGATCATAAAAAAGTCATGCTAACATCATTTCTTATCCAAAGTTGCTGTTCAAGGCCAGAAATATCTGGATTATCTGTGAATGAGACTCACGGCTCTTTGGTGAGTAACTTACTTGTAAAGACAAAGCAGCAGGTTAAAAGTTTGTTTTATGTCCAGTTCTATTTCAAAATGTTGGCTGAGGGTTTTTTTGTGAAGTTACTTTGATTCAACATACCTTGGGTCACCTTGAGTTTTTTATCAGACTTTTAATTGTAGCTTACAGGATGAAAATGTGCAAAATGACCCTTACACAAGCCTTCAGCATCCAACAAATTATCTCTACCAAACTGTCCCCTCAGATCACCAAAAACACAATGCAACTACAAATTAAGCACAATAAGTGTCTGTTGTTGTGATTAGATTTGGCCTTTATAATCAAACTCTTTAATCTATGTAAATGTTAACAGTTATATATAATATATTTATATATAATATAACTGTTTAAAACTGTAGGTGGCACATGAGTATTAGTCGTCTAAAAGAAATTCTTTTGGATGATCATTACCTGCCTTTACTTCCACTGTTTTGTTGTAACTGAGGCCATTCAGTCATGACACTCCAGCTCTTTGAAACAGGTTCACAGATTTAGACGTGTATACTCTGGAAAAATAGCTAACAGTATACAAATGCAATAAACTGTGTTAAATATGACTCCTTGTGTAGCATTTTTAATGCACATTTGTCATGGTCCGGAGTCTGTGACTCTGTGTTTAAGTTTATTATTATTCTGTGGTTTTGGTTATCTTGGGTTTTTGTACTCTCCTGTTTCACGTTTCATGTTCCTATGTCTGTGTCCCTCAGGCTGTGTCCCAATTCAGGGTATGCACGCTTGAAGTACGCACACTACGCGTACTACGTACGGTGCGTACTACAAGTACGGGAAGTGCGGAAGTGAGAGGCTTGTGAAATGGGACGGTCTAGCCTTCGTCGCGCTGTTCAGGTTGCCTAGCAACCATGATACTAACCGCGAGAAATGTTTCATACAGCATTGGCTGTGTCCAAATTCATGGGCTGCATCCTCCTGAGGCCGCATTTGTAAACCGATTATGTCACAGCGACGCGCCGAAGGCTGTCCAAATTCGTAGGCCGTTTCTCAATTCTCAAGTACGCGAGTATGTACTCGCGTTCTCGGTGAGTACGTACTCGCCGAGAACGCGAGCACGGACTCGCGATTTGTACAATTGGAACACCTGCGTACGTGATGATGTCACAGGTCCGGAGTTTTTACTGCCGTCCCCTCTTAATTTAACTGTGAGTAACATGTTATGAAGCTTAACTTTAATCACAGCCAAACCGGTTTACTCAGGAACAAATAAAACACTGAAATAAACCAAACATTAACATTTAGAAGTGATCTAAGTGACTTATATATCATTGTTAACCTCAGTAGTGAAACCTCTATTAATAAAAATAGTGTACATGTACATACGTGTACATACCTTAATAAAAACAAGCAGGTGAGATGTTAGAACGCTTTTATTTCTATTTTAGTGGACACTCAATACTATAGACAGCTGCTGGAGTTTCTTTAACCTGAGTAGTGAGAAGACCGCGAGCGGGGGGCGGGGGGGTTGAAAACGATGTGCCGGGAGTCCGCTGTTGAGTTTTGGACGAAATGCATTCTGGGATATTTAGCTGTACCAAGTCCACACCGATGCATGCTCGATAAAGCGGGCGGAGCGAGAACACATCCGGGACTTTTTCGCGTTCTCGGCTTGATGCGTGCCAATTGGAACAGTACTTGGTCTCCGACTGATGACGTATCACGAGTACACGAGAACGCAAGTACGCACAAGTACGCATATTGATAAACGCCCGTAGACTCCTCCGAATGCAGCCGACAAATGCGTCCTCCTTTTCCCTGAATTTGAAGGATGGGTCGGGTGTGTCCTTCGTGGCCCACCATATCCCAGAATTCATAGCGCGGCCCAGCCAAACTCCAGTTTCCGGCAATGGCGGCCGCTACTAAGTTTTAAAATTACTTTTATTAATCTTTCTGGGTCACGAAATAAACTTTTAACATATTTTCAGGCGAGAATGTAGCTGTGTAAACTTCAAATATCTGCTCGGTTTATCAAGGTATCGCATATTTGCAAAAGTGCTTCGACGTTTTCGGAGACGTCTGTTACCCACCAGCTCGATAGCTAGCCGAGAGCTCGACGGTCACTGAAGCCGCCAAGAACAGCACAACTCCCGGCACATCATTTTCAGATCACCGCGGACTTTCGCTACTCAGGTTAAACGTAATATATAAGTCACTTAGACAACCGAAAAATGATATTGTTTCGCTTTTTTCAGTGTTTTATTTGTTCGTGAGTAAATCGGTTTGGCTGAGATTAAAGTTATTAGATTAGATTAGATAAAATAAAACTTTATTAATCCCCTGGGTGGGTTCCTCCTTGGTTTTCACACAGCTTAATAAACGTCAAACAGAAAACCGATTAAACAGAAGTGTGAGACGGTCGAGAATTTACGCCAGTGTCCTGTTATATTTTAGATAGCAAGGAGCAGACGGCCGAGTTCATTAAACTCCACCGAGACTGCGGTGACGTTAATCTGAAGGCTAGACCGTCCAATTTCACAGCCGTTTACTTCCGGCCTACCCGACCTTCTGAGGACCCGGCCCACGTAGACCGCGACGGCCAGGTCCTCAGGAGGATGCAGCCCATGAATTTGGACACAGCTATTGTGTGACAGAAATGAAGGAGAAAGAATGTTTTGTTGTTCATTCATTTTTGTCATGACATCACTTTGATTAGTTGAGACCACAGGACTGTAAAACATGATAGTTGGGCTTCATTTCTGTACTGAACAGTCATTTCAAGATTAGTTAGTAAATAATAATTAGCTAATGTTGTTCATGAGACTAAAGTCATCTCACTGTGGTAATGTTAATATAATATGGACAATATTATATGTATTGTCAGATTATATATATATATATGAGCTTGAACTCTGGGTCAAAGATGCAAGTAGCAGTTATTTATATTTCCTATCACCTTAAATCTTCACTCAAAGACAAGTATCTGTGACAGTGTATATACAGATGTATTATATATAAGAGACAAACATTGTTCTTTCAATATGTTGGCATTACTAAATTTGGCTCAATGCTTACATATATGTGTAAAAAGAAAATGTACGAGCTGTGATAACTGTGTCTGATAGAATGAAGAGTAGACTGATATATTAAATATCCCTTTATTGGGTGAGAAAATCAGACCATGTCATAACTGCTTTAAGTCATACAGAATAGATATCAGAGCCTTAAACAGGCCGACTTCTGCTAAATGGGTCAAACTGGGCAGAAAGTATACAAACACATAACATCCTTATAGAATATGATGTAACACTATAGATCAACTTAGCTCAGAATATATAAAGCATATAAACAATTACAGCAATATGATGCAACAAACACAGCAGTACTACTAATCCAAAATACTCAAAGCTTCATAGAACTGAAACAAACATTTATTTTAGCTCCATTCTGCTGCTGATACATACTTTAGGTTTCTGAATATTAAACTTGTTGCTGCCTTTCATAGTGTGTAACTTGAAGGCCCTGAGTACTTTCTCCCACACTGAAAACACTGGAATGATAACATTATTTGAACATTACCTAATAAGACTGATTCAGGACAGACAATTAGTTATTTTAAACTTTCCTAGCAGTCCTTCAAACAGGGAACAGTCTGTCTATTCTCTCCATCTGTCAGCTGCTGCTGGCTCTTCCTCCTCCTCTTCCTCACACACTGCTGAGTTTGTCCTGGTGGATCATCAGGGTGCAAAGCCTCACAGATGATGTGCAGCAGTGGGTCCCTCAGTCTGTCCTCACTCTGGACACTTGCAGTTGTCACACATGGAAATCAAATGTGTGATAAGCTGCAGGATTCAAACACAAGTGTAACTTATAAATACATGTTCATACTTTTATTACACAATCAGAGAAAAAAAAGAGAGAGAGTGCAGGACAGACAGACAGGTGACAGTCTCAGGTGTACACACTGCTACAAAACAGCACAAGAGAAGGAGGATTTAGTGTTTGTGTTATTACGAGTGCTAAACAAGAAGAGTTCCCAGATGGTACAGTGGACACATGTGTGACTCCTGTGATTAAAGCATCTTTCTTTCAGCTTAACGAGTGAACCGTCAGCTCGTTCAAACACACGTTAAAGTCCATTTGGCTCGACACCACCGAACAGAGGCAGCAATATAACATAGCTAACATTAACAGTGCAGTGAATCCTGCTTGTGCCGTGATACTCAGGACTGCAAACCGAGCAGCATCACTGACTTTCAGCTTGTTGTGTTTGTGGATATATGACTGACTTTAATTATCCACAAAATCATCACATTCTCTTTAAGATTAAGGTCAACTATTGTATTATTATATTTTAAAGGCTTTAAAACCAAGTAAACGCTGAAAGTACAAACATCGCTAATGGCAAATAACTTTGCCGACATATGGCCAACAGTAATGTTTTAATGTTCTTCATTATTAAACATTTGCACATAAATAAGTGACATCATATTCAGTACTTACGTTTAACAGTTTACTCTTCGGCCGCTACGCTTCTGCCGTCTGCGGCAAAATTATCCACAGTGACTGCCGCGCTATGAATTGTGGGATATGTTGGGCCACGAAGTCTACATCGCCACAGCCTTAAAATTCAGGGAAATGAAGGCCGCATTTCAGGGCCGCATTTCGAGCAGCCTTTGAATTGGGACAGCCTTCGGCGCGCCGCTGTGACGTAATCGGCCTTAAAATGCAGCCTTTAAGGCTGCAGACCCTGAATTGGGATACAGCCATAGTGTGTGTTCTCTCGTCCTCGTTGCTGGTTCGTCTGTGTTATTCCCCTCTGTCATTCTGTGTATTTTCATCCGTCTTCCTGTGCATTCTCCCCATGTTGTTCTCCCTGCAAGGTACCCTCATTCATGTTCAGGTTTTGTTGTTTAAGCTTTAGTTTTCACAGTTTAGAGTGTTTTCAGTTCTGTTTCTCGCCACCCTTTCTTTTGTGTTGTACATCACTGTCACAATAAAGCTCGCTCACCTCAGAAGCCACCTGCATTTTGGGTCCTTTAATAATTCACACGGCTTGCCCCGGCAACCCGTGACAACATTCCTTTTACTGTCATTGTGTTTAGTCACTAACAGATGTTCCTGATTTCGAAGTGTCACAATCAGAATTTTCTTATTCTAACAATAATTGTAATCTCCATCTAGATACACAGAGATATCAGTCTGGCTGTCTTAGTTGTGGCTTAAAAAGTGTTGGTGATGAATGAAAAATTACATCAAAATTTTAAATGTTTTTCTTTTGTATTTAAGTGTTTGTACTGTTCGACTTTGAGACTAACAAGAAACAACAGCTTACACTTGCATTTCTATTACAGACATTTAAGCATTTCTGCTTTCAAAATGGTCTACCACACACTGCCAGTGGCAATAACTTTCTCACTCATATGACAGTGTGGAAAATCTGATCTAAAAAGTTTATTCTGTTATCTGGTTTTCAGTAGGAGAAAGGTAAGGATTTCCTTACCTGGATAATTGAGCATACACCAAGACATCTGCTCTTTGTCTTGCTTCTGCTTCTACTTTATTATAGTACATATTTATAATCATAATTACTTAAAAAAGCAACCTATCCATGTGTTTTAAAGATGAATGCTTAGCATTTTATTCCCGTGATATTAAATTTAAATATATATGTGATAAATTTAGAAGAGTGTGCATATATTGGTAGCATATATATGTGCCACCTCAGTGTCGCTGTCTGTCAAAGTACACCAAGAATGTCAACTCAGGGGGCAGGACACAGGGACAAAGTTAAACAAGGTTGATTTTCAAAGTTTAAGACAGAATGAAGCCTTAAAAAATATTTTTGTTTTTTTCCTTTCATGACCTTTTATTTTCTCCCATATTTTCTCTCGTATGTCCTGCAATAGCGTTACGAAATGCTTCAGTTTCAACATGAACATAATTTTTTCCTCTCTTATTTCTTCCTCTTCCTTGGCACATTATGTGCAGTCTCTGTGTCACACAGTGGAAATTTGTATTTATCTTTTATATTGGTTTTATTCTGATTTTTATTGTTTACTTGCGAGTGCAGTTTTTATTTGCATGATTTTATTCTGTTTGTATTGCATGTTTTTAGTGTGTTGTTTCACTGTTTTAATCCACTGTGGATTGGCTGGGCGTGGGACAAATTAACTGATGGTGATCACCTGCTGAGGCATGGGTGTGTCCTGAGGTGGCCTATCAGCTGTTTGAAGGACCTATTAGAAGGAAGCTAGCGGCGCACTGAAAGGAGAGAGGCTCCAGGTATGAAGAGGAATGCATGAAGGCCAGGTGGACAAGAGGCCTGATCGTGGGGGGTGCGACGCCTCATCCGGAGACCGATCAGTCAGAGTGACGTGCCGACCCTGTCCTGACAGTAGGAGGCAGCGCGTGGGATTGACAGCAGGGCACCTCTGCCTGCATTTGTGAGTAGTGTCTCCTCTGTTGTTCACGGGGTGCAGCTGTGTTGGGAGAGGGTCTCCATGGCTGTAAGGCAGGGCAGCTTCTGGGACGATGGTTATGGCCCCTATTTGTTTATTTACACGGTGATGATGCGAGGGGAGCCGCGATGGCATCGAGCGATAGACTCTAGTGAAGAATGGAAGCTGGGCTGGGATGTGATGGGCCCAGTGAAGGAACGAGAGGGGGATAGTTGCTCCTCCTCTTCTGCCTGGGACGAGGCTGGCATGAACCCCGCTCTGGAGAAGGAATTTCTGGCCTCCTTGTAAACCCATAACAAACATTCATCCTGGGTTGGGGGACAGTTACATCGTGGGACTGGGTGGGATTTTAGTGCATGCAGAAAATTGTATTTTTACAAGTTTTAGAATAACTTTATCTAATCTTGGTGAAACTTTATCATGTTGAGAACTTTGTATTGTATACTTCTTTTTTCTTAATATTTGTTTTTTTTTTATTCCTGCTGTCCACCTTGGGGAATAAACTGTTTCTGATCAGCCCTGCTTCATCTTTGTGTCCTGGGTTTCTGACTCACTCGCTCCTACCTTGTATCTACAGAACGATCCTCTAGTATGACATTCTGGTGCAACAGCTTTAGTGTGTTTGTGTGTTCCATACAAACACACTGTGAAAACACTTTATTACCCTATTTGTCTCAAACACCATCCAGCACCACAACGTGTTTTAATGTGAACTCTTTCCTTTTCAGTGTGTTTTCTGTGTCTTACCATTTTGAACAGAGGTGAGGAATTAAAACTGAAATCATGCTTTTTATACACAAATTTGAGCCGACTCACTGGACTCCTCTGATTCTTTTGCTAAAAAATCAAGTTGTTTCATCAACTTGATTTTTAACTTTAATTAGGAATTCATTAGTGGACAGATATTTTAACTTCCAAAAAAGAACTTGAATTCAGCTTCCTTTTTAGTGGACGGGCTTACTAACTCCTGCTTTCAACGTCAAGCAGAGAGATGGCATGTTATAATGCATTACAATTTATAGAAGAGGAAATAAGAGCCTTTTCAGTTGAAGTCATGCACACACAGACACATGCACGTCAGCTAAAGGTTTGATTTGTTCAACTGTTTACCCTGTTGATTTTTATAATTAATATAACATACTAAAAGTGCATTAAACTGTAGCAAAGGGTAAAAGAGTTTTTACATTTCTGTAACCCTTTTATTTTACCAAAATGCACAAGTTATTATTAAAAATTGATAATTCAATCTCCCTCCCAACCCCAAACGGTGAGTGAGTCCTTTCCATCGATCCAGATGAAATCCTCTGGACACAAATAAGTACCTTCAAAATGAATGAATGAGTTTCATAGGCCACAGCTGGTTCAGCCGTTCATGTGGCTTTGCTGCGTGGCCATCTGTTTCTCCCTTTTTAACTAAACGATAGTCATTATAACCAATGACACATCACCATAAACGTAGGACCTTGGTCAGGAGCAAGTGGCGTTGATAAGAATTTCTGACCAACAGTCCAATGCTTGTGTCGCATTTCTCCCGTCAATGTTAATAGCACTCTAGTTTTCACACAAACTAGACTGTAAACCGCTTTGGAAGGTGAAGCGAGATCGATCAACTGCAGACCAGACAACAAACGACGGAGGCACCAGACAAGTGCAATCAAACGATGAGTTTATTAACACCGGAGAGGAACCATCAGCATATGTCTTCCTCTGACAAAAATACATTGAATACTGGTTTTATAGCATAGAAAATTAACACCCACACATACACGTCAATACAGGTCAAAAATACATTGTGTACAGTCATTGTTTACAGACAAGGGTACATCTTGTACATCTCTAATAACTATAAACAGACATCTAACTTCTCTTTTCTATAACACTTGCCTTTTAAGGTAATAAACGTCAAGCTTCAGGGTCTCTGAGAGCTAATAATGGACCCTCGTCATTAATCACTAAGTAGACTAAATTGGCGCAGGTCTCAAAAAGAAGCAGAAGTCACTTGGGCCTTCGCTCAGGCCTGCTACTAGATTAATATGTGTATTGTAAGCATGCATGCAATTAACCTGCTATGTTCTCATCTTCCCTCAACATGTATCACCTGGACACTCTCACCAGTGAAGCTTAAAACCCTCTTGGATGGAACATCAACTCTAAACAAGCACAGATATGCAATGTGTATAGAATGAACTCAACCTGTGAATAGAAAGGTCACTGTGATGACAAACATATTCAATGCAATATGAACCCTGTAAGAAATATTACTGAGAAAATAATACTGTAAAACATGTTCTTAATGCATTCATCATAAGGCAGATTATATGGTAGCAATAAAAGAATCTCTGAATCCTAACAAAGGTAAGAAATCTCATAACCAGAATGGAGCAAAACTGACTAGATCTGTGAAAAATCATGGAAATATTACAAAGTGGTGAGCAGAGATGGGCAGTAACGCGTAATCCAATTACTTTTTTCAAGAAACGAGTAAAGTAAGGGAGTACTATTGCAAAAAGGTAATTAGATTACTTTTACTTTCCCGTAAGCACGCTGCGTTACTGTGTTATTAAACCCTGATTTTGTTTGCGAGAGTGTCTCATGACAATGGCGTAAGCGAGTGCGACATTCGTGGCAACAGCTGTGTGCAGATCAACAATGGATAATATATTGAGTGGGGGAGAGAGTATGAGCGTGCAGCGTTTAAAGCCTGGAAGTACTGACCTTACTTTGAGTTTGATTCCGTAATCAAACTCAAAGTGGGAAGAAAACTGGGGAAGAAAACTTCGTGGGAAGAAAACTTCTTTTTACAGCGAAAAAACCCCATAAACTTCTGAGCAAACACAGAGTACGCTGCCACGGGAATGTGAAATTCACAGAGAAACTCCAGGATCCTTCCACTGACATGACCGCTGCGGCTCACCTGCACCAGGGCAAACCTCCGCCTGCCCCACTCCTGCATTACAGGTGAAAATAGAGCAACAGGACCGCTAGTCTTTGATTTTATTTATTTTCTGCTGTGTTTTACTTGCATCTATTTGAAAGACTGAGTGTAAACACAAAAAACTATTTTATTTTATGTGCTGGAATGTGCAGAAAATAGGTTTAAAATGTTAAAAAGGTTTAAATGTTAAACAAATTTCTTCCAGTAATTAGTTACTGATTACTTTTTTCAAGTAACTTGACCAACACTGGTGTTGAGGATGATCTCTTTACTACAGCTCTGGTTTGCAGTGATCTGGACAAAGTGTTCTGTACCCCCAGGAACTTGGTGTTGATAACAAGTTGAGGATTATCTCCTTTCTTTTGTTGACATTCAGTTCCAAGTTGCCTGTGTTGCACCTGCCCACCAGTTGGTTCCCCTCACCTCTGTAGACCAATAGTGTCAATGTTCTTGATGAGTTCTTGCTGATTGTTGCACCCACTTCGGATGTTATCAGCCCATACAATGGTGAAGCATGCACATAAGCACCTACCTCTGTGAGATATAATACTTTGAGGTTTATGTAACTCTCTTTGGTACATCATTCTCAGCAGCAGTTGCACTGTTACTTGGACACCTTGACAAGCATGGATACATTGAACCTGTGCTTTACTCTCCTTCTACTACTAACTGCTTGTTTTCAACATAAATTAAGTAAACTATATCTTTTAATTATGTTGTTCCACTCTCTGGCTTAAATTATTCAGGTTTACAGAGTCTTTTATGAACCAAGATGGCGGCACGCACAGACGCAGCAGCTTACAGCAGCTCTCCCTATTTGTGCCTTCTTGTATGTTTATTGTGCTTATTGTACATTGTACGTGCGTCTACCTGCACAACTGGACGTTACAGTCGTCTGGAGTTATCGGACATCGGTTTCCAAACGAAGATGACCATCTCCATCGCACACTCAACATTCCGGACAGGATAGCGAGACCAGCGGGATCTCCGTGGATTGTTGTCGGATCAAACAGGCGATGCAGATGGCAAAGAGAGAAGAAGCAAAAGCGAGGCTGCAGGGCTGGACTACTGGCTAGGCTAAGGAAGCAGCCACTCAGACCTCCACTGCCGAGCCTCTACCTTACAAACGACAGATCCATGGTACACAAGAGGGACGATTTGGATATACAGCTGGCTGGAAATCATTATGTTCAGGACTGCTGGGTGCTTATCATTACCGAGACTTGGCTATGTACACAAATCCCGGATGCCACGGTGCAGCTAGAGGCCGCATGCTACACAGATGGGACAGGAACAGTGACTCCGGGAAGAACAGAGGAGGGGGGCTCTGCATCTAAATGCACAAAGGTTGGTGTAACAACAGCACTGTTGTGGACACTGCTCTCCTGACCTCATGACGGTGAGGTGCAGACCTTTTTGCACAGCAAACACAGCTCTCTCTCTGCTGCTAAATGCCATCACTTCTCACCAGCGCACCCACCCTAATGGTAAGTCTTAGTTCAAACTGTAGGATCAAGGACATTCCTTTGTTTCTATTGCCCTCCCCAGCCTGTTGACTGGTGGGGGAGGCTGTAGTGTTTTATTATAGGGACGTCCTATGTGAAGGTTCTGTTTTCTTGTTTAGTAAACTTCCTGCCTTTATGACCCTTTTGGTGAGCAGGAGGTCAAACAAACGCACCCCCAAACACAAACTCGCATGCATACACATACACACATACACACACGTGCTTACACATGCACACACATACACACATAGTACCTTATCTTTTAGGACCATAGGGGGGTTTTACAATGGGTGGTGCTTGTGTGTACGGTAACTGTTTTCAATAAAAGGCGGCAAGCGGAGGCCTAAGTCGGGGTCATTCTGCGGTTGGATTCAGAGTGCTTTTCTGAGACACCGACCGGGGCCTCCCTTGCGCAAGTAAAATCGATCGATCGCTGATTGTCTTGCTTCCTTGTAGTTAACGGGAATAAGTGTCTAAACCAGCGGGGCCTATGGAAGCACAGACCCAACAATGTGTGTTGCAACATCAAGCACGCTTACAGAGCCGTACCCTTCCCCCACCTGGGCCAGTCAGACCACCTCTCTCTGCTCCTCACACCAGCATACACGCCCCTTAGCCGGCAAACAAAGCCCATAAAGAGGACCATCACCACCTGCAATGCATTGTGGGAGCGCAGCACCGTACTGGCCGTACTTACCATGAGAACATGTGGAGGCTCTGTTAGATGGATAACATAGTGCACATGTGTCAAAGTCAAGGCCCGCGGGCCACATCCGTCTTGGCGTACATTTATATCTGGCACGCAAGATCATTTTATATAGATGTACTATTATTGTTATGCATGCCCCAGCGATATGAGGTGCTAATAATATACAAACTACAGATCCCATAATGCAGCGCTGCAGCCTCCTTGCTGAACGCTAGGCTAACTGGGAACATTCCCGCATCAATCTAGCCGCTCACAGTGATGGAGAGAAGTTGATTCTGAAAGCAGAGCCTTTCAGCGCCAGTGGGTGACTGAATATATGTTTACAGACATTGCTGGTAAACCCGTGTGTCTTATTAGTGGAGCTAATGTGGCTGTAATTAAGGAATTTAATTTAAGACAGCACTACGAGACAAAACGTCAGGATAAGCTGAAAAACCTAAATGCAGAGCAGAAACTACAGAAAGTAGAAGAGCTAAAGAAGAATCTGACATTTCAGCAGACTTTTTTCACCACAAAGTGAAGCTGTTGTTAAAGCAAGCTTTATTGTAGCAGAGGAGATAGCCAAATCAGCCCGGTACCACTCTGAAGAGCTGCATGATGAAGCTGTGCAACCTCTTGTGTCCAGACAAAACGCAGATTTTGGCAAATGTGAGCCTGAGGAGAAATACGATTGCTGATTGGGTTTGTGAGATGGCCACTGATTTAAGAACACAGTTGTGTGAAAGAAGCAAAAACTTTATTGCATACTCTCTTGCTGTGGATGATAGTACAGACATGATGGACATTGCACAGCTGGCCATCTTCATCCGTGGAGAGGAAATATTGAACATTAAATCGATGCAGGGGACAACGACCAGTGTTGGTCAAGTTACTTGAAAAAAGTAATCAGTAACTAATTACTGATTACTTCCCCAAAAAAGTAATCCCGTTACTTTACTGATTGCTTATTTTCAAAAGTAATTAATTACTTAGTTACTTAGTTACTTTTTAAAAACATGATTTACAACCTGAATAGGTGATAAAGCGATAGATCTTTCAGCCCAATTCTACTTTTTCTGCATAATTCATCATACAAAATGTAATCAAATGGAAATGTCTCTTTTTAAAACTTGTTTTATTAGTTTTAATCTTTTAACTTTATGCATCAAGCAAAAATTAAATTATATGCAACATTCTCTGACTGGAAGAAATTTGTTTAACATTTAAACCTATTTTCTGCACATTCCAGCACATAAAATAAAAAATTTTTTTGTGTTTACACTCACTCTTTCAAATAGATGCAAGTAAAACACAGCAGAAAATAAATAAAATCAAAGACTAGCGGTCCTGTTGCTCTATTTTCACCTGTAAAGCAGGGCTGGGGTAGGCGGAGGTTTGCCCTGGTGCAGGTGTGCCGCAGCGGTCAGTTGAAGACTCCGCGAGTTTCTCTGTGAATTTCCCATTACAGTCGTAGCGCACTCGGTGCTTGCTTGGAAGTTTAGGGGGTTTTTTTCGCTGTAAAAAGAAGTTTTCTTCCCACGCACAACGGACGCTAATGTTTTTTTCACTTTTTATGGAATCAAACTCAAAGTAAGGTCAGTACTTCCACGCTTTAAACGCTGCACACTCATACTCGATACTCGATATATTATCCATTGTTGATCTGCAGACAGCTGTTGTCACAAACGTCGCACTCGCTTACGTCACTATCATGAGACATTCTCGCAAAAAAGTCACGGTTTTAGTAACGCAGTAACGCAGCGCTCCTACGGGAAAGTAACGGTAATCTAATTACCGTTTTTGCAATGGTAATCCCTTACATTACTCGTTACTTGAAAAAAGTAATCGGATTACAGTAACGTGTTACAAGTAACGCGTTACTGCCCATCTCTGACAACGACAGGAAAAGACATTTTTTAAAACGTATGTCAAAGTGTAACCGACATGAAACTGCCCTGGGACAAACTTGTTGGACTTACAACAGATGGAGCGCCGGTGTTGTGCGGTGAAAAAAGCGTACTAGTCAGCAGGATGCAAGTAAAGATGCAGGAGATGCAGAACTGTACCGGTGAGTTAACAGCATATCACTGCATCATACACCAGGAAAGGCTGTGTGGTAAAGTCCTAAAAATAGAGCATGTAATGGTCACCGTAATGCAAACCGTAAATTTTATCTGAGCTAAAGGTTTAAATCACCGTCAATTTCAGTCTTCTATGTGGGAAATAGATTCAGAGTTTGCCGACATTCCATATCATACAGAGGTCCGTTGGCTGAGTTGGGATAAAAATTCTCAATAGAGTTTTTGAGCTCAGCAAGGAAATTTGTCAGTTCATGGACATGGCATGTATGATGCGGTGAAGGCATTTCAAGTGAAGCTGTCACAAATGCACCAGTGCAACTTGCCGACACTGAATGGCTCGCACAGTTTATTAGTTCCATTCCTGAGGCAATGCCCAGCTCCGTCTACATGCGGCTCCAACCTTGTGTTTGCTTTCATTTATTTTTTCTGGGGTTTTTGGCAGCATGTTCATATTTCTAACTTGCATAATTTTGACAGGATATATTTTTATGAAGAGCAAAATATTTAAAGTTAAAGTTTATTTTTTTTAAGTTTATTTAATGTGGAATAATATTCCTGTCTGTTATTCATATTTATGTTTAAAAAACATTGTTTTAGTGTGTTCAATAAATGTTTATCTTGTTTGGCCCACGACCTAAAGTGTGCCTTGAGTTTTGGCCCCCTGTGCAATTGAGTTTGACACCCCTGCTTTAAAGGGAGCAATCAGAAGAAGAAGAAGAAGACACTATGACATGATTAAAGGTTATTTGCCACTCTGTTAAATTAACATTTAAGTGTTTATTTGGTTGTATGATGCATGTACTGTATGCTATAATGTCTTCCCTTTTCTTTATATATAGTTTAAATAGCAGGACATCCTCACTTATACATGAAACTGCACCTGTTTAAATTTAACTGCACCTGTTTTTAAGGAGGACATAGATTTAGCTTATTTGCGTATTAAAATCTGTATCTGTATAATTATTATATTTGTGGCTACATTAAGAGTTTAATTTCAATAGAAACTGTAAATTGTATGATAGATGTAATTTATGATTTGTGTTAACTGCAGATGATGTAATATGAGATTAAACTATTATCACAATGTTTCCTTATATACTGTATAGATTAAAGTTTATTTTTCTGAGGGGAAAAAGATCTTTTAAATATTTTAGAGGCTAGGGGTTCAGCAGAAATGTTTCCATTTATCTGGTTGGCTCAGTTGTTGGAATCAGTAACTGGAGTTATTCTAGGATTTATGTACACAATGAAAAGTCACAGGTTATCCCAAGTGGGTGCTCTAGGTCAGAAACATCTGGAATATCTCTGCATGAGACAGCACTCTGACAGTAACTTACCTGTAAAAAAAAAAAAAAAAAATCCAGCTGGGAATATAATTATAATATCAAAATGTATCAATATAATTATGTAGAATGACTTTTTATTGTGAGAGATAACCTTTACACTATCCTTCAGCAGGCAACATATAGTAGGCAACATTAGCTACAAAACTATCATCTCAATTCAACATCAACACGGCACTAAGACAGACTGAGCAAGCAGAACAGCAGAATTCTCTGCCTGCATAATCAGGAAATGAATCAGAATTCTAAAACCTATGAAAACAACCTTCAGGGCAACATAGCTATGAAAAGCAAGGGCTTTGAAACTTCCATATGGGTTTTAGAGATTTTCAAATTCAATAGAATTTTACAATGTTTTGTGCAGTTTGATGATGGTGTATAGATTGTTCATCATATTATGTTGCTATTCTGACTGGAACTCATCGTTGCATTTGCTCATGGCTTCATGTGGTTTTAAAAGCCTAATTTCCTGCATAGTTTTGATGCATGTCTCAAACTGTTGCATGATTATTTGTGGTTTAAGTAGTCACAGGATGTGGTGTCTGAGAGGGCACAAGTCTTCCAACCAATATGACACTGTGTGCTTTACTTCTGATGGTAATGTCCATATTTCTTGGTGCAGTAGTTTGCACATATTTCTTCTAAGTGAAAGATTATAGGTTTGATCCCAGGAGGAGACAGAAATCCCTTTGATGCCACGTCGAAAAAGGGCCAATGTGGCAGTTTGGCAGTAAAAAGTCTGCCAAATCAAACACACAAAGCTTAAATAAGAGAAAAGCAGAAAATAGCTTTTATTTATAAAGTTGAGGAATGAATATTTTCTGTTTTTCTAGGAAAATGAAAGACGTGCTTCATTTTCAAACAATTAACTGAAATATAAGGCTTATTTACATTGTATTTCATATTAAAAGTAACTGACTTATGACAGAGACTCTTGTTAGTTCAGCAAACTCGAATATGAAACACCGACTATCACACTGATAATCTGAACGTCACCACAGAGGAGCAGAGGAGGAGTGTAAATGCTGTAACATTATGTGACCTGCTTCTTTACGAACACAACTCCAGGCAGGAGCCAAAAAACATGGGAAGCAGGTCAGCTAACATAAATATGAAATATACAGCATGTAGGTGTGCTGATTTATATAAATAGTACAATAGCTTGTGTTAATTTAAATGAGTTGTAGTTTTGAATCACTGATAACAACAATCACCAACATCATTGATTTTCTGCTTTTCAGTCCTTTGCTTTTGTAAAGTAAATTATAAGTTGGACTAAAAGCAAAAAATAACTTCGGTTTAAAAGTTATTGTGTTTTCTTTTTTTGGATATGACACCACTCAGTGTTTCACTTTTAGAGTGTCTTAATATGAAAGCAGAAGCAGTGATGTAGGTGCACTTCCTTTTGAGAAGTGTTCGCACAAGACCTACGCAAGACATACGAGAGCTAATACTTTGAGGTTTATGAAGGACGCTGTTTGTCCTCCTTTCTTCAGTGCATCATCTTCTGCACTATCAGCAGCACTTACACTGCAAATTGGACACATTGGTGAGAATGGATGCATTAAAATTTTACTTTACTCTGCTTCTACCACTAACTGCATGCTCACAAGATTTGGGAGGAGGTAATGTAAAAACTGTTTTCATAATGTAACATTTATTTTTTAATAATACTCCAGCCTCTGGTTTAAATCATTGATACTGTGCGTATTATTGTTACTGATTTCAGATGCTGTTGTGAAAACAATTGGGAAGCAACCAGATGTCACTCAAATATGCACCAATGGAGCACAGACTATCATCACACTGATAGTTTGTACGATCAGAACTCAGAGAAGCAGAGGAGAAAATTGTAGTCTGCTGTATGAATATGCACGAGGCTTTGAGAACAAATGTGACTCCAGGTTCACACTGATGAAAGAAAATCAGACTGTGTTTCTCCACCTGATCAATTTAACATCACAGGACAGTGGGAGCTACACCTGTCAGTGTACAACTATTGATGGAACAAAAATTCTCCATCTTAATGTCACTGTGGATGGTAAACAAGGTAAACAATACTGTTCTTCTTTAACCATAAATATTTAGCAATATAAAGTCTGTACTGATTTTACAAGGTGACCTTCAGGATTTGTTAACTTTGAGGCCAATAGTCATACATCACACTTAACCTTTGTTCAGTAGTAATGCAAATACTACGTCCATGTTTCTAACAACTGCTTTTCTCTTCATAAAGAACTAAGCAGCAGGTCTGGAACAGAAACAGTTCCTCTTACACTGATTTGTGTAACTGTGTTCATCATTGTGAGTTTAGTTATCTTTGGATTTATTCACGCACGACTGCGCCAGAGGTGAGAAACCACTGTCAGAGCTGTGTTTCATATGTTTCATGATTTACCCTTTAACACGCTTCATAACTTTAAAATGTGATTCTCTTTGCTCTTTTCATTTTGGTTAATCCACTTTAGCTTAAGTTAATTTTGATGTGAAGTGTTGCTCTACTGCTCTCATGTTTAAGTGAATTAAAGTCAATTAGCTGCCTGCTAATAATTTATCAGACATATTGATCATGAAAAAGTCATGCTAACATCATTTGTTATCCAAAGTTGCTGTTCAAGGTCAGAAATATCTGGACTATCAGTGAATGAGAATCACGGGTCTTTGGTGAGTAACTCACTTGTAAAGCAGCAGGTTTAAAGTTTTTTTTTATATCCAGTTCTATTTCAAAATGTTGGCTGAAGCTTTTTTTGTGAAGTTACGTTGAGTTTTTTTTTTTTTAAGTGTTTTTATCCAGCAGTGACATTTTTCAGCCTTTTCATTTTATTTTACAGGATGAAAATGTCCAAATAAAATAAAAAGTGATTTTATTCAGCAGTAACATGTTTGCAACATAATTGATTGATTGATTGATTTTTATTGATTAGCATACAGAATACAAAATAAAGATTACCAAAAAGCAAAAAAAATCATGAGACAAGGCTAATCAAAGGGTATTGGCTGAAGCATTTGCTTATTATGCCAACCCTTTTAACAAAAAATCTTTTGCATGCAGCTCCTGTACACAGGGCTCGAAGCAAAGAATAAAAGAAAGCAAAGCAAAAACAAACAAACAAACAAACAAATTTTTTTTTCCATCTTAGATAATTACATCAAAGCAAAACAATCAAGAGTTTCAGAATTATTATTTTTGCTCTTTTCATTCTTGATTAATATATTTTTCTAATACTCTATTTTTAAACATGTTTTTAAACAAGGAAAATGAACTACACCTTTTCAAATCATTGTCATAACTATTCCACAGGTTAACTCCTCTAACAGAAACACATCTTTGCTTTATGTTTGTCCTTATCTTGTTTGTTTTAAAGACATCTGTTCCCCTTAAGTCATATTGACTCTCTCTGACTTTAAACAGCTTCTGAATACTGCGGCAAAGCAAGTTATTTTGTGCTTTATACATTATCTGTGCCATTTTATATTCGACTAAATCATAAAATTTCAGGGTATTCAGATTAATAAACAAAATGTTAGTTGGTTCTATATAGTTTGATTGATTTATAATTCTTATAGCTCTTTTTTGTAACTTGAAAATAGGAAGAGTATTTGTTTTATATGCATTACCCCATATCTCCAGACAATAAGTCATATATGGAAGCAACAGAGAACAATAAAGTGTGTATAATGATTAAGTCAGACTTAATATAATTATGCTGTATGAGTTTTAATTTTGTCTTCTTACAGGATGAAGATGTCCAAGATGATTCTTACACAAACCTTCAGCATCCAACAAATGATGTCTACCAAACTATCACCTCAGATCACCCTCAGCATCACATCACTACAAATTAAGAATATTAAGTGTCTGTTGTTGTGATTATTCAGCCAGAAGAACAGAAGCTGTCAGAAGCTGACAACGTTTAAACATTTTGAAACATGTAAAACTGCACATGTACACATGAGTAATATTGGTCTGATATAAATATTTTTGGATTATCATTATGACAAGACACCTCATTTACTCTGGACACATGTTTTATAATAACTGAGGTCATTCAGTCTTAACACTCCAACTCTGTGAAACAGGTTCACAGATGCGTCCTTTTGCAAATACAAACTAACTGTGTCAATATGAATCCTTGTGTTTTTGAAAGTTTATGAAAACTAACATTTCACCATCGTCCGCTCTTAATTCCAGACATGAGTTTGTTTCTAAACTAAAACTAAACAGTTAAAGACAGAGAAAAACTCTTCCTGGGTTTTTCTTCTGTATTCATGTGTTTACTCACTATTTTAACCTTTAAGGCATACAAACATATGAGAATTTGAGGTGTAAATTACTGAGGGGTGCAGGTCTTTTTTTCTATAAGTAGTTCTACATGATACTCACAGACACAGTTACTTCCTGATCAGTATGGTCATACAGAAACTCTGCTGTGCTGCTTCTGAATCTACTTCTGTTTAAGCTGTGAAGATAATATCTATATATTAAATTTTGAGTTAGTAAATTTCAACAAACATGGCAGTTAAATGTGTGACACGCCCACTGAGATGAAAATGAGTATGTTTAGTTTTTGTGTGTGATTCTGCTCAGTGTTTTACTTTTAAAGGGCCTTTAACTTAAAGCAGAAGTGATCATCCATATACTTCCTTTGCAGAAGCATCCTACCAGCATGAAACGCTGTGAGAGATATAAGAGTTTTATGTAACTCCTTGAGTTTGCTTAGTGATTTACTTTGAGAGAGTTTTAATATGAGAGCAGAAGCGGCCACGTGTTTATAGAAGCATTCTGACAAAGATGGACCTCTGTAAAGTTCTTTCTTTGAGGTTTATTAACAACTCTCAGTACAACATCGTCTGTACTGTCAGCAGCAGTTACTGTGACTTGGACACCTGGACAAATATTGATGCACTGAAGCTGTACTGTATTCTGCTTCTACCACTAACTGCATGCTCACAAGATTTAGGAGGAGGTAATGTAAATTTTTGTTCCATCAAGAGTGTTTAACTCTTGATGGAACAAAAATTCTGCATCTTAATGTCACTTCTTCCCACTCTATTAAAATGACATTGAACTGTTTACATGATTGATTTGTTGTCTTGCTTTTTCCTCGTTCATCAGTTTAAATAATAAACAACATGATGTCCAGGCTTATACTGGCGATTACACCTGATTTCACTTTGTTTTTCATATAAACGACTGTTTTAACTGTTTAATGTCAGTAGAAACTGTAAACTGTGCTTTGAATACCTCAGATATGATAACGTAATGTGTGATGTGTGTTGGAATTACAGAACATGTTAGTAATATAATAAAATTATTATCACAATGTTTCTTTACATATTATTCAAATTCAAGTTTATTATTCTGATTTTTTTGAGTTTTAGATGCCAAAAGTTCAACAGAAATGTCTGTTTTGTGGCTCATTGAAGTCAGAGAGTTGATTTGATTCAGTGAACATGACACCTTAGAGCACTTACAGCTGATGCTAGGACATGTTTTCAGCATAATTAAGTCACACTTAATATAATTATGCTCTATGATTTTTTTTACGTTTATCTTCTTACTGGATGAAGATGTGCAAGATGACCCTTACATGAGCCTTCAGCATCCAACAAATGATCTCTACCAAACTATCACCTCAGATCACCCTCAGCATGACATCACTACAAATGAAACACATTAAGTGTCTGTTGTGATTATTCAGCCAGAAGAACAGAGGCTGTCAGCCTTGATAATCACATGTTTTATAATAACTGAGACCATTCAGTCTTAACACTCTAACCCTGAAACAGGTTCACAGATTTGTCCTTACATGCTCTGCAAAACACTGTTAAAACAGTACAAATAGAATAAACTGTGCCAATATGAATCCTTGTGTGGGATCAGTTTTATGTTTTTATTACAGTAACTTTCAGAATATTTCAAGGTTTTCAAGGCCAGACTTCAGACATGATTCTCACCATCACTGCAACAGAGCGATGAGTCTGGCTGTGCTTCCCATTGCACTTAAAATGTTGGTTAATAATGAATAATTAGAAGAAAAACGATAGCGCTGTGCAGTCACTTACACAGTATCAATGATGGATGTAGCTGCAATTGTTGTGCCCTTAAACAGGGGAAATAGTGAGGAGAGGTGAAAGAACGGCACAGACACGCAGCTCTCACTCTCACTCGTCTGTATTGAGTTTATGAAAATACTTTAGATAACATTAACCGTAACATTAGACAAAAACCCATATAGACAGGAACAGAAAAATCTTCACACAATATGGCGGAGTACTAGCGAAAACTAGCATAGACAGCAACAGCGTTTAACTTGAACTTCTCAGCCAAAAACAGTCCGCAATTCACATCTTCCGCTACAATGAACAATGATAACGTAATAATCAACAGTAACACACATTTATACAGTTCTGTGCATGGCAGTTACCTTAAACAGGGGAAATAGTGAGGAGAGGTGAAAGAACGGCACAGACACGCAGCTCTCACTCTCACTCGTCTGTATTGAGTGAAGGAGGCGCGCGAACCCACCTACTGGAGCCCTGAGGCATTACCAATGGATCGACGCACAATCAACCCAGACAGAACTTTCACTACTTATCTCCCTCTATATTCCCACTGCATATTCTATTCGAAAACAGTCAAAGCAACAAATAAAACATTAATAAAGACATGACATGAAATGTAAGGAACAGAGATGTACAACTCCAAAACTAATCAAATTTATGAATTTATGATCCACCACATACTCCCCCTCAGAATAGATGTTGTCCTCAACATCCAAATGTTTAACATTTAGCACAAACATAGAGTTATGACCATTAATATCACCAAAACCACATACAATAAACCATTGCATACTATAACTGTTTCTTGTACCTTATATGTACTCTACAAAAATAGTTTCACAAGCTGGAACTCTTTTCATACATTCTTTAGTGTGGGTTATTACCCAAAGTCTTTCAGTGTTCTCATACAGTCTGTATGAATTACAGTGTCCATGCAGTTACATTAACACAGTCTGCTGCTGGCTTGTAAACAAAGTCCTTTTAGTGCAGCTTGTCAAAGCAGTCACTCTCTCTTTTGACAAATGTCCATGAAAGTGATACAAGTGGCCGTAGCCATGTGGTGTGCTTTGGATGTGTGTGTTAAGCTGCAAGCTCAATATGCATCAGTTCAATGTCAAGTCACTTTGAATATGAATTCTGTGCTAAACAGTCCATTTACTTGTGGTTGGTGTGGAGTGTAAGTACATTGTCTCTGTTCAGTAATGTGTTTCGTGTGTGATCACAATGTTTCTTTTCACTCAAGTCCATACAGTTATCAGTGGCAGTATGCCTGAACAGTCCGTGGAACCATGAAGTGTGTATGATGTGATGGTGTTCTCAGGTTATAACAAGCTGGTGAACCAAGCCGATCATATGTGAAGATCTTTGGTGGCTTGCGCTCTCTATTCGGTCGCTGGTACTCTTGTTCACTGGTCCTGCTGTGTTTGTCTGGAACAGGTACAGGAACAGGTTCCTCCACTGATGGTTCCTCAACATAATTTTCCTCTTGGTCAGGTGGTTGTTCACATTGGTTCAGTACTTCATGTTCATTCTCTGGCTCAGATGACATGTTTTCCACTGTTTGAAGGTGTTTGGCTGGTTCATCAGTGCTCATAGGATTCAGTGTCGGAGGGTAAAGTGGCTCAAATGGCTGCTGAGATGACACTGGATAGTACTCATCATCGTCATCCTCTTCCTCAGCTTGTTCCACTTCCTCACTTGTCTCCACAGCTCTTTTTCTTGTTCGTGGTCGCACTTCAGTTTCAACAGGCAGATGGTCACATGGCAGAAGAAGATTGCGATGCAATATCCTTGATCTCCCTTTTGCTTTCTCAGGTCTGAGTTCATAAACTGGGATATCTCTGCTGACCTGACGAACGACTGTGTGAACCACATCCTCCCAGTGGTTCCTCAGCTTGCCTGGACCTCCTCGAGGTGTCATGTTCCTTATTAAAACACGATCACCTGGCTGTAATACTGAGCTCCTCACCTTGCTGTCATAATGTCTTTTACTTCTTACAGCTGCTTTATGAGCGTTTTCTCTGGTGATCTCATATGCTTCTTCCATGCCTTGTTTCCATTTTACCATGTAGTCATGATGATTGCCATCTCCTTGTTCTGAGGTCAAGCTGAACAGCATGTCGATTGGCAATCGTGGGGAGCGTCCGTATAACAAGTAAAAAGGGGAAAATCCAGTTACCTCGCTGCGGGTACAATTGTAGGCATAAATCAGTTTGTTAAGCGAGTCCTTCCAGTTAGTTTTCTGACTCTCTGAGAGTGTTTTCAGCATCTGGAGTAGTGTCCTATTAAACCGCTCCACCTGTCCGTTCCCTTGGGGATGGTAGGGAGTAGTCCTGGACCCAGCAACTCCACAGTAGTTTTTCAGTTGTGCAAACAGATGATTTTCAAATTCAGCACCTTGATCATGATGTATTCGTGCTGGAAAGCCAAATCTTAAAGCATAGTCATTAAAGATTTTGTCTGCAGCCGTTTTACCTGATTTGGAAGTTGTGGCATACGCTTGGGCGGGCGTGTGAAATGGTCAATGACTACAAGGATGTATTCATATCCCCTTTGCACTTGTCAAGGTGCAGGAAATCAATTGAGACAAGTTCAAATGGTTGAGTAGTGACAATATTAGTCAGTGGTGCTCTGCTCTCATGACACGGCTTCTTCTGTTTTATGCAAACACACCTTCTGGTCACATAATCCTCTACTTCCCGTTGCATATAGGGCCAGTAAAACGGTCCCGTATCAGTGACAATGTTCTCTCTACACCTTGATGGCCCATTTCATCATGTAGCTCCTTTAGTACAGTACTTTTGTGTATTTCTGGTAGGACCAACTGTTTTCTGTTTGCTGTTTTTTTCTGTGCAAGATCCCATTGTCATCCATCTCCACTTTGTCCCACTCCCTCAGGAGACATATGACCTGTGGGCTGAATTGTCTTAGTTCTGAACGTGATGGTTTTTCCTGTGCTAGTTTGCACTGAATTACAGGTCCAATAGTCGGATCACTTCTCTGGTCCTGTTTGATCTGGCCTTTTGTCAGTGGAATGATGGAAACATCTGTGGCTATGGCTGAACACCTGACTGAGACACCCATGGACCATGACACATTGGAGTCATCCTGCCTTTCCACTGCCTGTGTGGTTGCTCCAATTACATCGTATGCCATTTCCTCTGTGCATTCATTCATAAACGTTTCCATGTCTACTGGCATCCTTGAGAGGCTGTCTGCATCCACATTTTCCTTACCGGGCGATATTTAATCGTGAAGTGGAAATCTGCCAGTTCTGCTACCCATCGACACCCTGTTGCATTCAGTTTGGCAGTGGACAGTACATAGGTAAGTGGATTATTGTCGGTGTACACGGTGAAGAATGGTGCATAATATAGGTAATCACGAATTTTTCTGTGACAGCCCACTTGAGAGCAAGAAACTCTAACTTGCCTGAATGCAGATGGTAATTCTTCTCAGCTGCAGTTAAAGTGCGGGAACCATAAGCAATCACACGAAGCTTTCCATTCTGCTTTTGGTACAACACGGCACCTAATCCCTGGTTTGACGCATCAGTGTGGAGGGTGAACGGCTGTGAAAATTCTGGAAAGCCTAGAACAGGGGCTGAGTTAGACAGTCTATCAGCTGTTCCAGTGCTAATTGGTGCATGTCGGTCCACTCAATAGGTGTGCTCGAAGGACACTACACCTGTTTCGCTTTGTTTGCCACTTTAATCTTGTGTTTCGCTGGGTCTCAGCATCTGCAGGTCCCTTGAGCAAGTCATACAGAGGATTTGCAATTCTGGCAAAATCCTTGATGTATTGTCTGTAATAACTTAATAGGCCCAACATTGCTCTTAGTTCACCAACAGTACCTGGCCGTTTGTTTTTCAAAGCTGTCACAGCAGCGGTGTCTGCGGGTCTATCCTGCTTCCTCTGCTGACACAATCCTGCCAAGGTACCTCACTTCTGTCTTGAACAGGTCGCACTTCCTTGGTTTGAGTTTGATTCCGTACTCCTGAGTCGGCGCAGCACTTTCCTGACATCCTCAACATGATCCTCAAACGTTCTGCTAAAGACAAGGACATCATCGAGGTAAGGCACACATATTTCATCCCTTAACCCTTCTAAGCACTCCTCCATGCAGCGTTGAAATGCTGCTGGAGCATTCATCAGTCCAAATGGGATTCTGACCCACTCATACAGGCCCCAGGGGTCACAAAAGCTGTTAGGTGTTTACTATCTTTGCCCATGAACCCCTGGTGGTATGCTTTACCCTGGTCCAGTAGAGAAAAGAGAGTGTTGCCACCTAAGTTGTCCATGATGTCCTGTACTCTGGGAATGGGGTGGCGGTCTGGGTGAGTCTTCCTATTCAGCTCTCGGTAGTCAATACACAAGCGCAGTGTACCGCCTTTTTTTTCTCACACAGACCACCGGAGAGGAGTAAGATGAGTTAGATTTTCCACCCACCCCTGAGCTATTAGGTCCTGTAGGTAGTTTTTCATTTCCTGATACAAAGGTTTTGGTACAGAGAGATAAGTCCGTGTGACTGGCTCATTATCTTTCAATGAAATGTTCATTTGCAAGTTTTCAACACAGCCTATGTCATCATCAGATTTAGAGAATGAATCTGATTCTTCTCTTAACATCTGACTAACAGCTTGTCTCTGGTGGTCATTCAGGTGAGTCAAGTCGACAGGTGGGTCCCACTGTTCACTTTTAGGTGTGTTCTCACCTGAGCTCTTAGCCTGGATGGGACAGACTGATGCAGCAGGAAGGCAGTCAGTTTTGAATACATTAGCAGGATATATTGATGCAACAGACTGCACAGTTCCAATAACAGTCCTACTTGGCAGTGTGATGTCATGGCTAGTGGGATTTTGTACACTAATGACAATTTTTGGTGCCATACCAGTCTTTACTAAAACAAGGGTATCACAGAACTCGAGTCCTTCAGGCCACTGTGGGTTCTCATGAGGCTCGAAGATCAGGGTTCTATCTTCTTTGAAAGGTGGGGCTTGCACTCGACACTCTATTTGGATGGAGCTGTGTTTAGGCACTTCAACTCTCTCATTTGTTGTTCTTACACGGTGCTCACATGGCTGTCCCACTGTCACTGCATTAACAAAAGCTCTTGCCCTACTCTTTCTGAGGTGAGGAAAAGCTACTTTTACTGTTTTCATGAGTTTCTCTTTATTCTTATTGTTTGTCTGATCCTGTACTCTGTTTGCAACTAGGTGTGAAATCACATTAAAGCCAATTATGGGGCATGACTGTTGGTTGCCTTTTAATACTAACACAGGTATTAGCAGATCTTCATCATTAGCAGTAAGTCTGAAGCTTACCTCAAGCCAACCAATATATGGTATTTCCGTCCCATTGGCTGCTTCAAGTTGCAGTGGTTCAAGTGGGTCTACTAGTTCTGCTATATCTCTTAGTTGGACATCAGGCAAATGGGTCTGTTTCAGGCCGCATCTACAGCACAAATTTGTGAACCTGTGTCCCAAAGTGCCTGGATTCTTTGGTTGTGCAGAAAGCACTGAATGAGACATTTCTCTCCTACAAGCTCTTTTACAGTAGGCGTCTTCACTGAATTACTTCTTTTCCTACACTTTGGTTTGCAACTTGACTGTGTTTCCTGTTTCTTAATAGATGAACATGTACATGGCTTACAGTATCTTTTGTGCACAGACCAGTGTGTCTCTTGACAGTCTTTTGAGCAGTACAATGTTATCTTACAAACAGAACAACATTTTAACTTCATATTTTCTTCCTTTCCTTCACAGTTAGCACAATATTGGGACTTTTTTCAATGCTGTCGGTTGCCCCATGTCCCGTGGGAGCAACCTCCCTTAGTTTAAAGGGCTTCCTTTATCTGATTTGGTCAGTCTAGGTGCTTTACAACCTGCACGGAAATGCTCACTACTCCCACACCTAAAACAATGCTGACAATATTCCTCACCTGCCTGCACACATGCAAAACATCTGGGGCGGTGACGTGGTGAGGGATAATATCGCTGTGGTGCAAATCTTTGTTGAAACTGTGCTGTCCCATGCACATGCCCAGGTCCATGTGCTGAGTGGTATTCCTGTGCTGCTGCAGGAGGGTGCTGGTGGTAAAATGGCATGCAGTTTTGTTCAGCCTTAATGGGGAAGGGCTGCTGAGGTGCTGGGGTTGTCTTTTGAATGGTTTCTCTGATTTGGGAAACTTCAGCTCTCAAGTCTTTCAGCAGTACCATGTCAGCACGCATTTCTTTTATTTCTGTTAGAAGATCAGGGGGTAGAGGAGCTGGTTTCTCTTGGGCTGTGCTTCTCTTTCCCACTGGGGAATCATTAGACTGGACAGTATTTACAGCTGTTACTCGTGATGGAGCGGCGTGTGTTTCTTTTTGTCCTGTCTTTCTTTTTTTCATTTGCGACTGCAATATTTACCTTCTCAAGCAACAACTCATCTGAAGTATTTGTCTGCAGGAGGTAAGGTTGCAGGTCACTTTAATATTGTCATTCTGAAGACCAGTCAGGACAGTATGCATGAAAAGGCTCTGGACTAGTGCTGGGTCATACTTTAGACTGGACTCAACTTCCTGAGAAGCAAACAGGATTTTCTGTCTCAAGTCCATTGTCCTGATCAAGAAATTTTGGGTGTGTCTCTTTACTACTCTGAACCTCAGAGGTAAGTTGTTTGTATAACTCTGTGGCACCTTTCTCCTGGTAATGAGACCTGAGGATTCTCCTAAGAGCAGGTAATGTGAGGTTTTCTTTTCCTTCAAGATAACTCCTTAGCTGCAAGCCTGGCGTGATAGCACGAATTACAGCATCAGTGATTTCTGATTCTGGGTAGCCTCTATTGATCCCGCTTTCAATTTGTCTGGCCAGACTGGAAAATGTCAGCCTGTCTTTTTGCCCCGGCTCTCCTATTTGGCCTGATATCTTAAAATCTTTGCGCCACATGGAACTGTTTGGTGCTGTTGGAACAATGTTTCTCACTGGGGTGCGAGGACTTAAGGCAGGATTCATGCTATTCCTCATCAAGTCATGCATTTCACCCTCTTTTTGTTGTAAGAGCAGTCTTAATGTCTCTATCTCCTCCTGGCTACTTTCTTGGTCCTGAACAGCTGGGTCCACTGTTTCATTCACACTTTGTTTTTTATCCATTTGTATGTCACTTATAATGTCCTGGACATTAAGAAGTTCTGACATACCTTCGTCCTCTCGGGTAGCCAGCTCTGTGCGTTCAAGGTGCTTAACTAAATGTGAGACTAGCTGACTGCGCGTTTTATTAATCACAAACTCTTTTCCTGGTCCGGAGATTTGAAGTACATCACATAATTTAATCAGCTGCTCTAAGGTCAGTTGATACAGTGTTCCTTTAATCTCCAGCTCTAGCTTTTCTAATTCAGACTCCATGTTGTCAGAGGAGTTAGCACAAGCAGTCAGCTGAGAAATGTTCCGACTTAGTTGGTTTTTACTGCCCCCTAGTGGTCACGTTTTCACTTCAGGATACAGACACCAACGTAGGTCTAGCAATGCCTCTGCTGCTTCGCTATGCTCCTTTCTGATACCTGGGTCGTCTGGGAGGGATGATCAACGAGAGGATTTCTCTTACAGGTCAGGGATGGTCCTCAAATCAATCATCCCAGCGGTGCCTCCAAATGTTGTGCCCTTAAACAGGGGAAATAGTGAGGAGAGGTGAAAGAACGGCACAGACACGCAGCTCTCACTCTCACTCGTCTGTATTGAGTTTATGAAAATACTTTAGATAACATTAACCGTAACATTAGACAAAAACCCATATAGACAGGAACAGAAAAATCTTCACACAATATGGCGGAGTACTAGCGAAAACTAGCATAGACAGCAACAGCGTTTAACTTGAACTTCTCAGCCAAAAACAGTCCGCAATTCACATCTTCCGCTACAATGAACAATGATAACGTAATAATCAACAGTAACACACATTTATACAGTTCTGTGCATGGCAGTTACCTTAAACAGGGGAAATAGTGAGGAGAGGTGAAAGAACGGCACAGACACGCAGCTCTCACTCTCACTCGTCTGTATTGAGTGAAGGAGGCGCGCGAACCCACCTACTGGAGCCCTGAGGCATTACCAATGGATCGACGCACAATCAACCCAGACAGAACTTTCACTACTTATCTCCCTCTATATTCCCACTGCATATTCTATTCGAAAACAGTCAAAGCAACAAATAAAACATTAATAAAGACATGACATGAAATGTAAGGAACAGAGATGTACAACTCCAAAACTAATCAAATTTATGAATTTATGATCCACCACACAATGACATCATCTTCTGGTTTCTGAAGTCCTTTGTTGAAGCTAGAGATGAAGGTTTGTCTTCATCAATCACATTGATCGTATTTGATGGGGTGCTGTTGGTGTCTGACTGTGAAACTGCACACAGTCATTGGCTGATTCAATGAACTCACCAGGGAAATGTTTCCAGAGGTCAAGACAGAAAGAGTTTGCCTTAGACTTCAAGAAAGCTGGAAGTGTTTTTGCAGCCACAGCTATCGCCATCTGGTGGCCGTCAGATAGAAAGCAGGCTTAAGACACTTTTGCATGTCTTCATTTTTCTGACCCAGAAGCTACTTACATGTTTTACACTCTCCACTGTCACATACAGTTGGCTTCAGTCTGACTTTAACTGACTGAAAACTTTATTTAAACAAAGTTAAGACACTTGCATTCTTTGTATGTTGAAATATGTATGAAAACATATAACATTTCATCAGCGTCAGTTCTTAATGTGGGTCGAGGATCATCCAGTGTCTTAATGGACAGCCAATTGGATCCTCCGGCTCAGTGCTGGAGACATTGTTTTGGGTCTTCCACTTGACTTTTTTGTTCCATAACCCTCAGGATCATTTAAGAAATTCCAAATGACTGTCTTACTGCATCCCACCTCAGCAGTGATGGCACGCTGCGAGGGACCCTGCTTATGCAGTTCAACAAACCGACCACGTTCAAGAAAGGAAAGTTGTTTTGCCTTTGCCATCAGAACATCATGACAGTGTGACTACCTGACAGAAAATTACAATGAATCCACATTTTTGCACAGATTTGGCCTTTTAAAGGCATGTGGTCTTAAACTTTTGAACAGCTGTAAAACAACCTGTTTTGGTTTAAGCGCTCAAAAAAAGTGTTTTGTCTCACTCCCATTTCTTCTTGTTGCATGTTGAAGCTCTGCTTGGAACCTTGTTAAGATCCAACTATGCAAATTATGATTTTTTTTTAACAATTTTTCAAGTGCTCTTAAATTTTTGATTGGGACTGTATAAATATTTGCTTTCAGTTTTTTACTGTGAGATAATGTCAAAATAAATGGAATAAGTGAAAAATTATTTGTTTGCTCCACATATTTCTGTTAAATGCTGTTCTAAAACACCCGTTCTTCACTATTTTTAACTTGAATATATTTCAATTTATATTTCTATAATGCTGACATATCTCCTTTTCCAATGTGATGGTTTGAGCTCAAAAACATCTGCAGTATCTATAAATGAAGCTTATGTGAATAAGCTTCAAATCCGGAAATATGGATATATATTTGAGACCTTTATTGCATAACTTACATATTTTCACACACACACACACACACACACACACACACACACACACACACACACACACACACACACACACACACACACACACACACACACGGTGGGGTCATGTGTTTTGCGTCACGTTGTTGAGTGCACAGTGCTCTAGCTCAGAGTTCATTCCTCTAAACATGTGAACACCACACAAACCAACCAGTCACTTTTAGCATTGTGACTCATTCAATATGAATCTTGCCAGCCACACAAATGAACCATTTGCAACTCACGTGTGAATGCTATATGCTACAGTGATACACTGAAGATGCCACTAAAGCTCATCTTCTCTTCTTTCTGAAACTACTTGAAACATGTCTTCATCACAAACAGTAAAAAGTTAGGGTCATATAAAGAGCAATGATTAAATTGTCAGGCCTGTGGTTAATACAAGTAAAGCACAGTTTGGTCTTACCGGCTGCCACATGAAGTGTGGCACTGGTTTTTTAAAATTTTTTCTTTACCTTTTATTATTACACCCACTGATATGAAAATGAACAAATGAGTATGTTTTATGTTTGTATGTGAGTCTGTTCAGTGTTTCACTTTAAGGGTGTTTTAATACAAAGGAACAAGCAGTCGTGTACGCCCACTTCCTTTACAGAAATATCCTCACCAGCATGTACCTCTGTGTGTGATACTACTTTAAGGTCTATATAACTCCTTTCAGTTTATCATCGTCTGTACTATCAGCAGCAGTTACACTGTTACTTTGACACCTGGACAAATATGGACGCATTGAAACTGTTCTTTATTCTGCTTCTACCACTAACTGCATGTTCACAAGATTTGGGAGGAGGTAATGTAAAAACTGTTTCATAAAGTAACAATTATATTTTTAATGATACTCCAGCCTCTGGTTTAACTCACTCAGACTGTGTGTATTATTGTTACTGATTTCAGAAACTGTTGTGAAAACAATTGGGAAGCAACCAGATGTCACTCAAATATGCACCAATGAAACACAGAACATCATCACACTGATAGTTTGTACGATCAGAACTCAGAGAAGTGGAGGAGGAAATTGTGTTCTGCTGTATGAACATGCACGGGGCTTTGAGCACAAATGTGACTCCAGGTTCACACTGATGAAAGAAAATCAGACTGTGTTTCTCCACCTGATCAATTTAACATCAGAGGACAGTGGGAGCTACAGCTGTCAGTGTACAAGTCCTGGAAGAACAAATATTCTCCATCTTAATGTCACTGTGGAAGGTAAACAAGGTAAACAACAACCTATTTTCTTATTTTAAACTTATATTATTTAGCAATATAAAGTCTGTACTGGTTTTACAAGGTGACCTTCAGGATTTGTTAACTTTAGAGGTCAATAGTCATACATCACACTTAACCTTTGTTCACTAGCAAATCAAATACTACGTCAATTTTTCTAACAACTGCTTTTCTCCTCATGAAGAACTAAGCAGCAGGTCTGGAACAGAAACAGTTCCTCTTACACTGATTTGTGTAACTGTGTTCATCATTGTGAACTTAGTTATCTTTGGATTTATTCACGCACGACTGCGCCACAGGTGAGAAACCACTGTCACAGCTGTGTTTCATATGTTTCATGATTTACCTTTTAACACACTTCATAACTTTAAAACATGTGATTCTCTTTGCTCTTTTCATTTTGGTTAATGCACTTTAGCTTAAGTTCATTTTGATGTAACGTCTTCTTCAGCACGACCTTGCCCTACTGCTCTCATGTTTAAGTGAATCAAAGTCAATTAGCTGACTGCTAATAATTTATCAGACATATTGATCATGAAAAAGTCATGCTAACATCATTTGTTATCCAAAGTTGCTGTTCAAGGCCAGAAACATCTGGACTATCAGTGACTATCAGTAACTTAGTTCTAAAGACAAAGCAGCAGATTTAAAGTTTGTTTTATGTCCAGTTCTATTTCAAAATGTTGGCTGAAGCTGTCGTGAAGTTACTTTGATTCAACATACCTTGGGTAACTTGCTGGAACACTGAGTTTTCTAAAAGTGTTTTTGTTTTAAATCAGACTTTTAATTTTATTTTGCAGGATGGAAATACACAAGATGACCCTTACACAAACCTTCAGCATGCAACAAACAATCTCTACCAAACTGTCACCTCAGATCACCAAAAACACAATGCAACTACAAATTAAGCACACTAATTGTCTGTTGTTGTGATTAGATTTGGCCTTTATAATCAAACTCTTTAACATATGTAAATGTTAACAGTTATATATAATATATTTATATATAATATGTAAAATATATAATAATAACTGTAGGTGGCACATGAGTATTAGTTTTCTAAGAGAAATTGTTTTGGATGATCATTACCTGCCTTTACTTTCACTGTTTTGTAGTAACTGAGGCCATTCAGTCATGACACTCCAGCTCTTTGAAACAGGTTCACAGATTTATACGTGTATACTCTGGAAAAATGGCTGACAGTATAAAAATGCAATAAACTGTGTCAAATATGACTCCTCGTGTAGCATTTTTAAAGCACATTTCTTTTACTGTCTTTTACTGATGTTACTGATTGTGACGTGTCACAGTCAGACTTTTCAAATTACAGATACACAGAGATATCAGTCTGGCTGTCTTAGTCGTGGCTTAAAAAGTGTTGGTGATGAATCAAAAATTACATCAAAATTTTAAATGTTTTTCTTTTGTATTTAAGTGTTTATGTGCTGTTTGACTTTGAGACTAACAAGAAACAACAGCTTCTATTTGCACTTCTATTAAAGATATGGTGCACGTTGACTTTAAGCATTTCTGCTTTCAGAATAGTCACACACTGCTGGCTACAGTTACTTCCGCACCCATATGACAGTGTGGAAACTCTGCTCTTTGTCCTAAAAAGTTTATTCTGTTATCTGGACGTAGTGTTTTCAGTGGGAGAAAGGTAAGGATTTCCTTACCTGGAGCATACACTAAGAAATCTGCTCTTTGTCCTGCTTCTGCTTCTACTTTATTATAGTACATATTTATAATCATTTATACTTAAAAAAACCCAACCACCTATCCCTGTGTTTTAAAGATGAATGCTAAACATTTTATTCCCATAATATTACATTTAAATATAATATGTGATAAATTTAGAAGAGTGTGCATATATTGGTAGCATATATATGTGCCACCTCAGTGTCGCTGTCTGTCAAAGTACACCAAGAATGTCAACTGAAGAGGCAGGACACAGGGACAAGGTTAAACAAGGTTGATTTTCAAAGTTTAAGGCAGAATGAAGCAGGTGGTAATCTTAAAATATTTTTGTTTTTTTACTTTCATGACCTTTTGTTTTCTCTCGTATTTTCTATCGTATGTCCTGCAGTAGCGTTACGAAATGTTTCAGTTTCAATGTTTTTTCTTCCCTTTCCTGTTTTCCTCTCTCTTATTTCTTCCTCTTCCTTGGCACATTATGTGCAGTCTCTGTGTCACATAGTGGAAATTTGTATTTATCTTTTATATTGGTTTTATTCTGATTTTTATTGTTTACTTGCGAGTGCATTTTTTATTTGCATGATTTTATTCTGTTTGTATTGCATGTTTTTAGTGTGTTGTTTGACATTGTTTTAATCCACTGTGGATTGGCTGGGCGTGGGACAAATTAGCTGATGGTGATCACCTGCTGAGGCATGGGTGTGTCCTGAGGTGGCCTATCAGCTGTTTGAAGGACCTATTAAAAGGAAGCTAGCGGAGCACTGAAAGGAGAGAGGCCCCAGGTATGAAGAGGAATGCATGAAGGCCAGGTGGAAAAGAGGCCTGATCGTGGGGGGTGCGACGCCTCATCTGGAGACAGACCGGTCAGTGAGATGTGGCAACACTGTCCTGACAGTAGGAGGCAGTGCATGGGATTGACAGCAGGGCACCTCTGCCTGCATTTGTGAGTAGTGTCTCCTCTGTTGTTCACGGGGTGCAGCCGTGTTGGGAGAGGGTCTCATGGCTGTAAGGCAGGGCAGCTTCTGGGAGGATGGTTATGGCCCTTATTTGTTTATTTACATGGTGATGACGCGAGGGGAGCTGCGATGCCATCAAGCGACAGACTCTAGTGAAGAATGGAAGCTGGGCTGGGATGTGATGGGCCCAGTGAAGGAACGAGAGGGGGATAGTTGCTCCTCCTCGTCTGCCTGGGACGAGGCTGGCATGAACCCCGCTCTGGAGAAGGAATTTCTGGCCTCCTTGTAAACCCATAGCGAACATTCATCCTGGGTGGGGGACAGTTACATCGTGGGACTGGGTGGGATTTTAGTGCATGCAGAAAATTGTATTTTTACAAGTTTTAGAATAACTTTATCTAATCTTGGTGGAACTTTATCATGTTGAACATTGTATTGTATACTTTTTTTTCTTAATATTTAGTTTGTTTTATTCCTGCTGTCCACCTCGGGGAATAAACTGTTTCTGATCAGCCCTGCTTCATCTTTGTGTCCTGGGTTTCTGACTCACTCGCTCCTACCTTGTATCTAAAGAACAATCCTCTAGTATGACATTCTGGTGCAACAGCTTTAGTGTGTTTGTGTGTTCCATACAAACACACTGTGAAAACACTTTATTACCCTATTTGTGTCAAACACCATCCAGCACCACAAAGTGTTTTAATGTGAACTCTTTCCTTTTCGTTGAGTTCTGTGTCTTACCATTTTGAACAGAGGTGAGGAATTCCAACTGAAATCATGCTTTTATACACAAATTTGAGCCGACTCACTGGACTCCTCTGATTCTTTTGCTAAAAATCAAATTTAGTTTTGAGTTCTTGAGTTTTAACTTTGATTAATTAGGAATTCATTAATGGGTAGAAATTTTAACTTGAAAAGAGTTTTTACATTTCTGCAACCCTATTATTTTACCAAAATGCACAAGTTATTATTAAAAATTGATAATTCAATCTCCCTCCCAACCCCAAACGGTGAGCGAGTCCTTTTCATCGATCCAGATGAAATCCTCTGGACACAAATAAGTACCTTCAAAATGAATGAATGAGTTTCATAGGCCACAGCTGGTTCGGCCGTTCGTGTGGCTTTGCTGCGTGGCCATCTGTTTCTCCCTTTTTAACTACACGATAGTCATTACATCTCATGACACATAACCATAAACGTAGGACCTTGGTCAGGAGCAAGTGGCATTGATAAGCATTTCTGATCAACCGTCCAGTGCTTGTCACACTTCTCCCGTCAATGTTAATAGCACTCTAGTTTTCACACAAACTAGACTGTAAACCGCTTTGGAAGGTAAGAAATCTCATCTCAACAGAATGGAGCGAAACTGCCTTGATCTGCAAAAAATCATGGAAATACCTTACTTCGGAAACATGGCTTGAACAATTTCTCTTCAACGACGTAATCCGATAACAACCGATCTCTTTACCCGTCAGCTTCCCGTGGCTGTCATGCGACCGGCTATTGCAGTTAATACAACAGCTTCTTGCCATTTTGTGTTTCTTTTTATCGCTGTGTGACTGATTTCAATTGAAAGCCTGCGTGCGCTAGTACCTCTTGCCACAAGTTCCCAGAATCCTTTGCGGTTTTACCCCTGAATGACGTCACATTTTCAATCTCTATATAGCACCGGACGCTAACGTAAGCCCAGCTGTCTCTCTGACGCTAAAGGCCTTCACTTCTCACCAACGCGCCCACCCTAATGGCATCCACATCATAGCAGGGGACTTTAATAAGGAAATTCTCAAGACTGTTTTACCAAAATTTTACCAGCACGTACATCAGACTACAAATGCGTTCATCCAAACCTGATGTCTCTTGATGTTAAAGATGGAGCTGCCAGACAGAAGGAAAACCTCATGGATGGGGTAAAGGAGGACATGGGGAGGGTTGATGTGACACAGGAGGATGCTAAGTATAATGGAAGCAGATATGTCTAGGTCCTGAGTCTTTGACCCAGCTTATTGAGTTTGGTGTGGATTCATGATTCTTTCCTTTGCTTCCAGAGATTATTTAAGTTTAAGCTTTGTGCGGTTTAGTCTTGAGTTCAGTTCTTTTTAGTGTCTCTGTATTTGTTTTTCTGATTCATGGTTCCTTTTGTGTCTTGTCCTCAGCGCCTCATGTGAAAGTCAGTCTTATCTCTTACCCCAGTCATGTCTCTGTTTATTCTCCACTTGTCTTGGTCAGGTTTGTGTGTCTCTGTCTCCATGTTAGACACATGCATAAAAGAGTGCAAGTAGTGTGGACTGGGTGGAGATGTATGGAGAGAAACAGTCTTCAAATGGGTTGCAAATGTGTACAATATTATCCATAAACCAAAACTAAGCCTTACAAATTTGTCCAATGATTTGTGTTTAACTTCTGAGGACTCATACAAGTGTGCTTCAATCCACATAAAAATACAAAGTAACACATAAAACTATTTTACAAATGCGTACATCTAAACCTGAATAAATACTGATTGTTTACACACCATGATTAAGTTAGACTCACAAATCTGATCATTTTCTTTTTCTCTTTCTGTGTGTACAAATATCTTAAACTACACGTGACATCTTTCTCTCTCATTGAAGTAGTCACAACAGTTTTCTTACAAGGACGGTTGCAAGGCTTTCTGCTTTTAAAACATTCCACCGCACACTGTCAGCCAAATTACTTCCTCACCAATATGACAGTGTGGAAACTCTGCTTTGCTCTGCTTCTGCTTCGACTTGTGGTTGTTGCACTTGTACTTGTTTCTCTTTCTGTCTGTCAAGATTCTGCCTCTCTGTCTCTCGCTCCCCATTCCCCGGCTCTGTCATATCTCTGTGTTTCTTCACCCTTTTCTTGTGTCTAGTTGTATTTTAGTCTGCATCTCTGTGATTGTGTTTGTGTGTTATTTTCTGCTTTGCCTTCCTTGCTTCATTAGTAGATTTTGTTCAGCTGTGCTCCTCAGGTGTTTCCATTCTACCCTTACCTCATGTGTTTATTTAAGTCTTCAGTTTTCCCTTTTTCCCTGGATCTGTGTGCTCTCCTTAAGTGATATTGGTCCCTAGTGTTTCCTGGTCTCCAAGTGTTGTATTGTGAGTTCTGGGGTTTCAGCAATAAATCTGCTGTTAAAGTTTATCCTCGTATGTGAGTCCTCACTCTGCAAGCATACAGCAGGCTATGACAAGATAATCCATCTTTGTGACCCCTTAAAAGGAGCAGTCAAAAGAAGAAGACACTATGACATGATTAAAGTTTATTTGCCGCTCTATTAAATTAACATTCAAGTGATTGTTTGGTTGTATGATGCATGCATTGTATGCTATAATGTCTTGCCTTTTCTTTATATACAGTTGAGGCCAAAATTATTAGCCCCCCAGGAATTTTGGAACATTTTGCTAAACTTCTGCCCAATATTTGCAGCATTGATGAAACTTGATATATTCAAACATTCACCAGTGCTATTTAGTAGCTTTTGATACATTTTGTAATATAAAATACATTTTTAGGCTTGCCTTATATCAAATATAATAAAAAATGAGGTGGTCAAAAATATTAGCCCTATGTGAATGTTTGCTTTCAAAACACCTGGAGGAATTAACCAATCAGCTTTGAAACCACATCTGTGCAGTCAGCTGGCTTCCTAACAACATTCAATCAGCATAAAAAGGGTTCAAGGAACAGGGCACTTGAACACATGAGAGGAACTATTGTTACTGACCATGCCAAATGCAAAGGAAATAATTTTGGAGCTCAGAAAAAAAAGATAGTACAGGCTCATGATAAGGGGGAAGGCTACATTGCCATTTCCAAGCGATTCACAGTGTCTAGAAATGCTGTACATTGCATCATTGCCAAGTACAAGGAGACAAATTCTGTAAGAAGCAAACCTGGCCGTGGCCATAAGCACAAGATTTCAAGAACTCTGGAGAGGAAATAGTCACAGATGTCAGCAGGGAACCGCGGACATCTGCCAAGACAATTGTTACTGACCTGGCCTCTTCTGGAGTTGATGTTTCAAGGAACACAGTTGTTACAGCTCTTCATCATGGTGGACTTCAGGGGCATCATCCCAGAAGAACACCTTTACTCAAAGAGCGGCACATCACAGCCCGACTGAGGTTTGCCCGTGAACATTTGAAAGGTAAAGATGAGTTTTGGAAGTCTGTGCTTTAAGCTGATGAGACTAAACTGGAACTGTTTCAGCACATAGTTGTTGCTTATGTTTGGTGAAGAAAGGCACAGGCCTTCAACACCAGGAACACAGTTGGGAACATCATGCTGTGAGGCTGTTTTGCAGCCTCAGGCACAGGGAGCCTTCTTCGGGTGCATGGCATCATGAAAAAAGAAATTATGTTGACATTTTGAAGGAGAATATGCAGAAATCTGCTCATAGTCTAGGCTTAGGTCATTGCTGGGTCTTCCAACAAGACAATGACCAGAAGTATACATCAAAATTAGTCCAACAGTTCCTCAAGGATGCCAAAACCAAGATCCTGGAGTGGCCTACACAGAGCCTAGACATCAATCCTATTGAGAATCTGTGGCGAGTGCTCAAAGTGAATGTCCATGCTTGGAAACCATTCAATTTGGAGCAGCTAGAACAATTTGCAATGGAGGAAAGGGGCAAAATCCCTCAGGAGACCTGTGCCAACCTAGTAAAGACCTACTCTAAGAGATTGTTGTCAGTTGTACAGTATTGACTATTAATGGCCATAGGGCTAATAATTTTGAATGTCTCATTTTTGCCCTTTCTTGTTTTAACTCGGTGTATCAATAAAATATCCTAATTAAACTTAGTGGACATTGTTATTTTGGAAACAGATACACTATACAAAACAGACTTGTTGTTAAGGGTCATTTTCACACTAAAATCAAGAGTGTTCTCTAATTTCAGAATGGGGGCTAATAATTTTGGCCTCAACTGTATATTTGAAATAGCAGGACATCCTCACTTATACAAGAAACTGCACCTGTTTCAATCTGTCTGTGTATAATTATTATATTTGTGGCTACATTAAGAGTTTAATTTCAATAGAAACTGTAAATTGTATGATAGATGTAATTTATGATTTGTGTTAACTGCAGATGATGTAATATGAGATTAAACTATTATCACAATGTTTCCTTATATACTGTATAGATTCAAGTAAATTTTTCTGAGGGGAAAAACAATCTTTTAAATATTTTAGAGGCTAGGGGTTCAGCAGAAATTTGTTTCCATTTATCTGGTTGGCTCAGCTGTTGGAATCCGTAACTGGAGTTATTCTAGGATGTATGTACACAATGAAAAGTCACAGGTTATCCCAAGTGGATGCTCTAGGTCAGAAACATCTGGATTATCTGTTCATGAGACAGCACTGTGAGAGTAACTTCAAAAAAACAAAAACATATCCACTTCTATGTTTTATATCCATTTCTATTTCAGGGTGTTAGCTGAGGTTTCTTTTTTTTTGTTTGTTTTTGTTTTTTAATGGCAAATTAAAAAAAAAAAACAGTGGAAACAAATACAGGAAGTTTAAAATCAAAATATTCAAATGTTTTTATCCAGCTGGGAATATAATTATAAGATAAAAATGTATTAATATAATTATGCAGTATGACTTTTTATTGTGAGAGATAACCTTTACACAATCCTTCAGCAGCCAACATATATTAGCTACAAAACTATCATCTCGGTTCAACATCAACACGGCACTAAGACAGACTGAGCAAGCAGAACAGAAACTCTCTGCCTGCATAATCAGGAAATGAATCAGAATTCTAAAACCTATGAAAACAACCCTCAGGTCAACATAGATATGAAAAGCAAGGGCTTTGAAACTTCCACATGGGTTTTAGAGATTTTCAAATTCAATAGAATTTTACAATGTTTTGTGCAGTTTGATGGTGGTGTATAGATTGTTCATCATATTATGTTGCTATTCTGACTGGAACTCATCGTTGCACTTGATCATGGCTTCAAGTGGTTTTAAAAGCCTAATTTCCTGCATAGTTTTGATGCATGTCTCAAATTGTTGCGTGATTACTCCTCATTTTCAAACACAGGCTGTCTTTTCTTAAACCATCAAACCCTTTAAATTTGGACTGACAGTTTGAATGAAACTGTTTTTTCTGTTTACATAATGTCCTTCCAGAGGGCTCTTCCTGTAAGGCCGTGCGTAATGTTGCTTATAAACTAATAACCTTTTAAAAAACACTACATTTCTCTCCTCTCTTCTGTGCTTACTCACTGATTTACTTCTAGGCTTCCCTACAAAAAATCTTGCAGATCCATACACTTCATTTTTTAGACACAGTGAGAATTTGTGGTTTAAGTAGTCACAGGATGTGGTGTCTGAGAGGGCACAAGTCTTCCAACCAATATGACACTGTGTGCTTTACTTGTGATGGTAATGTCCATATTTTTTGGTGCAGTAGTTTGCACATATTTCTTCTAAGTGAAAGATTATAGGTTTGATCCCAGGAGGAGACAGAAATCCCTTTGATGCCACGTCGAAAAAGGGCCAATGTGGCAATTTGGCAGTAAAAAGTCTGCCAAATCAAACACACAAAGCTTAAATAAGAGAAAAGCAGAAAACAGCTTTTATTTATAAAGTTGAGGAATGAATATTTTCTGTTTTTCTAGGAAAATGAAAGACGTGCTTCATTTTCAAACAATTAACTGAAATATAATGCTTATTTACATTGTATTTCATATTAAAAGTAACTGACTTATGACAGAGACTCTTGTTAGCTCAGCAAACTCGAATATGAAACACTGAATATCACACTGATAATCTGAACGTCACCACAGAGGAGCAGAGGAGGAGTGTAACCTGCTGTAACATTATGTGACCTGCTTCTTTATGAACACAACTCCAGGCAGGAGTCAGGAGCCAAAAAAACATGGGAAGCAGGTCAGCTAACATAAATATGAAATATACAGCAGGTGTGCTGATTTATATAAATAGTACAATAGCTTGTGTTAATTTAAATGAGTTGTAGTTTTGAATCACTGATAACAACAATCACCAACATCATTGATTTTCTGCTCTTCAGTCCTTTGCTTTTGTAAAGTAAATTATAAGTTGGACTAAAAGCAAAAAATAACTTCGGTTTAAAAGTTATTGTGTTTTCTTTTTTTGGACATGACACCACTCAGTGTTTCACTTTTAGAGTGTCTTAATATGAAAGCAGAAGCAGTGTTGTAGGTGCACTTCCTTTTGAGAAGTGTTCGCACAAGAAGTACGCAAGACACATGAGAGCTGATACTTTGAGGTTTATGAAGGACGCTGTTTGTCCTCCTTTCTTCAGTACGTCATCTTCTGCACTATCAGCAGCACTTACACTGCAAATCGGACATATTGGTGAACATGGATGCATTAAACCTGTGCTTAATTCTGCTTCTACCACTAACTGCATGCTCACAAGATTTGGGAGGAGGTAATGTAAAAACTGTTTTCATAATGTAACATTTATTTTTTAATGATACTCCAGCCTCTGGTTTAAATCATTGATACTGTGTGTATTATTGTTACTGATTTCAGATACTGTTGTGAAAACAATTGGGAAGCAACCAGATGTCACTCAAATATGCACCAATGAAACACAGAAGATCATCACGCTAATAGTTTGTACGATCAGAACTCAGAGAAGTGGAGGAGAAAATTGTAGTCTGCTGTATGAATATACACGGGGCTTTGAACACAAATGTGACTCCAGGTTCACACTGATGAAAGAAAATCAGACTGTGTTTCTCCACCTGATCAATTTAACATCAGAGGACAGTGGGAGCTACACCTGTCAGTGTACAACTCCTGGAAGAACAAAAATTCTCCATCTTAATGTCACTGTGGAAGATAAACAAGGTAAACAACAACTCTGTTCTTCTTTAACCATAAATATTTTAGCAATATAAAGTCTGTACTGATTTTACAAGGTGACCTTCAGGATTTGTTAACTTTGAGGTCAATAGTCATACATCACACTTAGCCTTTGTTCACTAGTAATGCAAATACTACGTCAATTTTTCTAACAACTGCTTTTCTCCTCATAAAGAACTAAGCAGCAGGTCTGGAACAGAAACAGTTCCTCTTACACTGATTTCTGTAACCGTGTTCATCATTGTGAGTTTAGTTATCTTTGGATTTATTCACGCACGACTGCACCAGAGGTGAGAAACCACTGTCACAGCTGTGTTTCATATGTTTCATGATTTACCTTTTAACACACTTCATAACTTTAAAACATGTGATTCTCTTTGCTCTTTTCATTTTGGTTAATCCACTTTAGCTTAAGTTCATTTTGACTTAACATCTTCTTCAGCACGACCTTGCCCTACTGTTCTCATGTTTAAGTAGATTAAAGTCAATTAGCTGCCTGCTAATAATTTATCAGATGTATTTATCGTATTAATGGAAGTGCACCACTGCTATAAACAATTTCTTTTCTTCAAGTTTCATATGAGCCATTGAAGGAACACAGTGACTTTCATTTCCTGTTGCCCCCATTAAAACGAGCTACATGATGCAGCGACTGATGATCAAAATCATGTTTGTTTTTGTGTTTCTCTTACAGAAAACCATCTCCTAGACCTCAAAACACGGTACTGAGCAAAAGATGTAACTTTTTAGTCATTTATATTGTTTATGTAACCTTAATGTTTTAAACATATTTGCTTCTGCAGGGGTCAGAGGACATTGAGCCGTACAGCACCTACATACGGAGGGAAAGTGGTCTTTATTCAACTGTTAAAATGCACGACTCTAAACAGAATACCAACAGTTCACATGTGTCAGCAGACACAGTTGAGACAGTCTACGCAGGAGTACAATAATATTATATCACATTTTTCAACACTGACAATTGTAGTTTGGCAAATTCACCACAGGGTGGCATCATTTGCAATATGACTGACAAATAAAGAACTGACCAGAATCAGCGGAAATAGTCAAATATTTCATATCTAAACACGATTTCTTTTTATCATCTTAGCATTTTAGTATTGTGTTTTTATGTAAATATTTTGTTACAAACTGCAGTAAAACTTTATCCATCATTTGTTGTGTTTTTCTTTTTTTTAATGCAGAAGAGAGAACTTTGTAAATTCTGAGTTTTCATATGACTAAACTCATATAGTCAAGAAAAATTCAACAATTTCAGATCCCTTTTGCTTTATTCACTGTGACCGCTTTCATGTAAGTTTGAGGAACTAGCAAGTCGGACGTCTTAAGAATTCATCTTGTTTTGAGAACTAAGATGATTAAATGTAATGACAGATACATATCCTTCAGGATAGTTAATGTTCTGGTCTTTCTCATTAGACTGAATAAACCAGATCCACATCATGGCTTCATTGCTTGGGCCATCTGCAAGTGCTGATATGAGATACTTGTAAAGAATGTGAGTCTCTGAGGGCAGAAATAACAGGCTCTTAAACAGGTCAACAGTCCATGTTTGCTGTGCAAACTGTTTGGCCAAACTACTGAAAACTCAAACTAAGAAAAATAATTTAGCTAGAGAACAAAAGAAAAATAACTACACGATAACTCCAAAATAAATCAAACTAATAAACAATCACTTCTGCACCAGGATGTACCCAGTTTCAGTACCCCTCTTTAATATGACATGTGACACATTCTTAACCATAAAAGGTCTCAAACAGGGTCTGGACTGGATTGTCAGTTCCTCAGTGCACATTATGAGGAAGCCAAGTGCAGTCTGAGGAGATGTGAGAAACAGAAATTAGTCAAATGCAAATCTTAACATTTTTAGCATTTTTAATCAGATTCTCTTTTTTGTGGCAGAATTACATACATAACAAAGCTAAAAGCTTCATGTTTAGAGGTCAGAGCCATGCCTGTAACTGTCATTTAAAAAGAAAAAGGTCGTCACTGAGCTTGTCAGACATTTCAAAACAGAAAACAATCTGAAAAAAAATGCAGTAACAATTTATTTATTTAACTGGCTAAAGTGCTGCATAATAGGACAATCTTTTTTAAACACTAGACCAGGTGTAGTTTGGTCTATTGTCCACAAGGTGGCATTGTTTGACTTCAATTCATTAAATACAGCATTTTCTTCTTTAAGTTGTAAAAGACTTGGTAAGAACAATAAGCAAGACAAATGTAACTCTGGCAAGAACCAGATGATGTAAAATTGGATTACATTCTTTGGATGTCAGCTCCATAGTCTATGAATAAATTTAAATAGTAGAATGTTTCACTTAAAATTGTGCTTATAAAATGAGTCTAGCTGCAGTACTTTCTTTTCTTACACCTGAAACTAGGATGATGTTTTAGATTGTTGGGTTTCCCCTGCTTGCTTTGGCATTTCCTGCTATCTATAGTGGAAGTGCGAGATCGTGGGATCTGAAACTCCTTCCTCTTTGGTGAGTGTTACATAAACGGATATTAGTGATAATTATAAGTGATACTCTCAGCCCAGTAAAGGGAAACGTGTCAGCTATCATGATAAGAGGATCAAACTTATCATCTTACTGGATATGACATGGTCTACATTTTCTCATGTTTAGGGAAACTGCACATAATTTTAAAATGATTTAGTCAATCCAAAATCACTCTTTCACAAATGAGTGCAGGGCTGGGTGCTTGATCTTACACATCTGTGGCAATGGAGCTGAAAACAACTCAGTTCAACTTTCAGCTATTAAGAGATTCGTACCAGTATTCATCTGTTGTTCATATAGTGTGTAATCTATGCTTTCTTAATGATTCATTAGGCAGAGCATATGCATTCATCATGTTAAAAATGAAACTGATTATTAGGCTGAGTTCACTCTACAGTTCAAAAATAGTTGTCACTTTTTTCAGTCACATACTTGCACAATCATCTTTTGATATTTTAATCCCTTAAACATGTTTTTATTCCCATAAACTGGAATAACCCTTGTACAGATCAGTCAGGGTCTTTCCTGTTCTATGAAAGCACTTGAAGCACTTAAGAGGAATTAAAATTTTCCCTCTTCACATTATTGTGTAAACAAAATGTCACGAGAGACATTTCATAAAAAAAAATTTATTGGACAACAAGCCTCCAGAGAATGATGGGAACTTGTAATCACATGAAAGCCAAACCAATCTGGCCTTCGTGTTGGATCCTGGTAGATTTTCACATGCTACACAGTAACGTGAAGAGAGAGAGTGAGTTCATGCTCATTTCACATGCTCATTCAAACCAGATTTTTAACATTTCCAGGAAATATATTTATGAACCCACATAGCAGACAGGTTTGGCCCAGATCTGGTATCAAGCCGGCACTGCTGGCTGACTTCTGGCATGATAAGACGTATGTCATCCAGATATGGGCCAGGCCTGGCATAGATGGGACTGTTTATGTGATGGCATGCCATATCTGGCCCGATTGTGGTTTGGTGTATGTGGCCCAGGCCCATAGAAAACAGGTCTGGCCCGGCTCCGGCATCAAGCTGGCACTTCTGACTGACCGGTGTCATGGCAGGGTGTATGTCAACCAGATGTGGGCCAGGTCTGGCAATGATGGCAATATTTATGTTCCTATTTTCCTGTTTTAGTTAGAAGACCCAAATGCCATGTTGCAATACTATACTGCGATGGTAGCCAATGTTTCAAATGCAGATTTGACAGGTTTGTGAGTGTACACTTTATCCAAAACCTAGTGAGGGTTTACTCGTCTTTTCCAGTGGGTGGCTGCAGCTCAGGCGGTAGAGCACGTCACCCACTGATCGGAAGGTTAGTGGGTCACTCCCTGGTTCTTCCAGTCTGCATGGCAAGAGTGAGAATGTGTGTGGCTGTAGTTAGGAAGCACTCAGTTTAGAGGAAGTATGTGTGATTGGGTGAATATGGCATTGCGGTATGTGGGCCATGGGTAAGCACATTATCTGGGCCATACCAATTTTGCTATGTGGGAATACACATTAGAACATAATTTCTTTTGAAATGCAAAAACAGATTAATTATTAGGGTACACCATCCAGTTGTCTGAAAACCTGTGAAGTTTTAATGTCAGGTTCATTCAGCTGTTTTATGGAATGTTTGCACATTTGGATCACCCAAAATATTAAATCAATAAAATCTGTAAATTCTCATTAAACGTTTTGCATTTTCTCTGAGTTCTGATCTTACATTTTCTATTACATTGATGTCGCCACTCCCTCCATTTGCTGATGGGTCTTCCATGATGGGTGCTCCTCCTGTTCCTCAGTTGCCTGTGGTATTCTTGGAGTAGCTCATCTCGGAGGACCATCTTTCTGATGTTTTTGTGGATGATCGTCTTCATTCTGGAGACTCCTTGTTGGATGTCTGTCTTTGTGATGTTATCTGGTTCTTGTTCTGATAGGTTGCTGTGGACTTGTTCTTATAGGTCCACCAGCCAAGTGGGACTGGTGTCATGTGATGTGTCTTTCTCCTAAATGCTCTTCCACTATTGCTCAGTCTCAGCTCTGGGTGGTCCTGTCTTATAGATGTTGTGCTCTTGCAGCTGAAAGCAAACCCTCGATGGGCCTTCGGGGAAGAGGCCATTTAATCTCTTGGCCTTTGCTTCTCTGGTCTATATTTTCAGCCCAGTGGCCAAAGCTGTCAACCATTGTTTAGCAGTTTCTAGACCCTCAGTTACAGACATCTTTTTTGTGTCTGTTATTCATCTAGGACCCATTTCTCATGACACACGTTCTGTATGTTAGTTAACTAATTAACATCCTTCCAAAACTTCCCTAATTTTGTTTTCCAGCCTTCTTCTCAATGTATCCCTTTCTATACATTTATTCTTGATTTCATACCTAAGTGCTTCTAATGATTAGTGTGACAGAAAATGCAGAATCCAATAGCTCATATATGAGCTTACTTGTTTTAGTGGTAGTGGTAATGAGGATGATCGGTGGTGCTGTTCTCTTTAAGCTTCAAGCATCTCCTCAGATGGTCCTTTGTGAGTGAGCTGGGGGACTTGTGACTGACATAGTAGCATTGCATGAATTCTATGTTCTCAGTCCTTGTACATGTATGTCTCATTCCAGTAGCCCAATACCTTGTCAAACTGGGCATTATCTAAACCTGTATGGCTTTTACTTTTCAAATCTAAAACTCTAAATTCATCGGGTGGACTCGCTGTGGCATTCCATCAGGAGAAGCAAGGCAAGCAGTGCTTGCCCACTGAAGTCTAAAAGTGGTCATCTATTAAAACCAAAGTGAAATTCATCAGTCTCTTAAATCCAGGTATGCAGAATTAGTTTGCAGCTATTTCCCTTTACTAAAATTGAAGACAGAAAATATCTTATAGGTAATAAGAATGTGAAAAAAGTAAAAATTATGAGCTGCACTAAGCACACTGGCTGGTACTCACAAAGACCATTATATCAGATGATAGCTTATGGCTTTACAGATTACCTGAATGATAATTTGGTCTCACTTAATCCAAAGGTTAAACCACATAGTGCTAATTAAAACTGTAGTTAAAGAGCTTGGACTGATATTTGAATGTTACTGTAAATGCTAAGAATGCATTGACTGTGTCGCAGTTAAGTCTGTTCCTTTTTGTTGTCATGCATTGCTGATTAGCATAAAAGGCCTAATATTTCACTTGAAGTCTGTGGTTACATTCAGCTGTTTTTTCTCTTTTTTTGAGCTGAACTTCACACATCAGTGTGTATGAAAATATGTCAGCTGACAGGTGGTGACGTTCATTGTGGGTGCATTATGTCAGACTCCACAGATGTGTGTGTCTATTTTTTTTTTTTAATTTCCCTCTTTTCTGGCTTTGAACAGCTATAGTGTTATCCAGAATATTACATAAAAATTAAACAACTCTGTCTTTAAATGTCTATGCAGACTGCCTGCTACATTACCTTTTGCCTTTAAGCCAGGTTTGCCTTGTGGCAGAGGCGTTTCAACCTTCAGTGAGCTCAGTGGGCAAAAGGTAACAATACCTTACTGTGGAAAACTTTCCTTTGCAGAAAGATTCGACCTCAAGTGCAAGGTATATACATAAATGGCATATAAACGGACAGGAAAATTAAACTTTTAAATAGTGAGAGCCATGATTTAATGGAAAAAATAGAAACTGCTAAGAAAAAAGGTTTTTCTGACCTTTTATTATTATGTTACATGCTGTATTCAGCTGGCTGCTGTTCTCAAACTGATAAGTTTCATTTGTGCATAAAGGTGAACACAATGAACCACACAAAGGAAGATAGAGAACTTGTGTTTAGCTGCTCCACCGCATGAAAACCAGCTCCAACCATAGCATAGAACATTTCAGATGGAGTAACCCTATCAGACCAACTACAGACTGTGACAGTAAAGAACAGTGACCACAAATTCAACACCAGCAGCAACATAACTCTCAAAGTATCTCCCGATTGGAGTGGACACATTGATTGTGCGCTGAAGCTTTGAAAAATGGGAGAGAGGAAGGAGATGATGCTTTTGTGTTTACCAGATGAGAAGGAGAAGAAAGGAGGAGGAAGAAGAGAGAGGTACGCATGAGTCATTTTATGGTATTGTGTTTATGTGTAACACTGCATCCCAGCATGTCAAACTGTTTCTGGTAAGTGAACATGCACAGATAGTTCCTCCTGCTCATGAAGTTTGCAGCTGAAATTCCAGGAGACTATTTCCAAATTATGTTTACCAACAGGAAGTTAAAGAGTAAAATAATGGGACAGAGTTTTAAATGGCAGCCAGCCGATGGTCCTTTAGTCAGTGATGCAAATAGGAAGTTCCTCTGGGTATCTGGTTCTATAGCGAGGTGTCAGCTTCCTTGAAAGCACCTAGCAGTGCATGAAGTTCAAATGCTCACTGACTCAAAGTGATGTCATTCAATCACCACAGTCTTACCAAAGGGTTACTTAGATATAAACTTTAATTTGATGTCCAATTTAACCCACAAAAGCACACTGCTGTCTTTTTCGTTGTGTTAATGACTTTCTTTTCCTGATTTTCCTTTCCCCCACCCCCCGACAAAACCCACTGCACAGTGCAGCACATAAAGTTTTATGACTACTGCATTTTAATTTTATGTTCGTCTTCCACAAAACAACCAGAGTCATTGAGCAGTCTTCAAAACACAGTACAATAAAAGTAACATCTTTTTTAAGTTTATATTGTTTACCCAGTTTTACATGTTTTTTTAACAAATGTCCTTCTGCACAGGTCAGGAGACATTGAGCCGTACGGCAACTTCATAAAGAAAGAAATTTTACTTTATTTAACCGAACGAAATAAAAAGACTCTAAACTGAATATTAATAATTCAAATATGTTAACAGAAAAAAAAAAACATTTCAGAAGGTTCTTGTAGGACTGCAATAGTGTCATCACCCTTTTTATAACAATGAGAAGATTAATTTGACATATTGTCCACAAGGGGGCGTTATTTCTCGTCAGTTTTTTACATGCAGTTTTATCAATGTAGAAGTAATGTATGTGACAAACATAGCACTCATCAGAATCAGCTGATTTAAAATTCATTCATATATTTTAAGTAAACTCATGCAGTCTATAAATCAGCTGAAATAGTTGAAAAAATATATTTTTTTTATCATCATTCATTTAGCATTTTGTAGTTTTTATGTAAATATTTTCTCAGAAACTGCAGTGATCATTAACTTTTATGTGTGTGTGTGTGTGTGTTTGCATTGTTTCCAATACAGAAGCGATAACTGTGAGTTCAGATTTTACATATAAGTAAAATAAAACAGTCAACAATAATTCGCCAATTTCACTTCCCTTTTCTTTATGCACTGCAAGTCTTTCATGTAATTCTGCTGTTATCGGATCAGTAAGTGCCAGTAAAAACAGACAAACTGAGCTGAGTCATCTCTGGACAAGCGTCACAGACTGGTACAAGGTTCAACAGTGTCAGCGGCCTTCTCTAAGTCAACATAAGTATATTATTACTCTGACTTTGATGCTCAGTTATTTAAAGCGTTGCTTTTTCATCCTGTTCTGCAGAGCTAGTGCATGCTGTGCAAATCATGAGAGATCAGGCTTTCACTCCCTCAAGTAAATCATTCAGGAAGCTCGGATGTCTTTACAGAAACACGAGTTGCAGTGTGGCAGCAAATAGATTAGAGATGAATGCATGAAATGACCATATCTGTCTTGACTCAGTTGTGAAGGTTTTCCTCAAGCAGGAAGGTTTTTTTTACTCCCTCAGGATGTGAATTCATCAGTCTGGAAATAGCTGACAAAGCACAGCCATGACCCCTTGAGTGCAGTGTCCTCTGCACATGCAGATATGAGATACTTGTAATGGAGTAGCATCATTTAAAAAGAAAAGGTCACTTTTGATTTTTGAGACATTTGAAAATGGAAAACAGTTTATAGAGAATGTGATATTAAGATTTCCCTGATGTCTTCAGGATGTACTGGAAATCACTTGAGAGTGATTAAAGTTAAAGTCGATTAAAGTTTGGAGGTGTTGAAAAACTGCATACATTTTCTTTAAATAGAGTCAGGAGAAATAATTGTTTCCCTGTGTTTCTTATTTTTTAACATGTGTTTGAAGGGTGAAGATGCCGTCCTGTCCCCTCAGTTATGTCTACTTCACTGGACCATTCATCTGTAAGTGCAGTTTTTAATGTAAGCATTAAAAACTGCACTTGCACTTTTGTAAGCAAGTTTGATTCCTCAAGAGTTTGATACCCAACTAAGAATTTCAACTTGGCTCGGCCTAGTTTTTATTACATTTATTCATTTTATTTTATTCAGTGGGGTAAAAATAATAACAACAACAAGAAAACGTCCATATGGTTTCCTGGTTCTGTCTTTTATCTCTCCTCTGACCGTGTGAATGCATGTATGGGTGTTACAGTGGTGGGTGTGGTTTCAGGGAGTATTACCTGTTCTCCATCTTCAGCCAGTGCAGCCCTTAAACCCAGCTCCCAGCCACCACTCCTTGCCAAGTTGTTTTTCTATGCATGCAGAGACTAGTTGGAAAGCCTGCTGAATAGTTACCTTTATACATGCTTTACCCACCCTCACTCTGCTTGCTTTTGCTATTTACTCACTCTGAAGCTTCCAGTACTGGAGCTCAGCCCTGATAAACGAGTTTTTCTCATGACTGTTTAGTACTCTACCTAAGTGCCACTCAGCCTGTGTACCTGCTTCGAGAAACACCTGAAAACACTGTTACCTGCAACAGTCATCTTGAGGTTTCATTTTTATTAAATGTGTTACACTTTTCAACTTTCACCCAAATTTGAGTCTTCAGGGTAACTTTGACACATCTGACCTTTTCAGACTCGGTCAGTGTGACGCTGAGGATCAGTTTATTATTCAGGATCTGAAGCGCTAGACTGCTTCTCAGTCATATGCATCTTGCATTAATAAGTCAGAGGAGGTTAAAAAATACTGTAAATTAGGGAAGTGGTCATAATTTGTCTTTTTGTGTGCAAGCATGTGTGATTTTTTTTTTATCGCCTTGACTAGTTAAATATAGTTCCCTCTTCGGAAAAGGGCACATGCTAAAATTGAACTTCTCTCTCTCTTTTTTTATTTTTATTTTTTACAACGTAGATCCTGTCATACGTTCTCAGTGACAGTGCACAGATGTTCATGATGGCATTTCCTGTATATTGCCCTGAGCTGGACTGATGCACCTAAATATAGGCTTGCTCTTGGTCAGACCCTCAGGCTGGGATTAGTTGTTTCTTCATGCACACTTTTTTACTGTTAAGTGAAACACATTTTTTTTTAAAGTTGACTTTTAGATCTTTTACATGCATATGCAACTTGTGATAGATCAGTCATTTATAGCTGCACTATTAAATGTGGATTACTTAGAATTTTGATGAAAAGTGGAAGTAGATCAGACTTGCTTATGAAACCAGAGTGTCTGCACGATAACAGTAATTTCTTTTCTTACACCTGAAGTGAGGATGTTTTAAATCCTTTGTTTTTCCCCTTGTCTGGCTTTCCCCTGCTGCTTTGGTTTAATATTCCCTTTCTAACCAACATAGAGGAACTGTGAGGTCAGGAATCTGAAAGCCGTTCCTTCTGTGCGGCGAGAGTTGCATAAACAGAAGACATTAACGATCATTAAAAGTGATTCTCTCAGCTCAATCAACGGAAACGTGTCAGCTATCCTGATTGGTGGAGCAAACTCAGCATCTTGCTGCACGTGACAACCTCTACGTTCTCTCGTGTTCATGCAAATTACCGTAACTTTAAAATTACTCAGTTGTCCAAAGGTCATTTATCAAACCTGTGAGGCTGGAAAGGTCATTTAGTAAGAAGCTCAACTTCTGCTTTCTACATAAATGAAAGTGAAAGTTAAAGGAAGCTTAAAGATGTCTACATAACCAAGAGAAACTGCTGCAACATGAAATGTATCAGTAGATTTATCTCTACTGAAGGCTTGTTGCAGTCATTATTTAACATAAACACCGGACGTCTTTACTGCTTCAAAGTGGGCGAAGTCAAATCAAACTGTTGCTTTGCAGCTGAGAGCCAGGGTGATGAGATAAGTCAGAAAACGACAGAAGAATCGTCTGCAAGTAAGATAAATAATACTGCTTCTAATGATAATCACACAGTTCCTGCCTGTGCTCCAACTGCTGTATTGCAGGAGTTTGGTATCAGAGGTACTTCCCTGTTTTCCTCCTACAATAAGTCCCTGATTTCAAAATCTCTGCATTTTATTCTGTGTCATAAATCAGAAGTATGAGTGTAATCTCATCTGTATAATCCTAATGACTCATAAAGCAGTCATGGAATAATTTCCTGTAATCTTCAGAATGAAACTGATAAATTATCTGGAGCTCACTCTGCAATACCAAGACATTTTTCAAATATGTTTGTTATCTATATGAGGGTATCTTGTGTTTGCAGTCCCTGCCGTACCTGGTATTCACCTACACTGGAGGAACCCCTGCCCTGTGAATAGCAGCCAGGTTCTTTCCTGTCATGTGACAATGTTTAAGAAACTTCCCTCTCTCCTCTATTGTTTTATAAACAAGATGTCAGAAGGAGACGTTGATAGTTTGTTTTATGGGTAATGTGCCATCAGAGGCTCATAGGAACATGGAAACAATCTGAAGTGCGTTTCTGCTGATGCATCACTGAAAAATGCAGCAAAGATCCATGCACAGAAGAATATAAGAGTCATTGTTTGAATTTGCAGTAAGAAGGAAGTCTGTTTAACATTTCCTTAAGATAAAACCACATCACAATAGTTTCAGGATTACACAAGTGCATTGTCCTCAGGGTGTGATTTACTGCACTGGTGGTAAATTGAGTAATACCAGGTAACACCAAATGTCATAAAAGACCTCATAAAAGTAAAGAAAACAGGAATGGGATATTTTTCTTTTTTTGAAGTGAAACGTGATTTATAAAGAAATACAACATTTGCAGCACAAACATGTTTTGCATAGTGCTGAGGCTGAAATTGAGCTCATTAAGACTTAACACAAGGCTGGAGTGAAGCATCCTTTGACGGAGTGCAAAAACTGTTTTTGCTGATTATTTTCTGTTTAGCAAAAATCCAGATATAAAATATGCTCCTAAGATCCTGTTTTATGCTTTTTCTTTTGTTCCACGGTACCTAACATACCTGCTGCCCCCTCATCTGGACAAGCTTCCCCAGCACAGGTTTGGACGTCAATTGAAAGCAAATTTGTCAAAAAAACAAATGAATGTGATAATACTTACCATCAGCCTTCAGTAACACATAACAACAAAACTACAAATGGTTTGGGGACTTCTGCATTTGGGGTTTTCTTTTTTTCTTTTGACCATTTGAGATTACTGGAGTTATTGTAAACAGAGAAGAGAAAAGTAGTAAGCTGACAAATACATGACTACCTTACAGTAGTCACGTACGTGTGAGTCACTGCATTTTTAAGTGAAGTTAAAATATCCGAGGCTTGATTCAGCAAGAATTCGACGTAAAACGGCCATCCCACTAGAAACTCTTTTTTTAACCTTTATGTGTTTGCCAGTATGTTACTGACATCATTTCTGAGTGTGTCAGAGGAACTGGAATCCAAATGTGTGATGACGGCTTTAACTGTGGTACTCAAAACCTCAAGTCCTGTTTTTCTTTCTCACACACACGACTTCATGTTGAGTTTACTCTTTGGTTTCATATCTTAGTGAGGGCATCTAATTGAAACAATGATTTCCCTAGCCTAGCCTAAACCTAACCATAACCTAATTGCCAACCTGTCACTAAAATCACACTTTGAGTCTTGAAAAGCTTCAAACTCACAGGGACAGGTGCTTTGTCCCCAGGGCTGTTGGTCCTCACAGGACAGGTACAGTAACATTAATATTTTTCGTCCACACAAACATATATGAACATTGTACACACACACACACACACACACACACACACACACACACACACACACACACACACACACACACACACACACACACACACACGTCTGGTTTGCTATCCTCGTGGGGACATCCCATTGACATAATGCTTTCCCTAGCCCCTTACCCTAAACCTAACCATAACCTAATTGTAACCCTGACAGTAAAACCGCATTTTGAGTGTGAAAATTGCTTTCAACCCCGAGGGGACCTGGATTTTGGTCCCCACGGTGCAGAAAGTCCCCACCAGGATAGTAAAAGTCAGATTTTGGTCCCCACCAGGATAGTACGAACCCGTACACACACACACACACACACACACACACACACACACACACACACACACACACACACACACACACACACACACACTACTGACAGCCTTTGACAATCAAGCAGTTAAAGTTCTGGAAAAGATTGTTAAAACAATAAAATAATATAATACATATTAAATAAGGTAAAATATTAACTCAGTGGAGGATTTCACTCTGATAGTCCAGGCTTATTGTGGCTTTAAATCTTTCCAAAAGGACGAGGGAGGCAGCGTCTTCAGCTATCAGGCTGGACTGGGTTACGCTTTTACAAGACACCTAAGGTGAACCCTTGTAGAGCCTGTGATGTGTCAAGGGACGGCTAACAGAGAGATAATGTGGACAAGATTTTGTATTGTCAGCATATGCTATGTGGCTAACACAATGTTTGATATATGATCAATTCATATAACTGAAGTTATTAGCCAAGTTTATTTTGTGGAGTCCAGTACATACACAGTGAATCACAGATATCCTGCCAATTTAAGAGGAAAAGAAAAAGAATTTAGTTGTTCCAGTATGATCTGTGCAACACTGATAGAACTCTTTTTAACAGGACGGTTTGGAAACATCAGATAAGCCCAACCATCCTGAAGAGAGTATGACTGAGGGGACAGGTAGAGAATAGTCTTAACAGGGTTAACAGCACTCCATAGTGTGCATAAATGCCACTTGTTTTGCACAATATCCAACTGCTGACATCTGTTTATTTTATTTTATTTTATTTTATTTTATTTTATTTTATTTTATTTTATTTTATTTTATATGTATATGTACCTGAACATGTGATGTGACAATAGAAGTGATTTTATTTTATTTTAATTACATTATTTATGTCTAGTGTAAAAATATAACATGCAGACAATTGACATTTAGAATATATCTGCGTAATTTAGCCTGTCAAGACACATAGCATATGTTGTGCATCAGAAATCTGAATTGTACACTGTTGTGGATGTGGATGATGATGATGATGATGATGAAATCTGTGCATGAAATCCTTGGATCCATTGTCAGACCCTATACTGGTGTAGAGGGTCCTGGGTTCATCCTGGTATGCAGGAAGTTCCTGAAGGATGAAGGAATTGATACCACTGCTTGGTCCCCCTGCTCGCCTGACCTAAATCCAGTATACCACCTCTGGGACATTGTCTCTGTTCATCTCCCAGGACACCATCCATTGATGAATAACTCATGCTTTTATCTAATTTTGTCTCCCATAGTTTGTTTTGTGCTGCTTGTTCTTGCTGTAGATGACTGTTCCTCTCTATGTTGCGGTTTTGTGCCCAATTTTTAATTTGTGTTTCTTTTTGTGATTCTTCTGTTAATGTGCTTTGAGTTGCTATGTTTTTTTCTTGCAGATACTCACGGTTGGTTTCTTTGCGTATATCCTCAGGCTATCCCAAGTTTTAGTTTTGCTATCTATTTTAATTCTCGGTTATAGTTTGCTTATATTCCCTGATTCCGTTTGTTCTGGCTCCCCCATGTTTCCTGTATCTTGCTATCTTTGTAAAATGTTATTTGTTTCCTGTTTTATTTTGATAGCATTTGTCTCACATGTTTAGTAATCAGTTGTATTTCCCCTAGTCATTTTTCCATGATTGTTGATACCTGTGTGTTCTCCATAGGTGTATTCCTTTCCCCTAAGTGCTTAAAAGAAGCCTTATCTGTTTTGTTGGCGGATTAGTCATCTGTCTTGGTGTGTTGCCAGTAAATTTTTTGATCACATGACTCATCTGGATTCCACGGCTTTAGCTTCCTGTTGGAATATGTTATCTTCAAAACCTTTACTTAAATTTTCGTTTAAATCTGTGTGTGCTGAAGACTGCATTTTCGGATCCTCCTCCTCATTTCTTGACACCCTGATTCTGGTCGTTCTTCCTGTTAAATCGTGGGGCGATCGTGGCTCAAGAGTTGGGAGTTCGCCTTGTAATCGGAAGGTTACCGGTTCGAGCCCCGGCTCGGACAGTCTCAGTTGTTGTGTCCTTGGGCAAGACACTTCACCCGTTGCCTACTGGTGGTGGTCAGAGGGCCCGGTGGCGCCAGTGTCCGCAGCCTCGCGCCTCTGTCAGTGCGCCCAGGGTGGCTGTGGCTACAATGTAGCTTGCCATCACCAGTGTGTGAATGTGTGCGTGAATGGGTGAATGACTGGGTATGTAAAGCGCTTTGGGGTCCTTAGGGACCAAAAAGGCGCTATATAAATACAGGCCATTTAAATAGGAGCTCTTTCTTCCTACTCTCTTCTTCCTACTTGCTTGCTCATAGAGGATCATCAGATTATTGAATTCAATTCAGTTTTATTTATATAGCACCAAATCACAACAGTCGCCTCAAGGTGCTTAAGGAATTCTCTTCTCAAGGAGTTCTTTCTAATATTTCTGTATATCTTCTCAGTCATGGGAACTCTGTAGAACTCCAAAGTTCTACAGCAACTGGTGGAGAGTCACAGTTTATTAAACCCCCAGTGTGGGCTGTCTTGAGGGTCATCAACCCCACTAGTCATCATATGACTCTTCAGATGAGTCAAGGTGTAAATGGTAAATGGCCTGTATTTGTATAGCGCTTTACAACGTCCATCTTTAGGGACAGCGGCATGGATGTCTGACCCGGCTGCTTTCTCTCCATGCCGAAGCATGTGATTAAATCCAAATCAAAAGAGGCTCATCAACTGTTTCCAGTTTATTTAAAAAACTTCTACGATACTGGGAAGTGATTTTAGGACTGAATTGTAGGTGGCTGATAGCTGGTGCCATAAGCCACCAAATCTTTTTAACAATGGTGTAGATGATGGTCTATACTCCTTTCTCGAGTAATGTGTCTTCTCTGCCCCAAATCTAAACATTAGCATCCTTAAAAGATGGTAAAGAGCATCTTTACCTTAAAATATAAAGCAGTTTGAAATGACTGTTGTTGTGAACTGGCGTTATCATTAGATATCAGTCATAAAATGTTAGTAAACCTCAATATTAACTGGGTAGAATTAGTTTTGCATGTCTTATGTTGGAGAAAGCTTTAAAAAAATTGGGTTTTCAGTATCAGGATACACGTTTTTGCTTTTTCTGTGATTTCTTTTCCCAACATGATGACTGCCACCTGCCTTAGTCCTGCAGAAAGTACAGAAAGTACAAAATTCTCAGAGGCCCAAGATAAGGAAGAGTGAATGAAAAATATTGTGCCAAAGAGATATCCAAAAATATCCAAGGTGAGACTTGTCAAAGGTCAAACGTTGTTCTCTAGAGTCCTTTATGCTGATCATAGACATAGTCCCTTTATTGCACGATGATTTATAATTTGCCAGCTTCTGTTAACGATTTGTTTATTTTTAAATAAACATCCATAAACAGTGGAGTAGAAAGTCTTCCAGAAGGATTTCCAGCTTAGTTTAATAGTGACTTTTATAAACCCCTATGTGACGTGAGAACAAAGACAGGTCACGGAGCCTATCACAGCTGTCTTAGGGCATTAGGTAACCAGTCTTTTGTAGGGCTAACAGATAAAGACAGACAACCATATATTGCGATGGGCAATTTAGAATCGACAATTAACCTAACAGCACTAACTGCATGTCTTTGGGAGGAAGCCAGAGTACCCAGAGAGAAACAAGGGAAGAACATGAAAACTCCACACAGAAAGACCCTGGCTTGATTGTGGATTTGAACTCAACCGTGCCAATCAATGTGCCACCATGCTGCCTAAAAAAATATGATTATATTGGCAAATTAATGGGAAGAAATTGAATATCAAACAGAATGAATGCAATGCAAATGAGTCAATGAATGTACATTTATTTGCATTAATCAAGTATTTCTACATTTTTTTCATATCTTGCAAAAATATATCAAACCACCACTGCCTCATTTATGAGAAGCTTATAAGCTGAAATATAACCAGAAATCTATATCATGCGTTTGTCTTACCTCAAAGGGTTTCATGTGGGTCTGCACTCAGTCAGGGAATCCCCTGTTATAGTTTCACTTTGAGCAGCATAAATGGCCAGAACAGGGACAAAACGAAAGTGTTGACTACACAGCAGTGAAGCAAAGATGATGTTCCTCCTCCTGATTGTTTTTTGTTTATTCAAAGGTAAGTCTCTCTAAACGCAACTCATTTATATTCTTATTTGCTATTATTATATTAATCATAATAATATGATATACATTTTTACAACCCTGCTTTTTTATGGTTTTATGATCCAGATCATATTAATTTTACTTTTAATATGCAGAGGGAAATGTATTATTATGTATTATAGGATTTAAAGAGTTCTACCTGGATTTTAAAGTAAAAATGCGAAAACAAAAAAACAGTGCGAGTTGTAATTTGGTGAAATTTACACTTTATATAGGAGATTAACTGCCAGGTCTGTTCCTTTTCACTGTGCTGCATTGCTGAATAGCATAAAAGCTTTTTTTTCTATCGAGTCTGCACTTACTTACATTCAGCTTCCATTATTTTCAGCCTCGACTTCACTCAGTCTACATGGAGACACAACAGCTGAGTACGGCGGTGATGCGCACTACAAGTGCGCGCTGTCAAATTCCACAGGTGCGCTTGTTTGTTTTTTAAATTATTATTTTTATGAATTCTATCATTCAGTTGTTGTTCTCGCCCAGATCCTAATCTCTGAGCTGCTGATGTTATCCAGAACATTAGTTAAATATTAACACACTCTATGCAGGGTGCTTACTGGATTACCTTTTGGCTTTTACCGGCAGGTGTGCTGCAGGTCACATGGCAAAGGTTCGTCAAGGGGACAGTGGAGAACATGGCAACATACAGCGAGCGATTTGGAACAGACGTAAACATCGCCTACCGTGGAAAAGTGCTCGTTACGAAAGAGTCTTTCAGCCCTTCGGCGATCAAACTGACGAATCTCACATGGGAGGATGAGAGCTGTTTAGTCTGCGCCTTTAACATCTTTCCTGGCGGCTCGAAAAGAAGTCAGATTTGCCTCAAAGTGCAAGGTAGATTGCTGCAAACCCATATGAACGAACATTATAAGTAACCTCTTAAATTGAGAGAGTCGTTGTGTTAAGAAAAAATAGAGCCAGTTTAAAAAAGAAAGAGAGAGAGAGAGAGAGATGAAAAATCCTGACCTTTATTGCTGTGTTACTTGTGACATTAAGCTGGCTGCAGTTCTCAAATTGATCAAACTTTCATTTGTCCGTAAAGGGATATCACAGGTGAACACAATGCACCATGCAAAGCAAGATGGAGAAGTTGTGTTTAGCTGCTCCGCCACAGGCAAACCAGCTCCCACCATAGCGTGGAACCTTTCAGATGGAGCCACAATCGCAGACCAACCACAGATCGTCACAGTAAAAAACAGCGACCACACTTTCAACACCAGCAGCAACATAACTGTGAAAGTACCTCCCGATTGGAGTGGACACGCGGCATGTGTGCTGAACCGTGGAAAAATTGGAGAGAGGGAAGAGAGGATCGCTTTCTCCTCCTCTGCATCGGCGGACAAGGATGACAAGAGTGGTATGCACGAGTCATTTTATGTAACCGCATTTATGTATAACACTGCATCTTTGGCGTAATGCTTGGAAACCAAATATTCCTAATAAATGAACACGCGCTGGGAGTTCATTCTAATCATCTAATTCAAGCGTAGGTGGAGTTTGCAGGGAAAAAGACTTCCATGAAACTATTACTAAATATCTAACTATCGGGAAGTGAAGAGTGAAATTATGAGACAGAGTTTTGAGTGACACCTTGGCTGTGGTCGTTTAGAAAATGATGCAGGTAGGAAGTCCCTGTGGTGATCTGGTCCCAGCTTCCTGGAACGTTCCCAGCAGAGTGCGCGCTGACTGAAAGTGATGTCACTCCTCCACCACAGGCTGACCAGAGTGTGATATTTGGATGCAAATCTTGATTAAACAGGTTTTGTGTTCAATTTGGTGCTAATCAAACTAAAACATAGACTACTGTTTGTGATTAAGAGCTAACAGGAAAATTCAGACTCACTAAACTGCGTCATTTTTGTTTGTTTGTTCGTTTGTTTTTGACCGCAAGGTCCCAGCATCAGTGTTCCTTTTTTCACTTATCAGGAACGCAGGAATTCCCTGAAATTCCAAGTCATGTTCAGTTCATTTCCTTATGACTTGGGACAAACTGTGTGACAATGTAGCAGTCAAGGAGTGTCGCACTAGAAAAATAACAAACAAAAGTGACTAAGAGCAGTCTGAGTGAATGCTATGCTGTGAGTCGGCTGATGCTTTCAGTACTGCGATGACGCCAGTTTCGCTTCTGGCGAGTTAAAAAAAAAAAAAAAACCACGTCACGATACAGTGAGCGGTGCTGATGAGCTGTAGCTCTCTGGGGAGGTCATCTGACGGATGATGGACATTAGTTGTTTGGCTTTAACAGTAAATGTGTGACCGTGTAAATCCCCACCCCACCCCCTTTTCCTCTTTCAGAGAAGCGTCAGTCATTTTGTTTCTGGAACAAACTAACCAGGTGCTCTTTCTCTCCAGGGACAGAACCGTCTCCGTCAGCGATCGCACTGATCTGCATTACTATAATTGTTTGCTGTATAGCTGTTGCAGTGTATGTGATTAAAAGGTGAGGTTTTTTGTGCTGTTTTATAACATCTTAGGGAGTTACTTAACAGATGAGCCAGCTGATAAACTGTTTTCTTTGTATTTTCTCTTTCTTTCTAGGAGGTCTAGGAAGCACAACCAGCGCGAAGGATCAGGTTGCATGCATGCATAACCAATGTTAGACTTTCTAGCTGCCCCTTATGCGATGCAAGCATTAAAAACACCTTTCCTTTGCATATGAACTGTGAATTAAGGTCAAGCATTGGCAGGTAGCTTCAAACTTTCACATCTGTGGACCTGTCCATTGACATTTCTTGTGAACTGCGCTACTTAGCACTTTAATGTCATGGAGCTTTGAGCAAAACATGTTTCATCCGACTCTGAATGTAAAAGAATTAAAATACATCATGGAGAAGAAGCGGTGCAAAGTCACAAGGATCTGATAGGAATATAGCTTTTCGGGATTGCATGCAGAACCTTTAAGAAGTAAACCGGAGTGTTTTTCAACAAAAGCAGATAGGGTGTGTGTGTGTGTGTGTGTGTGTGTGTGTGGTCACTGGAAGTAAGGAAATACCCTGCAGGCGGTGACGATATTACACTGGGGCTGTACTGCTATCTAGTGGTCCTATCAAGGAATACAGGGAAGGACATGCAGACGGATGCAGGGTCCACATACTGTAGCTCATATGAGGCAACTCAAGGAAACGTTCCTAGCAAATTTGAACAAATACCTCAACAAAATAATTTCTATGTTTAGATGTTATTCACTGCTTCCATGTAGTAAATGTGTACTTTCAGTTTGGCACTTTTCTGGCAGTTTGCACTTCAGTGTTTGTACTATTATTAAATATTATTTTAAGTGGTAGAGTGCAGTCAGTATGCAAATGTGCTGGCATATAGCTTAAATACATTTAATTTACATTTAAGCTACATGCCAGCTTTAGCTGTGGTAAAATGAATGTGAGTTAGTCCCAGTCTTTCCCTTGTGTTATTAACCTGTGGTGTGGTTATCTTAAATGTTTGCACTGATATATCTTTAATAATTTATTTTCAAATATTATTTATTGTTGAACTAATTAAATGTGTCTAAACTGTGTGTCTGATTTCATTTGTACAATATTTTTTTCATTTTTTGATGTGATGATAAAATGTCAAGACCTTGTTTTTTCTTTTTTAAAATTTTGCTTGAAAGGGCTCGGGCTGAAAATATACTGTAATTTATGGCATACAGCCTCCTTGGTATCCTTGTGATAAACCTACAATTTGCAAACCAAAACAAGGATTTTTCTTTTTCTGTATTTACCTGTCATAAAGACTTTCAGTCCAGGTTACACATAATTTGTTGAAACACATACAGATCTAGAAAGGAAACAATGTTTGTGTTAACATCATTAACACAAAAACTGATCATTATGATTAGGAGAAGTAATTGTAGTAGCAGTAGTAATAATGGTGGCAGAATCCTCCCTTAGTTATGCTGCAATAGCTCTAGGCTGCTGGGGGCTTCCCATGATGCACTGAGTGTTTCTTCTTTTTTCCCTCTTTATGTGTTTATGCACCTCTCTGCATTTAATCATTAGTCTAATCATCAATCTCTGGCTCACTTGCACAGTGTGTCTTTTGTCCTGTCTCCCTCATCTCACTCCCAACCGGTCACAGCAGGTGGCTGTCCCTCCCTGAGCCTGGTTCTGTCGGTAGTTCCTGTTAAAAGGGAGTTTTTCTTTCTGACTGTTGCCAAGTACTTTGTTATAGGGGTAATATGAATGTTGGGTTTTTTCTTTACACTGAGTTGAGTAATAGTAAAAGTATTTAGCCAATCATATAGTACTTTGAGTGGACTATACCACTGCAATGGAAGGGGAAAACCAGGCTGACACATATTTTAAACTGGGAATAAGACTGTGCTTGTTAAATACTAGCCTCTGTTTATTATATAATAATATTCACATGCTTTTTTATCTTAGGGTTTTTACTTAGTTGTTAGTTTATGTGTTTCCATGGCTGACCTGATGAACAGTTTACCTGAAACTGAGTTCAGTACAATTTGAATTTTTGACGGCACAGTATGAATCTATGATGCTACATCATGGAGTTACACATTATGTTAAATCTGTTTTTATATTTTGGAGTCCTTGACAAAGATAAGAAGTTGTATCTTGATAAAACAAATGTGTATATGACAATATGGGAGTTAGGCATTTTAGTTATAGATGGGAAAGTTTTAATTTTTTATTGATGATCATTATGGTGAGCTGGCATGTTAGAGAGTTTAATGGTGCAACCACGTACAGTATAAACATATATTTTCTCACCTCTTAGCAGAGGTGTGGTGTAATTTGTTTAAATAGGCCTCACGCAAGGAATAGGCTGCATTAGCAGGTTTGAGTTGTTCATTTCTAATGCCATGTAACCATAGTAGTAAACTTGAATGTACTACTCAGATGGTGGTGATCTATCAATAATGCGCTAATGTAATAACAGCAAGTTCATTGTGGGAATAAATGCATTCTACCAAGAGTAGCGAAAATTAGCAGATCAAAAACAAGCAAAGCCAATGTTAGAAGACCAGAAGAGAAGGACAGAAATACTACAGTGAAGGTGCAACTTTTACACATGCGTTTTCTCTCCAGAAATGAGACATATCAGTGAGAGGAAGCAGTTTTGTTGAGCACCAGAAATATGAGGGGTACATATTGAGATGACAGGACTGACTACAACAACGCTACCACCTGACACAAGTCTTGTGTCTGTCTCAAGGCAGCATCTGACCTCTGTTTGAGCTCTCTCCCTCATGTGCACCATGTTGTTTTACCATTTCACTGTTTTGAGATTCCCAAATGATCCTTCAAAGATCTGCAGGTTTTTATCTCTATGGAACCTGAGCAAGTTCTTGCAACAGTGTCAAGGTCCTCCTTGAGCTCTGTCACCATTGCCTGGTTAAAAAAATCAATGACTCAATCAATCTGTTGCTGCTTCGTAGGTCTTCAGGTTAATATTTCCTTCTCGACTCTCTTTTTCTTTAAGGAATCAGGATTTCAGTCATCATACCCTCTCTGTGCTGTTGGTCATCAGCTGCTGTCATCTCTGTCAAGCTTAGAAAGAAATCTCAGGATAAGTACTCCTCTTAACTAGAGATGGACCGATCTGATATTACGTATCGGTATTGGTCCGATATTGACCTAAATTACTGGATCGGATATCGGAGAGAAATAAAAAATGCAATTCGATCCATTAAATATCACGAAAGCACCTCACAAAACTTACGACATGGCGTAACTCAGCTCATAACCTTAGCACTATGCGTCACGTGACAGAGTGGCTGTGGCGTGCGAGACCTCTTGGCGGTCTGGTTGAGCATTTGGAGCCTCGCTACCAAACCGGCATTTCATCTCCGAGAAATTTATCCCAGAGAGAAGTAAAGCAAGTGTGTAAGTTCATCTCTGAATGTTTGTAAAGCATTCCCACGTTAAGCTTAACAACCGATATATGGAGTGACTGCCTCTTCTCTCCTTCCCTCTCCTGCTGCTACTTCAATCATGACACTGATCAATAATCAGCTGATCGGCTTTTCTGTCACGACTCCGTCTCTCTTGTTTGTTTATCGCCCACTTTGCACCAGAAAGACGAAACCAGCAGCTGAACAACAGCAGCACGTTTAACCTTGATAAGCTGTTGTTAGAATTTATTTAATATTACTTTCTACACCAGGATCCTTTTCTACGCAGCTGACGGCTGGTAACTGTGCAGGGGCGGATCTAGCAAAGTTTAGCTAGCCAGGGGCCGATAGGGCATTAACAGGAAAAGGGGCAAAGACATACTTTTCTTTCTTATTCTCATTTAAAATATCTAGCTTTTAATAAATAATTATCTGAATCTTACACCCAAAGTTTTAATCTGATGTAAAATGTATAGAAGTCCATTACTGTATATAGTAACTATTAAGTCTAATATACCCTAGTAAGCTATAGTACTTTTTCCTTTGGGAAGGTACCATCTGCAATTCTGTTGAAGAAAGATGTTGAATCTATTTACTTATTGTGGAAAAATAATTAATTTCTGTGCATTTTTTTTTTTTACACGTGCATTAAATTAAAGTTGATTACGTCGATTAAGCATCATGAGGTGGAGGGTGGGGGGTGGTTCCCTATTTTTTTTTGCTGGGAGTTTGCAACCCTATTAGTTAGGTTGCTTAATATTTCTGCTAAGTACTCTTTAAAATAGCAGAATAGGGAGGATGGAGTAGGTTTAAGTTTATTAGATTGATCAGTGTTGCTGAACTATGAAATATTTTGGGTGCAGTGTATTTTTTGCATACAGGTATAACAGAATAGCTTTAGTGTTGTTGTTTATTTAAACTTGAGTATGAACTTATACAAAATGCAGCAAGATATTAAAAAAACAGTTTTATTGATTAAAAAACACTATATCGGATTCATATCGGTATCGGCAGATATCCAAATTTATGATATCGGTATCGGACATAAAAAAGTGGCATCGTGCCATCTCTACTCTTAACATTGCTTATGTACCTTTTTTTTAATCAGCTGATTCAGATGATAAAAGTTTGCGCAGCCTTAAATGGTCTTAAATCTCTCAGTCTGTAACATCGGGGCTCCTAAATCACTCTTTGTCATCCTATGAAATACACTTATAAGTTAAATAATTCCTTTTGAGTCTCTGATAGGTTGTGGGATGTCACAGTATGGGAAGATCAAGCAATATCACAGATGTTCCACTTTCAGAATTGTTATGAGCTAACATTGTGTGCCCCACTTGTTAACTGTTGCTTGAAAATGTTTTTTTCAGTTTTTACATCATGGGTGAGGGAACTTCACTGCTAAAAAAGTGGCAGTTCCTTTTATTTTAATTAATATTATGAAGAAGTTGAGTTCAGTAGTTGATTTATATTCAAGGTTTCATTCAACAATATTGTGTAACACACGTGTGTTAGGCAGGTTGTATAGAAAAACGTGATCAAATGCATGCAGGTTGGCAGGTGACACCTGGTTGCACTTTCAATTAGCATTCAGCTTTGTCTTCTGTAACTACAGGGGTCCAACAAATAATTGCCACGCATCATACTGATGTCTTCTGAAGTTTATTTTTCTCTCTCTCTTATTTTCTTCAGACATTGTGAAAACTGAAGAAAACACAAAGTTTACAACCCAAATATCTCTGACCGTATCAAAGTCTCTCATCTTAGTGTCCATAAACAGTCTTGAGCTAGCAGAACAGGAAAAAATGCAATATAATTGATATCACTGAAAATGTTCTCTTATTGCCAGTGTAAAACATGTATACAACATTATATGCACAATATAAATGAAAACCATTACTGTGTGCGCCTCTTGGACAACATGCAGAATAACATTACTGTTGTGACTTTAGCTGCATATGTAGCTCTGTATCCATGCTCTGACCCACAATGCCATGGTTGTGCTCTCAGCTAAACTCTGGTCATGTGACCATTACAAACTCTACCTCAAACAAACCTTACAGCACTTTACACCTTTGACAAACTCTTATTTTGTAATCACATATCTTAGACAAGTTTTTAATCATTGCTACCATTTTTATCATCTTATCCAATAATTTTTTAACCCTTTGCAACAAATAAATGAACTAAATTAAACATGAATCTATCACAGAAACATATAAAACAAACACTTTTATTTAAGTGTCTCAGGGACGGTTACATCCTCTTTACTTTATTCAGCATTCCTTAAGCATTGTTACAGCAGCATGAAAACCTTGATTCATCAACATAAACCTTTACGTGTATTTGTAGCGGATAGTGCATTTGACTGACAAATGGCTAGTTAACACAAAACTATTCAGACACTATTCAGAAGAGTCAAGTTGCCTAAACGTGTAAATCTTAAGTCAGTAACACCAGTCAAATGTTGAAAAAACTCAAAAATGTACTGAATCATTATCCTGCTCCCTTGGTGGTCCTCAGTAGCTACAGCACTGTAACGATAGAAAAAGTAATTAATTAGATTACCAGTCACTGAAAAAATGTAACAGCGTGAGCAACACAGTTTATTTTAATGCTGTTATTCCCATCACTGTTGACCGTATCCTTCATTATTTGTGTTGATAAAATCACACCAGTGTTTCTTGTTAGGAATTGTTGGTATAATGTTTTACTCATTTTATATTTAATTTGAAAACATACAAACAATTACAATATCATTTACATTGTATTGCTTATAAAATTATATGGAAAAAAAACAGCTGATTGTTTTGTATTTACTCCTTTACCCATTTGTTTGTTTGTGGTAATTTCGATGATTTAAAAGCAGAAGAAAGCAAACAATTTGAGACTTGTACAAATATCCTTGGCTTCTATGGCGTACACCACCAGCCTAAAACGAAAGTGAAAGTAAATTTTTTACTGGTTGTTCCACTTTTATGAATAGGGGACAATCAGGAGTCGGGTGCTGTAAAATAGCCTTCATTAATGTAAAAAATCTATACTAAACCATCAGATTAGTTGCTTGTTAAACATCCGATTGGATCCCAGGCTTTGTCATGTGTTAATAATAAGCGGGATCTCTGCTTACATTAAGGCTTTTACACCCCTTAAAATCCTATACGGAGGCTGAGTGAGACTCAAACCACAATCAGAGCTACATTTTGGCGCAAATGACAGCATGGCAGAGCATTCCGTCATATTTTACTTTTCTTTCCTGGCAGTTTCTTTAAAAGGTGAGCGAGACAAGCTATGGTGTGTGGTGATTTCCTTGCTTTTAGGGTTTAAAAGGATTTGTGGTATGCAGGATATAGAGTTAACTGTTTTATTTAATTGTAGCATCACTGAATGTGCATTAAATTGCAGATGTTAGATACAGTTACAGTCTGTTTTATGGTTTACACTCTCTGTGATTTTCTCTGTGCAGGTCAAACATCTGTGATAAAAACACAACAGACAGTTTTGGTAGAAGTGAGAGGAAATGCCTTCTTAAACTGTCAGCTCATGCAGTTTAAAGATATTGTTCAGGTCACATGGCAGAAAATCTTGGCTGAGGGAAAGTGGAATTTAACGTCTTACCACAAAACATTTGGCAAGAAAGTGAATCCTGGCTGTTTACATAAAACAGAGTTTAAATATGCTGGACTGCAGAACGGCTCCTTAGTGATCAAAAATGTGACAGAGCAGGATGAAGGCTGCTATGTCTGCTTGTTCGACGTCCAACATGAAAGTCCTCTGAGAGGTAAAACCTGCATCCAAGTTTATGGTAAGAATTTTACATTTTTCAATAACAGTTTTTTTCATACTCTTCAGCTTAAAATAAATGATGTGTCATTCTCTCTCTGGTCATAAATTAAAACCAAAACAAACCACAAAACTCACAGGGAACAGATACAGTTCATAACGGCAATTATACAGTATTGTGCAAAAGTCTTGACCTGCCCTTTATTTTTTCAATTGTTCACAGGAAAATTGAAAATAGCTCCAGTTCTACAGGCAGAAACATGGGAGTGCCATGGGCTCCCCAGTTTCACCCATCGTGGCCAATTTGTACATGGAAGAAGTGGAAAAGAGGGCGTTGCTATCCTACCCTGGAACACCACCAAGCCATTGGTTCAGATATGTGGATGACACCTGGGTGAAAATCAAATCTCAGGACGTACTACATTTCACGGATCACATTAACTCGGTGGACCGACACATCAGCCTTCACCAGGGAGAGTATGAAAAGTGGCAGGTTGGCCTTCTTAGACTGTGAGATTTCCATCAGTAATGGGGGACATCTAAAAGCTGATGTGTACCGTAAACCTACGCATACGGATCAGTATCTAAGGTTTGACTCTCATCATCCACTGGAGCACAAACTGGGTGTCATCAGGACGCTACAACACAGAGCGAACACCATCCCCACTGACACAGCGGCCAGGGAGGCAGAAGAACAGCACATCAAGAAGGCCCTGAGTAAATGTGGTTATCCCAGCTGGACTTTTGTCAAAGCTGGGAAGGCACCTAAAGAAAGTTCCAGCCGATCCAGGAGAGAAGGACAACCGCTGCCCAGGCGAAAACCTGTAGTGATCCCATATGTGTCAGGAGTATCGGAACAGTTGAGACGCATTTTTTCTAAACACCGGGTCTCTGTGGCTTTTAATCCCCAAAATACGCTGCGCCAAAAACTGGTCCACCCCAAGGATCGGGTCCCCCAACACAAACAGTAACATAGTGTACGCTGTTAAGTGCCAGGAGGATTGCCAGGATTTATACATTGGGGAAACCAAACAACCTCTGGCGAAGCGGATGGCACAACACAGAAGAGCAACCTCATCAGGCCAGGACTCTGCAGTTTATTTACACCTACAGGCCAGTGGACACTCTTTCAATGATGAGGATGCACACATCCTGGACAGGGAGGAACGCTGGTTTGAGCGCGGAGTCAAGGAGGCCATTTACGTGAAAAGGGTAAGACCATCTCTGAATCGAGGAGGGGGCCTAAGGGTACATCTTTCGCCATCTTACAATGCTGTGATTGCAGCCATTCCCCAACTCTCTGTGAATGGTACTCATGGCCATTGATCAGTGTTCTTTGATCAGTGGGTTTTGGTCAGTGATTGTTGATCAATGGTCATGGGAATTTGCATAATTATGATTAAGGAACTGACCTCACAGCCCATTGTTCCTTCAGTGGGCTGGTTTCAGTCATTATGCAAATGTACTGTTTATAAGGTTTGGGTAAACCTGCAGTCAGCTGAGACTGAAGAAGTCACTTGGATGAGTGACGAAACGTTTCTCCCACAAAATGCTACGTCCAGATGAACAGATTCAACTTTTGGAGAATAGCTCCAGTGGTTTACTCAAAAGTGTGAAAATATACATTTAAATACAGTACACAATACACTAAGGAAGAAACAGAGTTTGTACAAGTCTAACAAGCTTGAAAGTCAATATTTGGTGTGACCACCTTTCTTCTTCATCATAGTCTGAACTCTCTTAGGCAGCTTTCTTGTTATTTCTTTAATTAGTCTTCAGGGATAGTTCTCCAGGCTTCTTGAACGACATTAAAAGCTCTTCTTTGAATGGAGGTTACGTTTTGTTGTGTTCTCTGTCAAGATGATCACTCAGTGATAAAAATACTATTTCATGAATGTGAGGTCGTTTTATCTTTGGCATTCTTTCATAGACCTACAAACAATGGGAACAAATGATAAGGCTGTGAATACAAAGTGCAAATCAGGAGAATTGTTTTAGATATTAAAGCTTAAATAGTGACATAAACAAATTTTCATCCAACTTTGGTGTGACGTTCCTCACGTATAACATCATCTATTAAACCAAACTAACATTTTTAGAAGCAGCTATTTTCTGTTTCTCTTTGTTATATTATTTTTTTTACAGGAAAATCTGTGATTTTTAGATCAGGGACATTTCATAAATTGTACAACATGACACCAAAGGAAACTGAAAATCATTTTTGTCACAGTTATTACTGTATACTAGTCATTAATGATATGTAAAGTTTTCCAAAATCAAAAGTTTCTTTTTCGGTAAAAGTATTTTGTATTCTGATATTTCCTGATTCTTCACAGAGCTGCATGAACCTGTTGTTGATGTCAGAGAGTCAAACTCTACTGAAGAGTGGGTTGTTTCCCGTTCAGCCACTGGTCGACCTGCTCCCACTGTAACACTCAGTGTCTCACAACAAGACCTCAACTTCTCACAGTACAACACTGTCAGTGTGTCCAACACCAACGCTACATTCACTGTCACCACTACAGCTGTGCTCTCAGGTTCATGTAAACACAGCACACAGGTGGGATGTGCAGCACGAGTGCTCTCTGCTCCTCACAGAGAGGTGATGGTGACGATTCATGAGGAAAAAGACTTCTGCAAATGTTGGTGAGAAACCCTAAAAGTCACAGACTGACAAATGCTAAAGTTTGTGTTCATTTTTCAAGATTTAATGTTAGGTAGATTACATAATTACGTGCTTTCTTATTTTTAAGTGATTATTATTTTAATCATTGCGTCTGTACTGGTGGTCTGTGGTTGTGCAGCAGTCATCACTGTCCTGCTTACGAAAATCCCAGAGCAGGTATTCTTCTCAAACAGTATCTGTAGTGCCTGAAATCATGTATCTTAATCTACACATAAAGGTGTGTATAATGTAAGAGTCAATAAACCCTTCAGGCTCTCACAAGTGGACCTTGAGATGAGTGAGAAACCTAAAACTACAAGCAGAGACACTCACAAGTAAGTCACTCTTTATCCTTTTCTGTACTTGCCAAGATATTTATTGCACATGCCCAGCATTCCACTGTTTAAAGTTATTGATTTGTTCATAAAACATACCATACAATATTAATGTAGTGATGAAAATTATGAGTGAAAACCAAGGGCGTAGATTTGGCATGGACGGAAGGGACATGTCCCCACCAATATCCAGCGATTATTGAATTGTCCCCACCAATAATTTGATCTCTTCGAGTAAAGAAAAAAAACACGATAGAAAGAAAAAAACGATCTGTCAACGTCTCATTCACCCAGCGGTGCAGAAAGAGTTAAATTACGTTCTCTACTGGAGTCTGACCTCATGTAACAAATATGGCCAATGTGATTGGCTGTGCCTTTCAGGGAGCTCTGTTTAGTTTTAGCAGCGGCAAGCCTGCGCTGCGAGGACCTGCAAGGAGGAGAGGAGGATGGCAGCAAAGAGGAAGAACCTGGATATATATTAACAACAATAATGTTGTTAAGTCCTTAAAGTCATATTCTTTTATTGTCATGACTGTATTTGAAGCTATTTTTATTTTTGTATGATACCTGATTTATATGGAATATGGCTGAAGTAAACTAAAGTCTAAAATACTTAGTCAGTCATTTGTTTAGTAGTAATTTAACATCATATAATTCACATATAAAACTATGAATTGTAATTTTAAATGGTTTAAAAGCATGTAGAATAGCATATGTAGGCAAGTATATTTCTCCTTTTGTTATCAATCTATCTATTAGCAGTGTTCGGTGGTTGAATCATCCATCCCCACCAATGCCAAGACCAAATCTACCTCCTTGGTGAAAACATGTTTTATCTTTGTTTTAAGGGGTAGAGGACATTTATTGAATAGTGATCTCAGACAACGGACGCCTGTTCAGAAAAAGAATGTTGATTTTTCTAAACCTGAAAAAACTGCATCGAAGCTTGAGACACAAGTACTGTCACAATGGGAAACACTTGACCATCCTTCCTGCCCATATCAGAATACCGCTGACTGACGTGTCACAGTTGGAAATATATCTCGAGTAGTTTTCTTTTTATGGAGTTAATTTTTTTTATTTATTTTTTTTTTTGCATTGTTGTGTACAGGATCTGTTCAAAGAACACAACATATGAAGTCATAGTTCTTGGGTATTTAATGCAGGAATATTTGTCCATCTGGTAATATGAAATAAAGCAAGAATTTGAAACATAATTCACAATTTGAGTGTTTAGGAGGAGCATGTGAAGCTTTTATAGAAAACCAGTAACAGATTGATTTAGACAGGAGGATCAACCAACTTATTATCACAATATTTTTTGGAACTAACTGATGAAAGTTAGCTAACTTTGAAGCCATGATTGTTAAGTTCCTGCGTTTTTTTGTTTTGTTTTGTTTTTGTTTTCCTTTTGGTGCCACATTATTTATAACACAATGGGGACTGACACTGTATGAAGAACCCAGCTGTGATTTTTTTTTCCTTAAGGAAACAACAGGCTGTGGAACTGCCACTGATCTCCTGCAGAAAACTCCAGTCTCATTTAGATTTGTGTGACTACGGAATGGTGCAATAAAGAAATACTAAATTTTTAAACCGCAATGACCTGATGTGATTTAGTGATAGAAGGCAACTAAAAACAAAAAACAGCCAGTGGGAGGTAATGTCATCAGTGTAACACACACGTATAATTAATTTAAACATGTTGTACGCCAGGCAGTATGTAATGAACTTGTTGACTTGTTAAGAACCATGTGATGTTTCATGCAGTAAATGATCTATTTATTCAGCATTACATGAGATTATGAAAACATAAATGTCCCTGATCTTTAACCTCCTGGGACCTGGCGCCCACATATGTGGACATCACATTTTGGGTTATTTAGACCAAAATACTCAATTTTGCTCTACAAGGGCCTGATATCCACTTACGAGGACATTATACTGCTACTGTTCTATCGAAATTTTAAACGAATATCCTCATATGTGGCTCTCATTTTTCTTAGAAACAAAAATTAGGTAAAAAAAAAAATAAAAATCTGGTAATCCTTTGGGACCTAATGAATGTAAAAACAATATGCCCAAATATCAAAGAGAAATTAAAAATGCATGCTGTGGAAGAGTTCGGGTCTTAGGAGGTTAAAGGCAAAGTTTTATTTGCTGCCATCATGCATAGCATATTTGCATAATGCATAAAAGGTTCCTGGTTTGTAAATGAAAAGGAACACAAACCCAGCTTCAGGGAAGACAGAAAATACATGACACTGTTAACCTCACAGGAATATTGTAATTTGATGAAGGACGTTGCCAGAGCAATTGTCTAAATGTGCAAATCTTTGTAAAGTCAACAACAACTGTGCAAAATGGAGAAAATGCAAACACACATGATATTTTGTGTTTTCTTAATTTACACAGTGTTGTATTGTGATATTTTGTTTCTCCACAATATCTCATTAAATGCTTCTTCTTTTGTGTCTTTACTGATGTATTGTGTCACTTTTGGCATACTGGTTGTTTATTTGTATGTGTAAATGGCACATGTGACTTTATCATATTGGGTTTTTTTTACATGCGATGATAAAAAAAAGTTTTAGCTCTGTTTTGTTTTTTGTTTTTTACTCTAACGTCTTCAGTGGTGCTGAGAATATTATGTAATTTACACAAAAGGGTAGCCTACAGTCTCTCTGGGATCCTCAAGATAAACCTACAATTTATATACCTGAAATGTTAATTATCTTTTTTTGCTGTGATTTCCTGTCAGAAAGAGTTTCAGAACAAGCTGAAAAAAACACTTGGACAATGTAACAGAAAAGTTGATTTCCATATTTGGCGCACTGGCATGTGGTTACATAAGAGGACTGTACCGCTGCAGCGGAAGAGGGGAGACTCGCTGTTCATATTGCATGTTGAAGTGATAACTGAACATTGCCTGTTGAATAATTCATTTGTTATTATATTATAATACCACTCAGGTGTGATTTTATCTTAGTTTTTTGAGCTACTTTATTAGTTTATATGTGATTATATAAGTGGTGTGATGAACAATTAACCCGGAACTGCTTTGACTTGCCCAGCCTACACATCAAATCAGTTTGAATTTTTTGGCGGTAAAGTACGGAGGCATGATGCCGCGCTTTGGAGTTACATGTTATTATGTTACTACTGTTCTTATTTTCGGAGTCTTTGACAAAGGTGAGCTGAAACTGGGTGTCAATATTACACACGTGCATGGGCTAATAAGCGATTCTTCCCGAAAATACTGACTTCTTCCTCTTCTTTGTTAAACGTGAGGATGTTCAGTAAGGTGAACTGGTACTTTGGTGGTACTAACACGGACAGTAGCCTATAAAGGACTGTTTGGGTTTAACTCAGTATTTAAGTGGGAGGCAGATTTACACGCAGCTACCGGGTACACGCAGAGGCGCGCTTACGTACGTCCGTATCCATGATGGCGCTGTAAAAATGTTGTTAGAGCAAATTTAAGAAGAGACAACAAAGTCCTCTCTCTGTCCAGCGTTTCATCGGGAGATAAAACGTAATCACGACAAAGTATTTTCACGGGTGCAGGTATGCAGCTCTCGCGTTCAAATTCCTCGCGCATAGTCTGAGCTCTCAGCCTTGCCTCTGACAGCTCCGCTTTCCCCAAACTGAATTGTGAGCCCGCCATTCACCGACTTTTCAAAGTTTGGAGGGCGGAGCCATAAAGGAACATGGGCGTCACTTTCAAAGCAGTACGAAACAACCTCGAGTTGTACCGTGCGGCAACGTGACCGCTGTTTTATGCCGTGTTTGTTCTTGAAAATAAATTAAAAATACCGTCATTTTCTGGAGTGTATGAGTGCAAGTACTGGCAACTACCATTAGAATACTTTAATGCAAGGGCAATCTCAAAATCCAGGAGATTCTGAGGCATGTCCTGTAGCATTTCCGTCCACTCACAGTATGTGCAGTTACATGTGTTTGCTGCAGATTGGCCATTAAATTATGTTTTATCTCGCGGAGGACTTTTGACATAATTCAGTACAGTCTGATGACAGAGCAGAACTGAACTGAAGTTAATGTGTTTAAGCATAGTAATGACATATCTGTGTAAATAGCAGCCTATGACAAAATTTACAAAGTTATTCCAATTAAAAATATTCACATTTAATATATGTTGGAAGCACTTAACTTATACTTACCAACCATATTTATAATAAAACTTTAATGACGGTACATAGACTAATGACTACTGCAAATACTGACTTTGAATTTAAACAGAAAACTGAAAAAAAAATGGACTAATTGAAAACTGAATGTGCCTCACATCTTAAACTATATCTCCTACAGCTCTAACAGCAGTGATACAAACACAGCAGACTGTGCTGGCAGGAATGAGAGAAGATGCTGAAGTCAGCTGTCAGCTCTTGGAGCCTAAAGACGTCCTTCAGGTCACATGGCAGAAAAGCTCAAATAATGTAGAGACAAATGTTGCCACCTACAGCGAGCGCTTTGGTCAGAGAGTGAATGACGGCTTTACAGATAAAGTTGAGTTTAAACATACTGGACTACAGAACTGCTCCATAGTCATCAAGAATTTGACAGAGGAGGATGAAGGCTGCTATCGCTGTCTGTTTATCACTTATCCTGAAGGAGCCTTTAAAGGTATAACCTGCCTCCAACTCTATGGTAAGAACTTTAACCTTCCTTTTCCAACAATAAGTGACTCTGATGACAGATTAGAACTGAAGTTGTAAAACAGCTAACTAATCATATGCAGAGGAATGGCTTATTTCAAGAGTACTGTACCCTCATCGCAGTACAGAAACAGGTTTAGGGCATGCATTTTCACTGTTATGCCTAGTTAAACTGCCGGGATGTCTTAACTAAGTAAAGACCTGGGTGCCCTCTAACTTCCTGCTTCTAAATTCTGATAAAATGTGCTTTACTTGGCACTAAAAATCTTAGAAATATGGTATCTAACCAGATACTTACTCTGGATTGCATTCCCTTGGCCTCCAGTAACACTGTGAGGAACCTTGGAGTCATTTTTGACCAGGATATGTCCTTCAATGCACATATTAAAAAAATATGTAGGACTGCTTTCTTCCATTTGCACAGTATCTCTAAAATTAGACATGTCCTCTCTCATAATGACGCTGAAAAACTAGTTCATACTTTTATTACTTCTAGGCTGAATTACTGTAATTCATTATTATCAGGATGTCCTAAAATTCCCTGAAAAGCCTTCAAATCCAAAATGCCGCAGCAAGAGTGCTGACAGAGACTAGAAAGAGAGAGCATATTTCTCCTATATTGACTTTTCTACACTGGATCCCTGTTAAATCTAGATTTGAATTCAAAATCTTGATATCCTGACAGCTCACATGCAAGGTCTTGAATAATTAGCCCTCATCTTATCTTAATGACCTTACAGTACAATATAACCCCATCAGAGCACTGTTGTGATTTGGTGCTGTATAAATAAAATTGAATTGAATTAAACTCAAACAAACATAGTGGACATAAATGTGTTAGCAGCTGGTGTGTTTGTAAGAACATGTTGATGATATTTCCTGATCCTTCACAGAGCTGCATGAACCTGTTGTTGACGTCAGAGAGTCAAACTCTACTGAAGAGTGGGTTGTTTCCTGTTCAGCCACTGGTCGACCTGCTCCCACTGTAACACTCAGTGTCTCACAACAAGACCTCAGCTTCTCACAGTACAACACTGTCAGTGTGTCCAACACCAACGCTACATTCACTGTCACCACTACAGCTGTGCTCTCAGGTTCACGTAACAACAGCACACAGGTGGGATGTGCAGCACGAGTGCTCTCTGCTCCTCACAGAGAGGTGATGGTGATGATTCCTGATGATGATGGTGATGATGATGATGGTGAGAAACTCTTTCAAAGTCATTTATTTATAAATTAATGATTACTTTGTGATTGTAATGTTTGTTTTTCTTCTACCAGAGCTAGATGAGAAATCAGGATCTAATCCCAGGAATTTAGGTGTGTTAACATTTGTATGTTTTAAAGAGTTTTCCTGTTCCTATTTTCTTTTGATAGATGTTCAGATTTTTATAACTTTCTTTCTCCTGTTTGTCTTAAAGGAATCAGGATTTCAGTGACTTTATCCTCTGTGGTGTTGGTGCTCGGTGTTGCTGTTCTCATCTTTGTCCGGCTTAGAAAGAAATCTCAGAACAGGTACTCCTCTTAAACCGTGTCTATGTTGCATGTTGTCCTGATAGATTTTTGTGCAGCAAATATCTTCAACATGTTCTTACAAACACACCAGCTGCTGACACATTTATGTCCACTATGTTTGTTTCAAGACCTTACCATAGCCTTGGAGGCAGGTTCTACCAATGAAGGAGCCTTCAGGATAAGTGTTAATACAGACAATAGCATCCTTCATCCTGCTCCGTCACATTCCTGATTACTATGGAGCAGTTCTGTAGTCCAGTATATTTAAACTCAACCTTATCTGTAAAGTCAGAATTCACTCTTTGGCAAAAGTGCTTGCTGTAGGTGGCAACATTTGTCTCCACATCATTTGAGATTTTCTGCCATGTGACCCGAAGGACGTCTTTAGTGTCCAAGAGCTGACAGCTGAATTCAGCATCTTCTCCCACTGCTGCCAGCACAGTCTGCTGTGTTTGGATCACTGCTGTTAGAGCTGTAGGAGATATAGTTTGAGAAGTCAAGAACTTGGACAGTTTGCAATAGTTCTGAGAGGTCAAGGGTCCAAACTATGGTTTTTATTATTTATTTCAAGTATATCATAATGAATTTGTGTGAGTTTATTAGCAATAATAAATTGAATAAATAATAAATTTCTTACATTTTTCAGTCTGCCACACATGGCGATTCAGTCGAATGAAACACCTGTAACTGCAATCAGAGACACTGAGGAGTAAGTGACTCTTTATCCTGTGAATTTACAACCTGAAATTTCAGCCTCTGTTGTCACATTTCATATTCAATCTTTTAAATGTCCTCACACTTTCTTTGCTGTAACTTTATTCTCAATCATACAGTAATATTTAAAAAATGTAACTTTTTTGTTTGCTCTCATTTTAAGGACTGATACACAAGAGTACAGGGAAGTCAGACAAGAGACTCCTGAGCGAACTCAAGAAAATCATAACCAAGTGTTGCCATCAGCACCAGCAAGAAGACTCATTTTTGATGAAAACTGAAACAAAGATTTCAATGACAGAAAGTATCCCACAAGATGGTGTATAAGAATTTCTTTTAATTATGTATTATTCACATTAATTTATTGTATACTGCCTTAGTGCCACTGGACTTTAGCATGTCTCACACTCATGCTGTTAGACAGATGGTTGGGGTCTGGTAAGGAAGTTGGGGGGAAGCAGACCACTCCACAGGAAGTCTTTTGTTGTTTTAGTTTGAAAATGCATCATTTTCAATCGGTTTTGGCCTCCCGTCCACACTGACTCTCAATTTTGACAGCCCTGAAAAGGATTAATATCAGTTTGTACATGCTCCAGATAGCTTTTCTTCAAATTCTTTAATTCTCACTCACTTTTGCACATGCGCAGGACTGGAACGAAAGCGTTTTTGGCCGTTTCAATGTGGACGCACAACTCTGTGAAACGACTGAAAACGCTAGTGTGATGAAAACGCCTTTTTCAAATTTATCCAGGCTAGTGTGGACGTAGCCTCAGAGAGACTCTGCTGACCGTCTCTCCACCAAGCTTAGTTTTCTGTTCTTTGTTTTGATTAAAGAATGTTAGCTACCGCTCACCGCTTGTCTGCAGGCTTTATTTAATGGAAAACTTCCACAACAACGGTAACAACAAAGAAGTTCAATCCTGAAGAAAAATGAAGGACTACACCAAAAGAAATCATCGTACTGGGGCTTAATTAACTTTCTGTTTACCATAATGAATTTTTTACACAACTGTACAGTGTCTGTGTAATTATGTAACATACTGTAAATATGAAAAATATGTCTGTTTGTTTTCACTGTGCATATTTTCATGTTGTTGTTCTGTTTAGTGTTCTAGGTTAGAGAAGTAATCAAATATGTAAAAATACATATACTGTATACAATTGTTTTTGTTTTGTTTTGGGCCATCATGTTACTTTAAATTTTAAAAAATGGGCGACAGTGTTGATTTATTTAAGTGTGTGATTTATTGATTTATTTTGGAATCATTAAATATATATCTATATTTATTTATTATAAATGTTTGCCACCTCTCTCTAAAAGGGAATGCCATATTTTAAAAGGAATTATGCGTGTAACTGTAGAAAGATAACAAAACAAAGGATTGTGAAACAGTAGAATAAATATATATGTGTTCAGCTTCAATATGTTTTGATTATGTTGTGTGGTTTCATTTGTATAGTATTCTTGACTCACATGAGAATAGCATGTATTCAATATTAATTTCTTTTCAAAGAGTTTCAGTTTATCTGCTAACTTTACACTATGGGGTGCAGCTGGTTTTGATGAACATCTGTGTTCAGCAGCTGAAAGACTTTGGGATCTACACAAACAACCTGCAATTTAGTTGTAAATAGATGAGATATAACAGTTTTCCACAAAGAGACCGCACAACAAATGTCCTCTAGCTTAATATCACATCTGAAAACATGACTTTAGAGAAAATTCTAACATTTTTTTTTCTTTATGACAGAAATGCTTTTTTTTTTAAACCACATGAAATGTAGTAAAAGATAATATGATTCTGGACTGTACTATTATCATACAGGGGGATCAAAAAGGCAACTGCGCTGTATATTATTGCACTTTTAAGTAATAAGTAACCATCAGTTACTGAAAAATTATGTTACTATGTCCTTATAATCATGAAATATATGTTTTATCATCAGGCATTATTGCTTCTTTACATACATTACAGAAATTGTTACAGCAATTTACCCGGAAGTAGTAGCGGTTTCTTTCGCAACCATACTGTCCAGCTTTGGCGGTATTTCTGGCAGTACAGCATGGAGGAACAATGCCACAGTTTAGGATTACACATTATGTCATTGCCGTTTTTATTTTTGGAGTCTTTGGCAAAGGTAAGAAGAAACTTTTATTCCAGAATACCTACGTCTATGTATGTGACCATACTAGGGTGAGCTTATTTTATTTCCAAAAAAGAGGACACTTGGCTCAGTCATGAAGACCTTGCTTAAAGAAACATATTTATAACATATTTAAACGATGCCTTCTCTGTGCGGTTAATGAATTGTGGAATAAAATATGTCATATAGGCTTTTACAAGTCAACAATTGCAAAAAACTAACTTAAAAGCCTCTGGAATTAAATAATGGTACAGAAATAATGCCTCATCTGCGTAAGAAATATTACCAGTACTGGGTCGGTACGAGGGAAATTTCTTTTGCAGTTCGTCTGAAAAGATGCACTTGCGCTTTGGGATCTTTTAAACATCATTACGCGCGTTGCTGCGCGCAGTCTGTCCCGTCTGTGAGCGCAGAACACGGGCTCACGAAGCAGCAGTTCGGGGATGACGTCACACACATGGGTCCTCTGGCGGACTATAGAAAACTCCGGACATTTTTATCAATCTCGAAAATCCCCCCGGACGGAACGTGAAAAGTGGACATGTCCGGGGAAAAGAGGACGGTTGGTGAACCTTGACCACACGGACATGTTACACTTTTTGTTTCGTACAATTTGAATTGTAGAACCGCTTTTCAGTGGGTAGGCAGTGTGATATTACACGGGTTCGTCAAATTTCAAATAAACACCTTGTTAAGAAACGAAGTGTTTCTTTTGAAGCGTTTTAAATTTGAAAGGGGCTACAGGAAAAGTTGAGTTTGCATGACGTGACTTCAACAGCGCAGAGTGTAAATAACCCGATTTATTATTATACTTTCACTCATTATTGTATCAAACAAAAGAAAAGAGAAAGGTTACGTTCAGCAAGATGAAGTTTGTGTAAATGAAGTACCGCTGTTCCTGATTTTGCTCAACCTACAGTTTGAGATTCTTCAAATACTTTCGCTGCTTGTCATTTTAAAAGCAGACGCAGCTACCAGCAGCTTTTCAGGTACAAAGCTATCACGTCACTATATCTACGCCTCATTATGGACATCGCCAATGACTGTAGAAAACAGTAATTGATCATCACCCACAGAACTTTCTTTCTTTTAAAATGTCTTTCTTTTTAATGCTTTATATTTCTGTTATCATCACAAAAGTTACTGCCTTTGAAAAAAAAATTTTTTTATTGCTAATAAACTCGCACAAATGCATTATGATATACTTGACATAAATAATAAAAACCATGGTTTGGACCTTTGACCTCTAAGAAAGATGGACAGTTCACAATAGTTAAACATTTATGCACACAATAGTGGTAGAAAAAAAACCTGAATGTAAATTCGGAATTTGAATTTAGAAAAAGGTATAAAAAATTCCTTTAGGACAATGACCGGAATTAATAAGAGTGACATGATAATGACAGTTTAATTTTTGTGAAAGTTCCTGACTTCTCAAACTGTATCTCCATGCAGCTCTAACAGCAGTGATCCAAACACAGCAGACTGTGCTGGCAGCAGTGGGAGAAGATGCTGAATTCAGCTGTCAGCTCTTGAAGTCTAAAGACGTCCTTCAGGTCACATGGCAGAAAATCTCACCTGATGTGGAGACAAATGTTGCCACCTACAGCAAGCAGTTTGGTCAGAGAGTGAATGATGGCTTTACAGACAAAGTTGAGTTTAAATATACTGGACTACAGAACTGCTCCATAGTCATCAGGAATGTGACGGAGCAGGATGAAGGATGCTACCACTGTCTGTTTAACACTTATCCTGAAGGCTCATTCACAGGTACACCCTGCCTGCATGTCTTTGGTAAGAACCTTTATCTTCTTTAACCAACAACAAGTGCTTCAGACATTTATGTCAACATTTACTGGACATAAATGTGTTAGCAGCTGGTGTGTTTGTAAGAACATGTTGATGATATTTCCTGATCCTTCACAGAGCTGCATGAACCTGTTGTTGATGTCAGAGAGTCAAACTCTACTGAAGAGTGGGTTGTTTCCTGTTCAGCCACTGGTCGACCTGCTCCCACTGTAACACTCAGTGTCTCACAACAACACCTCAGCTTCTCACAGTACAACACTGTCAGTGTGTCCAACACCAACGCTACATTCACTGTCACCACTACAGCTGTGCTCTCAGGTTCACGTAAACACAGCACACAGGTGGGATGTGCAGCACGAGTGCTCTCTGCTCCTCACAGAGAGGTGATGGTGACGATTCCTGATGATGATGATGATGGTGAGAAACTCTTTCAAATCATTTATTTATGAATGAATCATTACTCTAATCTAATCTCTGTGTTCCTTTTTCCAGGGTTAAATGAGAAATCAGGATCTAATCAAAGAAATTTAGGTGAGTTAATGTTTGTACTTTTTACAGATTCAGTGTATTGTTACTTTCTACGTGTTCAGATTATTTTCTTCTCCTTTCCCGTTTGTCTCAAAGTTCTCAGGATTTCAGTCATGCTGGCCTCTGTGTTGTTGGTTGCCTGTGGTTTTTCAGCTCCACTCATCTTTATTGCGGTTCAGAAAGAAAACTCAGAGCAGGTAGTCATCTTAAACAGTGTCTGTGTTGCGTTTTCTCTCTTTCATTCAGGTGATAAAAGTTTGTGCAGCTTTAACTATTCTTGAATCCTTCAGTCTGCCACACAGGGAGACGATTAAAATACTTGAAACCACAATCAGAAGCAATTCCATCTTTATCATCCGGTCGTCTCACATTTGACCTCTAAGTTACCTCTAGAGCTTCTTTTTTCTGTAATTTATTCATAATCTGATGTTTACTGCACATCAAACAATCTTTGATACATATTCCATTGTGCTGTCTAAGCTGTTAGTCGGTCCAGAATACTTTGGTTTGCAGTATTAACAGAGTCATGTTTCACTGTTTTCGTTGTATTTTAAGGAATGAAACACCTTCAGTCAACCAAACTGAAAATCAGCTCAAAAAGTGGAGACCTGAGAGAAACCAGCCAAACCACAATCCAAGGCTTTCACCTTCACCTGCTCAAAGACTTACTGTTTAACAGCGTTGACTTGTTTTTTGGAGCAGGGTTTGCAGCTAGATGTCTGGCTTTTCTGGACGACACACATGTTAAAACGGACAGCTAGCATGTTCTGAACTCTTTTTTTTTCACTGGTCTTAATCAGTTAAAACTGAATTTGCAGTAATTAAAGTGTCCGTTTTCACTTCCATTTCCTTCAGTAATCAGTATCCTTGCCCTCTTTGTCTTTGAAAACAAATTAGTGCCAGCATTAATTTGTACAACACTAATGATTCACTTGATCTTTGAAAATGTGCTCAAATTATTTCAAACACTAGATGTTAGTGGTGTAGCAATTCTGTAAAACCTTTAATACCTCGATTGTTTGAACACAACTTTTGCTGATACCTCAAAATTTCTTTATGGTGAAGGTATATAAAAAACAACAAAACAGTATAACTGTTTTGTTACCAGAGGTCTGATCACTTGATCAGGACTGTATCATGGTGAATAATTTCTATGTATTTTCAGTTTACTTTCTGGATGTACTTAATTTGCAGAGACCAAGTTTTGTGTGCATCTGTAGTGTAGTGGTTAGTGCGCTTGATTGAAGCGAAGAAGGTCTCTGATTGGCAGCTCATACGTATTTTTTACTCAGAAAGAATTTTTGTGTTTTTCAAAAGTGAACTGAATGTGATTGAAGTGAGAGTTTAAAGTTGACTTGTTTTGAAATTTCTCAGCTTTTTCAGTTTTACAGTGTGATGTTAAGATTTGAAACACAAAACCAGATTCATATTAATGTGTTGTGATTTGCTATTTTAATGTAAATTCTTTGTACTATTTTTTATAACTTTTTTAAAACATTAAACCTTTTTTACAGTAATTTTGGATGACTGGTTAAACTGCTTTTGTAGCCGAATACTCTTCAAATACAAATAACCACAATTAAAATCCCACATTGTGTTCACTTAGACGACAACAGATTTTCATGTGAAATTACACAAAAAGACCACATGAGGTCTCTGTTTATTCATGGTGAAGGTATGGAGGCTTTTCAAAATTTGTAAACATGACATACAAATACATTTACATTCATGAAGTTTTCAGTTCTCAGCCCAGTAATAATTGTCATGTAAGACCATGCTGGTGTTTCTTGTCAGGTATTGTTGGTATAGTGTTTTAGTGGTTTTATTTAGTACTTTCGTTTATCCACAAAAGTAATTTTAGTCTGATTTTTTTCAGCAAATCAGAGATGAAGCCTCGACGAATTGAATTATGAAGATGCTAATTAGGTTACCTGTCTGTTATTTGGTGTGTAAGTAATCCTGAGCCTGTTTAGCATCAGTAGCTCACAGCTGAAAGAATAGTTTTAGGATTTTCATCATCAACCTGCAAATTATTTGCAGTTATAGTGAGGCAAAAAAAAAAGAGAGATGTTTCATACTAACGATTGTATTTTATTTTTCAATTTTTAATTGTCTGTTTAATGTTATGTCCACAGTCAGAATCTGTTTCCCCCCTTCCTCCCCTTGGTGTCTCTGTGGGTTAAAGAAAAGGAGGGAAATCTGTATGATCAGTGTTTGGCCTTTACACATTTACCAACATGAGCATTACAAACACCTCTGTTAGGTCCATGTGGACTGTAAGTTAAGTTGGCAGGTAGCTTTTTTCTTTATAAAAAGTGGACCTGCATGTTGTTGCCCATATTTCATCTGAGTGTAAAAATACAGAATGTCTAATTAGTGATGTGAAGACACACAGAGCAGAAAAATGTACACTTGAAGATAACAACATGTAAACTTTCATGCAGTAAATTTAAGTCTCTTGCAGAGTTACAGTCACCGCAACAGCTCACATTTTCATGAAGCATGGTAGTGTGTGGGACGTGATCTCAAGGGAATACCCCTGTACCTCTGTGTAGAAGGTCATCATTTAAAAAAAAAAAAAAAAAAAGGATAAAGACTTACCGTTAGAGACAGATGAGGACACAATTTTTAGCAAATGAGAAAATTTCACTTTTTAAAAGCTATTTCCCAGGTGCTGTTTAACAGAGCACAGAATTTTGATCTTTGGATGTTTGCATTATTTTATTTTTCTCACACAAAGAAAATCATTTCATAAAAATATTAATGATATTAATGATTTTGCTTTTCTGTGTATGACGGGTCCTGACTGATCAAGAATAAAAATTACATAAACAAAGTTAATCAATTAAAAACACAGGATAAGAAAGTCGTTTTATATTTTTAATGTGTGCACATTTTCAAACTAAACATCTTCATGTTCACTTCCTGTTAGTCAGAGTTTTACTCAGCTTTAGCTAAGCAGATACTTTCTAATCAGGGATCTAAGTGTTGGAGTTTTAACTGAATGCTGAATGTTTGCCTTATAAACCTGTTTCATGATTTTTTACTGATTTATCTTTAATATATTATTGTCTCAATTTCCATAAATTTATTGTTGGTCAGCTGATTTGTTTAATGGATTTTTCCTGTGTTTCAGATTTTGACATGAACATAGCTCATGCCCAGTAATTTCTTTTCTTAAAGCAGCTTCAGTTTAGTCGCAGTTCGTTTTGATCCGCATCAGTGACTCTGAAGCTGAAACTAGCCAACAGTTTAGATTCACATGAACAACTTGCACTTTAGCTGCAAATACATAAGAACATCTTAGAACAAATGACTTTATAAAAACTTCCAAACTCTCTTTTCTTTATGGACAGACAGTTTCTTTTAACCACTTTAAATGCACTTGCTAATATATATATATATATATATATATATATATATATATATATCCTGTGACTCAATGATCTGAGGTGTGTTGCCGGAACAATAACCCATTACTACAAAACAAAGGATTGTGAAACAGTAGAATAAATATATATGTGTTCAGCTTCAATATGTTTTGATTATGTTGTGTGGTTTCATTTGTATAGTATTCTTGACTCACATGAGAATAGCATGTATTCAATATTAATTTCTTTTCAAAGAGTTTCAGTTTATCTGGTAACTTTACACTATGGGGTGCAGCTGGTTTTGATGAACATCTGTGTTCAGCAGCTGAAAGACTTTGGGATCTACACAAACAACCTGCAATTTAGTTGTAAATAGATGAGAATATAACAGCTTTGCACAGAGAGACCTCTCACAACAAATGTCCTCTAGCTTAATATCCCATCTGAAAACATGACTTTAGAGAAAATTCTAACATTTCTTTTTTCTTTATGACAGAAATGCTTTTTTTTAAACCACATGAAATGTAGTAAAAGATAATATGATTCTGGACTGTACTATTATCATACAGGGGGATCAAAAAGGCAACTGCGCTGTATATTATTGCACTTTTAAGTAATAAGTAACCATCAGTTACTGAAAAATTATGGTCCTTATAATCATGAAATATATGTTTTATCATCAGGCATTATTGCTTCTTTACATACATTACAGAAATTGTTACAGCAATTTACCCGGAAGTAGTAGCGGTTTCTTTCGCAACCATACTGTCCAGCTTTGGCGGTGTTTCTGGCAGTACAGCATGGAGGAACAATGCCACAGTTTAGGATTACACATTATGTCATTGCCGTTTTTATTTTTGGAGTCTTTGACAAAGGTAAGAAGAAACTTTTATTCCAGAATACCTACGTCTATGTATGTGACCATACTAGGGTGAGCTTATTTTATTTCCAAAAAAAGAGGACACTTGGCTCAGTCATGAAGACCTTGCTTAAAGAAACATATTTATAACATATTTAAACGATGCCTTCTCTGTGCTGTTAATGAATTTTGGAATAAAATATGTCATATAGGCTTTTACAAGTCAACAATTGCAAAAAACTAACTTAAAAGCATCTGGAATTAAATAATGGTACAGAAATAATGCCGCATCTGCGTAAGAAATATTACCAGTACTGGGTCGGTACGAGGGAAATTTCTTTTACAGTTCGTCTGAAAAGATGCACTTGCACTTTGGGATCTTTAAAACATCTTTACGCGCGTTGCTGCGCGCAGTCTGTCCTGTCTGTGAGCGCAGAACACGGGCTCACGAAGCAGCAGTTCGGGGATGACGTCACACACATGGGTCCTTTAAATTTGAAAGGGGCTACAGGAAAAGTTGAGTTTGCATGACGTGACTTCAACAGCGCAGAGTGTAAATAACCCGACGCATTATTATGTTTTCACTCATTATTGTATCAAACAAAAGAAAAGAGAAAGGTTACGTTCAGCAAGATGAAGTTTGTGTAAATGAAGTAACGCTGTTCCTGATTTTGCTCAACCTACAGTTTGAGATTCTTCAAATACTTTCGCTGCTTGTCATTTTAAAAGCAGACGCAGCTGCCAGCAGCTTTTCAGGTACAAAGCTATCACGTCACTATATCTACGCGTTATCATGGACATCTCTTGGAGACATGACTGTTTTCTACAGTCATTGGTCATCACCCACAGAACTTTCTTTCTTTTTATTGCTTTATATTTCTGTATTTTTATCATCACAAAAGTTACTTGAAATAAATAATAAAAATAAAATATTTTTTATTGCTAATAGACTCACACAATTGCATTATGATATACTTGAAATAACTAATAAAAACCATAGTTTGGACCCTTGACCTCTAAGAAAGCTAGACAGTTCACAATAGTTAAACATTTATGCACACAATAGTGGTAGAAAAAAAATCTAATGTAAATTCAGAATTTGAATTTAGAAAAAGGTATCAAACATTCCTTTAGGACAATGACCAGACTTAGTAAGAGTGACATGATAATGACAGTTTACTTGTCTGAAAGTTTTTGACTTCTCAAACTATATCTCCTACAGTTCTAACAGCAGTGATCCAAACACAGCAGACTGTGCTGGCAGCAGTGGGAGAAGATGCTGAATTCAGCTGTCAGCTCTTGGAGACTAAAGACGTCCTTCAAATCCAGTGGAACAAACTATTTCACTGGAAAGGTGCGGCAAACCAAGAGAAGAATATAGCTTCTTTGGACAAAATATTTGGCCAACGTGTGAATCCTGAGTTTATACATAAAATTAAGTTTAAACATGCTGGACTGCAGAACACCTCCATAGTCATCAGGAATGTGACAAAGCAGGATGAAAGCTGCTATCAGTGTTTATTTAAAACCCCAGAAGGATCTCTGACAGCTACAACCTGCCTTCACCTCTATGGTAAGGACTTTACAAGATTTTGAAGAATTCCTGTTTTTACATTTTGTCAAAGTTGCACCATTTTCAGCTTTACCTAAACAGTGATGGAAACTGAAAATGCCTTTCCGTTATCATGGCATGATACAGTTTATAGAGATTTTACTAGTTGAGCACTTTTCCCAGTCATTATCATATTTAGCTATCGTGGAAATCAAAAGCTGACTTGTTTCTTAGAGATTTTCTACATATCGTATTTTTATATCTTCATCCTTAACAGACCTGTATCAACCAGTTCTTGATGACAGAGAGAGCGATTATGATGATGGTAAAAAAAACAAAACTCTTTCACAGTCACTGATTTATAAATGAATAATTACTCTGTGATTCTAATGTTTGTGTTTCTTTTTCCAGGTTTGAATGAGAAATCACGATCTAATCACATAAATTTAGGTGCGTACATTTATATGTTTTAAAGTCAGTTTTTATGTTCAAGCTACTGTTATTTGATAGGTGTTCACATTATTATATCCCTCTTTTTCCTGTTTTTCCCAAAGAAATCAGGACTTTGGTCATTCTGTCCTCTGTGGTGTTGGTGGCCTGTGCTACTGCAGTCATCTTTGTCAGGTATAGAAAGAAATCGCAGAGCAGGTACTCGTCTAAACAGTATTGTTATTTGTTCTTTTGTTTCAGCTATAAATGTTTGTGCAGATGTAACTGTTCTTAAATCTTTTGTCTCACTCACAGAACTCGTGATGAATGATTCCTGAAACTAGCGACACTCAGGACTAAGTCACTCTTCATCCCGTCAAACTGCACTTGGAAAGTTTCTGATTTCTTTTTCACTCTCTGATATGTTGTGACCTTAGAAATAGTCTAACTTGCCTGTAGCTCTCTTTGTGTCTCTTTATGTTTACTACAAATATCAAACAAACTCCGATCCATATCGCTCTGTGCTGTCTTAGCTATTAATACTACAGTGTTTTCAATTTAGGGACTAAAACACCTTCATTCTAAGAGGTTGACAATCAGTTTAAAAGCACAAACCTCCTGAGAGACCAACCTCACCATGATCTGGGGCTTTCACGTTCATTTTAACCACTTTTGACTTAGTTTTGTTTTTTTGTTTCATTTCAACAACTATTGCACTAAGTATTGCACCAAAAATGCACTTTCAATTTCAGTATTTTGTACACACGACTGTACTGCTGTCTGACCTCTTTGCAAAGGTAAATAAAACTAACAAAGACAACCTGGTTGTGTGCACCATGGTTTATTTAAAAAATTTCCAAAAGAAATGTTTTCGAAAACCGATTCATAGATGGACACTTTTGAATGGCATCGCATATGAGGGAATTTGTTGGGGATCTTTTTACATGATATGTTTATTATTGGATGACACATCTATACAAGGTGTGATTTGAACATGCTACAAACAAGAAGAAGGGAAAAGTTGAGAGCATCAAGCTAAGGATTCATTCATTAGGATTTGCATTCACTGTAGGGATGATACTGGTTTCCTTCAGACACGATGTTAGGTATTCAGGCCAAAGAAGAGTTCCATGTCTGCTTCATCAAGCCAGGAAATTCTGTTTATCATGACCTAAGGGTCCTTAAAATGCCCTAAAATGTTGTGTTGCCATGCACTTTTTTGAACGTTTCTATACACACACACACACACACACACACACACACACACACACACACACACACACACAACTAAAAGCCTGACACACAATAACATCATCCGAGCAAACAGTTTCATTTCGTTGCCACTGCCGTGATTCAATATTTTCAGTCGTAAATCAGATAATGACACGGAAGTGTCTGCTTTTCTCCATCCAGCTGTGACTCCAAAGGAGGCGGATTTCCTAATGTGATAAGTCACATTGATGGACAGCACTGAGCTAAACCCAGGCACACGGCGACAACAACATAAGCGAGGTTTTAAACTCTATTTGTTTACAATGTCGAAATCAAAGTTTGCCAACAGTGATTATCAACTGTGACTTGTAGCAGAATACTGACAACTGTCAGTGGATTACTTTACTGCTGAAGAAATCTTTAAACCCAGTGGATTCTAAGGTCAGTTCTGAAGCCTCTGCACTGCTGTCCCATTAATATATATATATATATATATGTGTGTGTGTGTGTGTGTAACCTCCAATTCAGCAGATCAACCACTACCATCTATACTGTTTGTGTGTGTGTGTGTGTGTGTGTGTGTGTAGAGAGAGATAAAAGATAACTTTTTATAATCCTGGTTATGTTCAGATATTGTCCGGGAACGTTATTCATATTTATGGGACGATTTCTTGTTTTCGTCTCACTCTCCATAAATTGTTCCGCTAATTAAACACGTGTGAATGGAAAATGGGGGTTTGACGCGTGTACGACTGACATTACGATGAAAGTAAAAACAGTCTGTGGGATTGTCTTGCCCCTTACCCATCAGCCAGAGTGAAGTTCTAACAGACAAAAATCTGAAGTGAAACCGAAAGTTACGAACAATGAAACGTGCTCAGTGCAGTCGCTGTCTGTACTTTTAATGCTGTCTTGTTATTATTTTAGATTTCTGTGCTTCTCCCGCCCCTGGTGACCTCCGCTGTCGCTCACTTGCATTTACCCGTCCACTTGTCATCGCTGTCCAGAGACATGCAGATAGTCTCTTTGAGGAGTGCATAGGAGCATAACTGAGGTAGGTGAAAAACCCTCTCTCCTCTCTGCCCGAACGGAACGATTTAAGTGTAATTTATTGTCCCCAAATGTGTCCGTGTGCATTCACGTCTCCGTTTGGACCACGAACTGAGAACTGATGGTGAAGCTGCTCCGACTTTCCAAGCTGGAATTGACGTGAAGGTGGAAAGTTGTGAGTTGTGGAGTAACATAACTACATGCGAGGTGTACAAAATTGATTGGATCACAGTTTAAACCATTACTATGGACTGTACCATTAAAATGGGTGCAAACAGGCCAAACGTGCATTTTATATCGTGTTTTAAAGTTGTACCTCACCATTAGCTGTTGAACAATAGTTTCTCTTATTGTATTGTGATAATGTTTACATATTTTTAATCTTTTTTCTTTTTTTTAGTAATGTTGTTAAGTGTTTATATTTCTCCACCGCAGAACAGTTTACCCGGAAATCATGAAGCGGTGACCTAAGGAGGCAGGACAAAAGATTTTTTTTTAAATAATGAATGAATGGAGTGAGAATGAAATGTCCTTCTTCGGAGTTTTATACTATATTATTGCTGTTTTTATTTCTGGAGCCTTTGAAAAAGGTGAGAAAAAACTATATGTGAGTTAGGCTTTTTTTTTTTTTTAATGGAATTACCTTTTGTTTTTTATAAGGAGATTTCAGTTGTGGTGATGTCAGAGGTCATTAAGCTGAACTGAGAATAATGTAGTGATACAGGTACAACCGCCGACAGTGTTAAAGTATATTTTCTGTGGGGTTAGCTGAGTATTTAGGAAGGGTTAGTGACGGTCAGGGGGCTGCTGGTGGTTCTTTAGGAAAATCATAGCAACACTTCAGCATTCCCAGTAATTTTTTCGTGTTTATTTGATCTAATTCTGAATCTGTTTTTCATTTTGAATATGTTAATATTATAGTACTAAAAACCTGATTATTTATCAAATTTGATTACAATATGAAAACTTCAGGCTGTTTTTATTAAACATGCTGATGTCAGCAGTGTTACTATGGAAATCCAGAGTCTTATATGAATCTTTATATTTCTCATTTTGAATTCATAATGTTGTATTAACGTCTATTTTTTAAACAACTCAAACAAAGAAAGTGCATGTGTCCCCCAGTGACTACTGTATTGGTTTAGCTTTAAAAATTTGGAGATTATCCTAAACTGGAAACTGAAAAAAAAGTTTTTCCTTTATCTTTTAAGTATGACCTCTAAGCATTACATACTATTGTATACTGTTATTGCTGCGTGTTGGATACACTGTGTATGTTAACGCAGGTCAACAGCAAGCCAAACTCAATTTTCATGAGCCAGGAAACAGAGCGTCTTGTTCCTTTATTACAGTCTTCTCGACGGCTTACAATCTTTTACAACTGTGGCTTGAATAGCTCGATGAAAGTGCTGAGTGAAAAGCCACTGCTTTCAATGGTGTATATAAAGATCAGGGCACAGGAGCTGAAGGATAGGCAGGCATTCTATACAATGCTTTTTCCCAGCTGACTGCAGCTTCTGCTTCCCACAATGCATTGCGAACACAGATTACTCCTTCAACATAAGATACAGAAAAACTAATGCTGACTGTATAGAACATATTTTTAACTAAACGAATCTCTTTTTTAACATAAATTACCACAGATAAAATATGACATTTTTATCACTAAATTATTATGAACCATTTTTTAATCTTTTACTTGGGACAGAACATATTGTATGTACTGTAACTGACCTTTCCTATGATATATTACTTTATATGGTTTCTTTACATTTTTTTTTCAAAGTGAAATTTGACCTATAGGCGCTAACAATGAAACTCAAGGTCAGCCTGATTTTTTTCTAAACAGGCTGTTTTTTTAAACTAATTACAATTGTAAGTCTGTCTATGCAAACAATGGTATGAATCTTATATCTAATATATTCTGTGAACTGAAAGTTTTGTCTTGGGTCTAAAAAGGGTGGGTAGTGATCTGTATGCGTGTGTGTGTGCGCACACCTTTATGGTTGTGTTAGGGCCGTTGCAGTAGAAAGAGACATTGAGTGACCCCATAGCAGTAGCTCTGTCACCATGAATGAGCTGACATAGCTCTATGAAGCCACATGTACTAAAAAACCTGAACCTGCTGGAAGCAACTTTGATTCCTGTTGCAGTAACCCTGTTACCAGATTGTTTTGGGAAAGAGTGCCAGTGTGAGGCTGAAGGTAAAAGTGTGTGTTGTAGCAATCGGGACAGCCAGTAACACTGGACCTCATGTGTCAGCAAGTTGGACTTGAACATAATATTGGACTTGATCTATATCTCCATGCAGCTCTAACAGCAGTGATCCAAACACAGCAGACTGTGCTGGCAGCAGTGGGAGAAGATGCTGAATTCAGCTGTCAGCTCTTGGAGACTAAAGATGTCCTTCAGGTCACATGGCAGAAAATCTCCCAAGATGAGGAGACAAATGTTGCCACGTACAGCAAGTACTATGGTCAGAGAGTGAATGATGGCTTTACAGATAAATTTGAGTTTAAACATACTGGACCACAGAACTGTTCCATAGTCATCAGGAATATGATGGAGCAAGAATTTGACAGAGGAGGATGAAGGCTGCTATCGCTGTCTGTTTAACACTTATCCTGAAGGAGCCTTTATCGGTAGAACCTGCCTCCAACTCTATGGTAAGAACTTTAACCTCTCTTTTCCAACAATAAGTGACTCTGATGACAGATTAGAACTGAAGTTGTAAAACGGCTAACTAATCATATGCAGAGGAATGGTTTATTTCAAGAGTACTGTACCCTCATCGCAGTACAGAAACAGGTTTAGGGCATGCATTTTCACTGTTATGCAGATGACACTTAGTTAAACTGCCGGGATGTCTTAACTAAGTAAAGACCTGGGTGCCCTCTAACTTCCTGCTTCTAAATTCTGATAAAATGTGCTTTACTTGGCACTAAAAATCTTAGAAATATGGTATCTAACCAGATACTTACTCTGGATTGCATTCCCTTGGCCTCCAGTAACACTGTGAGGAACCTTGGAGTCATTTTTGACCAGGATATGTCCTTCAATGCACATATTAAAAAAATATGTAGGACTGCTTTCTTCCATTTGCACAGTATCTCTAAAATTAGACATGTCCTCTCTCATAATGACGCTGAAAAACTAGTTCATACTTTTATTACTTCTAGGCTGAATTACTGTAATTCATTATTATCAGGATGTCCTAAAATTCCCTGAAAAGCCTTCAAATCCAAAATGCCGCAGCAAGAGTGCTGACAGAGACTAGAAAGAGAGAGCTTAATTCTCCTATATTGACTTTTCTACACTGGATCCCTGTTAAATCTAGATTTGAATTCAAAATCTTGATATCCTGACAGCTCACATGCAAGGTCTTGAATAATTAGCCCTCATCTTATCTTAATGACCTTACAGCAAGGGCGTAGATTTGGTTTTGGCATTGGTGGGGACGGGTGTTTCAACCACCAAACCCCGCCCTGTTTCTTTTTTTTTTCCTTTTCGTCTTTGCTTCTTGAAAAGAAGAAATATACTTGCCTACATATGCTATTCTACATGCCATTAAACCATTTAAAATTACAATTCATAGTTTTATATGTGAATTATATAATGTTAAATTACTATTAAACAAATGACTGACTAAGTATTTTAGACTTTAGTTTACTTTGATTTTATTCCACATAAATCAGGTATCATACAAAAATAAAAATAGCTTCAAATACAGTCAAGACAATAAAAGAATATAACTTTAAGGACTTAAATGTGGGATGGAGTGATTTCGCAGGTCTTTCCTCCACACTGCTGTCAGACTCCACAACAAAGACTTTTGCAGCTGATCAAACACACACATGTGCAATAAGACGTTGTAAGTTGTATTTTTACTCAGTTGTATATAACATTTGTATTCTATTTTTATCGTAATGTATATTTTATTCTACTATTTTATTCTATTCTGTACAGTTGTGTACAGTATATTATTCTTATTGTATTCTAATTTTTGCTATATAACTTTGCACTGTCCACTTTCTGCTGTGACAAAACGAAAGGTAATCTTATCTTATCTTAACACGATTACTTCAGTTATAGTACACCAACTTCTCTTATACATTAGCACTAAGAGAACACTAAATGAACTGGTGGTTTTTGTCGATAAAACTCATCTAAGATTACCACAAAATTATTATTCTGTGCTTGATGTGCCTCACCTTTGGCCCTGGCTTTTCCCCTCTGACTGCACTAGGACATATTGCCTCTTGATAAAATAACACGTTGATTCGTGCCATATAAAAAGTGAGACATGTCAATTCAGATTCTTTGTCAAATCTACACTAATCAATCAATTTACATCAGCAGCCTAACCAGTGTAGTGCAAACTGCACTACAAGGTGGAATATTTGCAAAATCATGACTACCTCATGATATTTTGTCTCAAAAATTAACCCCATGAATATGTCAGTGCCACTAGGATGAAATTATTGTGTCACCAACATTTTAACGTTAGACGTATAATTTTAACAGCCTCTTTAAACTAATATCCTGGCTTGCTCGAGGCTGCCGTTTTTTCTGACAGTTTCAATCAAAATTAGAAATGCTACTCTGGGACTGAGAGAACTAATAGAGCTGCCTGTTGTGCAGTTAGTTTCCAAAACACGTTATTCATGGTTACATACAATTTTAGACTGATGTGGGCCAAAGCCTAGCATAGCCTGTAACGTTATTATGACGGACACATTTTATGAGTGAACTTGGCTTTAAGTGACTTACAGGTTTCTTTGAAAAATACTTTCTTATATGCACGTTCTTCCTCTTTGCTACCGTCCTCCTCGCAGCGCAGGCTTGCCGCTGCTAAAACTAAACAGAGCTCACTGAAAGGCTCAGCCAATCACATTGGCCATATTTGTCACATGAGGTCGGACTCCAGTAGAGAACGTAATTTAACTCTTTCTGCACCGCTGGGTGACTGAGACGCTGACAGATCTTTTTTTTCTTTCTATCGGTTTTTTTTTTTTTTTTTTTTTTTTTTTTACAAGAAGCGATCAAATTATTGGTGGGGACATGTCCCCTCCGTCCATGCCAAATCGACGCCCTTGCCTTACAGTACAATATAACCCCATCAGAGCACTGTTGTGATTTGGTGCTGTATAAATAAAATTGAATTGAATTAAACTCAAACAAAAATAGTTGATATAAATGTGTTAGCAGCTGGTGTGTTTGTAAGAACATGTTGATGATATTTCCTGATTCTTCACAGAGCTGCATGAACCTGTTGTTGATGTCAGAGAGTCAAACTCTACTGCAGAGTGGGTTGTTTCCTGTTCAGCCACTGGTCGACCTGCTCCCACTGTAACACTCAGTGTCTCACAACAAGACCTCAGCTTCTCACAGTACAACACTGTCAGTGTGTCCAACACCAACGCTACATTCACTGTCACCACTACAGCTGTGCTCTCAGGTTCACGTAAACACAGCACACAGGTGGGATGTGCAGCACGAGTGCTCTCTGCTCCTCACAGAGAGGTGATGGTGATGATTCATGATGATGATGGTGATGATGATGATGGTGATGATGATGGTGATGGTGAGAAACTCTTTCGAAGTCATTTGTTTATGAATGAACCATTACTCTAATCTAATGTTTGTGTTTCTTTTTCCAGGGTTAAATGAGAAATCAGGGTCTTATCACAGAAATTTAGGTATGTTAATGTTTGTATTTTTTGAAAACCTGTTCAGTGTATTGTTACTTTCTAGGTGTTCAGATTATTTTCTTCTCCTTTCCTGTTTTTCTCAAAGTTCTCAGGATTTCAGTCATTGTGGTCTCTGTGTTGTTGGTTGTCTGCGTCTTTTTTGCTCCACTCATCTTTCTCCAGCTCAGAAAGAAAACTCAGAGCAGGTACTCATCTTAAACAGTGTCTGTGTTGCACTTTCTCTCTTTCATTCAGCTGATAAAAGTTTGTGCAGCTTTAACTGTTCTTAAATTTTTCAGTCTGTCACACAGGGAGACAGTTAAAATACTTGAAATCACAATCAGAGACAATCAGGAGTAAGTCCAGCTCTATCATCCTGTCATCTCACATTTGGAAAGTTAATTCTTTTTCACTCTCTGATATGCTGAGACATTTGACCTCTAAGTTACCTCTAGAGCTTCTTATTTCTGTAATTTATTCGTAATCTGATGTTTACTGCACATCAATCTCTGATACATATTCCGTTGTGCTGTCTAAGCTGTTAATCTGTCCAGAATACTTTGGTTTGCAGTATTAACAGAGTCATGTTTCACTGTTTTCGTTGTATTTTAAGGCATGAAACACCTTCAGTCAACCAAAGTGAAAACAGGCTTAAAAAGTGGAGACCACCTGAAACCAACTAAACCATGATCCAAGCCTTTCACCTTCACCAGCACAAACACATGCTTTTTGACAGCGTTGACTTTTTTTTGGGCAGCAGGTTTTGCAGATACACGGTCTTTTCTGGATAAACATAAGCTTTGTGTGGATTTGCAGTGTAGTGGTCAGTGCACCTGACTGAACAGCAGAAGATCTCTTATTAGCAGCTCACACATTTGTTTACTCAGCAGGAATTTGTGTTTTTCAAAAGCTGAACTGAATGTGATTGAAGCCAGAGTTTACAGTTTACTTGTGCTGAGTTTTCTCGACTTTCCTGCTTTACAGTGTGATGTTAAGATTTGAGACAGAAAAAACAGATTGTATTGTGGGTTTTTTTATGTACATTCTTTGTTTTATTTTTTATTACTTTTTTGAACATTAAAATTATTTTTTCAATAATTTTCGATGACTGGTCAAATGGCTTTTGTTGCTGAAAACTCTTCAAAAACAAATAACCATAATCAAAGTCCCATATTTGAAACACTTAGCCGTCAACAGATTTTGAGTGAAATTACACAAAAAGGCCACATGAGGTCTTTGTTTATTCATGGTGCATTCATATAGAGGCTTTTCAAAATGTGTACAAAAGACACATAAAATAAAAATACGTATATCGATATTTACATTTATAAAGTTTTCAGTTCTCAGTCCAGTAATATTTATCATGTAAGACCATGCCAGTGTTTCTTGTCAGGTATTGTTGTATAGTGTTTTAGTCATTTTTTATTTTATTTGGCAGCGACATCAACACACACAAACTGGTCCACCCAAGGATCGGGTCTCCCAACACAAACAGTAACATAGTGTACACTGATAAGTGCCAGGAGGATTGCCAGGATTTATACATCGGGGAAACCAAACAACCTCTGGTGAAGCGGATGGCACAACACAGTTGTGCTATCAGGCCCAGACTTTGCAGTCTATTCACACCTACAGGCCAGTGGACACTCTTTCAATGATGAGAATGTACACATCCTGGACAGGGAGGAACACTGGTCAAGGAATCCATTTATAAATGACCTCCTTGACTTCCCTTTTCATGTATACATGAAAAGGGAAAGACCATCTGAAGAAGAAGAAGTAAGAAGAAGTCACTTTAATTAATGACTAATCGTTTCTCCCAGTGAAAACGATACGTCCAGATGCACAGTTAATTAAAGTTCATTACAAGAAAAGAAAAAGAATCTTAGTCACACTGGGGCTATTGTGCCATCTAGTGAGCCTATCATGGAACTGGTTCACATGAGGCAAAGACTATACTACCAATTAACTCGGAGCTTGACGGACTTTGAATTCAGAACGAAAACTTTAATTAAAAGATTTTAACCGAGCACTGAAGTGTCGAATAGAATATCCAAAGAAATAAATGTTTAATTTATTCATTCCATCAGTTAAACATACATTTCCCCTTCATTCCCAGACAGGATTTACAACAAATTCTACTAATATCCCAGCCGCACATGACACCTATCAAACCAAAGGTCCAAGCCAATAGCACTACAATGCTCACTAAAAATAACCAATGTATATTGGTTATTTTTAGTACGTACTATATTGATTGATTTCCCCGCTCACAGCCGATCTAGAACTTGATTGATTCAACCATTAAAACTTGTGGTCACACTAGAAAGTCGAAAAACACGCATTAAAAATGAGCACCTACAATACTGAATAATCAAAATCAAACAGCCAAAGTCTCTGAGTTAATCGTCTGTGGAACTTCCCACAGAAGAGCGCTGACCTCACGTCACTCACCCACTAACTTTGCAAAGCTCCTCTGCTGACACGACAGACGGCAGCAAACTGCCAGGTGACACGTGCTACAAGATAATTCACACAAAAAACTGCTTCACGAATGATTTAGCAGTAAAAACACAGTAGTTCTGTGTACAAGGTAATTATTATTTTTTTCTTTTTAAAGATAAAGACTTACCGTTAGAGACAGGAGTTATTAGCCCCATATGAATATTTCTGCCTTTAAAAATTTTCAAGGTGCTGTTTAGCAGAGCAAAGTATTTTAAACGCAGCTTTTCCAAACGTCCCAGTTTGAATTTTGGATGTTTGCATTATAATATTTTGCTCACAGAAAGAAAATAATTTCATAAAAATAATAATGATATTAATCATTTTGTTCTCATGTGCATGGCGGGTCCTGGATGATCAAGAATAAACTCGTTAAGCTGCTCGATTTGATCAACCTGAAACTAGCCGACAGTTTAAATTCACATGAAGAACCTGCAATTTAGCAGCAAGTATACACAAAATCATCTTAGAACACATGAATTATAAAAGCTTTTAAACTCTATTTTCTTTATGAACAGACAGTTTTTTTAACCAATTTAAATGCACTTGCTAATATAAATATAAATATATATTTTATAAATATATAAATCTCTTTGTTTCTCTCTCTCTCTATATATCTATATATATCCTGTGACTCAGTGTCCGGGCAGTGTTGCCAACTTAGCGACTTTGTCGCTATATTTAGCGAGTTTTCAGACCCCCTTAGCGACTTTTTTTCTAAAAAGCGACTAGCGACAAATCTGGCGACTTTTTCTGGTGTTATTGGAGATTTATTTATGACGACTTTTTGACGTGAAAGTGGGTATCGCTTTTACTCTCAACAAGCAGCGGGTGCTGCCGTGGGCACCTCGCCCGTACCAAAGCGCTCACAGGCGGAGGATAGTCCTCCCCCAGCTGCTATCCGGGCAGACGATGTTCACACCTATGCGTCCGAACTGCAAATGAATCGCGCATGAGCGAAGCCGCTGCTCCCGCACTGACTGTAACGCAGTCAGTTCTTCTTTTACTGTTATGCTGTTTTGTGGATCACGAGGTTTAAAACTACTTATAAACACACACACACACACACAAAGTAACTCCGCCAGAGTGCCTATTTCGGGTCTTTTTTGCCGGTCCAAGCCCGGATAAAGGAGCAGGGTTGGAATTCTGACTTTAAAAAAAACAATAATTGCTAAAATAAATTTAATTTGTAGTTCTAAATAAATTCTAAATGCATTTAGGACGTTTTTTACTCACTTTATGTCTCTTCCACAATGTTATTTCTCTCTCCAACAACGTAGGTTACAATTATATTAGCATGACCAATTATGCAAATTAGGCGATGATGTCATTTAGCGACTTCTGGCGACTTTTAGGACAGCCAATAGCGATTTTCCTTACTGAGGAGTTGGCAACACTGTGTCCGGGGTGTTTCACCGGAACATTCGCATTTCCGTTCAGTTTGAAGTTTTAGCGCTAAGTGTGGAGCCACGATGTCGCATCTTGGAGTCTCATTTTATGTGATCTCCGTTTTTATTCTTGGAGTCTCTGACAAAGGTGAGAAAAACGTCTGTGTTAATACAACTCTATACAATCTCTCTCTCTCTCTCTATATATATATATATATATATATATATATATATATATATATATATGTGTGTGTGTGTGTGTGTGTGTGTGTGTGTGTGTGTGTTGGATAGTTTCACTCAGTTTTACTAACTTTGTAATCATTTGAAGTATTTGGACTTTCCCTGGTTCAGCATGTAGGCGACAGATATTACTCAAGTTATGATAAATGAAAACTTGAGTTTGTGTAAACGGTGTAATGCAGTAACTAACAATGCGGGGTGAGGTTATCTGACTTTTACAAATTTACAAATTGGGAAAAATTGATCAAAAACGATCCTGTTCAGGAGAACAGTAATGTGTGTGCAGTGGAGCCGCTTCACGCATGTGTTTCTCCCCAGAAACAGCGCGAGAGGCAGGAAGGAAGGAAAATCAGTGTGTTTAATATCAGAGAAGCTCGTGTTAAAAAAAAGCTGCGTGTGGATAAATGTGCGCATGTGTATTTGCACAGCTCAAGTTTCATCCAGAGGAGGGCTGCTTCATTACAAACTCTTCCACCATGAACACCAAGTCTTTTTAACAGCTCACGTGTACATTGTGAAGAAGAACACAGAACATTATTTACAGTCAAACCCTGAACCATTAGAATAAATATGAGCTTACATAATAACTGTGCACACTGCTGTCCTTTACTAAAGTCGATATTCTGTGCTGAGAGTGAGCAGACAAGTTTGCAGGGTTTCAGGTTTTGAGTCACATTTCTACACAGAGGCACATAATGAAAAATGTCTCACACTAAATGACTTTTGGTAAGTACTTTTTCTGCTCACTGCCTGTAAACCACAGCAAAAGGGACAGTTACAGTATCTTCATTGACACAGGGACTGATGGGGCTCTGATCATAAATGTTCGTCTGTCCATCATTTAGCTCAGCTGTTACACAGAGATTTAGAGATTCATACAGTGGAGCAGTTACCTCAGATTTCTCTGGATACTCCCTGAGTTTCAGTCCTCAGGACCTCACAGAGTCCCCTGACTGGTTCAATGTTATATCAAAAACAGAATAATTTCCCCTCGGCCTCCTCTCATTTAGCCGAAATGCCGCGCTTTTTACAGCAAAACACTTAGACTCTGTTATTTGCTTTTAAACATTTATATTCCTCGGTTCCTCACACGTCGTATGGTCAACTCATTTCTTTACTCTTAATTTGCAATGCTCTTTCTGAAATGTCGGTCAATACTAAAATCCTCCTTGCAGTGTTAGAAAATCCCCTGCAGCACTTACTGTATACTATTGGGACAGTTCTATTCAGGAAGGAAAATAAAAAATAAAAAAATAAAAAGACTGTAAAACATGTTATGAACAGTGAGACACACAACAAAAAAGTTTTAGCAGTGAAACTCCAACTTTGTCTGTTACAGTTCACCTGAACAAAAACTGAATGTGCCTCACATCTCAAACTATATCTTCTACAGTTCTAACAGCAGTGATCCAAACACAGCAGACTGTGCTGGCAGCAGTGGGAGAAGATGCTGATCTCAGCTGTCAGCTCTTGGAGACTAAAGACGTCCTTCAGGTCACATGGCAGAAAATCTCACATGATGTGGAGACAAATGTTGCCACCTACAGCAAGTACTTTGGTCAGAGAGTGAATGATGGCTTTAACGATAAAGTCGAGTTTAAATACACTGGACTACAGAACTGCTCCATAGTCATCAGGAATGTGATGGAGCAGGATGAAGGATGCTATCACTGTCTGTTTAACACTTATCCCGAAGGCTCCTTCACAGGTAGAACCTGCCTCCAAATCTATGGTAAGAACTTTTACTTTCTTTAACAAACAACAGGAGACTCAAACTAATGTATTAATTTGATGTGATGATATTTCCTGATCCTTCACAGAGCTGCATGAACCTGTTGTTGATGTCAGAGAGTCAAACTCTACTGAAGAGTGGGTTGTTTCCTGTTCAGCCACTGGTCGACCTGCTCCCACTGTAACACTCAGTGTCTCACAACAAGACCTCAGCTTCTCACAGTACAACACTGTCAGTGTGTCCAACACCAACGCTACATTCACTGTCACCACTACAGCTGTGCTCTCAGGTTCACGTAACAACAGCACACAGGTGGGATGTGCAGCACGAGTGCTCTCTGCTCCTCACAGAGAGGTGATGGTGACGATTCCTGATGATGATGATGGTGATGATGGTGAGAAATTGTTTCAACATCACTGATTTATAAATTAATGATTACTCTGTGATTCTAATGTTTGTGTTTCTTTTTCCAGGTTCGGATAAGAAGTCAGGATCTAATCAGAGAAATTTAGGTGTGTTAACGTTTGTGTTTTTAAAGCCAGTTTTATGTTCAAGTTTTTTCATCATTTGATAGTTGTTCACATTATTATATCCTTCTATCTCCTGTTTTTCTCAAAGGAATCAGGATTTCAGTCATTCTGTCGTCTGTGGTGTTGGTGCTCTGTGTGGCTGCACTCATCTTTGTTGGGTTATATGAAAAAGAAATCTCATAGCAGGAAATCCTCTTAAACACTTTCTCCTTTTGATTCACCTCATAAATGTTTGTGCAGCTTTTCCTCTTCATAAATCTTTCAGTCTGTCGCACACACAGTTCAAGATGAATGAGACACCTGAAACCTTAAGCCAGACACACTCAGGATTATTGGTTATTTATCATCCTGTCATTTTGTGCTTGGAAATTTTTGTCATTCTTTTTCACTCTGTTATGTTGTCACATTTCAAATAACCCTAACCCTTCCAACTTGCTTCTAGAGCTCCCTTTTTTCTTCTCCTCTAATCTGATGTGTATTACACCTCAGTAGACTCTGCTGCATTTGTCTTTGTTCTGTCTAAGATAATCTGCTCAGAATGCTTTGATTTTGCACTATTAACAGACAACTGCTGCAGTGTTTTTTATTATTTTTTCAGGGACTGAAACACCTCCACTCAAACATGATGATAATCAGCTCAGATAATGGACTCCTAGGAGACACCAACCACGATGATCCAGGACTTTCATCTTTACGAGAACCAGCTAGACTCAATTCTGAGTCTATCTCCACCTGTCCCCCTTTTGTCCAGGTTCCGGTGTCCCTGAAATAGTGTTCCGAAAGCAGTTTCACCCCGGTTCTTTTTATTCCTCGAGGCATCCAGAGACGGCACCGAACTCAGTAGTCATTTTCACAAAACCTTTATTCATCTTTATTCATCTTCATTTACGCATGCATCTTCTAGAAGGGGACACGTGCAAGGCCGGTGTCCCTCTGCAGATCTTCCACTCCTTTGTTTGTTACAGCCAGCTTTATAGAAGTGACCCCATCATAAAACCCCCATGGTGTGCTGCAAACTCTGTGTCTGTGTGTGCACGAGCACGTGAGTGCCTGTGTGTGCGCGTACCTGTGTGTATGTGTGAGTGCACGTGAGTGAGTGTACATGTAGGTGTGGGTGCGTCGTAACAGTCAAAGCACTGTGTGTGTGTCTCTGTGTATGTGACTTCCTGCCGGTCATAAAAGTAATCTCCTCACTCAATCTACACCAAATTCCTTTAGACAACATACAAAACACAGTTAACATATTACAAACACTGAGACCCCCACTCTGCATCCACTGGGCCATTGGCCTCTTGTTGTCTTACATTTACAGATAAGCATGTGGAGAGTCTCCTGCAAATCTACTTCTAAGTTATAACAATTATGAGTTTTTATTAAAGGTACAAGCATCAGCATCAGCAATCCCCCACTGTAGCTTCCTGTCTCCTTTTATTATTGAGTTATTAGACTCAATTGGCTTCTCTCAAAATGTAAAAGAACCCACCCACCACTTTAATCACACTCTAGATCTTGTTTTAACATATGGCATAGAAACTGAACATTTAACAGTGTTTCCTGAAAACCCTCTGCTGTCTGATCATTTCCTGATAACATTCACATTTACAATAATTGATTACACAGCAGTGGAGAGTAGACTTTATCAAAGTAGATGTCTTTCTGAAAGTGCTGTAACTAAGTTTAAGAATATAATCCACCCACTGTTATCATCTTCAATGCCCTGTACCAACATAGAGCAGAGCAGCTATCTGAACGCTACTCCAACAGAGGTCGATTATCTTGTTAATAATTTTACCTCCTCACTACGCATGCGACTCTGGATACTGTAGCTCCGTGAAAACTAAGGCCTCAAATCCGAAGTACCTGACTCCGTGGTATAATTCTCAAACACGTAGCCTAAAGCAGATAACTCGTAAGCTGGAGAGGAAATGGCGTGTCACAAATTTAGAGGATCATCATTTAGCCTGGAGAAATAGTTTGCTGCTTTATAAGAAAGCCCTCCGCAAAAGCCAGAACATCTTACTATTCGTCACTGATTGAAGAAAATAAGAACAACCCCAGGTTTCTCTTCAGCACTGTAGCCAGGCTGACAAAAGTCAGAGCTCTACTGAGCCAACAATCCCTTTAACGTTAACTAGTAATGACTTCATGAACTTCTTCACAAATAAAATTTTTATCATTAGAGAAAAAATTACCAATAATCATCCCACAGATGTAATCTTATCTACAGCTACTTTTAGTACCACTGATATTAATTTAGACTCTTTTTCTCCAATTGATCTTTATGAGTTAACTTCAATAATTAATTCCTCCAAACCATCAACGTGTCTTTTAGACCCCATTCCTACAAAACTGCTCAAAGAAGTCCTGCCATTAATTAATTCTTCAATCTTAAATATGATCAACCTATCTCTAATAATCGGCTATGTACCACAGGCCTTCAAGCTGGCTGTAGTTAAACCTTTACTCAAAAAGCATCTCTAGACCCAACTGTCTTAGCTAATTATAGGCCAATCTCCAACCTTCCTTTCATATCAAACATCCTTGAAAGAGTAGTTGTCAAACAGCTAACTGATCATCTGCAGAGGAATGGCTTATTTGAAGAGTTTCAGTCAGGTTTCAGAGCTCATCACAGCACAGAAACAGCTTTAGTGAAGGTTACAAATGATCTTCTTATGGCCTCTGACAGTGGACTCATCTCTGTGCTTGTCCTGCTAGACCTCAGTGCTGCGTTTGATACTGTTGACCATAATATCCTATTAGAGCGATTAGAGCATGCTGTAGGTATTATAGGTACTGCGCTGCAGTGGTTTGTATCATATCTATCTAATAGACTCCAATTTGTTCAAGTAAATGGAGAGTCCTCTTCACACACTAAGGTCAATTATGGTGTTCCACAGGGTTCAGTGCTAGGACCAATTCTATTTACATTATACATGCTTCCCTAGGCAGCATCATTAGAAGACATAGCATAAATTTTCACTGCTATGCAGATGACACGCAGCTCTATATCTATCCATGAAGCCAGGTAACACACACCAATTAGTTAAACTGCAGGAATGTCTTAAAGACATAAAGACCTGGATGGCCGCTAACTTTCTGCTTCTTAATTCAGATAAAACTGAGGTTATTGTACTCGGCCCTGAAAATCTTAGAAATATGGTATCTAACCAGATTCTTACTCTAGATGGCATTACCTTGGCCTCCAGTAATGCTGTGAGGAACCTTGAGTCATTTTGACCAGGACATGTCCTTCAACGCACATATTAAACAAATATGTAAGACTGCTTTCTTCCATTTATGCAACATCTCTAAAATTAGAAATATCCTGTCTCAGAGTGATGCTGAAAAACTAGTGCATGCATTCATTACTTCCAGGCTGGACTACTGTAATTCATTATTATCAGGATGTCCTAAAAACTCGCTGAAAAGCCTTCAGTTAATCCAAAATGCTGCAGCAAGGGTACTGACAGGGACTAGAAAGAGAGAGCAGATTTCCCCTGTTTTGGCTTCCCTTCATTGGCTTCCTGTTAAATCCAGAATTGAATTCAAAATCCTGCTCCTCACATACAAGGTCTTAAATAATCAGGCCCCATCTTATCTTAATGACCTTGTAGTACCATATCACCCTATTAGAGCACTTCGCTCTCACACTGCAGGCCTACTTGTTGTTCCTAGAGTATTTAAAAGTAGAATGGGAGGCAGAGCCTTCAGTTTTCAAGCCCCTCTTCTGTGGAACCAGCTTCCAGTTTGGATTCGGGAGACAGACACTATCTCTACTTTCAAGATTAGGCTTAAAACTTTCCTTTTTGCTAAAGCATATAGTTAGGGCTGGACCAGGTGACCCTGAATCCTCCCTTAGTTATCCTGCAATAGACATAGGCTGCCGGGGATTCCCATGATGCATTGAGTTTTTCCTTTCCAGTCACCTTTCTCACTCACTATGTGTTAATAGACCTCTCTGCATCGAATCATATCTGTTATTAATCTCTGTCTCTCTTCCACAGCATGTCTCTTTATCCTGTTTTCCTTCTCTCACCCCAACCGGTCGCAGCAGATGGCCGCCCCCTGAGCCTGGTTCTGCCGGAGGTTTCTTCCTGTTAAAGGGAGTTTTTCCTTCCCACTGTCGCCAAAGTGCTTGCTCATAGGGGGTCATATGATTGTTGGGTTTTTCTCTGTATTTATTATTGTGCTATCTACTGTACAATATAAAGCGCCTTAAGGCGACTTTTGTTGTGATTTGGCGCTATATAAATAAAATTGAATTGAATTGAATTGAATTTTATGACAGGCAGACCCCCAGTGTCCATAAATTCCTTTATCTCTAAACAATTACACACACTCTCAGGCCTACAGCTAAGCCAAACTGAAACACAGACAAATCCTTCCTTATTCCTCTGATCTAAACAAATTTAACACATCATATTATAATAATTATTTTCTTGTACTCACAATAGGGAGAACATAGTTACTGAATTGCTTCCAGCAGCCCTGCCAGCCTCCCTGGCACAGCCCCTCCTTTGCAGCGGAGCCACAGACCACACTCTGCCACAGTCCTGTATGTCTCTCAAGAGTTTCTAGTACAGGATTTGTGAAGACCTGTCCACATGTTGCTACATCAAAAAATCAAACAAACTATGTATTTTAGGTGATGTAAGTGAATTACAAATGGAAGCAAATATATTGCACATAGTTCTTACTGCATTAACCATTGCTAAGAAAACTGTCCTCATGAACTGAAAGGTCAAAAATAATTTATGTGTTACTCAATATAGAAATGTACTTCTACATCACATTAGTCTGGAAAGAATCTCGGCCTCTAATAAAAACCTGGGTGAATTGGATTCTCTCTGGGCCTCACTGATCAGTTCCTTTAGTTATTGGTGGTGGTCGCTGTGGTCTGTCTTCTTGAATGCCTTCCGGGCCTTAACTCTGGGTGGGCCTGGGGTCACATCCTTGGCTCACTCTGGGGTGGCCGGCCTCTGGCAGGGTCGGCTGAAGGTTGCCTCTGGTCTTCTAAGGCCCTAGCTCTTTGACCGTGAGGGCTCTGTCTCCTGCTGGAGTGGGCATGTGGTTTTCATTGGGATGTGCGCTCCTGTCTTCAGTTCTCTGCGGGCTGTGTGGGGGAAATTTGTGTCATTTTCACTCTGTCATGTTGTCACATTTCAAATCTTCCAACTTGCTTCTAGAGCTCCCTTTTTCTTCCCCTCTAATCTGATGTCTATTACATCTCTTTCCCTGTCTTCCTCTGGCCACAGCAGGAGTGTTGTTGCAGCTTCTCACCCTCAATGTCAATTACATTTCTTTACAAACTCCCACACAGACCACACACAGACATAATATTGTGTGTTTCTTTGTGTAACATATTTTTCTTTGTCTTTCACGTGCTGTGTTTTGTTACAGATGCAGCAGTTGATGACCCGTTGCTCTCATCCTTATTATTTCTATTTATTTTGGTCCTTTCTCTTTTCTTCTCCCCCGCCTCTCAGCTATGGCACATTTACACGATAATAATAATAACAATAATAATGAAACACATAAAAAGAAAAAAACAATAAAAACAAAACTCAATAAATAAATAACAAGAGGAGCCTATAGAGTTTACAGATCTTCTCTTGGCAAAGTAAATGTGTTTGGCACAACAGAGCATTCAGTTCATGATTCTGCTTGCAAAGGCTGCCAGACAGGACAGTCGAACAAAGAAACAAAGATAGATAGCTAGATATATGAATGAATATAATGGTACATTGCAATTTTACTCTTAGTGCTTTGTGCTATTTATTTGTTTATCTATTTATCGATTTACCTAAACACCAGAACCGAAAAGTTGCATTACATAAATATTGGCTTATTCTGCTTATTCCTCCTAACTTATGTCGTAACTGGAAACTGCTTTTATCCTTACACCATAACCTTCCGTGCCATTCAGCTTTGTCCTCTTTACTTTATGCTTTGAATACATTACAGCAAATCAGACATGAAGCCTCAACTAAGTGAAGTAAGTAGAGGCTAATTATGCTGCCTGTCTGTTATTTAGTGTGTTAGTAATTCTGGGCTCACAGGCTGTTTATTTCAGCATCAGTATCTCACAGCTGAAACAAAAGTTTTAGGATCTTCATGATCAACCTGCAAAATATTTAAAAATCTGTGAAACTATAACAGTTGAACACTGAGAAAGAAAATCTTCCACTTGAAATACAGAAATCTGGAAACGAGGCTAGCCAGGGTATGTAACAGTGTTTGTATTTGTGTGTGTGTGTGTGTGTGTGTGTGTGTGTGTGTGTGTGTGTGTGTGTGTGTGTGTGTGTGTGTGTGTGTGTGTGTGTGTGTGTGTGTGTGTGTGTGTACATGTGACAGCTCAGGATTCATCCAGAGGCGGGCTGCTTTGTTAGAAACTCCTGCACCATTAACATGAAGTCTTTGTAGAAGATCACAAAACATTATTCACAGTCAGGTCTTTTTTACGTCCTGCATGACCTTTATTAAAGTCAATATTCTGTACCAAAAGTTTCAGACATGAATCTAACTCACTTCTAATATGAGTCACATTGCAGCATCGTGACAGCTGTAGGCTGAGAAGGAAAAAATTTGAGAAGGAAAAACTACATGAAATTGATTTGTAGTGTTGCAGAGGTTTGTGTGTGTTTGACTCCAGTTTTTGTTCATCATGGACCGATTTCTAAATGTGTATACATATCTGAAAGAAGTTGAGTCACTGTAAAAACTCACTTGATTGTCTGTGTGTGTCTTTTATTGTGGCTCTCCTCCTTGACCCCGAGGCTTCATCTTCAGTTCTGCTCTGTTTCATAAAAACTGCAGAATTACTGAGGAGCAGAAAATGCAGACTCAAAGCTTTGAGCGCAGTGCCAAAACTTTCTTTCCTTTAACTCTTTCTCGGTCCCAAAAAGTTGATTCTGTTGATCTGGATGTAAAGTTTTCGGTGGGAGAAATGTTTTGTTACTCAGTGAATTCTTCAGTCTCAGCTGACTGCAGGTTTCCCCAACCTTATAAACAGTACATTTCCACAATGACTGAAACCAGCACCACTCATGCTGTGAGGTCAGTTTCTTGGTTCTTAATAAATGCAAATTGTCACTATCAGAGAGAAGTGACTGTGAAAATTCCTGATGATGATGTTTAGAAACTCTTTTAAAGTAATTGATTCATAAATTGATGATTATGCTGTGATTCTAACATTTGTGTTACTTTTTCCAGGTTTGGATGAGAAATCAGGATCTAATCACGAAATGTAGGTCTTTTAACATCTGTGTTATTAAAGCCAGTTTTTATGTTCAGTGTTTTGTCATTTAATAGCTGTTCAGATTATTATATCCTTCTTTCCACTGTTTGTCTCGAAGGAATCAGGATTTCAGTCATTTATTTAGTCGGTCTTTGTTACTGAACTCAGCTTTTTTGGGGGAAAATGCACTTTTAATTTCAATACTTTGTATATTTGTATGTTTGTATATTTCTTTATTATTAGGAAAAACTGTTGTTCATAAAAGGTGACATTTTGTCTTGTTTGTCAAATATTTTGACATCAAGTGATTTTAAGTGAGAATTGTGAAAATCAACAAACAAGCTGCTCGTGTTGCTGAAATGAAATCTAATGCAACAGTTTATTCACTGCACTGCTGTTTGACCTCTTTGCAAAGGTAAATCAAGCTCACAAAGAAAACCTAGTTGTGTGAACCTTGATTTATTTAAAAATTTCCACAGGAAATGTTTTTGAAAACACATTAATAGATCCCCACTTTTGGATGTCACCACATATAAGGTAATTTATTGGGGATCTTTTCACATTATATGTTTATTATTGGACACAAAAACAAAAAAAGAAGTTGAGAGCATCAAGCTAAGGCTTCGTTCATTAGGAATTGCGTTCACTATAGGGATGGTATTGGTTTCCTCCAGACATGATGCTTGGCATTCAGGCCAAAGAGTTCCATGTTTGTTTCATCAGACCAGAAAAGTTTGTTTCTCATGTGCTGAGAGTCCTTGCCTTTTGGTAAAGTCCAGGTGTGTTGCCATGTGCTTCTTGGGACCTTCAATACTGCACACATTTTTCTGCACACTTTCCTACAATCCCGTCTCAGAGATATACAAACAATTCCTTGGACTTCATGGCTTGGTTTGTTCTCTGTCACCTATGTGAGCTTATAGAGACCGGTGTGTGCCTTTAGAAATCCTGTCCAATTCAACTGAATTTATCACACATATAGAAACATCTGCCAGATGATCACTGGCAACAGGATACACCTGAGCTCAACTTCCAGTGTCATGGCAACATCTGTGAATAGTTATGTGTGTGTTATAGTTTTGGTTTTCTTTTTAATAAATTTGCAAGAATTACAAGCAAACATTTTCACTTTGTCACTCTGGCGTATTGTGTAGAGTTTCAAGGTGAAAATGAACTGAATGAGGCAGTAACATGACAAAATGTAAAACAAATCACCGTGGTTACGTTCAGAACAGACTGCTGCAGAGAGACGTGCCTCCTTATTTATGGTGACCAGGCTTAGGAGACAGAGGTATCTGTAGATGGTTACTCTGCTTATTAACATTTCATAAATGCTCCAGTGTGATACAGTAAAGTGAGTAAACTGACCATTCTTCCATCAACCATATTTTTCTAGTCTGCCTCGACACTCTGAATATGTGTTAAAGTACCAATGTAGCTAGAAGGAACTACAAGAAGGTGATGTCTTGCTGTAGTTCCAGGCTGTTGTTATTATTGTTATTATTGTTATTGCCTTTCATGCTGTTGCAGCTGTTGTATATGATAAGCCACTGACTCCTATACAGTGAGATTTTTTTGTTTCCTCTCTGCCAACTGATATAAGAGTTTGCTGTTGAACCATAGGCTGAGCAGTCACAACTGTTCAGTTAACATGTTATTTTATACAAAGTGCCAATACTAGCGACCTATGGCAACTACTGAAAAACATAAACACGTCCCTACAACAAGCATATGGTGAATGTACTGTGATCTGTGACTGAACCTGCCCTGCATCGCGCACCCATCACTACCAGCCAACTAATGTGACGAAGACTGAGTACGCCACCTGGTGGTATACATGTACACCGAGCATGAGAAGCTCGGGTTAATGAGCTTTAGATTACAAATGAATCTCAGCACAGATCAGATGTAGGAGAAGAGTAGCAAAAGTCGCGTGTAAAAATCAGACAGTTGAACAGCTGAACAACTTGTAACTGCAGATATTTATGGGAAAAAAAATCTAAAAAAAAAACAAACAAACAAACAAAAAAACAATTAAAATGTTTGAATGGTAATTGGGGTTTCACGTGTGTGCAGTCTGTAGGATTGTGCTGCTCTTGACCCATCAGCCAGAGTGAAGTTCTAACAGACAAAGATCTGAAGAGAAATCGAAAGTTACGAACATTGAAACGTGTTCAGTGCAGCCGCTGTCTGTGCTTTTAATCCTGTCTTGTTATTATTTAAGATTTCTGTGCTTCTGCCGCTCCTGGTAAACTCCGCTTTCACTCTATTCCCGTCCACTTGTCAATCAATCAGCACTCGACCAACGCACAGATCATCCCTGTCCAGAGACATGCAGGTAGTCTCTTGAAAGACTGAACAGGAGCATTAATGGGGTGGGTGGAAAGCCCACTCTGTCAGAACGAAACACTTTAAGCGTAATTTATTGTCCCCAAGTGCGTTCACATCTCCGTTTGGACAGCGAACTGAGAGATGGTGGTGGAGCTGCTCCGACTTTCAGAGCTGGAAGTGACGTGAACGTGAAATGTTGAGTAACGTGACTCCACGCGAGCTGTACGCATTTGATTGGATCAAACTCAAGGAAATGCAGAAGCAGGAACCTGGAGTTTAAATGAATGGCGTGTCAATGAAATGTTCTTCTTTGGAGTTTTATATTATTTTCTTGCTGTTTTCATTTCTGGAGCCTTTGACAAAGGTGAGAAAAAAAACTGCATATTAATGACAGTATGTGAGTTAGACCTTTTTATAGAATTGACTTTTATTTTTATAGAGTAGAGGTCACTAAGGTGAGCTGAGAATTTAGATTATGTTGTGACAAGTACAACCACCGACAGTGTTAAAATCTCACTCTGAATCAATTTTCAATATGTGAATGTCATAGTTTGAAAAAGTAATAAGGTAATGCAGCTTATTGTTGGTGTCAACCGGCACAGGGACAACGTGGAAGTTGTGATATTAGCCTATGTCAGCTTACAATCTAAAGAAGTGTACCCGACTTGATGGCTAATGATGCCCTGAGTGACATTTGTCTGAAAATGTTTGCACAGGTTCATGCCATAATCCACACAATTTATTATTTATCAAACATGGTAATGTGAGAATTGTTAATGCTGAATTCAAGTGTAACATATGAATTTTTATAATAGTCATTGTGAATTGATAATGTTGTTTTAACAATTGTTTTTTAAAGAACTCAAACAAAGAAAGTGCATATGTCCCCCAGTGAGTAATTTATTGGTTTAGCTTTAAAATTTGGAGATTTTCCTAAACTGCAAACTGAAAAAAGAAAGTTTGACCTTGATCTTTGATGTTTGACCTCTAAGCATTACATACTATTGTACGTATGTACTTTAACTGCCCTTTCATATGATATGTTACCCAATATGGTAAGTCAAATTTGACCTTGGGCGCTAACAATGAAGCTCAAAACAGCCTATTTTTTCTAAACAGGCTGTTTTTTGTTTGTTTGCTTTTTACATTCCTGGGCATAATTATAAGTCTGTCTATGGAGACATCGAGATGAATTTTACATCTAATATATTATGTAACCTGAAAATCTTGCCTTGTGTCTAAAAAGGGTATGATCTGCACATGTGTGTGTGCACCTCTATGGTTGTGTTCGGGGTGTTGCAGTAGAACTAAAAAACCTGAACCAGCTGGAAGCAACTCTGATTCCTGTTGCAATAACACTGTTACCAGATTTGTTTAGGCAGAGTGTCAGTGTGAGACTGAAGGTAAAAGTGTGTGTTGCAGGAACTGGGATAGCCAGTAACACTGGACCTCATGTGTCAGCAAGTTGGACTTGAACATTATATTTAAAGTGCCTCACAGCTTGATCTATATCTCCCACAGCTCTAACAGCAGTGATCCAAACACAGCAGACTGTGCTGGCAGCAGTGGGAGAAGATGCTGAATTCAGCTGTCAGCTCTTGGAGGCTAAAGACGTCGTTCAAGTCACATGGCAGAAAATCTCACATGATAGAGAGAAGAATGTTGCCACCTACAACAAGCAGTTTGGTCAGAGAGTGAATGATGGCTTTACTGATAAATTTAAGTTTAAACATACTGAACTACAGAACTGCTCCATAGTCATCAGGAATGTGATGGAGCAGGATGAAGGCTGCTATCACTGTCTGTTTAACACAGGGTTTTAATAGTTTTGCAATTTTCATTAGTTTTTATTTTTATTTCGTTTTGACTTCAGATTTTCAATTTTATATTAGTTTTAATTAGTTTTTACCAATTGTTTGCTAGTTTAGTTTAGTTTTATTTTTTTGAAAATCCTTAGTTTCAGTTTAGTTTTGATTAGTTTCAGTTATAGTTTTAGTTGTGTTCGCAATAAAGTGTAACAAAATCCCAGTTTCATCATATCAGTCATTCTCTTCTGCTTATCCTTGGGTATGTTGCTATTCCAGCTACCATACCCTGCACCCTGGACAGCTCGCCTGTCTGTCGCAGGGCTAACACGCAGAGACAGACAACTCACATTCCCACCTATGGGTTCTTTAAATAAATAAATAAAGGCAGATGAACAACCGTTGATACCAGGCAACTATAAAATGTATATCTTGGCCCCAATGAGACTATTAACTCTTGCAGCACCGGGTGTTAAGGCAATTGACTCACACAGTTATGTAGATATCCCAGTCCTGTTGTCTCGGGATGCATCACGCTGCCTTGCCTGGTGTTAGCTTCTGTTTCTGGGGATGAGGGTTGAGTGTGCTCCCTTACCTTCTCCAGGTAAGCTAGGTTAGCCTTCTTGTGTGAGCTTTTCAAGTGCACTTTAAGGTTTGTGGGATTTCTTTCCCTTTAGAAAGGTCCCTCATAATTTGTCTCGTTCCACTACAAGACACTTGCTTTATCCAAAACACAGTCATATTCAAAGTAATCCCAAATTGGACTCGTGGACGGAGCGGCAACACAGACGACCCGACTGAGGTACTTGCCACCTGCAGGCATAATAAAGCACAGCAAGAACATAACCTGGAAAATACACTTCATTCTCACCCTAGACTAACGTATGACACGCACACATCAACGAAAACTAAACACATTTTCTCTATAAATTCAGTTAATTTTAGTTAGTTTTGTGAACGGTCATTTCAGTTTTAGTTAGTTTTCCTTTTATTGCAAAGTCTCGTTTTTATTTTTATTTCCGTTAACGAAAATGTTTTTTATTCGTTATTTCGTTAGTTTTCGTTAACGATAATAACCTTGGTTTAACACTTATCCTGAAGGCTCCTTCACAGGTAAACCCTGCCTCCAAGTCTATGGTAAGAACTTTTACCTTAATGTGATTAAATGCACCAGAAGCTGGTTTATTCTTGACAACATGGTCCTTATAACATATTTCCTGATCCTTCACAGAGCTGCATGAACCTGTTGTTGATGTCAGAGACTCAAACTCTACTGAAGAGTGGGTTGTTTCCTGTTCAGCCACTGGTCGACCTGCTCCCACTGTAACACTCAGTGTCTCACAGCAAGGCCTCAACTTCTCACAGTACAACACTGTCAGTGTGTCCAACACCAACGCTACATTCACTGTCACCACTACAGCTGTGCTCTCAGGTTCACGTAAACACAGCACACAGGTGGGATGTGCAGCACGAGTGCTCTCTGCTCCTCACAGAGAGGTGATGGTGATGATTTCTGATGATGATGATGATGATGGTGAGAAATTGTTTCAACGTCACTGATTTATAAATTAATGATTACTGTGTGATTCTAATGTTTGTGTTTCTTTTTCCAGATTTGGATAAGAAGTCAGGATCTAATCAGAGAAATTTAGGTGTGTTAACATTTGTGTTTTTAAAGCCAGTTTTTATGTTAAATTTTTTTTTGTCATTTGATAGTTGTTCACATTATTATATCCTTCTGTCTCTTGTTTTTCTCAAAGGAATCAGGATTTCAGTCATCCTGTCGTCTGTGGTGTTGGTGCTCTGTGTTGCTGCACTCATCTTTGTCAGGTATAAAAAGTGATCTCAAAGCAGGTTCTCGTCTGCTGATATTACAGCATATTTACATATTCAACTGTTCTTAAATCTGTTGTCTGTCACACACAGAGAGCTCGTGGTGAATTACAACTGAAACAAGAAACACTCAGGAGTAAGTCTGTCTTCATCCTGCCAGACTGCACTCGCAAAGTTGCTCATTTCTTTTTCACTCTTCAGGATATTGTCACATTTCAATTCTTTCCAACTTACCTTTTACTTTTCTACTTTCTTTCTAATTCATCAAACCCTGTCTTTGGTTTGTCTAAGCTATTGTTCTTTGTTCAAAAATATTTTTATTCAGCAATATTAACACAGTGAAGCTAAAATGGTTTTGTTTTTACTATTAGAAGTGGACCGTTTTCAGTCAAATGAAGGGACACTCAGACACTCAGTGGCAGAAGGCAGACACCTCCTGAGGAGTGTCAGTTCATTATGCCAGAATGTAACATTTTTTATTTCAGTACTTTGTGCTGTTTATTTATTTTTTTGTATATCTTTGAAATGGTGCTGTTTATAAAAGTCATGTTTTGGTGTTTTGTCAGATATTTAAACATTAAGTTACTTGAAATGCGAACTGTGAAAATGAGCATGAGTGGCTAACATGAACCTTTCTCATCAATAACTTTGATTAAATTGATTTCATTGATTAAATTGATACTACCAGAGACAACTACAGTGAAAACTGCACTGTGCTTTTGTAAATAACAACACTTTTCCACCCGAAATTGCAGAAAATGGCAGCTGAAGGTCTCTGTTTGTTCACTGTGAACATGTTATGCTCAATTTATTACTACGTGTATTGTTAAAAAACCAACACATACATTTGTGTTCAGTTACTCAGACCAGGAATATTTATCACCTTAGTGATGTAAGACCATCCTGGTGCTCGTCAAGTATTGTTTTAATAATGTTTTAATGTTTTTTTTTATCTGCAAACATTTCACTGCTTATCAGAAAGTGTAAAGAGACATTTGAAGCTTTTGCTTTTTCTCTGTGCAAAACACTCCATATTGTCTCCATGTAGTTTTGCAGGTACACCATCTGTTGATATCAGTTACCTTTCCACACATAAAGACAGCAATTTTCAGACTTACAGTTTGTCAGTCTAAACACATGCAGACTGCTGTTATTCTCACTGTACTGCTGACTGACACATTTTCAAAGGTAAATAAATTTCACAAAGTCAATCTGCTTGTTTGTCTCTTGGTTTATTTCAGATTTCTACAAAAATTGTTTTTTATCAAACAGATGATCAGATGGATGCTTTTGATTGGCAGCACATGCACAGCTGCACGTAAAACTGTTTGTTTTACATATACTGAACACACATGTAAAATTAAAAAAACAATTTTTCCTCCACTATCTGAAGTGAAGGTGGCAGACAAGCCCAGACCAGGTCAGCCAAGAGATGCAGTTGTATTTCATTAAATGTAATCTCTCCAGCGTGTCCTGGGGCCTCCTCCTGATAATTAAAAAAAAAAGAAATCCCAGTGTTGTGCCAAAAAGTGATCTCCAAATAATAAAAGCATCTTTGATCTGTGAAGTGTTCTGTTAAATAGATCATTTTTTTCCTGTCTTACTTTTCTTGCCGATTGGCGGATATTGGGTTGTACTACAATATTGTTGCTGTATAAGTATACAAGTATAACTACTCATGGGGTAGTTATACTTGGGGGGTTGCCCTTTGATAAGCTGTAGTTCAATTTTTGTTGTGGACATTAAGAAGGAATTCTTGATTCGTGAATGTATCCATTGAGATTTGTTGGGAAGGTTTCCTTGGTGAGCCACACCAACTGCCTTTGTTTGCACTTTGTTCCACTAGGTGGCACTACAGCCGTAGGATGACCTCCTACAACATATTTCCTTGCTTTTGCTTGTCACTAATCAGCTCGCTGTGCTCGAAACAAAATTGCTCTGTGTTGCAGTTACCAGCTGCACAGTGCACGGTAAATATGATAAATAATGACAAATGAGACTTATTGTGTGTGTGAAAAAAACCTTGAACCAGGGCACCGGAGAGAACAAAGATTGCAGGAAATCATTTGTGTGTTCACACTCAGGACCAACAGCAGACACAATGAGCACTACAGAACACATCACAGAAAAGTGGAAATAATTCACTCACCCTTCAGAGTTATTGAATTTAGGTGTTCAATCACTTCCATGTCCACAGGTGTTTAAAATCAAGCACCCATGCATTTACACTGTTCTACAGACATTTGTGAAAGAAGCCTGGAGAACTCCAGCGTGGTGCTGTGATAGGATTCCACCTGTGCAACAAGTCCACTCATGAAATTTCCTCACTATTAAATATTCCAAAATCAACTGTTAGCTGTTCTATAACAACATGGAAGTGACTGGAAGCGACAATGAATCAGCCACGAAGTGATAGTGTACGTAAAATCACAGAGCGGATGCTGAGTGCTGCATTAACTCAAGAACAGTGCGTAGAAAGTTTACTGAAGACTTTTCATGACTTTCATGCATCTACACCCAGGAGAAAAATGATGCATCCTTTCTGTTTTGGGGGGGATTGTCAAAAAACTTTGAGACTTGGTTTTTATCTGCTTTCTGCCACCTGCATCACACCATGGAGGTCTCTGATGATGACTGAAACTACATGGTGAAATTTAAGAGTGACTTCACAAAGGACCTATCCAACATGTAGATACACTCAACCATCAGTGGCTCAAGATAGCTACTGTGCTTGACCCACGATTTAAGGATTTAAAGTGTCTTGCAAGGGGAGAGCGAGAAGAGGTTTGGACCAGCCTTGAGGCCCTGCTGCAGGAACAGTGTGAAGATGCCACCTCAAAGGAGCCAGCAAAGACAAAGAGCCTCCTCCTCTCTTCATTGTCTTCAGACTCTGATTCAGATGAGGAAGCCCTGTGTAACAGGGCCGTGAGCTTGTACAGAACAGAATCCACCAGCAGTGAGACAGACTGCCGTGCAGTGGTGGTCCAGTCGAGCAGGGACCCGCCCACAGCTGTCTGTCCTCACCTGTAAGTATTTAATTAGTCCTGCCACTTCTGTCCATGTGAGGGACTGTCTTCGCTTGCAGGTCTGATAGTAACAAAAAAAAAAAAAAAAAGAGAGCTGCCTTGAGCTCTGAAAATGTGAAGAGGCTAGTTTGTTTAAGTAACTGGCTCAAAGAGATGTACCATAAATAAGCATGGAGGTATTTTGAGTCCAATAGGTTTTTTATTTTTGCACAATAAATGTTTGATGAGCATACTCTTTTAGCCTAAAGTACAAAATAATTTTGGTTAAGGTTAGTCTGAGTTTAAAGGTGACGCTGTTCAAATAACCTTTTATGTCTCTGCCTTATTTTTTTAAGAAGAAAAACTGCACTTCATGTTGAATTTTTTATTATTATTATTTAAAGACAATACCATTTTGAACATGTACTTAAAGTACTTAAAATAGCACTTTATTTTTAAGTCTGCCCAATTTTGGCCAGGGATGTTATCTTTTTCTCTGTTTTGCATTGAAATGCAGTTTAAATGTTTTTTTCCCCATAAATTAAAAGAGCTTGAGTTCACAATATCTTTGTGCATGTCTATTATTTCATTCTGTCGCCCACTAAAGCCCTTTTAAATTACAAAAACATTTGCACATTTGGACAAATTTTCTTGTGCGTTTAAATGTGATTAATCGATATTAATTAATTACATAGCCTCAAATTTAATTAGATTAATTTTTAATCGAGGCCCACCCCTAGTTCTTAGGTTTTTAGATTAGGCATGTTTTATAAAGTCCGAGGTGTTTCTTTCCCCTTTCTCTCTTTCTGTTGCTTGATTTATTGACTTGTAGACCTTAGACAAGCACTCAGTTTGAGATTATACAAATCTGCTCAGCTCACTCAGAATGAAAGAGAAAGTAAATTGTGAGACTGTTTCACTGCACACTGAACGGGGGGCACTGAGGAATATATGTGCATTTAAATAGCGGATAGGCATGTGAAATAGTAAATGTTTATCAAATGACTGATTATTAGCTGTCCCAGTGAACCTCGTGATATGTCATGTCGCTGTTTTTTAACGACGGGAGGCACTTTTTTCTTTGCTTTTTCACGCATACACCCTGTGAGATTATGGACCTACTTCCCGATTTAAGAGACTTGTTTTTTGAATTTTGGCGGCCATATGGCAACGTGGCACCGCGTGCAATCATATTTTCATTTTCTTTGATGGCATTTTTTTTTGTCGAGAATAAGACAAGCTATTTGCGTTCTGTATTATTATGGAGTTTTAAAATAACTCGTTGCTTTCACGTGAAACCGTTTACGATGGAGAGATGACGGAGAGATGAGAGAGATGACGGCCACTGTCGCTGTTTGTTTAACACACCGAATAAGCTTTGACAGGAAGAAGCTGCCTTCAAGTCTAAAGGTAAGAACGTCTGGTCTGAAATCATGGAAGAAAAATATGAACATTTAAAAATTACTTCTATACATAAAAAACACACCCACCCATACTGTAGCGGGACCGAGGCTTTTCATATCTTTCTCGAATTCTCTCAGTTTAGAAATTCATGTTAGCAACCATCAGACTTTTCCCATGCAGTTTTCATTTATTTTTATTTATCACTTGTTACAATAAATTGTGACTGAAGTTGTGACTGATTGAAATGCTCGTGCTGGTTGTCGCCTGTGTCAGTGCGCCCCAGGGCGGCTGTGGCTACAATGTAGCTTGCCATCACCAGTGTGTGAATGTGTGTGTGAATGGGTGGATGACTGCACGTGTAAAGCGCTTTGGGGTCCTTAGGGACTAGTAAAGCGCTATACAAATACAGGCCATTTACCATTTGTCCACGGAAGTAATTGGCAGCAGGAGTTTGATGGTTCTACCTTTGAATACCAACACAGTGCTTTATGATGTTTATGCATACCGTTCAATACAATTTAATATATGTGATATTTATTTTTCATTAGAAGAAAGGGGAAAAAGTAGGCACGATATTGTGTCTGATATTTGAGTAACATAAACTTTGATTTGTTCCTCGAGTCGGCAGGACTATACTAGATTGTTCCATTGCATGGGGGAAACCAGGGGAACGCGCTGTTTTTCAGCATTTTAAAGTGATAATTCGCAATTTCTTGTTGAATAATAGTAATATTGTTATTATAATATGATCCTTTTTTTTTTCTTAGCACGTGTTATTTATTTGTTAGTATATATGTTTTTGGATGGCTCCCGCAACGAATAATGTACCGCAAGTTTAGCAATGCGCTTCAGTCTGGTGGAGAAGGGCAGAGTAAAATGTCACCGCTTGGAACTGTACACTGGGTTATTGGCTTTTTTATTTTTGGAGTCTTTGACAAAGGTAAGGAGAAAGTGTACATAAATATTACACACATAGGTGTGTGGCAGTATGCGAGTTAGATATTTTTACACACCGACAGGTCACGTCTTTTAGTTTGTGGCAACAACTCGTCTAATGGCGGATAGATCAGAAACATAACAATATTTCTAATACAGCAGCTTCTGTTGATCACAAGCGGATATGCGCGTGTATATGAAGAAAACAACAGCCGAGCTGACATTGTTGTTTTTGTTGTCAATTTGACATATTGGTTATTTATTCGCTTAAATCCAAAGTGATATTAAATATATGCCGTCTTATTCGAGTGATTGCTGTCATATTGATGTTGTCTTTAACTTTTGTTGAAAGGAAAACAGATTTCATATATTTTATTTAAAATGTTCATTTTGATAATTGAAAATAAAACTCGAGAAGATACTTCTTCTGGGTGGTCACGATGAGTCGCTGAAGTGTGCGGACATGTGGCTAATCGACCCTTCAGACAGTGTAGCTCGATAGCTGCTCATGTGCTTTCTCTAAGTCTGTAATAACATAAACACGTTATTTTCGGATGCTTTTCAGAGGGTGAAACTCAAATAATATCTGCCTCTCTCATTCCAAGTGCGAAGTGTTGATCTATTGGGAATGACAGATAAATGTAATCAGAATGAGTATGCAATGGTCACGCGAGATGAGAGATATGAGGGCGGTGCCTAAACTTTGCCTGCGTCCTGTAACTTTTCACTTGTTTTTCTTTTCTTTTTTTTCTCATTTTTTTTCCTACAGTCTGTGTGAGGCTCCGTGAACATTTACAGAGCACTGCTGTCAAAGCTTTGTGCCACCCCCACCCCTCCCAGTTACAGGGGCGGTCCTGGCCTGTTTCCACTCAACGTACAATATACTGTATATATACGTTGAGTCCCATTAACGTTTTTGAGTTAATGGGACACACAAACGTCCGTTTAACTTTGTTAGCCGGATGTTTTTCTGATCCTTACTAATAAATGTTATCCAGGATACATGTCATAATACCTGCCATTATCCAATGACTCATCTGCTTACATTTATCTTTTGCTCATTTCTCCTCCTCTTCTTTTCTCTTCTTTTCTCTTCTTTTCTAAACTGAGGATCTGATGGCTGTAACCTTTTCTTGTCCATCCATCAGTAATTTTTCACTCCAGTATCAAACACAAATCCCCCCAACCCGAGAATCACCACAACCACAACATACACTACATACACTTTTTTTTTTCTTTCTGGGATTTCGTACAACCGAGGGAAAAATAATTAATACATAGTGGGCTTGGATGGACTGACAATATTATGAATGAAATGCGCTTTATTTAGAAACACCCTACTCCGTGTGCGGCAAGCAGCAAGCAGGCGCACCTCGCAAACGGAGGGCGCCTTTACTCCCCGCAAATGGACAATAGAAGACCTATCGGTGCCCATGCAATCCCAAAAATGCGCTGGCATGATCATGGGTGCAAGCAACTTTTTTTTGCCGATGCCCATGCTTCCGCCCCCACCACGATGCCGCCCCGGGCAACGCCCCATGTCGCCCGTATCAAAAACATTTCCTTGATTTCCCTTTTTCAGCATTAAATTTATTGAACTTTAAAATGTCGCGTTAAACCCACAGTAGCCTAAATTTTTCATTTCCGTGATTCTTTTACATGTTATTTTCCTACATTTTTGTGCTCTGAAATTAAAACTTGTACAAATATATCTAAAACGCCACAGGGGAGCTAGGGGATCCATGTCTAATCAAGGTGTAATTTTAAGGTTAGTTGACGGATTTGCAGTGCTTCCCATTTTTGTCAAATTATAGAAACAATAAAGAAAAGTGCAGTCATCTCTGCAACACCACAGACCACTTTCATGTAGTTTAATCTCTCAGATCTGTGATATATTTGTCAAAATACTACAGTTAATGGGACTCAAAGACCGGATTTGTTTTGGATTAATGTACGAATCTTACAGGATACAGTGCTGACATTAATAAATACTTAGCGCTATATGACGCACTGAAAATAAAAAAAAACAAAAAAAAACCAATAATGGTGTGCGCATTTACGTACACAATTCCGTCATCGTTAATGAGTCAGGATGTACGAGTAAATATGTGTTCCACAACATACATGTCAGTTGTTGCACAGATTTCAGGTTCGCATGGAATCGAAATGAAGCATTCCTCTACTAGAAGAAACCTGCACTTCATAAGAGCTGAATTCAGAATTCGCCACTGTTAGCAGAGACGGGTCTTCCAGCAGAATCTGCATGAATACTGAAGATACTTATTATCTAGACCGAGGAATAATCACACGTGGGGCATCGGCTTTTACCGGAACATTCACACCAATGTGACTTTGTTTACTGAACTCTCCCGTATACTCCACAGCATAACAGGAAGCATCCTTTCAAAATAAAATCACAACAGATGACAATGAGGGCATACCTATTAACTAGCTCAACAAACACCTAAGTAGGAGAGATGTCATCAAAGGTAGAGAGAGGCGACTATAGAACGAATGTAAGAGAGACTGATTAGGGAGGAGAGCAGCAGCATGTGAGAACTGATGAAGATGGTCAGACAGACTTTATGATTATAAATTTAGGCTGTCACTTAATCAGTTTTTCTACTATTAATTTACAGTATAAAAAAGTTCTTCATCACAACTTTCTGCAGCTCCGATAGTTGGCTAACTCAGATCCGTGCTACCTTGATCTTGGCTTAATTTCTCCATGGAGCGTATTGCTTCAGCTGGTTGGTTTCAGTGATGATTGCATTAGGAATTGTCCGTAATGCTGCATTTGCATCTTCTAGTATACTGTCAGATGGTACTTCACGTAGTCTTGGTAATCGGTCACTGAGGGTCCAGGTTTCCAGCTTAGTGTGTGTGTGTGTGTCTGTAACAGACAGCCTATTTGAAAAAAAAAAAGAATGTAACGGTGAAACTCTGTGACGGCCCATCTCGCTCAGTCTGAAAGTATATTGAAATATGAAATATACCAAAAGTTAAATATGTGGTTGATATGCCAGCAGTGTTAGAGCTAGAAACCCTGGACTTCATATGGAATTATGACATAATACTGAATGTGCCTCACATCTCAAACTATATCTCCATACAGCTCTAGCAGCAGTGATCCAAACACAGCAGACTGTGCTGGCAGCAGTGGGAGAAGATGCTGAATTCAGCTGTCAGCTCTTGGAGACTAAAGACGTCCTTTAGGTCACATGGCAGAAAGTCACTACTGGGAAGAAGAATGTTGCCACCTACAGCAACTACTATGGTCAGAGAGTGAATGATGGCTTTACAGATAAATTTAAGTTTAAATATACTGGACTACAGAACTGCTCCATAGTCATCAGGAATGTGAATGGAGCAGGATGAAGGATGCTATCACTGTCTGTTTAACACTTATCCTGAAGGAGCTCTGACAGGTAGACCCTGCCTCCAAGTCTATGGTAAGAACTTCCTTCCTTTCCTTCTTTAACGAACAACAAGTTCTTCAAACAAACATAGTGGGCATAAATGTGTTAGCAGCTGGGGTGTTTGTAAGAACATGTTGATGATATTTCCTGATTCTTCACAGAGCTGCATGAACCTGTTGTTGATGTCAGAGAGTCAAACTCTACTGAAGAGTGGGTTGTTTCCTGTTCAGCCACTGGTCGACCTGCTCCCACTGTAACACTCAGTGTCTCACAACAAGACCTCAACTTCTCACAGTACAACACTGTCAGTGTGTCCAACACCAACGCTACATTCACTGTCACCACTACAGCTGTGCTCTCAGGTTCACGTAACAACAGCACACAGGTGGGATGTGCAGCACGAGTGCTCTCTGCTCCTCACAGAGAGGTGATGGTGACGATTCCTCATGATGATGGTGATGATGATGATGGTGAGAAACTCTTTCAATGTCATTAATTTATGAATGGATGATTACTTTTTGATTCTAATGTTTGTGATTTTTTTTCCAGGTTTGGATAAGAAGCCAGGATTTAACCACAGACATTTAGGTGTGTTAACATTTGTATGTTTTAAAGCCAGTTTTTATATTCAATCTACTGTCATTTGATAGTTCTTCAAATTATTATATCCTTCTTTGTCCTGTTTGTCTCAAAGGAATCAGGATTTCAGTCATTCTGTCCTGTGTGTTGTTGCTGGTCTGTGTTGCTGTTCTCATCTTTGTCAAGTATAGAAAGAGCAGAGCAGGTACTCGTCTTAAAGAATATGTGTACTGCAGTTTAACTGGATAAATATTTGTGCAGCTTTAACTCTTATTAAATCTTTTGTCTGTCAAACAGAGAGCTCGCGATGAATGGTACCTGAAACTAGAAACACTGAGGAGTAAGTCACTCTTCATCCCGTCAATCTGCGCTCAGAAAGTTGCTGATTTCTTTTTCATTCTCTGACATGTGACACACGGTATTTTCTAAATTACCTCTACAGCTTCTTTTTGTTCTTCTACTTCCTGTCAAATCTGAGGTGAACTGCACATGTCAGCCTTACTCTGATACATATCACGTTGTAGTGTATAAACTATTAATCTGTACAGAAAACTTTGTGCAATATAAACAGAGTTTTTCTACTGTGTGTTGTTTTGTTTAGCGTTTCTTTATGTTAACAAGGTGACGATCAGCTCTAAAAGCAGACTCTAACCACAGAATGATTCAAGGCTTTCAATGTCACTATGACAAATGTTCTTTGTTTGTTTGTTTGTTTGTTTTTCCTACTTTAAAAAAAGCTGCTAAAATTTGGCAAACAGATAACTGTTACACTGAAGCATTCAGAACACAATAATTGGTATTTATGTAAATTACAATTTTATGCCACAACTTTGTCCTATTTGTTTGTTTTTTTTAATTATTTCTTTGACATCCAGTTTATTACAAATCATGTTTTGTTGACTCGTTTTTCAGCTGCTCTGTTAATAAGTTACAATAATAATAAGGACTGTGAAGATGAGCAGGAGTTACTAACATAAACCTTTTTCTCTTTTTCTCATCAATAACTTTGATTGATTGATTAAACTGCTCTTTTTGATGAAATTAATACTAATGCTAATAAACACAATGAAAACTCCCTACGATGCCTATGCTGACACATTTACAGCTCAATAAATCATCATTGTACAAGGGAAAAAAATCCATACAACTTTAGAGCTTTTAGTTACTCAATCCAGGAATATTTGTCAATCTAGTAAGTGTAAAGGTATTGGTGGTGTAATATGTTATTGTTTTTGAATCAGCAGACATTGCACTGTTTATCAAAACTGTTTTTTTTTAATGCGACATTTTAAGTTTCTGCTTCTTCCCAAATCAACCTTGCTGAAAGAAAGGCTCCATATTTTCTTATTCTGCCTCCATGTACTCTTTCAGGTATGTTGATGTATGAGTTACCTTTTGTACAAAATGAAAAAGAAAACACACTGTACTCTGTGACGGTGGCAGATTATTTGTCTCTATAAATATTGCAGGTGTACAGTCTAAAAACATGCAGACTGCTGTCATACCCACTGTAGTGTTGTGTGACCCCTTCATTGAAGTGCTGTGTTGCAGTTTACAAGCAACATCAATGGACAAGTCCACTATTTGTATTTTAAGACGAAGGGCAGTGAGAAAGTATTTTTAGCTTTTAAGGCCCATAAACAGGCCATATGTTTTTAGTTTTTTTATTTATAGCTGCACAGTGCATGGTAAATATAATAAATAGTGAAAATTAGATTTATTTATTTTTTGGTGGTGGTGGGGGGGGGGTGCACAAAATAAAGGGAAGAAGAAAAAAACATCACAAAAAAGTGGCAAAAACCTTGAACCAGTGCACTGCACTCTTCATTGTAACCACAGACAACAAAGATTGCAGGAAATCCTTTGTGTGTTCACACTCAGGACCAACAGCAGACACAATGAGCACTACAGAACACATCACACACAAGTGGAAATAATTCACTCACCCTTCAGAGTTATTGAATTCAGGTGTTCCAATCATTCCATGTCCACAGGTTTATAAAATCAAGCACTCAGGCATTTGCACTGTTCTACGGACATTTGTGAAAGAACCCTGGAGAACTCCAGTGTGGTACTAGGATTCCACATGTGCAACAAGTCCAGTCATGAAATACGGTACATAAAATCACAGAGCGGATCTTGAGGCTCATAGTGCGCATAGGTCACATAACTTTTGCAGAGTCACTGAAAACCTCCAAGCTTCATGTGGTCTTCAGACTAACTCAAGAACAGTGCGTAGAGAGTTCACTGAAGACTTCATGACTTTCATGCTTAATTTGTCATCTAGGACTTAAACAAGAAAAGCACACAGTTTCGGCTTGGACTAATGTCAGTACACTCAGAATGAAACTGATAGTTGTGAGGCTGTTCCATTACACACTCAAGAGGAGGGGGGAAATAAATGTGTTGTAAAAAAGCAAATACCCATGAAATCGATGACTCATTAGCTATTTAAGTGAAATTTGTTATATGTCATGTCACTGTTATTAATGAGGAGGCCCTATTTTATTAGCTGTTTTCACGCACCCACTCACTCAGTGAGATTGTAGCCTGGCTGAGCGGAACACCTACTGATTTAAGAACCATGTTTTTTGAATTTTGGCGGGAAAATGGCAGCGCTGCAGAGCGTACAGTCATATTTATATTTTCTTTGATGGCGTTTTTTGTTCCAAAAGTAAGACAAATAATTTGTTTTCTGTATCAGTTTGATTTGGTTGTAAAATGATTCGTTACCTTCAGTTTAAGAAGCGTGTGACGTGGAGTGCTGAGTTTCACTGTAATTTCAGTCCTGTGAATGTTATAATCGTTCTGTGTGGGACACTGCTTAAGCCCTGCACCAGTAACAGTCCTGCCATTTTCTCCGTGCAAATCTAACGTCTGTGATACAAACACAGCAGACTGGCAATAGCAGAAAACCTGAGCTCATGCATTCTGAACATGTCCCTCAAGTCATATGGCAAAAAATCTTAAAAGAAAAGAAAGACATGACCGCCAACAAGTTCTTTGGTCAACGAGCAAATCCGGACTTTACAAAGAAATTGGAGTTTAAAAATTGTGCACTGCAGAACTGCTCAACAGTCATCGAGAAGGTGGCAGAGAGATCAAGTCGGTTAGTTTCACAAAGCTGCCTCCAAGTCTAAAGGTAAGAAGTTCTGACCTGGAATCACGGAGAAACAATATTCCTATCTGATAAATGCATTCATACATTCATAAAACACCCAACCAAAATGTGGCAGCGAGGCTTTTCACATCGATATACTGCTCAAATTCTCTCAGTTTAGAAGTTGATGTGATATTTTTTCTTAGGAAGCTTCAGATTTTTCCTCATGCTATCTATTTCATTTTTATGATTTTTTTCTCTCACCTGCTACAGTTTATTTACGAGAATAAACTGTGCCTGGAGATGTGTTTGATTGAAACATTGCACAGCTGTAGTACACAGATACTTGGCAGCACATCAGTTTGCCGATTCTAGTTTTTACCACCAACACACGCAGTGCTTGTGATTTCTATGTACGGAATTTCATTTCATGTGTCCTTTATATTACCTTTGCTGAAAGAAAACAAAGTAGGCTGTTACCTCTGATGTATGAGTGACACAAGCGTTCATTTACTCATTCATTGAGTACAGTGTAGCGCGTTGAGCAGAGAAGACAAGAAAACACCTCGTCTGGTGGAGAGCGAGGATTGTACAATATAAAGAGAATGAGAGGAGGGGGAAAACCGGGTTACACGCGCAGTTAACAGCGGTAATTAGGCGATGCGTGTTGACTAATAGTAGTATTGTACTGAATTATGATATGCTTGTTTCAATCTTTGGAGGGATGTATGGAGTCAAGATGTCACAGTTTGGAACTGTAAACTACGTATACTACGTTATTGCCGTTTTTACTTGTGGACTCTTTCACAAAGGTGAGGAAAAAAGTGTAGATTAATATTACACACATAGGTGTGTGGCAGCATGCGAGTTAGACGTTTTTACACAACGACAGATCACGTCCTTTAATTTGTTACAAGCACACAACCCGTCAAGAGTGGTGGGTGAAGCTGCTGTGACAGTTTTCTGATTTTGGAGGAACCGCATTAATCTGGTCTTGGTCTTGACATGCGTGTTGAAATGCGAGGAGAGAGAGAAAGAGATAAGTTCTAAGATAAGTTCTGGTCAGCTGTGCGCAAATAGGTTTATTACATACATTGACTGTTGTGTCTTAAGAAACATCGCAGTTGTACGAATTGCACACGTGTGTCTCTCTGTGTGTGCGTGTGTGTGTGCGCGCGTGCGCGTGTGCCTGACAAGTGTGCCCTGTGCAGACCAGTTCGGTTCAGTTTTGTCTGGTCTACCGTGTGCACTGAGGCGTGGTAGATGCAAGACGAACGTACTTTCGAGATACAGTATATTGGAATGTAAAAAGAGGAATGGACTACTACATATTTTATACCTTAGTAACTAGAATTTTTATAAGTACCCGGAGCACACAGCCCGCTGAAAAAGACATGCACATTTACGCACACTGCGCAGAAACATTATTTTCATTAACACAGGGACAGATCGACTCAAGATACATCAGAAAGATCTCTGGTCTCGTTATAACGATGTAGAGTGGGAGACTTTGGTAGGCTGCCCACTCAGTGAGACATTAGAAACTGCTCTCATGTTTGCTGCGCTTCTGACCTGAAGCGCTGAGGTGACGAACCAGACAGTGAAAATTAGTTTAAGTACATAACGTTTGCATGAAATATCAGTGCTCGGAGTTTCACATTATGCTGTTGCTGTTTTAATTCCTGGAGCCTTTGAGTAAGTTGAGAAGAAACTGCACGTTAAAGATAATATGTAAGTTAGACCTTTTGAAAGAAAATTCTTTAAAGTGAGTGCAGATGAGTATTTAAGAGGGGATTAGGGACTATCAGGGGTAATTAATATTAATTTTCACTTTAAATATGTTAATAACAGAGGTGTGGTGCTGGCAGAGCACGGCTATCCTTTTTCGTTTCTTTTTTTCTACTAACAGTGTCCCAATTTATACAAAGTTGCAGTGAGCTCCTTTCAATAATGACCTACAAGGAACAGCGCAAATTAGTGGCTCAACAATGAGCACACATGATGAAGGAGTGTGAAAGAGCCTAACAAACAAACAAACGAACAAACAAACAAAAACAATATAAGCAAAGGTTTTACTCCTGTTTCTGTCTGGAAAGAGAATTGTAGTTCTCTGAACAATCTGCGTGAAAATCATGGAGAGACTTATGAGACTTCTTGTGATGTTCATGGCAGAGGAGTACGAGATGCTCTGATGCAGTACTTGTTGAACGGTGATTAAAATATTCTTGTTTTCCTGGTTAGGTGCCTATAAAAGTACTCCTATTTCATGTCACCATGGATTTTGACATAGTTTTGTTCCTTTCGCAGGTATGTCTTTACACTTGTAGGTTTTGTGCTGATGGCCAAGATTTCGTGTTGAAATTAAATGCTAAAACTTTGAAAAAGCAAGTTAAGAATAATCCAACAGTTTGGTGAATCTCTTTTAATTTGGTCCAATTAGGTCAATAGAATGAACCATTAACAGAGTTTATGTTGATGGTATCACTAAAGTGTGCAGTCTCGTCAACACTGTCATATGCAAGAATACAGTCTTTTTGTGTGATGACACCTGCTGACTGTGGCGTGTCCAGCGGGGTGGCCTGGGGGGGCACAGGCCACCCCCCCAACCAGACTGGCCACCCCAGGTGCCACCCCGAAGCCAAAACAATAAAATCCAATGAAATATCAAATGTACGATTATGTTTTCACAGTGAAGCTCAGATATCCGAGTGTAAGTGAATGCAGCATCGGCTTCTGCGCTATGAGCATCATGTTAGCAAAGGTAGGAGAGCCAAGCACGAAAGACAGCATCACAGAAAACAGTTTTTCGGCGAAAGATTAACAGTTTAACATAGCTGGACTGGCCATCGAGCATGGCGGAGCTTCCACGGCGGCTAGCAGGTGGATGAGGGAAGGGTAGGCAGGAGGAGGAGAGACCAGAGGCAGCCGCCAGTCCGAGTGTCAGGTGAACTAAACTTCAGGTAAGAAGTTATGACCTGCAGTCTATCTGGGTCAGATATAAACCAAGTTTAGGTGGAGTTTATTTTCGTTGTGCTGACTTTTTACAGTCAGTTACAATAACTCTTACTGCGTGCTAGCTAGCATGACGGAGTTTCTATACAGCTGGGCGGATGCTGTGATGTTACTGATAGTGAACTTTATTTTATTCATAAGGTTAGTTTGTAGAGTTGCCAACTGCTCCTTAAAAATGGAATGGTCCCTCATTCAGAGACAATATTACAGGTTTCGTATTGAGCTGAGAAGAGACGCAGTTTGTCCCGAACTTCAGCTAGAATGAAAAAGACACAAAGCTGGAGTTATTCTGTGTCTTTGCTGCACAGCTGCCTCTTCTTCTCTCATTCTCTCCCCTCTCTCTGTTGCTACTTCAATCATGAAACTGATCAATGATCAGCTGATCGGCTTTTCTTTTTTGTTTGTTTATCGCCCACTTTGCGCCAGAAAGAGGAAACCAGCGGATGTCGCGCTAAACAACAGCAGCACGTTTAAGCTTGATCAGCTGTTAGAATTTATTGAATATTAATTTCTAGTATCAGCTGATGTTTGCTGGAGCCACAGCTGTAAAAGCTGCTGGTCATGATATCAGTTTGGATATGTGGTGAGAGGGAAAGATGCAGATGAAACCAGGAGATGTCCTTACTGAATCATCAGAGCTGAACAGGTGATGGAGAAACAGGTTTACCTTTTAGGTGACATGAATGAGTTGAAGGGAAGTTATGAGCTGTTTCTGAGAGACAAATAACACCAGGATCCTTTTCTACGTAGCTGACAGCTGGTAACTGTGCAGGGGCGGGTCTAGCAAAGTTATGCCAAGGGGTCAGGTAGGGCATTAACAGGGAAAGGGGGCACAAAGAAATACTTTTCTTTCTTATTCTCGTTTAAAATATCTAGCTTTTATTAAATAATTATCTGAATCTTGCGAACAAAGTTTTTATCTGACGTAAAATGTATAGAAATCATACATATACCAACAAGACAGTGTACATCACTGTCACAACAGCGTTTGTTTTCATTCAAAGGCTTTATGGCTTTAATACCTGGTGGGCGGTCTCTGGTCAAAATGCCCAATTTTTTCCCCAGTCCAGCCCTGCAGGTTAATACTGGCAGTGTCACCATGCCAGCTGACTGTATTTCATCATCAGCCAGTTTTGTTCTTTATACATCAATATTACCAAAGTTTACCATAAGGCAGCATAGAAAGTATTTACTTGCTTTCAGGTTTCATTCAAAAGTTAGTCTTTTCATTTGTTTCCCAACTTTTCCCTGTTTCAAAATCAAACACCAGTTTGTAAGAAGATTATCTTCTTTTTTTAATAGGCAGATAAAGTTTTGCATTGGCTAATTTGGCAATTGTATGTTAAAAATGTTTGTATTTTAATATTCAAAAATGTTTTTGCCCAAAACATATGTGCCCTATAGGTCAGTAAAAATACTATGCAAATATTGCTGTCCTTGAATGCTGAGTAAACACTGACAAAGCACTGATTGTGTCTCTTGTACTTCATCAACGCAGTATCTAAAAACTTTGCACCGTAGTGGTTAAAACCTCATTCTAATAAGAGTCAAAAGCAAATTCAGTTATTAGGTTTACAGGGTTATTGAATGATGGTTAACGGTTGGTAGAATTTTTTTTTAACATTATCTGCCAATTACATCTGCCACCCTTCTCCAAATCTGTGCCCCTACCTGGCCCCCCCAACAAAAATTTTCTAGACACGCCACTGCCTGCTGAAGAAAATAACTGGTTACTTTTTCTTAAGAATGAACCATCATTTCACCAAAACTTCACTGGTGAATGTTTGTTTTTTTCCTCCATCCATCTATCCATTCGCTTCCGCTTATCCTTTCCAGGGTTGCGGGGGGCGCTGGAGCCTATCCCAGCTGTCATAGGGCGAGAGGCAGGGTACACCCTGGACAGGTCGCCAGTCTGTCGCAGTGCCAACACACAGGGACAGACAACCATTCACGCTCACATTCACACCTAGTGACAATTTGGATTATCCAATTAACCTAACCCCTCAAACTGCATGTCTTTGGACGGTGGGAGGAAGCCGGTGTACCCGGAGGGAACCCACGCAAACACGGGGAGAACATGCAAACTCCACACAGAAAGACCCCGGCCTGATGGTGGAATTGAACTCAGGACCTTCTTGCTGTGCGGCAACAGTGCTAACCACCGTGCCACCGTGCTGTTTTTTTCCTTTTACTCTTTATTTTTTTCCCCACCAGTGTTATAACTGACAAAATAGAAAATCATGATGCAGGCACGTAACAGTCACCAAATTTCTTTATTATAACCAGCACCAAAATTGTAGTAACCCTCACCTGTAACAGGGAGCTAAACAGTCAAACTATAAACATTTTTTTTACATCTCTGATGTCAAATCCATGGATTGGGAGGGCACGCACAAGCTCGCCTAACACACTCAGGACTGCTTGATCGAAGGCAGCGCTCTGTGCAATCTCCTCCCTTTGAAAGGTGGCTGCGTGTTCCCTTGCCTGACTTACCTTAGTGAGAAGCAGCTAGATGTGCTGTTCATGGTGGGCCTGGTTCAGCACATCTTCAGGCTGCATCAATGCAAGTACACTCATAAGGTCCCGTTTGAGATCAAAGGCAGAAATGGGAGGGGCTAACGAAAGCCAGTTTGAAAGCGATAGTGGGTTAATACACTGTGAGCTAAAAGCATCGGCGTAACTTTGTGCTGAACACTGGGGGGGTCAAGATCTCTGTCTAAATAAATAATTAAATCTGGGTAAATTCCCAGATGATTAAACATGCAACTATTTTGCTGGTAATAACTGAAATGAGTAAAGAAAATCAACAGCCTATTTTTGCAAGATAATTCATAATTTTATTGGGGGGGCTATATTGGTTGGATCTGATTATTGGGGGGGTCATAACCCCCCTGGAAATTACGCCCCTGGCTAAAAGCCAGCGGTGGAACGTAAAAGTGCTTCGGTTTTGTATTTCAGATCATGTTTCATGAGGCTGTGCGTCTCCCAAGTAGATGTAAACACTGGCTGGCTTACATTTGAAATCATTTATTCTTGCTGTGACCTCAGAGCCTAGAATCAGTTCATACATTAAGTTGAGTTGAATCTGTGTAATGTACTTTTACAGTTGCACTTTAACTACATTTGTCATTCTTTGTGTACATTTTTGACACTTTATCGGTACTAAGTACCTGAGTATTGCCTCTAAAAACAGCATGGTGTGAAACTCGTTTATTGTTTCGAAACAGTGATAGCATGTTGCTGTGTGTTGCTGGATGAGGATGTGGGTAAATGCACCTCACACGGTGAAAGAGATTAATGAATGAAAAGAAACCAAACCGAAGTACACGCACAACACAAAACTGCAGCACATAAAAACAAAAAAAACTAATTTTTTCAGATGCTGTTGACATGATGACTTTATGTTTTGTAAATTGGAAGAAACTGATCTTTCATTATGAAACAGGCACACACAGAAGTCAAAATAAGACATGCATATAACAAATATTATATTAAATAAGTAAAAATGACAGACGCAATTAAAATAAGGCATTCCTAAATTGCACAATAAACATGATTGCACTTTGCATAAAACACACTGATATAAAATAATTGTCATCTAAATCAGAACCTTTCTTGCCTTCTTTGGTGCAAAGTCTTTAACAATGTCATCATATGAAATCTGGTCAGCAATTGCATGATTGATGCTGATGAGGGCAAGGCCAGTGAGGCATTCCTGAGACATACTGCACCTCAGATATCTCTTCACAAGTCTCAGCTTTGAAAAGCTCCTCTCTCCTGAAGCCACAGTTACAGGTAGAGTGACTGCAATTCTCAGAGCAGTCCAGAAATGTGGTTATATTTGTCATTGAAAAAGTTCAGCAGCTCAAGAGAGGTCAGAGATGTTGATGCTAAGTCAGGCAAATTTGTAATCTCTGGCATCCAAGTCTGACTGGCCCTGAAAAAGCAAAGTAGCACTGAGGGCCTCACACTGTTCAGTGAGGTCATCATTTGAGAGATTTGGAAAATGTGTTAGTAGTTAGTTTTCCAATGTGGTGAATCTCGCTTGGATGGAAGACGCTGCAGCATCAACAACAACATTAAAAAGGTCACCTACAGCTTCTTTAAGGCATCACTCAATGGCTCATCAAATGATTTGTAAGAGAAGTGCTGCTTTGTAGATCTCAGTCTTTTCTGTGGCAGAACAGCCTCTATGTTCATGTCCTCACAGATATCCTTGGCTGACATTTGTGCAGATGCAAAGCCTGTTGCCCTGTAGCTGTAGAGACCTCGCTCTGTCTTTTTGAGCAGGTTGACCGCTACATCCACATGCATGTTGGGAGACTGCATGAGTTTGCTCACATTGTGTTTGGTTCAGGATGTCATACCACACCCTTGTATAAATGATATCATCAACCATTGTTGAAGTGATCCTGCTACTCAACAAATCAATGAGTTTGTTTTGTACATGGTAACATGGTAGCTGCTGTGACTGCAAGTGCCTTTCTGGACAAGGTTAATGTGACCCTGCATTATGAGTCAGCACTGCTCTCCATCTTATTTTCTCAGCCTGCAGAAGTGCCGTCTTTTGTTTGCTAATTGTTTCACCTTTTTAATCCTCACTACCAGTTTTTTCCATACTTTCATGGACTTGTGGTGTTCATGACTATTTTAATGCATTACTTTGTAATTACACCAAGTTCCTAAATAATGCAGCTTAATAGTGTAAGGATTTTTTGTTGTTGTTGTTTTGCAAAGTCAGCTAGACTACAACATTATACTGTCATCCGGTTTTAGCGTAGCACAGTATGCAAACGGCCAACCAACAGCTATTATAATTCGTCACACATTCGTCATAATGACACTTCAGCTTGCTCGCTTCTCCTCCTCTTCTATTCTCCCTTTTCTAAACTGAGCAGCTGATGGCTTTGACCTTTTCTTGACCATCTTCCATCGGTGTTCATTTTGCACTCCGTAACAACACCCCTCCCAATCGGAGAATCATCACAACGTAAACTAATAGAACTAATAGACCAGCACCTCAGTGCGCACATTCGGTTTGTATCATTTTTTTTCCTGCGATTTCGCACAAACCAGGAAGAATTAATTGTGACATAATGGGCTTGGATTGAGGATATTATGAATGAAATTAGCTTTATCAGGAAGCACCCCGCCCCCTCCTGTTTTGAAAGTAAGGGGCCTTTTTGAAATCATTTATTCTTGAACGGGCTGTCTGTTGAATTCTCTCTCTCTCTCTCTCTCTCTCTCTCTCCTCCTGCACTTCCTTTTGGGGTCAAAACCTGTAACTGTGAAGAGTTGTAACTAGTTGTTTCCACCCTTTTTTTTTACTAAACGTTAGCGCACAGCGAAGAAATGAACCAATGAGCTTGTTTTCACATACACACACGGTGAGATCGTGGATGTTTAATTCCCCGGGGCATGCAGACAACATGACAGGACGCGCAGTCATAATCATCTTGTTTTTGGTGGCGATCTTTTCTAAAGGTGAGGGAGATACTGTGTTTTTCTTTCTTTGACACTTATTGCTCTGTGGTGAGCTTCTGTAGTGAAGTGGATTTCACTGCAGAAAGTGGATTTGACGGGTGGTTTCTGTCAAGCAGAGCGACAGAAGGAGGTAATAAACTTAGTAGGAGGTCAAATTTCTTAAGAGCTGCTGACAGTTCAACAGTCTCTTTGTTTCTCTCTTATCCACATGATGGTTTATTTACTCATTTAAGAAGGAAGAGTGTGGGCTAGAGAAGAGTAGGCTACTCAAAGGAAGAGGTTAGCAAAGAAAAAGTGTGATCTCATCAGAACAATGTAAAGTGTTGCATTGAATGGAATCTGGTCAAAGGAAATGTACTTGACTGGTACACATTCAGTTTATACCAAACACATTTTCTTTAATAATTTCTTTGATACTTTCTTGTATTTGACATCAGAACTAATTGGGCAGCATGTAAGTGTGAGAATGAAGGTATAAGTGTGTGTTACATGTGTTACACTGGACATTATGTGTGAGTAAGGGTTGGACTTGAACGGAATATTTAAAGTGCCTTGATCTTTATCTCCTACAGCTCTAACAGCAGTGATCCAAACACAGCAGACTGTGCTGGCAGCAGTGGGAGAAGATGCTGAATTCAGCTGTCAGCTCTTGGAGCCTAAAGACGTCCTTCAGGTCACATGGCAGAAAAGCTCAAATGATGTGGAGACAAATGTTGCCACGTACAACAAGTACTTTGGTCAAAAAGTGAATACTGACTTTACAGATAAAGTTGAGTTTAAATACACTGGACTACAGAACTGCTCCATACTCATCAGGAATGTCACAGAGCAGGATGAAGGATACTATCGCTGTCTGTTTAACACTTATCCTGAAGGCTCCTTCATTGGTAGAACCTGCCTCCAAGTCTATGGTAAGAACATTTACCTTCTTTAACCAACAACAGGAGACTCAAACTAATGTAGTGATTTGATGTGATGATATTTCCTGATCCTTCACAGAGCTGCATGAACCTGTTGTTGATGTCAGAGAGTCAAACTCTACTGAAGAGTGGGTTGTTTCCTGTTCAGCCACTGGTCGACCTGCTCCCACTGTAACACTCAGTGTCTCACAACAAGACCTTAACTTCTCACAGTACAACACTGTCAGTGTGTCCAACACCAACGCTACATTCACTGTCACCACTACAGCTGTGCTCTCAGGTTCACGTAACAACAGCACACAGGTGGGATGTGCAGCACGAGTGCTCTCTGCTCCTCACAGAGAGGTGATGGTGATGATTCCTGATGATGATGATGATGGTGAGAAACTCTTTCGAAGTCACTGACTTATAAAATGATGACTACTTTGTTATTGTAATGTTTGTGTTTCTTCTACCAGAGCTAGATGAGAAATCAGGATCTAATCCGAGGAATTTAGGTGTGTTAACATTTGTATGTTTTAAAGTCAGTTTTCTCATTGAGTCTATTGACTCTTGATAGTTGTTCAAATTATTATATTCTTCTTTCTCCTGTTTGTCTCGAAGGAACCAGGATTTCAGTCATTCTGTCGTCTGTGGTGTTGTTGGTGCTCTGTGTTGCTGCGCTCATCTTTTTCGGGTATAGAAAGAAATCTACTCGTCTTAAACGATGTTGTTGTTTGTCTTTTGTTTCAGCTGATAAATGTCTGTGCAGATTTAACTGTTCTTAAATCTGTTGTCTGTCACAGAGAGAGCTCATCTTCTGACTAATCAAATTCTGATGAACTTGTCTTTGTTTTTTTCCAAGCCATCCCTCTTTCCAGAATACTCTGATTTTGCAACGTTAAGAGTGACATGCAATATTTTTCTTTTTCTGTTGTTTGTAGAACTGGATCATCTTAATTCAATAGAGGTTTCAGCGACTACACAATGATCCACAACTTTCACCTTTACCAGCAAGAAACGTTTTGACAAATTGTTTCTGCTGGTCAATCTTTTGTTTTTGTTTCTTGGTCTTTTTTTAACAAAATTTAAAAAAAAAAAACATGCACACACACAAAGCATTCATTTTTTACTCATGTTGCAGTTTCTATTTCAGTAGTTTCTCCTTTTATTTGTTTATTCATTTTTATATTTATTCAATATTATGTTTTTTGTCTGATTATTTAACATTAAACTACTTGAAGCAAAAACTGTGAAAATGAGCAGGAGTGACTAACATGAAACTGTTCTCATCCATAATTTTGGCTGATTGATTAAATTGCTTTTATTGCAGTAATTGCTCCTAATACAAACCATGAAAACCTGAAGTTGCACAAAACGGCCACTGGGGGTCTCTGCTTATTCATGGTGAGCAAGTTGAGACGTTTACTGGTCAATAAAACAATAGTTATTTAAAAAAAAATCAACATATACATTGTTCAAACTTTAAATTGCTCTGTGTTGGGATATTTGTCAACCTAATAAAACCATACCAATGATTTTTGTCAAGTATTGTGGGTATAATAATCAACACTGTGCTCCATATCAAAGATGTGTGTAATAAATGTCACCACCTTTTCACCTGAAACTCTATAAAACTTTTAAGATTTTGTAAGTTCTCTGTGTCATACTGAACTTCCTGAAAGTTTCCATGTTGTCCTGAAGATTTACTCCATGTAGATGAGTTCCTTTGCACACATTAAGATAACAGACTGTATTCTGTGAGCATGGCTGGTTATTTTAGTTCAATATTCCAGGCTTACAGTGTGTCAGTCTAAAAACATGCAGACTGTTGTCATTCTCACTGTACTGCTGATAAACACATTTTTTAAGGTAAATAAATTTCACAAAGTCAACCTACTTGTGTGCGTCTTGGTTTATTTCAGATTTCCACCACAAATCTTTTAGCATAGAGTACATTCACTGTCACCACTACAGCTGTGCTTGCAGGTTCACGTAACAACAGCACACAGGTGGGATGTGCAGCACGAGTGCTCTCTGCTCCTCAGAGAGAGGTGATGGTGACGATTCCTGATGGTGGTTATAACGAGGAAGCACACATTGAAGCACACAAGCACATGTTGTGTCAAAGAGCACACAACATGTGTTGTCCCTGAGCTGATGCAGCACGTGTTAAAGTTCAACACACTATGTGTTGAGAGTGAGGGCGGCCTATCCAAAGCACGCAGTGCCGTAATACTGGGTTAAAACCACTGCATTTGTGTGGATTCTATTTCTTGCCGAGTGAGCCCACTAGATGGCACTACAGCGTCAGTTGGTTCTAATTTAGTTATTTTTTAAAGAATAAGTCGCTGAAAAGCATAGCTGGACTGGCCATCGGACAATTTGCCCGGTGGGCTGATTGTGATTTTTCGTTTTTATGGGCCAATGATTTTTTTATTTTTTATTTACACTGTCAGCTGCCTCTTCTCCTCTCATTCTCCCCCCTCCCTCTCCTTTTGCTACTTCAATCATGAAACTGATCAATGATCAATTTTCTCTCTTGTTTGTTTATCGCCCACAGAAAGAGGAAACCAGCGGATGTCGCGCTAAACAGCAGCAGCACGTTTAAGCTTTATAAGCTGTTGTTAGAATTTATTTAATATTAATTTCTAGCATCAGCTGATGTTTACTGGAGCAACAGCTGTAAAAGCTGCTGGTCATGATCAGTGTTGGTCAAGTTACTTGAAAAAAGTAATCAGTTACTAATTACGCTGCTTGCTTGGAAGTTTAGGGGTTTTTTCGCTGTAAAAAGAAGTTTTCTTCCCACGCACAACGGACACTAATGTTTTTGTCACTTTTTATGGAATCAAACTCAAAATAAGGTCAGTACTTCCACGCTTTAAACGCTGCATGCTACACTCTGGCTGTGTCCCAATTCAGGGTATGCACGCTTGAAGTACGCACACTAGGCGTACTACATACGGTGCGTACTACAAGTACGGGAAGTGCGGAAGTGAGAGGCTTGTGAAATGGGACGGTCTAGCCTTCGTTGCGCTGTTCAGGTTGCCTAGCAACCATGATACTAACCGCGAGAAACGTTTCATACAGCTTTGTGTGACAGAAATGAAGGAGAAAAAATGTTTTGTTGTTCATTCATTTTTGTCATGACATCACTTTGATTAGTTGAGACCACAGGACTGTAAAACATGATAGTTGGGCTTCATTTCTGTACTGAACAGTCATTTCAAGATTAGTTGGTAAATAATAATTAGCTAATGTTATTCATGAGACTAAAGTCATCTCACTGTGGTAATGTTAATATAATATGGACAATATTATATGTATTGTCAGATTATATATATATATACATATATATATATATATATATATATATATACACACACATATGAGCTTGAACTCTGGGTCAAAGATGCAAGTAGCAGTTAATTATATTTCCTATCACCTTAAATCTTCACTCAAAGACAAGTATCTCTGACAGTGTATATACAGATGTATTATATATAAGAGATGAACATTGTTCTTTCAATATGTTGGCATTACTAAATTTGGCTGAATGCTTATATATATGTGTAAAAAGAAAATGTACGAGCTGTGATAACTGTTTCTGATAGAATGAAGATCAGACTGATATATTAAATATTCCTTTATTGGGTGAGAAAATCAGACCATGTCATAACTGCTTTAAGTCATACAGAATAGATATCAGAGCCTTAAACAGGCTGACTTCTGCTAAATGGGTCAAACTGGGCAGAAAGTATACAAACACATAACATCCTTATAGAATATGATGTAACACTATAGATCAACTTAGCTCAGAATATATAAAGCATATAAACAATTACAGCAATATGATGCAACAAACACAGCAGTGCTACTAATCCAACATACTCAAAGCTTCATAGAACTGAAACAAACATTTATTTTTAGCTCCATTCTGCTGCTGATACATACTTTAGGTTTCTGAATATTAAACTTGTTTCTGCCTTTCATAGTGTGTAACTTGAAGGCCCTGAGTACTTTCTCCCACACTGAAAACACTGGAATGATACCATTATTTGAACATTACCTAATAAGACTGATTCAGGACAGACAATTAGTTATGTTAAACTTTTCTAGCAGTCCTTCACAAACAGGGAACAGTCTGTCTATTCTCTCCATCTGTCTGCTGCTGCTGGCTCTTCCTCCTCCTCTTCCTCACACACTGCTGAGTTTGTCCTGGTGGATCATCAGGGTGCAAAGCCTCACAGATGATGTGCAGCAGTGGGTCCCTCAGTCTGTCCTCACTCTGGACACTTGCAGTTGTCACACATGGAAATCAAATGTGTGATAAGCTGCAGGATTCAAACACAAGTGTAACTTATAAATACATGTTCACACTTTTATTCCACAATCAGAGAGAAAGAAAAAGAGAGAGAGTGCAGGACAGACAGACAGGTGACAGTCTCAGGTGTACACACTGCTACAAAACAGCACAAGAGAAGGAGGATTTAGTGTTTGTGTTATTACGAGTGCTAAACAAGAAGAGTTCCAGATGGTACAGTGGACACATGTGTGACTCCTGTGATTAAAGCATCTTTCTTTCAGCTTAACGAGTGAACCGTCAGCTCGTTCAAACACATGTTAGAGTCCGTTTGGCTCGACACCACCGAACAGAGGCAGCAATATAACATAGCTAACATTAACAGTGCAGTGAATCCTGCTTGTGCCGTGATATTCAGGACTGCAAACCGAGCAGCATCACTGACTTTCAGCTTGTTGTGTTTGTGGATATATGACTGACTTTAATTATCCATAAAATCATCACATTCTCTGTCAACTATATATATATTTAGAAGTAGAGGCTTTAAAACCAAGTTACCGCTGAAAGTACAAACATCACTAATGTCACATAACTTTGCCGACATGTGGCCAACAGTAATGTTTTAATGTTCTTAAACATTCGCACATAAATAAGTGACATAATATTCAGTACTTACTTTTGACAGTTCACTCTTCGGCCACTCCCTTCTGCCGTATTTTGCGGCAAAATTATCCACACCCACCGCCGCGCTATGGATTGTGGGATATATGGGACCACGAAGCGTGCACCGGACCACGCTTGATATTTGGGGAAATCGACGGCGCATTTGGAGTGTGCATTTGAAGTACACTTTGAATTGGGACAGCCGTTGTCGCGTGGCGGTGACGTAATCGCACTTGAAATGCGTACTTCAAGCGTGCATACCCTGAATTGGGACACAGCCTCTGTCCCGCACTCGATATATTATGATCTGCAGACAGCTGTTGTCACAAACGTCGCACTCGCTTACGTCACTGTCATGAGACGTTCTCGCAAAAAATCACGGTTTTAGTAACGCAGTAACGCAGCGTTCCTACGTGAAAGTAACGGTAATCTAATTACCGTTTTTGCAATAGTAATCCCTTACATTACTCGTTACTTGAAAAAAGTAATCAGATTGCAGTAACGCGTTACAAGTAACGCGTTACAAGTAAAAGCCATAAAGCCTTTACAGGTGAAAATAGAGCAACAGGACCGCTAGTCTTTGATTTTATTTATTTTCTGCTGTGTTTTACTTGCATTGAAAGACTTAGTGTAAACACAAAAAAATATTTTATTTTATGTTACAAGTAACGCGTTACTGCCCATCTCTGGTCATGATATCGGTTTGGATATCCTGGTGAGAGGGAAACATGCAGATGAAACCAGGAGATGTCCTTACTGGATCATCAGAGCTGATGGAGAAACAGGTTTACCTTTAGGTGACATGAATCAGTTGAAGGGAAGTTATGAACTGTTTCTGAGAGACAAATAACACCAGGATCCTTTTCTAAGTAGCTGACAGCTGGTAACTGTGCAGGGGCAGGTCTAGCAAAGTTTTGCCAGGGGGCCAGGTAGGGCGTTAACAGGGAAAGGGGGGCACAAAGAAAAACTTTTCTTTCTTATTCTCATTTAAAATGTCTCGCTTTTATTAAATAATCATCTGAATTTTACAACCAAAGTTTTTATCTGACGTACAACGTTTAGAAATCATACATATACCAACAAGACAGTGTACATCACTGTCACAGCAGCGTCTGTTTTCATTCAAAGGCTTTATGGCTTTTCCTATAATACCTGGTGGGCCGGTCTCTAGTCAAAATGCCCGGGCCGATTTTTTGTCCCAGTCCAGCCCTGCTGAAAAGTGAGATGCTTGTTTTGTTTGGAGTCAGGTTTGGACGTCATGTCACTCAGCAGGTGTAACATTCAGTCGTGTATTAATAACCTGTCACAGAAATATACGATTGATACACAATGTGTCTCCTGTCTTTGTGTTTTTGCTGGTTGGTAAAATCCACAGTGTTGCTGTGTAAGATGTTACAAATAAAGACAACATTTTTATTCTGGTTGTTTGTATTTTCTCTACAATTTGTGCTGAAACATCATTCATGGTTATGTAACATTTTAATGTCTCGCATCCCATAATTTAATAAGTTAGTTAAACATGTTTTCCTGGGTCTGATTCCACCATCTGTCTGTCGCCTTTCTGGAGTTTACATATTCTCCAGGATTTGCGTGGGTTTCCCAGTTTCTTCCCACAGTCCAGATACATGCAGTTAGTGGGGATAACTTAACTTGTGATTCTAAATCAGCCGGACGTGTGAATGTGAGTGTGAATGGTTTTTTCCTCTCCAGGGGGTACCTCGCCTTTCACTTTATATCAGCTGGAATACGACTGCAACTATGAACTGGAAAAGGGGAAGACAATGGATGAATGATAATACAGGGTTTCACTTGTGTACAGTGCTGTGACAGGAAGATGTAAATTAACTTAAGTATTAACTAAAGTCCAGTCAAGGCGTTTAATGTGGTATGAAGCTAGTTTAATTCAACCTTAGATCTACATGTAAATCATTTGCAGCTGTTCAGTGATCCATGGGGAGTGGCTACAGCACATGCGGCAGTTTGCTGTAGTGGCTGAGCCCAGAGCCAGACAAAGAGTCAGCCTGAATGAAGTTTATATGAAATGTCCTTCTTTGGAGTTTCACCTTATTTTGTTGCTGTTTTTATTTTTGGAGCCTTTGAAAAAGGTGAGAAGAGACTGCATGCTAATGATTCTAATATGTGAGTTTTTTGTGAGACTTTTGAGACTTCAGTGAAAAGTAATTTATTTTGTTCCCTCATAAGGTGATGGCACATTTCAGTTGTGGTGGTGGGAGGTCGCTAAGGTGAAGTAACCTCTTAGAAAATGTTGTGATACAGGTGCAACCACAGGCAGCATAAACTAGTGTGTTCTGTGGGTGTAGCTGAGTATTTAGGCGTTACTGTCATCAGGAGTGTGTGGATGATCTATCTATATGCAGGAAAGGCACTCGGCTATTGTTCTGTGAATTATTCATATCAATTCTCATTTCAAATAAGTGAATACAATAATTTATAGTTTGAAAAGATAATAACTATATTATTTAAAATAATTTTTTAGACAAACATTAAAACATGTGAAACTTCTCCCCGGGCGCCCCATGGCTGCCCACTGCTTCACTGAGTGAATGGGTTAAATGCAGAGAGGAATTTCCCCATGGGGATCAATAAAGTATACATTATTATTATTATTATTATTATCATTATTATCATTATTATTATTATTATTAAACTTGGTTTATTCTCTGCACTTGCTATTCCAGGGCTCTGCCTTTAGCTACTTCGTAATCACTTTTTACTCAGGAAACATCAATTGGTGGGAATTCAAAGAGTATAAAAATATACCAGGATCATCATTAAGGACAAAACAACAGTCTCCATCACTCAGGAGTTCCTATTTCTCCACCCTGCAATGTTTTAAAGAGGGATTTATAGATGTGTGCACAGCTTGGACCACTGCCCTCCACCCGTGGCAGTAAAATCATCAATGCCTTCAGATTCATCCCCAACAGCAGACACAGTGGTCAGTCAATTTTTTTCCATCTATAGAACAAATTCCAGACTAAGAAGACACATTTTGACATTTGATTCTATAAACTCTGACTTTTTCCAACATATTTAATGTTCATGGAAATGATTTAACTGGTGACGGGTGAACACAAACGTGTCTTTGTTTCTCCTGCATTCTCCGGCATAATTCAGTGAAAGCGTGTTTATGCAGACAGAGTTATGAATCTTGTGACTCTAATATGTCCTGTGAGTTAATACTTGCCTTTTGTCAAACACAAAAAGGCAGTTGTTGCAAACAGGACACTGATCTGTACATAAGTGTGTGCAAATATCCTTGTATTTGTGGTGTTGTAGTAGAAAAATGTAAAAAAAAAAAAAAAAAAAGTGTTACAACCACCACCTCCTCCAAAATATAAATAGCTTATTGATTTTAAATATGCTTACACACATACTTTCACAGCATGCCTAGATAGTGGAAAAGACAGACTGATAGGGGTGTGCCTGCTGGTATTTAAAAATAGAAAAAGGCATCTGATGGAGGTCTCAAAGAAGGGCGAGTCAGTAACATCAGTTGCAAAGGAATGTCGACTCTGCCATGTAACACTGAGCTGATACTGAACACCATTGCAAAAGCTGACAGAAGAGTAACAGAAAAAAAAGCAACAAAGTTAAAAAAATATTGTGAGAGACCAAGAAGCAAAGAGGACACAGGAAAAATGTCTTCAAAATTATTTTTTTATTTTAACCCTCAAAAAGTTGCAAAAGGGCAGAATTCAAAGACATAATTAGCAAGCCCATTAGCAGGTCAATTAAATATAGTGGAGGGGGGCTATTCTGTACTAAAGAAGCACAGAATAGCGCACATGAACCTAAAGCACCCCTGTTTCTGATAGCACACGGTTGGTATTTTGGCATTTTCATTTAAACGTCCTCAGCCACACCCCAAAGTAACTCAAAGAAAGAGAAGCATAATTAATGTAACAGAAAACATTATGTTCAGTCACAGAGAAATACAGACAGAGACTCTTCTTGTATTCCAATAAACTCCTTTTTTGAAGCATGTTCTCTGGTGTGGACTCCGTTTTGGTTTCTTTTGTCTAATTTTTACCATTCTCCCCAGCATGTGTTACAACCCCACCCGGGTATCAGGGTAGATTGTAAAAAAGAAATGCAATGTATTTAATGTTAATACACAAGGTCTGTGGCATTCTTGCAGGGCTTTGAATAGATGTCATTTATAGGAAACAAAAGTTGGTATTTTGTGTAAAAGCTTGAGCGCTCTAGCCCCAAATTTAACTGAGTTACAGTGCAAAACCAAGGTTGCAACCATACCTGATCTCCCCTATGCCAGAGACATATCACTCTAATTTTGGCTTCTCTTCATTGGTTGCCAGTAAATCTTAGATTTCATTTTAAAATCTTAATTTTAACCTTTAGGGCGCTACATGGTAAAGTTCCCAAGTATATAGCTGACCTGCTGAAAGTTCATTCCTCTTTCCGAGCTCTAAGGTCATCATGTCAGAGGCTGCTGCTGGCCTCACACGACTTAAAACTCAGGGTGATTCGGCTTTTCAGTCAGTGGCAGGTTGTGGAATTCTCTTCCACTGTTTTTATGCTGTAGAGACTCGATTAACTGTTTTAAAAAGCATCTGAAGACATTTTTAGATGGACCAGCTTTTAATTAATTAGTTTTTTCTTTTTTTACATCATTATGTTGTATATTCATTTCTTATTTTATTGTGAAGCACTTTGAGATTTTTTTTATTTTTTTGTTAAAAGTGCTTTACAAATGCATTTTACTTATTTACAGTAGTGTGAAAGTGGAGGTAAAACTGTGTGTTAAATACAGGAATAATGAGAGTTAACGATACTAGATTTGTGTCAGTAATTGTTGCATTAGAACATTTAAAGTGCCTCACACCTTGACCTATATCCCCTACAGCTCTAACAGCAGTGATCCAAACACAGCAGACTGTGCTGGCAGCAGTGGGAGAAGATGCTGAAGTCAGCTGTCAGCTCTTGGAGACTAAAGACGTCCTTCAGGTCACATGGCAGAAAATCTCAAATGATGTTCAGGAAAATGTTGCCACCTACAGCAAGTACTTTGGTCAGAGAGTGAATGACGGGTTTACAGATAAAGTTGAGTTTGTATATACTGGACTACAGAACTGCTCCATAGTCATCAGGAATGTGACGGAGCAGGATGAAGGATGCTATCGCTGTCTGTTTAACACTTATCCTGAAGGCTCCTTCATTGGTAGAACCTGCCTCCAAGTCTATGGTAAGAACTTTTGCCTTCTTTAAACAACCACAGGAGACTCAAACTAATATAGTGGATATGAAAATGTAAGAAGCTGGTGTAGTTAAAGAGATATTCCTCACATTTCCTGATCCTTCACAGAGCTGCATGAACCTGTTGTTGATGTCAGAGAGTCAAACTCTACTGAAGAGTGGGTTGTTTCCTGTTCAGCCACTGGTCGACCTGCTCCCACTGTAACACTCAGTGTCTCACAGCAAGACCTCAACTTCTCACAGTACAACACTGTCAGTGTGTCCAACACCAACGCTACATTCACTGTCACCACTACAGCTGTGCTCTCAGGTTCACGTAAACACAGCACACAGGTGGGATGTGCAGCACGAGTGCTCTCTGCTCCTCACAGAGAGGTGATGGTGACGATTCCTCATGATAACGGTGAGAAACTGAACTCAGTGATTTATAAATTGACTACTTTGTGATTGTAACTTTTATGTTTCTTCTACCGGAGCTAGATGAGAAATCAGGATCTGATCCCAGGAATTTAGGTGCGTTAAAATTTCTGTGTTTTAAATTTACTTTTTGTCCTGTTGGGTTTATTGTCTTTTGATAGTTGCTCAAATTATTATATTCTTCTTTCTCCTGTTTGTCTCAAAGGAATCAGAATTTCAGCCAGTCTGTCGTCTGTGGTGTTGTTGGTGGCCTGTGTTACTGCACTCATCTTTGTCTGGTATAGAAAGAAATCTCAGAGCAGGTATTCGTCTTAAACAGTGTTGTTGATTGTTCTTTTGTTTAAGTTAATAAATATTTGTGCAGATTTAACTGTTCTTGAATATTTCAGTCAGTCACACAGGCAGGTTGAGATGAATGTTATACCTACCTGAAGCTACGATGAGAAATACAGGGGTAAGTCCCTCTTGATCAGTCATTCTGGACCCATGAAGTGAAAACCCCAGTTGTGAAAAAGTTGGGTTGCTGTTAAATATTAATTAAAACATATTTCAATAATTAGAAAAGCTCATAAACCTATATTTTAATAACAACAGAATATAGTAAGCATATCAAATGTAATGAAGTAATAAAATGTGACATTTTATTATTGTGTGAAAAGAATAGAAATAATTTCATGAAAATATTTTGCTTATTTTTGATTCGGTTTGTCTGAATGCATCTCAAAAATGTTGCCACAGGACACCATACGTTCAAAATGTAAGAAATACCTGGAGGAACATTTTACAACTAATTAAAGGTTGACTTTTAAAATTGTGAACTTATAATTATAATGTAGTAAAACATGCAATGGAAAGTAAAAATTAAAAATATGTTGTGACATTTGGAGTTCTCTGACTTACCTCCAGAGCTGCTTTTTATTCTTTTACAATCTAATGTAAACTGCATGTCAACCAAACTGATGCGTCTTTCCAGTAAGTTATCACTTTGTTTAGAATATTTAGATTCTGTAATACTGACAGAGCAATGATATAATGTTTGTTTGTTTGTTTTTTATTTCAAAGGACTCCAACACCTTCAGGTAAACAACGTGATAAGTGGGTACCTGCTGACACCACATGATGATCTGGGTCCTTCATTTTCAACAGCAACAAAACTACATAATGAAAAAATTGTACTTTTTTTGTTTACTTTTTTTCAAGAAGAGTGTATTACCTAAAACAATGGTGCTAACATTTGACAAATAACTGCATTAAAGTTGTACTAAAGAAAATGTCAATTGTTACATTTACAGTTAAAATAGTTACAATTGTATTTTTTATAATATCTTCTGAGCTATATATTTATAGCACACGTAGTTTTATTTTATTTTATTTTTCAACAGTTTTAAATGTTGTTATTCCTTTTTACATTTAGAATTATGTGACCATGTTGTTTCTTAACAGAACAGCGCAAAAGTTTAACAAGCACTAAAATGTGTTGCACTGAAACTTTTGTAAACTGTTAAATAATATTATTGTCCTGTACATTTCCATTTTCATGTACTTGGTGCTATTTAATTTTTACACTGTTTTTAAAGTATTTGAAAAAAAATGAAAATGCAAGGCAATAAAAAATTGATGATGTTCTGTTGTCATCTTACAGAAATTTATATTTTACATTTGACTCAATTTAATTAATTGAAAGTCAGCAGGAGTGGCTAACATGAAATATTTTTCAGTAACTTGGCTGATTGATATCTTTTCTTTTGTTGCTGGAATTGATATTCATACCAGCAACCAAATGTAAATAATTCCCAACAGATTTTCAGGTAAATTTGAATAACATGACCTCTGAGCGTGTCTGTTCATTCATGATAAAAATGCTGAGGTGTTGAGGAGAACAGATTTGAAGTTTATTACTAAAAGTATGTGTAAAACTTTTTGATTCCTTTTGATTTTTGTTTGAGTAAAAGACATAAGAATGCAAATGTGTTTTAAGTAGACTGTAGGGGAACTCCCAGAGTAAAATGCTAATATGCATATAAAATATATATAATGCCCTATGTAGTCCAAGAAGCTTGGAAAGAAAGCGACTGGACCTCTTTAAGTTTCTTGAAGATGTTTCACCTCTCATCTTAGAGGCTTCTTTAGTTCACCAGATGAGAGGTGAAAGAAACATTACAATTTGAGGGTTTTTTTCCCTTACTGAAGGAATTTCAGTTAAGTTGCTAAGATACTTCTTCAGGATGAGAGGTGAAAGCTTCTTCAGTTCTGAAGAACTGAAGAAGCTTCTCAGATGAGAGGTGAAACATCTTCAAGCAACTTAAATAAGTCCAGATGCTTTTTTTCCAAGCTCATTAGACTACAATGACCTGGATGACCGAGAACCTTCACAGACACAATGTTTGTGCAGCTTTTCATAAATCTTTCAGTTTGTTTGTTGATTTTGCAGTATTAACGGAGCATTGCTGCAGTGTTTTTTGCTTTTATTTCATGCACTGAAACACCTTTAGTCAAACATGGTGACAATCAGCTCAGGCAATGGACACCTCTTAAGAGAGACCAACCATGATGATCCAGGACTTTTATCTTTACGAGAACACACTAGACTCATTTCTGAGTCTTTCTCTACCTGTCCCCCTTTCTTCCAGGTTCCAGCGTCCCTGACGGGAGAGCATAGTTACTGAATTGCTTCCAGCAGCCCCGCCAGCCTCCCTTGCACTGCCCCTCTTTTGCAGTGGAGCCAGAGACCACACTCTGCCACACTCAGGAGTTTCTGGCAGAGGATTTGTTAAGCCCTGTCGACATGGTTTAGTTGCTGCATCGCAACTTCAAACAAACCCTGTATTTTAGGTGACATAAGTGAATTAGAATTGGAAGCAACTACATCACACATAGTTCTTACTGCATTATCCATTGTTAAGAAAACTGTCCTAATGAATTGAAAGTCCAAAACTATTGTATGTGTTACTCAATATAGAAATTTACATCTGCACCACATTAGTCTAGAGAGAATCTCTGCCTCTTCTAAAAACCGACTGGGTGAATTGGATTCTCTCTGGACCCCACTAGTTATTGGGGATGGTCGCTGTGGTCTTGTCTCCTTGAATGCCTTCTGGGACTTAACTCCGGGTGGGCCTTGGGCAGTGTTGGTGAGTAACGGAATACATGTACTGGCATTGCGTGTTTGAAATACAAAATATGAGTAATTGTATTCCGTTACAGTTTAAATAGGTGGTAATCAGAATAAAGTTACTTTGTTGAAAGAAATAGAATCCACGGCAGTCATTTCCGGTTTCATATGTTAGGCTGTCCCCTCTCTATGCCTTCTCCAATTTTGGTGATTAAACGCAGTCGGAAGCAAGTTTAGCTCAAATGGATGAACATATATCTCATTGCTGAGAGCGGCCAGCCCGGGTTCAAGTACAACCCACAGACACAACATTGTTTATTTCTTTGTGTAACATATGTTTGTTTTTCCTCCTTCAGGTGCTGTCAGCTTTTTGGACTGTGTTTTGTTACAGATTTTCATCCTTATTTTTTCAGATTATTTCTCTCCTTTGTCTTTTTTTCTTCCCACCTATCAGCTATGGCACATTTACACAATAATAATAATTATTATTATTATTGTTTGACAGGACAGTCAAACAAAGAAACATAGATAGATACCAAGATATATTAATTAATCAATATAATGGTGCATAGCAATTTTACTCTTAGTGCTTTGTGCTATTTACTTGTTTATCTATTTATCGATTTACCTAAACACCAGAACCCAACGTTGCATTACATAAATATTGGCTTATTCCGTGATGGTTACAGACAAGAGGGAAAATCTACCTCCTAACTTATGTTGTAACTGGAAACTGCTTTTATCCGTACACCATCTTTGTCCGCTTTATGCTTTAAATACAGCTGCAGCAGCATGAAAAACCTTGATTTGTTCATGATCAGTCTCGTGTGCATTTGCAGTGTAGTAGTTTGTGCACTTGAATGACAAGCAGAAGATCTTTGTTTTACAGCCAGTAGTGTACATGTTTGTTTGAATTTGTGGTGTTAAAACAACAACAAACAATAAAAAACACAAAAAACGTACACTGATATATATTAGTGAATTGTGCATATTTTTGTGTCAATTCTTTGTGCTATTTATGTCTTCGTGCATGCTTAATCATCAAAGTGAGGAAATCCCAAAAGTGCATCGTCCAATGAACACTGAACCATTGCGTGAAAAGGGAAAGACCATGCCTGAATCGAGGAGGGGGCCTATTACAGCAATTCACAGATGAAGCCTTGACTAAGTGAAGTAAGTAGATGCTAATTATGCTGCCTGTCAGTTATTTAGTGTTGTTGGGTAGATAGCTTGGACAGGGAGGACTGTAAGGTGCTAGTTCAGATTTGCAGCTACCAGTCCCCGGAGTGTCGGCCAGAACACTGCTCAAGGCCCGGATGAATATTCAGAAGGGAGACAATGAAGACACCGAGGATAGTGCAGACTCTTGTATTGACTTCACACAGTTGGAGGTAACAGGGATTGTCAGAGGAGCAGGTATTGCATACAGGTTTAGGTGCGTGGGCATGTGTGTGTGTGTGTGTGTGTGTGTGTGTGTGTGGTCTGTTGCTCATCAACGCACACTTCTCACGGAATGACCAATTCTCTGCTGGTAATCTGGAGCAGAAACGCTCAGGTCACGGTGCCTTGCCCAAGTTTCTCCCTGCCCATAGTCTCTCTCATACAAAGCGGTGGGGTGACCTCTACTGGCCACTCTAAAAAACTACAGGTGAACTAACAACTGAACAGAATAAAACCATACGGGGCCTTTTGTACAAGTGTGTTAGTAATTCTGGGCTCACAACCTGTTAAGTTCAGCATGAGTATCTCACAGATGAAACAAAAGTTTCAGGATCTTCATGATCAACCTGCAAAATGTGTATGTAAAAGTATAAAACTATGTATGTGTGTGTGTGTGTGTCTGCAGTTTTTGTTCATTATAGACTGACTTATGAATGTGAATAAATATCTGACACAAGCTCAGTCAGTGTAAAAACTGACTCGATGGTCCATGTGTGTCTTGTATTGTGGATCTCCTCCTTGACCCCAAAGGCTTCATGTTAACTTGAGTTCTGTTCTGTTTCAGAAAGAATTACTGAGGAGCAGAAAACTCAGACTGAAAGCTTTGAGCTCAGTGCCAAAACTCTCCTGTAACTCTTCACTCAGTCCCCAAAAGTTGATTCTATTTATCTGGACGTAATGTTTTCAGTGGGAGAAACGTTTCATCACTCATCCAGGTGAATTCTTCAGTCTCAGCTGTGTTTCTTTGTCCAGGTTTGAATGAAAAATCGGGATCTAATCACAGAAGTTTAGGTGTTTTAAACAGTTGCATTTTTAAAGCCAGTTTTTATGTTCAATTTTGGTAATTTAAATATGTTTTTTTTACATTATTATATCGTTTTTTTCCCTGAACTTCAGTCATTCTGTCCTCTGTGTTGCTGCCCTCATCTTTTTTAGGGAAAATGCACTTTTAATTTTTAGTAATGCAACAGTTTATTCACCGTACCGCCATTTGACCTCTTTGCAAAACTAAAAACTGACAAAGACAACTTAGTTTTGTGAACTTTGATTTATTTAAAATTTCTACAAGAAAGGTTTTAGAAAACAGATTAACAGATGTACATCTTTGAATGCCAGCACATATGAGGTAATTTGTTGGGGATATTTTCACATGATATGTTTATTATTGAATGGCACATATATACAAGGTGTAATTTGGACATGCTACAAACAAGAAGAAGAAAAACAAAAAAGTTAGAGCATCAAGCTCAGACTTCATTCATTAGGGTTTACATTCACTGTAGGGGTGGTATTGGTTTCCTCCAGACATGATGCTTGGCATTCAGGCCAAATACTTCCATGTTTGTTTCATCTGACCAGGAAATTCTGTTTTTCGTGATCTGAGAGTCCGTAACACGCCTTTTGGTAAAATTGAGGTGTGTTGCCATGTGCTTATTTGGACCTTCATACTGCATAAATGTTTCTGTACACTTCCCTACAATCCTCTCTCAGAGACATACAAACAGTTCCTTGGACTTCATGGCTTGGTTTGTGCTCTGTCACCTATGCGACCTGATATAAACCGGTGTGTGCCTTTCCAAATCCTGTCCAATCAACTGAATTTATCAAAGGTATACAAATATTTGACAGATGATCAGACGTAACAGGAAGCATCTGAGCTCAATTTCGAGTGTCATAGAAAAAGCTGTGAATAGTTATGTATATGTTATAGTTTTGGTTTTCTTTGTAATAAATTAGCAAGAATTTCAAGCAAACATTTTCCCTTTGTCACTCTGGTGTATTGTGTGTAGTGTTTTGAGATGAAAATGAACTGAATGAGGCTGTAAAATGATAAAATGTGAGACAAAGCACTGTTATTATGTTCAGAACAGACTGTTGGAAAGAGAAGTGCCTCTTTATTTATGGTGACCAGGCTTAGGAGACAGAGGTATCTGTAGACGGTTACTCTGCTTATTCACATTTCAGAAATGCTCCAGTGCGATAAAACAAAGCGAGTAAATTGACCATTCTTCCATCAACCATATTTACTTAGGCTGCCTCTACACTCTGAATGTTTATAGTCTGGTAAGATGTAGTTAGAAGGAATTACTAGAAGCTAATGTCTTGCTGTAGTTCCAGGATGCACGTGTTTCTATTATTATTATTGCCTTTCACGCTGTTGCAGCTACTGTATATGATGAGCCTTTGACAACTGAAAAACATAAACACGCACTTACAACGAGCGTATGGTGAATCTACTGTGATCTGTGACTGAACCTTCCCTGCATCGACACAATCATCACTACCAGCCAACTAATGTGACGAAATCTGAGTACCCCACCTGGTGGTATGCACCGAGCATGACAAGCTCGGAGTTAATCAGCCTTAGATTACAAACGAATCTCTGCACAGACCAGCAGCAGGAGAAGAGTAGCAAAAAAACAAAACAAAAAGGAAAAAAATGCCAATTGAAAAGCTGAGAAACTTGAAACTGCAAATATAAAAATAATAATTAAAAAAAAAAACTCTCCGGGAACATTATTCACGCTTAAGCAACCGTGTTCTCCCTTGTTTTTGTCTCGCTCGCCATAAATTGTTCAGCCAATTAAACATGTGTGAATGGCAAATGGTGTTTCACGTGTGTAGGTGTTCTGACATTAAGATGGAAGTAAAAATTATACAACCGGTGTGTAGGATTGTGCTGCTCTTGACCCATCAGCCAGAGTGAAGTTCTAGCAGACAAAGAGCTGAAGAGAAACCGAAAGTTACGAACAATGAAACGTGTTCAGTGCAGCCGCTGTCTGTACTTTTTATGCTGTCTTGTTATTATTTTAGATTTCTGTTCTTCTCCCGCTCCTCGTGAACTCAGCCGTCGCTCCCTTCACTATTCCTGTCCACTTGTCAATAAATCAGCACTCGACCAACGCACAGGTCATCGCTGTCCACAGACATGCAGATGGTCTCTTGGAAGACTGCACATGAGCATGACTGAGGAGGGTGGAAAGCCCTCTCTGCTCTCTGTCCGAACAGAACGATTTAAGCGTAATTTATTGTCCCCAAATGTGTCCGTGTGCATTCACGTCTCCGTTTGGACAGCGAACTGACAGCTGATGGTGAAGCTGCTCCGACTTTCAGAGGTAGAGGTGACGTGACGGTTGATAATTTGGAAAAGCCTGTCCTTCAACTTACCGGGAAAACGTGTACGAATTTGATTGGATCAAAGTTTAAACCGCGTGTGGACTGTACTTTAATAAAAGTGGATGCAAACACGCGATACGTGCATTTTATATCATGTTTTAAAGTTGTAACTCGCCATTATGATAATATTTACATATGTATAATTATTATTTTTTAGTTATGTTGTTAAGTGTTCATATTTCTGTTTACAGTTTACCCGGAACTGCAGAAGGGGTGACCTGAGGAAGCAAAAAAAAAAAAAAAAAAAAAAAAAAAGAATGAACGAATGAATGGAGTTGAATGGAGTGACAAGGAAATGTCCTTCTTCCGAATTTTATGTTATATTATCGCTGTTTTTATTTCTGGAGCCTTTGACAAAGGTGAGAAGAAACTACATGTTAATAAGAGTATATGTGAATTAGATTTTTTGTTAATAGAATTTGCTTTTATTTTTGTAATAAGGAGATGACTTATTTCAGTTGTGGTGGTGTCAGAGGTCATTAAGCTGAGCTGAGAATTTAGATACTGTAGTACTGAATCCTGTAGTGATACAGGTACAGCCACAGACAGTGTTAAAGTATATTTTCTGTGGGGTTAGCTGAGTATTTAGGAGGGGTTAGTGACGCTCAGGGGGCTTTTGGTGGTTCTTTGGGAAATCAGAGCAACACGTCAGCATTCCCAGTATTTTTTGTGTGTGTGTGGTTATTTAATCTCATTCTGAATCAGTTTTTCATTTTGAATATGTTAATGTTATCGTGTGAAAACGTAATAAGGTAATACACCTTTTCGTCAACCTGCAAAGAAGAAGAAAAAGTAGAAGAACAGTCAGATGTTATGTCAGATTCCTGTTAAACTCTGACACTGAGTAAGTGTGTACTGTGTAAGTCTGTGTTTATGGATTTAAAACAATCTAAAAACTGCACCGCCGGGTACTGAAAAAAAAAAGTCTTCGCCATTCAGAGGTTCACGTACAAGATGCCCTGCAAGGATTTATGGGAGGATTTAATATGGAGTAAAATTTGTTTCGAGAGGTTTACACGTGTTCATAATATAATGCACACAATTTACAAACGTCCACAATGTTTTGTGTAGATTTGGAGTTCTCACAAATGCGTTCTTCAATCCACACACAAATATAGAGCAATTTAAACACAAGGAAACTGTTTACTGAACTATTAACATATCAGCTACTCATTGTTGTCTTGTTGTAAAAGTTAACCTGTCACATCCTCCTCTCCTGTACACTCCACAGAGTGTCTGTTCAGAGTACCTGTAGTATTATCTGGATGAACTATTACTTGAACCGACAGTGAGTGGCGCTCTGGAGCCAGATGTGTACGACTGCGCTTCACTGAATGGCTGGCTGACAGCAACATATGCACGTTGTTATATTTGTTCGCATTTGATAAAATTTTGTTTACTCAATTGTTCGTTTTTTTTCTTCTTAGAAATGATGTGTGCATCTCGTCATGGTGATCTTTATTTAAAAAACAAAACAAAAATAGAAGCAGATTCGGGGGACAGCCGACACGCGTTCTCACTCCCAAGGCGTAATATCTTACGCTAGGTGCCAAATCGTCAACATGTTACGTTCCGGGCACCCAACACGACCCTAAATGACGAGATCGGAAAAAACGAGGAAACATGAGAACCATTTGGAATCAAGCAACACATGTTCGTTCATTTTCCTCATATCGCTTTGGAAAACTCTATTTAACGTCATTAAAGTGCTGTGCTGGTTAAGGTTACGGATAAGGTTATGGGTTAGGGCTGGGATACATGGCTGGAACGTATTTTACCGCGGGACCATCATTCTGCTGTATTTCACCCATAACCCGGCGCGTACCATAAGAATGCCGAAGGTCGCCTTTCGCGTTCCTCAGGAACGCCGCGGGACGTGACAAATCGTCAGAATGTTTTGCCTCGGAAGTGAGAACGGATCGCCACAGCAGTGCAGAGGCTTCAGAACTTACCTGGTTTAAAAGATTTCTTCAACAGTAAAATAATCCAGTGACAGTTGTCGGTATTCCCACTGCTACACAACACTGTTGATAATCACTGTCGGCAAACTCTGATTTTTAAATTGTAAACAAATACGGTTTAAAACCTCGCTTATGTTTTTGTCGCCCTGCGCCTCCATCAAAGTGACTAATCACATTAGGAAACCCGCCTCCTTTGGGCTCCGCCTCAAAACTGTCAAAAGTCAGCTGGGCTCAAAAGTCACAGCTGGAGGGAGAAAAGCAGACAGTTTCGTGTCGTTATTTGATTTACGACTGAAGAATTGAGTTGCACCAGTGGCAACGAATACCTGCGCCCGTGAAATGAAACTGCTTACTTGCTCGGATGATGTTATTTTTTCACGCGACTTGTGGCATAAAGATAATAGACTGGAAAATGTCATCAGGAAGAGAGTGCGATTGGGAGGGGTGGATTTAAAGTTATTTAAAGTGCCTTAATCTTAATCTCCTACAGGCCAGACAGCAGTGATCCAAACACAGCAGACTGTGCTGGCAGCAGTGGGAGAAGATGCTGAATTCAGCTGTCAGCTCTTGGAGACTAAAGATGTCCTTCAGGTCACATGGCAGAAAATCTCCCATGATGTGGAGACAAATGTTGCCACCTACAACAAGTACTTTGGTCCAAGAGTGAATGATGGCTTTACAGATAAATTTAAGTTTAAACATACTGGACTACAGAACTGCTCCATAGTCATCAGGAATGTAATGCAGCAGGATGAAGGATGCTATCACTGTCTGTTTAACACTTATCCTGAAGGCTCCTTCACAGGTACACCCTGCCTCCATGTCTATGGTAAGAACTTTTACCTCAGTGTGTTTAAATGTTTTAGAAACTGGTTTCTTCTTCAAAACATAGTCTTTATAATATCCAATTTATTTATATAGCACATTTAAAAACAAAAGGTTTGCCCAAAGTGCTGTACAAAAACAAAGTGTAAAACACAAGATAAAACCACTGACACTTACATAAAACATAATAAAACACATAAACTATCAATATAAACACAACACATATACAAATATCAACTCACGCCAGTCTGAACGCTATCGAAAAAAGGTGTGTTTTCAAAAGCGTTTTAAAAACAGGAAACGAAGATGCCCGTCTAATATTTAAAGGCAGTGTATTCCAAAGTTTTGGGGCCATAATTGAAAAGGCTCGCTCTCCTCTGCATTTGAGCCTTGATTTTGGGACAACCAACAGCAGCTGGTCAGCTGATCTGAGGGTCCGTGAAGGAATATAAGGGTGAAGTAACTCGGAAAGGTATGGGGGAGCGAGACCATTAAGGCATTTATAAACCAGTGTTAGGACTTTGAAATTAATTCTGTGATGAACAGGAAGCCAGTGAAGAGAAGACAGGATAGGTGTTACATGTTCATTCCTGTGGGTACCAGTTAAGAGGCGGGCAGCAGCATTTTGAACAAGCTGAAGAGGAGCAAGAGACCCTTGGCTGACTCCAACATAAAGTGCATTGCAATAGTCAAGCCGTGTTGAAATAAAGGCATGTATTACCTTCTCCTTGTCACGTCTTGACAAAATTGGCTTCAGCTTTGCTATTTGCCTCAGCTGGAAAAAGCTTTTTTGCAACACCGAATTAATATGTTTGTTCAATTTATAATATATTTCCTGATCCTTCACAGAGCTGCATGAACCTGTTGTTGATGTCAGAGAGTCAAACTCTACTGAAGAGTGGGTTGTTTCCTGTTCAGCCACTGGTCGACCTGCTCCCACTGTAACACTCAGTGTCTCACAACAACACCTCAACTTCTCACAGTACAACACTGTCAGTGTGTCCAACACCAACGCTACATTCACTGTCACCACTACAGCTGTGCTCTCAGGTTCACGTAAACACAGCACACAGGTGGGATGTGCAGCACGAGTGCTCTCTGCTCCTCACAGAGACGTGATGGTGACGATTCATTATAATGGTGATGATGATGATGGTGAGAAACTCTTTCAAAGTCATTGATTTCTAAATGGATGATTGCTCTGTGATTTTAATGTTTGTGTTTCTTTTTCCAGGTTTGGATAAGAAGTCAGCATCTAATCACAGACAATTAGGTGTGTTAACATTTACGTTTTTAAAGCCAGTTTTTATGTTAAATCTATGGTCCTTTTATAGTTGTTCACATTATTATATCCTTCTTTCTCCTGTTTGTGTCAAAGGAGCCAGGATTTCAGTCATTCTGTCCTCTCTATTGTTGGTGGCCTGTGTTACTGCACTCTTTTTTTTCGGGTATAGAAAAAGAAGAGTGTAGTGAAAGGGGCAGACAACCGCAGACCAGAAACCTCAGAGCAGGTACTCGTCTTAAACAGTGTTGTTCTTTTGTTTCAGCTGATAAATGTTTGTGCAGATTTAACTGTTCTTAAATCGTTTCTCTGTCACAGAGAGCACGGAGTTTCCTTTTACTTTTCTACTTCCGTTCTAATTCATCAAAGTGTCTCTTTCTTCTGTCTAAGCTTTTCTTCTTATTTCAAAAATATTTAATATTCTGATTTTTGCAATATTAACACAGTGATGCTAGAATGTTTTTTTTTTTTTCATTTTTAGAATTGGATCATTTTCAATCAAATGAGGTGACATTCAGCGCAGAAGGCAAGCGCCTCCTAAGAAGTATCTTTCTTGAATACAATGGTGCTATTTTACAATGTTTATTTCAGTACTTTGTTCTGTTTATTTATTCTTTGTTTTTCTTTGATACAAGGAAAATGGTGCTGTTTATAAAAAGTCTTGTCTTGGTCTTTTGTTAGATATTTAAACATTAAGTTACTTGAAATGAGAACTGTGAAAATGAGCAGGAGTGACTAACATCAAACCTTTCTCATCAATAACTTCGATTGCTAAATTGATTTTAGTAATGAAATTGATACTAATGCAAATAACTACAATGAAAACTGCACTGTGCCTTTGTAAATGTCAACACATTTCCACCTGAAATCACAGAAAATGGCAGCTGGAGGTCTCTGTTTGTTCACTGTAAACATGTTGAGCTCAATTTATCACTACTTCTATTGTTAAAAAACCAACACATACATGTGTTCAGTTACCCAGACCAGAAATATTTGTCACCTTAGTAATGTAAGACCATCCTGGTGCTGGTCAAGTATTGTTTTAATACATTGCACTGCTTATCAAAAAGTGTAAAGAGACATTTGAAGCTTTTGCTTCTTCTCTGTGTCAAGTTACCTTTGCACACATAAAGATAACAGGTGTTATTCCCTGATGTGACAGATAAATTTCAGCCTGACAGTTTGTCAGTCTAAACACATGCAGACTGCTGTCATTCTCATGTACTGCTGACCAGTGTTGGGACTAACGCGTTATTAAGTAACGCGTTACAGTAACTACGTTATTATTGTGGTAACGAGCACGGTAACTAGTTATTATGCCAAAACCAGGAACGCGTTACTCGTTACTGGGATTTAGATAGGCTCGTTACTCGTTACTTCGTGTGGTGGATATCGCGGAGCTTCCACAGATTCAGTAACATTAGCAAGTGGTGGAGGCCAGCAGGTGGATGAAGGAAAAGGGAGGCAAGAGGAGAGACCCGAAGCGGCCGCCGGTCCGCGTGTCAGGTGAACTGAACTTCAGGTAAGAAGTTATGACCTGCAGTCTATCAGTCAGATATAAACCAAGTTTAGGTGGAGTTTATTTTCGGTATGCTGACATTTTCGTACTGCGTGCTAGCTTGCATGACGGAGTTTCTATACAGCTGGGTGGGTGCTATGTTACTGATGTTGAACTTTATTTTGTTCATACGGTTAATTATTAGAGTTGCCAACCGTCCCCTAAAAACAGAATCGTCTGGTATTCAGAAAAATATTACGCGTTTCGTACTGAGGTGAAAAGGAACACAGTTTGTTCCGGACTTCAGCTACAATGAAAAAACACAAAGCTGAAGCTGCACAGCTGCCTCTTCTTCTCTCATTCTCTCCTCTCCCGTTTCTACTTCAATCATGAAACTGATCAATGATCAGCTGATCGGCTTTTCTCTCTTGTTTGTTTATCGCCCACTTTGCGCCAGAAAGAGGAAACCAGCGGATGTCGCGTTAAACAACAGCAGCACGTTTAAGCTTGATCAGCTGTTGTTAGAATTTATTTAATATTAATTTCTAGTATCAGCTGATGTTTGCTGGAGCCACAGCTGTAAAGCTGCTGGTCATGATATCGGTTTGGTTATCTGGTGAGAGGGAAACATGCAGATGAAACCAGGAGATGTCCTTACTGAATCATCAGAGTTGAACAGGTGATGGAGAAACAGGTTTACCTTTTAGGTGACATGAATGAGTTGAAGGGAAGTTATGAGCTGTTTCTGAGAGACAAATAACACCAGGATCCTTTTCTACATAGCTGACAGCTGGTAACTGTGCAGGGGCGGGTCTAGCAAAGTGTTGCCAGGGGCCAGGTAGGGCATTAACAGGAAAGGGGGCACAAGGAAATACTTTTCTTTATTATTCTCATTTAAAATGTCTCGCTTTTAAAAAAATAATTATCTGAGTCTTACAACAAACAATTGATAGATTGATACATATATACCATCAGAACAGTGTACATCACTGTCACAACAGTGTTTGTTTTCATTCAAAGGCTTTATGATTTTTCCTATAATGGTGGGCGGTCTCTAGTCAAAATGCCGGGATGATTGTTTTGTCCCAGTCCAGCTCTGTATGCAGCTCATCTGCAGTCTGGTGTTACCTACATCTTCCTATTCAGAAGGCAGAATTTCCAAGTTCTGAGTACAATCAAAAGCACCACGACTGCAGTTTTTGTGTTGGATGTAAAAAGCAGGCTAGAATCATGGCGGCGGTCAACGACGGTCCAGGCGTGGGATTTCTCTCGTGGAAATGTGCACATTATTTTTTCCTTTCTATTGGTAGGTGGCACAGTGCACTTGTGGCAAGTAAGCAAGCTAGAAGACTGGCACTCTTGCTGGGTATCCAGTTATGGAAGCAACACATTAACAAGAGAATTCTGAGTAAAACCAAAGTTACTTTCCCTAGTAACTAGTTACTCTGAAAGTAACGAGTAACTTGAAGTAACTGAGTTACTTTTTTAGAGAAGTAACTAGTAATGTAACTAAGTTACTAATTTAAAGTAACTTACCCAACACTGCTGCTGACTGACACATTTTTAAAGGTAAATAAATTTTACAAAGTCAACCTGCTTGTGTGCGTCTTGGTTTATTTCAGAGTTTCACAAAAAATGTTTTTTATCAAACAGATGATCAGATGGATGCTTTTGATTGCTGGCACATGCACAGCTGCACGTAAAACGGTTTGTTTTACATATACAGAACACACATGTACATAACATTTGTATATTTCACTTCAGCTCATCAAAAACTTTCTTCTCTTTTCCTCTAAAGAATCAGGCAATACCTCCTCTGTGTTACTGATCGCTGTACAGCAGAGCAGGCACATCTCTCATCTGTGTCTGTGTAGTGAATCTCACGTGAACCCAACCCTCATACAGATCTTTCTTTTAAGCTTTTCTCTCTCTAATTTTAGTATTAACAGACTAATATCACACTATTTCGTCTGTTTCTATGTTAAGACCTTTAGCCCCTTATGTCAAAATACAGGACACATAGGTCAAAAAGCGAAAACCTCTCAAGAGAGACAAATCAAATGATGATCCCTGGAGTTAACTTTTACCAGCACCCATTTTTGACAAACCCCCGAATGATTAATTATTACACTGAAACACTTCAAACTAAAATCAGACTAACATCGTCTAAAAATAAAAAAACACCTAAAAATTAGAAAAAAAAACCCACTTAAAATAAAACGATGTTAAATCTGATGTCAAAACACGTTACTACAAAAGATGTTCACGTATTATAAAAATGTGACAAATTAACACCGAAAAAAAAGCCGAATTACGAATGAAAGGTGTGGGGCGATGTGCTGTGCATTATGAATGACTGCTCGACATTTCACGACAATCACTTCAATAAGAGTTGAAATAATAAAAAAAAAATCATCCTGTCATTTTCGTCCACTTATCTGAAGTGAAAGGGGCAGACAACCCCAGACCCAGAAACCTCAGAGCAGGAACTCGTCTTAAATAGTGTTGTTCTTTTGTTTCAGCTGATAAATGTTTGTGCAGATGTTCTTAAATCGTTTCTCTGTCACAGAGAGCACGGAGTTTCCTTTTACTTTTCTACTTCCTTTCTAATTCATCAAAGTGTCTCTTTCTTCTGTCTAAGCTTTTCTTCTTATTTCAAAAATGTTTAATATTCTGATTTTTGCAATATTAACACAGTGATGCTACAATGTTTTGTTTTGTTTTTCATTTTTAGAGTTGGATCATTTTCAATCAAATGAGGTGACACTCAGCGCAGAAGGCAAACGCCTCCTAAGAAGTATGTTTCTTGAATAAAATGGTGCTACAATTTTTCAATGTTTATTTCAGTACTTTGTTCTGTTTATTTATTGTTTGTTTTTCTTTGATACAAGGAAAACGGTGCTGTTTATAAGATGCAGTTATTAATATTACATTAAATGTAGTCTCTCCAGCGTATCCTGGGTTTGCCCTTGGAAAGGTTTCCTTGGTGAGCTACACCAACCACTGCCCTTGTTTGCACTTTGTTCCACTAGGTGGCACTACAGCTTCAGTGTAGGATGACCTCCTAGCGCATATTTCCTTGCTTTTGCTTGTCACTAAAACATCTGACAAGCGAAAGCTTGTGCTCGAAAAAACTATTGCTCTGTGTTGCCGTCACCATACCTATGCAAAAATTGACTGCATAAACGCTGTATATGTGATTATTTACCATGTACATCAAATATCTGCTACTTCTAGATATTTATGATGAAGCACTTTTTTTACTTGAAGCTTCACTGAAGTGCTGAGTAGCGTAGCACAGTCTACAAGCAACGTAAATGGACAAGTCCACTATTTGTATTTTAGGAGGATGAGCAGTGTGAGGAAGTATTTTTTTTTTAGCTTATACGGTAGTTTTAGCTTTTAGAGCTGCACAGTGCACGGTAAATATAATAAATAATGAAAAATGAAATTTATTTGTGTGGGTGTGTGTGTGTGTGTGTGGGGGGGGGGGGCATACGGCATAAAAAAGAATAGAAGAAAGAACATGAGAAAAAAGTGGCAAAAACCTTGAACCAGTGCACTGCACTCTTGCAGGAAATCATTAGTGTGTTCACACTCAGGCCCAACAGCAGAGCACATGTGTTGTTACTACATAACACATCACAGTAAAGTGGAAATAATTCACTCACGCTTCAAAGTTATTGAATTGAGGTGTTCCAATCACTTCCATGTCTACAGGTGTATAAAATCAAGCACCTAGTGTTGGTATTTACACTGTTCTACAGACATTTGTGAAAGAAGCTCCAGCGTGGCACTGTGATAGGATGCCACCTATGCATTTACTAATTTTTAAATGTTCCAAAATCAACTGTTAGTGGTATTATAACAAAGTGGAAATGTCTGGAAGCGACAATGAATCAGCCACGAAGAGGTAGGGTACGTATAATCACAGAGCCGATGCTGAGTGCTGCATTAACTCAAGAACAGTGCGTAGAGAGTTTACTGAAGACTTTCTTGCAACTACACCCAGGAGAAAAATGATGAATCTTTTCTGTTTTCGGGGGATTGTCAAAAAACTTTGAGACAGGCTTTTTATGCCCTGCATTTTATTGTTCATGTGAAAATATGTTTTGTTTTAAAAGTTTTAGACAAAATGTGATCAGATTCATGCTCGGGTCTGTCCGTGCATGCTTTACCCATTCTGAGGTGTTTCGTTTCCTTTCCGCTCTTATTCTTGTTGCTTATTTTGTTGTGTTGTCTCGGACTTAGACAAGAAAACTACACAGTTTCAGCTTGCACACATCTCAATGCACTCAGAATGAAACTGATAGTTGTGAGGCTGTTCCATTACACACTGAAGAGGGGGGACAGTGAAGAATAAATGTGTTGTAAAAAAAGCAAATACTTATCAAAGCAGTGACTTATTAGCTATTCGAGTGAAATCTGTGACATGTCTTTTTGCTGTTATTAATTAGGAGACCATTTTTTCTTTGCTGTTTTCACGCAGACAGTCAGTGACATTGTAGCCTGGCTGAGCGGAACACCTACTGATTTAAGAGCCATATTTTGAATTTTGGCGGACAAATGGCAGCGCGGCAGAGCTTACCGTCATATTTACATTTTCTTTGATGGTATTTTTTCAAAAGTAAGACAATTAATTTGTTTTCTGTATAAATTTGATTTGGTTGTAAAATGTTTCGTTACTTTCAGTTTAAACAGTCTGCCCTGTGGAAAGCGTGTGACGTGCTGAGCTTCACTGTAACTTCAGTCGTGAATGTTATGATCGCTCTGTGTCGGACTCTGCCTAAGCCCTGCACCAACAGCAGTCCTCCTATTTTCTCTGTGCAGATCTAACATCTGTGATTAAAAAAACTGAGCTCATGCAGTCTGAAGATGTCATTCAAGACATATGGAAGAAAAGAAAGACATGACTGCCAACAATGAGTTGTTTGGTCAACGAGTTTTACAGAGAAAGTGGAGTTTAAAAATTGTGCACTGCAAAACTGCTCCACAGTCATCAGGAAGGTGGCAGAGAGACGAAGTGGGTTAGTTTAACACTCAGAAGAAGCTCTGACAGAATAAAGCTGCTTCCAAGTCGAAAGGTAAGTACTTGTGTTCTGGAAACGCGGAGAAACAGTATCCGAAAAATGCATCCACACACATCCACCCAAAATGTGGCAGGAGCGAGGCTTTTGTGATTTTGTGTAAGGAAGCATCGGGTTTTCCCCCCATGCTATCCATTTCATTTTTGTGCAATTTTTCTCTGACCTGCAACAGTAAATCTATTTATGAAAATAAATTGTGCCTGGAGATGTGTTTTACTGAAACATTGCACAACTATGGTGCACAGATTCTTGGCAGCATACATGACTTTACTGATTTTAGTTTTTACCACCAACACACGGAGTGCTTGTGATTTTTATGCACGGAATTTTATACAGTGCAAAGCATATGGCATTTATGTTACCTTTGCAGAAAGGAACAAAGTAGCTAGGCTGTTACCTCTGATATATGAGTGACACAAGCGTTCATTTGAGTATTCATTGAGTACAGTGTAGCAGGTTGAGCAGGGGACACAGGAAAACACCTCTGGTGCAGAGCGAGGATAATAGAGTATCAAGAGATGCTTGATGAGTAATAGTAGGATTGTACTGAATTGTGATATTGTAATATTCTCGCGCACATATCATTTTTCTGTTCTCTGATTTGCTGTTGGCTTATGCGCTCTCGTGAAGAATAGTTTAGCTGCCACCGTGGAAGCGTCTTGCGCTTGCTTCAATTTTTGGAGTGATGTATGGAGTCAAGATGTCACAGTTTGGAACTGTAAACTACGTTACTGACGTTTTTACTTTTGGACTCTTTCACAAAGGTGAGATGAAAGTGTACACTAATACTACACACATAGGTGTGTGGCAGCATGCGAGTTAGACATTTTCAAGGACAGGTCACGTCTTTTAGTTTGTTACAAGTAGGCTACACAATTCCACCCGTCAAGCGTGGTGGGCGAAGCTGCTGTTTTTGGAGGAAACGCAGTAATCTGGTCTGGGTCTTGAAATCTAGAAAGAGAGGGAAACAGTTTTTTTATTTCGTTTATTCTCTTTAAAGCGAGTATGGGCGCGCATAAATTAAGAAAACCCGAGCTATTATTTTAGTGGATTATGAAAAACAGTCGGGAAAATCGTTCACTTAAATGCCGAGATTCAAAGTGTGATTACAGAATCACCCTTGTTCCAGTGATTGCCGTCATGAGAGAGAAAAAAATGGTTTAGATATGATGATAGTTTTTTCACTCCTTGCTGAATTCGCTGTAGTGATGACGTTATCTTAGCTTTTCTTGAAGGAAAGCACATTTGGTATTTCGTTTATATGAATGTTGATTTTTATCACTGAAAATAAAACGTAAAAAAATAAGGGGGGGGGGGGGGTCAGACTGAGCTTTGAAGTCGGTGGGCCTATCCGTCCAGGAATGGGGTGAACTCATATATATTATAATTGTAAATATAAATATCTAAACTTATCAGCGCAATAATATTGCGCTGATAAGTTATAACCTGTACTCAGGTAAGTTCTGGTCAGCCGTGCGCAAATAGGTTTTTTACATACTTTGGCTGGTGTATCTCAAGAAACATCGCAGTTGGAAGAATGGCACACGTGTGTGTGTAGGTGTGCGTGTGTGTGTGGGTGTGTGTGTGTGCGCGCGTGTGTGTGCGTATGTGTGTGCAGTGAGGTGCGGTAGTTGCCAGACGGACGTACTTTTGAGATATGTTGGAATCTAACAAGATGAATGGACTACTACATATTTTATATTTTATAAACTAGCACTTTTATAAGTACCTGGAGCACACAGCCCGGTGAAAAAGACAAGCATATTTACGCACACTGCGCAGAAACCCTATTTTCATTAACACGGAACAGAGCTACTCAAGATACATCATAAAGATCTCTGTTCTCGTTATGACTATGTTTGAGTGGTAGACTTTCAAGGTGGGCGGTGGCTACCCAGACAGTGTGACATTAGAAACTGTTCTCGTGTTCAGTTTTTGAACTGAAACAGAAGCGATGAGCTAATGAACCGGTCCAAAAAAAGCCAATTTCACTAATTATATTGTCTATCCAAACTCATTGTGTGTAAATTGTTTTAACATTTTTTTCCTGGGTGTGTGAAATCCCTGAAAAAAACCTATACTAACCGAATCTGTGCACTAAGGTGTAGGTCCGTTAGGTCTATTATGGACAAGAAAAGGTCAAAGCCGTCAGGTCCTCAGTTTATAAAAAAAAAGAAAAGAAGATGAGGAGAAACAAGCAAAAGATAATTGCAAGCAGATGTGTCTTTGGATAATGTCAGGTATGTACGACATGTATCCTGAAACAAGATAGCATTCATTAGTAGGGATTGGGAAATGTTGTATTTAAACGTGTGACGTCAGGTAGTAGTGCCGACGGGAAGTATGGAAGAAAAGGTGAAAGGTTTTAATCTATTTAGCACACTCAGCTTTTTGGCGCAAGTCTTTCTGTGAACCGTTCAAACGAAGGTGAAAGTAACTTATACGTAATGGTCTCTTCCATTGGACACAGAAGAGGTGACAATGAAGATTAAATGTGTTGTAAAATAGCAAACGTTTTGCAAAATATTCAGTCTTATTAAATCACTGACTTATTGGATGTCACACTGAGCATAATAAGTCATGCAGCTGTTATTAATGAGAGGGATCGTTTTTACTTTTTTGTCAGGTGAGAAAGAGAACAGGTCCAAGCTCAGCTACAGCTGAGTTCAGACGCAAATGTTTAAATTCTTGACATGGCGGGGCAATCACAGTGATCTGGCGTTTTTTTTCAGAAGGGGAGAGAGATACTCTGTTTTCTGTGCGACTTCAGTGGCGATCTTATAAAGTCAAGTATACTTCACTGCGTGTGTGTATATATATATATATTTTATGATGACATCAATAATGTCATCAAATGAATTCTGGTCGGCAATTTCTAATGTGGTGAATCTCACTTGGATGCAAGACGCTGCAGCATCAACAATAACATTAAAAAGGTCACCTACAGCTTCTTTAAGGCATCACTCAATGGCTCATCAAATGATTTGTAAGAGAAGTGCTGCTTTGTAGATCTCAATCTTTTCTGTGGCAGAACAGCCTCTATGTTCATGTCCTCACACATATCCTTGGTTGACATTTGTGCAGATGCAAAGCCTGTTGCCCTGTAGCTGTGGAGACCTCGCTCTGTCTTTTTGAGGAGATTGACCGCTACATCCACATGCATGCGTGCTAGGAGATTGTATGAGTTTGCTCACATTGTGGGTTTGATTCAGGATGTCATACCACACCCTTGTACAAATGCTGAATCTATATGATCCCACCTCCTCAGGACCGGGCTTTGGTGTGGTCTCTCAACTCAATCAAAGCCTCTCTCACTATCTTCTCCTGTCAACAATCCAAATGACACAATCCAAATCACAACTGACAGATGTTCAGTGCGGCTAATATGTGGAGTGCGATCAAGAATTATGGAGAAAGACTTTGCAAGCTTGATATCATCAACCATTGTTGAAGTGATCCTGCTACTCAACAAATCAATGAGTTCGTTTTGTACATAGTGACTGAGTTAGCTGCTGTGACTGCAAGTGCCTTTCTGGACACGGTTAATGTGACCCTGCGTTATGAGTCAGCACTGCTCTCCATCTTATTTTCTCAGCCTGCAGATGTGCCGTCTCTTGTTTGCTAATTGTTTCACCTTTTTAATCCTCACTACCAGTTCTTTCTATGCTTACGTGGAGTTATGGTGTTTATGACAATTGTAATGCATTACTTTGTAATTACAGTAAGATAACGTTCTAAAATAATGCAGCCTAATAGTTAAGGGATTTTTTTTAGCAAGGTCAGCTAGACTACAACGTTCTACTATCGTCCGGTTTTAGCGTAGCATAGTATGCAAACGGCCAACAAACAGCTATTATAATTCGTCATCTATTCATCACCATGACACATCAGCCTACCTTCATCTTTTGCTCGCTTCTCCTCCTCTTCTATTCTTTTTCTAAACTGAGCAGCTGATGGCTTTGACTTTTTCTTGTCCATCTTCAATCGGTGTTCATTTTGCACTCCGTATCAACACCCCTCCCAAGAAAATTATCACAACGTTAACTAATAGACCCGCACCTTAGTGCGCACATTCGGTTTATGTAGTTTTTTCCCTGCGATTTCGCACAACCCAGGAAAAATTTATTTTGACATAATGGGCTTGGATTGACGATATTATGAATGAAATGTGCTTTATTTAGAACCCCCCACCCACCCCGCCTTCTCTTACTCCTGCACTTCGCGTATTAGCACATTAGCATATTAGCACAGCCAAGACATGAAACATTGAGCTTGTTTTCACATACACACGGTGAGATCGTGGATGTTTAAATTCCGGGGCATGCAGACAACATGGCAGGGCGTAAAATCACACTGATCTTTTCTTTGGTCGCGATCTTTTCAAAAGGTGAGAGAGATACTGTTTTCTTTATGACTTTAAAGCGTGCCGATTTATGGCTCTGTGGTGAGCATCTGTAGTGTATTTCACTGCAGAAAGTGGTTTTGATGGGTGGTTTCGGTCAAATGGAGCGGCAGAAAGAGGTAATAAACTTAGTAGGAGTTGGGATGTGTTGACAGCTGCTGACAATTCAACATTCTCTTAGTTTTTCTCTTATCCACATGATGGTTTATTTACTCATATAAGTGAGTCGTGTTTAAGTGAATCGATCGACTGGTGGAAGCCGAAGAAGAAAGAGTGTGGGTCTGTAGAGGAAAGTACTCAGAGGAAGAGGTTAGAAAAGAAAACGTGTGATCACATAAGTACAGTGTAAAATGTTGCATTTAATGGAATCTGGTCAAACGAAAGGTTTTTGTTTTTTTTTTGTATTTCAGTTGCATTTCATTTAACATTATTACTCTGTGTTTATTGAGTTTGAAGAACCGTAATTATTTCTTTTTTTAGTGCATTTTCACACGTCATAGGGTTATTATATAGGATAAGTCACTGACTGCATTCTTCAGCACCCTGTTCAGGATTCAGACCGAGTTCAGGTCATCACGGAAGAATAGTTTTTAATAAAGCAGACATTCTCTGAATCTCTCCGCCACCTGGGCTGTCAGGTGGATCTGTAACACTGACTTTGAAGGTGTGAAAAGTGTCAGAATTCAATATTCATAGTTAAATCTACATTTTGGGCAGGCATTGATCTCAGCTTGCTAATGACTTTCAGGTATTTAGCTTCCGTTTTATGGTTTCTTTCTAATCACTTTTACTCAGTAAACGTCCATGCTGTGTGAATGGGTGTGTAGCGGCAACCTTCGGTACTTCTTTGCCGCTTCTGCAGGACGTAAAGTTTCTGACTCGTGCTCTTGTTATATCGCTTGTATCCCTTTCGGTAGCAAAAACGAGGCGAATGTAAAAAAGGAAAACATTTATTTGCTCCATACAATCCAAAAAAATACAAAACAAATGCCTCTGGTGGGATCTCCGTTTACATTCCTTTTTTGTTACCACAAATCACAATAAACGGCGACGGTCAGAAAACTGTTGCTCCACGTCCTGCTTACTTGCCTAACCTTTCATTCCCCCCACATGCGGGCCAAATACACACTCCCTTCACGACATCTACCAACACTTTACAACAACACAGAAGACTAACAAAGCAGGATCAATTTATGGAGCACAGCATATTACATTATAACATAAAATAATGAAGATTATAACTAGAAACTCAAATTAAAGATCACAGCAAAATGTTGGCCTAAATTGTCTAAGCTCCAACAGGGTGGATGACTGAATGTAGTGTAAAGCGCTTTGGGGTCCTAGGGACTAAGTAAAGCGCTATACAAATACAGGCCATTTATGCTTGGGAAGTCAAAGAGTGTGTAAAGCTCCCCCAGGCTTGCTGGCTAAGTTAGAAAAAGTAACAGTGTTCACTACTCAGGACTTCCTGTACCTCATCAAGCCCTGCAAAACTTGTTTTATAGAAAAGTACAAACTGACATAAAGAGCTCTGACACTTCGTGTCACCTCAGTATGTTGTAAACACAGTTTTTCTTGTCTGCATCTTGAACCAATACCCTGAAATCTTCACTGTGCCCACACAGGACAACGACTGCAACAAAATCATCAATACTTTCACACTCAACAACCTCAGAACCTATGTTATGTTATGAAAATGTATAAATGCATGATGTTTTTCTTCTTTTGTCTGTTTTAGATTCAGTGCTTAGACTCACTGCTCGTCTTAAAGCAATAAATATACATGTTGTTGGATCTCTGTGTGACTGAGCTCAAACCTGTGGTCTTTTCCAGTGCTGCCAGTGCTCCCTGGATGGTTTGCGTGAAACTTTGGGGTCTGTTTATACAGGAAGGGTTACAAATTTTAAATCTAATATATCACATGAGCTAAAAATTTGCATTGTGTCTTGCACAAAATGACACTACAGTTGTTGCAGAGTGGATGCAGGTCTGATGAGAAGGAAGTTATAAGTGTGTGTTACATGCGTTACACTGGACATTCTGTGTGAGTAAGTATAGACTTGAGCTTGAACATAATATTTAAAGTACCTTTATCTCCTACAGGTCTAACCACAGTGATCCAAACACAGCAGACTGTGCTGGCAGCAGTGGGAGAAGATGCTGAATTCAGCTGTCAGCTCTTGGAGACTAAAGACGTCCTTCAGGTCACATGGCAGAAAATCTCACATGATGTAGAGACAAATGTTGCCACCTTCAGCAAGTACTTTGGCCAAAAAGTGAATACTGACTTTACAGTTAAATTTGGGTTTAAATACACTGGCCTACAGAACTGCTCCATAGTCATCAGGAATGTGACGGAGCAGGATGAAGGATGCTATCGATGTTTGTTTAACACTTATCCTGAAGGCTCCTTCATTGGTAGAACCTGCCTCCAAGTCTATGGTGAGAATTTTTACCTTCTTTAACCAACAACAAGTGCCTCAAACAAACATAGTGGACATAAATGTGTTAGCAGCTGGTGTGTTTGTAAGAACATGTGGATGATATTTCCTGATCCTTCACAGAGCTGCATGAACCTGTTGTTGATGTCAGAGAGTCAAACTCTACTGAAGAGTGGGTTGTTTCCTGTTCAGCCACTGGTCGACCTGCTCCCACTGTAACACTCAGTGTCTCACAACAAGACCTCAACTTCTCACAGTACAACACTGTCAGTGTGTCCAACACCAACGCTACATTCACTGTCACCACTACAGCTGTGCTCTCAGGTTCACGTAAACACAGCACACAGGTGGGATGTGCAGCACGAGTGCTCTCTGCTCCTCACAGAGAGGTGATGGTGACGATTCCTGATGATGATGATGATGGTGAGAAACTCTTTCGAAGTCACTGACTTATAAAATGATGACTACTTTGTTATTGTAACGCTTATGTTTCTTCTACCAGAGCTAGATGAGAAATCAGGATCTAATCCCAGGAATTTAGGTGTGTTAACATTTGTATGTTTTAAACTCATCTTTCCCGTTGAGTCTGTTGACAGTTGTTCAAATGATTATATCCTTCTTTCTCCTGTTTGTCTTAAAGGAATCAGAATTTCAATCATTCTGTCCTGTGTGGCATTGGTGGTCTGTATTGCTGCAGTCATCTTTGTTGGGTATAGAACAACATGTCAGAGCAGGTACTCGTCTTAAATAGTGTTGTTGTTTGTTCTTTTGTTTCAGCTGATTAATGTTTGTGCAGATTTAACTGTTCTTAAATCTTTTGTCTGTGACAGAGAGCACTCATGATTAATGTTAACTTAAACTAGGAACTAGGAAGTTATTCTTCATCCCATCAAACTCCACTCAGATTGTTTCTTATTTCTTTTTATCTTTTCAGTATATATACACTTTTGTTTTTCCACTTCCTTCATCTTCTGACTAATCAAACTCTCATAAACATCTCTTTGTTTTTTCCAAGTCATCCCTCTCTCCAGAATACTCTGAATTTCACAGTATTAAAAGTGACATGCAATATTTTTTTTTGGTATTTGTAGAACTGGACCGTCTTAATTCAGTCGAGGTTACAGCAATCCACGACTTTCACCTTTACAAGCAAGAAAAGTTTGGACAAATTGTTTCTACTGCTCCTTCTTCTGTTTTTGTTTTTTGGTCTTTTTTTTTAACAAAGTTTGAAAAACACACAATACATTCATTTTTACTCATGTTGCAGTTTCTATTTCAGTAGTTTCTGCTTTTTTATTAATTTATTTTTATATTTATTCAATATAATTTTTTGTCAGATTTTTTAATATTAAGCTACTTGAAGCAAAAACTGTGAAAATGAGCAGGAGTGACTAACATGAAACTGTTCTCGTCAATAATTTCAGCTGATCGATTAAATTGCTTTTATTGCAGTAATTGCTCGTAACACAAACAATCGTGAAAACCTGATACTGCACAAAACGGCCACTGGGGGTCTCTGCTTATTCATGGTGAGCATGTTGAGACATTTACTGGCCAATAAAACAATATTTATATAAAAAATCAACATATACATTGTTCAAACTTTAAATTGCTCATTGTAGGGGTATTTCTCAACCTAGGAAAACTAGACCAACGATTTTTTCATGTATTGTTGGTATAAGGGTTTATTCTTATGGTAAATGTGCAAACAACACTGTGCTCCTCAAAGATGTGTAAATGTCAGTGTCAGTTTTTCGCCCGAAACTAAATAAAACTTTTAAGATTTTGTAAGTTCTCTGTGTCATACTGAACTTACTAAAGAAAGTTTCCATGTAGTCCTAAAGATTTGCTCCATGTTGATGAGTTCCTTTGCACACATTACGATAACAGACTATATTCTGTGAGCATGGCAGGTTATTTTAACTCTATATTGCAGGCTTACAGTTTGTCAGTCTAAAAACATGCAGACTGTTGTCATTCTCACTGTACTGCTGATTGGATTGACATGTTTTTAAAGGTAAATAAATTTCACAAAATCAACCTGGTTGTGTGCATCTTGGTTTATTTCAGATGTCTACGACAAATCTTTTAGAAATCATGATCAGATGGATGCTTTTGATTATCTGTTTGTAAAGAAGACTAGAACACAAGAATGAAAATCATTTTAAACAGTTCACACATGTACATATACATAGAGTACATTCACTGTCACCACTACAGCTGTGCTCTCAGGTTCACGTAAACACAGCACACAGATGGGATGTGCAGCACGAGTGCTCTCTGCTCCTCAGAGAGAGGTGATGGTGACGATTCCTGAGGATGGTGAGGAACTCTTTCACAGTCACTGATTTATTAAGTTATGATTACTCTGTGGTTCTCATGTTTGGTTAGGTGTGTTAAAAGCCCGTTTTCAATGTATTATCAACTAAACTCTGATGTATATTTTTTTGCAATAAGCTTTTACTCTGTTTAAAATACTTTGATACTTTTGGAATAATGATACAATGTTTTGTTTTATTTTAATAAATGACTAAAACATCTTGCGTGAAACAAAGTAACAGTTAGCTCAACAGGTGGACACCTCCTGAAAGACACCAACTAAACGATCACTGTCACCACCAACGAAAGTAAATTTTGACAAATTTTTTCTTTCTTTTTCTTTTTGTGTGCCTTTCCAAAAAATAAATAAATAAATATATAAAAAAAAATGTGCTCAAGCTTGACAAACAACTGTTGCATTCAGAAAATATTAATCACATATTGCAATTTTTGTGTACTTTATGCAGTTTATTTATTTTTTCCCAATTTGTAATGATTTTATAGATGTTTATCGTGGAAAAAATGATGGTTTGTTGTATTGTTTGGCTGATATTTTTGACCTTTCAAATACGAACTCTGAAACTCATCAGCACTCTTTGAAAGGATGGGTTAAAAATGTGTTGGACACAATCAACACATTTCGTGTGAATTTTGATACCTGTGTGTAAAAGTGGATAAAAAATGTTTAAAGTGTCTAAAAGCACATACAACGTGTTAAAATGCACACAACATGTGTTGTCCCTGAGCTGATGCAGCACATTTGTTAAAGTTTAACACATTATGTGTTGAGAGTGAGGGGGGACTAACCAAAGCACGCCGTGCCTTGATATTAGATTGAAATCATTGCATTTGTGTGGATTCGCGTCTCTTTCTTGCCGACTGAGCCCGCTAGATGGGACTACAGCGTCAGCGCGCAGGACATTTCCTTGTTTTCACATATCACCAAACGTTGCTCGCTGTGCTTAAGGAAAACTTGCGACACTGCTCTGTGTTGTAGTGGAGAAGGTATGTTTTACTTTAATTTCAAGGACTTAAGAGTGGTTTGAAACACAAAAATCTTGATGCTGTGGCTCAGTAAACTTTGTACAGCTCCACGTGTAACTCAGTAACACTGTATATATTGTAGGCCGACATAACAGATGTCATGTTTTCACAGAATGTGCATGTAATTATAGTATTTCACTGTCTTTGGCTGTAATTTTGTTTTGTTTTGTTTTTAAGAATAAGTCAATAAAATGAGGTGAATGAGCTGAAAGGTGAGATGCTTGATTTGTTTGGAGTCAGGTTTGGACCTCAGTCCTGTATTAATAACCTGTCAGAAATATACGATTGATACACAATGTGCCTCCTCTCTTTGTGTTTTTGCTGGTTGGTAAAGTCAAGTCAAGTCAAGTCAACTTTATTTGTCAATTCTGCCATATGTACAGGACATACAGAGAATAGAAATTCCGTTACTCTCAAACCCTAGATGAACATTTAAATATAAGAGAGTGATTAAAAATGCAAGTAAAATAATTAAAATAATTTAAAAAAGTAAAATTTGAATAAATACAGTACAATTTTACATATACCAAAAAAGCTATACAATATACCATATACAATATTCAGGTAAATCCACAGTGTTGCTGTAGCTGTATGAGATGTTGCTAATAAAGACAACATTTTTATTCTGGTAGTTTGTATTTTCTCTACAATTTGTGCTGAAACATTATTCATGCTTATGAAACAATTTAATGTCTCGCTTATCATAATTTAGTCAGCTACTTAAACATGTTTAAGGTCCTGGGTCTTAATCCACCATCTGACTGTCGCCTTTCTGGAGTTTATATATTCTCCATGATCTGCGTGGATTCCCACAGTCCAGATACATGCAGTTAGTTGGGATAACTCAACTGGTGATTCGAAATCGGCGTGAGTGTGAATGGTTTTCTGTGTGTGTTGGTACTGTGACAGGATGGGGACCTCTCCAGGAGGTACCCCGCCTCTCGCTGTATGTTAGCTGGGATACGACTGCGACTATGAACTGGAAAACGGGGAAGACGATGGATGGATAATAATGGAGGGTTTCACTTATGTACAGTGCTGTGGCAGGAAGATGTAAATAAACTAACTAAAGTCCAGTGAAGGAGTTTACTGTGGACTCTGGGATGAAGCTAGTTTAATTCAACATGAGAGCTTAATCAGATTTAAATCTACATGTAAATAATTTGCAGCTGCTCCGTGAGTCATGGGGAGCGGCTACAGCAGGTGCGCCAGATCTTTTATAATGGTATCACTGTACCATTATAAAAAAGGGGAGGCGGGCGGGGGTGAGGGGAGGACTCGTGCTTTTATATCGCACTTTAAAGTGAACATTATTTTTATTATTTGTTGCTATTTGTCTCAGTACATGATCATGTTTACATGTATTATCTTATGATTTCTTCTTTTCTTTTTTTTTCTTTTTTAGCTAAGTTGTTAAAGGTTTTTACGGAGCAGACCAACGAACAGTTTACCCGTAACTGTAGCTGAGAGCCAGACAAAGAGTCAGTCTGAATGAATGAAGTTTTTATGAAATGTCCTTTTTTGGAGTTTCACTTTATGTTGTTGCTGTTTTTATTTCTGGAGCCTTTGAAAAAGGTGAGAAGAGACTGCAAGGTAATGATTATAATATGCGAGTTTGACGTTTTTATACAGTAAAAAGTAATTTATTTTGCTCCCTCATAAGGAAATGGCACGTTTCAGTTGTGGTAGTGGGAGAGGTATCTAAGGTTGCTTAGATAATGTTTTGATACAAGTACAACCACACGCAAGATAAAAGAGTATTTTTGGGGTGTAGCTGAGTATTTAGGCGTTACTATCAGGATTATGTGGATGAGCTACATGTAGCTATTGTTCTGTGGATTATTCATATAAATTCTCATTTTAAAAAGGCTGATACAATCATTTATAGTTTGAAAATATGATAAATACATTATTAAAAAGATATTGTTAGACAAACATAAAAAACATGTGAAACATCTTGGACCAGTGCCTTCCACTCGTGGCTGTAATCACAGACTGCAGTACAATCATCAATGCCCTCAAACTCAGCCCCAACAGCAGACACATTGGTCAGCCATGTTTTTCCATCTATAGAACAAGTTACAGACTAAGAAGACAGGTTTTCACATTTTATTATACAAGCTCCGACATTTTCCAACATATTTAATGTTCATGGAAGTGATTTAACTGGTGACAGGTGAACACAAACCTGTCTTTGTTTCTCCTGCATTCTCTGGCATAATTCAGTAAAAGCCAGACAGGGTTCTGAATCTTATGACTCTAAGTGAGTTAATACTTGCCTTTTGTCAAACACAGAAAGCACTTTGTGATCTTTGTCTTCAAAGGGGCTATATAAATAAAATTTTACTTACTTTACTTACTTTGCCTGCAGCCATGCCACAGACTCCACCCCACCACACAGACCTATATCTTTTTCTCACAGGTGCATTTTACTAACTGTTTATTGAGTATTCATATTTGTTTTCTTAACCTTCCTCTTGTGTTAGCTTTCTGTTATCATCTCTTATGTTAACGGGTCGGTTTTGATCCGTGTATTAAATCAGCTATAAAATACACTAAAAACAATAAGTTATCATCCAATTTGTTTCTCATCTCTTGGTTACCTTGTTAGGTTTCCTTATCCATGAAAATGTTGGTTTTAATACTTTTGGTGTGGGCCTCTGGGTCTCTTTTGTCACTATACCCCTCGATTTCAATTAATAAAAATAGTAAAATTAACCTCAAGAGAATCATATTAATAAATAACATGTTTTTGTGTTACCTGACTATTACTGAGGGGTATAGGACACATCTCTTAAATAAATCTGTTTTATTGATTTTTTCATTTTAATATTAATAACTAAAATGACATCTATGGTGTTACGGGTCAATTTTGACCCATAGATATTTACATCAAGAAAAGACAAAAAAATGTTTTTTTTCAGCAGTAGACCTTTAATATAAACTGAAAACAAAGAAAAGTCCACTCCTCCTTTGTTTTGGTTATAGTCGTGGGTAATTGTGGGCTTTTTATCACTTCCTGATGATACAGCTACGCCCTTGTGAAGTTTCCTTTGTGAAGTTCTTGTCCGAGGTCATATCTGGTTAAAAAAAATAAAATAAAATATCACAGCTGATATTGTGAACCTACAGTCCAGTGGTCATATCGAGGACCACACATTTTCATTGGTTCTTCTCAGGGATGCCACTCGCAGCTTTGACTGTGAAAATCTGTACATTCCAGGCATAGTTGGTTTTTGCATCACAGGCTTCCCAGATTTTTCTGCTGAATTTCCCTGGCTTACTGGGTATGTATTGCCGGAAGGGGCATTTTCCTCGAAAAGTGGACAAGACGTTCATCCACTGTCACCTCTGGACCTGGGATGAAGATCAACGGAAGAAGCTGCACCCATCTCTCCCAGACATCGCTGATGGGAGCAAGCTTGTCAGACCTCGGTCTGGTCTCTCTGTTGTCAAATCTGAGGACTTTTGAATCAAAATGATATCAAATGTGTGAAGTGACATCGTTGCCCAGAAAATATTTCTGCCTGTCGAAGCATCCCATAGACTCATCAAGAATAGTGGTCTCATTGCAGCATCTGTACACTCCAGCAAGAAGAACAACAATGAAAGCATCCAGGTATTCTTCATCAATATCTTTCCACATGTCGCCATGGACCTTTTTTCCTTCGAGGTTTATCATAGTAATGATGCTTCTTTTTAGTGACAATGGCATAAATTGCTCAAAACATCTCTTGATGTCACTGACTTTGGTCAGAGCAAACCTTTTGATTCCAGGGGTCATTTTGATGACATTTGCAGCAGCTGCCCTGCTATGTACATCATGAGGTACAGAGCTCCGAAAGATCGTACCATTTTTGGACTTGAATCTTTCAGCAGGAGTAGCTTCAGCACCAGCGACCTCCTCCTCTGATCAGATGTGTCTGTGTCTTCTGGATGATACTCCACATTGTCTTCCTCCTTAGAAACCTGCCGATCTGAATCGCTATGCTGTTCTGTGTCCTCTCCTTCATTTTCACCAAAAATATGATCCAGAACTTGGCTCACTGTGAATCTTCTTCTCATTTTTGTATGCTGCAAATTGTAAATGTGCACTCTCGAAGTCAAATGGCCACTCAAATGAGTGAATTCACCTCACATGTGTTGACATGCCCGTCTTTATTTTGTTTTGTTTTTGTGCAGGTATACTGTACGGGAAAAACACGCAAAATAAGAATCCCCTAAAGCTCACATGATTAGGAGAGGAGCTGGCTGTCAGTGGGTCAGCTGACAGTGCACTTATGATTTCAGTTTTGGCTTTAATTGTTGCTTTATACTCATATTATTATAACTGGGTTGAAACCGACCCTAACAACACAAAGGTCATAATTTCATCCCTCTTTCCAGAATACTCTGATTTTGCAACGTTAAGAGTGACATGCAATATTTTTCTTTTTCTGTTGCTTGTAGAACTGGATCATCTTAACTCAACAGAGGTTTCAGCGACTACACAATGATCCACGACTTTCACCTTTACCAGCAAGAAACGCTTTGACAAATTGTTTCTACTGGTCGATCTTCTGTTTTTGTTTCTTGGTCTTTTTTTAACAAAATTTAAAAAAAAAAAAAAAACCACACACACACACACACACACACACGCACACACACACACACACACAAAGCATTCATTTTTACTCATGTTGCAGTTTCTATTTCAGTAGTTTCTGCTTTTATTTATTTATTTTTATATTTATTCAATATTATGTTTTTTGTCAGATTTTTAACATTAAGCTACTTGAAACAAAAACTGTAAAAATGAGCAATCAACACTGTGCTCCGTATCAAAGATGTGTGTAGTAAATGTCATCAGCTTTTCACCTGAAACTCTATAAAACTTTTAACATTTTGTAAGTTCTCTGTGTCATACTGAACTTCCTGAAAGAAAGTTTCCATGTAGTCCTGAAGATTTACTCCATATAGATGAGTTCCTTTGCACACATTAAGATAACAGACTATGTTCTGTGAGCATGGCAGGTTATTTTAGCTCGATATTCCAGGCTTACAGTGTGTCCGTCTAAAAACATGCAGACTGCTGTCATTCTCACTGTACTGCTGATAAACACATTTTGAAAGGTAAATAAATTTCACAAAATCAACCTGGTTGTGTGCATCTTGGCTTATTTCAGATTTCCACCACAAATCTTTTAGAAAACGTGATCGGATGGAAGCTTTTAATTATCTGATTGTAAAGAATTGGAACACAAGAATGAAAATCATTTAAACAGTTCACACATGTACATATACATAGAGTAGATGCACTGTCACCACTACAGCTGTGCTCTCAGGTTCATGTAAACACAGCACACAGGTGGGATGTGCAGCACGAGTGCTCTCTGCTCCTCACAGAGGTGATGGTGATGATTCCTGATGGTGGTGATAATGAGGAACTCTTTCACAATCACTGATTTATAAAGTGTTGATTACTCTGATTCTAATGTTTGGTAAGGTGTGTTAAAAGCCAGTTTTCAATGTATTATCAACTAAACTCTGATGTATATCTCTGTCCAGTAAGCTTTTACTCTGTTTAGAATACTTTGATACTTTTGAATATAAACAGAATAATGATATAATTTTTAGTTTTATTTTAATAAACGACTAAAACATTGTCAGTGAAACAAAGTAACACTTAGCTCAACAGGTGGACACCTCCTGACAGACACCAACTAAACAATCACCGTCACCACCAACTAAATTTTGACAAATTTTTTCTTTCTTTCTCTTTTTGTGTGTGCCTTTCCAGAAAAAATAAAAAATAAACAAAATAAAATGTAAAGAAATGTGCTAAAGCTTGACAAACAACTGTTGCACTGAAGCATTCAGAAAATATTAATTGCACATTGCAGTTTTTGTGTCAGTACTTTGTGCAGTTTATTTTTTTCCCCCAATTTTTAAAGATTTCATTGATCTTTGTGGTGAAAAAAATGATGGAAAAAAATGATGGTTATTGTGTGCCAACACATATTGGCACACAATATGTGTTGTCCCTGAGTTGATGCGGCACATGTGTTAAAAACATCATGTGTTGAGAGTGAGGGGGGACTAACCGAAGCACCCCGTGCCTTGATATTAAGTTGAAACCACTGCATTCGTGTGGATTTGTCTCTTTCTTGCCGAGTGAGACCGCTAGATGGCACTACAGCGTCAGTGCGCAGGACATTTCCTTGTTTCCACTTATCGCCAAAACTTGCTCGCTGTGTTTGAGGAAAACTTGCAACACTGCTCTGTGATTTAGTGGAGAAAGTATGTTTTACTTTCATTTTAAGGATTAAAGCGTGTTTTGAAAGACAAAAATCTTAATGCTGTCGCGCAGTTAACTTACTTTGTACTGCTGCACATGTAACTCAGTAACACTGTATTGTAGGCCGACATAACAGATGTCATGTTTTCACAGACTGAGAATGTAATTACAACATTTCAGTGTCTTTAGTTGTAATTTAGTTGTTTTTCTTTTTGTTGTTGGTGTTTTGTTTGTTTGCTTGTTTTTTAGAATAAGTTAATAAAATACGGTAAATATGCTGAAAAATGAGATCCTTGTTTTGTTTGAAGTCAGGTTTGGACGTCATGTCACTCAGCAGGTGTAACATTCAGTCGTGTATCAATAACCTGTCACAGAAATATACGATTGATACACAATGTGTCTCCTGTCTTACAACATTTCAGTGTTAGACAGGAGACACTTTTTATTCTGGTTGTTTGTATTTTTTCTACAATTTGTGCTGAAACATTATTCATGGTTATGTAACATTTTAATGTCTCGCTTCCCAGAATTTAATAAGTTAGTTAAACATGTTTTCCTGGGTCTGATTCCACCATCTGACTGTCGCCCTTCTGAAGTTTACATATTCTCCAGGATTTGCGTGGGTTCCCCAGTTTCTTCCCACAGTCCAGATACATGCAGTTAGTAGGGATAACTTAACTCGTGACTCTAAATAATAATAATAATAATAATAATAATAATAATAATAATAAAGGCCGCACGTGTGTATGTGAGTGTGAATGGTTTTCTGTGTGTGTTGGTCCTGTGCCAGGATAGGAACCTCTCCGGGGGGTACCCCGCCTTTCGCTTTATGTCAGCTGGGTTACGACTGCGACTACTAACACTGAGCAGTGCTGATTTTCTGACAATGGAATATTTCTAACATTTTGAGTTATTTTCCAGTGTTAGAAAATCAGCATTGCTCAGTGTTAGTCATTGTTAATCTTCAAAACTGACTAGGTTACATTTAAAAATATAACACTGTCAAAAGTGTTCATTTAACACTCAGTGGAGTGAACCCATATAGACATTCTCTAATGTTAATTTAACACTGGAGATTTTGCTGTGTGGGGAGTGGCTACAGCGCATGCGGCAGTTTCCTGCGATCTGCCAGATTGGCGTCAACCATCGACTGTACCATTATAATAAAAGGGGAGCAAAATGGCGACACGTGCCTTTATATCGCACTTTAAAGTGATAATTCTCGATTATTTTTGTTATTTTTCTCACTATATGATCTTGTTCACATGTATTATCTTATGATTCTTTTTAGCTAACTTGTTAAACGTTTATATGCATCAGACCAGCTGACAGTTTACCCGTAACTGTAGTAGCTGAGCCCAGAGCCAGACAAAGAGTCAGCCTGAATGAATGAAGTTTTTATGAAATGTCCTGTTTTGGAGTTTTGCTTTATGTTGTTGCTGTTTTTATTTCTGGAGCCTTTGAAAAGGGTGAGAAGACACTGCATGTTAATGATTATAATATATGAGTTTGACGTTTTTATACAGTAAAAAGTAATTTATTTTGTTCCCTTATAAGGAAATGACTCGTTTCAGTTGTGGTGGTGGGAGAGGTCGATAAGGTGAAGTAACCATTTTGATAATGTTGTGATACAGGTACACCCACAGGCAGCATACAAGAGTGTTTTCTGTGGGTGTAGCTGAGTATTTAGGCGTAACTATCATCAGGGGTGTGTGGATGATCTGCAGGAAAGGCACTTCAGCTATTGTTCTGTGAATTATTTATATCAATTCTCATTTCAAATAAGTCAATACAATAATTTATAGTTTGAAAATATAATAACTATATTATTAAAAAGATATTTTAGATGAACATAAAAAAAACGTAAAATTTAGTTTTTTTTCTCTGCACTTACGATTCCAGGGTTCTGGCTTTAGCTACTTTGTAATCACTTTTTACTCAAGAAACATCAATTGCTGGGAACTCAAATTGTATAAAAAGCTACCAGGCTCACTGTTAAGGACAAAACAACAGTCCTCATCACTCAGGAGTTCCTATTTCTCCACCCTGATCAAGGTGTGCCTGCTGATATTTAAAAAAAAGAAAAAGGCATCTGATGGGGTCTCAATGAAGGGTGAGTCAGTCAGAAATTCCATGTAACACTGAGCAGATACTCCAAGTCATTGCAAAAGCTTATGGAAGAATAACAGAAAAAAGCAAAAATGGAAAAAGAATATCTTAGGAAAAATAAATGCAAGCAGAAGAAAAAGAAAGTGAAATCTGCCCAAAAAAATTGAAAAATAACGCTGAAGATTCTGAGACAATGAATGACGAAAACCTTTGCATTGACTGTATAAAGTCATTTGGTAACTCAAAGGCAAAAGAAGTTTGGGTAAAATTTACCCTGTGCAGTCTTTGGGCCCACCAAGCCTGCACTCCAGAGCTACCAACATTCATCTGCCAACATTGTGAATCTGATTAGGAATATACATGCACACTGCCATTGGTTTTTTTGATACAGATAATATATAACAACATTGTGTGTGTTTGGTGTTGAGCTTTAACAACACACCAAACCACACCCTGAACCTGCTGGTCCACTCATCCCCTGCAGCCATGCCACAGAACACACCCAACCACAAAGACCTATATCTTTTTCGGACAGGTGCATTGTACCTGTTTGTACCTGTCATTGAACTGTTTATTGAGTATTTGTGTTTGTTCTCTTAAGCTAATTTACACACCCACACACAGCAGAGAGCATTTGGGTTATGTTTAGTCACAAAGAGAGTTCTTTTATTCCAATAAACCAGCAGTCCCCAACCTTTTTTGCACCACAGACTGGTTTAATGTCAGACAATATTTTCACTGACCAGCCTTTAAGGTGTTGTGGATAAATACAACAAAATAAAATGATACGACCAAGACTAAAACTGTGGTATTTTTTTAATTACTTTATTAGTAGCGTCCTCCTGAAATGCGCCAACAACATTGAGAGCAACATCCTCCTCTCTGCCCTTTAATGGTCTCTGGTATTTCTTTCAAAATAAGACACACAACTACAACACAGGAAAAGACCCAGGGAAACAGAGTTAATGATAAAAACCCTGAAAACCATAAATTTCACACCTGAGCCTCAACTCTCGTGGCCCAGTACCAAACGTGGCCCGGGGGTTTGGGACTGCTGCAATAAACCACTCTTTGAAGCATGTCCTCTGGTGTGGGCTCAGTTTTTTTGTTTCTTTTGTTTAATTGTTACAATTCTCCCCAGCATTTGTTACAACCCACCTGGGTATTAGGGTACATTGTAACAAATTTAATGTTAACACACGAGGTCTTTTCTTGCAGGGCTTTGAATAGATCCCATTTATTGGAAATAAAAGTGGGTATTTTGTGTAAAAGTTTGAGAGCTTCAGGTGCTAAACCAAAAAGTCCTGTCAATGATCTCACTGAGAGGGTTCAGGCCTATGCAGAACAGCAGCAGGGACAGCATCTCCTTGATCCTGCACTTGATTGTGACTTGTGCTTGTGCTATGGGCTTAAAGTAGTGTTGTACGCCACATCCCCAGTGAGCTCCCGATGAAGGCTCTTAGGATCCTGTTGATCTTATACAATTATAAGCATTCCAGGATCTATGTGTGTGGCATCGAGTCTTAGGCCTTCTTGTAGTCAATCCAGGCAGTGCACAGGCTGGTCAGTCGGGAGACTGCTCTGTCTACCAGGGGTTGGTGTTTCGCTCCTCTGGTATTCCTGCCTTTCTGTGCCCCGCTCAAGTTTTGAGCCATGTGCCTGTTCATCTTAGCCGCTATGATGCCTGACAGGGGCTTCCGTGTGGTACAGATTATTGGCCAGTAGTTAGATGGGACTGTCCCTTCTGGGGGTCTTTGGGAATTAGGGCTGTCCGGCCTTCAGTAAGCCATACTGGGTGTCTACCACTGAGAGTACAACTTGGATGGTTCTGTGGAGAACAGCTGGTTTATTCTCCTGCCTTCAATCTCTCGGGTATACTTCTTCAAACGGCTGGCCAAGGCTGTGATTCTTTGCTTGGCAGTTTCCAAGGCCTCAGGTATGGACAGTTTGCTGTACTTTTTAGGCACCTTCTTCATTTGACCTTTCTGACACTCTGATAGTTGGCTTACCTCCCTCTGTACTACCTTGATCTTGGCCTCTAGCCTCCTTCTCCATGGAGGGTACTGCTCCTTGTGGTTGTTCAACTTGTAGCCAAGCATCTCACTGATCACTGCTGCTATAGTGTAGATCAGCTAGTTAGTTTTGGTAATAGTCACAGTGGGCATTTTCCATAGTACTGCATTCATATCATCAAGTCGATCCTCATAGGGTACTTCAAGTAGTCTTGGTAACCGTCTATGGAGGATCCAGGTTTCAAGTTTCATCATGATCCTATGTTTCAGGTCAGTTCCTCTCACACTCAACGATCCTTACATCACACTTGGGGCTTGGTACCCAATCTCGGGTGGGGGTGATGATATCTCCTCCCTGACCTGTCATCCTGGCTCTTCCTTGCAGCAGTAGCATTCCAATAGCACCCGATTTTCAGCCTGTCAGTGTGTTTGGCAAATCAAGCATATAAACTGTTTTGGGGTTTTTTTGTATTATCTGATGCGTATGGACCAATGCTGATGTGAATGCTGATTGCAGATTGCAGCTTTTTCACAAGGTGCTGGCTTTGATCCTTTCTTTAATTTGATATTGTATTTGTTTGAGCAGAATGTAAGTGTGAGTGTGGAGGCAAAAAAAAAAAAAAGGTTGTTAATTGCAGGAATAATGATAGCTAACGGTACTAGACTTGTGTCAGTAAGGATTGCACTTGAACTTGAATAGAATATTTAAAGTGGCTCACACCTTGATCTTTATCTCCTACAGCTCTAACAGCAGTGATACAAACACAGCAGACTGTGCTGGCAGCAGTGGGAGAAGATGCTGAATTCAGCTGTCAGCTCTTGGAGACTAAAGATGTCCTTCAGGTCACATGGCAGAAAATCTCACATGATGTGGAGACAAATGTTGCCACCTACAGCAAGTACTTTGGTGAGAGAGTGAATGATGGCTTTACAAATAAAGTTGAGTTTAAACATACTGGACTACAGAACTGCTCCATAGTCATCAAGAATGTGACGGAGCAGGATGAAGGATGCTATCGCTGTCTGTTTAACACTTATCCTGAAGGCTCCTTCATTGGTACACCCTGCCTCCAAGTCTATGGTAAGAACTTTTACCTTCTTTAACCAATAACAAGTTCTTCAAACAAACATAGCAGACATAAATGCTTTCGCAGCTGGTGTGTTTGTAAGAACATGTTGATGATATTTCCTGATCCTTCACAGAGCTGCATGAACCTGTTGTTGATGTCAGAGAGTCAAACTCTACTGAAGAGTGGGTTGTTTCCTGTTCAGCCACTGGTCGACCTGCTCCCACTGTAACACTCAGTGTCTCACAACAAGACCTCAACTTCTCACAGTACAACACTGTCAGTGTGTCCAACACCAACGCTACATTCACTGTCACCACTACAGCTGTGCTCTCAGGTTCATGTAAACACAGCACACAGGTGGGATGTGCAGCACGAGTGCTCTCTGCTCCTCACAGAGAGGTGACTGTGACGACTCCAGATGATGATGATGATGGTGAGAAACTCTTTCAAAGTCATTGATTTATAAATTAATGAATACCCTGTGATTCAAATGTTTGGGTTCCTTCTTCCAGGTTTGGATGAGAAATCTAATCACATAAATTTCGGTATGTTAGAATTTACACTTTTTAAAGCCAGTTTTTCTTTTCCATCTGTTGATATTTAAAATGTAATACCCCTTCTTTGTCCATAGGATCCAGGACTTTAGTCATTCTATCCTCTGCTGTGTTGTTGTTTGCCTGTGTTGCTGCGCTCATCTCTGTCTGGCTTAGAAAGAAATCTCAGAGCAGGTAATCCTCTTAAACAGCATTGCTTTTTGTCTTTTTGTTCAGCTGATAAATATTTGTGCAGATGTAACTGTTCTTGAATCTTACAGTCAGTCACATCGGCCGGTTGAGATGAATGACATGGCTACCTGAAGCTACAATGAGAGATACTCAGGAGTAAGTCAGGCTTGATGCATCATTCTGCACCTACAAAGTTATAAACCCAGTTATGAAAAATTTGGAATGCTGTTAAATATGAATAAAAGTATAAAGCAGTAATTAGAACATTTTATAAACCTATCACAATAGAATGTTGAAAGTATATCAAATTGATGAAATGTAAATCTAATGAAATAATGAAATTTTTAGCTTATTTTGGATTTGGTGTCTCTAAACGCATCTCAAAAACGTTGCCACAGGACACCAAAAGTTCAAAATGAAAGAAACAACTGGAAGAACATTTTACAACTAACTAGATTAACTTTCAAAATGCTAGTAGTATAAAATGAGGATTTTAAAGAGACAGGGTTTGTCAGAAAATGGCCAGAGGTTGACTTTTAAGATTGTGAACTTGGAGAATAATGTAATAAAACATACAATGGAAAGTTAAAATTAAAAATATGTTGTGACATTTGGAATTTTCTGACTTACCTCCAGAGCTCCTTTTTATTATTTTACTTCCTTTGTAAACTAATGTAAACTGCATGTCAACCAAACTGATGCATATATCTTTCCACTAAGCTATTACTTTATTTAGAATACTTAGATTCTGTAATATTGACAGAGCAATGATATAATGTTGTTTTTATTATATTTTAAAGGACTAAAACATCTTCAGGTAAACAACGTGACAGTCAGCACAAAAAGCGAATGCCTGCTGACACCACATGATGATCTGGGGCCTTCATTTGCACTCATCCAAGTGACTTCTTCACTTGGATGAGTGACGAAACGTTTCTCCCACAAAACGCTACGTCCAGATGAACAGAATCAACTTTTGGAGATTCATTTCCAATAGCATCAAAACTGCAGTTTGACAGATTTTTGCTTACTTTGCTTACTTACTTATTGTGTTTACTTTTTGCTTTTTTATCAAGAAGAGTGTATTTTCTAAAACAATGGTGCTAATTTGACAAATAACTGAACTAAAGTTGCACTAAAGAAAATGGTAATTGTTACAGGGAAATTGCAGCTTTTATATCATCACTTTGTGCTATATATTTATAGCATGTTTATTTTATTTATTTTTTCACCAGTTTTTAATGTTGTTATACCTTTTTATATTTGGAAACACGAGACCATGTTGTCCCTTAACAAAACAGCACTGAAGTTCTGTTTACAAAGCGCTAAAATGTGTTGCACTGAAATATTTGTAAACCATTAAATAATATTATTGTCCTGTACATTTCAATTTTCTTGTACTTGGTGCTGTTTATTTTTTACACTGTTTTTTAAATATTTGAAAGAAAAATTGAAAATGCAAGAAAATAAAAATGTACTATAAAAAGTAATGTTTTGTTGTCATTTTATGAATATTTATATTTTCAATTTGACTTACTTTAAATGACTTTAAATGAAAGTCAGCAGGAGTGACTAACATGAAACATTTTTCAGTACCTTTGGCTGATTGATATAATTTCTTTTGTTGCTGGAATTGATATGATTGATACCAACAACCAAATTTAAATAATTCCCAACAGATTTTCAGCTAAAATTGAATAACATGGCCCCTGAGGGTGCCTTTTTATTCATGATAAAAATGCTGAGGTGTTGAGGAGAACAGATTTGAAGTTTATTACTAAAAGGACTAAGCATTTGTTAAGTCAGTGTAAAACCTTTGGATTTCTTTTGTTTTTTGTTTGAATAAAAGACATAAGAATCCAAATGTGTTTTAAGTAGACTGTAGGGCAACACCCAGCGTAAAATGCTAATATGCATATGGAATAAATTTAATGCTCTATATACTCCATGGAGCTTGGAAAGAAAGCGACTGGACCTCTTTAAGTTTCTTGAAGAGGTTTCACCTTGCATCTTAGAGGCTTCTTCAGTTCACTGGATGAGAGGTGAAACCTCTTTACAAAACTTAAAGAAGCCCAGTTGCTACCATGATATCATGACCTTGATGACTGAGAACCTACACAGACACTGACATATATAATTACAACAGTTAAAACTGTTGTAAAACTGTGTTCTCTACAACCTTGCCCGGAACAGGATTACCAGGGACCTGTAGCAGGGAGGGTGCTCGAGGGAGAACACCTGTTGACCTGGGTTAGCCCATGGGGCCTGGCCAGGCAGAGCATGAAGAGGAGACATTGGCTTGACCTCCTGTAGACCCACCAACCACAAGGAGCGCTGTAGGGGTCAGGTGCAGTGTGTGACACGTGGTGGCAAAGGGCGGAGACCCTGGCAAACCGATCTCCGGCTACTGGGACAAATGACTGGGACATGGAACGTCACCTCTCTTGTGGGGAAAGTGCCTGAACTAGTACATGAGGTTGAGAGCTTCTGTCTAGATATAGCCAGGCTCACCTTAATGCATGGCTTAAGTTCTGGAAGCAGTCCCCTGGAGTAAGGCTGGACTATGTCCCAGTCTGGAGTTGCTGTTGGTGAGAGGTGGTGGGCCCCAGGTATCTTGGTACCCATTGGCTTGCTGCCTGTAAGTTGGAGTTTTTCCCGTTAGACAAGAGGGTTTGTTCCCTGCACCTCCGGGTCGGGGAACGGGTCATGACTGTTGTCTAGCTTACCCGCTAAAAGGCAGTTCAGAATACCCAGCCTTCTTGGAGTCCCAGGGTGGGGTGCTCAAGGGTGCTCCAGCTGGAAACTTTGTCATCCTACTGGAAGACTTCAACACTCATGTGGGCAATGACAGTGAGACCTGGAGGGGTGTGACTGGGAGGAACGGCATGCCTGATCTGATCTGAATCAAATGACAATTTGTCCATAACAAATACCGCTTGCAAACAAAATGTCCTTGAGCGCATGTGGAACCAGGAAGCCCCCGGCCATAGACTGATGATTGATTTTGTCATCAGATCTCTGTCTGTATGTTCTGGCCACTCGGGTGAGGGGAGGGTCTGAGCTGGCTGTTTTCCCCAAAGGACAGATTTTTTTTACAGGTCTGTCCTTTGGACTTGAACTTGAACAGAAATCCTTTGGCTTTGAAGGACATTCTTTAGATCACATGACATCACTTGAAGGACATCTACCATTCTCCCATGATGGGGAGACAAATGTTGTCACCTACAACAAGTACTTTGGTCAGAGAGTGAATCATGGCTTTGCTCAAGTTTAAACATACTGTACAGAACTGCTCCATAATAATCAGGAATGTGACGGAGCAGGATGAGGCCTTCCACTGTTTGTTGTTCTCCGACAAGTGGAACCAGGGGCCTGTTCTTCGTACCTCGCTAAGTAAGTTAGCCGGATTTGAATGTTGACGATTTCGCGTGATCTTGGATCGTTCGGTTCTCCGAAGCTCATCTGGGACTTGCTGTCATAGCAACAGATCCGTAAGCGTAAACCTGCTCGGGAGCAGGTTTACTTTACGTAAACAGGATTAGATCGCGGCCTCTCAGGTATGTCCGCTGCAGTTATATGAAAGCAAGAGCGATATTTCGCCACTGTTTTACCATAAATAAATATTAGCAATGTAACTAAAGATAATGTATTTGATTCTTTTATTGATTTCATACAGATACATACAGGTCATTTCGAAAAAAAAGGAAATGTACTATTAATCATTCTATTACATGTAGTAGATCATGTCAGATGTAATTCATATTTTAGAGTAGTAATAGTAAATTACTACGTGCAATCAAGATGACAGACCACGGCTAAAAAGCGAAGGTGGATTTGGGAAGTCTGTCGCAGCCATGTCCTGTCCGTTTGTCTGCGAGCAAGGAAGGTGCAAGATTGATAAGGAGAGTTTACAGAATTTAGCGGATATTGCGGGATAGACGGGATCCTTTAGCTCGGCGCGACGGTGTGCTCATAGAGATATCGATTCTCCGTGAGGGTATTATTTACTTTCTCTCTCTCTCTCTCTCTCTCACTCTCTCTCTCACATATATATATATATATATATATATACTTACTGTACTGTATATACTTACTCCCGACTTACTGTGCATGCTTCAGTCACCCCTTGCATGGGAACAGGTAAAAGTGATGGAGTGTTATGTCAAACTACACACAAAAAAACCCCACAATGTCAATAAATGTCACAGTACAAAAGGGGTGTGACGAGGGGTGCAGGACCACCACCTGTCTTTATTTGCTCTGCCCTTTTCTTGGTTGCTGTTATAAACAAACAAACAGATTATTCCAGGGTCTCTTGTCATAGACTAAAAGCAATATAAGTGATAAATATTACCATTCTGTAGAATATTCTTATATTTCACTTTTACTTGTTCCCATGTTCTAGTGGGTCCTGTTGTGGCTCTAATGTGAAAGAGGATATGATGTAATATAATATAATGTGGAATAAAATAATATCACATGATATAATGTAATATCATGGATCACTTACGAGTTTAATTTGTCAGCAACTTTCTGCCAGCCCTCTCTCTTGCTTTTGCAGCCTTTGCAGTGTTCCCCTGCGTTTTAATTAAACTCTGAAACTCCTGATATCCCTCAATCAAGAGTTCTTGGTCTGCTGCCGTGAAATACTGAGCGCCTCCTTGACATCTTCGCCGACCAATCACAGGGTTGCCGATCAATGTTTCTACTATCGATGCGTAGCCCCTTTTAAGCCACCCAGTGATCTCAGATTACTTCATCCAGCTATACTAATCGTCAACAACAGGTGTGTTCGGAGAACCGGATTAGCGAGCTCAAAGTTAGCGCGATGATTTGATCTTGGATGTGTCATTTGATCTTGGATGTAGTAAGCAGGTACGAAGAACAGGCCCCAGGGGTCCGTTCTTCGTACCTCGCTTACTAAAGGCTGCAAAAGCAAGGAGAGAGGGCTGGCAGAAAGTTGCTGACAAATCAAACTCGTAAGTAATTTATTATATTATATTACATTATATCCTCTTTCACATTAGAGCCACAACAGGACCCACTAGAACATGGGAACAAGTCAAAGTGAAATATAAGAATATTCTACAGAATGGTAATATTTATCACTTATATTGCTTTTAGTCTCTTGAAAAGAGACCCTGGAATAATCTGTTTGTTTGTTTATAACAGCAACCAAGAAAAGGGCAGAGCAAATAAAGACAGGTGGTGGTCCTGCACCCCTCGTCACACCCGGCTTTTTGTACTGTGACATTTATTGACATTGTGGGTTTTTGTGTGTAGTTTTACATAACACTCCATCACTTTTACCTGTTCCCATGCAAGGGTGACTGAAGCATGCACAGTAAGTTGGGAGATATATATATATCTATATATATATATAGAGAGAGAGAGAGAGAGAGAGAGAGAGAGTGTGTGTGTTAAGTAAATAATACCCTCACGGGAAAATCGATATCTCTCTATGAGCACACTGTCGCGCTGAGCTAAAGGATCCTGTCTATCCCGCAATATCCGCTGAATTCTGAAAACTCTCCTTATCAATCTTGCACCTTCCTTGCTCGCGTACAAACGGACAGGACATGGCTGCGACAGACTTCCCAAATCCACCTTTGCTTTTATAGCCGTGGTCTCTCATCTTGATTACACAAAGTGTTTTACTATTACTACTCTAAAATATGAATTACATCTGAAATAATCAAATACATGAAATAGAATGATTAATAGTACATTTCCCTTTTTTTAGGAAATGACCTGTATGTATCTGTATGAAATCAATAAAAGAATCAAATACTGCATTATCTTTAGTTACATTGATAATATTTATTTATGGAAAAACAGTGGAGAAATATGTTGCTTTCGTATAAATGAAGCGGACATAACTGAGTGGCGAACTAATCCTGTTTACATAAAGTAAGCCTGCTCCCAAGCAGGTTTACGCTTACGGATCTGTTGCTATGACAGCAAGTCCCGGATGAGCTTCGGAGAACCGAACGATCCAAGATCACGCGAAATCGTCAACAATCAAATCCAGCTAACTTACTTAGCGAGGTACGAAGAACGGACCCCAGCTTAGTGCCTGAAAAAAATATGCTGGATAACAAGGTGTCACCAGCCACCAACCTGTAACACAAATGTTGATTGTTCTTTTCATTCAGTACTCTGTGTTGTGTTGTGGATGGAACTCACTGAAGTTTAAGCCTTTCTTCTTTGTACCATTTCATATAACGAGGTGAAGTGGAGACACATATTTTTTCACTGATTCACTGATTTCACGTGCATGTATATGTAACAATTTATTGTCTCATGTTCCACATATTTACTTTTGTCCAGCTAATTAATTATGGTAAATGGTGTTTGTAATTTCACTTGTGTACAGTGTTTTTGTTTCCAATTATGACATTAAGATGTAAATAAACGAATATACAGGATTTTTTCTTTCTTGGGGAGCCTCAGTTAGGTTGCTAAGATCTGTAGCTTTACATTGTGGGATGCAGCTTGTTCAGTTAAACATCATAGCTTAAACACTAGTTTGATCCACATCATCAACATGCAATTTAGTTGCAAATACATAAAAACATAACCACACAACACAGAGATGTAATATTTCTAGTTCAAAAATAATCTGAAAACGTTTGACTTTTTACAGAAACTTTTAATCTCTCTCTTTTCTGCACGGTCAGAAAAACCTGAGAAGTTAAACAACTGGTTAAACCAGAAAGGAAACAAAGAGGCCATTTTCTTAGTGCTAATATGAGTAACACAAATTTTGATTGGTTGGTTCATTCAGTACATGGTATAATGGATGAACATTACTGGACAGAAGTTTAAAACTCTTGACTTTCCCATTATGTGGTCAAACAAGTCACACATGCTTTTCCTGTGCAGCCTTACAGTTCACCTCGCATTGAATGAAATGGCAACCGTTGGAGTTTTACTTTACGAGTTTTATGTTGCTGTCATTTTTATTTTTGGGAACTTTGACAAAGGTGAGATAAACTGTATGTTAATTACAATATGAGATCTAAGACAATTTAAACAGTAAAGACTCATTTCATTCTTTTTTTCCACAGGTACAGGCTCAGGTTTCAAAGGATTTTACTTGTGGTGGTGGGAGACTTATTAGTAAGGTGAAGGTGAAAATGTGTGTCATGTCAGACCTGTGGGAGTAACACTGGACTTTCTGTTTCAGTAAGTGTTGAATTCGAACAGAGTGTTTGTCTTGCTTCACACCTTTATCTACAGCTCTAACAGCAGTGATCCAAACACAGCAGACTGTGCTGGCAGCAGTGGGAGAAGATGCTGAATTCAGCTGTCAGCTCTTGGAGACTAAAGACGTCCTTCAGGTCACATGGCAGAAAATCTCACAAGATGTGGAGACAAATGTTGCCACCTACAGCAAGTACTTTGGTCAGAGAGTGAATGATGGCTTTAAAGATAAATTTAAGTTCAAATACACGGGACTACAGAACTGCTCCATAGTGATCAGGAATGTGATGCAGCAGGATGAAGGCTGCTATCACTGTCTGTTTAACACTTATCCTGAAGGCTCTCTGACAGGTAGACCCTGCCTCCAAGTCTATGGTGAGAACTTATACGTTCTTTAACTGGATTAGACTGAAAGAAACCATGATGCTGTAAAATGCTTTAGAAGCTTGTTTCTTCTTGACAACATAGTCCTTATAATATTTCCTGATCCTTCACAGAGCTGCATGAACCTGTTGTTGACATCAGAGAGTCAAACTCTGCTGAAGAGTGGGTTGTTTCCTGTTCAGCCACTGGTCGACCTGCTCCCACTGTAACACTCAGTGTCTCACAACAAGACCTCAACTTCTCACAGTACAACACTGTCAGTGTGTCCAACACCAACGCTACATTCACTGTCACCACTACAGCTGTGCTCTCAGGTTCACGTAAACACAGCACACAGGTGGGATGTGCAGCACGAGTGCTCTCTGCTCCTCACAGAGAGGTGATGGTGACGATTCCTGAGGTCCAGGAGGAGTATGATGATGATGATGATTATGATGATGGTTAGAAACTCTTTCAAAATGATTGATTTATAAATTGGTGATTACTTTGTGATTTTAATGTTGAGGTTCCTTCTAACAGGTCTGAATGAGAAATTTGGATCCTATCACAGAAATTTCGGTGTGTTTACATTTGAATGCTTTACACTCAGGTTTTCTGTTCAGTCTATTGTTATTTAGTAGATGTTTCAATGATTTTGTCCTTCTTTTCTCTGTTTTTCTCAAAGGAAGGATTTTAGTCATTCTATCCTCTGTGTTGTTGTTGCTGGCCTGTTTTACTGCACTCATCTTTGTCTGGCCTAAAAAGAAATCTCAGAGCAGGTACTCTTTCTTATATTCTGTTACTGTTTGTCAATTTGATTCAGCTGCTAAATGTTTCTGCAGTTTTAACTGTATTTGTAACACAGCGAGCTCGAGACAAATGAGATCAATGATGTATGTCACTCTTTATCTTCTCATTTTGTTTTAATTTAGGAACCAAAACACTTTTAGTCAGACGAGGTGACGATCCGCTCAGAAAACACAAACATCCTGAGGGAGACCATCCAGGGCTCACGTCTTTATCAGGATGAAGATCTGATCTTGACCATTGTTGATTTCTCTTTAATGAAGTGTGGCATTTCTGAACAAAATGGTGCTAGAGTTTGACAAACACAAAACACAAAAATGTTACGGGGTGGTGAGTAAGAGAACCCAGACGCGGACCTCTCGTTAAAGTTGAACAGTGTCTTTATTTACAGTGAAGCCAATCCACAGTTATCCACAGTGCAAAGTCCCTTCAGTGCTCCCCTCGTGTGTCCACACAACTCTCGTGAATAGTGACGTCTCTCCTCTCGTCTTTCCGTCTCGCTCGTTTCCTGGAAAAAGGCAAACAGACGCGATTAGCCCCCCTCCGCTAACAAACACTTGTCTTACACTCGCTGAGTTCGAATCGCTACCAGGCTTGGTGGAATACTCCAGCGCTGTCTGTCACTCAGCCACACCATTAAATAGCTCTGCCAACGATGGTGGAAGATTGGCAGCAGCTGGCGAGGAATCAGTCGCAGGTGGGACAGCTCAGAGTGGCAGCACTTCCGGGTCGGAGATCTCCCGTTGCTACGCAACCGCGTAACAACTGCAGCGGAGCCAGAGACAAAAACAGAGCGAGAGAACAAACACACACATACACACAGGTCGCCGGTCGGGGCACCGTCGGACCTGACAAAAAACCTGTTCCATTGAAGCATTCAGAAAGCTTTCCTGGTGTTCATGCTGCAACTGTTATGTTAGCTCTTTGTGCTAAATTTTACTACATTTTTTACAGGTTTTTTATACATAAATTATTAAGGAAAAGGAAAAGTTGGTGATAAAAAGGATTTTTTTTTATTTTTTGGTGGATATTATTACATTTAATTACTTTAAATGAAAACTTTGAAAATCAACAGGAGTGATCAACATAAAACTTTCACTTTAGTAATTTTTGCTCCTGTTGCTGAAGTTGAAGCTCTCTGTTTGTTGTGAAATTTTACAGATTTTTACAACTCAGTTTGTCATCATCTGTACAAAAATATGCCGCATACATACGGTTAAAGTTTTCACTTAATCCAGGAATGTTACTTCTGTCTAGGAATGAAAATCCATCAAACCATCAAATATTGTTAGCATTATGTTTTATTCATATTTGATTTGATAAACACACAAACAACACTGCACTGCTTATGGAAAATATTTATTTTTTGCTAAAATGTTATAGAATTAATGTAATCGGATGTATACTCCACCGTGTACATGAAGTTGTAACAAACTGAAAGCACTTTGTGAGGTTGTTCGTTTTTGGTGAATACAGGGGAAGTGGGAACCCATCTTTCTTTCTTCCTTCATGTTCATCTTATTAATATTTTAATAATAATAAATATAGATAATGAACAGGGAAACCTGTTTTGGTGATTTTATTTTGATGCTTTGTATGATTGAGAATAAAACAATTAATAAGCTGAGCAATGTTGCTTTGTCTTGTCTGGAAGTAAATAATCTCATCAGTGTACTCTGAATGAAAACTTTGGCTGGTTTGAGCCGCAGTGAGATTCAGTCATTCATTATTAGATGGGAGTTATTCCCCAATTTGACTCAGCGTCTGCTGCGAGCTTCACCTGCTCCTGTTTTGTTGAATGAAATAAACAAAATGTGATCAGTACATGTAAGAGATCAGGCATGTTTCACAACACAGTCTGAGGTGTTGCATCACATTCATTCTTTTTGCGAGTTCAAAACGAAAGTGAAAATAAGTCGCAGGTCTGTTCCACTGCAATGTGAAGAGTGGACAATGAGGAATAAATGTGCTGTAAAACGGCAGACAGGGTTTCCAAAATAGTAAATATTATCAGATTACTGACTTATTAGATATCCAAGTGAACATCATCATATGACATGTGGCTGTTATTAATAAAAGGGATCATCTATTATTATGTTTTTTTTTTTCGCTGCACACCCAGAGATGGTACGGACTGGTCAAGCGGTAAGATTCAAATTTTTCTTTTTTTTCATTTGGCGGCATGCAGACAACATGGCAGGGCGTAAAATCACACTGATCTTTTCTTTACTGGCGATCTTTTCAAAAGGTGAGAGAGATGCTGTTTTCTTTATGACTTATTGATTTGTAGATTGTAGTCAGTTTGCTCTGTGGGGAGTGTATAAATTTAAGTGTAATTCACTGCAGACAGTCAAAATGGGTTTGGCAGGTAGTTTGTTATACAGTTACAGATACAGTTAGTGAATAAGATGGAATTTGTTACTGTGACACTATGAACATCAACAGCTTAAATTCAAGTCAAGTTGCTTCTTTTAGAGGCAAATCCTGTTAGTCAGCAGGCATACTGAGGAACACCTCATTTGAAGCAATACCTAAATTAACTTTTATTTTAATAGTGAGTGGGACATAAAAGTTACATGTGCAGAACATCGAGTCAAATTTGACTGAAAAAAATAATAAAACACTTAAAAATTTGCTGACTTTGCACACAAAGCTTTATAAAGTTTTACCCCTGGAAGTATAACAACCAGTAGTGATGTGTCGGTCGCGAACGAAACGGCTCTTAGAGCCGGGTCTTTGAGCCGACTCCTTATTGGGAGCCATGGGTTTTCTTTTTCTTTCTTTCTCTCACCCTCTCTCGCACTTTTTTTCGCTTCACTCCGCACGCGAGCCTTGTGCTTTGCGCTGGGAAGAGGGGGGAGGGGCCTTAGTTACACTTGCAGTAGCACAGGAACAGAGCGGGAGGGAAAGAGAGAGAAAGAGAGCCAGGAACAACAACGTCACATTAGAAAGGTATAGTAATCATCCACAACTATTTTTAGTTGCGGATGATAAAGGATTTGTTCATGCAGGCCCATATGACAGAGAATGTGCATCTTCTCTTTGTTTTCAAATTTTTTCATATTTATATTTAATTGTGTTGTGGTTTGCAGTGTTTTGTGTTGTTTCACTTTAAATTTGTTTAAAAGGAAAAAGCTGAAAATTTAAATAGTTAAAAGTTGAAATGTAAATAGTTGGTTTTTGTATTATATGATTTAGTTATTACATTTTATGTAGAGTGAATAAATAAACGTATATTGATGGTGGCCCCTAGAGACAAAGCACGTACAAACTCCAAAACACGTGCAAAACACAACAGAAGTGCTCCAGGATGTTAGTGGCAGTGTTAGGCTTTTGTTACCTAGTGGCTACACAAGCCAGGAAGTACCAACGACTGGATTTGGTGTGTGGTAGTAACAGGTAAATGAACATTTTTTTTAAATTATTTGAATATATATGAGTGCCTGTGTATAAATACACAAACAATACACATATGCTTTCAATTGTGTAATTTAAGTGATCTAGGTAGCTCTGTTTTGGAAGTTCAGTTAACGCTAGGAATGTGTTTTGGAATTTGTACGTGCTTTGTCTCAAGGGGCCACCATATATATTTATATATAAACATATATAAATAAAACCACAGTTTTTTTTTTTTTTACATTAGTAATTCCTTTTGTGCGTAATTTTATGTTGTTGTTAATAATAAATTAATTAAAGCAACAAAACAACCTGAAGAGCCGGTTGGGAGCCGAAAGAGCCGGCTCTTTTTAGTGAGCCGAGCCGAGAGAGCCGGTTCTCTAAAAAGAGCCGGAAATCCCATCACTAACAACCAGCATGTTTGCTGTTTGAAAATCCCCTCACTTCACTGCCTCCTACAGGTGGGAGGGACTAAGGGGCCTAACAATAGCCCCATCCTGGCTGCCAATCAGAAGTGATTTCTTCGGTTTTATTTTCAGTTTTTCAAATGTGTTCTCCTTTCTACAAATGTAAAAGCATTTATGAAGTTACCACAGGTGAATTCTGAGCGATCATAACAGGCCATTTTACACTGGCCAATACCTCTCAAATCTAAGCAACTCAATTATCATGTAAATTATTAACTAATAGGTCACCTGTAATTGTTGGATGTGCATTCTTGCATTTTCTTTAGTGGTTTACGCAGTTTTTAAAAAAAACATTTGTTTCTTTTTACAGCACAAATGGGCTTTACATCAGTTTGTAATAGACTGCTGGCAAAGAGGTTAGAGTGACAATAAAGTCACTTCACACAGCAAATACATTTTATACTGAAAGTATAAAAGGTATAAAAACCTAGAAAAACAGGAGTGAGAGCTTTTCTTTCTCTTTCATTTATAAGATAGTTTATTTATTGTTTATATTTCGGATCTTGGTGTTTAAGTGAATGAATAACCTACATTGGTGGAAGCTGAAGAAGGAAGAATTCTGTACAGCATTTGGGCTCTGGGTGTTAGGGAAGAGTTACCAGAGTGGAGGAAGGTGCACACAGGTGGAGTCCATCTCATTCAAAGGTGCAATCTAAAAGAGGCAGGAGGCTGCAAGGTGATGTCAGGGGAAGCATCGCAGGGTCGTCTGTAGGGTGACTTTGGACATCAAGAAGAGGAGGCGAGTAAAGTAAATGAGACAAAGGAAAGGCAAGAGAGTAACTGAAATAATAACAATAATTATAATAATAACAAGAAAGTAAAGATGAAGCCTATATAGATCTTTACAATACAATCCACTGTTTTGTTAATTTATAAGATTATTTAAAAGATCCAGCCCAAATTACACTCTGGCCCATCCAAATCTGGGCACTGTGCCTGGTACCACATCTCTCCTACGTCTCTGTTGTTACCCAGGACCTAAGCTAGCAACAGTCACTGATGCTACAGTCTGTCACTGTGAACTATACCACAATATTGCAAAACACAAAGCTTAGTCTGCACTGAACTTCCATTTTAGCTTTTGGATATCATGAAATTATTATACTGTGATTTACTTTGAAAGATATTGCACAATGTGACATAATTAGATAACTTCAGCAGCACATTACATACAGATCTGCTGTCTGGTTACAAACATCTCAGTTGATTTAAGAGATTACATGTAACCTTTAAATTTCCATTTTGTAAAGTTTAAGGTGCTGAGCAGTCAGAACAGCATATTTGTCTTTATTTTGAATTTGTCTGCCACTTCAAAAAGTTTCTCCATTTATGCTAAATCCTGTTCTGTAGTTCTAGCTGGAAACAGAAGAACTTTGAAGAAGATTGAAGAAGACATGTATGATCATGACAGGGTAAAGGTGGCCCATGTGGTGACTTAACTGTTTCTGTGGCATCAGCAGGGGTAACCATCAGCCAGTGGTTCATACGGTGCTCAAGCCATTCATAATTTTTGTGTCATTTTCTCTGTGCAGGTCATACATCTGGGATACAAACACAGCACACTGTGCTGGCAGCAGTGGGAGATAAGGCTCGCTTAAACTGTGAGCTCATGCTTTCTAAAGATGTACTTCAAGTCACATGGCAGATGATCTCAGGAGGTTCAGAAAAAAATGTGGCAACCACCAACAAGTACTTTGGCCAGAGAGTGAATCCTGAGTTTACAAAGAAAGTTGAGTTTAAAAATCCTGCACTACAGAACTGCTCCATAGTCATCAGGAATGTGACGGAACAGGATGAAGGCTGCTATCGCTGTTTGTTTAACACTTATCCTGACGGAGCCTTCACAGGTAGAACCTGCCTCCAAGTCTACGGTAAGGACACCTGGTCTAGAGTTATAGAGGAAAACTATCCACAGCTAAACCAAAATCTTTACCTCATCTCTACACCCACAGTGCTTGTGGTATTTACTGTTAATGGCAATAATATTGAAAACAAAACAAATGTGAAAAAAAATACAAAATATATTAAAAATATGAATTGCTCAGTACAGTTGGGAAGTACCAGTTTTACCTCGATACAATAGTATCACAATACTACACTCACGAATTAATATTATTGGGATTCCTAACATTTTACAATATACTGAAAAACCTTCCTCTTCTATATTAATATAACTAGAATACATCCAGGCAGCTGAGTCCCAATGAGTTGTGCTTATTGATAAAAACTCAAAAGTGTCTTTTTATTAGGAGATAGCTTTGTCAGGTGCGTTGAATGTTTTTTCAGTTGAGCTGATTTAATGTAATTTTGCACAGTAGTGCATGAGATGAGACATTTTATGTATTATTTCCAGACGTTTTTTTGTAATTTATTCAATAACATTTTGATATTTGTTTCCCTGTAATGATATAATATCACCATGCAAAATATTGAAATACTCTTCTGTATCGGGTTTTCCTCCACCCTTAGTGCTTAGTATACAGAGTTTCAAAGACAGGTAAGGAAAGTGACTGTTAAAATTTGTATTTTCATACTTTATTCACAAATACTCTGTTTAGAAATTAAAATATTTTATTAAAAGAATAATATTTTGTTTCCTATCCCCAATGTTAAAACATTTTGTAGAAGTTTTTACACCACTTTTCACAGTAAATCTATTATGTGATTGCCTAAAACACTGCACACCTATAGTATACAAATCAGCAACACACACAGGTTTATTTGGATTTTTATTTCCACATTTAATGGTGACTTTTCTTAAATATCTTTCCTTCACAGAGCTGCATGAACCTGTTGTTGATGTCAGAGAGTCAAACTCTACTGAAGAGTGGGTTGTTTCCTGTTCAGCCACTGGTCGACCTGCTCCCACTGTAACACTCACTGTCTCACAACAAGACCTCAGCTTCTCACAGTACAACACTGTCAGTGTGTCCAACACCAACGCTACATTCACTGTCACCACTACAGCTGTGCTCTCAGGTTCACATAAACACAGCACACAGGTGGGATGTGCAGCACGAGTGCTCTCTGCTCCTCACAGAGAGGTGATGGTGATGACTCCTGTGGTCCAACAGAAACCTGATGCTACTGAGGATGGTGAGAAACATTCAAATTCACAGATTTATAGATTGATGACTGCCCTGCCACTCTAATATTTGGGTTCCTGTTTTTAGGCTCTTATGAGAAGATTACATCTCATAGCAGTGAATCCAGTAAGTTTGTCTTCCCATGTGTGTAATTTGTAACTGCTTTATCAAAGGTGCTCCAAGTCACAGTTTTCCTCTTTTCTCCCAGATTTCACCTGGATCATTGTATTAGCTGTGGTGTCGGTGGTTGCAGTGTTAGTGGTGATGTTGTATGTGGTTCATCGTGATTGGATCTCTGCTTTCTTCACTGCTCATTTCAAACAACAAAACAATACTGGGTAATTTTCACTTTACTATAGTCTCCTCGTAATGTAAGTTTGTCACTGTTAATATAGTAATGATTTACTGACATTAAGAAACTTCACATGAACACCTATAAATCTTTTCAGAAAAAACCCCAGTAAATACCATTTATATGTTTTTGCTGTATTTAATTTAAATCCTTTAAATGTTTTCATCACTCAGTGACCCAGAGAAGACCAAAACACCAATAAAATCAAAGCAAGACACTGATGAGTAAGTAAATTTCATAATTATTCATATTTTACAGGATTTTCTCTTTGTCAGTTTTGTTTTTCATTTTCTTGTCTGTCAGCTTCACTTTATCCTGATGAAACTGAAGTGTTTCAGTGAATCACATCATTGTTAATCACACTTAATTTTTTCATCTCCTTTATGTATGCATTGTTCATGAACTTTAATCTTCATGTATATATACAGTCATCATTTGCTCATATAAATATGTTGGCATGATGTAATAGTGTGAGTGGAAATGAACTCATGTCTTGTTTCTATCTGAAGGAACAAAACACCTTTAATAAAGCACGAGAACGAGCAGCTCAGGCAGCGGACGTCTACAAAGAAAACCCCAAAAAACATCAACAGGAAAGTTTCATCTTCAACAGCAAAAAGACTGTTTGAAGAAGATTAATCAATCAAAACTAAAAGTCAGAGATGAACAAACTGCATCACTGGCTGATTAGATAAAGAGGACTGTGTCAAAAACAAAGATTCCTACCTGATTTTTCTAGCCAACACTAATAAGAATTCAATGAAGAGAGATCAGTTGGAAGAAAACATGATTTATTGAAATGGAGAATTTAATGTACTTGGTGATTAGACTCTGATGACCTGTCACGTCAGGACGGATGCTTGGATGGAGCTCTGACTGAGCTGTCTGTGAAGTGGAGACTGGGAGGAGGTGGGCTGAATGAAAAACATGTACAACTGATAAATAATAGTTATTTTGCTTCATAGACATTTGTTTGTTATATCATACTGTTAAAATGTAATTGGTTATAAAGTTTTCATATTTTGTAACATGGATTGTAATACTAAGCTGTGAAGTGTGTGATGTTCTTTCTTCTTGTCTTGAAGTCAGCGAGCTCATCAATGCAGATTAAATGAGAACCCTGCAGATTTCAGCAGCAGTGAGATTCAGTCAGTTCCTGCATAGATGTGATTTATTTCCAAATGTAACTCAGTGTGTGCTGCAGATTTGCACATAATATACACAAAATGAGCACATGATGGTACTGTTGATTCAAACTAACTGAAGAAGTTTTGCAGCTGTCAAAAGACCAAGTCTTTCAATATCACTCTAAGAAAATCAAATGATGAATGTGTTTCTGGTCAGTTATTATTATATAATGTTTTTATTATCTTATGGCAAAACTCTAAATAAATAGATTTGTATCCCCTACGCTCTCCTGCTTATGAGCTCATGTTTTGTTTAAAGTTGCATAGACTCCAAGTGCTCGTCTAAACAGATTAGACATGTTTCACAACTTAGTCTGAGGTGTTTGAAGAGTTTCATCTTACATTTGTCAGTCTGTGTGTGCGTGAGCTTAAAACGAAAGTGAAAGTAGGTTGTTGGTCTGTTCCACTGCACACTGAAGAGGGGACAATGAGGACTAAATGTGATTTCAAATAGCAGAGAGGTTTTACAAAATAGTAACATGTTTATCAAATCAGTGACTTATTAGATTTCCAAATTAACATCATGTATGTTATGTAGCTGTGATTAATGAGAGGGATCATGTTTTGCTTTGTTGTTCTCACCCTGTGACATGGACTGGCCCAGCTTATCTTGTGCGGTTTGAAGTTTTGAAATTTAGCGGTAAACAGACAACATGTCAGGACGTGCAATCACCTTTGTCTTTAGTTTGCTGGCGGTTTTTTCAAACGGTGAGTGAGATACACTGTTTTATTTATGACTTTGATGCGTGTCGATCTGCTGTATGGTTCCTGTGTTTCTGGGCGATAGACAGAAGAAATCACTTTAACATGTATAAAACGAGTGTATAGTTGGAGTTAAGAAAGTGTTACTGAAGAAAGTCATCAGCTTAAATTGAAATTGATGAAGCATGATTTCGATTAACTTTCATTTTCATGGCTGGAACATAAATGCTGCATTTACATCAGAAAAAAAAACTTAAACCTTTGCAGACATTCTACACTAATAAATATTTAAAAGCTTTTCAACATCTACGCCAGAGGTCACTAACAGGTGGACCGCGGTCATGTTAACCCAGAAGCTGTCCTACACGGACCCATACGCACCTACAGCTAACACAACGTTACTTAAATCTTTAAAGGGTCTTTTTTAACGGACGCAGCTTTTACAGTAGTGGTTTAGTTGATGAGGGACCGCAGTAGTGACGTGTCGGTCGCGAACTTTACGGCTGTTTGAGCCGACTCTTTGAAGTGAACGACGCTAGCCGACTCCTTTTTGGGATCCGTTTTTTTTTTTCTCTTTCTCTCACCCTCTCTCTCGCACTTTTTTCCCTTCACTCTGCACGTGAGCCTTGTGCTTGCGCTGAGCAGAGGGGGGAGGGGTGGTAGTTACACTTGCAGTACCACAGGAACAGAGCAGGAGGGAAAGAGAGAGAAAGAGCCAGGGACAACAACAAGAGACAACATCGTCACATTAGAAAGGTATAGTAATCATCCACAATTATTTTCAGTTGTGGATGATAAAGGATTCAGAAAGTTTATTCATGCAGTGAATCCTATGTATGCAATTCCAAGCAGGAAAACACTCTCCCAAAAAATCATCCCAGGCCTATATGACAGAGAATGTGCATATTCTTTTTGTTTTGCATATTTTAATTTATATTTTATTGTGTTGTGGTTTGCAGTGTTTTGTTTTGTCTTGTTTCACTTTAAATTAGTTTAAAAGAAAAAAGCTGAAAATTTAAATAGTTAAAAGTTGAAATGTAAATAGTTGGTTTTTGTATTTTATAATTAATTTATTACATTTTATGTGGAGTGAATAAATAAGAGTATATTTACGCTGGCCCCCAGAGACAAAGCACGTACAAACTCCAAAACACGTACAAACTGCGAAGCAAGTACAAAGTCCAAAACACATGCAAATTCCAAAGTACGTACAAATTCCGAAGCATGTACAAATTCTGAAGCATGTACAAATTTCTAAAGCACGTGAAACCTCCAAAACATGTACAAACTCCAAAAACCTCCAAAACATGTACAAACTCCAAAACACAACAGAAGTGTTCCAGGATGCTAGGGGCAGTGTTGAGCTTTTGTTGCCTAGTGGCTACACAAGCCAGGAAGTACCAACGACCGGATTTGGTGTGTGGTAGTAACAGGTAAATGAATTTTTTTTAAATTATTTGAATATATATGAATGTTTGTGTATAAATACACAAACAATACACATATGCTTTCAGTTGTGTAATTTAAGTGATCTAGGTAGCTCTGTTTTGGAAGTTCAGTTAACGCTAGCAAAAGAGATCGACAGACCACGTGACTTTTGTGCATTGCATTGTCGGTACGAGTAGCAGCAAAATCAAAACACTGCATCAAGCTCTAGCATTTCCAGCACCGCTAACCATTCATTCTTCAGTTCCAATCCCTTCTTGCGTTTTCTTTGCCCCCCCAAAAAGGTATGTAGAAAACGAAGGAGACCAATGCAGGTCCGTATAAAGACCGACTTGACGAGAAGTCAAAAAAAAGATACGAGGAAAAAATCAAAGGAGTGAAAGGGTCAGACCCTTACGAGAACACAGAGTGGACTAAAGACGTTAGCGTGCTGCCCAACTTTCACCACGCTCTTATTTATAATTATATGGTTCTCGGTGTGAGTGCATACACTCATGAAGTTTTTAGTAACTTCAGATCCCTGCAACAAGCCCAGGTACAGTTTACCGACAGATGGGTACAGGACCTTGAGATGCACCCAGCAGAACAAAAGACCATTGTCTGAACAAAGGTAAGTTTACCAGTCTTACAAATCGTCTTCATAAATACACATTCGAAAACCGTGTAATAATAAGACCTCTGAGATCAATGGTAATTGATTAGTAGTGGAAATAATTTCTGTTCCGGATTACAAAAATGTAGCAGTGACAATAATATTGTAGGTTTTAATCGTACTGGACAAGAAGTGAAACAAAAATCTGACATAAATCCTGAGAATAAAAGTAGTTTTTTTTGTCAATGTACCATGGTAATAACAGAAGCGAAACGCAATATTCTGTCAGGACAATTCACTGTTTATGAATCGCTGCATATTTACTGTACAGTGTATCCTCTCAAACACGTTTTTCCTGCATTGACTGTTTCAGGTAAATCACTCCATGCGCCTCAACCAAAAGCCTCTTCAGCCCTGGGTTATCCTGAAACCTAATGGGGAGGTTGAAAGTGCCCATTGCACATGCATGGCTGGTGTGGCAGAGAAGTGTGTACATGTGGCAGCTCTCCTGTACAAAACTGACACTGCAGTGCATCTATGAGGGAACATCACACCAACAGATGTCCAGGCTTACTGGATAATGCCCTCAAATATGAAGAAAATGCAAGGAGTCCCAGGCCAGGCAATCGACTACAACACCAGTGCAGCAAGGAAAAGGGCACTCGACCGGTCCATTAGTAAAGGACAAAGTGAGTGTTCTCAAAATCCCAAAATCCAGACTCGTACTAGTGGCAGTTCGCTAAAACTAAGTACACTGGCCGAGTTAAAACCTCTCACAGGTCTTATGCATGCACACCGGTCGGGCCTTTGTGCTGTTATGGAGGAATTCTGCCACTTATATGCAGACCCTGTCCAGCCCCGTGTCCTCCCCAAATCACTTCTACATCTCCATGACCCACAGATGAAGGGCTGTGATCGTCTGAAACACTGTGTTGCTATGTTAGAGGCAGAGGAACTGGAAGAGAAAACCAGGGAGCAGCACAAATGTGACCTTTGGCACACAGCACGAGCAGGTAGAATCACTGCGTCAAACATACATGCGGTTGTGTCCACCTCCATTGCCACTCCTGCGTTATCAACTGTGAAGAAAGTGTGCTACCCACAAAAACTGTCACATCAGCTCTCAGACACTGAACCACAACAAATCAAATGAGGAAAAGAAAATGAAGACACAGCTCGAGAATGGTACACTTCACAGGGAAAGCTGCGGCATAGAGAGCTAAAAGTGGAGAAGTGTGGTTTCATCAACAACCCCTCATTCCCTGAATTAGGTGCCACCCCTGATGCTCTTGTTAACTGTGAATGTTGTGGTAAAGGATGTGTGGAAATCAAGTGCCTGTATAAACACCGCAACAACAACCTCATGTAGGCCTGTGAAGATGACAAGTTCTGTCTGAGGTTAACTGATGGCAACAGACACACAGGAAACAGACACACATCCACTACAAGCAGGTCCAAACCCAGATCTTTGTTACAAAATCACACTTTTGTGACTTTGTTGTGTGGACAACCAAAGCTTGTGTAATTACATGTGTGATGCCAGATGTAGACATGTGGGCTAAACCTTTACCTGTCGCTAAGGATTTCTTTTACAAAGTTGTGATGCCAGAGCTCTTGGCCAATCAATACTGATCGAGAACCCAGCGTTTCGCAAGGACCACCTTCCATGGATGTTGCAGTGACAAACAAAAAAAGAAAGAGAAAAGCTTGCTTAGAAAACTAACCAGACAGTATTACAGTTACACCCGTTCAGAGACAACTCTTATATTGAAGGACTTTATTAAGATTTCAGGTTTAGTGTCACATTAGGGTGGACCCATCTTCCTGTACTCTGCACTGTATGGTTTGTTTTACCTGTTGTTCTATCACTCACAGTGAATTATTAGAACGTGTTTAAATTACTACAAATGTCTTTCACAACAGACATACTTTGTTGTAAATATTTGCCGATTTGCACTAATTCATTTTACAGCTGTACTGAAAATTATTTCTTTATCTCCTGTACGGGCCAACGCAATCTATTGATCTTTTCAGGTTGTAGTATTATACAACAGTGTCAGATCCAATAGAAATAAAATAAGTGTTTCAAAATTCATTCAGTGGATTGTATTTATTTATAACTGGCAATATTGTTACATGTTATTATTGAAGCTTACAGGACAGAGGCAAAATTGTATACTGTTGTGCATTTTGAGCTGCTTTGTAGAAAAATAAAGTAACAATACAAATCCCGAAAAAAAAAAAATTCAAAACAACATATTGGAAAACAGTTATTCATCACTTGATTGCTTCAAAACAACTTGGGCACATATTTGTGAGCGTACATGAAACAGCGACTATCTTATCCAGCAAGGTCATGTTTTCACCTTCACATGGCACCACTAAACCTATACGTATGGTGTCATTCAGTATGGAACGTAGACAGCCTATAACTCGTTCAACATGGATCCTGACATGTGCAAGTTTTCTTGTCTCTTCCACATCTTTTGCTTGTAGCTGACTACGACCCCGGGTAAATGCTGGGATTTTTAAAGTGGCACCCATTAAGGCTACACTTTCCTTGATATCAAAACCCCGGTCTGCGAGAACTATGTCCCCAGGTGAAAGCTTCTGTAGAAAGCCAGATGTTTCAGCTATACGTTTATCACTGGTACGCCCTCCCCATCCTTTAGAAATGAAAGAGATGGTCCCTAGTGGTGTGATGCTTATGAGATATTTCATCGTGTGTCTACTTTTGTTTGTGGAATATGTCTCTGCCTTAGCGCGTACATTTTGTGCTCTCTCTATGAAAAGTTCAAAACAGTCAATAATAACTGTCACCCAGTCACCAAACATCTCAACATACTGGTATGGCATACTGGCCTCTATGCAATATCTTCCAGCACTAATGGGCTGAGGTGAGCGTACAATACATTTACAGTAATGTTAAACACAGTGGATGTAGTTGTACGGCTAATATCAAAGAGATGTGCAACATATTCAGGTGGAAAGTTTAGTCTTAAACGCATTAGAGTCAACAAGAGCATCTGAAATGGAGAAATTTTTCTGTCAGTATCTGGCAAGCTGGGGCTAATTTGTTGTAGCACCCCCATTAGTAAAGCAAAAAATGGCAGCACTGTGTAGAACTTCACTTTGGAGTTGTTGTCTTTCAGGAAGTCCTTGTCTAATTTCTTTTTGGACAGTTCTTGTTTCAATATTTGGTCTTCTTCCTGCAGGTGCGCTATTTCTTTTAACCTTAGAGAACACATTTTACACTCCTGCTGATCTTCATCCTCGTGCTGTGGACTTATCTGCTGTGGTTGGATCTCTGCTGTAGTTTCAGTAGTGACTGGTGCAGAAAAACAAACATGCATAAAGAAAACGACAAGATAATTTTATATGCAAAAACAAGACAAAGTACTAAATGTGGAAATGTAGAATATTTTTATGTAAAATAAAAATTTTACCTGCATGGATTTCGCCTGGATGATCCGTCTCTGTCCCAGGGGAACGCAGGACTTTTCATGGCTGTTTTGATCTGGCTCTAAACCGATCAAATCTCGCTGTGGTAGCAGCTTTCAACTCAATATGGCCCAGGTTGATAGAGGGTGCCCAGTCCGGATCACATTCCAGCATTTTGTAGGCTGGTTTGCCTACAAAACACAACAAACATTAGCCTGCCAAGCCACAATAAACAAAGCAGCATAGCGCAACGACTTCAGTTCAGCTCCATATAAGACTTACTTGTAACCTACATCAACAATTATGTTATGATAAATTACGTATTAACTACAACAAAAAACTTACCTTTGTAGAAATGCTTGGAGCAGACTAACATGTGAGCTGGAGTGTTCTCGAATGTTATATTAGGTCTTCGAATAGCGGCAATCCAGGCCATCCGTCACCTCTTCGTGACTTTGGAAACATGGCTTGAACAATTTTTCTTCCACGATGGAATCCGATAAAAACCGATCTCTTTACCCGTCGGCTTCCCGTGGCTGTCGTGCGACCGGCTTTGCAGTTAATAATACAACAGCTTCTTGCCATTCTTTGTGTCTCTCTTTATCGCTGTGTGACTGTTGTCTTGTAAAAGCCTGCGTGCGCTAGTACCACTTGCCACTCGTACCTACAATCCTTTGCGGTTTTGACGTCACATTTTCGAGCTCTATGTGTTTTGGAGTTTGTATGTGCTTTGTCTCTAGGGGCCACCGTATATATTTATATATAAACATATATAAATATAACCACGTTTTTTTTTACATTAGTAATTCCTTTTGTGCATAATTTTACATTGTTGTTGATAGTAAATTAATTAAAGCAACAAAACAACCTGAAGAGCTGGTTGGGAGCCCCTTGGGAGCCGAAAGAGCCGGTTCTCTAAAAGATCCGGAATTCCCATCACTAGACTGCAGAGACCTTTTGGATGCGAGTTAAGCTCTCACACGTGGTACCACTCAGCCAATCAATACTGTGCGATACTCTACTTTTTGGTAATGAGCTAATAACAAGTTAATTTCACACTGACTGCTGAGTGCCACTCAGTCACTTGACTGCATGACAGCTAAACACAAGGCATTGCAGGTGCAGTGTTCATGCCAGCATTGGTATGAACACGAGCAATATTTAGATCAATCAGCCCATTTTAAGTTTGAGATAAACAGTGATGGCTCATCATTATGATGTGTTTTCATATTGACCTTAATAGTTAAATCACTTGTCACAAATCTTATTGTTTCCAACCATGGTGTACCAGCATTTGTGAGCCAAATGTTGACTTGCTTGTAAAAAGTTTTGCACATGTTATATTTTGAAACCTTCATCCTTTGCAGAGCTTCATGGACCTGTTCTTCATGTCAGTTTTCACAGGTGGCATTGCTAGATACTGATAGGTATCATATAGTACAACTTCGAGAATTATATTGAAAACTGTAGATAAATAATTAAAACTAGTTCATCACAGTTTGATTTCAGCAGGTATAAGATACAGATATCTATTAATAAATAATCAGATATTATATTAACCATTTCTTCCTCTTTATGTTTAATTAATTAAAATGCTGATCAAAAGAAGCATCATTGTTGCTAAATGTCAAAAACAAAGATGAAATGTTAGAGGAGTTCCTGGCATAAACCAGTGTAAGAGGAAACATGGGGGTGAAAGAGAGAGTATCAAGGAGATGCACATTTTTTAAATGTCTTTTTTTTTTCATTTGTAATTTGAATAAGTTCCGAATGACGAACTTAGAGGACAAATTAGAAAACCAAATGTTTATCTTTTGAACACATATAGATACTACATAATCCCTCTGCACGTCTTTATTATATTACATGACTTTATTCACAAACGTGAAACCTGATATATTCTTATTATTTATTGCCCTAAATAAAACACAGTCTAATCCCTAGCCCAAATTTTTTGCTTCAGTCCACCCATCAATAAGACTCACTTTCGCAGAGAAAGTTCCACATCTTTAACTGATGTTTTTCTCCTTACAGCTCTAACAGCAGTGATCCAAACACAGCAGACTGTGCTGGCAGCAGTGGGAGAAGATGCTGAATTGAGCTGTCAGCTCTTGGAGACTAAAGACGTCCTTCAGGTCACATGGCAGAAAATCTCACATGATGTGGAGACAAATGTTGCCACCTACAGCAAGTACTTTGGTCAGAGAGTAAATGCTGGTTTTAGAAAGAAGGTTGAGTTTAAATATACTGGACTACAGAACTGCTCCATAGTCATCAGGAATGTGACGGAGCAGGATGAAAGATGCTATCACTGTCTGTTTAACACTTATCCTGAAGGCTCTCTGACAGGGAAACCCTGCCTTCAGGTCTATGGTAAGGGATTTTACCTTCTTTAACCAAATCAGAGTCAAACAAAAAGAGTGACTGAACAGTACTGGAAACAGATTATGCTGTCTGTCTCAAAGAACATATTCCTTGAAGCTTTTGTTGATCCTTCACAGAGCTGCATGAACCTGTTGTTGATGTCAGAGAGTCAAACTCTGCTGAAGAGTGGGTTGTTTCCTGTTCAGCCACTGGTCGACCTGCTCCCACTGTAACACTCAGTGTCTCACAACAAGACCTCAACTTCTCACAGTACAACACTGTCAGTGTGTCCAACACCAACGCTACATTCACTGTCACCACTACAGCTGTGCTCTCAGGTTCACGTAAACACAGCACACAGGTGGGATGTGCAGCACGAGTGCTCTCTGCTCCTCTCAGAGAGGTGATGGTGACGATTCCTGAGGTCCAACAGACACCTGATGCTACCGAGAACGGTGAAAAACATTCAGATTCACACATTTGTAGATTGATGACTGCCCTGCCAATCTAATATTTGGGTTCCTGTTTGTAGGATCTTATGAGAAGATTACATCTCATAGCAGTGAATCCAATAAGTTTATCTTCCCATGTGTGTAATTTGTAACTGCTTTATCAAAGGTGCTCCAAGTCACAGTTTTCCTCTTTTCTCCCAGATTTCACCTGGATCATTGTATTAGCTGTGGTGTTGGTGGTTGCAGTGTTACTGGTGATCTTGCTGGTGGTTAAACGTGATTGGATCTCTGCTGTCATCACTGCTCATTTCAAACAACAAAACAAGACTGGGTAATTTTCACTTTAATATAGATTCCTTGTAATGTAAGTAAGTGTAAGTTTGTCAGTGTTAATATAGTAAGGATTTGCTGACATTAAGAAACTTTACATGAACACCCATAAATCTTTTCAGAAAAAAAAGTAAATACCTTTTATATGTTTGTGCAGCATTTAATTTAAATCATTTAAATGTTTTTCATCACTCAGTGACCCAGAGAAGACCAAAACACCACCAAAATCAAAGCAAGACATTGAAAAGTAAGTAAATTTCATAATTATTCATATCTTACAGGATTTTCTCTTTGTCAGTTTTGTTTTTCATTTTCTTGTCTGTCAGCTTCACTTTATCCTGATGAAACTGAAGTGTTTCAGTGAATCACATCATTGTTAATCACACTTAATTTTTTCATCTCCTTTATGTATGCATTGTTCATGAACTTTAATCTTCATGTATATATACAGTCATCATTTTCTCATTTAAATATGTTGGCATAATGTAATAGTGTGAGTGGAAATGAACTCATGTCTTGTTTCTATCTGAAGGAACAAAACACCTTTAATAAAGCACGAGAACGAGCAGCTCAGGCAGCGGACGTCTACAAAGAAAACCCCAAAAAACATCAACAGGAAAGCTTCACCTTCAACAGCAAAAAGACTGTTTGAAGAAGATTAATCAATCAAAACTAAAAGTCAGAGATGAACAAACTGCATCACTGGCTGATTAAATAAAGAGGACTGTGTCAAAAACAAAGATTCCTACCTGATATTTCTAGCCAACACTAATAAGAGTTCAATGAAGAGAGATCATTTGGAAGAAATGAACATGATTTATTGAAATAGAGAATTTGGTGATTAGACTCTGATGACCCGTCGCGTCAGGAAGAAGGCTTGGATGGAGCTCTGACTGAGCTGTCTGTGAGGTGGAGATAGGGAGGAAGTGGGCTGAATGAAAAACATGTAGAACTGATAAATAATAGTTATTTTTGCTTTAGAGAAATTCATTTTTTTATATCATACTGTTAAAATGTAATTGGTTGTCATGTTTTGATATTTTGTAACATGGATTGTAATAGAGTAAAATAAGCTGTGAAGTGTGTGATGTTCTTTCTTCTTGTCTTGAAGTCATTGATGTCATCAATGAAGATTAAATATGAACTCTGCAGATTTGAGCAGGAGTGAGATTCAGTCAGTCCCTGCTTAGATGTGATTCATTTGTAACTCAGTGTGTGCTGCAGATTTGCATCTGTTGTCTAAGGAGCTTGGAAAGAAAAGGGTCTGGACTTTTTTAAGTTGCTTGAAGACATTTCACCTCTCATCTGAGAAGCTTCTTCAGTTTTAAGGTCAAATGGTGGAGAGTCCCAGATTCTGACCTGACAATTACAGATTCTCTGTATTTATTATTGTGCTATCTACTGTACAATATAAAGCGCCTTGAGGCGACTTTTGTTGTGATTTGGCGCTATATAAATAAAATTGAATTGAATTGAATTGAATTGAATTGAATTCTCCATCTTCAAGCAACTTAAAGAAGTCCAGACGCTTTTCTTTCCAAGCTCCTTAGACTACAATGACCTGGATGACTGAGAACCTTCACAGACATTTGCATCTGTTATACACAAAATGAACAGATGATGGCAGTGTTGTTTCAAATTGACAGAGGAAGTTTTACAACTGTCCCAGCAACGTGTCTCTAAATATTACTCTAAGAAAATTAAATTGTATAGGTTTTTCTGGTCAGTTGTTATTGTATAATTATAATGTTTTTATTATCTTTTCCCTCCTGGCAAAACACCCAATAAATAGATTTGTATCCCCTACTTTCTCCTGCTTATGTGGAAAGAGCTCATTTATTGATTAAAGTTGCATAGACTCCAAGTGCTCGTCTAAACAGATTAGACATGTTTCACAACTTAATCCGAGGTATTTGAAGAGTTTCATCTTACATTTGTCAATCTGTCTCTGCGTGAGTTTCAAACGAAAGTGAAAGTAAGTTGTTGGTGTTTTACTTTGTTGTTCTCACTACACACCAAGGGTGTAGATTTGGTTTTGGCATTGGTGGGGACGGATGATTCAACCACTGAACTCTGCCCTGTTTCTTTGTTTTTCCCTTTTTGTCTTTGCTTCTTGATAAAAAAAGGAGAAATACACTTGCCTACATATGCTATTCTGCATGCTTTTAAACCATTTAAAATTACAATTCATAGTTTTATATGTGAATTATATAATGTTAAATTACTATTAAACAAATGACTAAGTATTTTAGACTTTAGTTTACTTCAGCCATATTCCATATAACTCAGGTATCATACAAAAATAAAAATAGTTTCAAATACAGTCATGACAATAAAGAATATGACTTTAACAACATTAGTTCAGTTATAGTACACCAACATCTGTTATACTTTGGCACTAAGACGACTAAGGGAACACTGAATGACCTGCTGGTTTTTGTCCATAAAACTACTCATCTACGATTACCACAAAGTAAAAGATCTCTCAGCAGAATTATGCAACATTTTAGGCACTATTGCCCCGATCAAATCAGTGAGCTGGGATTTTTTATTCTAAACATGAACTACTGTTACAGCAACAGACATGGACTACTGGTGCCCCACACAACAACCCAATGTCCACTATGTGAAGGAGCCAAACACATGCCTTCTCCTCTCGTTAACTGAGATAAACTGCTGGTTTTCCATCTCTGCTGTCCAGTCTCTCCTGGTGGACATGGCAAACAGCAGCATTGTTTAATCTCATTTGAGTCATTGTTGACCTTAGCCATCTTTTTAGTCTTCTGAGAGCACTGAAGCGTCTTTCAGCCTCAGTACATGCCTTTTATCCTCAGATTAAAATTATTATTATGTGCTTGATATGCCTCACCTTTGGCCCTGGCTCTTCCCCTCTGACTGCACTAGGACATATTGCCTCTTGATAAAATAACACATTGATTCGTGCCATATAAAAAGTGAGACATGTCAATTCAGATTCTTTGTCAAATATACACTAATGAATCAATTTATATCAGCAGCCTAACAATTGTCATGATAATAAATACTAGTTAATCTATAGCACCAAATCATCAGTCAGTCACCTGTGACCTCGCCTCTTCACCTCTGTCCGAGCTACAACATGGCAGAGCTGCCTCTGTCACCTGATAAATAACAGTGAGACATTCCAAATACATGCAGTCACACATGTGCTTCAAATACAGTCATGAACCAACAAGTCATCATCCAATTTCACCTGTGATCTTGTATCACCATTACTCTCTGAGCTTTGTGTTGGTTCTTCTGTCACCTGACAAATAGGACATACATGACAATAAGAATAAAATGTGGAGCTGCTTCAGTGTTTCTGTCACTTTGTGCAGATCTTGACTCATCAGTAATGTTTGTAGGGTGAGTGCATTTTTAAAACAATTTGTGCAAACTGCACTACAAGGTGGAATATTTGCAAAATCATGACTACCTCATGATATTTTGTCTCAAAAATTAACCCTATGAATATGTCAGTGCCATTAGGATGAAATTATTGTGTCACCAACATTTTAACATTAGACATATAATTTTAACAGCCTCTGTAAACTAATATCCTGGCTTGCTCGAGGCTGCCGTTTTCTCTGACAGTTTCAATCAAAATTAGAAATGCTACTCTGGGACTGAGAGAACTAATAGTGCTGCATGTTGTGCAGTTAGTTTCCAAAACACGTTATTCATGGTTACATACAATTTTAGACTGATGTGGGCCAAAGCCTAGCATAGCCTGTAACATTATTATGACGGACGCATTGTTTGAGTGAACTTGACTTTAAGTGACTTGCAGGTTTCTTTGAAAAATACTTTCTTATATTCAGGTTCTTCCTCTTTGCTGCCATCCTCCTCTCCTCCTTGCAGGTCCTAGCAGTGCAGCCTTGCCGCTGCTAAAACTAAACAGAGCTCCCTGAAAGGCACAGCCAATCACATTGGCCATATTTGTCACATGACTAGGACTTCAGTAGAGAACGTAATTTAACTCTTTCTGCACCGCTGGGTGAATGAGACGTTGACAGATCGTTTTTTTCTTTCTATCGGGTTTGTTTTTCTTTACTCGAAGAGATCAAATTATTGGTGGGGACAATTCAATAATCGCTGGATATTGGTGGGGACATGTCCCTTCCGTCCATTCCAAATCTACGCCCTTGCTACACACACACTGACATGAACTGGCCGAGCTTCTCTCCTGTGCAAGTTCTGAATTTTCGCGGTAAACAGTCAACATGGCAGAGCGCGGAATCACATTTGTCTTTTCTTTGCTGGCGGTCTTTTCAAACAGTGAGAGAGATAGTTTTATTTATGACTGTAATGTCTGTTGATCTGTTGTAGTCAGTTTGCTTTGTAGTGAGTTTGCTCTGAACTGATCTGACAGATGGTTCCAGTGTTTCTGGGCGATAGACAAAGGAACTCAATAAACCTCGATAAAGCGAGTATAAAATTAGAGTTAGGAAAGTGTTACTAAAGAAAGTAATCAGCTTTAATTAAAACTGATGAAGCATGTTCTCGATAAACTACATAACGTGACTAGAACATAAAAGCTGCGTGAACACAAAATCTTTTACCTTTGCAGATATTGTACGCAACTAAATATCTATAAGCTTTTCAACAAACGACACAGGTCACTGACAGGTGGTCAGAATCCACCCGATTGGGAACCATGCTAAAACACGAAACAAAACCACGCGCGTTTTTTTAAACAAGCGCGCCTTTACCGTAGTTTGTTTAGCTGATGAGGAATAATTGTCATTGTATTGGCATCAATATAGTATCAAATAAATAAACTAGTGCATTACAGTTTAATTTCAGCAGGTTTAAGATGCAGATATTCATTAATAAATAATGAGATATTACATGAAACATTTCTTCTTCCTCATTATTGCCGGAAAATGCTGATCAAAAGTAGTATGATGTTAGAAGAGTTCCTGACATGAAAAAACTGCAAGAGGAAACATGAAGGTGAAAGAGAGACAAACAAGGAGATGTAGGTTTTTGTTTTTTGTTTTTGTTTTGTTGCAATTTGAATACATTTCCAATCGAGCAGATAGTGGACCAGTTACAGCAGCCAACTGTACATCCTTTGAACATATATAGGTACTACAGACTCCCTCTGCACCCGTGTTCTTGTGAATGTAATTTATTTGCCAAAGAAAAAAGTCATGACATGCAGCTTACTGATAGCACTCTTGTTGTCTTTTAAATTCTATACTGGAAGTCCAATAATGTCATTAATGTGAATTATTTTATTTGCATAGGAAAATCTGATATACAGTTTTTCTTTAGTGCCCTGAATAAAACACAGTCTAATCCCAAGCCTGAATTCATGTTTCAGTCCTCCTATCACTACTACTCTGTTCCACACACAGTTAACATTGGTGATTCGTGTTTGTTCCTCCTTACAGCTCTAACAGCAGTGATCCAAACACAGCAGACTGTGCTGGCAGCAGTGGGAAAAGATGCTGAATTCAGCTGTCAGCTCTTGGAGACTAAAGATGTCCTTCAGGTCACATGGCAGAAAGTCTCACCTGTTATGGAGGAGAATGTTGCCACCTACAGCAAGCAGTTTGGTCAGAGAGTGAATGATGGCTTTACTCATAAATTTGAGTTTAAATATACTGGACTACAAAACTGCTCCATAGTCATCAGGAAAGTGACATATGAGGATGAAGCCTACTATCACTGTCTGTTTAACACTTATCCTGAAGGCTCTCTGACAGGTCGAACCTGCCTCCAAGTCTATGGTAAGAACTTTTACCTTCTTTAACCAACAACAACTGGTTCAAATAAACATAGTGGACATAAATGTGTTAAAAGCTGGCAGAGTTGAAAAGTAACAAAGTACAACTACTTTGTTACTAGACTTGAGCAGAATTTTCAGTTAACAAACATCTGTACTTTCTACTCCTTACAATTTCAAAAAAGGCTTGTTAATTTTAATTTAACACATTTGAGGGGAATTATTATTTCATGTCACAGTGGTCCTTCAAACATCAAGCTGATTTAATCCTTAACAGTAACACATGAAAGGCAATACTGTCCCTGTATTAATCACCAGTGGATGTTGCAAAAAAAACAAATGAAAGGGCCAAAACAGTGTGCCATAGTCACAAAAAAAAGTGGGAAAGGGGGGGGGGGGGCAACAAAAGAAACAAAAACCCATCAGCATCTTGCTAGCCATACAAAAAAAAAGGAGTGAGCATAAACAGAATATGTAACTGTTAGGTAATTTCAAATGCAGCCTTTCTATCATCTCAACAAACATCAGCAAACACACAAACTTTTTGTGTGCAGTTTGTGTTCTGCAGCGCTATATACATATGAACAGTATTAACATAGGGAAAAAGATATATATATATATATATATCTATATATATATATATAAAATGTACAAATATACAAGCGGTTTTAAAAAAAGTAATATGTAATAAATAGTGTTGTGTATATACAGTTGGGTTATTGCACATAGAATTGGTATTGCACAGTGGTGGTCCATAGAGGAAGTGGAAGAAAAAAAAAAAAATTGGGGGCTGTGTTATCGGTGCATGTGTGAGTTCAGGGTGGTTATGGCTTTGGGGAAGAAACTGTTTTTGAGTCTGTGGGTTTTTGTGCTGATGCACCTGTAGCGCTTCCCTGAGGGAAGCAGGCTGAACATGTTGAAACCAAGGTGGGAATTGTCCTTGATACTGTTTGCTGCTCTGCTGAGGCAGCGGGAGGAATAAATGTCCATCAGGGAGGGGAGAGGGCAGCCGATGATCTTTTGTGCTGTCTTGACCACACTCTGAAGCCTCACTCTATCTGCCTTGGTGCAGCTGCCGTACCATACCGTGATGCAGTAGGTTAGCAGGCTCTCAATGGATTATTTTTCAACATTATAGTATCTATACTTCTAGTTAAGTAAAGAATACCTGTACTTTTGACAATTCTGGAAGCTGGTGTAAGAACATGTTGATGATATTTCCTGATCCTTCACAGAGCTGCATGAACCTGTTGTTGATGTCAGACAGTCAAACTCTGAAGAGTGGGTTGTTTCCTGTTCAGCCACTGGTCGACCTGCTCCCACTGTAACACTCAGTGTCTCACAACAAGACCTCAGCTTCTCACAGTACAACACTGTCAGTGTGTCCAACACCAACGCTACATTCACTGTCACCACTACAGCTGTGCTCTCAGGTTCACGTAAACACAGCACACAGGTGGGATGTGCAGCACGAGTGCTCTCTGCTCCTCACAGAGAGGTGATGGTGATGCTTCCTGATGATGATGATGATGGTGGTGAGAAACATTCAAGTTCACAGATTTATAGATTGATGACTGCCCTGCCACTCTAATATTTGGTTCTTTGTTTCTAGGAGCTTATGAGAAAATTACATCCCATAGCAGTGAATCCAGTAAATTTGTCTTCCCATGTGTGTAATTTGTAACTGCTTTATCAAAGGTGCTCCAAGTCACAGTTTTCCTCTTTTCTCCCAGATTTCACCTGGATCATTGTATTAGCTGTGGTGTCGGTGGTTGCAGTGTTAGTGGTGATCTTGCTGGTGGTTAAACGTGATTGGATCTCTGCTGTCATCACTGCTCATTTCAAACAACAAAACAAGACTGGGTAATTTTCACTTTACTATAGTCTGTTCATGAACTTCAATCTTCATCATTTGCTCATATAAATATGTTGGCATAATGTAATAGTGTGAGTGGAAATGAACTCATGTCTTGTTTCTATCTGAAGGAACAAAACACCTTTAATAAAGCACGAGAACGAGCAGCTCAGGCAGCGGACGTCTACAAAGAAAACCCCAAAAAACATCAACAGGAAAGCTTCACCTTCAACAGCAAAAAGACTGTTTGAAGAAGATTAATCAATCAAAACTAAAAGTCAGAGATGAACAAACTGCATCACTGGCTGATTAAATAAAGAGGACTGTTTCAAAAACAAAGATTCCTACCTGATATTTCTAGCCAACACTAATAAGAGTTCAATGAAGAGAGATCATTTGGAAGAAATGAACATGATTTATTGAAATAGAGAATTTAATGTACTTGGTGATTAGACTCTGATGACCTGTCAGGACGGAGGCTTGGATGGAGCTCTGACTGAGCTGTCTGTGAGGTGGAGACTGGGAGGAGGTGGGCTGAATGAATAACATATACAACTTATAAATAATAGTTATTTTGCTTCATAGACATTTGTTTTTTATATCATACTGTTAAAATGTAATTGGTTATAAAGTTTTGATATTTTGTAAAATGGATTGTAATAGAGTAAAATCAGCTGTGAAAAGTGTGATGTTCTTTCTTCTTGTCTTGAAGTCAGTGAGCTCATCAATGCAGATTAAATAAGGACTGCAGATTTGAGCAGCATGAGATTCAGTCAGTTCCTGCATAAATGTGATTTATTTCCAAATGTAACTCAGTGTGTGCTGCAGATTTGCATCTAATATACACAAAATGATCACATGATGATCACTCTAAGAAAATCAAATGATAACGGTGTTTCTGGTCAGTTATTATTATATAATGTTTTTATTATCTTATGGCAAAACTCTAAATAAATAGATTTGTATCCCCTACGCTCTCCTGCTTATGAGCTCATGTTTTGTTTAAAGTTGCATAGACTCCAAGTGCTCGTCTAAACAGATTAGACATGTTTCACAACTTAGTCTGAGGTGTTTGAAGAGTTTCATCTTACATTTGTCAGTCTGTGTGTGCGTGAGCTTAAAACGAAAGTGAAAGTAGGTTGTTGGTCTGTTCCACTGCACACTGAAGAGGGGACAATGAGGACTAAATGTGATTTCAAATAGCAGAGAGGTTTTACAAAATAGTAACATGTTTATCAAATCAGTGACTTATTAGATTTCCAAATTAACATCATGTATGTTATGTAGCTGTGATTAATGAGAGGGATCATGTTTTGCTTTGTTGTTCTCACCCTGTGACATGGACTGGCCCAGCTTATCTTGTGCGGTTTGAAGTTTTGAAATTTAGCGGTAAACAGACAACATGTCAGGACGTGCAATCACCTTTGTCTTTAGTTTGCTGGCGGTTTTTTCAAACGGTGAGTGAGATACACTGTTTTATTTATGAATTTATTTATATGAATGTGATCTGCTGTAGTCAGTTTGCTCTAAAGTGATCTGACGGATGGTTCCTGTGTTTCTGGACGATAGACAGAAGAAATCACTCTAACAAAAATAAAACGAGTATAAAGTTAGAGTTAAGGAAGTTTCACTAAAGAAAGTCATCAGCTTAAATTGAAATTGATGAAGCGTAATGTCGACTAATTTTCATTTACACGGTCGGAACATAAAAGCTGCATTTACACCAAGTCTGACAAAAAAGAAACGCCAGAGGTCATTAACAGGTGACCTCTGGCGCGGTCATTTTAACCCAAAAGCTGTCCCACACAAACCCATACAGACCTACAGCCATAAAACAATGTTATTTAAACTTTTGAAGGGTCTGTTTTAACGGACTCAGCTTTTTACAATGTGACAATACCAACAGTAATAGAATTTAAAGGCAGGTTAGGTAATGTTATTTGCGTTAATTATGGGTTTTTTTTTGTTTGTTTGTTTTTTTAATTTCCAATGTAACACGTCTCAGTGGGCTGAATGTATTATATTAAAAGTCTGATAGTCTATAGGTAATCAGTCTATTAAAGTAACAACTATGATGAGCAGTGACTGATGAACAGTAATTGATTCACAATAATCACTCACAATTTATATTCACTTTAATAGTTAAATCACTTGTCACAAATCTTATTGTTTCCAACCATGGTGGACCAGCATTTGTGAGCCAAAAGTTGACTTGCTTGTAAAAAGTGTTGTACATGTTATATTTTGAAACCTTCATCCTTTGCAGAGCTTCATGGACCTGTTCTTCATGTCAGATGTCACAGGTGGCATTGTTAGATACTGTTAGGTATCACATAGTAAAACTTCCAGCATTATATTGAAAACTCTGCAGTGTAGATAAATAAGTAAAACGAGTTCATCACGGCTTGATTTCAGCAGGTATAAGATGCAGATAACTATTAATAAATACTCAGATATTATATTAACCATTTCTTCCTCCTTTTTATTGATTAAATCGCTGATCAAAAGCAGGATCATTGTTGCTAAATGTCAAACACAAAGATGTAATGTCAGAAGAGTTCCTTGCATAAACAACTGCCAGAGGAGACATGGAGGTGAAAGAGAGAGTATCAAGGAGATGCACATTTTTTAATGTCTTTAATTATCATTTGTAATTTGGAGGAGTTCTGAATGACAAACATAGTGGATAATTAGAGAGCCAAGTGTTTATCTTTTGAGCACATGTAGATACTACATAATACTTCTGCACGTCTTTATTAATATTGTGAATTTAATTGATTTGCCAAAAAGAAAAACAACACACAGCTTACTAGTAGCACTGTTTTTGTTTTGTTTTTTAAATTCCATATAAAACATCCAATAATATCAATGAAGTACATTATTTTACTCACATATGTGAAACCTGATACTTTGTTGTTATTTAGTGCCATAAATTAAACTCAGTCTAATCCCTAGCCCGAATTATTGTTTCAGTCCTCCCATCAAGACCTCTCAGTTCCACATCTTTAACTGATGTTTTTCTCCATGCAGCTGTAACAGCAGTGATCCAAACACAGCAGACTGTGCTGGCAGCAGTGGGAGAAGATGCTGATCTCAGCTGTCAGCTCTTGGAGACTAAAGACGTCCTTCAGGTCACATGGCAGAAAATCTCTCCTGATGTTCAGGAAAATGTTGCCACTTACAGCAAGTACTTTGGTCAGAGAGTGAATTCTGACTTTACAGATAAAGTTGGGTTTATATACACTGGACTACAGAACTGCTCCATAGTCATCAGGAATGTGACATATGAGGATGAAGCCTCCTATCACTGTCTGTTTAACACTTATCCTGACGGCTCTCTGACAGGGAAACCCTGCCTCCGAGTTTATGGTAAGAACTTATACCTCAAACAAACATAGCGGACATAAATGTGTTAGCAGCTGGTGTGTTTGTAAGAACATGTTGATGATATTTCCTGATCCTTCACAGAGCTGCATGAACCTGTTGTTGATGTCAGAGAGTCAAACTCTACTGAAGAGTGGGTTGTTTCCTGTTCAGCCACTGGTCGACCTGCTCCCACTGTAACACTCAGTGTCTCACAACAAGACCTCAACTTCTCACAGTACAACACTGTCAGTGTGTCCAACACCAACGCTACATTCACTGTCACCACTACAGCTGTGCTCTCAGGTTCACGTAAACACAGCACACAGGTGGGATGTGCAGCACGAGTGCTCTCTGCTCCTCACAGAGAGGTGATGGTGACGATTCATGAGGTCCAACAGACACCTGATCATGAATATGGTGAGAAATTCTTTCAGTCACAGATTTATAGATTGATGATATATGGGTCAATTCTACTGAGACCTAATATCAATGAACTTAGTAATTCTGCATTTCCTTTTTATCCATGATTAATGTATCCGTGTTGTTCAGTGTCACATTTTTCTTGCTTTTCTCTCAGATTCCACCTGGATAATTGTATCAGCTGTAGTAGCGGTGATGGTCCTTGGTTGTGTAATTCTACTCGTCACTGTTCATCTTAAAGAAAAAGACAAGCAGAGGTAACTTTCACATGTGGTTTAATATGTGTCTTCTTGTTAATATGATAATATATGATGTCATTCCTGGATATGTTAATATAATAATAATTTATGACACGTAGCGCCTAAACCCACATCTATCCAGTAATATCTGCAGATATTTGTAATACTGACTTTAAACTTTAAACCTTAAATCCCTCTGTCACTCAGGGACCCTGAGAAGAGCAAAACACCACAAAAGTCAACCAATAAGATGGACGGGTAAGACTGTTTGATAATTATTCGTATTCTTTTTGTTATTTTTTCATTAATTCATTGGAAGATCATTTAAGTTTACTAAATGTTTTTGAATACCCAGCCACAAACATCTGCTGCACATACACTAGTAGAAGTAGACTGGTATTAGCAGATGTTTTCCAGGTGGTTGCTCCCAAACCTGTCTACATGTTTCAGCATTAATGGTCTCTTCACCGATGTCCAGGTAGCCAATACCATGTGCACGAGCCCACCCCAGATGGTCCCTCTTCTCTGTAACTTTGAGGATGTGGTCCATGATTTCTAAGATGAATTTCAGGTGGTGATCACGCGACGGTTTTGGACTTTGTGTCAGTCCCACGGTCCCTGAGAGGGTGGTGTCATTCCTGGATCTAGTTTGATTTTCTGTTCACTGTCACACCGTCGTTTGTTTTCAGTGAAGGCTGAGAGTCCAAAGTTGATGATCACTCGGTGTGTGCAGAGATATCTCCAGATTCTCTGAATCTTTAAATACAGCAGATGATGGAGACCCTACAATGTTTGGACAAACATTGTTCCAGAAGTGTTGTTGTTTGTTCACATTCCAATTTGTAAACCTGAGCCATTTCAGAGAACTGAGGCTTTTGCCTGACCACACTTCCAACGACTCAGCTCACCTCTGGGGCTCTTTTTTATTTTATTTTATTATATCATATCATTATATATAATTTCTATTACCTGTTGCCAGTTTATCTCATTGATTATAACATACTTCACCAGATATTTGTATGCATTACATAATATCTCGAGTCTTTTTTGTCTCAGTCCCAAATGTTCTGAAATGTGTTCCTGGCATGAAATTCAAATGAGATTTTTTTTCATATAATCAAAATGTCTCAGTTTTAATATTTCGTTTTTTGTCTTTGTACCATTTTATTTAAATATGCATTTTAAATGTATTTTTAAATTGTTGTATATTGCTTTTACATGACAAACAGAATTCCGATGCTTTAGAAATATGGTGGCGTTATTCAAAGTAGTAATGATCTCATATTTTGTTTTTATCTAAAGGAACCAAACACCTTTAATCAAGACGGAGAGCGAGGGGATCAGACAACGAACACCAAATAACAACAGCCCAACAAATGATCGCCTAAAACCACCATCACCAACAGCAAGAAAACTTGAGCTGTAACTCATACTTATGCCTCATGTGGTGAGAGTACACAGTCAGTTTCTGGAAAATGAAGGAAATGATAAAAGCATGGGGTTCACACAAACTGATGAACACCATTTTGATTCGTGGTAATGAAACTGACGAACCTGCTGAATCATTTTTTCACTTAGAGTTTTTCATTATTAACACATTATGCTGTCCATATCAGTATACATATATAGCATGATTATTTTCCCATTGAGATCTGATGTTTTTTCAAAGTGTTCCTTTAATTTTTGAACAATGTACACACACACACACACACACACACACACACTTCAGTCTACCTATCGGGCTTTGATTTTGGCAGGGTGATTGTAAAAGCTTTGCTTTTTCAGACATTCTGTTGTACATTTGCTGTGTTTGGGATCATTGTCCCGTTGTGTGACCTAATTATTTGTCATGTCAAATTTTTTATTCTATTTGAAGCACAACTGTATTAAATTGTATTAAAATCATTATATTATTGATTAACAGCAACAACATGTAACAGTAGTGACCTGATACTGTTGCTTGTTAAAACGAGTGCTGCAGCATTTTTATCAGGATGAGTTTTGGACTTTGGACATTGCAAATTTGATTCTTTTCCTTTTCTTTTGCTGAGATTTGCTGCTGTGGTTGGGATTGTTATGCTGCTGCAAGAACTTTATGTAAAATTTTAAATGTTTTTTTTTTGTGCACGACTTTATTCAAGTACTTTGCACCTTAAGTGAATACTGTTGTGGAATAAATTTTTTAATAGCACTTTTTATTACTTTTTATTGTTATCTTCTTTTGAACCCCACACTACAAAACTGAACTACTGTAACTTTCTATTTTTACATTGACAATAAAGCTGCTGAATCTTGAATTGTCTCTTGTCACATATTTGTTTAGTGCAGGATTTTATTGCAATGGATTAAGCACTTTGCAACAGTGCTTACCTGCATCTTTTGCTCGTTTCTCCTCCTCACCTGATGACTTTGAACTTTTCTTGTCCATCTTCCATTGGTTTTAATTTTGCACTCCAGTATGAACACCCATCCCCCAACCCAAGGATCACCACAACATAACCTAATAGACCTACACCTTAGTTCACAGATTCACTTTGTCTAGGGTTTATTTCTGGGATATCGCACAACCCAGGATTCAAATCAGGAATACATAATGGGCTTGGATTTACAACATTATGAATGAAATGTGCTCTATTTAGAAGCCGGCCCCCCTCCTCTTTCGACGGGTTGTGTGAGACTTTAAATCATCAAACTATAAAATATAAATTTTAAATTGTTATTGATCCCTTGCCTGGTCCTAAAGTGTATATTTATTTTCTTACTCTTCTTATATTGTTTGTTTACTTGCACTGCTGTAACTGGAGCCTCGTCGTCTCGTCTCTCTATATACTGGACTGTATGTAGCGGAGATGACAATAAAGTTTACTTTGACTTCAGCAGCGCGCAGGCGCACCGAGGGCTCTCGCCCACTTTTCGCGTATAGAATTTCGAAAAAACATCGGCGCATATTATAAGTCTGTGTCATAATGTCTGGTGTTTTCGTGTTTGTTGGTTTGTTTTTATTTTGTTTTATTTTGCGAGTTGGTTATTAGACGCTGCTCCAGCCAGCGAGAGAATCCCCCGCCGCCCCGCCCTCTCCTCCCTGTGCTGCAAGCAGCAGGTGCACCTCGCAAACGGAGGGCGCCCTTACTCCCAGCAAATGGGCGGTAGAAAACCGATCGGTGCCTGTGACATTCCCAATATGGCAGTCTCTGTGCGCGTGATGTCCGATAATGGGCTCCAGCTGACTGAAATATTCCACTATTATCAGGAAAAAAAAAAAAATGCAAGTCTGCAACTTAAGTGGACACTTAAAGTCAGCTCCAAGAGTAAAACCTTTCATCATGATATCTCAGGGCCGGATTTAGTAGCGGTTTGCGGAACTGTCTTAGAATAACGTCTGAATTTCGATGCTGACTTTAGTAAATGCCCAGCATTACAGAAAAAACAAAAGCGATGCATCATGTGGCTGAGTCTGCAGCCGCATGCTTTGGGAGTGCGAAAGTGTTGATTCAATGCTTGGATGAATCACTAGTCTGACGGAAAATGATGTTGTGTGTTCTTTTTCATCCCCTGCGTATCCCAGCTGTCATAGGACGAGAGGACGGCTGCACCATGCTCTTCATTATTATAGTTTGTTAAAAATTTCTTTTCCTAGTCTGATCGAATTAGTCTTCAGTGTTTGTTTACAGCTCCAGATACTCAGAATGAATAAGTTATCTTAAGTGAGCTTTACTTTAGTAAAAAATAGATTTTACAGTGAAGTGACGGTTAAGTCAAAATGATGTTACCGGTCAATGGCCAGGAGTAGACTGTATTCAGTTTGAATATTGCTATAAATAGACACAGATCACTTTATGTCTTTTATTATTCTGTAAATTCTGTTTCATTGTTAATTTGGGGGTGAAAGCACGAAGGCAGAGAGAGAGGAGGATGGAGAGAGTTTATGGAGTGGCACAATGACTGTCCAGTGTTGAATAATGTTACTTTAACTACTTGATCGTTTGACAGACCGCATCTGTGTGTCATCCGTTTTACTACAATTATTATTTAGCTTACTTTGGAAAATTCTAGTGAACGTGACTGAGCTTCTACCTCAGATTCCTTCTCAGAGAACACGTCGTGACAATTACAAGGCGTTGCAGGCATGTAATGATTTGAACTTTATTCTCAACATGATCAATATTTTTTTTTCTTAATTTGCTCCTTTTAATATGTCGTAACGTTCACTACAGACTCCCCTGGATAAATAAGCTCGCTTCTGTGGTGAAACAACGTTTCAAAAAATGATGAGTCAACAATGCACGTGAACAGAAAAAACACACACAGAAAAACCACAGAAAAACCCACAACTACATGGAACACCCCCTCGCCCCTCATGTAACAACCATTTTATGTAATTTTCTTTTTTGTGTCTTTAAAATATCAAATACACACTACAAACAGCTCGTGTTGCTCTCTTTACATTATGGCGGACGGTGCGATTAATATGTATTTGTTTTCTCTTCTAATGGTCTGTTCTAAAGGTAAGCTGTGTTCAGTATTCTCCGTTTTGTTTTTTAAGCTGTGTGTTGTGGATGGGAGAAGAAAAAACGTTTCACTTGTAACAATAACTGATCTCAAAGAGGTCAAAAATATATATTTTTTCTCTCTGAAGCAATGAGAGATTCTATTTACATATGAACAGTGGAGACATTAGATTTTATTTCTGTGAATATGGATTATTTTAATTAAGTGTTTACTGCAGCTGATGCTCCACATGGAAGAAAAAACTATCCTTAATACTGTTTTAGTGAAGATGTTTGTTAATGAATTTTCTCTTCCCACATTGTTTTACTCTACAATATTATCACTGGAGTATAACCAGAACACCTTCCTAGTATTCATTAAAACCTTCAGCAGTCAGGAGATGTTTGGTTCAGTATGAGTATTGTTCATTTTGTAAAAACAATGTTTTATTGATTCCCACTTTTTATGTTAGATAGCAAAATATGAGATAGGCCATTTTCATACTACAACTAAGAATTACTATTATTATTATTTTTTGCCTGTCCTGTCCAGAACTGTAGTAATCAGAATTACTGTCTGAAAGCCAAGAAAAATGCCCAACAGATTTATTTTATTTATTTATTTATTTTACTGGTCCTCTTGATTGTTATAGTTTATTTGAGCTTTATTTTATTTTATTTTTTAAGTTATTACAATCAGAACATACAAGACCGGGGATGAGAAAGAGGAAGAAAAGAGAAGTTGAGAAGAGAGTAAACAGAAGTAGAAGAAAAGAAAAACAGAGGAGAAGATGGATAGAGAGAGAAAAGACACTGAAAATCTGTTTGATCACCTGCTGAAAACAACAAACAAAAACCAATACAGCAGGGAAACCACAGCAACAACCAGCAAGTAACTGTAAATAATAAATACTGAACGTTACTGAATAGCTAACAGTACTAAAATTACATGATATGTTTAGAGGCAGCAGATAATGTTTGTCTGTGAATACCTGTGTACTCACCTATGTGTACACCTGTGTGGGTGAGTGCGCTTGTATTCAAAAGGTTTCTCCATGAAGTGTCTAATAGTGGGTGTGGGGAACCATAGCCCTGCCCCCCAAGACATGAAGCAAGCATGAAGGAGAACCGGGCCCCAGACATCTAGAGGACCACCGCAGGGGCAATGTTTTAAACATTTGTTACAGCTGAGCGTTCGTGTGTTTAAGGAACAGACCCAAAAGCAGACACAGGAGAAATGAACTGAAGTTTAACCAAAAGCGAGCCTTTATTGTTGCTGACACAAAAAACAGAAAACCAGGCAAGAGGAAACTAGGGCGAAACGAAACTAAAACTTAAACTGGGAAAAACTAAAACTATCTATGAAAACGATGACAAAGGACAAAGACATGAAACTGAACAGGAACATGCAACCAACGTAACTATGAAGTAATCCAAACGAAGGTAATGAGGGAAGTGGAGACACAGCTGATACAAATGAAAATTACACCACAAGGGGAAGTAAAACAAAACACTGAACATGGAAACACTTGACTCTTCAAAATAAAGCAGGAAACCTGGAGAGATTAGACATGAGAAGACAAATCTGATAACCTGAAACACGCAGACAAGAAATACATGAAAGACTGACACAGAAGACAGAAAAAGACTGATAAACACAGGGACACAGATAAAACCTAAACTAGACTAAAACTCAACTAAATCCTAACTAATAATAACCACAAAAGAAGTAAAGTATTCCAATATAACATAAGAAATCGAAAATAAATTCAATAAACAAAACGCTAGTTCACAGACCCAGCCCCTGACAACGTTTTCATTTGAAGTTTTTGTAGGACTCCAGCAGTTTAGTGTTTTGAGAAAATTGTCAAAGATTTTCAAGAAATATATTTTAGTGATTATGAAAAACTTTACAGTGAGATGCCTGCAGGTTTTATCGCAGCTGATAAGTAGCAGACACACACTTGGAGCTCATGCCTCACATGTCTATTTGTTCATACAGCTCTAACAGCAGTGATCCAAACACAGCAGACTGTGCTGGCAGCAGTGGGAGAAGATGCTGAATTCAGCTGTCAGCTCTTGGAGACTAAAGACGTCCTTCAGGTCACATGGCAGAAAATCTCACAAGATGTGGAGACAAATGTTGCCACCTACAACAAGTACTTTGGTCAGAGAGTGAATAATGGCTTTACAGATAAAGTTGGGTTTAAATATACTGGACTACAGAACTGCTCCATAGTCATCAGGAATGTGACGGAGCAGGATGAAGGCTGCTATCGCTGTCTGTTTAACACTTATCCTGAAGGCTCCTTCATTGGTAGAACCTGCCTCCAAGTCTATGGTAAGAACTTTTACCTTCTTTAACCAACAACAGGAGACTCAAAATAATATAGTGGACTGATGTGATGATATTTCCTGATCCTTCACAGAGCTGCATGAACCTGTTGTGGATGTCAGAGAGTCAAACTCTACTGAAGAGTGGGTTGTTTCCTGTTCAGCCACTGGTCGACCTGCTCCCACTGTAACACTCAGTGTCTCACAACAAGACCTCAACTTCTCACAGTACAACACTGTCAGTGTGTCCAACACCAACGCTACATTCACTGTCACCACTACAGCTGTGCTCTCAGGTTCATGTAAACACAGCACACAGGTGGGATGTGCAGCACGAGTGCTCTCTGCTCCTCACAGAGAGGTGATGGTGACGATTGCTGATGATGATGGTGAGAAACTCTTTTAAAGTCACAGATTTATAATTGATGAATACTTTGTAATTTTAATGTTTCCTTCTGTTTCCAGGTCTAGATGAAAACTTTGGATCTAAACACAGAAATTTAGGTGAATTAACATTTGTATGTGTTTGAGTTCAGTTTTTTTCCATCTCTTTTTATTTTATGTTTGAATTCATTTTTCCTTATTTCCTCTGTTTTTCTCAAAAGCAATCAGGATTTCAGTCATTCTGTCCTCTGTGTTGCTGGTTGCCTTTATTTGTGTTGCTGCACTCATCTTTGTCCGTCATAGAAAGAAATCTCACAACAGGTAATCGTATTAAACCGTGTCTGTGTTGCATTTTCTCCTGATAAATGTTTGTGCAGCTTTAACTGTTTTAAAAACTTTCAGTCTTTCACACAGGAATCTCAAGAGAAATAAGACACCTGAAACTAAGATCAGAGACAGTCAGGAGTAAGTCACTCTTTATCCTGTTTTTCTGCACTGTTGACATTTTTTAATCTTCCTTCAGGCTCTTGTTTATTTTCATTTTTCATTTCTTGTAATAAGTGTCCATAGTCCCCTTTTATCATTTTAATTTCAAGCCTAATCTAACACTAACCACAAACACTTAAACACTTTGCTCACTTTCCGCTGTCCAGGCTATCACTCAGTACTTTAATCATGTGATCAAATAAAACTATTTCTTATTTTCATTTCAAGGACTGAAGCATCTTTAATCACAGCAGAGGGCAGTGAGGTCAGAAACGAAGGAACATCTGAGAGAAATCACCAAAACATCAACCTGATGTTCTCATCAGAAGCAGCAAGAAGACTGAATTTTGAGCAGTGCTGAACAAATGTATTGTTGATGTGACTGGAGATAAAAAAAAAAAAATCTTTGTTATAAATCACTGATATGATTATGTAAATAGTTTATCACAGGTTATTATTATTATTCAGTTATCATTGATGCTGATATATCATTAATGATGCATTGTGTCACTTTACATGTATGAAATGAAGATTTAAGTATTGTTTCAAGTTGCCGTTTAGTTGCAGATATGATGCAGCGGGTGTAGTTCAACATCAGCGTCTGACGGCTGAAATAGTTTAGGATCATCAACCTGCAGCTGACTTACAAATAAATGGGACCGACAGCTAAAGACAGAGAGACCTCTAAGAAACCACACGTCTAGTTCATGCATTGCTGGTTAGACTCCGATGGTCCAGCACAGCAGAACACAATCACAGCTGTGAGATTAGGGCAGGACCCCCCAAAGTATAGATGCTGGTTGTGGAGATGAAGATGGAGGCTTGAATGGTGCCTGAGAGATGAGTGAGAGGTGGTGATGGGGAGGAGGTGGGCTGTACGAAGGCGTCTGAAAAGAAGAATCACAGATGCGCAGTGAGATTTTAAGTACGTGGAGTGAAGGCTGATTGGCCTAAAGAAGGAGGGCTGAGTGGTGATTGGACTATACCTGTGATGTCACAACCAACTTGACAAGCATGAGAAAGTGGAAGTGATGTAAAACTTACATTAGCTGCCAAACACCTGGGAAGCAGACAGACGTGTGACTGTCTGCTTCCTTATTGAACTTACGCATAAGCTTCATGATGGTCACATGAAAACCATTTAATGATCTTAATGTTTTTAGCGGATTTGTTAGTGAATGTGTGTGTGTGTGTGTGTGTGTGTGTGTGTGTGTGTGTGTGTGTGTGTGTGTGTGTGTGTGAGAGAGAGAGAGAGAGATGCAATGCCAATTGACAGTGTTAAATCTTAAACCTTTTGTTGGATGGTGAATAATGTCTTTTCATATTTTTGTAATCACATGCCTCATTCCAGGAGGGATGTTTGCTGTAACTTTGACCTCACACACTGACAGTAAAGCTGTCCTGTCTTAAATTGTTTGTTGGGACATGTTTGTTTGTTTATTTTGTTTTATTGTGTGGATTCTTCTTATCAATGTTTGAAGCATTTTCCAACTGTATTTAAAATACGTAATTATTTCATTAATATGATAATATTACATTTCATGTATTTCAAGGCAATGGCCACACAACAACAGCATGTAACAGTCATAAATGAATGATTTAGTGATATTAGTCCATATTACCGGAGGAACTGGAACATGAAGCAGATTTTTGTGACCTCAGACTTCAACATCTAACACTAACATTATTTTCATATTAACTAAATGATGGCAGATGTAACTACAGTGCAGACAAAATCTAAATTAGATACTAAACTCATACTGTTGTTGTTTAGTCCTGTAAGTTAGTAGCAGGAAAACTGAACTGATGTTGTTGCTGGTTTAAACGAGTCATGTGGAACAAAGTAACCTTTACAGGAAAACTGAGTTTGAAGCTGCTTAACTTTTCCTCTCCTTTAATATAGTGAAAGCAACATGTTACATCTACATACATGTGCTGCAATCAGAGGACTCTCATGCATTAGAGTGATAACAACTACAAGCTGAGCGTTAATGAAGGAATGAAACTGTAGCGCCTCCCAGGGGATGAAACAAGGTACACAGAAGATTTTACAATCTGTGTGTCATTCTGCAGACCCTCGATCCTCCAACTATCTAATGAAGGTAATGAGCTGTGACAGAGTTATAAAAGGAGAATATTATCTCTGACAAACCCCTGATGGCATTCATTGACATGGACACTGTCCATTAATCTCTCCCTGAATTAAAAATTGCATTTTGATTTACATGAATACATTTCAGCTTCTCAGGCTTTAAAACCAGGTTTGTCATTTGAGAGTCTGAGTGTGTGCAGTTCAGATAAAACCAGTTCACACCTGATGGGATGAATACTTTCTTTGAACTAATTTTTTTCATGCATTCCTGTTGAAAACGTATTTACTGATGTTTTACTTTTACTTTACTTTATTTATATAGCACATATAATAACAACAAAATGTTGGCCAAAGACCTGTACAACGAAGGAAAAAAATTACACAGTAACAAATAACATCAATAACAAATACCTGATAAAAGATGACTCGGTGGACAGACAGGTAACTCTCATGCGGTGTTGAAAGGCAGTGAGAATAAATGTGTTTTAAGATGGGATTTGAAAAGACTGATGGTTGAGGCCTTTCTAATGTGGAGAGGTAAATCATTCCACATTTTCAGCGCCACAACCACAAATTCCTGGTCACCTCTGTGGACCAGCCTCGACTTAGAAGTGGCCAAAAACGAGATCACTTGATCTTATATCTCTAGGGGGTATATATGGCTGCAGTAAGTCAGACAGATATTCTGGAGCCTGACGGTTCAGCGCTTTATAAGTCAACAACAAAATTTTGTATTTAATTCTAAAGCGGACTGGGATCCAGTGAAGTGAGGCGATCACTGGGGAAATATGCTCGTGTCTCTTTGAACGTGTCAGGAGACGAGCTGCAACATTCTGGACCAGCTGGAGCCGTCCTACATGAGACTGGCTAACACCTACATATAAAGAATTACAGTAGTCCAGTTGAGATAAGATAAAAGTGTGAATTGCTCGTTCTAGGTTTTTAAAAGATAAAAAGGATTTCACCTTGGATAAGAGCCTCAATTTAAAAAAGGACCGCTGTACAACAGAGTTAATTTATTTCTCAAAGGTAAACTTCCTATCTAGTATAACCCCCGAATTTTTTGCATGCGGTTTAACAAAAGGTGCTAAACTGCGCAGGTCAAGATTTGGGGTTCTAGAATTACAGCTTGGTCCAAAGATCATCACAAGATGATCAAGTGAAAATTTGAGGCCATCCAGGTCTTAACTTCGCAGAGACACTGAAATAAGAATCCCAGCGAAGCAGATGTGTTGTTATTTGTAATCTTGTCTTGAGGATCTGATACAGATGAGGAATCAGTAATGCGAGAAATGCAAATAGCAACATTTTCACTTCCATTTTTTTTCTGACTGTTCTGATTTCAAACTTGATACTTAACGTTTTTTTCACAGAAACCCTGAGAAAAAGCGGAAAGAAAACCATGAAAACAGAAGTAACTTCTTTAATTAAAGTTGTGTTTCTAAAACTCGCCAGTCATTGTGTTGTATGTCTACACGAAATTCTGTGTAGTGCATGCATATATTTATTCAATACAAACCTGACATCTTTTTATATCCACAGAGCTCTCGGGTTCATCTCAAACTTTGACACTTTATAACAGCAATGACATATTGTGTGCTTGTCTGTCTACTTTTTTTCTGTGGAGTCCTTCCAAAAGGTAGGAAAAAGTAACCAGTGTTTCTCTTTGATGCTGATTGTTTTTTTGTTTTTTTTATCATGTTAATGTTTGACTTCATGTCAGGATAAGGATAAAAAGAAAAGCTAAGAAAAGCTGCTTCTTTCACTGACTATTATTTCCTCATTCTCACATCTAACCGTTCATTTATTTTCTTCATACAGCTCTAACAGCAGTGATCCAAACACAGCAGACTGTGCTGGCAGCAGTGGGAGAAGATGCTGAATTCAGCTGTCAGCTCTCAGAGACTAAAGACATCCTTCAGGTCACATGGCAGAAAATCTCACATGATGTGGAGACAAATGTTGCCACCTACAACAAGCAGTTTGGTCAGAGAGTGAATGATGGCTTTACAGATAAAGTTGGGTTTAAACATACTGGACTACAGAACTGCTCCATAGTCATCAGGAATGTCACGGAGCAGGATGAAGGATGCTATCACTGTCTGTTTAACACTTATCCTGAAGGCTCCTTCATTGGTAGAACCTGCCTCCAAGTCTATGGTAAGAACTTTTACCTTCTTCAAGCAGATTAGACTCAATCAAATAAAGATACTATAAAATGTGTCAGAAGCTGTTTTCTTTTTGACAGTGTTGTCTTTGTGATATTTCCTTCACAGAGCTGCATGAACCTGTTGTTGATGTCAGTGAGTCAAACTCTACTGAAGAGTGGGTTGTTTCCTGTTCAGCCACTGGTCGACCTGCTCCCACTGTAACACTCAGTGTCTCACAACAAGACCTCAGCTTCTCACAGTACAACACTGTCAGTGTGTCCAACACCAACGCTACATTCACTGTCACCACTACAGCTGTGCTCTCAGGTTCATGTAAACACAGCACACAGGTGGGATGTGCAGCACGAGTGCTCTCTGCTCCTCACAGAGAGGTGATGGTGATGATTCCTGAGGTCCAGCAGGTGTATGCTGCTGCTACTGCTGATTATAATGGTGAGGAACTCTTTCAAAGTCACAGATTTATAAAGTGATAATATCTGAGTCAATTTGCATCTAATAACAATGACTTCAATAGGTCTACATTTCCCTGTGATCCATGATTGATGTGTCAGTGTTGTCCATTCAACATTGTTCCTGCTTTTCTCACAGATTCCACCTCAGCCATTGTAATAGCTACAATAGCAGGACTGACAGTTTTTTGCTTTAGTAGCTGCTCTCACTGCACTCCTGCTTGAAGAAAAAGTGGTAACTTTTTTCTTTTGACTTAATATTTGCCTTTTCTGTGGCTCTTCCTATTAAAAGAATTATACAAATTGACTCTAAGAGTCTACACCCACACATATCCCGTAAGATCTGTAAATATCTGCGTCGCTGATTTTAAACTGTTTAAATCCACAGGCCTCCAAATTCAGGACCTCAGCCCTTTAGAGCAGCTGTGGGATGTATTGGAACAGGAGATCATCATCCTGTGTGTGGAACAGACTTCAGCAACTGTGTGATGCTATCAGCTATCATTTGTGTGTGCATGCTCAATCCTCACAGGCTAGTCTAACAGTGTTTTACTACTTTTTATTGTATAGACAGATGAAACCATTGAAATAGGTCGTGAATTATGTAGGCAATTCAATTCAATTCAATTCAATTCAATTTTATTTATATAGCGCCAAATCACAACAACAGTGGCCTCACAGCGCTTTTTATCTTAGAAGATGTGATCACCAAACTGGTCCTCTCAAAAAGCAAAACATCATCCACTGTAACGTGTGTCTTTTCGTTTTAGTTCATTAAGTAATAAAAAAAATTCTGGTGATCACATAGCACCCCTCCTCTTCAGTCTTTCAGTAGCATTCACATCAGTTCCACTTCCTTTTTCTAAACTATAGTGACCACATAGAAAGCACAGACTTGTACTTCCAGTTACATGAAAACCTTTTCAATTTTTTCTCTTCCTGTTAGAAGTTCAGTCTTTTAAGGTTAAGCCCTCAAAACTTTAGTAAAACCTTCTTCAGTCCCACAAATCTGCTAAAAACTGAATAGAATAACCTTTACATAAACAGTTTTTTGTTTTTGTTTTTAGTGCTGTGCTGTTGTCAGTTTTCATTTTCTTTCTATAATGTTCATATTTCTGATATTCTGACATTTTAAACAGGATTTCTTCTTGTCTCCATTTGTGGTTTGTATTGAAAGTCAGACTGAAGCAAAGCATAACTCTAACTTTGTTGTTTTTTCTTTTGTTGTTACCTGCTAAACCAAGTGATGTATACCAGTTATATTTTAATAGCCAGAATAAAAACAGATCTTATGCATAAATGGGGAATGAATCACAAAGACTATATTAAGATCTTCACAGATGAACTTGTTTTTAATTCTGTATTTTTATAATTATTCTAGACTGCATGCTGCCACTTCCCTGTTTGGCTTTTCTTGTTGCTATTTATGCACACCCAGCATTAAGACTCTTACCTGCTGTTTGCCAGTCTCGTCAAAACATGTCAGACAGCCAAACATAATAATGCACCTCTTCATTAAATCCTGACAGCTAATCTTTAGTACCAAGAGGGTTTTGCTGGTGTAAAGTGTTAATTAATCGGGCCGTTATTATTGCAGGTCACCTCATTATAGATGTATTTAGATTCATTACACCACAAACCAATTTCATGTAGTTGGGTTTTGTTCTTCTCGCAGATCTGTAATATATAACATTGAAATGTCTGTAAAAATACAACAATTACTGAGACTCAGAAAGATATGAAGTGTCCTAAATGAATATCCAAATCTTATATTACGCAACACTGACTTTAATAAATTGCAGAATCACAGGAAAACAAAAGCGCGTTCACTCGCGTGTCAAGAGTGTAGTCTGAATTCAATACTCGTATGAATCCGGATCTAACGGTAAATTATGTTTTATGTTTTTCTGCACTCCGTACTCGTCAGCTGTTACACAGATTTCAGGTTTACATGGTGGATTAGTTGTAATAAAGCGGCTTTTCTCTAGATCAGGGGTGTCGAACTCCAGGCCTCGAGGGCCGGTGTCGTGCAGATTTTAGGTCAACACACCTGAATCAAATGATGAGTGAAATGGAGGCATGTGATCCTTAAAAGGGAGCCAGAGAAAGAAGGAATAAATAAATACATATCAGTTTTATATTTGAATATTTTATTCATATGACCCAGACTCAAGAGCTACACAGTTAACTACGTAGCGAGACAGAAATGTGGCTTCTTTTTCAAGTAGAGGGTATTACAGAATTACAATTACCAATAGATGAAGAACCTTTATTGAATTTTCAACATCCAGAAACATTATGATTAAATGGGAATATTGAAAGATTTCAGTCCAGCAAGGAACTGAAATCTTGAACAGGATTGTCCTGCACTTTGAAGTCTTTGGACTTTAGTCCTTGTCACAGGGTGGAATTGACATGTTTTAACTTGGTGTTTTTAATCATTTTGCATGGGTTGCTGTGTTTTATCATTTCTAATCTTTTAATAATGCACAGTGTTTTAGAATAGAATAGAATAGAATTCAACTTTATTGTCATTGCACATGTCACAGGTACAGGGGAACGAAATGCAGTTATTCTTATTCTTATAGTTTTGTTGCATGCTTTTGTTGTGTATATTTGTCTTGTTCCGGGGAGATCCCTCCCGCCCCCTACTGATCACTAATTCGACACACCTGATCGGCCATGCTTGATAGTACTGCAACCAATCAGGGCTCCCCTTTTGGTAGCCGAAGGCTCATCCGTCCCGCCAAGAGGGCCTGGTGGGATGAGATCAGAGCTCTGCCCTTTCAGAAGCTGGAGCGAAGTGGCGGGAGAGGACGTCTGAGGACGCCGGCGGCTTGGAATTTTTAACATACTTTTTATTGGACTTTTTATTGGTTTTAATTCACTTGAACTTTTACTCGGGTTGTTTTGTACATTTAAATTCTTGTTGTCACTGGCCAACGTATTTTATTGTTGTTGTTTTTATGTTAAATAAATGATATTTTAGAAATGTAATATTATATTTTCTACTGCCTTGGCTCCCTTACTGCTCTTCCCGTCTTAGAAGGGTTTCCCCTCTCTCATAGAACCTGGTCACATCTTCAGCCCATTGTTTATCCAGTAATCTAGTTTCAGTCAGTGTGTGAAGGTACTTTTCATAAGGCTGGGGAAAACCTGCAGTCAGCTGGTCAGCTGAGACTGAATAAGTCGATTGGATGAGGATTTAGGACGCAACAATAGCGGTGAACACACTGAGACATGGCAGATGGTGCACCATGGCAAACTGTGAGAGGATACGTTTGTTTTCTCTTCTAATTACCTTTTCAAAAGGTAAGCTTGTTTCGTATTGTCAGTTTTCTTTTTGAAGTTATTTCTTGTTTCAGAGACAAGAAAAAAACTTCACTCTTAGTAATTAGAAATGGATCCTAAAACGGTCATAAATGTGACAACTTTTCTCTGAAGTGATGAAGAGACTATATTTACATATCAATTAGGGAGAGAGAGATTTATCCAAGACTTGTTTGAACACTGGACACTCAACGTCACCAAAACGAGCAAAATCAAGCTTAATGAGAGCAGCTTTGAAGAGGAATAAAAATAAAATGCGAAAAGAAACGGGAGAAATGTACGAGTCTTGTATGTTGTATGAAAACATTTGACTTGATCCATATTTTTGTGTTAGACAAAATATAAAACTGGACATTTTTATATTTTAAAAACATTTTTTGTGGCAACGAGAGAGGAGGGGAATACACCAATGACAACAGAGACAGTTTAAGAAAAACCGACAACGCAAAACTAGACCAATTACCAAGAAGGCAGTAATGTGTGTTATGCCTTAGAGACAGGGTTCAGGTCATAAGTAGTTTATTGACAATTAATTAACAAATATTAAAAAAAAAACGTCAATCCAGTCACACATACTGTTCAGAGACAAAATGTAGTTGAGAGCAAATAAACCATCTATTATCAGTGTGAAGTGGCACAACACACACACCAACTGTTCTGAAATAAACAATTTAAGCTAATACACTGTTTTTGAGAAGGACTTGAAGACCTGAGCTAATTAAAAAAAAAACAGTCTGTGTGCCTGAGGCCGATTAAAACACTGACTAGAGCCCAGCCAAGACGCGACCCAGAAAATTGCATTTAAAGGACAAAGCCAACAACAGCAGAAAGGCAAAGAGAAAGTCAAACATGCTACTGCAAAGCAGCAGCACTTCTGTAGTGTAACCCAGAGTACCAGTAGCTAGTGATGCTGTTGTAAAATTATGAGCCACCAGTCCAGGTTCAACTGTTCCGTAATGCACAATAAAAATAGCATTAACATTAAAAATGATAAGCCCTCGACAAGCCCTTTAGCAAACATGCTAAAGGGAAAGATCAACAGTGCTGATATGAAGAAGTGGGCAGTACGGGACTTTCTAGTGGAATAACTAAGGGAAGGCTTCCGAGAAAATGTAAATATTCACAGGAAATTTCTACAATAACAACAACAATAGCATAGGTGGCAGCTCATACAATTATCGATACCAGTGCTGGTATTGGATAGATACTAGTATTATAGGATAAGGTAGAATATATTAGTTCAATATGTAGCCCACTCAATTGTTTTTTTAAGATCCAAACTCCTTTAGAGACACGCAAATTTACATTCCAGGTCTCCAAAAGTGAATGAAAAGCTAAAAGGTGCCCCACATGACAATTTGTGTGTACAGCTCTAACAGCAGTGATCCAAACACAGCAGACTGTGCTGGCAGCAGTGGGAGAAGATGCTGAATTCAGCTGTCAGCTCTTGGAGACTAAAGACGTCCTTCAGGTCACATGGCAGAAAATCTCATATGAGGTGGAGACAAATGTTGCCACCTACAGCAAGTACTTTGGTCAGAGAGTGAATGATGGCTTTACAGATAAATTTGGGTTTAAATATACTGGACTACAGAACTGCTCCATAGTCATCAGGAATGTGACGGAGCAGGATGAAGGATGCTATCACTGTCTGTTTAACACTTATCCTGAAGGCTCCTTCACTGGTAAACCCTGCCTCCAAGTCTATGGTAAGAACTTTTGTCTTAATGTGTTTAAATGTGTTAGCAGCTGATTTCATTAACAACATAGTCGATAAAGTATTTCCTTCACAGAGCTGCATGAACCTGTTGTTGATGTCAGAGAGTCAAACTCTACTGAAGAGTGGGTTGTTTCCTGTTCAGCCACTGGTCGACCTGCTCCCACTGTAACACTCAGTGTCTCACAACAAGACCTCAACTTCTCACAGTACAACACTGTCAGTGTGTCCAACACCAACGCTACATTCACTGTCACCACTACAGCTGTGCTCTCAGGTTCACGTAAACACAGCACACAGGTGGGATGTGCAGCACGAGTGCTCTCTGCTCCTCACAGAGAGGTGATGGTGACGATTGCTGAGGTCCAACAGACGTCAGATTATGACATTGATGGTGAGAAACTAATACTTATACACTGATGAAATTGACATGCAACAACAATGCATTCTGAAATTATGCATTTCTCTTTGGTCAGTAATTGATGTATCAGTGTTGATCAGTGTCAGATTTTTCCTGCTTTTGTCATCAATTTTTAATAGATTGATGATTTCTGGGTCAGTTTGACTGGGATCTCATAACAATGACTTCAGTAAGTCTGGCTTTTCCTTCAATCCATGATCGATGTATAAGTGTTGATCAGTGTCACTTTTTTCTGCTTTTCTCACAGATTCCTCCTGGATCACTGTAATAGCTGCAGTAGTGGTGTTCTTTGTCTTTTTTGTCGCTTCACTGCACTGCTTAAAGAAAAAGAAAAAGTGAAAGGTAACTTTTACTGTTGACTTAATATATGTTTTATCATAATGTGTCTTATATCATTGGCACAATAATAATTTATTGACTCTTAGAGGCTAAACTCACATCTATCCCATAATGTCTGTGTATTTTTTAACTACTGACTTTAGGTTAAATGGTAAATGGCCTGTATTTGTATAGCGCTTTACTAGTCCCTAAGGACCCCAAAGCGCTTTACACATCCAGTCATCACACACACATTCACACACACATTCACACACCAGGGTGTTTTTGATGCCCCAAATCATTATTGTCTCTTATCATTAACAGAAATAAGAATAGTTGTTTAAATCATTCTGTCATTTCCCGGTCGGATCCCGGTAAGGACAAAACACCACAAAAATCAGTCAATGACATTTATTTATTTATATTTTACATGTTCATATTCAATATTCATTAATTCTTTGCATTGTGATTTAATTTGCCTTTGTCTAAAGTATTGATTTTTCTCACTCAGCCTACTAAATGTTTGTGAAAACAGCCACAAACATTTGCAGCACAAACACAGAGACTAGAATTAGCAGATATTTTTGTGTGGTTGCTCTCAAACCTGTGTACATGCTTCAGCATTCATGTTGCTTTCACTGATGTCCAGGTAGCCAAAACCATCTGCACGAGTCCACCCCAGATGGTCTCTCTCCTTTGAAAAAAACACCCCAGCATGCAGTCTGGGCTGTATTTTAATCAAAGAAATAAAATATAATTTGCTATTTTGTCATTGTACCATGTTAGTTAAATTTACATTTTAAATGTATTCTTTTTTAGATATATGGTGGGACTATTGAGAGTGGTAATAATCTCAAATTTAGTTTTTTTATCCAGAGGAGTCAAACACTTTTAATCAAGAATGACAGCAAGGTGAAAAACCATCAACCTTCACCTGCAAGAAAACTCGAGCTGTGACTCACAGGGTGAACACACACCTCACAGTAACACACTAAGTGTTTAATGTGAAATTTATGCCAAGCTAGCCAATTCTGACAAACACACCAGACACAGAAGATAAAGAAACAATGTTTTACTGTGATTAACAAAAAGATTAAAACATTTTGGAAGACATGAAAAATTACCCCAATAGTAGTTCCACTTGGCCAAAAACACTCTACTTTTTTATTAAGTGTATAGTTATGAAAAATAAACAAATATTCAGTCACTGATGCTTTTAAATTGTGTAAAATTGTACATTTTTATTGATAAATGCATATATTTTATGTCTGTTATGTGCATTGCCATGTGGAGAATATAAGGAACAGAGTTTGTGTGGTTTACATTGTTTGTTCCTCTTAGATTTCTTGATATTTTTTTTCCAAATTGCAATTAACTTTATGTTAATTTCAGTGCACTTTTACTTTTCTTTAAATGCAAACTACAGTCCTGTGATAAACTAGAACCACTTCTAGCAGCACGAATGTGAAGTAATGGTTTATCAGTCTCTCATATTGTTGTGGAGGAATGTTGGCCCACTCTTCTTTACAATGTCGCTTCAGTTCTTTGAGGTTTGTGGGCATTTATTTATGCACAGCTCTCTGAATCTCCCACCACAACATGTGAGTCAGGTTGAGGTCTGGACTTTGACTGGACATTGATTTTCAGCTATCCTGCTGTAGATTTGCTGCTGTGTTTGGGACCCAAACTTTACCTAATAAATAGTTAACTCTGTATTTTACACTTTATGTGAATATTGTTGAAGATTTCAACTGTTAATGTTTTTTATAACTTTGTTTTTTCTTATATTTAATATTATTATACAATATTTATACTTCATATCTGTCTTCTTTGGAACACTCCAACACAGCCTTACTGTAACTGCCCTCATGTATTGAAAATAAAGCTGTTTTATACTTTTTATTGCACGTTTCAAGCAATTTGTAGCTGGGGGGTTTTTTTTTTAAGTTATTTTGTTATTAATATAGTATTTTCTATTGTTTCTCTCATATTTGAGAAAAAAAAACTGTAACAGTCTGTTTATGTATTTATTATTAGAGAAACTTGAACATGAAGCAGATTTCTGAGACTTCCGATTTCAAAGTTGTTGCCATATAATCTAAACGATGGCAGATTAACTGCCATGGACACAGAATCTAAATTCGTGCTGTTGTTCAGTCCTGCAAATTTGTGCCAGGAAAACTGAACTGATGAACTAACACGGACAGACAGAGATGATGTAGTTAGTGTGTGCAGAGATGTGGGGCTCTGGCGCTCCGGTACGTCTGTTTTTTCGTCCCAAGACAGAAAATAAAATACATCAGTGAGCTTAACTGGTTGAAATTCAGTAGTCACGTCAAAAGTATTTCATAGAATAAAATATATAAAGACAAAATTAGTGGTCAAAGCTGTCATCGTGATATCTCATGACTAGATTTAGGAAGGTTCTGTTGTGCCAAAAAGTGATTTCCTGTATTTAAACTGCTGTAAATAATTTTGTTGGCTTATAATATGTAAAATATGTCAAATGTATCCCTCATAAATGATATCGAGTCATATGTTTGTGAAGGTTCTCAGTCACCCAGGTCATCGTACTCTAAGGAGCTTGGAAAAAAAGCATCTGGACTTCTTTAAGTTGCTTGAAGATGTTTCACCTCTCATCCGAGGAGCTTCTTCAGTTCTAGGGTCAAATGGTGCAGAGTCCCAGATTTAAACTCTGTGGGAGTGTCCCACCGAGAGGGACAATCAGGGCTGGACTGGGACAAAAAATCGGCCCAGGCATTTTGACCAGAGACCGGCCCACCAGGTATTAAAGCCATAAAGCCTTTGAATGAAAACAGACGCTGTTGTGACAGTGATGTACACTAGTGATGGGACGTTCTGTATCGAGGCTTCGAAGCTTGTGTCGAGTAATGGAGGGGGCGTGTCCGCGATGCGCGTATCGAGGCTTGCTTCATTTATGGGAGGAGCTGAAAATGATGATGTCCGAAGCCTTGCTGCCCGGCTGTACCACGTGACTGGTTCAGGAAGTGGTCCGAACTTTGCTGCGAGCTATGACAGCGATATAAACCCCTCAGACTTCATTCAAAATGTGGGTGTTTGATGGAGAGTTGCGGTTAGTGAGAGTTTGGAGACAGTTTGGAGGTTTAGGAGAGTGAGGAGAGAAAGTCAGGAGAGAATGGAGCCAGCTAAGAAGAGGAGGATGTCCTCCCCTGTGTGGGAACATTTTGATCTTATTCCTCCCAACAAGGTATGTACATTTCTACAGATGATGTATTTTCATAATACTGATGGTGCAATACAATTTATGTTAAGCTGTCTTTACTTTTGTACAAGGTGAAGTGTTTGCTATGTGCCAGGGAGCTGGGATATAACAACAACACCTCATCCATGCTTAGGCACTACAGAGCTTTGCATGAGAATAAGGGGAACACTGATTGTGGAGCAAGACCAGGCGAGCCATCAAATGCCATGATAATATAGCATGCCGTAATGTTACTAAATGGTAATAATAATAATAATAATAATACATTTTATTTGAGGGCGCCTTTCAGAAACCCAAGGTCACCTTACAAAAAACACAATTAATAAAAGGAACAGTAGTCATAATATACATAAAATAAGTTAAAATTACAAAACAGAGCGTGACAACAGATAAAATCAGCATTAAAGCGAATAAGCCAGTTTAAACAGATGTGTTTTGAGCTGTGTCTTAAATACGGAGAGGGAGTCAATATTTCTTAGTGCAGGGGGAAGAGAGTTCCAGAGCCGGGGAGCAGAGCGACTGAAAGCTCTGTTTCCCATAGTAATAAGGTGTGAGGACGGAACAGTAAGATGAATAGCAGATGATGATCTGAGAGGGCGGGAAACAGTGGTGATATGGAGCAGGTCACACAAATATGAAGGAGCAGATTTATGGATACACTTATATGTAAGAAGTAAGATTTTAAAATTTATCCTGGCTTCTATGGGCAACCAGTGAAGCTGCTGAAGAACTGGGGTAATATGAGCACTTAATGGAGTACGGGTTATGATCCGAGCTGCAGAATTTTGAAGAAGTTGGAGTTTATGAAGGGACCTTTTAGGGAGACCAAATAGGAGGGAATTACAGTAATCAATACGGGATGTAATAAGACTATGGACGAGGATGGCAGCAGCATGAGGGGTAAGGAAGGGACGGAGTCGGTTAATATTACGTAAATGGAAGTAAGCAGACCGGGTTATGTAATTAATGTGAGACTGGAATGAAAGAGTATTATCAAGTATGACACCCAAACTCTTAACCTGGGGGGAGGGAAGGGTGGGAGAATTTTCAATGTAAATGGAAAAGCTGTAGGATTTGGTTAAGATAGATGGTGTACCAACAAGTAAAACTTCAGTTTTATTACTGTTAAGTTTGAGGAAATTGGAGGAGAACCAGGATCTAATCTCAATAAGACAGTCTGAGAGGGAGGTAGGTGGGAGGGATGAATTGGGTTTAGAAGAAAGGTAGAGCTGGGTGTCATCGGCATAACAGTGGAAATTTATATTATATTTTCGGAATATATAACCAAGAGGAAGCATATAAATAATGAATAAAAGAGGCCCCAATACTGAACCCTGGGGCACACCAGCAGAAACAGGAAAGAGAGTTGAAGAATGGGATTTAAGTTGGATAAACTGAGTGCGGTCGGACAGATAGGAGGTAAACCAGGCAAGGGGGGTATGACTAATACCAATGGAAGCTAACCGGTTCAGGAGAATATTGTGAGAAATGGTATCAAACGCTGCACTAAGATCAAGAAGGATGAGAATGGATAGGAGACCAGAATCTGCTGCCATCAGAAGGTCATAAATGATATAACAATATTATACAACTGTAATAAGTTACGTGTGTGATATTTATATTTGTGCTTTGTTTTTATTGTCTTTCCTCAGGAGAACAATCTCAAATAGATGAAGACCTGGTTAGCATGGTGATTGAGGACTCCCAGCCATTTAGCATTGTGGAGGACAAAGGATTTAAAAGATTTGTTAAATCATTAAATCCTAGCTATGTTCTCCCCACTAAAAAGGTCATAAAAGCAGTGAAAATTTAGTTTTTACAGAATAAAATGTGAACAGGCAGGACTGAGGCTCAAAGCCTCAGTGTGTAGCTGTCCATACCTCAACGTTACAAAAGCACAACCACTGTCCACACCCCAACCACACCTCACAGTAAATGATCATTTCTATTTTAAGCATTTCCAAATAATCATTTTCCATACTGCCAGCATAAATATACACAGTATACTGGCATAACTACAATATACATGTTTTACACACTCCTTTTGTTGTTGACATTTACAGGCTGTGTGCAAAATGCCACACTCTTCAAATGCATGCCAACTAATATTTTTACGTCCAGTAGATGTCCTACTAGAGCAAATGAAGCTTCAAGAAGCTTTGCGCTGGGGTGAACCAATTGGATGAAAAGCTTCAGTGCTTCATGAAGCTTCATCTGCCCATCACTAATGTACACTGTCTTGTTGGTATATGTATGATTTCTATACATTTTACGTCAGATAAAAACTTTGGTTGTAAGATTCAGATAATTATTTATTAAAAGCCACACATTTTAAATGAGAATAAGAAAGTATTTCTTTGTGCCCCCCTTTCCCTGTTAATGCCCTACCTGGCCCCCTGGCATCACTTTGCTAGACCTGCCCCTGCACAGTTACCAGCTGTCAGCTACTTAGAAAAGGATCCTGGTGTTATTTGTCTCTCAGAAACAGTTCATAACTTCCCTTCAACTCATTCATGTCACCTAAAAGGTAAACCTGTTTCTACATCACCTGTTCAGCTCTGATGATTCAGTAAGGACATCTCCTGGTTTCAACTGCATGTTTCCCTCTCACCAGATAACCAAACCAATATCATGACCAGCAGCTTTACAGCTGTGGCTCCAGCAAACATCAGCTGACACTAGAAATTAATATTAAATAAATTCTAACAACAGCTGATCAAGCTTAAACGTGCTGCTGTTGTTTAACGCGACATCTGCTGGTTTCCTCTTTCTGGCGCAAAGTGAGCGATAAACAAAGAAGAGAGAAAAGCCGATCAGCTGATCATTGATCAGTTTCATGATTGAAGTAGAAACAGGAGAGGGAGGGGGAGAGAATGAGAGGAGAAGAGGCAGCTGTGCAGCATAAAGACAGAATAAATCCAGCTTTGTGTCTTTTCCATTCTAGCTGAAGTACGGGACAAACTGTGTTCCTTCTCAGCTCAACACAAAACACGTAATATTTTCAATGAATAGGACGATTCCGTTTTTTATGGGACGGTTGGCAACTCTACTAACTAACCTTATGAATAAAATAAAGTTCACTTTATATATTTATTTATTTATATCTGACCCAGATAGACTGCAGGTCATAAGTTCTTACCTGAAGTTCAGTTCACCTGACACTCGGACCGGCGGCCGCCTCGGGTCTCTCCTCCTCCTGACTCCCCTTTCCCTCATCCACCTGCTGGCCTCCACCACTTGCTAATGTTACTGAATCTGTGGAAGCTCCGTGATAGCCACCACCAAACAACTGAGTTATTTTACACATCTGCCAGCATCTGGCCAATCCGCCACCATTCACTGATTATACCGTTACAAACCCCCCCCCCCAAAAATCATCGGCCCATAAAAACGAAAAATCACCATCGGCCCACTGGGCAAATGGTATGCCCGATGGCCAGTCCAGCTATGGGGACAATGCACCCCCTAATGATCCTCTACCAAATCACATGAGCCAAGGTGTGAAGGTCACAATCAGCCATGGTTTCAGGTGAGCTCATTGTGAAACCTAACCCCACCTATCATGTGATTTCCTGAGGTCAGATGGCCCCAGGATGTGAGTGGGCGTTAAGGCGTCTGGGAAGGGATCTCAAAACTGGATTACCACCTCTGCTCAAAGATGGTCGTTCACAGTGGACATAAATGGCTTCTTTCACTCCTCAAGTCATCTTGAGCCACAATATTCATGTGACAAGTTAGAAGCCACAGTCTTTGGCAAAGGTACTTTATATATCCTTTATTTATCCCGTTAAAAAAATCTTGTTGACATTAAAAATGTCTTTTTTATGGTGATCTGGGCAAGAGGGCAGCAGACATTACAACAAATATAACAACAAATCTGTAAACATATTTTAAAAACAGGTAATTTTTACATTTTATATATAACCTCTTCGTAAATCCTGTTCACTAAAGTCTGTTTACCAATTTCAGTAAAGACGTTGCATATAAAAACACCTGTAAACACTGGAAATCACAGTCAGTTCAGAAAGAGATTCTCTGTCAGCTTAGCGACTAAACTCTGGGGAGCAAATTAGCATGATGATTCATTTATAAGTACTCACTCGTGAGAGTGGAAATACCTTTAAGTGATCTACTAACAGTGCGCTCATTTAAAAAGACGTAGTCAGAGTTCCTTTCAGTAATTACCTACCAAGAACAGCGCAGATTAGTGGCTCAGAAACGAGCGCAAGCATTGAGGGACGAAAAGAAGAAGGGAAGGTGTTGCAAAATAAAAATAAAGTTAGTGCCGACAGTTCTCACCAATGAAAAGCGCTGCGTCTTCCCGGCAGTAGCGGTTTTTGATAGGGGCGACACGGGCGGTTGCCCAGGGCGGCATCGTGGTGGGGGTGGGGGGCTCACGGGCATCTCCCCCCCCAAAAAATGTGCTCATAACCATGCTGCCCTGACGTCATGCCAGCGCATTTTGGGAATGGCATAGACACCGATCAGTTTTCTGCCGCCCATTTGCTGGCAGTAAGGGCGCCCTGCGTTTGCGAGGTGCGCCTGCTGGGAGAAGAGGGCGGGGCGGCGGGGGATTCTCTGGCTGGCTGGAGCAGCATCTGATAACCAACTCTCAAAATAAAATTAAATAAAATCAAACCAACAAACACGAAAACACCAGACATTATGATACAGAATTATAATTTGCGCATATTTTTTTTGAAATTCTATAAAGTGAGCACGAGAGCCCTCCGCGCGCCTGCTCGCTGCTGAAGTCAAAATAAACTTTATTGTCATCTCCGCTATATACAGTCCAGTACATAGAGAGACGAGACGACGAGGCTGCTGTTACAGCAGTGCAAGTAAACAAAAAATAAATATAAGAAGAGTAAGAAAATAAATATACACTTTAGGACTCGGGGTAAAGGGATCAATAACAATTTAAAATTTATAATTTACAGTTTGATGATTTAAAGTCTCACACACAACCCGTCGACAGGGGAGGGGGGCCGCTGCTTCCAAATAGAGCACATTTCATTTATAATGTTGTAAATCCAAGCCCATTATGTATTCATGATTTAAATTCTGGGTTGTGTGAAATCCCAGAAATAAACCCTAGACAAAGTGAATCTGTGAACTAAGGTGTAGGTCTATTAGGTTATGTTGTGGTGATCCTCGGGTTGGGGGATGGGTGTTCATACTGGAGTGCAAAATTAAAACCAATGGAAGATGGACAAGAAAAGTTCAAAGTCATCAGGTGCTCAGTTTAGAAAAAAGAGAAAAGAAGAGGAGGAGAAACGAGCAAAAGATACAGGTAAGCAGATGTGTCATTGGATAATGGCAGGTCATCCTGAAACAATCAGAATTATAATCAGAATACTTTATTAATCCCTAAGGGTTACAGTTGCTCCAAGAAGTTGGTAAAAATAGTAACAGTAACAGACCGAATCCCAAACAATACATTATGTTACAGATCTTACACATTTAAGAAATAGCACTAATATATACAGATCACTCAGTTCTAAATATCAAGGATTAACAGAGGTGATTATAAATAAATATCAAGAAAATTGACAAGAATATTCCAGAGTAGAAAAGAGCGTGTGTAAAAAGGGTGTAGCTATTGCAGTGTTTAGAGGGTATTAGACGGAGGAGTTGTACAGGGAGATGGCCACAGGCAGGAATGATTTCCTGTGTCGGTCAGTGGTGCTTTTTGGTAATCTCAGTCTCTCACTGAACGTGCTCCTGTGAGTAGCCGGTACATCATGTCGTGGGAGGTATTATCCATGATTGTCCTTATCTTGGACAACATCTGCCTCTCAGACACCACCCAAACGGAGTCCACTGCATCCCGGTGTTTGGTAATCAATGTCTAACGACTATTTGCGACTTCCACAAACTAAAACTAAGTATAAAAATAACTGGAGTGGCTCCTCCTGCTGAAATGTAAAGCCACAGTTTAGCATTTAAAAGTTAACAAATATTAAGCCTGTGGGTAAAAAATCAGTCTGTATCAGCAGAGCCTGATCTACACAGCAGCTCACACTGCCTTTCAATGAAAAGACAGCAGAACGTTGATGGGGCTGAGCCACTGCACTGAGACGTCACACCAGGGAATTCCCCACAAGGCAAAACTCATGCTAGGAGGGTCCGTGTATAAATGCCATGTGGCTCCCTTTACAGCATGGCAGACTGCGTATTTGTCAGTTTATTTCCTCTTTTAATGGTCTTTTCCAAAGGTGAGTTGTGTTCCGAGCAGTGTTGGTCAAGTTACTTGAAAAAAGTCATCAGTAACTAATTACTGATTGCTTCCCCCAAAAAGTAATCCCATTACTTTACTGATTACTTAGTTTTAAAAGTAATTAGTTACTTAGTTACTTTTTAAAAACATGATTTACAACCTGAATAGGTGATAAAGCGATAGATCTTTCAGTCCAATTTCTATTTTCTGCCTAATCCATGATATAAAATGTAATCAAATGAAAAAAAGTCTCTTTTTAAAATTTCTTTTATTAGTTTTAATCTTTTAACTTTATGCATGAAGCAAAAATTCAATTATATGCAACATCCTCTGACTGGAAGAAATTTGTTTAACATTTAAACCTATTTTCTGCACATTCCAGCATAAAAATATGCAAAATAAAATAGGTTTTTGTGTTTACACTCACTCTTTCAAATAGATGCAAGTAAAACACAGCAGAAAATAAATAAAATCAAAGACTAGCGGTCCTGCTCTATTTTCACCTGCATAGCAGGAGTGGGGCAGGCGGAGGTTTACCCTGGTGCAGGTGTGCCGCAGCGGTCATGTCAGTGGAAGGATCCGGGAGTTTCTCTGTGAATTTCCCATTCCGTGGTAGCGCACTCTGTGCTTGCTCGGAAGTTGAGGGGGGTTTCGCTGTAAAAAGAAGTTTTCTTCCCACGCAGTGAACAGCGGACGTTAATGTTTTTGTCAGTTTTTATGGAATCAAACTCAAAGTAAGGTCAGTACTTCCACGCTTTAAATGCTGCATGCTCATACTCTCTCCCGCACTCGATATATTATCCATTGTTGATCTGCACACAGCTGTTGCCACGAACGTCGCACTCGCTTACGTCACTGTCATGAGACACTCACAAAAAAAATCACAGTTTTAGTAACGCAGTAACGCAGCATGCTTACGGGAAATTACCTTTTTTGCAAAGGTAATCCCTTACTTTACTCGTTACTTGAAAAAAGTAATCGGATTACAGTAACACGTTATTTGTAACACCCATCTCTGGTTCCAAGTAATCTGTTTTGTCTTTTAAGGCTGTGTGTTGTGGCTGAAACAAGAAAAATATTACTCGTAATAATAAGAAATTGGTTTCAAAGACGTCATAAATATGAGAGGTTTGTATCTGAAGCTATGAAGAGATTATATTTAACAGAGGTTGAAATAGAGGTTGAGAAATTATTTTCATTAAACCTTTACTGTAAAGGATGCTCCATATGTTAACACATGTGAATGAATGAATGAAAACTGAAGTATCAGATGTAAGGTAGACAGACTTGAGCATCGATCCTTTGGGAATCAGTTTTCATGGTCTGATCGATCGATGCACTGAGCACTGTGTATGTACTGGTGTTCACACCTTGATTAGAAAGTTTTCATGTGTAAGTGCTATAAATGTAATGTGGTTAAATGCTAAATTGTGGCTTTTTTTAGAAACAAATCTCAGGATCAGCCACTCCATTTATTTTTGCACTGTTGTTTAATTTTTGTTTCTGGAAGTGTTTTAGATTGGTTGCAAATTGTCATTAGACCACTGAGTAATAAATGCTGCAAACGTTGGATAATATAGACTATAGTAGCTGTGGGTCACCAGTTTACTGCTGTTCATTGGTGAGAATTGTCTTTGCATGTAGTGTGACTTGATGACGAACAAACTCCTCATCAATCCACCGCGCCGTTAAACTGAGGAGCGACATCGGGCACACATTGCTTGTCCAAATGTCTGCAGTGAAACTTAAGGCTGAAACCTCCTGCATGAGGTTATGCACGTGGGTTTTTTTTTTACCGCTTTTAGAAGTTTTAGAAGCATTATGTCTGTGATGTATGGGCAGCTGGGAATCTCATATCGCGGCTCGAGAATGCTGAGAACACGGCGAAACCCTACTTTTTCCATGACCGACAGTGGCTGGTCATCTATAGCGATAAAATGAGTCAGAGCCTCTGTTATTTTAACTGCCCGTGGATTTTCTCTTGACATTTTTCGTCGCTTTTCCAAAACCTGAGTTAAAGTTGGCTGTTCTGGTCTTGCGTTAGCCTTAGCAAACTTGGTGTACTCCAGCGTATGATGTGTCCTCAGATGTTTTATGAAATTGCTTGTATTGAACTATGTACTCTCCTTCCCTCCCCTGGACACCTTACCAGTACACAGTTTGCACTCAGCCTTGCTTCTGTCATCTTCACATATTATGAAATAAGTCCACACTGCTGACATTTTGTTTAGCGTAGCTACAGGAGCCGCCAGAGTCAAATGACTGTTTTCTACAGTCATTGGCCTAACCCCCTAGCGGCATGTCCCCCTAGCGGGCAATCTAAAAAATTACAACAGAAATGACAAGCCACCCTCTGACTAATGAAATAAGTTGGTATCGGTTAATTTTTTTTTTTTTTTTTTTTTTGTGCAGTTGTCCAGTATCGTGCTAGTATCGGTTAACTTTTATGAGTATGAGTACACACACATTCCAAAAGTGAATGAAAAGCGAGAAGGTGCCCCACATGACAATTTGTGTGTACAGCTCTAACAGCAGTGATCCAAACACAGCAGACTGTGCTGGCAGCAGTGGGAGAAGATGCTGAATTCAGCTGTCAGCTCTTGGAGACTAAAGACGTCCTTCAGGTCACATGGCAGAAAATCTCACATGATCATGAGAAGAATGTTGCCACTTACAGCGATTACTTTGGCCAGAGAGTGAATGATGGCTTTACAGATACATTTAAGTGTAAATATCCTGGACTACAGAACTGCTCCATAGTAATCAGGAATGTGACGGTGCAGGATGAAGGATGCTATCACTGTTTGTTTAAAACTTATCGTGAAGGCTCTCTGACAGGGAAACCCTGCCTCCAAGTCTATGGTAAGAACTTTTACCAACAAGTGCCTCAAACAAACATAGCAGACATAAATGTGTTAGCAGCTGGTGTGTTTGTAAGAACATGTGGATGATATTTCCTGATCCTTCACAGAGCTGCATGAACCTGTTGTTGATGTCAGAGAGTCAAACTCTGCTGAAGAGTGGGTTGTTTCCTGTTCAGCCACTGGTCGACCTGCTCCCACTGTAACACTCAGTGTCTCACAACAAGACCTCAACTTCTCACAGTACAACACTGTCAGTGTGTCCAACACCAACGCTACATTCACTGTCACCACTACAGCTGTGCTCTCAGGTTCACGTAAACACAGCACACAGGTGGGATGTGCAGCACGAGTGCTCTCTGCTCCTCACAGAGAGGTGATGGTGACGATTCCTGAGGTCAAACATATGTCTGATCATGAATATGGTGAGAAACTCTTTCAGTCACAGATTTATAGATTGACAATATCTGGGTCAGTTTGACTGAGACCTAATATCAATGAACTTAGTAATTCTGCATTTCTGTTTTATCCACGACTGATGTTCCGTGTTATTCGGTGTCATATTTGTCTTACTTTTCTCTCAGATTCCTCCTGGAAAATTGTATTTACTGCAGTAGCGGTCCTTCTTTGTGTAATTCTACTCTTCAGTGTTCTGCTTAAAGAAAAAGACAAGAAGAAGTAACTTTAACATGTGGTTTAATATGTGTTGTCTGGTTAATCCGATAATTTATGGTTTCATTCATGTTAATATGATAATGATTTATGACTTTTAGCACCTAAACCCACATCTATCCAGTAATATCTGCACATATTTATAGTACTGACTTTAAACTTTAAACTTTAAATTCTTCTTCCATTCAGGGACCCTGAGAAGAGCAAAACACCACAAAAGTCAAACAATAAGATTGACGGTAAGACTGTTTGATAATTATTCATATTCATATTGTCATTCATTCATTGGAAGATCATTTAAGTTTACTAAATGATCTTCAATCTGTATGAAATTGAAATGAGATTTTTTTTTCACACAATTAAAATTTCTCAGTTTTAATATTTGTTTTTTTTGTCTTTGTACAATTTCATTTAAATATACATTTTAAATGTATTTTTAAATTGTTGTATGTTGTTTTAAAATAATGAACAGAATTCAGATGCTTTAGAAATATGGTGGCGTTATTGAAGGTAGTAATGATCTCATATTTTGTTTTTATCTGAAGGAACCAAACACCTTTAATCAAGACGGAGAGCGAGGGGATCAGACAACGAACACCAAATAACAACAGCCCAACAAATGATCCCAAATGAAGTCCATATCAGTATAGATATCAAGTATGATTATTCTCCTTTTGAGATCTCATGTGTTTTCAAGGTGTTCCTTTAATTTGTGATCAGCACACACACATACACTTCAGTCTACCTATCAGGTTTTGATTTTGGCAGGGTGATTGCTAAACCTTGCTTCTTTTCTTTTTCAGACATTCTGTTGTAGATTTGCTGTGTTTGGGATCATTGTTCCATTGTGTGAAGTATTTGCCATGTCAAATTTTAATTTGATGCACAACGGTATTGAATTGTATTGAAAATGATTATATTAATGCTTTCTGGCATTTTGCTGAGATTTACTGCTGTGCTTGGGATTGTTATGCTGCTGCAAGAACTTCATGTACAATTTTAACCTTTTTTTTTCTATGTGCATGACTTTATTCAAGTATGTGCTCTCAGGTTCATGTAACAACAGCACACCGATGGGTTGTGCAGAATGAGTGCCCTCTGTTTGTTACGGTTCTGGGTCGGTTCGACCCAGCATTTTGAGTTTATTATGTTTTGGTTTATTTTCAAATGATCGTTTTGTACTCTTGTGCTTTGTTGATTATTATTATCATCATTGGAATTCTATGTGTCTGTTTATTCATGTTTGAGGAATTGTCCTTTGGTTGTGCCGGTATAGTTCAAGTCCATGTGTCATTTTTTGTCTGTCTCTCAGTGTCGAGTCTGCGTCTTTGTGTAGTGATCTCTTGTTTCCTGTTTTATTGTGAAGGTCTGCATCTCATGTGAATGTGTTCAGTTTTACCCCTTGTCTCGTCTCGTTAATTACTCCCAGCTGTGTCCACCACCTGTGTGTAATCTCCCTGTGTTTCTCTGTGTGTATTTAAGTCGTGTCTTCTGTCATTGTAGTTGCTGGTCCGTCTGTGTATCCACCCTGCTTCATCTGTGTTTTTCCCTGCTGTCTGCCTCTGCTCGCCCTCTTCCATGTTTGTGTTCTGGTTTCTGCGCTGTAGTTTAGTTATTTTCCAGTGTAGTTTAGTTTGTCTTCGTTTGCCATTTATTCAATAAACCACCTTCACACCTTTACAGGTGCCTCTAATTGGATCCTCCTTTATCATCTCCACACGGCTCATCTCACTTGCCGTGACAGTGTTCTCAGAGAGAGGTGATTGTGACGCTTCCTGAAGATGAAGAAGACAATCATGAGAAATTCTTTCAAAGTCATTGATTATGATAAATGATTACACAGTAATTTCAATGTTTGGATTTCTTTTTCTAGGTTTGGATGAAAAGTCTGGATCTATCACCAGAGAGTTTAGTATGTTAGCTTTTACATATTTAGTTCTGTTCAGTTTGTTTTACCTTTATAGGGCTTGAATTTGTTACATCTTTCCCCCTCTTTTTCTCAAGGAAAGATATTATTAATTGCATCTGTGGTTGTGACCTGTGTTACTGCTCTTAACTGTTTAAAGTTCAAAATAGATAAATAAATAATGTAAATCTTCTGACTTGTCTTGGTAGTGCCCTTTATCCTTCTGTTGTTAGGTCCAATCCAGTGTTTACCACAAACTCAGATACTTTGCTCACTTTCAATCCTTTTACTGCACTCGGAGTACTTTAATCACGAAGTTATAATTCAATAATTATCAGTGAGATAAGACAAGAAGCAGTATGGCACAACTTTGCACATGTATTTATAAACTTTGGTAAATAATAGATGCCATTTATTCACAAATGTGAAAAAATGTGTGATGCGGATTTTCACCTGCTATTTCATTAAAAAATGGCCACGAGATGGCGCCATTTACTCAAGATTATAACAGCTTTTCTCGTTAAATTAAATGTAATTAATTAATTAACTTGAATTTATTTCCCATTCTGTCAAACCTACAAAACAAAAATATATTTCAATCCCCTTAAACCAAAATAGTGAATGATTAAATGAACAAACTCTGAAGCCTTTTTTTTTTTCTCTTCCCCCCTCCCTGTTGCTTTGTAGAGATTAGTGTCATCACATCTGTAAATTTGCTCCGCGGGTCTGTCAGAGACAAGCTCAGCAGACTGTGCTTGGAGAAGATACTATTTCTAACAGTTTGCTTCACATGTTGAATCTGATCGAGCCGCTATTTATATTTGAACCATTTCTGTAGAACTGATTCCAGCTGATTATCCTCAGCAAGGTGAATAAGGATTACAGAAAATATTTCCTGTGTATAATATCTGTGATTTGTTTTGTAATCTCTCAAGTGTTTATGAGTAATGTGTGTCCTATTGTTATGTCTGTGCTAACATGTGCACAGCCTCTCTCTCTTTATAAAGAAAAAACGTGTCCTTAAACTAATGTTTTGCGCCAGAACAAAGCCCTGTCGGGTTTTAATGAAGACTGAAGGTGTGGATATCTAGGTGGCAGTGCTTATTGCGTGTTAGCGATCTGGAGCGATCTGGAGGTGGTGTTGTCTGTTTGTTTACGTTCATACTCTTCTTACAGCCCACACTGCAAAAACCGCAATGATATTTTCTGTCTCTCGCTGAGGCCCGGATGATTGCCAGCCTATAGGATGGCGGGTCTCGGAGGAAAACTGTTGTTACCTGAAGAGGTTATCACCCTTTGAAGTGTGGCGGAGTTTTGGCATAGCTGGCCCTGGCCTTGGACCGTGTGTTTTATCCCTTTGGGGCACTGAATTATTTTATCCCTCCATTTTTATATGCCTATTGTAGCAGCGATTCTTTCCCGTTCTTGACTAATAAATTGTGTTTTAGAACTTGACAAGTTCCCATCTGTTACTAAGTATTTATTGGCACCTTATTTGAATTTTTCAGGATGGAAGCAGTCGTAATTTTATGTTATGCTGTTTAATCATAAAGTTGTTCGTTACGATCGAATTCAAGAGCAATATAATTATTTGAGATGGATATGTTATGTTAAAGATAAAATTTTAATTAAAGGTTTAATTAAATAACTTATTTATCGATTGAAAATGAAATGACAGCAATATTAATTCTTTTTTGAAATATTTTTTAATTAAATATTAAATTCACAAAAGACTTTTCTTTGTGGAGTATGCATGTTTTCCGAAGCTACTTCAAAAAATACACATTAACTCATCAGCAGGAATTTATATAAACTAAGTGATAGCAGCTTAACCTCCTAAGTCCTCTCTTTGCTATTTGGGTTGATTGGGACCTGATGAATGTAAAAAAAAAAAAATTGTGATTTTTTTTTACTTAATTTTTGATTCTGAGAAAAATGAGATCCACACAAGAGGACATTTGATAGAACACTGGCAGTATAATGTCCTAGATATCAGGCCCTTACAAAATTTAGTATGTTGGTATATATATATATATTTCAGTGTTTGCTATTATCCATATACACACACAATAACAGCCCCTCTTGCTCAGTTGCTGGCGTTTACTCTTGCTCAGATCTCCTCTCTGTGTGCTGACATACACCTGTGGCCCTCCTCTCAGTGTGTTGTTCGCGCTCACAACATTTCTGCTCCATGCGCATTGAACTCTCTAAACAGTTATAAGTGTGCCACAAAACCAACCAATCACAGACTTGGATGCGTCTTGAATTCTGATTTGCTGTTACGATCTCCAATCAGCTCGCTAGCTACTGCATTCTGGAAGTAGCTAGTAGCTAAGTCCAGTGGAGTGGTTTGGTTTAAACTAGATTAAAACCAGTAATGGTCTTACAAATGATATATTTTAAAATAAAATAATGAGACATAATAACCGAAAATGGATTTAGCTATTTTGAAAATACTACATGTCAGTAGTGACGACCAAAAAAGGCAAACTAGTCTGATTTAAATCAAACCTTTGACTGCAATTTGACAACAGAAAGAGATCGTCAGTCTGCGCAAATATTTGGATGTCAGGAGACATCAGTCCTCGATCTTTCCAGTCTGGAGGGAGCTTGTACGAGTCTTCGGTTTCACGCAAAACTAGTTCTGGTAAACTAGACTAAACTGAGCAAAGACTTTCTTAGTAATTTCTGAGTAAATCCGCGAAGCACGAGTGATAGCGTGTGTGAGAGAGAGAGCGTGACTCAGACCTGGGAAATAACAGAAAAAGAACTGACGTGACGGACTCTCTGTAGGCGTGATGTCCAATAATGGGCCCCAGCTGACTGAAATATTCCAGTATTAAGAGTGCAAGCGAAAAAAAAAAAATGCAAGTCAGTCAGTCCGCTCCAAGAATAAAACTTTTATCATGATTACTCATGGTTGGATTTAGTAACGGTCTCCGGAGCTGGTGCTAACTTAAAAAAAGTAAATGCCCAGCAATACAAGAAAACAAAATCGCTACAAATTCATCCACATGACACAGTTACTGTATAAATTCATTTCTCGGATCAGTCACGGTCTGACGGAAAATGTTTTGTGTTCTTATTTATCCCCCTGATATTCCATCTGTCATGGGAGGAGAGGAGGGCTGCACCCTGCTCTTCATTATTTTAGTTTGTTACAAATTTCTGTTCCTATTCTGATCGAATTGGGTTTCATTGTTTGTTTACAGCTCAAATACTAATAAGATGAATAAGTTATCTTAACTGACTTTTTTTTTTTTTCGAGGAAACGAGTTTACATATTTTTTTTTAAGTTCTGGGAAATTCGATTTTACAGTGACGGTAAGTCAAAATTATGTTATTCAGTTTTAATATTGCCATAAATAGACACAGATCACTTTTTGCCTTTTATTATTTTGTAAATTCTGTTTCATTAGTATATTTCATTTTGGGGGGGACAGCACAAAAGCAGAGAGAGAGGGGGATGGAGAGGCTTTATGGAGTGGCACAAAGATTTTCCAGTGTCTGTGTTGAATAATACCACTTTAACTACTTGATCATTTGATAGACTGCACCCATTTACTACAATAATTATTTTAGCTTATTTAACTGGAAAATTCTAGTCAACATGACTGAGCTTTTACCTCACATTTCATAACTAAAGGGTCTACCCCCAAATCGGCATATTACATTGAAATCTGTGAATATGATTTCGGAATTGTTCTTAGACACTAAAATAGGTCATACAATTAAATGAGTTCCTTTTAAAGATAACATTGTAAGACAATGTTGTAATTGCAGTTGCAAGGCATTGCATGACATAATTTGGACTTGATTGTCAACATGATCAATACTTTTTTTGTTAATGAGCCCCTAATGATACATCGTAATGTTCACTACAGAGTGAATTATTTTCATCAGTCTCTCCTCTGGATAAATAAACTTTCTGATATGGTAAAAAAAAAAACAAAAAAAAAACAATGAGTCAGTAATGCACGTGGACCAAAAAAAAAAAAAAAACCCAACAACAAAAAACCCACAACGTGGAACCCACCGTCACGTGAAAAACACTTTATTTTATTTTGTTTCTACACAGGCTGAGAAACAGCTCGTGTTGCTCTCTTTACAGCATGGCCAATAGTGCGATCATATATTTATTTTCTCTTCTAATGTTCTGTTCTAAAGGTAAGCTCTGTTCAGTATTCTCTGTTTTGTTTTTAACGTTTTTCTCTGAAGTGATGAAGGTATTCTATTTACATATGAACTGGAGGGAGAGACAGAACTATACAATATTATTATATCTGCTAGTAACCATTAACATCTTCATCAATCAGAAGATTCTTGGTACAGTATGAGTATATATCTTGTAAAATAAAAATGTTTAATTGAGTCATACTTTTTATGTTAGATAACAACATCTGACACTGTCCATTTTCATACTACAACTAAGAATTGAAATATAAAATGATGAATGAGGCATCAAAGTCTTTTGAGACAAAGTACATTTAGACCAAACATTTACTGTACGTTTTGTTCTTTTTTCTGAATGACACAAAAAGGATAAAATGAAAAACTTAATATCATCACTTTCATAATCTGGACTCTAATGGTTTACTGTTTTGAGAAAATTGTCAAACATTTTTAAGAAACATATTTTAGCGATTATGAAAAACTGTACAGTAAGATGCCAACAGGTTTGATCACTGATAAGCAGACACACACTCGAAGGTCAAGCCTCACTTGTCTATGTTTTGTGCAGCTCTAACAGCAGTGATCCAAACACAGCAGACTGTGCTGGCAGCAGTGGGAGAAGATGCTGAATTCAGCTGTCAGCTCTTGGAGAATAAAGACGTCCTTCAGGTCACATGGCAGAAAATCTCAGCTGGTGGAGAGACAAATGTTGCCACCTACAACAAGTACTTTGGTCAGAGAGTGAATGATGGCTTTACAGATAAAGTTGAGTTCAAATATACTGGACTACAGAACTGCTCCATAGTCATCAGGAATGTGACGGTGCAGGATGAAGGATGCTATCGCTGTCTGTTTAACACTTATCCTGAAGGTGCCTTCACTGGTAGAACCTGCCTCCAAGTCTATGGTGAGAACTTTTACCTTATTCCAACAGATTCAAGTTTTATTGTCATGTACAGATAAACAGTGTAGCCACATTTACCTATAATGAAATTCTTTGGCTCATGCTCCTCAGCTTTACATGAGCATATAGAAGTGTGCAGTTAAATTAAGAAGAAAATAACAGAAAATAGAAGTAATAATAATGATAGAGAGGAAAAAAAGAGAAAAGTATTAAATATAAAAGCAAAAATTTCCACTGTGTGACATCCCCCATGTTTTACCTGTGACAGTCCCTGTCACATTATTCAAGCGATCTGTATCGGGTGGGTGGCTGGCCAAAATTATGCCTTGTCGAGCACCGCAGCTCTGACAACTCTTCAGGCTGCAGGGCTGGAGCGTTGGGGATGAAACCATAGAATGGGGGCTCAATTACCATCTCTTCCTAAGGAGTGACTCCCTCCACCTCTGGGTGGTGGTCTTCTGGAGGGGTAATGCACAACTTTAGTGCATTCCGATGGAGGACCTTCTCCCCCTCCCCTTTCCCTGGATGCACCTTATACACCACACCTGTATTGCCAACCTTTTCCCTTACAACATACGGCTCAGACCTCCAACCTGGGTGCAACTTGCCTTGTCCCTGCCTATTCCTGTTGCTTATCCAAACCCTCTCACCTGGCACCAATGGCGGGGCCTGCGCACTTCAGACATAAACCCTCTTGTTTTGGGTGGCTGCTGCCATCATGTTCTTCCTAGCTATCTCATAGGCAAAGGACAATCTTTGGTGATGGTCCCTAACCCACCCTCCCAGGTCATGGCATAGGGATTCCTGCTCAACACCTAGGTTTAAATCCACTGGCTGTCTGAACATGCCGCCCAAACATCAGGTACAACAGCGCATACCCTATGGCGCTATGGACAGTGTTATTGTATGCTTGTAAGAGCTCTGGGAGATATTCTGGCCACCTCTGTTGTCTCTCTCCCTTAAGGGATCGAAGCATATGGAGCAGTGTCTGGTTCATCCTCTCAACCCCACCATTTCCAGCGGGATGGTAAGGGGTGGTCTTGCTTTTTGTAATGCCATAGCACTTACATAACTGGTACATCAGAGTGGACTCGAAACTAGCACCTCTATCTGAATGTAGCCTGGCTGGGCCACCAAAAGTCGGAATTACATGACCTCATAAAGCATGTACTACAGTCTGAGCAGTTTGGAACTACCCAGGCATACGGTGTGAAAATATCAGTCATCACCAGAATATTCTGATACCTGTCTGTGGGCAGGTATGTAAGAAAGTCCAGAGCCACAACCTTAAGGGAATACGACACCATAATGGGATGCAAAGGTGCTCTAGGCCTATCTCTATCTCTATCTTGCAGGCTACACGCAGCACAACCTAGCTGGAATTTACGCACCTCATCTTCCATGCTGGGCCAATAAAAGAAGTGGTGTATCCTGGACAGTGTCTTTTCCAACCCTGCATGGGCCGCTGTCTCATGACACTTCTTCCACACCTGCTTGTGTCTTTCTGCAGGACATAGGATTTGAAGGTAAGTTTCATTAGTGTTAGGGTCCCTTACCTCTCTGCACAGCGTACCCTCCCGGAACTGCAGCCTTTTCCATTGATGTAATAACTTCTGTACTGGGCTAGGCAGGGATTTCCTCATTGGTGCATCAGGGAGGGTTCCCTGTCTCTTCCAGCCATTTATCTGAAGCAACAGCCCCTGTGGATCACTTGGTGGAGCACTCGTGGTGTTTATGTAGGCTGTTTGACAGTCTGTCGGGAATCTAGAGAGCATCACCATTAGCAGTCTCTTTTCCAGCCCTGTACTTAACTTCGAAGTCAAAGGACGCCAGCGTTGCTCTGTTGCCCCCAGTCTAGCATTCTGTAAGTGGGCAACGGGACTGTTGTCGGTATACACAAAATACTTGGCACCTGTCAAGTAGTCCTTGAACTTCTCAGTAATTGCCCATTTTAGGGCTAAAAGTTCCAGTTTGAAGGAACTATAGTTTTTGTCGTTTCACTTGGTGGAGTGTAGGCACCTGCTGGCATATGCAATCACCCGTTCCTGCCATCCTGCACCCGAGCTAACATGGCAACTAAGCCTTGATTGCTGGCATCAGTATAAAGTACAAATGGCTTCACGAAATCTGCATAGGCCAGAATAGGGGGCTCAGAGCACGTTTCAAACCGTCAAAGGCTTCCTGGCATTCAGCAGACCACTGGACCTGCATGCTCGCCCTGCTAGAAATTCCAACTAGCAAAGCATTTAAAGGTCAAGCCAATCTAGCAAACCCTGGGATGAATTGCCTGTAATAACCACCCAGGCCAAGGAAGGCTCTGATCTGATGGGTGGTAGAGGGAACAGGCCAGTTCTGGACAGCTTGGATTTTCTCAGGGCCAGGTCTTACTCCTTGTTGGTCGACAAGATGTCCAGGGAACTTCACCTGATGGTGAAACAGTGTCATCAGGTAATGCTTCAACTAGTGCCAAGCGTTCTGCCCCACCCTTACCTCTGCATGTCCGACCCCAGACCATAACTTCACAGTTCAGGGGCACCTGGACTCCTCTGCGGCTAGCAGGTCGAACATAGCCCAGGAAGCCATCAGTCTTGGTGGTAGCCATCTGTTGACAGACAGCAAACACCTCTTTCCATGCTCTGTGGGACTTTAGCCTTTGACGGTGAAAAGCAGACTTGCCTTTGGTAAAAAACATAATTCCAGCATGCACTAATAACATTCATACCAATAATTATAAGGTGTGTGGAACAGTCATTTCTCACAACCACTACCCCTTTTTCTGGTACCCTCACCGCTTCCACCTCAAAATCCACAACAGCATAGCCTGAGTATGGTATCTCAAGCCCATTTACATCCTTTAAGGCAGCGGTCCCCAACCTTTTTTGCGCCACGGACCGGTTTATGCCCGACAATATTTTCACGGACCGGCAATAAGGTGTCGCGGATAAATACAACAAAATAAAACTAGTGCCGGTACCGAAAAAAAGAAGATTTATTCATAACACACGTGAAAAGACCCAGGAAAACAGAGTTAACGATAAAAACGATAATAAAATAACGCTAAAAACCGATAAAAACCCTGAAAACCATACATTTTACACCTGAGCCTCAACTCTCGCGGCCCGGTACCAAACGACTCACGGACCGGTACCGGTCCGAGGCCCGGGGGTTGGGGACCGCTGCTTTAAGGCGAACAACAGGGGTGTGTCAGTTTTGTTCACTTCGGGGAAATGGAGATCCATCACCTGCTGCTGCACCAATGTAACCTGAGAGCCTGTGTCTAATAATCCAGTCATCTTAACTCCTCCCATACACACCTCAATAAGTGGACATTCTCCCACAAAAGCTGTACTGGCCCCCTGATTGTTTAACATGTCCATTGTCCCCACCGCCTGGGCCTCAGCAGTGGGGTTTATTAGTTTAAAGGTGGTTGCTAGTCTAGTGTGCTTTGACAGAACCTAGCAATATGCCCAGCTTGTTTGCAATGATGGCATATGGGTTCTCCCTCTCGGGTCCAGTTGTTAGCATACCCAGAACACTTTGGCTTAAACCTTGGTTTATTAAAAGCTGAGCTGGCTGGGCTTTGCTGTGGCAGGAGAGGTTTAATTTCATTAACAACATCTTTGACAAGACCTCTCATTTGACTTCTGACATCCTCCATAATTTCTTTTTTAAATGTCTCTTTCCAATCTTTTTCACATGGTGGCTTAACACACCTGGACTCACCCACTGCCAAGCACGTGGTTTGCAATCCCTGGTGTCCCAACTGTTCCTCCTCCAAAAGCAACGCCTCCCGATGCACTGTTGCAAAATCCTCTTCTGGATGGTGATGCACGTAGGCTCACGGAGTTTGTGACAACGGGCCCACCTGCGGGCCCAACAGCATCTGTCCCTGTAGGCTCTTTTCAGTAGGTGCATGATTAGGATTGCACTGCTGTAGCCTGCAATACAGCTCCCTCAGCCTTAAGGTGAAAGACTTTACCGACTCATTTGGTTTTTGTATACAACTAAAAACCTGCAAACTCAGAACTGCTAGGGAGGTATTGTCACCATACAAAGAATCTAGATACATGAATATTTTTCTAATCTGGTCTCTGTCTTTTTTCTTCTAACACCCCAACTTGACACTTTGCCTCGCCGCTTAAAGCCTCAATTAAAATTTCTACTTTCCGGGCCTCAGCTATTTCTTGAGCATTCAATAAACCTTGTATTTGCTCTTTCCAGTCTCAATACAAAACATCTGCTTCCGGAGCCTTGCGGACCCATATATTTTGGTACCCAAGGGGCTGTGTGACATCAGTTCAAAAGTCTGATGGCTTGTGGGTAAAAACTGTCTCTGTGTCTGGTAGTGCACATCTGGATGCTCCTGAACCACCTGCCAGATGGCAGGAGTGTGAAAAATCTGTGGCTGGGGTGGCTGGGATCAGAGAGGATCCGCTGCGTCTTCCTCATGCAGCGCTGTCTGTAGAGATCCTGCATGGCTGGCAGTTCAGTCCTAGTGATGCGCTGTGCTGATCTCACCACCCTCTGCAGAGCTTTGCAGTCCAGAGCATTACAGCTGCCGTACCAAGTGGTGATGCAGCCAGTCAGAATACTTTCAATGGTGCATCTGTAGAAGTTTGTAAGTATTCTGGAATTCATACCGAATCTTCAGAGGCACCACAGAAAGAAGAGCCGCTGTCTTGCTGCTTTCATGATCACACCAACATGGTGTGACCAACTCAGATCCTCGCTGATGTTGATTCCCAGGAATCTGAAGCAGCTGACTCTCTCCACCTCTGCTCCTTAGATGTGGATGGGGTGTGGACTCCTCTCTGCAGTCTCCTGTAATCCACGATGAGCGCCATGGTTTTGCTAATGTTAAGCAGCAGGTTGTTGTCACGGCACCATCATGTCAGGGCTCTCACTTCTGCCCTGTATGCCGTCTCATCTCCATCAGAAATGCAGCCGATTATGGTGGTGTCATCTGCAAATTTGATGATGGTGTTGGAGCTGTGTTGCTGGACAGTCATGGGTGAACAGGGTGTACAGCAGGGGGCTGAGCACACATCCGTGGGGAGCACCTGTGCTGAGTGTGAGTGTGGATGAGGTGATGCTGCCTATCCGAACCACCTGAGGTCTGTCTGTCAGGAACTTCAGGATCCAGCTGCACAGGGAGGAGCTGATGTTCAGGTTACGGAGTTTCATGACAAGTCTGGATGGTATGATGGTGTTGAAGGCAGAGCTATAGTCTATGAACAGCATCCACACATATGTGTTTTTCTGGTCCAGGTGAGAGAGGGCAGCCTGAAGTGCAACTGCTTTTGCGTCGTCTGTAGATCTGTTGGGCCTGTAGGCAAACTGGAGCGGATCAAGTGAAGCAGGGAGTGAAGATGTGATGTGAGCTTTGACTATGCGCTCAAAGCACTTCATGGCAATGGGAGTGAGTGCTACTGGGTGATAGTCATTTAGGCAGCTCACATTAGTTTTCTTAGTGACAGGGATGATGGTGGTCCTCTTAAAAAAATTTGGGACAGCAAACTGCAGCAGGGAAAGGTTAAAAAATGTCTGTGAAGACATCTGCCAGCTCATGGGCACATGCTTTGAAAACACAACCACAATGCTGTCTACTTTCCTGAAGTATTTACACACGACTGCCTGAGATATCTGAAGAGGGCAGCTGTCCTCTTCCGGCAAAAGCTCCTGAGATATATGTTTATCAAAGTGTGCATAGAAGGTGTTAAGCTCATCCGGAAGAGAAGCAGTTACCTCCCTCACTCTGCCGCTGTTTCCCTTGTAGTCTGTGATGGTGTTCAGACCGCTCCACATGTTCTTGGTGTTGGAGTTGCTGTAGCAGAGTTCCACCTTTTCTTTGTACTGTCCCTTGGCCATCTTTATTGCTTTCCTGAGTGCATACCAGGGTGTTTTGTATTCAGCTGGGTCTCCAGATTTAAAGGCTGCAGTCTGCGCTCTGAGTGCTGCACGGACCCCTAACTTAATCCACGGCTTCCGGTTGGGGAAGGTTTGTACAATAGACCACGGCACAACGTCATTGATGCATTTGTGAATAAAGTCTGTTACGTACTCAGCATAATTGTTGATGTTGTTGTCAGCGGCAGTCCGGAAGACTTCCGAGTCTGTGATGGTGAAGCAGATTAGAATCAATCAAATGAAAATACTGTAAAATGTGTCAGAAGCTGGTTTCTTCTTGACAACATAGTCCTTGTAATATTTCTTGATCCTTCACAGAGCTGCATGAACCTGTTGTTGATGTCAGAGAGTCAAACTCTACTGAAGAGTGGGTTGTTTCCTGTTCAGCCACTGGTCAACCTGCTCCCACTGTAACACTCAGTGTCTCACAACAAGACCTCAACTTCTCACAGTACAACACTGTCAGTGTGTCCAACACCAACACTACATTCACTGTCACCACTACAGCTGTGCTCTCAGGTTCACGTAACAACAGCACACAGGTGGGATGTGCAGCACGAGTGCTCTCTGCTCCTCACAGAGAGGTGATGGTGATGATTCCTGATGATGATGATGATGGTGAGGAAATATTTTAAAGTCGCTCATTTATAATTCATAATTACTTTAACCTCCTAGGACCTGGCGTCCACATATGTGGACATCACATTTTGGGTTGTCTAGACCAAAATACTACATTTTGCTCTACAAGGGCCTGATATCCACTTCTATTGAAATTTTAAACAAATATCCTCATATGTGGATTTCATTTTTCTCAGGAACAAAAATTAGGTTAAAAAAATCTGGTAATTCTTTGTTTTTATATTCATCAGGTGCCAATCAGCCCAAATGTCAAAGAGAAATTAAAAATGCATGCCATTGAAGAGTTCGGGCTCTTAGGAGATTAAGATCGTAATGTTTGTTTCTTTTTCCAGGTGTAGATGAGAACTCTGGATCTAAACACAGAAATTTAGGTGAGTTAACATTTGTATGTTTTGAGGAAAGTTTTCCTTTTCTGGCTGTTATTTTATAGATGTTTAAATTAATTTTTCCTTCTTTACTCTATTTTTCTCAAAAGCAATCAGGATTTTAGTCATTCTGTCCTCTGTGTTGCTGGTTGCCTTTAGTTGTGTTTCTGCAGTCATCTTTGTCCATCATAGAAAGAAATCTCAGAGCAGGTAATCTTGTTAAACGGTGTCCATTTTAATATTTTTTCCTGAAAAATGTTTTTGCAGGTCTGACTGTTTTTAAATTTTTCAGGCTTTCACATGGGAATTTCAAGATTAATGAGACACCTGAAGCTAATGCCAGAGACAGTCAGGAGTAAGTCATTCTTTATCCTGTTTTTCTGCACTGTTAATCTTTCTTTAGCAACTTTTTTATTTTCATATTTCATTTCTTCTAATATGTCTCCATAGTTCCCTTTCACTTTACTTTCAGGACTAATCTAGCACTAACCACAAACATTTAAACATTTTGCTCACTCTCCTCTGTCTATCATTCAGAGTATTTTAATCAAAATTATTTTATTAGTGAAACATTTTTTTATTTTCATTTCAAGGACTGAAGCATCTTTATTAACAGCAGAGGGCAGTGAGGTCAGACACGAAGGAAGGTCTGAGAGAAAGCAGCACAACAACAACCTGATGTGCTCATCAGAAGCAGCAACAAGACAGAATTTTGAGCAGTGCTGAACAAATGTGTTGTTGATGATGTGACTGGAAATTTTTTTAAAAAATCTTTCTGTTGTGAACCACTGATGCTTTTTATTAGTCCCTTTTTCTATCTGGGTAAAATATCTAATTGAGATTAAAAATCTCATTTCGAAGAGAGACCTGGCATCATGGCAACAAAAGTCAAAATACATGTACCACAACTACATAACATTTAAAGCAAATACAATATCCCGTACGAACATGTGAAAAATATACAATAATAGATCAATTAAGAGCAACATTAAAAACAATCACATTGAAAAAAAGAGTTATTCTCTCATTCCTTTAAAATGGACTTAAACACCCCCAAGGTAAGCAATTCTGATCATTTCAGTTCCTTCTGCAGATTATTCCAGGAAGCAGGGGCAGCATATTTAAAAGCCTTTTTTTCCTAAAAAAGGCTTTTGCTAGAATAGATTTTGGGTATGTGGTATATGGGTCAGTGGATAAAAATTGGCTAAAAAATTGGATGTTATCCAAGCTCAAGCACTGAGACTTTACTTAAGGGCAGTTAAAACAATGCCAATGTGTGCTTTACAAGTAAAATCAGAAGAAATTCCACTATATATTAGAAGACAACTAGTTAATAGTTAACAATTGGATACATTTGAAAGGTCATAATAAAAATCATCCTGTTAAGAAAGTGTTAGAGAAGAGATTTTAAAAATAGTTTTGGGTGGGTTGGGGATAATAGAGCTAGAGCATTTAAAGTATTAAATGCTTTACCATTCATTAAGTATTAAGAATAGAAGAATTACAACAGATATTTGTCAAGAATTTTATAATAGAGTGGTACAGTGACTATTTACAGATTTATACAGATGGATCGAGATCCATCTGCAGCACTATATACATATGAACAATATTAACAGACCAAAAATATATAAAATGTATCAACATACAAACCAGTGTAAAAAAGTAAATATGTAATAAATAGTGTTATGTATATACAGTTTCGTATTTGCACATAGAATTTGCTATTGCACAGTGGTGCTTCATAGAGGAAATGGGAAAAATTGTGTAGTGCGGGGGGGCTGTGTTATCGGTGCATGTGTGAGTTCAGGGTGGTTATGGCCTTTGAGAAGAAACTGTTTTTGAGTCTGTGGGTTTTTGTGCTTGATGCAGAACATGTTGAAACCAAGGTGGGAATTGTCCTTGATGCGCCCCAGGGTGGCTGTGGCTACTATGTAGCTTGCCATCACCAGTGTGTGAATGTGTGTGTGAATGGGTGGATGTCTGGATATGTAAAGCGCTTTGGGGTCCTTAGGGACTAGTAAAGCCCTGTATAAATACAGGCCATTTACCATTTGATGATTTTTGGTACTACGGAGCTCAAGTTTGAAAAGGTGGTTGGTCAGTTAAGTCATGATAAAGGGAAAGGAAAGATTTTTTTTTGTTTTTTGAGAAATACTGGACTCATCAATAGGATCTAAGGATATGGAAGTAGTGTAGCAGTGAACCCAGGAGATGGTAGTAGTGCAACATTGTTGGATGCAAGCTGCCATTAAAAATGATGGACAGGCTGTTGTGTTTGTTTGTTTCCTGTTGCACACAGTTGCAGAAGGGAAACCAGTTAAAATGGAGACTCCAGTTAGAGAAATGAACATTTCAAAGGAAAATAGTTTTAACCTGGCCTGGAAGCTTTTCCTTTTAAAATAATCAAATGACACTGGAGAGAGGACTCGTTTTAATCAGGATTTATGTGGACTTGTTGTGATAAAAAGACTGGATTGGAAACTTTTGGTGTGCTGAGTTCAAGGAGCAATACCCTATTCTGGAATTAGGAGGTAACCAATGAGAGGAGTTCAAGACATGAAGAAGAAGAGCTTGAGAGTTGAACTCCCAGGATCTGGTGTGGAAACCCATTCTCTAACAACACAAGGCCTGATAAGGTGGTTGGAAAGCCTTTCTCAGGAAGATGCAGGATTTATATGTGCTTGGCTGCTTGTTCTTCTTAGTGACCACCTTTTCCTGTTTGTAACCAGGCTAGTAATTCCAACCGTGGCAGCTTTGGGCCTTGGATTGCAGGCCGGAACTGTGTCCTCAGCCACCAGTCTGCGTAGCAGGAAAAATAAATCTTGTGTACCTTATTTTCAGTGTGAGTGTGGTGGTTTTCTATTGGTCACTATTAGAACTTATTACTTTCTTGGATGCCATTTTTCTGCCCATCTAACATACATGGTGTTTTAGTTTGTAGTAAAGCAGCTCTCCTCTGGATGAATACTGCCTCCACCTGAGAGGTCAGATACATCTGTAACTATGTGAAAGAGAGAGTAGAAGAGCAGAGAGCTGAAACTGATGGTGGTGGTCAGACACGTGATTTTATGCTCTTTTTGACTTGAGCAGACGAGGGAGGGTGAATGTGTTGGAGCTGAAGCTGCCTGGAAGGAGAAAAAGAGACCTCAGAGAAAATACATGGATGTAGTAAAGGACTTGCAGAGGGTTGGTGTGGCAGAGGATGGATGGGGTGAAATTGAGGCAGGTGATCTGCTTTGGCGACCCATAAAAGGGGGGCAGAGAATTAACTACATACATATATTTGTTTTGTTTCTTTTAATATATTATTTATGTGACTTATTCATCCAAGAGCAACTTAGCTTCTGATTCGAGTAGCAGGTATTAAAAAACTAAAAATTACCAAGCGATGAAGAGGCTTTACTGAATTCTCAAAATGCAGAAAAATAATGATTTAGATGGATGATTAAAAGATTTCAGCCCTGCAAGGAATGCACCCATGACACTCTACTGCACTGGGAAGTTTTTGTACTTTACTTGGTTATATTTCACAGCTGGGAATTTCCACAAGCAAGGGACTAAGTGAAATTCTCTAATTTGTTTCTATGCATTGTATAATAGCCAGTGAGGGGACAGAGACAGCAAACATGTCAGACCATGGGATTATACATTTGTTTGTTTTTCTAATGGCCTCTTCAAAAGGTAAGTTTTATTCCATATTGTCATTTTTGTTTTTTTAAGTTATTTATTGTGACAGGAAAAAAACAAAACAAGAAGCTCCTAAAAAGGTCATAAATGTGAGAACTTTTCCACAGAAATCTCAGTCAGTTATGCCTGAGACAGAGAGACGATTATAACAGAGTAAAAATAGCATTAACATTAAAAATGTTGATGACAGAAGTAAAGCTAAAATCTCAACAAGCCACAGTTACATACATGTTAAAGGGAAAGATCAAACAGTACTGAAATGAAGAAGTGGGCATTACGGGGTTTCCCCAGTGAAATAACTGAACTTGGAGCACAAAATAATAAATAACATACCAGTAATGCGCGGAGGGAAGGCTTCAGAGAAAATGTATAAGTTCACAGGGAATTTCTACAATAGCACGAGTTAGAGGTGGGCAGATTGATGCAGTTATCAATAGTATTGATACCAATGCTGGCATTGTTACTGGAGATATACTACTGCAATAGGATTGGTACTTTGTTTCTGTCCTGTAAGTTCAGTATGTACCTCACTGAATTCTGTTATGTAGTTGTTGGGTTTTTTTTAATGAAACATAAAACATGGACTATGAAAGCCTCTTACTTTGTTTGTGCAGCTCTAACAGCAGTGATCCAAACACAGCAGACTGTGCTGGCAGCAGTGGGAGAAGATGCTGAATTCAGCTGTCAGCTCTCGGAGACTAAAGACGTCCTTCAGGTCACATGGCAGAAAATCTTACAAGATGTGGAGACAAATGTTGACACCTATAGCAATTACTTTGGTCAGAGAGTGGATGATGGCTTTACAGATAAATTTTAGTTTTTAATCGCCTACTAAACAAAAAAATCAACAAAAAAACATTACATGTCTGTTTCCCCCCCTAAAGCGTCACCACATGGCTATGGAAACATCAGAGCGACAGCTTAGGTCAAGCGATTTGCAGACAAAGTTCAATTTGAAGGGTGAAATAATTTGCACATGTGCAGAGGAGGGAGGGTGGATGTACTGGACAATAGGTGTTGGAGCTGAAGCTGCCAGGAAGGAGGAAAAGAGGAAGACCTCAGACAATATTCATGGATGTAGTAAAGGACATGGAGAGGGTGGGTGTGACAGAGAACAGATGGGGTGAAATGGAGGCAGCTGATCTGCTTTGGCGACCCTTAAAAGGAAGGCTGAGAAATAAATAAATTCATACATATGAATTTAAAATAACAATTACCAATAGATGAAGCTTTACTGAATTTTCAAAATGCAGAAAAATAATGATTGAGTTGGCTGATTAAAACACTGATGAAACTCTACTGCACTGGGAAGTTTTTGTACTTTACTTGGTACAGTTTATCATTCTCACACACCTTGGAATGTCCCAGAAGCAAGGGAGATTCTTCCTTTGGGGAAATTTGAGTTTTCAATAATTTGGCTATTGTACGACGTTGTTTCAATACGTGGTACAATAGCCAGTGGGGACGCAGAGACGTGGCAAATGGTGCACCATGTCAGACTGTGGGATTATGTGTTTGTTTTTTCTTTTTATGGCCTTTTCAAAAGGTAAGTTTTATTCCGTATTGTCATTTTTGTTTTTTAAAGTTATTTATTGTGACAAGAGAAAAAAAAGAAAACAAGAACCTTCACTTGTAATAATTAAAAATTGATCCTAAAATGTGAGATCATAAATGTGAGAACTTTTCTCTGAAGTGACAAAGAGATTGTCTTTAGACAGAATTAGAGGGAGATACAATTACTGAAGAGTTTAGATTTTGTTTGAATGAGTGACAAAAAGTTTCTCCCACTGAACACTCAGCCTAATAAAAACGAACAAAATCAACTTTCTGTGTCATGAGTTGTTCATCATTCAGATTAATGAGAGCTGTTTTGAGAGCTGTGTGAAAACAGCTTTAGAGTGTTTGATAAAGGTTGCCCCATGCCTATTCATATTACGATGAAAGCAATAGATGTGTTAAGTATGTATGTTTGGTAAATTAACAAAAATTTTCCGTTTTATAAGTACAGGACAGTCTGGCCAATGAGCTACCATAACTTTTCTGTGATTTTATTATTTTATTTCTAAATATTTAAGCCCAAAGAGTCATGCTGACAGATTTCCTTAATTTACTACAATCACATTTCTCTTTTATGTAGAAAAAGTGAAATTACACCTCTTTTTATTTTCATTAAATATCTCAGGGATTAAATGTGTGTTAAATTACTTTTCAACAGAGAGGGTGGTTTCTCTGGCCCGACCCACTTGAGATCAAATTGGGTTGTATGTGGCCTACAATGTAAAAGACGTTTCACAACCCCAATGTAGTTAAAAACTAGACCAATTACCAAGAAGGGACTCATTTCCATTAGACAGAGACAGGGTTCAGGTCACAAGTAGTTTATTGACAATTATTTAACATTTGAAATTAAAAGATCCGTCAGTCCATTCACATATATACTGTTCAGAGACAGAATGTAGTTTAGAGCAAAGTGTAGTAGTGTGAAGTGGCTAAACACACTCGCCAGTTGTTCTAAAATAAACAATTTATCAAAACATTAACAGTCTTTCACACCCCACATACATACGGTTTATACACTATTTTAAAAAGAAGGGGTTGAAGACCTGATTGATTACAAAGAGTTTAATAAAATGTTCTGGGTAACCACAGAAATCTTAGTCAGTTATGTCTGAGACAGAGGGCTGATTAGAACACAGTAAAAATAGCAAATGTTTATGACAGAAGTAATGCCAAAAAGTTACATACATGCTAAAGAGAAAGATCAAACAGCGCTGAAATGAAGAAGTGGGCAATATGGGGCTTCACCAGTGAAATAACTGAACTGAAATAACTTAAGAACAAATTAATAAATAACATACCAGTAATCCACAGAAGGGAAGGCCCCTGGGAAAATGTTGAAATTCACTGGGAATTTCTACAGTAGCACGAGTTAGAGGTGGCTGGATCCAAATATTGATAGTATCGATACCAGTGCTGGTTTTGGTTATGTTGAAGTGATGGGTTTTATAATTCATTTTTGGTCCACTGAAGGGATTGTTTTGTAACCCCAATATTGATATTTTGTAAATAAAAAATATGACCTCAATTAATCATGTAAATTCCCTGCACTTGTCATAGATATCTACATGATGTCCAAAAAAAATATCCAGTCCAAGGTTCTAATGTTGAATGCCATATTGATGTCCAGCTTAAATCATGGTTGGACCTCCAAATTGTGGAAAAAGTTAAAAAGCAGTACAGACCTCCAGAATTGGTCATGGACCAACAGACCCAATAAAGACATGATCTGTACGTCTATCCAACTTTCTTTGTTTAGTTGGTAGCTCACTGAATTGTGTTACTTTTTGTTTATAGATGAAAGAAAATGTACCTGAAACATACAGTATGAAACAATGACTGTCAGGTTTATATTTATAGTCTATATCACATTTAAATGGTACCCTATATGTCAGTTTGTTTGAGCATAAAACACAGACTACTCCCTGACCCGAATTATTGTTTTATTCCTCCCATCAATACCTCTCAGTTTCACATCTCCAACTCGTGTTATTCTCCATGCAGCTCTAACAGCAGTGATCCAAACACAGCAGACTGTGCTGGCAGCAGTGGGAGAAGATGCTGAATTCAGCTGTCAGCTCTTGCAGACTAAAGACGTCCTTCAGGTCACATGGCAGAAAATCTCACATGATGTGGAGACAAATGTTGCCATGTACAACAAGCAGTTTGGTCAGAGAATGAATGATGGCTTTACAGATAAATTCAAGTTTAAATATCATGGACTACAGAACTGTTCCATAGTCATCAGGAATGTGACGGAGCAGGATGAAGGCTGCTATCACTGTCTGTTTAACACTTATCCCGAAGGCTCCTTCACTGGTAAAACCTGCCTCCAAGTCTATGGTAAGAACTTTTGCATTAATGTGTTTAAATGTGCTACAAACTGATTTCCTTTCAACAACATATTCCTTGCAATATCTCCTGATCCTTCACAGAGCTGCATGAACCTGTTGTTGATGTCAGAGAGTCAAACTCTACTGAAGAGTGGGTTGTTTCCTGTTCAGCCACTGGTCGACCGGCTCCCACTGTAACACTCAGTGTCTCACAACAAGACCTCAACTTCTCACAGTACAACACTGTCAGTGTGTCCAACACCAACGCTACATTCACTGTCACCACTACAGCTGTGCTCTCAGGTTCACGTAAACACAGCACACAGGTGGGATGTGCAGCACGAGTGCTCTCTGCTCCTCACAGAGAGGTGATGGTGACGATTCCTGAGGTCCAAAAAACATCTGTTGGTGGTGAGAAACTCTTTCTGTATACCACAGACTATATTATAGACGGATGATACTTGGGTAAATTTGACTGGGATCTAATAACAATGACTTCAGTACTTCTGCCTTTTCCTTCAATTCATGAGTGATGTATTATTGTTTGTCAGTGTCACTTTTTTCTGTTTTTTCCACAGGTTTTTCCTCAATCACTGTAATAGCTGTAGTAGTGCTGGTGTTGGGGTTCGTCTTTTTCAGTTGCTCCACTTTGCTGCTTGAAGAAAAGTTACCTTTTCACTTTCTACTTAATGTATGTCGTTTTGTAATGTGTCTTATCTCATTAACATGATTATTTATTGACTCTTGGAGGCTAACCCAAAATCTATCTAGTAATGTCTGTACATATTTTTAGTGCTGATTTTAAAGTGTTTTAATCCTTCTGTCACTCAGGGAACCCAATAAGGATTGAAATACTTCAAAAGTCAACCAATGACATTGATGTGTAAGACTATTTAATAATTATTTATATTTTACATGTTATTTATTCATGCATTCTTTGCACTGTGATTTAACCCATCTTTGTCTAAAGCAGGGGTGTCCAGTCCTTTAGAGCCAGTGTCCTGAAGCTTTTAAATGTAACTCTGCTGCAACACACCTGAATAAAATTATTAGGTCATTAACATGACTCTATAGAATTTGACTGCATGCTGAGTTGGCAACCCATAACCCTACTCAAGTAAATTTAAATATATGTAAGTACATACCACCAGGTAGCTCCACTCATACCCAGTGTAAGGGGAAGTGAGAGGGTTAGGTTTTGGTGCTTTGAATGTTCAGTTGTGTGATGCAGCGATTAACGTTGGAGTAAAATATTGGGCTCTCTCGTGTCTTCCTTCCATTCCTCTACAAAGTACGTTTTTGCAAAAATGTACATCTAGAAGTACTTTTATTTCACGATGTTCATTCACTCATGAGCTGCTGCAACATGACTCAAATGGCTGAACTTTATTAGTCCTTTATTTATTCAGGTAAAAATCTCATTGAGATTTAAAATCTCATTTCCAAGAGAGACCTGGCATCATGGCAACAAAAGTCACATACCACATAGGTATATAACATTTAAAACAAATACAATATCCCATACCAACATGTGTAAAATATACAATAACAGATCAAATTAAGAGTACGTTAAAAACAATCACACTGAGTAAAAGAGCTGTTCACATTAGCATGCAGTCAAGTTCTATAGTCTTGCTAATAACCTAATAATAAGTATTAATATTCTTCACTCACCTTACTACCGTATTTTCACGACCATAAGACGTACTGTACTAAAAGGCGCAGTCTCAGTTATGTGTGCCATTACTGTATTTAACACACACATAAGGCGCACTGGATTATAGGGCGCATACAAGTACCGTATGCGTATTTAAAAATAAAGCGGGAGCAAACCTGAGTTCGGTACCTTACTCACATTTCTATTACCAGTAATCGTCATCATCAACAACACACAAGCATACAAGTGTGCATATTTAAAAATAAAGCAGGAGCAAAACTGAGTTTGGTACTCACATTTTTATCATCAAACAAACCCATCGAAGTCCTCATCCTCTGTGTCTGAATTGAACAGCTGCGCTAAATCTCCATCAAACATGCCAGGTTCACTTTCTTCACTGTCAGAGTCACTTTCCGTGCCGTGCGGCTCCTCGGAAATGATGCCGGCTTTTGCGAAAGCTCGAACAACAGTGCCAGCAGACATGTTAGCCCAAGCATCTACAATCCATTGGCAAATTGTGGCGTAACTCGCCCGGCGCTGCCTTCCACTCTTGGTGAAACTGTGGTCTCCATCCGTCATCCATCGCTCCCACGCCGCTCGCAGCCTTACTTTGAACGGGCGGTTCACACCGATGTCCAGCGGTTGGAGTTCCTTTGTCAGGCCTCCCGGAATGACAGCAAGCTCACAGTTCATTTGTTTCACTAGTTTTTTCACATCGGCTGTGAGATGGGCACGCATAGAGTCACAGATTAAGAGCGATGGTGATGCGTGGAAAAAAAAAACACCTGGTCTCCTTACATACACCTCCCTCAGCCACTCTTTCATCATTTCCTCATCCATCCAGCCCTTTTCATTTGCCTTAATGATGATTCCTGCTGGAAACTTCTCTTTAGGCAAAGTCTTTCTCTTAAAAATCACCATAGGTGGCAGTTTCTGTCCATTAGCATGGCAGCCAAGCACAACAGTAAAAGAAGACTTTTCATACCCCGTTGTGCGTATCGCTACCATGCTGGTCCCCTTCTTCTCCACAGTGTGACTCACCGGGATGTCAAAAGTGAGCGGGACCTCGTCCATGTTTGTGATGTGGCTGGGCTGGATGTTTTTGTCACCGATGTGTTTGCTGCAGTAGGAGCGGAAGATGGCCAGCTTTTCCTTATAATCCGCTGGAAGTTGCTGCGCTACCGTAGTCCTGGTCCGGATGGAAAAATGGCACCGTTTCATAAAACGAAAGCACCAAGACGGGCCTCCTTGGAAATGTTCAATGTTCATCTCTTCAGCTAGTGAAACTGCTTTTAGCCGAATGGTGACCGTCGAAACGCTTCTCCCGCTCGTTCTTTGCTCGATGATCCACCGCTCGAGTCTTTCCTCCAACTCGGGCCACCTCGCCTTATGTCCGCGGAAACTCAGCTGCGTTTTCTTGACCTGCCGGAGCTTGTTTTCTAGCTTCCTCCATTTGCGAACCATCGATTCGTTAATCTTAAATTCTCTCGCCGCTGCTCGATTTCCATGTTCCTCCGCGTAGCTGATGGCCTTCAGTTTAAACTGTGCTTCGTAAGCGTGTCTCTTTGCCATTTTCAGGGTTGTTAAAACAACGATGTCCTGCATAACGCACATACCTGTACTTTTATACAGGTATGTGCGATCGTATATACCGCTACAGTCAACGCCCACACTTCACCCTTTAGCGTTCTCATGGTGTTCTCTACTACGTCCTCATTACAACACACAGGGCGCACTGTACTATAGGGCGCGCCGTACTTTTTGAAGACAATCTAAGACTTTTAAGTGCGCCTTATGGTCGTGAAAATACGGTAAATGTTTGTGAACACAGCCAGAAACATTTGCACCACAAACACAGACTAGTGTTTATTAGCAGATGCTTTTGGGTGGTTGCTCTCAAACCTGTGTACATGTTTAAGCATTAATGGTCCCTTCACTGATTTCCAGGTATCCAATGTCAGGGCTAACAGATGGATTCAACTGTAGACAGTGTTCTGGCAAGCAAAAGGTTGACAATTTATTAACACAGAAGGGAAACCACAGTGATGTGTATATACAGTGAATGGGGCAGGGGTTCAGGGCTCCAGGAGAAGGAATCCACACTCGCTCTCCACTCGGCCCAAACTCCGCCACTCCTCTTCTTACGCACACTTGCTTCTCCACAGCCACTCTTGCTCCAATTTCCACTTATGTTGACACACACACAGGGATCACAGGTCAGGGTCCGCCACCAGTTCCGGGGAGATCTAAAGACAAAGAGTCCGATTAGATCAATACGCCACACAACACTGAGAGAGTTTCTCTTAGAAGGAGAGCTGAGAGCACGAACACGGGAGATTCAATGTTCCAGTGCCGACTAATCTGTGCCGCAGCGTTAAATAGGCAAGGGGGACGCCGCCTGATCAGCAACAGGTGTAGTAATCACCGCAGATGCGTGGGCCAAGGGTGAGAGCCCACAATGTGCTCCACCCAGGGAAGTAGGAGAGAAAACAATACAAACCTGTGGCCAACATGAGCGAGTTGGAGAGGCACAGGGACCATGACAGCCAATACCATGTGCACAAGTTCACCCCAGATGGTTCCTCTCCTCTGTAACTTGGAGGATGTGGAGTAGGCTGTATTTTAATCAAAGAAATATCAATCAATCAATCAATCAATCAATCAATCAATAACCATGTTTAAAATCAACACGGGTTGACCAAAGTGCTGTACATAGTAAAAGAAAAAAGTAAAAAGTAGAAACAAATACACACAATGAACAAAAAAAAAAATAATCTCAAATTTCGTTTTTTTTTTCTGAAGGGGTCAAACACTTATGTAAGAATGACAGCGAGGTGAAAAACCATCACCTTCACCTGCAAGAAAACTCAAGCTGTGACTCATAGTACGAACACACACCTCACAGTAACACACTTTAATTGTTTAATGTGAAATTTTTGCCAAGCTAGCTAATCCTGACAAACACACCAGACACAGAAGATAAAGGAACGATGTTTTACTGTAAGAGACAGAAAGGTTAAAACATTTTGGAAGAGGGCTAAAAGATGGCAAAAAATTACCCCCAAAAAAGTTCCATTTGACCAAAAACACTTAATTTTTTAAAAATTAAGTATATAGTTATGAATAATGAACAAATAATTAACAAACTGGGGTTTATAAATCGTGTAACACTCATCCTTATGGTAAGACATTTTACCTTAATGCGTTACATGTGTTAGAAGTCAATGTATCTTTAACAATATACTCCTTATTTTATATTTCCTGATCCTTCACAGAGCTGCATGAACCTGTTGTTGATGTCAGAGAGTCAAACTCTACTGAAGAGTGGGTTGTTTCCTGTTCAGCCACTGGTCGACCTGCTCCCACTGTAACACTCAGTGTCTCACAACAAGACCTCAGCTTCTCACAGTACAACACTGTCAGTGTGTCCAACACCAACGCTACATTCACTGTCACCACTACAGCTGTGCTCTCAGGTTCACGTAAACACAGCACACAGGTGGGATGTGCAGCACGAGTGCTCTCTGCTCCTCACAGAGAGGTGATGGTGATGATTCCTGAGGTCCAACAGATGTCAGATTCTCAGTGATGGTGAGAAACTGAGATGCAATAACAATGCATTGTGGTAGTATGCATTTTCTCTTTGATCAATAATTGATGTATTAGTTTTGATCAGTGTCACATTTTTCCTGCTTTTCCTCCTGGATCATTGTATTAGCTGCAGTATTGGTGATGATGGTCTTTGTCAGTGTTGCTGCTCTGCTACTCTTTAAAGAAAAAGACGAGATTACTTTCATTTTTGATTTCTTGTAATTTTTTTCTACACCAAAATCTATCCAATAATATCTGCATAACATTTTCTACTTGTGATTTAGTTATTAATTCTTTGCTTCATGATTCAATCGGTCTTTGTCTAGTATTAATTTTTATGCCTCCCATTTAATCCCACTGGCTTTAAAATGTTTCACCAGATTTTTAAGAAGTATTTCCAGTCTTTTGTTGTCTCTGTCCCAAATATTCTGAAATGTGTTGCATGTATTAAAAGAAGTTGGACTTGACCAAAAAACGTACTATGTACTTATAAACTTACAATTATGAAAGCTGAACAAACATTGATAAACTTAACTTTTGTAATAGTGAAAAGGCGATCTGTTTTTATTGATAAATATATATGTTTGCATTACTGTTATTTGGATTGCCATGTTAGAATGTAGCAAACAACATGGGTGGGGTTCACATTGTTTGTTCCTCTATGGTTTCTTTATTTTTACAAATTTAATTGTTTTTTTTGTCAAAAGATTCATATTGAAGTCCGTCTGACTTCAGGTCAGCAGTTTTGATGTTTTTGCAGAGATTTTATTTTTTGCAAAATAGCACAAGTAAACATTAAAAGTAGTTTCTAAATCAAGGCATTTATTATTAAGGCGGCCATTATTATGGCCCTGTGTGGAAAAAGTGATTGCCCCTTAACCTAATAACTGGTTGGGCCACCCTTAGTAGAAACAACTGCAATAAAGCGTTTGGGATAACTGGCAATGAGTCCTTTACGAAGTGATGGAGGAATTTCTGCCAACTCATCTTTGCAAAATTGTTGTAATTCAGCCACACTGGAGGGTTTTTGAGTATGAACCACCTTTCTAGGGTCACAGCATCTCAATCAGATTCACGTATGAACTTTGGCTAAGCCATTCCAAAGTCTTTATTTTGTTTTACTTAAGCTGATTAGAGGTGGACTTGTTGGTGTGCTTTGGATCAAGTGCACTTCAGCTTGTGGTCATGAACAGATGACCAGACATTCTCCTTCAGGATCCCAAAAACTGGATTCTGTTCATCTTGACGTTGCATCTCCAGACTGAGAGATCTTAGTTACTTTGTTTCTTATTTGCTTCTGAATTTCCTTGGATCGCGCCATGATGTGTAGTTTTTGAGGATCTCTTGGTCTACTCTACTTTGTCAGACAGGTCCTATTTAAGTGATTGATTCAGCATAGGTTTGGCAGTAATCAGGCCTGGCTATGACTATGGTAAAATTGTATATTTTTATTGACAAATGCATATATTTTATGTCTGTTATGTGCAACAGAGTTGTGTGGTTTACATTGTTTGTTCCTCTTAGATTTCTTAATTTTTTTTTCAAGTTGCAATAACTTTATGTTAATTTCAGTGCACTTTCAGATTTCTTTAAATTCAAACTAGTCCTGTGAAAAACTAGAACCACTTCTCTAGCAGCACGAATGTGAAGTAATTGTTTTCTGCTTGACTTTATCAGTCTCTCATATTGTTGTGGAGGAATGTTGGCCCACTCTTCTTTACAATGTTGCTTCAGTTCTTTGAGGTTTGTGGCCATTTATTTATGCACAGCTCTCTGAAGGTCCCACCACAACATCAGAGTCAGGTTGAGGTCTGGACTTTGACTGGACATTGATTTTCAGCTATTCTGCTGTAGATTTGCTGCTGTTTGGGATCGTTGTCCGACTGCAAGACCTAAACTTTACCTATTAAACAGTTAACTCTATATTTTACACTTTATGTGAATATTGTTGCAGATTTCAATTATTAATATTTTTTATAACTTTGTTTTTTCTTATATTTAATATTTTTATACAGTATTTTTACTTCATATCTCTGTCTTCTTTTGAACACTCCAGCGTAGTATCGCTATAACTTTGTCCTCACTGACAATAAAGCTGTTTTATATTTTTCATTGCAAATGTTTCAGGCAATTTGTAGCTGTTTTTTTAAGTTATTTTGTTATTAATATAGTATTTTATATTGTTTTTTCCCCATATTTGAGAAATATTTATCATGTAAAAGTCTGTTTATGTACGATTTGGTGATATTAGCCCTGATTATTGGAGGAACTTGAACATGAAGCAGATTTCTGAGACTTCAGATTTGAAAGTTGTTGTCATATAATCTAAATGATGGCAGGTTAGATTCTGTGTCCACTGCGGTTAAACTCGTGCTGTTATTGTTCAGCCCTGTAAATTCGTGCCAGGAAAACTGAACTGATAAACTAACACGGACAGACAGAGATGACGGAGTCAGTGTGTGCAGAGATGTGGGGCTCTGGTGCTCCGGTACGTCTGCTTTTTTCGTCCCAAGACAGAAAATAAAATACATCAGTGAGCTTAACTGGTTGACATTCAGTTGTCACGTCAAAAGTATATAAAATGAGTAAAAACAAAATTAGTGATCAAAGCTGCCATCGTGATATCTCACGAGTAGATTTAGGAAGGTTCTGTTGTGCCTAAAAGTGATTGTCTGCCAAAACTGATTTCCGGTATTTGCCAAAAAGTGATTTCCTGTATTTAAACTGCTGTAAATCATTTGTTGGCTTATGTGAAATATATCAAATGTATCCCTCATAAATGATATCAAGTCATCTTGAGCCACGACATTCCTGTTACAAGTTAGAAGCTGCAGTCAGTTTTTGGCGATGTTACTTTTTATATCCTTTATTTATCTGGTTAAAAAAAAATCTTTTGCGCTTATTTAAAAAGACGCAGTCAGAGTTTGTTTCAGTGATTACCTGCCAAGAACAGCGCAGATTAGCAGCTCAGAAACGAGCGTAAGCATTGAGGGACGAAAACAAGAAGGGAAGGTGTTGCAAAATAAAAATAAAGTTAGTGCCGACAGTTCTCACCAATGAACAGCTCTTCGCCATTGATTACTGATTACTTCCCGGTGTTTAGTAATCAATGGTGTCTAATGAGAATTTGCGACTTCCACGAACTAAAATTAAACATAACAGTATAAAAAATAACTCCAGTGGTTCCTCCTGCTGAAATATAAAGCCACAGTTTAGCATTTAAAAGTTAACAAATATTAAGCCTGTTGGGGAAAAATCAGTCTGTATCAACAGAGATTTACACAGCAGCACACTGCCTTGCAATGAAAACACAGTAGAACCTTCATGGGGTTGTACCAGCGCACTGAGACGTCACATCGTGGAATCCCCCACCACCCAAACACACGTACAGACGTAAAACCTCACGCTACGAGTGTGCACCACGTGGCTCCCTTTACAGCATGGCAGACTGCGCGTTTATGCATTTATTTCCTCTTTTAATTGTCTTTTCCAAAGGTAAGATGAGTTCCGTGTAATCTGATTTGTGTTTTAAGGCTGTGTGTTGAGGCTGAAACAAGAAAAACTTTACTCGTAATAATAATAAAAAAATGGTTAAAAAGAGATCATAAATATGAGAGCTTTGTCTCTGAAGCTATAAAGAGATTATATTCAATAGAGGTTGAGAAATTATTTCCATAAACTTTTACTGCAACAGATGCTCTATATGGAAAGACATGTAAATGAATGAATGAATGAATGAATGAAAACTGAAGCATCACATGTATAAGGAAGACAGACCATCCATCCTTTGGGAAGCTCTGTGATCAGTTTTCATGGTCTGCTGGATCAGTGCACTTAACATTGTGTATGTACTGGAGTTCACACCTTGATTGGAACATTTTCATGAATACGTTCTTTAAATGTAATGTGGTTAAATGCTAAACTGTGGCATTTTTTATCTCGGGATGAGCCACTCCAGTTATTTTTGCACTGTTTTTTAATTTTTGTTTCTGAAAGGGTTTTATAGATCAGTCCCAAATTGTAATTATACCACTAAGTACTAAACACTGCAAACATTGGATAATACAGACTATAGTAGCTGTGGGTCAACAGCATGTACTGCTGTTCATTGGTGAGACTTGTCTGCACAAGTTTTATTTATAATTCTGGTTAAAGAACCCAAAGATAATCTGTCTTGGGCTGATTCATTTTGTTATGTGGCAACAAATAGACTTATCAATTTCATTGGCAGCTGTCTGTTTTCAGACACACTCGGAGTTCAATTCTCACATGTCAGTTTGTTTGTGCAGCTCTAACAGCAGTGATCCAAACACAGCAGACTGTGCTGGCAGCAGTGGGAGAAGATGCTGAATTCAGCTGTCAGCTCTTGGAGACTAAAGACGTCCTTCAGGTCACATGGCAGAAAATCTCACTTGATGTGGAGACAAATGTTGCCACCTACAGCAAGCAGTTTGGTCAGAGAGTGAATGACGGCTTTACAGATAAATTTGGGTTTAAATATACTGGACTGCAGAACTGCTCCATAGTCATCAGGAATGTGATGCAGCAGGACGAAGGCTGCTATCACTGTCTGTTTAACACTTATCCTGAAGGCTCCTTAACTGGTACAACCTGCCTCCAAGTCTATGGTAAGAACTTTTACCTTCTTTAACCAACAACAAGTGCCTCAAACAAACATATAGCAGCTGGTGTGTTTGTAAGAACATGTTGATGATACTTCCTGATCCTTCACAGAGCTGCATGAACCTGTTGTTGATGTCAGAGAGTCAAACTCTACTGAAGAGTGGGTTGTTTCCTGTTCAGCCACTGGTCGACCTGCTCCCACTGTAACACTCAGTGTCTCACAACAACACCTCAGCTTCTCACAGTACAACACTGTCAGTGTGTCCAACATCAACGCTACATTCACTGTCACCACTACAGCTGTGCTCTCAGGTTCATGTAAACACAGCACACAGGTGGGATGTGCAGCACGAGTGCTCTCTGCTCCTCACAGAGAGGTGATGGTGATGCTTCATGAAGTCCAACAGACGTCAGATTATGACAATGCTGGTGAGAAACTAATACTTATGGATTGATGAAACTGAGATGCAATAACAGTGCATTCTGTAAGTATGCATTTCTCATTCATCAATGATTGATGTATCAGGGTTTTTTCCCCCATTTTTTAATCTTTATATTGTTTTAGTGTACACTGAGAGCCATGGGAACATTGCAATTTCAAATTCCTGTGTATGACTGTACATATGGTCTTTGACAATAAAGCTGACTTTGATAATAAGTTTAATAAGTGTCATATATTTCCTGCTTTTTCTAGTTTCCTCCTGGATCATTTTATTAGCTGCAGTATTGGTGGTGATGGTCCTTATCAGTGTTGCTGCACTGCATTACTGTTCAAAGAAAAAGACAAGAAGAGGTAACTTTTATTTTTGATTTCTTGTAATTTTTTCTACACAGAGATGTATTCAGTAATATCTGCATATCATATTCTACATGTGATTTAGTTATTAATTCTTTGCATGATGATTCAGTGGGTCTTTGTCTAGTTTTTTTTTTCCCTCTCAATTAACCCCACTGGCTATGTTTCAACAGATTTTTAAGAAGTATTTCCAGTCTTTTGTTGTCTTTGTCCCAAATGTTCTGAAATGTGTTGCAGACTTTAAAAGAAGTTGGACTTGACCAAAAAGTGAACTTTATATTTATAAAGTTATAATTATGAAAGCTGAACAAACATTGATAAACTTAAAATGTGTAACAGTAAAAAAGCGATCTATTTTTATTGATAAATGTATATGTTTGCATGACTGCTATTTGGATTGCCATGTGTAGAATGTAGCAAGCAAAGTGTGTGGGGTTCACATTGTTTGTTGGTCTATGGTTTCTTGATTTTTTTTTTTTTTTTAAATTAAAATTTTTAGATTTTTGTCAAAAGATTAATAATTTTTTGTTGAAGTCAGGCGTCAGTAATTTTTATGTTTTTGCAGAGGGTTTAGTGTTTGCAAGATAACACAAGTAAATGTAAAATATAGTTTCTAAATGAAGGCGTTTATTATTAAGGGAAAAAATAATCCAAACCTACAAGGTGCTGTGTGAAAAAGTGATTGCTCCCTAAACCTAATAACTGGTTGGCTCATTCTTAGCAGCAACAACTGCAATAAAGCGTTTGCGATAACTGGCAATGAGTCTTTTACATCTGTGGAGGAATTCTGGCCCACTCATCTTTGCAGAATTGTTATAATTCAGCCACATTGGAGGGTTTTCGAGCATGAACCGCCTTTTTAAGGTCACACCACCACACCTCATAGGATTCAGGTCAGGACTTTGGCTAGGCCAGTCCAAAGTTTTATTTTGTTTTTCTTAAGCCAATCATAGGTGGACTTGTTGGTGTGTTTTGGATCATTGTCCTGCTGCAGAACACAAGTGCGCTTCAACCTGTGGTAGTGAACAGATGACCGGACATTCTCCTTCAGGATCCCAAAAAGTTGAATCTGTTCATCTTGATGTATCATTTTCAGTGGGTAAAATGTTTCCCCCACCGCTTTATAACCTTTTCCAGACTGAGAGATCTCAATTAATTTGTTTCTCACTTTTTCCTGAATTTCCTTGCATCACACAAAATGTGTAGGATCTTTTGATCTCTACCACTCCTGCTCCTCCTGCTCCTCCTGCTCCTCCTGCTCCTCCTGCTCCTCCTGCTCCTCCTGCTCCTCCTGCTCCTCCTGCTCCTCCTGCTCCTCCTGCTCCTCCTGCTCCTCCTGCTCCTCCTGCTCCTCCTGCTCCTCCTGCTCCTCCTGCTCCTCCTGCTCCTCTTCCTTAACGGCAGCTTGCATCCATAGAAGTTGATCTATTCCACTTTGTCAGACAGGTCCTATTTAAGTGATTTCTTGATTGAACACAGGTGTGGCGATTTCTTGATTGAACACATACATGTTAAAGGGAAAGATCAAACAGTACTGAAATGAAGAAGTGGGCATTATGGGGCTTCCCCAGTGAAATAACTGAACTTGGAGCACAAAATAATAAATAACATACCAGTAATGCGTGGAGGGAAGGCTTCTAAGAAAATCTATAAGTTCACAGGGAATTTCTACAATAGCACGAGTTAGAGGTGGGCAGATTGATGCAGTTATCAATAGTATTGATACCAATGCTGGTATTGTTACTGGAGATATACTACTGCAATAGGATTGGTACTTTGTTTCTGTCCTGTAAGTTCAGTATGTACCTCACTGAATTCTGTTATGTAGTTGTTGTTTTTTTTTTAATGAAACATAAAACACGGACTATGAAAGCCTCTTACTTTGTTTGTGCAGCTCTAACAGCAGTGATCCAAACACAGCAGACTGTGCTGGCAGCAGTGGGAGAAGATGCTGAATTCAGCTGTCAGCTCTCGGAGACTAAAGACGTCCTTCAGGTCACATGGCAGAAAATCTTACAAGATGTGGAGACAAATGTTGACACCTACAGCAATTACTTTGGCCAGAGAGTGGATGATGGCTTTACAGATAAATTTTAGTTTTTAATCGCCTACTAAACAAAAAAATCAACAAAAAAACATTACATGTCTGTTTCCCCCCCTAAAGCGTCACCACATGGCTATGGAAACATCAGAGCGACAGCTTAAGTCAAGCGATTTGCGGACAAAGTTCAAGTTGAAGGGTGAAATAATTTGGACATGTGCAGAGGAGGGAGGGTGGATGTACTGGACAATAGGTGTTGGAGCGGAAGCTGCCAGGAAGGAGGAAAAGAGGAAGACCTCAGACAATATTCATGGATGTAGTAAAGGACATGGAGAGGGTGGGTGTGACAGAGAACAGATGGGGTGAAATGGAGGCAGCTGATCTGCTTTGGCGACCCTTAAAAGGAAGGCTGAGAAATAAATAAATTCATACATCCATCCATCCATCCATTCGCTTCCGCTTATCCTTTCCAGGGTCACGGGGGGTGCTGGAGCCTATCCCAGCTGTCATAGGGCGAGAGGCGGGGTACACCCTGGACAGGTCGCCAGTCTGCCGCAGGGCCAACACACAGGGACAGACAACCATTCACGCTCACATTCACACCTAGTGACAATTTGGATTATCCAATTAACCTATCCCCTCAAACTGCATGTCTTTGGACGGTGGGAGGAAGCCGAGTACCGGAGGGAACCCACGCAAACACGGGAGAACATGCAAACTCCACACAGAAAGACCCCGGCCTGATGGTGGAATTAAACTCAGGACCTTCTTGCTGTGCGGCAACAGTGCTAACCACCGTGCCACCGTGCTGTCATACATATGAATTTAAAATAACAATTACCAATAGATGAAGCTTTACTGAATTTTCAAAATGCAGAAAAATAATGATTGAGTTGGCTGATTAAAACACTGATGAAACTACTGCACTGGGAAGTTTTTGTACTTTACTTGGTACAGTTTATCATTCTCACACACCTTGGAATGTCCCAGAAGCAAGGGAGATTCTTCCTTTGGGGAAATTTGAGTTTTCAATAATTTGGCTATTGTACGACGTTGTTTCAATACGTGGTACAATAGCCAGTGGGGACGCAGAGACGTGGCAAATGGTGCACCATGTCAGACTGTGGGATTATGTGTTTGTTTTTTCTTTTTATGGCCTTTTCAAAAGGTAAGTTTTATTCTGTATTGTCATTTTTGTTTTTTAAAGTTATTTATTGTGACAAGAGAAAAAAAAAGAAAACAAGAACCTTCACTTGTAATAATTAAAAATTGATCCTAAAATGTGAGATCATAAATGTGAGAACTTTTCTCTGAAGTGATAAAGAGATTGTCTTTAGACAGAATTAGAGGGAGATACAATTACTGAAGAGTTTAGATTTTGTTTGAATGAGTAACAAAAAGTTTCTCCCACTGAACACTCAGCCTAATAAAAACGAACAAAATCAACTTTCTGTGTCATGAGTTGTTCATCATTCAGATTAATGAGAGCTGTTTTGAGAGCTGTGTGAAAACAGCTTTAGAGTGTTCTGATAAAGGTTGCCCCATGCCTATTCATATTACGATGAAAGCAATAGATGTGTTAAGTATGTATGTTTGGTAAATTAACAAAAATTTTCCGTTTTATAAGTACAGGACAGTCTGGCCAATGAGCTACCATAACTTTTCTGTGATTTTATTATTTTATTTCTAAATATTTAAGCCCAAAGTGAATTCAGTGAGGTACATACTGAACTTACAGGACAGAAACAAAGTACCAATCCTATTGCAGTAGTATATCCATGCCAAATCCGCAAGAAGAGGGCCATGTGTGACAAATCGTCTGTGGATTGCTTCAATAACTGTGTCCAGGATGATGTTGTGCACTTTCACCTCATATGATTTCTCAGCATTTATTTGCAACTCATCTTCAGTCACTCACGCCTGTGGGCTGGTGTCAGTCCACCTTGCAAATGCCAGACACACAAAGCAGAACAATAAATGGCGTCCTTTGCAATAAGTAAGCCACTTCCTGTTGGTGCCATCTTTACAGCTGAACACCCTCATCACAACTGCACTGCTGGTGTTCTGCTGTGGGTGGTAATCTAAGAGGGCTGTAATATGGCAGGTTCAGGGCGAGCAAAGTAATCTATGCCCTGGCTCTCACTCTCCTGCTCTTCTAAATCTCTCTCTCTTGCTCTTCTGTATGTCCCTGCTGCTCCGTCTCTCTCTCTTGCTCCATCTCTCTCTCCTGCTCTTTTATTTCTCTTTCTTGCTCCATCTCTCTCTCCTGCTCTTTTATTTCTCTTTCTTGCTCCATCTCTCTCTCCTGCTCTTGCATCTCTCTCTGCTTCTCTTCTGTCTCTTCTGTCACAGACTTCTCCACTTGTGATGATAAATCAGCCTGGTGCAACATGTAAGGATTGGCACAATTTGTAAAGATTTTGAGGAGTTTGAGAAACTAACCTTAAGCATAAAATAAAATTCACTATGAGTAACATCATAGCACCCGCCCAGCAGTATAGAAACTCCGTCATGCTAGCTAGTACACAGTACGAGTCATTGTAAGCGACTGTAAAAAGTCAGCACAATGAAAATAAACTCCACCTAAACTTGGTTTATATCTGACCCAGATAGACTGCAGGTCATAACTTCTTACCTGAAGTTCAGTTCACCTGACACTCGGACCAGCGGCCGCCTCGGGTCTGTCCTCCTCCTGCCTCCCCTTTCCCTCATCCACCTGCTGGCCTCCACCAATTGCTTATGTTGCTAAATCTGTGGAAGCTCCGCCATAGCTACCACCAAACAATTCAGTTATTTTTACACATTTGGCAGCGTCTGCCTGAAGGGCTTGTTTCTTTTTTACCCTAATTTTTTCTGCACCTCCTTTCCTTTTTTTGTGGCCATTTTCTTTAGATCGTCTATAGCAGCGGTCCCCAACCTTTTTTGCGCTACGGACCGGTTTATGCCCGACAATATTTTCACGGACCGGCCTTTAAGGTGTCGCAGATAAATACAACAAAATAAAACTAGTACCGGTACCGAAAAAAGAAGATTTATTCATAACAGACGTGAAACGACCCAGAAAAACTGAGTAAACGACAAAAACGATAACAAAATAACGCTAAAAACTGATAAAACCCCTGAAAAACATACATTTCACACAGAAACCTCAACTCTTGCGGCCCGGTACCAAACGACTCACGGACCGGTACTGGTCCGTGGCCCGGGGGTTGGGGACCGCTGGTCTATAGGGCTTTGGAACGTGATGTCATGGGAGGGGGCGTGGCCAAGATTTTTGGTCGAGCCGCCATGTTAGTAGGCCAAACAAAGGGCTACAGGAGCGAAAGGAAACGGAAACATCAGCTATGGCTCGTACTTGCTATGTTGTTGGTTGCAATGTTAGAGCGCACGATCGGGAAGGGAATAAGCTGGAAAATGGGCTCTCTTTTTATCGTTTCCCCTCCTGGAAGCAACGCAAGGGATCTAATGTATCTGATGTTACCAAACGAAGATGTCAAGCTTGGATAGCAGCGGTGAGACGAGCTGATATCGAGTTCTCTGCCATCATTTTTTGTTGGTGTGCTCCCGACATTTTCATTCCAGTAAAATGGTAAATGGCCTGTATTTGTATAGCGCTTTCTAGTCCCTTAGGACCCCAAAGCGCTTTACACAACCTGTCATCCACCCATTCACACACTGGTGATGGCAAGCTACATTGTAGCCACAGCCACCCTGGGGCGCACTGACAGAGGCGAGGCTGCCGGACACTGGCGCCACCGGGCCCTCTGACCACCACCAGTAGGCAACGGGTGAAGTGTCTTGCCCAAGGACACAACGACCGAGACTGTCCAAGCCGGGGCTCGAACCGGCAACCTTCCGATTACAAGGCGAACTCCCAACTCTTGAGCCACGATCGCCCCGAAGTTCTACACAAGGAGCACTTCCACAGATGCTGTAAGGTCAAATTTTTCAAGCATTATATCAATATCACTGTACATGCACAGAGCATCTGTACATGGTTTTTGTGCCCACGAACTCCAAAATGCAATAAAATTGTATTCTAATTTTGCTGTTATTTGTAGGTATGTTAAAAAAATATTATATTTAAAATAAAATATTTAGAGATTAATAAATAATTCTCACTCATAAAATATATGTGGAAATAAAAGTTTATCACATATCACAAAACATCAGTGATGGGAATAACGGTGATAAAAGTAATGCCGTTATTAATGTCTGTACTTTTTTCAGTAATTAGTAATCGAATGAATTACTATTTTTATTGTTACAACGCTGTTACAGTTACTAAAAAGAAAATGCGGTGCAGACGCATTACTATTTTTCAACACACAGACAAAACTGTCTTCAGCTTACTGCCAACTATGAGTGCTGCTGATTGGCATGATAAACCAATCGCATGACCAATTTGCAGTTTTTCTGAATTGCTAAAATACCTAAAATTTCCTAAAATCTCATGTCTTTGTCTCAAAACACTAAACACAAACTGTAAAATTCACGCTACACTCACAAAACATTTGACTTGTTTTCCCAAAAAAACCCAATTTTACCCAAAACTACTTTAACCTTACCCAAAATCAAGCACTACTGTCAAAAACCACACAAAACTAGTCAATCAGCAAGCACAACTTAGCAACGATTACACACTACAGAACTAAATACAAAACACTGGAACAATAATATTTATTTATTTATTTTATTCTTGTACTCACATTTTAACAGAAAAGAAATGCAGCAAAAAAGTGATATATACATAGAACAAATATTATATATATTTTTACAGCACATCCAGTTAATTTATTCTGCCTCACCATCACACCTTTCTCTTGGGTCAGGCCTTCATCCACATCACATGCTATGGTCTCTCTTGCAAGGCAATAAGGAAAGAATCCTTTAGCATGCTGAATCCAGCCCTGGCAAGATTCCAGTCCTATTTCTCCAAATGCTCCATTTATTGCTTGAAGTAGTAGTTTCCTGTGTGTAAGGGTTTCAGTTGTATACGTTCCATCTCCATGCTGAGAAAAACTCCTCAATAGGGTTCAAAAAGAGAGAGTATGGCGTTAGAAACATATTCATAAAATGCTGCTCACTGTGAAACCAATCACTTATTCTTGGAAAACGGTGAAAGCTCATCATGTCAAATGATAACATACATGGGATGCTCTGCCTGCTCGCGATCTCTATGTTCAAGCAAAGCTGTCACGGTACTGGGTCGTGTGACCCAGTGTTTGAGTTTAATCGTATTTTGTTATTCATTTGTGCTCTAGTTTCAGTTTAGTTTATCTAATTAATTTCTACAATGCCTAAGTTGCTGTTCTAGTCCTTTGTTTTTTGGATCCTTTTGTGTCTTCTCCCCTGTTCTAAGTCATGTTTCATGTCTCTGTGGTTCTTGTTGTCAAGTTCGTGGCATGTCTGCGTCTCGTCATGCTTCCTGTTTATTTTGAAAGTTTTGTTTCCATGTTCTATGTGCTTAGTTTACACTTCCACTGTAGCGTCATTATATTAATTCTAGTCAGCTGTTTCCTCATGTGTCTCCACCTCCCCTGATCTCCCCATTTGTATATTTAAGTCCTCTGTCTTCCTGTGTTCAGTGTCGCGTCATCTGTCTTTCCTTACCTACCCCTCGTCACAGTTTCCCAGTCAAGTCATAGTAAGTTATAGTGTAGTTTCATAATATCAAGTCACAGTGAGAGTCATACTTTCCCAGTTTCTGTTCAGGTTTTCCCTCAGTTTAGCCTTGTTGTATTATCGTGAGTTTTCAGCCCCAAATAAAGGCTCGCTTTTTGTTAAGTCCAGTTTTGTCTCCTGGCCTCTGTCTGCACTTGGGTACTCTACTCTCTCCACACGGCCTGCCCCAGCAACCTGTGACAGTACGACGCGACCATGTCGGACCCAGCGGACATCTGACTCCTGGGTTCAGCGCTCGTTTGACCGCCCTCCACGGCAGGGAATTATCTTCTCTTCATGCAGACAAGAGATGGAGAAGGAGTCTGTTTGAGTTAAACTGAACCAGATTGTGTCTGCCTACCCAGTTTACTGGGAGTGATTGCTGGAAAATTTAAAGATATTTGTCCACACCGTGTTGCCACAGCAGCAGCCTGCAAATTGGCTTCACTGCTGCTACCTTGCGAGCCCGAGGCAGTTCAAGTGGGGTTGCTGAGGTTCGCTACGACGCCCCTCCCTTCAGCACCGTCACCGCCCCTCAGCTCACCAGTTTCCACTTCGCCGTCACGGATAAGCCGCTCACCCTCACTGTCTCATTCGAACTTCTCATCTCCAGCCTCATTTTTGGCAAGGATGTGGTCGGAGGATGAGGAGCCGGACGCCACGGCTAGCCATGCTTCATTCACGACCACTTCTAGAAAAAAAACGGTGTCCATGCCCTTTTTCCTCGGGGGTCACCGATAAGGCGGCCCTTTCCATTCCTCTGACTAAATCTGAAACTTTATCATGAGCCCATGTTTTGTGCTAACAATAAAGACATAACTTCTGATGTTGGACAAGTTGTTTTAGGGGAAAACACACTGCCATCACAGAACTGGGAAGCTGACGCTGTCAGTTCAGCCATAGACTATTCACTCCTAAGCATTAAATCATGCAAGGAACTGTTAGATCCTGCAATTATGAACAATCAGGCTGTGGGGGACATGAATAATACACACTGTGAGTATGATTTTGCACACCCCAGACAAGCGACATTAACTGAAATGGCTTTTCTTAAGACTGTTACAGTGTCCGGGGCCTTATTAAAGACTGTGTCCCAAGCCCTGTTGCCTGTTAACAATAAACCAAGTGAAATAATTTGTGTTTTGACGAGCATTAAGACTGAATTACCTTTGGTTAGCCAGTTTGTTCTGTGTAAGTAAGTATGACATGGTAATTTCTGTTCATAAGAGACGGAAGGACCATTTAAGTTATACTTCCTCACTATCTAACGACAAAACTAAGTTTTGTGTTCCAAAGACTGCCGAGGGGGAGGGTCATGTTTGTCATTATACACCAGCTAGCCATTCAACTGCATCTCTGAGTCAGGACCTTTTGACCACAGTTCATAAGTAGACAGATTTAAAGATAATTCAGCCAGACAGCTCAGAGTCAGTACATAATGTTTTCTGTGCAAAGCCAAGTCCATGTGCGTTCCACCCACTAGATTTCTGTCGTACTCATCAATCAGTGTGTGCAATTGAACGCCACTAATTTGTCATGCCAGCTGGAGGCTCAAGTGAGCCCGCCCGGCCATTGCCCTTTAGTTCTGGAAGCTCAGGAGTGTTGTTTCAAAGATCAGTCTAACCACCATGTCCTCTGTCATCACAGCAACCAGCAACCACCACAACCTTCATCCCTCACCAGCTCAGGTTTCAGCTCAGCCTCACTGTTTAGGTACTTAGACACCAGAGATGGGCAGTAATGCGCTACAAGTAATGCGTTACTGTAATTCGATTACTTTTTTCAAGTAATGACTAATGTAAGGGATTACTATTGCAAAAAAAATAATTAGGTTACTGTTACTTTCCCCCAAGCACGCTGTGTTACTAAACCGTTGTAATTTTGTTTGTGAGAGTGTCTCATGACAATGACGTAAGCACGTGTGATGCCCGTGGCAGCAACAGACGTGTGTAAATCAACAATGGATATTATGGAGTGTGAGAGAGAGTATGACCATGCAGCCTTTAAAGCATGGATGTACTTACGTTACTTTAAGTTTTATTCTGTGAAAAGTGACAAAAACAGCATCCACTGTACACTCTCTGTGGGAAGAAAACTTCTTTCTACAGCGAAAAATTAAACTTTAAATCTGAGCAGGAATGTGAAACCCCCAGACAAAACACAAGAAACATTTGCACAAGAAACATACTGTCCTTCAAAATTGTAAACTTTGCATACTAACTCATTACATGGGTGAACACTTTTCACACATAATTGCAATTAAGACCACAGGGCTTTAAAAGGGCAGCAGGTGAGCTCCTCTGTTTTGGTCAGTGGATGCCAACGTTGAAAACAGAGGCAGAGCCAGAGGAGTGAGAGTAAGAGGAGGAGGATGCAGACGATGAGGACGACGAAGGCCAAGGAATGTAATCTCAGATGAGATCACAGCAATTTTGGTTGACCATGTGGTCAATCATGGTCTAACAATGAGGGAGGCTGGGCAAAGAGTACAGCCAAATTTGAGCAGTAGCATCCATCATCACTTTCCGAAATGAGAATAGGTAAGAAATCTCACTGTACTCAATGAGTACATTACTGTAGCACAGTATTGTCTGTGGACTGTTCTGGAGACTGTGAAAATACTGTAAAGTTTGTGTCACATGTTTGGAAAATGTATTCCTCCTTCGTATTTCTACATTGTAGGCCTATTCACAGTATTTTACACTATACTATTTGTATTGCAGAGCTGAAAGCTTACCAACACGAGGTGGTGGGGAATGTATTCTGTCTCCTGAACAGGAGATAGGGTCATTGGGTATATTGATATAGGGTAACATAGGGTATATTGATAGGGTCAGCTTATCAACACTGGACCGTGTCTTGCACAGAAATAATCTGAGGACAAACCAGCTCTACAGGGTGAAATTTGAACGTAATTCAGAAAGAGTCAAAGAATTGCAATACAACTATGTGCAAGTAAGTCCCATACAATCCCACAATTGATGCATACTCTCAACACTGTCTAAATTACAGTACTGTAATCGTACTCTGATTATTCTTCACAATAGTGACCATTCCAAGTCTGTATTACGTGTGTGTTTTATGTTATGTACGTTATGTGTTTTTCAGAGTCCGTAACTGACGCTTTTTAGTTTTTTCTCCCCCTCCATATTCTCCATTCCTAAATCCTATTATAAGGAATATTTTTCTGGCAGAAGATGGAAAGTGTATGACCGAAATCCACACACACATATATCTATTTCCCAAGCTATGGAAGATGCATGTGGAGATATAGCAGTTGATGCTATTCATGGTTGCCCTGTGACAGGCTGGCGACCTGTTGAGGGTGTACCCTGCCTCTCGCCCTATGACAGCTGGGGTAGGCTCCAGTCCACTGACCCAGAACCTAAGAGATGCATCTCTCATCAATTTACTAGTCACTGAAGCATCATCAGAAAATGGAAGGGTGTCTGTCAAAGAGCCATTCGCTATGGAAGGGAAAATCACTAAAATCAGTGGTAACAGGTCTTATGGCATGATGAATGCAAATTTGCAAAGCAAGATGGGGGCTCTGTCATGGTTTGGGGCTGAACTCCAGCCAGTGGTCTTGTAGACCTGGTCAAAATAGTACTTTTCTGTGATCATATTTCCATCTATCAGATTTTGCTCCTCCATCTGGAAAGCATGTGACTGGTAACAGCTTGATTTTTCACCATGACAGTAATACCAAACACTCAGTTCTCTTTGGTCTGCAAACACCTTTTATCTCCTGTAAAGCCAGCTATGAATAGCAAACTGCATCTGCATGCTGTTGTTGTTCTTTGTCCTCACATTTGCAGTATATTTTTGAAACATGAAAACAGAAGTGGCAAAGTTTCTTAGAACTGGTGCACCAGTGACATAGACACTGATGAAATGACAGTTTGAGGTGGAGCTGTTGAACTGTAAAAAACGTGCCCACAGCCAAGTGTTATTTGTTAACATTTGTTAAATTAAATAACACTTGACTGTGAACTGCACCACACTTTTGCTGATCTTCTCCTCATCTAGTGGAAAAAAGACAAAAGCAATGTAACTAAGCAAGAATTCAGTAGCTGATCCAGTGCTGCTTGCTGGGCTTCAAAGCTAGAATGGGAGGAGGCTCAGCAGGTTAGGGGTCTGAAAACACAACGAAACTCAGCAGCTGGTCAAAGCCCTGGAAAGTAAGCAAAACAAAATGTTCATCACCGAACGCATTCCTCTCCACAGAGAAGGAGTAATGAAGCAGCATACACACACAGCTCACCGGCTGCAACACCGCAAGGCTCTTTGGCCTAGAGCTCACCTTTCCCTGGCCTTAAGCTCCTCAATCTGCTGATGGGAGTCAGCTGTATCAAACGGAAGGCACCTAGGCAGCAGAGACAGACAGACCACACCCACTCCAGGGCAATTTCAGGAGCAGGCCCTGCTAGGGCCATAACAACTCTTACTGATGAGTTTCTGAAGGCTTTTTGGGGAGTTTTTAGGACAACTTAATGAAAACATACTACTACGTTGCAGCTTAGAAGTAAAATGCATGAACTAATGCTGTAACCTTACTCTGAGACAGGATGCTTCTAAGGTGGCAAAAATGCAGATTAATTGATTTTTTTAAATGCATGAGTTATTTTAGAGAAAACTTACTAGGCAACACAACCCAGAGAACTTAAATATATTTATTATTTGTTGCAATAATAAAGCAAACAGTGAATGAATAAAGAGCTTCCTTGCTGAACTTATGCTTTATTTCTCTAACTCATATAAAGGCATTAGTCAACATGGAATTGATAGCATGTTGCAGAACAGCTGAATTATGTCAGGACAAAACTCACCTTCATTAAACAGGAAATTCAGACCTTAAACTTGACATAGCTTGCTAAGACATTAATCCTAGTTAATAGTACACCCCTCTGGTCTTGTATGACATCAGTGCACATTGCAAAAGCTTCATTTCTGCTCTATGGCCATTTATGGGAACAAATAGGAACCACATGAGCAAAGTCTGAGAAATGTGACTGCAAACAAAGGAAATGCAGTTATTTCCTACAACTACTTTTTCTTGTGCTAACAACATCCGTTCATCATTTTCTATGTCTGCCTGCCTATGATTTTAGACATATTTGTTCAGGCATTAATTATTAATACACAACACACAAAATAAAAAAAACACACAAAAACAACTAAATGATAACCAAAAATTGTACATTGTAATTAATTTACAAGCCTACAAAGTCCAAAACATCTGGAAAGCTGTAAGATGTAGCTAAAAACAATGCAATGATTAGCAGATCATGCAGACACAGTAAACTTTGATCTCAGACATTTTACTATTTCATAGAAAATGTTACATTGCTTTGAATATGCAACTAAATGGGTTTGTTAACAACAGCTCAGTAACATGATTGGAACATCTTAGTGAGGCAGAATTTTGCCAAAGTAAAGATGGGCAGAGGTTCATCGATCTGCATTAAACTGCAGAATCATGCTCCTCAGTGTAAAATTGCAACAACCTCAAATATCTGATCTAGAGCACATAATTACAGCCTGAGGTGTGTGGAGGAGATGCCAGGAGATGAACCACTACAGGAGGACAGAACCATAGAATGGCATCAATCCAACAACTGGATTATTTAATATTTGGAACTAAAACATAAATGCAATTACTGCCCAATGAAATTCTAGATAAATTTGGTTTATTTATAGACAACAAACAACACTGTCAGTGTGACTTGCAAATATGCAGAAACATAATGTTTTACTGCTTTTAATAACACACTACATCTGTATAGTGTTGGGGTCATTTGTTCTCACATTTGCATAGTGTTTATGAACCACAAACAGATGGGTTCAAATTTCTTAGAACTGGTACATTAGTGACGTAAGAGGGTGTTAATGCAAATTCACATTCTAATATTAGGTGATACTCAAACATATAAAAACCGAAGCACCCAGCGACAAGTATGATTCTGTGACAGAAGTGAACTATACACTCCTTCGTGCCTGAGCCGCACTAGACGTGACCTCTGCTCATCTCAAGTCTTCACTCCACATTTGGTAAGGCCTGTGTTTATTGACTTATGCTCAAGGATTACATTTTCATTTAGACTGATGTTGCCCATCCACTTTGATAATGAATTCCCTGTAACCATTCACCAGCTTCAGTGAATTTCATTCAGTGAAGACATCTGCTCCACCTGGTGTTCCAGACAACCAGCTCGTGCCTGAACCACTGCAGGTTAACTAACCAACCTCTCCCCATTAAAGCAAACAATAAGGTAAGAGTCCTAACATGGAAAAATTTGACTTACAAGTGCCACAAATGACAAATCTAACAGATGCATGCAGCAAGAGCGAGAATGCTGTCCTGGATGTCTTTTAATGCAGGTGCAGTATGTCTTTGTTACTACATGCCTATCCAAAACATATGTAAAGAAATACCAGTCCTTTCAGAGCAGCAGAGCATTTATATCAGGGGTGTCAAGGCCTGGGGCCACAATCAGCCCAGAAAAGACTCCAATTTGGCCCACTGAATAGCGTTGCAAAATTTCAAATGTATTTTAAGGTTTTCTTGGTGATAAAGACCGACCCCACGGCCATTCAGATAACACCAAAGTAATTTAGCAATAGATAAACAGTTAAACAACACCAAAAACACTATTGTATATAGATACTTTTTTTAACAATTGGTCCTCAAAAAAATGAATTAAATTTTCCTATGACAAATTTTATAATTACAAGCAATAAACTATCAGACTATCAACTTTTTACAATTTAAACCCAAAGAGTCATGCTGAGGTTTCTTTCATTTCCTTTGGCCGCATTTCTTTGTCATGTGGAAAGTAAGAGACACACTGCTGAAATTTCTTTTTCTGATATTATGATATCTCACAGATTAAATGTGTAGCTCAACTTCTTTACTCTGACAGAAAATGGGGTTTTCACTGATCGGGCCCACTTAAGATCAAACAGAGCTGTATACGGCCCACAATATCAACCGAGTATGACATCCCTGATGTACATTAAAGAGAGTTAAATTTCTTATCAATCTGTGTTGTTCTTGGGATGTTTTATAGGGTAATGTAAACATTTCAAGCCTTTAGTTTGTATGTGAAACCTCAAAATCAAACTGATGTTGAGTGCCACAACAAGACATTAACAAGACCTCCTGGTTTTTCTTAATGAAACGATCCTTCTTTATGAGCACAAAGCTCATCTGAACAGATCTAATCAAGACAATAAAATATTATATCTCTAAGACACTGTTATAAATTGGCCCTTTTAAAAGGGTGCTTGTGCATATGTGTAAGAAATTCCCATCATTTGGACTGAATTTTCATTGTCTCACACTCAGTCAGAAAGTCAGTAATTCATATGTGCCACAGGTAAGTGCTGATATTACTGCCTCTCATCAAGTCTTAAAAATCTGATATTAGCATTCATCTCAGCTTTACAGTTACACTGTTAATATTAAAATATTAAAACAAACGGGGTAATTAGTACAGCAGAGATAGGTGTAGGCAAAATAATGATCAGGTCCTGATCCTCTCCCTCCCTCTGCTTGACAACAAACACAAGGATAGTATTATTCTAATACGTAGAACAAATAACAATAAAACACTATACAATTAAGTATGATAGGTATAAATTTAACACAAAGTATAATATGCAAAAAAATACTTCAAAACCACCAAAGCACAACTGTTAGAATGTAAATGTAGCAATAAAATAATAAAATAAATAAATAAATAAATGCTTAAATTGTAAAATATGTTATATGTTCTCTCTTCTCCAGGAAATAATGAGGATCCTGTTTGCCTGTTTGCTGCTTGTGCTGCTCATTGCCACTACACCTTCAAAAGCAACCAAAGGTTCAAAACAAAACAAAAAGAATGCCGAACCACAACCAGAAGAGAAGAGTAAATGTCTTTACGAACTTTTTATTATACAGCACATAATTCACAGGATGACTGAGGACGAGTGTGATAATGTAATAGAGAATAGGGGTATCTTATTTAAGGAAGAATGTAAGGAGATGAATACGTTCATTCTTAGCGATGTGAAAACAGTCAAATCTATTTGTAAGGATAGGACAGATGGTGATATAATCAGTGAGTCACTGTTTGAAATTATTGACTGTGAACTAAAGAGTAAGACAGAAAAGAAACCTCCCTGTAAATACAACGGTAAGCGTCAATTTAAAAAACGTATAGAAGTCAGCTGTGAGGGAGGTTACCCTGTGCATTACAAGCGTGCTTTGAAGGAATAGAAAAAACATTCAAATTGAAAGTTTTTTGTTTGTATTTTGCCAAAAAAAAAAATGTTGGGAAGAAAATATATTCAAACAGGAGTTACATTCTTCATCAGATCTACTTGAAAGCCTTTAGAAATGTTTAAATGCATATATTTTTTCAATGTGATCAACTTCTATTTCCACACATATTCAATGAAAATGAAAATGATTTTAAAAACTTCTTTTTGTTTATCATGTACTTTTAGTATCATAAAAGAAAGGTTATAATTCAACAGTGATATTAACAATATTGTTTGCATGTACTACAGTTGTTTGTTAAATAATTTGAAATGTGATTTTTGATGCCTTTCAGATTCAGCTTGCTTCTTTTATGCTGTTAAAATGATTTATTACTTGATCGCAAAATAAGTGTAAGAAATGTTGGAACAGTTGAAGCGTCAGGAGTCACAGGACTCGTAAGCTGATATGTTCCTGTTTAGTGCCCTGCATGTCTTCTTGATTTCATTTAATTTCTTTTTGCTTTATTAACAATTAAAGAATTCAATTAACAATTGAAGTAGCAATGCTAGTTGTATGATTACTTTCAAGCTGTTTTCCAACACAGGACCTGAGCACATTGTAACTATTGAAGTTAACATCCATCCTCTGTCTACCACAGTGTTCTGTAGTCATCTGAGGCCATCTGTCCAAGCCTCTAAGAACGACTTGAGTTTTATTACATCTAAGGATCACCCAAAGAAAAGACCGAAAAAGGAAACAGCTGTATGTCAGTGATGCCTAAGTCTAAATAAACACATGCTCCGCATTATCATACAAGACCAATGACTAAGCAGTTACACATGGCAACAGCTTAAACTCTCACTTCTCTACTCTAAGATCATATAAGGGATATAAGTAAGAAAAACACAAGCAGAATTACAGAGATAAAAAAGGGGGAAATGCACTTGCTTCCCTGAAATGAACTCTTGAGCCACACGTGATTTCTTTATATTTTGGTTCTAAGCCGCCAGAATTTCTTGTAAAGCATGTTCTTTTTATACTGGTCTTGAGCAACTGTTCTTCAGATGAATGCAAATTTAATGTTTCTGGTTGAAAGCGTCATCAGTATGCACAAAGGAGGTAAAGTAAACAGTAAGTGTCTACAGACATCTGCAAAATAAGATGGGGGCTCTGTCATGGTTTGGGGCTGAACTCCAGCCAGTGGTCTTGTAGACCTGGTCAAAATAGTATTTTTCTGTGATCATATTTCCATCTATCAGATTTTGCTCCACCATCTGGAATGCATGTGACTGGTAACAGCTTGATTTTTCAGCATGACAGTAATACCAAACACTCAGTTCTCTTTGTTCTGCAAACACCTTTTTTTTCCTGTAAAGCCAGCTATGAATAGCAAACTGCATCTGCATGCAGTTTGCTATGAATAGCAAACTGCATCTGCATGCTGTTGTTGTTCTTTGTCCTCACATTTGCAGTATATTTTTGAAACATGAAAACAGAAGTGGCAAAGTTTCTTAGAACTGGTGCACCAGTGGCATAGACATTGATTAAATGATTGTTTGAGGTGGTTCTGTTGAATTGTAAAAACGTGCCCACAGCCAAGTGTTATTTGTTCCTCTCTGACAGATGTGAATTATAACTTGCTCAAGTAGAATTAAATAACACTTGACTGTGAACTGCACCACACTTTTGCTGATCTTCTCCTCATCTAGTGGAAAAAAGACAAAAGCAATGTAACTAAGCAATAATTCAGTAGGGAATCCAGTGCTGCTTGCTGGGCTTTAAAGCTAATGGGAGCAGGCCCAACAGGTTAGGGGCAGTGTTGGGCAAGTTACTTTGAAAAAGTAATTAATTATAGTTACTAGTTACTTCTTCAAAAAAGTAACTGAGTTAGTAACTGAGTTACAAGATTCTAAAAGTAATGAATTACTTGAAAAGTAACTATTGCGTTACTTTAAAAAATGTTTAACTTTAAATGCAAATATGAATTGTCAATTTTAAAATCCTATGCACAAGTTTTGCAAACAAAGTTATTTGCATCCATTTACCTTTTACCCTTTTTTAAAATAACCATTTCAAACTATTTACAGAACAATCAGCTGTTCTTCAATAAGATGCCACACAAATTATTTGTGCCACTCCAAAAAAATAATTTCTGTCCACTATAAAGGAGAACATCACAGCCTGATACCTGCAGGCCTGACAGCAGCATTTGTATCACTGCTGTTTCTACCTGGAGACAGCAGTCGCCTCATTGTTTTGACAAAACTATCCACAACACTACACACTAACTACACAAGACAACACATCAACTACACACTCCGAACACGCTAAACGTCACAAATCTCTCACATCTCAAAACTTGCTCTCTCTTTTTCTGTCTCTCTCTCCCTCTCTCTCTCTCTCTCTCGCCATCACCCCTAAAACTTCCCCCTCTTCCTAAACAACCAAATGTCATGTTGCTATATCATTTTTTGATTTGCTGACATGGTGCATGTTTCCACCAAAACGAATGGGCTGTTTTTTGGGTTTTTTTGTTGTTGGTTGTTTTTTTGCTCATAAGCAGAGAGTGCTCGCTAACGCTGTCCTTAGACAGTAAACGTGATGAAACTATTGAGGAAAAAACACCGTGTATATATTGTTTATCATGACTCTGGTTTTACGTGGCCTATATTCTTCCCACTGTCGCCAAACTGCTTGCTCATAGGGGTCATATGATTGTTGGGTTTTTCTCTGTATCTATTATTGTATGATCTACTATACAATATAAAGCGCCTTGAGGCGACTGCTGTTGTGATTTGGCGCTATATAAATACAATTGAATTGAATTGAATTATCAACACAATTTAAAAACTGGTATATATCACCTTGTTGCTTTGTCATCTTAAAGTGGTCATGTGATTGGCTTACCACGACTAATATATTCTTCCTCAGCAAAACAGCAACACTTATGCGATTGTTTTGTCCCCTTAGCTCCAGGTGTTGTGCCAAAAAGTGATCGTCTACCAGCTGTTTAAAGCTGTAGCTCCCAGATTACTTACATAGACAGCTACTTCTGTAACGGGTGGATTACAGGTGTTTTTCTAAGAGGGAAACCCTCCCAAAAAAACGGACAGAGCAGTGGAGCAGCCAAGGGTATAGAACGATATAAAAACTGTATCACTAAAATATAATTTATTATACAAAAACAGTTAAAAATGTAAAAGGAATTAAAACAACCCTGGCCAGGGAGAACACACATTAAAAATCAATAAAACATGAACATTAAAAGTCCGGTGGCGTCAGCCACAACGTTAAAATCCAGCCAATCGGAGCGGGACAAGGAAAACTCGGCGGCGTCCTCGGCCGTCCTGTCAGTCTCAGAGCTTTGCGGTTGTAGGCGGTGCTGTTGCCGTACCAGGTGGTGATGCATCCAGTGAGGATGCTCTCAATGGCACAGCGACAGAAGGTCCTGAGGATGCGGGGGCTCATGCCGAATCTTTTCAGTCTCCTGAGAAAGAAGAGGCGCTGCTGCGCCTTCTTCACTGTTTTGTCTATGTGTACTGACCACGTAAGATCCTCAGCCAGATGTACACCAAGGAAGCGGAAGCTGCTCCGTTGATGGTGATGGGGGTGTGTACTCCTCTGCACCTCCGGAAGTCCACTATCAACTCCTTTGTCTTTGCGACGTTGAGGGTGAGATGGTTGTCTTGACACCAGTGGGTCAGGGCGCTGACCTCCTCCCTGTAGGCCGTCTCATCACCGTTGGTGATAAGACCCACCACTGTAGTGTCGTCCGCAAACTTCACAATGATGTTGGAGTTTCTAGTGGCCGTGCAGTCGTAGGTGTAGAGTGAGTACAGGAGAGGGCTCAGTACACACCCCTGTGGAGCACCAGTGTTCAGTGTGATGGGGGATGAGGTGGTGCTGCCCAGTCTGACCACTTGGCGTCTGTCAGACAGGAAGTTAAGGATCCAGCTGCAGAGGGAGCTGCTCAGTCCTAGATCCTGCAGTTTCCTGTCCAGCTTCGAGGGAACGATGGTGTTGAATGCTGAGCTGTAATCTACAAACAGCATTCTCACATACGTGTCTCTCTTCTCCAGGTGTGACAGGGCAGCATGGAGTGTCAGGGCTATGGCATCATCAGTGGACCTGTTGTGGCGGTCCACCTGTTGTGGCGGTCCAACATGAAAATGAGGAGACAAACACACCGAGAATGAACAGAGGTAGGCCTATATAGACATCGAGCAGCATTATCATCATTTTTTTTTTATTAATATGTGTTTTATCATTTTGAAATCAAGCATCTAGGAAGACTGTTCTGGACCAGGCAGTCCTGAATTTTATTATAAAGGACTGCCAACCCCTTAGTATTGTGGAGAGTGAGGGGTTCAGGCAGCTGGTTCAGGTCCTTGATCCATCATACGTTTTGCCAACCAGAAAGGTTTATATAGACAATGTCTCATCTGGTAGCTGATGTTAAGTCCTGCATACTGATTTAATTTTGTTTCATCTTCAGACCATCAAGGCACTGATAGCCAAAAAACATGCGGAGGAACTCGAACGAGTAAAAATGGAGTGGTCTGCAGTAATTGCCCCCACAACATCTGAGCCACAGCCTGGACCTTCATCAGAGCAGTCACCTGTTCCAGGCAACTTCAGTATTATCAGCTTATTCGTACATTTATTTTGATGCTAATGTGTACCAATTTGGAGTAGATGACAAAAACTAAAACGGCCATGCATTTTTTATTATTTCAGAAAACCTGTGGCAGCGGCTTGATGAAGAAGTTGGCAGACAAACCAACAATGCAACAGTGGACTCCATCACTGAGGTCCAGCGCTACTTGGCGGAGAGAAACATTCCAAGATCAGAAGATCCTTTAACGTAGTGATGGAATAGGAAGACATCTTATCCAAACCTTTTCCACCTGGCATTACAGTTTGTGTACCCCAGCTTCATCTGTGCCCTGTGAGCGTGTGTTTTCCAAAGCTGGGGAAATGGTGTCAAAAAAACACAATAGACTGAATGCAAAAACATTGGATAAAGTTATTTTTCTGAATAAAAATTTATAATAAACTCTGAGTCAATTACATTTAAATGGGTAATATTACATACACAATACTTTCATTTTAATTTTCACTTAATGTCTTTCACAGTATATTTTAAATATGTCTACAATATTTGAAATGTAAAAGATATAAAATGATTCCATAGAAAGTACAATACCTTACAGTGTATACAAGTATGGCTAGGTCATTGAATCAGTGTCTGTTTAAGTCTCAAGTTGCCTGCAATGATATTTAAGGTCCAGCAGGTGTCAGTATGGAGCAAAACAGCAACACTGGGTCGACACAGTATCGAGACAGTTTGGGGAATGTGCTGAAACGCTTCACAAGGCCTCATCTACCCATCACTACTGCACACCAAACTGCACCAACGCCGTCCTCCTGCTTGCGGCCACCGCCGCCTGCCACCATCTACTCCGCCATCTCTGCTGCCCTGTCTCTCATCCTCTTCTGACCGGCCAGGCCCTCTCATTGGCCTCTGTGACCTCCCAGGTGAGCCAAGTTAGTAATCAGGGAGGGGTCGAGTCTCTCCAGGACAAGTCAACAATAAATACAATAAAAGCAGGCAATAAAACAAGAATAAAACACTGTACAATATTAAAATATTAAAAATAGTAAAACACAGCAACTCATGCACAATAAAAAAAATCCTAGATAACTTGTCCATTTCCACCCCATGACACTTCCGTGTAACTGATATAAGATGCGGTAACCTGAACACAGCTTCAACCGTCTGTTTGTTGAAAAATAGTAACGCAACCGCACCGCATTTTCTTGTTAGTAACGGTAACGGCGTTGTAACGATAGGAATAGTAATTTGTTAGATTACTCATTACTGAAAAAAGTAACGCTGTTAGTAACGCCGTTACTTGTAACGCCGTTATTCCCATCACTGGTTAGGGGTCTGATAGTTGAAGGCTCTGCTACCCGTTCTACTTGAAGTTAGTATGTAGTCTTGGGATAAAGGGCTCTGTTGGGATAACATTTAATTATGAAGCAGCAGAGATGAGACAATATAGTAGAAATATGATTTGTCTTTGTTTATTCCTCTGTTACGTTCCCCTCCCCTAAAAATGAGGGGAGGCCTTATTGATTGATTGATTGATTGATTGATTGATTGATTGATTGATTGACTGGAAGTCCAAAACAAACATTGGATCACATTTTGGGAGCAATTTAGGGATTTATAAACATTTCTTTAGTACAGTAGTATAGTATTGACACGATGTGCCTAAAATGTTTATACTTGACTAAAAATGTATTCATGCAAAGTAAACCACATTCAGATGTTCCTCTAATTTGCAAAAGACCATTTTTGGACATGTGAGATGTCCACTGGCTCCTGCTGACATTTATATTCAAATAATTTATCATAATACATGAGTGGACAGTACTGAGACGCCCTGATCGTCAGTATATGACTTTAAATTTATCTGCCTGACTGATCAGGGGTTTTTTTCTCAATGCACTCTTTTCAGTGAGGCCTGAAAGTGACAACGGCTTAAAAGATCTCTTCTCTGACACCGCTAGTGTCAGAAAGCTTACGCTGCACAGTGAATATCTCACACACAGAGCTGTCTGTGGTAGACTCTGGCATTCACAGTGATGCTGTGAAAACACATCTTTGCTTAGTCTTGCATTTTGAAGTAGCTCTGATGTCCTGTTTACTCAGAAAGTAACCAGCAGTTTATGCGTTTATGTAAAACTGAGCTACACTTCTTAACTCCTAAATAGCTTTTGCTGAGCAGTGATGACAAGATCAGCTGTACTGAAATCGTCCCAAATCTATGATGTTTTTTAAATTTCATAGATCCTAAAACTGGAGGATTGTGCCGTATAAGCACAATGAGAACGGCGCTGTCTGTGAACGATGTTTTGATTTTATCAGCATTTTCCCTTATGGTACATGTCCTCACAGCTTTAATGATAAATATAATTCTTATGTAGTTTTCATGACTCATTTTTTCCTCTGTGCTGAATTTACAGAGCAAAACTAACTAAGACTTGAGCACACCGTGGGTATTAGAGGCACTGCCCTCGACTGGTTTAAATCATATCTCGCTGATAGATCCTTTTCAGTTAACTTAGGCACCTTCTCCTCTTCCTCCGCTCCGGTCTGTTGTGGTGTGCCTCAAGGATCAGTTTTAGGCCCTATTCTCTTTTCATTGTATTTGCTCCCCCTAGGCGCAATCTTTGAAAAATACAATATCGCCTTCCACTGTTACGCCGATGACATACAGATCTGTTTTGAACTTACTGACGACCTTGCTGTGTCCCTACACTACTTTCAAGAATGCATGCGGGAGGTCAAAGAATGGTTCCTGAGTAATTCTCTTGTTTTAAATGATAAGAAGACTGAGATTGTGGTGTTCAATAGTAAAATCCCTCGTGCCCGACTCTGTGCTGCCCTGGGTTCCTTTGCTAGCTTCTCTTGTGACTATGTCAGTAACTTGGGTGTACTGCTGGATAGCTCGCTCAAACTTGATAAGCAGGTGTCTGCTGTAGTGAGATCTAGCTTCCACCAACTGTGCCTTATCTCTAAGGCTAGGCATTATGTTCCACATGAGGACCTGGATAAGCTTATTCATGCTTTTGTGACCTCCAGGCTGGATTATTGTAACTCCTTGTACTACGGTCTTCCCTCTTCTCTTCTTCTTAGACTGCAAACAGTCCAAAATGCAGCAGCCCGCCTCTTGACTGGTACCAGGAAATTTTGCCCTATTACTCCTGTTCTAGCTAGCTTGCATTGGCTGCCCACAAAGTACCGTATTCAATTTAAAATATTACTCCTTACATTCAAAACTATTAATAAATTAGCGCCAAGTTATCTTAGTGAACTTCTCAAACCACATACTGCTGCTAGAACACTTAGATCTGCCACTCAACTACTTCTGACACAACCCAGAACTCGGCTGAAGTCCCGGGGGTGACCGCGCGTTTGCTCTGGCTGCCCCAGTACTGTGGAATACCCTTCCTCTTGACCTCCGCGCATCTGATTCCATTGCACTGTTCAAATCACGACTAAAAACCCACTTATTCAATCTTGCCTTTCCCTCTAGTTAATATTTTTATGATTTTATATTATGCACTTTTATGCTCATTTAATTTCTTGTTTGCTCTGTACCTGTTGCTTTCCTATGTATCAGTGACAGCTACCTGCTTGCATACCTAGTACTTGCTTTGGTCCTATTTCTATTATCTTCCTTCTACTCTCTATGTTACTTGTTAAGCACCTTGGCATACCCTTGGTTTTTAAGTGTGCTTTATAAATAAAGTTTATTATTATTATTATTATTAAAACAAAGACATGAATGACAACAGCTGTCCTGTGGGATATGTTAACATTTAAAATTGATAATAACAGTCATGGTTAGAAGCATTACATCATAACCAATGAAAACACTGTGATAGGTTTGATGGCTATAATATTCATGTAGAGCTTTGACCTTTCACAACTTTGTGACAGGGAGCTTTAGCAGCCATAAAATGCTGAGTGGCCATAAAAGAAGGCATCTGGTTACCAACAATACCATGGTAACGTGTGATATTTACACCATTAAAAAAAACTTCAGTTCAGCCATATACTCTTATATGCTTCCACAGGACCACTGTGATGCTGTGAAAGCATCACGTCTTTGCTGAGAGTCATTTTTAAAACGAGCTATGAAGTGTTTTGTTTTTTATGTTTTCACTGTTAAAGCATTTCTAGTAGGTGAACAACGGCCTGAAACTGATTCAGCAGCAGTGAACAGTCTCTGTGACAGAGTGTTCATCTTTCAACTTGTTTTTTTGCCCATATCCCATGAACTGAACACATTTAACTTAAGTATTTGAGCAAATTAGGGCGTCATTTAAATCATCAATATTGACTTGTAAACCTTTTCTGTGAGACATCGGCGTAACTTTGTGTTGAACATTGGGGGGTCAAGAGCTCCTGAGAGTAATACCTGAAATGAGTAAAGAAAATCAACAGCCTATTTATGCAAGATAATTCATCATTTTATTGGGGGGGGTTATATTGGTTGGGTCTGATTATTGGGGGGGTCATAACCCCCCTAACCCCCCTGGAAATTACACCCCTGCTGTGAGAGAACACATGTTGATTTTGAGTTGCTCTTTGATCCACGGGCCTGAATCAGGAGATTTTGTGTAAAAACCTTAATGGATTTACTCTAAAAACCTTGTGACTGGAATGATACAACCAATGATATATTATCTGTTGTGTCATTTAACGTTATTTGTCTACTAACTGAAACTGAGATCTTTGTAAGGTCTGAATTTGATTTGCAAAAGTAACCCTGAGATCCTGGCAAAACTGTCATTTCATTTCATTTATTTATTTATTTCACACATGGTTCAACAGTGTTTCATTTCCTTCATACAAATCCTCCTTCCCATTAATATAACACTGCACCCATGGGTGAAAAGGAGCAGGAAGAGAATAAATTCTTATTAGCACCTGCCCCCTATCTGCAATCTAATTATTCTTACAAGAGGGCGCCAACAACCCAAAAAACCCTCTAACATGTATCTTTATGTAACAATGCAAAACTTACAACAAATCAGTATAATCACAATATACAGCACTACTAAATGGCAATGAAAATTTTTCCTTCCACATTTGGCCAAAATTACTTTCATGTTCTTCATATTGATTTATCCTTTTAAGTATGTAACACATTTTAAAACGGTGCATATTTGTACAACTTTTAAGATTAACTTGAAGAGAATTCCATATTCTTATACCCTTAACTGTCGGACACATTTGCCTTTGTGTGGTCCCAGCAGACTGATGCTTAAAGTCAAACTTCCTTCTGCTATCCCCACTTCCCAAACACAATACAAACAAACTTTGCAACTTAAGAGGTAATGTATTATTTCTTGGCTTGAACATAAATAATAATGTCTGTAATTTCACTAAGTCTTCAAATTTCAACAATTTCGATTTTATAAACAGATTATTCGTTCTCTATATTTAACATTATGAACCATTCGTACCACTTTCTTCTGTAACAAGTATAAAGGATTTATATTAGTTGCATATGTATTCCCCCAAACTTCAGCACAATAACTGAGATAGGGGAAAATTAGTGAGAAATATAAAATACGCATTGCCTTATAATCTAGTATATCTCTGCCCAAAATATAAATATTTTTAACCATCTTTTTTCTAACATGTTCAATATGAGATTTCCATTTTAATTTATCATCCAATACTACCCCCAAAAAACGGAGTTCAGTAATTCTCTCAGTCCATAGTGTAACATCACAGAAAGAAAGTGATCACTCAGTTTAGCTAACTGTGCTTCTTTGAGAGCCATGCATAGCTCCAGGTGTGCCATATACATTTACTTCCATGGGGTAAGTCTTGACCTAGACGTCACAAATGCTATATGGACATCAGTCTTGGCAATCGTGGTAACTGCTCCATCAAATATGAGCTTCCTCTTACAGACCAAGTTATTTGTAAGGCAAAGTGCCCTGATACTGGTGGGTTACTAAAAGGTAGGTAGTAGCAGGGTGACTTGGTCTTCACTGATGATGACAGGAGGAAAATATATTGTGTCTGAGAAGCGGATGGTGATTTTAATCTGGGTTCAGATGAGTAGGTGGGATTGATATTTATGTGAGGAGAAGTGCTCACAGACTGTAGTCACCCATCAGTTTGTTTTTATATGTGGACTTCAAGCTTTATTCAAGGGATTCACCAAAAGTTAAGCAATAACAGCCTTTTTTATGCATAGTCCCCCCTTTTTAGCAGGTTGAAAGTTGAACACTGTCACAGAGACTGTTCACTGTAACACATTCTGATGACATTCACGTGGATTTGATTTACTCATCAGAGGTTTGTTCACCTGAATCAGCTTCAGGCCATTGTTAACCTACTGGAAGTGCTTTAACAGTGAAAACATAAAAAACAAAACACTTCATAACCTGTTTCAAAAATGACTCTCAGCAAAGACGTGATGCTTTCAGAGCATCACAGTGGTCCTGTGCAAGCATATAAGAGTATATGGCTGAACTGAAGTTTTTTTTTAATTGTGTCAAACTATAGACCGGTATCTTTACTGCCTCAGTTTTCAAAGATTCTTGAAAAATTATTTGCAAACAAATTAGATTCTTTTATTGATAAATATGATTTATTGAATGATCATCAGTATGGGTTCAGAAGAAATCGCTCAACATCTCTAGCTGTGATGGAATTTATTGAAAATATTGCAACGGCTGTGGATGAAAAACAGTTTGGAATAGGTGTGTTTATTGATTTACGTAAAGCTTTTGATACGATAGATCATTCTTTACTTTTACAGAAGTGTGAAAGGTATGGTTTAAGAGGTGTTGTACAGTTTTGGTTAAATAGTTACTTGAATAATAGGTTCCAATATGTGAGTATTAATAACATGAAATCTAAACTTAGAAAAGTAACTTGTGGAGTTCCGCAAGGATCTGTTTTGGGACCTAAGTTATTTTTACTTTATATAAATGATATTTGTACAGCTAGTGATATTTTAAAATATGTGATGTTTGCTGATGATACAAACTTATTTTGCTCTGGAAAAGACATAAAGAAATTACTGAAAACAGTGGAAACAGAACTCATGAAGTTAAATAGATGGTTTGTATTTAATAAATTATCATTGAATGAAAGTAAAACAAAATTTATGTTGTTTGGAGGTAGTAAAAGTAATATTATAGTAAAATTGAATTTAAATAATGTTGAAATTGAAAGAGTATATGAGACAAAATTTTTAGGAGTAATTATTGATGATAAACTTTGTTGGAAGCCCCACATAGAATATGTGAAACGGAAATTATCCAAGTCTATTTCTATTCTTTATAAAACAAAAGATTTTTGAATACTGAACTATCTTTATTTATTGTATACTTCCCTTTGTTTGCCTTATATGACCTACTGTGTAGAAATTTGGGGAACACTTACAAAACATATTTGGATTCAATATTTAAATTGCAAAAAGAGCTATTAGAATAATAAATAAAGTTGGATATAGGGAGTCCACCAACCAGTTTTTGTAGGATCATCTATGTTAAAATTCATGGACATTATATATTGTAAAACTTTAGAAATGATATATCGTGTGATGAAAAAGAATGTTCCAATTTGTATTTTAAGTATGTTTCAACTAAGAGATGGAAAATATGATTTGAGGGGTCTTATAAGTTTGAAATGCCTAAAGTGAGAACCAATGTTAAGTATAGATGTGTGTCAGTTTTGGGAGTTAAATTATGGAATGGACTTAATGATGAACTGAAGATGTGTTTTTCTTTGTCATTTTTCAGGAGGATTTTAAAAATTAGTATTATACAAGGTTATAGAAATTTGGTTTGTTAAAAATTTTTTGTGATGGTTTAAAAAATTTTTTTGATTTATCATTGTTTTCTTTTCAAACTGTTATACAACTTATTTATCAATGCTATTTATTTTCTTGGTTAAGGATTTGATTATTTCTATGGGGGTAAGGGATAGGATAAGTATAAGCCACAAGGCTTCAGCCTATTCCTTTTTCGGTTACTATTTGAGTGCTTTTATGTAAAATTATAATTTGTTGTGTTGTTGTTGACTGAAATAAATTTCAATTCATTCATTCATTCATTCATTCATAATGGTGTAAATATTACACGTTACCATAGTATTGTTGGTAACCACATGCCTTCTTTTCAATGGAGAGTCAATGGACAGCGCCGTTCTCATTGTGCTTATACGGCACAATCCTCCAGTTTTAGGATCTATGAAATTTAAAAAACATCATAGATTTGGGACGATTTCAGTACAGCTGATCTTGTCATCACTGCTCAGCAAAAGCTATTTAGAAGGAGTTAAGAAGTGTAGCTCAGTTTTACATAAACGCATAAAGTGGTTACTTTCTGAGTAAACAGGACATCAGAGCTACTTCAAAATGCAACACTAAGCAAAGATGTGTTTTCACAGCATCACTGTGAATGCCAAAGTCTACCACAGACAGCTCTGTGTGTGAGATATTCACTGTGCAGCGTAAGCTTTCTGACACTAGTGGTGTCAGAGAAGACATCTTTTAAGCCGTTGTCACTTTCAGGCCTCACTGAACAGAGTGCATTGAGAAAACCCCTGATCAGTCAGGCAGATAAATTTAAAGTCATATACTGACAATCAGGGCATCTCAGTACTGTCCACTCATGTATTATGATAAATTATTTGAATATAAATGTCAGCAGGAGCCAGTGGACGTCCCACATGTCCAGAAATGGTCTTTTGCAAATTAGAGGAACATTTGAATGTGGTTTGCTTTGCATGAATACATTTTTAGTTAAGTATAAACATTTTAGGCACATAGTGTCAATACTATACTACTATACTAAAGAAATGTTTATAAATCCCTAAATTGCTCCCAAAATGTGACCCAATCTTTATTTGACACAAGTATGAACCACACACACAACATTTTTTAACTCTTTATTTAACACACAAGGAAAGACAGAAACTATCCTGAGATTTCACAAATGATAAAACAACAGCTTCAAACAAACATTTCTGGTCAGACATGCTCAGCGTTCAGGAGGACAGATGTCCAGAGCCTTTCCCATTCTGGGAAAGTCGATCCTATCCTGCTTCTGCTCAGCTGTGCTGAGAAGAAGCGATGTTTTGGACTTCCAGTCAATCAGTCAATCAATCAATCAATTAGTTAAAACCCATTATTATGGATTACAAAATCTTATTATGGATTTTATAGCTACCTATTTTCATTGATATCAGCTTTAATATGCAGGAAATTACCAAGGCATATAATTCTTCTCTCTTGCTTTTTTAGCCATATTTTTCAAGTCACCTATAGTGGAAGATACAAGTATTTATGCTTCATAAAGCATGTATTTACATTTAATGTAATTGCATAAAAGTTTCAAAAGCACCTGCCCCTACTTAAAATTTAAAAAAATAACCACTGCGTACAAACTCCCATAACTGCAGTTTTGCCTATAATGTGGTTGTTATATCTGCTTCATTAAGAGAGAGAGAGATTTATTTGCAGCAGCAACCTTTAAAAGCCCTGACGCTTGGTTTCCTGCAGGTGCACCGGCAGGCCATTTTCACATTTTATTGTCACTTTTTTATCTTTGAGGTCTAGATTTTTGTATTTGCAAGGTTCCTCACTCGTCCTCTTACAATCAATGATGTCACACGTGTGGGAGATGGTGTCATTTTTTTTGTCTTCACACAGAGCCTTAATTGAGGCCACCTTCTCTTTCAGGAAAGTATTTATTGGCTTGCATGTATTTTCTTTGTTAATCTTTTTCATCATGTCATTGCACGTTTTTGACCCCTCTGGAAGGATGTGTTGCTTTTTGAACTCCTCAAAGGTTTGTGAGAGCACAACGGCAGAGAGCAGAAGCAGCAGCAAGCAGGCACACTGAACCCTCGTGATTCCCTGAGGAAGAATAACACAGAATTACATTAGAAATCTCAGGACATGATCAGCTTTCCCAAATCTGTGTTTAAGAGCTTGTTGAGTTCCAGTAAAAAACATTACTGGAAATGTTTAGTTAATGCTGCGCAGTAACTACTCTGGTTAGAATAAACCTCATCTCATAAATGTTTGTATTAAATTAGAGACACCTTCTCTGTTTTCCCCAGCATTTGTAACACAATTTTTAAAGATTACCTTCATTTTTTTCCTTGACTTATGAGTGGTTGGTTCCAGTTGTTCAATCACGAGGCACTCGTCTGCAGCACCAGTTGGTAAAGACGTCTTTGCTGAGTAAAACTCTCTAAAGCTGGTAAATGGTAACAGTGAATTCATTATGCAGAGCCTGGTTAAATGGGCATCTCCTATTAAGCTTATCTGAACAGAAATCAGTAAAGAGCCCTGAAGTGAGATACGTACTATAGCTCATGCAAGATGAGCATACTCACAGAACCTACCATCTACCTTAACACACGGTTACTCTCATAGTCCCATAAATATCTGTAACGACTCAGAAATATTTCTGATCTTTTAATTGTCTGTTCGCTTTTATAATTTTGAGGCTTTTGAATGGTGTTGTTTCATTAGCTTTGTAGTAGATAACTTCAGTGTAATAGAACTAAAAATATGCAAACGTTTTAATTCTCGTAAACTCTGATCTTCTTCTGATATGTGTACAAACAAGCACAAGTGCTAACGCTAACAACATCCAATCAAGATTTATTGGAAAGTTAGATCAAAGCTAACATCTGCATTACATGTGAGCACTACACATGTTATTTAACATGTATAACGTATAAGATTTTTAGATCTTTCTCTTTCCCTCAAGAAGAACTGCTAAAACTGTAGAAATAACATTACAGAAAAGCAGGACATGCTCAAGCAAAACATTATAGAAAATCAAAATGACGAGTCCAAAGACTGACCTGTGTGCAGCTGAGGGTCATGCAGAAAGGAGAGAACAGAACTGTGGAGGCAGCAGAAAGAAAAAGGACACGGATTCCTCTGAGACTTCTTTTTATGCTACAGCTCTGACAACACTGTCCTAGTCATCAGTGTCACCGCTCCACAAAGCAACAGTTTAACAACCACATCCCTCCCCTTCTATTCGAAACCCTATACTGGAAATAAACAAACAAACAAAAACCCACAAAAGTAAAGAAAAACATCTGAGTTATGAGTTACTATAAAAATGCACTTTACAATATAATTACAGTAGAGTCACTGTATAATTAAGAGTAAATGACTGTAAAACCTGCTGCTTGTGCTTGTTTCACTACAAGGTTTACAGTTTTTCTTCTGCACTGTGCTTTCACAGCATTGAAACAAGGCTAGACAAAGAAAAAGCTAGAAGTCCTCTCTTCTGCTTTGACTTTTAGCTCATCGGTCGATCTTCAGTACATTTTAATAACTATAATAAAAGAAAATTCAAGACATGAAAACTGAAGACTTTCCTGAATTAAAAAGACGTCCTGGAAAAGGAACTTTGTGGATCTTTGTTCAAAGGTTGCAGATTTACAGTGAAGCAATACTTGACTGTTGTTGGAAGTTTTGCTTGCATTCAGTTGATGTCATTTCTTAACACGGTTACAAATTCATACATTTCACAACAAAAAATAAGCGAGAGACAGCGAGCGCATAAAAGAAAAAAAATGTGGATCTCACTCATCATCTCATTTCTTGTGCTTATGGCTCTCTGCTGAATGAAGTCTGGATGAAGGAAGAAAATTGGCCTGTTATTAGATTATTACTGAAACAAATGTCCTTCTCTCTTCTTTAGGAGGCTACAAGCCACTGTCTCCAAATATGAGCTGGGTTTCTAACAGTTGGTAACAAAGAGACTTTTACTGTGCTTCAGGAAATTATTTGTGGTAAAAGTAGCAGAAGTGGTGGCCATGTTAGCTTTATATTTCTATAATGTGTAAATTTTCATCAACCAGGTTTTGCTAAGATAAAATTACAGCAAAATAAGTACTCACCCTGCATTATGCCCAGTGAGCACAACATAAATACACAACCTCTACAATCAAATGATCACTTTTAAGCAAGCACTTGGTGACAGTGGGAAGAAAGAACACGCTTTTAACAGGCTCAGGGAAGGGTTAGCCATCTGCCATGAACGGATGGGAGTGATACAAAAACTCCCGATGGTAAAGCTTTTAAATGTAGCTTCCCCTTTCGCCCTAAAAGCTGCTCGTGCAGTGATATCATCAGTGACAAGTCAGGTGATAGAGGCTAATGCAAAATGGTGTTTCAGTGAGGCAGAATTTATTATGACAATACATTTTTTAAAATACTCAGTATGAATTAAACAGGTTAAAGGTCAATGCTCTGTTGTAATAGAAAGACAAAATGATTGACAGCAGCCCAGCAATATCAGTTAAATGCAAATTAGCCACATGGTGCAATGTAAGGAGCTCTGTGATTGGTTAGGAAAGGACAGACTGGCCACCTCGATTTTTCTTCACTGCACATCGATCCATAGCTTTACACTGTAAAGGCTAAAAAAGGGCTTTTGCTTTTACAAAGACATTTAGCCTCGGTATTCCCTCTCTTAAAATGCCACTGGACACTGGAGTGAAATGGAGCCCTGATCCTTAGTTTTATTTCTTATAGATAGCACAGATAGTGCCCCTCTGCAATAATCACTCATGTCTAGATATTCCTATTAAAAGGGAGTTTTTCCTCCCCACTGTCGCATAGCAACAATGGCAAACACAAGCTATTCAATAAAACGATCTAATTTAAACGAATAATCCAGCTGAAGCGTCAGACAGCCATCATTTGACAGTGAAACACTGCCATCTGCTGGACGCGAATTACACAGACGCTGCTTTGACAGGAGTTTCAACTAGTCTGCAATAACTCAAGCATCAAACTACAAAACTGTTAGAGCAGACATGGTGCTCTAATGGCTGCTTCATTAACGCAGGTCAGAAAGGATAATAGAAAATCAATAAATTATGAAATACAAAACTTACTGGTTCACTGCACACACAAAACTTCTCTTATTAGCACAACACTGCCCAGGGCTCAGGGCTCAGAGTGTATTCCTTATAGCTCATTAAACCTTAGCATGTTATTTTAATGTGTTACAGGTGAAACAGCAAAGCAGTGAAGTTAACTGTAATTTAAAACATTGAGCTACAAAAATGCCTTTTTTTTTACAGTTTTGCAATTTTACACAAGTTTTATCATCAGTGTCACAATGACTGCTGCTAAAATTGAGTATGAGCTTTTTGCTGGTCTGATTAAAAGGTTAAATGTAAAAGTGCAATTTTAACATGTGATGTGAGGTCATCAATTACAGTGCAAGTGTCCTGCTTTAGGATCATATATTAATACTTCCAAAACAGTAAAGTTGTTGTAGAGAATCTATATTCATTATCGTTGCTAATCATGGAAAGACAAAGACATCAGACTCTGCTGAAAAATTTTACACCCTCCTACTCTCTGCGCACAGTGGTCTGAGGGATCTTCCAGGACTGGTGATTTTATTTTGTTCTTTTTGGTCTTACTGGTTAGTAGGTGGTGATTTTGTACCTGTTGATCTCACATTTGGAACATAAATTGCTCTGGAGCAGATTAGGTTCAAAAGATAACTTGACCCTTGAAGTTAGCCGGAAAAGACAGCATTCTGCTTCATAGTAAAGGCCTCAGAGAGTTGTTGCTAACCAAAGTCTATCTTGTACAGCCACGCAGCATCTTATGACATTTTGTAACTGTAACGGAGGGAGGGAAGGAGTTTCTTTGCACAGATATTAAAAAGAGAGAAACCCTCCTAAAACGGACAGAGCAGTGGGGCAGCCAAGGGAATGCACAACAAATTTAAAGACTGTAAAGAGAAAATATAATTTATTACATTTAAACCGTTAAAAAAATGTAAAATAGATTAAAACAGCCCTGGCCAGGGGGGAACACACCATAAACATCAATAAAACACAAGATTAAAAGTCCAGTGGCGATCGCCACGGTATAAAAGTCACTAAAAATTTAAAAATCCAGTGAAGCGGTGCAGGAGGGAAACCCGGCGGCGTCCTCGTCTTCCTCTTCGCGTTCTGCGCCCCGGTGCGCTAAAGGAAGTAAGGCAGCGGCAGTCACTACTCTTTTCGGCAGCTATCATTCATTAAAGGGGACAAGTCAAAAGACTTACCCCGAGTGGGCAGAGCTCTTAACTCTGCCCGCTGCTTCTTTGTAATCGCCAATCGGCACCGGCCCGCCTCGCCGCCTCTAGTTTCCGCAGACGCGAAATCTGGCCTCCAGTTGCTGAAGCAGTCGGACACCTCGCCCTGCGTCCTTGCGTATCGGCGCTGTATCCTCCTGGCTCGCTTCACGCCAAGCTCTCCCAGCCTCGCACCACGCCAAGCTCTCCCAGCCTCGCACTGACGCCAACTCCGGCGCCGCCGCCGCTTGCGGCTGTCAGCTGCCACTTCTAGATCGCCATCACTGCTGCTTCTCTCTCAGGCCTTTTGTTTGTCGGCTGGTAGGCCCTCTTATTGGCCTCCGGGACTTCGCAGGTGTATATGGTTCATAATCAGGGAGGGGCGGAGTCTTTCCGGACAAGTTACCAATAAATACAATAAAACATGCAACAAAACTCATAAAAATAAAACACTGTACAATATTAAAGTAAAACACAGCAAAACATGCACTAAAAACTCACAGTAACTTGTCCATTTCCACCCCGTGACATAACCTGAGCAGTGAAATGATTGCTGTTTTAGCACACATACACAGTGTGGTGATCAGTATCAGGACAATAAAGTTATGGTGCAAAAAGCTGCATCTGGTCAGAAGGAAAAGCACGCACACTTGGAAGACTTGACCATTTGCACAAAATGAATGGCTGACACTGGACAGATGAAAGGATGTGGACGGTCACACCCTCGTGCATTAAAGAGGGCTTTCAGTTCATTGAAAACACAAAACACAAGAGACACAATAATCACAGCTGATCAGCTTGCTTCACTAACTCATCTACACAAGTCGTGTTGTAGAGGGTACAGCAGCCGTGGCAGTTTATCTTCTTAATGTTGCCCTGACACTCCATCGTACATCACAAAGCTGTGAGTGAATGAAAACCAAAGAGGCATCATCACTAACATAATAACTGCAGAAGTTATCCCACTGCATTACATTTATCATGATATCGTAATAAATGTTCATCATATGTGGCTTTGACCCATGATTGTTGTCATTAATATCGGTACGTGACACTGGACACCTGTCATTCATATGTCATGATTTTGTGATCAGTGTAGCAGCTTGAAAATAACTGCTTGGTTAACAGCAGGTGTACAGGCAGGTGCTCTGATCAAATAACATGTTTGGCTAAAGAAACAGAAAATAAAGTTATGTAAATAGGAACACCCACATCTCTACTTCTTTTATTTTCCATTTCACACTTACAAAAAAGTTCTCCTGCGTAGGTGTGGAGACAAATATATGTCCATGTGAATTTAATGCTTCAGACAGGCCCCAGAGCAGGTCTGAACAATCAGTCGACTTAAAGTCAAAATTGCAATTTGAAACCATGCAGTTAGCCTCCATGTTTTGCAAAGTGTCTAATCCAGGTTTGAAATAGAGTGTTATATAAAATGATGTTAAAACATTAAATTAAACTGACAAATATCATGTTTATATTCATATCTTAGTCTTCTGATGAGCTCTATCTTATAAATCTATTAGACTCAGACGAGGTCGGCACAGGGACAGGCCTCGGGGGTCCAGGCCCACCCGGTAAAGTCCTTCTTCCCCAACATCTTCTGATGTACTTCATTCATACAATTTGGTAATGAAGTACTTAAACTACCACATCACTGATAAGTTATTGCAGTGTGAGCTCAGTTCAATTAATCGGGTCACAGTAGTTTAGCACTTTTACAGCAATCATGTAACCAGCAGGACTGAGGAGGACACTGGGTGGATGGGGTTTGCAGGTCAGACTTTGAAACTAAAAAGAAGTCATTCATCAGCGTGTACAACTATGTTTAAAGGATGAGCTTAAAATTGCAAAGCGAGTGCATATGTGTTGATGTTGTGCGTTCACACTCAACAGAATCTGAACCTTTTATTGTCATTATGCCAAAAGCAGTGAAAATATATGCTGTCCCATTCAGTGCAAATATAGAATCTGTGTTTACTGACAGGACAAAGCACTGAACATGATTTCATCTGTTAAACTGCAGCTATACAACTGGACAAATTCCAACACAATTCCTTGTTATTTCTTTTTCTCAAGTAAAACCAGTAAAAGCTTCTACTTCAAAAATATGGACTTAACACTGAGATCCTGATATTTTAGACCAGTTGAATTTAGAGTATCTTTTTTAGTTCATTCAGTTTGCTGGTTCTAACTATGACTGTCTTCATCAGTTTTAATGTCACTGTGACTCATATGTCTGCATGGCTGTTTTGTTCTGACTGCACTGTGACAATTAAGTTAAGATCCGGTGATCAGCACAGCAGCCTGGGAGTGACTGCGTCGTTAAAGGCAAGGTTTACAAGACCTGATCAAATGTCACACTGGAAATATTTGGCAAGTGAAACAGCAAAAACAAATGAAAAAAATGTAAATATGTTAATTGGACCACCTACATTGTTTCGAGAGCAGGAGTGAACTAAAGAGTGCTACCCATCACTTCAGTTTCAGCATATATTTTCTATTTAACACTCGAAAGAATCTGTTGCACAAGTATTAATTAAAAATATATTCACAAATGAAATGTACATGCCTGAGATGAAAACATCACTGATACAAGTTCTCAGGTAAAGTCTCTATATACCACCGTTACATCTAAATATGCACACTGAGCTGGGACTTAACGAGTCACAGATCTGAGCCTCTACACCTTCACTATACGTTTGTGTATGTCAGGCCTGTCCTGTATCTTCCACCACCTGATCCAACTCACCACCAAATCCTGATCAGCTGATCATCTCTGCTCCTCTTATCACCTGAGTATCCAAGTGTGTCCATAGATCTGACAATACAATTGTAAAATTGATCATTGACCTGTGTCCTAATGTGTTCTGTGCACTTGTGAACACACTTTCTTATGGAGTACGTTTATTAAGGACACACTTTCATTAGCACAGAGGTTCAATAACACAACAACTAACCTCCAATAAACTTTTTAATAAATTGTCATTGGAGGCTGATGTGTTCTCTCTTGGCTTGTCTTCTTCTTGTGTGCCACACAGAACATAAACACATGGTGTCTTAACTCACTGATACTGGGATATCAATGAGCACAGAGTCCAGCCAACAACGGCACGAAGTCAAACCTCCTCCAAGGAAACTGGAGAGTCCAACAGTGGCATTGAGGCTAGCCCATCAATCTCAATATGGTGTAACTTCCTGCTCTAATTCAGGCTCCTTCCCCACAAGAAAGATGATATTTTATGTACTCGAAGTCAGACCTGGAATCTGAGGGTCAGACTTCCTGGGCCCCCGACCCCTGACCTCTGCAAAAGATGCCTGTTTTCATGTCTTGTATTGTATTTTATAATATCTCTTTTGGTCTTCTCCTGCCTAAATTGTAAACCTTGTCATCATGACATATTGCACTTTTGTTCGATCAGCTTCATTAAATATACTTTTTAAAAAAATATATATTCTTTTATCCTTTGTTTTGTTTTGTTTTACATCCATTTAAATCCTCATATGAAACGATTACTACCAACTGGTAGTAAAACACAAGCAGAGAAGTGTTAAAGTTTCCTAGAAGTGGTGGGCTAGTGATGTAGGTGTGGATGCAAAGGATTATTTGAGGTGGTGCTGATCAAAAGTATAAAAATCAAAGTGTCCAGATCCAAACACACTTTGTTCCTCTGTGACAGAAGTGAACTATAACTCACAGCACTCACAGAACTGCACTAGAAGAGATCTCGGCTCATCTCCGTCTGCATTCCTCTTTTGGTAAGAACTTATCATGTATAATTTAAAATGATTTTCCTTTTAAAGCTGGGCAGCAGGCTTATGTTCAACATCTCCAAAAACTGTGATAACTCTGCTGCTACACTAAACACTGGATTCGGTGAGCATACTAAACTTACGTAAGCTGTATGCTTGCACGGTGAGAGACGTGTTTTTGCTGATTTGTTTTCAAATACAATTAAGATCTAATTTAAACTGACTGTCAGATGTTGCCTATCCAGTTATATAATGAACCCACTATAAACATCCACCACAGACCCTTCACGACATCTTCATCACCTGCTGTTCCAGACAACCAACTCATACCTGAACCACTGCAGGTTAATCAACCGACTGCTCATTAGTAAAGGAAAAATAAGGTGAGTGTCTTAATTTGGAAAAGCTTGAAATAAAAAAATCCTATAAATTACACATAAACAGATACAAATTGGAGGAAAATCAACTGTGTCTTGAGTTCTGTTTTATTATTTTGCAGTGTGTCATTGTTACTACAGAGCATAATGACAGGAAAGAATAACTGTGAGTGCAGAAGGGCATTTACATTAAATAGGATTTAAACTTTGTTCTTAATGAACCAGATCTATTATGACCTGGACTTTTATCTATAAAATGGTCTTGTGAAACCCAGAGAAAAACTCTCTCAATATATCTGTAGATATAAATATATATTTATCCAAATCACATCAAGTAAAAAAGGCAAAATGACAAAATAAAAAAAAAATTACAAAAAGTACAAATTAAAAAACAAAATTTTAAGGCAAAAACAAATATCTTGATGTCTTAATACGATAAATATAAAATATAAAGTAATAAAACAAGGTTAAATATCTAAACCAAGGGCGTAGATTTGGTTTTGGCGTTGGTGGGGACGGATGATTCAACCACTGAACTCTGCCCTGTTTCTTTTTTTTTTTTTCCTTTTTGTCTTTGCTTCTTGATAAAAAAAGGAGAAATATACTTGCCTACATATGCTATTCTACATGCTTTTAAACCATTTAAAATTACAATTCATAGTTTTATATGTGAATTATATAATGTTAAATTACTATTAAACAAATGACTAAGTATTTTAGACTTTCGTTTACTTCAGCCATATTCCATATAACTCAGGTATCATACAAAAATAAAAATAGTTTCAAATACAGTCATGACAATAAAAGAATATGACTTTAACAACATTAGTTCAGTTATAGTACACCAACATCTGTTATACTTTGGCACTAAGACGACTAAGGGAACACTGAATGACCTGCTGGTTTTTGTCCATAAAACTACTCATCTAAGATTAGCACAAAATTATTCAACATTTTAGGCACTATTGCCCCGATCAACTCAGTGAGCTGGGATTTTTTATTCTAAACATGAACTACTGTTACAGCAACAGACATGGACTACTGGTGCCCCACACAACAACTCAATGTCCACTATGTGAAGGAGCCAAACACATGCCTTCTCCTCTCGTTAACTGAGATAAACTGCTGGTTTTCCATCTCTGCTGTCCAGTCTCTCCTGGTGGACATGGCATACAGCAGCATTGTTTAATCTCATTTGAATCATTGTTGACCTTAGCCATCTTTTTAGTCTTCTGAGAGCACTGAAGCGTCTTTCAGCCTCAGTACATGCCTTTTATCCTCAGATTAAAATTATTATTATGTGCTTGATATGCCTCACCTATGGCCCTGGCTCTTCCCCTCTGACTGCACCAGGACATATTGCCTCTTGATAAAATAACACATTGATTCGTGCCATATAAAAAGTGAGACATGTCAATTCAGATTCTTTGTCAAATATACACTAATGAATCAATTTATATCAGCAGCCTAACAATTGTCATGATAATAAATACTAGTTAATCTATAGCACCAAATCATCAGTCAGTCACCTGTGACCTCGCCTCTTCACCTCTGAGCTACAACATGGCAGAGCTGCCTCTGTCACCTGATAAATAACAGTGAGACATTCCAAATACATGCAGTCACACATGTGCTTCAAATACAGTAATGAACCAACAAGTCATCATCCAATTTCACCTGTGATCTTGTATCACCATTGCTCTCTGAGCTTTGTGTTGGTTCTTCTGTCACCTGACAAATAGGACATACATGACAATAAGAATAAAATGGGTAGCTGCTTCAGTGTTTCTGTCAATTTGTGCAGATCTTGACTCATCAGTAATGTTTGTAGGGTGAGTGCATTTTTAAAACAATTTGTGCAAACTGCGCTACAAGGTGGAATATTTGCAAAATCATGACTACCTCATGATATTTTGTCTCAAAAATTAACCCTATGAATATGTCAGTGCCATTAGGATGAAATTATTGTGTCACCAACATTTTAACATTAGACATTCTAACAGCCTCTGTAAACTAATATCCTGGCTTGCTCGAGGCTGCCGTTTTCTCTGACAGTTTCAATCAAAATTAGAAATGTTGCTCTGAGACTGGGAGAACTAATAGTGCTGCCTGTTGTGCAGTTAGTTTCCAAAACACGTTATTCATGGTTACATACAATTTTAGACTGATGTGGGCCAAAGCCTAGCATAGCCTGTAACGTTATTATGACGGACGCATTGTTTGAGTGAACTTGACTTTAAGTGACTTACAGGTTTCTTTGAAAAATACTTTCTTATAACCAGGTTCTTCCTTTTTGCTGCCATCCTCCTCTCCTCCTTGCAGGTCCTCGCAGCGCAGGCTTGCCACTGCTAAAACTAAACAGAGCTCCCTGAAAGGCACAGCCAATCACATTGGCCATATTTGTCACATGACTAGGACTTCAGTAGAGAACGTAATTTAACTCTTTCTGCACCGCTGGGTGAATGAGTCGTTGACAGATCGTTTTTTTCTTTCTATCGGGTTTGTTTTTCTTTACTCGAAGAGATCAAATTATTGGTGGGGACAATTCAATAATCGCTGGATATTGGTGGGGACATGTCCCTTCCGTCCATTCCAAATCTACGCCCTTGATCTAAACATTTAAAGACAACTACTAAGCTTATATATTAATTATAAAAATCTGAAAAGTTTGTAAACTGAGTTTAAAATGGCTCACTAAATATAGCAAAAATAACCAAACCATAAAATCAAATATATGATGACATTTAGTGGGCTGGTATAGTTTATTGGAATAATTTTAAAAGTTGACTTCTTTAAGCTCTCAGCCAAGAGAGACAACGATAAAACAGACCTTCAGCTTTTCAAGGCTTCTTTTTCCAGTTCAAAATGACATCATCACGCCTGAGTCTGCTTCCAGGAGCTGTCTTGTTTAGGATATTTATAAAGCTTGATCGTTTTCAATCTTCCTAACAGTCGAAAAACAAACAGAGAACAAATTTCTCTATAAGATTAGAAATAAATAAATAAAAAAGAAAACTATAAATAAAACTACTTCTTTCATTTAAAGAAAAAGGTCTATCAGTTCTTTTGCAGCTCACAAAGACGACTTACTGAGCTTCAGGATGTATCTACCTAATTCTTAATGTGAAAAAATTGTCCATGTTTTTCCTTCTTCAGGAGACAATGAAGACACTGTTTGTCTGCCTGATGCTTGTGCTGCTCTTTGCTACCGGATTTTCCAAAGTGAACCATTTTCAACTAAGCGAGAAACGACCTGAAGAAACCCCGTATGAAAAGTTTAGAAGACAGCATGTAGATGCTAAGATGACTGCAGAGCAGTGTAACACAGAAATATCAGATAGGAATATCTACAAAATTGACAACAGTTGTAAGGAAACCAACACATTCATCCTCAGCATTCCAGCAAAGGTCAAATCCATTTGTAGAGGTGATGGGAGGTACGATGAAAATAGCGGCATGACGTACAGTACCGCAACGTTTCGCATAATTAAATGTAAGCTAAAGCATCAGGGAGCCAGGAACCCCAACTGCCAGTATGAAGGCAGGCTTCTCACTAACAGGATCATTGTCATGAAATGTGAAGGGAAGTTACCTGTGCACTTTGATCGGGACTTTCTGCCCTCTGAGAGCAACGATAACGACCAACCATGAGGAAAGAGTGGCGTGGCGGGGGGGCGTGGTCTGCGATGCTACTGCAGGTGCACCTGCACGTCATTTGCAATCACGCCTCGCCAACTTAAAAGGCTTTGCGCTGTCTGAGTTGTTGCTGTTGTAGATGTGTCGGCTGGCAGCTGGGATGCGGCAGCCGTTCATGTGTGTATTCAATCAGCAACCATGTGCCTCAATAAAGCATACTGAAAAGCTTGAAAATGTCTCCGGGTGTTTTGTTTTTTTCTGAATGCACTTTGAGGGAGAACTAATGTGAAATGTAGCTTTATGACCACATGTCTGTCTGCATGAAGTACGGAGGGCTATATGGGTAGGGCTTCATTTGTTCCATTTTAACAGCAAATATACATTTTTGAAATAACAAAAAAACTACATGTGTCATAGATTCTACCTGAAAGTAACTGGAAATATGTTTTTCATATACTTTGGTCTTATCTCCAGGTGCATACATTTTTCTGAACATGTGATCAACCTTTATTTCCACACATATTGCAAAAACAATTAATGATCCTGGGACAGCACGAGAACATCTGCAGGGACATTTTTCCTCAAACTGCTACATTAAACAGGGTTGCTTATAATAATAATAATAAAACATGCTTAAGTAAAACATTTAAATTACACAATTTTATAGATATAGAATTTAAGTTGAATTCCATCCAGACTGAAAATTTTAATTTGCATTTGTGAAAAAAGAAGTGTGATAATGTTATCATTAAAAATATTAAAATGTAGAATAACCATCAATCTTGCACAAAATCCCCCCCAAAAACCTGTTTCTCTGAACTGGACCTGATCAGTGTTTGTGGTCTCATGAGCTCTCCTGTGATTTTTAGTTTGCATACTTGGATTATTCAAATTAATATATTAATATAAATCTATACAGATTTGTCCACACTGGATATGACAGTAAGAGTTAGTAAAGCTATGTCTGAAGGAGGCTGAATTTGAAGGCCAGTGCAGGACTCAACAAGAGCAAATAGGAACACTCCAACAACAGCTCCTAGAAGCTCAAAACCATCTCAAGGAACAGGAAGATAAACACAGGCAGGACCAGGAGACACTGAACATGGAAATCAGTGAGCTTAAATCCCAGCTCTGCTCCAACAAGGAGCTTCATGACATGAAAGTAGAGACTCTTTATCAAGAGCTGAAAGAAGTCAAAGCGTCCTACATTAAAATCACACAGTAGCAAAATGACCAAAAGTCCAACACTGCAAATGGAAAATCTGAGCTTCTGGTGGAAAAAGACACCAAAGAACAGGACAAGGAAGAAGAGGAGGACTCCCTGCCACAGACTGCAGTTACTCTACGTGACTCTTTCCAACAAACAGAAGACAGACAGAAAATGATAACTACCAATCCAGCTGAACTTCAAACTGAAGCTAAGACTGTGCCAGAGAACAAACCAAAGAAGAAGAGGAACTGGCTGCGTCGGCTTTTCAGTTGTACCAGTCCACAGACAGACTGATTTAGACAATTGTGAAAAAATAAATAAATGCAAAAAAAATTTGGAAAACATAGACGTGTCATTATTTTATATAGATTTCAAATAACATACCATTTGATGTCAACATGTTTTTGTTGCATTTGCAGTGCTCGTGCTGTTATATTCTTATGATTCTCTTCATTTTATCAGTATATCCTTCAGCCTTGCTTCACATATTTACTGCTGCTTGATCAGCTTTAGTCATGCTAGCATCAGCACAGGTAGAAACAGATACACATCAGAGAATCGGCCGTGCATCAGCCTATCTAAATACAAATGGAAACTAAAAATGAAAACATAGATAACTTAGCTGAACTTCATAGATCTGAAAGTTGACCAATGCATACATAGTGCTAAAAATCAGGTATCGTGAATACACATTATTTTATATTATGCTGAAGTCAATTGTTATCCTTTTTTAAAACTGTATCATATAATAAAGTCTGTTTTGAAGTTTACTATGGTAAAAAAATCTTTTTAGGCTTTGCAGATATACTGTAACTTCATAGGTATGAACCAGCAAAGCATTTTCATCATAAATATAAAACTTCATTAGGTAGATCTGTTCAAATACTCATTAATGCAAATATCTGATCAGCCAATCACATGGCAGCAACTCAATACAGGTGTAAAAGGTGAGGTCTAAAAAAAAACCTTTAAGAAAATATGAATCCATCTTAATCAGTCTTTAATTATGAAGCAATCACCTCACTCCCTCTGACAAACAGACCTGAGGCCAAATTTATAAACCATTTTTAACTTTTTCCAAGGTGAATGGCAGCAGGGGCCCTTCCCTTTCCAGATCACGGTTCATATCTGATTTTCAGCTCTAAAGTTTATTTTTCTCTTCATAACAGCTATGCAAAGGATGATTTCTGAGGATGATGACTCATTTAAAATGCTTGGATGCAGAGTCAGGCATGGAGAGGCTGCTGTTTGTGACAGGTGGGTGCTGTCATACATGGGTGTAGCTGCCAGCTGTCCTCTAGGCTTCACCTCTGCTAAACTTATGTCTCTGAACTTGACCTCGTCTCATAAACTCTCCTGTGATATTTATTTTGCATCCTTGGATTATTCAAATGAATGACTAATATATTAATATAAATCTATACAGATTTGTCCACACTGGATATGACAGTAAGAGTTAGTAAAGCTCTGTTAAAGTCTCTACAGCCTGTTGTTTCTTAGTTTCACCAGTGAAACTCAATTAAAAACAAAACATAGATGACATTCTGTCGCCTAGGCAACCACCAAGATCCCAGTGCCTACAGACATTCAGTAAAATATGCTGCTCATTGGATAGTTTTAATAAACACCTTTAACTAAATATCAATGTGTCCTAGTTTACATTATTATACAGTTATTATGAGTGAGAATGTCTAATATTTTTCCACTAAATAGTCTTCTCCTTTGGTTAGGTTTGTTTGTAACAACCACTTATAACAAGTTGTTTTGCTTTTGTTGTATTTTTTACTGCAATTCTGGTCAAGTAGCTTTTATAGTGTTAAATCAACATATACTACAAAATAAAATGACTTTTTTAAAGTAAATTTGTGGGCATTTTATTATGGAATTATCCAATCACAGATTCACAGGCACAAAGCCTGTGATGTCATCAGAGGCACAAAGCCTGTGATGACATCACATTCTGTCATTGGAAATCCATAACTACGAGAGAAATTCAGCCAACTGTAGCGACTCTTCGACGGCAGAACTACACAACAACCTGTTTGTTAAAACCAAGATAAGGAAGACACAAAGAAACACAGACGCAGACGCTGACGCAGACGCAGACGCTGAAGCATATAAAATGGCAGAAGCACAGATGGAAGTGGTCGTGGGACCAAAACTAACAATTTTGGTAAGATCGAAAATTGACCTCAAAAAACCCCAAACACCAAATCCTGAAACACGTCCTGTGGCACAAGTTCAAACAGACGTGGACGTGAAAGCCAAGAAAAAAAGGGGGCAAAAACAGAAAAGAGTGGCTGAAGAACCCAGACGACCGATTACTCGGGCGTATGCTCGGGCTCTTCTGGAAGCCCAGAACAAAGTGGCTGATGGAAGCAACCCGAAAAATGAAGAAATGTCAGAAAACCCTGAAGGAACCTCTGAAATGGAAAACCCTGAATCCCTCCCTATGTCAGAACCAAAGGAGGACGTGAATATGGAGGCAGAGGCAAACGTGAACAACGCCAGTGGACAAAACCCTGGACCAAAGGGAGGGACGTGGCAGCCCAATCCCAGATTTATACCCCATCATGGCAGAGTCCAGTATGATTCATGTTGCGAGATCGCTGCTCTCAGGCATCAACTACAAACCTCCCAAAACCACCAGAACGAGCTCTACTGGAAACTGGTAGCTGCTAATAAGAGGGCTTCTTATTACCAGTCTAAGGTGAGCAAACTTCATGCACAGATGATTGCCGACAAAAAACAGCATGAAGAAACAATTAAAGAGCTCATAGAGCAACTGGAGGAGGCTAATGATAATAATAAGCCTGATAAGAGCAAAACAGAGGTTCAAACAAAGGACAACCAAGCAGTTGTCATGCTGGATGACATGATCCGTGTCCTGCATGAAGACGTCAGTGACCCTACCACAGAGCAGTGTGTGGATTCTTCTAACCAAACCACAGAGGCTTCACACACTGACTCTGTAGGTCTGAAGGAGGCTGAATTTGAAGGCCAGTGCAGGACTCAACAAGAGCAAATAGGAACACTCCAACAACGGCTCCTAGAAGCTCAAAACCAACTCAAGGAACAGGAAGATGAACATAGGCAGGACCAGGAGACACTGAACATGGAAATCAGTGAGCTTAAATCCCAGCTCTGCTCCAAAAAGGAGCTTCATGACATGAAAGTAGCGACTCTTCATCAAGAGTTGAAAGAAGTCAAAGCGTCCTACATTAAAATCACACAGGAGCAAAATGACCAAAAGTCCAACACTGCAAATGGAAAATCTGAGCTTCTGGTGGAAAAAGACACCAAAGAACAGGACAAGGAAGAAGAGGACTCCCTGCCACAGACTGCAGTTACTCTACGTGACTCTTTCCAACAAACAGAAGACAGACAGAAAATGATAACTACCAATCCAGCTGAACTTCAAACTGAAGCTAAGACTGTGCCAGAGAACAAACCAAAGAAGAAGAGGAAGAGGAACTGGCTGCGTCGGCTTTTCAGCTGTACCAGTCCACAGACAGACTGATTTAGACAACTGTGGAAAAGATAAATAAATGCAAAAAAAAAAAAATTGGAAAACATAGACGTGTCATTATTTCATATAGATTTCAAATAACATACCATTTGATGTCAACATGTTTTTGTTGCATTTGCAGTGCTCGTGCTGTTATATTCTTATGATTCTCTTCATTTTATCAGTACATCCTTCTGCCTTGCTTCACATATTTACTGCTGCTTGATCAGCTTTAGTCATGCTAGCATCAGCACAGGTAGAAACAGATACACATCAGAGAATCGGCCGTGCATCGGCCTATCTAAATACAAATGGAAACTAAAAATGAAAACATAGATAACTTAGCTGAACTTCATAGATCTGAAAGTTGACCAATGCATACATAGTGCTAAAAATCAGGTATCGTGAAAACACATTATTTTATATTATGCTGAAGTCAATTGTTATCCTTTTTAAAAACGGTATCATATAATAAAGTCTGTTTTGAAGTTTACTATGGTAAAAAAAAATCTTTTTAGGCTTTTCAGAAACACTATAACTTCATATATATGAACCAACAAACCATTTTTCATCGTGAAAATAAAAAATAAAGCTAAAGGGGATAAACATCACAACTAGATTGTGTCACGGCGAGTGGGAAGAGCCGTGTGAAAAAAGGAAAAAGAGGATCCAAGCGCAGGCAGTCGTGAAGGTGTGAAGGTGATTTATTGATACAAAAATATAGAGAGGCAAACGACAAAACGGAGAACTAAACTATACTGGGACAACTAAATCACAGAGCATGAACAAGAACACGAACCTGAACATAAAGCAAGGTGGACGACGGTACAAGATGGTGGCAGCAGGGAGAACACACGAATAGGACATGGAGGATACACAGAGATACACAGACGGACCAGCAACTACAAACACAGAAGACGCGACTTAAATACACACAGAGAAACACAAGGAGATTACACACAGGTGGGGAACACAGCTGGGAATAATCAACAAGACGAGACAGGGGTAAAACTGAACACACTCACATGAGACGCGGACCTTCACAATAAAACAGGAAATGAGAACACAACACCAAGACGCAGACCTGACACTGAGAGAGACAGAAAATGACACATGGAACTAAACTCACACAAAACATGAGAACACAAATCCTAAATACCAATAAACAGAAACATGGAACTCAATAACAATAATCATCATCACCACCATCACCACAAAATGAGAAAATCCAAAACACCAAGATAACTGAAACACAAAGCGCCAGAGAAACATAAGAAACAATCCATAATGCAAAAGTAAACCAAAATATAATAAACTCAAAATACTGGGTCCAACGGACCCAGAACCGTGACAGATTGGCAAACATTACTGTATGTTCATCCAAGCATTAAGTCCATTTTAAAACAAAGAACCATGTACACTCAATCACATGGCAGCAACTCAATGAGGTGTAAAAGGTGAGATGTAAAAATAAAAAGGTTAAATATGAATTAATCTTAATCAGTCTTAAAATATGAAGCAATCCTCTAACGCCCTTTTATATACAGAGCTGTGGCCAAGTTTAGAAACCATTTTGAATTTTTTCCAGCCGAGGCGTTCAAAATAACCAAACTGCTAATAGTCACAGTTTAATGTGAGCAGCTGCCTGCCAAAAAAAAATCACCCTGAATGGATTGTTCACAGACACAGGTCCAGTGGAACCCACTTCCACAAAGGCTACACCTGATCTGGCAGAACAGGAAGCATCAACTACATAGTAGCTATTTTCACAATTAAGACATCAACTATAGGTGTTCCCAAAATGTGCCATGTTGTCTGCACAGCTGACAGTTCAATAAGTCCTGTGTTGATTACAGATGGTGGTTGTTTCCAGAAACAAACAGCACTTGCATAAAATAAGTACAGAGCACCTTATGAGCCAACCTGCTTCTTTAATGAGCTTTTGGGTTATTTGCATTCAGTGTTCACTGATAATATGCTCATTAAAGGGAGAATCCACTATGTCCTCCTCCAAAATCCTGTCTGCCAACTTTAAGAAGAAATGAGTTAGAGTGACGCAGAAGCTTTAAAACAGTGTTCAGAATAATCAGTGATGCTTTTATCTGAACTGATGACAGATAAAGATGAATTCTCATTCATCTGTGGCAGAAGAATAAGTTCTTCCTCTTTCTTGGAAGTATACAAAAGCCTGTTTTTTATAAAAAAGTTAATAAACAAACAACAAGTTCTTACCGAATGAGAAGTGAAGCCTGGAGATGAGCAGAGATCAAGTCAAGTGCAGCCTCGCCTCTGTCAGTGCGCCCCAGGGTGGCTGTGGCTACAATGTAGCTTGCCATCACCAGTGTGTGAATGTGTGTGTGAATGGGTGGATGACTGGTTGTGTAAAGCGCTTTGCGGTCCTTAGGGACTAGTAAAGCGCTATACAAATACAGGCCATTTACCATTCAGTGGTTTTAGCTAGATAGCAAGCTACACATATAACATGCATTTCTACAGCAGAGATTCTACATCGCACTTAAAACATGCCGTGCATAAAATAATCAGTGAAAATTAGTTTATTTTAAACCACAACTCATAAGCTGCTCCTTTAGTTTTTATTCTGCCACCTGCAGGGTTTAAGAGTAAAGACTGAATATAAAAACAGAAACTAAATGTAGGTTTGGTCTGTGTAAAAATTTAATAGGTCTGCAACTACAGATGTGCTGTTTTTGGATCAGGTATCTACGCTTATGGAATGATAAAATTGTTATAAAAATGCTGCATTGTTGATCTCTAATCTGGAGCAGATTACCTGGAGCAGGTAACTTTTGGTTCTAATCTGTCTGAACCAAACCTGTGTAGGACAGGAAACCCAGAGGTAAGCCTTCATTGAACAGGCCTCAGGTAATACTTGAACAACTTGAGCAACTCCACAACAAACTCACAGAACTTGTAGAAAAAATTATATATATATAGCGAAACATTACTGAAATGCTCTCTCTGCATGCTTTTTTAGTCCCTAGTCAATAGGGGGTAATTGTTTTTCTTACAATACGTGTGGAAATAGATCAAATCCCAAATAATGACTTTTATATATAAGTGATAATAAATGTAGCTCTTGTCACAGTCTGATGCTGCAGACTGAGTGGAATTAGAGGCGTGGACCCAAAAGCCGACACTTAGAAGCAAAACTATAATTTAACGAAAAGTGAGCCGTTTATTTGTGGCTGGTAGAAAGATACAAAACAAGGGGCAAGGCAAATCAATACGACACTAAACAAAACCTAAACTGGGAAAACAAAACATCAACATGTTCACCAGTGAAGGTGCACTTACTTTTCACACACTGCTTCTGCATTGTGTCTTAGTTTTAGTGGATTAAATAATGTTTATTGTGTTTGTGTGTGTGTTTGTTTGTTTGTGTGTGTGTGTGTGTGTTTGTTTGTTTGTTTGTTTGTTTGTTTGTTTGTTTGTTTGTTTGTTTGTTTGTTTGTTTGTTTGTTTGTTTGTTTGTTTGGGGGGTTTCATGTCATCAGAGAAGTGCAGTGAGGGTTAATTATCATTTAATCTGAGCAAAAGAAGGACTGCAGGTCCTGTAACAGTGGGTGTGACAGATTATTGAACTATAAAACAGGAGATATAAGACAAGGTGCTGCCGTTCGCCTCGTCAGCCATGCCACAATTTATTGGACAAGCAAAAACAAATTCATAAATTCATCCACTAATATCTGATTTCTATAACTAAAGCCTTCTTTGTTTGTTTTTTCTTTAGTTACAAATGACCGCAGACCAGCTTATAATATTTTATAAACAAATAAGCATAAATGCATAAACTCAGCCTGGAATAACATGGGATAAACGTGGGGTACGCATTTTTTTATTTGTTTTGTTTTTTTAAGTAGTTCTGTATGCATTACTGAGTCTTGCAAGAATGCCAACCTTACCAGCAGCAACTTGTTTTTTGTTTTTATTTTTTTAATTTAATGAGAGCTGAAAGTTGAGCAATAGTTGTGACAACAAGAGAAGATGTAGCCAATAAGAAACAACTGTGAAAATGTACAATATGCAAGCTAAGAAAGCAAAGTGTAACAATGTTGCCATCATTTTTGTTATTGTGGTATTTTTTCAACATTCACTGAAAGTCAGTTCTCTCATATTTCCTCTTTATTATTTCCATCACTGTTTAAGAAACTTAACAAAGTCTTATAAAGCATCTAAACCAGCATCATGAAGTGATGTTTAAAGATCGCAGCAAAGCTCACAGCATCTCTCAACTCAAGAGCAACATTCAAAGTGTACAGGCTGAAGGAAATTATTGATTTTATCACATGCAATTACAATACGCCTTTTCATCTGTATCTGTTTGTATGTACAATGTGTATCGGTTGTTTTTCCCAACAGTTTACAATATAGAATGTGCATGTCGTAGGGGCTTTCATAAAGATTTCTATTCACATTGATACGATTGCTTGGATCACAAATTGTTCTAACTTGATTAAAGTTACCAATGATGAAGGTATTCTTGCGCTTACAGTTACCATTATTATCTCTGATGTTCCTGTTTGCTATCAGATCATCACATCCCCCTGGTGGGATCGTGCTGATGATATGCTGGTTTTGGAAATTCTGAACACGTCCGTCAGCGATGCAGAGCACAGTGCCAGAGAGCGCCACCAGCAGGAAAATGGAAGTCTTCATTGTATTTCTATAGCAAAAAAGTAAACAGAGTGAATATATAAATCAGTATTATTTCTTTTATTTTATTAACTTGTTTATTTTTGTTTCCTAAATGGTAATCGTGCTTAACTATTAAAGTAAAAATACAATAGATAGGAAACTCTCTGAAAAGTCATATTGTTTGCAGTGAGTTCATATATTTGCCAGAGGAAAGTTCAGCACCTGCATATCTGACCACTTTGAATGAATTTATATCTAAACAGAAATCAGTTAAAGCTTGCATTATGTCAGTTGTGCAAGAAAATATGTCAAATATCCATACTGTAAAAGTTCACAAAATCAAGATCAAGTCATGTAATGCTGTCCATATGTGGTAAATTATGAAGTCTTCAGTATATGAGGATATATTGATATCCTTATAATTGTAGTTATTATAGACTTTCATACATGACATTTCTGAAAAAGGCAAGGGTGTCAGGGTCCCTGTGTCTACCCGGTTGGCTCAGTGTGGCTACATGTGTTTGTTTGTTTTGATTTTGTCCCCGCTCTCTCCCTCCCTCTCTGTCCCTCCTTCTCTCACTGCCTGGGCGGAGCTCACCTGTGCACTCCTGCCCTTGGCCCACGCACCTGGTCACACCTGTGGCTCATCACCCAACAGTGTTCCAGTCCCTTTATAAGATGGCAGCCCTGTATTTCTCGTCGCTGGACCGTTGCCGACTCTCGTCAGTGTTAACCCCAGCTCAGTTCATTCTCGTGTTTCCCTAGCGATCTTCTTACAGTAACCTTTTGCATCTCTGTGAATAGATTTCCCTGGACCTGCCCCTGTGTTACCTGAGCGATCAAGTGTGTGAGGATTGGAGCGAGCTTTTGTGTTTCTTGTGGAGTGTGAAGAGGAGCGTGAGGCGTGGACGGAGTGAGGACTTTGGAGCGTCTGTGGACTGCACGTGTCTTTCCCCCTGTTCGTGTGTGGATTCCCGGAACCCGTCTTTTCCCCACTTTGTAAATAGATCACCTGGTGCTTCTGTAAATAAAAACCCTTTATTGTTCCCTACTCAGAGCCTGCGCATGAGTCCGTTCAGTCCCGTTGTGACAGAGGGTAAGGACGTAAATCGACTGGTGAAGTGAGAGCTTCGCTTTTACGCTCAGCTCTCTCTTCACCACGGACTGGTAAAGAGTCTGCAGCCGCAGCACCAATCCATCTGTCGATCTCCCGTTCCCTTCTCCGGTCACTCGTGAACAAGTCTGCAAGTTTTGTAACTTAATAAAAGCAGTAATTTGTTTGCCAGAGTGCCCCTTCCATGTCACACCCTGTTCTTTCTTTCTTGTTTTATATGGAAACTGACTTTGTGTAGCTGTTTGGGAAATTGTTAAACTTCAGGAAGATCCTGAACATGCCCCATCGTTTAGCCAGCTCTTGGAAGCTAAGCAGGTTCAGGCCTGTTGCTGTAATTTTACAAAGTGCTGAAGTTTAGTATCAATATCCAACTGTCATTTTAATATATGGACCAATTAATATAACACATATAAAAAAGCTTTGCAAGCATCAGTTTAAAAGGTTTTGTAAGAGAAATGATTGAATGTTTGATATTTTTATAGGTTAAAAATAAAATGTGAAAATAATCTGGAATTTAAAATTTTTCCTTCTTCAGTTTCAACTGTATTTATTTTTTGTTGTACTTCACTTTTAACTTCACAATAATAATAAACAAGCAATTTCTTATTCTATCTTACATGGTTTACCAAAAGGTTGTTAGAGATTCAAATTTGTCACTGTTGACTTTCCGTGCATAAAACCTTATAAACACTGAGCTCTAAATGGTTTGAAACTCTAAATCTCGAGTCTAAAAGGGAGCATGTTTATTTTGAAAGCCTTGCAGATGAAATTTTGGGCGATTCTTTAATATCACCAACCATTCCCATTTTATTACGGTGTATCCATATAAATGGCCCACCCTGTAATAAATCACACAGCAATAGTACATTCATGTAGTTGTAAAAAGCATGATAATATATTAAGTAATCCAAAGTATTCAGAATACGTTACTCTCATTGAGTAACAAAATGGAATATGTTACAAAATACATTTTGGGGCATGTATTCTGTAATCTGTAGTGGAATAGATTTTAAAAGACTGACCAGATAGCCAGAGTTGGTAAAAGAACAGACATTCTCTACGTAAGTAGAAATAAATACTACTGTTAAAAAAGTACTCCAGTGAAAGTTAAAGTACTGATTCAATTTCATTACTCAAGTTAAAGCAAAAAAGTACAGGCTCTAAGCACTTACAGAGAAAAAGCATAGAGAAAATTACTTGGATGATTGAGGCAAGTTGTAGAGAGTAGAAAAGAGAAGAAGCAGTCCATTTACCTTTATATTTTCAATTTATTTTCAGTTCTGTACTTTTTACATGTAATATTGATTCAGACCTAACTCGCTGATAGCGAATTTAAACAACTGTAATTGTTTATTTTCAGCATCTGAAATACTAATTTAGTTTGTTTTTTGTTTTGTTTTTCTTTTTGGCTCCTGATATTTGTCAACTCATATTTGTCAATGTTGAACTAATAATGAATTTAAGAAAAGATATTATCCCAATTTCATCCTGTTCAATTCAATTCACAACTACAGTTGCCTCAAAGCGGTTTAAATTGCAATTTCACCAGCTGAGACCACATCCTCATTTTAGGTTTGACAGCATTTCTAGTAGATAATGGCAGATGGCTTGAGCATGAATTTAGGCTGCAGTTTGGGGAAGGCCTCAGAGGGGACTGTCAGCGACTCCTGAGCTGTGCACGAGGGGTCGACCACCCACTGGATGGCCGGGCACTCGTTTTCAACCGTGCTATACCTGACCTCACACTTAGACAGTTTCTGTATACTTGTGAAAAGCCAATTTTCACATAGTTTTTACTGTGCGCATTTAATCATATTTAATCACAATGACTAGATAAAAAAATGTGGCACTGTCTCTATTTAACATCGACTACCCCAAAATGTTTCCAAGCCTGCAACATTAAATTTCACTGAGAGATTTTTAGATAAAGTTATTAAAGCTGTGGGGTAACTTTTTTCATTAACATGAGACGAGAGGCAGCAGCATGCACACAAATATTGGCTAGCTAGCAACTTCATAAACCTGGTGCTGCTGGGTTTTTTTATGAGAGAAGACAAATATGCTCAAATGGTAAGTTTTCATAATTTATTATCAAACGGTCAGAATTTCAAAGTAGTTTTACATGACACCATGGACCTCAGTCTCTCTGACTCAGAGAAAAAGACTAGGAGCAAGAAGAAGCAAGAAGATGCAATGACAGTACAAGTTGTATAATCACATGAAGGGAAATATAGTCAGGGGTGCACATAAGTGGTGCGCATTCGCTGTCAAAATAAAAGACGCGCACCAGATAAGAAGTTGCAACGCGCGTTAGCGTACATAAGATTTCTTGGAGGAGGACAGACATTTGTTTAGAACTCTTAAAGATGTCGAAGAAGCTCCTTTAAGCAATTACTTTGGTGTTCCTCCACCTCCAAAGAAATGTCAGAAGGAGTCCGAACCGCAAAAGAAGCGCGTTTTCTCAGAAAAGTGGTTGCAGGAGTGAGGTCAGGTGAGCTGGCTTCAAACAAATGACGAACGCACAGCGATGTGGTGCAGAATATGCCGCGGAAATCCCACTCTACCGGACAAAAACAGTGCCTTTTATATGTACGCAAACGCATGTTGCAACTTCTTATCTAGTGCACGTCTTTTATTTTGACAGCGAATGCGCACCTGCGGACCACTTATGTGCACCCCTGATTATAGTCCTGTTTGAGTGGGACAGGTTAAAATAACAAGAAACTAATAACTGCATGTTGTAAAATTCAAATTCTGTGACTGAGTTACAAAGTTTAAAAGTTAAGAGATATATGAAATTTCAAAGCAGTAAAATCTCATCATGTTAAAAGAAGGGGTTAAAGCTAAAAAAACAAAAAACAAACACCAATTCACCACTCTTGTGATTACTTCTCCCATCTAGGTAGGTTTTCAGTGTTTGGCATATGTCAGTAATACTGTGAGTATCCAGAAGATGTGCATACAAGTCAGAAAGTTGTGGAGTGTGTTTGTGTGAGCAAAGTCCCGCTGATGGCTTAGATCCAGCCTATGGTAGCACCGGGTCCTGCTGCAGTTCTGTGTATGAATGCAAATGTATTTCATACAGTTAAGTGTAAGTCATGTACATGTTGTTTGAGTAAATCCTCTCACTTAGTAAACACCAATTTTGTCATTATTTTTGATTAAACATTCTGCTTTAATAATGTTCCCATTATCTTGATGGAAATGATGATGCAGCTTCAATAAGTGCAGCTTCTGTCATAGCCTTTGTCTCTGTGTTCTGTCTTCAGTGTCCCCTTAGTCTCCCCAGCCCGTCTTGTCTCTCCCTCTCTTTGTGTCTTAGTGCTGTCTCTGTGTCTTGTCTCCTTTACCTGTTTCCAGTGTCCCTCTCTTTGTGTTTTCTCCTTGTCTCCAAAGTCCGTCGTGTGTTCCCATGTTTGTTTATTTCCATCCTAGTGTCAAGCTCATGTGTCCTTATCTGAGTCTCTGTGTTCATGCTACTTCTTGTCTTATTTTGATTTTGAAACTGTCACTTTTTTGTGGCTTTGGTGATGCAGCTGAAATAAATGCTTGTAAATAAAAGAATAAGCATTCAAAGTGCTCAGTGGTGAAACTGTAACTCTTTCAGAGTTTGACAGCTGGACAAGTGATGCCTTATTTGAAGAAACATGAGATGAGTCCAGCATATTATCTGAACAGAGATCATTCAATGAGCACAAATAAACACTGAAAAGAGCTACAGTTTGTTCACTGTTGATTAACAGATGAATAAATCTGTTAATATACTGTTAATCTACATACAGCAAATAAAGAACATGTGACTTTAAAGCATTCAGTAAAGTGATATCTGTCCTCTGCCCACTAAGTAGTGACTCTACATAGATTATATTTCATTCCCAGAGTTATTCTCCCTGACATGTAGGAGTGTAGAGGTTTAAAGTGAAACTCTTGCTGTTACATTTGGTACAGGAAACATCAGCCTTTACCTCAAAAATCCATGGAAATTCATTCATTATTGAAAATGCTGTTTTCATTTTGTTTTCATTCACTATTTAATGTTACTGAACTAAATGTGAGACAGCTTCTCTTTGAATCTAGGTGGGAAAATACAATTTGTAAAAATCATGAAAATTTTAAGTAACAGAAATTCTCTGAGGCAGAAAGCTGGTTAATAAGTTTATTTGATCAATTCAGCAGACAGAAGGCAAGTTGAGTTCAACTAATCCATGTAAGACAACTGAATGCAGAACAAAATGTTCTATTGTTTTTTCACTATTCATTTGTTTTTAAAGCAAACTGAAGAAAAATCATGACAAGCAATAATATGAGATTGTAGCCAGGATGGCTGTCAACTTTAGACTAACCACAACTGAACTATACAGAATGATTTGGAATGGTTTAACCTAAGTGGACTGGCACCCCGTGTTTACACTTTATAACAACAATCCTGTTGTCATGGCGTTGACCCACATATCTGCAACCAGGGCGTAAACTGAACTGATGCTTGCATACAACAACATTAAAGCTAACACTTCGTTGTCCACTGATACCTGCACAGATGTTTTGGACCCTTTGATGTGCGCCCAGAAGAAATGTGTTTACTTTTTTGCATGTACCAACATGACCTCTGATGTGTCTCATCTGCATCACTGTAGTACATTCATCTGGGTGCATGAATCCAATGACATGTTTCTGATAGAAGTCCAGGCTTGCAGACAGCTCCACAGCAGAAATCAGGCCCAGCAGCAAACAGACAAATTGAACCTTCATGATCCTCTGGTGAAGAGAAAGGAAAATAGTGTTCTTATTAAACAACACAAATAATGTAGTTTTTGAAAGGGGAGACTGATTTCCTCTGTGTGTGTTTGCTATCTGCATACCTTCTGAGAAGGGAAGATCAGAAGTAAGAAAACAAAACAGTTTGTCAGATGTTGTTCTGGGGCTTCAAGAGGCCAGAGAAAAGTGTGATATGGGTCTGCTATCATCCAATTTTGTTTATTGGCTTCATTGTTTAATAATCTTGCTTATTTCTTAATACAACCACAAATTACTGTTGAATCTAAATGTCTTATACTAAGACTCACTAGAATTGTGATTTTGTCTTTTCATACATTAATAACCAGCATGACCCTAATCGTCAACTCGGACATGAAGTCATCTTAAATGTGACTACTAGAGGTCTTTCCTCTCATATAGTTTGGACTGGTCTGTAATAATAATGATGTATTGCACATCTAAAAAGAATAAAACTGAACTCAAGAAACTCATCACCTTTCCTGCACTAAAAGACATCCAGCACAGCATTCTTGCTAAATGTATCTGTTAAAAGAGTAATTTATGAAACCAAATCTGGACACTTACGTTATTTTTGTTTTAACTTAACTTAAAGAACTTTATTGTCATTGTGGTTATGCAACAAAATTTGTTTGGTAACACAAAGAGGCCAGCAGCAATAAAAAAAGAAGCAGCATAGTAACATAATAACCAAGTAAACAGTGTAAGTATAAACTATAAAATAAAAAGAAGGCCCTTAGCACAATAAATAAAAAAAATATACTAGTATTTACAATATGGTAGTTTGAGTGCAAAAAGTATAATATAATATACAGTATGTACAATGTGGTAGTTGAGTGCAAACATGAATGTCCCATAAACTTACTGATGAGTGGTTGGTTGGTTGGTTGGTTGGTTGGTTAACCTGCAGCAGTTCAGGCACAAGTTGGTCGTCTGGAGCAGCAGGTGAGATGCTCTGAAGCTGGCGAATGATTACAATAAGTCAATTACATAACTGAAAAGGCAACATATGATAGTCAGTGTGAATGAAAATTAAAGATTTAACCTGTCCCACTCAACTGTACATGCATGTAGCTTATAAAGGATTTGCTCACAGAACCCAGATAATGTCAGCATGTTTTTAAGCCCATGTCTGGATTGTAAAAGTAGGTAAAGTGAGGCAGGAGAGGGTTGTTATACTTCCTTGGAGGTGTAGAACATGAGCCTGTTGAGTATTAAATATTTTTATTATACAAACAAAACATTCTTACCAAATGAGGAGCGAAGACTCGAGATGAGCAGAGTGTAGCTGAGACACGCTGTTACGTTCAAGTCAGTCAAACTGGAACAAAGAACACTTGGTTCTTGCCACTTTGATTTTTATACATTTCAGCAGCACCGCCTTATATAATCATTTAAATTATCACCTGCATCACCAGTGCACCAGTTCTAAGAAAATGTACCACTTCTCTGTTTGTGTTTCAGAAACTTAATGCCACATGATCACAGCATCACGCAAATTTTGTCACTCACAGCTGGCTTTTCTGTTGTTGTACAAAAAATAAGTTTTCTTGCATATTTGCAGGCCAAACAATCAGGATGAACAATCAGGCTTGAAGCCTCCATTTCTACCTGTTTGTGTTTCTAAAGTAGAATCACTGTGGTGATCGCTTTAAAGGCTGGTTTTCATTTTTGCTTTGTGTTCATACCTAAATACTAAGAGAAAGCTCATACTTGTGTCCTCATTAGGATCGGGATTTGTGTTGGTGTGTGGGACTGTTTCCTAAGGTTTATACTGTTAAATGGTTAATATGTGACAATGTGTTTCAGCTATTTTACAGGGTAACACAAAAGTAATGTAATCAGTTTAAGTAATGTAATGAGTAAATAATGCATTGCAATACTTTTAAGAACAGTGTTCTGTGTAATATGTGTAATGCATTACTTTTTTGACTAACAACCCCAGCACTAATTTCTACAAGAAGGGGCGATGCCTCCAACATGCACAAACATTTGACCCACAGCATGCAATTAATCTGCAAGAATGTAATGCCTTCGATATGCTGCATAGAGATTGTGGAAGAGCTCAAAGTGGAGCCAATAAGAACCCAATAAGAATCAATAAGAGAACTGTATTGATAAGTGATATTGAGAATACCATCCCTACCTACTTGTGTGTCACCCTACTTGCTCATAGGGGTTCATATAATTGTTGGGGTCTTCTGTTGGTCCTTGTATTATTGTAGGGTTTTATCTTACAATATAAAGCACCTTCGTGATTTGGTGCTATAAAAATAAAGTTTAATTAAAAATAATATTTTTTCCACTGTGTTTGGACTCAGCTGGCTTCTCTTTTTGGTAATAACATCTCCATCTCTGGAGAAAACCCTTTCACATGGTATTAAGAAGGCAGAGGTTTAAGGGTATCCCACAGACAGTGCTGGGAAGGTCACTTGTAAAATCTATTCCGCTACAGATTACAGAATACATGCCCCAAAATGTATTTTGTAACATATTCCGTTACGTTATTCAATGAGAGTAATGTATTCTGAATGCTTTGGATTACTTAATATATTATCATACGTGATAATATGTGATTTATCAGAACGGTTCTGAATCAGAACAGTAGCTATATTGAAATGTATTGACTTTTATAGTATTTTTTTTCTTTACTAAATGTACCTGTATATTGTTTACATGTTTGAAATAAATTAACAACAACAACAACAATAATATGTGATTTATTACTATTACTGAAGGTTACTAGCCATACCAATACCAACTAGATTTTTAAATCTTAATAAAAATAAGTAACAGTAGGGTGGACATTAGGTAAGGCTGCACTTTTTGCAGCGATCTCGTATAGAAAACTATTCGCAGCAGATATAAAACAGGTCCGCGACTCCGAACCGTAGTAAAGGGACCTCTGGCTAATACGTCGGGTTACGTGTTGGGCTCGTAGCTGAAAACTAGCTTTACTTTGTTGTCTGGGTCAACTTTGCTAGCGAGAGACAGAGAGAGGCGTTGAAAGGATGAGGGCTATGCCTGTAACACTTTGCCTATTGCCCTCATATTAAATCATTTTTTGAATAATAATTTTTAAAAATATGTCTTCACGTCATTCTGCGGGCCGCAAGTAGAGATGACATGGGCCGCGACATTGAGACACGGGCATTAGAGCCTCTTAATGCTTGTTTTGTTTGGGTTTCTCCACAAATGTTCAGTATGTCCCATCATTAGTTATTTTCCTGTGTGCAGATTCCTGTGGAGAAGCCAATGTTGGAAAGTGGTGAGCTGTTCAGGAGTAATTCTAAAGACTCTGTGAAGTGGTTTGGATCTGTCACTGCCCTGTGGAATCAGGACCGTCACTAGTGTCGGTCATTGTGTTTGGATTGTTGATTCTCTGTAAATAAGTTCAATAAACATTAGTACAGGCCTCGAGGCTGACTTCTGCCTGCCTGAGTGATCCTTTACACATCATGTAAGATCTAAATGTAAAAACTGGTCAGATTATATCTGCTCACAATCATAATGAACAATAAACTCATTTTTAACTTTGTTTCTTGAAAGGATATATTTTGCAAACTCTTGAGTCATGAGTTCTGTAGCTGCGTCTTTGGCTCAGTGACTTTGAATATCTTACTTTCACAGCTGTCTGTTGCTTATCTCTGCTCAGATATAGCATTCTCATTTCTGTTTTTTTAATCAGTATAAAATGGTTTGTAAGGAACTTACAAAGCAGTTTCACCACTGAGCACGATATATGGTTAATCTTTCTTTTACAGGCATTTATCAGAACTGCATCATCACTACCAGTATGAAGACAATGACTGCAGCACTATTTGATCAAAATATGTTGTCTTTTTATTACTTGTTTTGTGCTAGCATCTTATTGCAATTGGAGCCTTCAGGTCCTCACAGACTGTGGTCTTGTCTCAGTTTGATCATAAGGAATCTCATAAGACATAAGTATTAGAAAATGTTTTTTTTATTTTCTTTCTATGTTTGGCTGAAGCAAAACAAAAGTAAAATACTATACGGTAAAATATTGACCATGGCTTTAGCTCTAGCATCCACATCACACAGACTATCTAGTCTGTGGCATCTCATAGCAACGTAAAAGGTACCCTTCCGCATCCTTATGAGACGCTTCAGATTCCTATTTAAATACAACAGATTGCTGCTCGCGGCAGTAACACACACTTGGAGCAGAGGCTCCAGCCGTCCATTCCAGCCTTATCCCTAAAATTAACTCTAACCATAACCAACCATTCTCTTTGGCTCTTGACGAAGGCCGTCGCACTTTTCTCCTCTCCCTTTCCTTTATCTTCCCTGCTTGGCTTCTTGTGTCCTTGTCTAGTCTCGTCTACTTTTCTACTCTTGCCCTGGAACACTCTCTCACAGTCTGTACGCGTTTTGGAGGTTTCGCGTGTTTTGGAGTTTGTATGTGTTTTGTCTCTAGGGGCAACCGTAAATATACTTTTATTTATTCACTCCACATAAAATGTAATAAATAAATTATAAAATACAAAAACCAGCTATTTACATTTCAACTTTTAACTATTTAAATTTTCAGCTTGTACCTTTTCAAACAAATTTAAAGTGAAACAACACAAAACACTGCAAACCACAACACAATAAAATATAAATTAAAATATGCAAAACAAAAAGAAGATGCACCTTCTCTGTCATATGGGCCTGGGATGATTTGTTGGGAGAGTGTTTTCCTGCTTGGAATTGCATACATAGGATTCACTGCATGAATAAACTTTCTGAATCCTTTATCATCCACAACTGAAAATAATTGTGGATGATTACTATACCTTTCTAATGTGACGATGTTGTCTCTTGTTGTTGTCCCTGGCTCTTTCTCTCTCTTTCCCTCCTGATCTGTTCCTGTGGTACTGCGAGTGTAACTACCGCTCCTCCCCCCTCTGCTCAGCGCAAGCACAAGGCTGACGTGCAGAGTGAAGGGAAAAAAAGTGCGAGAGAGAGGGTAAGAGAAAGAAAAAAAAAGCATAAGGAGACGGCTCGCATCGTTCACTTCAAAGAGTCGGCTCTAAGAGCCGTTTCGTTCGCGACCGACACATCACTACTGTCCAATTCAATTCACAACTACAGTTGCCTCAAAGCAGTTTAAATTGCAATTTCACTAGCTGAGACCACATCCTCATTTTAGGTTTGACAGCATTTCTTGTAGATAATGGAAGATGGCTTGAGCATGAATTTAAGCTGCAGTTTGGGGAAGGTCACACAGGGGACTGTCAGCGACTCCTGAGCTGTGCAGATCCCTGAGTGCTAATGAGAAGTAAATGAATTGGAAAAAGGAGCAAGAAGAAGCAAGAGGATGCAATGACAGAACAAGCTGTGTCAACACACAGCTTCAATGGAAATGATGATGCAGCTTCAATAAGTGGTGCAAAAGTTAACATGAACGGTGCTCTGAGCTAAAACTGCTTTGCAGCTCCCAAAATGTTGATTCTGAAAAGGTTACGTCCAGATGAATAGAATCAAAGTTTTCGTTACATGGATGATTGAGCAGCGTTTGATTAAATGAACAATAACTGCTCTTATTTGAATAAAGGAAAAAATGAGTACAACATTATATCTGAACAGAGAGACATAACAAGTGCTAAATTAACATTTACTGAGCCAGCCACTTGTTTGCATGAGATCTGAGACACTGGAAGCAGCAAAAAAGCTTGTAACAAGTTGTTTTGTGTGATTCAGGTGGACTGAAAGAGTCTAATATGTGTAAAATATTAATAATATCAATAAATGAAAGACTGCAGTCCACTTTAGCTAACTAAATAAGATCCAGAGGAGGCAGAGCATTAACAAGAATACTGTCAGTGTCTGTGTGTCATGGTTCTCAGTCTTTGTCCCAGTGTTTTGTGTTGGTGGACTTTTCAATGTTGCTTAATCATTATTGTTTTATTCTTATACTGACTGAAGTATCCAAGTTTAGTTGTCCTGCATTCATGAATTTTCTAATTATTTTCTGATTATTGTTTTGGCCTCAGTGTCTCCTGTGGATGTCAGTCTTGTTGTCACGTAGCGTCTGTCATAGCCTTCGTCTCTGTGTTCTGTATTCAGTGTCCCCTTTGTCTCCCCAGCCCGTCTTGTCTCTCCCTCTCTCTGTGTCTTAGTCCTGTCTCTGTGTCTTGTCTCCTTTACCTGTTTCCAGTGTCCCTCTCTTTGTGTTTTGTCCTTGTCTCCCCAGGCCGTCGTGTGTTCCCATGTTTGTTTATTTCCATCCTAGTGTCAAGCTCATGTGTCCTTATCTGAGTCTCAGTGTCCGTGCTACTTCTTGTCTTATTTTGATAATCCTAGTCTGTGCTCCCATGTTTGTCCACTTCCCTGATCACCCCTCAGTGTATATACTGTCTCTGTTTTCCTCTGCCCTTTGTCAGAGTGTCTGTTCACCTACCCCGTGTCTCCATGTTCCCAGTGTTCTAGGTTTCCGAGTGTTTTCCCAGTTTAGGTTTTCATGGTTGGTTCTGTTTGCTACTCAGCCAGAATAAACAGCTCGCTTTTTTAAAAGTAGGCTCCAGAATGGATGATGGGATGTTCGCATGTCTTTATGTAACACTGAGTGCGCTGAACTAAAGGTAGGCCTAGTTTCATTTTCATGGTCATAATTATCAAGACAATGATTATGTCTTATTCTGATTATTTCTCCCTTTTGGAGGTGTAACCTTTACATGAGGGGTGTAGGAACATTTCCCCTTAAATATATTTAGATAAATTTTTGTTGAAGTCACTGTTTTTGTCGTATTGATGATGCAGCTAAAACAAATGCTTTTAAATAAAAGAAAAAAACATTCAAAGTGCTCAGTGGTGAAACTCTTTCAGAGTTTGAAGGCTGGACAAGTGATGCCTTATTTAAAGAAACATGAGATGAGTTCAGCATATTATCTGAACAGAGATCATTCAATGAGCAAGAATAAACACTGACAAGAGAAACACTTCACTGTTGATTATCATATGAAGTCTAATGAAAGCTGTTAATCTGTTAATATCCTGTTAATCTGCATACAGCAAATAAAGAACATGTGACTTTAAAGCATCCAGCAAAGTGATAACTGTCCTCTGCCCACTAAGTAGTGACTCTACAAAAGATTACATTCAATATCATCTTTATATTATATTTATATTATATTTAGTTATTCTCCAGTGCAAAAAAGCCATGTAGGGCAATGTAAGGAGCTCTGTGATTGGTTAGGAAAGGACAGACTGGCCACTTCAATTTTTCTTCACTGCACATCGATCCATAGCTTTGCACTGCAAAGGCTAACAAACTGCTTTTGCTTTACAAAGACATTTAGCCTCGGTATTCACTCTCTTAAAATGCCACTGGACACTGGAGTGAAATGGAGCCCTGATCCTCATAGTTTTATTGTTCCTAATATTTCTTATAGATAGCACAGATAGTGCCCCACTGCAATAATCACTCATGTCTAGATATTCCTGTTAAAAGGGAGTTTTACTACTGTTGCATAGCAAACCTAAAAAACACAAACTATTCTATAAAACGATCTAATTTAAACGAATAATCCAGCTGAAGCGTCAGACAGCCATCATATGACAGTGAAACACTGCCATCTGCTGGACTCGAATAACACAGACGCTGCTTTGACAGGTGAGGGAGTTTCAACAAGTCTGCAATGACTCATGCATCAAACTACAAAACTATTATAGCGGACATGGTGCTCTAATGGCTGCTTCATTAACTTAGGTCAGAAAGGATCAAACATATCAATAAATTTTGAAATACAAAACTTCTCTTATTAGCACAACACTGCCCAGGGCTCAGAGAGTATTCCTTATAGCCTATTAAACCTAACATGTTATTTTAATGTGTTACAGGTGAAACAGCCAACCAGTAAAGTTAACTGTAATTTAAAACATTCAGCTACAAAAATGCTTTTTTCAAATAATTTTTTATGACTGCGCTTAAATTCAATACTAGATTTTTGCTGCTCTGATTAAAAGGTTAAATGTAAAAGCATAATTTCTGCACACAGTGGTCTGAGGGATCTTCCAGGATCGGGGATTTTATTTTTTTTGTTCTTTTTGGTCTTACTGGTTATTAGGTGGTGATTTTCTACCTGTTGATCTCTCATTTGGAACATGAATTGCTCTGGAGCAGATTGGGTTCAGAGCATGAGTTGACCTGGCATTATGTCGTGGATTACAAAAAAATCCCACATTAAACCTTGAAGTTAGCTGGATAAGACAGCGTTCTGTTTCACAGCAAAGGCCTCAGAGAGTTGTTGCTAACCAAAGTCTATCTTATGCACGGCCACGCAGCATCTTATGACGTTTTGTAACCTGTCACTCTGAAGGAGCAGTGAAATGATTTCTGTTTTAGCGCACATACACAGTGTGGTGATCAGTATCAGGACATTAAAGTGATGTTGCAGAAAGCTGCATCTGGTCAGAAGGAAAAAAAAACACGCACACTTGGAAGACTTGGCCAGATTTGCACAAAATGAAATGGCTGACAGTGGACAGATACAAGGATGTGGATGGTCACACCCTTGTGCATTAAAGAGGGCGTTCACAAAACCAAACACTCAGACACAATAAGACAGCTGATCAGTTTGTCTCACTAACTCACCTACACAAGTGTGTTGTAGAGGGTACAGCAGCTGTGGCAGTTTATCTTCGTAATGTGGCCCTGACACTCCATCGTACGTCACAAAGCTGCGAACAAATGAAACGGTTCTGAAAGCCAAAGAGGCGCTTCATTATAGAGTGCGTTTATTATTAATGAAACACTCTCATTAACACAGAAGTTCAATACCACAGCAAATAACCTCCAATAAAACTTTTTAATAAACTGTCATTGAAGGCTGATATGTTCTCTCTCTGTCAGACATGTCTTGGCCTCTCTTCTTGTTGCGCGCCACACAGAACATAAACACATGGTGTCTTAACTCACTGATATTGTGATATCAATGAGCACAGAGTCCAGCCAACAATGGCACGAAGTCAAACCTCCCTCAAGGAGACTAAAGAGGCCAAGACTTGTGTTGAGGCTAGCCCAACAATCTCAATATGGTGTAACTTCCTGCTCTAACTCAGGCTCCTTCCCCACAAGAAAGATGATTGTGTTATATACTAGAAGACAGACCTGGAATTTGGGCCCCCGACACCTGACCTCTGCAAAAGATGCCTGTTTTTCATATCTTGTATTGTTAAGTGTTTATAGTTTCTTGAAAAGGTCAAAATATACAGAAACATAACAACAGAGATACAACAAGATAAAGTTAATTATTAGGATAGTGAAAACTTCAGTTTTTTACGTTTGTTACCAATCTAGCTACAATAGTTAATAGTAGACAGACAATAGACAATAGTGTGGCTTACTGAATGTTTTGAACCGTGTTCAGCACAATATTAATTAGACATTGTTTACTGTTGATTTGCCTCCTATTCTCTCCCTCCCTCCTTCCCTCCTAGATATCTATCTATCTACCTACCTACCTACCCCTAACCCCACCTACCTATCTGAGTGTTCTCTAGGAAGTAAATTATTGACTTTGTCACATGCAATTATGCAATTACAATATCCTTTCTTCCCTGTATGTACAAGGTTTGTCTGTTTTCCTTCCAACAGTTCACAATGCAGAATGCCCATTTCTGTGGGGCTTTCATAAAGATTTGTATTCCCTTTGATAAGATTTTGATCACAAATTAGTCAAAGCTACTAATGATGAAGGTATTTGTGAACTTACAGTTACCTTTATTATGTCTGATGTTCCTGTTTGCTATCAGATAATCACATTCCCTGTGTGGGATCGTGCTGATGATATGCTGGTTTTGGAATTTCCCAACACGTCCGTTAGCCATGCAGAGCACAATGCCAGAGAGCGCCACCAGCAGGAAAATGGGAGTCTTCATTGTATGTTTACTTCATTTTCATTTCTATAGCAAAGAAAATAAACAGAGTGAGTATATGAATCAGTATTTTTTAAATTAATTTATTGACTTCTTTATTTTTGTTTCCTAAATGTTAAACATGCTTACTTATTAAAGCAAAGTTCCAATACATATTTAAAACTACAAATTAGATGATGCTAATGCTCCAAACAATAACTAGCAAAGATGTCTCACCTTGTCTTCTTTTTTTCAGTTAGCCAAAGAGTGATTGGTTGCCTTGAACACCCACAGTTGTTGGCAGGAGTTGGCTGAATGAGGAAGATCTTCAATGTAGGAAACTCTCTGAAAAGTCAGATTGTTTGCAGTGAGTTCATATATTTGCCAGAGGAAAGGTCAGCACCTTCATATCCAAACCAGTTTGAATGAATTCTGTCTAAACAGAAATCAGTTAAAGCTTGCACTATGTGAGCTATGCAAGTAAATATGTAAAAATATCCATATTATAAGAGATCACAAAATCAAGATCAAGTCATGTAATGCTGTCCGTATTTGGTAGATTATGAAGTCTTCGGTATATACGGATATATTGATATCCTTATAACTGTAGTTATTTTAGATTTTCTTACGTGACATTTCTGCATTACACTTTCCTTCAGTCATCTTGACAGATATGACAGATATGCAATCTTCAAAAATTTCACAAAAGCTTTTTTCCCCACATTGTTTCTCTCTTGGTTTTATTTGAGGATTCTCCTGCGTTGAAACTCGACTGGAAAACTAAAAGAGGGAAAACAGAAACGCACTTTGGATTAAGAATTTAGTGCAGCTAAAGCTATAATATTGCAGTGAATATCAAATATGTCCAAAAGGTTAAAGTGGCATTCAGCAGGTAGGTAAGTGTAAGTGAAAGTGGTGCAACGAGGGCAAAAGAATTACTCAGTCACAATAATTTGTCCATCCATTTTCTTTCGCTTATCCATGACTGGGTCGCAGGGGCAGCAGGCTAAGCAGAGAAGGCCAGACCTCCTTCTCCATCACTACCGAGTGAAAGAGAGGTCACTACCCAAGGCTCGTTACTATTGGTGAGGGTAAGGACGTAGATCACCACGACGGACCGGTACAGTGTCTCCAGTCCACGTCTGCACCCGCAGCACCAATCAGTCTGTCGATCCCCCGATCCCTTCTCTCATCACTCGTGAACAAGACTCAGAGATTTGTAATTTAACAAAAGTAGTTATTTGTTTATCAGAACGTGTCTTCCATGTCACACCTTATTCTTTCTTTCCTGCCTTGAATGGAAACTCACTTTGTGAAGCTGTTTGGGAGATTGTTAAACTTCATTTATATAGAGTGGCCTTATCATTTAGCCAGCTCTTTGAAACAAAAGCAGGTTCAGGCCTGTTGCTGTAATTTTACAAAGTGCTGAGGTTTAGGATCAATATCCAACTGTCATTTTAAACTGGACTGATTCATATAATACATGTTAAAAAAAAAAAAACCTTTGAAAGCATCAGTGTAAAAAGTTTTGGAATAGAAACTAATGAAGTTTCGATATTTTAATAGGTTCAAAATAAAATCAAAATCTGTAATAAATAGTCTGGAATTTTTTTTCCTTCTTCACAGTTTGAACTGTATTTATTATTTTTACTGTGCTGCACTTTTCACTTCACAACAGTTTCTTATATGATCTTACACTGTTCTACTAAAAGGAGATTCAGATTTGTCACTGTTGACTTTCTGTGCTTAAAACCTTGTACACAGTGAGCTCTAAATGGTCTGAAACTCTAAAACTTGAGTCTAAAAGGAAGCATGTTTATTTTGAAAGCCTCGCAGATGCACATTTGGAGGATTCTTTTAGTGCTGACTTTATTTAACAGCTACTTTTCACACTTATTGTGTGTGTACTGTCCTTACTGCTGTGAGATTATGTGTCTATGTGCTAAGTTTAAATCAGCTCATATATTTTGACACTGTGATGTTCTGACAGCTCTAATGATGCAATGTAAAGACTGCAGGTTGTTGGAGAGTGACTGAAAGTGAAGCACCCTTCAGTCCCAATACTGTGTGTGTGTTTGTGTGTTAGCTGTCACAGGTAAATATTATCTTCATATAAGTCAAAGCGGTGTTAGCACTAACATTGATTTTATTGTACTAATATTGCCAAACTACTACAATGAGTTTATGCACCTGTGACTTATTGCTTTGTGACGGACAAGCACAGTTTTAAAATCTGAGGCTAGATCTTAACAGACACAGTGTCTAAGAAATATACAATTTTCTTTCTTGTTATTATATGTTATATATAAAATATATATAACTTGTTACATATAATGACAAGATTTTGTTTTGTATGTGCCATTATGATAGATTCATCCTCAGGTATCAGAATGCTCATATCTGAAAGTAAACTCTGATATAAATCCTGACAAGGATTATCACTAAATAAAAGATCACCCCAAAATGATCAAATATATAAAGACACTCTCCAGAAGAAGAAGTTAAAAGGATTTTACTTATTGTACAACCAATATCTTCACAGGAATTACAAATTCTGCAGACATATTATTGGCTCACTGAATAACTCTCACACAGACGTGTCTGCTGCTTATCTCTGTTCAAACATGATGTTTCGTCTTCTCTTGAAATCACATTAGTCATCTTTCTGGCATCAGTTTGACCACTGAAGAACATACATGATTTATCTAACATGAAAAAGCCTGTATTATGCCTGTGTCACTGTACCACGAAGACAGTGACTGCAACTCTGTGCTTGCAAAATAGAAGAAATAAGACGACCAGCAAATACATAAAAGTTGGTAAAAGTGATCCCAGTTTAGTTTCTTGTCTACTAGGTTCTCTTTGTGTCTTTGTCATCTATGTGAACCTCACTCCCTCTCTGTGTGTTTGTCATGTCTCCTTTTTCTGTTTACATGTTCCCCCCCTTGTGTTTCATTCCATGTCCCCTCTGTCTGTCGTGTGCATTCATGTATGTTCTCCAGTCCGTCTTGCCTCTCTCTCTTCTCTCTTTCCCTCTGTCTCTCGCTCCTTGTCTCTCTCTTCCTCCTCCATGTCTATTGCGCTCTCTCTCTCCCTCCGTGTCTCGTATCCTGTAACTGTTTCCATGTTTCCATGTTTGTGTCTCCTCCCATTGTTTCCCCAGTCTGTCTACTTCCCATATTCCCAGGACACCGCTGGACAACAAGTGGGTGTTCCAAGACTGACCAGACAGCCAGAGTTGGTAAAAGAACAGACATTCTCTACTTAAGTAGAAGTACAAATACTACTGTTAAAAAGTACTCCAGTGAAAGTTAAAGTACTGATTCAACTTTATTACTCAAGTAAACGCAAAAATGTACAGACTCTAAAATGTACTCCAAGCAAGAAAGTATTAAGTATCTCTTTGGTGGAAGTTTCTATGTTTGTGCAAAGCTAACTGAAACTTCTTGATGCATGCTCAATCATCCAGGTAAGTAAATCCCTAAAGTTGATTCTGTTAGCCTGGACGAGCGTTTTCAGTGGAGAAACGTTTCGTCGCTCATCCAAGTGAGTGACGAAAGATTGAACCTGCAGTCAGCTGAGACTGAAGAAGTCACTTGGATGAGTGACTAAATGTTTCTCCCACTGAAAACGATACGTCCAGATGAACAGAACTTTTGGGGACTAACTGAAACTTGTAGTATATTAACATAATGATAAAATAATGTCAGTAGATGGGACCACAAACTGTAGTTTAACCTTTTTAAAAAAAATTCTAATTATCCTCAGCTTGAATCAGACCAAAAAGAAGGAAAAGTAAAAAAAAAAAAAAAACTTCTATTGCCTTCATTGTAGAGGGTGACTTTGCTTCTAAACAGGAAAATGTGTACAGTCAGGGGTTAAAGTCAGATTCAGCAGGTGTGGGAACCCTAACATTACAGAACATTTTAAAATATGAAAAAAAATAATTTCACATGTATGGACTCATTATCCAATTTAAAAACATGAGGACTTACATGTAAGATTTAAATTTCTAGCTGGATGACAAAGTACCACAACTGCAACCTTATGGACACCTGGAGTCGTTCTGTTGTTGTGGCAAAAACTAAAGCAAAACAAAACTGTGACAAGAATAAGGACCCACACACACAGCGTTGCACGTTGCTATGCGTTTTATTGATTATAAGCTTTGCCACACTCTGTTTCCAGCTGCCACACTGCTCTCCCCTCTGGTCCCAGCAACATCCTTAAAAGGGGAGACATGATTCGATGATGGAGGACATGAAACTCAGTATAGCGCCACTTCGACAGCCCCTGTCAATAACAGAACATTGACCAATCAGCTGAAGGAAGAACAATCTGATATAAATCCGTACTTGCAAGTTGAAACTCAAGAACAAGCTGGGAAACGCAGAGTTTTAAACGTAGTGTTTTGCTTTCTGTAAACAGACCTTAACAAAAAAATGTGTAACTTGTGTTATTTTTTTGCAAAAACAAATCTTTTTTACACACAAACAAATTCTCATCTATAGATGCACAAACATAAAACTTTCAGATACTCAGTGTCTTTTACCATCTTTTATGTATTTGCTGGTCGTCTTATTTCTTCTATTTTGCAAGCACAGAGTTGCAGTCACTGTCTTCGTGGTACAGTGACACAGGCATAATACAGGCTTTTTCATGTAAGATAAAGCATGTATGTTCTTCAGTGGTCAAACTGATGCCAAAAACATGACTAATGTGATTTGAAGAGAAGATAAAACATCATGTTTGAACAAAGGAGGAGGCACGTCTGCGTGAGAGTTATTTGGGTTCAGTGAGCCAATAATATGTCTGCAGAATTTGCAATTCTTGCTAAGGTATTGGTTGTACAATAAATAAAATCCTTTTAGGTTCTTCTGCTTCTGGAGAGTGTCTTTATATATTTGGTCATTTTGAGGTGATCCCAAGATGTGCACAGATCTGTGTTTATACTTCCGTTTTACTTTTGTATCACCTTTCGCTTGAATTTAATAAAACTTAAGCAGGCCCTTTTGCTGAAAGAAGAAACATATTTTCATCTCTTTCCTTCCTGATATTTCCAGAGTTTATATAATAAAGTTCAGAGCACTGGAACAGAAATATTAACTAATTTAGTGGTAATCCTAGTCGGGGATATATATCAGAGTTTATTTTCAGATATCAGCATTGTGATACCTGAGGATGAATCAGTCATAATGGCACATACAAAACAATAACTTCCTGTGTTTTAATTGCTTGAAATCTGATGTTTAGAGACACTTAGTTATTCATTCAATCAGGGCCATTATCGTGTGTGTGTGTGTGTGTGTGTGTGTGTGTGTGTGTGTGTGTGTGTGTGTGGTAGCACTGACCATCAGAAATCTTGAACTTCTCTGCTCATGTTCTACATAACTGATTCAAGCTGAATACATGTATTTGAATTAAAGCTTAGACAAAAAAATACAATTTTTATTCCCATCTACTGACATTATTTTATTATGTTAATATAGCACAAGGTTCAGTTTGCTTAGCATAAAATCAGTAATGTCCTCCAAAGAGCTTCATTTTACTTTCTTACTTTCTTTCTTGAATTTATTTCAGAGCCTGTGCTTTTTAAATTTTTCTCAAGTAAAGAAGTTGAATCAGTACTTCAGCCTTTACTGGAGTATTTTTTAACACTAATATCTCTACTTATACTTAAGCACAGAACGTCTGTACCTTTGCCACCTCTGGCAGACAGATGACAGACGATGAAGACATAAATGGAAGAATCAAGTAACTTTTGTGTCATTTAACATTACATGTCTGTTACTTACCGTATTTTTCAGACCATAAGATGCTCGGGATTATAAAGCGCACTGATGATTTTTTGAGAAAATTAAAGGATTTTAAGTGCACCTTATAGTCCAAAAAATATGGTATTATAGTAGAACTTTATGGAGGCAAACCTGAGCACAGCATTTATTTGGATACAAAAAGAGATCTATAATATTCACACTGTAAAGCTAATATTCAATAGTAGTTGTTTTGTGAATAATTGATTGTGCCTTAAACAATATTTTGATGTGAAGACAAATATCCAACAAAGGCAGTACCATTTTTTAATTGTTAATGATGGATTAAAGGGAAAAAATGCATTGATATGATTTTATTATGTTCATTTATTATTTTTTTGATAATGTTATAAATTCAAGCAATATGTGTGCTACCATGCGCCAACTCAAACAAATACTTTAGTATATAATGCAATACATTAAAGTCCTGGTTTCTCTTTACACTTAAAAATCAAGTTGGATTGAGTTTAAAAAAGCATCAGCATTGAAATATTTCCTTTAATTCATCATGTGTCATTATATAAAATTATCTTCTGCACCACAAATATTCAGCTTCCATTCACATTACTGACAAATGAAGTGTGGAGTTTTGAGCTCAGAGATCAAATAAAATAAAATAAAATACAAAGACGGCTATTATGTACCAGCTCAGGTAGGGTCAAGGAAAACGATGTGCAACCAAATGTTATTTTAGTAACTTTTTTTTATTGCTCAAACACAAGAAACATGTTTTGAAAAACAAAATTGCTGGTCAGCGCACAGCCCTGGAGTGCTGCTAAAAACAAAGAAAGAATTAAAAAGTGGCTAACCTGCGTTCAGTTTGTTTACTAAGCTCCAAAAGAAATGACACAATCAAAGCTAAAAAGACAATAAAAAGCGACAGTCTTCCCCCTGCTGTGACTGACGGAGAAACAGCCCGTGTGTGTTCAGTGAAATGTGTGTGATTATGAGACTAGTCATTGACATCCCCCAGACTGTGAAAGTATCACAGAAACACAGTTACCTTTGGCACTGCACAGGCGGCTCTAATGATGACAGAATCACTGAACAAGTGGAGTGTGTGGGAGCATGTTACTGTTACGACATGTCAAAGCCTTGGACCACAAACTCAAAGCAACATGAGCTTCAGGAATCGTTCGATGTTCTGTGATTACTTTGCAGTTTTAGAGAGATTCAAATTCATTGTGTGTTTAGCTACAGGTTAACAGTCTTCACAGGTAAGTTTTGTTTCCACCAAAGAGAAAAAAAAAATATTAGGGGCTTTCCTGAACATATATACTTAATCTAGTTGTTAGCCGTCTAAGACCAGAATGTCTCTTGCAAAGTGTACAGGTAATTTATCTTCACAAGCAACAGCGACATATCTGTTAGTGAGGCGGTTTCCATCATACTGACATCTGGGTTTTCTGGCTCCCTCATTCTTTAGTACACATTTAACAACTGTGAACTTCTTGTGACTTTTTGTCATTTGAAGTTTTTCATCAAATTTTCCCTCAACACAAATGTTTTTGACCTCAGTTGGATTATCAAGGATGAACGTGTTGGTAGCTTTACAGCTGCTGTCAAGATTGTAGATCTGTTTACTTTTTATAACGCTATCACAATCCTTTGCAGTCATGCTGGGGTCTGCATGCTGTCTTCTAAACTTGCCATAGCGGTCTTCTTCAAGCTTTGAACTCTCAGTGGCCACGAGCAGCAAACAGATAAACAGGATCCTCATTATTACCTGGTGCAGAAAAAACAGAAACAATATTCTGATTGAGAATTTTATCCAGAAAAAGCACAAATTATTGCAACAAATATGAAATATATTTGAGTGCTCTGGGTTGTGTTGCTTAGTAACTTTTAGTAAGATAACTCATGCATTAAAAAACCTCAATAAATGTGCAGTATTGCCAACTCAAAGCATCCTGTCTCAGAATAAGGTTAAAACATTCGTTCATTTTCACTTCTAAGCTGCACTATAGTATTGTGTGTTTTGTTAAGTTAAAAAAAAAAAAACTCAGTGAAAAGTCTTCAATCAATCAAAAACTCAGCAGTGAGAGGAGTAAACAAAGACAGATCATATTTCTCCCATATTAGCTCATCTTAGTTGGTTCATAATTAAATGTTATCCCAACAGAGTGCTGTATCCACAGTCTACATGCTAACTTGTGGTTCCTAAAGTAGAATGGGAAGCAGAGCCTTCAACTATCACCCAGCCCTCTACTGTTGAGCCTGCTCCTATTCTGGCTTCAAGCCCAGCAAGAAGCATTGGATCAGCTGCTGAATGATTGCTTAGTTACATTGCTTTTGTCTTTGGGTGCTCGGGGACTTCTCATTCATATTCTACTGTTACATACACTATATTGCCAAAGGATTTCGTTCCTCTGCTTTCACACACATATAAACTTGAATTACATCCTATTCTTAATCCATGATCATGTATAAGTTGTATAGTTTTAATGTTTTATTTGGGAACAGAATGGTGTGTATGTGTGAGTTTGGTGATGGAGTTTTTATTATGAATGAATTATGAATTTTTATGAATTATTATGTCTATTTTTTTATGTTTAAGGACAACAGATGGAAATTAGCCCTTGGCTATAATCTGGTATGTTTACATTCATGTAATTTTTTTACATTTATGTTCATTAACATGCACTGTCCTAAATAAATAAATAAATTAAATATGATGTCAGCCTACCTGTAAATGCTTTCCACAGGGTTTAGGAGTGTGTGATTGGGGAATTTATTAGGTCAGCCACTGATCTAGCACATTAACTTGCAGTCTCTGCTCTATTTAAACACAAAGGTGTTCTGTCAGGTTGAGATCAGGACTCTGTGCAGGCCAAACTCGTTCATCCATGTCTTTATGGATCTTGTTTTGTGCACTGGTGTGCAGTAATGTTGGAACAGGAAGGGCCATCCCCAAACTGTTCCCACAGAGTATGGAGCATGAACTTATCATAAGTGTTTTGATGTGCAGAAGCATTAAGAGTATCTTTTACTGGAACTAAGGGGCCGAGTCTTAAATTGCTGTTGAATCTAAATGTCTTACAGTGAGACGCATTCGAATTTTGATTTTGTCTTTTCACAAACTGATTGGCAGCCAGAAATTTTTACATCACACAATGAAACAATTTGCAAGAACTTAAACGTCGACTTGGACGTGAAATCATCATAAATGTAAACGCCGGAAGCTTTCCTCACATCTCCTCATATATTTTGGCTTGGTCTGTAATAACAACGCTGTACTGCACATCTAACAAGAATAAAACTCAACTCAAGAACCTCATGACCTTACCTGCAATAAAAAAGACATCCAGCACAGACCAAATCTGGACACTTACCTTATTTTTGTTTCACTGATGAGTGAATGAGTGGTTGTTGGTTGGTTAGTTGGTTCTTTGGTTGGTTAACCTGCAGCAGTTCAGGCACAAGTCGGTCACACTTTATACACTTTTCTCAGGCACCATGTTAACAATTTTACTTTCTGTTTACAAATCAAATCAAATACCGCCAAATAAGAACATAAAGTAATGACTAATGACATTCATTTTTACTGACATGTCCACTAATGTGTTTTGGCTGAAGCCAACATCTTTTCCTGTTTCTGTTATGAGAAAAGTATACTTTCTTTTAAAAATGTCAGGTAAAGAAGAACTTCACTTACCTGTTCATCAAGTTTATCTAGGAGGTCTTCCAACAGGAAAACCTACTTCAAAAATCACTCATGGATACGTCTTTTGCACAGGAGTAGAAACATCCTCCACAAAAAACAGTATCAATATGCAAATACATATGTTCCAAGTTGCACCAAAATCTGTGACCAATGAGATTCTGTGACCTGCCTTAGTATTCTTTCCCTAACCATCTCAGTCTATAGAAGTCCTATTTCCAGCACTAAAAGAAAAAAAATACATGCTAAGTAAAAAATTATGAGATTGACTTTCTGTTTCACAATTTCAATTTAGCATGGGGACTCTTTTCTTGTACTGGCAGAAATGGGTGTCCATAGGTATGAAATGTTCAGGGTAAGAATATTAGGACAGGTCAAAGAATCTAATGGGTCACAGATTTCAATGTAACACTGGCAAGGGCCTTGAGTGGAGTGGTAGCACAAGGTATAATAAAGTTTGCCAATGCATTACCTCAGCAAATACTGTATTATTTCAATAATGGGCAATCTAGTATAAATCATGCCCAATTTAAATAACAATTAAATTACAAATAAATTAGGACACTCTTATCTCCTCAGACCTCAGATACCATAGGTTGACCTCTCTCCACCTGAGGGAAAATGTCAGCACCATTCTCTGCTGTATGACTGTCATGTTCTTTTGTTTCTTCTTCATTTCACTGACCAGAGCAACTCTTTCCTCTTCAAGAGTAGAATCATCATGTATTGTGGATAATCTGGGACATGATTGACCTCTCCACATTTGGGCTTTTTAAGGGTGAAAGGCCTGCCGTCTTCATCTCCCCCTTTTCTTTTCCTGTTTACATTTACCTCATTGCAGCCTGCCCGACGAAGCATTGATCTGTAGTTTCCAAAGTTTGTGCTTGATATGTCTGTGAAGGTTCTCATTCATCCAGGTCATTGTAGTCAAAGGAGTTTGCAAAGAAAAGCGTCTGGACTTCTTTAAGTTGCTTGAAGACGTTTCACCTCTCATCCGAGAAGCTTCTTCAGTTCTAAGGTCAAATGGCCGAGAGTCCCAGATTTAAACCCAGTGGGAGTATCCCCCCAAGGAGGGACAAAGGACCCCCTGGTGATCCTCTAATCACATGCGCCAAGGTGTGAAAGCGGGTGTGGGACCTAATCAGCCAGGGTTTCGGGTGAGCTCATTGTGAAACCTGGCCCCACCTTGTCATGTGAATTCCTGAGGTCAGATGGCCCAGGATGTGAGTGGGCGTTAAGTCGTCTGGGGAGGGAACTCAAAACTGGATTATAGATGGCAGACAGTTGGTGTCGTAAGCCACCGCCTCTGTTCAAAGATGGTCGCTCACAGTGGACACTAGATGGCCTCTTTCACTCCTCTTTCAAACCATCTGTCCTCTCTGTCCAATATGTGAACATTGGCATCCTCGAAAGAGTGACCTTTGTCCTTAAGATGCAGATGGACTGCTGAGTCTTGTCCTGTGGAGGTGGCTCTTCTATGTTGTGCCATGCGCTTGTGAAGTGGCTGTTTGGTCTCTCCAATGTAGAGGTCTGGGCATTCCTCGCTGCACTGTACAGCATACACCACGTTGTTAAGTCTGTGTTTTGGAGTTTTGTCTTTCGGGTGAACCAGTTTCTGTCTGAGTGTGTTGCTGGGTCTGAAGTACACTGGGATGTCGTGCTTGGAGAAAACTCTCCTGAGTTTCTCTGATACACCGGCTACATAGGGGATGACAACGTTGTTGCGTCTGTCTTTCTTATCCTCCCTCGCTGGTGTCTGATCTTCTTTTCTGTGCCTCTTTGCTGACTTTATGAACGCCCAGTTAGGATAACCACATGTTTTCACTGAAAAGACCAAACAGCCACTTCACAAGCGCATGGCACAACATAGAAGAGCCACCTCCACAGGACAAGACTCAGCAGTCCATCTGCATCTAAAGGATAAAGGTCACTCTTTCGAGGATGCCAATGTTCACATATTGGACAGAGAGGACAGATGGTTTGAAAGAGGAGTGAAAGAGGCCATCTATGTCCACTGTGAGCGACCATCTTTGAACAGAGGCGGTGGTTTACGACACCAACTGTCTGCCATCTATAATCCAGTTTTGAGTTCCCTCCCCAGACGACTTAACGCCCACTCACATCCTGGGCCATCTGACCTCAGGAATTCACATGACAAGGTGGGGCCAGGTTTCACAATGAGCTCACCCGAAACCTTGGCTGATTAGGTCCCACACCCGCTTTCACACCTTGGCGCATGTGATTAGAGGATCACCAGGGGGTCCTTTGTCCCTCTTTGGGGGGATACTCCCACTGGGTTTAAATCTGGGACTCTCGGCCATTTGACCTTAGAACTGAAGAAGCTTCTCGGATGAGAGGTGAAACGTCTTCAAGCAACTTAAAGAAGTCCAGACACTTTTCTTTGCAAACTCCTTTGACTTTGTGCTTGATACTTGGTTTCCATCCCTCGTAGCCTGTGATGCTACCTGGCTCCTTCGGGCATGGATATTTGAAAACCAGTGCAGAAGGCACTGACTCAAGCTCATCTTTCTCAGGGTAGGCTTTAATTTCAAAAACTGCCTCTGCAATTTTATCCAAAATCTCCATCTTCATGTCTCTTGTCACTGCAAGGCCCTTCTTAGATTTTTCGTAAGTCACATTAGCCTTACACAATTTCAGTTCAACATCATGTGAAAACTTGGGAATAGAAAATGGAGAGGGCCACTCTGTCACATGCCTTAAGTTCATCTGGATAGCATCGGTCCAGCTAGGCCTGAAATCTTCAGAGCGAACACTTATTGTGTCCTGGGAAGAGACTGAAGCTGAGGACACTGAAGCAGTGGATTGAGAGGTTAAGTGGAGATGAATCACAGTTCCACATTATATGCAGGACTGCACGCTCAGCTGGTAATTCAGATATTGCTGTAAGATTGCATAGTGCATTTCCAAACTCTCGATCCTCAAACTGTAGCGAGAAATCACCTGCAAGTTCAAGTCTCTCTTTAAGTATATCAGTCAAGTGCCCCACAGATGCTAGTACTTCAGAAAGCTGGACTCGCCGGGCTTCTCTGGAGGAAAGAACTATCCGAAGTAAAAAAGTCTGAAAAGAGGAGAAAGAAAAGTTGGCAGAAAATGAATAGCCAAACCCAATTAGAAGACAGCTGACACCTGTACCATACAGCTGCCTTTTTCCAGATTAATCTGCTGATTACATTTGATTTGCTAATAATTTAGTCTACAAATGTGAAAAACATAAAATTGAATAAAGCTGAAGTCTATATTCAAGTTTTCATTTTCTTCAGCCACTGTACTCAACTGGCCTATACTTGGGAAAAGCTTCAATTCATTCAGCACAAATCTAATGCTTAATGAGGAGAAAGGAAAGGAGAGAGAGATGAGTTGGTGAGGATAGGAGAGAGATAGGAGAAAAAAGAAGTGTGTGGTGAAGAAAAGAAAAAGCAAGGGGAAAGGAGTGTTGAAGTAGAGTGGAGGACAATAGAGGAGAGGAGAGAAAGAGGGTGGATGAGTGGGGAGATCAGAATAGGAGACAGGGTGGAGGGGAGAGAACATACCATTTTAAAGTTAATAGAGATCACCATCAGGGGGTCATCATCAGCTTTCCACCAACTGTGTATGCTGTTAGAGAGTGGTAATCCATCAGCACATCTGGATCCAGGACAAGAAGGTCTGCACAGGTGTGTTCAACAAGCTGATAGGACCTGAAATGTTCAATGTACCAGGAACTCAGTCTTTTACAAATGTCACCTCCTCTGCATTGACAAGAATGGTCACGATCTTATGGAATTCTGGGAGGCCACTGCATTGCCCAGCAGATCAACAACAACACGCAATCATTCCTTAAATATTGTCTCCTTCCCTGCTATGTGAAAAGCTGTTAAAATGTAGCAATCTTATAACACAGAGCATGAAGTACAACTTGAATTTGCGTGTGACAATTAACTTACAGTACATTAGTCAGTCTTACACCCGCTGTCAAACTGTCAAGTTAGCTTTAAACATTACTTTAAAGTAACAGTGCAGCACAAGATAAACTGTGACTATTGAAAAAAGGAAAAACAATGTTAGACAATATGCAAGTTACTTAAATCACTGTCATATAATTGGCACACATGTCCTACACCGACCCATGAAAGCATCTACATGACAACACCTGCCTGGCCCCGCATAGCCATTACATCAGTGGCAGTTTGTTGGTCAATGTTAACAACACGTTTCCACACAAGGATAAAACTGATTACAAAACAGGCAATAAGCTAATAAGTTTTACCACGGCAGAAGTGCGGTAAAAAGCCAGTGTGAGATACTGTCATTTAGTGATGTCTCTTTGAATTTCAGAGTGTTTAAGATTAAACATTACTTTTTGCGCTGGGCCGCTACTCTGAGCTAAAACCTTAGGTGAAGGTCTGGAAATGTTAGGGGTGTCCAAATTTAGAGGCTGCATCCTCCTGAGGCCACATTTTGATTACGACACAGCGATCCGACGAAGCCTGCCCAAATTCGTAGACTCCTCTAAATGCGGCTGACAAATATGTCCTCCTTATAAATAAATAATAAATAAATTTTTATTTATATAGCACCTTTCTAGACAGAATCACAAAGTGCTGCACATAAGATTAAAAGTCATAAAAAGATTTAAAAAGAGAAAATAAAACAGGCAAATAATTAACCAAAAGCAATTTTAAAAAGGTGAGTTTTGAGTTGTTTTTTAAAAACAGCTACTGAGTCCACAGTTCTTAATGCTTGGGGGAGAGAGTTCCACAGTCTTGGGGCCACATTGGCAAAAGCTCTATCACCCTTAGTCCTCCTCTTAGTATTTTTTATAGCAAGTAAGCCCTGATCAGATGACCTCAAAGACCTGCTAGGGACATAAGGCTGTAGCAGATCAAAGATGTAGGCAGGTGCCAGTCCGTGCACAGCTCTGTAGGTCAAGACCAGGATCTTAAAATCGACTCTAAATTTAACAGGAAGCCAGTGTAACTGAGATAACAACGGTGTCACATGTGAATACTTGGAGGATTTTGTCAAAAGCCTAGCTGCAGCGTTTTGCACAACCTGCAGACGATCCAGAGAACCTTTGCTAAGACACATAAACAGCGAATTACAATAATCCAAGCGTGACGAGATAAATGCATGTATAGCAATCTCCAGTTCAGAACGAGATAAAATCGGGCTTAGCCTAGCCACATTTCTTCAATGATAAAAACAAGACCGAACCAGAGAATTGACATGCCCATCCAATGTGAGACTCGAGTCAAAGGTGACACCTAGATTCCTGATAGAGGATTTAACATAGAGTGAGAGAGGACCAAGGGCTTTCACTATCTGGGATAGAAATCTATCAGGGGCGCATACGAGGACTTCGATTTTCCCCTCGTTGAGTTGGAGGAAATAAAATAAATAAAATAAATAAATAAAATAATGGGGAAATGGGGAATATAATACGTATCTCTTAAAATGTTTGCAATAATGAAACATTTCAATATAATGTAGAAAAAAAGAAAAAAAAGAGTTATGGATCAGGACTCCCCGATCCTTACTGCGGATGTGCAAAGTCGGACCGTAGAGATCGGGTCTACCGTGGAATTGTACATAAAATCAATAGTTCACCAACAAAAAGGCTCTCAAAACAATACAATGGATTCCCCAGGTTTGAAGGCTGGGTCGGGCGTATCCTTCGTGCCCCACCCTATCCCAGAATTCATAGTGCGGCCCAGTTTCCAACAATGGTGGCAGCCACTTAGTTTTAACATCACTCTTTTTACTCTTTCTGGGTCACAAAATAAGCTTTTAAGATATTTTCAGGCAAGAATTTGGCAGTGTAAAATTAAAATATCTGCTTGGTTTATCAATACATCACATATTTGCAAAGTGCTCCGACGTTTTCGGCAACGTCTGTTACCCACCAGCTCCATAGCTAGCCTGTAGTGATGGGAATTCCAGCTCTTTTTAGAGAACCAGCTCTTTCTTTCTCGTTTATTCACAATACACAAAATGTAAAAAAAAAATCCAGAAAAATTATAATATGCAAAAAAAACTATTTACAATTCAACCTTTAACTATTTAAATTTTCAGATTTTTTTTTAAAACAAATTTAAAAGGAAACACAAGACACTGCAAACCACAACACAATAAAATATTGATTAAAATATGCAAAACAAAAAGAAAAAAAAATGAACGCCCAGATCTTTAATTAAGGGAAAGGTTGCCATTTAGAAATATTAATATCACACTCAACTCACTGTGTTTTATCTTCCCATTATACTGATGGGTGGACAGTTCTCAGGTGCCTGTGCAGGTTGTTTGTGGAGCCGGCTCTATATGATATCCTTTTCTTGCAGACTTTGTATTTTCAATAAAATTGGAATGGTTCTAGATTTTGCTTCTTTTCTTGGTGTCACTCATTTTCTTTACCATACCTTTCTAATGTGACGATGTTGTCTGTTGTTGTTGTTGCTTTCTCTCTCTCTCCCTCCTGCTCTCTTTGTGTGCTATTGTTGTTGCGAGTGTAAAAATTGCAATTTACATCCAGCTTTCACGACCTTTGTTCAAATTTTCTTAGTTTTCAGTCCAGAATACAAACCACTACCACACAGCTCAGCTCAGCTTAGGCTCAGCTGAAGGTCCATTTGGTCTAGTTCAAACTTGTTCAGAACACATGTGCCAGTCATCTACGGGGTTTCCCACTGGTTCCCAACTTCACTCAAAAAATCTACTCAAAAGTTGATAATCTTTGTTATGCTCACAAGAAAATCTTAATTAGGACAACAATGAAAGAAATTTGTTGGGCAGGCAAGCTTTTTTAGGTTGTAAATGGAAAGCTTTATTTGTAAGCCAGTTTAATTTGAAAACTTTAATGAAATCAACAATTACTAGTTATCGTTTTTACAGTGCAGTGACCACAACAGCATGCACTTGCAGGTTGTTGTTCATACCTGGCTTTACAATAAAGAGGCATATTTGCAGGCAGTTATTTTGTGTAAAATATTATTTTTATATAAATAAACCAAATGTATCTAAATATATTAAGTAAACAATCAGAATAGTGACATTTTTAAATAAAATCCAGAAACTGCATTTGATTTAGTTTTTGTTGAATAAATAATGACTCTGTGTAATATGTCATGTATGTATATGTAAGTTTTATTTGTACAATTAAGGAAGTTGCCAGGAGAATAATCTCCTCCTTAAGGTCAGCAAGACTAAGGAGCTGATCGTGGACTTCACTACAAAGCAGGCGAGGAATTACAAGCCCCTCATCATTAGTGGCACGCCAGTGGAGAGAGTGGACAGTTTCCAATACCTGGGTGTCCACATCACTCAGGTCCTGTCACATCAACACCGTGGTTAAGAAAGCCCGCCAGCGTCTCTTCTTCCTCAGAAGACTCAGAGACTTCCATCTGCCACTGAGGGTGCTCAAGAACTTTTACTCCTGCCCCATCGAGAGCGTCCTGACGGGAAACATCTGCACCTGGTTTGTGAACAGCACCAAGCAGGACAGGCGAGATCTGCAAAGAGTGGTGCGCTCAGCCGAACGCATCGTTCGATCAGAGCTTCCTGACCTGCTGTCCATCTACACCATGCAAGACCAAAGCCAGGAAGATTATGATGGACCTCTCCCATCCCAATAATGGACTCTTCTCACTGTTGAGGTCTGTGAAGCGCTTCCCTTAAGGCCAAAACAGAGAGAATGAGGAGGAGCTTCTTCCCTCAGGCTATTCGGGCCCTGAACCAGGTGTAGGACTGGACTCTCACACACATCACATCACCACACGCACTCTGGTTTTTCTTCTTGCACACTTCCTATAATTTATAATTTCTTTTGACTAATAATCTCTTACGTAAACTGTTATTTGCACAATTTTACTGTAAATTTCTAAGTTAAAGCTGTAAATTTTGTAGTAACTTGTAAATTTGTATATCTTATTGTGAACCTACTGTCATTTAATGGCCGGGCACTGCACAGCTACAAGCATTTCACCTCATGTCATACTGTGTATGGTTGTGTGTGTGAGACCAATAAAATTTTAATTTGAAGTTCAACTAAGCCAGGCTTTCTTTGTGTTAGCTGCCTGACAAAACCTAAAACTCTAGTCAGGGATTGCAGGTGTCACAACGGCTTTCTCTGTCAATCCTATCTTTCTGTTTCACACTCTGTGTGCACTCATAAAAAAAATAAAAAAAAATCTTTAAAAAAAATAATCACATGACTCTTCTTCCACACAACATGATCCCTGAGTGCCGCCTGCTCCAATCAGCACTGTTAAAACAATGTGATTAATCCTGCATTAAAAAATGAATCTTTAGCACATAGAGAGGATTAAACAGGTTAATTTGAGCTCATTATTTCTAAGGCAGATGCTACACAATAGAGCTCTGAAACTTCAAATTGGACACATTCAAACATTAAAGCTAACTCTCTCACAGACTAACAAAAGAGACATGGAATCACTTTAGTTTGTCTCCAGATGCAGCCCGTGCTTCATTCAGTGGTTTTAGCTAGATAGCAAGCTACACATATAAAATGTATTTCCCCAGCAGAGACTCTACATCGCACTTAAAAGACGCTGTGAATAAAACAATCAGTGAAAATTAGTTTATTTTAAACCACAACTCGTAAGCTGCTCCTGATATTTTTAGTTTTTATTATCTTGGCTGCAGGGTTTAAGGGTTAATTAATTATCAATTAATGACAGTGGGTGTGAATACAGATTATTGAATTGTAAAACAGGAGAAATAATAAGCAAAGACATTCGCCGCGTCAACCATGCCACAATTTATTGGACAAGAAAAAGCAAACCTTCATGAATTCATCCACTAACTTCTGATTTCTATAACTATAGCGTTGTTTGTTTGTTATTTCTTTTGTTACAAATAAATACATTTATAAACAAATATGCATAAACACTTAATAAACACATAAACTCAGCGTGAAATTACATGGGGCAAAGTTCATAATATTTATTTATGCATTTTTTTTTTTTTTATATGTTTTTTATGTAGTTCTGGACACATTACTGAGTCTTGCAAGAATGCTAACCTTACAAGCAGCGACAGTTTTTTTTTTAAATTTAATAAAAGACGAGCAATAATTGTGAGAACAAGAGAAGATGTAGCCAATTAGAAACAACTGTCTAAATGTACAACATGCAAGCTAAGAAAGCAAAGTGTAACAATGTTGCCATAATTTTAGTGATCGTGGTATTTTTTCAACATTCACTGAAAATCAGTTCTCTCATATTTCCTCTTTATTATTTCCATCACTGTTTAAGAAACTTAACAAAGTCTTATAAAGCATCTAAACCAGCATCATGAAGTGATGTTTAAAGATCGCAGCAAAGCTCACAGCATCTCTCAAATCAAGAGAAACGTTCAAAGTGTACAGGCTTAAGGGAATTATTGCTTTTATCACATGCAATTACAATACGCCTTTTAATCTGTATCTGTTTGTATGTACAATGTGTATCAGTTGTTTGTCCCAACAGATCACAATACAGAATGTCCCTGTCTGTGGGGCTTTCATAAAGATTTCTATTCGCATTGATACGATTCCTTGGATCACAAATTCTTCTAACTTGATTAAAGTTACCAATGATGAAGGTATTCTCGCGCTTACAGTTACCATTATTATCTCTGATGTTCCTGTTTGCTATCAGATCATCACATCCCCCTGGTGGGATTGCGCGGATGATATGCTGCTTCCAGAATCTCCAAACACGTCTGTCAGCGATGCAGAGCACAGTGCCAGACAGCACCACCAGCAGGAAAATTGAAGTCTTCATTGTATTTCTATACCAAAGAAAGTAAACAGAGTGAATAAATAAATCAGTATTATTTCATTTAATTTATTAACTTGTTTATTTTTGTTTCCTAAATGTTAATCGTGCTTAACTATTAAAGTAAAAATACAATAGATATTTAAAACTACAAATTAGATGATACTTTTGCTCCAAACAATAACTAGCAAAGACGTCTCACCTTGTCTTCTTTTTTCAGTTAGCCAAAGAGTGATTGGTTGCCTTAAACACCGACAGTTGTTGGCAGGAGTTGGTTGAATAAGGAAGATCTTCAGTGTAGGAAACTCTCTGAAAAAGTCATATTGTTTGCAGTGAGTTCATAAATTGTCCAGAGCCTGTCAGCGCCTGCATATCTGACCAGTTTGAATGAATTTATATCTAAACAGAAATTGATTAAAGCTTGCACTATGCAAGTAAATATGTAAAATATTCATATTATTAAAGATCACAAAATCAAGATCAAGTCTTGTAATGCTGTCCATATCTGGTTGATTACGATGTCTTTGGTATATACGGATATATTGATATCCTTATAACTGTTTCTGCAATCTCGTTTTTTCGGTCACTGCCCAAAGCTGGTGACCATAGGTGAGGGTAAGGACGTAAATCGACTGGTGAAGTGAGAGCTTCGCTTTTACGCTCAGCTCTCTCTTCACCACGGACTGGTAAAGAGTCTGCAGCCGCAGCACCAATCCATCTGTCGATCTCCCGTTCCCTTCTCCGGTCACTCGTGAACAAGACTGCGAGTTTTGTAACTTAATAAAAGCAGTAATTTGTTTGCCAGAGTGCCCCTTCCATGTCACACCCTGTTCTTTCTTTCTTGTCTTATATGGAAACTGACTTTGTAGCTTTTTGGGAAATTGTTAAACTTCAGGAAGATCCTGAACATGCCCCATCGTTTAGCCAGCTCTTTGAAGCTAAGCAGGTTCAGGCCTGTTGCTGTAATTTTACAAAGTGCTGAAGTTTAGTATCAATATCCAACTGTCATTTTAAACTGGTACAATTAATTTAACACATTAATATAACACATATAAAAAAGCTTTGCAAGCATCAGTTTAAAAGGTTTTGTAAGAGAAATGATTGAATGTTTGATATTTTTATAGGTTAAAAATAAAATGTGAAAATAATCTGGAATTTAATTTTTCCTTCTTCACACTTTCAACTGTATTTATTTTTTGTTGTGCTTCACTTTTCGGTTCACAATAACAATAACCAAGTAATTTCTTATTTTATCTTACACCATTTTACCAAAAGGTTGTTAGAGATTCAAATTTGTCACTGTTGACTTTCCGTGCATAAAACCTTATAAACACTGAGCTCTAAATGGTTTGAAACTCTAAATCTCGAGTCTAAAAGGGAGCATGTTTATTTTGAAAGCCTTGCAGATGAAATTTTGGGCGATTCTTTCAGTGCTGATATAATAACAGCTACTTTTCACACTTACTGTGTGTGCTGTCCTTACTGCTGTGAAATTATGTGTCACATGTTGTAAAAATGAAGCTAAGATGAATGCAGCCCATATATTTTGACACTGTGATGTTTGTGTGTCCTCAATGCAAAGTTTGCAGGTTGTTGGAGAGTTAATAAAAGTGACACTAACTTGATGTTGTTTGGCCTCACTGTTTAATAATCTTAGAATTATTTAATACTTCTTAAATAATAGCCATGTGAATCAACATTGCAGTTATTGTTGACAGCAGGCCTGAAATTTCATGATATTGGATCATGAAACTGTCCTCAGATATTACATGTAAATGTAAATGATGTGTTGCTGCCACAGGATTAGTCTTTCCTGCTTTGGTTTTGATGGAGCTGATGGTTTGCAGTAACAACGATATTCTCCTCAGTATAAAACAGAACTCAGGACACGTCGAACTGTCCTGCATTAAAACACATCCAGCGCAGTGTTCGTACTCTACCTAAATGGATCTGTTACATTAGTAATATATGGGAGTTGTATTTAAGTCTTTTCCACATGAGGACACTTACCTTATTTTGTGCTTTACTGATGAGTGGTTGGTTAACCTGCAGTGGTTGAGGTATGTGTCCTTTTTCTGGAAGAGAAGGTGTAGAAGATGTCTTTAATTAATGTAATGCTCTGAAGGTGTCAGTGATTACTGTGAATTCATCGTAAAACTGAATTTCAATGAAAAGTTTATTTAAATCTGAGCATAAATCAATAAATTTGGTATATGCAAATAATATAAATAAAAAAATTCTTACCAAATGAGGAGTGAAGACTCAATGAGCAGAGATCACGTTTGGTGCAGCTCAGACACGCTGATCTGTCACAGAAGCAGAACTGATACTTTGCTCTGGGGGCTTCAGTTTTTATACATTTTAAGCAGCTCCAAAAATAATTATTTGCATGAAGACCTGCGTGACTACTGCACCAATTCTAACACACTTCTCTGTTTGTGGCTCAGAAAAAAATTGCAATAGCATGCAGATATGCTTTGTTATTCACAGCTGAGGTCCGGCAAGAAGTTCCTGTGGGCCAAACAACTGACAATGTCTTTACATTATTTTTCTTTACATAAATAAACTGAGTGCACCTAAGAATTGCAGGCAATTGCTTTTCAGTTTTACATTTCAAATAAGGATCCAAATGCAGACACAACAGTGAAAAGGGAAGAAAAAGTTTATTTAATAAAAACAAAAGTCAAGGCTCAACACAGGCAGGAAAAAACTAAATATTCCAAAATAAAAAACGGACATGAAAAACATGCAACGGACTAGAGATGCAACTTCATGTGGCAGAAATTGCTTATTGAAAAATAGTTTTAAAAGACTCCTAAAATGTACAATAAAGACACTAAAATCATCAAAAAAGAACCTCCAGCAGGTTAAGTCTCAAACACAACTGAAGATGAACACACCAGACCCCCAGGGGCCCGTACTGTTACAGTCCACCCTTTTTGTTCAGTTCAGGAAATCCTGTATTTTCCAGTTCTGCATTTCATAGCATTACCAGGCCACTTTCCCTGTAAGAATCCATTATCTCTCTTCACTCCCAGCTAGTTGTCCGTCAGAGGAGCACAGGTGCCATCTCTTACACTTTGTTCAAAGCCAGATAGTTGGACACAAAAGAAACCTTTGATAATATCCAAACATAATATCCCTGTCCTAATAAGCAAACACAATAATCTTTCTTTTACTTTTTACACATGAACACAAACCTGACAGCGCAAAGCAAAGATGAAAACCAGCCCTAAGTGACTTTAAAGTGATTGCCACAGTGATTCTACCATAGAAACCTGTACAGGTAGACACAGAGACTGCAGCCTGACTGCTCATAACTGTCTTTCCTTAGGGATTATTAAACTATTCTGATTCTGATTGATTGTTACCTGTTTAGGATCAGGGTTTGGCTGGTTGGTTGGAGTCAGCATGCACTCAGCTGTATCATCACTCTTCTTGGTTAGCTCTTTACGTTAGCATGTTGTCTGTGTTGTTGGTTTGATTTTGTTTAGTTTTGTCTGTCTGCCTGACATGCAGATTAGTGAAGATCATTTCTTAAGTAACAATTAACAACATAATTGTAACAGTAATGTAATTAGCAAATTTAATATAGGATTCAGTTAGATTACTGCATTACTAAAAAATGTAATGAGATTACAGTAACAGTTTGTAACACATTCCTTGTGACACTGCTTAATACATCTATCACTCATGCTCAGGACATCTTTAACATGAGTTTTCAGGGGACACAGACACAAACAAAACAAATGACACACAAATAGTCAGGTCTGTTTTTTTACAGATGCAGAGCAACACTAACATCTACATTCACTTCTACTTTATGAGCAATACACATTTTATTAAAGTTATATGAAATTATGAACTTCAAAAAAACAAAAACTTTCGTGACACTAATTCTGTCAGAAAACAGTGGAATTCTGAAATCCTAATCTTTGAAAAGCAACACTGTCAAATCATTGAAAAAATATAATTGTGCATGCCAATACAAATGTGACTTAGGGGGCTGGACTGTCTGGTTATAGTAACATGGGTTTCTTTTAGCTTGCAGGTCTTTCACAGAAGAACAAAAAACACCCCTGAAGACTCAAGATTTCTGTTGGTTGGTGCAACCTTACACACTAAGTTCCTCTAACTATCAGATTTCAAACAATTAAAACACAGTAATTTATTGTTCTGTATGTGCCATCATCATCATCATCACTGACCAGACAGCCAGAGTTGGTAAAAGAACAGACATTCTCTACTTAAGTAGAAGTACAAATACTACTGTTAAAAAGTACTCCAGTGAAAGTTAAAGTACTGATTGTTACGGCCCTAGCAGGGCCTCCTGAAACTACTCTTGTGTGGGTGTGGTGTTTTCTCTCCGCCTCCTCTTCTCTTGCTCCACCCCTGTCTCTCTCTTGCTCTTCTCTCTCCCCAGGACACAGCTGCTGCTCATGGGCCTCATTTACCACCTGGGCCCAGTCAGCAATCACCTCTCTGAGGTCATATAAGCTGGGGATGAACTGGATGTAGGAGGGTGGTTTTTCCTCTGGTGTTCCCACATTGTGTGTTGAAGGTGTCGGGAGAGATCCTATAGTGTGGAGTGGTGGAAGCAGTGTGCAGTGTAGCTGCTTCATGTGAGTAGTGTGGGCTTGTGGGCCTCGGCAGCAGTAAAGCTAGCTCTGCTAGTGACAGGGTGAGCTTGTGGGCCTCTGGAAGTCCCTCCTCGTGGTGTGGAGTTTTTTGTTCGGTTGTTGTGTTCTTTGTTGTTGCAACCCTTTTCTTTTTCTAGTGTTGTTGGAAAAACGGCGTTGCCGGCTCTTTATGTTAAGGTTCTCTATAATAAAAACAATTTTATTTACTAAACACCTCTGGCTGGTCTCCTTTCATTCTGTTCTGGACCCATTTGTTACCAGTCCCCACACACACCCCTAGACCTTCATCGCGGGGACGTAACAATGTGGGGGCTCGTCCGGGATATGAATGGAAGGAACAGCAATTGAGTATTAGTGAGTTGTTTGCCGGTGGCTTGTTTAGTTGTATTGTATCTGCTGCGCTCTCTCTCCAGTTAGCAAAGGGGAGTGTCTAGCTGAGCGTAAGCTCCTCCTTCGGGCACTCTTTTTTTTTTTGCCTTTTTTATTTTCGGAGTAATCCCGGGTGGGGATTAGTTCCCTGTCGGGGGTAGGCTTGTCGGTGCTTTATGCACCTGATGCTTAGCCTTTAAAGCTGCCTCGAGCCTGGTACACTCCAGAAGCTAACTACGCTTCAACTTCATTACTCAAGTTAAAGCAAAAAAGTACAGACTCTAAGCGTTTGCAGAGAAAAAGCATAGAGAAAAGTACTTGGATGATTGAGACAAGTTGTAGAGAGTAGAAAAGTGCTATATAAGAAGCAGTCCATTTACCTTTATATTTTCATTTTATTTTCAGTTCTGTACTTTATACATGTAATATTGATTCATTAGATCGACTACATTTATCAGACCTAACTCGCTGATAGCGAATTTAAACAACTGTAATTGTTTATTTTCAGCATCTGAAATACTAATTTAGTTTGGTTTTTTTTGTTTTTATTGGCTCCTGATATTAGTCAACTATTTGTCAATGTTGAACGAATAATGAATTTAAGAAAAGGTATTATCCCAATTTTATCCTGTTCAATTCAATTCACAACTGCAGTTGCCTCAAAGCGGTTTATATTGCAATTTCACCAGCTGAGACCACATCCTCATTTTAGGTTTGACAGCATTTCTTGTAGATAATGGCAGATGGCTTGAGCATGAATTTAGGTTGCAGTTTGCGGAAGGCCTCAGAGGGGACTGTCAGCGACTCCTGAGCTGTGCACGAGGGGTCGACCACCCACTGGATGGCCGGGCACTCGTTTTCAACCGTACTATACCTGACCTCACACTTCAACAGTTTCTGGCTGATGTGCTTAGGTAACCTGTAGCACCATGAAACCACTGTCACATCAGGGCAAATAGAAAATGATGCTTTATGAGACTGATGGGGTTGGGCAGCAGGGAAAACACATCCACAAAATGATACTAACTTCAGTTTAGGAATGAAGAGATGTGTTTTAAAAAAAGACTACCCAAAATAAATAAAGTCATTACATGCTTGTGAAAAGCCAACTTTCATATAGTTTTTAATGTGCTTCTTTAATCACAATGACTAGATAAAAAATGTGGCATCTCTATTTAACATTAACTACCCCAATGTTTCCAAACCTACAAAAGTAAATTTCACTGAGAGATTTTTAGGTAAAGTTATTAAAGCTGTGGGGTTAATTTTTTAATTAACATGAAACGAGAGGCAGCAGCATGCACACAAATATTGGCTAGCTAGCAACTTCGTAAACCTGCTGCTGCTGGGGTTTTTATGAGAGAAGACAAATATGCTCAAATGATAAGTTTTCATAATTTATTATCAAACGGTCAGAATTTCAAAGTAGTTTTACATGACACCATGGACCTCTGTCTCTCTGACTCAGAGAAAAAGACTAGGAGCAAGAAGATGCAATGACAGAACAAACTGTGTAAACACATGAAATGTCCTTAAGTCCTGTTTGAGTAGGACAGGTTAAAATAACAAGAAACTATTTGCATGTTGTAAAATTCACATTCTGTGATTGAGTTACAAAGATCAAAAGTTAGGAGATATATGAAATGTCAAAGCAGTAAAATCTCATGTTAAAAGAAAGGGTTAAAGCTAAAAATAAATAAAAACAAACACCAATTCACCACTCTTGTGATTACTTCTCCCATCTAGGTAAGTTTTCAGTGTTTGGCATTACCAAAATGAGCTGTAACAATATATCAGTAATACTGTGAGTATCCAGAAGATGTGCATATAAGTCAGAAAGTTGTGGAGTGTGTTTGTGTGAGCAAAGTCCCGCTGATGGCTTAGATCCAGGTTATGGTAGCACCGGGTCCTGCTGCAGTTCTCTTTGCAAATCCAAATATATTTCATACAGTTAAGTGTAAGTCATGTACATGTTGTTAGAGTAAATCCTCTTACTTAGTAAACACCATTTTTGTCATTATTTTTGATTAAACATACATTTATTCTGCTTTAACAATGTTCCCATTATCTTGATGGAAATGATGATGCAGCTTCAATAAGTGGTGTAAAAGTTAACATGAACATTGCTTTGAGGAGAAACTACTTTGTGGCTCATTCAGAATTTGATTAAATGAAGAATAACTGCTCTTATTCGAATAAAGAAAAAAATGAGTACAACATTATGTCTGAACAGAGAGATATAACATGCACCAAATTCAAATTCACTGAGCCAGCCACTTGTTTGCATACAATCTGAGACTCCTGAAGCAGCAAAACAGCTTGTAACATGTTTTGTGTGTTTCAGGTGGACTGAAAGAGGCTAATATGGGTAAACTATTAATAATATCAAAAAATGAAAGACTGCAGTCCACTTTAGCGAACTAAATTAAAAGTGAAGATCCAGAGGAGGCAGAGCATTAACAAGAACACTGTCAGAGACTGTGTGTCATGGTTCTGGGTCTTTGTCCCAGTGTTTTGTGTTGGTGGACTTGTTGCTTAATCATTATTGTTGTATTCTTATACTGACTGAAGTTTCCTAGTTTAGTTTTCTTGCATTTGTGAATTTTCTGATTATTTTCTGATTATTGTTTTGTCCTCAGTGTTTCCTGTGGATGTCAGTCTTGTTGTCACGTAACGTCTGTCATAGAGTTCGTCTTTGTGTTCTGTCTTCAGTGTCCCCAGCCCATCTTGTCTCTCCCTCTCTTTGTGTCTTAGTCCTGTCTCTGAGTTTTGTCTCCTTTACCTGTTTCCAGTGTCCCTCTCTTTGTGTTTTGTCCTTGTCTCCCCAGGCCGTCGTGTGTTCACATGTTTGTTTATTTCCATCCTAGTGTCAAGCTCATGTGTCTTTATCTGAGTTTCAGTGTTCAGGCTACTTCTCGTCTTATTTTGATAATCCTAGTCTGTGCTCCCATGTTTGTCCACTTCCCTGATCACCCCTCAGTGTATATATTGTCTCTGTTTTCCTCTGTCCTTTGTAAAAGTGTCTGTTCACCTACCTCCTGTGTCTCCATGTTCCCAGTGTTCTAGGTTTCCGAGTGTTTTCCCAGTTTAGGTTTTCATGGTTGGTTCTGTTTGCTACTCAGCCAGAATAAACAGCTCGCTTTTTTAAAAGTAGGCTCCAGAATGGATGATGGGATGTTCGCATGTCTTTATGTAACACTGAGTGCGCTGAACTAAAGGTAGGCCTAGTTTCATTTTCATGGTCATTATTATCAAGACAATGATTATGTCTTATTCTGATTATTTCTCCCTTTTGGAGGTGTAACTTTTACATGAGGGGTGTAGGAACATTTCCCCCTAAATATTCTTAGATAAATTTTTGTTGAAGTCACTGTTTTTGTCGTATTGATGATGCAGCTAGAATAAATGCTTTTAAATAAAAGAATAAGCATTCAAAGTGCTCAGTGGTGAAACAGTAACTCTTTCAGATTTTGACAGCTGGACAAGTGATGCCGTATTCAAAGAAACATGAGATGAGTGCAGCATATTATCTGAACAGAGATCATTCAATGAGCAAGAATAAACACTGACAAGAGAAACACTTCACTGTTGATTATCATATGAAGTCTAATGAAAGCTGTTAATCTGTTAATATCCTGTTAATCTGCATACAGCAAATAAAGAACATGTGACTTTAAAGCATCCAGCAAAGTGATAACTGTCCTCTGCCCACTAAGTAGTGACTCTACAAAAGTTTATCGATCCATAGCTTTGCACTGCAAAGGCTAACAAAGGGCTTTTGCTTTTACAAAGACATTTAGCCTCGGTATTCCCTCTCTTAAAATGCCACTGGACACTGGAGTGAAATGGAGCCCTGATCCTCAGTTTTATTGTTCCTAAAATTTTGTATTGCACGGATAGTGCTCCACTGCAATAATTACTCATGTCTACATATTCCTGTTAAAAGGGAGTTTTTCCTCCCCACTGTCGCATAGCAAACATAGTAAACACAAACTATACTATAAAACGACCTTCAGACAGCCATCATATGACAGTGAAACACTGCCATCTGCTGGACTCGAATAATAAAGACGCTGCTTTGACAGGTGAGGGAGTTTCAACAAGTCTGCAATGACTCAAGCATCAAACTACAGAACTATTATAGCGGACATGGTGCTCTAATGGCTGCTTCATTAACGCAGGTCAGAAAGGATAAAAGAAAATCAATAAATTATGAAATACAAAACTTCTCTTATTGGCACAACACTGCCCAGGGCAGTGTTATTTCTTATAGCCTATTAAACCTTAGTATGTTATTTTGATGTGTTACAGATGAAACAGCTAATTTTAACATGTGATATGAGGTCATCAATTACAGTGCATGTGTACTGCTTTAGTATTATATATTAATACTTCCAAAACAACGTTGTTGTAGAGAATCTATATTCATCACTGTTGCTCATCATGGAAAGATGGTTTTTTGGTCTTACTGGTTATTAGGTGGTGATTTTCTACCTGTTGATCTCTCATTTGGAACATGAATTGCTCTGGGGCAGATTAAGTTCAAAGCATGAGTTGACCTGGCATTATGTCTTGGATTACAAAAAAATCCCACATTAAACCTTGAAGTTGGACAGCGTTCTGTTTCATAGTAAAGGCCTCAGAGAGTTGTTGCTAACCAAAGTCTATCTTGTACGGCCACGCAGCATCTTATAATGTTTTGTAACCTGTCACTACAAAGAAGCAGTGAAACAGTTTCTGTTTTAGCACACATACACAGTGTGCTGAACAGTAGAAGGACAATAAAGTGATGGTACAGAAATCTGCATCTGGTCAGAAGGACAAATATATGTCCATGTGAATTTAATACTTCAGACAGGCCCCAGAGCAGGTCTGAACAATTAGTCGACTTAAAATCAAAATTGCAATTTGAAACCATGCAGTTAGCCTCCATGTTTTGCAGTTTGTCTGATCGAGGTTTGAAATACAGTGTTATATAAAATGATGTTATATAAACTGATGGTCTCTTTCTTGTGTACCAGTCATGCTCACCAATCAGAAGTGATGCAAGATGACTGCTTTTACACGCAAGAACAACAAACATGAGAAACCCCCCAAAAAGTTGTCCTCCATGCAGGAGGAAGCTAGGCTAAGCTAAGCTAACTGTTAGACAAAGTAGATATATACTTCAGTCATACAGTTTGGTAATGAAGTACTACCACATAACTGATTAGTTATTGCAGTGTGAGCTCAGTTCAATTAATCGGGTCACAGTAGTTTAGCACTTTTACAGCAATCATGTAACCAGCATGACTGAGGAGGACACTGGGTGGCTGGGCTTTGCAGGTCAGACTTTGAAACTAAAAAGAAGTCATTCATCAGCGTGTACAACTATGTTTAAAGCATGAGCCTAAAATTGCAAAGCGAGTGCATATGTGTTGATGTTTGCGTTCACACTCAACAGAATCTGAATCTTTTATTGTCATTATGCCAAAAGCAGTTTTCTATTTCAGGAAAACTAAACTAAAAACTAAAACATTTTTCTTCAGCTGTGGTGGTCCTGAGTCCTGAGATTTTAGACCAGTCGAATTTAAAGTATCTTTTTTAGTTCATTGCTGCCTCTAACCACAACTATCTTCATCAGTTTTAATGTCACTGTGACTCATATTCAAGCATTTTTGCTTGTCGGCTCTCCACTGCTGTATTCAGAATCAGAATACTTTATTAGTCCCTAAGGAAATTATTGTAAGATGGCAAAAATACCACATGGTGACTCTGCTTATTTATATATATACTCAATCATTTACATCACTGTATTGACACCAATAAACTATACCAACAACTATACCTACATGACCTTGTAGAGCTAAACCTTGCCAAGCTAAATATTTGATGGAGCCTATTATCTTCAGTAATCCATACCTTGCTTCCTCCTGTTGTCTGGCAACAGCTGAAGAAAGCTGTGAAGCTACAGTGTTCCCATTTTGAGCATTTGATTTGAATAAACTTTGGCACAGTGAAAACACAGCACCCCTTGTAAAGTGGCACTGTAATGCAACCAAGGAAAAGTTGCGCTACTATAAACTTAGGATCAGGTTGTGCAGGCTTTGTGCAGGTGATGATGTCTGAAACATCAAATCCTTCTCTGTCCCTGTCATCTCTGTGTGACTGGTTCCTGACATGGGGCTCAAGTCCTTTTGGTAAACATGACAAGAAAACTTGTCTCTCTCTGAAATAACTATATATTAAATGATTGTACATATTACTGACATTGTTGAATCTAAAGAAAGAAATCTATTAATATATCCTTCCATGTGAGGAAACCACACAAACCAAATACAAATCAATTCAGTGTTCTGACAGTGTGTGTTTGCATGCACAATTATTTTTGTTGATTTTTATGTCTGTTACCTGGACATCCGTCCCTCCTGTGCAGCCTTCTTCTGTGCTTTCTCTCCCTCTCTTTGGTCATTTGACCCACTATCACCTCCTCCTTTCTCTTGCCCAAGTGCTACACCTCCTCTGTCGTCTTCTTCTGTTTCTCCTTTTTCAAGTGCTACATCGCCTCTGTCACCACCTTCACTCTCCTCTGCACCTCCTCTTTTGCCTCCTCTGTCGCCTGCTCTCTCTCTCTCCTCATCTCTGCTTCCTTGTGTCCCTCTTTGATCACTGTATTATCTTTGTCTGTATACTGAGCTTCTTATAAAATGCACGCACACACCGATCTCTGCTCCGATTCCACTTTATTTCCTATTCTCATTTTTTCCTCTGGAGCTTCTTGCTCGCCAGTAGAATAAACACATTGCAGCAACACAGTGCCATCTAGTGGCTGATGCAAACATAGGTCAACATGTTACATCTCCCTTCTTAAAAAAACAACAACAAAGCAACTCAGGCTTGTAAAATTTGTAAGGCAACTGAAATTATGGGAATAACATCCTGAGTAACATCCATTAATAACATAGCATTCGGCTCAATACTGGCTACATCATTACCATAATAAACAGATGCATTTAGTGACATCATTGAGACAACAAACATGTGAACAGCCTTTTTTTTTTCTTTTTAGGGCAGCGATCCGCCTGCACCCTTTTCAATATTACAGGTCCAGAACTTGTCTTGGTTTAGTAACACGCCCATATCGAGTTGTGTATCCGGGTGTTGTAATGTCTTTATCAGGGGGCTCCACAGGCGGGGGCTGAGAAACCACAGTGCTGTCATTGCTGTTGACTGTTGGTTGAATGAACTCCTCACTGCCTACGCTGTTTCTGCTTTCGCGGAGGTGTCGGCGGTTACGGCGATAAACTTGTCCTGTATCTGTGGTTATGTTGTAGCTTCTGGACGTGTCGGCACAACGTGTGACCACAGCTGGTTTCCAGGAACCATCTTGTTGCCGGAACCGGACCGGTGTGCCAGGATATAGCTGAGGCAGAGGTCGGGCTGTTCTGTTGAAATAAGTCTGCTGGCGCTGCTGGCAGACTTCTCTCCTCTCACGCACTGTTTGCTGGCAAACTACTTGGGGTTCCAGCTGTTTTGGTGTTGCAGGGAGGATGGAGCGGAGTCTCCGGCTCATGAGTAGTTGTGCAGGCGACTTTAAGTTGTCCACAGGGGTGTTCCGGTATTCTAATAGGCTCAAGTAGGGATCCTTATGTTCAGCTTTGGCCTTGTCCAGTAGTTTTTTGCTGTCTGGACCGTCTTTTTCGCTAGGCCGTTGCTCTGTGGGTAATGGGGGCTAGTAGTGGTGTGGGTGAAACTCCATGACTTTGCAAACTGTTGGAACTTACTTGAAGCATAGCACGGGCCGTTGTCACTAATCACTGACTCTGGAATACCATGCCTGGCCATGGCTGACTTTAGTTTGTGGATCACTGCTTCCGCAGTGCAGCTGTGCAGTCTTTCCAACTCGAAGAATCTACTGTAGTAATCTCGATGATGATGATGTAGTCTTCCGAGTTCCAAGTGAACAGATCGGTGGCTATGACCTGCCACGGTCGTTCTGGTATTGCATGTGACAGAAGGGGTTCCTTGGGGTTAGCAGTTTGTCTCTCCTGGCATGTGCTGCAGGCTCCGACTGCTTCCTCAATCTGCTTTCCCATGCCTGGCCAAAACAGAAGGTCTCTGGCTTTGTTTTTACTCTTTTCTATGCCCATATGGCTGGAATGAATCCGATCTATCATGTCCTTTCTGAGCCTTTTTGGGATGATCATTTTCTCACCTTTAAACATGATCCCGTCTATCAGTGAGATCTCATCCCTGTGGTTCCAAAACTCCTGGATGTCAGGCGGACATTGAGACCTCTTATCCGCCATCCACTCAATGTGGTCCTTCTCAGAGTGTTGAGCTGAGGGTCCTGGGCTGTTTCGTTTCTTATCTCTGAGAGTCTCTGATCACTGACAGGCATGTTGCTGAGGACTGAGTGGATCTGCGCATCCATCCCGTCACATAGTGATTTATCGTGGAACTCTATGGATTTCCGGGAGGCGTGTCGGCTACGGGATGTCTTTCCTGGCTTGTGGATGATGCTGATGTTGTACTTTTGCAGCTGTAGTATCATCCTCTGTAGCCGTGGTGGTGCTGATGCTAGTGGTTTTTGAGTATGGACTCGAGTGGCTTGTGGTCCGATTCAATGGTCACATGTCGACCGTACATGTACTCGTGGAACCGCTTGCAGCCAAAGAACAGCATACAGCTCCTTTTCTATTTGGGCATAGTTCTGCTCAGTGCTGTTAAGTGACTTGGATGCGTGGGCGATTGGGTTGCCGTCCTGCAGCATCACAGCACCGAGGCCACTTTTGGATGCGCCGACCTGGAGTCGTGGCGCTTTCTTGGGGTTGAAGAAGGAGAGAACTGGGCCTGGTTCTCTAGTGATCAGCTCCTTCATTTGTTGAAAGGATCTGTCATGGTTCTTGTCCCATACAAACTCACTGTCCTGCTTTAACAGCTGGCGGAGCGGTGCGTTTATCTCTGACAGGTGTGGGGCAAATCTTGCTAAATAATTAACCATCCCCAACACTGTTTCCAGTTCTGCCCTGTTCTGTGGGGGCGCCATGTCTTGGACTGCTTTTACTTTTTGTGGATCTGGTTTTAGTCCTTCGTGTGACAATGTGTGACCGAAGTAACTGACCTCTTTGACGCAGATGGTGCACTTGTCAGGGTTCAGTGCCATCTAGTGGCTGATGCAAACATAGGTCAACATGTTACAATCACCTGCTCTGCAAACCTCTTGAAGCTAATATAAAAAAAAAGCGCAGTTAATTTTTAAATGGTTTGATAGAGGTGGTTTATGCACATGGTTTTGGAGAATGCATGTTCCCTTACCAAAAAGTTGGAAAGCATTTGAAACACCTTTTGCCCTCTTACCAGCATATTAAGATCATTTTTCTTTTTATGTTGTTTCGTGTTTCCCACAAAAGTTTACTGTAATACAGTAACATTTATCCTACATTCTTTTTACAATGTTATATACTTATAACATGTACATATACATAACATTCCTCTATTGTTTGACCTGCTTTTCTCTCCCCTCAAGTCTATATACAGCACAATGCCCCCCACCCAACACACACACAAACACACCACTGCCATCATCAGTAAGCCCCCTTCCCCACATATACAGCACAGTGTTAACATCAAAGTTTGTTGTGATTTATGGTGGCAGACGTCAACAAATAGGGCAAATATTTCCTTTTCCTTACATTGCAATTATTTTACATTCAGTATTTCAGATTTTTTGCAGACAAGCTAAAGAACAGCAAACCAGATGTTTCTGTTAATCCTCAACTCACCGTTTCTGTCATAGACTACATCTGTTTGTAACAAACAAACCTACAACCATGCACCGTCATTCACCGTATCTCTGTGTGTGCAGGCGTGTGCTCTGAACCTTACTGCCTATGCTCTGAACTAACCATCAGCAGCTAGCTGTCAGTGACAGAGTTAAGCAGGAGGAATGGCAGATAGGTAAACGATGCCAAAACGTGTGACTGTATAGCAAACAACTACTTAAGTTACAATTCAGGAAAACGGACATTGGTCCTAGACAGTAGGCTACATCACTGGCAGCCTCTGGTTTTTCCTCACAGGAGACCAACTCCAGTCAACATATCATCACCTAACTTAACAACATGGGTATTTACCTCCTTTTAGTCAGGACGTCTTTTCTTTTTGCAAGCAGTTGGTCTGAACCAACAATTAAATAGTGTTGTCTGTCCGCATCCTCTCATGTCTGATGTCTCCTCAGTTCAGTTAGCAAGTTTTTAGTTAGCACCAGCGACTGTGCTAACAAACATACAGCAAATAGGTTTGGTAGAGAAAGCCGGTCAGATGATTAAACATGCAACTTTTTTGCTGGTAATAATTGAAATGATTAAAGAAAATCAACAAGCTATTTATGCAAGATAATTCATAATTTTATTGTGGGGGGGGGGGGTTATATTGGCTGGGTCTGATTATTGGGGGGGTCATAACCCCCCTAACACCCCTGGAACTTACGCACTTGGATGCATCACAAGTTAATCTATTAGTAAGCTATGGCACTTATGGCCACAGGTGACAGTACTGGACTGACCTCCATTTGAGACTGCTCTGGCTGCTATGTGTTGGTCAGTAGATCTGCTACAAATTGAAGATCATATGCAAGTTTTAGAAATTAAATCATGAATATTCCTAACTTGGATTTAGAACAAAAGATTTCTAACTCTCCTCCACACTCAAAAACAGATGACAAACCAACAGACACACCTGAGTCACTCACAAGCTCTCTCACAAGCTCGACTCAGTCACACTGGCTCTGTTTGTTACTAATCACAACCTCGTGCACTAGAGTATCAACAGGTAAACTCACGACATTTCTAAATATTTTGTTAAGGTAACATCACAAATGTCACAGATGAAATATTTGAGATAATATTTGAAATAGAGCCCAGCTGGGAGTAATCAGGCTGGACGAGACAAGGGAAGCAAAACTAGAAACACTGACATGAGACACGGACCTTCAAAGTAAAACAGGAAACACACTGACTGAACTCTTGACATGTAAACATAACAGCAGCTTGGGAGACAGAACATAGGAACCTGAAACATGGTACAAAAAGGTCACAGTGGACACAACATGGAACACAGGGAAGCCATATTACAAAGCCAAAGAACTAAACCTATGATAACCATAACTGAAACCTAGGGAAACAAGAAACAGTACAACAAAGGACTCAAAACATAAACCATAATATAAAAACACAAGATCTCTTCAAAAAAAAATAGGAAACATAATGAGACGCAGACATGACAACCAGAACTTGACAACGTAAGACACAGACATGAAACACATGACGAGCAGGGGAGACTTAACAGGGGTTGGAAGACACAAGGGGAATCTAATAACAAAGAACTAGAAACTGATGAGCTTAATCATATAAACATCCAAATAAACTAAACTCAAAACACTGGGTCATAAGACCCAGGATCGTGACAATTAGGGGCTTTCCTGAACATATATACTTAATCTAGTTGTTAGCCGTCTAAGACTAGAATGTCTCTTGCAAAGTGTACAGGTAAACAAAGACTACAAAGACAGATCATATTTCTACCATATTAGCTCATCTTGCTTGGTTCATAATTAAATGTTATCCCAACAGAGTGCTGTATCCACAGTCTACATGCTAACTTGTGGTTCCTAAAGTAGAACGGGAAGCAGAGCCTTCAACTATCACCCAGCCCTCTCCTGTTGAGCCTGCTCCTATTCTGGCTTCAAGCCCAGCAAGAAGCATTGGATCAGCTGCTGAATGATTGCTTAGTTATATTGCTTTTGTCTTTGGGTGCTCGGGGACTTCTCATACACTCCTTCCTCTTCACTCATATTCTACTGTTACATACACTATATTGCCAAAAGATTCTGTTCCTCTGCTTTCACACACATATAAACTTGAATTACATCCTATTCCTAATCCATATGATGTCGTCCTACCTGTGAAGTCTTTCCACAGGGTTTAGGAGTGTGTGATTATGGGAATTTGTGAAGTCAGAGACTGATCTCACACATTAACTTGCAGTCTCTGCTCTATTTAAACACAAAGGTGTTCTGTCAGATTGAGATCAGGACTCTGTGCAGGCCAAACTCTCTCATCCATGTCTTTATGGATCTTGTTTTGTGCACTGGTGTGCAGTAATGTTGGAACAGGAAGGGCCATCCCCAAACTGTTCCCACAGAGTATGGAGCATGAACTTATCATAAGTGTTTTGATGTGCAGAAGCATTAAGAGTATCTTTTACTGGAACTAAGGGGCCGAGTCTTAAATTGGTGTTGAATCTAAATGTCTTACAGTGAGACGCATTCGAATTTTGATTGTATCTTTTCACAAACTGATTGCCAGCCAGAAATTTTTACATCACACAATGAAATAATTTGCAAGAACTTAAACGTCGACTCGGACGTGAAATCATCATAAATGTAAATGCCGGAAGCTTTCCTCACATCTCCTCATATATTTTGGCTTGGTCTGTAATAACAACGCTGTACTGCACATCTAACAAGAATAAAACTCAACTCAAGAACCTCATGACCTTACCTGCAATAAAAAAGACATCCAGCACAGACCAAATCTGGACACTTACCTTATTTTTGTTTCACTGATGAGTGAATGAGTGGTTGTTGGTTGGTTAGTTGGTTCTTTGGTTGGTTAACCTGCAGCAGTTCAGGCACAAGTCGGTTGTCTGGAGCAGCAGGTGAAATGCTCTGAAGCTGGCGAATGATTACAATAAATCAATTACATGATTGAATAGGCAACATCTGATAGTCAGTGTAAATGAAAATTAAAGATTATTTAACATAAAGACTGGTCTCTAACTGTACATGCACGTAGCTTATGCAGGATTTGCTCACAGAACCCAGATAATGTCAGCATGTTTTTAAGCCCATGTCTGGATTGTAAAAGTAGATAAAGTGTGGAAGGAGCGAGGGTTGTTATACTTCCTTGGAGGTATAGAACATGAGCCTGTTGAGAATTAAATATTTTTATTATACAAACAAAACATTCTTACCAAATGAGGAGCGAAGACTCGAGATGAGCAGAGTGTAGCTGAGAGACGCTGTTACGTTCAAGTCAGTCAAACTGGAACAAAGAACACTTGGTTCTTGCCACTTTGATTTTTATACATTTCAGCAGCACCGCCTTATATAATCATTTAAATCATCACCTCCATCACCAGTGCACCAGTTCTAAGAAAATGTACCACTTCTCTGTTTGTGTTTCAGAAACGTAATGCCACATGACCACAGCATCACGCAAATGTAGCTTGTCACTCACAGCTGGCTTTTCTGTTGTTTTATGAAAAATAAGTTTTCTTGCATATTTGCAGGCCAAACAATCAGGTTGAACAATCAGGCTTGAAGCCTCAATTTCTACCTGTTTGTGTTTCTAAAGTAGAATCACTGTGGTGATCGCTTTAAAGGCTGGCTTTCATTTTTGCTTTGTGTTCATAACTAAATACTAAGAGAAAGTTCATACGTGTGTCCTCATTAGGATCAGGATTTGTGTTGGTGTGTGGGACTGTTTCCTAAGGTTTATACTGTTAGCTGGTTAATATGTGATAATGTGTTTCAGCTATTTTACAGGGTAACACAAAAGTAATGTAATCAGTTTAAGTAATGTAATGAGTAAATAATGCATTGCAATACTTTTAAGAACAGTGTTCTGTGTAATGCATTACTTTTTTGACTAACAACCCCAGCACTAATCTCTACAAGAAGGGTGTGATGCCTCCAACATGCACAAACATTTGACCCACAGCATGCAATTAATCTGCAAGAATGTAATGCCTTCGATATGCTGCTTAGAGATTGTGGTGGACATCAAAGTGGAGCCAATAAGAACCCAATAAGAATCAATAAGAGAATTGTATTGATAAGTGATATTGAGAATACCATCCCTACCTGTCTGTGTGTCACCCTACTTGCTCATAGGGGTTCCTATAATTGTTGGGGTCTTCTGTTTTTCTTGTATTATTGTAGGGTTTTATTTTACAATATAAAACACCTTTGTGATTTGGTGCTATAAAAATAAAGTTTAATTAGAAATAATATTTTTTCCACTGTGCTTGGACTCAGCTGGCTTCTCTTTTTGGTAATAACCTCTCCATCTCTAGAGAAAACCATCCCTAGTGTGTGGCGCTTCACCTTTTAATAAACGAAAAGACAGAAATCAGATTATAGGATCTGTAGTATTGTTTATTTATATTATGGTACTTATCATTTGTGATATTTATTACTGTGTGCATACTTTGTTAGGAGAGATGAGATCAAAATGTTGCCAGACAGGGGTAAATCTTCTCTTCTGAGAATTGTTTAAGAGCAGTAAAAACTCATTGTGTTAAAAGAAGGAGTTAAAGCAAAACAAAAAAAGAAACAAATCCAACGCTAATAGATTTGTTGTTTTATTTAATTCTTTATTGTTAAGAATTAAGTTGAAAAGTCTGAATCTTGTAGCCTGAGCTCGACTGCTTTTGTCTCCGCCCACTTGGTAAAAAATGAGGTATTCTCTTTATTTGAGCAAAAGGTCTTAGTGGACAAATACCAATTCGCCACCCTTGTGATTACTTCTCCCCTCTAGGTATATTTTCTGTTAATCTACATACAGTAAATGAAGAACATGTGACTTTAGAGCATCCAGCAAAGTGATAACTGTCCTCTGCCCACTAAGTCGTAATTTTCTCAGTTATTGTCCCTGACATGCAAGAGCGGTTTAAAGTGAAACTCTTATATTGCTATTACAGGTGGTACAGGAAACATCAGCATTTACCCCAAAAAATCCAAGCAAATTCATTCATTATTGAAAACGTTTTCATTTTTTCACTATTTAAGTTACTGAACTAAATGTGACGTTACTTTGAATCTATGTAGAAAAATACAATTTGTAAAATTTTCAGTGACAGAAATTCTCTGAGGCAGAAAGCTGGTTAATAAGTTTATTTTATGATTTCAGTAGAAAGAAGGCAAGTTGAGTTCAGGAAATCCATGTAACACAACTGAGTGCAGACAAAATGCTTTATTGCATTTTCACTATTCATTATTTTTTAAAGCAAAGAAAATAAATCATGACAAGCAATAACATGAGATTGTAGCCAGGGTGGCTGTCAACGTCAAACTAAGGACTAAGCAACAATTCAGAACAGTTTAACCATTTTGCGCATTATTTGATGTATTATACAAGTGGACTGGCAATCCATGATGATCACACTGTATATCAATCATTCTGTTGTTATGTAGTTTACCCCAAAATATACAATTAGGAGGTGCACTGTTAACATTGTTAACATTATGTCGGCATTCAACAACTTGAAAGTTTCCACCTTGTTGTCGTCCAGTGTGACCTGCACAGATGCCATTGACTCCTGCATTATTGGTCAAAATAAATGTGTTTATTGTTTTACATTTACCATCTACAACTCCGATTCCTCTCTGATTGATCTTCTCAGTACACTGGCCTGGCTGCATGTTTCTAATGACATGTCTTTCATAGAAGTCCTGGCTTACAGAGAGCTCCACAGCAGAAAGCAGGCCCAGCAGCAAACAGGCAAATTGAATCTTCATGATCCTCTGGTGAAGAAAAAGGAAAATAGTGTTCTTATTAAACAGCACAAATAATGTAGTTTCAGAAAGGAGAGACTGATTTCCTTTGAGTGTGCTTGCTGCAACAGTAGGCTCAAGTGAAATCCACTTCTGGAAATCCACAAAATTGGTTTTCGTGCTTAAATGGAGTAAAAGATTTTTTTTACATTTAGCTAATTCATTCAATAGCAGTTTTAAATGAGACTTGGGACCATAGCTGGACTGGGTGATTTTTCGTTTTTATGGGCCGATGATTTATTTTTTATTTTTTATTTTTTATTTTTTTTAGTAACGGTATAAACAATGAAAGGTGGTGGATTGGCCAGATGCTGACAGATGTGTAAAAATAACTCAGTTGTTTGGTGGTGGCTGTGGCGGAGCTTCCACAGAGGCCAGCAGGTTGATGAGGGAAAGGAGAGGCAGGAGGAGGAGGGACCCGAGGCGGCCGCCGGTCCGAGTGTCAGGTGAACTGAACTTCAGGTAACAAGTTATGACCTGCAGTCTATCTGGGTCAGATATAAACCAAGTTTAGGTGGAGTTTATTTTCGTTGTGCTGACTTTTTACAGTCAGTTACAATAACTCGTACTGTGTACTAGCTAGCATGACGCAGTTTCTGTACAGCTGATTGGGTGCTATGATGTTACTGATAGTGAACTTTATTTTTTTCATAAGGTTTGTTATTAGAATTGCCAACCGTCCCGTAAAAAACGAAATCGTCTCGTATTCAGAGAAAATATTACGCGTTTCGTATTGAGGTGAAAAGGAACACAGTTTGTCCCGTACTTCAGCTAGAATGGAAAAAGACATAAAGCTGGAGTTATTCTGCGTCTTTACGCTGTCTGGTGCCTCGTCTTCTCTCATTCTCTCCTCTCCCTCTCCTGTTGCTACTCCAGTCATGAAACTGATCAATGATCAGCTTGTTTATCTCCCACTTTGCGCCAGAAAGAGGAAACCAGCGGATGTCGCGCTAAACAACAGCAGCACGTTTAAGCTTGATCAGCTGTTGTTAGAATTTACTTAATATTAATTTCTAGTATCGGCTGATGTTTGCTGGAGCCACAGCTGTAAAAGCTGATGGTCACGATATCGGTTTGGTTATGTGGTGAGAGGGAAACATGAAGATGAAACCAGGAGATGTCCTTACTGAATCATCAGAGCTGAACGGGTGATGGAGAAACAGGTTTAGGTGACATGGATGAGTTGAAGTTATGAACTGTTTCTGAGAGACGAATAACACCAGGATCCTTTGACAGCTGGTAACTGTGCAGGGGCGGGTCTAGCAAAGTTTTGCCAGGGGGCCAGGTAGGGCATTAACAGGGAAAGGGGGGCACAAAGATATACTTTTCTTTCTTATTCTCATTTAAAATGTCTAGCTTTTATTAAATAATTATCTGAATCTTACAACACAAGTTTTTATCTGATCTAAAATGTATAGAAATCATACATATACCAACAAGACAGTGTACATCACTGTCACACCAGCATTTGTTTTCATTCAAAGGCTTTATGGCTTTTCCTATAATACCTGGTGGGCCGGTCTCTAGTCAAAATGCCCGGCACGATTTTTTGTCCTAGTCCAGACCTGGTACCGACCCAGTACCGGTAATTTTTCTTATGCAGATGAGGCATTATTTCTGTACCATTACTTAATTCCAGAGGCTTAAGTTATTTTTTTGCACTTGTTGACTTGTAAAATCCTATATGACATATTTTATTTCACAAGTCATTAACCATGCAGAGAAGGCATCATTTAAATATGTCAAATATGTTTCTTTAAGCAAGTTCTTCATGACTGAGCCAAGTGTCCTCTTTTTTGGAAATCAAAATATAGTCACCCTAAGATATTATATTCAGTCCTGTAGAAAGATATATATATTTTAAAATATATTATCCTCTCTGGTTACTCTGGTATGAATGACTCTGAATTACTTTATGGTAAATAACACACTGATGGTATCCCCGGGCGTGTTCTCAGAGCGTGTTCTGGGGAGCTTGCAGGAGTGCTGACAGACATATTCAACCTGTCCTTGGCCCACGCTGTGGTACCGGCCTGCTTCAAATCCACCTCCATCGTCCCGATACCCAAAAACTCCAACCCATCTTGCCTCAATGACTACCGCCCAGTAGCACTCACCCCCATCATCACTAAGTGCTTAGAGCAGCTGGTCTTAGCACACTTCAAATCCTGTCTCCCCCCCACCCTGGACCCCCACCAATTCGCATACCGCCAGAACAGGAGCACAGAGGATGCAGTCTCCATCGCACTGCACTCTGTCCTCTCACACCTGGACAACAACAACACCTACGCCAGAATGCTGTTTATAGACTTCAGTTCAGCGTTCAATACAATCCACCCTCACAACTCATCAGGAAACTGACAGACCTGGGCATCAGTTCCCTCATCTGCAAATGGTTACTGGACTTCCTGACCAACCGCCCCAACATGTCCGGCTGGATAACCGCTGTTCATCTACCATCACAATGAACACCGGTGTACCACAAGGCTGTGTGATGAGCCCTTTCCTCTACTCCCTCTTCACCCACGACTGCAGACCTGCTGATGGTTCCAACACCATCATTAAGTTTGCAGATGACACCACGGTGATTGGCCTCATCAGTGACAACGATGAGGCCGCCTACAGGAGGAGGTGGATCGTCTGGCTGAGTGGTGCGACACAAACAACCTGCTGCTTAACACCGAGAAGACCAAGGAGCTCATCGTGGACTACAGGAGGAATGCTGACCCACATCCACCCATCCACATTAAGGGGACGGCTGTGGAGCGTGTGAGCAGCTTCAAGTTCCTGGGAGTCCACATCTCCGAGGATCTCACCTGGACGACCAACTGCTCCAAGCTGGTCAAGAAGGCTCACCAGCGCCTCTTCTTCTTGAGGACTCTGAGGAAGAACCACCTGTCCTCAGACATCCTGGTGAACTTCTATCGCTGCACCATCGAGAGCATCCTGACCAACTGTATAACAGTCTGGTACGGGAACTGCTCTGCATCGGAAGGCGTTGCAGAGGGTCGTGAAAACTGCCCAGCGCATCGCCAGAGCACCACTTCCTGCCATAAAAGACATCTACAGGAAGCGGTGTCTGAAAAGGGCTGGGAAAATCATCAGAGACCCCAGTCACCCATCACATGGACTCTTCACCCTCCTGCCCTCTGGGAGGCGCTACAGGAGCCTCCGGACTAAGACCACCAGGTACCGGAACAGCTTCTTCTCCACAGCTGTCAGACTCCTGAACTCTGCCTCCTGACATCTGACCCACGTTAAACTCATGGACTGAACACACACACACCCACAATGGACAACCGTACCCTCAAACACACAATAATAACATGGACTGAACCACCACTCACAACCACTAGCACTTTATACAGCCTCTGTAAAAATTATCCACACCCTCACTTATCTTAACTGCACTACTGTATAGTTCTGTGTAAATAATCATTCTGTACATACGATAATTTTTAACCCTACAACTGTTTACAACTTGCATAGTTCCCATTTCTGTATAGCTGTATATCTCATATTTCTGTAAAGTTATTTATTTCATATTCTGTATAGTTTTTCATATTTATATCCTGTTCATAGCTTGTACTCACTACAGCCTGTACATACCTATAGTTATAGAATATTCACAACATACTTCATACCGTGTACATTATAACATACCATAATAGACCCATTTCTGTAATATACTTACATATCTATATTATTGCTAATATATATTGTAATATATCTATATCACTAAAGCACTTCTGGATGGATGCAAACTGCATTTCGTTGCCCTGTACCTGTGACATGTGCAATGACAATAAAGTTGAATTCTATTCTATTCTATTCTACTATCTGCAAAAAACTGTGAAAGAATTCCAGATCACAAGTTGTAGTTCAACATACAAGTGACGACCTTTGACCTTCATCAGGTTTTATTTAATTTTGTCAAAGAAAGTTTCATGTTCTCTTCATGCAGCTGGGTACATTCAGTGTTTAAAACAGAAGCCGTGCAGGTCTGAGATCAGCAGTTTTCTGAAACACCAAACTGAGGTATTGTTAATGCTGATATATAGTGACACAGATACAGGGGTGATTAATCCTTTTGACGTTTTGTTTTTAACTTTATCAATAAAACAGCTGCAGCCCCTTATTGACACACCCCCAGCTGATCTACCTGATTTCCTGAACACTACTTCAGATTTTGGTTCTGTGCTTCTCGTCGCTGGATTGTTGAGTAAGTAGTGTTAGTCTGCCCAGTAAACTCTAATGCTGTCTGTATTATCTAGTCTGTTTTCTGATCGCCTGGAACTGTCCCCATTTCCTGTTTGAATCGTCTGAGAGCTACTAAGTGGGAAAATGCGAGTGGAGCTGAAGCGTAAGTGACTAAAGAGGAGCGTGGAGAGATTGAAGAGGAGCGTTGTGTGTGTGGACTTTCCCCCTTCCTCCCCCACCGATCTCCGGTGTACATTGTATATATTGCACGTGGTGAAATCTGTAAATAAACTGTCTTTTTGTAAAGGAATGTTGGTCTGTATGGCGTTATTTTTGTGCCACTATTCTGAATGCACGTAAAAAAAATTTGAGCCCACGTAAAAAACTTTTGCAGGTGCAAGTGTTGCATTTTGAGGAGAAATTGATTTTGAGCGAAGAAAATTCATTGCTGCGTGCAAAAAATGTATTTCAGTGTTTGCTTTTATCCATATACACACACAATAGCAGCCCCTCTCGCTAATTTTTTTTCATTTGCGCTTGCTCGCAATGTGTTGATACGCTCTCAACATTTCTGCCCGCGCGGGTTTAACTCTTTCTTTACGCCGTTATATTTGTGGCGTATATATTTATATATTTGTTGGCCACAAAACCAACCAAACAGACTTTGAAGCAAAAAATTCTGATTGGCTTTTTTGGTCTCCAATCAGCTCTCTAGCTGCTGTAGCAATTAATTTCGTTCACTCAAATTTAACTTTTCTTCGCTCAAAATCAGTTTCTCCTCAAAATGCAACATTTGCACCTTCATTTTTTTTTTTTTTTTTTTTTTACATGCGCTCATATTTTTTTATGTGTGCTCAGAAAAGTGGCACAAAAATAATGCCATAGGTCTGCGCTTGAGTCGGTTCTAAACATTGTCAAAGACACTAACAATGCACACACACAAAAAAAAAGAAAGGAAGAAATGAAATGGACAATAACAATGTCCAATGTAAAGAGAGAGTGTGGCCACACTATTCTGACCAACAGTGGCGCTGTATGTCTTTTTTTGTCTTTTCTATGTTGTTATATTTCTGTATCAACGGTGGTACTGTAGGTAAGTACATAAGATAAAAAGGTAAAAACTTTACATATATTAGTATGTAAGGCTTTTGTGTAAATGAAGGGTACATGTAGTATTCTTCTGTTAATACACTGTGCAGCTGCTGGTCATTAACGCCATTTTACATTAAATTGCATTGAATACTTTGTTAATATCGCCTGTAATATCAGGTGACGTAAGCTTCTTCACTTCTCATTGCAAACTGCAGAGGGCGCTGCTGCTCACTTAACAGAGAAATCGCTACAGGAGTGACATGAAAGACAAGTTACAGTTAAAAAATAAACTGCTAATTTTGATTATGAAAAAAAATCTGAGTAATGAGTGCTACATAAACAGCACTTTTTAATGTCATATCCTTACATACAGATAAGCTGTATCATTGATTTCAGAACTTCCAACTGTTTCTTGGGCATAACGTCACACATACAAACAATACTAAACTACTTTTAGTTCAGCACATTCAGCGTTGATAAAAGCTGTGTTGATTATTATTGATTATCAGTTTAACAACTGCAGCTGTCTGCCATAATGAATAGCTTTCCAAAGTTAGGGAAGAAAACGTGTCATTTTTGTCAAGAAAACTGTGAGTGTTTACTCAGTTTTCTTGTTAATACTCTGCATCCTCACTTTTAATTTAGTTAAATAAACTGGGCTGCAGTCTTTTATTTACTGGTATTAATAATAGTTTACCCTAAACTTTCTTTAGTAAACTTGAATGACACAAATAACATGTGACAAGCTTCCAATATCGCAGAATGCATGCAGACAAGTGGCTACCTCAGTGAATTTGAATTTAGTGCTATGTTATATCTCGCTGTTCAGATACAACATGGTACTTATCTTTTCTTTATTTAAAACTGAGCAGTTATCTTATATTTTATCAAACTATCTCAATGAGTTGCAAAGCAGTTTCACCTCAGAGCAGAGTTCATGTAAACTCTGACATTTTACACCACTCATTGAGGCTGCACCATCAGTTCCATCAAGATAATGAGAAGAACATTGTTATAAGAAAATTTAACCAGCTCTAACTTGAGTGTTTGCATTGACGTCAGAATAACAGTTTTTGCTACTGGCCTCATTTTATGGGTGCATTTGAAAACATTAGGTCACATTACCATTTATGTGGTAGCACAGTGTTGCAGTAGTTAGTGCTGTCAACTTACAGAAAGACGGTTGTGGCCGGCAGGCTGGGGCCTTTCTGTGGATACTCTGGCTTCCTCCCGCAATATAGTCAAGTCATTCTTGTTAAATTAACTGGTCATTCTTAATTAGCCATAAGTCTGTGTTAGCCCTGTATACTGGGAATATGTCCACAGCGTGTCTTAGCTGGCATAGGCTCCAGCTGCCTTGTGACCCTGAATTTGATAAGTGGTTAATAAATAAGCAGAGAATGCATGACCCATAGCAATAACTTGGAGACTTTGTATTCTCCCAGTCATTTCTCTCTCAGGCTGGCATCTGTTTTCACTTGATCCTTTTTCTGAGATTTCTTTCATTCAATTGGTCAGGTGACAGACCATGCTCGTCAGGAACCTCTCTCACCCATGAGGTTAAAATTACTCTCTTGATACATTAAAAAAACTCCCCTTGAAGGGCAGGGCTTTACTAAAACTTTGATGTTTTATGATGTTTTTATTACAACATGCTGACGTTAGCCTCAAATAGTGCCATCGTATTTTGATATCGTGGGGTAGCGTATTGCGAAAAAAATTAAAAAATAAAATAAAATAAATAAAGTGTGATGTACGGCTTCTCTCCTTGCCCATTTATATGATATATGACATTTGGTTTCTTCAAAGTTTTTTTTCAAGGTCAACTTTGATCTTAGGCACTAATAATGAAGGTCAAGGTTAAATGTTTAGAGAACCTAGTTACTTATATCCCCCACAACCTAACATATATACATGATCTTGATACCTGAACTTGGCTAACTTGTATGTTTTGTATATTCTACTTGCATATCTCACACAGAGCCATCTTTAACTGATTTCTGTTAAGAGCATTTGCCTTTGTTCAAGCAGCATAGATATGTGCTAATTATTCACTTGAAAACTATATAATGCACTCTCTGCAACCAGGCACACTAAGACTTCATCAGACTGGTGCCTCAGACTACCAATTCTTGCCTGTAACACAGAAAGTGGACCAACTCACAGCTTGAGCAAGAAAAAAGGTAAGGAAACACTTGTTGTAACAGCAGATTCAGTCATCTGATTTGTCCCATGCAGGGCTGGACTGGGACCTTACAGCTTTATGTGTCTAAGGTGTGTGCTAACTAAAAATAAAGAGAAGATGATATTTTATTAAATTTTACTGAAATCTGCAGATTGTTTAGGTGAAGTTTAAAAAACTCAGCCGTCTGCTCCTTGCTACCTAAAATATAACAGGACACCGGAGTAGATTCTCGATCATCTCACACTTCTGATAATCAGTTGTCTGCTTGACGTTTATTCAGCTGTGTAAAAACTATAACTTTAATCTCAGCCAAACTGATTTACTCAGGAACAAATAAAATACTAAAAAAAGACAAACAATGTCATTTTTAAGTTATCTAAGTGACTTATATATCATGTTTAACCTGAGTAGCGAAAGATGGTGGTGGGTTTGAAAATTATTTGCTGAGAGTCCGGTGTTCTCGCCATTTCTAGAGACCTATTCTAGGAGAGGTGTCCTTGTAGGTTCTCAGTCATCCAGGTCAAGGTAGTCTAAGGCGCTTGGAAAGAAAGCCAATGGACTGTCTTGTTGCTTTTGTTTATACCCACATCACAGCCTTTTTATGGAGTTTATAATTTTCAACATTTATTTAAAATGATGTTAGTTTGTACAACTTCTCTAAGCCTCTGAATATTGGAGACTATGCATAAAATCATTGTAATTTCTAAACAGTTAATACAATATGTGTTTAAATCCCATGAAGCAAAGCAGAACATGTACACTTCAATCACGTCTTGATATTTGATTTAACATCAACTATGGTGGCATACAAAGGCAAAATTATGAAATTCTATTTTCTGTCTATTTTGGTGCAAAGCTAAACAAACCTCATTATTAATACAATAAAAAATCTAAAGAATGACAAACTTTATTTAAACTTAAATTATAATTATAATGAATATACTTGTCTTGATCATTTTTTATGTAGAACACAAGCAGAAAAGCAAAGTCTAAACTAGAAAATGCATTTTCTGAAAAAACTGCAGTGTGAATGGTGATAGCTGAATGTTTTGAGCTGAAATGAAATAATTGCTGAATGTTAAGTTAAAAATGTTGAATGAGCTGAAAAATACAGAATTTTGCACCTGACAAACAAACATGCAGAACTGTTGAAAGCTGATGTTCACACAGAAGAAGTTTAACAATAGCTGAACGTGTTTAAAATGATGAGGAAAAATGAGAAATGAGAAATGAGAAAAAGCTGAGTATTGACAAAAGAAAATTTAGAATCAGAAAACATCTGAATGAATATGAAAAGTTCATATTCTTTGAATCGCTGAATGACTAAAATGTGAAAGCTCTACTTGGATCCCCACAGTTTAAAAAGTTTACATCTCTGAGCTTTGAAAGACACGCTGTTGGAAAGAGAATAATGGTGGCTACGTTTTTGAGGGTAAAATGATGGCTGTAGAGCAAACACTGTGAACACAGCAGCAGTTGAAAGAGAAGTTTTTAAGATGAATCTTGGCAGAGTGACAGGCAGAGCTCATTAAGCAGGCAGGTGTGAGCCTAGTTGCTATAGCGACTCCAGCCAGTGGCACCACGTGCACACACACAGGGGCTGTCCAAATTCATGGGCTGCATCCTCCTGAGGCCGCATTTGTAGGCCAATTACGTGACAGCGACACAACAAAGGCTGTCCAAATTCGTAGACTCCTCCGAATGCAGCCGACAAATGCGTCCTCCTTTTCCATGAATTTTAAGGATGGGATGGGTGTATCCTTCGTGGCCCACCATATCCCAGAATTCATAGCGCGGCTCAGCCAATTTCAGTTTTCAACAATGGCGGCCGCTACTAAGTTTTAATATTACTCTCATTACTCTTTCTGGGTCTGACGTTTTCAGAGACGTCTGTTATCCACCAGCTCGATAGCTAGCCGGGAGCTCGAGGGTCACTGGAGCTGCCAAGAACAGCAAACTCCCGGCACATCATTTTCAGATCACCGCATTCTTTTGCTACTCAGGTTAAACGTAATATATAAGTCACTTAGATAGCCTAACAATGTTATTGTTTGGCTTTTTTCAGCTTTTTTCAGTGTTTTACCCCCTCCGAGTCAGAGAGTTTGTTGAATAAAACTTGGCAGCAAGCAGGTTAGGTCCACAGACTCTTTTACCCTAGTAACTGACTCAGGGTTGAAGTTAACTCTCATTTTGGTACAGAGCTCAGAGTTATTAGCTAAACCTGCTTCCTTAAATAGGGCTATAAAGATCCTGGTACACGACTGGTGAACAGGAAGTTAGGACAAAGGAAGTGTTACATAACCAAGAAGATGAACTAGAATGAAACAGAGACTACAAACAGAATATGCTAAAAGGCAAATATCAACCTTACTAACAATTTAAAAAAAAAAAAAAAACTAAACTTAAAAATAAGCAATCTTTAGAATCTGGGGTGGCTGTAGCTCTGGAGGTGGAACAAGGCATCTACTAATTGAAAGGTACCTAGTTCAATCCCTGGCTCTCCACTCTGCATCCCAAATGTCTAGGGGGAAAGATACTAACCCCAAACTGCTCTCTGATGCATCCACTGGAGTGTGAATATTTTTGATTGGTAGATAGAAAGCATTTAAGCATTAAAAAAGACTGCTCATGTGAATGAGGCATGCTGTATAAAGTGCTTTAAGTGCATTAAAGTGGGAAAGCGCTAAATAAGAACCAGTCCATTTACCAAACGAAAAGGAGGTACGAGATATGATAAATTAAACAAGAACTGACCTGAAGTCAGTGGCAACAGGTGTTATGGAATAATGAAATTGAAAATTTCTGATTCAAATTAAATCTTAAACATGTGCAGCATTAATGTTATTCCATTTAACACTAATGGGGAACTTTGCACAATTTTTCATGTGGAAGAACATGAACAGAGTCATACTGATCCTCCTAATTGCTCTTAAGCTTTTGGCTGCTTCATTTTGTTTGTTCCAAAATATGTCACCTTGTAGATGCATGTTAACTATTTACTTTCCTAACGTAGTTATTTTGCATATTTCACTCGCATGTATTTTACATATTTTACAGTCAACTTTGCATACTTTCTGTCTAAACAAATATTCATCTTCATTCCAACTGATCTTACATGCAGCTGCTGTTCATTCACCTGTTTAGTTTATACAGTCATGGCATTTAATCTGACATTTCAGAGAATTTTCTTCATCTTCATTGGTCCGTGCATCACAGAGCCGACTCCCATCAAACACTGCAGGCGTTCAAGACAGCAAATCACTTCAGCTAACTGAAGAAAGAGGTAATAGTAATATATCTTTACTAGTTGTTGTTTTGGTTCATCCAACAGGGATCATCCAGTTTGTAGTATTAAATCTGTATTATAGTTGTGTTTTAAGTTGTAAGCAGTTCAAATAGTAAAATGTTTCAGAAACAAACAAAAAAACTAATTAAAAAAACGACTATTTTACATACTCACTCTTATCGGTGTTCTTTTTTTGTCTTTAAGATAGAAATATGAAGCTTTCCATTCTCTTCCTGGTGGTGTTCTCTGTCATTGTGGTCTGTGTGGATAACAAAGACGTTGAGACGTTCAAAAACCAGCATATCATCGAAACAGATGTAAAAGATGTAAAAGAATGTGGTCCGATAAAAGACAGGGGAATCAAAGTTGGTAAAGAAAGAAACACCTTCATCTTGAGCACTTTTGACAAAGTTAAAGCTATTTGTACAGAAAAACAACGTGTTTCTGACAATGACAATCTTTATAGAAGCTCTGAAGAGATGGACATTTTGCACTGCAAACTGCAAGGTGACAAAAAAACATACAAAGGCGTAATTATAAAGAAACATATTGAAATTGCATGTGATGATGATCTTCAACCTGTCCACTTCCAATGCTGCTTTTGATTTGAGAGCTGCTCTGTACTCACTGTGATCTTTCTATCATTGTTTCATGATGTTGCTTTGGATTTCTTCAGATTTGAAATTCTTAAGACTTTGTAAAGTTTGCATAAATAATAATGGGAATATTATTATTAAAGGAATACGAAAGAATTGTTTGTCAGTGAATGTGAAAAAATATCACAATCACAAGAGTTATTGAAACAACTTTTGACTTTCTTGTCTCACTTGCATAAGTAAATCTACATTCTGACATTTTTTCTAACTGGCTGTTCATCCTGTTCTCTCAGGTCACAGTCATTGCTTGTCTTTCAGCATTCAATAAATAATCTACAAAAAAAAAACCAAGTTGCTGCTCCAGAGAATTTTTTTATACTGAAAACAAAGCTCTTGTAAAACCACAAACACTCGCTGGTTTTAAAATCATTGATGAAGAGAGGAGCTACACATTTTGTCTTAGTGCTGAGGTCAGAGTTGGTGATGGAGTTCATCTGGACTGCATTGTATTTCTATCTGCTCCATGTGTGGGAATAAGCAGAGACAACTAACAAAGAACTTTCAGTATAATCTAAACAAACCACATGAACTATTATCTCACTAATACAGAGAATTTATGTTGTTTACTATTTACTGAAAGACAGAGCAAATGTAAGCCTGACATCTTTATTAGTGAGTGTATCAAAAACAAGAAAACATGATGATAAACATCCAACTACTGGAGTTATGTAAGAGTAAAAATGTAACAGTAGCTGTCAGTGTTATAATCCAACAGCGATGACTGCAGCAGTTATACAGGATATTTGACAGAACGGTGGATTTGTTCATCATCATCATCGTCACAAATCCTTTACCAGCATTTACGTTTTGTGCTCTATAATGCAGCTTATTCTGTCTTGGATGCAGTTTGCACTTTACCATTTCACTCCTGTCCTTTCTGCTGATAAAGATTCAAAAAAAGAAAGATTTGTGCATTAGAGAGTCTCCACTATCACCACATGAACTGACATCAGCTGATTGTGAGAGAGGTGAGATCTAAAAGTGGCCAATAAAATGCCACTCCAGGAACTCAGTCATATAGCGATGCTGCAGTGCTTATAGAAGCTGAGGCCTCATTAGTACCTCTCTATTAGCTCTTTGTTTATACACAGGAAACATGTTTGTGTAAGCTTTTGTCTCTCTCTGCGTGTACACAAAGTCTGCCAGGAGGGGGCACCAAAAGCTCTGTTTTTACACTGGCATGATGTAGAGCTAAAGCAATGTTTCTGTCAGGAGTCAGGACCACTTAAAGTTTACCTTCTTGTGCATAATTTAAACAGTAATATTGTTAAAGTCACATTTATTCATATGCTTATCTACTTGGTGTGAATAAAATAGAGACCATGTGGGTAGTTTAGTTTTCAACACTAAGTGTTGCCACTGTGTTCTCACAGACCAATGCATTCATTGTCCTTTCTTGCCCTAATTGTTGTGTACAAGAAAAAAGTGTTGTGGTGATTTCTCCACAATGTGGCTCATAGATAGAGATGCTGAGAAACGTAAGAAAAAACATTTACTCTGCGCTGTGATTAAACTGATTTATAACTTGTTAAAAAAAGCTTGGCTGTTGGAAGAACTGTTCTGATTTGAAAAAGGAGATTATTATGTTGGACAGACATAAACAACAGACAACTCTGCATGTGAGATACAGCTGCATTACTGTTGTGATTATTGACCCTGTGCACGAGAAAATGCTAACTTCCTGGTTTGAGACCGGATGTAGGGTTATACATTTCCGGTAGCTTTACTTTGCGGTCAATCGCTACTGCGAAGATATACTCCAAAATCATGTCCAAAACTCGAAAACGGAAAGATCGCGTTAAGTTACAAAGAGGAGAAGGTGGGAACACTCACCACTGTTGTGTCATAAAAAATCTAATGATCAATTTTGACGTTTAAAGAGTTTAGATCGATCAATTGTTTACATCACTCAACACAAGCAGAACTGCATTACAGAATCAGAAGACACATCGTCCACATTCAGAAGCACATCTCTGTATAGTGACTGGTCTTATGATTTAAACAGGCAAATGTTCAGCATTCAAACCACAGGTGAAGAATAGTCAAACCAGATGTTTCCCCCGTTATGTCGATATCAGCTAGTCAAGTACACACCTACACAGCATGTTAACAAACCATGAAAAAAAGCCACACAAAAAAATGAACAATTGCTGGTAAGAGTTTCTCTACATTAGTATTTACGAAGGGTGTGTTGTGACTTACCTTCAAAATTACAGTGGTCCCTCGCTATAACGCAGTTCACCTTTCACCTCGCTGTTTCACAGATTTTTTAGTGCAAGTTTGCATGCTTTTTTTTTTTTACATCACATTGTGTCCTGCGTCCTGATCGCTGCAGACGATCTCCTCCGTGACGTCTCTCCTGTACAGTACAGAATCGCTGCATCGATCGCTAGCAGTGTGACTCTGAAGTGCAGTACTGGATGTCCACGATGTCCACGCGTCGAAAAATAAAATTGGCTACTTGATTTCACCTATCGCTGGTTATTTTTAGAACATAACACCCGTGATAAACGAGGGACAGCTGAGAAATATAACATTTGAATCCCTTTTCTCTTTTGCTCTGAGGCGCGGGGGAAAAATATCGACAAGTCGATGAACATCATTTACAGATATATTGGGTAAATGCCCAAGACATCTATAGAAATGTAAATCGCCGCTTGATTCATTCATTTGCTAAACTTGTTTTGGACCGTAAACAAGGCGCGAATAGGACACCGGAAACAAAGCTCCCCGCAGGAGTTTCCGCACCGGAAGTAGCATATGCTAACGTGCACATAGTCAATTGTGAACACAGTGTTGGTCCATTAAAACATCTTTTTACTCTATTAGAGAAATCATTGGGTAACAGCTCCGTGTTCATTGTGATCATCAACAGAAATTATATCTTGTGACCTGTTGTTGAATTCAAACCTCACACGTTTTCAACTTTCACACAGCAGGACTGAGGGAAGTGAACTAAGAGGTTAATAATCAACTAATGACTGAACAGGGACGGCCAGTTTTCTCCTTAATATTATAACGCTAATGTATATCAGACAGCTACAGTCAGCAGTTTGTAGCACATTAAAGCACATTAAAGACAAAAATGTAACTTTGTTGGAGTCATTTCAAATTGAAAGGCATGGTCATTATTAACACCACAGGGTGCTTGTGCATAGAAACACATAAACAAGCACCAAATACAGAGTCATTTATTCTTTTTGTTCTCAAACTTGCTTTGGTGTAATAAACAGAGACGCTGAGGGGCAGTCACATCTAGGGATGGGTATCGTTTAGGTTTTATCCGATACCAGTGCCAAACCGGTACTTTTGAAACGGTGCCGGTGCTTAAACGGTGCTCAAACCGGTGCTTAAAGAATGGAGAACACAAAATTGGTCCAAAAACCTCTCATGTTCAGCTGTTTTTTGTAAAAAGATAACAATGTTAGCCTTTTCTGCAGCTATAGGGCATATATGGTATCACTCTGCTGGAAGCAGTGCTTAAACAATGGAAAAAAAACACAAACTTTGTCCAAAAACCTCTCATGTTTAACTGTTTTCCACTTTTTCTTTGGTCATTTTAGCCTTTTTGGCCAGGGTGAAGGGAGTATCTGCCATCAAACAAGAAGACAGCCGCATGTAACTACAACGGTGTTTGCTAGTTCACCTTACATGCATTAATGTAATAATGTGGTTAGCCTACTCAACGTTAATTACACACGAACAACATGAAGCTACTCACGCAGAGAAGAACGGCTGCTGCTGCCATCATCATCCGTCATCATTTCTGCTACACTGACAGGGCTAGGGGCCAGGACTCTACTCTTCGGGTTTTTGGGGGATGTTGCTAACTCCGGGTCCGATAACAGGCACCACACCCGCAGTAGATGTGCACGGTGTGAGGTCTCGCAGCAAGCTATCAAACACGGCGCATCTCTCGGCTTTAAAAAAAAAACGCTATGCGTCGCCAGGTGTTTCATCGGATTTGAGGTGTTACCTCCTTTGACAGTATCACAGTATCACCTTAAAGCACTTGTTGCAGGCTGCTGAGTTTGCATCTTTTGCTGTGAAGTACAGCCAGACCTTTGACCGCTTCGCCTTGGGCATTTTTAATCTGTAGCTCTGCTCTAAAAGAACGTACGTACCTGGGCCCGCCTACTATCCTCGGAAACGTAAAATGATTGGCTAGAATTGGCTCAGGGAAAAAAAAAGCACCGAAATAAAGCACCGAAATGTGTGCTGCTTTTCGGTCTGGTTACTACCGTTTATGTCAGAACCGGTGCCATCATGGCACCGGACACCGGTACCCATCCCTAGTCACATCTTGAGGGACTGCATTTATACAGGAAGGGTTCATTTGTTCAGGTGTGTGCACAGGTGGGGGCCACACAGCTTTTGACCCTGATCTCTGCAGCAGTAGCAGTGAGAGCAATGACTGTGTTACATTAGGCTACATAACTGGAACATGAGATGCCTGCATTTCAAAATATTTATAAGTAATAACTGAAGAAACAACAGCATAGACATCTGGAGCTTTACTTGTTTTGGGGACATCCATGAAGACTCGTGAGTCTGAATGTAACTTATAAACAGCATTGTGACTGCTGCAACAGATTAAGAATATGACATATATAAAAGTGCCCAATATGTGGAACTCAACAAAGCAGCCATTTGGACTGTTACCTGATTAGGGCACGTGGATGATGGGTCATCAGTCTGAATTTAACTTACATGCAACACCTGCAATTATAACCCACTGAATGTAAGGTATAGTTAAACTGATCATCTATTGTTAACAATATGAGTCTGTGGACCTAATATGTATATATAGGATTTGCTGCAAATTTGTACTTATATTCATCAGACTCAGTTTTTAAACAAACAAAGAAAAAAAATAATTTAGTTCCACTTTATTAGTGAGTCTTGCTCAAGCATACTTTGACATACAGAGTGGAGGAGCCAGGAAGTGAAGCAACAACCTTCTGATTGGTAAACGACCTGCTCTACCTCTACCTTGTGATCAGACAATGAATCATTTATTAGAAGCAAGCTGGATCCAGGAGTTGCCAAAAATCACCTTTCACATTATTTTTACACATAACTGAAGTACATACATCTGTATTCTACAGTCATTGCTATTAATATATCAGTATCAATGATAAAAGTATGAGTTAAAAAAACAAAAAACTTACAGTTTTTTCCTAGTTTGTTTTCTTGTTTTTTTTTTATCAATAACATTTAATACAGTGTTTTATTTCTACATGCTTTTTGTAGTCCCTAGTGAGAATTCAGTTAATTGTTTTTTCATACAATATGTGTGGAAACAGAAGTTGATCACATGCAAAAGACGTATGCACATATAAGACAGGCTCAGGTAAAAACTAATATGGAAGATGTTTCCAGTGACATTTAGTTAGAGCTGATGGTAAATGTTGCTCTTTTGTTATCTCAGAAATGTATATTTGTGGGTACAGGATTAGAGCGCATGGGGATTTTTCCTATACTTGTGTTGTTGGATTCAAACGTCATTATGTCATTCTCATAGTGTACGGTAGTGCTGGGCGATATGACGATATATATCGTGTGGACGATAGAAAAGTGTCTATCGTGCCATTTGTCTTCTATCGTTTCTATCGTTTCTAACCCTAATTTTATAAATTATTACATAAAATATATCATTAACCCTTTACAACCGGTCGTAGCAGGCACACTCCGTTTTGCCTAACTATTTTTAAATCCCTGTAGAACTGGAACCACATAAGGTAGCGCAATAATTTTGTTTGCATATGAAACCGTAGGAGTTGTACTTACATCTTATTCCATTAGCTTGCCCTAGGCCACGGTTTTCTTCCACATATAGCTTTCCAAAAATTGCATAAAAAGCACTTCCAGCAACAAAAACATAATATTCCATACTTGCAGCAACAAAAACATAATATTCCAGAAACACGCTTTGCCGATCCGATCAGCTGTTCATAACACTTCCTACATTGGAATATAAATCAGCGCGAACTACTGCATGTCCGCCATTACCTGTTCGAAACCGGAAGTTACGTCATTTTCGCGGAAAATGTAGTTTTTTTACCTTCAAAGCCTATGTTGGTGTTTTTAAAAGTCATGTTTGACTTTATGCTTTTCTGTATCATTTCTGGGATGCTTAGAAGTCAAATTACACTGTTGGAAATAGTTTATTTTGATGCACATGCTGTTTTTTGGAAATTTGCATTATAATATTTATTTTCATTTTTCCTGTAGTATATAAAAATTAGTGTATCTCAAAATTAAAACTATGAAGACACTCAAAATAAATTTCTCGTGGTTGGAAACTATTTTGTGCAACTTTTTTGTATTTACAGTTTTGAGGGATAAGCCTCTTAAATTTCTCTAACTAGAAATATATGTAAAAAACAAAACAAAAACGATTTTCAATTTTTTTTCTAGTTTATTGCACTTTTTTGCAATTTATGTAGTTACTATGGACTTAATGCATACATATTATTCAAATTTGGGCTATAACGGTTGTATCAAGGGCGTACAGTTAAGCCCATAATTATTCATACCCCTGACAAATTTTGGCTTAAAGTTACTTTTGTTCAACCAGCAAGTTCTTTTTTGACCAGAAATGACACAGGTGTCTCCCCAAAGATAATAAGACGATGTACAAGAGGCATCATTGTGGAAAAAAATATTTCTCAGGTTTTATTTATATTTTAGCAAAAAGTATCATGTCCAGAATTATTCATACCCTTCTCAATAATCAATAGAAAAACCTTTATTGGCTATTACAGCAATCAAACGCTTCCTATAATTGCAGACCAGCTTTTTGCATGTCTCCACAGGCATTTTTGCCCATTCATCTTTAGCAATGAGCTCCAAATCTTTCAGGTTGGAGGGTCTTCTTGCCATCACCCTGATCTTTAGCTCCCTCCGCAGATTCTCAATTGTATTCAAGTCAGGACTCTGGCTAGGCCACTGCAAAACGTTAATGTTGTTGTCTGCTAACCATTTCTTCACCACTTTTGCTGTATGTTTTGGGTCATTGTCGTGCTGAAATGTCCACTGGTTCCCAAGGCCAAGTTTTTCTGCAGACTGCCTGATGTTGTTGTTGAGAATCTTCATGTATTGCTCTTTTTTCATGATGCTGTTTACTGTGATTAGGTTCCCTGGTCCATTGGCTGAAAAACACCCCCAAAGCATTAGGTTCCCACCACCATGTTTGACAGTGGGGATGGTGTTCTTTGGGTTGAAGGCTTCTCCTTTTTATGCCAAATGAAGGCAACATCATTGTGACCAAATAATTCAATTTTTGTTTCATCTGACCATAACACTGAAGACCAGAAATCTTCTTCTTTGTCCAGATGAGCATTTGCAAAGGCCAAACGAGCTTTTGCGTGCCTTATCTGGAGAAGTGGCGTTTTCGTTGGTCTGCATCCGTGGAACCCAGCAGTGTGCAGTGTCCGTTGGACTGTCTGCCTTGAGACATTGCCACCAGCAGAGCCCAGATTCACCAGAATGGCCTTGGTGGTGCTCCTTGGATTCTTTTTCACCTCTCTCACTATCCTCCTGGCCAGCACAGGTGTCACTTTTGGCTTCCGACAACGTCCTCTGAGATTTTCCACAGTGCGGAACATCTTGTATTTTTTAATAATACTTTGCACTGTAGCCACTGGAACTTGAAAACATTTGGATATGGCCTTGTAGCCCATTCCTCACTTGTGAGCAGCCACAATGCACAGCCGCAGGTCCTCACTGAGTTCCTTTGTCTTAGCCATGACTGTCCACAAACCACCTGCAGAGAGCTGCTGTTTTTCACCTGTTGAGTTGATTAAAACAGCTATTCCCAATTAATCAGGGTAATTAGGATGCTTTAGAACAGCTTTGACTATTTGGAATGTATGGAACTTTGGATTTTCCCAGAGACTGTGACAGTTTGTGAAGGGTATGAATAATTCTGGACATGATACTTTTTGCTCAAATGTAAATAAAAGCTGAGAAATATTTTTTTTTCCACAATGATGCGTCTTGTACATCATCTTATTATCTTTTGGGAGACGCCTGTGTCATTTCCAGTCAAAAAATAACTTGCTAGTTGAATAAAAGTAACTTTAAGTCAAAATTTGTCAGGGGTATGAATAATTATGGGCTTAACTGTAGATTTGGCATGGACGGAAGGGACATGTCCCCACCAATAATTTGATCTCTTCGAGTAAAGAAAAACAAACCTGATAGAAAGAAAAAAACGATCTGTCAACGTCTCATTCACCCAGCGGTGCAGAAAGAGTTAAATTACGTTCTCTACTGAAGTCCTACCTCATGTGACAAATATGGCCAATGTGATTGGCTGTGCCTTACAGGGAGCTCTGTTTAGTTTTAGCAGCGGCAAGCCTGCGCTGCGAGAACCTGCAAGGAGGAGAGGAGGATGGCAGCAAAAAGGAAGAACCTGATATAAGAAAGTATTTTTCAAAGAAACCTGTAAGTCACTTAAAGTCAAGTTCACTCATAAAATGTGTCCGTCATAATAACGTTACAGGCTATGCTAGGCTTTGGCCCACATCAGTCTAAAATTCTATGTAACCATGAATAACGTGTTTTGTAAACTAACTGCACAACAGGCAGCACTATTAGTTATCTCAGTCTCAGAGTAGCATTTCTAATTCTGATTGGAACTATCAGAGAAAACGGAGCCTCGAGTGAGCCAGGATATTAGTTTACAGAGGCTGTTAAAATTATATGTCTAACGGTAAAATGTTGGTGACACAATAATTTCATCCTAATGGTACTGACATATTCATTGGGGTAATTTTTGAGACAAAATATCATGAGGTAGTCATGATTTTGCAAATATTCCACCTTGTAGCGCAGTTTGCACAAATTGACTATGTGCACGTTAGCATATGCTACTTCCGGTGCGGAAACTCCTGTGGGGAGCTTTGTTTCCGGTGTCCTATTCGCGCCCTGTTTACGGCCCAAAACAAGCTAACCAAATGAATGAATTAAGCGGCGATTTACATTTCTCTAGATGTCTTGGTCATTTACCCAATATAACTGTAAATGATTATTCTATTACTAACTTTACTGAAATTGTTGTTTTTCTACAGTGTCTGACAAAGATCAGGGCTCAGGAGAGGTGGTGGTCAGGGCAGAGTGCTTCAGGTCTATGAGGAAAACAGAGAAATCTCACAAACTCAGCGTATGATCATGAAAAAGAGGCAGTGTGAAATTGTGTTTAGTGTATATAGTGCATAATGTATCATAGGATCATGTCAGGCTGTCATATCAGGGAGGTGTTCAGAAATAAATGCATCGGGCAAACATGGATAATACTTTCTAAGGATATTAATTGATGACATTAAATACATTGAAATATTGTACTTTGTAGGTGGTCCTAAAAGATTCGCTGCCTGTGCAGCTGCTGCACTTCTCCTGCACGTGCAAGGCTGGAAAAGCTCTGTGCAACCATTGTGTTGCTCTTCTGTTTCAATCTGCACACTATTCGCAGTTGAAAGTCCAAGTCGTTCCCCCGATATTGAGCTGCACTGAAGGTGAACAACAGTGGCATAAGCCCAGAGTTATGGTGAGTGCAATCATCGCAATATTTTTAATGTAACTTTATATTTTATAATTAATTTTTTCCATATTGCAATAGGGGATAAAGCCTGGCCCTGTTGAGAAGATGGCTGTGCTCTCAGCCAAACCCAAAACAAGAAAGACCACAGAGGGAGTGCGGTAAGTGCTTGCTACTGATGAGGTTTCAGATATCATCACAACATTCGTTAGGGCAATAATATTTAATACAGAATGGGGGGCAACTAATTATTGTTAAAAAGCAGATTCTAGTGGTAATATAGTGAGTTTTAGGGCCTAGCAACTAATAAAAATGACTTGTTTCAGCATTTATAAATTTAAAGTTTTGATCTGCCATGGCAACTGTAATGAATAAGAAAATCGACTTCTTGTCCCCCAGTGGCACTATGACATCATGATATTCTATCTGAATTCTAATCTGAAAACTGAAAATCTGTTTAAAATTTTTATGCTTTTTTGTTACATATCATTCAGGAGGTGTTTTTCGAATTTCACACCTCTAATCATTAGTCATAATGTTCATTTGTAAAATATGTGTGTGTGTGTGTATGTATGTATGTATGTATGTATGTGTATATATATATATATATATATATATATATATATATATACACATACATAGCTATTATTGTACCTGTAATTGTAGTACATTTCCCTTAAATTTAAAATGTTTGTGTGTGTGTGTTTTCTGTAACATCCAGGAGCAAACTGTACAAAGGCCTTTACGGGGACCTTCCTGACCTCTCGGTTCTGCGGGTATCTGAAGTGTACCAAACTTTCTCTGATGCTGACCGGCCTATGATTTGTACCATGGGAATAAGTGACGATATCCCACTTGTGGAGTCACGTTTTGGCAAGGTGCAACAAGGAAGTCCACTTGCTCCACATTGCGGTTAAAGTAAGGCAGTTTTATTTGCAGAGTAACAGTAAAACATCAAGTGATTTATTATTTAACTTTATCCAGGAAAGGGGGGGTGTTAGCTGTTGATCAATTTTAATTAAGTAACAAAATTTGCTACTTAAATTCTTGGAGAGTAACTAAATACATGAATTTAAAATAATAACAATATTCTAAAGATATTCAAAGTATTCAGAATACAGTATTCTGACTAGACAAAGTAATGGAATGTGCTACAAAATACATTTAAAGGCAAGAATTAAGTATTCAGTAACTAAATACAATTGTAAAGTATTCTCCCAAAACTGGCTACTTCTCCCACTAAATACACTACACTACACACATTTCAAACTTTTAATCAACCACCCATTTTTTGACCAGTGGTCCGTATTGATAATTTGTGAGGAGACATGCAACAGTAAAAATTTGGTTTATACTCCCAGAAATGGTGAGAGGGATGACAGTGTCAAAAAGTTTGTTTTCTTTAACCCTCCTGATGAGCCTCTCCACGTGGACCCTCAGACGTGCAATGGACTGGGTTCTAAGGACATCCAACTCTGACATTTGAGCTTGCTTGGACAAAAAGGCTGGGCGATGGACTTTCCCAGGCACTAGCTCATCTACCAGAAACCCTTTGTCCAGCATTATATCCATCTCAGGTGTCAGGAGGGAGGTGATGCCAGAGTGACGGAAAATCTCCTTGTCACTGATGGAGCCTTCAAAAAGTGCTGAGACAAATGTCAATGCTCCATGGGGGGACATGCCAATAAGCGCTTTAAAGTGGAGTGCAACTTGTAAGTTGAAAATACCTCGCTCTGGAGCAGAAGGGAGGAGGGTGTTTGGCATCTCATTTCAGTACAGTCCAGAATGACCTGGGTATTTTTATAAGTCCCACTAAAATCCGTGGGGCAGTTTGCTCTCACTCTGCCAGGTGCCATCCAGATGGAGACAGATCCAAGCAAAGTGTACAAAAAGTTGGACCATGACACAAGTATTCTACTCACTGTAGCTCTGTGGATGTTAAACTTGTGACAAAGCTCCCTTTGTGTACAGCCAGTTGCCAGATAATTCAGGAACAAGAAGAGCTCATCAACTGGCAACAATTTCTGGAAGAGAAAAAAATTTTGCTGCAGTCACAAAAATGTGCAACACACACAGATCAAGCAGGTAGTAATTGTGTAGAACTTACAGTTGGTCTGTTTACAGGGCTCTCGGTGGATGTGCTGGTGGAAAGGCTCTTCTGACCACTGGTGACCCTCACCATCCTGCTTGTTGCCTCTTGGATTAGATTCCAAAAGGCCATCAAATGCTCATATGACGGAAATCTGCATTTAAATGGTGGATGTTAATATAGTTTTTTATCTGCAGCTATTGCTAAATTTCAGATGACATTACAACTTTCTATTGGTCAATTTAATACAGATCAGAGGTAAGTTACATTAATATTTTTAAAGTGATGAGGCTAGAAACGAAAACCAACTCCAGCCTTGTGTTAAAATGCACATTTGTGTGGTAATATTATTAAGGTCATGGGTCACTAGTTGAAAACTTCAGGATTTCTTACCTTGTATAGTACCGAATGTCCTCAGGTGATGTGGCAAATCACTGCAGTCCAAATCCCTGCGTCAAATGATACGACTCAAGCTGCCGTCTAAGCTCCTCAATCTCCCGTGACATAGTTTCATATTTAATGCGGTCTACCACAAGCAAAGGACTTGCTGCATAGTCGTGTTCTTCAGTCAGGGGAATGGAGGCTGGAGCAGACTCAGTACAACCAGTAATGGGCATATCAGACACATCGTTTTCATCCTCTGTGTTGTAATCTATGGTTGCCATAGCCACGGTATCAACAGGTCGCGGTCGGCGCTCCCAAACTCCGGGTCGCTCCGTCTTTTTAGAAAAATTATTCCAGTGGAATAAGGAGGGAACAGCTTTCGGCTGAAGACAACGCTTACCAGAGGAAGACACGAAGATCTCTCCTGTCTCAAAATGCCGACTACACACTCTAGACCTGGTTGTAACTGTGAAGCCGTCCCTTCTGATTTTTATCAGCCATTGTGCTCGCAATTCAGAATCTTTGGGAAAGGAGTGGAAACTTAACATCTTGTTAAATCTCCCCCCAGCAGTACACAGCGGGACACAGCAATGGTGACCGGTCCCACCTTCTGCTCTTTGTAATTTAAAGCGATCTTTCCGTTTCTGTTTGTTAGACATCATTTTGAAGTCCATCTCCGCAGTAGCGATTGACGGCAAAATAAAACTACCGGAAATGTACAACCCCACATCTGGTCTCAAACCAGGAAGTTAGCATTTTCTCGTGCACATAGTCAATTGTTTTAAAAATGCACTCACCCTACAAACATTACTGATGGGTCGAGATCTGCACAAATTGACAGAAACACTGAAGCAGCTACCCATTTTATTCTTATTGTCATGTATGTCCTATTTGTCAGGTGACAGAAGAACCAACACAAAGCTCAGAGAGTAATGGTGACACAAGATCACAGGTGAAATTGGATGATGACTTGGTGGTTCATTACTGTATTTGAAGCACATGTGTGACTTTATTTATTTGGAATGTCTCACTGTTATTTATCAGGTGACAGAGGCAGCTCTGCCATGTTGTAGCTCAGAGGTGAAGAGGCGAGGTCACAGGTGACTGACTGATGATTTGGTGCTATAGATTAACGAGAGGAGAAGGCATGTGTTTGGCTCCTTCACATAGTGGACATTGAGTTGTTGTGTGGGGCACCAGTAGTCCATGTCTGTTGCTGTAACAGTAGTTCATGTTTAGAATAAAAAGTCCCAGCTCAGTGATTTGATCGGGGCAATAGTGCCTAAAATGTTGCATAATTTTGCTGAGAGATCTTTTACTTTGTGGTAATCTTAGATGAGTAGTTTTATGGACAAAAACCAGCAGGTCATTCAGTGTTCCCTTAGTGCCAAAATATAACAGATGTTGGTGTACTATAACTGAAGTAATGTTGTTAAGTCCTTAAAGTCATGTTCTTTATTGTCATGACTGTATTTGAAGCTATTTTTATTTTTGTATGATACCTGATTTATATGGAATATGGCTGAAGTAAACTAAAGCCTAAAATACTTAGTCAGTCATTTGTTTAATAGTAATTTAACATTATATAATTCACATATAAAACTATGAATTGTAATTTTAAATGGTTTAAAAGCATGTAGAATAGCATATGTAGGCAAGTGTATTTCTCCTTTTTTTTAATCAAGAAGCAAAGACAAAAAGGAAAAAAAAAAGAAACAGGACAGGTTTCGGTGGTTGAATCATCCGTCCCCACCAATGCCAAAACCAAATCTACACCCTTGACAGAATATCAACCAAAAATCCAGAAAAACATCACATAAAAATATTTAATTGTTTTGCATGTCAATGACTGAACTAAGTATTTGATCCCCTATAACCAAGCCAGAATTCTGGCTCCCACAGATTGGATTACAGTCAATCAGTTAATCAATTACAGATACTCCTGATCTCAGTTTATTTTGTGTATCAAGCACACCTGTCCACAGTATTAGTTTCTTCCATTCCAACTTCTACTCCACCATGGGCAAGACTGAAGAGTGTCAAACGATTTGTCACTGAGGTCTACAGTCTTGTGCCACCATGGTCAAAATCAAAGACCTTCTATCTTGCTCCATGCAAGATCTTGCCTCATGGGGTGAGGATGTTCGTGAAAAGAGTTTGGATCAGAACCCAAAACTACACGGGAGGAGCTTGTCCATGATATGAAGTCACAAAGAACACCATTTGTAACACACTATACCGGGAGTGTCAAACGTAAATGATCTGTGGGCCACTGGTGGCACTGCCATCTCACTGGAGGGTCATTTTAGTGTTCAAGTAGCACAAAAAACCCTGAACAAACATGTAAGAAAACACCCACTAATATTTCCGAAAATGTAGTGTTTTGTTTGTTTTCTTACATTTCAAATATTGTATAAAATATATATTGTTCCTCCCCATTTTCTCAAAAAGGTATTTCCTACCATTGGACCACACATTCTGAACATTATTAATACCAGTCTTTTGTCTGGTCAAGTACCTAAGGTGTTCAAGCATGCAGTCATACATCCTTTACTTAAGAAACCAGGCTTAAACAGTTCAGTCATGTCAAATTTTAGACCCATCTCTAAGCTTCCCTTTCTCAGTAAGATTCTGGAAAGGATTGTTTATACTCAGTTGATGGACTATTTTAATGACTCTCAATTGTCGGAAATCTGTCAGTCTGGCTTTAAGCCATTTCACAGTACGGAGACAGTCCTGGTAAAAGTTATGAATGACATTCTGATAGCGACAGACCGTGGTAAATATGCAGTGCTGGTCTTGTTGGAGATGACTGCTGCATTTGACACAGTGGATCAGGATTTTCTGATCTCCCGCTTACAGCACTGTGTGGGAATTTCTGGTTCGGCACTTTTGTGGTTAAAATCCTATCTCTCACACAGGACTTTTTGTGTTAAGTTGGGGTCAGCTTCATCCTCTGTGGCCCCTCTGCTTTGGGGTGTGCCACAGGGATCTATTCTTGGGCCATTATTGTTTTCACTGTACCTTTTGCCTCTTGGCGCGATTTTTCGAAAACAAAGTGTCATTCCATCTATATGCAGATGACTGCCAGCTTTATTTACCTTTTAGTCATTCTGATAGTCTCCTAAGTCGACCTCTGCTTCACTGCCTTAGTGATGTTAAAGCATGGATGGCAAAAAACTTTTTACATTCTAATGATTGTAAGACGGAAGCGATCTTATTTGGCCCAAATCATCTTTCTGATGCTCCAGATCTTGATTTTGCTGCTTCGACTTCCCATTTTAAGAGTTCGATCACAAATCTCGGAGTAAAAATTGATTCTGCACTTACCTTTGACGGTCATGTAAACGGGGTGGTGAAATCAGCATTCTGTCACCTCAGACGTTTATCGAAGGTTAAGCCCTTTCTTTCCAAGCGTGACTTGGAAAGTGTTATTCACACCTTTATTACTTCAAGTTTGGATTATTGCAATTCTCTTTTAATAGGGGTTGGGCAGGGCACTTTGTCATGCTTGCAACTAGTGCAAAATGCTGCGGCACGATTTTTAACTAGCAGAAGGAAATTCAACCACATCACTCTGATTTTGGCCTCTCTACAGTGGCTTCCAATTGAATCTAGGATCTGTTTTAAAGTCCTCTTATTGGTTTTTAAATCTCTAAATGGTCTGGCACCTGTTTTTCTGTCTGATTTGTTGAAGCCCCATGTCCCCATTTGTTTGCTTCGGTCAGCTGAGCAACTGTTGCTTTCAGTCCCTAAGTCACGGCTGAAACTTAGAGGAGACCGAGTGTTCTTTGTTGCGGCTCTGATGCTTTGGAATAACCTTCCTCTCCATATTAGACAAGCTACATCAGTGCCAGTTTTTAAGTCCAGATTAAAAACCTATTTTTATTCCCTGGCTTATAACTCTGTGGGTAACTGACATTTTTATTAATTTTATTGCTATGTCTGGTTTTTGCTATTTTATTACTATATTTATATTTGTACAGGGAGTGCAGAATTATTAGGCAAATGAGTATTTTGTCCACATCATCCTCTTCATGCATGTTGTCTTACTCCAAGCTGTATAGGCTCGAAAGCCTACTACCAATTAAGCATATTAGGTGATGTGCATCTCTGTAATGAGAAGGGGTGTGGTCTAATGACATCAACACCCTATATCAGGTGTGCATAATTATTAGGCAACTTCCTTTCCTTTGGCAAAATGGGTCAAAAGAAGGACTTGACAGGCCCAGAAAAGTCAAAAATAGTGAGATATCTTGCAGAGGGATGCAGCAGTCTTAAAATTGCAAAGCTTCTGAAGCATGATCATCGAACAATCAAGCGTTTCATTCAAAATAGTCAACAGGGTCGCAAGAAGCGTGTGGAAAAACCAAGGCGCAAAATAACTGCCCATGAACTGAGAAAAGTCAAGCGTGCAGCTGCCAAGATGCCACTTGCCACCAGTTTGGCCAAATTTCAGAGCTGCAACATCACTGGAGTGCCCAAAAGCACAAGGTGTGCAATACTCAGAGACATGGCCAAGGTAAGAAAGGCTGAAAGACGACCACCACTGAACAAGACACACAAGCTGAAATGTCAAGACTGGGCCAAGAAATATCTCAAGACTGATTTTTCTAAGGTTTTATGGACTGATGAAATGAGAGTGAGTCTTGATGGGCCAGATGGATGGACCCGTGGCTGGATTGGTAAAGGGCAGAGAGCTCCAGTCCGACTCAGACGCCAGCAAGGTGGAGGTGGAGTACTGGTTTGGGCTGGTATCATCAAAGATGAGCTTGTGGGGCCTTTTCGGGTTGAGGATGGAGTCGAGCTCAACTCCCAGTCCTACTGCCAGTTTCTGGAAGACACCTTCAAGCAGTGGTACAGGAAGAAGTCTGCATCCTTCAAGAAAAACATGATTTTCATGCAGGACAATGCTCCATCACACGCAGCGTCCAAGTACTCCACAGCGTGGCTGGCAAGAAAGGGTATAAAAGAAGAAAAACTAATGACATGGCCTCCTTGTTCACCTGATCTGAACCCCATTGAGAACCTGTGGTCCATCATCAAATGTGAGATTTACAAGGAGGGAAAACAGTACACCTCTCTGAACAGTGTCTGGGAGGCTGTGGTTGCTGCTGCACGCAATGTTGATGGTGAACAGATCAAAACACTGACAGAATCCATGGATGGCAGGCTTTTGAGTGTCCTTGCAAAGAAAGGTGGCTATATTGGTCGCTGATTTGTTTTTGTTTTGAATGTCAGAAATGTATATTTGTGAATGTGGAGATGTTATATTGGTTTCACTGGTAAAAATAAATAATTGAAATGGGTATATATTTGTTTTTTGTTAAGTTGCCTAATAATTATGCACAGTAATAGTCACCTGCACACACAGATATCCCCCTAAAATAGCTAAAACAAACTAAAATCTACTTCCACAAACATTCAGCTTTGATATTAATGAGTTTATTGGGTTCATTGAGAACATGGTTGTTGTTCAATAATAAAATTATTCCTCAAAAATACAACTTGCCTAATAATTCTGCACTCCTTGTAATCCTGTTAGTGAGACGTTTGCCTTCATACTTACATTTGGGTTCCCCGGTTCTTTTCTTCTTTAGTTTACATATAACAATACTAAACTTTGCTACACTCTTTGTCATGCGACTCTTACGATCATATCTTCCTTGACCATTACAAATGGCTTTGACCTCTTTATCATCACTAAGGATGAATGTGTTAGTAAGCTTACAACGGCTGTTAACATCATAGATCTGCCTGTTTTTATTTCTGTATCACATTTTCCACACTCATCTTAGCATCTACATGTTGCCGTCTGAACTTTTCATAAGGGGTTTCATTCTGCTGCTGTTTGGGTTGAAGATTGGCTAGTTTTGAGAGTCCAGTGTCAACGAGCAGCACAAGCAACAAACCAGCAAACATGATCCTCATTGTTTCCTGGAGAAGGAAAAACAGGAACATTTTCCAGATTAAGAATTTAAAGCAGCAAAAATCTTGTCACTGTAGTGGTGGAAATAATTATTTGATCTCCTGTTGAATTTGTAACTTTGCTCATTAACAAAAAAGGAACAGTCACTAAATTTTGTATTAGTTTGATTTTAATGGAGAGACAGAATATTATCTTGCTCAGGTCTACAATCTCGTATACTATGGGCAAGACCAAAGAGCTGTCAAGGGACGATAGAGACAAGACTCTAGACCGGCACAAGGCCTGAACAGGTGTATGGACTTCTGCAAGAATGAAAAGGCACCAACTGTTCATGCATTTATTCAGAAATGGAAGATATTTAAAATGACCTTTAGTCGTCTCAAGCTCCATGCAAGAACTTGCTTTATGGAGTGAGGATTATCATGAGAAAGTTGTTGGATCAGCCACAACTACAAGAGAGAAGCTTGTTAATGAGCTGAAGGCAGTTGGGATCACAGTCATTTAAAACATTGGTAACACACCATGCTGTAACAGACTAAAATCTTGCAGCACTTCCAAGGTCCCCCTGTTCAAGGAGAAACATGTATAGGCCCATCAAGTGCCAGTGAACATCTAAATGATTCAGGGAAGACTTTGGAGAAAGTGCTGTGGGGAGATGAAACGTAATTCGAATTATGTGGCTTTAACTGACCTTTTGAAATAGGGCGCGGACGCAAAAAATAGCATCCCGCAGTCAAGCAGAGAGATGGAAACATTATGGTGTGGGCCTGTTTTGCTACAGGACGACTTAGCAGTTCCAACCAGTCAGACTGCGTCGTCAGACTGCAAGCCACGGATTGGCTTGTCAGTCGCAGCACTCGATAAGTCATGAGATGGTGTCTTTCACTAAAATCAAAACTGCAATTTTTTTAAAACCCTGCAACAAGGGAAATAGCTGCACAACACCGTGGTTCCTAAGTGTGACAAAAAGCCACAGATATATCATCGCTGCCACGTCTTCCTATGTTGTGGCATTCGTGTTGCTTTTAAATGACAACATGGACATTGGGCCGCTTTGTCGTAATGACCACACGCACATTAGGTGGTACTTGATTGTAATGGAAAATGAGTTGAGTCACAGCAAGCCGATCTGAGTATGTACTAATGGAGAAGTGCTATAAGATCACGGAGCGGTCTAGTCAGTCTCCAGACCTCAGTACTGTAGGAAATCTGTGGAGGGAGCTGAAGTTTCAACTTTCCAAGTGGCAGTCAAGAAACTTAAAGGATTCAGAGAGTTTCTGTAAAGAGGAGAGGGCCCAATTGTGTAAACCAAGAGACGTGAAACATCGTGCTACTTGGAGATGAGATATTTATTTCACTCAGTGACGTGCAAATCAGTTTATACATTTTATGTTTTTTGTTTTTTTTGGCTGATATTCTTTCTCTCTCCATTAAAATGAAACAACTATCAACATTAGAAACTGTTGACTTCTTTATTTACTGCAGGGGTCAACTAATAATTTCCCCCCCTGGCATCAAATTTAAATACATAGAACAACATAACAGATAAACATAGTATCTTCTTATTATGACCTCTTTTTTTTTTAAACATGTTTGATTCGCCCTTTAAAATCAATACCGAGGTCATAAGCACGACTCTGTGTTTCTCTTCTCTCTTGCTTTTTACGTTATACGAGCACCTAGTTACAGATTTACAAGCGTCACGTAATATTTGGCAGCGTTCTCTTGAAACTTTTATTTTGAAACTGAAACACGCCGAAAAGCGGAAGCAGGCTTCTGCACACCTGAGGTGCACGCGCTGCGTACACCCCCTCTGTCGGGCATGCGCAGCAGAGCGTGCGCGCCAGAGGTGGCTGACTTGAGCAGAAAGCGCAGAACCAGCAAGAAAGGAAAAGACAGAAACAGACAGAGTTAACCTGAGCTTGAAATTAACCAAGAGTCAGCAGAGCGACTTTTCACAGGGGGAACAGGACCTGTTGATTTTTCTAACTGATGGCTACACACAGCTCTGCTGGACAGGTAATTACCGCTGTTCGGTTTAATATTTGATTTTAAACAGTGTTTGAAGCTAAGACAAAAACAGATCATATATTTTCATACAGTGATGTTCCAGTCGGGTTAATGTTTGTGTGTCCTACCTGTAAAGACTGCAGGTTACTGGAGCGTGTCTGCAAATGTGAAGCCCCCCTTCAGTCTAATATTGACACCGTTATGCCGTCTGCACTTCCCGCTACCTACTCTTGAAAACGATGTGCGCATCTACTTCACTATTTACGGTTCAACATGTTTCCTGTTGCTCTGAGGTGCATCTAACAAACAAACAAATCATTTACCACTAATAATAACAATTTTACTTTATTAATATAAACACATATATAGCAAAGGTCTTATTCAAATTTATGCAGCCTAGGATAAAAGTTGGTCTTTTTTGATATAGGATGTTTGGAAATTATTTTATTGTTATGATTTTTGCATTTTGTTATTTAATTTGTTGCAAAGAAGAAAACAAGTTTATGTAAACAAGTGGAAATTAAGCCTTTTAAATAACCTTGGTGGGTTTTTTGGTTGTTCAAGAGTTGAACCATACATAGTATCACAGGTGGCTGACTGCAGTTAGATAATAGCTGTCACAAAAAATATTATCTTCATACACGTCACAGCTGTGTAAGCACTGATATTGATAATAGATGGGACCACAAAGAGACAACATTTTTTGCTAAATGTAATTATTATATTAGAAATTTATAAAACTTGTGATTCAAATTTTTCCAAATGAGAACATGTACCTTTTTTTGCTTTACTGATCAGTGGTTGGTTGGTTAACCTGCAGGTGTTCAGGCACGAGTCCGTCGTCTGGAAGAGCAGGTGGTGAAGATGTCTTCAGTGACTGAAATGCCCTGAAGGTGGAATTAAAGTTAAACTTTATTTGAACATAAATCAGTAAAGACAGGCCTCCATCCTGACATGCAGTACTTGCATTACTTATGTATGATATGCATGCTCACAGAACCCAGATGATGCTAGCATGTTTTGAAGCCAATGTCTGGATAGTGAATGTGAGTATAAGTGTGGCAGGAGAGTGATTTCTCTCTCTTTCTTGGAAGTATACAAAAGCCTGTTGTTTATAAAATGTTAATAAACAAACAACAAGTTCTTACCGAATGAGAAGTGAAGCCTGGAGATGAGCAGAGATCAAGTCAAGTACAGTTCAGACACGCTGTTATTAAATTCTACCTGAGCAGGTTATAGTTCACCTCAGTAACAGAAGAATAAATAACACTTGGCTCTGAGGGCTTCAGTTTTTATACATTGCTGCAGCACCACCTTAAGCAATCATTTACATCAATACCTACAGCACTAGCCCACCAGTTCTAAGAAACGTCTCTGTTTGTGGTTCAGAACCTAATGTGACGACCAGTGACCACAACAGCATGCAGCTGCAGGTTGTCATTCACAGCTGGCTTTACAATAGAAGAGAATAAAGAGGCATTTTTCTGTAAAACTTTTCTGTAAAATATTACTTTTAAATAAATAAATAAAATGTGTCTAAAAATAAAATTAGGTAAACACCCAGAATAATGAATTAAAAAAAAACTGCATTTGGCTTAGTTTTTGTTAACTTGGTGTAATATGTCATGTGTTGTTCAGCTGAACTCTTCTTCCACACAACATGACCCCTGTGAGCGCCGCCTGCTCCAATCAGAGACAAGGTAAAATGTAGCACTATTAAAACAATGTGATTAATGCTGCATGAAAGTGAGCATTTAGCACAATAGCACAATTAGAGCCCTGAAACCTCAAATTGGATATGTTCAAACATCAAAGCTTACTCAAAAGAGACATGGAATCACTTTAGTTTGTCTCCAGATCTGTTCTTCCTGTCGTCCCCATTTACCAATATTTGCTGAGTCATCACAGAACTTTTGCAGGAATCATTTAGCAAAGTTGTAGGAGACGTCTGCTGTGTATATTATGAATAGAAATGGAGTCAGGACTGTTCCTGTGGGGTGCCTATACTGCAGACTACCCATTCAGACACATAATTCCTCATGTACTGAGGGTGGTTGGTAAGATCGTCCAGGATCCATGTGGTGATGGTCCACACCTGTGTAATCAGGCCTGTCCTTCAGGATTGTCAGTATAATCGTGTTAAAAGCACTGGAGAAATCAAAGCACATGATTCTCACAGTGCTCCACACACTTTCCAGGTGAGCGAGGGATCGGTGTAGGAGCTGGATGACAGCATCATCTACCGTAATGTTGGGGTAGTAGGTGAACTGGAAGGGGTTCAGCAGTGAACTCACCTGGGGCCGAAGATCAGCAAGGACCAGCTCTCCAGGGTCTCCATCAGGTGTGATGTCAGAGCCTCCAGCCTGTAGCTGTTGTTCATTTACATCTGCCTAATTGATCATTTATCCTCAGCACACTTTTCAGTTCCCTTGCCTGAAACTGGACAACATGGAAAGTCTGAATTCAAACACAGGTTGCAGCTTGCGGCATTTTTTGACTCAGTGCAGGATGAGTGACGGAGCGCTTCTCCCACTGAAAACGCTACGTCCAGGTGAACAGAATTAACTGTTTGGCACAGGTCCCCCAAATGTTTTGCTCTGCTCTGAATTCACAGATCATGTCTGTTTTACTTGTGAGCTATAAGGTATAAAATTCTCTTGTGTATATATTTGTCTTCACAGATGTACAGCAGAGCTTTTTGTGAGAGTGAAATAAAAAATAAAGTAGTAAAACCACCAGAATAAACACAATAAACCACCTTTCAGTTCAACTTTTGTTGTCTCAACAATGTTCTCATTTATATTTTTTGCTGTTTAACTTACCAAATATTTCCAGTAAGACATTTGATCAGGTCTTTTAAAACTTCCTATTAACCAAACAGCATTCTCAAGCTGCTGCTGCACTGTTAAGAAAAATCATAAATTTAACCCTCACAGCACAGTCACAAGAAAACAAACAAACCCATATGGAAAAGAAATAGAAAAAACTTATAAAAGACTTGCATCAGATTTGGCCTACTTCATATAGTGAATCATATAAGGCTTATATGATTTACTCATGAAAGTGGCCACTTTCATATATTGTTTTAGTAAGTATCCAAAACATACAAGTTTTACTTTATATCATTTTTCAAGGGATCTTATATCTGTTTTCACTCTTGTATGCTTTTCATACAAGTTTCACACAAGACAGATACAAACTTTATAAGATTTATAAATATCTTTTCCATGTGGGAACATACAGTCATGTGGAAAAGAGTGTTTTCATAAAAATATAGCGTACTAGTAAAAACTAAGAACACTGATTTAGTAACTTATAGAGCTACCTTTGGCAGCAATAATGTTACCAAATTGTTTCTGTATGACTACCAGTCTGTCACAAGGTTGCTCAGGATATTTGAATCACTCTTCTTTACATGGCTTCTTCAGATCGTTGAGGTTTGTGGTATTAGTTTATGTTCAGCTCTCTCAAGTTCCCAGCACTGAATTTTAGGTTGAGGTCTGGACTGTGACCGGGCCATTGCAAAACCTTGATTCTTGTCTTTTTTAGCCATTCTGTTGCAGCTCTGCTGATGTGTTTGGGAACTTTGCCCTGCTGCTTGACCCAAACTCACTTTTGACTCTACAGTACTTGGTATACAGGGGAGTTCAGTGAAAATTCGATGGTGCAAGGGGCCCAGGTTCTGTAGCTGCAAAACAAGCTCAAATCATCACCCCTTCACCACTGTGCTGACAGCTTGTATGAGGTGTTTGTGCTGGTATGCTTTGCAACTTTGCTACCAAACTTGCAGCCATGCTGTCATGCTCTTTTTAGAGAGAAGAGACTTTCTCTTTGCAACCCTCCCAAGAAGGCCACACTTATTCAACCTTTTTCTAATTGTACTGTCATGGACTTTAACATTTAACATGCTAACTGAGGCCTGTAGAGTCTGAGATGTAACCTTGGATTTTTGAGCTTTTTCTGACCATTGCACAGTTTGACCCTGGGGTGAATTTTCTAGGACGTCCATCTCTAGAAAGATTATGACACTGTGTTAACTGCCAATTATGCTTTCGTATAGGTGCTCACACTTGCTGGTAAACCAAGAATCAAGTGCAGTTGATTAGCAGCATCTGGCTGCTATTTATCTTTTTCATTTGTATTGAAGCATTAAAGGTGCTTTCTGAACAACATGAGCTGTGTGAAGCAATAAATGGTGAGCATATTACCCTCTATAGTCTACAGACAAACTAGAGCATCCAAATCACGTGATCAATTTAAGTTGACATCGAACCCTCACTGAGTCTCGTTTCAGTTTGGGTCAGAAAGACTTCAAACTACATACCAGTTTTAGAATCACCTTTAGTGCTAGAAGAAACGGTAAAACTGCATCTTCTAAGGATGTAACGAAAACAAAATGCAAGTAAAACGTGATTTCCATTTCGTATTGGGGAAAATGCAGCATGACAGCCAATCGCAAAATTATATGGCTGCTGAGGAAAAGGAGAAGTTGTTAAAGTGAAGGCCAAACAACGACATCAACAGCGAGTTTTGAGATTCGAGAGATTTGTGGCATTTTTGGAGTGTGTAGTCTAGCCTTTTATGTTTTTTTGTTTGTGTTTTTTGAGTGTCAAAAACACAGTCAAATTCAAATAATAACTGTATATTCTTATTTGTGCTGGTGTGCTGAAAATAATGATACCAAACAAGGAAAAATAAGCAGTTTGTAAAAGTGAAATATATAAAGGTAAACTCAAAAGGTGTCAAAAACGGCCATTTATAGGTTTGACTTCAGAGTTTTACATTACACAAAGATTGCATTATAACATATTATAACATATGTTGTTAGTGTGATAACATCTGCATTGCATTCATAGAAGTTTCTTCTGCTCTCAGAACAGATTCAGTTGTTCACAGTTTTGGCACACGGTGCATTACCAGGCTGCAAACACTCACAAGGTGTTGAGTTGTGGTCATGAAAAGAACAAAGTGCTTAACGATAATTCTGTGATGCAGTGTCATCAGACTGTTGACAAACCCTCAGTCTAGCCACAGTGTGACAGCACGGCTTCATGGAAAGTCATGTTTTGAATTACTTCTCATGCAGTGTTTTCTGCTCTTTATTTCATGTTCATTTACTTGACCAAGCCTCTGATGTGTAAATCAAATCCATGTGAATGTCATCAGAACATATTTTATAATGAAAATTGTTTTCTTTTACTAATAAGTTGAGGATTTGGCATAACATTGAATATAGAAGTTTTCCATCTGTGAAGGTCAGTTTCTATGTTGGATTGTAAACTCACTTTAGTAGTCCTCCTCCTCCATTATTCCATCCATTTTGTGCAGTTGATCAGTGCCACTGGCACCAAATCAGCCCCGGAGCATGATCCTACCACCACCAGGCTTAACATCTGGTACACGGTTCTCAGATTTCAAAGGATCACCTTTGATGCACCAAACATACTGTTGTCATTATATAGCTCAGTCATAGTCTAGTCTGCCCATAAAGCTGTCTTTCCAGAAGCAAATGGCTTTTTTGTGGTTGGGATCCTCTCAGTTCACAGTAATAACAAATTCCCTCTGATCTAAGGGGGACTCTTTGGGTCTTCTTCCAGTCCTTGGCAAAGTGGTAACACCTCACCTTTGACACCTTGTAAGATGTCAGTTTTAGTTTATTTTCATGTTAGTTGTTTTAGTTGATTATATGCTGTTCTATCTCGTTTTTTTTAATATACGGCTGTTTTAATCTTTACGTATTATGTGTTTTGTTTTATTCTACTGTTTTCTTTTTTAACTTATTTACTGTACAGCACTTTGGTCCTGTGCTGGGTACTTTAAAGTGCTTTATAGATAATGCTGGATTGGATCATCTTCCACACCACTGCCATTTTTGTATTCAACAGGATCCATTCACATGAACTTTCAGCACATCCAAAAGCCCGTCCGGCTTTGTCACTTCTGAGGAATCGAACACTGTCTTCTCTCTGGTCCACTCCCTATGGATCATTTGTACGCTGGCTACAGATTGATTTCTTTACCAGGAGTGGGGTTTGAACCCACGTGGACAAATGTCCATTGGATCTTAAGTCCAACGCCTTCACCACTTGGCCATCCTGGTCCGACAGAGCTGAGCGGCGTAACAGACACGTCGCCCAACAGTAAAGTCATTACTCACAGCATTAAAATGCTTTTTACAAAGTTATATATGAATAAAATAAATCCTATTAACAGGACAGTGTTGCTTTGGCAGAGAGAAGAACGTGTGCAACAGCTTTTATTATTATTTATTATTAGCAAGATACAAATACAAGAATATAATTTGAGTATAAATCTTCACATATCGGCAGCTTTTCTTGTGTAACCTCATCTTTGTCCAGAAAGTAAAGTGAGGAATGATGTTGGTGTATTTTTGTCATCCTGGAGCTTTCAGACTCATGAAGTCACACTGAGCTGAAGCTCTGCTCTACAACAGAATCACGAGAGTGTCTCCAATAAGCTGCAGAGATGATTGTTGTTTTAATTTTTAACTGTACACATGCAAAAAATTAGGAGAGAGGTCATGAAGTTTTTTCCTAAAGAGCAGCGCCCTCTGCAGTTTGTGTGTCGAAGTGCAAAAGCTTACAGCACCTGGTATTCCCAGGCGGTCTCCCATCCAAGTACTGACCAGGCCCGACCCTGCTTAGCTTCCAAGATCAGACGAGATCGGGCGTGTTCAGGGTGGTATGGCCGTAAGCGAAAGGACAGCTCATAAACGGCCTTTTATCCATGCTGTAAGGACACATACGCCGCTTACGTTTTTGTTTTCTATATTTAAGTTAAAATGTCCAAACGACAAAAATGTTGGATTTCCAAATCGTCCTAACACACTGTGTGCTCTCTGTCACTTTCACACTGTGCTGTAATCAACGAACGTGTTCTTATCGTCATGTTACTGCGGGAAAAGCATGTTTGCAGCTCAGTGTTGAAGCTGCAGTTAATAACGAAGGTTTGCATGTTGTCGCTGTAACACATGAAGTTTAGCACAATAATATATATCAAACTGTGTGACATTTGCCACCCTCCAGCTGACGAGGCACGAGGCTGGTGCGGTTCTCCTGAACCCCCAGCTGAAGAAACAGACACAGAGCCAGCAGGTACGGAGACCTCTGGCTGAAGGGACACTAACTGAAGCTGCACAGGGCACACAGGCGGCTCAGGATGCAACGGCTGGGGCTGTGCAGTGCAAACAGTCTGTCCGGGATTTATTAGAGAGATGCGGTCCCCTTCTGGTTGAATAGAAGGGTGAGCTGCACAGTCAGTGAAGGGCTGAGCTAACGGTAACACAGGAAATTGAACTATGGACTGAGCTGCTAACAGAGCTAATGACTGTGCTATAGACTGAAATGCATACAGTAGTGATGGTGGTGATGATGGTTGTGGCCTTAAGTCTCCTGACCCTCTGGAACACAGGGAGGACTGCTGGGTGGGCTCGCCTGAGCCTTCAGCAGAAACAGGAACAGGTGCAGGCCTGCCGGACACTGTCGCTCCCACCCGAGGAGTAGGTACGGGTGCGGAGACGGGCTGTATCCTGGCTGACCTCACCCTGGGGACCGGCATGGGTGCAGGGGTGGACTGGTTCACAGCCCCCCTCACCATAGAAGCCGGGACCGTCACCGGCACCGGCTGGGCAGCTGCCGTTCTCACCCGAGGAGCTGGTACGGGTGCAGAAACTGACAGGGCCTCAGCCGGCCTGGAAATCAGAGCGGGGACCAACTGGGCCCCAGCCTCCCTCACACGAGGAACTGGTACGGGTGCAGGGGTACGCTGGGCCCGAGCTGCCCTGGGAGCAGGAACACGAGTAGTCTTAGAATGGGTAGGCTCAGGATTAATATATGCTGGGTCAACAAAACAGACCTATCAAAATGAATAATGAATAATGAATTTAGCAGTTTTCAAGGGTTTGAAGTGTGTGAATTGTCCTTAATTAACCCCCCCTCCCAGGGAGCTGAACAAAAATAATTGTCCCAGTCAATGTCATCATCCAGCAGGGACACACCAAAAGGATCAGAAGTGAGTTTGTCTTTTATGTCCAGAGAAGCGGGAGAAAAACAGTCATTGTAACTCACCACCATAGGTTGGTCAGCAATGTCCAGTTTATGGCGGCGTGTGTGCCGCTTCCTTCGGGAAGGGGAAGCGGGCGGAGAAAACAGCTGAGCCTCCGGCGTGCAGAACGGCGACGCCGAGGCTGGAGCGTGGGCATCTGAAGAGATGCCGAGAATTCCCACCTGAAGCGGCTTGGGTGCAGGTGAAGCAGCAGGTGGGGGCTTTCGGCAGCTCCAGGGACCACCGAGAGCCAGCCGAGTTCCTCGGAAAATCCGCCCGTAGTCAGGATTGCGCCACGGCCTCAAGCGAAGCTCCTAGTCCAGCTGGGCAAAGGCAGCATCCTGACGCTCACGCAGCTGAGAGCGGTTTGCTGGGTCCGTGTAATGGTCGCGATCTTCTGTCATGTTTCGGCTGTGTGGCAGGCAGGAATTGGACCCAAACGCAAACTCACGGGGACAGAAATTGAACTCAAAAGCACAGCTTTATTGCTAGAAAACAGATCACAAACAACATAAAACTAAACTGGGAAAAACTAATTGTAATGTACACCAGGAGACACGGGAAGAATCACACACAGCATGAGGGAGACCGCGACACTGACATAGAGAAACACAGGGCTTAAATACACTGGGAAATAACGAGGGGAATGAGACACAAAAGGAGAGCACAGCTGGGGGAAATCAGAACTGACGAGACAAGGAAGCAAAGTAGGATACACTCACATGAGATACAGACCTTCAAAGTAAAACAGGAAGTAGCACAGAAGCAGACTTGACTAGGGGAGACAGAGCAACTAAGAAACACAGAACAACAACAAAGAGACACAGAGGGCAGCTACTAAATACTCAGAAAACTAAACAGAATACAAGAAAGCCAAACTAAGACGCTAGACTATAGAATAAACTGGGGCAACAAAGAGAACTAAGATCATAATACAAAAACTCTGAGACACAAGAAACTCAACACTGGGTCACCGACCCAGGACCGTGACAATAAGTAAAATAACCCAAAAAGCTAAAAGAAACACAATATCAATCTTTCATTACAGTTTGAATTTTCTAATTTTGTTTTTCTACCATAACTCTTCCACATTCATTAATGTTCAATAATTCAATTCAGTTTTATTTGTATAGCTCCAAATCACAACAACAGTCGCCTCCAGGCGCTTTTCAATAATGACTGAAACATTATTTTCACCACTATTTGAGCTTATTTAGTGTCTCTTTGAAAGGGCTGTGACACTGACCTCTGTCTCTGTGACAGGGATCTGGGTCCGTCCAAGGATTTCTTTTCTTTTACTCTTTGTTTCTTTTGCTGCCCAATCCATGAGAAAGATTTATCTTTTTCCCTGTCTTTCATGTCTTTATACAAATTGGTGATGTTGCTGCTATAGTAGAAAATTTCCTTCCTACACACATCATGTTAACAGTTTTTTCATCTACAGCTGTAAAGTACGTGATGCTCCGCTTTCTCACTGCCTGGAGCCTACAAGGCTCTGCTTAGTGCTGCTGAGTCCTGTGACCACAAGACAACTGGCCAGATCATAACAGGGACCACATGTAAACTGTACTGACAATGCTCCAAATTAGGAAAATCACCTTATTTTTTACTTTACTGATGGATGAGTGGTCAGTTGGTAAACCTGCAGTGGTTCAGACACTTGTTGGTTGTCTGTATATACTTTTGAAAAAAAAAATATATACAGACATATGTGAAAAAGTGTTTGCCTCCTTACTCATTTCCTATTTTTTGTATATTAGTAACACTTAAATGTTTTATATTAAATATTGAAACATTTATATGTGATAAAACAAATTATAACATAAATTAACTGTGGTGTAGTACATCTGTGGATCATCTGAACTCATCTTTGAAGCTGAGTTCAATTTCCTGATTATTGCCACCCCTGTTCTCAATCGAGAAATCACCTAAATGAGGCTTAAAGTTGTGGGACTCCAGCGAACCACGATAATGAGAACCATTATCCACAGATGAAAAAAATATGGAACAAACGCGTCAGAGAGTAGCGACTGGCGCATTTGACGCGCGAATGAAAATATGCGCGCAAGTTTTTGTGTTGCATTTTGTGCATTTGCGCGTATCGCGTCTACCGCTCGAGTTGGAAAAATCTGAACTCCAGCATCAATTCGTGCCGCGACAACCAATCAGGAGCCTGGTGACGTGGCTCTGACCTAGGTCAAAGGGGCAGGTCCAGCCAAAGCCCTTCACTCTTCATTTAATATGGAGGAAGGGCTAATCAACGCTGTAGGACACCAGCTGCTTTCTGTACTGAGACAGGAATAAAAAGGACCTACTTGGAGGAAGATATGTGAAGAGATCGGGCAACCTGGTACGCTCGTTCATTTCTCTGTTGAAATTTTTGACTGACCCGAGAAAGCTGTGCTAAAGCTAGCAAGCCCGCCCACTGCTGTGTATGTTGTCATATAGGAATATATGTTATTGTTTATTAATAAACAGTATACAGTGGTCCCGCTGTTCATCCGTCACTGCCTCGCTTTTTCGCAGTTTTTTATTGCACAGTACAGCTGTCAACAATGAGCATTGCATTCTGCAGCCTGATTGACAAATCTCCTCCATGTCGTGTCTCCTGCGCTTGCCAAATTTATGTTTATGTTTGGTTTTGCTAACCATCACGTCCAATAGAAAAAACAGCACAAAAACACCCATAACTATGACCCTCATTCGCAAATAGACACCTGCACCAGGAGGGAAAAAGGCGCACAAAAGTGGCAGGCAGAAGAAGACAAAACGCGGCATAAGTGAGTGGCGAGGGGCTAGTTATTCTGAGAACCCCTGCTGCAATAAATGAGGGACCAATGTAAATACTTTCTCTATGACTATTGTTTTCAACCTGTCAACATTTAATATTGTCTTGACAGAGTCAACTGATTCTGCAGCAGAGCATCCCCTGTTGCTTCTCCTGCTGCTGCACCCACAGGTATGTACAGCAAGCTCTGATGGCTTTTTACTCTGTGGGATTCCCTTGTGATTACCTTTACGAAATATCTACAACCAATCTGTTTATATCCTGTGTTTTTCAATGTTGAAAATGAAAATCTAGTAGCAGCCTTCTCATTTCTTTGTGTTGTTTTGTGGTTTGTTTTACAGGCCCACAGAGGAGGACAGCTCCGAGGCGGACGAGGGACGGGTCCCAGGACGGTCCATCGGCGGTGGAGCTGGCCATCCTGGAGTCCCTGAAGAGGCCACGCCAGTCTCCAATGGAGCAGCCTTGTTCCTGCTCTGGAGAGCATGCCGCCTCAGACGAGAGTATTAGTGAAATTTCAAATTTATAAATTAGTTTTTGAAAAATGCACAGCTGTGTTAAATTTGGAAACATTGGACCCTAGCAATCAGTCGTTTTCTGATGAGGCAGCAGGCTCTCCAGGGCAGAAACAATGTTCTTATTTTTCTCCCTGAGGCTCTTCCACTTTAAGCTGGGTCCTTTTTATTCCCATCTCTCTGTAAATAGTTATATTTTATATATTTATGTTTAATGTTTTTCTGTTTGAGAATTTTAATATTTTCTCAAATAAATTTTTGTAATGACTAATGTCTCAGTTCCACTACACAGCAAATATTGGCACACAACTTGACACATGTAGAATTAATTTCATATTATACTAATGACAAAATATACTAAAATATAGGAACATAGTGAAGACCAATTAGTTAAGAGAATAAAGAGGTTAGTTTATTTTGGGTAGTAGAGCTAATTTATTAAGAAAATTTTTAAAAAGGCAGGAACGCTCTTTAGAGGTTTGTGGGTGGCTGAGAGCCATTGTGGGGAAGTCACTGGGACTTCAAATGGGCTATTCTTTTGGCTGCCAAGACACTGCTCCCTCTGCCGAGAAGTGGGCCATGAACTTCTCCCTCACCAGGACAGCCTGGAGGAGTTGTTGGCTGCTACACGACCCAGGCCTTTTTGAAAATGAACCTGTGATAGGACATAGCATATCAACATAGAATTGTTATTATCATATAACTAAAGATGAACCAAACTGTTCACAATTTTATCTAGCTCTCAGGTTTAAAAGGCTGGTGACCCCTGTTATAGAGTCTGACAGCTGCAGGGATTATATACAAATATTCAACTGGTTCTATACCAGAATTTAAAAAAAAAAAAGACTTTATTAGATACACCTGAGTATCACTACAAACATTACCAACAGTGGTCCTCATACCACAGTTTGCTATCAGTAAACACCGACGGCACCCTACTTTAAAAATATAAAAAAATAAAGTTTAAAACGTTGAAGGCTTGATCATCTCCTGACCTTTCCATAGATATGATGAGTGTCACAGCCTCTTGTGGTGTCCGTTTCCCTCATCTCCATCTCGTTTTACTCCCACTCATTTCCAGCAGCCGTCTCTGTTCGTCTGCCTTCCCATTTCAATCCTAATGAGGCTTTATTCCCACTGAAGCAGCTGCACAGCACGGGGAAAGAAGACGCAGGAACCCCCGGCTGAGTTCATCCACAACTTCTGACCTTCTCTGTCTCTCTCCATCCACCTCTCTTCTATCTGTGTAGATGTTTACCTGTCCATGTGACTGCTGACATTAGGAAGCTGTCACTAAACTGCTGTCGCTGCCAATGACTGTCATGTCCCCTCGAGTGTTAGCCCCCCCAGAGCTCTAAAGCACAGGCTTTAATAAGCCCGGCAAGAGAAATGCCAGCTTCCTATGCAGCCTGAGCTGAGAACGTTGGAGTGACAAAGAAGAGGGGGGCGAAGGTCTGATGCACACAGGGAAAAGTTAGAGAGGAAAAGAGAGAGCAGGAAATTATTCTTACTCTTAGGACGTATATGGCCCAACAGGCCTAGCAGTCATGATACAGCTGAGCTACATCCTCCTGGAAAGCAGCTACCATTACAGTCTCCCCATCTGCTGGAAGGCAGACGCTTCAAAACAGAGTGAGAAGTAAAGAGAGCGGCAGGAACTCAAACAAAATTAACGCCATATTTTATCTTTAAAAATCATATATATTGCTTTACCAAAACAGCTTGTTTTTGTGTTTCTTTAAACTACCATCTCTTAAACCAACTTGAACTGAATAGTGAGCACAGCCACTAGGCATTATGTAACAAAAAAGACAGGGATGGGAGGGAGCGAGACGGTACCTGCACTGACGTTTAAAAAGAAGGAATAGGAGGAGGAGGGGGGGTGGAGGTGGTGGAGCACTCTGATAGGGGGAAAACAGAGATTTCAGCAAAGCTCAGTCCAAAGCACTTTCCTAATGATTTCCCTGTAACATTAGTCCTCGAGGACCCCGTCACAGCAGACTACTGTGAGCGCCACCAGACAGTTAATGAGACAAAAACGAGACGCTCTTACAGCCAGGAGGCTGCTTCCAGATGACGCTTGATTCATTTGATTGATTATCTGTGAATAAGTCTTGAGCCTCTCCTCGGTTCTTTATATTTTGCCTGTACTGAGCCAGATGTTCTTCTTAAGCAACCTTTCTTTACACTTTCTGAAGGTCATTTAAAGTTTTTTCACCCATTTTCAGTCCAGTCCTTGTACCTCATCACTTTGAGAGTGGTTTTTTTGTGTTTTGGGTTGTTGTTGTTTTCTTGTTTTTTTGTTAAGCCACTTAGCCTAACTCAAGGGATAAACCCGAGTTGTCAAATACAAAACAAAACACACAACTTAGCAAAGAACAAATTTTCAATTTTATCTTTAGGTACTTTGTTACTAGCAACCTGTCACAAAAACACACCATTTAATCTGATTTCTTTGGACTGGTAATAAAAGTAGGAGACAGAAAAAAGGGGACAGCCTGAAAAATCTATCTAAAGTGGAGGAACAGTACCTGAAAGTCATGTAAAAAAACTTCAGCAAACACCTGACACAGGACCTGAAAGATGCACCTGGTCCTTCAGTTGATCCATCTAGTGTTCCTCAAAGCCTCATCTCATGGTGTCAGTGAAGGGTGGCTGTCAAGAAGCCATTATTAAGGAAGGGAACAGGGAGAAAAGGCTGAGGGATGCCAAATTACACAAGAACTGTGTGGGATCATCTCGGCAGAGAATGGAACAAAAAGGCAGCTAATATCGAAAGAAGAGCTCTGAATGTCCTTAAAGAAGCCCGGAGAACTATTCCTGAAGACTACTTAAAGGAATTCCAAAGAAATGTGCCTGAGAGAGTTCAGGCTGTGCTGAAGATAAAGATGCTCAAGCTCATTAGCTCATTATATCAACTCTGTTTTTGCCTTTTATACTGTATTTTCATGTACGCTTTTCAAATTTAAACTGTTGCACCCGTTTCCCATTACCCAGCAAGTCATATGTTAGAATTAAGGTGTGGCTCAAACTTTTGCACAGTCCTACATTTCACAACTATAAAATGATTTGGCACCTGATAAACCTTTAAAAGCACTGACCTGCCTCTCCAACTATCTGTTTTAAACAACACGCACTTACCAGCAGTTGTGTTATGTTTTAAATCAGGTTAGCGGCTCAGACCTAAAACAGCCCTACATTCAGTTCTGGACCCAAGCTGACCCATTAAATTACGTGGTACTCCTTTTATTTGTACTCATGTACTCAGGCATAAATTATCAGGTACAAACTGTAACACCCAAACCTACCCTGTCATTACACCATCATCAGTTTACATTTTCAGACTGCAGTTGTAGCAGCGGCTACACTCAGAGAATTTTGATGCAGGATCTTTGGCTGCCAGCAGGCATGCCTCCTGTGTATTTGATTTTTTTAAACTGATGACTGAAGGTAAAGGTTTCACCACACATCTGTCAGCTGTCAATTAGGGCACTTTAAGTCTCAGAGTGTGATATGGGTCCTTGCGGTGCTTAGTCAGGGGCAGAGTATGTTTTCTGTTGTAAGAGTCAAAGTGATGTCTGCACAAGCTTTTAAGCTAAATAACACAAAGAGGAGCTCTTTTAAAACAAGAGTGAGACTGAGAGGCCTGCTGCAAGAAGATACACACCCAAGTGCTGAGATTGTAAAGATGAAAAGTGAGCAGAGGAAAATGAGCGTTTCAGGAGAAGGAGGCAGTTTCCTCTTTTTCCCTCTGGCAGCCTCACAGCAGGGAGTTATGAGGTAGCCCCAACCTACCTCACATCTCCCCCGCTGTGCAAGAACAAGCTCAGCAACACACGCATCCTCTCTCTTTTGCGAGTGCATACGTGCACATCTACAGTGCTGCATGCCGATGAACCCATTTTCTTGGAGCACCTACACAAGCTGCAATATACAGATCATGTTTCACAGCGCTACAGCGAGAGCCAAACACCTCCCTCTGTTTGTGCTTCATTCTAGCTTCTCCTTCTCTTCCCAACCACACACACCAACACCTTCCTCTTGTGAATTTTATTTTTATCCTTAAAATAAAGACAACTATAAATTAGGATAACCAAACCTGATTTATTACCTCCTACACCTCCCCACTGTGTGTTCAACAGGAAGCTAAAGACTGGTGCTGTTAAATTGTTCACAAAACAGCAGGAGCTCGGTTTGAGGCCACAGTGGGCCAAAAACACACACAATGACCTCCAGCAAGGACAAAATGTATCTGGATGTCTCTGTGAGCATCTGTCTCACTGTGTAAGTGTAGCACAGTGTCTGTGCGTGCACGGCTGGAGAAGAGATACAGCACAGCTGAAAGCCAGCACTCAGACGAGGACCCGGTGCATCGTCTGTGTCTCATCTCAGCCAGTTTACTTACAAACTCTTCAAGTTTGAATTTTAAAGCCAACAATGTGAATGAACCTTATTTACATGTGGCGTTCATCTCAAAGAAACCAGAGTGAGTGTAAATTGTTATTCTAAAAAAAATAATGCTTCTCGGCTTACTGCGGATCCACTTCAGTATCATAAGGGAAGTAACAGCAGCTCAAGGGAACAAAGCAATAAGTAAAACTTAACATAAATTCACATGGTAATGCACTCAGCATTGGGCAATGACTTTCCATATTACAGAGGGACATGTTTTTAGAGGGAAAAAAGTGTTTTTGTAGAGAGCAAAGAAGAATTTGCACAGGCGTGCAGAGACACAAGTATAATGAACAAATATTAGCAGTGATATTTGGGATTTAAAATGAAGATAAACTATTCCAATCTCTGGGGCCCCAATTGTGTATCTCACACACACACACACACACACACACACACACACACACACACACACACACACACACACAGAGTCCTGAATTCATTACTGAAGTCTCATCCAGACGTTCAATGGGTACACAAAGGAATTCTTCAGCAGAAGGTGAAAGAAAATGGCCCACAAGTTAATCGAAAATGACCGTTTTATCAACAATGGCCATCAACGGTGATATTGGCACCTGTGACAAGGTTGAAAAGAACTGTGGGTAATTTGGTTTCACAAAATGAAGCGCACGCACGCGCACACACACACACACACACGCGCGCGCTAAGTTCTCCTCCTGCCTTTATTCAGCCCAACCGTTGAGCACGATGACAAATAGAGCCGCAGAATTGTGCTGCTCTGCAATTACATTGAGACGTGGGGTCAAAATTCCCACGTAGACTGAGTGAGATGAAATATAAACTGGCTCTCCTCTAACTGACTTTATAGAAATAATTAAATAAGCTGCATTTATAACTGTTATTAAATAACAGCAGCACACGAGAACTAAAGTGTAATCCCAGCACATTTAGCTTAGCTTGCACCGATTAGAGATGACGACTGTGGTGGGTAATTAAGGGCAAACAATATACAAGTTGCATGAAAAATGGAGGCCACATTACCTTTCCAAAGCTCCCTTTCCCGATGGCCCGCAGTATCTGGAAGTGGTCAAAGTTTACTGTGGAGAAAATGAGAAGCAGTTAGTGAGAACGCGTCAGTTTGAGCTGAGCTATAAAACAGGGAACATGACATGTACAGCACTGTGCAAAAGTCTTGAGCCATCCCTCATTTCTTTATTTGCTTCCAGGGATCCGGACTTCCCTATAATCTTTAAAGTGGTATTAAGGAATAGCTCTCCAGGCTTTTTAAAGTGTCTCTGATTTTTAATCCAGGGGTCGTATTTGACCAGTTTTTGTCTGTTAAGACCCTTCACACTAATCTATGAAGCATTCAAACATAAACAGACACCTAAGTCACGGAAAGGACCAGAAAACTTAACAAAGAACCAATTTCAAATTGTATCTTTACACATTTACTTGCAGCCTATTGCAAAAAACAAAACCCCACATCATTTGTTCTCACTTCTTTAGTTAAAGAATGCAGTTAATAACACTGTTAACACAGACTGACCTGGCAAAACATGAAAAAAAATAAGGGGTGGTTCAAGACTTTGCTCGGTACTGTATGGGAAATGGAAATCCAGACTCTTTCTGTGCACTTCACAATGTATTGCTGCACTTTGGCAGTACTGTGCAGATTAAATGTTTTTTCAAAGAATTAAAAAGTAGGAGCGCAGTGGGAGAGAATAATGCGTGTGTTGGATAATGAAACGTGAAAGATTGAAAGGTGGAAATAATGAATCACAACAGTCAAAATGTGAAAAACAAAAACATTTTCCCTGGAGGATCTGTACACTGACACACCGTCACAGTATCGACGATTAGCAAGCAAAACAAAACCCCAGAAATAACATTTATTAAATGAAGACTCAGCTAAACCTTTTTTAAACTTCACATCTGAATAACAAATAACACACGCAGCACATAGAAACAAATATCTAAAACGAGTTAGATCCCAGAAAGTTAGACACACTTTCATAAGTTTTATGATCGACTTTTACGAGATTAAATTTGAGCAAGTAAAGACATTTCACATGAAGACCAGAGGCAGGAGAGTTGTATTTCAGAAAGACATCCAGCTCAGAGCGCTGAACTCATTCATCTTATTTTATTTTCCTATTTCAGTATGCATAATAACACAGCCAGATGTTTTCATTCATTGCCACTGAAGCAGATGCATGTTTGTGTTCTGCAGACTGATTGAATCCTTCTGTACGCAGCTTAAAATCAGTCCTGAGGGACATGGTTGAATGGAAGTGGTGAGGAAGAGTGTCATGTTTTTTCCTCTGTAATAAATAAACTAAACAATAATGTTTTCCAAATATATTTTTTATGAGCGCTGAACATGTGATCAAGATTAGACGATAAATACAAGATTAATTTCACTATTCTGCTGTATTTCTACTCAACACCCATGTGACTCACTTTTGAATTAAATTAATGCAACGTGTGAGACTAATATTTTTAATCAGATCTCAATTTATGCAATTTTAATTCCAAAATATCCATCATAGACCCCAGAAAAAGCATGAATAAAAGAACACCCAATCCATGATATTAAAAAGCCTTGATCATTAATAGCAAGTCTTTTTAATATCAACCAATAAGAGTAAAGTTAGCTTAAAGGCAAAAAGGCCAAAACCCCGGTTTTTCAGGCAGAGGAGAAAAAGAGGAGCTTGGTGTAAGATAAAGAAGCTTTTTTTTAAACTGTGAATCGTGCAAAGCTACTCTAGTAGAGTCCAAGAATAAGAATATCATGTTGGAAATGAGCATGAGGATGATCAAAACACATTCCCTCCAACAAATAAATACCATGGAGAGCAGAGCTGCTTCATCATTTAAAAAAACAAAACAAAACAAAACAAAAGAACGTCTTTGGCTGAGCACAAACAAGCGCTCAGGAATCAGATTAACCAACAACAGACACGATTTCTTCCAACAACTCAGAGTAAAGAGTAATGAGCTAACACTGAGTAACTGTTGGCCAGTAAAATCAACAGTTTCTAACTTTCACATTCAGCAGCTCATTAAGACACTTCAAATAAATCTAATTAAGACATTTAAATGTTGGTTGTATTTTCCTTCCTGATGCATGTGAAAGGTTAAGACTTACATCTCCAAATGTACTGGAACTGATTTGAACCAGAGGACTCAGCCACACTGTTACTATGTACTGCATAAACATGTTTACCGATGAAGGTAAATCAGATGCTGTCCTGACTGTGTGGCTAAATTTTGTGCTGAAAGCATCCAATCAATTTAATATGATTAACTTGCTATGAGAGGTTTTACTCCAAGTGTGACTTTTTCTGGGTTCATACACCTTTCAGGGTCAAATTCAAGCACTTTGTAAGCACGTTCAATGTCCATTTTCAAACTTTTCCAGCACATTACCATAAAAAAGATGCATATTTCACTTCGTAAGACCATGGTCTTACTTCGTAAGACCATGTAAGACCATGGTCTTACGACCATGTGAAAGGCTAAATTAATAAGTCTTCACATCAAATATTGATGCTTCTTTCTTATGTGACACAAAAAATAGGAGACACATCTTTGCTTATGTTGTTTTTTTAAGTTCATTCATTCAAAACTAACTGTAAGATGCTTAACTACATTGCAGTCTGTGTTATTGTTGTAGTCTTAAATTATCACCTTTAAAGTGTTTGTGCTAATAACATCATGTACAGTAAGACAGGCATAGAGAACAGCACTGACTGGGAGAGGCTTTGAACAGATGACATACTCAGTTCAATTCAACACTTTAGACTTTAAAAATGCACAAGCGTCTTTCTATTTATTTAATCTATCATCTGTGATATTATTATGTACAGTTATAATGTACTGTTCATCTCCCTTAAATAAACAGGCAGCCTTAAAGTATGAAATAGTCATTTGTCTACTACTGTCTCAGGGGCTGATCGTGCTCCACAGGCCTCAATGTGAGCTTGAAGCCATTATGTTTAAGTTGTTTAATGATAAACAGATTTTGAATGAAAGCGAGGAAACTTCGGTAGCACAAAAAGTGGCTTTTCTTTGTTCCCATATGGTTCAGTCATATTACCGTTATTTCCCCCTAAGGTGTTCCCAAAGACACCAGGTTAATACTTGAAGAAGCTGCAGCAATACACAAAAATATAATCAATATCCTATTTACTTGGTGACAACGCCGCTTTTAGCCTTCAATCAGAAAGCCTTAAGTTCGCTAGTTAAGCATCGGGCTAACGTTTAAAGCTTTCACTTGAGGGAAGTAACTCGTATTACTGCTACTGCTGTGTAATCTTAGTTAAATTCACAGCATATTCTACAAGTTACCCCGCAATAACTAACTGTTATAATAGCGGCACCGTATTGTATCGCACTGAGTGCATTTCAATCATTTATCCCGCGAGTTTGCTAGCTAGCAAAATAATAATACCAATTTTAAGAAATAACGTGTGTAACGTACACACTCGAGAAGATTATTTACTAGGACTTACGCAAACTCCCCCGTTGTGAAAACGTACAAATCCTTCTTGAAGACTCCTTCTTGTATTTTTCGTTTTCCAGCAAACACTCATTAAAACGGCAACCTCCGGGCACGTTAGTGCACTCACCCACGACTGCTCGGGGAGGCGGTGGGGGGTCACACATTGAAACAGACTGACGTGCAGAGGTACGAGGCAGCCCAGGCAGAGAAATGTTGCTTTTAGACTTTGCGACTCATTTTATTTCTCTATCTGATAAGAAAACTATTCAATCAGATAGTTATTTGTGGTGAATGAAATACGGTTACAGTTTCAAGAAGTTTTAAGCACCAAATCCGAAATCCACGCACTACAATATTAAAATCCAAGATTTTTCAAGGATTTCAAGCACCCGTACCAAACCTGGATATGAAGCTGATGATTGTTAAAATAAATAGAACATTTTAATCAATTTCTTGTTTGCTCCAAATCTACGACATGACTATATACAGAAAAGCTTGACATGGTATGCAAAAAAAAAAAAAACCGAAAAAAATAAATACAAATACGCGAACAAAAATGTTTTAACTGTCAGTTTCGTCATTTTAAAACTCTCCAAAACTAACATTTTCTTTGATTGACTGATATTAAATTGATTAGGGTCAAATTTAGTGTGAACAATATTACACAAACAAACACGTGTGTGCGCATGCGCACATGTTAGAATCGCTCTTCGATCCCTTGTGACGTGGTAATTTTGCTTTGATCCTTTCTGAGGCGGTAACTTTGCTTTGATCCCAAAACCCTTAAATAGGAGCGCTCACCTATTATACTTTATGCTTAACGGACATTGACCTGCAGCAACTAAAACCCTGGAGAAGTTTTGAGAGCATTTTACGGAGAAACCAAAACAAGTTCAGTTTTCTTTCTCACCAATTCACAGCGCAAACAGACACATTACACCATGTCAGCCAACCCATCCTTCAGCTCAGATGAGCTTGAAATATCTAAAGGGACCATTTTGGGAGATCACCACGTGGTGGAGGCTTTCCTTGGAGAAGGAAGCTTTGGTGTCGTAACCAAATGTCGCGATACAAAAAACAACCAAACTGTGGCTATTAAAGTCAACAAGAGCGACCCTGAAATTCTGCAACAGGCAAAACAGGAAATTTTCATCCTGGAGCAACTGCAACGCTTGGATCCAGACAGGTGCAACATTGTCGAATGGAACGGCTATTTCCTCGATGGAGAGCGCATTTGCTTAAATTTTGAACTCCTGGACCAAAGCCTGTCAGACTACATAGGGGACCGGAATAACCAGGGTCTCCCAATAAGAGAACTCAGGCCAATTTTGCATCAGCTCGCAAATGCTCTGTTCCACCTGGGTTCTGTGGGAATAGTGCATGCTGACCTCAAACCTGTCAACATAATGGTTGTGAACCGCCATGAGTCTCCCATCAAAGTCAAACTTATAGACTTTGGCATCGCATGTAACACTTCTGCAGTGATTGCTGGTGGTGCTGTGGGGACAATTGGTTATTGTGCACCTGAGATTATGCTTGGCACACCATATGATGAAGCAATTGACATGTGGTCTCTGGGGCTGGTAGCTGTGGAGCTTGCTACAGGCCTGCCTCTCTATCCTGGGGAAGACGATTATGATGTTTTGAAATTCATAATTGAAACCCAGGGTCAGCTACCAGATCATCTTCTAGAGTCTGGCTTGTACACTGACTGCTATTTCATCGAGGATAACTACAACGAACAGCGCTGGACATTTAAGACCCAAGAACAATTTCAAGACGAGACAGAGTATCAATCCAAAGAAACTCGATCGATAAAACTTAAGTGTCTAGATGACCTCGAACAACTACTGGAGGTTAGGCGAGGACCTGAAAATGGCCAACCATTATTTGTAAGGCTAATCAAACAGATGTTGGCCTTGGATGCAAATCAGCGCATAACACCATCGGAGGTTCTGAAGCATCCCTTTTTCGACACTGGCCTCTCAAAGAGAGCCCCCTGCCTTGACATAAATAGCACAGGGGGAGAAAACCTTGTGCTCTCTCAGCAGCCTTCAAGCTGGAACAGTCATGAATCGCAAAATTCAACTGCAGTTTCCAAAATTCAGTTGAATTTCCTCAAAAGGACAGGTCAACACCTCAGCCAACCCATCTTCCTCTGAAGATGATCTTGAAATAACGGAAGGGACCATTTTGGGAGATCACCACGTGGTGGAGGCTTTCCTTGGAGAAGGAGGCTTTGGATTGGTAACCAGATGTCGCGATACAAAAAACAACCAAACTGTGGCTATTAAAGTCAACAAGAGCGACCCTGAAATTCTGCTACAGGCAAAACTGGAAATTTTCATCCTGGAGCAGCTACGACGCTTGGATCCAGACAGGTGCAACATTGTCGAATGGAACGGCTATTTCCTCGATGGAGAGCGCATTTGCTTAAATTTTGAACTCCTTGACCAAAGCCTGTGGGACTACATAAGGGACCGGAATAACCAAGGTCTCCCAATAAGAGAACTCAGGCCAATTTTGCATCAGCTCGCAAATGCTCTGTTCCACCTGGGTTCTGTGGGAATAGTGCATGCTGACCTCAAACCTGGAAACATCATGGTTGTGAACCGCCATGAGTCTCCCGTCAAAGTCAAACTTATAGACTTTGGCCTCGCATGTCCTGCTTCTGCACTGATTCCTGGTGACCGTGTGGGGACGGTTGGTTATTGTGCACCTGAGGTTATGCTTGGCATTCCATATCATGAAGCAATTGACATGTGGGCTCTGGGGCTGGTAGCTGTGGAGCTTGCTACAGGGGTGCCTCTCTATCCTGGGGAAGACGATTATGATGTTTTGAAATTCATAATTGAAACCCAGGGTCAGCTACCAGATCATCTTCTAGAGTCTGGCTTGTACACTGACTGCTATTTCATCGAGGATAACTACAACGAACAGCGCTGGACATTTAAGACCCAAGAACAATTTCAATACGAGACAGATTATCAATCCAAGGAAACTCGATATATAAAACTTAAGCGTCTCGATGACCTCGAACAACTACTGAAGGTTAGGCGAGGACCTGAAAATGGCCAACCATTATTTGTAAGGCTAATCAAACAGATGTTGGCCTTGGATGCAAATCAGCGCATAACACCTTCGGAGCTTCTGAAGCATCCCTTTTTCGACCCTGGCCTCTCAGGGAAAGCCCCCTGCACTGACATGAATAGCACAGGGGGAGAAAACCTTGTGCTCTCTCAGCAGCCTTCAAGCTGGAAAAGTCATGGAGCACAAAAATTCAACTGCAGTTTCCAAAACTCAGTTGAATTTCCTCAAAAAGGACAGGTCAACACCTCAGCCAACCCATCTTCCTCTGAAGATGATCTTGAAATAACAGAAGGGACCATTTTGGGAGATCACCACGTGGTGGAGGCTTTCCTTGGAGAAGGAGGCTTTGGTTTGGTAACCAGATGTCGCGATACAAAAAACAACCAAACTGTGGCTATTAAAGTCAACAAGAGCGACCCTGGAATTCTGCTACAGGCAAAACTGGAAATTTTCGTCCTGGAGCAGCTACGACGCTTGGATCCAGACAGGTGCAACATTGTCGAATGGAACGGCTATTTCCTCGATGGAGAGCGCATTTGCTTAAATTTTGAACTCCTCGACCAAAGCCTGTGGGACTACATAAGGGACCGGAATAACCAAGGTCTCCCAATAAGAGAACTCAGGCCAATTTTGCATCAGCTCATAAATGCTCTGTTCCACCTGGGTTCTGTGGGAATAGTGCATGCTGACCTCAAACCTGGAAACATCATGGTTGTGAACCGCCATGAGTCCCCTATCAAAGTCAAACTTATAGACTTTGGCCTCGCATTTCCTGCTTCTGCACTGATTCCTGGTTACCGTGTGGGGACGGTTGGTTATTGTGCACCTGAGGTTATGCTTGGCCTTCCATATCATGAAGCAATTGACATGTGGTCTCTGGGGCTGGTAGCTGTGGAGCTTGCTACAGGCCTGCCTCTTTATCCTGGGGAAGACTATTATGATGTTCTGAAGTTCATAATTGAAACTCAGGGTCAGCTACCAGATCATCTTCTAGAGTCTGGCTTGTACACTGATTGGTATTTCATCGAGGATAACTTCAACGAACAGCGCTGGACATTTAAGACCCAAGAACAATTTCAATACGAGACAGGTTATCAATCCAAAGAAACTCGATATATAAAACTTAAGTGTCTCGATCACCTCGAACGACTACTGAAGGTTAGGCGAGGACCTGAAAATGGCCAACCATTATTTGTAAGGCTAATCAAAGAAATGTTGGCCTTGGATGCAAATCAGCGCATAACACCCTCGGAGGTTCTGAAGCATCCCTTTTTCGACCCTGACCTCTCAAGGAGAACCCCAGGCACCGATATGAATAGCACAGGGGAGAAAACCTTGTGCTTTCTCAGCAATCGTCCGATTGTTTGGGTGGCCAAAATTCTAGGGGAGCTAGAAATTCTTGTGGAAAAAAAGCGCAAAACAATAACATCAACAAAAACAACCAATGAATATGGTCTTAAACTTGGCCACAATTTGGCTTGAAATCCATCAACTAATCTCTCAATATTCAAAGCAGAGCAGCAGACAACTTACCATCACATCAGTCCTTCAATCAGACCTACAACAAATGTCTTCCTTCTCTCACCCCAACCGGTCGCAGCAGATGGCCGCCCCTCCCTGAGCCTGGTTCTGCTGGAGGTTTCTTCCTGTAAAAGGGAGTTTTCCTTCCCACTGTCGCCAAAGTGCTTGCTCATAGGGGTCATATGATTGTTGGGTTCTCTGTATGTATTATTGTAGGGTCTACCTTACAATAATACATACAGCCTTGAAGTGACTGGTGGTATGATTTGCTGCTATATCAATAAAATTGAATTGAATTGAATTCAAGGTGAATTCGGAACTAATTGGAAACATACTGGATATTAAATAAACCTGCTTTGAGCATTAAATAATTGTTGTTTGAAATTCTTTATAACTATATAAATATAGTGCCACTTTTCTACTGTTTAAATTGCAACTGTTTAAAACTGACTCATTTATTCATACACTCGAACATAAACACACACACGGTAAATGGCCTGTATTTGTATAGCACTTTACATTCAGTCATCCACCCATTCACACACTGGTGATGGCAAGCTACATTGTAGCCACAGCTGCCCTGGGGCGCACTGACAGAGGCGAGGCTGCCGGCTGCCGGACACTGGCGCCACCGGGGCTTCTGACCACCACCAGTAGGCAACGGGTGAAGTGTCTTGCCCAAGGACACAACGACCGAGACTATCGGAGCTGGGGCTCAAACCGGCAACCTTCCAATTACAGGACGAACTGCGAACTCTTGAGGCACGATTGCCCTATATACACATATACTTTACAGTACCAGTCAGTGCTTACATACTAGTTCTTTTCCCTACTTTTTCATGCTTACTGGTACAAATGCCTGTTACTAGAGTTAAATGCTATCAATGTATTCTCACAGTTATCGAACTGTACAAATGCATACAAAATAACGCTCACGTAAACATAACTGTGCACTAGTTTGCCCTTATTGCTGCAGTTTGTTTCAAATCACTTTGAATAAAGCTCAGCTTCTCTCAAGCTCTCTCTTACTCTCTCTCGCTTTCTCTCTCTCACTCTCACACACACACACACACACACACACACACACACACACACACACACACACATGTAACGTTTCAGCATCTGTGTGCCACTTTCTTCTGTCCAGTAATGCGTATTCCAAACTTAAAGTCTGAATTGCTCCTCCTCTTTCTAGGTTCTAACAATATCTCTTCTTAAGATCTTGATTAAGACCATCCATCCATCCTCATCCGCTTTATCCGAAGTCGGGTCGCGGGGGCAGCAGCCTAAGCAGAGAAGCCCAGACCTCCCTCTCCCCAGCCACCTCCTCCAGCTCATCCGGGGGAACACCAAGGCGTTCCCAGGCCAGCCGAGAGATATAATCTCTCCAGCGCGTCCTGGGTCTGCCCCTGGGCCTCCTCCCGTGGGACATGCCCGAACACCTCACCCAGGAGGCGCCCAGGGGCATCCTTGTCAGATGCCCGAACCACCTCAACTGGCTCCTTTCGATGTGGAGGAGCAGCGGCTCTACTCTGAGCCCCTCCCGGATGGCCGAACTTCTCACCCTATCTCTAAGGGAGAGGCCAGCCACCCTTCGGAGGAAGCTCATTTCTGCCGCTTGTACCCGCGATCTCGTTCTTTCGGTCACTACCCACAGCTCGTGGCCATAGGTGAGGGTCGGGACGTAGATCGACCGGTAAATTGAGAGCTTCGCTTTTACACTCAGCTCCTTCTTCACCACGACGGACCGGTGCAGCGTCCGCATCACTGCAGCCGCAGCACCAATCCGTCTGTCGATCTCCGGCTCCCTTCTCCCATCACTCGCGAACAAGACCCCGAGATACTTGAACTCCTCCACTTGGGGCAGGAACTCATCCCCGATTAAGACCAGCGAAAACTAAATGGATGAATGGAAACAAGGAACAATGTTCAGAGAGTAAAGTATTTCTTATTTTAAGCCTCATCTATTTAAACGACGTGGTGTCTGTTTTGTAAATCATCAGCCTTTTACAGCTGAGAGGAAACAGTCAGCTAGTGTATCTCCTGATGCAGGACCTGATGCAGCTCATTTTGGGTACTACGATCACCAAGCATTTAGAAAATCTGTTAGAGGATAATAAAGTGTTTTCACCATCTTGGCCAAGAAGAAAAACACATTTTAGCATATAAATTAGCAGTCTCTTCTAAACAAGTCCTTTAGCATGCCGATGTTAAAAAAAATATAACAAAAGGCATCTATCATATTGCTAAAAGTACTAATTACAGTGTTTTTAATTGTTTAGTTATTTTAATAGTTTAATTCAAGCGTATCACTGCATTGAGAAATGGGTGGTTATCTATCTGTTGGATAATGGGATTAAGCAGTGTTTTGTTGACGTTCATAAAAGACAAAATATGTAAAACAATTAATAATGAATGAGTCTGTTCAATGAAAACACTTTACAAAAGAGAAAAAAGTATCCAGCTATATTATAGCATGCATCAGCTCAGTAGTTGAGATCACAGCTCACTGCGAGGAAAGTCTTTATGATCGTACACAAATGAGCCTCGAAACTGCAACTAAACAGTCACTGTGAGGCAGAGCTGTGGTGGTAATAAGGATAATGACAAGCACAATGAAACCTCTGCACAAGCATTTTCCTGACAAGAACAGATCCATTATTACTATTATTATAAGATTACTTCATGTACCACAGATTATCATCACATATTATTGTTACTTCCTACATCCACCTATGAAAGTACTAAAGAAGAAGCTGAAGGCTCCAAGGTAAGCTCTTTGTCTATAGAAAGAATGTAGCCCTGAATTTATGAGACAGGCAAAGATACCAAAATACAAAAACAGATGCAAAAAACTGCACAAAAATGTAAATGTAACATATATAAAAAATATATTAAAAAAATTTAAAAAGTAAATAAACATAAAGATTTATAAAAATATGTACAAAAAACAAAATATGTAGCCAAAATACCAAAACCACAGAACAAAAGAGAAATACGCACTTTTCTAAACATTGTACACTGCAAGGTTTCCTGTTCAAGGTTAACCCTGCATGTGCAGACTCCAGCTGTGGTAATGCGGGCGGATGAAGATGGTCACTGATGGACCTCCACCCCTGCCTTCTGGTCATCTGTGTTACTGATTAAGACTTACCTCTGCTCTGTGCATGTGTGTGCATGTGTAACAGTGCCCCAAGCAGATTAGGGCACAGCAGGCGTGATGCCAACACATGCAGCTTCTCCTTAGAAGTCACTCAGCGCCCCGTCCGTGTAGACAAAGAGCAATAATGGGAGAAAAAAAACACAGACTAGGCTCCTCCAGGCAGACCCATTGCTAACCAGCCTCTGAGTGCTGAATGAGAAGGCAGACCCCCGCCATGCCAGGTGATTTCAAAGGCAAGGGTGTGTTATCTGTAGTTTGTGTGGGAGACAGTGTGATACGCTCCCTCTGTACATGGCTAATCCCCTCATATGGCACAGCTCCGACTCCACCTCAGGGCCAAAACACAGAGGCACCGTAGCATGAATGTAGCTCTGTGCAATATTAAAAAGCATAAAGAAAATGAAATAATAATTGTGTGGATGCTGGAGGCATCCACACAATTGAGTTCCTGTTTCTCTTTATTGTGTGGATGCTGGAGGCATCCACACTATTGAGTTCCTGTTTCTCTTTATTCTTTATTATTATTATTCCGGGTGTTTCCGTACGTTTTTCGCCGTGGATCTACTTCCACAATTTTCAGCCGATTTTCACCGTTCAAATTTTAAACTATTCTGCTAATTTTTCCCTTTCCGGCTATATCTTTTGGTATTTTATACTGTTATACTTTTTAAAATATTAAGCTTTTTCCTTTAATTTGTCCCATTGAAATGAATGGGAAACTTCCGCAATTCTGCTAAAACTTGCTTGTTTTTGAAACTTAACTACTTTTTCCTACTTTCACGTAGAACAACCATTCAAACTTTAAAATGTTCTCAAATTATTGGGCTATTCAGGAATAAATCAGCTTTTTCAAATCTTTTACCGTTTTACTTTTATCCCTCTTTAAGTTTTGAGTTGCAAAATTGTGATTTTTCACAAAATACATGCGTTGTTATGGTTGCTATGCACTTGGCTTCCAGTGTGCCACTGAAGGTTTTGCAGTCTTCTCTTCATGTCCGAACAACTTCTTGCTACTTGCTCAATTTTCACTCAACTTCCACAAATTATACATCAAAACGTAGGTATTTTGCTGGCTTTCAGAAAATGTCACCATCATTGTTGTGAGATTTATAGAATTTTGGCAAATCTCCTCAGACCAACACAAAGTCTCAAAAATCCCCATAGAAAGTCAATGGAGAGTTTGTTCAAAATCACAGCTTGATTTCTGTAATGAGAGGCATATTCGAATCGTCATATCTCCTTAACGAAGCAAAGTTAAGACATGAGGCTTGTCCCAGTATATCTTCAGACACTCCTGACGCTCACAATTCAAGAATTTCTTTCTCACCTATTACCGTTCTGAAATGAGTTAGACTTGTTTGAGGGTAGGAAATTCGTCCTTCGCTCAGATTTCTTCAGATTTCAAACTCTGGAAATGATGCACTTTTTTCTCTCGTCATATCTTTTGATGGATTTCCACAGAGACCTGAAAATTTCCATGACTGTTCACCAAAGCCTGCTGTCTCTTACGGTGAAAAAATGATATTGATACTCCAAATAGATTTAGAGTTAGAAAGCGTTGTTTGAGGGCAAGTCAAGGCAGTTTTGCTTTGCTCTACTCAGTTATGGTGCATTAGAAGTCAAATATCTTTAATAATTCATATTTTAATGATAAATTGTCAACACTTTAAGATTCCCCATCTCTTCTGAACAAAACGGTGTAAGAATGACCGTTCTAGCCCCTACGGTTAGGAAATTATGGTCATTTGTTTGAAGGAGTCGTCATTATGAGAAATAGACTGCAAAAATCCTGTGTCTCTCTGCTGCTGCGTGCACCTGTTTTGGCGGGAAAAAGTGCACAGGCTCTCTGATTGGTGGATTCAAATTCAGCAGCTCCCAGGCTGCTTGACTGAGCTAGAAACTTACTTCTCTCCCTGTGTGTGTGTGTGTGTGTGTGTGTGTGTGTGTGTGTGTGTGTGTGTGTGTGTGTGTGTGTGTGAGAGAGAGAGAGAGAGAGAGAGAGAGAGAGAAAAGCTTTCTATGAGATGATCTCATTGTAAGATTCAAAATCAATATATTTAGACTGGTTGACTGAATTGGATCTTGTGTGTGTGTGTGTGTGTGTGTGTGTGTGTGTGTGTGTGTGTGTGTGTGTGTGTGTGTGTATGTGAGAGAGAGAGAGAGAGAGAGAGAGAGAGAGAAAGCCTTTCTATGAGATGATCTCATTGTAAGATTCAAAATCAATATATTTAGACTGGTTGACTGAATTGGATCTTGTGTGTGTGTGTGTGTGTGTGTGTGTGACAGAGAGAGAGAGAGAGAGAGAGAGAGAGAGAGAAAGAAAGGCTTGTTATGGGATGATCTCATTGTAAGATTTAAATTCAATATATTTAGACTGGTTGACTGAATTGGATCCTGTGTGTGTGTGTGTGTGTGTGTGTGTGTGTGACAGAGAGAGGGAGAGAGAGAGAGAGAGAGAGAGAGAGAGAAAGCCTCTTTATGGGATGATCTCATTGTAAGATTCAACTTCAATATATTTAGACTGTTTGACTGAATTGGATCTTGTGTGTGTGTATGTGTGTGTGTGTGTGTGTGTGTGACAGAGAGAGAGAGAGAGAGAGAGAGAGAGAGAGAAGGCCTTTTTATGGGACGATCTCATTGTAAGATTTAAATTCAATATATTTAGACTGGTTGACTGAATTGGATCTTGTGTGTGGGTGCCCCTCTGTGCATGTGTGTTTCAATATGTGTCCATATTTGTAATTGTGTAAGTTATTACTATTCTGCTAAATTATAATTCTTCTGCTACTTTTCGGTATTTGTGCTAAATACAGTATTTGTGCTAAATCATACTATTTCCACTATTTTATCGAATTTGAGGTAAATATAATATTTCTGCGTAGTTATAGTATTTCTACCAAATCATATTACTACTAAAACATAGTATTTCTGCCAAATCTTGATAGTTCTGCTATGTTATTGTACTTGTAATTAATTATAGTATTTGTGCCAAAGCATAGTATTTCTGCCAAATCTTAGTATTATTGCTAAATCATAGTATTTGAACAAACTCATAGTATTTGAGCAAATTCACTCTTTTTGTGCCATAGCATAGTATATTTGCTGAATCACAGCATTTCTGCTATGTTGTAGTATTTGTCCTAAATCACAGAATTTCTGCAATGTTTAGGTATTTTTGGTTAAATAACGTATCTCTGTAATCTTGTACCATGTTTGCTAAATTCCTGTATTTCTGAGAAGTTATCATGTTTCTGCTAAGTTACAATAATTCTGCTAAGTTCTGCTAGGTTATTTTATTTCTGCCAAGTATTATGTTTTCTTTACATTATTGTAGTTCTGCTAAGTATTTACATTTTTGCTAAGTTCTTATGCTTCTGCAAAGTTATTACAATTTTTTGCTATTTTTCAGCTTTTTCAGCTAATTTTAGCAGACAGCTTCAGCGTTCCAGCATCCACACTGCATTTTCGCAGGAAATGCAAATTTTTCTAGTTCTTTATTATTATTATTCTAGTTGCTTCCGTACGTTTTTCGCCGTGGATCTACTTCCACAATTTTCAGCCGATTTTCACCGTTCAAATTTTAAACTATTCTGCTGTTTTTGCTCTTTCCGGCAATATCTTTTGGTATTTTATACTATTATACTTTTTAAAATATTAAGCTTTTTTCCTTTAATTTGTCCCATTGAAATGAATGGGAAACTTTCGCAATTCTGCTAAAACTTGCTTGTTTTTGAAACTTAACTACTTTTTCCTACTTTCACCTAGAACAACCATTCAAACTTTAAAATGTTCTCCAATTATTGGGCTATTCGGGAATAAATCAGCTTTTTCAAATCTTTTACCGTTTTACTTTTATGCCTCTTAAAGTTTTGAGTTGCAAAATTGTGATTTTTCACAAAATACATGCGTTGTTATGGTTGCTATGCACTTGGCTTCCAGTGTGCCACTGAAGGTTTTGCAGTCTTCTCTTCATGTCCGAACAACTTCTTGCTACTTGCTCAATTTTCACTCAACTTCCACAAATTATACATCAAAACGTAGGTATTTTTGCTGGCTTTCAGAAAATGTCACCATCATTGTTGTGAGATTTATAGAATTTTGGCAAATCTCCTCAGACCAACACAAAGTCTCAAAAATCCCCATAGAAAGTCAATGGAGAGCTTGTTCAAAATCACAGCTTGATTTCTGTAATGAGAGGCATATTCGAATCGTCATATCTCCTTAACGAAGCAAAGTTAAGACATAAGGCTTGTCCCAGTATATCTTCAGACACTCCTGACGCTCACAATTCAAGAATTTCTTTCTCACCTATTACCGTTCTGAAATGAGTTACACTTGTTTGAGGGTAGGAAATTCGTCCTTCACTCAGATTTCTTCAGATTTCAAACTCTGGAAATGATCCACTTTTTTCTCTCGTCATATCTTTTTAATGGATATCAACAGAGACCTGAAAATTTCCATGATTGTTCACCAAAGCCTGCTGTCTCTTACGGTGAAAGAATGATATTGATACTCCAAATAGATTTAGAGTTAGAAAGCGTTGTTTGAGGGCAAGGCAAGGCAGTTTTTGCTTTGCTCTACTCAGTTATGGTGCATTAGAAGTCAAATATCTTTAATAATTCATATTTTAATGATAAATTCTCAACACTTTAAGATTCCCCCATCTCTTCTGAACAAAACGGTGTAAGAATGACCGTTCTAGCCCCTACGGTTAGGAAATTATGGTCATTTGTTTGAGGGGAGTCGTCATTATGAGAAATAGACTGCAAAAATCCTGTGTCTCTCTGTGCTGCGTGCACCTGTTTTGGCGGGAAAAAGTGCACAGGCTCTCTGATTGGTGGATTCAAATTCAGCAGCTCCCAGGCTGCTTGACTGAGCTAGAAACTTACTTCTCTGTCCCTGTGTGTGTGTGTGTGTGTGTGTGTGTGTGTGTGTGTGTGTGTGTGTGTGTGTGTGTGTGTGTGTGTGTGTGTGTGTGTGTGTGTGAGAGAGAGAGAGAGAGAGAGAGAGAGAGAGAAGGCCTTTTATGGGATGATCTCATTGTAAGATTTAAATTCAATATATTTAGACTGGTTGACTGAATTGGATCTTGTGTGTGTGTGTGTGTGTGTGTGTGTGTGTGTGTGTGTGTGTGTGTGTGTGTGTGTGTGTGAGAGAGAGAGAGCAAGCCTTTTATGGGATGATCTCATTGTAAGATTTAAATTCAATATATTTAGACTGGTTGACTGAATTGGATCTTGTGTGTGTGTGTGTGTGTGTGTGTGTGTGTGTGTGTGTGTGTGTGTGTGTGAGAGAGAGAGAAAGGAGGCGAGAGAGTTTTTATGGGAGCATCTTATTATATGATTTAAATTCAATATATTTAGACTGGTTGACTGAATTTGATCCTGTGTGTGTCTCTCTGTGCATGTGTGTTTCCATATGTGTCCATATTTGTGATTGTGTCACTGTTATACTTTTTTTGCTGATTTTTTCATTTAACAATTACATTTGAGGGACCCTTAGCATGTTCAGGATTCTTTCAGCTGTCCATTTTGCTTTTCCAATTTTTCTATTTAAGTTATTACTATTGTGTTGAGTCATAGCATTTCTGCTGCTTTTCAGTATTTGTGCTAAATACAGCATTTCTGCAAAATCATACTATGTCTGCTATTTTATGAGATTTGTGCTAAATACAGCATTTCTGCTAAATCATACTATTTCTGCTATTTCATAAGATTTGTAATAAATATAGTGTTTCTGGCAATTATAGTATTTCTGCCATTTTATAGTATTTGTGCTAAAACATAGTATTTCTACTAAATGTAGTATTTATGCTTAATCATACTATTTGTATATATTTCTGCCAGGTCCCCAGGCAGCTAATCCTCTGTGAGGACTGATACATACAAATACATATCAGGGCCTGCACGGCTTCCCAGCCAGCCAATCATATCTGGGGTCTGTCCTTTCTTCTCTCGTCATATCTCAGCGACAGATGTACAAAAGAGCAATGCAAATCACAGTCAAAGTACACGAAAAGTACGCTGATTCACCCAGTACAAGAATTATGCTTCTAGTCCACCTAGTTTTTGAGTTACACGACCTTTTGTAACTCCAAAAAAGCGGCGTTTTTTCGCCTCACCGCAATCTAATTCTGACTGCTCATCACCCTGTTTTCCAGGCGCTCGCTCTCCTTCCCAGTTGCACAGTTGGTAATGACACAGGTCTGCAACCTCAAAGGTCGTGCGTTCAATTACACCTTGGGCAACATGTGTTTTTTCCCTACAAATTAATACACTATCACAGACCACTAATTCATATTCATCATTTATTACAATTCTGCAACCTTTTATGATTTTAGCAGCTTTTGTAATATAGACCTCAGATTCTTGTTAACACTCCATGGCACAAATACTGTTCCCTTTAGGCTCTGTGTGTGTGTGTGTGTGTGTGTGTGTGTGTGTGAGAGAGAGAGAGAGAGAGAGCGAGAGAGAGCTTTTGATGGGAGCATCTTATTATATCACTTAAATTCAATATATTTAGACTGGTTGACTGAATTTGGTCCTGTGTGTGTCTCTCTGTGCATGTGTGTTTCCATATGTGCCCATATTTGTGATTGTGTCACTGTTATACTTTTTTTGCTGATTTTTTTTTTTCAATTAACAATTAGATTTGAGGGACCCTTAGCATGTTCAGGATTTTTCCAGCTGTCCATTTTGCTTTTCCAATTTTTCTATAAGTTATTACTGTTGTGCTAAGTCATAGCATTTCTGCTGCTTTTCAGTATTTGTGCTAAATGCAGCATTTCTGCTAAATCATACTATTTCTGCTATTTCATAAGACTTGTACTAAATATAGTGTTTCTGCCAAATATAGTATTTCTGCTTAATTATAGTATTTCTGCCATTTTATAGTATTTGTGCTAAAACATAGTATTTCTACTAAATGTAGTATTTATGCTTAATCATACTATTTGTATATATTTCTGCCAGGTCCCCAGGCAGCAAATCCTCTGTGAGGACTGATACATATAAAATTTACATATCAGGGCCTGCACGGCTTCCCAGCCAGCCAATCATATCTGAGGTCTGCCCTTTCTTCTCTCGTCATATCTCAGCGACAGATGTACAAAGAGCAATGCAAATCACAGTCAAAGTACACGAAAGTACGCTGATTCACCCAGTACAAGAATTATGCTTCTAGTCCACCTAGTTTTTGAGTTACACGACGTTTTGTAACTCCAAAAAACAGCGTTTTTCGCCTCTCACCGCAATCTAATTCTGACTGCTCATCACCCTGTTTTCCAGGCACTCGCTCTCTTTCCCAGTGGCGCAGTTGGTAATGACACAGGTCTGCAACCCAAAGGTCGTGGGTTCAATTACACCTTGGGCAACATGTGTTTTTTCCCTACAAATTAATACACTATCACAGAGCACTAATTCATATTCATCATTTATTACAATTCTGCAACCTTTTATGATTTTAGCAGCTTTTCTAATATGGACCTCAGATTCTTGTTAACACTCCATGGCATAAATACTCTTCCCTTTAGGCTCTGTGTATGTGTGTGTGTATCAATATTTCTCCCATTTTAAAGTATTACTCCTCCATAATTGTATTTCTGTTGAATCAAAGTACTTTTACTACATCTTAGTACTTCTGCTCAATCATAGTATTTCTGCTAAATCATAGTATTTTGCCAAATTATGGTTTTGTGCCAAATCATAACATTTGTTTTATGTTATAGTATTACTACTAAGTGGAGGAATTTCTGTCATGTTACAGTACATGTGCTGATTACAGTATTTCTGCTAAATCATAGTTATTTCTACTATATTATATTTTTCTTTCTAAATATAGCATTTCTGCTATATAATTGTAATACTTCTATGTTATAATACTTGTGCTAAACCAGAGTATTTCTGCTGAAACATAGTATTTCTGCCGAATGATAGTATTTCTGTCAAATTACAGTATTTGTGCTAAAACATAGTATTTTTTTAAAAAATTTCAATATTAATAGTAAATTACAGTGTCTCTGGTAAATCGCAGCATTTCTGCTATGTTGTACTGTTTTTCTAAATCATAGTATTTCTGTAATGTTTAAGAATGTTTGGCTAAATATATTCTTTCTGTTATCTTATACTATTTCTCCTAAATTCTTGTATTTTTGAGACGTTATCGTGTTTCTGGTAAGTTACAATATTTCTGCTAAGTTCTGCTATGCTATTGTATTTCTGCCAAGTATTATGTTTCCTCTAAGATATTGCAGTTCTGCTAAGTTACTACATTTTAGCAAAGTTCCTTTGCTTCTGCAAAGTTTTTACAAATTCTGCAACTTTTCAGCTTTGTCTGCTAGTTTCAGCAGACAGCTTCAGCATTACAGCATCCACACTGCATTTTCGCAGGAAATGCAAATTTTTCTAGTTAAATCTAGCGCTGTGTTTTCATAGATTCACCAGGTCTTTCTCCCAGTGAGAGCGATGATTCAGCTTCTCATCTGGGTCCTGTGCCAGTATAGCATTTACTAGCAGATGGATAAACAGGTTTGGAAATCCCCTCCCTGTACTAAGGTTTGTGACACACACACACACACACACACACACACACACACACATTCACGTGGCAACACAATGAGTGGCTTCCAGGAGAGACTCGCCCTTTCAAACTAATGATTCATCAATAATGTTTAGCCAGAATTGAAGCATCTGAATACACAGCATGTCTGTGCTCTGGCACTCCTTGAGGCAAAGATCTAACAGCTCCAACCAGATGTTTTGGCTGTGCTCCAGTTGTTGTTTGTTGGGTAAAAACTGGTTAATTAAAGTTAATTATGAGTTTGTTTTGCTTTGTAGTTTTAATTGGCATGTTTATCTCTGTTTACTTCATACAGCTCATATCTTCTTAATAATAGTATGCAGGTTGAACGCCACAACTGGTTGTCTTAAGGTTGACTTAAATGAAAGAATACAAACCAAACTGTGAATGTTGGGAGTTAAATTAACTTCAAGGTGATTGGCTGATGACCAAAGCACGTCATAGTTTGGAACCATTTGCATGTTTGTATTTTAGTATAAATGTCTGACTGTATGGTTGATTTGAAAATGTAAACTTATTTTAAACGTGTGGCTTTTATTCAAACTCTGAAGCACTTTGTAACTCTGTGTTTGGATAAAAGTCCATCAAGTTATGAACCCATCAGCACATCCATGATTCTTATATCACCTTCCAAAGTTGCTCCATTAGACTGAGATCTGCTGACTACAGTGGCCATTAGAGTTCACTGAACTCACTGTCATGTTCAAGAAAACGGTTTAAGATCTAAGATTTGTGACACGACACGCTGTTCTGCTGGAGTCAGCCATCAGAGGAGAGGTACACTGTTCTCATAAAGAGACGGACATGTTCAGCAATAATACTCAGGCAAGCTGTGATGTTTACCTGAGTATTATTGCTACTCGGTTGATACTAAGGGGCCCAAAATGTGCCAAGAAAATACCCCCCACAGTGACACCACCACCGCTAGTCTGCACAGCTGACATAAGGCAGGATGGATCCATCCTTTCATGCTATTTATGCCAAATTCTGACCCGACCATCTGCATGTCAGAGCAGAAATCAAGACTCATCAGACCAGGCAACATTTTTCCAATCTTCTCATGTCAAATTTTGAGAACTGTAGCTTCAGTTTCCTGTTCTTAGCTGACTAAAATGCTCTTCTGCATTCTTTGGTTGTAACAAATGGTTGTATGAGCTACGGTTGCCTTCCTATCAAACATTTTTCTCTGACCGTTGACATCAATAAGGCAGTTTTTCCAAGAGAACTGAAGAAGTGCTTTTAAATAAAAGAATAACCATTCAAAGTGCTCAGTGGTGAAACTTTAAATCTTTCAGAGTTTGACAGCTGGACAAGTGATGCCTTATTTGAAGAAACGTGAAATGAGTTCAGCATATTATGTGAACAGAGATAATTCAATGAGTAAAAATAAACACTGACAAGAGAAACACTTCACTATTGATTACCATATGGATTCTAATGAAAGCTGTAAATCTGTTAATATCCTGTTAATCTACATACAGCAAATAAAGAACATGTGACTTTAAAGCATCCAGCAAAGTGATAACTGTCCTCTGCCCACTAAGTAGTGACTCTACAATATTATATTTCATTTTCAGAGTTATTCTCCCTGACTTGTAGGGATGTAGGGGCTGTTATGAAGCTGTTGCAGATGGTACAGGAAACATCCATGGAAATTCATTCATTACTGAAAACTTTGTTTTCATTTTTTCATTATTTGAGAAAAATGTGAGACAGCTTCTTTTTGAATCTATGTGGGAAAATACAGTTTGTAAAAATCATGAAATTTTGAAGTGACAGAAATTCTCTGAGGGAGAAAGCTGGTTGGGAGGTTTATTTTATCAATTCAGCAGACAGAAGGCAAGTTGAGTTCAGCAAATCCACGTAAGATAACTGAGTCCAGAACAAAATGTTTTATTGCATTTTCACTATTTGTCATGATCTGGTGACTCTGTGTTTATGTTTTGTTTTCTTATAGTTCTGTGATATAGTTGGTTTTTCATGGCTTTGTCTTTTGTATTTTTAGTTTCTTTAGTTATTCTTTAGTACTTTAGAGATTTTCCAGCCCTTAGGTTTTGTCACTGTGCTCACCTTGTGTTCCTTGTGTTACGCCTGAGTCCTGGTTTCTATGTTCATGTATTTCCTTTGACAGTCCTGTACCCTGTGTCAGTGTATTCTTGCTATTTTCCAATTCAGGGTCTGCATCTTTCGGAGGCCGCATTTAAAGGCTGATTAAGTCACAGCCAGGCGACGAAGGCTGTCCCAATTGAAGGCTTCTCCACATGCGGCCGACAAATCGTCCTTCATTTCCCGAATTTGAAGGATGGGTCGGTGTATCCTTCGTGGCCCAACCTACCCCAGAATTCATAGCACGGCCCAGCCAATTCCAGTTTCTAAGAATGGCAGCAGCTACTTAGTTGTAATATTACTCTTATTACTCTTTTCAATACTTTATTAATTAAATTATGTTTTTAATGACATGTTTTTGATAGGCGATCAGGCTTGCTGAGAGCTCCACAGAGGAAAGCAGGCCCAGCAGCAAACAGACAAATTGAACCTTCATGATCCTCTGGTGAAGAAAAAGGAAAATAATGTTCCTATTAAACACCACAAATAATGTAGTTTCAGAAAGGAGAGACTGTTTTCCTCTGTCTGTGTGTGTGTGTGTGTGTGTGTGTGTGTGTGTGTGTGTGTGTGTGTGTGTGTGTGTGTGTGTGTGTGTGTGTGTGTGTCAGCAGATGTTCAGCTCATTTGTCTCCAAGCTACAGTCTGTCTCTGTGAGTGCTCTTATCTTGTTTCTTCATTTGTTTTTGTGTAATAAACTCATAGACACCAGGGGTCAGTCGTCTCCTGAGAGACTGTATTTATACAGGAAGTGTTCACTCATTCAGGTGTACCATGGAGTATAGGACCATATTAAGAAAAGCCATATATTATTGATCATTTTGAGAATAAGTAGAAATTTCAACATTAAAGTGGAAAATCTATTTTTGGGGAAAAAGTGAAATTTTGAGATTACAGTTGTTGTTTCAAGACAAACTGCTACAGTTGCTACACCCTCTGAGTTAGTGAAATCATACTTCAGAATCAGTTTTAGTAACAAGGAAGAAAATGATTTCTTTTTTAGCTCATAAACACAGCTGATAAGTCTGTGGTGTATCACAACTCGTGCGATCAGTTTATTGACTTATTGCATTAAGTCATGCAAACAAGGCATCTTCTAGAAGGTAAAGCAAATGTTTCAGTTTGTCTTGAAACAACAATGATCATCTTCACATTTCAACATGTTTCTCTAAATAGAATTACAACTTTATTCTTGAAATTTTAACTTTATTCTCAAAGTAATCCGTAATAATTTTTTTTTCTTAATGTGACCCTAACACTCCTTCGTACAGGTGTGTACACAGAAGGAAACCCAACAATGTTTCACCCTGAGCTTTGCAGCAGGAGTGATAGCAATGACATTTAGACTTTTCTTTTTATATATGTTGTGGCCAGCGCCATCCTCTACTCCGTTGCATGCTGGGGGAGCAGGCTCAGGGTCGCAGATGCCAACAGACTCAATAAACTGATCCGTAAGGCCAGTAATGTTGTGGGTATGGAGCTGGACTCCCTTAAGGTGGTGTGGGAGAGGCAGATGTTGTCCAAAACAAAGACAATGTTGGAAAACACCTCCCACCCACTCCACAACATCCTGGTCAGTCACAGGAGCACGTTCAGTGAGAGACTGAGATTACCGAAAAGCACCACTGAACGACACAGGAAATCATTCCTGCCAGTGGCCGTCTCCCTGTACAACTCCTCCACTTAACTGTATACTGCAATAGCTACACCCTTTTTGCACATGCTCTTCTTTCTTATTAGCTATTTATCAATAAGTGACTTATATATATTTTATATATATAATATTTTATATGTAATATATATATATATATATACAGTCTACAGTCTGTAGCTTCCTCCTGTTTTCACTTCTGTACAAAGACCCTCAGTAATGATTTCCACTCTGCTGAGATCCGGCGTGTTCAGGGTGGTATGGCTGTGTTTAGTAAGAGTCTAAAACATACCTTTGAAAACTGTACCTCCAACTGCTTTTTAACCTGATTTGTTACAGATAAAATAGGGAAACAGTAAAGATATTAATTGTAGTATTTTTGCAGGAATGTATCAATAACAGTTAATGACATAAAGATTTTATTTTTTTTTTTGCCATTTGGCAGCAAAAGGGTAACAAGCTTTGTGTAAAATTTTTTATTTCCTTTAAAATAACCTCATGAGTCGGAGTTTGAGCAGAGATTGATTCACCCAGCTAAACTCAAACCGTTTAGCTGGGTGAATGAGTTTGTTAAGTGGAAAAATGATTTTATTCCAGTTTCTTTGCCTAGACTGTGTTATTTAGTCTACCCTGTTTTCCCAGTGGTAGAGGTTAATGAGGTTCAGATGTGAGTGGAATTCTATATAAAGCAGGTGAGATTTTGACTGCCGGGTTCTTCTGTTTTGTCAAACAATTGTTGAAATACGACGCCAGAAAATAAAGCACAATTAAAAGAAGCTTGAACAGTCTGCAGATGCCGTCTTCCTATCACTTTCCAATCTCTAGAGTTGGGGGCCTTTTTATACTTAAATGATACAACGGTATAAGCACGACATCCCAGTGTACTTCAGACCCAGCAACACACTCAGACAGAAACTGGTTCATCCCAAAGATAAAACTCCAAAACACAAACTTAACAATGTGGTGTATGCTGTACAGAGCAGCGAGGAATGCCCAGACCTCTACATTGGAGAGACCAAACAACCACTTCACAAACGTATGGCACAACATAGAAGAGCCACCTCCACAGGACAAGACTCAGCAGTTCATCTGCATCTAAAGGTCAAAGGTCACTCTTTCGAGGATGACAATGTTCACATTCTGGACAGAGAGGACAGATGGTTTGAAAGAGGAGTGAAAGAAGCCATTTACGTCCACTGTGAGCGCCCATCTTTGAACAGAGGCGGTGGCTTACGACACCAACTGTCTGCCATCTATAATCCAGTTTTGAGATCCCTTCCCAGACGCCTTAACGCCCACTCCTTTGTCCCTCTTTGGGGGGATACTCCCACTGGGTTTAAATCTGGGACTCTCCACCAGTTGACCCTTTAGAACTGAAGAAGCTTCTCGGATGAGAGGTGAAACGTCTTCAAGCAACTTAAACAAGTCCAGACGCTTTTCTTTCCAAGCTCCTTAGACTACGATGACCTGGATGACTGAGAACCTTCACAGACATGTTTCATCAAGTGGCCTCTTCAGCCTCAGCTAACTGCAGGTTTCCCCAAGCTGACTAACAACTGGTCTGTAGGTGTGAATAGACTGCGGGGTCCTGGCCCTACTAATGAATGTTATCTTGTGTCAGGATACATAATATCTGCCATTATCCAAAGACACATCTGCTTAACTGTATCTTTTGCTCGTTTCTCCTCTTCTTTTCTCTTTTTTTCTAAACTGAGGACCTGATGACTTTGACCTTTTCTTGTCCATCTTCCATCAGTCATTTTGCACTCCAGTAGCAACACCCACAACATAAACTAACAGACCTACACCTTGTATAGGGTTTTTTCCCTGGGATTTCACACAACCCAGGAACAATAATTAATACATAAAGGGCTTGGATTGACAATATTATGAATGAAATGTGCACTGTTTGGAAGCAGCCCCCCCCCTCCCCTTTCGACAGGTTGTGTGTGAGACTTCAGCACAGCAGCAGCAGCAAGCAGGTGCACTGAGGGCCCTCGCGCTCACTTTTCATCTATATGTGTGCGATAGAATTTAGAAAACACATCGGTGCAAATTATAAGTCTGTATCATAATGTCTTCAGTTTTTGTGTTTGTTGTCAGCCCATCTGGAGCGCAGAATTGACAAACTTTGGACAAACTGCCCTAAATGCGTCGACAGAGACATTCCAGGGATTTTGAGTCATTCTGCACTCCAGACGCATTAACTGCATTACAAATTTTAATCACGTTAAACATTATTTTTGCCGATGCCCATGTCGCCTCCCACCACGATGCCGCCCTGGGCAACAGCCCATGTCGCCCATATCAAAAACCGCTACTGATCAGTAAAGTAATGGGATTACCTTCTTGGAGAAGTAATCAGTAATTAGTAACTAATTACTTTTTCAAGTAACTTGACCAACACTGGTGTGAACAAAGTGAAAGAGGTTTCAGTCTGTGAGGGCCACAAGGTCACAGTAGCAACAGAGACCTGATCTGTCAGTCTGCCCCAGGGCAGCTGTGGCTACAACCGTAGCTTGCCTCCACCAGTGTATGAATGTGAGCGTGAATGAATAATGGCATTGTAAAGCGCTTTGGGTGCCTTGAAAAGCGCTATATAAATCCAATCCATTATTATTATTATTATATGCAAAATGTCTGAGTTTTTTTGTCTTAACTGTAGTATGTGCATGACACATTTTAATTTACTTGTAATTGTTGTGTACAATAAAACAGTGTTTTTGGCGATTTCTTTACAGTGTTACTCATAGATAGAGATGCTGAGAAACGTGAGAAAAAACATTTACTATCAGCTGTGATTAAACTGCTTCATATCTTCTTAAAAACAGAAAAACAACTTGGCTGCTGGAAGATGACGGCTATGATTTGGAAAAGGAGATTATAATGTTGAACAGACGCAAACAACAGACAACTCTGCATGTGAGATACAGCTGCATTACTGTTGCTATTATTGTGAACACAGCGTTGGTCCGTTAAAACATCTTTTTACTCCATTAGAGAAATCATTAGGAAACAGCTGGTTGTTCATTGTGATCATCAACAGAAAATATATCACGTGACCTGTTGTTGAATTCAGACCTCACATGTTTTCAGCTTTCACATAGGAGGACGGAGGCAAGTGAAGTAAGGGGTTATTTATCAATTAACGAATGAACAGGGACGGCCATTTATCCCCCTAGCATTAGAAATGTAATGTATATCAGAGAGCTACAGTCAGCAGTCTGTTAATAGAATTAAAAGCACATTAAAGCCAAAAATGTAGCTTTGTGAGTCATTTCAAATTGAAGGGAATCAATAACATCGCAGGGTGCTCGTGCATAGAAACACAGCAACAAGCACCAAATACAGAGCCATTTATTCTTTTTGTTCTCAAACTTGCTTTGGTGTAATAAACAGAGATGCTGAGGGGCAGTCACGTCTCGAGGGACTGCATTTATACAGGAAGGGTTCATTCATTCTGGTGTGTGCATGAGTGGGGGCCACACAGCTTTTGACCCTGATCTCTGCAGCAGTAGCAGTGAGAGCAATGACTGTGTTACATTAGGCTACATAACTGGAACATGAGATGCCTGCATTTCAAAATATTTAGAAGTAATAACTGAAGAAACAACAGCATCCACATTTGGAGCTTTACTTGTTTAGGGACATCAGTGAAGACTCATCAGTCTGAATATAATTTATAAGCAGCATTGTGACTGCTGCAACAGATTAAGAATATGAATAAGAATAAGTGCCCAATATGTGGGACTCAACAAAGCAGCCATTTGGACTGTTAAGTGATTAGGGCACGTGGATGATGGGCCTTCAGTGTGAATTTAACTTACATGCAACACCGAGTGACTTACTGAAAGTAAGGTACAGTTAAACAGATCATCTATTGTTAAGAATATGAGGAGCTGTAATAGGATTTGCTGCAAATTTGTACTCAAAGTCATCAGACTTGGTTTTTATACAAACAAATTCATTTAGTTTCACTTTATTTATGAATCTTGCTCAGGGATAACTAGAGAGTGGAGGAGCCAGGAAGTGAAGCAACAACCTTCTGATTGGTAAACGACTCGCTCTACCTCCTGAGCCTGAGGCTTATTGATCAGCATCAAAATACTAGAACAAATGGTTCAGAAGCAGCAAATAGTTTTTATTGAGTTTGCTTTTTGTGCTGTGTTTGTAGTGCCATTGAAACCGCAATTGGTAAATACAACATAAAAATCATATAAAATATAAATAAAATGCAGGGCACTGAGCAAAGACATGTCAGCTTGTGAGTGCTGATGCTTGAAGTGTTCAAAGAACATTTTTTACACACTTAGTCTGTGATCAGACAATAAATCGTTTATTAGAAGCAAGCTGGATCCCAGAGTTACCAAAAGTCACCTTTCAAATTACTTTAACACATAACTGTAGTACATACATCTGTATCCTACAATCACTGCTATTAATATATCAGCAGTCATGAGATAAACAAATAACAAAATTAAGCTGTTTTTTTTACTGTTCGTGTTTTTGTTTTATTTTTATCAGTAACATTTAATACAGGATTTTTCTACATGCTTTTGTCATCCCTAGTGAAAATGGGGTTAATTGTTTTTTATACAATATGTTTAGAAATTGAATTTGATCACATGCAAAACATGTATGCGCTTATAAGACAGGCACAAATAAAAACTTATAACAAACAAGATGTTTCCAGTGACCTTTTGTCAGAGCTGATGATAAATGTTGCTCTTTTGTTATCTCAGAAATGCATATTTGTGGGTACAGAATTAGAGCGCATGGGGATTTTTCCTATAGTTGTGTTATTGGATGCAAAGGTCATTATGTCACGACCCTAGTGCACGGGTAACTTTCCTTTACATTTGACTAGAATAATCCTGTTAGTGAGACGTTTGCCTTCATACTGACATTTGGGTTCCCCGGTTCTTTTCTTCTTTAGTTTACATATAACAATACTAAACTTTGCTACACTCTTTGTCATGCGACTCTTACGATCATATCTTCCTTGACCATTACAAATGGCTTTGACCTGTTTATCATCACTAAGGATGAATGTGTTAGTAAACTTACAACGGCTGTTAACATCATAGATCTGCCTGTTTTTTATTTCTGTATCACATTTTTCCACACTCATCTTAGCATCTACATGTTGCCGTCTGAACTTTTCATAAGGGGTTTCATTCTGCTGCTGTTTGGGTTGAAGATTGGCTAGTTTTGAGAGTCCAGTGTCAAAGAGCAGCACAAGCAGCAAACCAGCAAACATGATCCTCATTGTTTCCTGGAGAAGGAAAAACAGGAACATTTTCCAGATTAAGAATTTAAAGCAGCAAAAATCTTGTCACTGTAGTGGTGGAAATAATTATTTGATCTCCTGTTGAATTTGTAACTTTGCTCATTAACAAAAAAAGGAACAGTCACTAAATTTTGTATTAGTTTGATTTTAATGGAGAGAGACAGAATATTATCTTGTTCAGGTCTACAATCTCGTGCCACTGTGGGCAAGACCAAAGAGCTGTCAAGGGACGATAGAGACAAGACTCTAGACCGGCACAAGGCCTGAACAGGTGTATGGACATCTGCAAGAATGAAAAGGCACCAACTGTTCATGCATTTATTCAGAAATGGAAGATATTTAAAATGACCTTTAGTCGTCTCAAGCTCCATGCAAGAACTTGCTTTATGGAGTGAGGATTATCATGAGAAAGTTGTTGGATCAGCCACAACTACAAGAGAGAAGCTTGTTAATGAGCTGAAGGCAGTTGGGATCACAGTCATTTAAAACATTGGTAACACACCATGCTGTAACAGACTAAAATCTTGCGGCACTTCCAAGGTCCGCCTGTTCAAGGAGAAACATGTATAGGCCCATCAAGTGCCATTGAACATCTAAATGATTCAGGGAAGACTTTGGAGAAAGTGCTGTGGGGAGATGAAACGTAATTTGAATTATGTGGCTTTAACTGACCTTTTGAAATAGGAGCGTGACGCAAAAAATAGCATCTCCGCAGTCAAGCAGAGAGATGGAAACATTATGGTGTGGGCCTGTTTTGCTACAGGACGACTTAGCAGTTCCAACCAGTCAGACTGCGTCGTCAGACTGCATGCCACGGATTGGCTTGTCAGTCGCGGCACTCGATGAGTCATGAGACGGTGTCTTTCACTAAAATCAAAACTGCAATTTTTTTAAAACCCTGCAACAAGGGAAATAGCGGCACAACACCGTGGTTCCTAAGTGTGACAAAAAGCCACAGATATATCATCGCTGCCACGTCTTCCTATGTTGTGGCATTCGTGTTGCTTATAAATGACAACATGGACATTGGGCCGCTTTGTCGTAATGACCCCACGCACATTAGGTGGTACTTGATTGTAATGGAAAATGAGTTGAGTCACAGCAAGCCGATCTGAGTATGTACTAATGGAGAAGTGCTATAAGATCACGGAGCGGTCTAGTCAGTCTCCAGACCTCAGTACTGTAGGAAATCTGTGGAGGGAGCTGAAGTTTCAACTTTCCAAGTGGCAGCCAGGAAACTTAAAGGATTTAGAGAGTTTCTGTAAAGAGGAGAGGGCCCAATTGTGTAAACCAAGAGACGTGAAACATCGTGCTACTTGGAGATGAGATATTTATTTCACTCAGTGACGTGTGAATCAGTTTATACATTTTATGGTGTTTTTTTTGTTTTGGCTGATATTCTTTCTCTCTCCATTAAAATGAAACAACTATCAACATTAGAAACTGTTGACTTCTTTATTTACTGCATGGGGTCAACTAATAATTTCCCCCCTGGCATCAAATTTAAATACATAGAACAACATAACAGATAAACATAGTATCTTCTTATTATGACCTCTTTTTTTAAAACATGTTTGATTCGCCCTTTAAAATCACATACCGAGGTCATAAGCACGACTCTGTGTTTCTCTTCTCTCTTGCTTTTTACGTTATACGAGCCCCTAGTTACAGATTTACAAGCGTCACGTAATATTTGGCAGCGTTCTCTTGAAACTTTTATTTTGAAACTGAAACACGCCGAAAAGCGGAAGCAGGCTTCTGCACACCTGAGGTGCACGCGCTGCGTACACCCCCTCTGTCGGGCATACGCAGCAGAGCGTGCGCGCCAGAGGTGGCTGACTTGAGCAGAAAGCGCAGAACCAGCAAGAAAGGAAAAGACAGAAACAGACAGAGTTAACCTGAGCTTGAAATTAACCAAGAGTCAGCAGAGCGACTTTTCACAGGGGGAACAGGACCTGTTGATTTTTCTAACTGATGGCTACACACAGCTCTGCTGGACAGCTAATTACCGCTGTTTAGTTTAATATTTGATTTTAAACAGTGTTTGAAGCTAAGACAAAAACAGATCATATATTTTCATACAGTGATGTTCCAGTCGGGTTAATGTTTGTGTGTCCTACCTGTAAAGACTGCAGGTTACTGGAGCGTGTCTGCAAACGTGAAGCCCCCCTTCAGTCTAATATTGACACCGTTATGCCGTCTGCACTTCTCGCTACCTACTCTTGAAAACGATGTGCGCATTTACTTCACTATTTACGGTTCAACATGTTTCCTGTTGCTCTGAGGTGCATCTAACAAACAAACAAATCATTTACCACTAATAATAACAATTTTACTTTATTAATATAAACACATATATAGCAAAGGTCTTATTCAAATTTATGCAGCCTAGGATAAAAGTTGGTCTTTTTTGATATAGGATGTTTGGAAATTATTTTATTGTTATGATTTTTGCATTTTGTTATTTAATTTGTTGCAAAAAAGAAAACAAGTTTATGTAAACAAGTGGAAATTAATCCTCCTGAAAATAAGCCTTTTAAATAACCTTGGTGGGTTTTTTGGTTGTTCAAGAGTTGAACCATACATAGTATCACAGGTGGCTGACTGCAGTTAGATAATAGCTGTCACAAAAAAATATTATCTTCATACACGTCACAGCTATGTAAGCACTGATATTGATAATAGATGGGACCACAAAGAGACAACATTTTTTGCTAAATGTAATTATTATATTAGAAATTTATAAAACTTGTGATTCAAATTTTTCCAAATGAGAACATGTACCTTTTTTTGCTTTACTGATCAGTGGTTGGTTGGTTAACCTGCAGGTGTTCAGGCACGAGTCCGTCGTCTGGAAGAGCAGGTGGTGAAGATGTCTTCACTGACTGAAATGCCCTGAAGGTGGAATTAAAGTTAAACTTTATTTGAACATAAATCAGTAAAGACAGGCCTCCATCCTGACATGCAGTACTTGCATTACTTATGTATGATATGCATGCTCACAGAACCCAGATGATGCCAGCATGTTTTGAAGCCAATGTCTGGATAGTGAATGTGAGTATAAGTGTGGCAGGAGAGTGATTTCTCTCTCTTTCTTGGAAGTATACAAAAGCCTGTTGTTTATAAAACGTTAATAAACAAACAACAAGTTCTTACCGAATGAGAAGTGAAGCCTGGAGATGAGCAGAGATCAAGTCAAGTACAGTTCAGGCACGCTGTTATTAAATTCTACCTGAGCAGGTTAGAGTTCACCTCAGTAACAGAAGAATAAATAACACTTGGCTCTGAGGGCTTCAGTTTTTATACATTGCTGCAGCACCACCTTAAGCAATCATTTACATCAATACCTACAGCACTAGCCCACCAGTTCTAAGAAACTTCTCTGTTTGTGGTTCAGAACCTAATGTGACACCAGTGACCACAACAGCATGCAGCTGCAGGTTGTCATTCACAGCTGGCTTTACAATAGAAGAGAATAAAGAGGCATTTTTCTGTAAAACTTTTCGGTAAAATATTACTTTTAAATAAATAAATAAAATGTGTCTAAAAATAAAATTAGGTAAACACCCAGAATAATGAGTTAAAAAAAACTGCACTTGGCTTAGTTTTTGTTAACTCGGTGTAATATGTCATGTGTTGTTCAGCTGAACTCTTCTTCCACACAACACGACCCCTGTGAGTGCCGCCTGCTCCAATCAGAGACGAGGTAAAATGTAGCACTATTAAAACAATGTGATTAATGCTGCATGAAAGTGAGCATTTAGCACAATAGCACAATTAGAGCCCTGAAACCTCAAATTGGATATGTTCAAACATCAAAGCTTACTCAAAAGAGACATGGAATCACTTTAGTTTGTCTCCAGATCTGTTCTTCCTGTCGTCCCCATTTACCAATATTTGCTGAGTCATCACAGAACTTTTGCAGGAATCATTTAGCAAAGTTGTAGGAGACGTCTGCTGTGTATATTATGAATAGAAATGGAGTCAGGACTGTTCCCTGTGGGGTGCCTATACTGCAGACTACCCATTCAGACACATAATTCCTCATGTACTGAGGGTGGTTGGTAAGATAGTCCAGGATCCATGTGGTGATGGTCCACACCTGTGTAATCAGGCCTGTCCTTCAGGATTGTCGGTAAAATCGTGTTAAAAGCACTGGAGAAATCAAAGCACATGATTCTCACAGTGCTCCACACACTTTCCAGGTGAGCGAGGGATCGGTGTAGGAGCTGGATGACAGCATCATCTACCGTAATGTTGGGGTAGTAGGTGAACTGGAAGGGGTTCAGCAGTGAGCTCACCTGGGGCCGAAGATCAGCAAGGACCAGCTCTCCAGGGTCTCCATCAGGTGTGATGTCAGAGCCTCCAGCCTGTAGCTGTTGTTCATTTACATCTGCCTAATTGATCATTTATCCTCAGCACACTTTTCAGTTCCCTTGCCTGAAACTGGACAACATGGAAAGTCTGAATTCAAACACAGGTTGCAGCTTGCGGCATTTTTTGACTCAGTGCAGGATGAGTGACGGGCGCTTCTCCCACTGAAAACGCTACGTCCAGGTGAACAGAATTAACTGTTTGGCACAGGTCCCCAAATGTTTTGCTCTGCTCTGAATTCACAGATCATGTCTGTTTTACTTGTGAGCTATAAGGTATAAAATTCTCTTGTGTATATATTTGTCTTCACAGATGTACAGCAGAGCTTTTGTGAGAGTGAAATAAAAAAAAAATAAGTAAAACCACCCAGAATAAACACAATAAACCACCTTTCAGTTCAACTTTTGTTGTCTCAACAATGTTCTCATTTATATTTTTGCTGTTTAACTTACCAAATATTTCCAGTAAGACATTTGATCAGGTCTTTTAAAACTTCCTATTAACCAAACAGCATTCTCAAGCTGCTGCTGCACTGTTAAGAAAATCCTAACTTAATCCTCACAGCACAGTCACAAGAAAACAAACAAACCCATATGGAAAAGAAATAGAAAAACTTATAAAAGACTTGCATCAGATTTGGCCTACTTCATATAGTGAATCATATAAGGCTTATATGATTTACTCATGAAAGTGGCCACTTTCATATATTGTTTTAGTAAGTATCCAAAACATACAAGTTTTACTTTATATCATTTTTCAAGGGATCTTATATCTGTTTTCACTCTTGTATGCTTTTCATACAAGTTTCACACAAGACAGATACAAACTTTATAAGATTTATAAATATCTTTTCCATGTGGGAACATACAGTCATGTGGAAAAGAGTGTTTTCATAAAAATATAGCGTACTAGTAAAAACTAAGAACACTGATTTAGTAACTTATAGAGCTACCTTTGGCAGCAATAATGTTACCAAATTGTTTCTGTATGACTATCAGTCTGTCACAAGGTTGCTCAGGATATTTGAATCACTCTTCTTTACATGGCTTCTTCAGATCGTTGAGGTTTGTGGTATTAGTTTATGTTCAGCTCTCTCAAGTTCCCAGCACTGAATTTTAGGTTGAGGTCTGGACTGTGACCGGGCCATTGCAAAACCTTGATTCTTGTCTTTTTTAGCCATTCTGTTGCAGCTCTGCTGATGTGCTTGGGAACTTTGCCCTGCTGCTTGACCCAAACTCACTTTTGACTCTACAGTACTTGGTATACAGGGGAGTTCAGTGAAAATTCGATGGCTGCAAGGGGCCCAGGTTCTGTAGCTGCAAAACAAGCTCAAATCATCACTCCTTCACCACTGTGCTGACAGCTTGTATGAGGTGTTTGTGCTGGTATGCTTTGCAACTTTGCTACCAAACTTGCAGCCATGCTGTCATGCTCTTTTTAGAGAGAAGAGACTTTCTCCTTGCAACCCTCCCAAGAAGGCCACACTTATTCAACCTTTTTCTAATTGTACTGTCATGGACTTTAACATTTATTTTTTTATTTTTATTTTTTTTTTTTAACCTGTCCCGTTTGGTTCTTTTGCCATCAGAATTATTGTCTAAAGGCGAAGAAAGATGCCCAACGGATTTACTTTACCAAATGGACCATCCCAGCCTTGCCGTAATGGTCCATTTGATTCACCTTTTATTGTTTATTTTATTTTCACTTGCTGAATACGGGACAGACTTGCCTGGTGGAAAGAAAGGGAGAAAGAAAGAGGAAAGAAAAGAACCTGAGAAGAGGGACGGGGAAAAAAGGGCAAAAAACAAAACCAACAGAATAAGCAGACAAAAATACATATATCGATCACCTGGATCACCTGTTGAGAAAGAAAAAAAGAAAGCAAGCAGAAGAAAACGAGAGTAATAAACAAGATCACAATGATATATGGGAATATGACAGTAAATACTAAATATTAAACATTATTGTGCAGCACGTGAGATCGACAGCGCACAGTGTGCTTTGAGGTAGGAGCCAAAAGGGTGTAGTTTGTGTGTGTGATCACCCGTGTGTACACCTGTGAGCATGAACGCTTGTTTTAAAAGGTTCCTTCATGTAATGATCTGCTAGAGGGTGTGGGGGCCCCTGCCCCGACCTCCAGGGCATGAAGCAGGTATGGAGGAGATCAAAACTCCAGACATCCAGAGGCCCCCAGAACACAAGAGACCAAGGAAGACCAACATAGGGGCAGCCGCGCCACTATCCCAGAAAGAGCTGAGGAGAGTCCCAGATGAGGGGTCACTCAGCAGCCGCGGAGCAGAAGCCAGGGGGGGTTGCAGTGACGTGCCCGTGAGCTCCGCCGGCAGCCAGCTGTGCCTGAGTGGCCGAGCCCCGGGCCGTGAGGCCGAGGGCACCCCATCCCTGAAGTGGCCCGAGCGAGCCCCAGGCTCCAGGCCCCGATAAGCAGCCGCCAAGGAGTGAGCCGGTGGGTACCTGGGCGCCCACCCCCGGACACAAAGAACCACCAACGCACCGATGTCTGAGGGCGTCCGCCACCGGCAGGGGAAGTGGTGGGGGGAGATGGGCCTCCAAACCTTGGAGGGCCTGAGATGTCCCCAGAGAGGTGGCGTCTGATACCCAACCTGACATATAGACACAGACAAACAGGCACACACAGATACAAACATCTATTCCCACCCTCATGCTCTCATATACAATTACTCAACACTCACCCAACGTGGAGACAGACATAGAGAGACACTGTACACACAATCACACTCCCCAAGCGTACTCTAAGCCCCGAGTCTAGGTACCCTTGCCCTTGGAGGGGGAAACTGCACCCAGACTCAGGTGGTGTTACCCTTTTCCCTGCGGTGGGGAGAAGCAGACCGCCCCGACTCCGCAGCAGCAGGGAGGCCCCACATTCCAGACCCCAGTCGGACGGCCAACTCCTCCTCCTAGCCCCCCCGCTCCAGCAGGCCGCAGAGAACGGGGGTGTAGGAAGACTCCAAACCTCCCTCCACCCGCTCATATGTAGTGTTGATGTATGTGTGTTCTAAGGTGCATTTAAAACCCAGGAGGGCATGGAGCTACCTGCCAGAGCAGCAGGTAAGCGTATAGCCCCTCCTGCTAGCCCTCAATGTCTACGTGTATTTAAAATTGAGAGGTGGGCAGCGACGCCAGGGGTGAGGTGTACACCCTGATGGTGATTGGAATCCGTGTAGCGTGCCCACCTCCAAGATCCTATATGTATGTGTAATGAGAGTGTGAGTAATGTGAATGTCTAAGTTGTGGGATAAAATTGAGGCAGAGGCAGCCAGAAGGGGACAGAGGGGGGGGGGATGCCTCTTCTGCACCCTGGTGACACACCCCTACCCCAAGGCCCTGCATGTGTGGGTGATTGTGGTGGAGCGGGAAGAGGGAGGCCGCTGGAGATGGGGAGGGAAGGAAGGGAGGGCCAAGTGACCCCTCCCTGGGGCCAGCTCCCCCGCTGACCCCAGTAGGCACCCCCATGCTCTGCAACCCGCCAGGGAAAGGGGGCCCAGGACTTTAACATTTAACATGCTAACTGAGGCCTGTAGAGTCTGAGATGTAACCTTGGATTTTTGAGCTTTTTCTGACCATTGCACAGTTTGACCCTGGGGTGAATTTTCTAGGACGTCCATCTCTAGAAAGATTATGACATTGTGTTAACTGCCAATTATGCTTTTGTATAGGTGCTCACACTTGCTGGTAAACCAAGAATCAAGTGCAGTTGATTAGCAGCATCTGGCTGCTATTTATCTTTTTCATTTGTATTGAAGCATTAAAGGTGCTTTCTGAACAACATGAGCTGTGTGAAGCAATAAATGGTGAGCATATTACCCTCTATAGTCTACAGGCAAACTAGAGCATCCAAATCACGTGATCAATTTAAGTTGACATCGAACCCTCACTGAGTCTCGTTTCAGTTTGGGTCAGAAAGACTTCAAACTACATACCAGTTTTTAGAATCACCTTTAGTGCTAGAAGAAACGGTAAAAACTGCATCTTCTAAGGATGTAATGAAAAAAAAATGCAAGTAAAACGTGATTTCCATTTCGTATTGGGGAAAATGCAGCATGACAGCCAATCGCAAAATTATATGGCTGCTGAGGAAAAGGAGAAGTTGTTAAAGTGAAGGCCAAACAACGACATCAACAGCGAGTTTTGAGATTTGAGAGATTTGTGGCATTTTTGGAGTGTGTAGTCTAGCCTTTTATGTTTTTTTGTTTGTGTTTTTTGAGTGTCAAAAACGCAGTCAAATTCAAATAATAACTGTATATTCTTATTTGTGCTGGTGTGCTGAAAATAATGATACCAAACAAGGAAAAATAAGCAGTTTGTAAAAGTGAAATATATAAAGGTAAACTCAAAAGGTGTCAAAAACGGCCATTTATAGGTTTGACTTCAGAGTTTTACATTACACAAAGATTGCATTATAACATATTATAACATATGTTGTTAGTGTGATAACATCTGCATTGCATTTATAGAAGTTTCTTCTGCTCTCAGAACAGATTCAGTTGTTCACAGTTTTGGCACACGGTGCATTACCAGGCTGCAAACACTCATAAGGTGCTGAGTTGTGGTCATGAAAAGAACAAAGTGGTTAAAGACAAGTCTGTGATGCAGTGTCATCAGACTGTTGACAAACCCTCAGTCTAGCCACAGTGTGACAGCACGGCTTCACGGAAAGTCATGTTTTGAATTATTTCTCATGCAGTGTTTTCTGCTCTTTATTTCATGTTCATTTACTTGACCAAGCCTCTGATGTGTAAATCAAATCCATGTGAATGTCATCAGAACATATTATATAATGAAAATGGTTATTTTTTAATAAGTCGAGGCTGAACATTTGGAGTAACATTGAATATAGAGGTTTTCTATCTCTGAAGGTCAGTTTCAATTATGAATTGTAAACTCCTCCTTCATTATTCCATCAATTTGTGCAATGGATCAGTACCACTGGCAGCAAATCAGCCCCGGAGCATGATCCTACCACCACCAGGCTTAACATCTGGTACACGGTTCTTAGATTTCAAAGGATCACCTTTGATGCACCAAACATACTGTTGTCATTATATAGCTCAGTCATAGTCTAGTCTGCCCATAAAGCTGTCTTTCTAGAAGCAAATGGCTTTTTTGTGGTTGGGATCCTCTCAGTTCACAGTAATAACAAATTCCCTCTGATCTAAGGGGAACTCTTTGGGTCTTCTTCCAGTCCTTGGCAAAGTGGTAACACATTCAAACAACTTGTAATTACAAACGATTGTTTGAAACAAATCTGTAAGTGTATAACAATGGCTTAAAATGGTTTACAGTGAGTTCCTTGGACTTTTCCGTTGCTCTAAATATTGGTCAATCCAACAAGTGCTTTTAAGCTAATCCTTTTTATGCTGCGAAGAGAAACTAACACTTGTCATGATCACTAATAAGAAGTTAATAGGGCTTGTTGAGTTAAATGGTAAATGGCCTGCATTTGTATAGCGCTTTACTCAGTCCCTAAGGACCCCAAAGCGCTTTACACTACATTCAGTCATTCACCCATTCACACACACATTCACACACTGGTGATGGCAAGCTACATTGTAGCCACAGCTGCCCTGGGGCGCACTGACAGAACATTGCAGAACCTTCAGCACCTCGTATGAAAAGATTTGGCTGTGTGTATGCTTTTAGCACTGTGTGGATTTGAGAAAATCTAAAATAAATTGAAATTTGTTTTTAGAAGTTGTTTTATAAATTTCAGTGGCATATTATGCATGCAATAGGACATCTATTTAGATTTACATCTTCCACAGAAAAAACTGCACATTACTGAAACTTTGTATACTGGACTTTGTTGTTGTCCCACACAGGTTCAATTTTGAGTGGTAGATGGCTCAGTGCTCAGTCAACCAAGATTTTATGATAGTGGGCACAATGAGAAAGCTAAGCTGCTTGTAAACAGTACTTTTATGCACTCTTTTTCCATTTGGATAAGAAAGAAATAACCAGGAAACAAAGGCAAACAAATAATCTGTGCCTTTATCCCAGATTCACATTACAGGAACAGCTGCTCAATGACCACTGTAGTCTTTGCTTACTGCACTTTTATCCAGATCTATGCAAAGTGATCCACTACACCTACTTTTACATTTAAATCATTTTATGAGCACTGAAGCCATTTTAATCTGAGCTTCTACTCAAATACAATCAGTAAAGAAAAACACAGAGTCTGTGACGTTTGTTTTGAAGGAAAAGAAATTCCCTGCAAATGTGTGAGACTATTCAGAAAACAGTAATTTTGTTTTATAGGTGAGACACTTGGCCTCTTTTTTTCCTTGTTCTACGTTTGTCTTTTGTCCGATTACTCAGGAACACAAGATGGAAAACTGATATTCTCATGTTAAAAAGATAGAAAAAGGATTTTATCACCCATAAATGTTAACTTCTCGTGCCTCTAAGCACAAACAGGAGCAGCAGCGCCCTCTGCAGTTTGTGTGTAGAAGAGCAAGGCGGTCTCCCATCCAAGTACTGACCAGGCCCGACCCTGCTTAGCTTCCGAGATCAGACGAGATCGGGCGTGTTCAGGGTGGTATGGCCGTAAGCGAGAACATAGATACACAAAAGAGCTTTTATAGTTGGCAAATGTCACACAGTTTGATATATATTATTGTGCTAAACTTCAATGTTACAGCGAAAACATGCAAACCTTCGTTGTTAACTGCAGCTTCAAAATTTAGCTACAAAAATGCTTTTCCCGCAGTAACATGACGATAAGAACACACGTTCGTTGATTACAGCACAGTGTGAAAGTGACAGAGAGCACACAGTGTGTTAGGACGATTTGGAAATCCAACGTTTTTGTCGTTTGGACATTTTAACTTAAATATAGAAAACAAAAACGTAAGCGCCTATGTGTCCTTACAGCATGGATAAAAAGGCCGTTTGCGAGCTGTCCTTTCGCTTACGGCCATACCACCCTGAACACGCCCGATCTCGTCTGATCTCGGAAGCTAAGCAGGGTCGGGCCTGGTCAGTACTTGGATGGGAGACCGCCTGGGAATACCAGGTGCTGTAAGCTTTTGCACTTCGACACACAAACTGCAGAGGGCGCTGCTCTTTAGGAAAAAACTTCATGACCTCTCTTCTAATTTTTTGCATGTGTACAGTTAAAAAATTAAAACAACAATCATCTCTGCAGCTTATTGGAGACACTCTCGTGATTCTGTTGTAGAGCAGAGCTTCAGCTCAGTGTGACTTCATGAGTCTGAAAGCTCCAGGATGACAAAAATACACCAACATCATTCCTCACTTTACTTTCTGGACAAAGATGAGGTTACACAAGAAAAGCTGCTGATATGTGAAGATTTATACTCAAATTATATTCTTGTATTTGTATCTTGCTGATAATAAATAATAATAAAAGCTGTTGCACACGTTCTTCTCTCTGCCAAAGCAACACTGTCCTGTTAATAGGATTTATTTTATTCATATATAACTTTGTAAAAAGCATTTTAATGCTGTGAGTAATGACTTTACTGTTGGGCGACGTGTCTGTTACGGCGCTCAGCTCCGTCGGACCAGGATGGCCGAGTGGTGAAGGCGTTGGACTTAAGATCCAATGGACATTTGTCCACGTGGGTTGAAATCCCACTCCTGGTAGAGATAATAAACCTATAGCCAGCGTACAAATGATCCACAGGTAGGAGACAGTACTTGATTTCTTAGGAGTGACAAAGACTTTTGGATGTGCTGAAAATTCATGTGAATGTGTCCTATTGAAAACAAAAATGGCAGTGGTGTGGAAGATGATCCAATCCAACATTATTTATAAAGCACTTTAAAGTACCCAGCGCAGGACCAAAGTGCTGTACAGTAAATAAGTTAAAAACAAACAGTAGAATAAAACAAAACAGAATAAAATAAAACACATAATACGTACAAATTAAAACAGCCGTATATTAAAAAAACAAGATAGAACAGCATATAATCAACTAAAACAACTAACATAAAACTAAACTAAAACTAACATCTTACAAGGTGTCAAAGGTCAGGGTGAAGAGATGGGTTTTCAGAAGTGATTTAAAAACAGGTTTTTAGTCCAAAGGCTTGTTTTTTAATGTCGGGTGTTTGGTCTCCAAGTGACGAAGCAGTTTTGAAGGCTTCATTGCCTCATTGGAGAGCCGGTCTCCGCATATATTATGCAGAGCGGGCTTGGTGCATGGGAATCACTTGTCGCAATATATCCATATTTCAAGTAGGTCTTTTGGTATTGTCTGTTAATTGCAGCTTTCTTTTTCTTAGTGGTTGTCATAGACTCTTCTTCTGTCTCCTCACTGGGCCCTTTTCCCTTTGCAAAGAAACCCTCCAAAGACATCTGTTTTTTACTCATTTTGCTAGCTTGTGGGTTTAATATTAGCTAATGTATCTTGACATGCGTCAAGAGTCAGTCATAGACTGAAGTAACTGAGAGAATTCAGTCTTTTTCAAAATAAAACACTGTTCAGAGTCGGATAATAAATAAAACGGAAATAATGTAAGTTATTTATTTTCTCTGTGCGGTACGAGCCTCAACTCTCGCGGCCCGGTACCGGTCCGTGGCCCGGGGGTTGGGGACCGCTGCTATAGACTACAGTGTACGCTCTATACCTACTTACTGGTTTTTGTTGCACCAGTCTGCATCTCCCAATCACTTGTGTGTTTCGCTTACAGCTCCGCACCACCCAGGCGGCAAAAAATGTGCATGTTCTTTGTGATCTGGTGACCAATGCCCTCTGCCGTCAAAGTCGAGAATTAGTTAATGGGCATCATGTGACTGATGGAAGCCAGATCCTTTTATTTAGCAAAATTGGGATTAATAGTTAAATGTTATTGTTGAGGGGCGCAGACAGCACATGTACACAGATTAAAAAATAGTAATGCCTCAAGAAAAGGGCTCTTGGGGCATCCAAGAGGAAAGGGGCAAATGCTCAAGCCCCCTCCGTTATGGCAACGACGTTTAGACTTTTGTCTTTTGGACATTTAGAAATGTCTTAGAAATGAATCGCCTGCCAAAATGAAAACAAAAAAATCGGATGACATTAAAAACAAAAGAAACAAGAGACAGGGTGCTGAATAAGAACTTGTCAGCTTGTGAGTCCTGTGACTGGTGATGCTCCAAATGTTAAAAAATAAATATATAAAAACCAACAAACACCAAAAAGTGACATTTATTATATGCTTATTCTGTGATCAGATAAAAATATTTTATTAGAAGCAAGCTGGATCTAAGAGATTATTTCTACACAGCATCCTACAGTCAGTACAATTAATATGTCAGTATTGGTGGGATGAATATAAAATTCCCTAATCAGAAGGAAATAATAGTTTTATATTATTTCATGCAACGTGTGAAGAAATAGAGGTTGATCACATGTTAAAAAAATGTATATACTTATTGATAAGACAGACTCAAATAAAAACTTATAATGAAGAAGACGTTTCCAGTGACATTTAGTCAGAGCTGATGATAAATGTTGCTCTTTTGTTATCTCAGAAATGTATATTTGTGGGTACAGAAGTAGAGTGCACGGGGATTTTTCCTATAGTTGCATTATTGGATTCAAAGGTCATTTCATCACCATAATAGTGCACAGGTAACTTTTCACATTTTCCTTTACATTTTTTTTCACATTTGACCACAACTATTCTGTTAGTGAGAAGTGTGGGGCTGTTTTTGTGCCAAGGATACAAGACGACTTCACCACATTGAGGCGGCCAGTGGATGGAGCCATGTACTGCAAAATCTTGGACGAGAACCACTTTCCCTCAGGCAGAAGACTGAAGATGTGTCGTCGATGAGTCTTCCAGCATGATAATGGCCTAAAACATACCACTGATGGAACAAAGGTGTGGCTAAAGAAGAAGCACAAGGACATGGAGTGGGGCTAAGGCAGTCTCCAAACCTCAGTCCTGAAGAAAATCTGTGGAGGGAGCTGAAGCTTAAAGTTACCAAACAGCAGCAAAGAAATCTAAAGGATTTAGAGCACAGGTGTCAAACTCCAGGCCTCGAGGGCCGGTGTCCCTGCAGGTTTTAGATGTGTCCTTGATCCAACACAGCTGATTTAAATGGCTAAATTACCTCCTCAACATGTCTTGAAGTTCTCCAGAAGCCTGGTAATGAACTAATCATTTGATTCAGGTGTGTTGACCCAGGGTGATATCTAAAACCTGCAGGACGCCGGCCCTCGAGGCCTGGAGTTCGACACCCCCGATTTAGAGAGTTTGTGTAAAGAGGGTGGAAAAAATCCTCCTGAGATGTGAGCAAACCCGGTGACCAACTACAAGAAACATATTACCGCTGTACTAGGCAATAAGGGTTTCTCCACCAAGTACTAAGTTGTGTTTGAGATCAAATACTTATTACACTCAGTGACATATAAATCAATTCATTTATTTTAGCAAATTCATTTTTTATTCAATTTTGGTTGATATTCTGTCTCATTACATCAAAATGAAAATACTTAAAAAAAATTAGAGACTGATCCTTTTATATAAGTGAACAAACTTACAAATTCAGCAGGGGATCAAATGATTATTTCCCCCCAGATAGTAGCTTCTTTTTATGACCATCTTTTTTCTTTTTTCTCTTTTTGAAAAGCTGCTGACCAACAAAGTTTTATTCATAGATGTTTTTTGCATTAGATAAATTTGCAAACTGAACTCCACGCTTCCAGAATCTCTCAGTTTGTTTGGCAGAGCTTACTTTTCATTTTAATTACTTGTTGTTTCTTTATTGACTTATATAGAAACCCACAGAAGTTTGTTTAACTTATGTAACAAAAGAATAAAGCAACTAAATTTAAGTAAAAGGATCATTTTAGTATTTTTGATCTATTCTTTACAGAATTTTTCCAAAACATTTTCAAACATTCAGATTTGTCTTTTATTTTCTTGTCGAAACCTCATAAATGGTGAACTAAAAACCCTGGAATATGGTTTGAAACGTTGACATTTTAGTCTGAAAAGGAGCATGTTTCGCTTTCTGGCAGCGTTTATTTTGAAATTGCAACACTAATCAGTGCTTCTCCGCACCTGTGGAGCACGCGCTGAGCAGACCCCGTCGGGTATGCGCTGCAGAGCACGCGCACCAGAGGAGGGGGCTGACTTGAGCAGAAAGCGCGGAGAGACAAGTCGAAAAGAAAAGACGGAAGAGCGCTGATGAGGAAAAGCAGAAAGAAAGACTTTAACTGAGCTTGAAATGAAACAAGAGCTAGCGAATCTCTGCTGGACAGGTAATTACCGCTGTTTAGTTTAATATTGTATTTTAAACAGTGTAACTATGAAGCTAAGACGAATACGGATCATATATTTTCATACAGTTATGTTCCAGGTTGATGTTTGTGTGTCCTCACTGTAAAGACTGCAGGTTATTTTAGAGTGCCTGAAAGGAAAATATGTCTGTGAAGCACCTTTTATAGTTCCAATATTAACTTCGGCCCCGTTATCTACTCTAGAAAATGATTTGCGCGTCTACGTCGCCATTTACGGTTCAATTCTTTGCCGTAAGTAAGGAATTTCTGGTGCTCTGAGGTGCATCTAGTAAACGCCAAGTATCATTTAAAAAATAATAATTAAAGTAAATTAAACTAACTAAAAACATATGTCATTACTTTCTTATTCCTTTTAATGATGACTTTTAAATCATTAAATGATAAAATAAAAAAATCAATATCAATATAACAGCTTCCAAAAATTCAAAATCAAAACCAGTCTAATTTTTACTTTGATAAGTTTCAAAATATTTACTAGAGAGGCACTGGAGGACATATTGAACAATAATATTGTGTAATTTTTAAAAGTATTACTTGATTTTTTAAAACAGGAAATTGTAATCATTTACATACATATGGTAGCATGTAGATATTATGAAGGGGCTGCTTTACCTAATAATTAAAAAAAAAAGTTACATTCCCAAGATGAAACTTGACTTTTTTCACAAAGACACAAATAATATTGTGGAGTTTGCTGGTAAGACCTTATAATCTTAGAAATATTTGAATATACCTGCATAGCAGTTCATATGACAGAAGTGTTTATGTAAAGAAGTGGAAATTAACAACAAGTCATTTAAATAAATTTGATGATTTTTTTTTAGTCTCAGACGATGAGTTTTTGAGGTGTATCTAAAGGCAACTTCTCTACTTGCATCCACACATTGAACTTTACAGAGGGAAACGGTCATTACACGCAGTCATGACAACATTCTTACTAAATGTAATTATTACATTAGAAAGTTATGAAACTTTTAAGCAAACTTTTCCAAATGAGGACACTTACCTTATTTTTTGCTTTACTGATGAGTGGTTGATTGATTAACCTGCAGGAGTTCAGGCACGAGTCAGTCGTCTGGAACACCAGGTGGTGAAGATGTCTTCAGTAAATGAAATGCTCTAAAGGGGGAATTAAAATTGAACATTATTTGAACATAAATAAAAAAAAGATAGGTCTCTGCCTGTGCATGCACATTTCTTATGCACGATATTCATGGTCACAGAACCCAGATGTTGCATGTTTTGAAGCTCATATCTGGATAGTGAATGTGAGTAGAAGTGTGGCAGGAGATCGAGTTATTGAAAATAAGCCTGTTGTCTATAAAAGATTTTAAATATACAAATAAAAAGTTCTTACCAAACGAGGAGTCAAGATGAGCAGAGACCAGGTCTAGTGCAGCTCAGCTGTTATTAAATTCTACCTGAGCAGGTTGGAGCTCATTTGTGTCACAGAGCAACAAAAAGCACTTTGGGGGCTTCAGTTTTTAAACATTTCAGTAGCCCCACCTTAAATAATCACTAGCATCAGTGTCTACATCACTAGCCCACCAGTTCCAAGAAACTTTAGCACTGCTCTGTTTGTGGTTCAGAACATGCTGCAAACATGATGTGAGGCCCAGTGACCACAGGTGCAGATGCAGGTTGTCTTTCATAGCTATTTTGCAACTATTTTTTCAATTCAATAAACCAAACGTATCAAAAATAAGTAAATTAATAAAATATTGATATTTGTGAAAAAAAGTACAGAAACTGCATTTTGGCTTAGTTTTTGTTAAGTAAATAATGGTACTGTGTAATATGTCATGTGTTGTTATTCAGCTGATGTTGTATATACCTAATTTTAACGTGTGTACTGAGACTGCATTGTAGAGTCTGACAGCAGCTGGAAGATCAGACCTCTGAAATTTCTCCTCGCACGCTGTTGTTGCAGCAGCGTGTCACTGTAGGAGCTGCTCAGTGCTGCTAGGATGACCTGCATGTGGTGGAGGTGTGAGGTGTGTTTTTGTTTTATTTTTAATATCCTGACCTTTCTGCCAGAATTGTGATCTGAATGCACTGTGGCGCCCGACACATTTTGCTTTTGCAAAACAGTGTGGTGGCAGATTTCTTTTCTGATGTATTATTTAAATCATATGTGATATTTTATGTGATTTTTTTTTTTTTTAAATCAGATGTGATATTTTAATCATATTACATTGGTAGTAAGTAAGATCACTTTCTCACTTAGTTGTATGCATGTGCATTACAAATGGGCCTTATGCTCTGTCACACATGTATGCGCACACAGTGAGGCCATTGTAAGTTCATAGATGTTAAACAGATAGTGAGACTCCTTCTGCTTATCAGGGATCTAAATCTTTAGGTGACGGCCAAGCAGAAAACAAACTGTGAGGGAGAAGGGTTTCAGGATGGGGCTGATGGTATAGCCCCCCTGTGAGTTTGGCCAACATGTAAGAGTTGTGGAGTGTTCTTTGTTTAAGAGTGTCTGTGTATATAAGATATGAGGGCGGTGGCCATTAGCAGAGATGATCCTAGTGTTTGGCTGGGATGTTTCTCTCCACATTGCAATGTGTTTATTAAACCCATTTCAAATCAAGCTCACTGGGTGTGTTGCAGATTATTGTTAAAACTTCCATAACAACAGCGACATAGAATCTCTATAGGCTCTTCTTGTTCATGTGAATCTGTTATCTGTTTATGTATTCATTTCTATTTGTGTTATTTCAGGCAAGAGGAAAAAAAAAAAAGTGGAGGTGAGGGTTGAATAAAAGGATTGAAAAATGCACAATGTATCGCCAACTGCTGCACCTGTAAGACAAAAACAAAAACAAACATGCATCTCCTAGAGGCCAACCATCCTGGTACAAGTCAAGACCTGAGTCCCAGGTGCCCAAGAACCACCTGGTATCCAGAAAGTGGGGAGAAGCGTCCAGCCAGGAGTGCTGACTGTGTCCAGGGCCAAGCCACAGCAAGCCCCACAAACACAAATTATTCGCTCACTCACTCTCACCCACCCATTAGTGACACACAGAAAACATAAAGACACAGTGGGAGCTGGTATGCAATAGCAATGACAGCTTAGCCACCATTTTTCCAGTCACTTTATACTTCTGCTGCCTCAACCATAACACAGGTCTACAAGATCAGTCTGTTCAGTTTTTTTTCTGTCCTCAGTGGAGATCTTGCTGGCCCAGCAGAACACACCATAAAAGATGACTGATGTCACTCCAAAGTCATAGAAGGTCTTCAGGAACTCCAAAATAATTGAATCTGTGTAGCAGATACAGCTGCTCAGTTATTTCTGGGACAGAGCAGCTTTCTTCTGTGTATATTGTGAATGGAGTCAGGACTCTTCCCTGTAAGTTGCCTATGCTGCAGAATACCCATTAAGACACATAATTGTGGGTCTTTATGTACTGTAGTTGCTAAGATAGTCCAGGATCCGTGTGGTGAGGTGATGGTCCACACCTGTGTAATCCACCTTGTCCTTCAGGATTGTGGATATAATTGTGTTGAAAGCATTGGAGAAATCAAAGCACATGATTCTCACAGTGCTCCACACACTTTCCAGGTGAGCGGGAGATCGATGTAAGAGCTGGATGACAGCATCATCTACCCCAATGTTGGGCTGATAGGCAAACTGGACTGAGCTCACCTGGGGCCGAAGATGAGCAAGGACCAGCCATCCAGGGTCTCCATCAGGTGTGATGTCAGAGCCACCGGCCTGTAGCTGTTGTTCATTTACATCTGCCTAACTGATCATTTATCCTCAGCACACTTTGAAAAGTGTGTTTATGTTCCTGCCTGAAACTGGACAATATGTAAAATCTGAATTCAAACAAAGGTTGGGGAAACCTGCACTGAGCTGAGACAGAAAAAGTCACTTGGATGATGAGTGACGCGTTCCTCCTACTGAAAACGCAACGTCCAGATGAACAAAATTAACTTTTCGGGACAGGTCCCCAGATGTTTTCTCCTCTCAGAATCCTCCTCTGCTCTGAATTCACAGATCATATCTGTTTTATCTTACATACAATCATGTGGAGAAGAGTGTTTTCATAGAAATCTATAGAGTACTCTGAAAAACTAAGCACAGTCCATGATTGAGTAGCTTGAATTTACTACTGCTGCTAAAGCACTACTGCTGCTAAAGCAGTAGTGCTTTAGCAGCAGTAGTGTCACCAAATTGTTTCTGTATGACTCTGTCTGTCACACGGTTGTGCAGTACCTTTGGCTGATGTTTCTTTACATTGTTTGGTCAGTTCATTGAGGTTTGTGGTATTTGTTTATGTACAGCTCTCTCAAGCTCCCAGCACTTATTTGCAGGTTGAGGTCTGGACTGTGAACGGGCCATTACAACAACTTGATTCTTTTTTTCAGTCATTCTGTTGTAGCTTTGCTGATGTGCTTGGGATCATGACCCAAACTCACTTTTGACTCTACAGTACTTGGTATACAGGGGAGTTCATAGAAAACTCAATGACTGCGGGGGGCCCAGGTTCTGTAGCTGCAAAACAAGCTCAAATCATCCCCCCTTCACCACTGTGCTGACAGCTGGTATGAGGTGTTTGTGCTGGTATGCTTTGCAACTTTGCTACCAAACTTGCAGCCATGCTGTCATGCTCTTTTTAGAGAGAAGAGACTTTCTCCTTGCAACCCTTCCAAACAAGCCACACTTATTCAACCTTTTTCTAACTGAACTGTCATGTACTTTAACATTTAACATGCTAACTGAGGCCTGTAGAGTCTGACATGTGGCTCTTGGATTTTTGAGCTTTTTCTGACCATTGCACAGTTTGACCCTGGGGTGAATTTTCTGGGACGTCCATTCCTGGGAAGATTATGACATTGTGTTAACACACACCTGAATACTCCAGACCAGCAAACTGCCAAAACTTATGCTTTTCTAGAGGTGCTTACTGTTAGGTTGATTTTGGTAATAGTTGTCATTGTTGTACTTAAATTTGTAAACCTTGTCCTAAAACTGCATGTTTAGATATTTTTCTGTTCCTCCCCTGCATCTCGGTGGGGGATGCAATAGCTATAAGTGTTTAACTGCAGGCACATTCCATGTGAGGTTCTGTTTTCTTATTTAGAAAGGATGTTTACTTGCCATTTATGGCCTCACCTGTGCTTGTGTATGGTGGACCTTTAAAGGAATTGAGCCATATAGAGGGTTAGTGGAGATGACCCTTGTGATCAGCAGGAACGCACTCACGCACGCGCGCGCGCGCGCACACACACACACACACACACACACACACACACACACACACACACACACACACACACACACACACACACACACACACACACACACACACACACACACACACACACACACACACACACACACACACACACACACACACTCTTAGCTTTTATGGCACACTATATGGGTTTTACATTGTGTAACCAGTTTAAACCAGTTTGACCGTGTTTATGTAACCCACAGTGGTCAATAAAAGGGCCTGCAAGGGGAGTCAGTTTGAAGTCGGCTGAACATCTTGCCGGACTTCCCTTGCGAGCAAGTGAGAACCGTACGGAGTGTCTTGCTTTTGTTCACAGTGACAAACCTCTGCGCCAGCGAGGTCTGACTTTAGACCTCACACTTACACTTGCTGGTGAGCAGTTATTCAAATGCAGCTGATTATCAGCATCTGGCTGCTACTTACCTTCTAATTTTCACTGAAGCAATAAAGGTGCTTTCTGAATAACAGGAGCTGTCTGGTGTGATATTCATATTTAAAATGAATAATCAGAATCAGAATTACTTTAATAATCCCAAAGGAAAATATGTGGGTTACAGATTCTCCAAGACAATAATAGTGACAAACTAAACAAATTAAATAATACAATATATTACAAAGTTAACAAATATAGGAAATAGCACTGATATAAATGCAAATTCCTCAATTATAAATATCAAGAATATTACAGAGGTGGAATATATATGATTGACATTTAACAATAACCTTGAAACTTCCTGCTTAGATCTTTTTTTTCGTTTTGTGAGATTTTAAGTGTTAATACAGTCAAAATGAAATAACTGTAAATTGTTATATGTGCTGTTGTGCTGGAAAGAATGACACCAAACAGGGCAAGATGAGCAGTTTTTTAAAGTGAAATATATGAAGGTAAACTTAAAAGTTGTCAAAAATGTCATTTTATAACCATTTATAACCTTGACTTCATAGTTTTACATTACACAAAGATTACATTATAACATATTTAGTTAGTGTGATAACATCTAGAGTTATTACATTTATAGAAGTTTCTTCTGCTCTCAGAACAGATTCAGTTGTTCACAGTTTTGGCACACGGTGCATTACCAGACTGCAAACACTCATAAGGTGCTGAGTTGTGGTCATGAAAAGAACAAAGTGGTTAAAGACAAGTCTGTGATGCAGTGTCATCAGACTGTTGACAAACCCTCAGTCTAGCCACAGTGTGACAGCACGGCTTTGCTGAATTACTTCTCATGCAGTGTTTTCTGCTCTTTATTTCACTCTACTTGAATACATTTACTTCAACAAGCCTCTGATGTGTAAATCAGATCCAACTGAATGTCATCAGAACATATAATGACATTTTTTTCTTTTGGTAATAAGTCAAGGATGAGGATTTGGAGTATAAATCTGAATATAAAAGTTATATATATAACAGTATATATATATATTACATATAAAAGTTTTTCATCTCAGAGGGTCAGTTTCTATGTTGGATTGTAAACTCACTTTAGTAGTTCTCCTCTTTCATTATTCCACCCATGATCACTGATGAGAAGTTAATAGGCATTAGCCATGTCAGTTTAAGACATTGTACAACCTCATATTAAAAGATTTGACTGTGTGGAGAAATCATTATTAGCCCCCAAATCACCATGAGATTGAAGCCCAAAAAAGTCATATGAAAATGACAGCATTACCTTCACCTTGATCCATGCTTGAAAACTGTTTGCTCTTTTCTTTGTAAATATGGGCTTCAGGTGGACACTGTGCATTCTCCATGGTTGAGAAGTTACTCATTACTGTGCCCAGAAATCCCTCTTTTTGTAGAGTGCTACAGAGTGCTTAGATGTTTTTAATATTCATAGAATTCTTAGAAGTTCTGTATTTCATGCAAATTTTGTTCTTATATTGTTTTTCTGCAGACAGCTTGTTGATGCTGCCTCATGTCAAAGTACCATCTGCTTTATTGGAATCCAGCAGAGGGCAGTGTTTTGCCGTCAACAGATGACTTTCTGAAGCTTCAACTGTGTCTTCAGATTGGATTGTGTTGTAATTTGTTGTCTGTGTGATACTAAAAATATAATGGGATTCTGAAGCTCTTCTGAATCTTCACCACGCGTTGCTCAAATGCTACTGATATAAACTCACAATATATCCAGATTGACTGGATATACACAGTCTGTGCTAAGATAATTACACACAGAAACAATATTATTACATCAGTCATGTATATTGGCAGTAAATGATAGGGAGGAGAAAGGAGGAAACAAAAGTCAATTACAAAATTAATGGGGCTGCTTTGAGCCATATCAACAGTAATAAGGATAAAGTTAAAGATATCAGGGGAAAAAATAACAGGCTGACAGCTGTGGTTCATCACTGAGGTTCTTTATGTGAAAATAGAAAACAGGAGGAAGACTGATATTTACTGTATATCAGTCTTTGTCCTGTTTTGGAACCTAAAGTTAGGAAATAATAGTGATGCTCCTTGACGTCCACAAGATGTCAGACACATGACATCACTGAGCTAAACCCTCTGCTGGAAAATACAAGACAGAAAAGTGGATACAGTAAGGTGATTTTCAATTTTTACACAAAAGCTAAACACATTCTTTTTAAGCGTTGTAATATGTATTTATGTATGTGTGTGTGTGTGTATATATGTATATATATATATATATATATATACACACACATATATTTAATGCTGTTTTCCATGAGTGAGCAGCAGCGCCCTCTGCAGTTTGTGTGTAGAAGTTCAAAAAGAAAATTACAGCACCTGGTATTCCCAGGCGGTCTCCAAGTACTGACCAGGCCCGACCCTGCTTAGCTTCCGAGATCAGACAAAATCAGGCGTGTTCAGGGTGGTATGGCCGTAAGCAAGACACGTGCCGCATAAAAGGCCTTTTACAGATGATGTAGAAACATTCATCATGGTCTTAGTCGACTGTTCTCTTTCACACTCCATAATAGTGTCCTGCAGTAAATGACCAGCTACACTTTTTAACATTAATTTGATATGTTATAGATAAAAACATTAATTTATGATTATACAGCTACATTCTGCAGCAACACGCTTTTTACAAAGTAATATGTCAATAAAAACATAATGTGGCCTGCCATGTCATTTTGTGGCCCCTGATAGTGTGTGCCAGATTGTTTTAAAATAAGTTTACTGTATGCTGCTTAAAAGCGCATGTTGACTGTAAGCTACATCTCCCACAGTGCGTTTCGATTGATTGAACCCCAATGCCACTGGTACTGGGGCATGTACCTCCAGATCTGTAATTTAAATATAGACATGTGTGGTTTCCACAGAAATGTGATAATCTCAACTAAAAGCTCATAAAACCATTTCAACGACTACCAAAAAGCTAAAACAGCAAATGATTAAAGAGCAGGAATGACTTTTGAGAGCAGCTAGAAACCATTAAACAATGGTAACAATGGTTGAGGCTGTTCCAAAATTTGAATGTGCGCGCGTTGAAGGCGCGGGTCTTGTTGAATTATTGAACATATTTTTTTTTTAATCTGTAAAGGCACAAAAAAAATACTTTTTTCTGCTTGAATATCGGCCTTGGGTAGCTCTTCTTGTCATTGCTGAGTCAGTTGTCTGTTTGTGCTACTTTTTTGAAGGAACAGTCGATTATTGGCAAGGGCGAATTTATGTGTTTGGTTACTTACTTAAGTGGGAGTACTGTGGAAAGTTTTACCTTACATTCATAGATATAACAGTACAGGATCTGAGCAGGTTCAACAAGTTCTGGGGTAACTGTTTCCAAAATGTTGTATCCTATGCAAAAGTTCTTTGCACTTTTACATTAAGAAACATTATCCTTAAAATATTTGAGCCACATAAAGTAGTATGGGTCATCAAACTGCCCTTTATAACTGTTTAAATATCTCGTATCTTAAGTCATTCTATCATACAGAAAATTACAAAAAAATGTTAGAAATATAAGCTGCTCATAACAACCTAAAAGGTTGAGCGTTTAAAATGCAAACCAATGGAAGCAGAAGTAGAAGACCATAATGTCACAGAGCACATAGTGTCTATCATTGTGTAGGCATTTATAAATAAAAGCTTAAGATGCAGCACGCTTAATTTCTTAAGAAATATGCAGATGGAGTGATCTATATCAAAAAAGGGAAGTTACGGCTGTGGGTAAACCATTGTACACAAAAACTTCAAAAATCTTAGAGTGCATGAGGCTGTGTCAGTAAAGGGAGACTTGCCCTTCTGACCCCTGTGTAACAAACCATCTGTTGAGGTCGTGGATTTGACACCTTAGCATTGTGAAAGTGGGGAAACATGCTTCTGGCTGAGCATAAGATTTCTGCTTATAACTTAGAATCTCAGTTCTAAATGAAATTCAAAATGTTTTTTGTAAGTATGGTTAATGTATAATTTTACTTCTAAGACACACACAGACACACACAACACAACAACAGCAACAAGACAGAGAAGAAGAAGAGGGGGTAGTTTACTACGCATCATAAAAACACAATAATGAATCTTTAATATTCCAACTGTATCTTTCTGTTCTGACTTTAGAGTCTTTGTTTGTTTATTGAGCCGTACTTTGGGAATCATACTGTTGTGATACTGGGGAGAAAAGGGTAAGGTGTTATTATGACTAATAGCCACAACCCTCGAGCCCTTTTTAATATTTTTAACTCTGTGATAAACCCTTGCACTATCACTTGTAGGGATCCCTCCCCTGCTTTTTGTGATAAATTCTTAAAGTATTTCTCTGAAAAAATCTCAGTTCTAAGGGCTTCTCATCCATCTCATTCATCATCAGTTTTAGACCCAGTTCCAGTCTTTGAATGCTTGACTGTCTTTCAACAGTTTGAGCCAGTGTCTTATTCTGCTTTAAAAGATATAATTGATCATCTTAAAATCTCTGGTTCCTCGCACGATATTCTTCCTTCTCGTTTCTTTAAGGAAGCTTTACATACTATAGGTCCTTGTATCTTACTTCTACTGAATGCATCATTGTCATCAGGTTGTGTACCGTCTGTCTTTAAGCATGCTGTTGTGCAACCTATTATGAAAAAGAAAAACCTTGACCCTAATGCTCTCACTAACTACAGTGGCTTGCAAAAGTATTCGGCCCCCTTGAACTTTTCCACATTATGTCACATTACAGCCACAAACATGAATCAATTTTATTGGAATTCCAGGTGAAAGACCAATACAAAGTGGTGTACACGTGAGAAGTGGAACGGAAATCATACATGATTCCAAACATTTTTTACAAATAAATAACTGAAAAGTGGGGTGTGCGTAATTATTCAGCCCCCTGAGTCAATACTTTTTAGAACCACCTTTTGCTGCAATTACAGCTGCCAGTCTTTTAGGGTATGTCTCTACCAGCTTTGCACATCTACAGACTGAAATCCTTGCCCATTCTTCTTTGCAAAACAGCTCCAGCTCAGTCAGATTAGATGGACAGCGTTTGTGAACAGCAGTTTTCAGATCTTGCCACAGATTCTCGATTGGATTTAGATCTGGACTTTGACTGGGCCATTCTAACACATGGATATGTTTTGTTTTAAACCATTCCATTGTTGCCCTGGCTTTATGTTTAGGGTCGTTGTCCTGCTGGAAGGTGAACCTCCGCCCCAGTCTCAAGTCTTTTGCAGACTCCAAGAGGTTTTCTTCCAAGATTGCCCTGTATTTGGCTCCATCCATCTTCCCATCAACTCTGACCAGCTTCCTGTCCCTGCTGAAGAGAAGCACCCCCAGAGCATGATGCTGCCACCACCATATTTGACAGTGGGGATGGTGTGTTCAGAGTGATGTGCAGTGTTAGTTTTCCGTTTTTGCATTTTGGCCAGAAAGTTCCATTTTGGTCTCATCTGACCAGAGCACCTTCTTCCACATATTTGCTGTGTCCCCCACATGGCTTGTGGCAAACTGCAAACGGGACTTCTTATGGTTTTCTGTTAACAATGGCTTTCTTCTTGCCACTCTTCCATAAAGGCCAACTTTGTGCAGTGCACGACTAATAGTTGTCCTATGGACAGATTCCCCCACCTGAGCTGTAGATCTCTGCAGCTCGTCCAGAGTCACCATGGGCCTCTTGGCTGCATTTCTGATCAGCGCTCTCCTTGTTCGGCCTGTGAGTTTAGGTGGATGGCCTTGTCTTGGTAGGTTTACAGTTGTGCCATACTCCTTCCATTTCTGAATGATGGCTTGAACAGTGCTCCGTGGGATGTTCAAGGCTTGGGAAATCTTTTTGTAGCCTAAGCCTGCTTTAAATTTATCAATAACTTTATCCCTGACCTGTCTGGTGTGTTCTTTGGACTTCATGGTGTTGTTGCTCCCAATATTCTCTTAGACAACCTCTGAGGCCGTCACAAGACAGCTGTGGAGCTGTTTTGCAAAGAAGAATTGGCAAGAATTTCAGTCTCTAGATGTGCAAAGCTGGTAGAGACATACCCTAAAAGACTGGCAGCTGTAACTGCAGCAAAAGGTGGTTCTACAAAGTATTGACTCAGGGGGCTGAATAATTACGCACACCCCACTTTTCAGTTATTTATTTGTAAAAAATGTTTGGAATCATGTATGATTTTCGTTCCACTTCTCACGTGTACACCACTTTGTATTGGTCTTTCACCTGGAATTCCAATAAAACTGATTCATGTTTGTGGCTGTAATGTGACAAAATGTGGAAAAGTTCAAGGGGGCCGAATACTTTTGCAAGCCACTGTACAGGCCGATCTCCAAACTCCCTTTTATATCCAAAATATTGGAAAAGGTAGTTCTAAAACAACTTCAGACCTTTTTAGATGCAAATGGTATTAACGAAAAATTTCAGTCTGGTTTTAAACCTCGCCACAGCACAGAGACAGCCTTACTTAGAGTTTTTAATGATCTTCTTTTAACCGTTGACTCTGGCTATTCCGTGGTTTTAGTTTTACTAGACTTGACTGCTGCTTTTGACACGGTTAACCACAACATTCTTCTATCAAGATTGGAACATGTTGTTGGTCTCAAAGGTACGGTTTTATCCTGGTTTAAATCTTACCTCTCAGAGAGGTCGTTCTCTGTTGCTATGGGGCAACACTCCTCGGCCTCTGCCCCTATTTATTGTGGTGTGCCTCAAAGGTCCGTGCTTGGTCCTGCTCTTTTCTCTTTGTACATGATGCCGTTGGGATTAATGTTTAAAAAATATAACATCTCCTTTCACTGTTATGCCGATGATATCCAGATTTACTCACTTTTGAAATCCAATGTGTCTGCTTCTTTGCAACCTCTGCTCAACTGTCTGCATGAAGTTAAAATTTGGTTATTACATAATTTTTTTACACTGAACTAGAATAAGACCGAAATCATAGTTGTTGTAAAATTCCCTGCTGATTCGGCCTCAGGATGTCTAGAGGCAAGAATCAAGCGCACCCAAATGAGCGCATCAGTGATCATGTGCGCATGCGCATCACGCAGAGGGAGAGTGAGAAACGAAAGGCGCAGCGGCAGAGCACGGCAGTTGTAACGCAGTTTGTGTGATTCCGTGTGCGTTAATGAAACTGTAAGTGTTATTACCTTTGACAGGTTAACTAGTATGATAATGGTTATAGTTGTTTGTGCATGGTAAAGCTAAAGTTATGCCCCGGTACACTGATATCACGTTAGTAGGTTTATTTAATTATGTAACTAATTTGCACTAAGTTAATACCAGTGGCCAGAATCTCCTCCAATGATTACATCCCGCGGTTAACGGATTTTTCTGTTGTTTATTGTTTAGTTTAACTGTTGTTAGCTTGCAACATTCTTGCCTTAGTACTAGCAACTGGGAATATATGTGCTATTTAGCCAACTTCTGGTCTTACGGCGACCCCTTGTGGACATTGTAAAATATTGCTGTGTCTGAGTAGATGATGTGTTCTGATTGTTGCTTAGGCTACGTTCACACTGCAGGTCTTAATGCTCAATTCCGATTTTTTGATCAAATCCGATTTTTTTGTCTGCTTGTTCACACTACAAATAAAATGCGACATCAAACGCTCTCCAGTGTGAACGCTCAAAGCGGCCCGCATGCGCAAAAGAAGACGTTACACACAACACGCTCTGTTTAGACCCAGAGCAAACAGTATTGTTTGACTGATGGCCGTTAATGTAAAGACTTCGGACTTTATGTTTCCAAATTTTTGCTTTAAGTTATTTTGTTATTTACATAATAATGTAAATAACCTAATAATTATCCTTATTGCTGTTTTAGAGGAGCGGTGCTTCAAAGGATAGTTGCAGATTTCTGTCAGAATCTGCAGATTATACAGTACAAATAAAATGTTCACGTTTCTCCAACGCTGTCTTCCAAACAGTTTCACTGACATCTACACTGGATGGCCAGGAAGCGTTCACGATGTCTTCTTCGTGCGCTTCTCCGGCGCTGATAATTGGCATCTGCCTTGTGTCAGTGAGGTAAAAGACGGATTTAATGCGACATGACCGTTCAAACAGCAGTCGCTTTCTAAAACATCGGATATGTATCGGATTCAGTACCACATACCAAAGTGACCCAGATCAGATTTGAAAATATCGGATTTGTGCCGTTCACACTGTCATACCATGATCGGATATGGGTCGCGTAGGGTCAAAGAAGTCGGATTTGATGCGCTTTCGCCTGCAGTGTGAACGTAGCCTTAGTTATCTTTGACCCTGCTAATTATTGTATTGCCTGTTTCTGTTTCCAGAAAACCATGCTTATAGTCACCAATACTGCATCTGCCACAATTATTTTTTGCATATCTGGCTGTATCACAGTTGTATTTATCATGGCAAGCCCTGCTGTAACCAGTTCTTCTGTGAAGCTTCATTAAAGACAGTGAACTAAACTCCTGGACTGCTGCAGTCTTTCTGACCGAAGACTTAGGCCAGACTTGTATACCCAGCACTTCCAGTATATATATATATATTCTACAGTTGTTGATAGTCACATTCTGCCAGACCAGTTAGCTGATGCCCTAGGTCCTCTTGCTAGCCATCTCTCGCTCACTGTAAGAAACCTCGGAGTGTTCCTGGATAGCTCTTTTAAACTTGAGAAACAGGTCTCCACTGGTAAAAAACAGCTTTTACCAGTTGTGTCAGATATCCAAAGCAAAGTCGTTCCTTCCTCTAAAGGACCTTGAAAAGCTTATACACGCATTTATCACATCAAGACTGGACTACTGTAACTCCCTCTACTCGGGCCTCCAGCACTCTTCTGTTTACCGGCTTCAGTTAGTTCAGAATGCAGCTGCGCGTCTCTTAACAGGTGCTAGAATCTATGAACATATCACTCCAATTTTAGCCAACTTACATTGGCTCCCTGTTAAATATCGTATAGATTTTAAAAATTTTTTGTTCACTTTTAAAAATTTTAAATAATTTAGTGCCCAGCTATCTTTCCGAACTCCTCCACTTGTACAATCCCAATAGAGCACTTAGATCGTCCAATCAGATGCTCCTAGCACAACCTAGGTCTCGACTGAAGTCGATAGGTGACCGGGCCTTTGCAACCGTAGCACCTAGACTCTGGAATAACCTCCCTGTTCATATTCGTACCACCGAGTCTATCCAGTCTTTCAAATCACGTCTTAAAACCTCTATTTTTACTTTGGCTTTCGATTCTAACTAGTTGGCTGTTATCTGGCTGGTTGTGTTGTCACCTTTTATTTCCTGCCCTGTTTTCTTATTGTTTTGTTTTAATTGTCTCATGGTTTTACTGACTGTGAAGCACTATGGTCAACTTTGTTGTTTTTAATATGTGCTATATAAATAAATTTTGATTTGATTTGATTTGAAGGTGTGAGAGACTAAACCATTACACACAAAACTTCAAAATCTGAAGAGTGTGTGAGACTGTTAGCTGTGTCGTTCAGCAGTAAACTTATCTACAATGTGTCAGTAAAGAGTGACTTGCACTTCTGGCTCGTTGAGCAACGGTTTAACAAATTACACTGCAAACTATAAAAGGAAGCTGGATTTAAATAGAACATAGTAGTGTTGGATGTAAGTGAAGGAAACACAAGTATAAGGTGTCTATGGAACAAATCTCCTTCAACGTTCACAATGACCAAAGTGGAGGACTACAGGCATTTCTCTCAGTCAACTGATTGTGTTTAGGGAAACAAGCAGCTAAATCCACGTTGTTAGTGAGTTACCTCCAGGTCTCGGTGGATTTTGTCCAACTTGGAGTGAACAAAGCAGAAAAACAGTAAAAGATGTAGACAGTGAAAGTCTGGTTTATTTCATGATTACAATGAAACATTTTACAACCCACAGAGCAAAGTAGCATACATGATAAATGGATACTACAACATAACATGGGCAGTGAGAAGTAAAACTCATTATGTTACCAGTTGTTATATTCTTTAAACTTGAAATAAAGCCCTGACATCAGAGTTTAGTGTTTTAAGTCATCTATTAAAAAACATGAGTCAACACTTTTTTCTCCCAGCAGCATTACTGAAGTGACACTTTAACGTACTGCTAATGCTTCACATCACAATCTTTATGATGAAAAAACGTGCTCTCTTATAGTCTGTGCCAGGGCCGTGCAGAGACGTTTATATAGGGGCAGGTGCTCAAAGTTAAAAAGGGGCACATTGAACCAGGCTGAATAACACACACATTCATCAAGAATCTAATATGGGATCGCATCATACTATATCACTGTTGTGAGGTGGCGACAAGGCAAAGCAAGCGTAGCCTATGTTTTACCTGATGGGTACAATGTTGCTGTTGAGGGGTTTCTGCTGCTCCTGCTGCTGATAGTGCTGGAGGGCAGGGCTGTGTTGATCTGAGACTGTAGACATTAAAAAGTCCATAGGAGAGATGGTAGCTGATTAAACAAGTGTCGTGAGATAATAACAAAATGCAAAGAACATAACAAAATGCGCTTGGAACCATAAGGCAACAAAAAACTGTGATAAATAAACTCGGCTCTGCCTGTGAATCACTCTGCTTCTCTTCTTCCTTCTATCCCCTCATCTCATATAACACTCTCCACTTGCTGTCCATCTGAGAACAAGGCACAACTTGCTTTTGCAATAAACTATAATTTAATTATCCACACCTAACAATTCTTGCACTTAATCTATAATAAAATGATGACAGAAAAATGTTATAGAAGCAAAACATTCCAGTTGTGCTTATTATTATTTTTATACTGGAATACCTCTCCAACAACTGGTACATGTGTTAATGTTACCTGTGCTCTTTGTAATCCAGCTGCTGAGGGATCCACTGCCTTTAGTAGCCTCACACAACTCCTACTGTTTCCTCCTCATGTCCTTACCAGCCATGTCTGGACAATGTTAAGGGTGGATACTGTTCTAGAAAACATACAAACAGGAAGGGGGCATGAATAATTTGGGCGGTTAGCTGTGAGTCACTTGTGCACCAGTTCTAAGAAACTGTAGCCTACCACTTCTCTGTTTGTGATTAGAAAACATAAATGTGTAAATATGACGAGAAACGACCACAACAGCATGTAGATGCAGTTTGTTTTTCATAGCAGGTTTTACAGTAAAAGAGGTGTTCCAGCATATTTCAGCTCAAACTTTTAACAGTTTCTTTAAAGTATTTTTAAAATAGAAATAAAGTGGGTGTATATAGAGTTTGTGGCTATAATTTTGGATGATAATTGTAGTTTTGTTATAGTGATGCACATCCTAGATCTGAGGTCAAACTAACAGATGGACTCTCCTCTCCAGTACGCTGTCATAGAACTTCCTGTGGAGGCTGAGGAGTGGGATCCCCCTGAAGTTTGAGCACACCGCCTGTCTTGGACCAGAGTGTTTGTTCCCCTTTTTATAAACTCCAGATCTCTATACAATGTTGTATTTGCATTTTCTACTATAGCAGCAACATCAAATGATGTGAGTGGTGAGTAGTCAGTAAACCTGCAGTGGTTCAGGCACTTGTTGGTTGTCTGGAACAGCAGCTGATGAAGACGTATTTAATGAATGAAATGCTTTGACACTCATGAAAGATTATAGGGAATTTCTTATATAACTGGCTGGGAACATTTGTCTACTCAGTCTGAAAAGCATTTGAGTTTATTTGATTATAAATCTATAAAGACAGGCCTCTGTCTGTATTTGCAAGATTTGCATGCTAACGGAACCCAGATGATGATGTCATATATCTGGACAGTGACTGTGAGTAGAAAATTCAAGCAGGGGAGAGTTATTACTCATTGTCACTGTCTGACACTCAATAGGGTCAACTTAGCTTAGGTTTTTTTGATTTTTAATATACAAATAAAAAGCTCCTACTAAATGAGGACTGAGACTCAAGATGAGCAGAGGTCACATCAAGCACACTGCTAATAAATTCTGCTTCAGCAGGTTATAGTTCACTGGGAGCTTGAGGGTCCTACGCAGTATCTTTGCTGTTCAGCTTTTAATTTTTTGAATGAATTCTTCCTCTTTTCTCTCAGTTCTTTTGAACAAAATATAATAAATGAGATTTGAATGAAAAAGCAGATCATAATGTATATTCTCTGTTCATAATCATAGTATCACAGATACAACGTAGTCCTAATCTTTTCTGTGTTCAAATCAGGTTTGCAACCTTCAGATAGTTGTTTGGCCACCTCTGAGCACCATACATGGTTAGTTTTATATTTAGGAGCATGTTTTACAGCTTCACTATCAGTAGTATTGGAACAATGACAATGACAACTGTTTTATTATACAAATAATATACTATTAGGTAGGGCTCGGCGATATATCGAGTTTTTTAAAAATATCGATATATTTTTATACGAGATATAAGATGTGACAATATCCTTTATATCGATATAGTCTATGTTACGTTATAATTATAGTTGCGGAGCCACAAGTTTGCCTCTCTTTCGTCCACTTTTGTCTCTATGCAACGTTACTCGACCTCGCCTCTCCTTCACTGAACACAACTCCCCCTCCTCCCCCATCGCTTCACCTGCAGGCAGCGACAAGATGGACACGGCAAATCTCCGTTAATGAGTTACTGCGCATCGCCCCGTGCGTGGGGCTGGACGACGTCAACGTGTTAACGAGCTAACCACGCTAACGAGCTAGCCACACTAACGCCACGCACGGCCTGAAATCCTTTCATTCTCTCAAAAGTTGACTGCGCGCCTTTTGTATGAATTCTGGTTGTGCTTGATGACCGCGAACCGATTTTATGTGATACACAGCGCTCAGCAATCTGTCAAAAAATGTTTTAGTACGACTTTGGTAAGCTACGGAGCTGCACCGCTTGATGGATTGTCGGAGCATTACGGCTACCGAGGAGCCTCGCGGAGTGATACGTACTGTGCTTCAACGTAATACCGTATTGTGTGTGTATAAGGACCATAAATGGCACCTGTTCAGAGACATGGTTACGAAGCGGATTTCAAACTCCAGGCTGTCAGTCACGCAGTAGAAGTTGGGAACAGAGCAGCTGTGAAATCTGTCTATGTTATTATGCTCAGCGTCTTTTAGTTTACATTTTGACTGCACAATTGTGAGCTCTTTGTTATGCACAAAAACAACATTGTTTTCTTTTATTTATGGAGCATTATTATTTAATAAATGCTCATAATTTGAGTATTTTTTTCAGGTACATCTACGCTGTATGTTAATAAAAGTGCCTGTGTGACATCTGGGACACAGCTTTGACTAAGAACTCTCTTTTTGTTCTTACTTTCTGGCTTTAAAAAGAAAATATCGAGATATATATCTTATATCGCCATCCAGCTAAAAAATATCGAGATATGAATTTTGGGTCATATCGCCCAGCCCTACTATTAGGTTAGTGTGCCAACTTTAAACATCATAGCTTCATAGTCATCTGACAGCTCGGGTCATGTCGTTCAGCCAGGGCTCAGATTTAGTTTTGATGATGCACACTGTTAAATGATGTCTTGTGCCTCAAAACAAACATGTGAATTGGGCTGGCTCAGGTTGAGCATCGAGTGCAAAATGTTCCATAATTCCTGTGGGGCTAATAATTTTGGCCTCAACTGTTTGCATCACTTTTGAGCAGAAAGATTAGGTTAAGGGTAGATACTGTTCTAGAAAACATACAAACAGGAAGGGGGCATGAATAATTTGGGCGGTTAGCTGTGAGTCACTTGTGCACCAGTTCTAAGAAACTGTAGCCTACCACTTCTCTGTTTGTGATTAGAAAACATAAATGTGTAAATATGACGAGAAACGACCACAACAGCATGTAGATGCAGTTTGTTTTTCATAGCAGGTTTTACAGTAAAAAAGGTGTTCCAGCATATTTCAGCTCAAACTTTTAATAGTTTCTTTAAAGTATTTTTAAAATAGAAATAAAGTGGGTGTATATAGAGTTTGTAGCTATAATTTTGGATGATAATTGTAGTTTTGTTATAGTGATGCACATCCTAGATCTGAGGTCAAACTAACAGATGGACTCTCCTCTCCAGTACGCTGTCATAGAACTTCCTGTGGAGGCTGAGGAGTGGGATCCCCCTGAAGTTGGAGCACACCGCCTTTCTTGGACCAGAGTGGTTGTTCCCCGTTTTATGAAACTCCAGATCTCTATACAATGTTGTATTTGCATATCCTAACTGGATGGGAAGGAAATGAATTAAATTATTAAATTATTATTAAGAAACAATGCGAGTAAAGACAAAAGTTATCTTTGAAAGTTTGGGATTAGGATTTTAATCTCTAAAGGATTTAACATCAGTACATCACATCAGCGCAGCTTTGGTTTTAGTCCATCATTAACAAACTTCATAAGTAATGAAGTAATCAAACTCATAATTTTATATAGCTAACATAATGTGGATGTGTAAAATGGATAGCGCTCACTAAGCAGAAATTAGTTATGATGAGTTTATTTTAACAAGATTTGCAAGTGTGCAGGGTCTGAGATGCAGATTCAGTGTGGCTATCAAATATCTTTACTGAAGAATTACATTTGTGGTGTTTGTCTACATTTATAAATCAACACCAACCCAACAGTAATGTATGAATGCATGTAACTAGGATGTGAAATAACAACGTAACTTTTAAGACTTCATATATTCTGATTTTATATTTAAAAAACATCCTTGCTTAAGGTTGTCGTGATCACATGGTGTGATACAGGATATCGACTCTCTGTGCTGATTTTTTAACACACACACAGGCCTTCACCAAGAAAGATGATGCTGGTGTGAATCTGATGTTGCACCAGCTGGATGGGAGTGAGAGACTTCTGAACCTTTCAGCTTTATGACGGATGACCACTGAAATACAAGGTGACTCCTTCTAGTTCCTTTGTATTCAAATCCTGACTGAGATGTAGGCTTCAAACAGAGTAGAGGAACTGACTGCAGAGGCCTGGTATAGATAAGGTAAACCTTTAAAAACGACCACATTCATAATCTTGTTCAACAGCTGAAAGGAAAAGTCTATTAGTTGGTGGAAGTGACCCAAACTGTCTATTCTTACATTCTTACAGTAAACATGTTAGAGACAAAAGGTGTTCCTCATTACAGGCAGGTTGTCTGGTTTACCCACTGTAGAAGTGCAGAAACTAAACAATTACTTCATAAAAGACATGGAACAACATTGAAGAGCCCCCTCGACAGGGCATGACTATACTATACTATACAAAAGGTGAAAGGTCACTCTTTCAAGAAGATCAATTTTGGACCAAAAAGATGGTTTAAAAGAGGAGTGAAAGAGGCCATCTATGTCCACTGTGAACAACCATCTTTGAACAGAGATGGCAGCTTATGACACCAACTGTCTGCCATCTACAATCCGGTTTTGAGATCGTTCTCAGGCACGTCTTGCATCAGATGACGTCAATATGACCTATGACATAGTGTGACAGTAGTAATAGTAGAGATAATAGACAGCAGTTTCTGTCACCCAAAACCTCTGGTGGTAATGACCCATGCCTTTCTTCATGTGGGTCAACAGCTAAATACTTCGTTACTCTACTTAAGTAGAATTTTCAGGTATCTGTACTTAACTTGAATATTTATTTTTCTGACAACTTTTTACTTTTACATTTGTGTGCAGTTTGTCTCACAGTGTGTTGCTAGCTAAAGGATCAGCTGCTGTATTTAAAAGGAAGAGAAAAGAAAGTGAGCCAACTTCACTGAGAGTTGGAGCAAGATAAGAAAGACAGGACAGGACAGGAAGAAGAGAGGTTAAAACAAAGTACACTAACTTTGTGTTATTTAAATGTTACATGAAAATACTCTGTAGTTTGTGGGATAAGAGGTTAGCTTGCAGTATTGTGGTGAATTTATTGTAAAGCCCTGCATTATACTGATCCTTATGGTCAGTGTTGGGTTATGTCAACTAAGGTAGGCCAATTTAAATAATCTAATAAAAGGTAGACTAATAAAATAGAATTATGTAAAATTCATAAACAAATCAAAAAGATTAACAAGATGAGCCTACAGACACTCTATAGTGCTCCTCTTGGCAAAGCAAGTGTGTTTGGCACAACAAAGCTTTCAGACCATGATTCTGCTTGCTACAACAGCCAGAAAGGATAGGTTAAAAAAAACATTCAGAAAAGATGAGAAGGGAAAAATGTCTTTTGGCTCCACCTGTAAAATTATTTTCTGTTTTGGGGGCCGTCTAATTGTTGCCCCTCTAGTGCACCTGTTAATGTCATTAACACCAAAGCAGCTGAAACTGATGAACAACCCCTTCTGTTAACTGATCAGATCAATATCCCAGATTTTTAACTGACTTGATACTAAACTATGATTAATTCAGTTTTATTTATATAGCACCAACAACAGTTGCCGCAAGGCGTTTCATATTGTTGGATAAAGACCCCACAATGATATGAAGAAAACAGAGAACTCCAACAATCATATGAAGCATAACTAAGGGAGGATTCAGGGTCACCTGATCCAGCCCTAACTATACGATTTAGCAAATAGGAAGGTTTTAAATCTATTCTCAAAAGTAGAGATAGTGTCTGTCTCCCAAATCCAAACTGGAAGCTGCTTCCATAGAAGAGGTTCCTGAAAACTGAAGGCTCTGCCTCCCATTCTACTTCTAAATACTCCACAAGTAAGCCCACAGTCTGAGAGCAAAATGTACTAATGGGTTGATAGTATAAGGTTTAGATGGGGTCTGATTATTCAAGACCTTGTATGTGAGGAACAGAACTTTAAATTCAGTTCCAATATAGGAGAAATATGCTCTCTCTTTCTAGTCCCTCTCAGTACTCTTGCTGCTGCATTTTGGATTAACTTAAAGCTTTTCAGGGAGGTTTTGGCCATCCTGATAATAACACCCTGATAAAAACGGATTAAAGTAGTTCAGCTTAGAAGTAATAAATACATGAACTACTTTTTCAGCATCACTCAAAGACAGAATTTTTCTAACTTTAGAGATGTTGCGCAAATGGAAGAAAGCAGTCCCACATATTTGTTTAATATGTGCATTGAAGGATATATCCTGGTCAAAAATGACTCCAAGGTTCCTCACAGTGTTACTGGAGGCCAAGGTAATGCCATCCAGAGTAAGAATCTGGTTAGATACCATATTTCTAAGATTTTCAGGGCCAAATACAATAACCTCAGTTTTATCTGAATTTTGAAGCTGAAAATTACACATCATCCAAGTCTTTTAGACATTAGTGTGTGTTAACTAATTGGTGTTTGTTATCTGGCTTCATGGATAGAAAAAGTTGGTTTTACAATTTTATTCACCAGCTCAGCTCATTTCAAATGTGATGTTTGCTACAGGTCCAAAACAGCTAGCACAGGGGCATGTTTGCAATGGTCTAGCATCTCCTCATCTTTTCAAAACAGTTCAAAGACATCTGGGCATCCAAGTTATGAGTTTCTAGAGTTTTGGAGATATACCTTTCCAGCTGCTGAAGAGTTCATGATTGTCTTTGAAGTAGTTTGATGTGCCAAATGTTCTCTGTAGGTGAAAGATCTGGACTGCAGACAGGCCAATTTAGCAACCAGACTCTTCTCCGGGTCCTGAATTGGCCTAATCATGTTGCAGACTTGATATTAATTACTTGCTAGAAGTTCTCCCAGGTGAATCTTTTTAAACTTTCTTGCTTTTCAGCCATTTGTTGCCCCAATTCCAACTTTTTTGGGACCTGTAGCAGGCATCAAATTTGAAATGAACTTGTTTAGTGGATGAAGGTGTACGATTTCCCAGTTTGAACATTTGTGATTTTATTTGTGTTCTGTTTTGAAAATATTGGCTTGTGTGATTTGAAAGTCTTTTCATTTTAATTTTGTTCAAATTTAAAGAAAATTCCAACTTTTATGGGATTCAGGTTTTAGTTCCCCTGTAATCGTTTTCTTTTTTCTTTAGTTTTTAATATATAGTCATGTTTTTTTCATTTATAGCTGTAAGGTACCTCTGCCTCCACTTTCTCACTTTCTGCACCCTACAAAGCTCTGTTTAGTGCTGCTGAGTCACATGACCACAGGACAACTAAATACACCAGGCCATTATTAGCTTTAGTGATAGATGCTGGTCCAAACCGAATAAAGGCCCAATAATTTGTATAGCTCTTTTAATGTGCGAGACATGCATGAGGTGCCCGGGCCAGTCAATATCTCTTTCAGGATCAGCAGATGACCTGAAAAAGCACAATTTTTGAAGAAATGCTGCATGGTGGCATTGTTTCAGTAAAATGAATTGAATAATCCACCAGAAATAAAACAAAGCGATATCCCATGCACTCTAGTGAAATGGCCCATGCTGATGCGCTCAAACAGAACCTCAATTAAAAATAATGGGGTGAACACGCTTTTGAAATATCCAGCTGATATATTACAGTTTTTTCTGAATGCTTAAACCCTAACTGTGATTCTTATAGCACAATTTCTAAAACTATTAATACTTATAGCAAAACCACTCACTGAGTTTGCAAAACTAAAAGCACAAACACTGCTTTGCACTCAGTTTGCTATTTTGTAACACACACTTTGCAAAACTGTAGGCACAACTCACTGCTTGCACTCAATTACCAAATTTCCAACACACTCCTAGCAAAATTATACACATGTATGGCTATCATTAACACTATTTTGCCAACTGTCTGGCACACTTTCACATGTGAAAATTGTTTTAGATAATTAGTCCACTTTGCAATCAGCCTATGCACTATAAACAGGCCACAGGTAAGCTGTCTATGTGGAGTACAATGGAAGGAGCAGCAAGAGTGAGAAGAGTGAGAATCAGAGGAGGCCGAGGGAGAGGACGTGGAGGTGAAGAAGTTGGAGGAAGAGGACGTGGAGGTGAAGAAGTTGGAGGAAGAGGACGTGGAGGAGCAAGAAGAGGACGAGGAGGGGAAAGAGGAAGGGTAAGAAGAGTAAGAAACAGAATAACTGATGACATCAGAGCTACAATAGTGGACCATGTCATCAACCATGGGATGACCCTGAGGGAAGCTGGCCAACGGGTTCAGCCTAAACAGAGCCGCTACACTGTAGCAGGCATCATTAGGACATTTCGAAATGAGAATCGGTAAGTACTTTGTAGCACTGCCATACTCTAATGAGAAACACAACAGTACCATATATGCAAAAATACTGAAATTGTTACTTTACAGAATTGCTAGACGTCCAGCTGTTGGGGGCAGAGGAAGAATGTTCACTCCAGAGCAAGAGACCCATATAGTGAACATGGTGATTGCCAATAATGCAATAAGACTGCGCGAAATACAGCAGCGCATAATTGATAATGACACCATCTTTCAAAATATACACAGTGCAAGCATTTCTGCACTAAGTCGTGTACTTGCGCGCCACAGAATAAGAATGAAGCAAATTTACAGAGTTCCTTTCGAGAGAAACACAGAACGTGTAAAGCAACTGCGATATGACTATGTGCAGGTAAGCTAGTGTCATTGGTTCTGAATTTGGAAGTGCATACTGTAGTGCTGTGCATGGGCCTGATGTGTTGCATTTGTTTTGTCTTGTCCAGAGAGTGATGGAACTAGAAGCAGATGCAATGGGACATGAGCTACTTTTTGTGAATGAGGCCGGTTTAACCTCAGTAAAACCAGGAGACGTGGCAGGAACATTATTGGACACCGTGCCATCATCAGTGTCCCAGGACAACGTGGTGGTAACATAACCATGTGTGCAGCTATAAGCCAAAATGGTGTTGTTCACCATCATGCAACCATAGGCCCATACAACACTGCACACATTATTGCATTCCTGGACACCTTGCATGACATGCTCACTGTTCAGAGACCAGAGCAGACCCGATATGTCATCATATGGGACAATGTTAGTTTCCATAGGGCTGCTTTGGTCCGCAACTGGTTTACAGACCACCCATCCTTCATGGCACTCAACCTCCTCCATACTCTCCATTCTTAAATCCCATCGAGGAGTTCTTCTCTGCCTGGCGCTGGAAAGTGTACGACCGTCATCCTCATCAACAGGTAGCCCTTTTACAGGCAATGGAGGAGGCATGTGGAGATATTGACCAGGCATCATGTCAGGCCTGGATACGGCATTCAAGGAGATATTTTCCCTGGTGCCTTGGACTGGAGGATATCGCATGCAATGTGGACGAAAATTTTGTGGCGGACCCAGAAAGACGACATGATGTAGGCTGATTGTCTTTTTTTCCCCTTTTTGTGAAATTCCTATTTTGTGTTCTGACTTTGTCTTGGTTTTGATGAGTGTGAATAAACACCAATACTTGAAGTTTGGATCCTTGTATGCTTACATGACACTATGACAAAAGTGTGACCTCAAATAGACATCTGTACACAGAGAATGCAAAAGCCAGATGTGTTTTGTATTCATACCATCAGTGTGCAGTTGGCGCATTGTGTGCTTAGTAGATGATGGCTTGTGTGTACTGTTTGATACGAAAACACCATTTTTACGAAGGTGTGAAGAGTTAATCTAGCTGTGTTCGCTTTTGCAAGAGAACTACAATGTTTTGATAATTGGGTGACAGGTTTTCTTATTTGTGTGTAGAGTTATGCAAAAATAGCCAATAGTTACAAAAAATGTGCTTAAGCAATCAGAAAAAACTGTAACTGGCACTCCAAGCAGAATTCACAATACCACCACAGATCCTCTTGGATACCCAGTCAGTTGAATCAGGCCATTATCTATTCCAGAGTGTTGTCATGAGAGTGTTGCCGTGGTAAATCTTCCATGGTGGGAATGACTGGGACCAGCGGGGTCACTGATTTGTCCTCCCCAGAAGCAACGTCTGATGACCACCACCACCACTGAGCACAGCACAGGCTCCATCTGTCATGAAAGCATTCCCAAACATTCTCCCACCAAATTATTAAACATGGACCAATTTGTCGCAAGAATTGAGGCATCTACAAAGCAGGAAGTCACTGCAGCCTTAACTCGATGTGTTTTTCCCTTATATTTTATTTCCTCTTGCACTATCGGATATTTGTGAACCTCTCCATGCACACACCTAATTGCCTAACCCAGTGGTTCCCAAACTTTTTTTTTTTGCCAGGCCTCCCTTTTCACAAGAAAAATGTTCGCGCCCCCACCACTTAACACCCCCCCTTAACACCCCCTAACAACCCCCCAACACATCCTCCAAACACACACACCCATATTTTGTTTACAAACTCCATTGCGGTTTATTTCACACCTTAAACATTTAGTAAACAATTAAGCAAATACAAGTAAACGGCAATAAATTATAGGTAGTAATAAAATATACTACTAACTCTTTTACGCTGCGTCCACACCTACACGGGTATTTTTGAAAACTCACCTGTTTCTATGCGTTTGGGCTTTTCGTCCACACGTAAACGGCGTTGCGATTCACCGAAAACGGAGATTATTTAAAACTCCTTTTTTGCTTTTATGTGTGGACGAGGAATACAGAGTTCGTCACGCGACAAAGGTATGTGCCTCTTTTCACGTCACGCTGTGCGCCACGTTATTGTTTACATGAGATGAATAGCAGAATGGCAGATAGAGACAAAATACTGTTTCTGTTAATCTGACTATCTTCAGTTTTTAAACGCTTACATATACACACGCAGTTACTGTCCCTCCATTTAGAAAGGCAGAGGCGTCACGGTGTAATTATTTTACGTGTAGTTGTTTTTTTTTCCTGTGTAATAATTTTCAACATGTAATTTTCAAAAATGTATTGACAGCTGTCAATACATTTTTCAAAAAAATGCCTCTCTGTGCAAAATGGGTTTAAACACATACACAGCTGTGGGATACTGTTTGTCCGTGATTTGAACAGGAGGAACAAATTACGGCAGGATCAGCCTGATATTATTTGTATCCCACTGTAACTTTACTGCATAAAGAGCTAACATGTCCAAAATGTCAGGAGTAGTTAGTTATTACAAGAAGTGTTTGTGAACTAAAAATCAAGAATGTGGGATACTGTTTGTCCGTGATTTGGAAAGCCCAGCGCGTGCTCCCGACGCAGGGAAACTAATTCTGCAGGGAGACCTTGGCACTTGTGCAGGTGAAGCCAAAGGGAAGATATGCTTCACCATATTTTCCTGTCTTTGGCTTAGAAGGAAGTTGGTTTGGAAACATATTTGGCGATGCTTCATCTCCTGCTTTGCGTTTATGTGGGAGCCCCGTCAAAAACCTGTCCACAGTGTCCAAGCGCTCTTTTTTTTTCTTTTTCTTTTCATACCGCGCCCCCCCTGCAATGGCTCTGCGCCCCCCAGGGGGCGGGCCCCACACTTTGGGAACCTCTGGCCTAACCTAATGCCTTCAACAAACCCAGATGAACCAGGGTTTTGTGGACCACCACCATGTCACGATGGCCAGCCTAGATAACTTGGAATAGGTCTACCAGGGCCTCCCTTCCTGACTGCTTCACATTGTGCCCAACCTTTATGGCGCCTCCTGTGGAAGGTGGGCATATTCGAAGTCCACAAGAGCATATTATAGTTTCATTATCAGTACTATTCAAACGCTGGCTGCAACAATTAATGTTATAAAAACATAAACAAGTGGATGTACAGTTAAAAAAGTCAAAACAAAATAATAATCTTCAATGACTCCAAACTTTTTTAAATGCACTTCTTAAATGAATGAACAAACAAACCTTACAATAGAATTTTAAATAATTTACTTACAAAGCATATTTTTAAGTTATCAAGTTCATGTAAGATTTGTTTTTTCTTTGTTGTTTGTGATCTATCAGTTCATATGTGAACATGTTGCACAGTAAGTTATGACTTTTATGCTATTAAGTATTAAACCAAATGTTTGTAAAGCTGTAGACAGAATAATGTGTGAACATATTTGTTTGTGTCAGGAAGTACTTTGAGGAAGTAAGTGTACTGCCTGTGTTTACATTCATGTCTCTGTAACACTGTATGTTGTTGTTTTTTCCCCCATATATGGGCTCAAACACATGAAGCAGACAGGAAATGTAGTTGCTAAGCTGTTGCTATGTGCACCAAAGCTATTTATGACTAAGGCAGTACAAAGAGTTTAGTATAAAAAGGGCTGACTGACAGAAATCTGTGTTCTTTTTCACTTTTGTGCCTTTGCTTTTTTGTCCTTTTCTTTTTGGACTTGTTGGTGATTCTCAGCTGCAGACAGGTCAGTCTTTACACTTGTTATATTTTAACGTTTTTACTCTACAACTATTTGCTTTTGTATAATGTTTTCCTTGTGTGTAATAAAACACACAAGCACTGACTGCAAATTATTTCAATCCAAAGATGGGTTGTGGTGGTGCAGGGTTGGGAAAAGAATCACTTGGAAAGAATTTCTATTGTGAACTCCAGTAGATTTCTTCGTGCACAAGCCATGATCAGCTTTAAGATTCACTGTTCTTTATGGATTTATTTAGCTGGATTTAACAAGATACAAGCAGATGTTACATGAGCTAACCTTAGACAGCATAAAGCTACTGCAAAGGCTTAGTAAGTCACTCTTCTGCTTAAATTTAAACTGTTTGTTATCCTGTTACATTGACCATGAACACCACAGCTGCCCTCCACCAGTCCAACATAGTACATTAGAGTACATTTGACCAGAATATTGCAAAGTAGATGTGCACTAAAGAAAAGAAATCAGGTGTATTGTTTGCAGTAAGTTAGCCAGTTCATACTGGTGTTATAAGTTCAAATAATATTGAGGTATTGTATGTATAGCATGAAGTGGAGTCTGTGAGTTTTCAAATCTTGCATCAGCTACATGCATCGCATACAAGACTTCATGGGTTTCTGTTGAGAAGAACTCATTACTATTTTCATTAAAACTGAAAAGACTGTTATCTTGATACTACATAATGAATTTACTCTCACCATTCTCCAGCTTTAGAGAATTTCACTTGCTGAAGACACCATCACCGACTGGTATTGCAAACGACCAACTTGTGTCTGAACCTCTGCAAATTAGACAACCAATCACTCATCAGTCAAGTTACAAATCAAGGTAATTTGGAAGCTTTTGCATGTCAAAAGCTGTGTCAGTCATAAAAAGTTATTGCTAATTTAACACAAAGATTGCAGTGATCTTTAATTTTTTTTCATAATGAAACTGAACAGTTTTGACTGAACTTTTGACTCCCTCAAACTCCTGCTAATGCTTGAAACGTGTCAAGCATCCCTTTTTTACATGCTGTCCCCCCACAATTCAAGCTCAGCTTTGAATGTAGCTACTTTATATGCCAACTGATTGAATATGTTGCACAAGTAAGCAAGCTTTGCAACCCAGTCCATGTCACTGAAATGTGCTGCCAGTTGTAGCTTTTTTTTACCTGAAAGAAGTCTCCACAGCAGCTCTCGTAACTCAAAAACTCTGGTGACCAATCTCCTTTTATATAGCCGTCTTACTTGTGTGTAAGAGAAGGCGTTTGTGCTCTGCATTCATGATATCACAAAGCTGCTCGAACAGAGCAAGTTCAATTCAATTCAATTCAATTTTATTTATATAGCGCCAAATCACAACAAAAGTCGCCTCAAGGCGCTTTATATTGTACAGTAGATCGCACAATAATAAATACAGAGAACAACCCAACAATCATATGACCCCCTATGAGCAAGCACTTTGGCGACAGTGGGAAGGAAAAACTCCCTTTTAACAGGAAGAAACCTCCGGCAGAACCAGGCTCAGGGAGGGGCGGGGCCATCTGCTGCGACCGGTTGGGGTGAAAGAACCGGTCGCAGTTGATGATGATGATGATTCAGAGTCCGGAATTTGATTTAAAGTTTACAGTTTGTTTACAGGAAACAAGTAAATAGTGGCATCTAATCATAAAAATAACACTGAAGCTGCAATTGGTAAGTACAACAAAAATGTTATATGGAGTATACAAGGTGTGCGGTTCATTGAGTAACTACATATCAGCTTTCTCAGACCCTCGGGAGGTCCGTCACTCTTGGTGTTCCAGATGTTCAATAAAAAACATTTCTTACACATTTTACAATAGCATAATAAATTATTTGAATAAATAAGTGAATAATAAATAAATAAATGGTGTAAAGTTGGTCCATTAGGTAAATCAGGAATCTGTGTATGTTAGTTACTTTAAGAAGGAACAGAGGGCATTACTGTAAATAACTCCATAATCAATAAAGCCCACAGTAATGCGTGAGAACTTGTGGTTGTGAAGCTACAGTTCACATTATTACACACATTATAAAAGGAGTGAGCTACAATGCCAGAAGACAAAAGCAAAAATTTGGTTGTGGACTACAAAAAACAACTGCAAGATGATATTGAACCAAAAGGATAGTCTATTGATTATTAAGATGGCTCTAAAATTAATGAACACTGGCATTTGCGGCATTTGGCAAGTGTTGTTATTAAAAATATTTTAATACTTCCTATTTCAGCATTATCTACTATTTGCATCATTTTTAGCAGAAAAATTAGGTTGAGAGTGGATATGCTCTAGAAAACATACAAACAGGAAGGGGGCATGAAGACATAATCAATTTAGTCCTAATCTTTAGTCTGTTCAAATCAGATTTGCAGCCTTCAGATAGTTGTATGGCCACCCCTGCACACCATACATGGTTAGTCTTACATTTAGGAGCATGTTTTACAGCTTCATTATCAGTAGTATTGGAACAATGACAATGACAACTGCTTTATTATACAAGTAATATACTATGAGGTTAGTGAGCCAACTTTAAACAGACAAACTGGAGTTGACTTGTCTGCGTAGCATCTGTTTTTCATTTAAGGCAAGAAGAATAAAGCAAATAAAGATATAACATTCATATTTGCTTGTAAGTCTTTTGCTGTGAGGAAAATGTACATAGTCTTTGACCCATGATATCTTTTATATACCTCCTCTGTGGTGTTCCTCTCTCAACTGGAACTAGTTTCATTAGCTTTTTCAGGTGGTGAAAGAGCCATATGTTATTGGCTTGAAGTTGGGGGATTTTGTGTATGAACATGAACATGAATGAAGTTATATGATCACCCACTATGGATATGAAAACTCAGCTAATCTGGCCAATTTGAATTTAACCCGTGTTCAAATCTATTCTTTATAAGTGAACACACACAAAAAAAAAACCCAACTGAAAACTGCCACGTTTCACAAATGGATTCAGCTACATGACATGATCTTGATTCTGTGAACTTTTTAAGCATGGATATTTTGCATAATTTACTAGCATATCTCACATAGAGCAGACTTTAACTGATTTCTGTTTCAATAATTATTTATCTTCATTCAAATTCCTCAGATATGCAGGTGCGGCCCATTCACTTGGACACTATATGAACTCTGTAGAATTATAGGGATTATTTTACATAACCATCATCTTATCATTGCATTAATTATCATTTCATCAAAGTGTTTATTGAAGCTGCTGGCATTATGTTATAATTTATATTATAGGGGTTATTATAATCAAATATTAACATTTTATTACAGGTGCAGTTATAACTACTTTAAAATGATTGAGTTAAATATATATATATCATAACTCATATGCTGAGTATATTGATATAGTAAAATAGTAGCTGAGCAAAGGCCTGAATGTATTCAGCTTCTTGTGGTATTTGAGTTTGCTTAGTTACAGGTGACGGAAGGATGTCCAGTCCATGGTGACCTCAAAGGCCTTAGGTCATCACTATATTCGGAAGAGTATGCCACAAGGAGGAACCTCTATGTTGCAGTTAATTCTTAAAATACATGAATGTTCTGTACATGCAAATTATGTGCTTGTAAACATAAGAAGGGGCGTTACAATACCCTGATGTTATAAAAACAATCTAGAGTGTATTTTGGGTAGAGATGTACAACTGTTCTGCAGTTTGCACCTCTCCACGCCGCTGCGTGCATTCATTAAAATCAATTGTTTGATTGACCTCTTCTGGACCATGATTGTTTTACTCTCATCCTCAATTTCGAACCCGTAACATTTGGTGCATTTGGCCGGGAATTGAGTAGAGAGAGTTGGAGGTTGAGACTGAGAGGGTCCGAGGTGCTCAAACAGGCAGACACGAGTCAGTGGTCGAAGTGAGTGGACATAAGCCGGCTTATTCAAAGGTAAGGCACTACCTGTTGAATTATTTCCAAACAGTGCTGAATTGGTTCTGACAAAATTGAAAGTCTACTCACTGAAAATTACTGGTAAAGTCTGTTTTGATTTTGGTGAAAATCTCATGAGAAGTTGAAGTTGAAGTAATGATAAGAAAAAGAGTAAAAGTGAGTTAGAGTCTCACTAAAGGTACCGGTTAAAGTCCCAAAGGAATAAGAATAAAGAGGATATAGAATAAAGAGGATTTAGAATAAAGAGAATTTAGAATAATAGGTAATTGGTGAAGTTTGTGACATTAAAGTCTCAATTGAATATAAAGCCGGGCTTGGACACCGATATGGTGGGTTTGTGATTTTTGGGGTGTCTTCAAAATAATTAAATTGTATAGAGCGGGACTCTGGGAGTCTAACAAGTGCATTTCTCGGAGGTGACGCTCCAAATTTCCTGAGGACGCCGGGATCTTCCTTGGATAGGGATAGTCCGACTTGGCCTTTCGTGGAGAACTTGGGAAACTCCAAAATAGGCCACTGACTGGGTCAGTTTGCCGTCCGGGCGGTGGTTTGCACTTTTTGGTCAGTAGAAACCGGGTTTCGGGCGTCTACCTTTAACTTAAAACTTGGGAAGCCTGGGATGTGGGGTGTCCACATAACAGGGCTTTTCGGGTTGAGTTGATTGATGCTTTTAAATTGTGTAGGGTCTTAGATATTTGGCCACGGCCGGGGCGAGACTGGTTAAATTGATGACAAAAACTCAGGGAGTTTATCGGTCGGACCGTTAATTTAAAAATTGTCTAAATTGTGTAGGTTTTGAAATGAGAAGCCTAAAATCTGTGCAGTTGTAATCATAGGACGTCTGTGTAAATAGATTAAGAGACTTGTCTGAGTCTGAGAGTCAGGCTGGTATTATTTTTAGATTGTGTGTGTGTGTGAGAATGCAAATAAGGCAGCTGAGAGGTCAATAGAATATGAGGAAGTTAATAGGGACTGCTAGACATTGCTGGTGCATGTACTTAAGACGCTGGTTTTGTTTATTACAATATGTAAGTAAAGTTTTATTTCTTGCCATGACTGTATGACTTTTGCGGGGTTTTGAGATAGGATACATAAACTGTTGATACTTAAGACCGTTACCTGGGTTCTGAGAACTGAAATTGAATTTGAGATAATTTAATTAATAAATATGTCTGCAAGCCATGTGTGTTTTGGGGTGTCAAGTAAGATGTTTTAGGATTTTTAGATGGGTTTTGTTTCAGTTTGAGATAATATATATACAGTTACATTTTCTGTGTGTGTCGTTGAGTGACAACATGCGCAGTTTAAATTGGGCGCTGTTCCTTCCTCTTTTAGTTTCAAAACACAAAGGCTGTGAGATTAAAAATTACTGTGAGTAACGGTTTGACTTTTGACTAGGGAAATAATATGCTTACTTTTGGGTCTATGAAGATATTTGACCTTCAGTGATGTTATGAGAGGTTTCAGTTTTCTTTTTCTTTTTCTTTTGACTTGCTCTTTCTGATCATGGAAGGCATGTCCAAAATACTCGTATGAAAGCGTATTTTGTGTGATTTTAACTGTGTGAATGCTGTCAGTATTTGATTTGAGTGACTGTGTGATTTGTCTAAGTGAAAAGGGGAAGTCTGAGAGAGAGAAAGGCAGTGCGTGTGAGACGATTTATGGCGTCTGAAAGAGGTTAGAGCATTTAAAAGGTGTGTATGGAATAAAGGAGTGTGAAATATATTTCTTGTGTGATGAAAAGTAGGATGTGCTAAAGTTTGAAAGTGTTTTTAATTCAAGAAAACAAAAAAAAACCAAAGGAGTACTGTGAAAATACAGGCTGGGCAGTTGAACAGTGGGATAAAGAATTGTGGAAGAGCACTGGACATTGAGTGATATTTTGCCACGCTGGGACTTAATCTGAAAGAAAAGACTGTAAAGAAACAGAGAAGAAGACAGCAGCTGAGTTGAGACTGTGTTTGCTGGAGCTTTGAAGCCCGAATAGGACATTGTGCAGAGAGGACCAGTGAGAGATGAAGCTGGACGAGTTTGACTGCGAGAATATAGGATATAATTGGATTGAAAATTGAAGCCTGAACTCATGAATTGTTTAGGGATGTCCACTACAGCATAACAAAGAGGTAAACATTAGAAAAGGTAAGAATAATGAAAGAAATAATTGTCATTACCTTAATGAATAGAAAACACACATACAAATTGTTACATGTGAGATATTTTTGAAATGAATCAGAAGTGAGATAGTTTGAATCTAAAGCTCAGTGGTGAAATGCATAAATTAAATATGAATATATAGGATGCAATGAAGAAACAGCTTACACGTAGTGTACAGTAACATGAATACATCGCAAGGCAACGAAGAACTCAATGAATTAATTTAATGAAGAAGCAGTTTACACCCAATTAACATAAAATGCAGGGAAGAACACGCTTACATGCCTGGCATAATTGGTGTTTCTGGTCAGAGACAGAGAAATGGGTTATTTAACCACTGGTGATAATAATGAAAATGTCTTAGTTTTGTTATTTTCAGGAGTAAAGCAGACTTGGACCGGCTCTCCACAGCAGCAGTCGGAAGAAAGTTAGAGGTTAACATCTATGGATAAGTTAAGGCAAGTTTCTGGTTGAATTGTTCACAGCATGATGTGTCCAGGAACCTGAAAAGCAAGCCCCAGCTCCTGGCTGAAGACCAGGAGGGCGGTAATTTAAGGTGGGAAATCAAAATGTGGGTTAGTAACTCGGGAAAAAGAAAACTGACTGCTTAACTGGAGAGTTGGGAAGAAGTCTGGGAGACTGTGAAGTCATAGATGCAAAATAACATATACCCATACACACACAAACAGAAAATGCATTAACCTTATAAAGACAAGCTCCTGAAGCTTAATGAACAGATATTGATTAAAAACCTGGCTAAGAATATAAGCGTATGCAATGAAGATCTGCTTGCTGCTTGTATGAGTGAGAGAATGGTGTGAATGGTTAATACAATTGATGGAAAGATTTAAAAGAGATGGAAAAAAAAAAAAAACAAAACAAAAGAAAAGTGTTTATAAGAGTGACTCAGGAGTGCTCTTGCACTGATTGATCAAAGTAAGTGATTAGTATAGAAAGAAAATGAAAATAATTAAATAATGTGATAAAGTTTAAACATGTATTTCTTTTGCCAAGTTAAATTGTTGAGATATGGCTGAGTATGGAAAAGTTTGAGAGCTTGTGTGAATGTGGACAGAGGAGCTTGCTGTGTGTGTGTGATTGAGGCCTTTAAGGAGGGGTAGATAGTTCAGAGGTGCAAATTTGATTAGGAGGTTTATAAATTAGTGTTGACACATTGTTGTAAGGTGTTAGGCTGAATCTGAGTATGGTAAAGTGCTTAACCGGGTTATTGTTGTGTACTGAAACGGTGTAGCTTTTGGCGAGGTTTTGGGTGTGTTCTATGGGTGAAATTTAAGATTGTTGAAGATTTTTGAGGTTGTTGTTTTATTTTAAAGAGGGAGTGTTAATAAACATGGACATGTTTAAGGGTTTTGTAACAGTGCACTTATAAAGAAAAAACCTGTCAGGTGATTTTGTTTTGTACTTTGATGAGCTAATACTCAGCTCTCTTTTTTCTCATTTTTGCTCTAAGCAGGCCTGGAAGAGAGTGAACTGACGGCGCGGACAAATTACCAAGTAAGGATTGCAGCGAGTCAATCCAGTCAAAAGTATAGAGAACTATTTTCCTAAAAGGAAAAACGAAATAAAACAAATGATTGAGCTCATTTTGCTGATGTGGAGCATCTGATCACGTGCGCATGAAGGCTGCAGATCAGCAAAAATATTATGTGTGAATGCATGGGAGTGAATGTGAGTGATGGGACCAAGAGGGAAATAAATAAAGGTTGACAAACAGGACAAGTGGGAGACTTAAATCTGGGGATGCTGATTTTGGGATATTGATGTGTGCGTTGAGAAAATTATTTATTGGGGTTGGATTATGTTATTACATTATAGGATGCTAAATGCTAAAAGGGAAACCTTGATGTAACTTAAGTTACCATGAACGGAGGGGACACATGATTAATAACTGTTCTGTGTAAGTTTATTTTGGGTTATAACACTGGTTGGATCATCAGTGGAGAAAGTGAGTATAAAAGGTGATGTTCTGGTTAACACACAGGCTTTTGTTTATAGGACGTTTCAAGGATGCAGGCTGTGGATGGAGCCAAGAAAAGATTTGACATGATGATTAATTTGATTTCATTCCTTAAAAACAGGTTTGAAGGTCCGGAGCATGTAGACTTAATATGATATGACTAACCTTTTTAATGCCCTAACCTGAGTGAAGGATTTTGAGTTTGTAACACATGAGATGTGTCACAAAAAGGGGAGTTACAGGATTTAAGGTTTAATTTGAAAGGGTTTTAAGATTACTTGATGATGTTTAGGTTTTTGATAATTTAGGTATGGTAAAACTGAGGCAGAAAGTGTTATTTTCAGGTTATTTTTGATTTCTAGAATAAGAGGTTATAATTTAGGCGTGCACATACAGATATGTCAAAGGAAAATTGTATATATGTTATCAGCTACATGAAATGTGTCTACGTGACGTTTACCTAATAACCTTGGTGATGATAAACTTGTTTACCGACTTGCTCTCTTGTAGAACAGACAGACTTAGAAAAGGGGAACCTCAGCTCTGAGTTCTGAGAATAACTCTGTTAAGTTGACAGGAAACACGTCGAGACAGCAATATAGGGCAAATATGTTTGAGCTTGTAATTAAATGTGGGACTTGAAAAGAGGAAGCAAATTTGGTACAGGACGTACTTGAGATGATCAGACGAGAGAAAGGAGAAGAACAGAGCACAAATACACCGAGTTGTTTATATTACAAAGAAGATCAAAAGCTTGTTAGACACAGGTTATAATGGAAGCATAAAAGGGATGAGAGGAACTTTACATAACATAGAAATCCTGCAACAATTAGTAAATTGCCCAAACACAGTGTTCAGACCGGATATGCGCTACCCGTTAAAGGGGCGAAGAAATCAGGCCTAAGTTTGAAAAATGAAATGGGTTAACTCGATAGAGGATGTTTCCAAAGGTAGAGAAAATAATGTAGGACCTTTTACCAGGAGAAAGCCAATTGTATTTTTACACTTTACAGTGTGCATTGAGGGAAGTCAGGAATAGTTTAAATTAGGATTGAAAAAATTAAACTAGGTGAAAAGGGGTGTAGCAAGTAGATTTAGGGCAGTTCACAGCCTGGCGTAAACGCAAGGTGCTGTCACACAGCTTAAGTTATTTGGTTGATTTATTTTATGACAAAATAATAAGGAAATATTAAAATATACAACACGTTGAGAAGATCTCTTATGTTATATTTTAGTGTTTAACATGGAAGATGCCTCTCTGGAGCTTCTCTCCTGATGCTACTCCACCAAAAGAAGTTCATTTATAGAGACTATGTCAGCTCCCAAACAGACAACAACAAACCAAGATTAGCAATAAACAATCTGAATATAAATAATAATAAATAAAGAACAATACAGAATCCAAATCTGAACCAAAGAACAAAATAGTGAAATGTGGATTATTGGGTTTTTCTCTGTATATATGAAGTATTTGTAATGTGTATCTGCTAATGAAGGCTTGTAGAGGCCAGTTTATACTCACAAACGAGTGCTCAGCCAGACTGAAAAACAGGAAGCTTTAGTGCACAAGGCATATTAATAAATATAGACACAAAAGAGGAACTCCCCATATAAACAACGTTCAAAAATGTGTGAAGTATAAAGTACCGAAATAATACTATATAAGTCACAGCTGATGATTCTAATGTTAGAGAGCTCTTGCAACTGGCGTCTGAGCTGTGCAGAGGTCTCTCTTAAGACAGGTACTTATGTAGGTTAGCATGAGGTTGAGTTAATTTATACACAATGCATAACTGTGCTTGTTTAGAGTTGATGTTCTATCCAAGAGGGTTTTAAGCTTCACTGGTGAGAGTGTCCAGGTGATACATGTTGAGCGAAGATGAGAACATAGCAGGTGAATTGCATGCACGCTTACAAACACACATGATTTATATATAGGCCAGGCCAAAGGCCTGGACTCGATGTAGCTTTTAACTGTACAGCTCCTAACTTGCAGGAATGGCGGGGAGTGTAATGAATGAATGCAAAACAAGCTTACAGACACAAACATGACAGGGGTTTATTTTACAGGGTAAAGGTGGACCACAGGTTGCTTTGTTTCTGCTTAGCAACGAATGAGGTAAAAGGTGTTAAAGATAAATATGCAATAAGTGAACAGGAAATGTGTAAGGGTGAGCCGGGTGAAACAAAATGTTGTAGATAATGGAAACTTGTCTAACGGGCATTAACAGTAACCTTTGCATGTTATGTATATGCTTGAGGCCAAAAGAGGCGTAAAACCAGATAGAAAAACTTTGAAGTGTGCTTTTTAGCAGAGTCAGGCTGACATGGGGATGGTGTGTATTTTACTGGGGTGGTGTTTAATAAAATTAAAAGCGTTGCTCACACACATAAAGAGTATTGAGATTGAATAAAGTTAATATAATGGATAGAGCCCAGAACATGACAATACATAAGTGAAAGCAAATGCACAAAATAAAAAAATCTCTTTGGGCTCTGTTAAAATTTCTTTAGTAAAAGTGTAAAAGGCCAAACCTAGGAAGTTCGGCAAACAGGAAAGTTCCTTGAGTATCAGGAGTTAATAGTCAGGAAACATTTCTCACATTAACGCCTTATATCTGACAAATCATTGACTCATAGATGCAGATAGATATACAAGTGCACATACATCCAGATGTGCATTTAGACATTAAAAGTGTAGAGACATGTACACACAGATTGGCAAACCGGTACAGAGTCTAGCTCAAGAGCTTAACAAAGTAGACGTGGCAGTAGGGTTTATCATTTTGCCTGATATGATATTGTGAATCAACTTTGAATAATGACAGGAACCTGAGATGAACACAGTAAGTTAGTAAGGTGTAGCAGAGAAAGGTTGTTTGTTTTCTATCCCTTACAGGAGAAGATTTTCACTAGAGAGGGACCCAGAAGAGGAGCGGAGATTACCTAAGCATGAAGTGTTTTCAAGTGGGGGCTGGTGTTTTATTGCTGGACCACCTAGAGGACATGAGGTTGTTGTCGGATTTGCTGAGTCAGGGGCGGCTAGAGAGGGTCAGAGCGAAGGTAGTGGACCTGGGAATAGTGTAGTGACGTCTTTGGAAGACGTCAAAGGGGGAATTGTAGAATTATAGGGATTATTTTACATAACCATCATCTTATCATTGCATTAATTATCATTTCATCAAAGTGTTTATTGAAGCTGCTGGCATTATGTTATAATTTATATTATAGGGGTTATTATAATCAAATATTAACATTTTATTACAGGTGCAGTTATAACTACTTTAAAATGATTGAGTTAAATATATATATATCATAACTCATATGCTGAGTATATTGATATAGTAAAATAGTAGCTGAGCAAAGGCCTGAATGTATTCAGCTTCTTGTGGTATTTGAGTTTGCTTAGTTACAGGTGACGGAAGGATGTCCAGTCCATGGTGACCTCAAAGGCCTTAGGTCATCACTATATTCGGAAGAGTATGCCACAAGGAGGAACCTCTATGTTGCAGTTAATTCTTAAAATACATGAATGTTCTGTACATGCAAATTATGTGCTTGTAAACGCAAGAAGGGGCGTTACAATACCCTGATGTTATAAAAACAATCTAGAGTGTATTTTGGGTAGAGATGTACAACTGTTCTGCAGTTTGCACCTCTCCACGCTGCGTGCATTCATTAAAATCAATTGTTTGATTGACCTCTTCTGGACCATGATTGTTTTACTCTCATCCTCAATTTCGAACCCGTAACAACTCCAACTAGTCTGAAGTTTCAGAGAGTTCCCTTTTTCCTCTCCTTTCAGAAGACTGACTGCTCACTGACTGCTGCCTCAGACTGCCGCCTCCTGCCAGCCACTGTGAGTGCTCAAGTCAACTTTAGCCAACTTTAGTTCTTCGGGAAGTAAGTAAAATGGAGCCTTGGCGAGCATCATCCAGTATATTTTTATTTCGTTTCGGTGTACAGTCATGCTAAAATTGTTAAAATATGCAGAAAAAATATAGCTTTACCGATATCTATTCTAATGAATGTTTGTTTTTTCTTTATCATAGAAATATGATGAAACTTTCCGTTTTCCTACTGATGCTGCACTCTGTCATTCTGGTCTGGTCCGTGCCTCCGGAAAAGTCACTATTCGAAATTCAGCATATTGCGAAGGAAGGAGACACGTGTGATAATCTGATGAATAATCTGATGAATAAACTGAATGAACTGAATAAACAGAACAAGGAGGAGTCTAAATGCAAGCCAAGGAATACCTTCATCATTGATGATATGGAAAATGTTAAAAAGATTTGTAATCAGAGGCATGTTTATTACAATCTTTACGCAAGCAACAATGTGTTGAAAATGTTGCACTGTAAATTGAAATCTACTTCGCCTTGTAAGTATGACGACGAAGAAATAGAACTGCATGCAGAAATTGCATGTAACAATAACAAGCAACCTGTACACTTTGAATGTTCCTTTCCCTCAACATCTAAATAAATTTGCTTAAATATTAACAGTAATAATAATAAATAAAAACAATGACTGAATACTGGAAAATTGCTTTTCAGTGATGATGGAAGAATATTACAATCACCAGCACTATCTGTTAGACTTCACTTTGTCTCACTTAAATAACTATATTTTACATGTTTTCTAACTGGCTGTATCTCATCTTGTTCTCTCATATGACAATCATTGCCGGCCTTTCAGCACTCATTAAATAAACTAAAGCTGACCAAGCTGCTGCTCCAGAGAATTGCATTACACTGAAAGTGAAACCACATATTTGGGTTGGTTTTTAAAACTCTGAAGAGAGAAGCTTTATGCACATTATGTGACAGAAAAGGAAGTGGTTATAAGTCGAGCAGGCTCGGCTGGGGAATAACACAGGCGCCCTATATAGCAAAAAGGTCCTAGGTTCAAATCCAGCATCTGACCTGAACCTTTCTGTGCGGAGTTTGTGTCTGTGTGTTGCATGCATGGCTTCTCCCCGGGCACTCCAGTCTTCTCCTATAGTACAAAGACATGTGTAGGATTAGGTTAAGTGGTGACCTGTAGGTGTAAATATGGGTATGTTGTCTTTTTCTCTGTGTTAGTCCTGCAATAGACTTGCAACATGTCCCGGATGTAACCTGCTTCATAGCAGACATGAAAAATTTATATCTGCTGTACAAAGTGAAGCTTATTCAAGTGTTAGACTTATCTTCAGTGTCTGGATAAGTCAGGCCCACTTCATCATTGTTGCTGTGGTAGATAACCAGCAGCATCTTCAGAACCACGATATACAAAAGTAAAAAAAATTCTGAGAACTGAGAATTATATGTAAGCATTTTAGGGTGAGATGTCCATTATAATACTTTTCTAATACTTTGTTATTTCAGATTGATTCCACTTCTGTTCTGTGGCATGCCATCAACTCCTTCTATCAAATAATGTCTTGACATGAGACAGGGAAACACATCTGTATGATCCCTGAATTAAACAGGTTACTATTCATGCGTCTTTGATGTCTCTGTATTTATGTATGTATCCAGTTTCTATATCATAGGACAGTGTCACATGAGATATCCTGATGTGTTTGGCTCACTGAACTGTGAATGTCTCGAATACAGATCAAATCCTTCTGAACGTTACCAGAATTAAGAAATACTTTTCAGTGCATACTTTAGTTTAGCATTGTTAGAGTATAATTTTTATGTTGGATCATAAATTAACTCACTTACTATCACCATGATTTTCAACCCTTGTAATACATTGAAATATACTCATCAGAGAAGACACAGTTGTGAAACTCCTAATCGTATTTTTCTGTGTTAATAATTTTATACATTTTGACATGATCTCCAACACCATTGGCTGAAATGTCCAAACCATGACAGAGCCTCCACCGTTCTTTATTGATGGCTGTAGACACTCACTGTTGTACCTCTCTCCAGACCCTTCTGTATAATGACGATGATATGAATCAAAAATGTCAAATTTGGGTTTATCACTCAACTGAAGGGTCAAATGTATCTTTCAGGTCCTCTGTCAGGTCTTTGCTGGATTGTTTTCCTGTTCAAGAAGATGACTTTCAGATACTGTTCATCTGCTGGATAGGGCTGCCACAAACGATTATTTTGATAGTCGACTAGTCACCGATTATTTTTGTGATTAGTCTACTAATCAGATCATGCATCCATTGGACGTAAAACGTACAGCTTATTGCACCAGCATGCATCTGCTCTTAACTATCATTAGCTTACAGCTTTAAGTGTTTAAGGTATGTGCTAACTAAAAATAAAGACAAGATGATAGTTTATTAAATTTTAATGAAATCTGCAGATTGTTTCGGTGGAGTTTAATAAACTCAGCTGTCTGCTCCTTGCTATCTAAAATATAACAGGACACTGAAGTATGTTCTCAAGCATCTCACACTTCTGATAATCAGTTGTTTGCTTGACGTTTATTCAGCTGTGTAAAACTATAACTTTGATCTCAGCCAAACCGATTTACCCAGGAACAAATAAAATACTAAAAAAAGCCAAACAATAACATTTTTCAGTTATCTAAGTGACTTATACATCATGTTTAACCTGAGTAGTGAAAGACGGCGGTGGGTTTGAAAACGATTTGCCCGGAGTCTGGTGTTCTCACCGGCTCTAGTGAGCCTAGAACCCCGGCTAGCTATCGAGCTGGTGGGTAACAGACATCTCCGAAAACGTCTGAGCGCTTTTGAAAATATGCGGTGTCTTGATAAACTGAGCAGATATTTGAAGTTTACACAGCTACATTCTCGCCTGAAAAAAACTTGTTAGACGTTTATTTTGTGACCCAGAAAGAATAATAAGAGTAATATTAAAACTAACTAGCTGCCGCCATTGCTGGAAACTGAGCCTGGCCGCGCTATGAATTCTGGGACACTGCTTCTTCTTCTTTTGCCTTTAACGGCAGCTGGCATCCTTGTACATGCAGTGCTGCCATCTTCTGTTTCAGTCCGTTATTACACTCTCAAATCCTACTACTTATTCCTGCGTCTTTTGTGATCTTACAAAGCTTCAAACGACGCGTCGACTATTAAATTAGTCGTCGACGATTTTGATAGTCGACGTAATCGTGACTAGTCGACTAATCGTGGCAGCCCTACTGCTGGACATACCTTTTTAGGCCTGTCATTTCTTCTGTTGTCCTCCACTTGTTTAGTTTCCTCAAAGATTTTATGGACACACTGCACACCATGCTAAAATGCACAAAGTTTTCAGCTAATAGATCTTTAGGAATCCCTTTGTTGTTATAGAATTTTTATTTTATTCCTTTCAAACATTGTTGTCTTTTCAAGACAAATGGTATGTTTTTGTGACAGTTACAAAGTGTCCACAGATACAAAAAAAATTAAACTGGTTCTTTGATAAGTTGCCTTTTATATGCAGAAACAATCTCTTGAGTTGGGGGCCTTTTTTATACTTAAATGTGCAAAATGAACCAAATTCACATTTTCCTTTCTAATGCAACACTGGCACTAGTCCTGAGCACTTCTCTGAGGCCCATCTCAGGACATTTTGGCGTGAGACTGGTTACTGTAATCATCAGAATATTTTTTCATGATTATAGTTCATTATTAAAATACATTCATTCCTCTTCTGTGGAATGTCCTAAATGCCATCTACCTTATAATATCTTTATATGACATACAGTCATTATGTATCATGATGACTGTATGTTATCATGACACATATGTGGGGCTCTTCACCAAGAGAGGAAACAGTGTGACTCTTATGAAGAAGAACCAACTGGATGGGATTGAGACACTCCTCAGCACTGTATGCAATTTTTAGCTTAATATCTGCCTAATTCATAATTTACCTTCAGTCTTCTTCATTGAAACCACTTAAAAATGCCTGACATCACATAAAGTCTCAGTCTTTTTGTACAATGATTGCACCAGTGTCACACTAGACATGCTGATTTGTTTGACAACCTGAACTGTGAATATCTCACATACAGAGCCGTCTCTTGCGTAAACTCTGTTAGGGTGTGGTATTCACACTACAAATAAAAATTCAGTTTAGCCACAAAGTGATGCTGTGAAAACTCTTATTTGCTTAGAGTTACATTTTGAATTAGTTTTGATGCCATTTTTGCTAAGACAGTAACCAGGAGTGTATATAGTAATTTGAGATAGTACACCTCAAATTCGTATATAAGTACCATCTTTAAGCAGCTTTTAAATGAGAGCGATAACTAGGGAATTGGATTCGTTTGCATGTTTGCAACATCATTTAGTGTACTTTGTTCACCTAGAAACACTGGCCTTCAAAATGCAACACACTGATTACCACTTGGAGTCTCTCATGTTGCACTTACAACTGTATATAGCTTTATATATACTGTTGTAGGAATACAGTGGTGTGAAAAAGTGTTTGCCCCCTTCCAGATTTCCTATTTTTTGTATAGTTGTAACATTTAAATGTTTTTATATTACATACTGAAACATATATATATATGTGATAACATAAATTATAACATTAATTAACTGCGGTATAGTACATCTTTGGATCATCTGAACTCATCTATGAAGCTGAGTTCAATTTCACTAGCCACACCCAGGCCCTGATTGTTGCCACACCTGTTCTCAATCAAGAACTCACCTATATGAGACTTAAAGCTGTGGGACTCCAGCGAACACCAGTGAGAACCATTATCCACAAATGACAAAAACATGGAACAATGCTGAACCTTCCCAGGAGCCGACCAAAATGACCCCAAGATTATAGCGATGACTCATCCAAGAGGTCACAAAAGACCCCAGAACAACATCCAAAGAACTGCAGGCCTCACTTGCCTCAGTTTAGGTCAGTTTTCATGACTTCACCATAAGAAAGAGACTGGGCAAATATGGCATCCATGCCAGAGTTTCAAGACAAAAACCAGTGCTGAGCAAAGGTAACATAAAGGATCTTCTCAGTTTGTTCTAAAAGCATCTTGATGATCCCCAAGAAAATACTCTGTGGACTGACGAGACAGAAGTTGAACTTTTCAGAAAGTGCCTGTCCAATTACATCTGATATAACAACACATTCTCACTCCTACCTCGTGAAATGTGTGACGCATGGTCAGGCTCCCTCTGCTTCACTTATCGACGCGCCGGGTACCCCCCTCGCGTCGAGAATTGACGTGCAGGGTCCTCCTATTGAATACTATAGAGCTCCCTAAACGCTGTTTATTGACGACAAGAGATTGCTGCGAAAGAGCCTGTTATCCGTATATTTATATATTTCCGAAATCACATTGTAGTGACGTATACTGAACACAATAAATTATATGATGTAAACAACTACATGAGAAACAGCAGAAAAAATATATATATTGGAGACTCATTTATGATGACCTTTTGACGTGAAAGCGCGTATCGCTCTTACTCTCTACAAGCAGCAGGTGCTGCTGTGGGCACCTCGCCCGTGCCAAAGCGCTCACTGGCGGAGGATAGTCCTCCCCCAGCTGCTATCAAGGCAGGAGATGTTCACACCTATGCGTCCAAACTGCAAATGAATCGAGCATGAGCGAAGCCGCTGCTCCCGCACTGACTGTAAAACAGTTCTTCTTTTACTGTTATGTTGTTTTGTGAATCACAAGGTTTAAAACTACTTATAAACACACACACAAAGTAACTCCACCAGAGTGCCTATTGCGGGTCACTTTTGCCGGTCCAAGCCCGGGTAAAGGAGTAGGGTTGGAATCATTGACTGTTTTCTACAGTCAGTGGTTGGAATGTCACATTAAAAAAAACAATAATTGCTAAAAGAAATTTAATTTGTAGTTCTAAATAAATTCTAAATGCATTTGGGACGTTTTTTACTCACTTTATGTCTCTTCCACGATGTTATTTTTCTCTCCTACGACATAGGTTACAATTATATTAGCGTGACCAATTATGCAAATTAGGTGATGACGTCATTTAGCGACTTTTAGCTACTTTTAGGACAGCCAATAGCGATTTTCCTTACTGAGGAGTTGGCAACACTGCCCGCTTCGGATGTTATCAGTCCATACAATGGGCGTTATTAGCAGAAATCAGTCCCATAGATATGGGCCATCTCCACCTGCTAGATTGTTCAGAAGGTTGTTATCATCCATCCAGATGGAGGATCAGTAACAGGAGCGTGGGAAGACTCCAGAATCCACTCTGGCTGGAATCCAGTGAATACAGCAGTGTTTACAGGTAAGGCCATTTAAACGGACAGCATTTATAAAATGACTATTAAAAGTCAGCAGGGCCGTGCAGAGACGTTTAAAGGGGGGTGCTCAAAGTTAAAAGGGGCACATTGAACCAGGCTGAATAACAACACACATTCATCAAGAATCTAATATGGGATCACATCATACTATATCACTGTTGTGAGGTGGCGACAAGGCAAAGCAAACGTAGCCTATGTTTTACCTGATGGGTACAATGTTGCTGTTGAAGGGTTTCTGCTGCTCCTGCTGCTGATGGTGCTGGAGGGCAGGGCTGTGTTGGTGTGAGACTGTAGACTGTAAAAAGTCCATAGGAGAGATGGTAGCTGATTAAACAAGTTTTATGAAATAATAACAAAATGCAAAGATAGGTGACAGCGCTTGGAACCATAATGAAACAAAAAACTGTGAGAAATAAACTCGGCTCTGCCTGTGAATCACTCTTTGCCTCTCTTCCTCCTTCTATTTCCTCATCTCCTCTATCACTCTCAACTTGCTGTCCATCTGAGAACAAGGCACAAACTGCTATTGCAATAAACTATTATTTAATTATCCACACTTAACAACTCTTGCACTTAATCTATAATAAAATGATGACGGAAAAATGTTATAGAAGCAAAACATTCCTGGAATACCTCTCCAACAACTGGTACATGTGTTAATGTTACCTGTGCTCTTTGTAATCCAGCTGCTGAGGATTTACTGCCTTTAGTAGCCTCACACAGCTATTTTTGTCACTGTTTCCTCCTCATCTCCTTACCAGCCATGTCTGGACAATGTTATATAATGAGTAATAATTTTAAAAATCTATACACATAAAACACACACATGCACGCACACACAGTGACATTTTAGACCTTCAGAATACTGTATATACTGTGGCTTGCAAAAGTATTCGGCCCCTTGAACTTTTCCACATTTTGTCACATTACAGCCACAAACATGAATCAATTTTATTGGAATTCCAGGTGAAAGACCAATACAAAGTGGTGTACACGTGAGAAGTGGAACGAAAATCATACATGATTCCAAACATTTTTACAAATAAATAACTGCAAAGTGGGGTGTGCGTAATTATTCAGCCCCTGAGTCAATACTTTGTAGAACCACATTTTGCTGCAATTACAGCTGCCAGTATTTTTAGGGTATGTCTCTACCAGCTTTGCACATCTACAGACTGAAATCCTTGCCCATTCTTCTTTGCAAAACAGCTCCAGCTCAGTCAGATTAGATGGACAGCGTTTGTGAACAGCAGTTTTCAGATCTTGCCACAGATTCTCGATTGGATTTAGATCTGGACTTTGACTGGGCCATTCTAACACATGGATATGTTTTGTTTTAAACCATTCCATTGCTGCCCTGGCTTTATGTTTAGGGTCGTTGTCCTGTTGGAAGGTGAACCTCCGCCCCAGTCTCAAGTCTTTTGCAGACTCCAAGAGGTTTTCTTCCAAGATTGCCCTGTATTTGGCTCCATCCATCTTCCCATCAACTCTGACCAGCTTCCCTGTCCCTGCTGAAGAGAAGCACCCCAGAGCATGATGCTGCCACCACCATATTTGACAGTGGGGATGGTGTGTTCAGAGTGATGTGCAGTGTTAGTTTTCCGCCACACACATAGCGTTTTGCATTTTGGCCAAAAGTTCCATTTTGGTCTCATCTGACCAGAGCACCTTCTTCCACATGTTTGCTGTGTCCCCACATGGCTTGTGGCAAACTGCAAACGGGACTTCTTATGGTTTTCTGTTAACAATGGCTTTCTTCTTGCCACTCTTCCATAAAGGCCAACTTTGTGCAGTGCACGACTAATAGTTGTCCTATGGACAGATTCCCCACCTGAGCTGTAGATCTCTGCAGCTCGTCCAGAGTCACCATGGGCCTCTTGGCTGCATTTCTGATCAGCGCTCTCTTTGTTCGGCCTGTGAGTTTAGGTGGGCGGCCTTGTCTTGGTAGGTTTACAGTTGTGCCATACTCCTTCCATTTCTGAATGATCGCTTGAACAGTGCTCCGTGGGATGTTCAAGGCTTGGGAAATCTTTTTGTAGCCTAAGCCTGCTTTAAATTTCTCAATAACTTTATCCCTGACCTGTCTGGTGTCTAAATCCAATCGAGAATCTGTGGCAAGATCTGAAAACTGCTGTTCACAAACGCTGTCCATCTAATCTGACTGAGCTGGAACTGTTTTGCAAAGAAGAATGGGCAAGAATTTCAGTCTCTAGATGTGCAAAGCTGGTAGAGACATACCCTAAAAGACTGGCAGCTGTAACTGCAGCAAAATGTGGTTCTACAGAGTATTGACTCAGGGGGCTGAATAATTACGCACACCCCACTTTGCAGTTATTTATTTGTAAAAAATGTTTGGAATCATGTATGATTTTCATTCCACTTCTCACATGTACACAGCTTTGTATTGGTCTTTCACGTGGAATTCCAATAAAATTGATTCATGTTTGTGGCTGTAATGTGACAAAATGTGGAAAAGTTCAAGGGGGCCGAATACTTTTGCAAGCCACTGTACTATGGCCACAAGTTTCCATCACGGTGCTGATCCAGAATCCTTCCCTTATTATTTATTACTAGAGCTGCAACAATAAAACAATGAGAAAAAAGTAATAAATATGAAATAATGTATTTATGATGATTCCATTAGTTTCACTATCCACTCTGTGCAGGCAGAAAGCTTATTAAATTTTTAAACTGTAGAGATACAATAATTTCGCTGCTGTAAAATAAGCATTTTGTCATATTTAAAATATAAATCTAATATAATCTATTTCTTAATTTATGTTCTTTAAAATACAGCGTGTGTTTTTTAAATATCACAATTTTAATAATGCATAATTATGTGGACATGCATGTTACATCGTTTTTAGTGCAATATAATTCCCCCAGAAAGGCAAGAAAAGCCCTGTAACTTACTATAAAACTAAATATGTTCACTAAAACGGTGGACAGAGCTACAGACCCATGACAGCCTTACCCAGTCAGCTAGCAGCTATGACCAGGACTACTTGTGCAGTTAATAAAAGGACAGGTATTGTTTTGTCGTGCTGTTACTGTCAGGGTTTCTGGGTCGTTGACCCAGTATTTTCAGTTCGTCCTCATTGTTTATCTTCTGCCTGTTTCACTTCCTGTTATTGTGTTAACCTTGGTCATGTGCATTATGTTCAGTCCTCTTCCCATTTATCGTTAGTTCATTATGTTCAGCTGTGTACTCACCAGTTTCTAATCACTCCTCACTCAGCCTGTGTATTTATGTTCCTCAGTTCAACCAGTCCAGTGTCGTGTCATTGATGTTCTCGTGATGTTAATGTCGTATGTTCAGATCAGTCAGCCATTCAGTTCTTCAGTCAGTCGTCCACTCAGTCAGCCATTTCAGTTCGTGTTCTGTTCATCCAGCCTGCTTTCAATAAACCCCGATCACCCTGCACCGTGAGTCCAGCGTTTGGGTCATCCTTTCCTCGCCTCCACACACGACCCCTGACAGAATGACACGACCAGCTTTTGACCCAGCGGACTCGGACCTTTTGAGCGGCAGGAGGCAGCGCTCTCCATTTGGACGGAGAAGCTCAAGGGGGAACAGCGGCTCTTCGCGGAGCAAGAGCACATCTTCGAGGGAACTCGCCTGGCTCTGGGCGGGCCTCGGAGACGCCGCGTTCCCCCACCTGCTGCCTCACCTGCACCGGAGCATTCGCCGCGGAGAGTGGACGTTTCACGCCGCGCTGCGGCCGTTCCCTCTCTCGCGGGTCCGCTCCTCGCTCACACGCCATCTGCCTCATTCACCGGACCTTCAACCTCGCCACGGCACCGCGGCTCCGCCTCCCACCTCGGCTCAACAGAGGCTCCCGCGCCAGAGGCTCGGATGTGTACCCGCCCGCTTCCTCTTCCTGGAGAAAGCGGCGCACACGCCGCCATAAAATTGACTATTTCCAGCAATTCCCGGTGGTGAGTTCCAGTGACTGTTTTCCACCCTCATTCGATTCCTCATTTAAAACCACCGATGAACCCATCTCTGATTCATGGGATGTTTCCCTCCTGGAGGATTCTGTGGACTGGGAAGATTTTTTTCTGTTCTGCTCCCCCAAAGACTGTAAATAGTGATGGCAGAGAGACCAGACTAAAACCCGTTAGACCTGTCAGTGTCACTCACCCAGTTGTTATTTCCACTCCTATCAGCCAGCCTACACCCACACCTGTGCCAGCTCCCAGGAGGAGGGCAGCTGCGACCCAGTCTACCTCCACACCCGCTCCTGTTTCTCGGGTGGGGGTGACTGGTGTCCAGCCACCTCCCGTGCCTGTCCCAGCGCCTAGGCTGAAGGCAGCTAGAACCCAGCCTGACCTCCCTAGAGTCTCGGAAGAGCTAGCCTCTCCATCTGCTACTTCACCTCTTCATCCACCTCCTGATCCAGCCTTTCACGCCCTCGCATTATCACTGGTTAGGCTAGCTGAGGTTTCTCCTGCTCAGGCACCAGCTTTACTAGCCCAGGCTGTAGCTCCGTCGTCAGCCACGCCCACCTCAGCTCCGTCGTCAGCCACGCCCACCTCAGCTCCGTCGTCAGCCACGCCCACCTCAGCTCCGTCGTCAGCCACGCCCACCTCAGTTCATCCCTTAGCATCCCCACTCCAGTCAGTTCCCTCTCCTGCCGTTCAGCCTCCGGCACAGTCAGCTCCCTCTCCTGCCGTTCAGCTCTCGTCCAGTCACCTGTAGCTCAGTCACCTGCTCCACTCCAGTCAGTAGTACAGCCTGCTCCACTCCAGTCAGCAGTTACACACACACACACACACACACACACACACACACACACACACACACACACACACACACACACACACACACACAGAGCACGCTCATTTGTTTCAATTCATCAGTTGCCACAAGACAACTTACCAACGTGTACGTGATAAGCTAATACTCCTGTGTGCTATAGACTACAGTGGACGCTGTACACCTACTTACTGGTTTTGTCGCATCAGTCTGTCTCTGAGTTAATTTGTGTTTCTCCTACAGCTCCGGACCACCCAGGCAGAAAAATGCGCGTGCTCTTTGTGAGCTCGTTCCCGGCTCGTAACCAGCGCGCTTTGCCGTCAAGGGCGATCATTGGTTAATGGTCATCATTTGACTGATGCAAGCCAGATCCTTTTATTTAGTAAAAATGTGATTAATAGTTAAATATTGTTGTTGAGGGGCACAGACAGGACTCCGCAAGCACACACACATTTAAATTTAAAAAAAAAAATGTAATTATTAAAAAAAATTGCCTCAACAAAAGGACACTTCAGGCACCCATCAGGAAAGGGGCGGGTGCTCAAGCCCCCCCCCCCCTCTGCACGTGCCTGTTGAGCATGAATTTAAGCTGCAGTTTGGGGAAGGTCACAGAAGGGACTGTCAGCGACTCCTGAGCTGTGCAGATCCCTGAGTGCTAATGAGAAGTACATGAATTGGAAAAAGGAGCAAGGAAAAAACAAGAGGATGCAATGACAGAACAAGCTGTGTCAACACACGGCCTCGATGGAAATGATGATGCAGCTTCAAAAGTGGTGCAGAAGTTAACATAAATGAAAATCAAATCAATAAATGAAAGACTGCAGTCCACTTTAGCTAACATAAATAAGATCCAGAGGAGGCAGAGCATTAACACTGTCAGTGTCTGTGTGTCATGGTTCTCAGTCTTTGTCCCAGTGTTTTGTGTTGGTGGACTTTTGAATGTTGCTTAATCATTATTGTTGTATTCTTATACTGACTGAAGTATCCAAGTTTAGTTTTCCTGCATTCGTGAATTTTCTAATTATTTTCTGATTATTGTTTTTTCTCAGTGTCTCCTGTGGATGTCAGTCTTGTTGTCACGTAACGTCTGTCATAGCCTTCGTCTCTGTGTTCTGTCTTCAGTGTCCCCTTAGTGTCCCCAGCCCGTCTTGTCTCTCCCTCTCTCTGTGTCTTAGTGCTGTCTCTGTGTTTTGTCTCCTTTACCTGTTTCCAGTGTCCCTCTCTTTGTGTTTTCTCCTTGTCTCCCCAGGCCGTCGTGTGTTCCCATGTTTGTTTATTTCCATCCTAGTGTCAACCTCATGTCTCCTTATCTGAGTTTCAGTGTTCGGGCTGCTTCTTGTCTTATTTTGATAATCCTAGTCTGTGCTCCCATGTTTGTCCACTTCCCTGATCACCCCTCAGTGTATATACTGTCTGTTTTCCTCTGTCCTTTGTCAGAGTGTCTGTTCACCTACCTCCTGTGTCTCCATGTTCCCAGTGTTCGAGGTTTCCGAGTGTTTTCCCAGTTTAGGTTTTCATGGTTGGTTCTGTTTGCTACTCAGCCAGAATAAACAGCTCGCTTTTTTAAAAGTAGGCTCCAGAATGGATGATGGGATGTTCGCATGTCTTTATGTAACACTGAGTGCGCTGAACTAAAGGTAGGCCTAGTTTCATTTTCATGGTCATTATTATCAAGACAATGATTATGTCTTATTCTGATTATTTCTCCCTTTTGGAGGTGTAACTTTTACATGAGGGGTGTAGGAACATTTCCCCCGAATATATTTAGATAAATTTTTGTTGAAGTCACTGTTTTTGTCGTATTGATGATGCAGCTCAAATAAATGCTTTTAAATAAAAGCATAACCATTTAAAGTGCTCAGTGGTGAAACTCAAACTCTTTCAGAGTTTGACAGCTGGACAAGTGATGCCTTATTTAAAGAAACATGAGATGAGTGCAGCATATTATCTGAACAGAGATCATTCAATGAGCAAGAATAAACACTGACAAGAGAAACACTTCACTGTTGATTATCATATGAAGTCTAATGAAAGCTGTTAATCTGTTAATATCCTGTTAATCTGCATACAGCAAATAAAGAACATGAGACTTTAAAGCATCCAGCAAAGTGATAACTGTCCTCTGCCCACTAAGTAGTGACTCTACAAAAGATTACATTCAATATCATCTTTATATTATATTTATATTATTTATGTCTGTGAAGGTTCTCAGTCATCCAGGTCATCGTAGTCAAAGGAGCTTGGAAAGAAAAGCGTCTGGACTTCTTTAAGTTGCTTGAAGACGTTTCACTTCTCATCCGAGAAGCTTCTTCAGTTCTAAGGTCAAATGGCCGAGAGTCCCAGATTTAAACCCAGTGGGAGTATCCCCCCCAAAGAGGGACAAAGGACCCCCTGATGATCCTCTAATCACATGAGCCAAGGTGTGAAAGTGGGTGTGGGACATAATCAGCCAGGGTTTTGGGTGAGCTCATTGTGAAACCTGGCCCCACCTTGTCATGTGAATTCCTGAGGTCAGATGGCCCAGGATGTGAGTGGGCATTGAGGCGTCTGGGGAGGGAACTCAAAACTGGATTATAGATGGCAGACAGTTGGTGTCGTAAGCCACCGCCTCTGTTCAAAGATGGTCGCTCACAGTGGACATAGATGGCCTCTTTCACTCCTCTTTCAAACCATCTGTCCTCTCGGTCCAAAATGTGAACATTGGCATCCTCGAAAGAGTGACCTTTGACCTTAAGATGCAGATGGACTGCCAAGTCTTGTCCTGTGGAGGTGGCTCTTCTATGTTGTGCCATGCGCTTGTGAAGTGGCTGTTTGGTCTCTCCAATGTAGAGGTCTGGGCATTCCTCGCTGCACTGTACAGCATACACCACATTGTTAAGTCTGTGTTTTGGAGTTTTGTCTTTCGGGTGAACCAGTTTCTGTCTGAGAGTGTTGCTGGGTCTGAAGTACACTGGGATGTCGTGCTTGGAGAAAACTCTCCTGAGTTTCTCTGATACACCGGCTACATAGGGGATGACAACGTTGTTGTGTCTGTCTTTCTTATCCTCCCTCGCTGGTGTCTGATCTTCTTTTCTGTGCCTCTTTGCTGACTTTATGAACGCCCAGTTAGGATAACCACATGTTTTGAGTGCTTCCTTTACGTGTGTGTGTGTTCCTTCTTTTTTTCCCCTCAGGCTTAGAGGGAACATTTTTCTGCCCGGTGGTGTAGGGTCCTAATTACTCCAAGTTTGACTCCCATCACCCTATGGAACACAAAGAGGAGGTACTGGTCCGTGTGTGTGGGCTTCCGGTAAACTTCAATGTTGAGGTTGCCATTCTCTTCAATGTGCACGGCGCAGTCCAGGAAAGGCAAACAGTTATCCTTTGTGTCTTCACTGGTGAACTTGATGTTTTTATCCACAGCGTTAATGTGCGCAGTGAAGGATTCCACTTCTTGTGTCTTGATTTTGACCCAGGTGTCGTCTACATATCTGTACCAGTGGCTGGGTACTCTTCCTTTGAAAGAGCCAAGAGCCTTCCTTTCCACTTCCTCCATGTAAAGGTTGGCTACAATAGGTGACACGGGGGAGCCCATGGCACAGCCATGTTTTTGTCTATAGAAGCCTTCGTTGTATTTGAAGTATGTTGTGGTAAGGCAGAGGTCTAACAGTGTGCAGATCTGATCAGGTGTGAAGTTGGTCCTGTCTTCCAAGGAGCTGAGGCATAATAAAATATGCTTAAGAAGTAAAACATTTAAATTACACAATTTTATAGATATAGAATTTAAGTTGAATTCCATCCAGACTGAAAATTTTAATTTGCATTTGTAAAAAAAGAAGTGTGATAATGTTATCATTAAAAATATTAAAATGTAGAATAACCATCAATCTTGCACAAAATCCCCCCAAAAAACTCTGTTTCTCTGAACTGGACCTGATCAGTGTTTGTGGTCTCATGAGCTCTCCTGTGATTTTTAGTTTGCATACCTGGATTATTCAAATTAATATATTAATATAAATCTATACAGATTTGTCCACACTGGATATGACAGTAAGAGTTAGTAAAGCTCTGTTAACGTGTCCCTCTACAGCCTGTTGTTTCTTAGTTTCACCAGTGAAACTGAATTAAAAACAAAACATAGATGACATTCTATGTTTTATAGTGTTAAATCAACATATACTACAAAATAAAATTACTTTTTTAAAGTAAATTTGTGGGCATTTTATTTTGGAATTATCCAATCACAGATTCAGAGGCACAAAGCCTGTGATGTCATCACAGGCTTTGTGCCTGTGATGACATCACATTCTGTCATGGGAAATCCATAACTACGAGAGAAATTCAGCCAACTGTAGCGACTCTTCGATGGCAGAACTAGAAAACAACCTGTTTGTTAAAACCAAGATAAGGAAGACGCAAAGAAACACAGACGCAGACACTGAAGCATATAAAATGGCAGAAGCACAGATGGAAGTGGTCGTGGGACCAAAAATAACAATTTTGCAAAGATCGAAAATTGACCTCAAAAACCCCCAAACACCAAATCCTGAAACACGTCCTGTGGCACAACTTCAAACAGAAGTGGACGTGAAAGCCAAGAAAAAAAGGGGGCAAAAACAGAAAAGAGTGGCTGAAGAACCCAGACGACCGATTACTCGGGCGCATGCTCGGGCTCTTCTGGAAGCCCAGAACAACGCGGCTGATGGAAGCAACCCGAGAAATGAAGAAATGTCAGAAAACCCTGAAGGAACCTCTGAAATGGAAAACCTTGAATCCCTCCCTATGTCAGAACCAAAGGAGGATGTGAATATGGAGGCAGAGGCAAACGTGAAAAACGCCAGTGGACAAAACCCTGGACCAAAGGGAGGGACGTGGCAACATCAGCCCAATCCCAGATTTATACCCCATCATGGCAGAGTCCAGTATGATTCATGTTGCGAGATCGCTGCTCTCAGGCATCAACTACAAGCCTCCCAAATCCACCAGAATGAGCTCTACTGGAAACTGGTAGCTGCTAATAAGAGGGCTTCTTATTACCAGTCTAAGGTGAGCAAACTTCATGCACAGATGATCGCCGACAAAACAAAGCATGAAGAAACAATTAAAGAGCTCATAGAGCAGCTGGAGGAGGCTAATGATAATAATAAGCCTGATAAGAGCAAAACAGAGGTTCAAACAAAGGACAACCAAGCAGTTGTCATGCTGGATGACATGATCCGTGTCCTGCATGAAGACGTCAGTGACCCTACCACAGAGCAGTGTGTGGATTCTTCTACCCAAACCACAGAGGCTTCACACACTGACTCTGTAGGTCTGAAGGAGGCTGAATTTGAAGGCCAGTGCAGGACTCAACAAGAGCAAATAGGAACGCTCCAACAACAGCTCCTAGAAGCTCAAAACCAACTCAAGGAACAGGAAGATGAACATAGGCAGGACCAGGAGACACTGAACATGGAAATCAGTGAGCTTAAATCCCAGCTCTGCTCCAAAAAGGAGCTTCATGACATGAAAGTAGAGACTCTTTATCAAGAGCTGAAAGAAGTCAAAGCGTCCTACATTAAAATCACACAGGAGCAAAATGACCAAAAGTCCAACACTGCAAATGGAAAATCTGAGCTTCTGGTGGAAAAAGACACCAAAGAACAGGACAAGGAAGAAGAGGAGGACTCCCTGCCACAGACTGCAGTTACTCTACGTGACTCTTTCCAACAAACAGAAGACAGACAGAAAATGATAACTACCAATCCAGCTGAACTTCAAACTGAAGCTAAGACTGTGCCAGAGAAAAAACCAAAGAAGAAGAAGAGGAACTGGCTGCGTCGGCTTTTCAGCTGTACCAGTCCACAGACAGACTGATTTAGACAATTGTGGAAAAAAAATAAATAAATGCAAAAAAAAAAAAAATTGGAAAACATAGACGTGTCATTATTTCATATAGATTTCAAATAACATACCATTTGATGTCAACATGTTTTTGTTGCATTTGCAGTGCTCGTGCTGTTATATTCTTATGATTCTCTTCATTTTATCAGTATATCCTTCTGCCTTGCTTCACATATTTACTGCTGCTTGATCAGCTTTAGTCATGTTAGCATCAGCACAGGTAGAAACAGATACACATCAGAGAATCGGCCGTGCATCAGCCTATCTAAATACAAATGGAAACTAAAAATGAAAACATAGATAACTTAGCTGAACTTCATAGATCTGAAAGTTGACCAATGCATACATAGTGCTAAAAATCAGGTATCGTGAAAACACATTATTTTATATTATGCTGAAGTCAATTGTTATCCTTTTAAAAACTGTATCATATAATAAAGTCTGTTTTGAAGTTTACTATGGTAAAAAAATCTTTTTAGGCTTTTCAGAAACACTATAACTTCATATATATGAACCAACAAACCATTTTTCATCGTGAAAATAAAAAATAAAGCTAAAGGGGATAAACATCACAACTAGATTGGCAAACATTACTGTATGTTCATCCAAGCATTAAGTCCATTTTAAAACAAAGAACCATGTACACTCAATCACATGGCAGCAACTCAATGAGGTGTAAAAGGTGAGATGTAAAAATAAAAAGGTTAAATATGAATTAATCTTAATCAATCTTAAAATATGAAGCAATCCTGTAACGCCCTTTTATATACAGAGCTGTGGCCAAGTTTAGAAACCATTTTGAATTTTTAATCATTAAAAAGTCTATAAGTCTAAGTTTAATCAGCAATAATCATTCATGTCTAGATATTCCTGTTAAAAGGGAGTTTTTCCTCCCCACTGTAACATAGCAAACCTAGCAAACACACTATTCTTAAAACAATCTAATTTAAATGAACAATCCGACTGAAGCTTTTGACAGCCATCATATGACAGTGAAACACTGCCATCTGCTGGACTCGAATAACAGAGACGCTGCTTTGACAGGTGAGGGAGTTTCAACAAGTCTGCAAAAACTCAAGCATCAAACTACAAAACTATTATAGCGGACATGGTGCTCTAATGGCTGCTTCATTAACTTAGGTCAGAAAGGATCAAACATATCAATAAATTTTGAAATACAAAACTTCTCTTATTAGCACAACATTGCCCAGGGCTCAGAGAGTATTCCTTATAGCCTATTAAACCTAACATGTTATTTTAACGTGTTACAGGTGAAACAGTCAACCAGTAAAGTTAACTGTAATTTAAAATATTCAGCTGTAAAAATGTTTTTTTTCAAATAATTTTTTATGACTGCGCTAAAATTCAATACTAGATTTTTGCTGCTCTGATTAAAAGGTTAAATGTAAAAGTTTTAGGATCATATATTAATACTTCCAAAACAATAAAGTTGTTGTAGAGAATCTATTTTCATTATCGTTGCTCATCATGGAAAGACAAAGACATCAGACATTTTACACCCCCCTGCTCTCTGCACACAGCGGTCTGAGGGATCTTCCAGGACTGGTGATTTTATTTATTTTGTTCTTTTTGGTCTTACTGGTTATTAGGTGGTGACTTTTTACCTGTTGATCTCTAATTTGGAACATAAATTGCTCTGGAGCAGATTAGGTTCAAAGCATGAGTTGACCTGGCATTATGTCATGGATTACAAAAAAATCCCACATTAAACCTTGAAGTTAGCTGGATAAGACAGCGTTCTGTTTCACAGCAAAGGCCTCAGAGAGTTGTTGCTAACCAAAGTCTATCTTGTACGGCCACGCAGCATCTTATGACGTTTTGTAACCTGTCACTACGGAGGAGCAGTGAAATGATTTCTGTTTTAGCGCACATACACAGTGTGGTGATCAGTATCAGGACATTAAAGTGATGTTGCAGAAAGCTGCATCTGGTCAGAAGGAAAAAAAAACACGCACACTTGGAAGACTTGGCCAGATTTGCACAAAATGAAATGGCTGACAGTGGACAGATACAAGGATGTGGATGGTCACACCCTTGTGCATTAAAGAGGGCGTTCACAAAACCAAACACTCAGACACAATAAGACAGTTGATCAGTTTGTCTCACTAACTCACCTACACAAGCGTGTTGTAGAGGGTACAGCAGCTGTGGCAGTTTATCTTCATAATGTGTCTCTGACACTCAATCATACATCACAAAGCTGCGAACAAATGAAACGGTTCTGAAAGCCAAAGAGGTGCTTCATTATAGAGTGTGTTTATTATTCATGAAACACTCTCATTAACACAGAAGTTCAATACCACAGCAAATAACCTCCAATAAACTTTTTAATAAACTGTCATTGAAGGCTGATATGTTCTCTCTCTGTCAGACATGTCTTTGCCTCTCTTCTTGTTGCGCGCCACACAGAACATAAACACATGGTGTCTTAACTCACTGATATTGTGATATCAATGAGCACAGAGTCCAGCCAACAATGGCACGAAGTCAAACCTCCCTCAAGGAGACTAAAGAGGCCAAGACTTGTGTTGAGGCTAGCCCAACAATCTCAATATGGTGTAACTTCCTGCTCTAACTCAGGCTCCTTCCCCACAAGAAAGATGATTGTGTTATATACTAGAAGACAGACCTGGAATTTGGGCCCCCGACGCCTGACCTCTGCAAAAGATCCCTGTTTTTCATATCTTGTATTGTTAAGTGTTTATAGTTTCTTGAAAAGGTCAAAATATACAGAAACATAACAACAGAGATACAACAAGATAAAGTTAATTATTAGGGATAGTGAAAACTTCAGTTTTTTACGTTTGTTACCAATCTAGCTACAATAGTTAATAGTAGACAGACAATAGACAATAGTGTGGCTTACTGAATGTTTTGAACCGTGTTCAGCACAATATTAATTAGACATTGTTTACTGTTGATTTGTCTCCTATTCTCTCCCTCCCTCCTTCCCTCCTAGATATCTATCTATCTACCTACCTACCTACCCCTAACCCCACCTACCTATCTGAGTGTTCTCTAGGAAGTAAATTATTGACTTTGTCACATGCAATTATGCAATTACAACATCCTTTCTTCCCTGTATGTACAAGGTTTGTCCGTTTTCCTTCCAACAGTTCACAATGCAGAATTTCTGTGGGGCTTTCATAAAGATTTGTATTCCCTTTGATAAGATTTTTTTGATCACAAATTGTTCAATCTTGATCAAAGCTACTAATGATGAAGGTATTTGTGAACTTACAGTTACCTTTATTATGTCTGATGTTTCTGTTTGCTATCAGATAATCACATTCCCCTTGTGGGATCGTGCTGATGATATGCTGGTTTTGGAATTTCCCAACACGTCCGTTAGCCATGCAGAGCACAATGCCAGAGAGCATCACCAGCAGGAAAATGGGAGTCTTCATTGTATGTTTACTTCATTTTCATTTCTATAGCAAAGAAAATAAACAGAGTGAGTATATGAATCAGTATTTTTTAAATTAATTTATTAACTTATTTATTTTTGTTTCCTAAATGTTAAACATGCTTACTTATTAAAGCAAAGTTCCAATACATATTTAAAACTACAAATTAGATGATGCTAATGCTCCAAACAATAACTAGCAAAGATGTCTCACCTTGTCTTCTTTTTTTCAGTTAGCCAAAGAGTGATTGGTTGCCTTGAACACCCACAGTTGTTGGCAGGAGTTGGCTGAATGAGGAAGATCTTCAATGTAGGAAACTCTCTGAAAAGTCAGATTGTTTGCAGTGAGTTCATATAGTTGCCAGAGGAAAAGTCAGCACCTTCATATCTGACCAGTTTGAATGAATTCTGTCTAAACAGAAATCAGTTAAAGCTTGCACTATGTGAGCTATGCAAGTAAATATGTAAAAATATCCATATTATAAGAGATCACAAAATCAAGATCAAGTCATGTAATGCTGTCCGTATTTGGAAGTCTTCGGTATATACGGATATATTGATATCCTTATAACTGTAGTTATTTTAGATTTTCTTATGTGACATTTCTGCATTACACTTTCCTTCAGTCATCTTGACAGATATGACAGATATGCAATCTTCAAAAATTTCACAAAAGCTTTTTTCCCCACATTGTTTCTCTCTTGGTTTTATTTGAGGATTCTCCTGCGTTGAAACTCAACTGGAAAACTAAAAGAGGGAAAACAGAAACGCACTTTGGATTAAGAATTTAGTGCAGCTAAAGCTATAATATTGCAGTGAATATCAAATATGTCCAAAAGGTTAAAGTGGCATTCAGCAGGTAGGTAAGTGTAAGTGAAAGTGGTGCAACGAGGGCAAAAGAATTACTCCGTCACAATAATTTGTTTTGTAATTTAATCCATCCATTTTCTTTCGCTTATCCATGACTGGGTCGCAGGGGCAGCAGGCTAAGCAGAGAATGCCAGACCTCCTTCTCCATCACTACCGAGTGAAAGAGAGGTCACTGCCCAAGGCTCGTTACTATTGGTGAGGGTAAGGACATAGATCACCACGACGGACCGGTACAGTGTCTCCAGTCCACGTCTGCACCCGCAGCACCAATCAGTCTGTCGATCTCCCGTTCCCTTCTCTCATCACTCGTGAACAAGACTCAGAGATTTGTAATTTAACAAAAGTAGTTATTTGTTTATCAGAACGTGTCTTCCATGTCACACCTTATTCTTTCTTTCCTGCCTTGAATGGAAACTCACTTTGTGAAGCTGTTTGGGAGATTGTTAAACTTCATTTATATAGAGTGGCCTTATCATTTAGCCAGCTCTTTGAAACAAAGCAGGTTCAGGCCTGTTGCTGTAATTTTACAAAGTGCTGAGGTTTAGGATCAATATCCAACTGTCATTTTAAACTGGACTGATTCATATAATACATGTTAAAAAAAAACCTTTGAAAGCATCAGTGTAAAAAGTTTTGGAATAGAAACTAATGAAGTTTTGATATTTTAATAGGTTAAAAATAAAATCAAAATCTGTAATAAATAGTCTGGAATTTTTTTCCTTCTTCACAGTTTGAACTGTATTTATTATTTTACTGTGCTGCACTTTTCACTTCACAACAGTTTCTTATATGATCTTATACTGTTCTACTAAAAGGAGATTCAGATTTGTCACTGTTGACTTTCTGTGCTTAAAACCTTGTACACAGTGAGCTCTAAATGGTCTGAAACTCTAAAACTTGAGTCTAAAAGGAAGCATGTTTATTTTGAAAGCCTCGCAGATGCACATTTGGAGGATTCTTTTAGTGCTGACTTTATTTAACAGCTACTTTTCACACTTATTGTGTGTGTACTGTCCTTACTGCTGTGAGATTATGTGTCTATGTGCTAAGTTTAAATCAGCTCATATATTTTGACACTGTGATGTTCTGACAGCTCTAATGATGCAATGTAAAGACTGCAGGTTGTTGGAGAGTGACTGAAAGTGAAGCACCCCTTCAGACCCAATACTGTGTGTGTGTTTTTGTGTTAGCTGTCACAGGAAATATTATCTTCATATAAGTCAAAGCGGTGTTAGCACTAACATTGATTTTATTGTACTAATATTGCCAAACTACTACAATGAGTTTATGCACCTGTGACTTATTGCTTTGTGACGGACAAGCACAGTTTTAAAATCTGAGGCTAGATCTTAACAGACACAGTGTCTAAGAAATATACAATTTTCTTTCTTGTTATTATATGTTATATATAAAATATATATAACTTGTTACATATAATGACAAGATTTTGTTTTGTATGTGCCATTATGATGGATTCATCCTCAGGTATCAGAATGCTCATATCTGAAAGTAAACTCTGATATAAATCCCTGACAAGGATTATCACTAAATAAAAGATCACCCCAAAATGATCAAATATATAAAGACACTCTCCAGAAGAAGAAGTTAAAAGGATTTTACTTATTGTACAACCAATATCTTCACAGGAATTACAAATTCTGCAGACATATTATTGGCTCACTGAATAACTCTCACACAGACGTGTCTGCTGCTTATCTTTGTTCAAACATGATGTTTCGTCTTCTCTTGAAATCACATTAGTCATCTTTCTGGCATCAGTTTGACCACTGAAGAACATACATGATTTATCTAACATGAAAAAGCCTGTATTATGCCTGTGTCACTGTACCACGAAGACAGTGACTGCAACTCTGTGCTTGCAAAATAGAAGAAATAAGACAACCAGCAAATACATAAAAGTTGGTAAAAGTGATCCCAGTTTAGTTTCTTGTCTACTAGGTTCTCTTTGTGTCTTTGTCATCTATGTGTACCTCACTCCCTCTCTGTGTGTTTGTCATATCTCCTTTTTCTGTTTACATGTTCCCCCCCTTGTGTTTCATTCCATGTCCCCTCTGTCTGTCGTGTGCATTCATGTATGTTCTCCAGTCCGTCTTGCTTCTCTCTCTTCTCTCTTTCCCTCTGTCTCTCGCTCCTTGTCTCTCTCTTCCTCCTCCATGTCTATTGCGCTCTCTCTCTCCCTCCGTGTCTCGTATCCTGTAACTGTTTCCATGTTTCCATGTTTGTGTCTCCTCCCATTGTTTCCCCAGTCTGTCTACTTCCCATATTCCCAGGACACCGCTGGACAACAAGTGGGTGTTCCAAGACTGACCAGACAGCCAGAGTTGGTAAAAGAACAGACATTCTCTACTTAAGTAGAAGTACAAATACTACTGTTAAAAAGTACTCCAGTGAAAGTTAAAGTACTGATTCAACTTTATTACTCAAGTAAACGCAAAAATGTACAGACTCTAAAATGTACTCCAAGCAAGAAAGTATTAAGTATCTCTTTGGTGGAAGTTTCTATGTTTGTGCAAAGCTAACTGAAACTTCTTGATGCATGCTCAATCATCCAGGTAAGTAAATCCCCAAAAGTTGATTCTGTTCGTCTGGACGTAGCGTTTTCAGTGGGAGAAACGTTTCGTCGCTCATCCAAGTGAGTGACGAAAGATTGAACCTGCAGTCAGCTGAGACTGAAGAAGTCACTTGGATCAGTGACTCAATGTTTCTCCCACTGAAAACGATACGTCCAGATGAACAGAATGAACTTTTGGGGACTAACTCAAACTTGTACGATAGTAACATAATGGTAAAATAATGTCAGTAGATGGGACCACAAACTGTAGTTTAACTTTTTTTAAAAAAAATTCCAACTATCCTCAGCTTGAATCAGACCAAAAAGAAGGAAAATAAAGAAAAAAACATCTATTTTCTATTGCCTTCATTGTAGAGGGTGACTTTGCCTCTAAACAGGACAATGTGTACAGTCAGGGGTTAAAGTCGGATTCAGCAGGTGTGGGAACCCTAACATTACAGAACATTTTAAAATATGAAAACAAATAATTTCACATGTATGGACTCATTATCCAATTTAAAAACATGAGGACTTACATGTAAGATTTAAATTTCTAGCTGGATGACAAAGTACCACAACTGCAACTTATGGACACCTGGAGTCGTTCTGTTGTTGTGGCAAAAACTAAAACAAAACAAAACTGTGACAAGAATAAGGACCCACACACACAGCGTTGCACGTTGCTATGCGTTTTATTGATTATAAGCTTTGCCACACTCTGTTTCCAGCTGCCACACTGCTCTCCCCTCTGGTCCCAGCAACATCCTTAAAAGGGGAGACATGATTCGATGATGGAGGACATGAAACTCAGTATAGCGCCACTTCGACAGCCCCTGTCAATAACAGAACATTGACCAATCAGCTGAAGGAAGAACAATCTGATATAAATCCGTACTTGCAAGTTGAAACTCAAGAACAAGCTGGGAAACGCAGAGTTTTAAACGTAGTGTTTTGCTTTCTATCTGTAAACAGACCTTAACAAAAAAATGTGTAACTTGTGTTATTTTTTGCAAAAACAAATCTTTTTTACACACAAACAAATTCTCATCTATAGATGCACAAACATAAAACTTTCAGATACTCAGTGTCTTTTACCAACTTTTATGTAATTGCTGGTCGTCTCATTTCTTCTATTTTGCAAGCACAGTGTTACAGTCATTGTCTTCGTGGTACAGTGACACAGGTATAATACAGGCTTTTTCATGTAAGATAAAGCATGTATGTTCTTCAGTGGTCAAACTGAAGCCAAAAACATGACTAATGTGATTTGAAGAGAAGATAAAGCATCATGTTTGAACAAAGGAGCAGGCAAGTCTGCGTGAGAGTTATTTGGGTTCAGTGAGCCAATAATATGTCTGCAGAATTTGCAATTCTTGCGAAGGTAATGGTTGTACAATAAATAAAATCCTTTTAGGTTCTTCTGCTTCTGGAGAGTGTCTTTATATATTTGGTCATTTTGAGGTGATCCCAAGATGTGCACAGATCTGTGTTTATACTTCCGTTTTACTTTTGTATCACCTTTTGCTTGAATTTAATAAAACTTAAGCAGGCCCTTTTGCTGAAAGAAGAAACATATTTTCATCTCTTTCCTTCCTGATATTTCCAGAGTTTATATAATAAAGTTTAGAGCACTGGAACAGAAATATTAACTAATTTAGTGGTAATCCTAGTCGGGGACATGTATCAGAGTTTACTTTCAGATATCAGCATTGTGATACCTGAGGATGAATCCATCATAATGGCACATACAAAACAATAACTTCCTGTGTTTTAATTGCTTGAAATCTGATGGTTAGAGACACTTAGTTATTCATTCAATCAGGGCCATTATCGTGTGTGTGTGTGTGTGTGTGTGTGTGTGTGTGAGGTAGCACTGACCATCAGAAATCTTGAACTTCTCTGCTCATGTTCTACATAACTGATTCAAGCTGAATACATGTATTAGAATTAAAGCTTAGACAAAAAAATACAATTTTTATTCCCATCTACTGACATTATTTTATTATGTTAATATAGCACAAGGTTCAGTTTGCTTAGCATAAAATCAGTAATGTCCTCCAAAGAGCTTCATTTTACTTTCTTACTTTCTTTCTTGAATTTATTTCAGAGCCTGTGCTTTTTAAATTTTTCTCAAGTAAAGAAGTTGAATCAGTACTTCAGCCTTTACTGGAGTATTTTTTTAACACTAATATCTCTACTTATACTTAAGTACAGAACGTCTGTACCTTTGCCACCTCTGGCAGACAGATGACAGACGATGAAGACATAAATGGAAGAATCAAGTAACTTTTGTGTCATTTAACATTACATGTCTGTTACTTACTGTATTTTTCGGACCATAAGATGCTCGGGATTATAAAGCACACTGATAATTTTTTGAGAAAATTAAAGGATTTTAAGTGCACCTTATAGTCCAAAAAATATGGTATTATAGTAGAACTTTATGGAGGCAAACCTGAGCACAGCATTTATTTGGATACAAAAAGAGATCTATAATATTCACACTGTAAAGCTAATATTCAATAGTAGTTGTTTTGTGAATAATTGATTGTGCCTTAAACAATATTTTGATGTGAAGACAAATATCCAACAAAGGCAGTACCATTTTTTAATTGTTGATGATGGACTAAAGGAGAAAATTGCATTGATATGATTTTATTATGTTAATTTATTATTTTTTCATAATGTTATAAATTCAAGCAATATGTGTGCTACCATGTGCCAACTCAAACAAATACTTTAGTATATAATGCAATACATTAAAGTCCTGGTTTCTCTTTACATGCACACTTAAAAATCAAGTTGGATTGAGTTTAAAAAAGCGCCAGCATTGAAATATTTCCTTTAATTCATCATGTTTCATTAAATAAAATTATCTTCTGCACCACAAATATTCAGCTTCCATTCACATTACTGACAAATGAAGTGTGGAGTTTTGAGCTCAGAGATCAAATAAAATAAAATAAAATACAAAGACGGCTATTATGTACCAGCTCAGGTAGGGTCAAGGAAAACGATGTGCAACCAAATGTTATTTTAGTAACTTTTTTTTATTGCTCAAACACAAGAAACATGTTTTGAAAAACAAAATTGCTGGTCAGCGCACAGCCCTGGAGTGCTGCTAAAAACAAAGAAAGAAATTAAAAAGTGTCTAACCTGTGTTCAGTTTGTTTACTAAGCTCCAAAAGAAATGACACAATCAAAGCTAAAAAGACAAAAAAAAGCGACAGTCTTCCCCCTGCTGTGACTGACAGAGAAACAGCCCGTGTGTGTTCAGTGAAATGTGTGTGATTATGAGACTAGTCATTGACATCCCCCAGACTGTAAAAGTATCACAGAAACACAGTTACCTTTGGCACTGCACAGGCGGCTCTAATGATGACAGAATCACTGAACAGGTGGAGCGTGTGGGAGCATGTTACTGTTACGACATGTTAAAGCCTTGGACCACAAACTCAAAGCAACATGAGCTTCAGGAATCGTTCGATGTTCTGTGATTACTTTGCAGTTTTAGAGAGATTCAAATTCATTGTGTGTTTAGCTACAGGTTAACAGTCTTTAGAGCAATTTTTTGTTTCCACCAAAGAGAAAAAAAATATTAGGGGATTTCCTGAACATATATACTTAATCTAGTTGTTAGCCGTCTAAGACCAGAATGTCTCTTGCAAAGTGTACAGGTAATTTATCTTCACAAGCAACTGCAACATATCTGTTAGTGAGGCGGTTTCCATCATACTGACATCTGGGTTTTCTGGTTCCCTCATTCTTTAGTACACATTTAACAACTGTGAACTTCTTGTGACTTTTTGTCATTTGAAGTTTTTCATCAAATTTTCCCTCAACACAAATGTTTTTGACCTCAGTTGGATTATCAAGGATGAACGTGTTGGTATCTTTACAGCTGCTGTCAAGATTGTAGATCTGTTTACTTTTCATAACCTTATCACAATCCTTTGCCTTCATGCTGGCGTCTATGTGCTGTCTTCTAAACTTGCCCACGAGCAGCAAACAGATAAAGAGGATCCTCATTATTACCTGGTGAAGAAAAAACAGAAACAATATTCTGATTCAAAATTTTATCCAGAAAAAGCACAAAATATTGCAACAAATATGAAATATATTTGAGTGCTCTGGGTTGTGTTGCTTAGTAACTTAAAACTGTTGATCTATTATTTCTACACCCATACTGGCTATTTGTCAACAATTCATGTTTATCCACAAAGCTATCAAATCTTTTTATTAATAGTTTTTCCAGTATCTTAGAAAACTGGGAAAGAACCAACACTGGTCTATAGATTGTAAAATAATGCTTTTCACCTGATTTGTAAATGGGAATAACTTTCACAACTTTCATTTTTTGTGGAAAACCCCTTCCTGGAAAGACAAATTAAAAATATATTGTAGCGGTTTTACAATACCATCAATTACTCTCTTTACTGTTACCATATCAATATCATGACAGTCAGTACTCATTTTAGATTTGACAGCATTTCTAGTAGATAATGGCAGATGGCTTGAGCATGAATTTAGGCTGCAGTTTGGTGAAGGCCTCAGAGGGGACTGTCTGTGACTCCTGAGCTGTGCACGAGGGGTCGACCACCCACTGGATGGCCGGGCACTCGTTTTCATGACCTCACACTTCGACAGTTTCTGGCTGATGTGCTCAGGTAACCTGTAGCGCCATGAAACCACTGTCACGCCAGGGCAAATAGAAAATGATGCTTTATGAGACTGATGGGGTCGGGCAGCAGGGAAAACACATCTGCAAAATGGTTTGTTACCTAAGACTACCTAAAATAAATAAAGTCATTACATGCTTGTTAAAAGACAACTTTCATATAGTTTTTAATGTGATTCTTTAATCACAATGACTAGATAAAAAAATGTGGCACTGTCTCTATTTAACATCGACTACCCCAAAATGTTTCCAAGCCTGCAACATTAAATTTCACTGAGAGATTTTTAGATAAAGTTATTAAAGCTGTGGGGTTACTTTTTTAATTAACATGAGACGAGAGGCAGCAGCATGCACACAAATATTGGCTAGCTAGTAACTTCATAAACCCTGGGCTGCTGGGGGTTTTATGAGAGAAGACAAATATGCTCAAATTATACGTTTTCATAATTTATTATCAAATGGTCAGAATTTCAAAGTAGTTTTACATGACACCATGGACCTGAGTCTCTCTGACTCAGAGAAAAAGGCTAGGAGCAAGAAGAAGCAAGAAGATGCAATCACACAACAAACTGTGTAAACACATGAAATGTCCTTAAGTCCTGTTTGAGTGGGACAGGTTAAAATAACAAGAAACTATTTGCATGTTGTAAAATTCAAATTCTGTGATTGAGTTACAAAGATCAAAAGTTAGGAGATATATGAAATTTCAAAGCAGTAAAATCTCATCATGTTAAAAGAAAGAGTTATAGCTAAAAAAAACAAAAAACAAACACCAATTCACCACTCTTGTGATTACTTCTCCCATCTAGGTAGGTTTTCAGTGTTTGGCATATGTCAGTAATATTGTGAGTATCCAGAAGATGCATATAAGTCAGAAAGTTGTGGAGTGTGTTTGTGTGAGCAAAGTCCTGCTGATGGCTTAGATCCAGGTTATGGTAGCACCGGGTCTTGCCGCAGTTCTCTTTGCAAATCCACATATATTTCATACAGTTAAGTGTAAGTCATGTACATGTTGTTTGAGTAAATCCTCTCACTTAGTAAACACCATTTTTGTCATTATTTTTGATTAAACATACATTTATTCTGCTGTAACAATGTTCCCATTATCTTGATGGGAACATTATCTTGCTTCAATAAGTGGTGCAAAAGTTAACAGGAACGGTGCTTTGAGGAGAAACTACTTTGCGGCTCATTCAGAATTTGATTAAAACGAACAATAACTGCTCTTATTTGAATAAAGAAAAAAATAAATACAACATTATGTCTGAACAGCGAGATATAACATGCGCTAAATTAACATTTACTGAGCCAGCCACTTGTTTGCATACAATCTGAGACACTGGAAGCAGCAAAACAGCTTGTAACATGTTGTTTTGTGTGATTCAGGTGGACTGAAAGAGTCTAATATGGGTAATAATATCAATAACTGAAAGACTGCAGTTCAGTTTAGATACATGCAACAAATAAAGAACATGTAACTTTTGAGCATCCAGCAAAGTGATAACTGTCCTCTGCCCACTAAGTAGTGACTCTAAAAACAGATTATATTTCATTTTCAGAGTTATTCTCCCTGACATGTAGGAGTGTAGAGGTTTAAAGTGAAACTCTTACATGCTGTTATATTTGGTAGAGGAAACATCAACCTCGAAAAATCCATGGAAATTCATTCATTATTAAAAACATTTTCAGTTTTTTCATTATTTAATGTTACTGAACTAAATGTGAGACAGCTTCACTTTGAATCTATGTAGAAAAATACAATTTGTAAAATTTTAAGTGACAGAAATTCTCTGAGGCAGAAAGCTGGTTCGTAAGTTTATTTTATCAATTCAGCAGAAAGAAGTCAAGTTGAGTTCAGCAAATCCATGTAAGATAACTGAGTGCAGAAAAAATGCTTTATTGCATTTTCACTATTCATTGTTTTTTTTAAAGCAAGCTGAAGAAAAATCATGATAAGCAATAACATGAGATTGTAGCCAGGATGGCTGTCAACTTCAAAGGAAGCAAAAAGCAACAATTCAAAACAATTTAGCCAATTTGCACTGTACTATCCAAGTCGACTGGCTCTCTATTGTTACACTTTAAAACAACAATCCTGCGATCATAGCGTTGACCTGCATATATACAATTAGGACTTTTACTGCGACCATCATGTCTGCATTCAACAATTTTAAATGGTTCACCTTGTTGTTTTCCATTTCCATTACCACGTGAACAGATGTCATTGACCCGGCCTTCATTGGCCAAAATAAATGTGATTGGATCTTTGCATGGAGTGTTATGATTGATTCCTCTCTCCCTTATCACCGTACTACATTGGTCTGGCTGCATGTTTCCAATGACATGTTCTAGATAGAAGTCCAGGCTTGCACAGAGCTCCACAGCAGAAAGCAGGCCCAGCAGCAAACAGACAAATTGACTCTTCATGATCCTCTGGTGAAGAAAAGGGAAAATAGTGTTCTTATTAAAATGCACAAATAATGTAGTTTCAGAAAGAAGAGACTGATTTCGTTGGGGCGTTTTTTGTGAACAGTTTGATAACTAAATTAAAAGAGCTGGGACAAAACAAGCTAATCAGCTAGTACAGTGATAATCAGTGTAAATGTTAGCATAGTTTTATGTAACATTGAATTTGCTCAACTAAAGGTAGTTTAGTGTCGTTGGTCACCATTACCAAAAATGTATTTGTGAGCTAGTATCTTAAAACCACAGTAGGAAGCTTAAAAAATTGTGATACAGCTTACATAAATGTAAAAATATGACATTAACACATTTTTAAAAGTGCAGTTTATTTCACTATTAATTTATTAATTTTAGTGGTTTCTGCTTGCCTTGTGTGTAATTACACTGATGTACATCCAACTTTGTTAGTTTCCAGTCACCTTTCTCAATCACTATGTGTTAATAGACCTCTGCATCGAATCATATCTGTTATTAATCTCTGTCTCTCTTCCACATCATGTCTTTATCCTGTCTTCCTTCTTTCACCCCAACTGGTCGCAGCAGATGGCCCCGCCCCTCCCTGAGCCTGGTTCTGCCGGAGGTTTCTTCCTGTTAAAAGGGAGTTTTTCCTTCCCACTGTCGCCAAAGTGCTTGCTCATAGGGGGTCATATGATTTTTGGGTTTTTCTCTGTATCAATTATTGTGCGATCTACTGTACAATATAAAGTGCCTTGAGCCGACTTTTGTTGTGATTTGGCGCTATATAATTAAAATTGAATTGAATTGAATTAGTTGGCCTCATTGTTTAATCATTTTAATTATTTCTTAATACAACCACAAATTGCTGTTGAATCTAAATGTCTTATAGTGACACTCATTAGATTTGTGATTTTGTCTTTTCACACACTGATTGCCAGCCTAAAACTAATCATCAACTCATGATGACATGAAATCATCTTAAACGTTAACACCAGAGAGCTTTCCTCTCATATAGTTTGGCTTGGTCTGTAATAACAATGATGTACTGCACATCTAAAAGGAATAAAACTGAACTCAAGAAACTCATCACCTTTCCTGCACTAAAAGACATCCAGCACAGCATTCTTGCTAAATGTATCTGTTAAAAGAGTAATTTATGAAACCAAATCAGGACACTTACCTTATTTTTATTTCACTGATGAGTGGTTGGTTGGTTGGTTGGTTGGTTGGTTAACCTGGAGCGGTTCAGGCACAAGTCGGTCGTCTGGAACAGCAGGTGAAATGCTCTGAAGCTGGTGAAAGATTACAATAAATCAATTACATGATTGAATAGGCAACATCTGATGGTTTGAATGAAAACTGAAGATTATCAAACACACAGACTGGTCTCTGACTGTACATCCATGTAGCTTATGCAGGATCTGTGTGCTCACAGAACCCAGATAATGTCAGCATGTTTTTAAGCCCATGTCTGGATTGTAAAAGTAGATAAAGTGAGGCAGGAGCGAGGGTTGTTATACTTCCTTGGAGGTGTAGAACATGAGCCTGTTGAGTATTAAATATTTTTATTGTACATACTTTTGTTATACAAACAAAACATTCTTACCAAATGAGGAGCAAAGACTCGAGATGAGCAGAGTGTAGCTGAGACACGCTGTTACGTTCAAGTCAGTCAAACTGGAACAAAGAACACTTGGTTCTTGCCACTTTGATTTTTATACATTTCAGCAGCACCGCCTTATATAATCATTTAAATCATCACCTGCATCACCAGTGCACCAGTTCTAAGAAAATGTACCACTTCTCTGTTTGTGTTTCAGAAACTTAATGCCACATGACCACAGCATCACGTAAAAGTTTTCTTGCATATTTGCAGGCCAAACAATCAGGTTGAACAATCAGGCTTGAAGCCTCCATTTCTACCTGTTCGTGTTTCTAAAGTAGAATCACTGTGGTGATCGCTTTAAAGGCTGGCTTTCATTTTCGCTTTGTGTTCATACCTAAATACTAAGAGAAAGTTCATACGTGTGTCCTCATTAGGATCGGGATTTGTGTTGGTGTGTGGGACTGTTTCCTATGGTTTATACTGTTAACTGGTTATTATGTGACAATGTGTTTTAGCTATTTTAGTGAGTAACACAAAAGTAATGTAATCAGTTGAAGTAATGAGTAAATAATGCAGTACAATACTTAAAAGAACAGTGTTCTTTGTAATATGTGTAATGCATTACTTTTTTGACTAACAACCCCAGCACTAATTTCTACAAGAAGGGGCGATGCCTCCAACATGCACAAACATTTGACCCAGCGGCATATCGAAGGCACTGCATGAATGTAATGCCTTCGATATGCTGCTTAGAGATTGTGGAAGAGCTCAAAGTGGAGCCAATAAGAACCCAATAAGAATCAATAAGAGAATTGTATTGATAAGTGATACTGAGAATACAATCCCTACCTACTTGTGTGTCACCCTACTTGCTCATAGGGGTTCATATAATTGTTGGGGTCTTCTGTTGGTCCTTGTATTATTGTAGGGTTTTATCTTACAATATAAAGCACTTTTGTGATTTGGTGCTATAAAAATAAAGTTTAATTAAAAATAATATTTTTTCCACTGTGCTTGGACTCAGCTGGCTTCTCCTTTTGGTAATAACATCTCCATCTCTGGAGAAAACCCTTTCACATGGTATTAAGAAGGCAGAGGTTTAAGGGTATCCCACAGACAGTGTTGGGAAGGTCACTTGTAAAAAGTATTTCACTACAGATTACAGAATACATGCCCCAAAATGTATTTTGTAACATATTCCATTACGTTATTCAATGAGAGTAACGTATTCTGAATGCTTCGGATTACTAAGTATATCATGCTTTTTACAACTACATGAATGTACTATTGCTGTGTGATGTATTACTGAAAGTTACTCGCCATACCAATACCAACTAGATTTTTAAATCTTAATTAAAATGAGTAACAGTAGGGTGGACATTAGGTAAGGCTGCACTTTTTGCAGAAATCTCATATAGAAAACAATTCCGCACGTATATAAAACAGGTCTGCGGCTCCGAACCGTAGTAAAGGGACCTCTGGCTAATACTCCAGGTTCCATGTCGGGCTCGTAGCCGAAAACTAGCTTTACTTTGTTGTCTGGGTCAACTTTGCTAATGAGAGACAGAGAGAGGCGTTGAAAAGCTGAGGCTACATTCTTTAGGGTTAGGCCTGTAACACTTTGCCTATTGCCTTCATATTAAATTATTTTAACATTTTAACAAAAATAGAGAGAGCAAAGCCTAACATATGAAACAGGAAAAGGCTGCCATGTAATCCCTTTATTTCAACAAAGTAACTGTATTCTGAATACCACCTTTTTAAACGGTAACTGTAACAGAATACAGTTACTCATATTTTGTATTTTAAATACGTAACGCTCGTACATGTATTCTGTTACTCCCCAACACTGCTAGCAGACAAGAAACTAAACAGGGATCAATTTTACCATCTTTTATGTATTTGCTGGTTGTCTTATTTCTTCTATTTTGCAAGCACAGTGTTGCAATCATTGTCTTCGTGGTACAATGACACAGGTTTAATACAGGCTTTTTCATGTAAGATAAAGCATGTATGTTCTTCAGTGGTCAAACTGATGCCAGAAAGATGACTAATGTGATTTAAAGAGAAGATGAAACATCATGTTTGAACAGAGATAAGCAGCAGACACGTCTGTGTGAGAGTTATTCGGGTTCAGTAAGAAGGTAATATGTCTGCAGAATTTGTAATTCCTGTGCAGATATTGCTTGTACAATAAATAAAAGCTTTTTAACTTCTTCTTCTGGAGAGTGTCTTTATATATTTGATCGTTTTGGGGCGATCCTTTATTTAGTAGTAACTCTAGTCGGAGATATATATCACAGTTTACTTTGAGGTATGAGCATTGTGATAACTGAGGATGATCTATCATAATGATACATACAAAACAATAAATTACTGTGTTTTAATTGTTTGAAATCTGATGGTTAGAGGAACTTGGTGTGTAAGGTTGCACCAACCATCAGAAATCTGAGTCTTCAGGGGTGTTTTTTGTTCTTCTGTGGAAGAGCTGCAAGCTAAAAGAAACCCATGTTACTATAACCAGACAGTCCAGACGCCTAAGTCACGTTTATACTGGCATGCACAATTAAATCTTTTCAATGATTTGACAGTGTTGCTTTTCAAAGATTAGGATTTCAGAATTAAATTGTTGACCTAAATGTTCCACTGTTTTCTGACAGAATTAGTTTCACAAAAGGTAATGAAGTTCATAATTTCATAAGGTGATTGTGAACTGACATTCAGGCGGACCACCTTTTCACAGAATGCTCTGTCATACCAGGGAGTGAGCTTCTGGAATAGTCTTCCACTGTCAGTGAGGGAAAGTACAAGTCTACCCATCTTTAAGAGTCACTTAAAAGGGCGGCTGAGGGACACACAAACATGTGATCATGTTTAATAATCATGCTTTATATTGGACGGGAAAAACAGTTAGTGTATTACAAAAAGGGAAACAACTGTTAGTGCAATGGGTGAACGCAATATCACGACAGTCAGGGCATATGCAATACTGGGGTTTGTGCAATATAATTGATGTGTTTCCGTTATTGTTATCTATACTGTCCTCTGTGTCCACTCTTCTTGTCATTTGTTTGTTCTAGTATAATGTGATGACTGTTTTTGTCTCTGTTACATGACCTGTAAATAGTGTCTCTGTATGTTTTTACTAACTTGTGTTTAACACCAACCTGCCAGAGGGTCTGCAGATGGAAATTAGCCCAAGGCTATAATCTGGCATATTTACATTTATTAAAATGTTCATTAATATGTATTGCCCCTCTTTCTAAAAAAATAAATAAATAAATAAAAAATAAATATACCCTTAATAATATGTGTATTGCTCATGAAGTAGAAGTGAATGCAGATGTTAATGTTGCTTTGTATCTGTAAAAAACAGACCTATTTTTGTGTCATTTGTTTTTGTTTGTGTCTGTGTCCCCTGAAAACCCATGTTAAAGATGTCCTGAGCGCAAGTGATAGATGTATTAAGCAGTGTCACAAGGAATGTGTTACAAACTGTTACTGTAATCTCATTACATTTTTAGTAATGCAGTTATCTAACTGAATCCTATATTAAATTTGCTAATTACATTACTGTTACAATTATGTTGTTAATTGTTACTTAAGAAAGGATCTTCGGTAATCTGCATGTTAGGCAGACAGACAACACAAAATCAAACCAACAGCACAGACAACATGCTAACATAAAGAGCAAACCAAGAAGAGTGATAATACAGCTGAGTGCATGCTGACTCCAATTAACCAGCCAAACCCTGATCCTAAACAGGTAACAACCAATCAGAATATCTTAATAATCCCTAAGGAAAGACAGTTATGAGCAGTCAGGCTGCAGTCTCTGTGTCTACCTGTACAGGTTTTGACCGTAGAATCACTGTGGCAATCACTTTAAAGTCACTTTGGGCTGGTTTTCATCTTTGCTTTGCGCTGTCAGGTTTGTGTTCATGTGTAAAAAGTAAAAGAAAAATTATTGTGTGTGCTTATTAGGACAGGGAGATTATTTATGGATATTATCAAAGGTTTCTTTTGTGTCCAACTATCTGGCTTTGAACAAAGTGTAAGAGATGGCACCTGTGCTCCTCTGACGGACAACTGGCTGGGAGTGAAGAGAGATAATGGATTCTTACAGGGAAAGTGGCCTGGTAATGCTATGAAATGCAGAACTGGAAAATACAGGATTTGCTGAACTGAACAAAAATGGGTATCCCACAGAAAGCCTGTAACGATTTGGATAGATGCACCTCTGCTTAGATTATATAGATTGGGTGTTGTTGTAACCCAGTTGCTTGGCACATACAAAAAAAGAAGTCAAACAGGTGAGTCTCCAACATGAGCAGGCAAATTTTGCAGGTATCCTATGGCATATATATTATATGGTATATATATGGTCATTAAAGACACCAGCACCCAAATCACTTTCTGAAACAGCAATAGGGCTGTGCGATACGACCAAAATCTCATATCCCGATATAAGACATTTATCGTCCGATAACGATATAAATCACAAAAATTTAACATTTTCTGTAAATTCTGTGAATCTCGGGCAGCTCGACTTGCTTGAAGTGTTTCCAGCTGGGCGTCGTGTACCTGGAGTCTAGTGTTTTAATCAATGCATGAAACGATACATTTTTAGACATAAGTTGTAACGGCCGCCATTTTCTTCGTGAGTATTTATTACACGGCGTGCTGCGGGGAAAAGCCTGTTCTAACGTTTGAGTCTAAGGTTTATTTTTTAGCACCTGGCAGCTCTTTTTTGCTTCTCATCCGTGAATACTCTGCATACTCTTTCACGTGATTCAGTTTATTTTGAAAAGTCTCAACCGGATCTTGAGTAGGGATGGGTATCGTTTAGGTTTTATCCGATACCAGTACCAAACCGGTACTTTTGAAACGGTGCCGGTGCTTAAACGGTGCTCGAACCGGTGCTTAAAGAATGGAGAACACAAAATTGGTCCAAAAACCTCTCATGTTCAGCTGTTTTTTTGTAAAAAGATAACAATGTTAGCCTTTTCTGCAGCTATAGGGCATATATGGTCTCACTCTTGGCTGGAAGCAGTGCTTAATCAATGGAAAAAACACAAACTTTGTCCAAAAACCTCTCATGTTTAACTGTTTTCCACTTTTTCATTGGTCATTTTAGCCTTTTTGGCCAGGGTGAAGGGAGTATCTGCCATCAAACAAGAAGACAGCCGCATGTAACTACAACGGTGTTTGCTAGTTCACCATTAATGTAATAATGTGGTTAGCGTACTCAACGTAAATTACACACGAACAACATGAAGCTACTCACGCAGAGAAGAACAGCTGCTGCTGCCATCATCATCCGTCATCATTTCTGCTACACTAACAGGGCTAGGGGCCAGGACTCTCCTCTTCGGGTTTTTGGGGGATGTTGCTAACTCCGGGTCCGATAACAGGCAACCCACCCGCAGTAGATGTGCACGGTGTGAGGTCTCGCAGCAAGCTATCAAACACGGCGCATTTCTCGGCTTTTAAAAAAACGCTATGTGTCGCCAGGTGTTTCATCGGATTTGAGGAGTTACCTCCTTTGCACAGTATCAGCTTAAAGCACTTGTTGCAGGCTGCTGGGTTTGCATCTTTTGCTGTGAAGTACAGCCAGACTTTTGACCGCTTCGCCTTGGGCATTTTTAATCTGTAGCTCTGCTCTAAAAGAATGTATGTACCTGGGCCCGCCTACTATCCTCGGAAACGTAAAATGATTGGCTAGAGTCTAAAGTGTATCACATCTCAGGAAAAAAAAGCACCGAAATTTGGGCTGCTTTTCGGTCTGGTTACTACCGTTTATGTCAGAACCGGTGCCATCATGGCCCCGGATACCGGTACCCATCCCTAATCTTGAGCTTTATTGTGAAAGGTTTATGTGGAAAATAAACAAGCGGACACGCGATGGTTTTTCCGTCGTTGTTGCTAACGACAACGCATAAAAACAGGCGCTTGTCCTGTTAAGATGTATCTGTCCCACTGCGCAAGTGTCCAGTGAAGGGGGGCATGGCTACGCGCGGGCGGGAAGGGGACGTCGAGTTTCGGGGAGGAGCAGTTTCTTTTCTTGTGTGTATGAACGAGAGAAGGCGGACGATTAAAGTTGGAGTTATCGTACCAGTTGTGTGATTATTGGACTAACATTGGTAGCAGAGGATGGCTGCTGCTGGGAATTACAAAGTGCCATCATCGTTCGATGAGAAGACGTCTTATGAAAGTTGGAAAAATGAAATTGAAATCTGGAGACTCGTTATAGACTTGGACAAAAAAAGGCAGGCTCTAGCGATTACTTTGTCGCTATCGGGAAGAGCGAGGGAAAGCGCACTGGAAATCGCAGCCCACGACCTCAACACGGATACGGGTATGGATGTTCTTCTAACCAAACTGGACTCCGTGTTTTTAAAAGAAGAAAAAGATCGACAGTACGAAGCTTACACGGAATTTGATCGGATCAACAGACAAAGTGGCACGTCGATGGTGGATTACATTATCGAATTTGAACGACGGTACAACAAGATACGTAAGTTCAAAATGGAATTACCAGATGCAGTGTTAGCATTTAAGCTGCTAGACACCGCGGGGCTAAATACTAAAGACAAACAGCTAGCACTTACCGCTTGTTCCACCATCTCTTTTGATAACATGAAATCAGCCTTGAAAAGGATTTTCGGCGATAACGTCTCTTCGCCACAAGAGGGCGATTCCGCTTACTTCACAAAGTACACAGGCAAGCGTAGTTCAAACTCAAAGCAACCCCAAAGAATAGCTGCAGGGACTAATCCGCTTGACAAGTATGGGAGGAGAACAAGATGTGCAGTATGCCAAAGCACTTATCACTGGGTAAAAGACTGCCCTAACAAAACAGAACATGTGAAGTTAGCAAAAGCTGAGGGATCAAAGAGTGATGTTGAAGAATGTAATATTACTTTGTTTTCAAACGAATCACCCTCTGATACACAAATCTTCATGATGGAAGCTTTGGGGTCTGCCGTAATTGACACTGCTTGTACAAGAACTGTGTGTGGAGAAAAATGGCTCGCAGATTATGTAAGTGAGTTATGTCAGAAAGAGTTGCAAAAAATAAAAGATGAAGAGAGCACAAGGCCGTTCCACTTTGGTGATGGAAAAATTGTGCAATCCACAAGGAAAGTGACAATTCCAGCAAAAATAGGACAAACTAGATGCAAGATAGAAACAGAAGTTGTTCCAGCAGATATACCGATGCTTTTAAGCAAGACTTCATTAAAGAGAGCAAGTGCAGTCTTGGATATTGCTCAAGACAAAGCAACAATGTTTGATCAACCTGTAAAACTTGAACTGACGTCTTCTGGACACTATTGTGTAAACTTGAGAAATGAGAGCAACCTTAATAAAAACCAGCTAGAGAAAAGTGAGACACCTAGTGATGAAGATGAAATTCTCATTGTGACAGAAAACATGACAACAAAGGATAAAGAGACAGTCCTTCTTAAACTACACAAACAATTTGGACATGCATCAGTTGACAGACTGCAAAAGCTTCTGTCTTGCTCAGGCAATAGTGATGATGAAAGCACTACAATCCTGAGGAATATTATAAAAAACTGTGAAACATGCATCCGATACGGTAAACCAAAACATAAGCCTGCAGTAGGTTTACCCATGGCTTCAACATACAATGAAACTGTTGCAGTGGACCTGCATGAGCTTGAGCCGGGACTGTGGTATCTACATGCCATTGACCATTTCACAAGATTCAGTGCAGGAAGTATCACCACAAAAAGACCCAGGGAGATAGTGAAGCACTTTATCCACTGCTGGATAAGCATCCACGGTCCACCACGCAGACTATTCAGTGATAATGGCGGTGAATTTAATAATGAAGAAATAAGAGACATGGCGGAGAAATTTAACATTGAGGTTAAAACCACTGCAGGGTACAGTCCGTGGAGCAATGGCTTGCTTGAAAGGCACAATCGAATCCTTACTGAAATGTTACTGAAGGTAAAGAGAGACAATGAGTGTGACTGGAAAACTACTCTGGACTGGGCTTTGATGGCAAAGAACTGTATGCACAATGTACATGGCTACAGTCCCTACCAACTTGTCTTTGGACAAAATCCAAATCTGCCTTCAGTCCTTACTGACAGACCCCCAGCTCTGGAAACTGAAATGAGTACATGGATAGCCCAGCACACTACAACGTTGCATGCCATGAGACGAGCTTTTACAGAGGCTGAATGCTCTGAGAGGATACGAAGAGCCCTTCGCAAACAACTCCGATCCATTGATGACAAATATGAAACGGGGGACAAAGTCTATTACAAAAGGACGGACTGTCATGAGTGGAAAGGTCCAGGGGTGGTCATTGGCCAAGATGGTGTAGTAATATTTGTCAGGCATGGAGGAACCTATGTCAGAGTACACCAGTCTAGGCTCAGAAAAGTGGATGAACCACAGGTGAACATGGCAGAAACCGAAGAGGAAAATCAGAGCAAAGCAGATGAAAATTTTTTAAAGACCCCAGCAGCAGTACTTGGTGAGGAACACGATTTTGAAAATGAAAATGGGGAGTTGGCACCAACTAATGGTGAACCACTTGGCAGTACAGAAAATGAACCGCTCGGTACTGCAGAAAACAGCGAGTCCTCTGATCCAATACAACCTGGAGAAAGAGATCCCACACTGTCTCACTCAACCACAGATATAGAAGGATCAAAACTTAAAGTTGGACAAATAATTAAATACACAGACAAAGAAACAGGTCAAACATATGCTGGAAAAATAATCAGTCGAGCAGGAAAAGCCACTGGAAAAAACAGAAAGTGGTACAACGTGGAATACAGTGAGCCAGAGGAAATTGCTGGATCCATGGGTTCCATTAATGTGGAGCAAGTAAACAACCTTCAAGTGACACTATCTGAAGATGCCAAGTCATGCACAGATAAAAACAGAGATGAAATATTAGTGGTGAAGGAAGACATCTTCTCACAAGCCAAACAAACTGAACTTGATAACTGGAAAAGAAACAATGTGTTTGAAGTGGAGAAAGATAAAGGTCAGAAATGTATATCAACAAGGTGGATATGCACACTCAAGGAAACACCAGGGGGCATTGTACCCAAAGCCAGACTGGTTGCAAGAGGTTTTGAAGAAATAAACACTCAAGAACTTTCCAAAGACTCACCAAGATGTTCCTCCGAGTCCCTGAAGATGGTCATAGCAGTAATATGTCAAAATCAATGGAAACTGAACTCCATGGACATTAAAGCAGCTTTTCTGCAAGGTAAAGATTTAACCCAACACGTGTACATTCGACCACCTGAAGAAGCACAGGGCAAAGGAACTATATGGAAGTTGAATAAATGTGTTTATGGCCTGGCAGATGCTTCATTATTCTGGTACAACAAGGTGAAAGAAACCATGCAGAAGCTGGGGGGCACAGTGTCAAAAGTTAATCCGGCTGTCTTCTACTGGCTAGATGATCTCTGTAAAGTGACAGGAGTACTTGCATGTCATGTAGATGACTTTATGTGGGGTGGTTCAGACATGTTCTCCACATTAGTCATCCCCAAACTGAAAGCTGCTTTTCAAGTTGGACAAGAAGAACATAACAGCTTAACTACATTGGGATGGAGGTTCACTCTCTTCAGAATGAAATACAACTACAACAAGATACGTACATAAAAAACCTACAGCCTATTCCTATTGATGCCACCAGGGCACCACAGCGGGAGGCTCCTTTAACAGATACAGAGATGGACATGTTAAAATCCAAGATTGGGCAGACCCGACATCATATGTGACATTTCCATCCTGGCATCAAGCACAAAACATGCTACCATTCAGACAATGCACTGCACAAACAAACTGATCAGAAAACTTAAATCAGAGGAGGTTACCCTGAGGTTTCAGTTCTTGGGTGAAAGCAAATCCCTCAAATTAGTGGTGTTTAGTGATTCCTCCATGGGCAACCTCTCAGACGGAGGCACACAAGGTGGACATTTTATCATGTTGATGGGAGAAGGAGGAAAGTTTTCGCCCATATGTTGGCAGTCAAAACGGATCAGGAGGGTGGTACGGAGTACACTAGCAGGAGAGACTTTGGCCCTTGCAGATGGGATCGACAGTGTTTTTCTGGATGCACTCGATTCTGAGCTCACCACTGGTGATGGTACACACAACATCTTGCCAATCGTCTGTGTAACAGACAACCATTCCCTTCTTGATGCTGTCAAGTCCACAAAATCTGTAACTGAGAAGAGGCTTCAGCTCGACATCAGTAGCATCAAAGAACTTATGCACACAGGGACTATTCAGCACATCATATGGACATCTACCAAAGAGCAGCTTGCTAACTGCCTGACAAAAGTGGGAACATCAGCACTTGGACTGCTAAGAGCCCTGAGAGAAGGGGAATGGCAGCTAGAAAGCTGAAAGGACTAATGACAAAAAATAAAAATTAACACTCATAAAAATGTTTCTTTTAAACACTAGTTTGGAGTGTTATATTATGTTTAGCTGTTATATTGTTCAAAAAGAAAAAAAGGAAATTGTTCTAATCTGTTTTCCTTTCCTTAAAAGAAAAAGGGGAGATTGTTAAGATGTATCTGTCCCACTGCGCCAGTGAAGGGGGGCATGGCTACGCGCGGGCGGGAAGGGGACGTAGAGTTTCGGGGAGGAGCAGTTTCTTTTCTTGTGTGTATGAACGAGAGAAGGCGGACGATTAAAGTTGGAGTTATCGTACCAGTTGTGTGATTATTGGACTAACAGTCCATCCGTAGTGTGGATATATTATCAAAACGATAAAAAAAATATTGCCGTAAACAGTTTATCTTGTGACACCACGAAACAAACGATAGTGTAAAATGAAACGATAGATGTTTTTATATCGTCATCCGATATATATCGTTATATCAAACAGCCCTAAAAAGCAAGACTCTAATAATTTTCTTATCAGAAACATTACTCGCTCTTAAGAAAGCGAGCTTTGATATGTGCTTCATAAAAAACGTACTGGATTTCTCCACAAATGTTCAGTATGTCCCATCATTAGTTATTTTCCTGTGTGCAGATTCCTGTGGAGAAGCCAATGTTGGAAAGTGGTGAGCTGTTCAGGATTAATTCTAAAGACTCTGTGAAGTGGTTTGGATCTGTCACTGCCCTGTGGAATCAGGACCGTCACTAGTGTCGGTCATTGTGTTTGGATTGTTGACTCACTGTAAATAAGTTCAGTAAACATTAGTACAGGCCTCGATGCTGACTTCTGCCTGCCTGAGTGATCCTTTACACATCATGTAAGATCTAAATGTAAAAACTGGTCAGATTATATCTGCTCACAATCATAATGAACAATAAACTCATTTTTTAGCTTTGTTTCTTGAAAGGATATATTTTGCAAACTCTTGAGTCATGAGTTCTGTAGCTGCGTCTTTGGCTCAGTGACTTTGAATATCTTACTTTCACAGCTGTCTGTTGCTTATCTCTGCTCAGATATAGCATTCTCATTTCTGTTTTTTAATCAGTATAAAATGGTTTGTAAGGAACTTACAAAGCAGTTTCACCACTGAGCACGATATATGGTTAATCTTTCTGTTACAGGCATTTATCAGAACTGCATCATCACTACCAGTATGAAGACAATGACTGCAGCGCTATTTGATCAAAATATGTTGTCTTTTTATTACTTGTTTTATGCTAGCATCTTATTGCAATTGGGGCCTTCAGGTCCTCACAGACTGTGGTCTTGTCTCAGTTTGATCATAAGGAATCTCATAAGACATAAGTATTAGAAAATGTTTTTTTATTTTCTTTCTATGTTTGGCTGAAGCAAAACAAAAGTAAAATACTATACGGTAAAATATTGACCATGGCTTTTTCTCTAGCATCCACATCACATAGACTATCTAGTCTTTTTATGCGGTACATGATCCCAGTTGTAGCAGAGTAACAAGCACATTATATATTTTAAGATTACTTTGACACTTTTTTTCTGATTTTGAAGTTTTCTCAGGTGTATGTTCAGGATTATTACTGGAACCCACATTTCCTTACCCCTGCCTCTTATGAATCTCTGTAGCCAATAAAGGCCCTCAGTCCATAAGAGCATTCTTATTCCCAACACGTAACATACCAACGACACAGTCATGGCCCGAGGTGTTTCATAGTAATGTGAAAGGTACCCTTCCGCATCCTTATGAGACTCTCCAGATTCTCATTTGAATACACTGAATACAGATTGCTGCTCACGGCAGTAACACACACTTGGAGCAGAGGCTCCTAACATTAACTCTAACCATAACTTTAACCTTAACCCTATCAGGTAGTGTTTTCCAAAGCGATTCATGATAAGAACAAAAAACATAATTACATGTAGGGCTGGGCGATATGACCCAAAATTCATATCTCGATATTTTTTAGCTGGATGGCAATATAAGATATATATCTCGATATTTTTTTAAAGCAATAAAGTAAGACCAAAAAGAGAGTTCTTATTTAAAGCTGTCCCAGATGTCACACAGGCACTTTTATTAACATACAGCATAGATGTACCTGAAAACAACTACTCAAAAATAAATTATGAGCATTTATTAAATAATGATGCTCCATAAATAAAAGAAAACAATGATGTTTTTGTGCATAACAAAGAGCTCACAATTGTGCAGTCAAAATGTAAACTAAAAGACGCTGAGCATAATAACATAGACAGATTTCACAGCTGCTCTGTTCCCAACTTCTACTGCGTGACTGACAGCCTGGAGTTTGAAATCAGCTGCATAACCACGTCTCTTAACAGGTGCCATTTATGGTCCTTATACACACACAATACGGTAATATTACCTTGAAGCACAGTACGCATCACTCCGCGAGACTCCAGACTAGAGCTGGGCGATATATCGAGTTTTTTAAAAATATCGATATATTTTTATACGAGATATAACATGTGACAATATCCTTCATAGCGATATAGTCTATGTTACGTTATAATTATAGTTGTGGAGCCGCAAGTTTGCCTCTCTTTCGTCCACTTTTGTCTTTACGCAACGTTACTCGACCTCGCCTCTCCTTCACTGAACACAACTCCCCCTCCTCCCCCATCGCTTCACCTGCAGGCAGCGACAAGATGGACACGGCAAATCTCCGTTAATGAGTTACTGCGCATCGCCCCGTGCGTGGGGCTGGACGGCGTCAACGTGTTAACGAGCTAACCACGCTAACGAGCTAGCCACGCTAACGCCATGCACGGCCTGAAATCCTTTCATTTTCTCAAAAGTTGATTGCGCGCCTTTTGTATGAATTCTGGTTGTGCTTGATGACCGCGAACCGATTTTATGTGATACACAGCGCTCAGCAACCTGTCAAAAAATGTTTTAGTTCGACTTTGGTAAGTTACGGAGCTGCACCGCTTGATGGATTGTCGGAGCATTACGGCTACCGAGGAGCCTCGCGGAGTAATATGTACTGTGCTTCAACGTAATATTACCGTATTGTGTGTATAAGGACCATAAATGGCACATGTTCAGAGACATGGGCTGTGTCCCAATTCAGGGTATGCACGCTTGAAGTACGCATTTCAAGTGCGAGTACGTCACCGCCACGCGACGACGGCTGTCCCAATTCAAAGTGCACTTCAAATGCATACTCCAAATGCGCCATCGATTTCCCCAAATATCAAGCGTGGTCCGTGCACGCTTCGGTGGTCCCATATATCCCACAATCCATAGCGCGCGGGTGGGTGTGGATAATTTTGCTGCAAAATACGGCAGAAGGGAGCGGCAAGAGTGAACTGTCAAAAGTAAGTACTGAATATGATGTCACTTATTTATGTGCGAATGTTTAAGAACATTAAAACATTACTGTTGGCTACATGTCGGCAAAGTTATGTGACATTAGTGATGTTTGTACTTTGTACTTTTAGCGGTAACTTGGTTTTAAAGCCTCTACTTCAAAATATATATATAGTTGACCTTAATCTTACAGAGAATGTGATGATTTTATGGATAATTAAAGTCAGTCATATATCCACAAACACAACAAGCTGAAAGTCAGTGATGCTGCTCGGTTTGCAGTCCTGAATATGACGGCACAAGCAGGATTCACTGCACTGTTAATGTTAGCTATGTTATATTGCTGCCTCTGTTCGGTGGTGTCGAGCCAAACGGACTTTAACGTGTGTTTGAACGAGCTGACGGTTCACTCGTTAAGCTGAAAGAAAGATGCTTTAATCACAGGAGTCACACATGTGTCCACTGTACCATCTGGGAACTCTTCTTGTTCAGCACTCGTAATAACACAAACACTAAATCCTCCTTCTCTTGTGCTGTTTTGTAGCAGTGTATACACCTGAGACTGTCACCTGTCTGTCTGTCCTGCACTCTCTCTGTTTCTTTCTCTCTGATTGTGGAATAAAAGTATGAACATGTATTTATAAGTTACACTTGTGTTTGAATCCTGCAGCTTATCACACATTTGATTTCCATGTGTGACAACTGCAAGTGTCCAGAGTGAGGACAGACTGAGGGACCCACTGCTGCACATCATCTGTGAGGCTTTGCACCCCTGATGATCCACCAGGACAAACTCAGCAGTGTGTGAGGAAGAGGAGGAGGAAGAGCCAGCAGCAGCTGACAGATGGAGAGAATAGACAGACTGTTTCCTGTTTGTGAAGGACTGCTAGGAAAGTTTAACATAACTAATTGTCTGTCCTGAATCAGTCTTATTAGGTAATGTTCAAATAATGTTATCATTCCAGTGTTTTCAGTGTGGGAGAAAGTACTCAGGGCCTTCAAGTTACACACTATGAAAGGCAGCAACAAGTTTAATGTCCAGAAACCTAAAGTATGTATCAGCAGCAGAATGGAGCTAAAAATAAATGTTTGTTTCAGTTCTATGAAGCTTTGAGTATTTTGGATTAGTAGCACTGCTGTGTTTGTTGCATCATATTGCTGTAATTGTTTATAATGCTTTATATATTCTGAGGTAAGTTGATCTATAGTCTTACATCATATTCTATAAGGATGTTATGTGTTTGTATACTTTCTGCCCAGTTTGACCCATTTAGCAGAAGTCAGCCTGTTTAAGGCTCTGATATCTATTCTGTATGACTTACAACAGTTATGACATGGTCTGATTTTCTCACCTAATAAAGGAATATTTAATATATCAGTCTACTCTTCATTTTATCAGAAACAGTTATCACAGCTCGTACATTTTCTTTTTACACATATATGTAAGCATTGAGCCAAATTTAGTAATGCCAACATATTAAAAGAACAATGTTTGTCTCTTATATATAATACATCTGTATATACACTGTCACAGATACTTGTCTTTGAGTGAAGATTTAAGGTGATAGGAAATATAAATAACTGCTACTTGCATCTTTGACCCAGAGTTCAAGCTCATATATATATATATATATAATCTGACAATATATATAATATTGTCCATATTATATTAACATTACCACAGTGAGATGACTTTAGTCTCATGAACAACATTAGCTAATTATTATTTACTAACTAATCTTGAAATGACTGTTCAGTACAGAAATGAAGCCCAACTATCATGTTTTACAGTCCTGTGGTCTCAACTAATCAAAGTGATGTCATGACAAAAATGAATGACCAACAAAACATTTTTTCTCCTTCATTTCTGTGCATACCCTGAATTGGGACACAGCCAAAATACCCCGCTTGTGGAGGCTGCCATCTTGCAAATTTGGAGCCAGAGTCTGCGCAGTAGTGACTTGAGGTGGAGCGACTGTGTAACACTCCCGCCCACACACCCGCTGGACATGACCGCAAACACGCCCCCCTGCACTTTTTACGTAGCCCGGCTGCTCGAGTTTTTTTGCTGGTTTACCGCGGCTGACAACTCCTTTAATTAAGGTAAATACAACCATGTCACTGTTATAAAAAAAGACGCACAGCTTATCATCTTATAGTTCTAAAATCACTCTGTTGTTAATTCATTAGTTAGATTAGCCGCTAGCATACGCACTGTGTTGGAGGCTTGTTGTTAGCTAGGTAGCGATGCTACACACCTGCTAGTCTAATAGTCTGTGTTATTGAAGGATTCAGCACTTCTTATGTTTGTTATCCATTTTTAGACAGCGAGGAGATCATCTGCACACTCTACAGAGGCCCAGAGTTACTGTTAATATCAAAAATATAATGCTGTCCTTTGAGATTTTAACATAAGACTGTGAGTGTAATGGATCTAAAACTGTTTAAATCTTCAGAGCCCTCTACATCCTGGTAACATGGAGACTTTAAAAACATCAGCAGAACGTTTCAGTAATGTAGTCTAATTTGTTCTTTTCATTTAATAATAGAGTCCATATTTTATCAACAGCTACATTCACCCTGGGGAGAAACTAGTGAGGGAGACCATCAGGACCAAGCTGGGTTTCCTGGGTCCAGAGGTTTGGAGAAACTTCTTCCCTTTCTTCATCACAGCTGTCCTGTGCCAGAAGTTCTGTTGACCCACTGAAAGAGGCTTCATTTAAGAAACACCAGGAAGACTGAAGCTCATCGCATAGATCAAGCAGGACTCATGATCTTCACCAGCAGCTCCCTCACAGGGAAATCTTCAGCACTCCTCTGTAGGCCCGCCCCAGGAGATGGATAAACCCAGCATTTCATGAACACTGTGATGGAGACCTTTGGTTTGTGTAATGTTATAAATACTCGGATACTCCCCAGAGGCTCCGGACTTTTACATAAAGATATTATATTCAGCCCTGTAGAAAGTTATATATTTAAAAATATATGATCCTCTCTAGTTACTCTGGTATGAACAACTCTGAATCACTTTATGGTAAATAACACACTATGTGCAAAAAACTGTGAAAGAATTCCAGATGACAAGTTTGTAGTTCAACATACAAGTGACGACCTTTGACCTTCATCAGGTTTTATTTAATTGTGCCAGAGAAAATCTCATATGCTCTTCATGCAGCTGAGTACATCAAGTGTTTAAAACAGAAGCTGTGCAGGTCTGAGATCAGCAGCTTTGTGAAACACCAAACTGAGGTCCTGTTAATGCTGATATATAGTGACACAGTTACAGGGGTGATTAATCCTTTTGTTTTTTTGTCTTTAACTTTATCAATAGAGCTGCAGCTTTCACTACAGCTCATGTGGTACTTTAACCTTTGCACTGTTTTCATCAGTTCATTTTGCAGTTAACATGTTGGATGATCTGTCTGCTGTCACTGGGTGGTGCTGAGGTCTGAATCTGAGGGCAGCTCCTGTAATCACAAAGAGAACAGAACCATCAAACTCAGATATAAATTTTATCCCTCAAAATTGAAATAAAGCTGATTCTTCTGTCCTCACACACCCAGGATCTGAAGTTCTTCTCTTACATTTTTTTCAGTATTACAGTACACTACAGTACTTTAATCCATAGTTCCTGATTAATGAGGAGTTACTGAAGTAATAGCTTTTAAAAAATATGTTACTGTCTTTACAGATGTGGCAAGAGACTGAAAACATGCTGTTGTTTGCACATATTTAACATTCAGCTCTGCACAGGAGCTGCAGCAGGGTGCAGCCTGTTGCTTTTACAGTATAATACTTGTAATAAAAGTACAGTAACAGTAATTAGTGACTGAGTAGCCCGGGGCGTTTCTCTTGATTTCTTTAGTAAATTCATTCACCTGCACAGATTAGCTAAACGAACCCCGACAGCCGAGTGCTCATTTTAGCTAGCTAGGTCTCAGGACATAGCTAAGGACGGTAGTTACGGATTAGCTTACAAACACAATTAACTTACCGAAAAAGTGCAGCGGGGCCTCGGGTCCTTCTGTCGGGTAGTCCAGTTTACTGAAGAACACCTCAGACTGTCAGGTTAAAACACTCGGTCGTGTTTTCGTAACGTAAACGCTGGCCCTCCTCTCAGAGCCTACGCTCTATCTGCTATTCCCGAACAGAGATACGCAAGTTTCTCCGTGACTGCAGCTGCCAGTCAAAGCTGCTATGATGACGTTTCACCCCAATTTAACATCGCCGCTGTAGGAATTAGAATCAAACTTATGGGAAAGGAGACCCCTTGGACATCAATCAGCATGATGAGAACTATTGATAACAAAAGAAAGATAATTTTTTTCCAAAGATTCTAAGGAGAATAAATTTATTTTAGTCTGACCCCAGTCCCATCCGCTAACATGGAGGAGGCGGGGTTTATGACCTATACTGCAGCCAGACACCAGGGGGCGATAGAGACGTTTTGGCTTCATTTTTGGGGAGCTGTGGCGTCGTCCATGTTTTCTACAGTCAATGGTTCACAGTAATAACAAATTCCCTCTGATCTAAGGGGGACTCTTTGGGTCTTCTTCCAGTCCTTGGCAAAGTGGTAACACCTCACCTTTGACACCTTGTAAGATGTCAGTTTTAGTTTATTTTCATGTTAGTTGTTTTAGTTGATTATATGCTGTTCTGTCTCGTTTTTTTTAATATACGGCTGTTTTAATCTTTACGTATTATGTGTTTTGTTTTATTCTACTGTTTTCTTTTTTAACTTATTTACTGTACAGCACTTTGGTCCTGCGCTGGGTACTTTAAAGTGCTTTATAGATAATGCTGGATTGGATCATCTTCCACACCACTGCCATTTTTGTATTCAACAGGACACATTCACATGAACTTTCAGCACATCCAAAAGCCCGTCCGGCTTTGTCACTTCTGAGGAATCGAACACTGTCTTCTCTCTGGTCCACTCCCTATGGATCATTTGTACGCTGGCTACAGGTTGATTTCTTTACCAGGAGTGGGGTTTGAACCCACGTGGACAAATGTCCATTGGATCTTAAGTCCAACGCCTTCACCACTCGGCCATCCTGGTCCGACAGAGCTGAGCGGCGTAACAGACACGTCGCCCAACAGTAAAGTCATTACTCACAGCATTAAAATGCTTTTTACAAAGTTATATATGAATAAAATAAATCCTATTAACAGGACAGTGTTGCTTTGGCAGAGAGAAGAACGTGTGCAACAGCTTTTATTATTATTTATTATTAGCAAGACACAAATACAAGAATACAATTTGAGTATAAATCTTCACATATCGGCAGCTTTTCTTGTGTAACCTCATCTTTGTCCAGAAAGTAAAGTGAGGAATGATGTTGGTGTATTTTTGTCATCCTGGAGCTTTCAGACTCATGAAGTCACACTGAGCTGAAGCTCTGCTCTACAACAGAATCACGAGAGTGTCTCCAATAAGCTGCAGAGATGATTGTTGTTTTAATTTTTTAACTGTACATATGCATAAAATTAGGAGAGAGGTCATGAAGTTTTTTCCTAAAGAGCAGCGCCCTCTGCAGTTTTTGTGTCAAAGTGCAAAAGCTTACAGCACCTGGTATTCCCAGGCGGTCTCCCATCCAAGTACTGACCAGGCCCGACCCTGCTTAGCGTCCGAGATCAGACGAGATCGGGCGTGTTCAGGGTGGTATGGCCGTAAGCGAAAGGACAGCTCGCAAACGGCCTTTTTATCCATGCTGTAAGGACACATACGCGCTTACGTTTTTGTTTTCTATATTTAAGTTAAAATGTCCAAACGACAAAAATGTTGGATTTCCAAATCGTCCTAACACACTGTGTGCTCTCTGTCACTTTCACACTGTGCTGTAATCAACGAACATGTGTTCTTATCGTCATGTTACTGCGGGAAAAGCATGTTTGCAGCTCAGTGTTGAAGCTGCAGTTAATAACGAAGGTTTGCATGTTGTCGCTGTAACACATGAAGTTTAGCACAATAATATATATCAAACTGTGTGACATTTGCCACCCTCCAGCTGACGAGGCACGAGGCTGGTGCAGTTCTCCTGAACCCCCAGCTGAATAAACAGACAGAGCCAGCAGGTACGGAGACCTCTGGCTGAAGGGACGCTAACTGAAGCTGCACAGGGCACACAGGCGGCTCAGGATGCAACGGCTGGGGCTGTGCAGTGCAAACAGTCTGTCCGGGATTTATTAGAGAGATGCGGTCCCCTTCTGGTTGAATAGAAGGGTGAGCTGCACAGTGGGTGAAGGGCTGAGCTAACGGTAACACAGGAAATTGAACTATGGACTGAGCTGCTAACAGAGCTAATGACTGTGCTATAGACTGAAATGCATACAGTAGTGATGGTGGTGATGATGGTTGTGGCCTTAAGTCTCCTGACCCTCTGGAACACAGGGAGGACTGCTGGGTGGGCTCGCCTGAGCCTTCAGCAGAAACAGGAACAGGTGCAGGCCTGCCGGACACTGCCGCTCCCACCCGAGGAGTAGGTACGGGTGCGGAGACGGGCTGTATCCTGGCTGACCTCACCCTGGGGACCGGCGTGGGTGCAGGGGTGGACTGGTTCACAGCCCCCCTCACCATAGAAGCCGGGACCGTCACCGGCACGGCAGCTGCCGTTCTCACCCGAGGAGCTGGTACGGGTGCAGAAACTGACAGGGCCTCAGCCGGCCTGGAAATCAAAGCGGGGACCAACTGGGCCCCAGCCTCCCTCACACGAGGAACTGGTACGGGTGCAGGGGTACGCTGGGCCCGAGCTGCCCTGGGAGCAGGAACACGAGTAGTCTTAGAATGGGTAGGCTCAGGATTAATATATACTGGGTCAACAAAAACAGACCTATCAAAAATGAATAATGAATAATGAATTTAGCAGTTTTCGAAGGGTTTGAAGTGTGTGAATTGTCCTTAATTAACCCCCCCTCCCAGGGAGCTGAACGAAAATAATTGTCCCAGTCAATGTCATCATCCAGCAGGGACACACCAAAAGGATCAGAAGTGAGTTTGTCTTTTATGTCCAGAGAAGCGGGAGAAAAACAGTCATTGTAACTCACCACCATAGGTTGGTCAGCAATGTCCAGTTTATGGCGGCGTGTGTGCCGCTTCCTTCGGGAAGGGGAAGCGGGCGGAGAAAACAGCTGAGCCTCCGGCGTGCAGAACGGCGACGCCGAGGCTGGAGCGTGGGCATCTGAAGAGATGCCGAGAATTCCCACCTGAAGCGGCTTGGGTGCAGGTGAAGCAGCAGGTGGGGGCTTTCGGCAGCTCTGGGGACCACCGAGAGCCAGCCGAGTTCCTCGGAAAATCCGCCCGTAGTCAGGATTGCGCCACGGCCTCAAGCGAAGCTCCTCCTCCAGCTGGGCAAAGGCAGCACCCTGACGCTCACGCAGCTGAGAGCGGTTTACTGGGTCCGTGTAATGGTCGCGATCTTCTGTCATGTTTCGGCTGTGTGGCAGGCAGGAATTGGACCCAAACGCAAACTCACGGGGACAGAAATTGAACTCAAAAGCACAGCTTTATTGCTGGAAAACAGATCACAAACAACATAAAACTAAACTGGGAAAAACTAATTGTAATGTACACCAGGAGACACGGGAAGAATCACACACAGCATGAGGGAGACCGCAACACTGACATAGAGAAACACAGGGCTTAAATACACTGGGAAATAACGAGGGGAATGAGACACAAAAGGAGAGCACAGCTGGGGGAAATCAGAACTGACGAGACAAGGAAGCAAAGTAGGATACACTCACATGAGATACAGACCTTCAAAGTAAAACAGGAAGTAGCACAGACGCAGACTTGACTAGGGGAGACAGAGCAACTAAGAAACACAGAGAACAACAACAAAGAGACACAGAGGGCAGCTACTAAATACTCAGAAAACTAAACAGAATACAAGAAAGCCAAACTAAGACGCTAGACTATAGAATAAACTGGGGCAACAAAGAGAACTAAGATCATAATACAAAAACTCTGAGACACAAGAAACTCAACACTGGGTCACCGACCCAGGACCGTGACAATAAGTAAAATAACCCAAAAAGCTAAAAGAAACACAATATCAATCTTTCATTACAGTTTGAATTTTCTAATTTTGTTTTTCTACCATAACTCTTCCACATTCATTAATGTTCAATAATTCAATTCAGTTTTATTTGTATAGCTCCAAATCACAACAACAGTCGCCTCAGGCGCTTTTCAATAATGACTGAAACATTATTTTCACCACTATTTGAGCTTATTTAGTGTCTTTTGAAAGGGCTGTGACACTGACCTCTGTCTCTGTGACAGGGATCTGGGTCCGTCCAAGGATTTCTTTTCTTTTACTCTTTGTTTCTTTTGCTGCCCAATCCATGAGAAAGATTTATCTTTTTCCGTCTTTCATGTCTTTATACAAATTGGTGATGTTGCTGCTATAGTAGAAAATTTCCTTCCTACACACATCATGTTAACAGTTTTTTCATCTACAGCTGTAAAGTACGTGATGCTCCGCTTTCTCACTGCCTGGAGCCTACAAGGCTCTGCTTAGTGCTGCTGAGTCCTGTGACCACAAGACAACTGGCCAGATCATAACAGGGACCACATGTAAACTGTACTGACAATGCTCCAAATTAGGAAAATCACCTTATTTTTTACTTTACTGATGGATGAGTGGTCAGTTGGTAAACCTGCAGTGGTTCAGACACTTGTTGGTTGTCTGTATATACTTTTGAAAAAAAAATATATACAGACATATGTGAAAAAGTGTTTGCCTCCTTACTCATTTCCTATTTTTGTATATTAGTAACACTTAAATGTTTTATATTAAATATTGAAACATTTATATGTGATAAAACAAATTATAACATAAATTAACTGTGGTGTAGTACATCTGTGGATCATCTGAACTCATCTTTGAAGCTGAGTTCAATTTCCTGATTATTGCCACCCCTGTTCTCAATCAAGAAATCACCTAAATGAGGCTTAAAGTTGTGGGACTCCAGCGAACCACAATAATGAGAACCATTATCCACAGATGAAAAAAACATGGAACAAACGCGCGTCAGAGTAGCGCGACTGGCGCATTTGACGCGCGAATGAAAATATGCGCGCAAGTTTTTGTGTTGCATTTTGTGCATTTGCGCGTATCGCGTCTACCGCTCGAGTTGGAAAAATCTGAACTCCAGCGTCAATTCGTGCCGCGACAACCAATCAGGAGCCTGGTGACGTGGCTCTGACCTAGGTCAAAGGGGCAAATCCAGCCAAAGCCCTTCACTCTTCATTTAATATGGAGGAAGGGCTAATCAACGCTGTAGGACACCAGCTGCTTTCTGTACTGAGACAGGAATAAAAAGGACCTACTTGGAGGAAGATATGTGAAGAGATCGGGCAACCTGGTAAGCTCGTTCATTTCTCTGTTGAAATTTTTGACTGACCCGGGAAAGCTGTGCTAAAGCTAGCAAGCCCGCCCACTGCTGTGTATGTTGTCATATAGGAATATATGTTATTGTTTATTAATAAACAGTATACAGTGGTCCCGCTGTTCATCCGTCACTGCCTCGCTTTTTCGCAGTTTTTTATTGCACAGTACAGCTGTCAACAATGAGCACTGCATTCTGCAGCCTGATTGACAAATCTCCTCCATGTCGTGTCTCCTGCGCTTGCCAAATTTATCATGTTTGGTTTTGCTAACCATCACGTCCAATAGAAAAAACAGCACAAAAACACCCATAACTATGACCCTCATTCGGAAATAGACACCTGCACCGGGAGGGAAAAAGGCGCACAAAAGTGGCAGGCAGAAGAAGACAAAACGCGGCATAAGTGCGTGGCGAGGGGCTAGTTATTCTGAGAACCCCTGCTGCAATAAATGAGGGACCACTGTAAATACTTTCTCTATGACTATTGTTTTCAACCTGTCAACATTTAATATTGTCTTGACAGAGTCAACTGATTCTGCAGCAGAGCATCACCTGTTGCTTCTCCTGCTGCTGCACCCACAGGTATGTACAGCAAGCTCTGATAGCTTTTTACTCTGTGGGATTCCCTTGTGATTACCTTTACTAAATATCTACAACCAATCTGTTTATATCCTGTGTTTTCAATGTTGAAAATGAAAATCTAGTAGCAGCCTTCTCATTTCTTTGTGTTGTTTTGTGCTTTGTTTTACAGGCCCACAGAGGAGGACAGCTCCGAGGCGGACGAGGGGCGGGGTCCCAGGACGGTCCATCGGCGGTGGAGCTGGCCATCCTGGAGTCCCTGAAGAGGCCACGCCAGTCTCCAATGGAGCAGCCTTGTTCCTGCTCTGGAGAGCATGCCGCCTCAGACGAGAGTATTGGTGAAATTTCAAATTTATAAATTAGTTTTTGAAAAATGCACAGCTGTGTTAAATTTGGAAACATTGGACCCTAGCAATCAGTCGTTTTCTGATGAGGCAGCAGGCTCTCCAGGGCAGAAACAATGTTCTTATTTTTCTCCCTGAGGCTCTTCCACTTTAAGCTGGGTCCTTTTTTTATTCCCATCTCTCTGTAAATAGTTATATTTTATATATTTATGTTTAATGTTTTTCTGTTTGAGAATTTTAATATTTTCTCAAATAAATTTTTGTAATGACTAATGTCTCAGTTCCACTACACAGCAAATATTGGCACACAACTTGAGACATGTAGAATTAATTTCATATTATACTAATGACAAAATATACTAAAATATAGGAACATAGTGAAGACCAATTAGTTAAGAGAATAAAGAGGTTAGTTTATTTTGGAGTAGAGCTAATTTATTAAGAAAATTTTTAAAAAGGCAGGAACGCTCTTTAGAGGTTTGTGGGTGGCTGAGAGCCGTTGTGGGGAAGTCACTGGGACTTCAAATGGGCTATTCTTTTGGCTGCCAAGACACTGCTCCTCTGCCGAGAAGTGGGCCATGAACTTCTCCCTCACCAGGACAGCCTGGAGGAGTTGTTGGCTGCTACACGACCCAGGCCTTTTTGAAAATGAACCTGTGATAGGACATAGCATATCAACATAGAATTGTTATTATCATATAACTAAAGATGAACCAAACTGTTCACAATTTTATCTAGCTCTCAGGTTTAAAAAGGCTGGTGACCCCTGTTATAGAGTCTGACAGCTGCAGGGATTATATACAAATATTCAACTGGTTCTATACCAGAATTTAAAAAAAAAAAGACTTTATTAGATACACCTGAGTATCACTACAAACATTACCAACAGTGGTCCTCATACCACAGTTTGCTATCAGTAAACACCGACGGCACCCTACTTTAAAAATATAAAAAAATAAAGTTTAAAACGTTGAAGGCTTGATCATCTCCTGACCTTTCCATAGATATGATGAGTGTCACAGCCTCTTGTGGTGTCCGTTTCCCTCATCTCCATCTCGTTTTTACTCCCACTCATTTCCAGCAGCCGTCTCTGTTCGTCTGCCTTCCCATTTCAATCCTAATGAGGCTTTATTCCCACTGAAGCAGCTGCACAGCACGGGGAAAGAAGACGCAGGAACCCCCGGCTGAGTTCATCCACAACTTCTGACCTTCTCTGTCTCTCTCCATCCACCTCTCTTCTATCTGTGTAGATGTTTACCTGTCCATGTGACTGCTGACATTAGGAAGCTGTCACTAAACTGCTGTCGCTGCCAATGACTGTCATGTCCCCCTCGAGTGTTAGCCCCCCCCCAGAGCTCTAAAGCACAGGCTTTAATAAGCCCGGCAAGAGAAATGCCAGCTTCCTATGCAGCCTGAGCTGAGAACGTTGGAGTGACAAAGAAGAGGGGGGTGAAGGTCTGATGCACACAGGGAAAAGTTAGAGAGGAAAAGAGAGAGCAGGAAATTATTCTTACTCTTAGGACGTATATGGCCCAACAGGCCTAGCAGTCATGATACAGCTGAGCTACATCCTCCTGGAAAGCAGCTACCATTACAGTCTCCCCCATCTGCTGGAAGGCAGACGCTTCAAAACAGAGTGAGAAGTAAAGAGAGACGGCAGGAACTCAAACAAAATTAACGCCATATTTTATCTTTAATAATCATATATATTGCTTTACCCAAACAGCTTGTTTTTGTGTTTCTTTAAACTACCATCTCTCTTAAATCAACTTGAACTGAACAGTGAGCACAGCCACTAGGCATTATGTAACAAAAAGACAGGGATGGGAGGGAGCGAGACGGTACCTGCACTGACGTTTGAAAAGAAGGAATAGGAGGAGGAGGGGGGGTGGAGGTGGTGGAGCACTCTGATAGGGGGAAAACAGAGATTTCAGCAAAGCTCAGTCCAAAGCACTTTCCTAATGATTTCCCTGTAACATTAGTCCTCGAGGACCCCGTCACAGCAGACTACTGTGAGCGCCACCAGACAGTTAATGAGACAAAAACGAGACGCTCTTACAGCCAGGAAGCTGCTTCCAGATGACGCTTGATTCATTTGATTGATTATCTGTGAATAAGTCTTGAGCCGCTCCTCGGTTCTTTATATTTTGCCTGTACTGAGCCAGATGTTCTTCTTAAGCAACCTTTCTTTACACTTTCTGAAGGTCATTTAAAGTTTTTTCACCCATTTTCAGTCCAGTCCTTGTACCTCATCACTTTGAGAGTGTTTTTTTTGTGTTTTGGGTTGTTGTTGTTTTCTTGTGTTTTTTGTTAAGCCACTTAGCCTAACTCAAGGGATAAACCCGAGTTGTCAAATACAAAACAAAACACACAACTTAGCAAAGAACAAATTTTCAATTTTATCTTTAGGTACTTTGTTACTAGCAACCTGTCACAAAAACACACCATTTAATCCGATTTCTTTGGACTGGTAATAAAAGTAGGAGACAGAAAAAAAGGGGACAGCCTGAAAAATCTATCTAAAGTGGAGGAACAGTACCTGAAAGTCATGTAAAAAAAACTTCAGCAAACACCTGACACAGGACCTGAAAGATGCACCTGGTCCTTCAGTTGATCCATCTAGTGTTCCTCAAAGCCTCATCTCATGGTGTCAGTGAAGGGTGGCTGTCAAGAAGCCATTATTAAGGAAGGGAACAGGGAGAAAAGGCTGAGGGATGCCAAATTACACAAGAACTGTGTGGGATCATCTCGGCAGAGAATGGAACAAAAAGGCAGTTAATATCGAAAGAAGAGCTCTGAATGTCCTTAAAGAAGCCCGGAGAACTATTCCTGAAGACTACTTAAAGGAATTCCAAAGAAATGTGCCTGAGAGAGTTCAGGCTGTGCTGAAGATAAAGATGCTCAAGCTCATTAGCTCATTATATCAACTCTGTTTTTGCCTTTTATACTGTATTTTCATGTACGCTTTTCAAATTTAAACTGTTGCACCCGTTTCCCATTACCCAGCAAGTCATATGTTAGAATTAAGGTGTGGCTCAAACTTTTGCACAGTCCTACATTTCACAACTATAAAATGATTTGGCACCTGATAAACCTTTAAAAGCACTGACCTGCCTCTCCAACTATCTGTTTTAAACAACACGCACTTACCAGCAGTTGTGTTGCGTTTTCGTCAGGTTAGCGGCTCAGACCTAAAACAGCCCTACATTCAGTTCTGGACCCAAGCTGACCCATTAAATTACGTGGTACTCCTTTTATTTGTACTCATGTACTCAGGCATAAATTATCAGGTACAAACTGTAACACCCAAACCCACCCTGTCATTACACCAGCATCAGTTTACATTTTCAGACTGCAGTTGTAGCAGCGGCTACGCTCAGAGAATTTTGATGCAGGATCTTTGGCTGCCAGCAGGCATGCCTCCCTGTGTATTTGATTTTTTTTAAACTGATGACTGAAGGTAAAGGTTTCACCACACATCTGTCAGCTGTCAATTAGGGCACTTTAAGTCTCAGAGTGTGATATGGGTCCTTGCGGTGCTTAGTCAGGGGCAGAGTATGTTTTCTGTTGTAAGAGTCAAAGTGATGTCTGCACAAGCTTTTAAGCTAAATAACACAAAGAGGAGCTCTTTTAAAACAAGAGTGAGACTGAGAGGCCTGCTGCAAGAAGATACACACCCAAGTGCTGAGATTGTAAAGATGAAAAGTGAGCAGAGGAAAATGAGCGTTTCAGGAGAAGGAGGCAGTTTCCTCTTTTTCCCCTCTGGCAGCCTCACAGCAGGGAGTTATGAGGTAGCCCCAACCTACCTCACATCTGCCCGCTGTGCAAGAACAAGCTCAGCAACACACGCATCCTCTCTCTTTTGCGAGTGCATACGTGCACATCTACAGTGCTGCATGCCGATGAACCCATTTTCTTGGAGCACCTACACAAGCTGCAATATACAGATCATGTTTCACAGCGCTACAGCGAGAGGCAAACACCTCCCTCTGTTTGTGCTTCATTCTAGCTTCTCCCTTCTCTTCCCAACCACACACACCAACACCTTCCTCTTGTGAATTTTATTTTTATCCTTAAAATAAAGACAACTATAAATTAGGATAACCAAACCTGATTTATTACCTCCTACACCTCCCCCACTGTGTGTTCAACAGGAAGCTAAAGACTGGTGCTGTTAAATTGTTCACAAAACAGCAGGAGCTCGGTTTGAGGCCACAGTGGGCCAAAAACACACACAATGACCTCCAGCAAGGACAAAATGTATCTGGATGTCTCTGTGAGCATCTGTCTCACTGTGTAAGTGTAGCACAGTGTCTGTGCGTGCACGGCTGGAGAAGAGATACAGCACAGCTGAAAGCCAGCACTCAGACGAGGACCCGGTGCATCGTCTGTGTCTCATCTCAGCCAGTTTACTTACAAACTCTTCAAGTTTGAATTTTAAAGCCAACAATGTGAATGAACCTTATTTACATGTGGCGTTCATCTCAAAGAAACCAGAGTGAGTGTAAATTGTTATTCTAAAAAAAAAATGCTTCTCGACACTGCGGATCCACTTCAGTATCATAAGGGAAGTAACAGCAGCTCAAGGGAACAAAGCAATAAGTAAAACTTAACATAAATTCACATGGTAATGCACTCAGCATTGGGCAATGACTTTCCATATTACAGAGGGACATGTTTTTAGAGGGAAAAAAGTGTTTTTGTAGAGAGCAAAGAAGAATTTGCACAGGCGTGCAGAGACACAAGTATAATGAACAAATATTAGCAGTGATATTTGGGATTTAAAATGAAGATAAACTATTCCAATCTCTGGGGCCCCAATTGTGTATCTCACACACACACACACACACACACACACACACACACACACACACACACACACACACACACACACACACACACAGAGTCCTGAATTCATTACTGAAGTCTCATCCAGACGTTCAATGGGTACACAAAGGAATTCTTCGGCAGAAGGTGAAAGAAAATGGCCCACAAGTTAATCCAAAATGACCGTTTTATCAACAATGGCCATCAACGGTGATATTGGCACCTGTGACAAGGTTGAAAAGAACTGTGGGTAATTTGGTTTCACAAAATGAAGCGCACGCACGCACACACACACACACACACACACACACACACAGGCGCGCTAAGTTCTCCTCCTGTCTTTATTCAGCCCAACCGTTGAGCGCGATGACAAATAGAGCCGCAGAATTGTGCTGCTCTGCAATTACATTGAGACGTGGGGTCAAAATTCCCACGTAGACTGAGTGAGATGAAATATAAATTGGCTCTCCTCTAACTGACTTTATAGAAATAATTACACAATAACAGATATAAATGCAGCTTAAATAAAAAAAAAAAAAAAAGGACGGCTCTGTTAAGCAGCATAGGAGAACTAAAGTGTAATCCCAGCACATTTAGCTTAGCTTGCACTGATTAGAGATGACGACTGTGGTGGGTAATTAAGGGCAAAGAATATACAAGTTGCATGAAAAATGGAGGCCACATTACCTTTCCAAAGCTCCCTTTCCCGATGGCCCGCAGTATCTGGAAGTGGTCAAAGTTTACTGTGGAGAAAATGAGAAGCAGTTAGTGAGAACGCGTCAGTTTGAGCTGAGCTATAAAACAGGGAACATGACATGTACAGCACTGTGCAAAAGTCTTGAGCCATCCTCATTTCTTTATTTGCTTCCAGGGATCCGGACTTCCTATAATCTTTAAAGTGGTATTAAGGAATAGCTCTCCAGGCTTTTTAAAGTGTCTCTGATTTTTAATCCAGGGGTCGTATTTGACCAGTTTTTGTCTGTTAAGACCCTTCACACTAATCTATGAAGCATTCAAACATAAACAGACACCTAAGTCACGGAAAGGACCAGAAAACTTAACAAAGAACCAATTTCAAATTGTATCTTTACACATTTACTTGCAGCCTATTGCAAAAAAAAACAAAACCCCACATCATTTGTTCTCACTTCTTTAGTTAAAGAATGCAGTTAATAACACTGTTAACACAGACTGACCTGGCAAAACATGAAAAAAAGGGGTGGTTCAAGACTTTGCTCGGTACTGTATGAGAAATGGAAATCCAGACTCTTTCTGTGCACTTCACAATGTATCGCTGCACTTTGGCAGTACTGTGCAGATTAAATGTTTTTTCAAAGAATTAAAAAGTAGGAGCGCAGTGGGAGAGAATAATGCGTGTGTTGGATAATGAAACGTGAAAGATTGAAAGGTGGAAATAATGAATCACAACAGTCAAAATGTGAAAAACAAAAACATTTTCCCTGGAGGATCTGTACACTGACACACCGTCACAGTATCGACGATTAGCAAGCAAAACAAAACCCCAGAAATAACATTTATTAAATGAAGACTCAGCTAAACCTTTTTAAACTTCACATCTGAATAACAAATAACACACGCAGCACATAGAAACAAATATCTAAAACGAGTTAGATCCCAGAAAGTTAGACACACTTTCATAAGTTTTATGATCGACTTTTACGAGATTAAATTTGAGCAAGTAAAGACATTTCACATGAAGACCAGAGGCAGGAGAGTTGTATTTCAGAAAGACATCCAGCTCAGAGCGCTGAACTCATTCATCTTATTTTATTTTCCTATTTCAGTATGCATAATAACACAGCCAGATGTTTTCATTCATTGCCACTGAAGCAGATGCATGTTTGTGTTCTGCAGACTGATTGAATCCTTCTGTACGCAGCTTAAAATCAGTCCTGAGGGACATGGTTGAATGGAAGTGGTGAGGAAGAGTGTCATGTTTTTTCCTCTGTAATAAATAAACTAAACAATAATGTTTTCCAAATATATTTTTTATGAGCGCTGAACATGTGATCAAGATTAGACGATAAATACAAGATTAATTTCACTATTCTGCTGTATTTCTACTCAACACCCATGTGACTCACTTTTGAATTAAATTAATGCAACGTGTGAGACTAATATTTTTAATCAGATCTTAATTTATGCAATTGTAATTCCAAAATATCCATCATAGACCCCAGAAAAAGCATGAATAAAAGAACACCCAATCCATGATATTAAAAAGCCTTGATCATTAATAGCAAGTCTTTTAATATCAACCAATAAGAGTAAAGTTAGCTTAAAGGCAAAAGGCCAAAACCCGGTTTTTCAGGCAGAGGAGAAAAAGAGGGCTTGGTGTAAGATAAAGAAGCATTTTTTAAACTGTGAATCGTGCAAAGCTACTCTAGTAGAGTCCAAGAATAAGAATATCATGTTGGAAATGAGCATGAGGATGATCAAAACACATTCCCTCCAACAAATAAATACCATAGAGAGCAGAGCTGCTTCATCATTTAAAAAAACAAAACAAAACAAAACAAAAGAACGTCTTTGGCTGAGCACAAACAAGCGCTCAGGAATCAGATTAACCAACAACAGACACGATTTCTTCCAACAACTCAGAGTAAAGAGTAATGAGCTAACACTGAGTAACTGTTGGCCAGTAAAATCAACAGTTGCTAACTTTCACATTCAGCAGCTCATTAAGACACTTCAAATAAATCTAATTAAGACATTTAAATGTTGGTTGTATTTTCCTTCCTGATGCATGTGAAAGGTTAAGACTTACATCTCCAAATGTACTGGAACTGATTTGAACCAGAGGACTCAGCCACACTGTTACTACGTACTGCATAAACATGTTTACCGATGAAGGTAAATCAGATGCTGTCCTGACTGTGTGGCTAAATTTTGTGTGCTGAAAGCATCCAATCAATTTAATATGATTAACTTGCTATGAGAGGTTTTACTCCAAGTGTGACTTTTTCTGGGTTCATACACCTTTCAGGGTCAAATTCAAGCGCTTTGTAAGCACGTTCAATGTCCATTTTCAAACTTTTCCAGCACATTACCATAAAAAAGATGCATATTTCACTTCGCATCACCTCAGTAAGACCATGTGAAAGGCCAAATTAATAAGTCTTCACATCAAATATTGATGCTTCTTTCTTATGTGACACAAAAAATAGGAGACGCATCTTTGCTTATGTTGTTTTTTAAGTTCATTCATTCAAAACTAACTGTAAGATGCTTAACTACATTGCAGTCTGTGTTATTGTTGTAGTCTTAAATTATCACCTTTAAAGTGTTTGTGCTAATAACATCATGTACAGTAAGACAGGCATAGAGAACAGCACTGAGTGGGAGAGGCTTTGAACAGATGACATACTCAGTTCAATTCAACACTTTAGACTTTAAAAATGCACAAGCGTCTTTCTATTTATTTAATCTATCATCTGTGATATTATTATGTACAGTTATAATGTACTGTTCATCTCCCTTAAATAAACAGGCAGCCTTAAAGTATGAAATAGTCATTTGTCTACTACTGTCTCAGGGGCTGATCGTGCCCCACAGGCCTCAATGTGAGCTTGAAGCCATTATGTTTAAGTTGTTTAATGATAAACAGATTTTGAATGAAAGCGAGGAAACTTCGGTAGCACAAAAAGTGGCTTTTCTTTGTTCCCATATGGTTCAGTCATATTACCGTTATTTCCCCTAAGGTGTTCCCAAAGACACCAGGTTAATACTTGAAGAAGCTGCAGCAATACACAAAATATAATCAATATCCTATTTACTTGGTGACAACGCCGCTTTTAGCCTTCAATCAGAAAGCCTTAAGTTCGCTAGTTAAGCATCGGGCTAACGTTTAAAGCTTTCACTTGAGGGAAGTAACTCGTATTACTGCTACTGCTGTGTAATCTTAGTTAAATTCACAGCATATTCTACAAGTTACCCCGCAATAACTAACTGTTATAATAGCGGCACCGTATTGTATCGCACTGAGTGCATTTCAATCATTTATCCCGCGAGTTTGCTAGCTAGCAAAATAATAATACCAATTTTAAGAAATAACGTGTGTAACGTACACACTCGAGAAGATTATTTACTAGGACTTACGCAAACTCCCCCGTTGTGAAAACGTACAAATCCTTCTTGAAGACTCCTTCTTGTATTTTTCGTTTTCCAGCAAACACCCATTAAAACGGCAACCTCCGGGCACGTTAGTGCACTCACTCACGACTGCTCGGGGAGGGGGGTCACACATTGAAACAGACTGACGTGCAGAGGTACGAGGCAGCCCAGGCAGAGAAATGTTGCTTTTAGACTTTGCGACTCATTTTATTTCTCTATCTGATAAGAAAACTATTCAATCAGATAGTTATTTGTGGTGAATGAAATACGGTTACAGTTTCAAGAAGTTTTAAGCACCAAATCCGAAATCCACGCACTACAATATTAAAATCCAAGATTTTTCAAGGATTTCAAGCACCCATACCAAACCTGGATATGAAGCTGATGATTGTTAAAATAAAATAGAACATTTTAATCAATTTCTTGTTTGCTCCGAAATCTACGACATGACTACAGAAAAGCTTGACATGGTATGCAAAAAAAAAACCCCCGAAAAAATAAATACAAATACGCGAACAAAAAATGTTTTAACTGTCAGTTTCGTCATTTTAAAACTCTCCAAAACTAACATTTTCTTTGATTGACTGATATTAAATTGATTAGGGTCAAATTTAGTGTGAACAATATTACACAAACAAACACGTGTGTGCATGCGCACACATGTTAGAATCGCTTCGATCCCTTGTGACGTGGTAATTTTGCTTTGATCCTTCCTGACGCGGTAACTTTGCTTTGATCCCAAAACCCTTAAATAGGAGCGCTCACCTATTATACTTTATGCTTAACGGACATTGACCTGCAGCAACTAAAACCCTGGAGAAGTTTTGAGAGCATTTTACGGGAGAAACCAAAACAAGTTCAGTTTTCTTTCTCACCAATTCACAGCGCAAACAGACACATTACACCATGTCAGCCAACCCATCCTTCAGCTCAGATGAGCTTGAAATATCTAAAGGGACCATTTTGGGAGATCACCACGTGGTGGAGGCTTTCCTTGGAGAAGGAAGCTTTGGTGTCGTAACCAAATGTCGCAATACAAAAAACAACCAAACTGTGGCTATTAAAGTCAACAAGAGCGACCCTGAAATTCTGCAACAGGCAAAACAGGAAATTTTCATCCTGGAGCAACTGCAACGCTTGGATCCAGACAGGTGCAACATTGTCGAATGGAACGGCTATTTCCTCGATGGAGAGCGCATTTGCTTAAATTTTGAACTCCTGGACCAAAGCCTGTCAGACTACATAGGGGACCGGAATAACCAGGGTCTCCCAATAAGAGAACTCAGGCCAATTTTGCATCAGCTCGCAAATGCTCTGTTCCACCTGGGTTCTGTGGGAATAGTGCATGCTGACCTCAAACCTGTCAACATAATGGTTGTGAACCGCCATGAGTCTCCCATCAAAGTCAAACTTATAGACTTTGGCATCGCATGTAACACTTCTGCAGTGATTGCTGGTGGTGCTGTGGGGACAATTGGTTATTGTGCACCTGAGATTATGCTTGGCACACCATATAATGAAGCAATTGACATGTGGTCTCTGGGGCTGGTAGCTGTGGAGCTTGCTACAGGGGTGCCTCTCTATCCTGGGGAAGACGATTATGATGTTTTGAAATTCATAATTGAAACCCAGGGTCAGCTACCAGATCATCTTCTAGAGTCTGGCTTGTACACTGACTGCTATTTCATCGAGGATAAGTACAATGAACAGCGCTGGACATTTAAGACCCAAGAACAATTTCAAGACGAGACAGAGTATCAATCCAAAGAAACTCGATCGATAAAACTTAAGTGTCTAGATGACCTCGAACAACTACTGGAGGTTAGGCGAGGACCTGAAAATGGCCAACCATTATTTGTAAGGCTAATCAAACAGATGTTGGCCTTGGATGCAAATCAGCGCATAACACCATCGGAGGTTCTGAAGCATCCCTTTTTCGACACTGGCCTCTCAAAGAGAGCCCCCTGCCTTGACATAAATAGCACAGGGGGAGAAAACCTTGTGCTCTCTCAGCAGCCTTCAAGCTGGAACAGTCATGAATCGCAAAAATTCAACTGCAGTTTCCAAAATTCAGTTGAATTTCCTCAAAAAGGACAGGTCAACACCTCAGCCAACTTATCTTCCTCTGAAGATGATCTTGAAATAACGGAAGGGACCATTTTGGGAGATCACCACGTGGTGGAGGCTTTCCTTGGAGAAGGAGGCTTTGGATTGGTAACCAGATGTCGTGATACAAAAAACAACCAAACTGTGGCTATTAAAGTCAACAAGAGCGACCCTGAAATTCTGCAACAGGCAAAACTGGAAATTTTCATCCTGGAGCAGCTACGACGCTTGGATCCAGACAGGTGCAACATTGTCGAATGGAACGGCTATTTCCTCGATGGAGAGCGCATTTGCTTAAATTTTGAACTCCTCGACCAAAGCCTGTGGGACTACATAAGGGACCGGAATAACCAAGGTCTCCCAATAAGAGAACTCAGGCCAATTTTGCATCAGCTCGCAAATGCTCTGTTCCACCTGGGTTCTGTGGGAATAGTGCATGCTGACCTCAAACCTGGAAACATCATGGTTGTGAACCGCCATGAGTCTCCCATCAAAGTCAAACTTATAGACTTTGGCCTCGCATGTCCTGCTTCTGCACTGATTCCTGGTGACCGTGTGGGGACGGTTGGTTATTGTGCACCTGAGGTTATGCTTGGCATTCCATATCATGAAGCAATTGACATGTGGGCTCTGGGGCTGGTAGCTGTGGAGCTTGCTACAGGGTGCCTCTCTATCCTGGGGAAGACGATTATGATGTTTTGAAATTCATAATTGAAACCCAGGGTCAGCTACCAGATCATCTTCTAGAGTCTGGCTTGTACACTGACTGCTATTTCATCGAGGATAACTACAACGAACAGGGCTGGACATTTAAGACCCAAGAACAATTTCAATACGAGACAGATTATCAATCCAAGGAAACTCGATATATAAAACTTAAGCGTCTCGATGACCTCGAACAACTACTGAAGGTTAGGCGAGGACCTGAAAATGGCCAACCATTATTTGTAAGGCTAATCAAACAGATGTTGGCCTTGGATGCAAATCAGCGCATAACACCTTCGAGCTTCTGAAGCATCCTTTTCGACCCTGGCCTCTCAGGAAAAGCCCCTGCACTGACATGAATAGCACAGGGGAGAAAACCTTGTGCTCTCTCAGCAGCCTTCAAGCTGGAAAAGTCATGGATCACAAAATTCAACTGCAGTTTCCAAAATTCAGTTGAATTTCCTCAAAAAGGACAGGTCAACACCTCAGCCAACCCATCTTCCTCTGAAGATGATCTTGAAATAACAGAAGGGACCATTTTGGGAGATCACCACGTGGTAGAGGCTTTCCTTGGAGAAGGAGGCTTTGGTTTGGTAACCAGATGTCGCGATACAAAAACAACCAAACTGTGGCTATTAAAGTCAACAAGAGCGACCCTGGAATTCTGCTACAGGCAAAACTGGAAATTTTAGTCCTGGAGCAGCTACGACGCTTGGATCCAGACAGGTGCAACATTGTCGAATGGAACGGGCTATTTCCTCGATGGAGAGCGCATTTGCTTAAATTTTGAACTCCTCGACCAAAGCCTGTGGGACTACATAAGGGACCGGAATAACCAAGGTCTCCCAATAAGAGAACTCAGGCCAATTTTGCATCAGCTCGCAAATGCTCTGTTCCACCTGGGTTCTGTGGGAATAGTGCATGCTGACCTCAAACCTGGAAACATCATGGTTGTGAACCGCCATGAGTCCCCTATCAAAGTCAAACTTATAGACTTTGGCCTCGCATTTCCTGCTTCTGCACTGATTCCTGGTTACCGTGTGGGGACGGTTGGTTATTGTGCACCTGAGGTTATGCTTGGCCTTCCATATCATGAAGCAATTGACATGTGGTCTCTGGGGCTGGTAGCTGTGGAGCTTGCTACAGGCCTGCCTCTTTATCCTGGGGAAGACTATTATGATGTTCTGAAGTTCATAATTGAAACTCAGGGTCAGCCACCAGATCATCTTCTAGAGTCTGGCTTGTACACTGATTGGTATTTCATCGAGGATAACTTCAACGAACAGCGCTGGACATTTAAGACCCAAGAACAATTTCAATACGAGACAGGTTATCAATCCAAAGAAACTCGATATATAAAACTTAAGTGTCTCGATCACCTCGAACGACTACTGAAGGTTAGGCGAGGACCTGAAAATGGCCAACCATTATTTGTAAGGCTAATCAAAGAAATGTTGGCCTTGCGTGCAAATCAGCGCATAACACCCTCGGAGGTTCTGAAGCATCCTTTTTCAACCCTGACCTCTCAAGGAGAACCCCAGGCACCGATATGAATAGCACAGGGGAGAAAACCTTGTGCTTTCTCAGCAATCGTCCGATTGTTTGGGTGGCCAAAATTCTAGGGAGCTAGAAATTCTTGTGGAAAAAAGCGCAAAACAATAACATCAACAAAAACAACCAATGAATATGGTCTTAAACTTGGCCACAATTTGGCTTGAATCCATCAACTAATCTCTCAATATTCAAAGCAGAGCAGCAGACAACTTACCATCACATCAGTCCTTCAATCAGACCTACAACAAATGTCTTCCTTCTCTCACCCCAACCGGTCGCAGCAGATAGCCGCCTCCCCTGAGCCTGGTTCTGCTGGAGGTTTCTTCCTGTAAAAGGGAGTTTTCCTTCCCACTGTCGCCAAAGTGCTTGCTCATAGGGGGTCACATGATTGTTGGGTTCTCTGTATGTATTATTGTAGGGTCTACCTTACAATAATACATACAGCCTTGAAGTGACTGGTGGTATGATTTGCTGCTATATCAATAAAATTGAATTGAATTGAATTCAAGGTGAATTCGAACTAATTGGAAACATACTGGATATTAAATAAACCTGCTTTGAGCATTAAATAATTGTTGTTTGAAATTCTTTATAACTATATAAATATAGTGCCACTTTTCTACTGTTTAAATTGCAACTGTTTAAAACTGACTCATTTATTCATACACTCGAACATAAACACACACACGGTAAATGGCCTGTATTTGTATAGCACTTTACTTAGTCCCCAAGGACCCCAAAGCGCTTTACACTACATTCAGTCATCCACCCATTCACACACTGGTGATGGCTGTCAGTGCGCCCAGCTGCCCTGAGGCGCACTGACAGAGGCGAGGCTGTCGCACACTGGCGCCAGCGGGCCCTCTGACCACCACCAGTAGGCAACGGGTGAAGTGTCTTGCCCAAGGACACAACGACCGAGACTGTCGGAGCCGGGGCTCAAACCGGCAACCTTCCAATTACAGGCCGAACTGCGAACTCTTGAGGCACGATTGCCCTATATACACATATACTTTACAGTACCAGTCAGTGCTTACATACTAGTTCTTTTCCCTACTTTTTCATGCTTACTGGTACAAATGCCTGTTACTAGAGTTAAATGCTATCAATGTATTCTCACAGTTATCGAACTGTACAAATGCATACAAAATAACGCTCACGTAAACATAGCTGTGCACTAGTTTGCCCTTATTGCTGCAGTTTGTTTCAAATCACTTTGAATAAAGCTCAGCTTCTCTCAAGCTCTCTCTTACTCTCTCTCGCTTTCTCTCTCTCACTCTCACACACACACACACACACACACACACACACACACACACACACACACACACACACACACACACACTATGTAACGTTTCAGCATCTGTGTGCCACTTTCTTCTGTCCAGTAATGCGTATTCCAAACTTAAAGTCTGAATTGCTCCTCCTCTTTCTAGGTTCTAACAATATCTCTTCTTAAGATCTTGATTAAGACCAGCGAAAACTAAATGGATGAATAGAAACAAGGAACAATGTTCAGAGAGTAAAGTATTTCTTATTTTAAGCCTCATCTATTTAAACGACGTGGTGTCTGTTTTGTAAATCATCAGCCTTTTACAGCTGAGAGGAAACAGTCAGCTAGTGTATCTCCTGATGCAGGACCTGATGCAGCTCATTTTGGGTACTACGATCACCAAGCATTTAGAAAATCTGTTAGAGGATAATAAAGTGTTTTCACCATCTTGGCCAAGAAGAAAAAAACACATTTTAGCATATAAATTAGCAGTCTCTTCTAAACAAGTCCTTTAGCATGCCGATGTTAAAAAAAATATAACAAAAGGCATCTATCATATTGCTAAAATTACTAATTACAGTGTTTTTAATTGTTTAGTTATTTTAATAGTTTAATTCAAGCGTATCACTGCATTGAGAAATGGGTGGTTATCTGTTGGATAATGGGATTAAGCAGTGTTTTTGTTGACGTTCATAAAAGACAAAATCTGTAAAACAATTAATAATGAATGAGTCTGTTCAATGAAAACACTACGAAAGAGAAAAAAAAGTATCCAGCTGTAATATAGCATGCATCAGCTCAGTAGTTGAGATCACAGCTCACTGCGAGGAAAGTCTTTATGATCATACACAAATGACCCTCGAAACTGCAACTAAACAGTCACTGTGAGGCAGAGCTGTGGTGGTAATAAGGATAATGACAAGCACAATGAAACCTCTGCACAAGCATTTTCCTGACAAGAACAGATCCATTATTACTATTATTATAAGATTACTTAAATGTACCACAGATTATCATCACATATTATTGTTACTTCCTACATCCACCTATGAAAGTACTAAAGAAGAAGCTGAAGGCTCCAAGGTAAGCTCTTTGTCTATAGAAAGGATGTAGCTCTGAATTTATGAGACAGGCAAAGATACCAAAATACAAAAACAGATGCAAAAAACTGCACAAAAATGTAAATGTAACATATATATAAAATATATTAAAAAAATTAAAAAAGTAAATAAACATAAAGATTTATAAAAATATATACAAAAAACTAAATATGTAGCCAAAATACCAAAACCACAGAACAAAAGAGAAACACGCACTTTTCTAAACGTTGTACACTGCAAGGTTTCCTGTTCAAGGTTAACCCTGCATGTGTGTAATGGACCGAGTTGAAAAACAGGAGGAGTCCCACGAATTATTAGAAAAATATGGTTTTCATTTATTTAACCCCCAAAAATTAGATTTACAAAAGTAATAAATGTTGAGCTCATAAAAGAGGTCAAAGAAACAAAACTGAACTCAGGCCAAGACTGCAAACTTAACAAATGGCCTGCATTTGTATAGCGCTTTACTCAGTCCCTAAGGACCCCAAAGTACACTACATTCAGTCATTCACCCATTCACACACACTGGCAATGGCAAGCTACATTGTAGCCACAGCTGCCCTGGGGCGCACTGACAGAGGCGAGGCTGCCGGACACTGGTGCCACCGGGCCCTCTGACCACCACCAGTAGGCAAACATGGGGTTAGTATCTTGCCCAGGAGGCAGCCTGGGATCGAACCACCGACCTTCTGATTAGTGGCTGACCTGCTCTGCCACCTGAGCTACAGCCAAGTGGCCAGCAAACCAAATGACTGCCACAAACAAACATAACTGACCTAAACATGAAATGACACACAGGGGTACATGTAATGGCTGATCAGACCGTTGTGACACATGAGGGGTAACAAACAAACACAATCATAAATCACAAAACAATGCAGTACAGTCTAGTTTGTTAATAAACTAAACACTAAAGAAGAAAATCAAAACCATTAAACCATTAAACTCAAATATTTAATTAAATGCAAATACTTTGTTTTTAAATTGAAGAAAACACACATTCTCCCCTTCAGCAGGGAGTGGTGGTGTGGTCCAATTATCCCTCTTTGCATTTAGTGCTTTCAAACCCTGGCTACCATCTTTTGTCCAGCAACTCCCGGGGATGATGGCAGGTAAGAAGTAAAAAGACAAAGGTTAGTCAAAAATCAAAGTAATGAAGTGGCATGAATACATAAGTAAAGTAAATGTGCGCGCTTACAAATAGAACAAATGTATCCACACCAATCAATAAAGTTATTGAAAACTAAAGTGTGTTACTGTGTTCAAATGAAGAAATGAAAATACAAGAGTTACTGACTTTAGAGTGTGGCCACGGGTTTGGCCATCACAATGTGCAGACTCCAGCTGTGGTAATGTGGGCGGATGAAGATGGTCACTGATGGACCTCCACCCCTGCCTTCTGGTCATCTGTGTTACTGATTAAGACTTACCTCTGCTCTGTGCGTGTGTGTGTGTGTGCATGTGTAACAGTGCCCCAAGCAGATTAGGGCACAGCAGGCGTGATGCCAACTCATGCAGCTTCTCCTTAGAAGTCACTCAGCGCCCCGTCCGTGTAGACAAAGAGCAATAATGGGAGAAAAAAGACACAGACTAGGCTCCTCCAGGCAGACCCATTGCTAACCAGCCTCTGAGTGCTGAATGAGAAGGCAGACCCCCGCCATGCCAGGTGATTTCAAAGACAAGGGTGTGTTATCTGTAGTTTGTGTGGGAGACAGTGTGATACGCTCCCTCTGTACATGGCTAATCCCCATATGGCACAGCTCCGACTCCACCTCAGGGCCAAAACACAGAGGCACGTGTAGCATGAATGTAGCTCTGTGCAATATTAAAAAGAATAAAGAAAATGAAATAATAATTAAATCTAGCGCTGTGTTTTCATAGATTCACCAGGTCTTTCTCCCAGTGAGAGCGATGATTCAGCTTCTCATCTGGGTCCTGTGCCAGTATAGCATTTACTAGCAGATGGATAAACAGGTTTGGAAATCCCTCCTGTACTAAGGTTTGTGACACACACACACATTCACGTGGCAACACAATGAGTGGCTTCCAGGAGAGACTCGCCCTTTCAAACTAACGATTCATCAATAATGTTTAGCCAGAATTGAAGCATCTGAATACACAGCATGTCTGTGCTCTGGCACTCCTTGAGTCAAAGATCTAACAGCTCCAACCAGATGTTTTGGCTGTGCTCCAGTTGTTGTTTGTTGGGTAAAACTGGTTAATTAAAGTTAATTATGAGTTTGTTTTGCTTTGTAGTTTTAATTGGCATGTTTATCTCTGTTTACTTCATACAGCTCATATCTTCTTAATAATAGTATGCAGGTTGAACGCCACAACTGGTTGTCTTAAGGTTGACTTAAATGAAAGAATACAAACCAAACTGTGAATGTTGGGAGTTAAATTAACTTCAAGGTGATTGGCTGATGACCAAAGCAGGTCATAGTTTGGAACCATTTGCATGTTTGTATTTTAGTATAAATGTCTGACTGTATGGTTGATTTGAAAATGTAAAGTTATTTTTAACGCGTGGCTTTTATTCAAACTCTGAAGCACTTTGTAACTCTGTGTTTGGATAAAAGTCCATCAAGTTATGAACCCATCAGCACATCCATGATTCTTATATCACCTTCCAAAGGTGCTCCATTAGACTGAGATCTGCTGACTACAGTGGCCATCAGAGTACACTGAACTCACTGTCATGTTCAAGAAAACAGTTTAAGATGATCTAAGATTTGTGACACGACACGCTGTTCTGCTGGAATCAACCATCAGAGGAGAGGTACACTGTTCTCATAAAGAGACGGACATGTTCAGCAATAATACTCAGGCAAGCTGTGATGTTTACCTGAGTATTATTGCTACTCGGTTGATACTAAGGGGCCCAAAATGTGCCAAGAAAATACCCCCCACAGTGACACCACCACCGCTAGTCTGCACAGCTGACATAAGGCAGGATGGATCCATCCTTTCATGCTATTTATGCCAAATTCTGACCCGACCATCTGCATGTCAGAGCAGAAATCAAGACTCATCAGACCAGGCAACATTTTTCCAATCTTCTCATGTCAAATTTTGAGAACTGTAGCTTCAGTTTCCTGTTCTTAGCTGACCAAGATGCTCTTCTGCATTCTTTGGTTGTAACAAATGGTTGTATGAGCTACGGTTGCCTTCCTATCAAACATTTTTCTCTGACCTTTGACATCAATAAGGCAGTTTTTCCAAGAGAACTGCCTTTCACTGGGTATTTTCTCTTTTTTGTCACCGAAAAGGGTGTCCGTGCTGCTACTTGTCTTATTTTGATAATCCTAGTCTGTGCTCCCATGTTTGTCCACTTCCCTGATCACCCCTCAGTGTATATACTGTCTCTGTTTTCCTCTGTCCTTTGTCAGAGTGTCTGTTCACCTACCCCGTGTCTCCATGTTCCCAGTGTTCTAGGTTTCCGAGTGTTTTCCCAGTTTAGGTTTTCATGGTTGGTTCTGTTTGCTACTCAGCCAGAATAAACAGCTCGCTTTTTTAAAAGTAGGCTCCAGAATGGATGATGGGATGTTCGCATGTCTTTATGTAACACTGAGTGTGCTGAACTAAAGGTAGGCCTAGTTTCATTTTCATGGTCATTATTATCAAGACAATGATTAAGCCTTATTCTGATTATTTCTCCCTTTTGGAGGTGTAACTTTTACATGAGGGGTGTAGGAACATTTCCCCCTGAATATATTTTGATAAACTAATGTTGAAGTCACTGTTTATTGTTGTATTGATGATGCAGCTAAAATAAGTGCTTTTAAATAAAAGAATAACCATTCAAAGTGCTCAGTGGTGAAACTGTAACTCTTTCAGATTTTGACAGCTGGACAAGTGATGCCTTATTCAAAGAAACATGAGATGAGTGCAGCATATTATCTGAACAGAGATCATTCAATGAGCAAGAATAAACACTGACAAGAGAAACACTTCACTGTTGATTATCATATGAAGTCTAATGAAAGCTGTTAATCTGTTAATATCCTGTTAATCTGCATACAGCAAATAAAGAACATGTGACTTTAAAGCATCCAGCAAAGTGATAACTGTCCTCTGCCCACTAAGTAGTGACTCTACAAAAGATTACATTCAATATCATCTTTATATTATATTTATATTATATTTAGTTATTCTCCAGTGCAACAAAGCCATGTAGGGCAATGTAAGGAGCTCTGTGATTGGTTAGGAAAGGACAGACTGGCTACCTCGATTTTTCTTCACTGCACATCGATCCATAGCTTTGCACTGCAAAGGCTAACAATAGACTTTTGCTTTTACAAAGACATTTAGCCTCGGTATTCCCTCTCTTAAAATGCCACTGGACACTGGAGTGAAATGGAGCCCTGATCCTTAGTTTTATTGTTCCTAATATTTCTTATAGATAGCACAGATAGTGCCCCACTGCAATAATCACTCATGTCTAGATATTCCTGTTAAAAGGGAGGTTTTCCTCCCTACTGTTGCATAGCAACAATGGCAAACACAAGCTATTCTATAAAACGATCTAATTTAAACGAATAATCCAGCAGAAGCTTCAGACAGCCATCATATGACAGTGAAACACTGCCATCTGCTGGACTCGAATTACACAGACGCTGCTTTGACAGGTGAGGGAGTTTCAACGAGTCTGCAATGACTCAAGCATCAAACTACAAAACTATTATAGCGGACATGGTGCTCTAATGGCTGCTTCATTAACGCAGGTCAGAAAGGATAAAAGAAAATCAATAAATTATGAAACACAAAACTTCTCTTATTAGCACAACACTGCCCAGGGCTCAGGAAGTGAGTGTATTCCTTATAGCCTATTAAACCATAGCATGTTATTTTGATGTGTTACAGATGAAATGGCTATCCAGTAACATTCAGCCACAAAAATGCTTTTTTAATAATTTTTTTTTTTACAGCTTTGCACTTTTACACAAGTTTTATCATCAGTGTCACAATGACTGCTGCTAAAATTGAGTACAAGATATTTGTTAGTCTGATTAAAAGGTCTTGATGCATGCTCAATCATCCAGGTAAGTAAATCTCCAAAAGTTGATTCTGTTCATCTGGACGTAGCGTTTTCAGTGGGAGAAACGTTTCATCGCTCATCCAAGTGACTTCTTCAGTCTCAGCTGACTGCAAGTTTACCCAATCTTAGAAACAGTACATTTGCATAATGACTGAAACCAGCCCACTGAAGGAACAATGGGCTGGGAGGTCAGTTCGTTCCTCATGATTCTGCAAATTCTCATGACCACTGATCAATGGCCATGAGTACCATTCACAGAGAGTTGTGGAATGGCTGCAATCACAGCATTGTAAGATGGTGAAAGATGTACCCTTAAGCCCCCTCCTCAATCCTCAAACTAAAGGTGCACCTTTAGTTTTGTAATTTAATTCTTCCATCCATTTTCTATCCCTGGCTGGGTCGTGGGGGCAGCAACCTAAGCAGAGAAGGCCACACCTCCCTCTGACAGAGAGGTCACTACCCAAACCTTGTTACCATGGCTGAAGGTAAGGACGTAGATCGACTGGTAAAGCGAGAGCTTCGCTTTTACTTTCAGCTCTCTCTTCACCACGACAGATCTGTACAGTGTCTCCAGTCTGCGTCTGCACCCGCAGCACCAATCCATCTGTGAACTCCCGTTTCCCTTCTTACATCACTCGTGAACAAGACTGCGAGATCTGTAATTTAATAAAAGCAGTCATTTGTTTGTCAGAGTGCACCATCCATTTCACACCCTGTTCTTTCTTTCCTGTCTTATATGGAAATTCACTTTGTGTAGCTGTTTGGGAGCCTGTTAAACTTCATTTATAGAGAGGTGCCTTATCATTTAGCCAGCTCTTTGAAGCAAAGCAGGTTCAAACTTAAACTTGAAGCTGTGTTAGCACTAATATTCATATTATTATACAAATATTGCCAAAGTACTACAATGAGTTTATGCAAGTAGCGTTTTCTGCAGAAAACTCTCATTGCTAATTAATTACTTTGCTGGTCTGATTAGAGTGATTTGAGTTTTTGAATGACCTCATATGACACAGTAATATCAAGGCTTCTTAGGTGTTGCATCTGTGACTTATTGCTTTGTGATGGACAAGCACAGTTTTAAAATCTGAGGCTAGAGATGAACAGACACAGTGTCTAAGAAACATACAGTTTTCTTGCCTTGTTTGGATCTGCTCAGAGGAGCTTTGTGTTCATGAAGAAGGATCGTTAATAAAAGTGACGCTAACTTGATGTTGTTTGGCATCAATGTTTAATAATCTTAGAATCATTTAATACTTCTTAAAATTATAGTCATGTGAATTATCTATTGCAGTTATTGTTGACAAAAACAGAAAATTTCCATCGTATTGTATCGTGTAACAGCTCACATATTAAATGTAAATGATTTGTTGAACTGAAGACATGATGAATGTTCCTGCATTAAAACACATCCAGCCTAGTGTTCTCACTCTACCTAAATGGATCTGCTACATTAGTAATATAGGGGAGTTGTGTTTCAGTCTTTTCCACATGAGGACACTTACCTTTAGTTTTTGCTTTACTGATGAGTGGCTGGTTAACCTGCAGTGGTTGAAGTACGTGTCGGTCGTCTGGAAGAGAAGGTGTAGATGATGTCTTTAATTAATGTAATGCTCTGAAGGTGTCAGTGATTACTGTGAATTCATTATAAAACTGGATTTCAGTGAATAAAGTGAATAAAGACAGGCCCTCATGGTGAAGCTCAGGTGTGCATAAAGTGTGGCAGGAGAGCTTTGTCATACTTTCAGATATTTTACATGAGCCAGTCTTTCAAAAAATAATTCATTCATCCACAGGTATCACAATGCTGATATCTGAAAGTAAACTGATATATATCCCCGACTAGGTTTACTACTAAATAAAGGATCGCCCCAAAATGACCAAATATATAAAGACACTCTCCAGAAGAACAAAAAACACATTTACATGTATAGATTCATTCCAAACAGCTCTCATTCCTCCAAACGCATACCGATGATTTGTCACATAGCATCGTTACGTGTTGGGATGAGAACGTGTTGTTTCCAAAGCACCACAAATTGGGTTGTCTGTAGCTCAGGTAGAGCAGGAAGCCTACTAATCAGAAAGTTGCTGGTTCAATCCCCGTCTGCTCCAGTCTGCATGCCAAATATCCTTGGGCAAGATACTAACCCCAAGTTGCTCTCCGATGCATCCATTGAGAGGATGAATGTGTATTAATGTTAAATAGAAAGCACTTACAAAAAAAAGCATAGAAAAAAGTGATTGGGTGAATGAGGCAAGTTGTAGAGAGTAGAAAAGTTTTATATAAGAACCAGTTCATTTACCATTATATGTTAGTCAGTTCTGTACTTTATACATGTAATATTGATTCGTTAGGTTGACTACATGTATCAGACCTAACTCACTGACAGAAAATTTAAACAACTGTAATTGTTTATTTTCAGCATCTGAAATACTAGTTTAGTTTTTTGTTTTGTTTTTCTTTTTGGCTCCTGATATTAGTCAACTACTATTTGTCAATGTTGAACTAATAATGAATTTAAGTAAAGGTATTATCCCAGTTTCATCCTGTTCAATTCAATTCACAACTGCAGTTGCCTCAAAGCAGTTTAAATTGCAATTTCACCAGCTGAGACCACATCCTCATTTTAGGTTTGACAGCATTTCTAGTAGATAATGGCAGATGGCTTGAGCATGAATTTAGGCTGCAGTTTGGGGAAGGCCTCAGAGGGGACTGTCAGCGACTCCTGAGCTGTGCACGAGGGGTCGACCACCCACTGGATGGCCGGGCACTCGTTTTCAACCGTACTATACCTGACCTCACACTTCGACAGTTTCTGTCTGATGTGCTCAGGTAACCTGTAGTGCCATGATCCACTGTCACGCCAGGGCGCATAAGAAATGATGCTTTATGAGACTGATGGGGTCGGGCAGCAGGGAAAACACATCCACAAAATGCTAGTAACTTAAGTTTGACTATCTAAGACTACCTAAATTAAATAAAGTCATTACATGCTTGTTAAAAGCCAACACCAATTTTTCACACTTGTGACTACTTCTCCACGTTAGGTAAGTTTTCAGTGTTTGGCATTACCAAAATGGGCTGAAATAATAAGTCAGTATTATTTTGAGTATCCAGAAGATGTGCATATTAGTTGGAAAGTTTAGTGGAGTGTGTTTGTGTGAGCAAAGTCCTGCTGATGGCTTAGATCCAGCCTATGGTAGCGCCTGCTGCAGTTCTCTGTACACTGTAAATGTATTTCATGCAGTTAAGTGTAAGTTGTGTACATGTTGTTTGAGTAAATCTTCTCAGTCAGTAAACACCAGTTTTATCATTATCTTGATTAAACATATGTAACACCTACTTGTATAGTAAGGTTAAGCTTATCAACTAGATTCGAGAGGAGTACAATAAATTTGAGAGAATTGAGTGTTGAACAGCCGGCAGATTTATTACAATGTTACAATGGTGCAATAAACCAATGTAAACAACATAGAAAATTATACCGAAGATCGACAGAGAAGAGCGCTCTTTTGAAAATAACAACAAAATAAAATAAAATAAAATAAGTAGTCTCTTTAGACCTGACTCTGATGAACAGGATATTGTGAGTTCAATAGTTTCCAGAGAAACGATCCGTATGAAGTAAGCAGTTTTGCTCTTGCTTATCTGAAATCCTGTGATTTGAAGTAATTCAGTCTGTAGATCTACTCCTGCATCCAGAACAGCTGGCCACACTGCTTTTGGATTCGCCAAGAGTTTTCACAGGGTCTGGCTCGTCATCCATATCCAGAACCACTTCAGATCCAGGATCACAAAAAACCAGTCTGCACATACAGTACAGAGCAATAAACAAAATAGTTCTTAACAGTTTTTCTAAATAAAATGAGATCTCATAACGTTTTCAAAATCAAGTACACTGTTGTTTTAACATTGTTCTGTCTCTATGAATTCAATCTGTACTGCTTTACAGCACTACAATCAATTGTATTTATATACCCCTTTTTAAGGCATATACAATCACATCATGAAATGTTTGCAACGTAACTAGTTTTAAATAACTTATTTACATGAATCAACCCATAACTGAAATGACAAAGTGCAGAAAAAACACTGAACAACATTAATGGCTAAAAGAAAAGTGCATCCTGCATTAGTTTTGCGCATTTGTGAAGATGCCCAATCAAATAGACAATAAAATAAAATACGACACTCCATTTCACACACAGTTCAAGTACTCCGACTGGTTTTAGCTTTCTTAGACAATACAGAATTCACACTGTTGCAGTATTTACCACATGTAAAATTAGCATAGGTTTTCCTGCTAACTTATCACTTTTAGTAACTCACCGGAGTTCCCAAGAAACAAACCCACGCTCTGCCTGGTTTTGGTCGAGAGTAAAACACATAAAGGGCTCTGAAAAGTACATAACTTTAAGTTAGAGACTGTTAAAATACTTTATAACACTTATTTTATATCGAAAGACTCACTGTGTAGCTTGTTAATTGCTCTCGGGTGTCTTGCTCCGTTTTGCCTAGCTTAATGCAGCAGCTGCTTTTGTTGCATTCACTGAACTACGGAAAATCAAAGTGTGTTCAAGGGGTGTCGGAAATAATAATACAAGGTAAAAAACAAAAATACTAGTAACCATGTCTATAGGGGTTACACATACATAATGAATACATATTTATATCTGAACAGAGAGATATAACATGCACTAAATTCAAATTCACTGAGCCAGCCACTTATTTGCATGAGATCTGAGACACTGGAAGCAGCAAAAAAGCTTGTAACAAGTTGTTTTGTGCAATTCAGGTGGACTGAAAGAAAAACTATTAATAATATCAATAAATGAAAGACTGCAGTCTAGTTTAGCTGACTAAATTAAAAGTGAAGATCCAGAAGAGGCAGAGCATTAACAAGAACACTGTCAGTGTCTGTGTGTCATGGTTCTGGGTCTTTGTCCCAGTGTTTTGTGTTGGTGGACTTTTGAATCTTATTCAATCATTGTTGTCATATTCTTATGCTGACTGAGGTTTCCTAGTTTAGTTTTCTTACATATGTCAGTTTTCTTCTTCTTAATTGTTTTTAGTATTATTATTATTGTTTGTCCTCAGTGCCTCCAGTGCATGTCAGTCTTGTTGTCATGTCCCGTCTGTCATAGCCTTCATCTCTGCATTCTGTCTTTACCGTCCTCTTAGTCTTGTCTCTCCCTCTCTCTGTGTCTTAGTGCTGTCTCTGTGTTTTGTCTCCTTTACCTGTTTCCAATGTCCCTCTCTTTGTGTTTTGTCCTTGTCTCCCCAATCCATTGTGTGCTCCCATGTTTGTTTATCCCCATCTTGGTGTCAAGCTCACCAAGCTCTTATTTTGATTTTGAAAGTCACTGTTTTTCGTGGTATTGGTGATGCAGCTAAAATAAATGCTTTTAAATAAAAGAATAACCATTCAAAGTGCTCAGTGGTGAAACTGTAACTCTTTCAGAGTTTGATAGCTGGACAAGTGATGCCTTATTTAAAGAAACATGAGCTGAGTTCAGCATATTATCTGAACAGAGCTGATTCAATGAGCAAGAATAAACAGTGACAAGAGCAACAGTTAGTGCACTCTTGATTATCATATGAATTCTAATGAAAACAGTTAATCTGTTAATATCCTGTTAATCTACATACAGCAAATAAAGAACATGTGACTTTAAAGCATTCAGCAAAGTGATAACTGTCCTCTGCCCACTAAGTAGTGACTCTACAAAAGATTATATTTCATTTCCAGAGTTATTCTCCCTGACATGTAGGAGTGTAGAGGTTTAAAGTGAAACTCTTATATTGCTGTTACATTTGTACAGGAAACATCGGACTTTATCTCAAAAATCCATGGAAATTCATTCATTATTGAAAACGCTGTTTTCATTCATTCACTATTTAATGTTACTGAACTAAATGTGAGGCAGCTTCTCTTTGAAAATACAATTTGTAAAAATCATGAAAATTTTAAGTGACAGAAATTCTCTGAGGCAGAAAGCTGGTTAATAAGTTTATTTTATCAATTCAACAATTCAGCAGAGGGAGAGCAGATGTAAAATTAACTGAGTGCAGAACATAATGTTTTATTGCATTTTCACTATTCATTGTTTTTTAAAGCAAACTGAAGAAAAATCATGACAAGCAATAATGAGATTGTAGCCAGGATGGCTGTAAACTTCAAACTAAGCAAAACGCAACAATTCAGAACAGTTTAACCAATTTGCACACTAGCTAAGTGGACTGGCACTCCATGTTTACACTTTATAGGAACAATCCTGTTGTCATGGCGTCGACCTGTATAACTACAATTAGGATGTGAACTGGTAACAACAACATTAAAGCCAACATTATGTGTTCCATCACCACGTGCACAGGTGTTTCTGACCCTAACACCTGTGTCCAGAAGAAATGTGTTTATTTTTTTGCATCCACCATTTCGACCGTTGATTTGTCTCGTCTGCATCACTGTAGCACATTCGTATTCCAGCATGTTTCCAATGACATGTTTCTGATAGAAGTCCAGGCTTGCACAGAGCTCCACAGCAGAAAGCAGGCCCAGCAGCAAACAGACAAACTGAACCTGCATGATCCTCTGGTGAAGAGAAAGGAAAATAGTGTTCTTATTAAACACCACAAATAATGTAGTTTCAGAAAGGAGAGACTGTGTTTGCTATCTCCATTCTTTCTGAGACTGACAGATCAGAAGAAACAAAACAAAACGGACAGTTTGATAATTAAATTAAAAGAGCTGGGACAAAACACAGCAGGGGGAATATTAACGGGAAAACTGTCAGTGTCTGTGAGATGTCTATTTTCTTTCTGATATGCTAATCAGTTAGTACAGTGATAATCAGTGTAAATGTTAGCATAGTTTTATGTGACATCGAATTTGCTCAACTAAAGGTAGTTTAGTGTCGTTGGTCACCATTATCAAAAACATAGTTATGAGCTTCTGTCTTAAAAACACAAAAGGAAGCTTTAAAAAATTGTGATACAGCTTATGTTTATATAAGACTATTACATTACAACATTTTAAAAGTGCTGTTTTTTTCAACTCTGCACACAGGACATTTTTATTGTTCTCTTTTATTTCTTCCTCAGTGGCGTCCACAAATTAAAACGTACCAAAGTAAAGCCGTCTCTCTCCTTTCATCGCAGATGTTGCTGTTAAATATTATGTCCATCCAGCCTTTACATTACTGCCATCGTGTGGCCGCAGTCAGCTATTGTCACTGAAAGCTGCTGTAATTTCAATATTATTGGAGACTGCAGCTCTGTCTGCGATACAGGTGTGTGTGTGTTTATTTTATTTATTTTAGTAGTTTCTGTTTGCCTTGTGTGTAATTGCACTGATGTCCATCCAACTTTGTTTATTGGCTTCATTGTTTAATAATCTTAGTTATTGGTTAATACAACCACAAATTGCTGTTGAATCTAAATGTCTTACAGTGAGCCTCATTTGAATTTAGATTTTGTCTTTTCACACACTGATTGTCAGCCTGAAACTTTTACATTACCCAGTGATACAATGTTCAAGAACTAAAACGTCAGCTCGGACATGAAATCATCTTAAATGTAAATACCAGAGAGCTTTCCTCTCATGTATTTTGGCTTGGTGTGTATTAACAATCAGTGGCAGTCCTAGCCTGTTTGGCGCCCTGGGCGAACACCCCGTCTGATTATAATTCTGATTATTTCAGGATGACCTGCCATTACCCAATGACACATCTGCTTACCTGTATCTTTTGCTCGTTTCTCCTCTTCTTTTCTCTTTTTTCTAAACTGAGCACCTGATGGCTTTGAACTTTTCTTGTCCATCTTCCATTGGTTTTAATTTTGCACTCCAGTATGAACACCCATCCCCCAACCCGAGGATCACCACGACATAACCTAATAAACCTACACCTTAGTTCACAGATTCGCTTTGTCTGGGGTTTATTTCTGGGATTTCGCACAACCCAGGATTCAAATCATGAATTCATAATGAGCTTGGATTTACAAAATTATGAATGAAATGTGCTCTATTTGGAAGCAGCCGGCCCACCTCCCCTTTCGACGGGTTGTGTGTGAGACTTTAAATCATCAAACTATAAAATATAAATTTTAAATTTTTATTGATCCTTTTACCCCGAGTCCTAAAGTGTATATTTATTTTCTTATTCTTCTTATATTTCTTTTTTTTCTTAATGTGGCCCTAACACTCCTTCGTACTGGTGTGTACACAGAGGGAAGCCCAACAATGTCTGACCCTGATCTTTGCAGCAGGAGTGATAGCAACGATATTTAGACTTTTGCCTTTTGGTCAATTATTTCAATTTTGATGCTTTAAAGCTCATCTTAGAAATGAATTGTTGGCATAAAATGAAAACAAAAGCAATAAAATTTAATAACATTAAAAACAAAAAAACCATCCGAGAGGCAGGGTGCTGAATATGAACATTTGACCTTGTGAGTCCTGTGACTGGTGATGCCAAAAATTAAAATTTTTTTTAAAAAAAAGTAAATAAACAAAGCAAAAACATTTATTACATACTATTCTGCGATCAAATAAAAATATTTTATTAGAAGCCAGTTTGATGGAAGAGATTATTTCTACACAGCATCCTACAGTCAGTACAATTAATATATCAGTATTGGTGGGTTGAATATAGTTTGAAAATAGTTTTATATTATTTAATGCAATGTGTGAAGCCGATCACATGTTCAAAAAAATGTAAATGGTTACTGATAAGACAGGCTCGAGTGAAAACTTGTGACGAACAAGATGTTTCCAGCGACTTTTGGTCAGAGCTGATGATAAATGTTTCTCTTTTGTTATCTCAGACATGCATATTTGTGGGTACAGAAGTAGAGTCCATGGGGATTTTTCCTATAGTTGCGTTATTGGATTCAAAAGTCACTATGTCCTTCTCAAAGTGCACAGGTAATCCTCCACATTGGACTACAACTATTCTGTTAGTGAGAAGTTTGCCTTTATACTGGCAGTTGGGTTTCCTGCCTCCATTATTCTTTAGTTCACATTTAACAATACTGAACTTTGCTTTACTCTCTGTCAAGCAAGTATTCTTATGAGGTGACCCATGACCATTACAAATGGCTTTGACCTTTTCGTAATCACTAAGGATGAACGTGTTTGTGTCCTTACAACTGTTGTCAACATTGTAGATCTGCTTGTTTTTTATTTCTGCCTCACATTTTTTCGCAGTCATCTTGGCATCTACATGCTGTCGTTTAAACTTTTCATAAGGGGTTTCATTCTGACGCTTGTCAATTGGTTTGGGTTTAAGATTGGCTGGTTTTGAAAGTCCAGTGGCAAAGAGCAGCATAAGCAGCAAACAGGTAAACAGGATCCTCATTGTTTCCTGGAGAAAGAAAAACAGGAACATTTTCCAAGTTAAGAATTTGGAGCAGCCAAAATCTTTCACTGTAGAAGTGGAATAATTATTTAATCTTCTGCTGAATTTGTAATTTTGCTCCATTACAAAGAAATGAACAGTATCTAATATTTATGGTAGGTTAATTTTAATCGAGAGACAGAATATCAACCAAATCCAGAAAAAAACACATTACACAAACATACTAACTGATTTGCATGTCATTGATTGAACTAAGTACTTGATCCCCTATAACCAAGCCAGAATTCTGGCTCCCACAGATTGGATTGCACTTAATCAATTAATCATTTAAAGACAATCTTGATCTCAGTTTATTTTGTGTAAAAAGCACACCTCTACAGTATCAGTCTCTTCCATTCCAAGTTCTACACCACCACGGGCAAGACTGCAGAGGTGTCAAAGGATTTGTTACTGAGGGCTACAGGGACAATACAAATCTACAGTCTTGTGCCACCATAGTCAAGACCGAAGACCTCTTATCTTGCTGCATGCAAGATCTTGTCTCATGGGGTGAGGATGATCGTGAGAAAGGTGTTGTCAACAGGGGATCAAATGATTATTTCCCCATGGTATGAAATGTAAATACACAGAACCACGTGACAGATGGTAGCTTCTTTTCATGACCATCTTTTTACTTTTTTTGTCTTTCTTAGAAGCTGCAGGCCAACAAAGTTTTATTCATAGATGTTTATTGTTTTAGATAAATTTGCAAACTGAACTCCACGCTTCCCGTCTCTCAGTTTCTTTGGCAGAGTTTACTTTTCATTTTTAATGGCTTGTTGTTTTTTTATTGGCTTATATAGAAACCCACACAAGTTTAACTTAAAAAAAAAAAACTTATGTAACTAAATAATAACAACTTAATTTATCAACATAAATAAAAGAATAATTTCAGTGTTTTTCATCTATTCTTTATGGAATTTTTCCAAAACATTTTCAAACATTCAGATTTGTCTTTTATTTTCTTGTTGAAACCTTATAAATGGTGAACTAAAACCCTGGAATATGGTTTGAAACATTGAAATTTTACTCTGAAAGGCAGCATGTTTCGCTTTTGGCAGCTTTTATTTTGAAACGGCAACACTAATCAGTACTTCTCCACACCTGTGATGCACGCGCTGCGCAGACCCCGTCGGGCATGCGCTGCAGAGCATGCGCGGCAGAGGAGGGGGCTGACTTGAGCAGAAAGCGCGGAGAGACAAGTCGAAAGGAAAAACCAGACGATCGCTGATAAAGAAAAGCAGACAGAAAGAATTTACCTGAGCTTGAAATAAAACAAGTGTTAGCGGATCTCTGCTGGACAGGTAATTACCGCAGTTTGGTTTAATATCTTATTTTAAACAGTGTAACTACTGAAGCGAACACAAAAATACAGATCATATTATTTTGAAACTTATCAGAGAGGCACTGGAGGACAGATTCAACAATAATATTGTGTACATTTTTTAGAGTATTACTGGATTTTTTTAAAACGGGCAGTTGTAATGATTTACTTGCATTTGGTAGATATGGTAAACAAGTAAGAAAATGAACAACAAATTAAGTAATTTAAATAAATTTGATGATTTTTGAGTCTCAGTTGATGAGTTCATGAGGTGTATCTAAAGGCACCTTCTCTACCTGCATCCACTCATTGAACCTTACAGAGGGAAATGGTGATTGCACTCAGTCATGACAACATTCTTGCTAAATATAATTATTTATATTGTAAAGCTATGAAACTTTTAAGCAAACTTTTCCAAATGAGGACACTTACCTTATTTTTTGCTTTACTGATCAGTGGTTGGTTGATTAACCTGCAGGAGGCACTAGTCAGTCGTCTGGAACACCAGGTGTAGAAGATGTCTTCAGTAAATGAAATGCTCTAAAGGGGGAATTAAAATTGAACATTATTTGAACATAAATAAAAAAAAGATAGGTCTCTGCCTGTGCATGCACATTTCTTATGCACGATATTCATGGTCACAAAACCCAGATGATGCATGTTTTGAAGCCCATATCTGGATAGTGAATGTGAGTAGAAGTGTGGCAGGAGATCGAGTTATTCAAAATAAGCCTGTTGTCTATAAAAGATTTTAAATATACAAATAAAAAGTTCTTACCAAACGAGGAGTCAAGATGAGCAGAGACCAGGTCTAGTGCAGCTCAGCTGTTATTAAATTCTACCTGAGCAGGTTGGAGCTCATTTGTGTCACAGAGCAACAAAAAGCACTTTGGGGGCTTCAGTTTTAAAACATTTCAGTAGCCCCACCTTAAATAATCACTAGCATCAGTGTCTACATCACTAGCCCACCAGTTCCAAGAAACTTTAGCACTGCTCTGTTTGTGGTTCAGAACATGCTGCAAACATGATGTGAGGCCCAGTGACCACAGGTGCAGATGCAGGTTGTCTTTCATAGCTCGCGTTACAACAATTGCAGCTATTTTTTTCAATTCAATAAACCACATGTATCAAAAATAAGTAAATTAATAAAATATTGACATTTGTGAAAAAAGTACAGAAACTGCATTTTGGCTTAGTTTTTGTTAAGTAAATAATGGCACGGTGTAATATATCACGTGTTGTTATTCAGCTGATGTTGTATATACCTAATTTTAAGGTGGGCACTAAGACTCTATTGTAGAGTCTGACAGCAGCTGGAAAGATATCTGAAATTTCTTCTTGGCACACTGTTGTTGCAGCAGCGTGTCACTGTAGGAGCTACTCAGTGCTGCTAGGATGACCTGCATGTGGTGGGAGGTGGGTTTTTTGTTTTATTTTTAATATCCTGTCCTATCTGCAAGCTTTTGCAATCAGAGTTGTGACGTGAATGCATTGTGGTGCAGAACACATTTTGCTTTTGCAAGAACAGCTACTTGGAATCTCTAGGCTCCTCTTGTTCATGTGAATATGTTATCTGTTTATTTATTCATTTCTATTTGTGTTATTTCAGTTATAACACTGGTATAGTATGACTATCTCACCTGCAGCCTCCAGGAGTACCAATTATCTGAGACCACACATCTCAGCGACGTGTGCGTGCCCATCCCAGCAGGGGAAAGAGGGAGGCCCCAGATGGGGTGCCAAAGCCAAAGGGTGAGAGTCCCAGAGGACCAGAGGCAACGGGCAGTCGACCCTAGAGGCCAACCATCCTGGTACAGGTTGAGAACAGGGTTCCAGGCACCCAGAACCACCCGGCATCCAAAAGATAGGAGAAGCGTCCGGCTGGGATTGCTGACTGTATCCAGGGCTAAGTCACAGCAAGCCCCAGACCCAGGCCCAGCCATGCACACACAAACACAAATTATTCACTCACTCACTCTCACCCACATGTGCTGTTGTGCTGTGTGTCCTCTGTGACACACAGAAAGACATAAGACACAGTGGGAGGTTGTATCTAAGAGCGATGACAGCTTAGCCGCCATTTTTCCAGTCACTTTATGCTGCCTCAACCATAACACAGGTCTACAAGATCAGTCTGTTCAGTATTTTTCTGTCCTCAGTGGGGATACTGCTGTCCCAGCAGAACACACCATAAAAGATGACTGATGTCACCGCAGAGTCATAGAAGGTCTTCAGAAACTCCAAAATAATTGAATCTAGCCCTCTAGGTGTCCATCAGGTGTGATGTCAGAGCCACCAGCCTGCAGCTGTTGTTCATTTACATCTGCCTAATTGATCATTTATCCTCAACACACTTTTCAGTTCCCTTGCCTTAAACTGGACAATATGTAAAGTCTAAATTCCAACAAAGGTTGGTCAAAGGTTGAAACCTGCACTGAGCTGAGACGGAAGAAGTCGGAAGTCGAACTCGGATGAGTGACGTAGCGTTCCTCCGACTGAAAACTCTACGTCCAGATGAACAAAATTAACTTTTCGGGACAGGTCCCCAGATGTTTTCTCTTCTCAGAATCCTCCTCTGCTCTGGATTCACAGATCATATCTGTTTTATCTGATATACAGTCAGGTGGAAAAGAGTGTTTTTATGGGAATCTGTAGCATACTCTGAAAAACTAAGCACAGTCCATGAGTGAGTAGGTTGTAGAACAACCTTTTAGCAGCAATAGTGTCACCAAATTGTTTCTGTATGACTCTTAGTCTGTCACATGGTTGTGCAGGACTTTTGACTCACAATTCTTTACATTGTTTCGTCAGTTCATTGAGGTTTGTGGTATTTGTTTATGTAAAGCTCTCTTAAGTTCCCAGCACTGTTTTTCAGGTTGACGTGTGGACTGTGACCGGGCCATTCCAACACCTTGATTCTGTTGTAGCTCTGCTGATGTGCTTGGGATCTTTGTCCTGCTGCATTACCAAAACTCAGTTTTGACTATAGAGTACTTGGTATACAGGGGAGGTCATGGAAAACTCAATGAATGCAAGGGGCCCAGGTTCTGTAGCTGCAAAACAAGCTCAAATCACCCCCCCCTTCACCACCATACTAACAGCTGGTATGAGGTGTTTGTGCTGTTATGCTTTTGTCAACTTTGCTACCAAACTTGCAGCCATGCTGTCATGCTGTTTTTAGAGAGAAGAGACTTTCTCCTTGCAACCCTTCCAAACAAGCCACACTTATTCAAACTTTTTCTAATTGTCATAGACTTTAAGATTTAATGTGCTAACTGAGGTCTGTAGAGTCTGATATGTAGCTTCTGGATTTTTGAGCTTTTTCTGACCATTGCACAGTTTGACCCTGGGGTGAATTTTCTGGGACAACCATTCCTGGGAAGATTATGACATTGTCTTAACACACACCTGCCAAAACTCATGCTTTTATAGAGGTGCTCACATATGCTGATGAGCAATTATTCAAATGCAGTTGATTAGCAGCATCTGGCTGCTAATCACCTTCTAATTTGCATTGAAGCAATAAAGGTGCTTTCTGAATAACAGGAGCCGTCTGGTGTGATATTCATATTTAAAATGAATAATCAGAATCAGAATGACTTTAATAATCCCAAAGGAAAATATGTGGGTTACAGTTGCTCATATATATCTGTATGTATGTATGTATGTATGTATATATAATGTATATATATATATATATATATATACACACACACACAAATCACGCAATTATAAATATCAAGAGGTGAGGTGAAATATGTGTGATTGACATTTAACTCTAACTTGTGAACTTTGTCATTTGTTATTTTACTGTAGAACATGTGCCAGTGGGTATAACTGTATTAGATGGAGGAGTTGTACAGGGAGATGGCCACGGGCAGGAATGATTTCCTGTGTTGTTCAGTGGTGCATTTTGGTAATCTCAGTCTCTCACTGAATGTGCTCCTTTTCTTAGACTACATCTGCCTCTCAGACACCCTAAATGAGTACAACTCCATCCCCACTCATTACTGGCCTTGCGGATCAGTTTGAGTCTGTTGGCACCTGTGTCCCTCAACCTGTTGCCCCACCATGCAGCAGCATAGAGGATGGCACTGGCCACAACAGATTTGTAAAAAATCCTGAGCATTGTCCTTAGCCGCCTCAGAAAATAGAGACGACTCTGGCCCTTCCTGTGGAGTGCAGCGGTGTTCTTAACCCAGTCCAATTTATTATGTATGTATACTCCAAGTCCAGTTAAAAAGCATGAGCTACTTAAACATAGTTTTGAAATATACAATTTATAATTTTCAATTCATATTAAAATTGACTGATTAAAAATGTTTTTATAGAGATAAAAAAACATTCCTGCTTAGATTTAGTCACAATGAAATGATGACTGTAAATTTTTAAAAGTGAAATATATAAAGGTAAACTCAAAAGTTGTCAAAAACAGCCATTTATAACCTTGACTTCAGAGTTTTACATTACACAAAGTGTTACATTATAACATATGTAGTTAGTGTGATAACATCTAAAGTTATTACATTTATAGAAGTTTTTTCTGCTCTCAGAACAGATTCAGTTGTTCACAGTTTCGGGACACGGTGCATTACCAGGCTGCAAACACTCACAAGGTGTTGAGTTGTGGTCATGAAAAGAACAAAGTGGTTAAAGACAAGTCTCTGATACAGTGTCGTCAGACTGTTGACAAACCCTCAGTCTAGCCACAGTGTGACAGCACGCCTTTGCTGAAAGTCACGTTTTGAATTGCTTCTCATGCAGTGTTTTCTGCTCTTTATTTCACTCTACTTGAATACAGTTACTTGAACAAGCCTCTGATGTGTAAATCAGATCCAGCTGAATGTCATCAGAACATATAATGACATTTTTTTTCTTTGGTAATAAGTTGAGAATGAGGATTTGGAGTAACACTGAATATAAAAGTTTTCATCTCAGAAGGTCAGTTTCTATGTTGGATTGCAAACTCACTTTAGTAGTCCTCCTCCTTCATTATTCCATCCATGATCACTGATGAGAAGTTAATAGGCATTAGCCATGTCAATTTAAGACATTGTACAACCCTGTATTGAAAGATTTGAATGTGTGTATACTTTTTAATTTTTCACTATGATATTGAAGCCCATAATAAGTCATATGAAAATGACAGCATTACCTTCACCTTGAGCCATGCGAAAAAACTGCTCTGTTTTTTGTAAATAAGGGCTTTAGGTGGACACTGTGCCTTCTCCATGGTTGACAAGTTACTCAGTACTGTGCTGAGAAATTCCTCTTTCTGTAGAATACTACAGAGTGCTTAACTTTTTTTGATTCATACAATCAATAAGTTCTGTATTTCATGCAAATTTTGTTCTTATATTGTTTTTTTTGCAGACAGCTTGTTGATGCTGCCTCATTTTAAAGTATCATCTGTTTTATTGGAGTCCAGCAGAGGGCAGTGTTTCACCGTCAACAGATGAATGTCTGAAGCTTCAACTGTGTCTTCAGGTTGGATTAGGTTGTAATTTATGTTGTCTGTGCAATACTAAAATTATAATGGGATGTTGAAGCTCTTCTAAATCCTCACCAGGTTTTGCTCAAATGCTACCGATATAAACTCACAATATATTGGCAGTAAATAATAGAGAGGAGAAAGGAGGAAACAAAAGTCAATTACGAAATTAATGGGGCTGCTTTGAGCCATATCAACAGTTTAAATGATAAAGTTACAGATATCAGGGGGAGAAAATAACAGACTGACAGCTGTGGCTCATCAATAAGGCTCTGCAAAATAGAAAACAGGATGAAGACTGATCTTTACTGTGAGTAAAGATCAGTCTTCCTCCTATTTTGGAACCTAAAGTTAGGAAATAATAATAATGCTCTCTGACATCCACTAAATGTCAGACACATGACACTGAGCTAAACCTCTGCTGGAAAATACACACCAGAAAAGTAGATACAGTAAGATGATTATCAAGTTTTACACAAAAGCTAAACGCATTCTTTTTATAAGCGTTGAAATGAAGTTTTTCTTCTGATTCTGTTTTCTGTGAGTGAGCAGCAGCGCCCTCTGCAGTCTGTGTGTAGAAGAGCAAAAGCTTACAGCACCTGGTATTCCCAGGCGGTCTCCCATCCAAGTACTGACCAGGCCCGACCCTGCTTAGCTTCCGAGATCAGACGAGATCGGGCGTGTTCAGGGTGGTATGGCCGTAAGCGAGGGATGACACGTTCAAAAGGCCTTTTATAGATGAGGTAGAAACATTCATCCTCTATGACTATTGGTCTTAGTTGACTGTTCTCCGTCACACTCCGTAACACTGCCCTGCAGTAAATGATCAGTTACACTTTTTAACATTAATGTGATATGTTATAGATAAAACACTACTTTATGATTATACAACTACATTCAGCAGCAACATGCTTTTTACAAAGTAATATGTCAATAAAAACATAATGTGACCTGCTATGTCATTTTATGTGACCACTGTTTTCTTCCCAAACAATGACATCTGACAAGAAAGCCTAATTTTTGCTTTTCACTGTCAAAGAAACTTCGGCTTTCACAATTTATTGCACACTGAAAATTCTTAGCTATGTCTCCAATAAATCTTTTGTAAGCAGAAAAGTTTTTTTTTTTTTTTTTTTTTTTCTTTCAACCACAGAAATCTAATTTTTATGACTACAGTTAAAAACAACAAGAACCACAACAAGAAAAAAATGGGCAATCTGGACAAACAGCTACCAGAACGTTGTCTGGGATTTTACACATTTATTTCTTACAATTTAAGTCCAAAAATCGTACTGACAGATTTATTTCTTTGTCAGAACAGCTTTTCTTTAACACGTAGAAAAACTGTTACATAAGTGACTTCTTTACACTGACAGAAAGGAGACTTTCACTGGTCCAGACGGCTTAAGATCAAAGTGGGCTGTATATGGTCCGCAATATAAAATGAGTTCGACACCCCTGGTGTAATCTATCTGTAATGCATCAAATCTAAATCTGTAGTCATCTATAAAAGGCCTTTTATGCATTCTGTCCCTCGCTTACGGCCATACCACCCTGAACATGCCCGATCTCGTCTGATCTCGGAAGCTAAGCAGGGTCGGGCCTGGTCAGTACTTGGATGGGAGACCGCCTGGGAATACCAGGTGCTGTAAGCTTTTGCACTTCGACACACAAACTGCAGAGGGCGCTGCTGCTCACTCAGTGGAGCCAGGTTAAATTAATCTCTTCCACTTGTTAACTGAATTCTTTTTTCTTACCCTTCCCAGATCAGGGAGTACAATCCTAGCTAAGGTCGAGTAGAAAGCAGGCAACTATTAAAATTCTTCTCGATCAATCAATCAATCAATCAATCAATCAATCAATCAAGCCTTTATTTGTCACATGCAAAGTTTACACCTGCAGTGAAATGAGACTCCCCCCCCCCCCGACCAAACATACGTAGCACAGACATCACATGGGAGACCTCTACTCATACTGGGCTCCTTGTGGGAGGTCAGCATGAGAACAGAAAACGAAAAAACTCCCCACACAGAGAGCACATACATCTCCACATCACAACACCATCAGCCATCCTGCCCTGCAGCTATTAATCCAGCGCTGGGCCCAGACCCACCGTCTGACCTTGGAGATTAGCGTTCCAAAGCGCCTTCCATATTCGCCTACTGTGCTAATATTCACTCGTTTTGTACAGATGCTGCCATCTCTTTCCTTCACCTTTTTGCTTCTTTGGTATAGAGAACCCCATTCTCAGATGATAAAGGTATGATCGATCACATCTTGAGTCTGAGGGAGTGACTGATCTATTATCACTGATCTGTGACCATAAATATTTTTTTCTGTATTATTGTGTTATCATCTTTAATTTTGCCATATTTTGTTGTAATGTTGATGTTTTCTGAGCTAACTTAAGAAATTGTTTCATTTTAAATGTATTTAACCTTTTTATTATTAATTTCTATTAGGGCTGCTCAATTAATCGAATTTTAATCGTGATTATGATCTGGGCTTTCAACGATCATTAAAAATGACTGAGCCGATTATTAGCTCCTCCTCTCGCGCTGCTCCGTGTGGCAAATCGAGTGCACCTCTCTGCGTTTCGAACACGCGTCACAACAATTAAGAGGACCCGAGGGAAGCTCGGAAAGCTAGGAAAGCTAAGCAGAAGTTATTTGGTGAGGAGAGGATAATGGCTGCTGAAGAAAGAATGCCGTTGGTTGAAAAGAGAGGTGAAACGACTTCAGTGGTGTGGAAACATTTTGGGTTCGCGGAGTCAGACGTGGATCAAGTAGACATAGTGTGTAAACTTTGCTACGGTGTCGTAGCTGCACCACAGAGCAACACTACAAATTTATTCAATCATTTGAAGACCGCTCACAAAGTGACATACGATCAAACAATGAAGGAACATGGAGAAAAACTCTTGACAACACCTGCTTCCATTCACGCTACCCTGTACAACGCGACTAAATATCACACCAGCTCCCAGAGACACAAGGAGATAACAAACGCGGTAACGTTTTCCTCGCCAAAGACCACTGCTCAATTAACACAGTGAACAACCAGTATTATGCAGTATTTTGAAGTTCACTAAACATAGATGTTTACATTTTTCATTTATTTTTATATTGCAAACATTTGCACTGTTATCAGTATTTGCACACTATTTTATATTATTTTTGACATCTTTAAAGCTATTATTCAATACATTGTTATTGTTAAATAAATATCGTCAAATAATCGAGATCTCAATTTCAGTGAAAATAATCGTGATTGTCATTTTTGCCATAATCGAGCAGCCCTAATTTCTATGTCTTGTTTTCTGTTAATGCTGCATTTATTTACATATTTTCCACATATGTATAAATTCCACGTATATGCATTCAAGGTTCATGAAACTGAGCTGGAGATGAAACAACCAAGAGTTTCATTAGGAGTGAGTGGACAAGATTAGAAATGAATACATCAGATGGACACCTTAGAGCATTTTGGAGACAGAGTTGGAGAAACAAGGCTGAGATGGTTTGGATAGTGGATATGCTGGGCACAAGATGTTTGCTTTGATTTGGTTTGTCCTAACACAAAACTATTACACAGACACAGTGAACTTACAGCAAAGCCCTCTTGCCCTTGGTAACAATATCAGCTATATGAGTGTGACTTCTATTTTAAACATTGCCCAGGGCGACATCATGGTGGGGGTGGCATAATGCCATTAGCAAAAAAAAGTTGCTTGCACCCATATTGCCTCGACATCGTGCAGCGCATTTTGGGGATTACATGGGTAGCCTATCAATCGGTTTTCTATTGCCCATTTACGGGGCGTAAAGGCGACTTTCGTTTGTGAGGTGCGTCCTGCTGCTTGTTTATGGGCAGAAATCTGTGCCATCAGAAACTGAATTTGAATAAGTTAAATTTGAATTTGAATTGCTCAGATTGAATCTGAATTGTAACTTGAATAAATGCTTTAAAAAACTGAATTTGAATTAGTCTAATTTGAAATTGAATTTATGGTTTGAAAATGATCATCACTAAATTGAAATTGAATTTTATATTTTGAAAATGAATTGATTTGCTTTGAAACTGCATTTTATCCTTTAAAAATTCAGCTCTCGAATAATTTCAGTTTCACTTCTCACCATTCAGTTTCAGTTCTACAATTCAATTTCAGTTCCAAAATTTTTTGGGACTTACATCCGGTTCCGGTTCAAGCGCAGATTAATAGAACTACGTTTTACTAGCGGACCGAAAGTGTTACTGACGGGAATCTACAGCGTCTTGAGCTGAATTAAGACTTCGGAAGTCATTCGTCATGTCAAATGACCAGCAGATAAACTCTCAGGTTGGTAATAAATGTATTACATGTATAAGAACAAGCGTCATGTTAACAAATGATAGCCGTACAGTAACTTTTATGCTTATTGTAGCTGTTAGCTAAAAATGCTAATTTAGCGTAGTTTGCCCTGGATTCAGCTTTGACAAACAAATATGATCGACTGTTTCTAGTAGAATTCCAAAGTTGTCATCTTGTACCCTCTCAGAGCCCTGTATGCTTGCAGAGACCCCTACAGTAGGGAAACATGCAAAACAGTGTCCAAACCTTTGTATTTGAGCTTTATTTATGTCTTACACAGCATCCCAACTCTTTAGCTAACTTAATAACTTTAGATAAAGTGAATAGTTAGTCTAATTTATTAGTGCAGCATTACTGGATCACCTCTGTTTGAAGTGATATAATATGATATACAACTATCACTGAAACAGCAAACTTTGTAAATAAACAAACAACACTTCTCATTCTCTAAACGTTTGGCCACAGCTGTAGATTACACTATCAGTGCTTGTTCACTCTTGACAATAATTACATTTCTAAATTCTCTTTGTGCATTTACAGGTAAACAATATCTAATATTTTATCTAAATGACTGCTTTGTCTTTGAAAAGGTGAAGAGCCTGAGGCCGGTGACAGATAAAGCTCAAATACAAAGGTTTGGACACTGTTTTGCATGTTTCCCTACTGTAGGGGTCTCTGCAAGCATACAGGGCTCTGAGAGGGTACAAGATGACAACTTTGGAATTCTACTAGAAACAGTCGATCATATTTGTTTGTCAAAGCTGAATCCAGGGCAAACTACGCTAAATTAGCGTTTTTAGCTAACAGCTACAATAAGCATAAAAGTTACTGTACGGCTATCATTTGTTAACATGACGCTTGTTCTTATACATGTAATACATTTATTACCAACCTGAGAGTTTATCCGCTGGTCATTCGACATGACGAATGACTTCTGAAGTCTTAATTCAGCTCAAGACGCTGTAGATTCCCGTCAGTAACACCTTCGGTCCGCTAGTAAAACGTAGTTCTATTAATCTGCGCTCGTTTACTCTTCACCTGGAACCGGATGTAAGTTCCAAAAAACTGAATTGTAGAACTGAAACTGAATGGTGAGAAGTGAAACTGAAATTATTCGAGAGCTGAATTTTTAAAGGATAAAATGCAGTTTCAAAGCAAATCAATTCATTTTCAAAATATAAAATTCAATTTCAATTTAGTGATGATCATTTTCAAACCATAAATTCAAATTCAAATTTAACTTATTCAAATTCAGTTTCTGATGGCACAGATTTCTGCCCATACTTGTTGCACAGGGAGGAGAGGGGCGGGCCGGCGGGGGTTCTCTTGCTCGCTGCAGCGGCATCTAATAACCAGCTCGCAAAATAAAACAAAACAAAAACAAGCTAATAAAACTAGGGCTGTCAACGTTAACGCCATCATCACGATTTACGTGATTTAAAAAAATTTGGAGAGCTGAATGACTCAAAATCCCTGAAATGTCTCTGTCAGCGCAGTTTGTCCAAAGTTTGTCCAAAGTTTGTCCATCTTGCACTCCAGATGGTTTCATTGCGTTAAAAAATTTAATCATGATAATCACGATAATCATGATAATGGCGTTAACGTTGACAGCAGTGGAACCTGAGTGGCTTTTTTGGTGAACCATTTCTGGATGACTTTGGCCTTATGTGTGATATCGTTGACTGGAAGTTATGGCATAAGTCCAAATATAAAAGACTTGTGAATCACTTTACAATTGCTTACAGCCTCGGCCATCTTTATGGACAGTAACAATGCATGTCCTCAGGCTGACATCAAACTCCTTAACCTTGATCATGCACGCAGGGGGATAATCCTGCGTTTCCAAAGATCAGCTAAAGACTGTCGAAGCATGGTCTAGGAAGCTCAATTTTCAATTTATAACTAAAATAATTGTGTAGTTAATACAAAATGAAAGAAAATGGAAAAAAAAAGAAAAAAAATCGAAGCGTGTGAATAATAATGAACACGGACATGAAAATTTTAATACTTCTACAGTTTTTTACTCATTTGCAAAAGTTTTCAGTACTTTATCAGAAAAATTAGGTTGGAGGATGGAGACCAATTCATGAAACATACAAACAGGGAGGGGGTGACTAATTGTGGGCTTAACTGTTAACTGATGCAAATGATTATTTGTGCTGGTGCTGCTCAAATGTATAAAACCTCATGTGCCTGATCCAAGCAGTATTTATATTTCTGTGACAGCAGTGAACTATAACCTGCTCTGGTAGAATTTAATAACAGCTTGTCCGAGCTGCACTAGACGTGATCGCTGCTCTTCTCGAGTCTTCACTTACCATTTGGTAAAAACGTATTATTTGTATATTAATAATATTTCTTTTTATGAAAGGTTCATGTTGAATACCTCCAAGAAGGTGTGACTGAACTCTCCTGTCACACTTTTCTTCTCACATTCACTATCCAGACATGAGCTTCAAAATATCCTGCAATCATCTGGGTTCTGTGAGCTTAAGCTGCACGCATCTGGAGTCTTTGCTGATTTTGGTTGTATATTTTTTTCATTCAAACTAACTATCAGATGTTGAACATCCAGTTTTATAATGGATTTACTGTAATCATTCACCACCTTCAGACCATTTCATTTATTAAAGACATCTTCACCACCTGCTGTTCCAGACAATCAACTTGTACCCGAACAACCGCAGGCAGGGCCGGTCCTGACCGGTTTGGTGCACAGGGCGAACACTCCCTCCCCTGTCATTCATCATACATTGAGAATAGCAGACAAATCAGCAATACAGCTCTTCCAAATAATGGCTAATTAATATTGTGAAGTCCAAAAGATTCAATAAGCCACATCAGTATTTACTCCCTGTCTACTGTTTACTATCATAGCGAAGTGGCTAACAAAGGTAAACAGAAGGTTTTCCCAATCCCTGCTAATCAAGGTTATCTTGTTTCAAGATACATAATCCAATGCCATTATCCAATGACACATCTGCTTACAGCAGTGGCCTTCTCAAAGTCTGGATCTCAGTCCGCTGAAAATCTGTTGAATGAAATCCAAGGTCAATACCAGAATGGTGTTTAATCTCAGCTAACTCAGCTGGAGGCTTGTATAGTCAGTATAGTCAGTATAATCTAAACAAACCACATGAACTCTTATCTCACTAATACAGAGAGTTTATGCTGTTTACTATTTACTCATAGACAGAGCAAATGTAAGCCTGACATCTTTATAAGTGAGTGTACCAAAAACAAGAAAACATGATGATAAACATCCAACTATCAGAGTTATATAAGAGTATAAATGTAAGACTGGCTGTCAGTGTTATAATCCAACAGCGATGACTGCAGCAGTTATACAGGATATTTGACAGAATGGTGGATTTCTTAATAATATCAATATTAAGAATTGTCAATTACCAGCATTTACCTTTTGTGCTCTACAATGCAGCTTTTTCTGTCCTGAGTGCACTTTGCACTTTACCATTACATTCCTTCCCTTTTGTGCAATAAAGATTTTTTAAAAAAGAAAGATTTGTGCATTAGAGATTCTCCACTATCACGACATGAACTGACATCAGCTGATTGTGAGAGAGGTGAGATCTAGAAGTGGTCAGTGACATCCCACTCCAGGAACTGTCATATGGCGATGCTGCAGTGCTCATAGAAGCTCAGCCTCATTAGTACCTCTGTGTTAGCTCTTTATACACAGGAAACATGTTTATGTGAGTTTTTGTCTCTCTCTGCATGTACACAAAGTCTGCCAGGAGGGGGCACCAAAAGATCTGTTTTTACACTGGCAAGATTTAGGGCTAAAGCAATGTTTCTATCAGGAGTCAGGACCACTTAAAGTTTACCTTCTTGTGCATAATTTACACAGTAACATTGTTAAAGTCACATTTGTAGATTTGCTTATTTACTTGATGTGAATAAAGTACAGACCATATGGGCAGTTTAATTTTTAACACTAAGTGTTGCCACTGTGTTCACACAGACCAACGCGTTCATTGTCCTTTCTTGCCCTAATTGTTGTGTACAAGAAAAACAGTGCTGTGGTGATTTCTCCACAATGTGACTCAAAGATAGAGATGCTGAGAAACGTAAGAAAAAACATTTACTCTGAGCTGTGATTGAACTGATTTATAACTTCTTTACAAAAAGCTTGGCTGTTGGAAGAACTGTTCTGATTTGAAAAGGAGATTATTATGTTGGACAGACATCAACAACAGACAACTCTGCATGTGAGATACAGCTGTATTACTGTTGTGATTATTGTGAACACAGCGTTGGTCCGTTAAAACATCTTTTTACTCTATTAGAGAAATCATTGGGTAACAGCTCCGTGTTCAGTGTGATCATCAACAGAAATTATATCATGTGACCTGTTGTTGAATTCAGACCTCACATGTTTTCAGCTTTCACACAGGAGGACTGAGGCAAGTGAAGTAAGGGGTTATTTATCAGTTAATGACTGAACAGAGACGCCCAGTTTTCTCCCTAATATTATAAGCTAATGTATATCAGAGAGCTACAGTCAGCAGTCTGTTAATAGAATTAAAAGCACATTAAAGCCAAAAATGTAACTTTGTGAGTCATTTCAAATTGAAAGACATGGTCATTATTAACACCACAGGGTGCTCGTGCATAGAAACACATAAACAAGCAACAGAGAGCCATTTATTCTTTTTGTTCTCAAACTTGCTTTGGTGTAATAAACAGAGATGCTGAGGGGCAGTCACGTCTCGAGGGACTGCATTTATACAGGAAGGGTTCATTCATTCTGGTGTGTGCATGGGTGGGTGCCACACAGTTTTTGACCCTGATCTCTGCAGCAGTAGCAGTGAGAGCAATGACTGTGTTACATTAGGCTACATAACTGGAACATGAGATGCCTGCATTTCAAAATATTTATAAGTAATAACTGAAGAAACAACAACATCCACATTTGGAGCTTTACTTGTTTTAGGGACATCAGTGAAGACTCATCAGTCTGAATATAATTTATAAGCAGCATTGTGACTGCTGCAACAGATTAAGAATATGAATAAGAATAAGTGCCCAATATGTGGGACTCAACAAAACAGACATTTGGACTGTTACCTGATTAGGGCACGTGGATGATGGGCCTTCAGTCTGAATTTAATTTACATGCAAATCCTAGTGTCTTACTCAAAGTAAGGTACAGTTAAACAGATCATCTATTGTTAAGAATATGAGGAGCTGTAGGATTTGCCGTAAATTTGTACTCATAGTCATCAGACTTTTATACAAACAAATTCATTTAGTGTCACTTTATTTATGAATCTTGCTCAAGGATACTGTATTTTTCGAACCATAAGGCGCACCAGATTATAAGGCGCATAAAGCGAAACAAAACAGTCAGATAAGTCAAACTTTACTTAACTCCTTCTTCTTGCTTCCTCCACTTCTGTACCATTGATTCATTAATGTTGAATTCTCTCGCAGCTGCTCTATTCCCATGTTGTTGCAGTATATTAATGACTAACCTCGTATTGTGGATGGATTATCTCAGTTGTTCTCCTGAAGTCTGGTCTGTTTACAGCATCCTGCCATGCGACTGCATTTGTGCCAAACCATCAGGAACCCTCACGTTAACTTTTATTGAGTGGAAAAAAGTTAGCATTCATCCTCCAGCTTCACTGTGTTTATGTTATGCTAACATAACTGTGTCACTAGCAATCACGTAGCACATCATTATTACCAGCTAGTCAAACTCCAGTACCAAACATCACTGCTGTTTAGTTTTCTGTCTTCATTTATGTTGGAAGTGATAGCAGAGCTGTACGTTGAATTTTTTCAGAAATCTCTCAGTCAGAACATAGAATATCATGTTTAGGTGGAAACTAGCGAGCTAACTTCCTGCTAACTTCTAACTCCGTTAAATTTAATAAATTCTGTTTCCATGGATGTCTGGATGTTAAACTTAATTGTTACACCTGGTAAAGCAGCAACGCTGATGATTTTATTAAAGATGAAAGAATTTAGACAGTTTTTAACTCTCAGTGATGCTGCAGTGTTTGTTTGACTTTGGGACCTGCAGCCGACCGAGTTTTGGACCCAGATTACTCTGTGAGGCTCATGACTACGATAGCCTAATGCTCTGACAATCCATCAAGCAGTGCAGCTTCGTAGCTTACCGAAGTCGTAGTGCAACATTTTTTGACAGATTTTTGAGCTCTGTGTACCACATAAAATTGGTTCCAGGTCAGTAACCACAACCAGAATTCATACATAAGGCGCATTATTGATTTTTGAGAAAATTAAAGGATTTTTAGAGCGCCTTGTAGTGCGGAACATACAGTACTTTGACATACAGAGTGGAGGAGCCAGGAAGTGAAGCAGCAACCTTCTGATTTGTAAACGACCCGCTCTACCTCCTGAGCCTGAGTTTTATCCATCGGCAACAAAATACTAGAACAAATGGTTCAGAAGCAGCAAATAGTTTTTATTGTGTTTGCTTTTTTGTGCTGTTTGTTTATTGTAATTGAGGACAAAATAAGTACATAGTGGATTCTAATTATACAAGTAAATTTGTCAATACAACAAAAAATCATATAAAAAACACACAGGGCACTGAGCAAAGACATGTCAACTTGTGAGTCCTGATGTTTGAAGTGTTCAAAGAACTTTTTTTTTTTACACATTTATTTTGTGATCAGACAATAAATCATTTATTAGAAGCAAGCTGGATCCAAAAGTTACCAAAATCACCTTTCACATTATTTTAACACATAACTGTAGTACATACATCTGTATTCTGTGGTCACTGATCTTAATATATCAGTATCAATGATAAAAGAACCAAATAACAAATTTCATGTTTTTTCACTCCTTTGTCTTTTTTCTTATCAATAACATTTAATACATTTTTTTTCTACATGCATTTCTACAGCATTGTAGTAAAAATCGTTTAACTGTTTTTCATACAATATGTGTGGAAATAGAAGTTGAACACATGCAAAACATGTATGCACTTAAAAGACAGACTCAAGTAAAAACCTATAATATGGAAGATGTTTCCAGTCACTGTTAGTTAGAGCTGATGATAAATGTTGCTCTTTTGTTATCTCAGACATGTATATTTGTGGGTACAGAAGTAGAGTCCATGGAAATCTTTCCTGTAGTTGCGTTATTGGATTCAATAGTCTCTATGTGCTTTGCATAGTGCACAGGTAACCTTCCTTCACATCGGACTACAACTCTCACATTACTGTGAAATCTGCCATTATACTGACAGTTGCGTTTCCTGGCTCCATTATTTAGTTTACATATAACAATATTAAACTTTTCTTTACTCTTTGTAAGGGAAGTATCATAAGGTGATCCTTGGTCAATACAAATGTCTTTGACCGGTTTGTCATTACTAAGGATGAACGTGTTAGTTGTCTTACAACTGTTGTCAACATTGTAGATCCACTTTTTTTTAATTTCTTCATCACATTTTTCCACAGTCATACTAGCATCTACATGTTGTCGTATAAACCCTTCATAACGGGTTTCTTTCTGCGGCCATTTGAGTTGACGATTAGCTAGTTTTGAGCGTCCAGTGGCAAAGAGCAGCACAAGCAGCAAACAGGCAAACGGGATCCTCAGTGTTTCCTGGAGAAAGAAATACAGGAACATTTTCCACAATAAGAATTTAAAGCAGCAAAAATATTGTCACTAGTCGAAATAATTATTTAATCTCCTGCTTAATTTGTAATTTTGCTCCCTTACAAAGAAGTGAACAGTCTCTGATATTTATGGTAGTTTGATTTGAATGGAGAGACAGAGTATCAACCAAAATTCAGAAAAAAAAAAAAACACATGACATGAAGGTTTTTAATTGATTTGCATGTTATTGATTGAACTAAGTATTTGATCCCCTATAACCAAACCAGAATTCTGGTTCACACAGATTGGATTACAATTAATCAATTACAGATACTCCTGATCTCAGTTTATTTTGTGTAAAAAACACACCTGTCCACAGTATCAGTTTCTTCCAATCCAACTTCTACACCATCATGGCAAGACCAAAGAGCACTCAAAGGACTTTTTACTGAGGTCTACAGGGACAATACAAGATCATCGACCTTCTTCAGGTCTACAGTCCCCCTGCAACATTTTCCTTTGTTGTGGTGTTCGTGTTGCATATGAATGAGATCACAGACATTTGGCCACTTTGCCGTAATTACCACATGCACATTAGGTGGTACTTGATTGCAATGGAAAACGAGTTGAGTCACATCAAGCCGATCTGAGTATGTACTAATGGAGAAGGACTATAAGATCACGGAGCGGTCTAGTCAGTCTCCAGACCTCAGTACTGTAGAAAATCTGTGGAGGAAGCTGAAGTTTAAACTTTCCAAGTGGCAGTCAAGAAACTTAAAGGATTTAGAGAGTTTCTGTAAAGAGGAGAGGGCTAAGATCTGTAAACCAAGAGATGTAAAACGTAGTACCATAGCACCTCTTTTTTATGACATCATCATCTTTTGGCCAGACAAAATATGTAAACATGTTCGGTTCACCCTTTAAAAGTCACATACTGAGGCCACAAGCACGACTCTGTTTTCCTCTTCTCTCTTGCTTCCGACATTTTAAGAGCCACTTTTCAAAGATTTATGACTGTCACATAATTTTTGGCAGCTCTCAAAACTTCTTTTTTGAAACTGAAACACCCTGAAAAGCGGAAGCATGCACCTGAGGTGCACGCACAGCGCAGACCCCCTCTGCATATCCGCCGGAGGTGGCTGACTTAAGCAAAAGACACAGAACCAGCAAGAAAGGAAAAGACAGAAGCAGACAGAGTTAACCTGAGCTGGAAATAAAAAAAAGAGCCAGCAGAGCGACTATTGAGAGGAGATCAGGACCTGATTACTTTTCTAACTGATGGCTACACACAGCTCTGCTGGACAGGTAATTACCCCTGTTTGGTTTAATATTTGAGTTCAAACAGTGTAACTATGAAGCTAAGACAAATACAGATCATATATTTTCATACAGTGATGTTCCAGTCGGGTTGATGTTTGTGCGTCTTCACTGTAAAGACTGCAGGTTAGTGTCTGTGTCTGTGAAACACACCTTCAGTCTAATATTGACACCGTTATGCCGTGTGTACGGTCCCTCTACCTACTCTTGAAAACGGTGTGCGCATCTACTTTGCTATTTACGGTTCAATATGTACGTAAGGAATTCCTGTTGCTCTGAGGTACATCTAGCAAAGTCCAATCATTTACCACTAATAACAACCATTTTACTTTATTAATAAAAACACATCACATGAATTTCGTATTCAATTTAATTCCTTTTAAATAATTACATTATAAAATCAATCTAAATCAATATAAAAGCTTCCAACAATTCAATATCTTAACCAGTCTAATTTTTGATGCATAAAATAACTTTTTGAACAATAATATTGTGGATTTTTTTAACAATATTACTTTTTTTTAAGGCAATAATTAATTATTTACATACAAATGCTCACATGCAGACATTATTATGGATATTATGTGCCAAATAATTACAAAAGGCTGCATTTACCAGGTTAAACCAGTTGACTTTTCACAAAGCCATGATAGATAAAGTTTGCTGATCAGAACTTGGTATAATCTTAGCAATAAATAAATAAAATATGCTTCATAAAGGTTCATATGTTGTTTATCACTTTAGCTTTTACAAAACATGAAAATCATCAAAAAGGTTTCTGGTTATTTGTTAAAAGTTTGGAGGGGAGTTTTTTATTTAAAGCCTTTTAAATAACCTTGGTAGGTTTTTTGCTTGTTTGCTTATGTTGTTGTTTTTTAGATGAATTTATGATGTGGACCTAAAGGCATTAAGAGTTCTCTACTTACAACCACACATTGAACCGTACATAGGTAAATGGCTGACTGCAGTTAATAATAGTACCTGTGTCTTAGCTATCATAACAAAATATTATCTTGAATTCACACTTTTCCAAATGAGGATATATACCTTATTTTTTACCTTACTGATCAGTGTTTGGTTGGTTAACTGCAGGTGTTCGGGCACGAGTCCGTCGTCTGGAAGAGCAGGTGGTGAAGATGACTTCAGTGAATCAAATGCCCTGAAAGTGGAATTAAAGTTAAACTTTATTTGTACATGAATCAATGAAGACAGGCCTCTGTCTCGACATGCAGTAATTGCAATACTTATGCATTATATGCATGCTCACAGAACCCAGATGATGCTAGCATGTTTTGAAGCCAATGTCTGGATAGTGAATGTGAGTATAAGTGTGGCAGGAGAGTAAGTTCTCCCTCTTTCTTGGAAGTATGCAAAAGCCAACAAGTTCTTACCAAATGAGAAGTGAAGCCTGGAGATGAGCAGAGATCAAGTCAAGTACAGTTCAGACACGCTGTTATTAAATTCTACCTGAGCAGGTTATAGTTCACCTCAGTAACAGAAGAAAAAATAACACTTGGCTCTGAGGGCTTCAGTTTTTATACATTGCTGCAGCACCACCTTAAGCAATTATTTACATCAATACCTACATCACTAGCCCACCAGTTCTAAGAAACGTCTCTGTTTGTGGTTCAAAACCTAATGTGACACCAATGACCACAACAGCATGCAGCTGCAGGTTGTCATTCACAGCTGGCTTAATGGTAAAGAGGCATATTTGCAGGCAGCTGTTTGAAGTTATTTTTACATAAATAAAACAAATGTGTCTAAAAAATAGGTAAACAATCAGAATAATTACATTTTTTTTAAAATACCGAAAATCCATTTGGCTTAGTTTTTGTTAACTTGGGTGTAATATGTCATGCGTTGTTGTTCAGCTGAAGTCTTCTTCCACACAACATGATGAGTGCCGCCTGCTCCAATCAGAGACGAGGCAAAATGCAGCACTGTTAATACCATGAGATTAATGCTGCATTAAAACGAACATTTAGCACATAGAGAGGATTAAACAGTTTAATTTGAATTTATTATTTGTAAGGCAGTTGCTACACATTAAAGCTCTGAAACGTCAGATTGGACGCATCCAAATGTTAAAGCTAACTCTCTCACAGACTAACAGAAGAGACATGGAATCACTTTAGTTTGTCTCCAGATGCAGTCTGTGCTTCATTCAGTAGTTTTAATTCGATAGCAAGCAAAAATGTATTTTCCCAGCAATACTCTGCATTACACTTAAAACATGCTGTGAATAAAATAATCAGTGAAAATGAGTTGAACCTTAACCTGCTTGATGATTTAGTTTTTCTTCTGTCAGCTGCAAGGTTTAAGAGTAAAGACAGAATATAAAAAGAGAATTCAGATATGGCTCCAGTCTGGGACAGATTGGGTCTAAAGCACAAGTTACCATGGCAATATACCCCAGTAAAAAGCAAATCACCTTTGTAGGACATAAAACCCAGAGCTAACCCTAAAGTTACCTGGTTAAGACAAAATTGTGCTTCATTTTCGTGACTATTTACATTGTAGATTCTCACTGAAGGTATCAGAACTATGAATGACACATATATGGAATGATGTAGCAAACCAAAATGTTAAAAATAACTCAAAACAAGTTATATGTTAATTTCTTCAAAACAGCCACCCTTTGTTGTGATTATTGCTTTGCACACTCTTGATCTTCATGAGGTCGTCACCTGAAACGGTTTTCCAAGAGTCTTGATGGAGTTCCCAGAGGTGCTGAGCACTTGTTGACTCTATTGCTTTCACTCTGTGGTCCATCTCATCCCAAACCATCTCAATATGGTTTAGGTCAGGTGACTGTGGAGGCCAGGCCATCTGCCACAGCACTCCATCAATCTCTTTCTTGGTCAGATACCCCTTACACAGCCTGGCGATGTCTTTGGGGTCATTGTCCTGTTGGAAAAAAAAGACGGTGGTCCAACTAAACGCAAACTGGTTGGGATGGCATGTTGCAGCAGGATGCTGTGGTAGTCATGCTGGTTCGAAGTGTGACTTCAGTTTTGAATAAATCCACAACAGTGTCACCAGCAAAGCACCCCCACACCATCACACCTCCTCCTCCATGCTTCATGGTGGGAACCATGCATGTAGAGACCATCAGTTCACCTTCTCTGTATCAGTCAAAAACATGGCAGGTGGAATCAAAGATCTCAAATTTGGACCCATCAGACCAAAGCATGGATGTCTACCGGTCTAATGTCCATCCCTTGTGTTTCTTGGTCCAAACAAATCTCTTCTGCTTGTTGCTCTTCCTTAGTAGTGTTTTCTTAGCTATTTGGCCATAAAGGCCTGATTCACACAGTCTCCTCTGAACAGTTGATGTAGAGATGTGTCTGCTACTGTTTATTGGTCAGATAAACACACTGTTTCTGAGTCCTCTATCTTAATGTTTATTCCCTGTTCACTTTTCTTAGGTGGAGAATGTTTGTCTTGGTTTTCCCAGTGCTAATCTGGAGGCGGAGCTGCTGGCACCAGTCATCAAAGTCCTCAGTAAGTCTTCTGTACTTCCCGTGGTCCCCATTTACCAATAATTACTGAATGATCAGACTTTTGCAGGAATCATTTATCAAAAGTGTAGGAGAAGTCAATTGTTTATATTGTGATAGAAATGGAGTCAGGTCTGTTCCCTGTGGGGTGCTTATACTGCAAAATTCCCATTCAGACACATAATTATGGGCACTTGTGTATTGAGGGTGGTTGGTAAGACTCACCAGGATCCATGTGGTGATGGTCCACACCTGTGTAATCCAGCTGGTCCTTCAGGATTGTGGGTATAATGGTGTTGAAAGCATTGGAGAGATCAAAGGACATAATTCTCATAGTGCCCCAAACTATTTCCAGGCCAGGCGAGGGATTCATGTCAGAGGTGGATGACAGCATCATCTACCGTAATGTTGGTGTAGTAGGTGAACTGAAAAGGGTTCAGCAGTGAGCTCAGCTGGGGCCGAAGGTGAGCAAGGACAAACTCTTCAGGTTCTCCATCAGGTGTGATGTCAGAGCCTCCAGCCTCTAGCTGTTGTTCATTTACATCTGCCTAATTGATCATTTATCCTCAGCACACTTTTCAGTTCCCTTGCCTGAAACTGGACAACATGGAAAGTCTTAATTCAAATTCTGCTGCACTGTTAAGAAAATCATAACTTAATCCTCATAGCACAGTCACAAGAAAACAAACAAACATACAATCATGTGAAAAAGAGTGTTTTCATAGAAATCTATAGAGTACTCTGAAAAACTAAGAACACTCCATGATTCAGTCATTTGTAGAGCGATCTTTTAGCAGCAGTAGCGTTACCAAATTGTTTCTGTATGACCATCAGTGTTTCACAAGGACGTTTGGCTCACTCTTCTTTAGCTCTACCTCCTGGCTGTAGCTCAGGAGGTAGAGCAGGTCACCTATTAATCGGAAGGTTGGTGGTTCGATCCTTGGCTCCTCCAGTCTGCATGTCAAGTATCCTTGGGCAAGATACTAACCCCAAGTTGCTCTCCGATGCATCCATCGGAGTATGAATGTGTGTGAATGTAGTTAGAATAAGCACTAAGTACAGATAAAGTGCTTGTGAGAATGGGTGTGATTGGGTGAATGTGATATGTTGTATACAGCGCTTTGAGTACTCCGGGAGAGTAGAAAAGCGCTATATAAGAATCAGTCCATTTACCATTTACATTGTTTCTTCAGATCATTGAAGTTTGTGACATTTGTTTATGTACAGCTATCTTAAGCTCCCTGCACTGAATGTCAGGTTGAGGTCTGGACTGTGACCGGGCCATTGCAACACCTTGACTCTTGTCTTTTTCAGTCATTCTGGGAACTTTGCCCTGCTGTGTGACGCAAACACATTTCTGACTATAGAGTACTTGGTATACAGGGGAGTTCATGGAAAACTCAATGACTGCAAGGGGCCCAGGTTCTGTAGCTGCAAAACAAGCTCAACTCATCACCCCTTCACCACTGTGCTGACAGCTGGTATGAGGTGTTTGTGCTGGTATGCTTTGCAACTTTGCTACCAAACTTGCATCCATGCTGTCATGCTGTTTTTAGAGAGAAGAGACTGTCTCCTTGCAACCCTTCTAACCAAGCCACACTTATTCAACTCTTTTCTAATTGTACTGTCTTGGACTTTAACATTTAACATGCTAACTGAGGCCTGTAGAGTCTGAGATGTAGCTCCTGGGTTTTTGAGCTTTCTCTGACCACTGCACAGTTTGACCCTGGGGTGAATTTGCTGGGAAGATTATGACATTGTGATTATGACACACAGCTGAATACTCCAGACCAGCAAACTGCCAAAATGTATGCTTTCATAGAGGTGCTCACACTTGCTGGTAAAACAATTTGTGAATTGCAATGAAGTTGGTTAGAAGTGATAAATGGGGAACATATTACACTCTAGAGTCTACAGACAAGTTGGAGCATCCAAATCACATGATCAAGTTAAGATTACTTCGAACATTTACTGAGTCTTGTTTCAATTTGGGTCAGAAGTGCAGACTTCAAACTACATTAAAGTGTTTAAATTGTGCTGATGGATCAAGTAAAACCAGAGTTGTGAAAAATAATGTAGCCCATGCTTTTTCCCCAAATACTGTCATCAGCTTGAGTGCAGGAAGAAATAATAAAAACTGTTTTATCTAAGGATACAAAAAAACAAAAACAAAAAAAACTTTGAAATAAAACATGACTCTTCCTATTAGGAAAAAATACAGCATGTCAGGCATTCACAAAATTATATGCCAGCGTGTGGCATTTGGTTGCTAAGGAAAAGGGGAATTTATTGGAGTGAAGGCAAATATATGCTGCGGCTGTGCTAAAAAAAAAATAAAAATACACCAAACAAGGCAAGATAAGCAGTTTGTAAAAGTGAAATATATAAGTAAACTCTAAAGTAATTAAAAACAGCCATTTATAACCTTGACTTCAGAGTTTTAAATTACACAAAGATTGCATTATCACGTATGTAGTTAGTGTGATAACATCTAGAGTTATTGCATTCGTAGAAGTTTCATCTGCACTCAGAATAGATTCAGTTGTTCACAGTTTTGGCACACGGTGCATTACCAGGTTGCAAACACTCATAAGGTGCTGAGTTGTGGTCATGAAAAGAACAAAGTGGTTAGCAAAAATTCTGTGATGCAGTGTCATCTGACGGTTGACAAACCCTCAGTCTAGCCACAGTGTGACAGCACGGCTTCACGGAAAGTCACTTATTGAATATTTTCTCATGCAGTTTTTTCTTCTCTTTATTTCATGTTCATTTACTTGACCAAGCCTCTGATGTGTAAATCAGATCCAACTGAATGTCATCAGAACATATTTTATAATGAAAATTGTTTTCTTTTACTAATAAGTTGAGGATTTGGCATAACATTGAATATAGAAGTTTTCCATCTGTGAAGATCGGTTTCTATGTTGGATTGTAAACTCACTTTAGTAGTCCTCCTTCTTCATTATTCCATCCATTTTGTGCAGTTGATCAGTACCACTGGCAGCAAATCAGCCCCGGAGCATGATCCTACCACCACCAGGCTTAACATCTGGTACACGGTTCTTAGATTTCAAAGGATCACCTTTGATGCACCAAAGATACTGTTGTCATTATATAGCTCAGTCATAGTCTAGTCTGCCCATAAAGCTGTCTTTCCAGAAGCAAATGGCTTTTTTGTGGTTGGGATCCTCTCAGTTCGCAGTAAAGACAAATTCCCACTGATCTAAAGCTGGTCATACACTGTGGGATTTTTGGCAGAAGTTAAGATGAATTTTTAGTTGTTCAACCGTTTTGGGGATCGGCCCAAGTTTCACCTTAGTCATGTGTCATATATCATGTAGTACACATGGGGTAGCAAGAAGCAAGTAACACCTCACGACCAGCTCCCGATCAGCAATCATATGGTTGCGGCCAGAATTTCAAACCTGTTAGAAATTCTGGTCGCCCCGATTTAACACAACCTGTCACACTGCGCACGCACAAACACAGAAATGGAAATGAAAAAGACGAAGTAGCATGGCAGTGCAGTGTGTGATCTGGACACAAGCGATGGAGGCCCAACTTGTAGAACGTTGGGAAGCTCATCCGAGCCTTTTCGATGTGGCCTCACAAAATTATCACGACCGCAACAACCGTGAAAAGAGTTGGATGGACGTTGCTGCTCAATTGCAGCTGCTGGTCAATGTTTTTCATTAGCAAGTTTGCAAAGTTGATGGTGGTGGTGTGCGTGTGTGTGTGTGTGTGTGTGTGTGTGTGTGTGTGTGTGTGTGCGTGTGTGTGAAAGATAGAGAGGGAGTGGACCATCAGTGGACCATCAGTGGACCATCAGTGTGAGCACTCAGGTCGTATCAGAGCATTGGGCCGCATATTGTGAGACCATGGATCGTGACCTACGAACTTCTAACCCCTTCGATTCAATCGTACAGGGTTGAGCAGGAGCTGAATAAAGCGACTGAAAAAAATCGCACAGTGTACGCACAGCTTAAGGGGGACACTTTAGGTCTTCTTGCAGACCGTGGCCAAATGGTAACACATCCAAATAACTTGTTTCCTCTAGTGAACTGTATCCCCCTATTTTAGTTGAGATTGCTCATGTCAAACATTTAAGAGTTTAGACTGTTTACTGTGAGTTTTCCTACAATTAACACAAACACAAATATCATCTGGCTTTTAGTACAGCAATATATCGTATCGTCTCCTCTGTATTGTGATGCATATTGTATCGCCAGATTCTTGCCAAACACACCCCTAGCATTTACACTGCAGTCTGCCTTTGGTAACTTTTTTGAGCAACTGTGGCATTCATCAGTATAACTGACAAACAAAACAAAACAACGACTACACTAAACACTAACTGCACACTAACTATAGACTCCAAACACGCTAAATGTCACAAAACTCCTAAATGTGTCCGTCTCTTCCTAAACAACCAAATGCCACATGTTGCCATATAATTTTTGATTGTTTGACAAAGTATGCTTTAACACCAATAGGGAAGGGAGGGGGTGTTTTGTTTTTGGTGGTGTTTTTGTTCGCAAGAGGAGAGTTTTTGCTTGCACTGTCCTTAGAAAATGCAGTTTTTACAGTTTCTTCCCGCTGTAAACAACACTGTTTAATTCAGAAAAAAACATTGCGTGCATTTTTGTATGGAATGCCAGGACTGCCAAAATGAATTAATTAAATACACCGTTAAATAATTAATAAATGTGTCAATAATGAATTAAATGTGTCATTAATTAACTAACATTAATTAAATACATATTTATGACAAATTCAATTAATTAATTAATTATTCATTTGGCCCTGGGGGTCAGGACTGCCAGAACCGACAGACAGACCCTGAGTGAATTAAGTCCAGTGTTTAACCACTGAGAGCTAAAACTCAGGATTTAAAGCTGTGTGCCAGTGACTGGATGTCAGCCGCTGATAAAGTGCTCTGTAGTTTTCTAGGTGTCCATCGCTCTCCGTTTAAATCCCGTTTGTCGTCTTTATCCCAGGTCAGTCACTGTGATGGAAACACAGGCTACAGCAGTCCTGAGCTCCAGAAAAAAAAAACTACATTTACTTAACTTGTGCAGAATAATGCGCCGACATTGCGTTATATCGAGCTGCAGCTGCCCACGTTAAACTGTGACTATCACCAGGTAACGTGGGCAAGTTTTCCCGAATAAGGAGCAGGTGTTAAACAGCTGACAGGTGAGCAGGATGTGTGCAGGTAAACTGAGGGTCTGTCGAGCTGATCGCTGGTGTTGTGAGGAAAATGTCGGCTCATTATTTATGTTACAGAAACACAGAGACACAAGATCAGGCGGAAAGAGACGACCGTTCGGTGAAAATGAGAATCTGCAGATGCAACATGTGGAACACACAAATCTAAACGGTTAACGTAAAAAACATTTAAGCTGGAACACCGGAGCTGTGAGCTCGGTACACTCTGTCAGCTCACTGTTAGCTGAGCTAGCGACATCTCCGAAAACATCGGAGCACTTTTGCAAACATGTTCTATTTTGACCAGCTGACCAGACGTGAACTTTACGCCACTACATTCACACACAAAATAAATAAAAAATGGGTAGCACACATTTCCTGTAAAATTAAAGTAACATAATTACAAGGAACATTTTTATTAATCAACTTCATGTAATATTTATTATGTGTGGTGCATTAATTAAAATTTCATGACCTTTTGCTATTAAGTATTAAACCAAACATGTGTAAAACTGTGCACAGACAGTGACTCATGTCTTTACATATTTGGCCGTGCAGACAAACTGCTTGTAAGTTATTTTTTTGCAGTCATGTTTGTGTAGCGCTTCATGTTGATGTATATGTGCCATATATGGGCTCAAAGACACGAAGTTGACAGGAAATGTGGTTGCTAAGCTGCTGCTATGTGCGCTGAATCTATTTATAGCTAAGGTAGATGTGGAGTATAAAAAGGGCTGACATGGAAATCGTGGTTCATTTTTACCTTTGTCCCTTGGCTTCCTTTTTGAGTGATCCTCAGCTCTACACAGGTCAGTCTTTAGACTTGTTATATTTTAACTTTGATTTTACGTCTCTTTGCTTTTGCATAACCTTTTACTTGAGTGTAATAAAACTTCAGGTCACGATTAACTGCAAATCATTTTCATCCGAGTATTAAAAACAATTGTTAGATTTAAAAAGATGTTAGTTTGTCCAATTTCTCTTGAGTGCAGATGTGGTAAAATACATATTTTTATCATTTAAGTACAAATACATGTGCTTGGGTTAAAATTAGTCTAGTAAACTCTAAGAAACTGATTCAACTTCTTTACTTAAAATAACATCTCTAAAATGTACTTGTTTGAATGACTCTGAGTACATTTTAAAGCCTATTTCTACAATATATTTTGGTGCAAAGCTAAACAAACCTCATTATTAATATAATAAAAAAGAACCACAAGAAATCTAAACTTTATTTAAACTTAAATTATAATTATAATGAATATAATATGTTATCTTGTAATCTTTCGTAACACAAGTAGAGAAAAACAAAGTTTTAAAAAAGTTCTATTTGCTGTTGTTAACATTGTAAACAGGCCAACTGACCTCAACACCTAAATATTTGAAGTTTCTATTGTGAGCTCCTGTAGATGTGACAGACATGGCAGAAACAAATCAGACAGAACGATACAGTGGAAGTAAAACCTGGAGCTAGGACATTAGAGTGCTAGTCAACTGGTTCAGGTGCAGCAGGTGGGCTGATCCTCCTAATTGCTCATAAGTATTTGGCTGCTTCACTTCGTTTGTTCCAAAAACATGTCAGCTTTTAGATGCATGTTAACTGTTTACTTTCCTAACATGGCTATTTTTCATATTTTATTTGCATGTATCATGTACAGTATCTTCATCTTCATTCAAACTGATCTTACATGCAGCTGCTGTTCATTCACCCATTTAGTTTATTAACTCATAGCAATTAATCTGACATTTCAGAGAATTTCCTTCATCTTCATTGATCCCTGCGTCAGAGAGCCGACTCCCACCAAACACTGCACTGCACAACCAATCAGTCTGCTAACTGAAGAAAGAGGTAAGAGTAATACATCTTTACTAGTTGTTGTTTTGGTTCATCCAACTGGGATCATCCAGTTTGTAATATTAAATATGTATTTTAAATGTGTTTTAATGTGTAAGCATGTTCAAATGGTAAAATGTTTCAGAAATAAACAAAAAAAAAAGACTACTTTACATATCAGTGTTCTTTTTTTGTCTTCAAAATAGAAATATGAAGCTCTCCATTTTCTTGATGGTGGTGTTCTCTGTCACTGTGCTCTGTGTGGATTATGAACATGTTAAGAAGTTCAAAAACCAGCGTATCATCGAACCAGACACAAAAATGTCGTCCGTTTCTTCTAGCAGATCAGCACAAGAATGGAATCACAACAGTGTTGAAAAGTTCAAAAAACAGCATATCATCAAACCAGGCACAAAAGAGTCATGTGATGAACTAATACGCGAGAGGAAGATCACAGGTGCTAATGGTAAAGATAAAAAAAAAAGAAACACCTTCATCATTAGTACTTTTGACAAGGTTAAAGATATTTGTAAAAGAAGACAACATGTTTCTGAAAATCTTTATAGAAGCTCTGAAAAGATGGATATTTTGTACTGCAAACTGCAAAATAATGAAACATACAAAGGCGTAAAGATAAAGAAGCATATTGTAATTGCATGTGAGAACATCGAAAATGTTCTTCAACCTGTCCACTTCGAGCGCTGGTTCAATTTGAGAGCTGCTCTGTACTCACTGTGATCTTTCTATCATTGTTTCATGATGTTGCTTTGGGTTTCTTAAGATTTGAAATTCTTAAGACTTTGTAAAGTTTGCATAAATAATAATGGGAATATTATTATTAAGGAAATATGGAAGAATTGTTTGTCAGTGAATGTGGAAAAATACCACAATCACAAGAGTTATTGAAACAACTTTTGACTTTCTTGTCTCACTTGCATAAGTAATCATTACATTCTGACCTTTTTTCTAACTGGCTGTTCATCCTGTTCTCTCAGGTCACAGTCATCGCTTGTCTTTCAGCATTCAATAAATAACCTACAAAAAAACAAGTTGCTGCTCCAAAGAATTTTTTTATACTGAAAACAAAGCTCTTGTAAAACCACAAACACTCGCTGGTTTTAGAATCATTGATGAAGAGAGGAGCTACAGATTTTGTCTTAGTGCTGAGGTCTGAGTTAGTGATGGAGTTCATCTGGACTGCATTGTATTTCTATCTGCTCCATGTGTGGGAATAAGCAGAGATAACTAACAAAGAACTTTCAGTAGTAGGGCTGGGCGATATATCGAGCTTTTAAATATATTGATATATTTTTATACGAGATATGAGATGTGACAATATCGTTTACATCAATATAGTCTATGTTACGTTATAATTATACTTGTGGAGTCGCAATTTTGCCTCTCTTTCGTCCACTTTTGTCTCTACGCAACGTTACTCGGCCTCGCCTCTCTCCTTCCCTGAACACAACTCCCCCTCCCCCATCGCTTCACCTGCAGGCAGCACAAGATGGACACGGCAGCTATCAAAGAGGAGCTGGTTGGTAAAAAGAAAACATTTAAAAAGAGCCCATGAGGTTTCCATCTCCCTGGTTGAATGAGCTCTCACCCCGTGGGGCAAAGCAAGACCTTTGGTGCCGTATGCCAGTGAGATAGCTTCTATAATCCAGTGGGACAGCCTCTGTTTGGACAGAGCTCTACCTCTATTTGGATTAGCGAAGCAGACAAACTGCTGGTCACATAAACGCACATTCTGAGTGCGCTCAATGTAGGTGCGTAGCACACGCACTGGACAAAGAGAATGCATCCTCCTCTGCTATAGTGATGGGATTTCCGACTCTTTTTAGAGAACCAGCTCTTTCGGCTCGGCTCACTAAAAAGAGCCGGCTCTTCAGGTTGTTTTGTTGCTTTAATTAATTTATTATTAACAACAATATAAAATTATGCACAAAAGGAATTACTAATGTAAAAAAAGTGTTTCATTTATATATGTTTATATGCGGTGGTCCCTAGAAACAAAGCACGTACAAACTCCAAAACACATTTCTAGCGTTAACTGAATTTCCAAAACAGAGCTACCTAGATCACTTAAGTTACACAATTGAAAGCATTTGTGTATTTATACACAGGCACTCATATATATTCAAATAATTTGAAAAAATGTTCATTTACCTGTTACTACCACACACCAAATCTGGTCGTTGGTGCTTCCTGGCTTGTGTAGCCACTAGGTAACAAAAGCCTAACACTGCGCCTAGCATCCTGGAACACTTCTGTTGTGTTTTGTACGTGTTTTGGAGTTTTTACGTGTTTTGTCTCTAGGGGACACCGTAAATATACTTTTATTTATTCACTCCACATAAAATATAATAAATAAATCATATAATACAAAAAAACAACTATTCACATTTCAACTTTTAACTATTTAAATTTTCAGCTTTTTTCTTTTAAACTAATTTAAAGTGAAACAACACAAAACACTGAAAACCACAACACAATTAAATATAAATTAAAATATGAAAAAGAAGATGCACATTCTCTGTCATATAGGCCTGCATGAATAAACTTTCTGAATCCTTTATCATATGCAACTGAAAATAGTTGTGGATGATTACTATGCCTTTCTAATGTGACGTTGTTGTTCCTGGCTCTCTTTCTCTCTCTTTCTCTCCCGCTCTGTTCCTGTGCTACTGCAAGTGTAACTACCGCCCCTCCTCCCTCTGCCCAGCGCAAAGCACAAGGCTCGCGTGCGGAGTGAAGCGAAAAAAAAGTGCGAGAGAGAGGGTGAGAGAAAGAAAAAAAAAACACAGCTCGCGATAAGGAGCCGGCTCGCGTCGTTCACGTCAAAGATCCGGCTCTAAGAGCCGTTTCGTTCGCGACCGACACATCACTACTCTGCTCCTCAGATGCAAAAGGAGGGGAGCAAAATTTCAGCAACTCAAACTCCATTGAGCTATAAGATGCAGGCATGATCTTGGGAAAATAGGCAGCATTTGGACACGATACGACCTTGTGGCCATCAGGAGAGAACTGTGTGCAGGAGGGATGCACAGACAGCGCATGAAGGTCACCCACTCGCTTTACCGAAGCCAAAGCGAGAAGTAATGTAGTCTTATATGAAAGAAATTTCATATCCACAGACTCAATGGGTTCAAACGGGGGGCTACAAAGGACCTCCAGCACCAAAGACAAGTCCCAAGCAAGGACACTGGACTTAAGCACAGGTCTCAGCTGGCGAACCCCTTTCAGAAAACGTATGGCAAGGGGATGTGCACCTGGTGTCGCCCCGTCAAAGTTAATATGACAAGCAGATATAGCTGCTAAATAAATCTTAATTGTCGAAGATGAAAGGCCCTTTTCCCACAGCTCCTGTCAAAACATCCACAATAGAGGTCTAAGAAGCTTGGAAAGAAAAGCGTCTGGACTTCTTTAGATTGCTTGAAGACGTTTCACCTCTCATCCGGAGAGGTTCTTCAGAACTGAAGAAGCTTCTTGACTACGATGACCTGGATGACTGAGAACCTTCACCAACATATCCACAATAGAGCACTGAAATGGGAGAGTGTGGTGGTCCTGGCACCACTGCTCGAAGGCTCGCCATTTGTAAGCGTACAAGCCTCTAGTAGATGAGGCCCTAGCGGTCTGAATTGTCGCTATCATAGTAGGTGGCAAACCCTTAGCAATCAAGTTTAACCTCTCAGCAGATAAGCATGAAGGCGCCACAGATCCGGGCGCGGATGAACCACTTCTCCTCCCGCCTGAGAGAGAAGGTCCCTGCGGAGAGGAAGCTGCCAAGGACTCGCTGCTGGCAGGCTGATTATCTCTGCATACCACGACCTTGTGGGCCACCAAGGGTCCACTAGAATCAGAGAGAGGGACTGCCAACGCACTCTCTCTAGAACTGGAGATATCATTTCCACTGGGGGAAATACATACAGGAGCACGTCTGGCCAATGGTGCGCTAGCGCATCCAAGCCCAAGGGTGCATCGTGGTCGATTATGGAGAAGAACAGGGGGCAGTGAGTATTTATCCTGGAAGGAAAAAGATCTATTTGCGCCTTGCCAAATAGATCCCAAATCTGAGCCACTATTAAAGGGTGTAACCTCCATTCTCTCACCAGAGGACCCCCCTTGGGCTCCCTCCAAGGAGCTAGCATGCAAGACGCAGTTACCGTCAGCCTCCTCCAGAGGTGGCGCGATGCACAGAGAGAGTCCTGCCTTGAAACTCTCTCATTTTTAACAGTCCAAGTGGCACTACGGCGATCATAGATGCCATCATGCCCAACAAACGTAATGGAAATACCTGGAAACACATTCTGCATCCCAGCTGAAACTGGGCGAGGCAGCGATGAAACGCGGCCACTCTGTGCTCCGACAAACGTGCGCGGCTGGAAAGCGAGCATATTTCCAAACTGAGGAAAGAAATCTGCTGACTCGGGATTAGCAAGCTCTTTTGAAAGTTCACAGAGAACCCCATTCTGTGAAATGGAGAAAGCAAGAAGAATGAGTTAAGTAAAGTTTGACTTATCTGACTGTTTTGTTTCGCATAATGCGCCTTATAATCCGGTGTGCCTTATGGTCTGAAATATGGTCCTCATATTCTTAAGAACAGATGATCTGTTTAACTGTACCTTACTTTCAGTAAGTCACTAGGTGTTGCATGTAAATTAAATTCAGACTGCTGACCCATCATCCACGTGCCCTAATCAGGTAACAGTCCAAATGGCTGCTTTGTTGAGTCCCACATATTGGGCACATTTATATATGTGTCATATTCTTAATCTGTCGCAGCAGTCACAATGCTGTTTATAAGTTATATTCAGACTGATGAGTCTTCACAGATGTCCCCAAAACAAGTAAAGCTCCAAATGTTTATGCTGTTGTTTCTTCAGTTATTACTTATATATTTTGAAATGCAGGCATCTGATCTGTTTCTGTTATGTAGCCTAATGTAACGGAGCCATTGCTCTCACTCAAAAACTGTGTGGGCCCCACCCATGCACACACCTGAATGAATGAACCCTTCCTGTATAAATGCAGTCCCTCAAGACGTGACTGCCCCTCAGCATCTCTGTTTATTACACCAAAGCAAGTTTGAGAACAAAAAGAATAAATGGCTCTGTATTTGGTGCTTGTTGCTGTGTTTCTATGCAAAAGCACCCTGTGATGTTAATGATGACCATGTCTCTCAATTTGAAATGACTCCCACAAAGTTACATTTTTGTTTTTAATGTGCTTTTAATTCTATTAACAGACTCAATTCTATTAACAGCTCTCTGATATACATTAGCGTTATAATATTAGAGCAAAAACTGGCCATCTCTGTTCAGTCATTAATAATAAATAACCTCTTAGTTCACTTGCCTCAGTTCTGCTGTGTTCACGACATCGGCGGAGCGGGAGGTGGCTTACTGGGCTTAAGCCCGGGTTGTTGTTTCAGGAGCCCGGGGTCTTTTGGAGTGTAATTTGTTTCATAGTTAGATGCCTGACTGACAACTGTATAAAACAAAAATTACACACAATATTCGAAGCACATAGCGCACAGTCCTAAATTCCCCCTAATTTCGCTATGATCCGAGCTCAGGCACTAGCCGACTGAGCAGAGGCAGAGCCAGACATCTTATATAAGTTGAAGATTTATTAGGCTGTGTTTTGAGTTTTGTTCGAAAAAGAATAACTTCAGATAAGAAAAAAATATATACAGTGGTCCCTCGTTTATCAGCAATGGGAGTTACGTTCTAAAAATAACCCGCATAGGTGAAATCCGCGAAGTAGCCGACTTTATTTTTTACAGTTTTTGTAGATGTTTTAAGGATGTAAAACTCCTCACTACACACTTTATACACTTTTCTCAGACACGCATGAATATTTTCACACTTTTCTCTCTTGATGCATGCTCAATGATCCAGGTAAGTAAATTTCCAAAAGTTGATTCTGTTCATCTGGACGTAGCGTTTTCAGTGGGAGAAACGTTTCGTCACTCATCCAAGTGACTTCTTCAGTCTCAGCTGACTGCAGGTTTCCCCAACCTTATAAACAGTACATTTGCATAATGACTGAACCTAGCACCACTGAAGGAACGATGGGCTGTGAGGTCAGTTCCATCTTCATTATGCAAATTCTCATCACCATTGATCAACAACCACTGATCAAAGCCGACTGATCAATGGCCATGAGTACTATTCACAGAGAGTTGGGGAATGGCTGCAATCACAGTTCAAACCTTCGTAGAAAAATAAGTCCAGTATTACAGAAGGAAATCAAATTATTGTGTTTGTTGGCGAGAAAACTTACAAACATACAGTACAGCACGTCAGAGTCACACTGCTAGCAATCGAAGATTTATGTAAATTTGACAGCTGATCAGGACGCAGAACACAATGCGCTGTATAAAAAAAGCATGTAAAATTGCACAAAACAATCTGCGACACAGCGAGGCCGCGTTATAGCGAGGGACCACTGTATCATATATGCAGGACACCTTGAACTAGTTTTTTTTTAATTAAGCAGCAAGTCAATTCTGTCATGAAAAGTCTGAATTCAAACACAGGTTGGGGAAACCTGCACTGAGCTGACTGAAGATATCAAACATTTCCAGTAAGACATTTGATCAGGTCTTTTAAAACTTCCTGTTAACCAAGCAGCATTCTCAAGCTGCTGCTGCACTGTTAAGAAAATCATAACTTAATCCTCATAGCACAGTCACAAGAAAACAAACAAACATGCAGTCATGTGGAAAAGATTGTTTTCATAGGAATCTATAGCATACTCTGAAAAACTAAGAACACTCCATGATTCAGTCATTTGTAGAGCCACCTTTTAGCAGCAATAGCGTCACCAAATTGTTTCTGTATGACTATCAGTGTTTCACAATGATGTTTGGCTCACTCTTCTTTACATTGTTTCTTCAGATCATTGAAGTTTGTGATATTTATTTATGTACAGCTATCTTAAGCTCCCTGCACTGAATTTTAGGTTGAGGTCTGGACTGTGACCGGGCCATTGCAACACCTTCTTGTCTTTTTCAGTCATTCTGTTGCAGCTCTGCTGATATGCTTGGGAACTTTACCCTGCTGCAGTACATCAAAACACACCTTTGACTATAGAGTACTTGGTATACAGGGGGAGTTCATGGAAAACTCACATTTTCACCACATGCTGACAGCTGGTAGAGAGAAGAGACTTTCTCCTTGCCATCCTTCCAAACAAGTGTTAAAAAATCAGTTTCACCCTGGTTCTTTTATTCCTCAAGGCATCCAGAGACGGCACCGGAACTCAGTAGTTATTTCACAAAACCTGTATTCATCTTTATTCATCTTCATTTAAGCATGCACCTTCTAGAAGGGAAGACTTGCCAGGCCGGTGTCCCTCTGCAAAATCTTCCCTCCTTTGTCTGTGAAACGCAGTTTTGTAGAAGCGACCCTATCATAAAACCCCCATGGTGTGCTGCAAACTCTGTGTGTCTGTGTGTATGCATGAGCACGTGAGCGCCTGTGTGTGCGCGTACTCGCGTGTCTATGTGAGTGCACGTGAGTGAGTGTGCATGTGGATATATGAGTGTAACAGTTTAAGCACTGTGTGTGTCTCTGTGTACGTGACTTCCTCCCAGTCATAAAAGTCCATCTCCCTTCCAGACCACAGTTATCCAGTTACAAATGTTGAGACCCCCACACAGGTATCCTCTGGGGAATTTCCACTCAGCATTAACTCCTCTTTGTCTTACTTTCACAGTTCAACTGGGGGAGGGTCTCCTAAAATCTACTCCTAAGTTCATGACACAGTCAGGCCTTTATTTATATCCAGGGCAGTGTCAGTGTCTCACAATTCTATATCCTATCTAACACATTCCTAAACTCTAAAATAAGCTAAACATTCCTACAAGTCCCCCTTTTTATCTGCCCTAAGGCAGATAAAACTACACTAAATCTTTCACCATAATGTTTTCATACTGTGACTCCCCATTTCCCAAAAGTGGCATCATGGTGTCTGCCTTTGTATCAGATTCTCCCACAGCACGATTGATGAGTCTTACGAGCAAAGCTCCGATACAAGGCACACAACAACACCCACACGTCGCTAATATTGCAGTAAAACAGACAACCTACACAAGCCACACTTATTCAGCCTTTTTCTAATTGTACTGTCATGGACTTTAACATTTAACATGCTAACTGAGGCCTGTAGAGTCTGAGATGTAACCTTGGATTTTTGAGCTTTTTCTAACCATTGCACAGTTTGACCCTGGAGTGAATTTTCTGGGACATGATTACTGGGAAGATAATGATAATTGTGTTAACTGTCAAATGTTATTCTTTCGTAGAGGTGCTCACACTTGCTGGTAAACAGTTAATCAAGTGCAGTTCATTAGCAGCATCTGGCTGTTATTTACCTTCTTAATTTGTATTGAAGCATTAAAGGTGCTTTCTGAATTACAGGAGGCTGTCTGGTGTGAAGCAATAAACTGAGAACGTATTACCCTCTAGAGTCTACAGACAAACTAGAGCATCCAAATCACGTGATCGATTTAAGATGACATCGAACCCTCACTGAGTCTCGTTTCAGTTTGGGTCAGAAATGCAGACGTCAAACTACATACCAGTTTTGAAAATCACCTTTAGTGCAGGAAGAAACAGTAAAAACTGCATCTTCTAAGGAAAAATTAAAATAAAACACAACTTCAATTTCCTATTGGGGGGCAGAAATGCAGCATGACAGCCAAAATTATATGACAGCATGTGGCATTTGCTATGGAAAAGGGTTCTTGGAGTGAATGCAAAAGAAAGAACAGCGACATTGACAGCAAGTTTTGAGATTTGAGAGATTTCTGGAATTTTTTGACTGTGTAGTGTAGCTTTGTGTGTGTGTGTGTTTGTCTATCAAAAATACAGTCAGAATGAAATAATAACTGTAAATTCTTATTTGTGCTGGTGTGCTGAAAATAATGACACCAAACAAGGCAAAATAAGCAGTTTGTAAAAGTGAAATTAATAAAGGTAAACTCAAAAGGTGTCAAAAACGGCCATTTATAACCTTGAATTCAGAGTTTTAAATTACACAAAGATTGCATTATAACATATGTAGTTAGTGTGATAACATCTAGAGTTTTTGCATTTATAGAAGTTTCTTCTGCTCTCAGGACAGATTCAGTTGTTCACAGTTTGCAAGCTGCAAACACTCATAAGGTGTTGAGTTGTGGTCATGAAAAGAAGAAAGTGGTTAGCGAAAATTCTGTGATGCAGTGTCATCAGACTGTTGACAAACCCTCAGTCTAGCCACAGTGTGACAGCACGGCTTCACGGAAAGTCACGTTTTGAATATTTTCTCATGCAGTTTTTTCTGCTCTTTATTTCATGTTCATTTACTTGACCAAGCCTCTGATGTGTAAATCAAATCCATGTGAATGTCATCAGAACATATTTTATAATGAAAATTGTTTTCTTTTACTAATAAGTTGAGGATTTGGCATAACATTGAATATAGAAGTTTTCCATCTGTGAAGATCAGTTTCTATGTTGGATTGTAAACTCACTTTAGTAGTCCTCCTTCTTCATTATTCCATCCATTTTGTGCAGTTGATCAGTACCACTGGTAGCAAATCAGCCCCGGAGCATGATCCTACCACCACCAGGCTTAACATCTGGTACAGTGTTCTCAGATTTCAAAGGATCACCTTTGATACACCAAACATACTGTTGTCATTGTGGCCATATAGCTCAGTCATAGTCTAGTCTGCCCATAAAGCTTTCTTTCCAGAAGTCCTCAGTTCACAGTAATAACAAATTCCCTCTGATCTAAGGGGGACTCTTTGGGTCTTCTTCCAGACCTTGGCAAAGTGGTAACATAATCAAACAACTTGTAATTACAAACGATTGTTTGAAACAAATCTGTAAGTGTATAAAAATGGCTTAAAATGGTTTACAGTGAGTTCCTTGGACTTTCCGTTGTTCTAAATATTGGTCAATCCAACAAGTGGTTTTAAGCTAATCCTTTTTACGCTGCGAAGAGAAACTAACACTTGTAGTCAGCCATGATCACTAATGAGAAGTTAATAGGGCTTGTTGAGTTATGAGGTGCAGAACCTTCAGCACCTCATATGAAAAGATTTGACTGTGTGTATGCTTTTGGCACTTTGTGCATTTGAGAAAATCCTAAATAAATTCAAACTTGTTTTTGAAAGCTGTTCTATACATTTCAGTGGTATATTATGCATGCAATAGGGAGTTGTCTTCTTCAACTAATGAGGCTGAAATAAGTTCATCTAGTTTAGAAACTTCCACTGAACAGTCTATTACAGTGTCACAACTAAGCATATGCTTAAGAACTTAAACACTTTAAATTAGAATAATAGAAATTTTCCTTTACAGCTTCTGCTCAAGTACAATTAATAAAGAAAACCACAGACTCTTTGATGTTTGTTTTGAAGGAAAAGTAATTTCCTGTAAATGTTTATCTGTGTGAGATTTTTCAAAAAACATCAGTTTTGTTTAAACGTGAGATACATGGCCTATTCTTTCCTTGTTCTACTTTTGTCTTATCATTAATCCGATTACTCTGGAAGACAAGATGGAAATATAATATTCCCATGTTAAAAATATAGAAAAAAGATTTTATTACCCAGAAATGTAACTTTTCATGCCTGTGAGCATAAACATGAGCAGCAGCGCCCTCTGCGGTTTGTGTGTCGAAGTGCAAAAGCTTACAGCACCTGGTATTCCCAGGCGGTCTCCCATCCAAGTACTGACCAGGCCCGACCCTGCTTAGCTTCCGAGATCAGACGAGATCGGGCGTGTTCAGGGTGGTATGGCCGTAAGCGAGAGAGCTGCTATATAAAGGGCATTTTATAAATGGCAAATGTCTCATAGTTTATTATATATTATTGTGCTAAATTTCATATATTACAGCGAAAACATGCAGCTATTCGTTATTAACTGCAGCTTCAACATTGAGCTGCAAAAGTGCTTTTCCCGCAGTAACAGCTTCATAATAACACATGTTAGTTGATTACAGCACAGTGTGAAAGTGACAGAGAGCACACAGTGTGTTTTGTAATTCAAACATTTGTTTCGTTTGGAGTGTGTGTCGTTACAGCATGTATAAAAAGGCTGTTCCTACAGGACGTTTTCGCTTACGGCCATACCACCCTGAACACGCCCGATCTCGTCTGATCTCGGAAGCTAAGCAGGGCCGGGCCTGGTCAGTACTTGGATGGGAGACCGCCTGGGAATACCAGGTGCTGTAAGCTTTTTCACTTCAACACACAAACTGCAGAGGGCGCTGCTGCTCACTCGGTGGAGATAAAGCTTCAGGAAAAACCTCATAACCACGCTTGTAATTCTTTGCTTGTGCAGAGTTAATAAATGAAAACTACAATCATCCCTGCAGCCCCCTGTAAACACTCTCATGTTTCTGATGTAGATCAGAGGTTCAGCTCAGCGTGACGTCATGTGTCTGAAAGCTTCAGGATGACAAAAATACACCACCAATAATCCTGACTTTACTTTCTGGACAAAGTAGAGGTTACACAAGAAAATCTGCTGATATGTGAAGATTTACAATCAAAGTATATTCCTGTATTTTTTATTTGTTATGTTTTAGTTGAAGTTTTTAAATGGGAAAAATCTTTTACTTAAAACGATTTTAACAGACTGTGTGCTCTCTATTAATCCAACACTGAGCTGTTAAAAACAAACAAACAAAAATGTATCATTTTATTTGTATTACTATGAAAAAAAGTCATTTTAAAACTGTAATTATTAACTAATGTTTGACAGGCGTGTTTGGGTCAGTGTGGCTGTGAGGAACAGGCCTTTTGTTGATGCTGTAATGCATTATTTTTATATTTTTACCTTGTAGTCTCCAAACTGCACAAACCTAGTTTTTAAATAAAAAGCTGTTGCACACTTTGTTCTCTCTGTCAAAGCAACACTGCCCTGTTACTAGGATTTATTTTTATTCATATATAACTTTGTAAAAAGCATTTTGATGCTATGATTAAGAATTTTACCGTTTGCCTCACAGCTCAACTCTTTTGAACCAGGATGGCCGAGTGGTGAAGGCGTTGGACTTAAGATCCAATGGACAAATGTCCACGTGGGTTCAAACAAAACTCTTGGTAGCAAAATAAACCTATAGCCAGAGGACAAGGGAGGAGAGAGTGCTTGATAACTTGATAAGCTGGTGAGAGTTGTGATGATGAGATGTGCTGAAGAGACATGTTAATGTGTCCTGTGGAATATGAATATTGAGTGGCTGTGGTGTGAAGGATCATCCAATCCAACTTCATTCATAAAGCACTTTAAAATACCCAGCACACGACCAAAGTGCTGTACAGTAAATAAGTTAAAATCAATAGAATAAAACAAAACAGCAAAAAATAAAACACATAAAAATTAAAACAGCCCTATATAAAAAAAAAAACAAGATAAAACACCATACAATCAACTAAAATACAAATAAACTAAAACTAACATCTCACAAGGCGTCAAAGGCCCGGGTGAAGAGATGGGTTTTCAGAAGTGACTTAAAAACAGGCAGAGAAGAAGCCTGTCTAATCTCTAAAGGCAGATTGTTCCACAGTTTAGGAGCTGCAACAGCAAAAGCATGATCTCCTCTAAGTTGACGCTCAGTCCTGTGTACCTTCAGCATCAGCTGACCTGACAGAGCGGGTGGGCATATAAGGCTGCAGCAGCCTTATATGAGAAAAGAGAAAAGATGGGGCTAGGCCATGGAGGGCTTTAAAAGCAAATAAAAGAATTTTAAAATGAATCCTCAAAGAAATTGGCAGCCAGTGAAGTGAAGCTAACATAGGGGAAATGTGCTCAAACGTTCAAGTGCCAGTTAAAAGACAACTCTGTAGATGAGTAATGTATGAAGCACGGACCCCCACATAAAGTGCATTACAGTAATCCAGCCGAGTGCTAACAGTGGCATGGATAACTGTCTCAAAGTGCTGCCGTGAAAGAATCGGCTTTATTGTAGCAGCTGCCTGAGCTGAGAGAAGCTTGATTTGACCACTGCCTTAATCTGACTGTCAAGCTTCAGTTCAGAGTTCACTATGACCCCCAGGTTTGTGACAGTTGGCTTATTATACTGGGCCAAGCTATCTAAATACATATGGGGGGTCTCAGTGGGGCTACCAAAAACCATCAGCGCAGTCTTTTTATCATTGAATTTTAAAAAGTTAATAGACACCCAAGCCTTAATGTCATCAAGACACTGAAGTAATGGCTGTATGGAATATGCGCCTTTTTCCTTTAGAGCACGGATGTCAAAGTCAAATACATCAGAGGGCCAAAAAAACAAATTTGCTACAAGCTGAGGGCCGGACTGGTTCAATGTTTATTAAAACATATTAAAATGATTGCACATAACCTATTGAACCAAGACCTAGCACAGTGTACTGTATATCATTTAACGATTAAACGAATAATCCAATATTTTCTATGGCTCTGTCAGTAATTTCAAGTGAAAACATTTTTCAACAGGCTCACAGACAAAAACAAACTTCCTTCAAAGAAAAATGACATGTCCTGTACATTAAATGAATAAAGCAATATTTTCTGATGGCTCTCAGTTATTTCGAAAGAAAACATTTTCAACAGGCAAACAGCAAAAAAGTAAATGTCATTCGTAAACAAAATATGCTCCTTAATATCAAGATAAATGCATAAATGAAATTGCATGCATTATAAACTGAAAGTGCAATATTGTGCTGCTCTATGATCCTACCAATTACTGCTTTCCAATAGTAAAAAGAGAACATTGAAAAAAATAAAATAAAATCAGTTGTATTCTTTCTCATGGCTCTTATCTGCAATTTTCCCTGAGTCTATTAACTGAAAAATAAATATAAATAAATAAAATACAATAAGATAAAATACAAAAATCTATGGCACACAGACAAAACAATACTTCCTTCAAAGAAAAATCACATCTTGTAGAAACAAATGTAAAAAATTTAACTGAATTAAAAACTAAAAATACGTAAATGTTCTGCGATGCTCACTTGTCTGAGCCTGAGCCTGATACTTGGTGGTGTCTCATCTTTTGTATGAGTTCATCAATGTTCGGGGTCAGGCTCTGAGCTGAGGAAATCCTCAGAATTGAGTCAAGGTGTTTATCAGTAAGACGGCTCCGGTGTGATGTTTTGTTTAGCTTCATCAAAGAGAACAATTGTTCACACAGGTATGTGCTGCCAAACATGGAGAGCGTCTGAGCAGCTTGGATGCGCAGCTGAGGCATTGTGTCGGGGATGAAACGTGCAAACTCAGCGGCACCCACTCTCTCATATTTTTCCCTCAGTATGTCATTGCACTGGAGCTCAATCAACTCCATTTGGACGTTTGGTGGTGCGCTTTCCACATCAACTCCAAAAGGATTGCCAAGTAGTTCAAACCTGCTTTTTTGAGCTTCAAAGTCAGCAAATCGGCGTCGGAACTCGGCGGCAAGTATGTTGAGTTTATCGGCAAACTGTGCACTTGGGAACACAGCGGTAGAGAGCTTCTCTTTCATGGTCTGGCAGCTGGGGAAGTGGCTCAAGTTTTCTTTCTGCATCTGTGTCTCCCACAGACTCAGCTCGGTTTTAAACGCCTTCACCGTACTGTACATATCAGAGATGACACACCCCCGTCCCTGCAGTTGCAGGTTCATCACATTCAGATGGCTTGTGATGTCGCACAGAAACGCCATTTCACACATAAATGTTTCATCTCGAAGCTCTGTTGTGTCTTTCCCTTTGCTTTCCATAAACAGACAGATCTCCTCACGAAGCTCGAAACATCTTTGCAGCACCTTTCCCTGGCTTAGCCATCGCACATCTGTGTGATAGGGCAAGTCACCATACTCTGTATCTAACTCTCCCAGAAATGCCTTGAACTGGCGGTGATTTAAACCTTTGGCTCTGATGAAGTTAACTGCACGCGTTATGATGGTCATTACATGTTCCATTTTCAAGGCTTTGCCACATAATGACTCCTGGTGTATTATGCAGTGATAAGCTGTCAGCTCCTCTGTGACATTTTCGTCCCGCATCCTCTCACGTATCCTTGCCACCAATCCACTCCTGTGTCCACACATCGCGGGTGCTCCGTCTGTTGTCAATCCCACGAGTTTTTCCCAAGGCAGTCCCATCTCATTTACACATCTGGATACCTCTTCATACAGATCTTGTCCTGTAGTCGTGCCATGCATCGGACGTAACGCCAAAAACTCTTCTGTTACGGTCAGGTTGGAGTCCACTCCACGAATGAAAATTGACAACTGGGCAATGTCAGTTGTGTCAGTGCTGTCATCCACAGCAAGGGAATATGCAATGAAATCTTTTCCCTTTTCCACAAGCTGTTCTTTTAGATTGGTGGACAGCTGGTCTATACGTTCAGCAACGGTGTTTCTGCTCAGGCTCACAGAGCCTGCCGGGACTTAAGACCTCATTTTAATTCTTCCACCTTCTGTAGCCTTTGTTCCGTGTCCATATTCTTGTCTTTGTCTTTGTGTTTCTTAGAGGTTTCATAGTGCCTTCTTAGATTATATTCTTTCATTACAGCCACACTTTCTCCACACAGAAGACAAACAGGTTTGCCTTTTACCTCCGTGAACATGTACTCTGCCTCCCACCTAGCTTGAAATTCCCTGTGCTCACCGTACACCTTCCGTTTAGCCATTGTTGGGGAGGGGAGGTGCTGAAAGTTGACATTTGCTCTGAATGCTGATGAATAATGAATGAATAATGAAGCCGAGCCCCGCTTGCAGCGCTGCAGTGAGTTCGCGGGCTTCCGTTGCATTGTGGGGAATGGAGTATTGGTGCGTGCAAAACCCCAGCAGGCGGCTGTGACCTGTGGGCCGATTCTAATACTAATCAAATATCATCCCGGGGGCCATAATTATTCATTCGTGGGCCAGATTTGGCCCACGGGCCTTGACTTTGACACATGTGATCTAATAGATCACATTAGTCTTGATACAGTCTCTGCCACCACATTAGATCAATCCCTCTGGGCTCCTTTGATCAGCTCCATCACCTAGTGGGGGTGGGGGGTCGTAGTTCGGTCTCGCCTTCGCTATTGTGGTTGATGTGGGGGTAGGGATGGGCTTAGGGCATCTGGGGATTCCCTAGGGATGTTTTCCCTGGAGGGCCTAACCCGGGGGTTGTGGTCATGACCTGGTTAGGGGCTCTGGTGGCTCTTAGATGGTGTTTTCCTCGTGTGTGCAACGGGGCTGGGAGAGGGTCTGTGCTGGCAGACGTGGTTTACTGGCCTGGTAGCCTTTCTGCCCCTGAGTGGGGCCGGGCCGGGCGTGGAGGCTTGGGGTTCTGGGGGTGCTCTGTGTCCGGGCTGGGGCTCTGGCTGGGCCTTGGGGGCTTGGGTCCTGGTTGTTATCTCACCGGGGTTGTGGGCGGGTGGGTGCAGGGGGGCTCAGTCCTGGTGTCGGGGGCCTCTGGTGCATCGGCCCAACTGGGGGGCTCTTCAACTGGCGGAGAGGTTGTTACATCCTTGCAGGAGTTCTCTGTTCTCCAGGAGTTCACAATGCAGGTGGGGGAGAGATATAGGAGAGGTGAAGAATGAACTCAACCTGGGTGTCTATTGTCTTGTGTAGTCTGGAAGATGAGTGGATGATGGGGTGGGTGCAGTTTTCTCTGCGATGGGGCGGGTGGGCTGCCTCGTGTTGTGTGGGGCTGGGCGGTGTAGCTGCCGTGAGCCCCAGTCCGGATGGGCCTGGGCCCCCTGGCCTTTGTGGATTCTAGAGAGCGAGGGTGCCTGCTGGGGTCAGCGGGGAAGCTGGCCCCAGGGAGGGGCTACTTGCCCCTCGCTTCTTTCCCTCCCCATCCTCAACTCCCTCCCTCTTCCACAACCGCCCACACATGCAGGGCCTTGAGATGCAGGTGTGTCACTAGGATGCAGGGGAGGCACTCGCCCTCTGTCCCCTTCTGGCCGCCTGTGCCTCAATTTTATTCCGCAACCTAGACATCCACATTACTCACACTATCATTACACATGATAGTGTGTAATGATAGGGCCTTGGGGGTGGGCACGTTATACGGCGTCCAGAGGACGGTCTGTGTATTCAACCTCACCTCTGGTGCCGGTGCCCACTTCTGTCGGTGGTTGGTGGTTCTTGGTGGGCAGGGCTGGGTACTCAGGTACGTACCGGCTCACACCTGGTGGCTGCTTGGCGGGGCTTGGCGCCCGTGGCCCTCGGGCCTCTGGGCCTGGGGCTCGGTCCACTTTGGTACAGCCGGCTGCCGACAGAGCCCGTGGGCACGTCACTCCAGCCCCCTCTGGCTTCTGCTTCGTGGCTGCTAGGTGACCCCTTGTCTGGGGCTCTCCTCAGCTCCTTCCAGGAGGGTGGCACGGTTGCCCCTCCAATGGTCCTCTTTGGGCTCTCGCACTCTGGGCCCTCTGGATGTCTAGGGCCTGGATCTCCTCCATGCCTGCTTCATGCCCTGGGGGACGGGGCTATGGCTCTCTACACCCTCTACCAGATCGTTACATGGAGAAACCTTTTGAATACAAGCGCGCAGATCCACACAGGTGTGCACACGGGTGTTCACAGACACAAACTACACCTTTCTTGGCTGCTACCTCAAAGCACATTGTGCGCTGTCCGTCCTGCGTGCTGCACAATAACATTCAATATTTAGTATCTACTGTTATTTACTGTTAGCTAGATTATTGCGATGGTGGGGGTTTTTTTTGCTTTTTTTCTCTTCTGTTTTTTCTTCTCTCAACAGGTGATCCGGGTGATTTTTTTTAAAGTGCCTCTTTCCCTCTCTTTTTCTTTCTCTCCCTCTCTTTCTATCTTTCTTTCTTTCTCCCTGTCCTATCCCCCAGTCATGTCTGTCCCTTCTGTAACAACTGAAGATAAAATACATACATAATAATAATGAAGGTCAATCAAATGGACCAATTTGACAAGGCCATGATGATCCACAATAATTCTGATGGCCAAAGAACCAAACGGGACAGGCATAAAAAAAAAAATTATATTCCTATTCTGGTCAATTTAATGTTTGTTTAAAGTACACCTCCAGATCCAAATAAAATGATGCTACCTGTCTATGTCCAGCAACAGCCTGTGTTCAGTTTGAATACTGTTATAAATGTTTAACTTTTGAGTGACAGCACAAAGACTGAGAGAGGAGGATCGAGAGGGAAAGAAAGGGACAGAGCAGGTAAAAGTGTCAATGCACTGAAATTCACCAAAAATTTTAAATCTGTAGCTTCTTTTTCACCCACATTCATTGATGATGATTTTACATAACTAAGCAGTGTGCTGTGCTGCTGTTGATCCCCCACTAATAATAATTATTAAAAGATCCTATTTTTGTTCATTTCTAGTTTCTAGTTCAGTGAGGAGGACTGAGGGTGAGAGAACAGTGAAGTAAGCTGGAAAAACAAATGTTATTTTTCACAAAATAGTTTTTCATGTATTTAATGAAAGTTGACGGCGGTAAGGTAAGGACCCATGTTGTAGGTGACGTCAGACGCCGGAGATTTGGCGGAAAAAAACAAAACAAACGAATGGTAGCCTAGAATTTAACAAAGTTTCTTTAATCTTCAGTATTGTCAAATAAACTAACCAACTGTCATATAACTAACAACATCTGCCCTATCATCTCTAACACCCTGGAGAACAACGAGGAGAGTTTAGACGCTCTCCAAGAATACATCGACCGGTGCTTCGAAGATTTAGTAATGAAGAAGGCCCAGAGCATGTCTTCCCCGGCCAAAACTGAGACGCCATCATCTAAAAGATATCGCCCGGCAGACTCCCCCGGCACAACATCGCCTGCCGGCAAAGATATCGTCGACATCCTGGAGTCAATCGATAAGCGATTGTCCAGTTTTGATGCGAGGCTGTCCCTGGTGGAGATCTTACACCGGGAATTTCAATCTCTAAAAGAATCCCTGGAGTTCAGCCAGAAGCAGGTGGAAACACTTGCTGCAGAAAACGCCACGCTACGGGACTCGGTCAAATCTCTAACCGAAAATGTGACCCAATTAAACTTAGAAAATAAAAAAATAAAAGAGACCGTTATGGATTTACAAGCCCGTAGCATGAGAGATAATCTTGTGTTTTCTGGTATTCCAGAGTCTGCCGGAGAGGACCCGGAAACGACCGTGAGAAGCTTCATTAAAATCCACCTGAAGCTGCCGGAGGACACGGTGAAAAACATAGGGTTTGAAAGAGTGCATCGCATCGGGGCTCCGAAGACAGGAAGCGGGAGACCGCGTCCTATTGTGGCCAAATTCGGCCACTTTAAGCAGAAGGAGCAGGTGAAGAGTCGCGGCAGAGAGCTGAAAGGAACGGACTTCAGCGTGAACGACCAGTTCCCCAGAGAGATTCTGGAACGACGCAGGGTCCTGTTCCCAGTCCGACGTAGTTTTATTCAGAAAGGCTCCCGGGCTGTCATCGCCGTGGACCGGCTCTACGTGGACGGACAGCTCTACCGCGACCCCGGCATCACTCCATGGCTGTATTGACCGCACACCAGATAAGAATCCGCTGCGCTATTCTCTTCACTCACACTCTCTTGTATTAACTTTTGCTTAACTATGTAATATCAGTTTGCTAATTTAGTATAACGTTACCGTCACTCTCCGCCAATGCTTTAATTGGAATGTTTCCGTTCTTATTTCTTTTTCCCTCTCTCTCTCTTGTCGCTCACCTTGCTCTTTGGTTTCCTTGCTTCTCTTTTCTTTCACTATGTCGATCACCTGTTTCCCTATCCATCCACAAAGGACACTGTCTATTTCTACATGCTCACTCTGCACGATCACGCACACACATGCGTTTAAAGGCAACACATTTACAACAGCCACACAGTGCACACAGATATAGGACACACACGCACACATTTGCTCATTTTAGTTATTATGCACACACATAGTCAGACCTATGGAGCTTCACGCTGCGCATTTTCTTCTCTCTATTTACAAAAAAAAAAAAAAAAAAAAAAAAAAAAAATGATGTGTTTCCATTTTCCTCACCCGTCTAAGCAAGACACACAGCATATGTCATTAGCCACAAACACACAACTATGGGCACGCTAAGGTTTGTCTCATGGAATGTGCATGGAGCTGGCTCTAGGGAAAAAAGGTTAAAAATACTTAACCAACTTAAAAAACTACAGGCAGACGTTGTTTTATTACAAGAAACCCACATGCCTGTCACAGGTCTGAATAAACTTAAAACACCTGAGTTTCCTAATGTGTTCTCAGCCTGTTATAATTCTAGACAAAGAGGAGTAGCAATTCTAATACATAAAAATATTAATTTCACAGTACTCGATACAGTTATAGATCCAGAGGGCAGATTCCTAATAGTCAAACTATCTATACTTAACCAAAAGCTACACAGCAAATCCAGCATGTCCAAATTAACACCGTCAGATTTGATTTCAACACTATTAAAGTGTCTATATGGGTCCACACCAGTGAGTGTTAATTTAACTCTTTTTGGAGAGTTGGTACATTAACTCTGATTTAGTGTTAAATATCAAATCTGCCTGGAGTTGAAAATTTAACACTCATTAACACTAACTAGGAGTTAAGAGTTCATATATTAACTCTTACAGAGTATTTTATTTTGACTACAAAAGAGTTATCGTCTAATTAATTCTAAAAAGTGTAAATTTTAATGTTCTGATCTTTTAGAAATTCCTTGGGGAAAAAATATTAAAAAGAGCCAATGTTCTTCTGAAAAAGATTTATTTTTATATGCACCACAACTTCAAAACAGTTTCTAAAACATGTAACAATATGGAATCATGTATATGTTCTCATTTTCATTAGAATATTGCTTGTCAAAGGGTCTAACATAGGTGAGCTGGTCAATTGAAATAACAGCATGCTCATTACTTTTTTCTTCAATGCAGTATGCATGAAAGTGTTCATCAAAGTACAAGGTGTTGACAGTAGAACCTATTATGAATGCATGTTGTTCATGTATTATGATATAGCAAATTTTCTTAAAGACTGGTAGATCACTGGACATTCCAGTGCATAAAAACAAACCAACCTGGTATTCAGTGCCATAATTTCTAACCCAATTTGTAGTTGAAACATTTACACATGAATCTACATTTAATGACTCGCACAACAAATGTCCACCTTCCATGCTATCAACTCTTTTTAATTTTAAAGGACCGAACTGAAATCTTTTAAAACAATAGTTTTCATAGTAAAAGGCCAATTGACGCTGATGTTGCTTTACTAGAGATTTTGTAAGGTTTTTAAAATTTTTGACAGCCCTTTTAAAAAAATTGTGTTTTGCTTCGAAACGCATACACCATATGTGGATAAGAGGGCCAATTTTCTTAATACACCTTGGATAGTGAATCATTAGGTGGTGTTTAGGAATTAATTTTCTACCAGGGAACAAGTTTTTAAACATGTTATGGTGATCACAGATGAGATGTTTCAAGTAACATATCATGCCATCAGTAAGGACTGGGGACAACACAATATCAACAATTTGCAACAAAAGGAGAACAAAATTCCAGTGGCTATTGTCCCGCTCAACTATGTCTCCAAAAATTAGTGGAGTATTGCGTAGGATACATAATGACTGAATGGCATTTAAACCTAAGTGTTTGCTGTTATCATCTATTTTTAACCCACTTGGTTTATTTTTACGCTCTACAAAACCATAATTAAACGTCTGTATCCTGTCAAGTAATGTGCTAATGGAGATGTAGCCATTTTTGATCATGTATTGAAAAAAAAGTTTGAGCTCATACTGCACAACTCCTTCCAATAAATCGTGCATTATATCAACTGCATAATTGTCAGTGCTGTGAAAATATTCCAATGAATTGAGCACACAAGATCTTTTAACTCCATAAACGGAAGTGAGAGCAGGGTCTTCACTTAATGCATTACAGTGTTCAATATGAAGTTCTCTGGAGCGCAGAACAATGTCCGAACTGTCTTCATTAAACACAGACTGAATTTCTTCCTTGTTTACTAAACAAAACCTACACCAGTTTGTTGCACTAAACGATTCAACAAAACCTAGTAAGCCATTTAAAGCAAGATTGTCTCCTGTAACTTGAACAACAGAACCAAACACTGGCTCTTCAGTAAAGGGAAGCAGGATTCCTTTAGTTTCTAAAATTTTCAAGTCATCAATCAAAGGCTTTAGTATTTCTTCAAAACCATATTTCTTTAAGTCTTCTGTGTAGAAAAGAGCAGCTAGATGTACATTCATCAGCACAGAGTTAACCTTTGGTGGGAGGTTTTTTATAGTGAAATAAATACAGCCCAGTTTGTGGATCCCTTTCTTCGAACCTAATGGGTTAGCAGTTTCAAAATCATCGTAATACAGTAAAATCTGTAGAGCATATTTCTGTTGTGAAAACAGAGGATGGTTTTGGAAATATGATCCATCATTAATGTCTTTGTATAACCCAGCTTGTGTTTGTTTCTCATGCAAGAAGCATTCTCTAATGTCTTTATTCTTGAAAATTGAATGTATCGTACCTAAAATGGGCACATACATGTATTTGTCTCTGACAGGTGTTTCGCTATAAACCCCTGTAGTTCTATGTCTACGTGTATCCAATCTTACACCAAGTACAAATTCTTTAGGCTCAACTATTTCCCATTTTTCATCGTAATATTTCTGTCTTTTTTTCTCAGTGTTAAATGTTGAAAAGGGGTTATCTAATTGGTTTAAATTGTGCTCAACTCTTTTGTAAATGTCTGATTCCTTACTATCAGGGGAAAATGTTTGGAGTACTACTTCTCTTGCTTGACTCTGAACATCACTGACAACTTCCTCAACAGAACAAATTATTGTTTGAACAGCACTTTCAGTAAGACCAGAAGCTTGTAAGTGAGCGACAATAGATCCACACATTCCAACAAGCGAGTCCTGTGAAATAACAGTGGGAACCTGTGATACAGATGCAGAAGTAGATGGTTGATCACTAAAAGAGTCTCCTAGAGAATGTGTTTGTTGGGCAACTTCCTGTTCCATCCCTACATGTTTATCGTGATAATGACTATGTACATTATGAAGATGTTTTCTAAAGCCATTGTAAGTACAAAAAGATGAAAGACATCCCTGCTCTCCACATTTTAAACGCAGATTTTTGTTTGGATATAAACCATGATGAAATTTTAAATGTTGACAAAGAGCTGAACAATTTTTGTGGTGCATTTTACAAACAAAGCATTTGAACATTGTCAAACAGTTTTGTTTTTTTTAAATCCTCCTAAAAGCGTGTGGACCTTGTGGGCATTTAACGGTCTCGCAGCAGACGTGCTCTCAGTTCCTTGACTCGAGGGCTTTCTTTTGTGTTTCCAACATCAATGTTGTAGATTGTGGTTTGAATGAAGGTGTAGAAACTGGAAAGAGCTTCATCATATGAGAGGCTGAAGACAAAGTGTGCTTTGAAAAGCCCATCAAAAGCAGCCACTGAAGTTGGAGCATCACATGGGATAGCTTTCTGGTCTACAATGATGAAGAACCTCTGAATGTTCTTCTTTTGCTCACCAATGCAGAGAAGGAAGGGCTGCCTGGTGTTAGCTTTCTCCAGGAAAGTAGTGAGGCTGACTCCTTCCTGGAATTTGAATAGCACATTTCAATCATGAGTAAAATTTTCTTTTCAACTGTTTGGATTGCATATAAGGTCTATGGGCCCAAGCAAGTAACCCGTCTTAACACAAATGGATCCAAGTAGAATAAAACAGAGTAATGCTTTATTTTTGAAGTCCACATTCTTCTGTTTGCAGGGGCAATGAGTGTGTGCTGAACCCAAATCTGTGTATTAACTTCTTTTGGAAAGGAAAGCCATACCAGATTTTATCTCTTCTGATACCTATAGATACAGCATGATTTCATACCAAATACACAAAAGGTAATTAATTTACTGCATCTTTTCTGTTTTTATCTTGTGGCTTACCATGGACCAAAAATCATTAATTACAAACAGTTTTTACAAAAAAATAGAGTAGAGTAATAGAGCATACCTTGACAAATCTCACAAGATGATTGGCTGCCTGTGCAGAGCTAATTTTTGCTGTTTTTTTGTGGCCTTTTGATGTTGGAGGCAGGAGATGCAGCAACAACAGAAGAGCTGCCATGTCACTATCCCAGCCTTAAAGACAAAAATCACATTTGAGACAAAAGGTTAAACATGAACTACAAAACAGTTGAAAAATAAGCAGTTAAATGATGAGATTTCTGGAAATGCTTACAACCACAAGGATGCATAAACTAATTTACTAGTCTATTTCCACTCAGTTAACTGTTTTAGGACAGACAAATGAAAATGTAGGTATTTTATATACTGAAACACTGTCCAAATTTACCCCAGTCATTTGAAGCCTCCGTTTCAAAAGATGCTCGTAACTCCTCAACACAAGGACTTGATGGAAGACTTTGGCTTTCTGCGATGATTTTTTGCTTGAAATACGAAGACCACTTTGTAAGAAATCTTCCAGAGGCCTCATCTCCAAGCATCATTGCAAAATCCTGATCAATCTATTAATAAGACAAAACAGGAACCAAATACTGATTACTTAAGTGGTCTTGGCAAAATGTTCTCTTTAGTTTCAGATCATGAAATGTCTAAAAATATACTCACCAACCCCGGTGTATCAAGGAAACGAGGGAAGACATCCAAGATTGATGATGTTGCATCTGGGTCATGTACCAGCTTCTGTCTATATTCAAAAGTAGCTTTCATCTTCTCTTTAACCACAGACCTATCTGTTGAGTGTCTAATAACAGACAGAGCCTCTCTGCACTCATCACCAAAAAGCTGTCCACTAACAAACAAAGATTCTCTTCGGGTTGTTGGACTGTTCTGGAAGTTTGGCCTGGGACACCCACTAGCACCATCATAGGTATTGCGTTGGACAGTCTTGAGTCTCCAAGCAAGATAGCCAGTATTAGCCTCCGGATCATAGTAATGTTCCTGCTCATGCATGCACATCAGTCACACACAAAAACAAACAAAAAACATACACAACAAAAAAATGAAACAAAGGAATGCATATTTGGTACCACTTTAACAACATGTATAAATTACAGAAATGTTGCGTTTCAGCGATAACACTTACATAACCATTTTTTGAGTAAGGATCTTGGAGATATGGAAAAAGCGTTGCAATCCCCAGTGCATAGTTAGTCCGAACACTTATGGGCGGAATCCTCCTTTCAAAAACAAAACAAAGTGTATTGCTCTTCTGCTCACTTGACAATTGTTTTTATGATCATCAAAGAATACTTACCCGTGTGATTCTATCATATCTGCAACCAGTATGTTGACCATTTGTCGACGAGTTGGATCTGACAGTGTTTTAGTTTTGTCGTATTCATTGAAAATTTCTTCACCCTTTGGGTTTGAGCTCAGGACACTACACACCTTCTGTTTAAAAAAAAGTCATACTGATTAAACTGAAGCAAATTATACAAAAAAGTTAGTGTTTGTAAAATGCTGTTAAGCACTGGAAATTGCTTTAGGCTTTGCTTTTGACCTGCTTCGCTTCATCGCGATCAAGCTCTTGTAGGCCCTTCTTCCTGTTCTTTGTACTTTTGAGGATCATAGTTGAATCTGATGAACTGGTAGAAGCTGGGGACGATGGATGGTCTGACAATGAAACTGGCGATGTCCGGAGGGCAAGAGGGATTGGCTGTACCGATGACTCTGATTCATCGTCAACCACACTGATCTCAATGTCTTAAAGGGAAAAAAAGGGACATAAAAGGCATTGAAAAAAAATGTGCAAAATGCATATGAGAAGTCACAACAACTGCAATAATGGCTATTGTCCCGGTTTATAATATTGTCCCAGATATAATTTATCAGATAAATGATATCTGATAACAGCATGTAATATGCACTCAACATGTAAAAACAATTTAAAGTTTTTCAAAGAAGAAAATTGGAATCTGAAAGGTTGTTAAATCTGGCTAATATTCATGTAAACTTTGAAGATCATGAAGAAATGTACTCCTCTAAATTATTATGGATCTACTGTACCTGTTTCTGTCTGCATTCTATATCCAACTTTGAAAGCTCGAACTCCAGACTTTACCAGCTCATCAAAAATGTCTGCGTCAACTTCAGTGTCAGAGGTATCAGTGAGGATGAGTACACCTTCGGTGAAGAATTGAGGCTGCAAGCTGAACTTGTCCATAACTAAAACAAAGAAATCCGAAATGTCACTATACTATTAAAACCACCAAGTCTTACTGTTGATCACTTATAGGTGATAATTTTATACTCATTTAAATTGCACATGAGTACAAACCATCTTTAAGAAACTGGTGGAAATGAAAGCATTCATCACTTTCTGGAACTTTGACATACTTCTGCACTCCCCCGTATTCCACCTTTGCAAGCATATCCTGTGTGGAGATTCAATATAAAAATTAGTTGTACAGTAATTAATTGGACAAATAACCTGGTAATCAATTGAAAAAAAAAAGAATCATGATCCATAACTTGTGTTAAGCATTTTCCCAAAAGACAATTCTAGATACTAAACAATTTGTCCATCTTTCAAGTCAAAATTTAACAGTCGATGCGCCGTTTGAAGCTTTGTAAGATCACAAAAGACGCAGGAATAAGTAGTAGGATTTAAGAGTGTAGTGCAGAAGATGGCAGCACTGCATGTACAAGGATGCCAGCTGCCGTTAAACCCCGAAGAAGAAGAAGCTGTGTCCCAGAATTCATAGCGCGGCCCAGCTCAGTTTCCAACAATGGCGGCAGCTAGTTAGTTTTAATTATGTGTGCCTATGCCAAGAGGCACACATATTACTATTCGTCGGATTTATTATTCTTATTATTATGTGTGCCTATGCCAAGAGGCACACATATTACTATTCGTCGGATTTATTATTATTATTATGTGTGCCTATGCCAAGAGGCACACATATTACTATTCGTCGGATTTATTATGTGTGCCTATGCCAAGAGGCACACATATTACTATTCGTCGGATTTATTATTATGTGTGCCTATGGAAAGAGGCACACATATTACTATTCGTCGGATTTATTATTATTATTATTATTATTATTATTATTCTCCAGTTTCCGCCTGAAATTTTGCAGCGAATCTCGCCTCGCAGTTTTGAGACAAGCTTCATATATGTTACCTCATTTTGTGCGGCCGGATCTGGAATGGTGTGCTATGACTTTTGGTGTTTATGAATTTTATAGTTTTTTAAATATTAATATTTTAGTGAAAATTTTCCCGCGCTCCTCTGCCAAACAGTTTTGACATTAGGGTTACATATGTTAGATCATTTTGTGCGGCTGGAGCTGGACTATTATGTTATGACTTTTGGTGTTTATAACTTTTATAGTTTTTAAATATTAATATTTTAGTGCAAATTTAGGCCAATTCATCTTTTGGCGCCAAATAAACAGACTTCATTTGTGGTGTGTTGGCTCTCTCTAGTGGTATGCCGGGAGTGGTACAGCCTGTGTACCCTTATTTGGATTACCGTAATGATGACAATTTCAACGGTGCGCACAGCGTCGCTGCTTTCAGGAGCCCTTGGAATTTTTAAGGTTGCGCAAATCATTCAAAAGTTACGGTAATGCTTGGTGGAAAACTCAATATCCCACAATTCATAGCACGCCTCTACAGAGTGAACAATGGCGGCCACCACTTCGTTTTATATGTCTTTTATTCGTGTTTCTAGGTCACAAAATAAGCTTTTAAGATATTTTCAGGCGAGAATGTAGGTGTGTAAACTTCAAATATCTGCTTGTTTTATCAAGACATCCCATATTTAGCGACAGTGCTCTGACTACGCCGGTCCTGCCTGACAGCTAGTCGGCTACCTAGCTGGCTACCTAGCTGGCTACCTAGCTAGCTGCCGCACTTGGCTGCAAATGGATAGCGAGGGGACTCTCTCTGTCGTTTCACCTCCCTGGTCTCTCGCAAATGCTCGCATAGAATCGGAGTTACAGCTGGATGTGGAAAAAATAACTGAGTTGTTTGGTGGTGGAGCTACAACAGAGGGCAGCTACCCACCGTGTGTGTGACAGAAAGGACATGCCGCCAACGAGACATATGAGGCCGGGCAGGCGATTGCTAACGCGGTGGTCAATCATGGATCAGGGAAAGCGAAGGCAGGAGCGTGAGGTGAACTGAATTTCAGGTAAGAAGTTATGAACTGCACTCTATTTGGGTCAGATATAAACCGAGTTTAGGTGTAGTTTATTTAGCAGCAGTTCTCTTATGTGTTGCTGATAGTCGGCTTAGCTAGCTAGCGCCGCTAGCATAGTTAGCTCGCGCCGCTAGCAACCCTTCGTGAAAAAGCACCCAGGCTTGGCTTATATTGAGGCGGGTGAAACTCGTGTCAGCACCGGTCGCTCTCTATTTGGGTCAGATATAAACCGAGTTTAGGTGTAATTTATTTTCGTTGACCTTTTACAATCGTAATGCCACGGGAGTTTATATACAGCTGTGTGCATACTAAGTTACTGACGTTGGACTTTATTTTATTCATTAGGGTTAGTTCATAGAGTTGCCGTGCCGCACAAACGGAATCGTCCCACATTCAGAGAAAACATTATGATTTATTCTGTCGTTACGAAGCCTCCCCTGTCATTCTCTCGCGTGTTGAAACGTCAATCATGAAACTGATCAATGATCGGCTGTTCGCTCTTATTTATCGCGCTAAACAACAGCAGCACGTTTAAGCTTGATCAGCTGTTGTTAGAATTCTTTTGATTTTAATTTCTAGTATCAGCTGATGTTTGCTGGAGCATGAAGATGAAATCAGGAGATGTCCTTACTGAATCATCAGAGCTGAACTGGTGATGGAGAAACAGGTTTACACTTTAGGTGACATGAATGAGTTGAAGGGAAGTTATGAGTTGTTTCTGAGAGACAAAGACCAAGCTCCTTTTTGTGTAGCTGACAGCTGGTAACTGTGCAGGGGCGGATCTAGCAAAGCTTTTAGGGGGAAGCTAGGGCATTAACAGAGAAAGGTGGACACAAAGATATACTTTTCTTTCTTACTCTCATATAAAATATTTAGCTTTTATTAAATAGTTATCTGAATCTCACAACCAAAGTTTGTATAATAATACACAGGATTGGCTGTAGACCATTGTTCATAATTCAGAACACTGTGTAAAAATAACAAAAACAAAAGTGAATGCATGTGTGAAAAGTGGTCTATAATGTAATGCTTCAAAGTGTGTTCATGCAAACATTGTCGGGTCTGCCGTGGTACAATGGGACTTCTGCTCATGAACCTGTGTGCACAGCGTCTGCAAATCGGCGCTGTACAAAGTAACTTCATCTTTACACAAAACTGTAAGCTGTCATCTGTGAAGCGTGAGCGGTGTTTGTTTTACCATAGTTCATGGTGGAGAATGGCTGCTCTTCTGAGTTTTGCTCTCTGTAGCCGTATGAATGGCAAACTACAGTGATTAGCAGCGGCATAGGCACACATAAAATTTCTTCTGAAATTTTCGCTTTCTAGTTCTTATTATTATTATTATTCTCCATCTTCCGCCTAAATTTCGCACGTATCACGCCCGCAGTTTTGAGACAAGCTTCATATATGTTACCTCATTTTGTGCGGCCGATCTGGAATGGTGTGCTATGACTTTTGGTGTTTATGAATTTTATAGTTTTTAAAATATTAATATTTTAGTGAAAATTTTCCCGCGCTCCTCTGCCAAACAGTTTTGACATTAGGATTACATATGTTAGATCATTTTGTGCGGCTGGAGCTGGACTATTATGTTGTGACTTTTGGTGTTTATGACTTTTATAGTTTTTTAAATATTAATATTTTAGTACAAATTTAGGCCAATTCATCTTTTGGCGCCAAATAAACAGACTTCATTTGTGGTGTGTTGGCTCTCTCTAGTGGTATACCGGGAGTAGTACAGCCGAAAAGATTTATCCTTGTGTTGAAAACTCCATATCCCACAATTCATAGCACGCCTCTACAGAGTGAACAATGGCGGCCACCACTTCGTTTTATATGTCTTTTATTCGTGTTTCTAGGTCACAAAATAAACTTTTAAGATATTTTCAGGCGAGAATGTAGGTGTGTAAACTTCAAATATCTGCTTGTTTTATCAAGACATCCCATATTTAGCGACAGTGCTCTGACGATGTCGGTCCTGCCTGACAGCTAGCCGGCTACCTAGCTAGCTGCCGCACTTGGCTGCAAATGGATAGCGAGGGACTCTCTCTGTCGTTTCACCTCCCGGTCTCTCGCAAATGCTCGCACAGAATCGGAGTTACAGCTGGATGTGGAAAAAATAACTGAGTTGTTTGGTGGTGCTATAACGCGGAGCTACAACAGTGGGCAGCTATCCACGGTGTATGACAGAAAGGACATGTCGCGACCGCCGATCGACCGGTGTTTGCTAACGCGGAGGTCAATCGTGGATCAGGGAAAGCGAAGGCAGGAGCGTGAGGTGAACTGAATTTCAGGTAAGAAGTTATGACCTGCACTCTATTTGGGTCAGATATAAACCGAGTTTAGGTGTAGTTTATTTAGCAGCAGTTCTCTTATGTGTTGCTGATAGCGGTTAGCTAGCTAGTGCCGCTAGCATAGTTAGCTAGCACCGCTAGCGACCCTTCGTGAAAAAGCACCCAGGCTTGGCTTATATTGAGGCGGGTGAAACTCGTGTCAGCACCGGTCGCTTCGCCGACAGTATGTGTTTTAGCTGGACTTATTTTTCGTTTATATGGACCGATGATTTATTTATTTATTCATTTTAGTAACGGTATAAACAGTGAAAGGTGGTGGATTGGCCAGATGTAAACTTCAAATATCTGCTCGTGTTACCAAGACATCCCATATTAGCTCTGATGTTTTCGGTGCCTGCAAAGAGCTAGACAGGTAGCTAGCTAACCCGAGCTGGCTGTCTTTTTGACTCAGGGTCATAGCTGGACTTATTTTTCGTTTTATGAGCCGATGAGGGTTTTTTTTTAGTAACGGTACAAACAGTGAAAGGCGGTGGATTGTCCAGATGCTGGTCGATGTGGAAAAAATAACTGAGTTGTTTGGTAGTCGCTAACGCGGAGCTACAACCGAGGGCAGCTATCCACGGTGTGTGTCAGAAAGAACATGCGGGGAACGAGGCGGCGAGCGACCGCCGATCGACCGGTGGTAGATCGTGGATCAGGGAAACCGAAGGCAGGAGAAGCAGGCGGCTGCCGGTCGGAGCGTGAGGTGAACTGAATTTCAGGTAAGTTATGACCTGCACTCTATTTGGGTCAGATATAAACCGAGTTTAGGTGTAGTTTATTTTTGTTGTGCTGACTTTTTACAATCAGTTATAATAACTCGTACTGCGTGGTAGCTAGCATGATGGAGTTTATGACAGCCTCCCCTGTCATTCTCTCGCCTGTTCAAACTTCAATCATGAAACTGATCAATGATCGGCTTTTCTCTCTTGTTTGTTTATCGCGCTAAACAACAGCAGCACGTTTAAGCTTGATCAGCTGTTGTTAGAATTCATTTGATTTTAATTTCTAGTATCAGCTGATGTTTGCTGGAGCCACAGCTGTAGAAGCGGCTGGTCGAAACCAGGAGATGACCTTACTGAATCATCAGAGCTGAACTGGTGATGGAGAAACAGGTTTAGCTTTTTTTTAGGTGACATGAATGAGTTGAAGGAAGTTATGAACTGTTTCTGAGAGAAATAAACACCAAGCTCCTTTTTTTTTTAGCTGACAGCTGGTAACTGTGCAGGGGCGGATCTAGCAAAGCTTTTGCCAGGGGGCCAGGTAGGGCATTAACAGAGAAAGGTGGACACAAAGATATACTTTTCTTTGTTACTCTCATACAGGGAGTGCAGAATTATTAGGCAAGTTGTATTTTTGAGGAATAATTTTATTATTGAACAACAACCATGTTCTCAATGAACCCAAAAACACATTAATATCAAAGCTGAATGTTTTCGGAAGTAGTTTTTAGTTTGTGTTTAGTTTTAGCTATTTTAGGGGATATCTGTGTGTGCAGGTGACTATTACTGTGCATAATTATTAGGCAACTTAACAAAAACAAATATATACCCATTTCAATTATTTATTTTACCCGTGAAACCAATATAACATCTCCACATTCACAAATATACATTTCTGACATTCAAAACAAAACAAAACAAATCAGCGACCAATATAGCCACCTTTCTTTGCAAGGACACTCAAAAGCCTGCCATCCATGGATTCTGTCAGTGTTTTGATCTGTTCACCATCAACATTGCGTGCAGCAGCAACCACAGCCTCCCAGACACTGTTCAGAGAGGTGTATTGTTTTCCTCCTTGTAAATCTCACATTTGATGATGGACCACAGGTTCTCAATGGGGTTCAGATCAGGTGAACAAGGAGGCCATGTCATTAGTTTTTCTTCTTTTATACCCTTTCTTGCCAGCCACGCTGTGGAGTACTTGGACGCGCGCTGATGGAGCATTGTCCTGCATGAAAATCATGTTTTTCTTGAAGGATGCAGACTTTTTCCTGTACCACTGCTTGAAGAAGGTGTCTTCCAGAAACTTGCAGTAGGACTGAGAGTTGAGCTTGACGCCATCCTCAACCCGAAAAGGCCCCACAAGCTCACCTTTGATGATACCAGCCCAAACCAGTACTCCACCTCCACCTTGCTGGCGCCTGAGTGGGACTGGAGCTCTCTGCCCTTTACCAATCCAGCCACGGGCCCATCCATCTGGCCCATCAAGACTCACTCTCATTTCATCAGTCCATAAAACCTTAGAAAAATCAGTCTTGAGATATTTCTTGGCCCAGTCTTGACGTTTCAGCTTGTGTGTCTTGTTCAGTGGTGGTCGCCTTTCAGCCTTTCTTACCTTGGCCATGTCTCTGAGTATTGCACACCTTGTGCTTTTGGGCACTCCAGTGATGTTGCAGCTCTGAAATATGGCCAAACTGGTGGCAAGTGGCATCTTGGCAGCTGCACGCTTGACTTTTCTCAGTTCATGGGCAGTTATTTTGCGCCTTGGTTTTCCACACGCTTCTTGCAACCCTGTTGACTATTTTGAATGAACGCTTGATTGTTCGATGATCACGCTTCAGAAGCTTTGCAATTTTAAGACTGCTGCATCCCTCTGCAAGATATCTCACTATTTTTGACTTTTCTGAGCCTGTCAAGTCCTTCTTTTGACCCATTTTGCCAAAGGAAAGGAAGTTGCCTAATAATTATGCACACCTGATATAGGGTGTTGATGTCATTAGACCATACCCCTTCTCATTACAGAGATGCACATCACCTAATATGCTTAATTGGTAGTAGGCTCTCGAGCCTATACAGCTTGGAGTAAGACAACATGCATGAAGAGGATGATGTGGACAAAATACTCATTTGCCTAATAATTCTGCACTCCCTGTATAAAATATTTAGCTTTTATTAAATAGTTATCTGAATCTTACAACCAAAGTTTGTATAATAATACACAAGATTGGCTGTAGACCATTGTTCATCATTCAGAACACTATGTAAAAATAACAAAAACAAAAAGTGAATGCGAAAGTGCATACATATTTATTTTATGTGTTTGATGTGTGTCGGGCGTGGTCTGCAGTGCCGCTGCAGGGAGGTGGACCCACGGGTGTAAAGTCTGTGCTCTCTTGGCTGTTTTTGGGTGTGTGTTGGGCTATGAGTTGAAAAGCTACGGCTGCCTGTGTGGGTACACCAACCATGTGTGAAAAGTGGTCCATAACGTAATGCTTCAAAGCATGTTCATGCAAACATTGTCGGGTCTGCCGTGATACAATGGGACTTCTGCTCATGAACCTCTGTGCACAGCGCCTGCAAATCGGGCTGTACTGAAGTCACCTCATCTTTACCCAAAACTGTAAGCTGTCATCTGTGAGGCGCGAGCGGTGTTTGTTTTATCATAATTCATGGTGGAGAATGGCTGCTCTGCTGAGTTTTGCTCTCTGTAGCCGTATGAATGGCAAACTACACTGATTAGCAGCGGCATAGGCACACATAAAATTTCTTCTGAAATTTTCCCTTTCTAGTTATTATGTGTGCCTATGCCAAGAGGCACACATATTACTATTCGTCGGATTTATTATTCTTATTATTATTATTCTCCATCTTCCGCCTAAATTTCGGCACGTATCACGCCCGCAGTTTTGAGACAAGCTTCATATATGTTACCTCATTTTGTGCGGCGGATCTGGAATGGTGTGCTATGACTTTTGGTGTTTATGAATTTTATAGTTTTTAAATATTAATATTTTAGTGAAAATTTTCCCGCGCCTCCTCTGCCAAACAGTTTTGACATTAGGATTACATATGTTAGATCATTTTGTGCGGCTGGAGCTGGACTATTATGTTGTGACTTTTGGTGTTTATGACTTTTATAGTTTTTTAATATTAATATTTTAGTACAAATTTAGGCCAATTCATCTTTTGGCGCCAAATAAACAGACTTCATTTGTGGTGTCTTGGCTCTCTCTAGTGGTATACCGGGAGTAGTACAGCCGAAAAGATTTATCCTTGTGTTGAAAACTCCATATCCCACAATTCATAGCACGCCTCTACAGAGTGAACAATGGCGGCCACTACTTCGTTTTATATGTCTTTTATTCGTGTTTCTAGGTCACAAAATAAACTTTTAAGATATTTTCAGGCGAGAATGTAGGTGTGTAAACTTCAAATATCTGCTTGTTTTATCAAGACATCCCATTATTAGCGACAGTGCTCTGACGACCTCGGTCCTGCCTGACAGCTAGCCGGCTACCTAGCTAGCTGCCGCGACTTGGCTGCAAATGGACAGCGAGGGACTCTCTCTCTCTTTCACCTCCCGGTCTCTCGCAAATGCTCGCACAGAATCGGAGTTACAGCTGGATGTGGAAAAAATAACTGAGTTGTTTGGTGGTGCTATAATGCGGAGCTACAACAGTGGGCAGCTATCCACGGTGTATGACAGAAAGACATGTCACGACCGCCGATCGACCGGTGTTTGCTAACGCGGAGGTCAATCGTGGATCAGGGAAAGCGAAGGCAGGAGCGTGAGGTGAACTGAATTTCAGGTAAGAAGTTATGACCTGCACTCTATTTGGGTCAGATATAAACCGAGTTTAGGTGTAGTTTATTTAGCAGCAGTTCTCTTATGTGTTGCTGATAGTCGGTTAGCTAGCTAGCTCCGCTAGCATAGTTAGCTCGCGCCGCTAGCAACCCTTCGTGAAAAAGCACCCAGGCTTGGCTTATATTGAGGCGGGTGAAACTCGTGTCAGCACCGGTCGCTCTCTATTTGGGTCAGATATAAACCGAGTTTAGGTGTAGTTTGTTTAGCAGCAGTTCTCTTATGTGTTGCTGATAGTCGGCTAGCTAGCTAGCGCCGCTAGCATAGTTAGCTCGCGCCGCTAGCAACCCTTCGTGAAAAAAGCACCCAGGCTTGGCTTATATTGAGGCGGGTGAAACTCGTGTCAGCACCCGGTCGCTCTCTATTTGGGTCAGATATAAACCGAGTTTAGGTGTAGTTTGTTTAGCAGCAGTTCTCTTATGTGTTGCTGATAGCCGGCTAGCTAGCTAGCGCCGCTAGCATAGTTAGCTCGCGCCGCTAGCAACCCTTCGTGAAAAAGCACCCAGGCTTGGCTTATATTGAGGCGGGTGAAACTCGTGTCAGCACCGGTCGCTCTCTATTTGGGTCAGATATAAACCGAGTTTAGGTGTAATTTATTTTCGTTGACCTTTTACAATCGTACTGCCACGGGAGTTTATATACAGCTGTGTGCGCACTAAGTTACTGACGTTGGACTTTATTTTATTCATTAGGGTTAGTTCATAGAGTTGCCGTGCCGTAAAAACGGAATCGTCCCACATTCAGAGAAAACATTATGATTTATTCTGTCGTTACGAAGCCTCCCTGTCATTCTCTCGCGTGTTGAAACGTCAATCATGAAACTGATCAATGATCGGCTGTTCGCTTTATTTATCGCACTAAACAACAGCAGCACGTTTAAGCTTGATCAGCTGTTGTTAGAATTCTTTTGATTTTAATTTCTAGTATCAGCTGATGTTTGCTGGAGCATGAAGATGAAATCAGGAGATGTCCTTACTGAATCATCAGAGCTGAACTGGTGATGGAGAAACAGGTTTACACTTTAGGTGACATGAATGAGTTGAAGGAAGTTATGAGTTGTTTCTGAGAGACAAAGACCAAGCTCCTTTTTGTGTAGCTGACAGCTGGTAACTGTGCAGGGGCAGCTAGGGCATTAACAGAGAAAGGTGGACACAAAGATATACTTTTCTTTCTTACTCTCATATAAAATATTTAGCTTTTATTAAATAGTTATATGAATCTCACAACCAAAGTTTGTATAATAATACACAAGATTGGCTGTAGACCATTGTTCATAATTCAGAACACTGTGTAAAAATAACAAAAACAAAAAGTGAATGCATGTGTGAAAAGTGGTCCATAATGTATGCTTCAAAGCGTGTTCATGCAAACATTGTCGGGTCTGCCGTGGTACAATGGGACTTCTGCTCATGAACCTGTGTGCACAGCGTCTGCAAATCGGCGCTGTACGAAGTCACTTCATCTTTACACAAAACTGTAAGCTGTCATCTGTGAAGCGTGAGCGGTGTTTGTTTTTACCATAGTTCATGGTGGAGAATGGCTGCTCTTCTGAGTTTTGCTCTCTGTAGCCGTATGAATGGCAAACTACAGTGATTAGCAGCGGCATAGGCACACATAAAATTTCTTCTGAAATTTTGGCTTTCTAGTTCTTATTGTGTGGATGCCCTCAAAGGGCTTCCACACTATTGAGTTCCTGTTTCTCTTTATTGTGTGGATGCTGGAGGCATCCACACTATTGAGTTCCTGTTTCTCTTTATTCTTTATTATTATTGTGTGGATGCTTTAAGGCATCCACACTATTGTTTTCCTGTTTCTCTTTATTCTTTATTATTATTCTAGTTGCTACTTTTTGTACGTTTTTTGGCACTTAACTACTTCCACAATTTTCAGCCGATTTTCACCGTTCAAATTTTAAACTATTCTGCTATTTCTGCTAATGTGCGCTATATCTTTTGGTATTTTTTGCTGTTATACTTTTTAAAATATTAAGCTTTTTATGCAATTTTTTGTCCCATTGAAATGAATGGAAAACTTCCAAAATTCTGCTAAAACTTGCTAATTTTTGAAACTTAACTACTTTTTCCTACTTTCACGTAGAACAACCATTCAAACTTTAAAATGTTCTCAAATTATTGGGCTATTCAGGTATAAATCAGCTTTTTCATATCTGTTACAGTTTTCATCTTATCCTCTTTAAGTTTTGAGTTTCATTTTGTGATTTTCACAAAATACATGCGTTGTTATGGTTGCTATGCAGTTGGTTCTAAGTGTGCCACTGTAGGTTTCGCAGTCTTCTCTTCATGTCCGAACAACTTCTTGCTACTTGCTCAATTTGCACTCAACTTCCACAAATTATACATCAAAACGTAGGTATTTTTGCTGGCTTTCCGAAAATGTCACCATCATTGTTGTGAGATTTATAGAATTTTGGCAAATCTCCTCAGACCAACACAAAGTCGCAAAACTCTCCATAGAAAGTCAATGGAGAGCTTGTTCAAAATCACAGCTTGATTTCTGTAATGAGAGGCATATTCGAATCGTCATATCTCCTTAACGAAGCAAAGTTACGACATGAGGCTTGTCCCGTATATCTTCAGACACTCCCGACGCTCACAATTCAAGAATTTTTTCTCACCTATTACCGTTCTGAAATGAGTTAGACTTGTTTGAGGGTAGGAAATTCGTCCTTCGCTCAGATTTCTTCAGATTTCAAACTCTGGAAATGAACCACTTTTTCTCTCGTCATAACTTTTTGTTGGATTTCCACAGAGACCTGAAAATTTCCATGACTGTTCACCAAAGCCTGCTGTCTCTTACAGTGAAAGAATGATATTGATACTCCAAATAGATTTAGAGTTAGAATGCGTTGTTTGAGGGCAAGTCAAGGCAGATTTCGCTTGCCTCTACTCAGTTATGGTGCATTAGAAGTCAAATATCTTCAATAATTCATATTTTAATGATAAATTGTCAACACTTTAAGATTCCCCATCTCTTCTGAACAAAACGGTGTAAGAATGACTGTTCTAGCCCCTACGGTTAGGAAATTATGGCCATTTGTTTGAGAGGAATCCTCACTATGAGAAATTCACTGCAGAAATCCTGTCTCTGTGCTCTGTGTGTGTAAAAACGGCTGCACCTGTTTTGGCGGGAAAAAGTACACAGCCTCTCTGATTGGTGGATTCAAATTTAGCAGCTCCCAGGCTGCTTGACTGACCTAGAAACTTGATTTTCTCTCTGTGTGTGTGTGTGTGTGTGTGTGTGTGTGTGTGTGTGTGTGTGTGTGTGAGAGAGACAGAGAGAGAGAGAGAGAGGGCGAGAGAGAGTTTTATGGGAGCATCTTATTGTATGATTTAAATTCAATATATTTAGACTGGTTGACTGAATTTGATCCTGTGTGTGTCTCTCTGTGCTTGTGGGACTTTTGCAGCTGTCCATTTTGCTTTTCCAATTTTTCTATTTAAGTTATTACTATTGTGCTAAGTCATAGCATTTGTGCTGCTTTTCAGTATTTGTGCTAAATACAGCATTTCTGCTAATTCATACTATTTCTGCTATTTCATAAGATTTGTGCTAAATACAGCATTTGTGCTAAATCATACTATTTCTGCTATTTTATAGGATTTGTACTTAATATAATATTTCTGCTTAATTATAGTATTTCTGCCATTTTATAGTATTTGTGCTAAAACATAGTATTTCTACTAAATGCAGTATTTCTGGGTAATCATTGTATTTCTATATATTTCTGCCAGGTCCCCAGGGAGTCAGTCCTAATATTCAAATTTACATATCAGGACCTGGACGGCTTCCCAGCCAGCCAATCATATCTGAGTCCTGGCACATTTAAATTTGCATATTGGGACCTTCATGGCTTCTCAGCCAGCCAATCATATCTGAGTCCTGGCACATTTAAATTTGAATATTGTTGCCTTCATGGCTTCCCAGCCAGCCAATCATATCTGAGTCCTGGCACACTCAAATTTGCATATTGGGACCTTCATGGCTTCTCAGCCAGCCAATCATATCTGAGTCCTGGCACATTTAAATTTGCATATTGGGGCATTCATGGCTTCCCAGCCAGCCAATCATATCTGAGTCCTGGCACATTCAAATTTGCATATTGTTGCCTTCATGGCTTCCCAGCCAGCCAATCATATCTGAGTCCTGGCACATTTAAATTTGCATATTGGGACCTTCGTGGCTTCTAAGCCCACCAATCATCTATGTCATATATCTCTAATATTTCATATTTTTATTTTAAATGGTCAGCATTTCAAGATTCCCCTATGTCTTCTGAATAAAATGGTCTAAGAATGACTGTTTTAGCCCCTACGGTTAGAAATTCATGGCTGTTTGTTTGAGGGGAATTCTCACTATGAGAAATAGACTGCAAAAATCCTGTCTCGCTCTGTGCTGCATGTGTAAAAGCCTACACTTAGTGAACCAGTTTTGGCGGGAAAAAGCACACAGCCTCTCTGATTGGTGGATTCAAATTGAGAAGCTCACAGCTGTTTGACTGACCTAGAAACATGCTGTTAACAGCCCCTGTTCACTTGCTGATGCTGCTGTCTGTCTGTCTGTCTGTCTGTCTGTCTGTCTGTCATTTAAATTCAATATATTTAGACTGGTTGACTGAATTTGATCCTGTGTGTGTCTCTCTGTGCATGTGTGTTTCCATATGTTTCCATATTTGTGATTGTGTGACTGTTATACTTTTTTTTGCTGATTTTTTTTTCATTTCACAATTACATTTGAGGGACCCTTAGCATGTTCAGGATTTTTCAGCTGTCCATTTTGCTTTTCCAATTTTTCTATTTAAGTTATTACTATTGTGCTAAGTCATAGCATTTCTGCTGCTTTTCAGTATTTGTGCTAAATACAGCATTTCTGCTAAATCATACTATTTCTGCTATTTCATAAGATTTGTGCTAAATATAGTGTTTCTGCTAAAAAATAATATTTCTGCCAAATATAGTATTTTTGATTAATTATAGTTTTTCTACCAAATCATAGTACAGTTTTACTGCTTTTTATATGGCTTCTAAGACAATCAATCATATCTGAGGCCTGGCACATTCAAATTTGCATATTGTTGCCTTCATGGCTTCCCAGCCAGCCAATCATATCTTAGGCCTTGCACATTCAAACTTGCATATTGGGGCAATCATGGCTTCTAAGACAACCAATCATCTATGTCATATATCTATGATATTTCATATTTTTATTTTAAATGGTCAACATTTCAAGATTCTCCCATGTCTTCTGAATAAAATGGTCTAAGAATGACTGTTTTAGCCCCTACGGTTAGAAATTCATGGCTGTTTGTTTGAGGGGAATTCTCACTATGAGAAATAGACTGCAAAAATACTGTCTCTCTCTGTGCTGCATGTGTAAAAAGCCTGCACTTGGTGCACCAGTTTTGGCGGGAAAAAGCACACAGCCTCTCTGATTGGTGGATTCAAATTTACCAGCTCCCAGGCTTGCAAGACTGACCTAGAAACATGCTGTTAACAGCCCCTGTTCACTTTCTGCTGCTGCTGCTGCTGTTGCTGTGTGTGTGTGTGTGTGTGTGTGTGTGTGTGTGTGTGTGTGTGTGTGTGTGTGTGTGTGTGAGAGAGAGAGAGAGAGAGAGAGAGATACACAGAAAGACCCTTTTTAGGGTAGCATCTCATTGTTGGATATTAATGTAATATATTCAGACTGGTTGACTGGCATAGACCCTGCCTATGTGTCTCTCTCTGTACATTTGTGTATCTATATTTGATTTCTTATGTATCTGTTGACTGTTCTTATTTGTTTTTCTTCTAAATGTATTTTTGTTTTATTTTTTCACAGGTGAATAACAAATAGTTTTGAGCGAACTTAACCATGTTCCTTTTTATTCAGCTTGTCATTTTACCTTTCCAATATTTTCACTTAAGTTATTACTATTCCGCTCAATCATAGTATCTCTTCTAAATCATTGTTATTAAGCTATATTGTAGGATTTCTGCTAAATCATAGTATTTCCACTATATTATATTTTTCTTTCTAAATATAGCATTTCTGCTATAGAATAGTATTTCTGCTATGTTATAATATTTGTGCTAAACTGGAGTATTTTTGTTAAAACATAATATTCATATAAAATTAAAATATTCATAGTATATTACAGTGTCTCTGGTAAATCACAGCATTTCTGCTATGTTGTACTGTTTTTCTAAATCATAGTATTTCTGTAATGTTTAAGAATGTTTGGCTAAATATATTCTTTCTGTTATCTTATGCAATTTCTCCTAAATTCTTGTATTTTTGACAAGTTATCGTGTTTCTGGTAAGTTACAATATTTCTGCTAAGTTCTGCTATGCAATTGTTTTTCTGCCAAGTATTATGTTTCCTCTAAGATATTGCAGTTCTGCTAAGTCACTACATTTTAGCAAAGTTCCTTTGCTTCTGCAAAGTTTTACAATTTCTGCAACTTTTCAGCTTTTTCAGCTAGTTTCAGCAGACAGCTTCAGCTTTAAAGCATCCACACTGCATTTTCGCAGGAAATGCAAATTTTTCTAGTTATTATTCTTAGGACTTCCGTACACTTTTCGCCGTGGATCTACTTCCACAATTTTCAGCCGATTTTCACCGTTCAAATTTTAAACTATTCTGCTGTTTCTGCTAATGATGGCTATATCTTTTGGTATTTTATACTCTTATACTTTTTAAAATATTACGTTTTTTTCCTTTAATTTGTCCCATTGAAATGAATGGGAAACTTCCGCAATTCTGCTAAAACTTGCTTGTTTTTGAAACTTAACTACTTTTTCCTACTTTCACGTAGAACAACCATTCAAACTTTAAAATGTTCTCAAATTATTGGGCTATTCAGGAATAAATCAGCTTTTTCAAATCTTTTACCGTTTTACTTTTATGCCTCTTAAAGTTTTGAGTTGCAAAATTGTGATTTTTCACAAAATACATGCGTTGTTATGGTTGCTATGCACTTGGCTTCCAGTGTGCCACTGAAGGTTTTGCAGTCTTCTCTTCATGTCCGAACAACTTCTTGCTACTTGCTCAATTTTCACTCAACTTCCACAAATTATACATCAAAACGTAGGTATTTTTGCTGGCTTTCAGAAAATGTCACTATCATGGTTGTGGGATTTATAGAATTTTGTCAAATCTTCTCAGACCAACACAAAGTCTCAAAATCCCCATAGAAAGTCAATGGAGAGCTTGTTCAAAATCACAGCTTGATTTCTGTAATGAGAGGCATATTCGAATCGTCATATCTCCTTAACGAAGCAAAGTTAAGACATAAGGCTTGTCCCAGTATATCTTCAGACACTCCTGACGCTCACAATTCAAGAATTTCTTTCTCACCTATTACCGTTCTGAAATGAGTTAGACTTGTTTGAGGGTAGGAAATTCATCGTTCGCTCAGATTTCTTCAGATTTCAAACTCTGAAATGAACCACTTTTTTCTCTCGTCATATCTTTTTAATGGATATCAACAGAGACCTGAAAATTTCCATGACTGTTCACCAAAGCCTGCTGTCTCTTACAGTGAAAGAATGATATTGATACTCCAAATAGATTTAGAGTTAGAAAGCGTTGTTTGAGGGCAGGTCAAGGCAGTTTTGCTTCGCCTCTACTCAGTTATGGTGCATTACAAGTCAAATATCTTTAAAATCCATATTTTAATGATAAATTGTCAACACTGTAAGATTCCCTCATCTCTTCTGAACAAAACGGTGTAAGAATGACCGTTCTAGCCCCTACGGTTAGGAAATTATGGCCATTTGTTTGAGAGGAATCCTCACTATGAGAAATTCACTGCAGAAATCCTGTCTCTGTGCTCTGTGTGTGTAAAAGCGGCTGCACCTGTTTTGGCGGGAAAAAGTGCACAGGCTCTCTGATTGGTGGATTCAAATTTAGCAGCTCCCAGGCTGCTTGACTGACCTAGAAACTTGATTTTCTCTCCTGTGTGTGTGTGTGTGTGTGTGTGTGTGTGTGTGTGTGTGTGTGAGAGAGAGAGAGAGAGAGAGAGAGGAGAGAGTTTTTATGGGAGCATCTTATTGTATGATTTAAATTCAATATATTTAGACTGGTTGACTGAATTTGATCCTGTGTGTGTCTCTCTGTGCTTTTGGGACTTTTTGCAGCTGTCCATTTTGCTTTTCCAATTTTTCTATTTAAGTTATTACTATTGTGCTAAGTCATAGCATTTGTGCTGCTTTTCAGTATTTGTGCTAAATACAGCATTTCTGCTAAATCATACTATTTCTGCTATTTTATAAGACTTGTGCTAAATACAGCATTTGTGCTAAATCATACTATTTCTGCTATTTTTTAGGATTTGTACTTAATATAATATTTCTGCTTAATTATAGTATTTCTGCCATTTTATAGTATTTGTGCTAAAACATAGTATTTCTACTAAATGCAGTATTTCTGGGTAATCATTGTATTTCTATATATTTCTGCCAGGTCCCCAGGGAGTCAGTCCTAATATTCAAATTTACATATCAGGACCTGGACGGCTTCCCAGCCAGCCAATCATATCTCAGTCCTGGCACATTCAAATTTGCATATTGGGACCTTCATGGCTTCTCAGCCAGCCAATCATATCTGAGTCCTGGCACATTTAAATTTGCATATTGGGGCATTCATGGCTTCCCAGCCAGCCAATCATATCTGAGTCCTGGCACATTCAAATTTGCATATTGTTGCCTTCATGGCTTCCCAGCCAGCCAATCATATCTGAGTCCTGGCACATTCAAATTTGCATATTGGGACCTTCATGGCTTCTCAGCCAGCCAATCATATCTGAGTCCTGGCACATTCAAATTTGCATATTGTTGCCTTCATGGCTTCTCAGCCAGCCAATCATATCTGAGTCCTGGCACATTCAAATTTGCATATTGGGACCTTCATGGCTTCCCAGCCAGCCAATCATATCTGAGTCCTGGCACATTCAGATTTGCATATTGGGACCTTCATGGCTTCTAAGCCAACCAATTCTCTATGTCATATATCTCTAATATTTCATATTTTTATTTTCAGTGGTCAGCATTTCAAGATTCTCCCATGTCTTCTGAATAAAATGGTCTAAGAATGACTGTTTTAGCCCCTACGGTTAGAAATTCATGGCTGTTTGTTTGAGGGGAATTCTCACTATGAGAAATAGACTGCAAAAATCCTGTCTCTCTCTGTGCTGCATGTGTAAAAGCCTGCACTTGGTGCACCAGTTTTGGCGGGAAAAAGCACACAGCCCCTCTGATTGGTGGATTCAAATTTAGCAGCTCCCAGGCTTGCAAGACTGACCTAGAAACATGCTGTTAACAGCCCCTGTTCACTTTCTGCTGCTGCTGCTGCTGTGTGTGTGTGTGTGTGTGTGTGTGTGTGTGTGTGTGTGTGTGTGTGTGTGTGTGTGTGTGACAGAGAGAGAGAGAGACAGAGAAAGGCTTTTATGGGATGATCTCATTGTAAGATTTAAATTCAATATATTTAGACTGGTTGACTGAATTGGATCTTGTGTGTGTGTGTGTGTGTGTGTGTGTGTGACAGAGAGAGAGAGAGAGAGAGAGAGAGAAAGCCTTTTATGGGATGATCTCATTGTAAGATTCAAATTCAATATATTTAGACTGGTTGACTGAATTGGATCTTGTGTGTGTGTCTCTGTGTGTGTGTGTGTGTGTGTGTGTGTGTGTGACAGAGAGAGGAGAGAGAGAGAGAGAGAGCTTTTTATGGGATGATCTCATTGTAAGATTTAAATTCAATATATTTAGACTGGTTGACTGAATTGGATCTTGTGTGTGTGTGTGTGTGTGTGTGTGTGTGTGTGATTTAAATTCAATATATTTAGACTGGTTGACTGAATTTGATCCTTTGTGTGTCTGTCTGTGCATGTGTGTTAACATATGTGTACATATTTGTGGTTGTGTGACTGTTATACTTTTTTTTTGCTGGTTTTTTTTTCATTTAACAATTACATTTGAGGGACCCTTAGCATGTTCAGGATTTTTTCAGCTGTCCATTTTGCTTTTCAATTTTTCTATTTAGGTTATTACTATTGTGCTAAGTCATAGCATTTCTGCTGCTTTCAGTATTTGTGCTAAATACAGCATTTCTGCTAAATCATACTATTTCTTCTATTTCATCAGATTTGTGCTAAATATAGTGTTTCTGCTACAAAATAGTATTTCTGCCAAATATAGTATTTTTGATTAATTATAGTTTTTCTACCAAATCATAGTACAGTTTTACTGCTTTTTATATGGCTTCTAAGACAACCAATCATATCCAAGGGCTTGCACATTCAAATTTGCATATTGTTGCCTTCATGGCTTCTAAGACAACCAATCATCTATGTCATATATCTATGATATTTCATATTTTTATTTTAAATGGTCAACATTTCAAGATTCTCCCATGTCTTCTGAACACAACGGTCTAAGAATGACCGTTTTAGCCCCTCACGGTTAGGAATTTATGGCTGTTTGTTTGAGGGGAGTCCTCACTATGAAAAATAGACTGCAAAAATCCTGTCTCTCTCTGTGCTGTAAAAGCCTGCACTTGGTGCACCAGTTTTGGCAGGAAAAAGCACACAGCCCTCTGATTGGTGGATTCAAATTGAGAATCTCACAGCTATTTGACTGACCTAGAAACATGCTGTTAACAGCCCCTGTTCACTTGCTGATGCTATGTGTGTGTGTGTGTGTGTGTGTGAGCCTGAGTGTGGGTGTGAGTGTTTGTGTGTGTGTGTGTGTGTGTGTGTGTGTGTGTGTGTGTGTGTGTGTGAGAGAGAGAGAGAGAGAGAGAGAGAGAGAGAGAAAAGAGAGAAAGACACACAAAAGCCCTTTTAGGGCAGTATCTCATTGTTGGATAAAAATATAATATATTCAGACTGGTTGACTGGCATAGACCCTGTGTGTGTGTCTCTCTGTACATTTGTGTATCCATATTTGATTTTCTGTGTATTTGGTGATTTATGTATCCATATTTGATTTTGTGTATCTGTTGGCTTTTCTTATTTTTTTTTTTTTTCTAAATGAATTTTTATTTTATTTTTTCACAGGTGAACAAAAATTAGTTTTGAGCGAACTTAACCATGTTCCTTTTATTCAGCTTATCATTTTACCTTTCCAATATTTTCACTTAAGTTATTACTATTCTGCTCAATCATATTATCTGTTCTAAATCATTGTTATTAAGCTATATTGTAGGATTTCAGCTAAATCATAGTATTTCTACTATATTATATTTTTCTTTCTAAATATAACATTTCTGCTATAGAATAGTGTTTCTGCTATATTATAATATTTGTGCTAAACTGGAGTATTTTTGCTAAAAACATAGTATTTATATAAAATTACAATATTCATAGTATATTACAGTGTCTCTGGTAAATCACAGCATTTCTGCTATGTTGTACTGTTTTTCTAAATCATAGTATTTCTGTAATGTTTAAGAATGTTTGGCTAAATATATTCTTTCTGTTATCTTATACTATTTCTCCTAAATTCTTGTATTTTTGACAAGTTATCGTGTTTCTGGTAAGTTACAATATTTCTGCTAAGTTCTGCTATGCTATTGAATTTCTGCCAAGTATTATGTTTCCTCTAAGATATTGCAGTTCTGCTAAGTTACTACATTTTAGCAAAGTTCCTTTGCTTCTGCAAAGCTTTTACAATTTCTGCAACTTCTCAGCTTTTTCAGCTAGTTTCAGCAGAAAGCTTCAGCTTTAAAGCATCCACACTGCATTTTCGCAGGAAATGCAAATTTTTCTAGTTGTGTGGATGCTTTAAGCATCCACACTATTGAGTTCCTGTTTCTCTTTATTCTTTATACTTTATTATTATTATTCTAGTTGCCACTTTTTCACTTTTTTTGGCACTTAACTACTTCCACAATTTTCAGCCGATTTTCACCGTTCAAATTTTAAACTATTCTGCTATTTCTGCTAATGATCGCTATATCTTTTGGTGTTTATTACTGTTATACTTTTTAAAATATTCTACTTTTTTCCTTTAATTTGTCCCATTGAAATGAATGGGAAACTTCTGCAATTCTGCTAAATTTTGCTTGTTTTTGAAACTTAACTACTTTTTCCTACTTTCACGTAGAACAACCATTCAAACTTTAAAATGTTCTCAAATTATTGGGCTATTCAGGAATAAATCAGATTTTTCAAATCTTTTACCGTTTTATTTTATGCCTCTTAAAGTTTTGAGTTGGAAAATTGTGATTTTTCACAAAATACATGCGTTGTTATGGTTGCTATGCACTTGGCTTCCAGTGTGCCACTGTAGGTTTCGCAGTCTTCTCTTCATGTCCGAACAACTTCTTGCTACTGCTCAATTTTCACTCAACTTCCACAAATTATACATCAAAACGTAGGTATTTTTTGCTGGCTTTCCGAAAATGTCACCATCATTGTTGTGAGACTTATAGAATTTTGGCAAATCTCCTCAGAGCAACACAAAGTCTGAAAACTCTCCATAGAAAGTCAATGGAGAGTTTGTTCAAAATCACCGCTTGATTTCTGTAATGAGAGGCATATTCGAATCGTCATATCTCCTTAACGAAGCGAAGTTAAAACATGAGGCTTGTCCCAGTATATCTTCAGACACTCCTGACGCTCACAATTCAAGAATTTTTTTCACCTATTACCGTTCTGAGATGAGTTACACTTGTTTGAGCGTGGAAATTCGTCCTTCGCTCAGATTTCTTCAGATTTCAAACTCTGAAATGAACCACTTTTTCTCTCGTCATAACTTTTTGTTGGATTTCCACAGAGACCTGAAAATTTCCATGATTGTTCACCAAAGCCTGCTGTCTCTTACGGTGAAAGAATGATATCAATACTCCAAATAGATTTAGAGTTAGAAAGCGTTGTTTGAGGGCAAGTCAAGGCAGTTTTTGCTTTGCTCTACTCAGTTATGGTGCATTAGAAGTCAAATATCTTTAATAATTCATATTTTAATGATACATTGTCAACACTTTAAGATTCCCCCATCTCTTCTGAACAAAACGGTGTAAGAATGACCGTTCTAGCCCCTATAGTTAGGAAATTATGGTCATTTGTTTGAGGGGAGTCGTCATTATGAGAAATAGACTGCAAAAATCCTGTGTCTCTCTGTGCTGCATGCACCTGTTTTGGCGGGAAAAAGTGCACAGCCTCTCTGATTGGTGGATTTAAATTCAGCAGCTCCCAGGCTGCTTGACTGAGCTAGAAACTTACTTCTCTCTCCCTGTGTGTGTGTGTGTGTGTGTGTGTGTGTGTGTGTGTGTGTGTGACAGAGAGAGAGAAAGAGAGGGCGAGACAGAGTTTTTATGGGAGCATCTTATTGTATGATTTAAATTCAATATATTTAGACTGGTTGACTGAATTTGATCCTGTGTGTGTCTCTCTGTGCATGTGTGTTTCCATATGTTTCCATATTTCTGATTGTGTGACTGTTACACTTTTTTTGCTCAGTTTTTTTTTTTCATTTAACAAGTACATTTGAAGGACCCTTAGCATGTTCAGCATTTTTCAGCTGTCCATTTTGCTTTTCCAGTTTTTCTGTTTAAGTTATTACTATTGTGCTGAATCATACTATTTCTGCTATTTTATAAGATTTGTGCTAAATATAGTATTTCTACCCAGTATAGTATTTCTGATTAATTATAGTTTTCTACCAAATCATATTACAGTATTTTTGCTTTTTATACCATTTTATAGGATTTTATATTGCTTAATATAGTATTTCTGCTTTTTATAGGATTTGTGCTTAATATAGTATTTCTGCTTTTTATAGGATTTGTGCTTAATACAGTATTTCTGCTAAATGTAGTATTTATGCTTAATCACACTATTACTATATATTTCTGCCAGCTTCCCAGCCAGCCAATCATATCTGAGGTCTGCAGTTTCTTCTCTCGTCATATCTCAGCGACGGATGTACAAAGAGTAATGAAAATCGCAGTCAAAGTACACCAAAGTCCGCTGATTCACCCAGTACAAGAATTATGCTCCTAGTCCACCTAGTTTTGGAGTTACACGATGTTTTGTAACTCCAAAAATGGCGCTTTTGCCTCACACCGCGATCTAATTCTGACTGCTCATCACCCTGTTTCCCAAGTGCTCACTGTCTTTCCCAGTGGCGCAGCTGGTAATGACACAGGTCTGCAACCCAAAAGTCGTGGGTTCAACTCCACCTTGGACAACATGTTTTTGCCCTACAAATTAATACACTATCACAGACCACTAATTCATATTCATCATTTATTACAATTCTGAAAACTTTTTACCAGCTTTTCTAATATGGACCTCACATTCTTCTTAACACTCCATGGCACAAATACTCTTCCCTTTAGGCTCTGTGAATGTGTGTGTGTATCAATATTTCTCCCATTTTAAAGTATTACTCCTCCATAATTGATTTCTCTTAAATCAAAGTACTTTTACTACATCTTAGTACTTCTGCTCAATCATAGTATTTCTGCTAAATCATGGTTTTGTGCCAAGTCATCAGAATCATGTTTATTGGCCAAGTATATGTGCATACAAATACAAGGAATTTGGTTCCGGTAGATGGTGGCTCTCGAGCACAGCAATGTAAATCACACACACACACACACACACACACACACACACACACACACACACACACACACACACGTATCTATATATATATACATTACACATGCATACACATACATACACAAAGCTGTGTAAACCAACTATAAATAACTAATCTAAACGTATATACATAAAATACAGAAATGAAATGAGGTGGAATGAATACTACAGAATGTACATAAGGTGCAGTTGCAGTCTGGCAGTGGGGAGCAGTGTGACAGTTCAACTGTTTAGAAGGGAGATGGCGAGGGAAAGAAACTGTTCCTGTGTCGGGTGGTCCTGGTCTGCAGGCTTCTGTACCGCCTGCCAGAGGGCAGCAGATCAAAAGTCTGTGTCCAGGGTGTGAGGGGTCTGTGATGATTTTCCTGCCCGTTCCCGGTTCTTGAGAGGTACAGATCCTGGATGGAGGGCAGGGGCGCCGATGATCCTTTCTGCTGCCCGTACAGTCCGCTGCAGTCTGCACCTGTCCTGTTTAGTGGCTGCACCATACCAGACTGTGATGGAGGAGCACAGGACAGACTCAATGACTGCAGTGTAGAACTGGATCAGCAGCTCCTGTGGAAGACTGTACTTCCCCAGTTGTCTCAGGAAGTACATCCTCTGCTGGGTCTTTTTGAGGATGGAGTTGATGTTGGTCTCCCACTTCAGGTCCTGGGAGATGGTGGTACCCAGCAACTTGAAGATCTCCACAGTCGACACAGGGCTGTCTGATATGATGAGGGGGGGCAGAGTTGAGGGATGTCTCCTGAAGTCCACTGTCATCTCTACAGTTTTAAGAGTGTTCAGCTCCAGATTGTGCTGACTGCACCAGAGTACCAGCCGCTCAACTCATCATAACATTTGTGTTATGTTATAGTATTACTACTAAGTGGAGGAATTTCTGTCATGTTACAGTATATGTGCTGATTACAGTATTTCTGCCAAATATAGTATTTCTGATTAATTATAGTTTTCTACCAAATCATATTACAGTATTTTTGCTTTTTATACCATTTTTATAGGATTTTTATATTGCTTAATATAGTATTTCTGCTTTTTATAGGATTTGTGCTTAATACAGTATTTCTGCTAAATGTAGTATTTATGCTTAATCACACTATTACTATATATTTCTGCCAGCTTCCCAGCCAGCCAATCATATCTGAGGTCTGCCGCTTTCTTCTCTCGTCATATCTCAGCGACGGATGTACAAAGAGTAATGAAAATCGCAGTCAAAGTACACCAAAGTCCGCTGATTCAACCAGTACAAGAATTATGCTTCTAGTCCACCTAGTTTTGGAGTTACACGACGTTTTGTAACTCCAAAAAACGGCGCTCTTTGCCTCTCACCCCGATCTAATTCTGACTGCTCATCACCCTGTTTCCCAAGAGCTCACTGTCTTTCCCAGTGGCGCAGCTGGTAAGGAAATTATAGCCATTTGTTTGAGAGGAGTCCTCACTATGAAAAATAGACTGCACAAATCCTGTCTCTGTGTTGCGTGTGTAAAAACAGGTGCACCTGTTTTGGCGGGAAAAAAAGTACATAGCCTTTCTGATTGGTGGATTCAAATTAAGCAGCTCCAGGCTTTTTGACCCACCTAGAAACATACAGGAAACACTGTATGTACAGCCCCTGTTTGTTCACTTGCTTCTGCTGCTGCTGCGTGTGTGTGTGTGTGTGTGTGTGTGTGTGTGTGTGTGTGTGTGCGTGCGTGCGTGCGTGCGTGTGTGTGTGTGTGTGTGTGTGTGTGTGTGTGTGTATGACAGACAGAGAGAGAGAGAGAGAGAGCTTTTTATGGGTGTATCTTATTGTGTGATTTAAAATCAATATATTTACACTGGTTGATTGAATTGGATCCTGTGTCTGTCTCTGTGCATGTGTGTTTCCATATATGGGGGCGATCGTGGCTCAAAAGTTGGGAGTTCGCCTTGTAATCGGAAGGTTACCGGTTCGAGGCCCGGCTCGGACAGTCTCGGTCGTTGTGTCTTTGGGCAAGACACTTCACTCGTTGTCTACTGGTGGTGGTCAGAGGGCCCGGTGGCGCCAGTGTCCAGCAGCCTCGCCTCTGTCAGTGCGCCCCAGGGTGGCTGTGGCTACAACGTAGCTTGCCATCACCAGTGTGTGAATGGGTGAATGACTGGATATGTAAAGAGCTTTGGGGTCCTTAGGGACCATAAAAGCGCTTATATAAATACAGGCCATTTACCATGTCCATATTTGTAATTGTGCAAGTTATTACTATTATGCTAAATTACAGTATTTCTGCTACTTTTCGGTGTTTGTGCTAAATACAGTATTTCTGCTAAATCTTAGTATTATTGCTTAATCATATTATTTGAGCAAAATCATAGTATTTGAGCATATTCTTTCTATTTGTGCCATAGCATAATATATTTGCTGAATTACAGCATTTCTGCTATGTTGTAGTATTTGTCCTAAATCACAGTATTTGTGCAATGTTTAGGTATTTTTGTTTAAATAAAGTATCTATGTAATCTTGTACCATGTTTGCTAAAAATCTGTATTTCTGAAAAGTTATCTTGTTTCTGCTAAGTTACAATATTTATTCTAATTTCTGCTGCTAAGTTCTGCTATGTTATTGTATTTCTGCCAAGTATTATGTTTTCTTTACGTTATTGCAGTTCTGCTAAGTAATTACATTTTTGCTAAGTTCTTATGCTTCTGCAAAGTTATTACAATTTTTGCAAAGGTTTTACAACTTCTGCAACTTTTCAGCTTTTTCAGCTAGTTTCAGCTGACAGCTTCAGCTTTACAGCATCCACACTGCATTTTCGCAGGAAATGCAAATTTTCTAGTTATTATTATTATTCTTAGGACTTCCGTACACTTTTTTCGCCGTGGATCTACTTCCACAATTTTCAGCCGATTTTCACCATTCAAATTTTAAACTATTCTGCTATTTCTGCTAATGATGGCTATATCTTTTGGTATTTTATACTGTTATACTTTTTAAAATATTACGTTTTTTCCTTTAATTTGTCCCATTGAAATGAATGGGAAACTTCCGCAATTCTGCTAAAACTTGCTTGTTTTTGAAACTTAACTACTTTTTCCTACTTTCACGTAGAACAACCATTCAAACTTTAAAATGTTCTCAAATTATTGGGCTATTCAGGAATAAATCAGCTTTTTCAAATCTTTTACCGTTTTACTTTTATGCCTCTTAAAGTTTTGAGTTGCAAAATTGTGATTTTTCACAAAATACATGCGTTGTTATGGTTGCTATGCACTTGGCTTCCAGTGTGCCACTGAAGGTTTTGCAGTCTTCTTCATGTGTCCGAACAACTTCTTGCTACTTGCTCAATTTTCACTCAACTTCCACAAATTATACATCAAAACGTAGGTATTTTTGCTGGCTTTCAGAAAATGTCACCATCATTGTTGTGAGATTTATAGAATTTTGGCAAATCTCCTCAGACCAACACAAAGTCTCAAAAATCCCATAGAAAGTCAATGGAGAGCTTGTTCAAAATCACAGCTTGATTTCTGTAATGAGAGGCATATTCGAATCGTCATATCTCCTTAACGAAGCGAAGTTAAAACATGAGGCTTGTCCCAGTATATCTTCAGACACTCCTGACACTCACAATTCAAGAATTTCTTTCTCACCTATTACCATTCTGAAATGAGTTAGACTTGTTTGAGGGTAGGAAATTCGTCCCTCGCTCAGATTTCTTCAGATTTCAAACTCTGGAAATGATCCACTTTTTTCTCTCGTCATATCTTTTTAATGGATATCAACAGAGACCTGAAAATTTCCATGATTGTTCACCAAAGCCTGCTGTCTCTTACGGTGAAAGAATGATATCAATACTCCAAATAGATTTAGAGTTAGAAAGCGTTGTTTGAGGGCAAGCCAAGGCAGTTTTCGCTTGCCTCTACTCAGTTATGGTGCATTAGAAGTCAAATATCTTCAATAATTCATATTTTAATGATAAAGTGTCAACACTTTAAGATTCCCCCATCTCTTCTGAACAAAACGGTGTAAGAATGACCGTTCTAGCCCCTACGGTTAGGAAATTATGGTCATTTGTTTGAGAGGAATCCTCACTATGAGAAATTCACTGCAGAAATCCTGTCTCTGTGCTCTGTGTGTGTAAAACGGCTGCACCTGTTTTGGCGGGAAAAAAGTGCACAGGCTCTCTGATTGGTGGATTCAAATTCAGCAGCTCCCAGGCTGCTTGACTGAGCTAGAAACTTACTTCTCTCTCCCTGTGTGTGTGTGTGTGTGTGTGTGTGTGTGTGTGTGAGAGAGAGAGAGAGAGAGAGAGAGAGAGAGAGAGAGAGAGCGAGAGAGAGAAAGCCATTTTATGGGATGATCTCATTGTAAGATTCAAATTCAATATATTTAGACTGGTTGACTGAATTGGATCTTGTGTGTGTGTGTGTGTGTGTGTGTGTGTGTGTGTGTGTGTGTGTGTGTGTGAGAGAGAGAGAGAGAGAGAGGGCGAGACAGAGTTTTTATGGGAGCATCTTATTGTATGATTTAAATTCAATATATTTAGACTGGTTGACTGAATTTGATCCTGTGTGTGTCTCTCTGTGCATGTGTGTTTCCATATGTTTCCATATTTGTGATTGTGTGACTGTTACACTTTTTTTTGCTGAGTTTTTTTCATTTAGCAAGTACATTTGAAGGACCCTTAGCATGTTCAGCATTTTTCAGCTGTCCATTTTGCTTTTCCAATTTTTCTGTTTAAGTTATTACTATTGTGCTGAATCATACTATTTCTGCTATTTTATAAGATTTGTGCTAAATATAGTATTTCTGCCCAATATAGTATTTCTGATTAATTATAGTTTTCTACCAAATCATATTACAGAATTTTTGCTTTTTATACCATTCTTATAGGATATTTATATTGCTTAATATACTATTTCTGCTTTTTATAGGATTTGTGCTTAATATAGTATTTCTGCTTTTTATAGGATTTGTGCTTAATACAGTATTTCTGCTAAATGTAGTATTTCTGCTTAATCACACTATTACTATATATTTGTGCCAGCTTCCCAGCCAGCCAATCATATCTGAGGTCTGCAGTTTCTTCTCTCGTCATATCTCAGCGACGGATGTACAAAGGGCAATGAAAATTGCAGTCAAAGTACACCAAAGTCCGCTGATTCACCCAGTACAAGAATTATGCTTCTAGTCCACCTAGTTTTTGAGTTACACGACGTTTTGTAACTCCAAAAAACGGCGCTCTTTGACTCTCACCGCGATCTAATTCTGATTGCTCATCACCCTGTTTCCCAAGAGCTCACTGTCTTTCCCAGTGGCGCAGCTGGTAATGACACAGGTCTGCAACCCGAAGGTCGTGGGTTCAACTCCACCTTGGACAACTTGTTTTTTGCCCTACAAATTAATACACTATCACAGACCACTAATTCATATTGATCATTTACTACAATTCTGCAAACTTTTTACCAGCTTTTCCAATATGGACCTCACATTCTTCTTAACACTCCATGGCACAAATACTCTTCCCTTTAGGCTCTGTGAATGTGTGTGTGTATCAATATTTCTCCCATTTTAAAGTATTACTCCTCCATAATTGTATTTCTCTTAAATCAAAGTACTTTTACTACATCTTAGTACTTCTGCTCAATCATAGTATTTCTGCTAAATTATAGTATTTTTGCCAAATCATGGTTTTTGTGCCAAATCATCGGAATCGTGTTTATTGGCCAAGTATATGTGCAGACAAATACAAGGAATTTGGTTCCAGTAGATGGTGGCTCTCGAGCACAGCAATGTAAATCTCTCACACACACACACGCACCCACACACACACGTATCTATATATACATTACACATGCATACACATACATACACAAAGCTGTGTAACCCAACTACAAATAACTAATCTAAACGTATATACATAAAATACAGAAATGAAATGAGGTGGAATGAATACTACAGAATGTACATAAGGTGCAGTTGCAGTCTGGCAGTGGGAGCAGTGTGACAGTTCAACTGTTTAGAAGGGAGATGGCGAGGGGAAAGAAACTGTTCCTGTGTCGGGTGGTCCTGCTCTGCAGGCTTCTGTACCGTGTGCCAGAGGGCAGCAGATCAAAAAGTCTGTGTCCAGGGTGTGAGGGGTCTGTGATTATTTTCCCTGCCCGTTTCCTGGTTCTTGAGAGGTACAGATCCTGGATGGAGGGCAGGGGGCGCCGATGATCCTTTCTGCTGCCCAGTACAGTCCGCTGCAGTCTGCACCTGTCCTGTTTAGTGGCTGCACCATACCAGACTGTGATGGAGGAGCACAGGACAGACTCAATGACTGCAGTGTAGAACTGGATCAGCAGCTCCTGTGGAAGACTGTACTTCCCAGTTGTCTCAGGAAGTACATCCTCTGCTGGGTCTTTTTGAGGATGGAGTTGATGTTGGTCTCCCACTTCAGGTCCTGGGAGATGGTGGTACCCAGCAACTTGAAGATCTCCACAGTCGACACAGGGCTGTCTGATATGATGAGGGGGGCAGAGTTGAGGGATGTCTCCTGAAGTCCACTGTCATCTCTACAGTTTTAAGAGTGTTCAGCTCCAGATTGTGCTGACTGCACCAGAGTACCAGCCGCTCAACTCATCATAACATTTCTGTTATGTTATAGTATTACTACTAAGTGGAGGAATTTCTGTCATGTTACAGTATATGTGCTGATTACAGTATTTCTGCCAAATATAGTATTTCTGATTAATTATAGTTTTTCTACCAAATCATATTACAGTATTTTTGCTTTTTATACCATTTTATAGGATTTTTATATTGCTTAATATAGTATTTCTGCTTTTTATAGGATTTGTGCTTAATATAGTATTTCTGCTTTTTATAGGATTTGTGCTTAATACAGTATTTCTGCTAAATGTAGTATTTATGCTTAATCACACTATTACTATATATTTGTGCCAGCTTCCCAGCCAGCCAATCATATCTGAGGTCTATTCTTGCCCCTATGGTTAGGAAATTATAGCCATTTGTTTGAGGGGAATCCTGACTATGAAAAATAGACAGCACAAATCCTGTCTCTGTGTTGTGTCTGTGTAAAAACAGGTGCACCTGTTTTGGCGGGAAAAAGTACACAGCCTCTCTGATTGGTGGATTCAAATTTAGCAGCTCCCAGGCTGCTTGACTGACCTGGAAACTTGATTTTCTCTCCTGTGTGTGTGTGTGTGTGTGTGTGTGTGTGTGTGTGTGTGTGTGTGTGTGTGTGTGTGAGAGAGAGAGAAAGAGGGCGAGAGAGAGTTTTTATGGGAGCATCTTATTGTATGATTTAAATTCAATATATTTAGACTGGTTGACTGAATTTGATCCTGTGTGTGTCTCTCTGTGCATGTGTGTTTCCATATGTGTACATATTTTTGATTGTGTGACTGTTATACTTTTTTTTGCTGATTTTTTTTTCATTCAACAACTACATTTGAGGGACCCTTAGAATGTTCAGCATTTTTTCAGCTGTCCATTTTGCTTTTCCAATTTTTCTATTTAAGTTATTACTATTGTGTTGAGTCATAGCATTTCTGCTGCTTTTCAGTATTTGTGCTAAATACAGCATTTCTGCAAAATCATACTATGTCTGCTATTTCATAAGATTTGTGCTAAATATAGTGTTTCTGCTATTTCTGCCAAATATAGTATTTTTGATTAATTAGGGTTTTTCTACCAAATCATAGTACAGTTTTACTGCTTTTTATAGGATTTTTAGAGGATATTTATATTGCTTAATATAGTAGTATTTCTGCTTTTTATAGGATTTGTGCTTAATATAGTTTTTCTAAAAATGTAGTATTTATGCTTAATCATACTATTTCTATATATTTCTGCCACGTCCCCAGGCAGCTAATCCTCTGTGAGGACTCATACATACAAATACATATCAGGGCCTGCACGGCTTCCCAGCCAGCCAATCATATCTGAGGTCTGCCCTTTCTTCTCTCGTCATATCTCAGCGACAGATGTACAAAGAGCAATGCAAATCACAGTCAAAGTACACCAAAGTCCGCTGATTCACCCAGTACAAGAATTATGCTTCTAGTCCACCTAGTTTTTGAGTTACACGACGTTTTGTAACTGCAAAAAACGGCGTTTTTCGCCTCTCACCGCAATCTAATTCTGACTGCTCATCACCCTGTTTTCCAGGTTCTCGCTCTCTTTCCCAGTGGCGCAGTTGGTAATGACACAGGTCTGCAACCCAAAGGTCGTGGGTTCAATTACACCTAGGGCAACATTTGTTTTTTCCTACAAATTAATACACTATCACAGACCACTAATTCATATTCATCATTTATTACAATTCTGCAACCTTTTATGATTTTAGCAGCTTTTGTAATATGGACCTCAGATTCTTGTTAACACTCCATGGCACAAATACTGTTCCCTTTACGCTCTGTGTGTGTGTGTGTGTGTGTGTGTGTGTGTGTGTGTGTGTGTGTGTGTGTGTGTGTGTGTGTGTGTGTGTGTGTGTGTGTGTGTGAGAGAGAGCGAGAGAGAGCCTTTTGATGGGAGCATCTTATTATATCACTTAAATTCAATATATTTAGACTGGTTCACTGAATTTGGTCCTGTGTGTGTCTCTCTGTGCATGTGTGTTTGCATATGTGCCCATATTTGTGATTGTGTGACTGTTATTTTTTTTTTTGCTGATTTTTTTTTTTCAATTAACAATTACATTTGAGGGACCCTTAGAATGTTCAGCATTTTTCAGCTGTCCATTTTGCTTTTCCAATTTTTCTATAAGTTATTACTGTTGTGCTAAGTCATAGCATTTCTGCTGCTTTTCAGTATTTGTGCTAAATACAGCATTTCTGCTAAATCATACTATTTCTGCTATTTTATGAGATTTGTGCCAAATACAGCATTTCTGCTAAATCATACTATTTCTGCTATTTCATAAGATTTGTACTAAATATAGTGTTTCTGCCAAATATAGTATTTCTGCTTAATTATAGTATTTCTGCCATTTTATAGTATTTGTGCTAAAACATAGTATTTCTACTAAATGTAGTATTTATGCTTAATCATACTATTTGTATATATTTCAATCATATCTGAGTCCTGGCACATTCAAATTTGCATATTGGGACCTTCATGGCTTCCCAGCCAGCCAATCATATCTGAGTCCTGGCACATTTAAATTTGCATATTGTTGCCTTCATGGCTTCCCAGCCAGCCAATCATATCTGAGTCCTGGCACATTTAAATTTGCATATTGGGACCTTCATGGCTTCTAAGCCCACCAATCATCTATGTCATATATCTCTAATATTTCATATTTTTATTTTAAATGGTCAGCATTTCAAGATTCCCCTATGTCTTCTGAATAAAATGGTCTAAGAATGACTGTTTTAGTCCCTACGGTTAGAAATTTATGGCTGTTTGTTTGAGGGGAATTCTCACTATGAGAAATAGACTGCAAAATCCTGTCTCTCTCTGTGCTGCATGTGTAAAGGCCTGAACTTAGTGCACCAGTTTTGGCGGGAAAAAGTACACAGCCTCTCTGATTGGTGGATTCAAATTTAGCAGCTCCCAGGCTGCTTGACTGACCTAGAAACTTGATTTTCTCTCCTGTGTGTGTGTGTGTGTGTGTGTGTGTGTGTGTGAGACAGAGAGAGAGAGAGGGCGAGAGAGTTTTTATGGGAGCATCTTATTGTATGATTTAAATTCAATATATTTAGACTGGTTGACTGAATTTGATCCTGTGTGTGTCTCTCTGTGCTTGTGGGACTTTTTTCAGCTGTCCATTCTGCTTTTCCAATTTTTCTATTTAAGTTATTACTATTGTGCTAAGTCATAGCATTTGTGCTGCTTTTCAGTATTTGTGCTAAATACAGCATTTCTGCTAAATCATACTATTTCTGCTATTTTATAGGATTTGTACTTAATATAATATTTCTGCTTAATTATAGTATTTCTGCCATTTTATAGTATTTGTGCTAAAACATAGTATTTCTACTAAATGCAGTATTTCTGGGTAATCATTGTATTTCTATATATTTCTGCCAGGTCCCCAGGGAGTCAGTCCTCTGTAAGGAGTGTAATATTCAAATTTACCTATCAGGACCTGGACGGCTTCCCAGCCAGCCAATCATATCTGAGGCCTGGCACATTCAAATTTGCATATTGGGGCATTCATGGCTTCCCAGCCAGCCAATCATATCTGAGTCCTGGCACATTCAAATTTGCATATTGGGACCTTCATGGCTTCCCAGCCAGCCAATCATATCTGGGTCCTGGCACATTTAAATTTGCATATTGGGACCTTCATTGCTTCTAAGCCCACCAATCATCTATGTCATATATCTCTAATATTTCATATTTGTATTTTAAATGGTCAACATTTCAAGATTCCCCCATGTCTTCTGAACAAAACGGTCTCAGAATGACTGTTTTAGCCCCTACGGTTAGGCATTTATGGCTGTTTGTTTGAGGGGAGTCCTCACTATGAGAAATAGACTGCAAAAATCCTGTCTCTCTCTGTGCTGCATGTGTAAAAGCCTGCACTTGGTGCACCATTTTTGGTGGGAAAAAGCACACAACCTCTCTGATTGGTGGATTCAAATTGAGAAGCTCACAGCTGTTTGACTGACCTAGAAACATGCTGTTAACAGCCCCTGTTCACTTGCTGCTGCTGCTGCTGTGTGTGTGTGTGTGTGTGTGTGTGTGTGTGTGTGTGTGTGTGTGTGTGAGAGAGAGAGAGAGAGAGAGAGACAGAGACAGAGAAAGAAAGACACACACAAAGACCTTTTTTAGGGCAGCATCTCATTGGTGGATAAAAATATAATATATTCAGACTGGTTGACTGGCATAGACCCTGTTTGTGTGTGTCTCTCACTGTACATTTGTGTATCCATATTTGATTTTCTGTGTATTTGGTGATTTGTGTATCCATATTTGATTTTGTGTATCTGTTGGCTTTTCTTATTTATTTTTGTTTCTAAATGAATTTTTATTTTATTTTTTCACAGGTGAACAAAAATTAGTTTTGAGCGAACTTAACCATGTTCCTTTTATTCAGCTTATCATTTTACCTTTCCAATATTTTCACTTAAGTTATTACTATTCTGCTCAATCATATTATCTGTTCTAAATCATTGTTATTAAGCTATATTGTAGGATTTCAGCTAAATCATAGTATTTCTACTATATTATATTTTTCTTTCTAAATATAACATTTCTGCTATAGAATAGTGTTTCTGCTATATTATAATATTTGTGCTAAACTGGAGTATTTTTGCTAAAACATAGTATTTATATAAAATTACAATATTCATAGTATATTACAGTGTCTCTGGTAAATCACAGCATTTCTGCTATGTTGTACTGTTTTTCTAAATCATAGTATTTCTGTAATGTTTAAGAATGTTTGGCTAAATATATTCTTTCTGTTATCTTATACTATTTCTCCGAAATTCTTGTATTTTTGAGAAGTTATCGTGTTTCTGGTAAGTTACAATATTTCTGCTAAGTTCTGCTATGCTATTGTATTTCTGCCAAGTATTATGTTTCCTCTAAGATATTGCAGTTCTGCTAAGTCACTACATTTTAGCAAAGTTCCTTTGCTTCTGCAAAGTTTTTACAATTTCTGCAACTTTTCAGCTTTTCAGCTAGTTTCAGCAGACAGCTTCAGCGTTCCAGCATCCACACTGCATTTTCGCAGGAAATGCAAATTTTTCTAGTTGTGTGGATGCTTTAAGGCATCCACACTATTGTTTTCCTGTTTCTCTTTATTCTTTATTATTATTATTATTCTAGTTGCTTCCGTGCTTTTTTTTGGACTTTAACTACTTTAACAATTTTCAGCCGATTTTCACCGCTCAAATTTTAAACTATTCAGCTTTTTCTGCTAACGACTGCTATGACTTTTGGTATTTTTAACTCTTATACTTTTTAAAATATTAAGCTTTTTTCCTTTAATTTGTCCCATTGAAATGAATGGGAAACTTCTGCAATTCTGCTAAAACTTGCTTGTTTTTGAAACTTAACTACTTTGTCATACTTTCGCCTAGAACAACCATTCAAATTTTAAAATGTTCACAAATTATTGGGCTATTCATGAATGATTCAGCTTTTTCATATCTGTTACCGTTTTCATCTTATCCTCTTTAAGTTTTGAGTTTCATCTTTGTGATTTTTCACAAAATACATGCGTTGTTATGGTTGCTATGCACTTGGCTTCCAGTGTGCCACTGTAAGTTTCGCAGTCTTCTCTTCATGTTCGAACAACTTCTTGCTACTTGCTCAATTTTCACTTAACTTCCACAAATTATACATCAAAACGTAGGTATTTTTGCTGGCTTTCAGAAAATGTCACTATCATTGTTGTGGGATTTATAGAATTTTGGCAAATCTCCTCAGACCAACACAAAGTCTGAAAACTCTTCATAGAAAGTCAATGGAGAGTTTGTTCAAAATCACCGCTGGATTTCTCTAATGAGAGGCATTTTCGAATCGTCATATCTCCTTAACGAAGCGAAGTTAAGACATGAGGCTTGTGCCATTATATCTTCAGACACTCCTGACGCTCACAATTCAAGAATTTTTTTCTCATCTATTACCATTTGGCCATGAATTGGGTTTGTTTGAGAGTAGGAAATTTGTCCCTCGCTCAGATTTCTTCAGATTTCAAACTCTGGAAATGAGGCACTTTTTTCTCTCGTCATATCTTTTTGATGGATTTCCACAGAGACCTGAAAATTTCCATGATTGTTCACCAAAGCCTGCTGTCTCTTACGGTGAAAGAATTATATCAATACTCCAAAGAGATTTAGAGTTAGAAAGCGTTGTTTGAGGGCAAGCCAAGGCAGTTTTCGCTTGCCTATACTCAGTTATGGTGCATTAGAAGTCAAATATCTTCAATAATTCATATTTTAATGATAAAGTGTCAACACTGTAAGAATCCCCCATCTCTTCTGAACAAAACGGTGTAAGAATGACCGTTCTAGCCCCTACGGTTAGGAAATTATGGTCATTTGTTTGAGGGGAATCCTCACTATGAGAAATACACTGCAGAAATCCTGTCTCTGTGCTCTGTGTGTGTAAAAACGGCTGCACCTGTTTTGGCGGGAAAAAGTACACAGCCTCTCTGATTGGTGGATTCAAATTTAGCAGCTCCCAGGCTGCTTGACTGACCTAGAAACTTGCTTGTCTCTCCCTATGTATGTGTGTGTGTGTGTGTGTGTGTGTGTGTGTGTGTGTGTGAGAGAGAGAGAGAGAAAGGGAGGGCGAGAGAGAGTTTTTATGGGAGCATCTTATTATATGATTTAAATTCAATATATTTAGACTGGTTGACTGAATTTGATCCTGTGTGTGTCTCTCTGTGCATGTGTGTTTCCATATGTGTCCATATTTGTGATTGTGTCACTGTTATACTGTTTTTTGCTGATTTGTTTCATTTAACAATTACATTTGAGGGACCCTTAGCATGTTCAGGATTCTTTCAGCTGTCCATTTTGCTTTTCCAATTTTTCGATTTAAGTTATTACTATTGTGTTGAGTCATAGCATTTCTGCTGCTTTTCAGTATTTGTGCTAAATACAGCATTTCTGCAAAATCATACTATGTCTGCTATTTTATGAGATTTGTGCTAAATACAGCATTTCTGCTAAATCATACTCTTTCTGCTATTTCATAAGATTTGTGCTAAATAGTGTTTCTGCTACTTCTGCCAAATTTAGTATTTTTGATTAATTAGGGTTTTTCTACCAAATCATAGTACAGTTTTACTGCTTTTTATAGGATTTTTAGAGGATATTTATATTGCTTAATCTAGTATTTCTGCTTTTTATAGGATTTGTGCTTAATATAGTTTTTCTAAAAAATGTAGTATTTATGCTTAATCATACTATTTCTATATATTTCTGCCAGGTCCCCAGGCAGCTAATCCTCTGTGAGGACTGATACATACAAATACATATCAGGGCCTGCACGGCTTCCCAGCCAGCCAATCATATCTGGGGTCTGCCCTTTCTTCTCTCGTCATATCTCAGCGACAGATGTACAAAGAGCAATGCAAATCACAGTCAAAGTACACGAAAGTACGCTGATTCACCCAGTACAAGAATTATGCTTCTAGTCCACCTAGTTTTTGAGTTACACGACGTTTTGTAACTCCAAAAAACGGCGTTTTTCGCCTCTCACCGCAATCTGATTCTGACTGCTCATCACCCTGTTTTCCAGGCGCTCGCTCTCTTTCACAGTGGCGCAGTTGGTAATGACACAGGTCTGCAACCCAAAGGTCGTGGGTTCAATTACACCTTGGGCAACATGTGTTTTTTCCCTACAAATTAATACACTATCACAGACCACTAATTCATATTCATCATTTATTACAATTCTGCAACCTTTTATGATTTTAGCAGCTTTTGTAATATGGACCTCAGATTCTTGTTAACACTCCATGGCACAAATACTCTTCCCTTTAGGCTCTGTGTGTGTGTGTGTGTGTGTGTGTGTGTGTGTGAGAGAGAGAGAGAGAGAGAGCGAGAGAGAGCCTTTTGATGGGACCATCTTATTATATCACTTAAATTCAATATATTTAGACTGGTTGACTGAATTTGGTCCTGTGTGTGTCTCTCTGTGCATGTGTGTTTCCATATGTGCCCATATTTGTGATTGTGTGACTGTTATACTTTTTTTGCTGGTTTTTTTTTCAATTAACAATTAGATTTGAGGGACCCTTAGCATGTTCAGGATTTTTCCAACTGTCCATTTTGCTTTTCCAATTTTTCTATAAGTTATTACTACTGTTGTGCTAAGTCATAGCATTTCTGCTGCTTTTCAGTATTTGTGCTAAATACAGCATTTCTGCTAAATCATACTATTTCTGCTATTTCATAAGATTTGTACTAAATATAGTGTTTCTGCCAAATATAGTATTTCTGCTTAATTATAGTATTTCTGCCATTTTATAGTATTTGTGCTAAAACATAGTATTTCTACTAAATGTAGTATTTATGCTTAATCATACTATTTGTATATATTTCTGCCAGGTCCCCAGGCAGCTAATCCTCTGTGAGGACTGATACATATAAAATTTACATATCAGGGCCTGCACGGCTTCCCAGCCAGCCAATCATATCTGAGGTCTGCCCTTTCTTCTCTCGTCATATCTCAGCGACAGATGTACAAAGAGCAATGCAAATCACAGTCAAAGTACACGAAAGTACGCCGATTCACCCAGTATAAGAATTATGCTTCTAGCCCACCTAGTTTTTGAGTTACACGACGTTTTGTAACTCCAAAAACAGCGTTTTAAACCTCTCACCGCAATCTAATTCTGACTGCTCATCACCCTGTTTTCCAGGCGCCGCTCTCTTTCCCAGTGGCGCAGTTGGTAATGACACGGGTCTGCAACCCAAAGGTCGTGGGTTCAATTACACCTTGGGCAACATGTTTTTTTTCCCTACAAATTAATACACTATCACAGACCACTAATTCATATTCATCATTTATTACAATTCTGCAAACTTTTATGATTTTAGCAGCTTTTCTAATATGGACCTCAGATTCTTCTTAACACTCCATGGCACAAATACTGTTCCCTTTAGGCTCTGTGTATCTGTGTGTGTATCAATATTTTCCCATTTTAAAGTATTACTCCTCCATAATTGCATTTCTGTTAAATCAAAGTACTTTTACTACATCTTAGTACTTCTGCTCAATCATAGTATTTCTGCTGAATCATAGTATTTTTGCCATATCATGGTATTTGTGATAAAGCATTGTATTTCCACAAAATAACAGTATTATGTACTGTTATATTATTACTGCTCATAGTATTTCTGCCAAATCATAATATAACTGCAAAATAAAGATTTTTGAGCCAAATCATAGTGTTTGTGCTAAATCCTAGTAAATCTGCTCAGTGATATAACTTCTGCTATGCTGTAGTGCTTTTTGCTAGATTATAGAATTTCTTCTAAATCAAAGTATTTCATGTAAATCATAGAGCAGTTTTACAGTCATCTTACTGTTAAGCCATAAATTACGTTTGTTTGAGGGTGGAAATCTGTCCTCCTCTCACTTTTCAAACTCTGAAAATGAAGCCGTTTCTTCTCTCATCATATCTCCGTGACGGAGGTAAAAGGAGCAATGAAAATCGCAGTGAAAGTTCAGCAAAGTCTGCTGATTCACCCAGTACAAGAATTGTGCTTCTATCCCACCTAGTTTTGGAGTTACATGGCGTTTTGTAACTCCAAAAATCGGCGTTTTACGCCTCTCACCGCGATCTAAATCTGACAGTTCATCTCCCCGTTTTCCAAAGTGCTGCTCTGTTTCCCAGTGGCACAGTTGGTAATGACGCCGGTCGGTAGCCTAAAGATCACGGGTTCAATTCCACCTTGGTCAACATTATTTTTTTCCCTAGAAATTAATACACTATCACAGACAAGTAATTCATATTCATCATTTATTACAATTCTGCAAAGTTTTATGATTTTAGCAGCTTTTCTAATATGGACCTCAGATTCTTCTTAACACTCCATGGCACAAATACTGTTCCCTTTAGGCTCTGTGTATCTGTGTGTGTATCAATATTTTTCCCATTTTAAAGTATTACTCCTCCATAATTGCATTTCTGTTAAATCAAAGTACTTTTACTACATCTTAGTACTTCTGCTCAATCATAGTATTTCTGCTAAATCATAGTATTTTTGCCATATCATGGTATTTGTGCCAAAACATTGTATTTGTACAAAGTCATAATATTTCTTCTAAATCATATTATTTCAATCAAATCTCAGGAGTTGTGCTAAAACACAGTATTATTACCAAATCATAGTATCTGTACCCAAACATATCTGTTCAACTTATTTAACTCTTCTCAACAGTCCAACACCTCTTCTTCACCCCGTTTCAGCAGAATTGAGTTTTTTCACCCCTTTTCAGCACAAATCCCAGCTTTTTCAGGTGTTTTCAACAGAAATCTCTTTTATTTCTGATTGCTGATGTCTTTGTTTTTCAGCTGCCCGCCCTCTTTCCAGGTGGCGCAATCAGTAATGACACGGCTCTGCAGCTCAAAGGTCGTGGGTTCAATCCCACCTTGGTCAACATTTTTTTCACTACAAATTTATACACTTTCACAGACCTGTAATTTATATTGCTAATTTTTTTCACTACAAATGAGTAGTGCAAAACATACTATGTCTGCAACATCACAGTATATCTGTTATGTTGTAGTATTACTACTAAATCACAGTATTTCTGCCAATTCAAGGAGGCTGACTGTTACTAAGTGCATCAGTGTACATAGGTCATCTGTTGTGTTGGAGTGCCCTCTTGTGGCGCCTTTTGGGTAGTGCCTTAGTAAACATGAACGCTGCAAAGAAGTGGTATCAGACTGGTTTGTAGTGGAGGAATTTGTTGCCAGTTTCTTTCATCTTTAATCCGTATTCAAGTTGTAATGTGGTAACTTTTGTGGCACAAATACCACAATATGGCAGAAATACTATGTTTTGGCACAAATACTTTGATTTGGTATACTTTAGCTTCTTCATCCCTTTTCAACAAAATTTTCATTTTTTTCACCCCTTTTCACCACAAATCCCAGCTTTTTCAGGTGTTTTCAACAGAAATCGCTTTTATTTCTGATTGCTGATGTCTTTGTGTTTCAGCTGCCCGCACCCTTTCCAGGTGGCGCAATCAGTAATGACACGGCTCTGCAGCTCAAAGGTCGTGGGTTCAATCCCACCTTGGTCAACATTTTTTTTTCACTACAAATTTATACACTTTCACAGACCTGTAATTTATATTGCTAATTTTTTCACTACAAATGAGTAGTGCAAAACATACTATGTCTGCAACATCATAGTATTACTACTAAATCACAGTATTTCTGCCAATTCAAGGAGGCTGACTGTTACTAAGTGCATCAGTGTACATAGGTCATCTCTTGTGTTGGAGTGCCCTCTTGTGGCGCCTTTTGGGTAGTGCCTTAGTAAACGTGAACACTGCAAAGAAGTGGTATCAGACTGGTTTGTAGTGGAGGAATTTGGTGCCAGTTTCTTTCGCCTTTAATCCGTATTCATGTTGTAATGTAGTAGTACCACAATATGGCAGAAACACTATGTTTTGGCACAAATACGTGAAAACGGCTGCACCTGTTTTGGCGGGAAAAAGTACACAGCCTCTCTGATTGGTGGATTCAAATTCAGCAGCTCCCAGGCTGCTTGACTGACCTAGAAAGTTTCTTCTCTCTCCCTGTGTGTGTGTGTGTGTGTGTGTGTGTGTGTGTGTTGTGTGTGTGTGTGTGTGTGTGAGAGAGAGAGAGAGAGAGAGAGAGAGAAAGCCTTTTTATGGGATGATCTCATTGTAAGATTCAAATTCAATATATTTAGACTGGTTGACTGAATTGGATCTTGTGTGTGTGTGTGTGTGTGTGTGTGTGTGTGTGTGTGTGTGCATGTGAGAGAGAGAGAGAGAGAGAGAGAGAGAGACCCTCTTTAGGGCAGCATCTCATTGTTGGAAAAAAATATAATATATTCAGACTGGTTGACTGGCATAGACCCTCCGTGTGTCTCTGTCTCTGTACATTTGTGTATCCATATTTGATTTTATGTGTATTTGTAGATTTGTGTATCCATATTTGATTTTGTGTGTATCTGTTGGCTGTTCTTATTTGTATTTCTAAATGTATTTTTATTTTATTTTTTCACAGGTGAACAAAAATTAGTTTTGAGCAAACTTAACCATGTTCCTTTTTATTCAGCTTGTCATTTTACCTTTCCAATATTTTCACTTAAGTTATTACTATTCTGCTCAATCATAGTATCTGTTCTAAATCATTGTTATTGAGCTATATTGTAGGATTTCTGCTAAATCATAGTATTTCTACTATATTATATTTTTCTTTCTAAATATATCATTTCTGCTATAGAGTAGTATTTCTGTAATGTTTCAGAATGTTTGGCTAAATATATTCTTTCTGTTATCTTATACTATTTCTCCGAAATTCTTGTATTTTTGGGAAGTTATCGTGTTTCTGGTAAGTTACAATATTTCTGCTAAGTTCTGCTATGCTATTGTATTTCTGCCAAGTATTATGTTTCCTCTAAGATATTGCAGTTCTGCTAAGTTACTACATTTTAGCAACGTTCCTTTGCTTCTGCAAAGTTTTTACAATTTCTGCAACTTTTCAGCTTTTTCAGCTAGTTTCAGCTGACAGCTTCAGCGTTCCAGCATCCACACTGCATTTTCACACTGCATTTTTCTAGTTGTGTGGATGCAAATTTTTGAGTTCTAGTCTTTTATTATTCTTCATCTTTCAAGTTGCTTGCTTCCGTGCGTTTTTTGGACTTTATCTACTGCCTCAGTTTTCAGCCGATTTTCACCGTTCAAACTCTATACTGTTCTGCTCTTTCTGCTTATTCCTGCTATGACTTTTGGTGTTTATTACTCTTATACTTTTTAAAATATTACACTTTTTCCTTTAATTTGTCCCATTGAAATGAATGGAAACTTCCACAATTCTGCTAAAACTTGCTTGTTTTTGAAACTTAACTACTTTGTCATACTTTCACCTAGAAACTCCATTCAAACTTTAAAATGTTCTCAGATTATTGGGCTATTCCTGAATGATTCAGCTTTTTCAGATCTTCTACCGTTTTAATTTTATACCTCTTTAAGTTTTCAGTTGCAAAATTGTGATTTTTCAGAAAATACATGCGTTGCTATGGTTGCTATGCAATTAACTCAGAGTGAGGGCTCATCCTTTCTGAATTTTCTCTTCATGTCTGAACAACTTCTTGCTACTCGCTCAATTTCCACTCAACCCCACAAATTATACATCAAAACGTAGGTATTTTTGCTGGCTTTCAGAAAATGTCACTATCATTGTTGTGGGACTTATAGAGTTTTTGCAAATCTCCTCAGAGTAACATAAAGTCTCAAAACTCTCCATAGAAACTCAATGGAGAGTTTCTTCAAAATCACCGCTGAATTTTCTAATGAGAGGCATTTTCAAATCGTCATATCTCCTTAACGAAACAAAGTTGAGACATGACGCTTGTGCCAATATATCTTCAGACGTCCTGATGCTCACAATTCAAGAAATTTTCCTCACCTATTACCGTTTGGCCATGAATTACACTTGTTTGAGGATAGGAAATTTGTCCCTCGCTCAGATTTCTTCAGATTTCAAACTCTGGAAATGAGGCACTTTTTCTCTCATCATATCTTTTGATGGATTTCAACAGAGCCCTGAAAATTTCCATGACTGTTCACCAAAGCCTGCTGTTTCTTACGGTGAAAGAATGATTTTGATGCTCCATATAGATTTAGAGTTACAAAACATTGTTTGAGGGCAAGTCAAGGCAGTTTTGCTTTGCCTCTGCTCAGTTACAGTGTATTACAAGTCATATATCTTTAATAATTTATATTTTATCTCTGATTTATGAAGACCTGCAGATTCCCCCATCTCTTCTGAACAAATCGGTGTCAGAATGAGCGTTCTAGCCCCTACGGTTAGGAAATTATGGCCATTTGTTCGAGGGGAATCCTGAATGTGAGAAATACACTGCAGAAAACTCACACCTCTCTCTGTGTCTGTGTGTGTAAGTGCTGATTAGAGCAGGTGCAGCTAATTTAGCTGACCTAGATATACCAAACCCAGACTCTCAACAGCCTCTGCACACTTTGCTCTCTGTGTATGTGTGTGTATATCAATATTTCTCCCATGTTAAAGTATTACTCCTCCATAATAGTATTTCTGCTAAATCAAAGTACTTCTACTACATCTTAGTACTTCTGCTCAATCATAGTATTTCTGCTAAATCATCAGTATTTTTTAAAAATCATGGTATTTGTGCCAAATCATGGTTTGGGGGCAGAAACCATAATATTTATTTTATGTTATGAGATTACTACTAAGTGCAGGAATGTCTGTTATGTTATAGTTTATGTGCTGAATATAGTATATCTGCCAAATCATAGTATTTATCCCAAATCATAGTATTTATGCAAAATTACAGTATTTCTGCCAAAAGCAGAAATAGTACCTTTAAGCAGAAATTTCTGTGAAATAGATATTATTCATGTTAAAACATAGTATTTCTGCTAAATCATAGTATTTCTGCCAAATCATAGTATTTGTACTTATTCATAGTACTTGTGCCAAATCATAGTATTTGTACCCAATCATAGTATTTCTGCAATATCATCGTTATTTGTGCCAAATCATGGTATCTTTTGCCAAATCATGGTATTTGTGCCAAATCATGTTATTTGTGACCAGTTAAAATTTCTGTTATATTAGTGTTACTACTAAGTCATAGAATTTCTGTTATGTTATAGTATATCTGTTGATTATGGTATATGTGCCAAATAATAGTATTTATAGCAAATAATAGTATTACTGCCCAAACATAGTATTTCTTTTCATAGTATTTGTAGTAGTAGTTGTTGTAGTATTTGTGGAAAAACATAGAATTTCTGCAAAATCATAGTATATCTGTTATGTTATAGTATTACTACTAAGGCATAGTATTCCTACCAAATCATAGCATTCCAAATCATAGTATTACTGCAATTCCATAGTATTTGAGCAAAATCGTAGTATTTGTGCAAAAACACACTATGCCTGCAAAATCACATTATATCTGCTATGTTATAGTATTACTACTAAGGCATAGTATTTCTACCAAATCATAGTATTCCTTCAAAATCATAGTATCACTGCAATTTCATAGTATTTGAGCGAAATTGTAGTATTTGTACTAAATCATGGTACTTGTACCAAATCATAGTATTTTTGCAAATCATATTATTTGAACCAAAACATTGTTGTGCCATTTAGTATTTCTACTAAGTCATAGTATTTCTTCTAAATCATAGTATTTCACCCAAATCTCAGTAGTTGTGCTAAAACCCAGTATTATTGCCAAATCGTAGTATTTGTGTTGAAACATAGTATTTGTGCCAATAAGAGTATTTGTACTAAATCATAGTACTTGTGCCAAATCATAGTATTTCTGCCATATTGTGCTAATCGTTGTGCGCAAAAACATAGTATGATGTTGCAGACAGTCTATATCTGTTATGTTATACTATTACTACTAAGTCACAGTATTTCTGCCAATTCGTAGTATTTGTACTAAATCATACTACTACGTGCCAAATCGTAGTATTGAAATCAAAATATAGTATTTGTGCCAAAGCATTGTATTTGTACAAAGTACAGTATTTCTGCCAAATCATAGAATTACTGCAATTTCATAGTATTTTGAGGAATCCTTTTGTTATAGTATTACTTCTAAGTCTAAGTCATAGTATTTCTGCTTTGTCATAGTATTTGTACTGAAACATAGTATTTCATGCCAAATCATAGTATTACTGCTATTTCATAGTATTTGAGTGAAATTACAGTATTTCTGCCAAATCATATTATCTCTGCTAAATCATAGTGTCTGCCAAATCATAATATTTGTGCCTTAAGCACAGCATTTGTACCAAAACATTGTATTGCTGCTATATCATAGTATTTGAGCCAAATCATAGTATATGTCCTAAAACATAGTATTTCTGCCAAATCATACTATTTGTCCTAAAGCATAGTATTTCAACAAAATCACAGTACTTCTGCTATGTTATAGTATTTGTGCTTGTAGAAAACCTGTGTTATTGTGAGCTACATTACCCAGCAGCCTCTGAGCAGTGAGGGAATTCATGGGACTTCTGAGCTAGATGGTCTTCCTTCGTTCCTGGGCTAACGATTGAGGAGAGAGCTGCTGGGAAGGGGAGCAAATAACCCATCCTGTATTTGTTGGGGATGGTGTGTGTCACATAAACGTGAGTTAATGTTCCATGCTTAAGATGTTTACCCTGCTACTTGTGTGTATTGGTTTTAGTTACCTTTAGCGTATGTGCTAGTTAGCAATAGCTATGGCAGCCCAGTTATTTTATTGTTTTAGGCTTGTTCCTGCTTTGTTTGTTCCCCTACAAATTTATGTGAATTTGTACACTGTAATATCGCTGTATTACATAGTGGCTAAGTAGGAGGCTGACTGTTACTAAGTGCATCAGTGTACATAGGTCATCTCTTGTGTTGGAGTGCCCTCTTGTGGCGCCTTTTGGGTAGTGCCTTAGTAAACGTGAACACTGCAAAGAAGTGGTATCAGACTGGTTTGTAGTGGAGGAATTTGTTGCCAGTTTCTTTCATCTTTAATCCGTATTCATGTTGTAATGTGGTAACTTTTGTGGCACAAATACCACAATATGGCAGAAATACTATGTTTTGGCACAAATACTTTGATTTGGTATCTTTTAGCTTCTTCACCCCTTTTCAGCAAAATTTTCATTTTTTCACCCCCTTTTCAGCACAAATTCCAGCTTTTTGGGCTGTTTTCAGAAAAAAACTTTTCAGCAGAAACTCTGCTGATTCACCTCTTTTCAGCACAACTTTCTGCTTCTTTGCCTCTTTTCTGCAGAAATTCTGCTGATTCACCTCTTTTCTGCAAAATTTTCATCCTTTTCGCCTCTTATCAGCACAGTTCTCAGCAGCTTCTGCTGATTTCAGCAGAATTGTCAGTCTATCCACCTCTTCTTTGAGAGAATGAGTTTGGCTCAGTGAGATGAGTAGCTCCCTTGAGACCAGGAAGGCCAGGTTCAAATCCTGCTCATGGCAAAATTTCTTTCCACCACTTTTCAGCAAAATTTGTGCTTCTTCACCTGTTTTCAGGTATTTGTAGTATTCGTAGTATTTGTACCCAATCATAGTATTTCTGCTAAATCATACTATTCCTGCCAAATCATAGGATTGTACTGAAACATAGTATTTCTGCCCAATCATAGTATTTGTACTAAATCATAGTACTTGTGCCGAATCATAGTATTTCTGCCATATTATAGTATTTGTGTAAAAACAGAATGTCTGCATAATCACAGTATATCTGTTATGTTATAGTATTACTTCTAAGTCGAGACTTTCTGTTATGTTATAGTATATCTGCTGAATATAGTATATGTGCCAAATCATAGTATTTATAGCAAATCATAGTATATGTGCCATATCATAGTATTTAGAGCAAATCATAGTATTTGTGCCAAAGCATCGTATTTGTATGGAGTCATAGTATTTCTTCTAAATCATATGTTAAAGTATATGTGCTGAATATAGTATATGTGCCAAATCGTAGTATTTAAAGCAAATCATAGTATTTGTACTAAAACATAGTATTTCTGCCATATTATAGTATTTGTGTAAAAACAGAATGTCTGCATAATCACAGTATATCTGTTATGTTATAGTATTACTACTAAGTCACAGTATTTCTGCCAATTCGTAGTATTTGTACCCAATCATAGTATTTCTGCTAAATCATACTATTCCTGCCAAATCATAGTATTTGTACTGAAACATAGTATTTCTGCCCAATCATAGTATTTGTACTAAATCATAGTACTTGTGCCGAATCATAGTATTTCTGCCATATTGTGGTATTTGTACAAAACATAGACTGTCTGCAAAATCATACTATATCTGTTATGTTATAGTATTACTACTAAGTCGTAGACTTTCTGTTATGTTATAGTATATCTGCTGAATATAGTATATGTGCCAAATCATAGTATTTATAACAAATCATAATATTTGTGCCAAAGCATCGTATTTGTATGGAGTCATAGTATTTCTTCTAAATCATATGTTAAAGTATATGTGCTGAATATAGTATATGTGCCAAATCATAGTATTTAAAGCAAATCATAGTATTTGTACTAAAACATAGTATTTCTGCCATATTATAGTATTTGTGTAAAAAACAGAATGTCTGCATAATCACAGTATATCTGTTATGTTATAGTATTACTTCTAAGTCGTAGACTTTCTGTTATGTTATAGTATATCTGCTGAATATAGTATATGTGCCAAATCATAGTATTTATAACAAATCATAGTATATGTGCCAAATCATAGTATTTAAAGCAAATCATAGTATTTGTACTAAAACATAGTATTTCTGCCATATTATAGTATTTGTGTAAAAACAGAATGTCTGCATAATCACAGTATATCTGTTATGTTATAGTATTACTACTAAGGCATAGTAATTTTCAAAATCAGAGTGTTTTTGCAGAAACAGAGAATTTCTGGTAAATTATAGTATTTCTAATAAATCATAGTATTTCTGCCAAATCATAGTATTTGTTTCAAATCATAGCATTCGAACTAAATCATAGTATTTGTGCCAAAACATTGTATTTGTACAAAGTCATAATATTTTAATCAAATCTCAGTAGTTGTGCTAAAACGCAGTATTATTGCCAAATCATAGTATTTGTACCCAAACATATCAGTTCAACTTATTTAACTCTTCTCAAGACCACAACACCTCTTCTTCACCCGTTTCAGCAGAATTGTGAGTTTCGTCACCCCTTTTCAACACAAATCCCGGCTTTTTCAGGTGTTTTCAGCAGAAATCTGTTTTTAGCAGAAATTCTGCTTTTTCACCTGTTTTCAGTGCAACTTTCTACTTCTTTACCTGTTTTCAGTAGAAATTCTGCTGATTCACCTATTTTAAGCAGAATTTTCAGCCTTTCACCTCTTATCAGTATAAGTCTCAGTATCTTCTGGTCATTTCAGAAGAAACTTTTTCACCTCTTTTCAGTACAAATTTCTTTACCCCTTTAAGCAGAATCTTTGCCTTTTCACGCTTTTCAGCAAAAATTCTGCTTCTTCAGCTCTTTTCAGCAGAATTTTTCAGTTTCTTTACTGCCATATAATTTTTAGCAGCTTTTCATCTTTTTCAGTCATTTTCAGCAGACAGCTTCAGCGTTAAGGCATCCACACAGCATTTTCGCAGGAAATGCAGATTTTTCTAGTTCTTTATTATTATTCTTAGGACTTCCGTACGTTTTTTGCCGTCTATCTACTGCCTCAGTTTTCAGCCGATTTTCTCCGTTCAAACTCTATACTGTTCTGCTCTTTCTGCTAATGTGTGCTATGACTTTTGGTGTTTATTACTGTTATACTTTTTAAAATATTACACTTTTTTCCTTTAATTTGTCCCATTGAAATGAATGGAAAACTTCCACAATTCTGCTAAAACTTGCTTGTTTTTGAAACTTAACTACTTTGTCATACTTTCACCTAGAAACTCCATTCAAACTTTAAAATGTTCTCAGACTATTGGGCTATTCCTGAATGATTCAGCTTTTTCAGATCTTCTACCATTTTAATTTTATACCTCTTTAAGTTTTCAGTTGCAAAATTGTGATTTTTCAGAAAATACATGCGTTGTTATGGTTGCTATATGCAATTAACTCAGAGTGTGCACTCGTCCTTTCTGAATTTTCTCTTCATGTCTGAACAACTTCTTGCTACTCGCTCAATTTCCACTCAACCCCACAAATTATACATCAAAACGTAGGTATTTTTGCTGGCTTTCAGAAAATGTCACTATCATTGTTGTGGGACTTATAGATTTTTGCAAATCTACTCAGAGTAACATAAAGTCTCAAAACTCTCCATAGAAACTCAATGGAGAGTTTCTTCAAAATCAGCGCTGGAATTCTCTAATGAGAGGCATTTTCAAATCGTCATATCTCCTTAACGAAACAAAGTTGAGACATGACGCTTGTGCCAATATATCTTCAGACATCCCTGATGCTCACAATTCAAGAATTTTTTCCTCACCTATTACCGTTTGGCCATGAATTACACTTGTTTGAGGGTAGGAAATTTGTCCCTCGCTCAGATTTCTTCAGATTTCAAACTCTGGAAATGAGGCACTTTTTTCTCTCGTCATATCTCTTTGATGGATTTAAACAGAGACCTGAAAATTTCCATGACTGTTCACCAAAGCCTGCTGTTTCTTGCGGTGAAAGAATGATTTTGATGCTCCATATAGATTTAGAGTTACAAAACGTTGTTTGAGGGCAAGTCAAGGCAGTTTTGCTTTGCCTCTACTCAGTTACAGTGTATTACAAGTCATATATCTTTAATAATTTATATTTTATCTCTGAATTATGAAGACCTCCAGATTCCCCATCTCTTCTGAACAAAACGGTGTCAGAATGACCGTTCTATCTCCTACGGTTAGCAAATTATGGCCATTTGTTCTAGAGGAATCCTGAATGTGAAAATACACTGAAGAAAACCCATAGCTCTCTCTGTGTCTGTGTGTGTGTAAGTGCTGATTACAGCAGGTGCAGCCAATTTAGCTGACCTAGATATACCAAGCACAGACTCTTAACAGCCCCTGTACACTTTGCTCTCTGTGTATGTGTGTGTGAGTATCAATATTTCTCCCATGTTAAAGTATTACTCCTCCATAATAGTATTTGTGCTAAATCAAAGTACTTCTACTACATCTTAGTACTTCTGCTCAATCATAGTATTTCTGCTAAATCATAGTATTTTTGAAAATCATGGTATTTGTGCCAAATCATGGTTTTGGGGCAGAACCATAATATTTATTTTATGTTATGAGATTACTACTAAGTGGAGGAATGTCTGTTATGTTATAGTATATTTGCTGAATATAGTATATCTGCCAAATCATAGTATTTATCCCAAATCATAGTGTTTATGCAAAATTACAGTATTTCTGCTAAAAAGCAGAAATAGTACCTTTAACAGAAATTTCTGTCAAAAGATATTATTTATGTTAAAACATAGTATTTCTGCTAAATCATAGTATTTCTGCCAAATCATAGTATTTGTACTTATTCATAGTACTTGTGCCAAATCATAGTATTTGTACCCAATCATAGTATTTCTGCAATATTATCGTATTTGTGCCAAATCATGGTATCTTTTGCCAAATCATGGTATTTCTGCCAAATCATGTTATTTGTGGCCAGTTAAAATTTCTGTTATATTAGTGTTACTACTAAGTCATAGAATTTCTGTTATGTTATAGTATATCTGCTGATTATGGTATATGTGCCAAATAATAGTATTTATAGCAAATAATAGTATTACTGCCCAAACATAGTATTTCCTGTAGTATTTGTGCAAAAACATAGAATTTCTGCAAAATCATAGTATATCTGTTATGTTATAGCATTACTGCTAAGGCATAGTATTCCTACCAAATCATAGCATTCCAAATCATAGTATTACTGCAATTCCATAGTATTTGAGCGAAAATCGTAGTATTTGTGCAAAAACATACTATGTCTGCAAAATCACATTATATCTGCTATGTTATAGTATTATTACTAAGGCATAGTATTTCTACCAAATCATAGTATTCCTTCAAAATCATAGTATCACTGCAATTTCATAGTATTTGAGCGAAATTGTAGTATTTGTACTAAATCATGGTACTTGTACAAAATCATAGTATTTTTGCAAATCATATTATTTGAACCAAAACATTGTATTTGTCACGAAGTCATAGTATTTCTTCTAAATCATAGTATTTCACCCAAATCTCAGTAGTTGTGCTAAAACCCAGTATTATTGCCAAATCGTAGTATTTGTACTGAAACATAGTATTTGTGCCAATAAGAGTATTTGTACTAAATCATAGTATTTATAGCAAATAATAGTATTACTGCCCAAACATAGTATTTCTTGTAGTATTTGTAGTAGTAGTTGTTGTAGTATTTGTGCAAAAACATAGAATTTCTGCAAAATCATAGTATATCTGTTATGTTATAGTATTACTACTAAGGCATAGTATTCCTACCAAATCATAGTATTCCAAATCATAGTATTACTGCAATTTCATAGTATTTGAGCGAAATCGTAGTATTTGTGCAAAAACACACTATGTCTGCAAAATCACATTATATCTGCTATGTTATAGTATTACTACTAAGGCATAGTATTTCTACCAAATCATAGTATTCCTTCAAAATCATAGTATCACTGCAATTTCATAGTATTTGAGCGAAATTGTAGTATTTGTACTAAATCGTGGTACTTGTGCCAAATCATAGTATTTTTTGCAAATCATATTATTTGAACCAAAACATTGTATTTGTACGAAGTCATAGTATTTCTTCTAAATCATAGTATTTCACCCAAATCTCAGTAGTTGTGCTAAAACCCAGTATTATTGCCAAATTGTAGTATTTGTACTGAAACATAGTATTTGTGCCAAATCATAGTATTTCTGCCATATTGTGCTAGTTGTGCAAAAACATAGACTGTCTGCAAAATCATAGTATATCTGTTATGTTATAGTATTACTACTAAGTCACAGTATTTCTGCCAATTCGTAGTATTTGTACTAAATCATACTACTCGTGCCAAATCATAGTATTCAAATCAAAATATAGTATTTGTACCAAAGCATTGTATTTGTACGAAGTACAGTATTTCTGCCAAATCATAGAATTACTGCAATTTCATAGTATTTTGAGGAATCCCTTTTGTTATAGTATTACTTCTAAGTCATAGTATTTCTGCTTTGTCATAGTATTTGTACTGAAACATAGTATTTCTGCCAAATCATAGTATTACTGCTATTTCATATTATTTGAGTGAAATTACAGTGTTTCTGCAAAGACATTGTATTTCTGCAAAATCATAGTATTTCTCTCATCTTAAAGTACTCAATTATAGTATTTGTGCCAAAGTTTAGTATTTCTGCCAAATCATATTATCTCTGCTAAATCATAGTGTCTGCCAAATCATAGTATTTGTGCCAAATTATGGGATTTTGCCAAAACATGGTACTTGTGCCAAATTATAGTATTTGGGCCCAGTTAATATTTCTGTTATGTTATAGTATTACTACTAAGTCGTAGAATTTCTGTTATGTTCTGCCAAATCATAGTATTACGGGTATTTCAAAGTATTTGAGTGAAATTACAGTGTTTCTGCAAAAACATTGTATTTCTGCTAAATCATAAATTTGTGTTATCTTAAAGTACTTGCACTCAATTATAGTATTTGTACCAAAGTTTAGTATTTCTGCCAAATCATATTATCTCTGCTAAATCATAGTGTCTGCCAAATCATAATATTTGTGCCTAAGCACAGCATTTGTACCAAAACATAGTATTGCTGCTATATCATAGTATTTGAGCCAAATCATAGTATATGTCCTAAAACATAGTATTTCTGCCAAATCATAGTATTTGTCCTAAAGCATAGTATTTCAACAAAATCACAGTATTTCTGCTATGTTATAGTATTTGTGCTTGTAGAAAAACCTGTGTTAGTGTGAGCTACATTACCCAGCAGCCTCTGAGCAGTGAGGGGATTCATGGGACTTCTGAGCTAGATGGTCTTCCTTCGTTCCTGGGCTAACGATTGAGGAGAGAGCTGCTGGGAAGGGGAGCAAATAGCCCATCCTGTATTTGTTGGGGATGGTGTGTGTCACATAAACGTGAGTTAATGTTCCATGCTTAAGATGTTTACCCTGCTACTTGCATGTATTGGTTTTAGTTACCTTTAGCGTATGTGCTAGTTAGCGATAGCTATGGCAGCACAGTTATTTGATTGTTTTGTGCTTGTTCCTGCTTTGTTTGTTTCCCCTGCAAATTTATGTGAATTTGTACACTGTTATATCGCTGTATTACGTAGTGGCTAAGTAGGAGGCTGGCTGTTACTAAGTGCATCAGTGTACATAGGTCATCTCTTGTGTTGGAGTGCCCTCTTGTGGCGCCTTTTGGGTAGTGCCTTAGTAAACGTGAACACTGCAAAGAAGTGGTATCAGACTGGTTTGTAGTGGAGGAATTTGTTGCCAGTTTCTTTCATCTTTAATCCGTATTCATGTTGTAATGTAGTAACTATTGTGGTGCAAATACCACAATATGGCAGAAATACCATGTTTTGGCACAAATACTTTGATTTGGTGTACTTTAGCTTCTTCACCCCTTTTCAGCAAAATGTTCTTTTTTTTCCACCCCTTTTCAGCACAAATTCCAGCTTTTTTGGCGGTTTTCAGAAAAAAAAACTCTTTTCAGCAGAAACTCTGCTGATTCACCTCTTTTCAGCGCAACGTTCTGCTTCTTTGCCTCTTTTCTGCAGAAATTCTGCTGATTCACCTCTTTTCTGCAAAATTTTCATCCTTTTGCCTCTTATCAGCACAGTTCTCAGCAGCTTCTGATAATTTCAGCACAATTGTCAGTCTATCTACCTCTTTTTGTGAGAATGAGTTTGGCTCAGTGAGATGAGTAGCTGCCTTGAGACCAGGAGGTTCAAGGGGAATCCTGAATGTGAATGTGAGAAATACACTGCAGAAAACTTATACCACTCTCTGTGTCTGTGTGTGTAAGGGCTGATTACAGCAGGTGCAGCTAATTTAACTGACCTAGATATACCAAGCCCAGACTCTTAACAGCCACTGTTCCCTTTAGGCTCTGTGTATGTGTATGTTTGTGTGTCTGTATCAATATTTCTCCCATGTTAGAGTATTACTCCTCCATAATAGTATTTCTGTTAAATCAAAGTACTTCTACTACATCTTAGTATTTCTGCTAAATCATGGTATATTTTTGCAAATCATGGTATTTGTGCCAAATTAGAGTATTTGTGCCCAATTAAAATTTCTGTTATGTTATAGTATTACTACTAAGCCATAGCATTTCTACCAAATCATAGCATTTCTTCAAAGTCATAGTATTACTGCAATTTCATAGTATTTGAGCGAAATCGTAGTATTTGTGAAAAAACATACTATGTCTGCAAAATCACAGTATATCTGTTATGTTATAGTATTACTACTAAGGCATAGTATTTCTGCCAATAAGAGTATTTGTATTAAATCATAGTAGTTGTGCCAAATCACAGTATTTCAGCCACATTGTGCTAGTTGTGCAAAAACATAGACTGTCTGCAAAATCATAGTATATCTATTATGTTATAGCATTACTACTAAGTCATAGACTTTCTGTTTTGTTATAGTATATCTGCTGAATATAGTATATGTGCCAAATCATAGTATTTATAGCAAATCATAGTATTTGTACTAAAACATAGTATACTGCCACATTATAGTATTTGTGTAAAACCAGAATGTCTGCAAAATCATCATATATCTGTGATGTTATAGTATTACTACTAATACATAGTATTTCTGCAAAATCATAGTAATTTTGCAGAAACCTTGTACTTCTGGTAAATAATAGTATTTGTGCCAAATCATAGTATTTGTGCCAAAACATTGTATTTGTACAAAGTCATAATATTTCTTCTAAATCGTAGTATTTCAATCAAATCTCAGGAGTTGTGCTAAAACGCAGTATTATTGCCAAATCATAGTATTTGTACTCAAACATATCAGTTCAACTTATTTAATTCTTCTCAACAGCCCAACACCTCTTCTTCACCCCGTTTCAGCAGAATTGTGAGTGTTTTCACCCTTTTCAGCACAAATCCCAGCTTTTTCAGGTGTTTTCAACAGAAATCTCTTTTTAGCAGACATTCTGCTGATTCACCTGTTTTCAGTGCAACGTTCTACTTCTTTACCTCTTTTCAGTAGAAATTCTGCTGATTCACCTATTTTAAGCAGAATTTTCAGCCTTTCACCTCTTATCAATACAAATCTCAGTATCTTCTGCTCATTTCAGAGGAAACCATTTCACCTCTTTTCAGTAGAAATTTGAACTTCTGTACCCCTTTGAAGCAGAATCTTCGCCTTTTCACCTCTTTTCAGCAAAAGTTTCTGTTTTTTCACTTGTTTTCAGCATAATTTTTCAGTTTCTTTACCGCCATACAATTTTTGCAGCTTTTCATCTTTTTCAGTCATTTTCAGCAGGCAACTTCAGCGTTAAGGCATCCACACAGCATTTTCGCAGGAAATGCAAATTTTTCTAGTTGTGTGGATGCTTTAGGCATCCACACTATTGAGTTCCTGTTTCTCTTTATTCTTTATTATTCCAGTTGCCACTTTTTGTACGTTTTTTGGCACTTAACTACTTTCACAATTTTCAGCCGATTTTCACCGTTCAAATTTTAAACTATTCTGCTATTTCTGCTAATGTGTGCTATGACTTTTGGTATTTTTGCTGTTATACTTTTTAAAATATTAAGCTTTTTCCTTTAATTTGTCCCATTGAAATGAATGGGAAATTTCTGCAATTCTGCTAAAACTTGCTCGTTTTTGAAACTTAACTACTTTCTCATACTTTCGCCTAGAACAACCATTCAAACTTTAAAATGTTCACAAATTATTGGGCTATTCATGAATGATTCAGCTTTTCATATCTGTTACCGTTTTCATCTTATCCCTCTTTAAGTTTTGAGTTTCATCTTTGTGATTTTTCACAAAATACATGCGTTGTTATGGTTGCTATGCAGTTGGTTCTAAGTGAGCCACTGTACCTTTGGCAATTTTCTCTTCATGTCCGAACAACTTCTTGCTACTTGATTAATTTTCACTCAACTCCCACAAATTATACATCAAAACGTAGGTATTTTTGCTGGCTTTCAGAAAATGTCACTATCATTGTTGTGGGATTTATAGAATTTTGGCAAATCTCCTCAGACCAACACAAAGTCGAAAAACTCTCCATAGAAAGTCAATGGAGAGTTTGATCAAAATCACCGCTTAATTTCTGTAATGAGAGGCATTTTCGAATCGTCATATCTCCTTAACGAAGCGAAGTTAAGACATGAGGCTTGTCCCGTATATCTTCAGACACTCATGACGCTCACAATTCAAGAATTATTTTCTCACCTATTACTGTTCTGAGATGAGTTAGACTTGTTTGAGGGTAGGAAATTAGTCCTTCGCTCAGATTTCTTCAGATTTCAAACTCTGGAAATGAGGCACTTTTTCTCTCGTCATATCTTTTGATGGATTTCCACACAGACCTGAAAATTTCCATGACTGTTCACCAAAGCCTGCTGTCTCTTACGGTGAAAGAATGATATCGATACTCCAAATAGATTTAGAGTTAGAAAGCGTTGTTTGAGGGCAGGTCAAGGCAGTTTTTGCTTCGCCTCTACTCAGTTATGGTGCATTACAAGTCAAATATCTTTAATAATTCATATTTTAATGATAAATTGTCAACACTTTAAGATTCCCCCATCTCTTCTGAACAAAACGGTGTAAGAATGACCGTTCTAGCCCCTACGGTTAGGAAATTATGGTCATTTGTTTGAGGGGAGTCCTCACTATGAGAAATAGACTGCAAAAATCCTGTGTCTCTCTGTGCTGCGTGCACCTGTTTTGGCGGGAAAAAGCACACAGCCTCTCTGATTGGTGGATTCAAATTCAGCAGCTCCCAGGCTGCTTGACTGACCTAGAAACTTGCTTCTCTCTCCCTGTGTGTGTGTGTGTGTGTGTGTGTGTGTGTGTGACAGAGAGAGAGAGAAAGAGAGGGCGAGAGAGAGTTTTTATGGGAGCATCTTATTGTATGATTTAGATTCAATATATTTAGACTGGTTGACTGAATTTGATCCTGTGTGTGTCTCTCTGTGCTTGTGTGTTTCCATATGTGTCCATATTTGTGATTGTGTGACTGTTATACTTTTTTTTTGCTGATTTTTTTTTTTCATTTCACAATTACATTTGAGGGACCCTTAGCATGTTCAGGATTTTTCAGCTGTCCATTTTGCTTTTCCAAATTTTCCATGTAAGTTATTACTGTTGTGCTAAGTCATAGCTTTTCTGCTGCTTTTCAGAATTTCTGCTAAATACAGCATTTCTGCTAAATCATACTATTTCTGCTATTTCATAAGATTTGTGCTAAATATAGTGTTTCTGCTATTTCTGCCAAATTTAGTATTTTTGATTATTTAGGGTTTTCTACCAAATCATAGTACAGTTTTACTGCTTTTTATAGGATTTTTAGAGGATATTTATATTGCTTAATATATTATTTCTGCTTTTTATAGGATTTGTGCTTAATATAGTTTTTCTAAAAATGTAGTATTTATGCTTAATCATACTATTTCTATATATTTCTGCCAGGTCCCCAGGCAGCTAATCCTCTGTGAGGACTGATACATACAAATACATATCAGGGCCTGCACGGCTTCCCAGCCAGCCAATCATATCTGAGGTCTGCCCTTTCTTCTCTTGTCATATCTCAGCGACGGATGTACAAAGAGCAATGCAAATCACAGTCAAAGTACACCAAAGTCCGCTGATTCACCCAGTACAAGAATTATGCTTCTAGTCCACCTAGTTTTTGAGTTACATGACATTTTGTAACTCCAAAAATCGGCGTTTATGCCTCTCACCGCGATCTAAATCTGACAGTTCATCACCCTGTTTTCCAGGCGCTCGTTCTCTTTCCCAGTGGCACAGTTTGTAATGACACACGTCTGCAACCCAAAGGTCGTGGGTTCAATTCCACCTTAGGCAACATGTTTTTTTCCTACAAATTAATACACTATCACAGACCACTAATTCATATTCATCATTTATTACCATTCTGCAAACTTTTATGAGTTTAGCAGCTTTTCTAATATGGACCTCAGATTCTTGTTACTCCATGACACAAATACTGTTCCCTTTAGGCTCTGTGTGTGTGTGTGTGTGTGTGTGTGTGTGTGTGAGAGAGAGAGAGAGGAGAGAGAGCCTTTTATGGGAGCATCTTATTGTATGATTTAAATTCAATATATTTAGACTGGTTGACTGAATTTGATCCTGTGTGTGTCTCTCTGTGCATGTGTGTTTCCATATGTGTCTATATTTGTGATTGTGTGACTGTTATACTTTTTTTTTTTGCCGATTTTTTCATTTAACAAGTACATTTGAAGGATCCTTAGCATGTTCAGCATTTTTCAGCTGTCCATTTTGCTTTTCCAATTTTTCTGTTTAAGTTATTACTATTGTGCTAAATCATACTATTTCTGCTATTTTATAAGATTTGTGCTAAATATAGTATTTCTGCCAAATGTAGTATTTCTGGGTCGGGTGCATTGTGTGTCGGGCGGCGGCCAGGAGCGGAGGCCCTGGCGGACTGATCCCCGGCTGCCAAGACTGGCAATAGGGACATGGAATGTCACCTCTCTGGTGGGGAAGGAGCCTGAGTTAGTGCGCGAGGTTGAGAAGTACCGGCTAGATATAGTTGGGCTCACCTCTCGCATGGCTTGGGCTCTGGAACTAGTCTCCTGGAGAGGGCTGGACTCTGTCTCAGTCTGGAGTTGCCCCTGGTGAGAGGCAGCGGGCTGGGGTGGGTATTCTAATATCCCCGGCTTGCTGCCGATGCGTTGGGGTTTTTCCTGGTGGATGAGAGGGTTTGTTCCCTGCGCCTCAGGGTCGGGGAACGGGTCCTGACTGTCATCTGCGCTTATGCGCCGAGTGGCAGTTCAGAGTACCCAGCCTTCTTAGAGTCCCTGGGGGGTGCTGGAAGGTGCCCCACCTGGAGACTCTGTTGTCCTACTGGGAGACTTCAATGCTCACGTGGGTAACGACAGCGATACCTGGAGGGGCGTGATTGGGAGGAACGGCCTCCCTGATCTGAACCAGTGGTGTTTTGTTATTGGACTTCTGTGCAAATCACAGTTTGGCCATAACGAACACCTTGTTCGAACATAAGAGTGTCCATAAGTGCACGTGGCACCAGGATGCTCTAGGCCGCAGGTCGATGATCGATTTTGTAATCGTATCACCAGACCTGCGACCATATGTTCTGGACACTCGGGTAAAGAGAGGGGCTGAGCTGTCAACTGATCACCACCTGGTGGTGAGTTGGATCAGGTGGCGGGGAGGACGCTGGACAGACCCGGTGCACCTAAACGCGTGGTGAGGGTGTGCTGGGAACGTCTAGCAGAGGCCCCAGTCCGCGAGATCTTCAACGCACACCTCCGGCAGAGCTTCAACAACATTCCGAGGGAGACTGGGGACATTGAGTCCGAATGGACCATGTTCAGCGTCTCCATTGCCGGCTGCTGCATTGAGCTGCGGCCGCAAGGTGGTTGGTGCCTGCCGTGGTGGTAATCCCGAACCAAATAGTGGACACCAGAGGTGAAGGGAGCCACCAGGCTGAAGAAGGAGTCCCATCGGGCTTGGTTAGCCTGTGGGACTCCAGAGGCAGCTGACAGGTATCGACAGGCCAAGCGGAATGCGGCTCGGGCAGTGGCTGAAGCAAAAACTTCGGGTGTGGGAGGAGTTCGGAGAGGCCATGGAAAAAGACTTTCGGACTGCCTCGAAGAGATTCTGGCAAACCGTCAGGCGTCTCAGGAGGGGAAAGCGGTGCTCTACCTGCACTGTGTATAGTGCTGGCGGTGCGCTGCTGGCGTCGACTGAGAAAATTGTCAGGCGGTGGAAGGAATACTTGAGGACCTCCTTAATCCCACTGACACGTCTTCCGAGGAGGAAGCAGAGTCTGGGGATGAGGGAATGACCCGCCAATTTCTGGGGTCGAGGTCACTGAGGCAGTTAAACAACTCCTCGGTGGCAGAGCCCCTGGTGTTGATGAGGTCCGCCCGAGTTCCTGAAGGCTCTGGACGTTGTAGGGCTGTCCTGGTTGACACGCCTCTACAATGTTGCGTGGAGATCAGGGGCAGTACCCTGGACTGGCAGACCGGGTGGTGGTCCCCATCTTTAAGAAGGGGGGACCGGAGGGTGTGTTCCAACTACAGGGGATCACACTCCTCAGCCTCCCTGGGAAAGTCTATGCCAGGGTGCTGGAAAGGAGAGTTCGTCCGCTAGTCGAACCTCGGATACAGGAGGAACAATGCGGTTTTTCGTCCTGGTCGCGAACACTGGACCAGCTCTTTATCCTCTCGAGGATACTTGAGGGTGCATGGGAGTTTGCCCAACCAGTCTACATGTGTTTTGTGGACTTGGAGAAGGCATTCGACCGTGTCCCTCGGGGTGTCCTGTGGGAGGTGTTGCGGGAGTATGGGGTGTCTGGCCCATTGCTACGGGCCATTCGATCCCTATACAACCGTTGTAAGAGTTTGGTTCGCATTGCCGGCAATAAGTCGGACTCGTTTCCGGTGGGTGATGGGCTCCGCCAGGGCTGCCCTTTATCACCGATTCTGTTCATAATTTTATGGACAGGATTTCTAGGCGCAGCCAAGTGGCGGAGGGCTTTCACTTGGGTGGCCTCAGAATCTCATCTCTGCTTTTTGCGGATGATGTGGTTCTGATGGCTTCATCGGTGGGGGCCTCCAGCTCGCACTGGAACAGTTCGCAGCCGAGTGTGAAGCAGCGGGGAATGAGGATCAGCACCTCAAATCTGAGGCCATGGTTCTCAGCCGGAAAAGGGTGGAGTGCCCACTCTGGGTCGGGGATGAGTTCCTGCCCCAAGTGGAGGAGTTTAAGTATCTCGGGGTCTTGTTCGCGAGTGATGGGAGAAGGGCCGGAGATCGACAGGCGGATTGGTGCTGCGGCTGCAGTGATGCGGGCGCTGCACCGGTCCGTCGTGGTGAAGAGGGAGCTGAGTGTAAAAGCGAAGCCTCAATTTACCGGTCGATATCGTCCCGACCCTCACCTATGGCCACGAGCTGTGGGTAGTGACCGAAAAGAACGAGATCGCGGATACAAGCGGCAGAAATGAGCTTCCTCCGAAGGGTGGCTGGCCTCTCCCTTAGAGATAGGGGTGAAAAGTTCGGCCATCCGGGAGGGGCTCAGAGTAGAGCCGCTGCTCCTCCACATCGAAAGGAGCCAGTTGAGGTGGTTCGGGCATCTGACAAGGATGCCCCTGGGCGCCTCCTGGGTGAGGTGTTCGGGCATGTCCCACGGGGAGGAGGCCCAGGGCAGACCCAGGGCAGCTGGAGAGATTATATCTCGGCTGGCCTGGGAACGCCTTGGTGTTCCCCGGATGAGCTGGAGGAGGTGGCTGGGAGAGGGAGGTCTGGGCTTCTCTGCTTAGGCTGCTGCCCCATGCGACCCGACCTCGGATAAAGCGGATGAGGATGGATGGATGGATGGATGTAGTATTTCTGTCAAATTACAGCATTTTTGCTATGTTGTACTGTTTCTCTAAATCATAGTATTTCTGTAATGTTTAAGAATGTTTGGCTAAATATATTCTTTCTCTTATCTTATACTATTTCTCCTAAATTCTTGTATTTTTGAGAAGTTATCGTGTTTCTGGTAAGTTACAATATTTCTGCTAAGTTCTGCTATGCTATTGTATTTCTGCCAAATATTATGTTTCCTCTAAGATATTGCTAAGTTACTAAATTTTAGCAAAGTTCCTTTGCTTCATTTTACAATTTCTGCAACTTTTCAGCTTTTTCAGCTACTTTTAGCAGAAAGCTTCAGCTTTAAAACATCCACACTGCATTTTCGCAGGAAATGCAAATTTTTCTAGTTATTATTATTCTCCATCTTCCGCCTAAATTTACGGCACGTATCACGCCCGCAGTTTTGAGACAAGCTTCATATATGTTACCTCATTTTGTGCGGCGGATCTGGAATGGTGTGCTATGACTTTTGGTGTTTATGAATTTTATAGTTTTTAAATATTAATATTTTAGTGAAAATTTTCCAGCTCCTCTGCCAACCAGTTTTGACATTAGGATTACATATGTTAGATCATTTTGTGCGGCTGGAGCTGGACTATTATGTTGTGACTTTTGGTGTTTATGACTTTTATAGTTTTTTAATATTAATATTTTAGTACAAATTTAGGCCAATTCATCTTTTGGCGCCAAATAAACAGACTTCATTTGTGGTGTCTTGGCTCTCTCTCTAGTGGTATACCGGGAGTAGTACAGCCGAAAAGATTTATCCTTGTGTTGAAAACTCCATATCCCACAATTCATAGCACGCCTCTACAGAGTGAACAATGGCGGCCACCACTTACGTTTTATATGTCTTTTATTCGTGTTTCTAGGTCACAAAATAAGCTTTTAAGATATTTTCAGGCGAGAATGTAGGTGTGTAAACTTCAAATATCTGCTTGTTTTATCAAGACATCCCATATTTAGCGACAGTGCTCTGACTACGTCGGTCCTGCCTGACAGCTAGCCGGCTACCTAGCTAGCTGCCGCACTTGGCTGCAAATGGATAGCGAGGGACTCTCTCTGTCGTTTCACCTCCCGGTCTCTCGCAAATGCTCGCATAGAATCGGAGTTACAGCTGGATGTGGAAAAAATAACTGAGTTGTTTGGTGGTGGAGCTACAACAGAGGGCAGCTACCCACCGGTGTGTGACAGAAAGGACATGCCGCCAACGAGACATATGAGGCCGGGCAGGCGATTGCTAACGCGGTGGTCAATCATGGATCAGGGAAAGCGAAGGCAGGAGCGTGAGGTGAACTGAATTTCAGGTAAGTTATGAACTGCACTCTATTTGGGTCAGATATAAACCGAGTTTAGGTGTAGTTTATTTAGCAGCAGTTCTCCTATGTGTTGCTGATAGCTGGCTAGCTAGCTAGCGCCGCTAGCATAGTTAGCTCGCGCCGCTAGCGACCCTTCGTGAAAAAGCACCCAGGCTTGGCTTATATTGAGGCGGGTGAAACTCGTGTCAGCACCGGTCGCTCGCCGACAGTATGTGTTTTAGCTGGACTTATTTTTCGTTAAAACAGAGTATAAACCGAGTTTAGGTGTAATTTATTTTCGTTGACCTTTTACAATCGTAATGCCACGGGTGTTTATATACAGCTGTGTGCGCACTAAGTTACTGACGTTGGACTTTATTTTATTCATTAGGGTTAGTTCATAGAGTTGCCGTGCCGTACAAACGGAATCGTCCCACATTCAGAGAAAACATTATGATTTATTCTGTCGTTACGAAAGCCTCCCTGTCATTCTCTCGCGTGTTGAAACGTCAATCATGAAACTGATCAATGATCGGCTGTTCGCTCTTATTTATCGCGCTAAACAACAGCAGCACGTTTAAGCTTGATCAGCTGTTGTTAGAATTCTTTTGATTTTAATTTCTAGTATCAGCTGATGTTTGCTGGAGCATGAAGATGAAATCAGGAGATGTCCTTACTGAATCATCAGAGCTGAACTGGTGATGGAGAAACAGGTTTACACTTTAGGTGACATGAATGAGTTGAAGGAAGTTATGAGTTGTTTCTGAGAGACAAAGACCAAGCTCCTTTTTGTGTAGCTGACAGCTGGTAACTGTGCAGGGGCGGATCTAGCAAAGCTTTTAGGGGGGAGCTAGGGCATTAACAGAGAAAGGTGGACACAAAGATATACTTTTCTTTCTTACTCTCATATAAAATATTTAGCTTTTATTAAATAGTTATCTAAATCTCACAACCAAAGTTTGTATAATAATACACAGGATTGGCTGTAGACCATTGTTCATAATTCAGAACACTGTGTAAAAATAACAAAAAACAAAAAGTGAATGCATGTGTGAAAAGTGGTCTATAATGTAATGCTTCAAAGTGTGTTCATGCAAACATTGTCGGGTCTGCCGTGGTACAATGGGACTTCTGCTCATGAAACTGTGTGCACAGCGCCTGCAAATCGGCGCTGTACAAAGTAACTTCATCTTTACACAAAACTGTAAGCTGTCATCTGTGAAGCGTGAGCGGTGTTTGTTTTTACCATAGTTCATGGTGGAGAATGGCTGCTCTTCTGAGTTTTGCTCTCTGTAGCCGTATGAATGGCAAACTACAGTGATTAGCAGCGGCATAGGCACACATAAAATTTCTTCTGAAATTTTCGCTTTCTAGTTATTATTATTATTATTCTCCATCTTCCGCCTAAATTTCGCACGTATCACGCCCGCAGTTTTGAGAAAAGCTTCATATATGTTACCTCATTTTGTGCGGCTGGATCTGGAATGGTGTGCTATGACTTTTGGTGTTTATGACTATTATAGTTTTTAAATATTAATATTTTAGTGAAAATTTTCCCGCGCTCCTCTGCCAAACAGTTTTGACAATAGGGGTACATATGTTACATCATTTTGTGCGGCTGGAGCTGGGCTAGTATGGTGTGACTTTTGGTGTTCATAACTTTTATAGTTTTTGAAATATTTAGATTTTAGTGCAAATTTAGGCCAATTTCTAGGCTCCTGAGAAAGATTCTGCTTTTGGCACCATAGAAACAGACTTCATTTGTGGTGGGTTGGCTCTCTCTAGTGGTATACCGGGAGTAGTACGGCCTAAAGGGTGCCATGCTTGGTGAAAACTACATATCCCACAATTCATAGCATGCCTCTACCGAGTCAAACAATGGCGGACACCACTTCGTTTTATATGTCTTTTATTCGTGTTTCTAGGTCACAAAATACACTTTTAAGATATTTTCAGGCGAGAATGTAGGTGTGTAAACTTCAAATATCTGCTCGTTTTATCAAGACATCCCATATTAGCGACAATTCTTTTAAGTGTTGCTGATAGCCGGCTTAGTTAGCTAAGCGCCGCTAGCTTAGCTAGCTAGCGCCTTCGTGAAAAACCACCCAGGCTTGGCTGATAGTGAGGTGGCTAAAATTTGTTTAATCGCCCGATCGCTCGGCAAGGGTCTGTGTCTTAGCTGGACTTATTTTTCGTTTATATGGGCCGATGATGCTGGTCGATGTGGAAAAAATAACTGAGTTGTTTGGTGGTGGAGCTACAACAGAGGGCAGCTATCCACCGTGTGTGACAGACAGGACATGCCGCGAACGAGACATACAAGGCGGTGAGGCTACCGCCGATCGTCCGGTGTTTGCTAACGCGAGGTCAATCATGGATCAGGGAAGCGAAGGCAGGAGCGTGAGGTGAACTGAATTTCAGGTAAGAAGTTATGACCTGCACTCTATTTGGGTCAGATATAAACCGAGTTTAGGTGTAGTTTATTTAGCAACAGTTCTCTTACGTGTTGCTGATAGCCGGCTGGCTAGCTAGCTAGCGCCGCTAACTTAGCTAGCTAAGCGCGACTAGCGACCTTCGTGAAAAACCACCCAGGCTTGGCTGATAGTGAGGTGGCTAAAATTTGTTTAATCGCCCGATCGCTCGGCAAGGGTCTGTGTCTTAGCTGGACTTATTTTTCGTTTATATGGGCCGATGATGCTGGTCGATGTGGAAAAAATAACTGAGTTGTTTGGTGGTGGAGCTACAACAGAGGGCAGCTATCCACCGTGTGTGACAGAAAGGACATGCCGCGAACGAGACATACAAGGCGGTGAGGCTACCGCCGATCGTCCGGTGTTTGCTAACGCGAGGTCAATCATGGATCAGGGAAAGCGAAGGCAGGGCGTGAGGTGAACTGAATTTCAGGTAAGAAGTTATGACCTGCACTCTATTTGGGTCAGATATAAACCGAGTTTAGGTGTAGTTTATTTAGCAACAGTTCTCTTACGTGTTGCTGATAGCCGGCTGGCTAGCTAGCTAGCGCCGCTAACTTAGCTAGCTAGCGCGACTAGCGACCGCCGTGAAAAACCACCCAGGCTTGGCTGATAGTGAGGTGGCTAAAATTTGTTTAATCGCCCGATCGCTCAGCAAGGGTCTGTGTCTTAGCTGGACTTATTTTTCGCTTATATGGGCCGATGATGCTGGTCGATGTGGAAAAAATAACTGAGTTGTTTGGTGGTGGAGCTACAACAGAGGGCAGCTATCCACCGGTGTGTGACAGACAGGACATGCCGCCAGCGAGACATACGAGGCCGGGCAGGCGATTGCTAACGCGGAGGTCAATCATGGATCAGGGAAAGCGAAGGCAGGGCGTGAGGTGAACTGAATTTCAGGTAAGTTATGAACTGCACTCTATTTCGGTCAGATATAAACCGAGTTTAGGTGTAGTTTATTTTCGTTGTGCTGACTTTTTCAATCACTTACAATAACTCGTACTGCGTTCTAGCTAGCACGACAGAGTTTCTATACAGCTGTGTGCGCATGGTGAACTTTATGACAGCCTCCCTGTCATTCTCTCGCCTGTTGAAACTTCAGTCATGAAACTGATCAATGATCGGCGTTTCTCTCTTGTTTGTTTATCGCGCAAAAAACAACAGCAGCACCTTTAAGCTTGATCAGCTGTTGTTAGAATTCATTTGCTTTTAATTTCTGGTATCAGCTGATGTTTGCTGGAGCTACAGCTGTAAAACGGCAGATGTCCTTACTGAATCATCAGAGCTGAACTGGTGATGGAGAAACAGGTTTACCCTTTAGGTGACATGAATAAGTTGAAGGAAGTTATGAACTATTTTTGAGAGACAAATACAGGGAGTGCAGAATTATTAGGCAAGTTGTATTTTTGAGGAATAATTTTATTATTGAACAACAACCATGTTCTCAATGAACCCAAAAACTCATTAATACCAAAGCTGAATGTTTTTGGAAGTAGTTTTAGTTTTAGCTATTTTAGGGGATATCTGTGTGTGCAGGTGACTATTACTGTGCATAATTATTAGGCAACTTAACAAAAACAAATATATACCCATTTCAATTATTTATTTTACCAGTGAAACCAATATAACATCTCCACATTCACAAATATACATTTCTGACATTCAAAAACAAAACAAAAACAAATCAGCGACCAATATAGCCACCTTTCTTTGCAAGGACACTCAAAAGCCTGCCATCCATGGATTCTGTCAGTGTTTTGATCTGTTCACCATAGGGCTGCCACGATTAGTCGACTAGTCACGATTACGTCGACTATCAAAATCGTCGACGACTGATTTAATAGTCGACGCATCGTTTGAAGCTTTGTAAGATCACAAAAGACGCGGAATAAGTAGTAGGATTTAAGAGTGTAATAACGGACTGAAACAGAAGATGGCAGCACTGCATGTACAAGGATGCCAGCTGCCGTTACACTCGAAGAAGAAGAAGCAGCAGTGTCCCAGAATTCATAGCGCGCCCTGCTCAGTTTTCAACAATGGCGGCAGCTAGTTAGTTTTAATATTACTCTTATTAATCTTTCTGGGTCACAAAATAAACGTTTAACATATTTTCAGGCGAGAATGTAGCTGTGTAAACCTCAAATATTTGCTCAGTTTATCAAGACACTGCATATTTTCAAAAGCGCTCCGACGTTTTCGGAGACGTCTGTTACCCACTAGCTCGATAGCTAGCCGGGGCAAGGCTCACTAGAGCCCGTGAGAACACCGGACTCCCGGCAAATCGTTTTCAAACCCACCACTGTCTTTCGCTACTCAGGTTAAACATATATAAGTCAGTTAGATAACTTAAAAATGTTATTGTTTGGCCTTTTTTTTTGAGTATTTTATTTGTTCCTGAGTAAATCGGTTTGGCTGAGATTAAAGTTATAGTTTATACACGACTGAATAAATGTCAAGCAGACAACTGATTATCAGAAGTGTGAGATGTTCGAGAATATACTCCGGTGTCCCGTTATATTTTAGATAGCAAGGAGTTTATTAAACTTTACCGAAACAATCTGTAAATCTCATTAAATTTAATAAACTATCATCTTGTCTTTATTTTTAGTTAGCACATACCCTAAACACTTAAAACTGTAAGCTAATGTTATATAAGAGCAGATGCTGCTGGTGCAATAAGCTGTACGTTTTACGTCCAATGGATGCATGATCCGATTAGTCGACTAATCGCAAAAATAATCGGTGACTAGTCGACTATCAAAATAATCGTTTGTGGCAGCCCTAGTTCACCATCAACATTGCGTGCAGCAGCAACCACAGCCTCCCAGACACTGTTCAGAGAGGTGTACTGTTTTCCCTCCTTGTAAATCTCACATTTGATGATGGACCACAGGTTCTCAATGGGGTTCAGATCAGGTGAACAAGGAGGCCATGTCATTAGTTTTTCTTCTTTTAAACCCTTTCTTGCCAGCCACGCTGTGGAGTACTTGGACGCGTGTGATGGAGCATTGTCCTGCATGAAAATCATGTTTTTCTTGAAGGATGCAGACTTCTTCCTGTACCACTGCTTGAAGAAGGTGTCTTCCAGAAACTGGCAGTAGGACTGGGAGTTGAGCTTGACTCCATCCTCAACCCGAAAAGGCCCCACAAGCTCATCTTTGATGATACCAGCCCAAACCAGTACTCCACCTCCACCTTGCTGGCGTCTGAGTGGGACTGGAGCTCTCTGCCCTTTACCAATCCAGCCACGGGCCCATCCATCTGGCCCATCAAGACTCACTCTCATTTCATCAGTCCATAAAACCTTAGAAAATCAGTCTTGAGATATTTCTTGGCCCAGTCTTGACGTTTCAGCTTGTGTGTCTTGTTCAGTGGTGGTCGTCTTTCAGCCTTTCTTACCTTGGCCATGTCTCTGAGTATTGCACACCTTGTGCTTTTGGGCACTCAGTGATGTTGCAGCTCTGAAATATGGCCAAACTGGTGGCAAGTGGCATCTTGGCAGCTGCACGCTTGACTTTTCTCAGTTCATGGGCAGTTATTTTGCGCCTTGGTTTTCCCACACGCTTCTTGCGACCCTGTTGACTATTTTGAATGAAACGCTTGATTGTTCGATGATCACGCTTCAGAAGCTTTGCAATTTTAAGACTGCTGCATGCCTCTGCAAGATATCTCACTATTTTTGACTTTTCTGAGCCTGTCAAGTCCTTCTTTTGACCCATTTTGCCAAAGGAAAGGAAGTTGCCTAATAATTATGCACACCTGATATAGGGTGTTGATGTCATTAGACCATACCCTTCTCATTACAGAGATGCACATCACCTAATATGCTTAATTGGTAGTAGGCTTTCGAGCCTATACAGCTTGGAGTAAGACAACATGCATGAAGGGGATGATGTGGACAAAATACTCATTTGCCTAATAATTCTGCACTCCTGTATAAAATATTTAGCTTTTATTAAATACTTATCTGAATCTTACAACCAAAGTTTGTATAATAATACACAAGATTGGCTGTAGACCATTGTTCATCATTCAGAACACTGTGTAAAATGACAAAAACAAAAAGTGAATGCAAAAGTGCATAAATATTTATTTTACGTGTTTGATATGTGTGGCGGGCGTGGTCTGCAGTGCCGCTGCAGGGAGGTGGACCCACCTGAGGGGCATCTGCAATCACACCTCTCGGGCGTAGTCTGTGCTCTCTCGGCTGTTTTTGGGTGTGTGTCGGGCTGTGAGTTGAAAAGCTACAGCTGGCTGGGAGGGTACACCAACCATGTGTGAAAAGTGGTCCATAACGTACTGGTTCAAAGTGTGTTCGTGCAAACATTGTCGGGGTCTGCCGTGGTACAGAGGGACTTCTGCTTATGAACCTGTGTGCACAGCGTCTGCAAATCGGGGCTGTACAAAGTGACCTCATCTTTACCCAAAACTGTAAGCTGTCATCTGTGAGGCGCGAGCGGTGTTTGTTTTTACCATAATTCATGGTGGAGAATGGCTGCTCTTCTGAGTTTTGCTGTCTGTAGCCGTATGAATGGAAAACTACACAGATTAGCAGCGGCATAGGCACACATAAAATTTCTTCTGAAATTTTCGCTTTCTAGTATTACTGTTATTATTCTTTCTGGGTCACAAAATAAACGTTTAACATATTTTCAGGCGAGAATGTAGCTGTGTAAACCTCAAATATCTACTCAGTTTATAAAGACACCACATATTTTCAAAATCGCTCCGACGTTTTCGGAGACGTCTGTTAACCACTAGCTCGATAGCTAGCCGGGGGCAAGTCTCTCTAGAGCCCGTGAGAACACCGGACTCCCGGCAAATCGTTTTCAAACCCACCGCCATCATTCGCTACTCAGGTTAAACATGATATATAAGTCACTTAGATAACTTAAAAATGTTATTGTTTGGCTTTTTTCAGTATTTTATTTCTTCCTGAGTAAATCGGCTGACTTTATTAAACTCCACCAAAACAATCTGCACATTTAATTAAAATTTAATAAACTACCATCTTGTCTTTATTTTTAGTTAGCACATATCTTAAACACTTAAAGCTGTGATCTAATGATAGTTATATAAGAGCAGATGCTGCTGGTGCAATAAGCTGTACGTTATACGTCCAATGGATGCATGATCTGATTAGTGGACTAATCGCAAAAATAATCGGTGACTAGTGGACTATCAAAATAATCGTTTGTGGCAGCCCTACCCACAACACATTTGTTAAAATGATGCTCTCTATAACAACTGAAGAACACAGACAATAGTTAATTCCGTAATAAATTCAAAGCCTTGATCTTTTTAATTTTTACCTAAAATGAGTGCACAAAACTCTGAAAAGATCTAAATGTTAACATAGAACCCAGTCAGCACATCTGCTAGTGCCGTTTACTATATCGGTTTATGTGGGAGATAGTTTTCAGGCTTTAAGTGCCACCATAATTTTATGCCAACCTAAACATTGTTTTAAGTGTATTTGAGTTAGCAAAAAAATGACTGAACACTCATATGCAAGTCTTTTGCCCGCCAACAAAACATTTCAGCTAGCTAAAACAGATTTTTATGCTATCACCGAGCAACGTGCTAATGCTTTTCACACAGCTTTGTCTCGACTCAAAAAAGCCACAGAAGTAAAAGCTAGTAATAATAATTACAAGAATCTCAGAAAAAATGACTTACCAGGAGTGGCAAACAACCCGAAAAAATGGAGAGCTAAATGTTCTGAAATTGCTTCCCTTCAGCTTCATTCGGAGCCTGTGATGCTGGGGCGGAGTCTGTGAATTTACTCTATTAGTGTCATAGCCCCTTTAGGAGTTCAGAGTTAAGAGGTCAAGAGTTAATGTTTCCATTTTGACACCTCCAGATTTAATATAGAAACACTCATTTTCAACACTCGATTTTAACTACTAATGTTTTACACCTCAGAGTTACATTAAAAGAAAGTGACTCTACTTAGAGTAAAATTAACTCTGCTTTTGCACAAAGTCTACTAACACCAATATATTTAACACTTTTGAATTTGCTGTGTAGGTATTGTAAGTATATATGGTCCGAATGTTGATGACCCCTCATTCTTCCACGGTTTTTTTAGTGCACTCTCCGAACACCTAGATTGCACAATTGTTCTTGGGGGAGACCTCAACCTGGGACTAAATGAAGAAATGGATAGGCTCAATACAACAGGAAATCAGCGTAATTGGCAGTCCACAAATATAATCAAACAGTATATGAGCGACTTTGGTCTTTGCGATGCATGGCGCTCCCTCCACCCTAACAGTAAGGAATATTCTTTCTTCTCACATGTTCATCACTCCTACTCTCGTCTGGATTATTTTTTGATCAGCAGCTCACTGCTGAGTGACATTTCAGACACTGAGATTCATCCTATAGCTGTCAGCGATCATGCTCCTGTATCTTTAACACTAATGCAGAAGAATAATACCACACCAAGTAAAAACTGGAGATTTAATACATCGCTGCTCAAAGATGAAGAGTTTATCAAATACTTTAAAAAAGAATGGACTTCATATTTAGACTTTAATGACATTCCTGGAACATCAGCATCTGTCCTCTGGGAAGCAGGGAAAGCCATGATGAGAGGTAAAATAATCTCTTTCTCATCACATAAGAAGAAAGAAGAAAACAAAAATATTCAAGAACTGGAAAAAAACATCAAATCCTTAGAAAAAGCCTATGTATCACACCAAGATCAAGAAATATTAAACAATTTACGCAAAACAAAACTAGAATTAAATGAAATTATTAATAAAAAGACTAAATTCTTAGTACAAAGACTTCGCCTGCAAAATTATGAACATGGTAACAAATCCGGACAATTTCTTGCTAACCAGTTAAAAATCAATAAAGAAAAAACAACTATATGTGCTGTTAAAGATTTATCTGGGAATACAATATATGATCTTAAAAAAATAAACAAAATTTTTAGGGATTTCTATGAAACTTTATATACACCACAAATAAACCCATCTAAAAACGAAATTGATCAGTTTCTGGACAACATAACTCTTCCAAAATTATTAGACACCCAAGCAATGGCACTGGATTCACCACTGATGCCAGGTGAACTCCAGGAAGCCCTGATAAGTATGCCCAATAATAAGGCTCCAGGTCCAGACGGCTTTCCTGCAGAATTCTACAAAGAATTCTGGACGATTCTAGCACCAGTTTTTCACAGAATGTTGCAGGAAATCAAAGAAAATGGCAGACTACCACCAAATATGAACTCTGCAAATATCAGTCTCTTACTAAAACCAGGCAAAGACCCTGTATATCCCTCAAGCTATCGTCCAATATCCCTTATAAATGTAGACCTTAAAATAATCTGCAAAGCTCTCTCAAAGAGATTAGAGAAAATAACCCCTCTTAATTCATCCTGACCAAACTGGCTTCATAAAAGGTAGGCACTCATCAACAAATACACGTAGATTACTTAATTTAACAGACTACTCATGCAGCAAAAACATTGAAACCATAATATTGTCTCTTGATGCAGAAAAAGCGTTTGACAGAGTTAACTGGAAATTTCTATTTGCAACTTTACACAAATTTGGTTTTGGAACCTCTTTCATTAACTGGTTAAAATATTATATAATTCCCCAACAGCTTGTGTCAGAACAAATGATCAAACATCCTCCAGCTTCTGTCTCCTGAGGGGCACCAGGCAGGGATGCCCACTCTCCCCTTCACTGTTTGCAATTTTTATTGAGCCACTAGCAGCAGCAATTAGACAGAATTCAGTAATTAAGGGCATAAAATGCAAGAATGTAGATGATGTGTTACTTTTTCTCCAAAACTCACAAACCAATATCTCTGGGGTGATTGAATTGATAAATTCTTTTTCAAGAGTCTCAGATTATTCAATCAACTGGTCAAAATCTACGGTTCTTCCGATTAATTGCTCCTTCCATAATTCTTCTCCTACACCACTGCAATCTGGAAATATAAAATATTTAGGTATTAATGTCTCTCCTAAGCTTTCAGAATTAACTAAATTAAACCACATCCCGCTTTTAAAGACAGTAGAAAGCGATCTGGCTAGATGGAAATCTTTACCCATATCACTCATGGGAAGGGTTGCCGCTATAAAAATGATGGTCTTGCCAAAATAAACTATTTGTTTTCAATGATCCCAAATAAGCCATCACAAGATTGGTTCAGATCTCTAGACTCATGTATTTCTAAATTCCTTTGGAAAGACAAACCCCCACGTATCAGCTTAAAAACATTACAAAGGACCAAGGATAAAGGAGGATTAGATCTGCCTAACTTTAATCACTATTTTTTAGCCAACAGGCTTCAGTTCATCTCTAGATGGTTTAAACACAGCTTCTTAGATGAGCCCTGGCTAGATGTAGAACAGGCACTATGTAATAATCTAGAAATTTCAGACCTACTATTTATCAGCTCAAACATCAAAAGACATGAATGCTTTAAAAGCATCAACATCAGCTCTTCTCTGACAGCATGGTGGGAGTTTCTAAAAATGACAGCGTCCTCATTAATCCCATGCAAACGTACACCTATCTGGAATAACCCTGACATATTACAAAACAATAATATGATTAATTTTCCAGAATGGAGTTGTAAAGGAATTAAATACTTAGAACATATATTAGAGGGAACAGAATTTATTCCATTTGACAGACTAGTTACATAATATGGGATCAACAAGAAAAGATTTTTAGAATATCAACAAATTAAATCCATAGTAAAAAGAGATTTAACCTCAGTCAAGCTGAATTACAAACACCACCAAGTGCGGTACACTTTCTTACTCTTAAATCCCCCAAATTATTATCTAAAATATACAGAACACTTTCTAAAATAGATGAATCAATATCCTTCCTATTGCAAAGTGGGAAGCAGATTTATCAGTAAGCTTAGACCAAAACTTCTGGTCTCAGGTATGCTTAAAAACCTTTAAATTGATTAAAAATCCCAGTCTGCAATTAATACAATACAAAATACTACATAGAGTGCACTATACAGGTCATCGGATGTTCAAGATGGGCTTTACATCTTCCAACAACTGCTCACACTGTCAAGGCAATACACCAGACAATTACATCCACGCCCTTTGGTTCTGTCCACCAGTGCAGAAGTTTTGGCGTGAGATATGTGAAGACTTATCAAAGTGTCTGAAATGTAACATTCCAGCCTCCCTTTAGTGTGCTTGCTGAGCAACTTGGATGAGGTCACTGCAGAAATAAACACAGCCCACATTGTTTTTACAGCCCTATGCATTGCCAAGAAAACAGTCCTCCTTAACTGGAAAAATAAAAATAATCTTAATTCTAATCAATATAAAACCATCTAATAGATCACATTAGTCTTGATACAGCCTCTGCCACCACATTTGATCAATCCCTTTGGGCTCCTTTGATCGGCTTCATCACCTAGTGGGGTGGGGGGGTCATGGTTTGGTCCTGCCTTCGCTATTGTGGTTGATGTGGAGGTTGGGATGGGCTTAGGGCGCCAGGAGAACCCCTAGAGACGTTATCCTGGAGGGCACAACCCGGGGTTGTGGTCATAACCTGGTGAGTGGCTCTGGTCGCTCTTAGAGGGTGTTCTCCTCGTGGCTGCGTGCAGCGGGGCTGGGGATGGTCTGTACTGGCGGACGTGGGTTACTGGCCTGGTGGCCTGGCTGCCCCTGAGTGGATCCGGGGCAGGCGGGGGGCTGGGGTTGGGGGCTTGGGGTTCGGGGTGCTTCGTCTCCGTGATGGGGCTCTGGCTGGGCCTTGGGGCTTGGGTCCTCGTCGGTGTGTCGCCGAGGTTGTGGGCCGTGGGTGCAGGGGCTCAGCCCTGGCGCAGGGGCCTCTGGTGCATCGACCTAACTGGGGACTCTTCAACTGGCAGGGAGGTTGTTCCATCCTTGCAGAAGTCCACTCTGCAGGTGGGGAGAGACACAGGAGAGGTGGAGAATAAACCTAACCTGGGTGTCTGTTGTCTTGTGTAGTCTGGAGATGATTGAATGTTGGGGTGGGTATAGTTTCCTCTGCGGTGGGGTGGGGTGGGCTTCCCCAGGTCCTGTGGGGCTTAGCGGTGCTGCTGCCGTGGGCCCCGATCGGGATGGGCCTGGGCTCCTTGCCTTGGTGGGTACTAGAGGACGAGGGTGCCTACTGGGGTCAGCCGGGGCTGGCCCTAAGGAGGGGCATCTTGCCCCTCCTTCTTTTCCTCCCCATCCCGGCTGCCTCCCTCTTCCCGCTCCACCACACCCACCCACACAGGTAGGGCCTTGGGGTGCGGGTGTGTCACCAGGGTGCAGGGAGGCATTCCCCCCCCTCTGTCCCCTTCTGGCCACCTGTGCCTCAATTTTATTTCACAACTTAGACATCCACATTATTCACACTCTCATAACACACACACACACATATATATATATATATATAGGGCCTTGAGGGTGACCACGTTAACTGCGTCCAGAGGACGGTCTGGGTATTCAACCCTACCTCTGGCGCCGGTGCCCACCTCTCAATTTTAAATCCATGTAGACATTGAGGGTTCTCGGGAGGGGCGCTATAACACCTGCTGCTCTCTGGCAGCAGCACCATGCCCTCCCTTGTTTTAAATGCACTTTAGAACAACACGCAGCAACACTACACACGGCGGGAGGAGGGAGGTATGGGGTCTTCACACACCCCGTTCTCTACTAGCCATCGGGCGGGGGCTGGGAGGAGGTGTTGGCTGTCCGATTGGCCTCCCTGCTGCTGCGGAGCCTGGGGTGGTCTGCTTGCCTCCACCCGGGGAAAGGGTCACATCTCTTGGGTCTGGTGCCGTTTCCCCTCTGGGGGCGAGGGTACCTGGACCCAGGGCATAGAGGATGTTTGGGGAGTATGATTGTGTGTACATGTCTATGTATGTCTATCCCTACGTTGGGTGAGTGCTGAGTGTTTGTATATGTGTGCATGAGGGTGGGAAAGCATGTTTATGTCTGTATGTGCCTGTTTGTCTGTGTCTATATGTCAGGTCTGGTCTTAGACTCCACCTCCCTGGGTACTCCCAGGCCCTCAAGTGTGGAGGCCTATCTCCCCTCACCACACTCCCTGCTGGTAGCTGATGCCCTCAGGGGTTGGTGCATTGGTGGTTCTTGGTGTCCGGGCTGGGCGCTCAGGTATGCACCGGCTCACTCCCGGTGGCTACTTGGCGGGGCCCGATGCCTGTCGCTCGGTCAGGCCTCTTCCGGGCAAAGGGGCCTCGGGCCTCCGGCCTCGGGGCCTGCAACTCGGTTCACTCTGGCACAGCTGGCTGCCGGCAGAGCCGGCGGGCACGCCGGTGCAGCCCCTCTGGCTTCTGCTTCGTGGCTACTGGGTGACCCCTCGTCTGGGGATCTCCTCAGCCCTTCCCAGGAAGGTGGCACGGATGCCCCTCCGTGGTACTCCTTGGGCTCTCGCACTCTGGGTCCTCTGGATGTCTGGAGCCTGGATCTCCTCCATGCCTGCTTCATGCCCTGGGGACGGGGCTATGGGCCTCTACACCCTCTAGCAGACCGTTACATGGGAAAACCTTTTTTTTTTGACAAGCGCTGATCCACACAGGTGTGCACACGGGTGTTCACTGCTCGTGAGACATAAACTACACCTTTCTTAGCTGCTACTTCAAAGCACATTGTGCGCTGTCTGTCCCATGCGTGCTGCACAACAACTTTCAATATTTAGTATTTACTGCTGTTCACACTCAGCTAGATTAACGTGATGGTGTTGTGTTTAGTATGTTGCTTTGTTTTTGTTTGGTTTTTTTTGCTTGTCTTCTCTTCTTTTCTCTCAACAGGTGATCCAGGAGATTTTTTTTTTTTTTTTCTCTCTTTGTCTTTGTAAGTGCCCTTTCTCACTGTCCCTTTTCCTTCTGTTTTCTTTTCCTTCCTCTCTTTCTTTCTCCCTTTCCTATCCCCCGTCATGTCTGTCCCATCTGTAACAACTGAAAATAAAATAAATAATAACAACAAAGTTTGATCAAATGGACCAATACGGCAATGCCATGATGATCCATTTGGCAAAATAAATCCATTTGGTATCCTTGTTGGTCTTCAGACAACAATTCTGACGGCTTAAGAACCAAATGGGACAGACAAAAAAAAAAAAAAAAAAAAAAAAAAAATGATTGCTTTGCATGCTTTACAATCGCACAATTAAAAAATGTCAGTGGACATTCTAAACAGAGCATATTGATAAGAATAGCAGCATTTTACAGGACTAAACATGGCTCGAACTTGTACTCCACTCGTGAAACTGGGGTACATGATCCTCTGTGCTGTGTCTGAATTCAAAGGCTTTATTATTAAAAAGCTCTATTACCAGTTTGCTTCATGTACAGGTCTATGGAAGCATGATTTTCCAGTGTCTGTACTGAATAATGATACTTTAAGTGCTTAATGATTTGGTGTACTGCCTCTATGGCATCAAGAGACTGAAATAATGTTGTGCATGTTTGTCATCTTATCTGCTTTGCCACAAATAATTCTTAAGGTTTTTAATGCCTACGCCCTTTCCTCAGCTTTGATAACTAAAGGCTCCACCCTAAAAAGGGGAGATTAGATTGAAATCTGATTATTCACTGTGAATTACCTCTCCGTGAATCGCTACCTTATCGTCATGGAGAGGTCTGTGTGTCCCAGGGATCTGAATTATTCTTAGAAACTAGGATAGGTCATCCAACTAATTCAGTTGCTTTTGAAGGTAACATTATAATGTTCATCCAATTGAATTTGCAAATGTGAAAAGGGTTGAATAAATTTTCAAATAGCATAATCCGTTAATATTAATTACATGGCATTACATGTAATGACATCATGATTGGGAGCTGAGGCCGCCTAAACGTTTGAACCTAGAATTGTGCCTGGAGTAAACCAAACCAACTGAATGTCATTTTTTTAACATTTCATAATACAACCTGCGAATACGGCATAGGTACGCTGCAGTTATGGTTATTTTCGGGTAACAAACCAGGTTTTTGCGGAAACTATGAGACAATCACACTGTAAGTACCCTGTAATTTCGGGGTATGAGCCGTATTATGGAGTCTTTGTAATTTCATGGTGATATTGCAAATGATCTTTTTTATATTATTACTTAAAATTCAGTGACCGAATGTGCATGATGGGTAATCCACTATTAAAATGTCCTTTCATATTAAATATTAAGATGATGTAACTAGATAAACTTTTCTCCCTTTCCTACCTGGAAATGGGACTAGATGATAACAGTTTTGTGTGAAGGAATGCAGAGTGATCAGTGGACATCTCTAAGATGGCACGGGCTCTTGGGCTAAAATAAAAGTGATCAGCTGCACAGTCAACAGTGGATTTCAAGCAGAAATACCCAAGCTTCTCACAGGCAGCTTGCAAAATGTGCGCATCAGTAAAGACTTGTCAAGCAGATAGTTCAGTTCATGCATTCACGCTTGAACAAACTTCTGATATTTTCCGTCGCAACTTCTCTAAGTCCTGCTACCGAGCACAACCACATTCACTTCCTCGTATAATCATGAACTCTTTACAATAAAACAGGACACTTGTAAAAATGAACCATATGTAATGCAAATGCTCTTTTAAACTTATTAAACACATTGTACTCATTTTACAAAGAATTCCAATTTTTTTCTCAATACTTTGAACATCATTATTTTACATTTAACATGGATTTCAATATTTTTAATATTTCAAGACATTTTAATAAATGGCAGTTTTAACCTGGTTACAAACAAATAAACTGATTAACTGAAATAAATAAACCAGTTAAAGAAAAATAGTGAAATGTAAAATAAAAACAAAAAACTGAATAAATCAATAGGCAAACACATAATAATGCGTAATTTTAAATAATCTGTATTCATATATATCATGTTGATGACAAAAATGTTGATATTTGTAAAAACAAAAATTATTAAAGATCAAATGTTTAACATTTAACATATTTATGTCCAAGTTGGTTCATGGTTGTGCGTCCAAATTGTGGACTTCATTTAGACGTCGTATAGATGTCCAGAACTCCTCATGGACCAACAGACCCAATACTGAATTGATCTCCAGGTCTATCTGGCATCCAAGGTTTAGTGGGCAACCTTTCTCCCAGAGTGTTTTAGCCTCTTTTTATTCCTTTAGTGTATCTTTCTAAATCTCAGAGTCAGGTGGGTAAGGGACCAAGGGCTCTGATCCACCAACGTAAAACATCTATGCAGTGCAGCACAGAGCACCACAAGGACAGTCCAGGGACATTATACTGGGCGACCTAATGATCCTAAACACACAAGTTAGAAAAGGGCTTGACTCCCTTTCACTGGTAGCTCAAGCATATAGAGCAATGCCAGAGAAAAGACAGTGCCTAAATGATTACGTCTTTAAAAATGACATCATTTGCTGTTGCTTCTCTGGTCATTTGCAGCATTAAAAGCAAGAATGTTCATGTTGTGTGAATGTTTAATCCAAAGCTGGTACTTTAGGTTTTTAATATTTCTCATTTTTTTGTTGCAGTCAAGTAGCTTGCAATAGCTTAGAATACAGAAAACATGGCATTCAAAGTATTTATGTGTTACAGACTGAAAAAGAAATCCTTGTCAGCTTCGTAATGAACAAACTGAGAGGAGACCAAGCAAAAAACAAAACAAAAAAAACACCCAAACTAATAGATATGTTGTTTTGTTTAATTCTTTCTTGTCAAAAAATTAGGTTAAAAAGTATCATCAGTGATCTGCAAAGTGGTCTGAATCTTGTAGCCTGAGCTTGACTGCTTTTGTCTCCACCCACTTGTTAAAAAATGAGGTATTCTATTTATTAGAGCAAAAGGTATTAGTGGAAAAACACCAATTTGCCACTCTTCTGATTACTCCTCCCTTATAGGAATGTTTTCAGTGTTTGGCATTACTAAAATGAGTATCCAGAAGATGTTCATATAAGTCAAAAAGTTTGGTGGTGTGTGTTTCTGTAAATGAAGTCCCACTGATGGCTTAGGTCCAGCTCAATACTCCAGCCTATGGTAGCTCCGAGTCCTGCCACAGTTCTGTGTATGAATGTAAATGTATTTCATGCAGTTAAATGTAAGTTAAGTGCATGCTGTTTGAATTAATCTTCTCAGTCAGTAAACACCAGTGTTGTCATTATTTTGATTACACGTACATGTATTCTTTTGTAACAATGTTCCCATTATCTCAATGGAAATGATGATGCAGCTTCAATAAGTGGTGTAAAAGTTAACATGAACGGTGCTCTGAGGTGAAACTGCTTTGCGGCGCCCAAAAAAGTTGATGAAAACTCTATGTCCAGATGAACAGACAACGTTTTGGGGATTTCCTTACATGGATGATTGAGCATGCATCAAGATACTTTGTGGCTCATTCAGAGTTTGATTAAATGAACAATAACTGCTCTTATTTGAATTAAGAAAAAAAATTAGTACAACATTATATCTGAACAGAGAGACATAACATGCACTAAATTCAGATTCACTGAGCCAGCCACTTGTTTGAATATGATCTGAGACACTGGAAGCAGCAAAACAGCTTGTAACATGTTGTTTTGTGTGATTCAGGTGGACCGAAAGGGTCTAATATGGGTAAATTATTAATAATATCAATAAATGAAAGACTGCAGTCCAGTTTAGCTAACTAAATTAAAAGTGAAGATCCAGAGGAGGCAGAGCATTAACAAGAACACTGTCAGTGTCTGTGTGTCATGGTTCTGGGTCTTTGTTCCAGTGTTTTGTGTTGGTGGACTTTTGAATCCTGTTTAATCATTGTTGTTGTATTCTTATAGTAACTGATGTTTCCTAGTTTCGTTTTCTTGCGTTTATGAATTTTCTGATTATTGTTTGTCCTCAGTGTCTCCTGTGGATGTAAGTATTGTTGTAACATCGCATCTGTCATAGCCTTCATCTCTGTGTTCTGTCTTCAGTGTCCCCTTAGTGTCCCCAGCCCGTCTTGTCTCTCCCTCTCTCTGTGTCTTAGTCCTGTCTCTGAGTTTTGTCTCCTTTACCTGTTTCCCATGTCCTTCTCTTTGTGTTTTGTCCTTGAATCCCCAGTCCGTCATGTGTTCCCATGTTTGTTTATCCCCATCCTAGTGTCAAGCTCTTGTGTCCTTGTCTGAGACACGGAGTTGGTGCTATTTCCAAATTTATTTTGATAGTCCTAGGGCCAGGGGCCCGTTCTTCGTACCTCGCTAAGTAAGTTAGCCGGATTTGAATGTTGACGATTTCGCGTGATCTTGGATCGTTCGGTTCTCCGAAGCTCATCTGGGACTTGCTGTCATAGCAACAGATCCATAAGCGTAAACCTGCTCGGGAGCAGGCTTACTTTATGTAAACAGGATTAGATCGCGGCCTCTCAGGTATGTCCGCTGCAGTTATATGAAAGCAAGAGCGATATTTCGCCACTGTTTTACCATAAATAAATATTATCAATGTAACTAAAGATAATGCAGCATTTGATTCTTTTATTGATTTCATACAGATACATACAGGTCATTTCCGAAAAAAAGGGAAATGTACTATTAATCATTCTATTACATGTAGTAGATCATGTCAGATGTAATTCATATTTTAGAGTAGTAATAGTAAATTACTACGTGCAATCAAGATGACAGACCACGGCTGAAAAGCGAAGGTGGATTTGGGAAGTCTGTCGCAGCCATGTCCTGTCCGTTTGTACGCGAGCAAGGAAGGTGCAAGATTGATAAGGAGAGTTTACAGAATTTAGCGTATATTGCGGGATAGACGGGATCCTTTAGCTCGGCGCGACGGTGTGCTCATAGAGATATCGATTCTCCGTGAGGGTATTATTTACTTTCTCTCTCTCTCTCTCTCTCTCTATATATATATATATATATATATATATATATATATATATATATATATATATATATATATATATATATATATATATATATATATATATATATAAAAAAAAAAAAAAAAAAAACACCCAGCACGCCCCTGCGGTGGTTTTATCCTTCAAGCTCGGGTCCTCTACCAGAGGCCTGGGAGCTTGAGGGTCCCATGCAAGTATCTTAGCTGTTCCCAGGACTGCGCTCTTCTGGACAGAGATCTCCGATGTTGTTCCCGGATCTGCTGGAGCCACTCGCCTAGCTTGGGAGTCACCGCACCTAGTGCTCCGATTACCACGGGGACCACCGTCACCTTCACCCTCCACATCCTCTCGAGCTCTTCTCTGAGCCCTTGGTATTTCTCCAGCTTCTCGTGTTCCTTCTTCCTGATATTGCTGTCATTCGAACCGCTACATCGATCACTACAGCCGTCTTCTTCTGTTTGTCTACCACCACTATGTCCGGTTGGTTAGCCACCACCATTTTGTCCGTCTGCATCTGGAAGTCCCACAGGATCTTAGCTCGGTCATTCTCCACCACCCTTGGGGGCATCTCCCATTTTGACCTCGGGACTTCCAGGTTATACTCGGCACAGATGTTCCTGTACACTATGCCGGCCACTTGGTTATGGCGCTCCATGTATGCCTTGCCTGCTAGCATCTTGCACCCTGCTGTTATGTGCTGGATTGTCTCTGGGGCATCTTTACACAGCCTGCACCTGGGGTCTTGCCTGGTGTGATAGACCCCAGCCTCTATGGATCTTGTACTCAGAGCTTGTTCTTGTGCTGCCATGATTAGTGCCTCTGTGCTGTCTTTCAGTCCAGCTTTGTCCAGCCACTGGTAGGATTTCTGGATATCAGCACCTCCTCTATCTGCCGGTGGTACATACCGTGCAGGGGCCTGTCCTTCCATGATGGTTCCTCGCCTTCCTCCTCTTTCTTGGGTTTCTGCTGCCTGAGGTATTCACTGAGCACGCTGTCAGTTGGGGCCATCTTCGTGATGTATTCGTGGATGTTTCTTGTCTCATCCTGGACTGTGGTGCTGACACTCACCAGTCCCCGGCCCCCTTCCTTCCGCTTAGCATACAGCCTCAGGGTGCTGGACTTGGGGTGAAACCCTCCATAGCAGCTGGATAGCGTAGTGGTTAAACTACACGCCTTTGGAGCAGAAGATCGCAAGTTCGATTCCTGCCTGGGGCGTCTGTATCCAGTAAGGGTCCTAAGGCTAGACCCCCTATGCTAAAGTGAGCCTACCGCAGACATGAGCGAGACAGATAAATATGAAGGCATGCCGGCTCGGACGTCGCCCGGATCAACAAGGTCCGCGTCAGGTGTTGAGGAACCAGGGCACCCTGATGACAAGTGGGCTACTGGAACAAGAAGGCATCGGTGGGCAAGAGACGAAAACAGGGCGTTGTTGGAATGCTACTACGCAAGTAACCCTGGCGGAAGGGGTTACATGAATAGGATGAGGGACCTATGGATATATATATATATATATGTACTTACTGTACTGTATATACTTACTCCCGACTTACTGTGCATGCTTCAGTCACCCCTTGCATGGGAACAGGTAAAAGTGATGGAGTGTTATGTCAAACTACACACAAAAAAACCCACAATGTCAATAAATGTCACAGTACAAAAAGGGTGTGACGAGGGGTGCAGGACCACCACCTGTCTTTATTTGCTCTGCCCTTTTCTTGGTTGCTGTTATAAACAAACAAACAGATTATTCCAGGGTCTCTTGTCATAGACTAAAAGCAATATAAGTGATAAATATTACCATTCTGTGGAATATTTTTATATTTCACTTTACTTTTTCCCATGTTCTAGTGGGTCCTGTTGTGGCTCTAATGTGAAAGAGGATATGATGTAATATAATATAATGTGGAATAAAATAATATCACATGATATAATGTAATATCATGGATCACTTACGAGTTTAATTTGTCAGCAACTTTCTGCCAGCCCTCTCTCCTTGCTTTTGCAGCCTTTGCAGTGTTCCCCTGCGTTTTAATTAAACTCTGAAACTCCTGATATCCCTCAATCAAGAGTTCTTGCTCTGCTGCCGTGAAATACTGAGCGCACTCCTTCGACATCTTCGCCGACCAATCACAGGGTTGCCGATCAATGTTTCTACTATCGATGCGTAGCCCCTTTTAAGCCACCCAGTGATCTCAGATTACTTCATCCAGCTATACTAATCGTCAACAACAGGTGTGTTCGGAGAACCGGATTAGCGAGCTCAAAGTTAGCGCGATGATTTGATCTTGGATGTGTCATTTGATCTTGGATGTAGTAGCGAGTGCGAAGAACGGGCCCCTGTTCTTCGTACCTCGCTAAATAAGTTAGCCGGTTTGAATGTTGACGATTTCGCGTGATCTTGGATCGTTCGGTTCTCCGAAGCTCATCTGGGACTTGCTGTCATAGCAACAGATCCGTGGCGTAAACCTGCTCGGGAGCAGGTTTACTTTATGTAAACAGGATTAGATCGCGGCCTCTCAGGTATGTCCGCTGCAGTTATATGAAAGCAAGAGCGATATTTCGCCACTGTTTTACCATAAATAAATATTAGCAATGTAACTAAAGATAATGTATTTGATTCTTTTATTGATTTCATACAGATACATACAGGTCATTTCCGAAAAAAAGGAAATGTACTATTAATCATTCTATTACATGTAGTAGATCATGTCAGATGTAATTCATATTTTAGAGTAGTAATAGTAAATTACTACGTGCAATCAAGATGACAGACCACGGCTAAAAAGCGAAGGTGGATTTGGGAAGTCTGTCGCAGCCATGTCCTGTCCGTTTGTACGCGAGCAAGGAAGGTGCAAGATTGATAAGGAGAGTTTACAGAATTTAGCGTATATTGCGGGATAGACGGGATCCTTTAGCTCAGCGCGACGGTGTGCTCATAGAGAGATATCGATTCTCCGTGAGGGTATTATTTACTTTCTCTCTCTCTCTCTCTCTATATATATACTTACTGTACTGTATATACTTACTCCCGACTTACTGTGCATGCTTCAGTCACCCCTTGCATGGGAACAGGTAAAAGTGATGGAGTGTTATGTCAAACTACACACAAAAAACCCACAATGTCAATAAATGTCACAGTACAAAAGGGGTGTGACGAGGGGTGCAGGACCACCACCTGTCTTTATTTGCTCTGCCCTTTTCTTGGTTGCTGTTATAAACAAACAAACAGATTATTTCAGGGTCTCTTGTCATAGACTAAAAGCAATATAAGTGATAAATATTACCATTCTGTGGAATATTTTTATATTTCACTTTACTTTTTCCCATGTTCTAGTGGGTCCTGTTGTGGCTCTAATGTGAAAGAGGATATGATGTAATATAATATAATGTGGAATAAAATAATATCACATGATATAATGTAATATCATGGATCACTTACGAGTTTAATTTGTCAGCAACTTTCTGCCAGCCCTCTCTCCTTGCTTTTGCAGCCTTTGCAGTGTTCCCCTGCGTTTTAATTAAACTCTGAAACTCCTGATATCCCTCAATCAAGAGTTCTTGGTCTGCTGCCGTGAAATACTGTGCGCACTCCTTCGACATCTTCGCCGACCAATCACAGGGTTGCCGATCAATGTTTCTACTATCGATGCGTAGCCCCTTTTAAGCCACCCAGTGATCTCAGATTACTTCATCCAGCTATACTAATCGTCAACAACAGGTGTGTTCGGAGAACCGGATTAGCGAGCTCAAAGTTAGCGCGATGATTTGATCTTGGATGTGACATTTGATCTTGGATGTAGTAAGCGAGGTACGAAGAACAGGCCCCTAGTCTCCCTCTAAATGTATTTTGATAAACTAATGTTGAAGTCACTGTGTTTTGTGGTATTGATGATGCAGCTAAAATAAATGCTTTTAAATAAAAGAATAACCATTCAAAGTGCTCAGTGGTGAAACTGTAACTCTTTCAGAGTTTGAAGGCTGGACCAGTGATGCCTTATTTAAAGAAACATGAGATGAGTTCAGCATATTATCTGAACAGAGATCATTCAATGAGCAAAATAAACACTGACAAGAGAAACACTTCACTGTTGATTATCATATGAATTCTAATGAAAGCTGTTAATCTGTTAATATCCTGTTAATCTACATACAGCAAATAAAGAACATGTGACTTTAAAGCATCCAACAAAGTGATAACTGTCCTCTGCCCACTAAGTAGTGACTCTACAAAAGATTATATTTCATTTTCTGAGGTATTCTCCCTGACATGTAGGGATGTAGATGTTTAAAGTGAAGCTGTTATATTGCTGTTACAGATGGTACAGGAAACATCAGCCTTGACTTCAAAAATCCATGCAAATTCATTCATTATTATAATCTTTGTTTTCATTTTTTCACTATTTAATGTTACTGAACTAAATGTGAGACAGCTTCTCTTTGAATCTAGGTGGGATAATACAATTTGTAAAAATCATGAAAATTTTAAGTGACAGAAATTCTCTGAGGCAGAAAGCTGGTTAATAAGTTTATTTGATCAATTCAGCAGACAGAAGGCAAGTTGAGGTCTGCAAATCCAGGTAAGACAACTGAGTGCAGAACAAAATGTTTTATTGCATTTTCACTATTCATTTTTTTAAAGCAAGCTGAAGATAAATCATAAAAACAATAACATGAGATTGTAGCCAGGATGGCTGTCAACTTTACACTAAGCAAAAATCAACAATTCAGAACAGTTTAACCAATTTGCACTGTTTTATCCAAGTGGACTGGCACTCCATCTTTACACCGTATAACAACAATTTCCAAGCCAAGGGTTTGACCTGCATATATACAATTAGGATGTAAACTGCTATCATCATGCTTGCACACAACAACATTAAAGTTAACAATCTTTTGTCCACTGATACCTGCACAGATGTCTTGGACCTTTTGATGTGCGCCCAGAAGAAATGTGTTTACTTTTTTGCATCCACCGAAAAGACCTTTGATGTGTCTCGTCTGCATCACTGTAGTACATTCATCTGGCTGCATGTTTTCAATGACATGTTTCTGATAGAAGTCCAGGCTTGCAGACAGCTCCACAGCAGAAAGCAGGCCCAGCAGCAAACAGACAAATGGAGTCTTCATGATCCTCTGGTGAAGAAAAAGGAAAATAGTGTTCTTATTAAACACCACAAATAATGTAGTTTCAGAAAGGAGAGACTGATTTCCTCTGAGTATGTTTGCTATCTGCATACTTTCTGAGACTGGAAGATCAGAAGTAACAAAACAAAACGGACTGTCAGATGTTGTTTTGGGGGTTCAAGAGGCCAGAGAAAAGTATGATATGGGTAATAATTACCTTATAATTAATATAATTAAATAAAAGACTGCATGACCAGATAGAAATATGAAGAGTTTGATAACTAAATTAAAAGAGTTGGGACAAAACAGAGTAGATGGAACATTAATAGGAAAACTGTCAGTGTCTGTGAGATGTCTATTTTCTTTCTAACTTTGATAAGCTAATCAATTACTACGGTGATAATCAGTGTAAATGTTAGCATAGTTTTATGTGACATTGAACTTGCTCAACTAAAGGTAGTTAAGTGGTGTTGGTCACCATTATCAACATATTTGCTTGAGGAAGATTTTAAAAATTGTGATAGCTTACGTTTATGTAAGATTGTGACATTACAACACTTTTAAAATTGCAGTTTTTGTAGAACTCTCTGCACGCAGGGCGTTTTTATTGTTCTGTTTTATTTCTTCCTGAGTGGCGTTCACAAATTAAAAAGTACCAAAGCAAAGCCGTCTCTCTCCTTTCATCGCTGTCAAATAATATGCCCATCCAGCCTTTACATTACTGCCATCGTGTGGCCCCAGTCAGCTATTGTCACTGAAAGCTGCAGTAATCAATCATGTTGGAGACTGCAGCTCTCTCTGCACAACATGCTCTCATCCCAACACATAACATACCGATGCTATGAGACAAATCGTCAGTATGTTATGAGTTGGGAATGAGAATGCCCTGCTCTGTAATACGTGTGTGTGTGTGTGTGTGTGTGTGTGTGTGTGTGTGTGTGTGTGTGTGTGTGTGTGTGTGTGTGTGTGTGTGTGTGTGTGTGTGTGTGTGTGTGTATTTATTTTATTTTACTTATTTATTTAGGTAGTTTCTGGTTGCCTTGTGTGTAATTACACTGATGACCATCTAACTTTGTTAGTTGGCCTCATTGTTTAATAATCTTAGTTATTGCTGTTGAATCTAAATGTCTTATAGTGAGACTCATTAGAATTGTGATTTTGTCTTTTCACACATTGATAACCAGCCTGAATTTTTTACATTACCCAATGAAGCAATGTGCAAGAACCTAAACATCAACTCAGACATGAAATCATCTTAAATGTAAATACCAGAGAGCTTTCCTCTCATATATTTTGGCTTGGTCTGTAATAACAATGATGTATTGCACATCTAAAAAGAATAAAACTGAAATCAAGAAACTCATCACCTTTCCTGCACTAAAAGACATCCAGCACAGCATTCTTGCTAAACGTATCTGTTAAATGAGTAATTTATGAAACCAAATCAGGACACTTACCTTATTTTTTGTTTCACTGATGAGTGGTTGGTTGGTTGGTTGGTTGGTTGGTTAACCTGCAGCGGTTCAGGCACAAGTCGGTCGTCTGGAGCAGCAGGTGAAATGCTCTGAAGCTGGTGAAAGATTACAATAAATCAATTACATGATTGAATAGGCAACATCTCAAAGTCAGTTTGAAAATTAAAGATTATTTAACATAAAGACTGGTCTCAAACTGTACATGCATGTAGCTCATGCAGGATTTGCTCACAGAACCCAGATAATATCAGCATGTTTTTAAGCCCATGTCTGGATTGTAAAAGTAGGTAAAGTGAGGCAGGAGAGGGTTGTTATACTTCCTTGGAGGTATAGAACATGAGCCTGTTGAGAATTTAATTTTTTTATTGTACATATTTTTATTATACAAACAAAACATTTTTACCAAATGAGGAGCGAAGACTCGAGATGAGCAGAGTGTAGCTGAGACACGCTGTTACGTTCAAGTCAGTCAAACTGGAACAAAGAACACTTGGTTCTTGCCACTTTGATTTTTATACATTTCAGCAGCACCGCCTTATATAATCATTTAACTCATCACCTGCATCACCAGTGCACCAGTTCTAAGAAAATGTACCACTTCTCTGTTTGTGTTTCAGAAACTTAATGCCACATGATCACAGCATCACACAAACGTAGTTTGTCACTCATAGCTGGCTTTTCTATTCATGTCAGATCTATCGGGACTTAAAACCTCCCTAAAAGTTCACTTTTGCCTTGTCAGCCCACAGAATATTTACTCAAAAGTCTTAGTCTTTGTTCTTTTTGGTCAGCAGTGGTTTTCTCTTAGAACTCTTCCATGGATGTAATTTTTGTCCAGTCTCTTTCTTATTGAATCATGAACTCTGACCATAAATGAGGCAAGTGAAGCCTGCAGTTGATCAAAATCACCAGAGACACACAAGGAATGAAACAACAAGAGCTAAATTCACAACAAAGCCCTAACACGATAACATTTTTAAGGACATGACTTCCAGATACCATTCATTTGCTGTAGATAGATTTTTTTATTCTTGTGACTTATTCTTGTAAGTTGCAGCCACCTTTTAAACAGAGTTTCACTGGGGTACAGATGGGAAAACATTGCTAGGGATTGCACAGAACTAGAGCACAGAGATTAGGGAGACTGGTTATCACTACATGGATGACTAAGGTCTGATGGAAAATGGAGACTCCAAATAGTTCTTAAATGCTGTCAGTAAGCGACTGGGAAATAGGTGTGAAGTCTGAAGCTCAGGTAAATCAGGACTTGGTCGATAGGTGGGGCAGGGTGCAAAGTCAGCACAACGCTCTACCTGAGAGACAAAGAGAAAGCAAGGAGAAAAAAAAACAAGACCTGCCAAGACTGTGATGCTGAGAGCCACCCTTCTACTGATGAGGCTTTGGTGAACAGTAAATGGACAAGGACATGACTTTTAGACACTGATCACTTGCTGTTCACAGGTTTTTTTGGCTATCATATCTTCTTTTGTCCATGAGTGATTTAATCAGAACTGAAACAAAAAACAAAACAAAAAAATCACCTAAAATGGTCAGGTACAAAGACTGGATTGAAAATGAATTATAAAAAGGAGCCAATTTCTAAAGAAAACGTTTTAAAAGCCTTCAGAAAATTTAAAGTGTTGTTCAAGACCACTTTAAAATATTACAAAGTCTGGTTCCTTGGAAGTAAACAATAAAGTAGTAAGTGGTGACTCCAGTTCAAGGAAGACAGTGCATTTTCTTTGTGTTTTTTTTTATCACATCTCTATAACGCTGTTTGTGTGGTTCTTCTTTATGTTCCATATATGGGCTTAAAATAAAGAAGTGAAGCATGCTTAAGTTTTTATGTGCAACAGCTTTGTCACTGGTCTTATATGAAAATGTGCACTGATACCATAAAAGGCCAGGGTGTTTTTTGTTTTCTTTTTAGAAAGAATGGCTGGCAAATATTTGTTTCACTTTTGGTCTTTTCTTGGGGTGATCCTTAACTGTAAATCATTCTGTTTATAATGAGCTTAAATTTTTTTAAGTTAAATAAAACTTAAGTAGGTTCTTTTGGCATATAAACAATGGGCACCTTTTCTATTCTTTGTTCCTGACATTTTATACAGTTATAGGCTCTTAGAGGACCTCAGAAAATGCTGGAGTACATTGATCTGCAAAGGAGTTCATGTTGACATGAGGAGTTTGTGCTGAAATGCTGTGTTTTTGTTTTTGCCAGACATAGTGCATTTTGCAGTTTATCTGAGCATTGCATGTTCTGACCTTGGGGTGAAATTACTGACAAATTAAATCCTGGGAAGATTGTGGTATTGTATTAACAGATGCCTGAACACATGCTATTGTTCATCTCAGGTTGTATTAATCTGCGTGTCTATCGACTCCACTCACTGGTTCCACTTGTACTTGCACTACAATCAGCTTATTTCAGTTTGTGTGTCGGAGGACCTTACTTTTATCTTTACTGCACAAATGGACAACAGGACAGAAACAACTGCATTATGATGATTATACAACATCAGCTCTTTGCAAGCACCTGCATGCTAACGCTAAGCTAACCAAGAACCCAGGGTGATGTTAAAGCTGAGTTAATGGTGACCCCAGCCCCCAGCCCAGCAACTTGAACTGGTAACAAACACATGAACAATCAGGCTTGAAGACTCCATTTATACCTGTTCATGTTTCTGAAGTAGAATCACTGTGGCGATCACTTTAAAGGCTGGTTTTCATTTTTGCTTTGTGCTGTCAGCTTAGTGTTCATACCTAAATACTAAGAGAAAGTGTCCTCATTAGGATCAGGATTTGCATTGGGGTGTGGGACTGTTTCCTAAGGTTTATACTATTAACTGGTTATTATGTGACAATGTAAAATAGACTTCAGCTATTTTACAGAGTAACACGAAAAGTAATGTAATGTAGGGTAAGTAATGTAATGAGTAAAAAGTGTACTGCAATACTTTACAGAACAGTGTTCTGTGTAATATGTGTAATGCATTACTTTAAGTAATAACCCCAGTACTGATCTCAACAAAGAGGTGCGATACCTCCAGCATGCACAAACGTTGCATGACCCACAGCATACTATTAATTTGCATGAATGTAATGCTTTTGATTTGCTGTTTAGAGATGGTGGTGGATCTCAAAGTGCAGCCAATAAGAACCCACTAAGAATCAATAAGAGAATCGTTTCAATAAGTGATATCGATAATACAACCTATCTGTATGCCACCCTACCTGAAAAAAACAATTACATCATGTCTCAGTCTCCTTAAGCGCTCTATCTCACCTCTGTCTTTGTGTGTATTGTTTTTTGTGCAGGGGCAGGACTAATCTCGGGTTCCCACCCTCAGTCTCCACACACATTGGAGTGATCACACACCTTTTAGTGATGGGCAGATGATGCCGTGAAGCTTTCTAATCATTTGGTTCAAACAAAGGTTCATTTCTCAAGGCTTTGTGTGCATACAAACCCCCCTGCTGGTCAAAACGTTTATTGCCACTATTTTTGACAGCCTCTTGGCTGTCTTGCAACAGTGTCACCATTTGAATAATCACTGCCTAGAATAGAAAAAAAGCCTATAAATGTCCAAAAAATGTCAGTATGATTTCAGTCAGTGTTTAAATAAATCCAACAGGGCATGAAATGTTTATATCCCTGAAAAGCCTTCAGTCAACCCAAATGCTGCAGAAAGAGTACTGACAGAGACTAAAAAGTGAGAGCATATTTCTCCTATATTGGCTTCTCTTCATTAGCTCCCTATTAAATCCTGCTCCTCAAATACAAAGTGGTAAATAATCAGGCCCCATCTTATCTTAATGGTACCATATCACCCAATTACAGCACTTCGCTCTCAGACTGCAGGCTTATTTGTGGTTTGTAGAGTATCTAAAAGTAGAACGGGTGTCAGAGCCTTCAGTTTTAAGCTAGTCTTCTGTGAAACCAGCTTTCAGTTTGGATTTGGGAGACAGACACTATCTCTACTTTTGAGATTAGGCTTAAAACATATAGTTAGACCTGAATCCTCCCTTAGTTATATTGCAATAGGTCTAGGATTTTCCTTTCCACTGTTGCCAAAGTTCTTGCTCATAGGGGGTCATATGATTGTTGGGGTCTTCTGTTATCCTTGTACTATTGTAGGGTCTTTATCTTACTATATGAAGCACCTTGAGGTCACTGTTTTTGTGATTTGCTGCTATATAAATAAAATTGAATTAAAATGTATTTTTTTTTCCACTGTGCTTGGATTCAGCCGGCTTCTCTTTTTGGTAATAACCTCTTCACCTCACATGGTACTAATAAGGGGTGTACAAGTATCCCGCAGAAAGACTGTAAAGATTTGGATAGATACAACTCTGCATAGATTATATGGATTAGGTGATGTTTTACCCCAGCTGCTTGGCACACAAAAAAAGAGGTGAAACAGGTGAATCTTCAAGGAAGATGAATAGAACAGGCGGTTTGTAATTTTGTTTATGCAGCTGAGCATGATAGCCAGCTCTGCATCCCTGATTTTGTTTCCTCTCCCTGCGCCGTCGGGGTCACTTGCTGTTCCCAATAATAACCCGCCAAGCGCCCAGCGGCCTCACAATCTCGGGTGGGATCCTGTCGGTCCAATCCAAAGTAAAATCCAGCTTCAGACTGAGGTTGATGTCTATCAGTTCCTGACGACTGAAAGTGGTCAGTATTGTGGTCAGAAAGACTCAACGTAAAGGCACAAAAGACACAAAAAGGAGCACAGCAGTTGGGAGTGCTGTGGAGTTCATACGTCCGTTCGCGCCGCCATCTTGGAAAAGATGTAGGAAAAGCAGTAAAATTTAAAAATACACTTAATCATCCAGAATTTCTGATTGTGCTTGTTTGTGGTGTGCAGCAGATCAAACAAGTTAAGAATATAAACAGCACAGTGGTATCTGGAAGTTATGTCCTTAAAGTGCACATTCAGGCCTGTGAGACTCATCTAGAAATTCAGACACAGAGCTCTGTGTTACATGCAGACATTTCTGCATCTTTGCCATTCAAACACACTTTGTATATAATTTATTTTATGTAATTCTACAGCAGATGATCAGTATCTGAAAATCCTCTCTTTGGAACAGGGAAAAAAAATAAAAACCTGACAGAGGACCTAAGAGATAAATGTGGGTGTTCATTGTTGAATCCAAATATGACATTTTTGGTTCATATCACTGTAATTGTATAGAAGGAGAGAGGTGCAACAGTGAGTGTCTACAGCCATCTGTAAAACACGGTGGAGGCTCTGTCATGGTTTTGTAAATTTCAGCTAGTGGTGTTGGAGATCGCATCAAAAGTGACGGAGTCATGGACACAGAAAAGTGTGTCTTTCTCTGATTAATATGTTTCAAATCACCACTTAAACTTCAAAGTCATAGTAATAGTGAGATAATTTATCATAAAATATAAAACATTTTACCTCCAACAGAGCTAAACTCTTATGTTAAACATTACTGTACAAAAGGTTATATTTACTTAACAACATTTCCTCATTCAGTTTGATTTGATCTACTCAGAGCATTGTTCACGACATCAGATCAAATTCAAAATGTAACTCTCAGAAACAAAGAGCTTTCACAGAATCACAATGTGGACCGAAGGTTTATTTATATTGTGAATATCACACTCTTTAAGAGTATATGCCACATAGATCTCTGTATGTGAGATATTCACAGTTTAGTGAGACAAACACATCAGCATATCACATGTGTCTGTCTACAGAGAATGTGACCTGTTTTGCATTTTGACTTCACATGTTGTCTAGTTTCAGTCAGGGAGACTGAAAAGTGTGTGCTGACTGTGCTTCCGTTAAGTCACATGCTGATGTTCAGGAGTGTCTCAGTCCTGTTCACCTGGTTCTGCTACATTAGATTCACACCAGCATCCTTTCTCTTAGTGAAGGCCTAAACTGTGCACAGAATGTTTAATGACATGATCACACATGGCTGTCTTGCCACAGCCAGGATGCTGTGCTTTTAACTGGCACTAACAGAAGATTGCATATTACTCCAGTTTTGGCTTCTCTTCATTGGCTGCTAGTAAATTTTAGATTTCACTTTAAAATTTTCATTTTAACTTTTAAGGCTCTACATGGTGAAGCTCACCAGTATGTCTCTGACCTGTTTAAACCTCATGCTTCTTCCCCTAAACTTAGGTCTTCAGGCCAGAGGTTGCTGTTGGTCCCACTTACTAGGTTGAAAACACGGGGGGATCAGGCTGTTCAGGCACTAGCACCAAGGCTGTGGAATTCTCTTCTGCTATCTTTACGCTGTACAGACTCCAATGACTCTTTTAAAAACCAGCTGAAGACATTTCTATACAGACAAGCTTTTAATTAATTTTGTTTTATGTTTTCAATTTTTTGTTTTATAGTATTTTTTTATTTTTATTTCTGGTTTGATTGTGAAGCACTTTGTGATTTTTATCTGTAAAAAGTGCTAAATAAATCAATTTTACTTACTTGATTATAAAATATTGAGTGCACACATTAAGCCTTCACCAGGGAAGAGGATGCTGGTGTGAATCTTAAAAAACAATGAACATCAATATGTGACTTTTAGCTTTATACCTGCCTAACTCATCATTTATGTTCAGAACACACATTGGATCTTTGGCTGAAACTGGACAACAAGTGAAGTGTGAATTCAAAAACAGGTGTGATTTCTTTTCTGTAGACTTACACCACGAGTCAAATGACTTATGCTAATGTGTTATTTGCTGTAACTGTGAATATCTCACATACAGAGCTGTCTGCGCTATAAACATGTGTGGTAGGGTGTGTTATTCACACTATAAATAAATCTTCAGTACAGCCACAGAGTAAAGCTGTGAGAGCCCTTCTTTGTTCAGTTTCACTCTGAATTAATCTGAAAATTATGCCATTTTTACTCAGAAAATGACCAGTGGAACATATATACATTCAAAATACTATTTAAGTACCATATTTGACCAGCTTTTAAATGAGACTAATGAGATGAATTGGCCTCATTTTATATACACACAACTGAACTATGCACAAATTCTGAAAACATGAAGCTCGTATATCAGCCAAGTACAGTTACTCAGATATCACTTTAGTTCTCAGATTTGCAAATCTCTTGACATCATTTAGTCTTTTTGTTCACCTTTAAAATGCAACAAATTGGTTACCAGTCTTAGTCTCTCCCAAAGTGATTTATAGAGCTATTATGCAAGACAGTGGAACAGCAAGAACAAAAAGGACGATGAAGGCAAAGAGTGAGAGTAAAAGAAAGCTTGTCCATGGAAGTACAGGGTGGGCCATTTATATGGATACACCGTAATAAAATGGGAATGGTTGGTGATATTAAAGGCCTGTTTGTGGCACATTAGTATATGTGAGGGGGCAAACTCCTCAAGATGGGTGGTGACCATGGTGGCCATTTAGAAGTCGGCCATCTTGGATACAACTTTTGTTTTTTCAATAGGAAGAGGGCCATGTGACACATTAAACTTATTGGTAATGTCACAAGAGAAACAATGGTGTGCTTGGTTTCAACGTGCATCAATGATGTCGTACCACGGGCTATTGTACAAACTTACCCCAACCAGAAGCCGTGGGTTAATGGAGAGGTCCGCGCAGCGCTCAGAGCGTGGACTGCAGCCTTTAAATCTGAAGACTCAGATGAATACAAAACATCCCGGTATGCACTCAGGAAAGCAATACAGACGGCCAAGGGACAGTACAAAGAAAAGGTGGAACTCTGCTACAGCAACTCCAACACCAGGAACATGTGGAGTGGTCTGAAGACCATCACAGACTACAAGGGAAACAGCGGCAGAGTGAGGGAGGTAACTGCTTCTCTACCAGATGAGCTTAACACCTTCTATGCACACTTTGATAAACATATCTCAGGAGCTTTTGCTGGAAGAGGACAGCTGCCCTCTTCAGATATCTCAGGCAGTCGTCTGTAAATACTTCAGAAAAGTAAACACTCGGAAAGCTCCTGGACCAGACAACATTCCAGGTGGTGTTTTCAAAGCGTGTGCCCACGAGCTGGCAGATGTCTTCACAGGCATTTTTAACCTCTCCCTGCTCCAGTCTGCTGTCCCAAAATATTTTAAGAGGACCACCATCATCCTTGTCCTTAAGAAAACTAATGTGAGCTGCCTAAATGACTATCACTCAGTAGCACTCACCTCCATTGCCACGAAGTGCTTTGAGCACATAGTCAAAGCTCATATCATATCTTTATTCCCTGCTTCACTTGATCCGCTCCAGTTTGCCTACAGGCCCAACAGATCTACAGATGATGCAATAGCAGTTGCACTTCAGGCTGCCCTCTCTCACCTGGACCAGAAAAACACATATGTGCGGATGCTACTCATCGACTATAGCTCCGCCTTCAACACCATCATATCATTCAGACTCGTAATGAAATTCCGTGACCTGAACATCAGCTCCTCCCTGTGCAGCTGGATCCTGGAGTTCCTGACAGACAGACCTCAGGTGGTTCGGATCGACAGCAACACCTCATCCACACTCACACTTAGCACAGGTGCCCCCCCCAGGGATGTGTGCTCAGCCCCCTGCTGTACACCCTGTTCACCCACGACTGTCCAGCAACACACAGCTCCAACACCATCATCAAATTTGCAGATGACACCACCATCATCGGCTGCATTTCTGATGGAGATGAGACAGCATACAGGGCAGAGGTGAGAGCCCTGACATGTTGGTGCCGTGACAACAACCTGCTGCTTAACATCGGCAAAACCAAGGAGCTCATTGTGGATTACAGGAGACTGCAGAGAGAAGCCCACACCCCATCCACATCTAAGGAGCCGAGGTGGAGAGAGTCTGCTTCAGATTCCTGGGCATCAACATCAGCGAGGATCTGAGCTGGTCACACCATATTGGTGTTATCACAAAAGCAGCAAGACAGCGGCTCTTCTTCCTGCGGCGCCTGAGAAGATTCGGCATGAACTCCAGAATACTTACAAACTTCTATCGATGCAACACTGACAGTATTCTGACTGGCTGCATCACCACTTGGTACGGCAGCTGTAATGATCTGGACTGCAAAGCTCTACATATGGGGGGGTGAGATCAGCACAGCGCATCACCAGGACTGAACTAACAGCCATGCCGGATCGCTACAGACAGCGCTGCATGAGGAAGACGCAGCAAATCCTCTCTGATCCTAGCCACCCCAGCCACAGACTTTTCACACCCCTGCCGTCCAGGAGGCGGTTCAGGAGCATCCAGACCCGCACTACCAGACACAGAGACAGATTTTACCCACAAGCCATCAGACTTTTGAACTGCTGACATTCCATACACAATTACAGGACTCTGCACACTGTCACTTCAACAAATGCTACTTAAATGCTCATTGCACAACTTTGTACAACCTGCAGATACTCCTGCACAAACTTGTAAATACCAGCTTGTCTTAAATGTAAATACCAACTAAATTCTCTAATATTTAATAATTTTTTCCTCTCCTTTTTATTGTTGTTATTATTATTATTATTTTATTACTACCACTGCTATTTTCTGTTATTTTCTTCTCAGTATAACTGCACAATCTCTATATGCTCATGTAAAGCGGAGGAGCACGAGCCAAAGAATTTATTTATTTATGGATAACAATAACTTGAAACTTGACAACTGAAACAACAATGGACATAAGGGGCTTCTTTAAAAAAAAAACTCAGGTAAATGTTATTTTATATATTATGCTTTGTATGTTGTTCAATATATTTCAATGCAAAACAAGAGGAATTTCAATACACAGCAGTACATTCACATACGTAATTGAGGATGCCGTGCAGGTGTGTCCGCCTTCCCTGCACGGCACCGCAGACATACCCCCATCGCCCGATTGAGGCCGGGGAGCCATCCGGCCGAACCTACTCCCCCACCGCGAGCAGGAGAGGGAATCAGCCCGGACCGTCGGCGCCCCCGGGCCCTGGCCAAGGTGTGAGTTCAGGTTGCCGCCCGCGAATCCAGCGGCACCTGGAAAGCTAGTACAGAGGTCGGCCGCGCCGCGTCCACCTGCCGCGCGGCCGGCACGATCATGAGACACAGCTCACAGGCGGCTGGGCAGATGTTCAAGCTTGATCTCAAGCTTGGCGCAGGCCTCGCTCGCCAGCTCCAATCGAGCAGGCTCCCCTGGCATAGGGACCTCCGTCACCGCCGCCAGCTGGAGCAGCCCGTCGCGCAGCTCCACCACCACCGCCGCCGCTCCCGGCTGGAGCAGCCCCTCATGCAGCAACCCCTCTTCCTCTGGCCGGTGCAGACCCTCGCGCGCCTCGTCCGCCGCCTCCGGCTGCCGAGGTGCCCCACACAGCTCCTCCACCGCTTCCCCACCACCAGGTTCCACGGTTGGCGGCAGCGGTGTCGACCACGCCTGGAGCCGTGTCGCCAGCTCCACGATTCGCCCCCCGTTTGGCGTTGAGCCTGTTCCTGTAGCTCTTCCTGCCGGCGGCGTGCCTCCGCCGCCTGCTCCCACTGGATGGCCGCCATTTCGGCCAGCATCTGGTCCAGCTTTTTTTTTTTAAAGTTTTTTTTAGCTAAATCAACATACAAACAAAATGCACCATATATTATACATTCAGAAAATATAAACTTCTTACCAATTAGCAACCTTTGTACAAAGAAGAAAAAAAGATATAAAGACAGGGTAATAAAAGGTAACAGAGTATTATCTCACTAAATCAAAATCTTCCAAAAAGGAAACAAAAAAAGCAGCCTTTTTCTTTTTAACTAAAGTCAAAGATTTAACCAACAGGTTTAAGTCATTTTTCCAGTGAAGTAGGGTTGGTTTGGTCTTTAAAAAACAACATTTATGTATATATTGCTTACACAAGATTAATAAAACATTAACGCCATATTTGGCTTTCTTTTCCTTAAGAAACACTTCAAACAATATCATATTTAAGGTAAATTGGGTAATTTGAATCCCACTCGACTGAAGCCAGGAATGAAAATCCAACCAAAAGATTTGTATAAAACTGCACAAAAAAAAAATAGATGGTCCAAATCCTCCTCTTCTGTTTCACAAAATACACAATTACCAGTTTCTATCTTAAATCTGGGCCAGCTCCTCCCTTCCCTGGCTCCGGTAAGGACCCGCAGTGCCGCCTCCTGGGTTTCGGCACCACTTGTTACACATGACCCACACACAGGTGAATATGTATAAAAACTTGGAGTTATTCACCATGACTGCAGTGACTACATCCATTTTTAATGTTGTTTGTACTACTGTCAAATATTAAGATAGAGACAGTTTAATGGGTTACTGCAACAGGCCTTTATTTTCAAACACTTATTGATCACAAATTTCTTAATCCTCAAAGGGTTGCAATTTATGAAAAAGAACTCACACCGGAAGTGAAAAGTTTCTCTAGGATGTGTTATTTGATTTATGTTGACAAAAGCTTTGAATGGTGGAAACAGTAGCGTTTTTTGATACGGGCGACACGGGCGGTTGCCCGGGGCGGCATCGTGGTGGGGGGCGGCATCATGGGCAAAAAAAAAAAAAAAATTAGGCTACTCATGCTGCCCCGACATCAGCCAGCACATATTGGGAATGTTGTAGGCACCGAGCGGTTTTCTATCACCCATTTGCTGGGAGTAAGGGCGCCCTCCGTTTGCGAGGTGCACCTGCTGCTTGCGGCACAGGGAGGAGAGGGCGGGGTGGCGGCGGAGTCTCTGGCTGGCTGGAGCAGCATCTAATAACCAACCCACAAAATAAAACAAAATAAAAACAAAACAACAAACACGAAAACACCAGACATTATGATACAGACTTATAATTTGGACCAATGTTTTTTTCGAAATTCTATACTTGAAAAGTGAGCGCGAGAGCCTTCGGTGCGCCTGCTCGCTGCTGAAGTCAAAGTAAACTTTATTATCATCTCCACTACATACAGTCCAGTACATAGAGAGAAGAGAGGACGAGGCTCCAGTTACAGCAGTGCAAGTAAACAAACAATAAATATAAAAAGAGTAAGAAAATAAATATACACTTTAGGACTAGGGGTAAAGGGATCAATAACAATTTAAAATTTATAATTTACAGTTTGATGATCTCACACACAACCTGTCGAAAGGGGAGGGGCTCGGCTGCTTCCAGATAGAGCACATTTCATTCATAATGATGTAAATCCAAGCCCGTTATGTATTCAAAATTTGATTTGATTTGATATACCTTTATTAGTCCCACAAGGGGAAATTTCATGTTAAGGCTGCCGATCTATTGCACGCAATGGCGGCGCCATCTTACCCTCCGACCATACATACGTTACACAAACATCACATGGGGAAGACAGGTCAGAGGGGTATAACATGGAAAAGCACAACATGAGGAAAGATAAGGAGAAAAAATAACTCCCCAGACTGAGCTCCAACAGGGAGATCAGTTTGAGAACAGAAAAAAACACCTCTGCACATAGCACATGAAAAAAACTCTTAATACACCAAAGAAACACATGACAAGCAACAGGGGTGGGTAAAGGGTGAGAGACATCCAATGTAGACAGTACATCCGGGCCTGCAGCATATGCGCTGGTCTCCATGATCCACCGTCAGCATCGGAAGGGAATAAGCGTCGAAGGCGTTTGGAGGGGGGAGGGGGGAGGGGGGATGAGTGTAAAACTGCATGTGTGTATATGTCTGTGTGCGTGTGTGTGCATGTCCAGAGTTCAACTGAGACAGTGTCCTTCGCCCTGCCAGGCTAAGTAAACAGTCTTCCAGCCAACCCAGGTGGCCTTGTGTAGAATGGGAACATTCTAAACACAGTCCGTATCAGGGTGTTTTTTTCAGCTCCAGCCTTGAGACCGCAGCTGGTGCCGAAGGGGTATCTGCATGAAGTGATGATGGTTTTTACTTTAGTGCGAACAACTCATATGAATTTCAAAGCTGTTCTAACAGTCCAACACTGGTCTCTCAATCTCCCGTTGGAGAGCCGTGAGCTTTCTATGATGTTATCAAACTTACGCCCGTGATGTTGTCATTCTTGTGGTCAAAGAGCAGATTCTGAGAAGTCACGACCGCAGTGCGCTTCCCAAGATGTAATCAATTTTTGCTCAGAGGTGTTATTCCGAGCGAGCCCCTCCAGATGTAATCAGTTTGCACTCAGAGGTCTTGTTCTGAGTATTCACTGCAGCCGTGCGGTTCTCCAAGATCTCATCCGTGCTGCACTCAATGACCCATTTTGAGAAACTCACGCCTCTTCCCATCGTTTCAATCCCAGCGGGCAGCCTTGTGGGGGTTTGAACAGCCGGTTCCGCTTTCTTAATTCTTCGATAAGTCAGGGCCAAGCCAGCTCCGATCAGCAAGAACCCTGTTATCATGGTTCAGAATAGGTAGATATCTTCAACACTCAGGCTCTCCTGAGCCCAGACTTCTCATTGAAGGGGTGTCAATTACATTCAGAGACCAGTTGATCAAATCCATAATTCCTCTTTTAGGTTTTAGAGAGCAGACTGTGAGAGAGTTTTCCAGGGAAAAGTAATACAAAAACACGAGACTAGACAAGGACACAGGAGGCTAAGCAGGGAAGCTAAGGGAGAGGAGGAGGAGAGGAGAAAAGTGTGACCGACTTCGCCAAGAGCAAGAGAAGAAGATCTGAACCCTGGGTTGTGTGAAGTCCCAGAAATACACCTTAGACAAAGTGAATCTGTGAACTAAGGTATAGGTCTATTAGGTTATATTGTGGCGATCCTCGAGTTGGGGGATTTGTGTTCATACTGGAGTGCAAAATTAAAACCAATGGAAGATGGACAAGAAAAGTTCAAAGCCATCAGGTGCTCAGTTTAGAAAAAATAGAAAAGAACAGGAGGAGAAACGAGCAAAAGATACAGTTAACCAGATGTGTCATTGGATAATGGCAGGTCATCCTGAAACAATCAGAATCAGAATACTTTATTAATCCCTAAGGAAATAATGTGGGTTACAGTTGCGCCAGAGGGAGTGTTCGCCCAGGGCGCCGAACAGGCTAGGACCGCCACTGGGTGTAAATGTGTCACTTGAGGAATCTCTGGACTGTGTTGCCACCACTGACACTCACCTTGTCTGTATTGATGCTGTTTGAATGAACCTTCCTCCTAGAATTCAATACCTTCTTATTATTTCACCAAACAGTCGTTCAGACTGTAGGAGCTTATTTTCAAATTCTTTGATCCGCAGTTTTGTTGCATGGTGTTGTGAATCCAGGATGCATAGTATGTATGTGCAGACCTTGTGTTCTGTGGAGTGTTCCCCCAATTCTTATAAGCAGCGTCATACTGAGGAGCAAGTGTCAGCAGGTCACTCAGCTTAGGAATCGGGTTACCAGCAGCTTGATGCTGGTCAGAAGTCAGTTTAAAAAGTTTTTGTAAAGTTGTTTATACTGAACTTTATCCTGAAGTTCATAGTTCAGTATAACCTCAGAGTAAGTTGAGGGATGTCTCAGAATCAGAATCAGAATCAGAAAGACTTTATTTATCCCCAAGGGGCAATTAATTAATTAATTGCTAAGATGCGATAATACTTGAACTGCATGTTCAAACACTGGACACTTGATGTTAAGTGTTAGGAAAGAAAATGTTTTGCCTGCTGTGCTCTGTAGCTTCAGTTTCATTATTTAATCTAATTGAGATTTATTTAGCCATGTGGTCATTTATTCAATTCAATTATTTGCAATGCACAAAACAATGTGTTCACATCACACAAGTTCTGCAAACATGTCATTGGCTATAGCAGAGTGCTGTTTTATTAAAGTCAAAGCAGCATCTTCCAGCTGTCAAATTCTTTCATAATAAGTGTCATGAAAAGTCTCGACCTAAAATGCAGGACTCAAAAAACCCAAAAAACATAAGCAACACAAAAATTAAATCTGAAATAGGCCTGGAAGCAGAAAAACAAAACTGGAAATCTATGGAAACTACAGGGCAAAGGAGCTCACAGCATAGAGGGAGGATGCCACAAGGGAAGTATGTATTCATGTCTCTGCCACTCTGCAGCTTGTTGTTTATACCCCATATATGGGCTCAAAGTAGAGACGTTAAGTGGACAGGAAATGTAGTTGCTAAGCTGTTGCTATGTGACTGAAGCTATTTATGACTAAGGCAGTGCAAATGTAGTATAAAAGGGCTCACACAGAAATAAGGGTTCTTGCTTACTTTTGTGCCTTGGCTTTTATTTATTTATTTCTTTGTTCTTCTCTTTTTGATCCTTTTAGATTGATCCTGTCAGGGGTCGTGTGCGGAGGCGAGGAGGAGATGACCCACACGCAGGACTCTTGGTGCAGAATGAGGAGGTTTATTGGAAATGGAGAGAACAGATGACAGGATGGCTGGCAGAACTTAATGGACTGGCAAACTAGCTGGCTTACTGAACTGAACACGCGACAGGAACAACATCACAGGAACATCACACTAACATCAATGACACGACAAAGAACTGGTGAAACCGAGGAGCTTAAATACACAGGTTGAATGATGACAATGATTGGAAACGGGTGAGTACACAGCTGAACATAATGAACTAATGACACAAGCTGACATGGGAAAAACAGGAAGTGAGAACATTGATATGGCAACAGAAACAAAACGTGACAAAACTGAAAGCACTGGGTCACCGACCCAGGAACCCTGACAGTACCCCCCCCTTCAAAGGCCGGCACCCGACGGCCAAAAGAACGAAAAACCAGAACAGGGAGGGCGGAGGGGGCCCAGGATGGAGGGACGGAGTCCAGGCAAAGACAGGTCAAGCGGGCGGCCACGTGGCCAGTGGCTGAGTGGAAACAGTTCCGGTGGGCGGCCACGTGGCCGGCGGAGATGCTGGAGTTGATCTGGTGGGCGGCCGCGAGGAAGACGGCGGCGGCCACTGAGCAGGTCCGGTGGGCGGCCGCGAGGAAGACGGCGGCGGCCACTGAGCAGGTCCGGTGGGCGGCCGCGAGGAAGACGGCGGCGGCCACTGAGCAGGTCCGGTGGGCGGCCGCGAGGAAGACGGCGGCGGCGTTGACATCCAGAACGTGGCTTGGGCGACGGCGTGGCAGAAGCTGGACCAGGCGAAGGCAAAGCTGAAGCCGAGGCTGAGGCCGAGGCCGGACCAGGCGGCGGTGAAGCTGAAGCAGAGGCCGGACCAGGCGATGCAGAAGCTGAAGCAGAGGCCGGACCAGGCGACGCAGAAGCTGAAGCAGAGGCCGGACCAGGCGACGCAGAAGCGGGCGCGGAGGCCTCTGGCTGGAGACAGGCGGGGCCAGCGGGCGCGGAGGCCTCTGGCTGGAGACAGGCGGGGCCAGCGGGCGCGGAAACCCCTGGCTGAGGAGCGGCCGGGACAGCGGGCGCGGAAACCCCTGGCTGAGGAGCGGCCGGGCCAGCGGGCGCGGAAACCCCTGGCTGAGGAGCGGCCGGGCCAGCGGGCGCGGAAACCCCTGGCTGAGGAGCGGCCGGGCCAGCGGGTGCGGAAACCCCTGGCTGAGGACCGGGAGAGCTCACAGCTGGCTCTGGATGCTGTGGCTTCGGGTTTGGGAACTGGAATGGGTGGTGAATGAGTGACTGGGCTAACTGGACAAGAGGCGACTGGGCTGAAGACTGAGTAGGAAAGTGGACTACAGACGGCGAGAGAACGGATGACTGAACAACAGGAGACTGAGCTACAGGGGACTGGAGGGCAGGAGGAGACTGAGCTACAGGGGACTGGAGGGCAGGAGGAGACTGGAGTGGAGTTGACTGGACTGGAGCAGGCTGGACTGACTGGACTGGAGCAGGCTGGACTGACTGGACTGGAGCGGGTAATGGATGAACAGAGGTGGGTGAGGCTAAGGGCTGAGCTGGGGTTGGTGTGGCTAATGGGTGAGCTAAAGACTGAATTACTGAAGGTGATAAAACTGCAGCCTGGGCTAGTAAAGCAGGTGCCTGGGCAGGGGACACCTCAGCTAGCCTGACCAGGGACAGTGCGAGGGCGTGAAAAGCTGGATCAGGAGGTGGATGAAGTGGTGAACTGACAGGTGGAGGGGCTAGCTCTTCCACGCTTTTAGGGAGGTCAGTCTGGGTTCTGGCTCCCCTCAGCCTGGGCGCTGGGACAGGCACCGGAGGTGGCTGGACACCAGTCACCCCCACCCGAGAGACAGGAGCGGGTGTGGAGGTAGACTGGGTCGCAGCTGCCCTCCTCCTGGGAGCTGGCACTGGTGTGGGAGTAGGCTGGGCCCTAGTCGTCTGAGGAGGTGAACCGGCTGAAGAGGGAGGCCGAATCTGGGTCACCGTGCTGGTAGGAAATGGCTGAGTGATGGGTGTGGAAATAGTGACTGGGTGTGTGATACTGGCAGGTGAATCAGGGATTGTTCTGGTCTTTCTGCCACCACTATTTACAGTCTTTGACTGAACAGTCTTTGGGGGAGCAGAGCAGAAAAGACATTCCCAGTCTACATCATCATCTAGGAGGGAAACTCCCCATGAATCGGAGGTGAGTCTGTTATTTGTTTTATGTGAGGAATCAGATGAAGAGTGCGAAAAATAGTCACTGGAACACCTCACCGGGAGTTGTTTAAAATGGTCCATACTATGGCGGCGTGTGCGCTGCTTTCTCCGGGAAGAAGAAGCGGCAGGGGTAGACAGCTGAGCCTCTGGCGCGGTTGCCTCCATTGAGCCGAGGTGGGAGGCGTAGCCGCTGCGCCGTGGCGAGATTGGAGGTCCGGCGAATGAGGCGGCGGGTGTATGAGCGAGGAGCGGAGCGGCGAGAGGGGGAGCGGCCGAAGCGCGGCGTGAAGCGCCCACTCTCCGCGGCAAATGCTCCGGTGCAGGTGAGGCAGCAGGTGGGGGAACGCGGCGTCTCCGAGGCCCGCCCAGAGCCAGGCGAGTTCCCTCGAATATGTGCTCTCGCTCCGCGAAGAGCCGCTGTTTCTCCTTGAGCTTCTCCGTCCAAATGGAGAGCGCTGCCTCCTGCCGCTCAAAGAGGTCCGAGTCCGCTGGGTCAAAAGCGGGTCGTGTCATTCTGTCAGGGGTCGTGTGCGGAGGCGAGGAGGAGATGACCCACACGCAGGACTCTTGGTGCAGAATGAGGAGGTTTATTGGAAATGGAGAGAACAGATGACAGGATGGCTGGCAGAACTTAATGGACCGGCAAACTAGCTGGCTTACTGAACTGAACACGCGACAGGAACAACATCACAGGAACATCACACTAACATCAATGACACGACAAAGAACTGGTGAAACCGAGGAGCTTAAATACACAGGTTGAATGATGACAATGATTGGAAACGGGTGAGTACACAGCTGAACATAATGAACTAATGACACAAGCTGACATGGGAAAAACAGGAAGTGAGAACATTGATATGGCAACAGAAACAAAACGTGACAAAACTGAAAGCACTGGGTCACCGACCCAGGAACCCTGACAGATCCTCAGCTTTACACAGGTCAGTCTTCAGATGTGTTATATTTTACCTTTTCAATGTTACATATGTTTGCTTTTGTATAACCTTCTCTTTTCTTGAATGTAAGAAAACTCTAGAACCATGGGTTGTAGACTTCAGGATGTCATTGACCGCAAATCAGTTTCATTCAAGTAATGAAAACAATCTTTATATTTAAAATTTTGTTAGTCTGTTCATTTAGTTATGAGCTTCTGAAAATTGTGGCCTCTGCAAAAAAAAGGGCTGTAATTCCCAAACAGTCAATGCAACATTTTTCATCCTTTGAACTAAAGCTGAAAGTATGAGCTTCAGTCACATCTTGATTGTTTGAAATTGTCTTAGTGTCCAAAACTTTATAGACCTAGCTTTATGTGTAAATTCTCCACTGTGTGCTGTTTGTAGAAGTGTCAAAAATATATCCATTTATCACTTAAATAAATACAGATACTAAAAAAACTCTGGTAAAATCTATAGTAAAGTAAATTTAAGATTGGCTATGATGGTTCAGAGTGAGGAAAAGAATCGCTTAGATAAAAGTGACAGTCTTTTCTGTTCTCAGATCACATTTTCTTTTGGAGACATTGTATATATAGCATTACATAGATTCTGTGATTATTTCAATCTAGCACATGCCAGACCTATTGCGTACTGGACTGTCTTGACGCTGATGATATCGCCTTACTTGAGGAAGACGAGCTGAAGCTACAGCAAGGAACGACCGATCTAAGAAGAGAAGCTGGCAAGATTGGCCTGAGGATCAGCTCTGAAAAGTCAAAGATCATGCATGTCAGCTCCAAGGACCCACGACGAGGGATCTACATCGGGACACAGCAGCTAGAAGAAGTGGAGAAATTCACCTACCTCGGTAGCGTGATTTCCCACGACGGTGATGCGGAGGTGGATGTTAAATGCCGCTTTGGAAAGGCAGCTGCAGTATTTCGGAGGATGAACAAGATCTGGTCCTCCCCGACCATCTCCCTCAAGATCAAACTCCGCTTGTTTAATTCAATCGTGATCCCAACCGCCATTTATGCCAGCGAGACTTGGAAGGTGTCGGCCTGCATCAACACCAAGCTCAACATCTTTCAGCAGCGATGTCTTCGCCAGATTCTGAGGATCCGCTACACCGACCACATCACCAATGAGGAGATCCTGCGAAGGAGTGGCACAGTCAAACTTCACAACATCGTTGCAGGCAAAAGGCTCCGACTGGCCGGCCACATCCTCCGCATGTATGATACACAGATTCCAAAAACAGCGATGCGCTGGCAACCCCTGGGCGTTAAAAGACCACGAGGACGTCCCCGCAACACCTGGCGAAGGTCATTCCATCAAGACCTAAAGACATCAAATATATCGTTGGAAGAAGCTGAAACCCGGGCACAAGATCGAGCCTGGTGGCGTTCATTTGCCGCCCGATATGCCACATAAAGCATGGGCGGATCTAAGTCTAAGTAAGTAACCACACATTTACATGGTAATGGGCCTTTTCTGCCATGGAGCGCTTAATTGGCCTCTGGCCCTTTAAACTCTGAGGGGCTGTAACTTTGGTTTCTTTTGGTCAATTTGCATGATTGACACCTGTTTTTAATCGTTTGAGCCAATAGAGTCACAGTAACGATGCCACGTTCACATTACGTCAACCAATCAGACGTTGTAATGCCAAAACCCACGTGGGCCCAAATTTACTGCATGTGACGTCTGTCCAGTCACGTGTCTATAAGTGGGTCTAAAATGGAGGTTGTTGACGGAAAACGGCTCTGATGCGGCTAGGTAGGCGTGGTAACTGCTGATAATCACATGGCTACCGCCGAAAATAACGGAGGAAATCTGGACGGTAAGCCAATTTCTGTCTTAGCGCATTTGCGCCGCTGTGTGTTTTTGTGGTCTTCTTTTGCGGCTCATTCAGTGAATTTTGGTCAGAGTGTGGTGAAACTTGGTGTTTGGAATTGGTGATAGCTCTGGAAGATAACCAGCTTTTCTTTAGCCGCTTAAATGAATTCTGGAGAATTTCTGGTTCACCTTGTTTGTTTAGCGGACTTGTGCGCATTTACATAACTGCTCGTTTAATCATGGCTTGTTTTCGTTGAGTTTGGTGGTTGTAGAAATGGTTTATATGACATTTTAGCTGAGATTCAGAGGTTTCTGTTGATACCACACATGTCTGGACTTATATTTCTCACCCTGTGTTATAACCGATTAAACGTGATCTCCTCCTTTTTGCTCGCGGTACCTGGGGCGTGGGGCTTAAAGCACTTGTTGCAGGCTGCTGAGTTTGCATCTTTTGCTGTGAAGTACAGCCAGACTTTTGACCGCTTCACCTTGGGAGTTTTTAATCTGTAGCTCTGCTCTAAAAGAACGTACGTACCTGGGCCTGCCTACTATCCTTGTAAAGGTAAAATGATTGGCTAGAATCCAAAGCGTATGACATCTCAAGAAAAAAAAAAGCACCGAAATAAAGCACCGAAATGTGCTGCTTTTCGGTCTGGTTACTACCGTTTATGCCGTTTACGGCACCGGAAACCGGTACCCATCCCTACTCCCTGACATGTAGAGCTTTAGAGTGAAGCTCTTATATTGCTGTTACAGGAAACATCAGCCTTTACCTCAACAAATCCATGGAAATTCATTCATTATTGAAAGATTTTTCATTTTCATTATGCAGTATTACTGAACTAAATGTAATGTCACTTTGAATCTATGTGGGAAAATACAATTTGTAAAAATCATGACATTTTTAAGGGACAGAAATTCTCTGAGGCAGAAAGCTGGTTAGTGAGTTTATTTTATCAATTCAGCAGACAGAAGGCAAGTTGAGTTCAAGAATTCCATGTAAGATAACTGAGTGCAGAACATAATGTTTTATTGCATTTTCAATATTCATTTTTTTTTTCTAAAGCAAACTAAGGAAAAATCATGACAAGCAATAAGATGAGATTGTAGCCAGGGTGGGTGTCAACTTCAAACTAAGCAAAAAGCAACAATTCAGAACAGTTTAACCAATTTACACACTATACAAGTGGACTGGCACTCCACCTTCACAATGTATATCAACTTTGCTGAACTCAGGGCCTTGACCTGTATATTTGCCTTGACTTGAACTGGTACCAACATGATTGCATACAACAACAAGTAACGTAGCACTCTTCCTTCCATCACCACGTGCACAGATTTTATTGACATTTTTAACTGTGGTCAGAAGAAATGTATTTATTTTTTTGAATTCACCTTTTTCTCTGATGTTTCTCTCCCTTATTATCTGACTACATTCTCGTGGCTGCATTTTTCCAATGACATGTTTTTGATAGAAGTCCAGGCTTGCAGAGAGCTCCACAGCAGAAAGCAGGCCCAGCAGCAAACAGACAATTTGAACCTTCATGATCCTCTGGTGAATAAAACAGGAAAGTTAATTAATTAAACAGCACAAATACTGTAGTTTCAGAAAAGAGAGACTGTTCTGATTGGGTTTGTTATCTGCATTCTTTCTGAGACTGGAAGATCAGAAGTAAGCAAACAAAACGGACTGTCAGATGTTGTTTTGGGGCTTCAAGAGGCCAGAGAAAAGTATGATATGGGTAATAATTACCTTATAATTAATATAATTAAATAAAAGACTGCATGACCAGATAGAAATATGAAGGGTTTGAAAACTAAATTAAAAGAGTTGGGACAAAACAGAGTAGATGGAACATTAATAGGAAAACTGTCAGTGTCTGTGAGATGTCTATTTTCTTTCTAACTTTGATAAGCTAATCAATTACTACGGTGATAATCAGTGTAAATGTTAGCATAGTTTTATGTAACATTGAACTTGCTCAACTAAAGGTAGTTAAGTGGTGTTGGTCACCATTATCAACATATTTGTTTGAGGAAGCTTTTAAAAATTGTGATAGCTTACGTTTATGGAAGATTATGACATTACAACACTTTTAAAAGTGCAGTTTTTGTAGAACTCTCTGCACGCAGGGCGTTTTTATTGTTCTGTTTTATTTCTTCCTGAGTGGCGTTCACAAATTAAAAAGTACCAAACCAAAGCTGTCTCTCTCCTTTCATCGCTGTCAAATAATATGCCCATCCAGCCTTTACATTACTGCCATCGTGTGGCCGCAGTCAGCTATTGTCACTGAAAGCTGCAGTAATCAATCATGTTGGAGACTGCAGCTCTCTCTGCACAACATGCTCTCATTATGAGTTGGGAATGAGAATGCCCTGCTCTGAAATACAGGTGTGTGTGTGTGTGTGTGTGTGTGTGTGTGTGTGTGTGTGTGTGTGTGTGTGTGTGTGTGTGTGTGTGTGTATTTTATTTTATTTATTTATTTTGGTAGTTTCTGCTTGCCTTGGGTGTAACTACACTGATGACCATCTAACTTTGTTTATTGGCTTCATTGTTTAATAATCTTAGTTATTGCTTAACCACAAATTGCTGTTGAATCTAATTGTCTTATAGTGAGACTCATTAGAATTGTGATTTTGTCTTTTCACACACTGATAACCAGCCTGAAATTTTTACATTACCCAATGAAGCAATGTGCAAGAACCTAAACATCAACTCAGACATGAAATCATCTTAAATGTAACTACCAGAGAGCTTTCCTCTCATATAGTTTGGCTTGGTCTGTAATAACAATGATGTATTGCACATCTAAAAAGAATAAAACTGAAATCAAGAAACTCATCACATTTCCTGCACTAGAAGACATCCAGCACAGCATTCTTGCTAAATGTATCTGTTAAATGAGTAATTTATAAAACCAAATCTGGACACTTACCTTATTTTTTGTTTCACTAATGAGTGGTTGGTTGGTTGGTTGGTTAACCTGCAGCGGATCAGGCACAAGTGGGTTGTCTGGAACAGCAGGTGAAATGCTCTGAAGCTGGCGAAAGATTACAATAAATCAATTACATGATTGAATAGGTAACATCTGATAGTTAGAATAAAAATTGAAGATTATTTAACATAAAGACTGGTCTCAAACTATACATGCATGTAGGTTATACAGGATTTGTGTGTTCACAGAACCCAGATAATATCAGCATTATTTTAAGCCCATGTCTGGATTGTAAAGTAGATAAAGTGTGGCAGGAGAGGGTTGTTATACTTCCTTGGAGGTGTAGAACATGAGCCTGTTGAGTATTAAATATTTTTATTGTACATATTTTTATTATACAAACAAAACGTTCTTACCAAATGAGAAGCGAAGACTCGAGATGAGCAGAGTGTAGCTGAGACACGCTGTTACGTTCAAGTCGGTCAAACTGGAACAAAGAACACTTGGTTCTTGCCACTTTGATTTTTATACATTTCAGCAGCACCACCTTATATAATCATTTAAATCATCACCTCCATCACCAGTGCACCAGTTCTAAGAAAATGTACCACTTCTCTGTTTGTGTTTCAGAAACTTAATGCCACATGATCACAGCATCAAACAAATTTTGTCACTCACAGCTGGCTTTTCTGTTGTTGTACAAAAAATACGTTTTCTTGCATATTTGCAGGCCAAACAATCAGGATGAACAATCAGGCTTGAAGCCTCCATTTCTACCTGTTCGTGTTTCTAAAGTAGAATCACTGTGGCGATCGCTTTAGAGGCTGGCTTTCATTTTTGCTTTGTGTTCATACCTAAATACTAAGAGAAAGTTCATACATGTGTCCTCATTAGGATTGGGATTTGTGTTGGTGTGTGGGACTGTTTCCTAAGGTTTATACTGTTAAATGGTTATAATGTGACAATGTGTTTCAGCTATTTTACAGAGTAACACAAAAGTAATGTAATCAGTTTAAGTAATGTAATGAGTAAATAATGCATTGCAATACTTGTAAGAACAGTGTTCTGTGTAATATGTGCAATGCATTACATTTTTGACTAACAACCCCAGCACTGATCTCTACAAGAAGGGGCGATGCCTCCAACATGCACAAACATTTGACCCACAGCATGCAATTAATCTGCATGAATGTAATGCCTTCGATATGCTGCATGGAGATGGTGGTGGATATCAACGTGGTATTGAGAATACCATCCCTACCGTGTGTGTGTTTCACCCTGTTTGCTCATAGGGGTTCATATAATTGTTGGGGTCTTCTGATTTCCTTGTATTATTGTAAGGTTTTATCTTACAATATAAAGCACCTTGAAGTGACTGATTTTGCGATTTGGTGCTATATAAATAAAATGTAATTAAAAATAATATTTTTTCCACTGTGCTTGGACTCATCCGGCTTCTCTTTTTGGTAATAACCTCTCCACCTCTGGTGAAAACCCTTTCACATGGTCCTAAGAAGGCAGGGGTTTACGGGTATCCCGCAGAAAGCCTGTAAAGATTTGGATAGATGCACCTCTGCTTAGATTATATAGATTAGGTGTTGTTGTACCCCAGTTGCTTGGCACACACAAAGAAAGAGGTGAAACAGGTGAGTCTCCAACATGAGCAGGCAAATTTTGCAGGTATCCAATGCCATGGTCATTAATCACACCAGCACTCAAACCACTTTCTGAAACAGCAAGACTCTAATAATTTTCTCATCAGAGACATTACTCGCTCTTAAATAAGCAAGCCTTGATACACGCTTCATAAAAAAACGTACTGGGTTTCTCCACAAATGTTCAGTATGTCCCATCGTTAGTTATTTTCCTGTGTGCAGATTCCTGTGGAGAAGCCAATGTTGGAAAGTGGTGAGCTGTTCAGGATTAATTCTAAAGACTCTGTGAAGTGGTTTGGATCTGTCACTGCCCTGTGGAATCAGGACCGTCACTAGTGTCGGTCATTGTGTTTGGATTGTTGATTCACTGTAAATAAGTTCAGTAAACATTAGTACAGGCCTCGAGGCTGTTTTCTGTCTGCCTGAGTGATCCTTTACACATCATGTAAGATCTAAACGTAAAAACAGGTCAGATTATATCTGCTCACAATCATAATGAACAATAAACTCATTTTTTAACTTTGTTTCTTGAAAGGATATATTTTGCAAACTCTTGAGTCATGAGTTCTGTAGCTGCGTCTTTGGCTCAGTGACTTTGAATATCTTACTTTCACAGCTGTCTGTTGCTTATCTCTGCTCAGATATAGCATTCTCATTTCTGTTTTTTTAATCAGTATAAAATGGTTTGTAAGAAACTTACAAAGCAGTTTCACCACTGAGCACGATATATGGTTAATCTTTGTTTTACAGGCATTTATCAGAACTGCATCATCACTACCAGTATGAAGACAATGACTGCAGCGCTATTTGATCAACATATGTTGTCTTTATAATGCTTGTTTTATGCGAGCATCTTATTGCGATTGGGGCCTTCAGGTCCTCACAGACTGTGGTCTTGTCTCAGTTTGATCATAAGGAATCTCATAAGACATAAGTATTAGAAAATGTTTGTTATTTTCTTTCTATGTTTGGCTAAAGCAAAACAAAAGTAAAATACTACAAGGACAAATATCAACCATGGCTTTAGCTCTAGCATCCACATCACATAGACTATCTGGTCTTTTTATGCGGTACATGAGCCCAGTTGTAGCAGAGTAACATGCACAATACACATTTTAAGATTACTTTTATGCTTCTTTTCTGATTTAGAAGTTTTCTCATGTGTACGTTCAGGACAATTACTGGAAGCCACATTTCCTTACCCCTACCTCTTATGAATCTCTGTAGCCAATAAAGGCCCAAATACAGCTGCCCTCAGTTCTTATTCCCAACGCGTAACATACAGACAATTTGTCACGGCCCGAGGCATTTCATAGTAATGTGAAAGGTACCCTTCAGCATCCTTATGAGACGCTCCAGATTTTAATACAACAGAATGCAGCTCGCGACAGTAACACACACTTGGAGCAGAGGCTCCAGCTGTCCATTCCAGCCCTTTCCCTAACATTAACTCTAACCTTAACTTTAACCTTAACCCTATCAGGTAGTTTTTTTACAAAGCGATTCATTATCAAAACAAAAAACATATTTACGTGTATAGATTCATTCCAAACGGCTCTCATGCCTCCAAACGCATACCGATGATTTGTCACATAGCAAGTTTTATATAAGAACCAGTTCATTTTTATATTTTAGTTTTATTTTCAGTTCTGTACTTTGTACATGTAATATTGATTCGTTAAGTTGACTACATGTATAAGACCTAACTCGCTGACAGCAAATTTGAACAACTGTAATTGTTTATTTTCAGCATCTGAAATACTAGTTTAGTTTGTTTTTAGTTTTCTTTTTCTGTTTGGCTCCTGATATTAGTCAAGTACTATTTGTCAATGTTAAACTAATAATGATTAATGAAGTTAAGTAAAGGTATTATCCCAGTTTCATCCTGTTCAATTCAATTCACAACTGCAGTTGCCTCAAAGCAGTTTAAATTGCAATTTCACCAGCTGAGACCACATCCTCATTTTAGGTTTGACAGCATTTCTAGTAGATAATGGCAGATGGCTTGAGCGTGAATTTAGGCTGCAGTTTGGGGAAGGCCTCAGAGGGGACTGTCTGCGACTCCTGAGCTGTGCACGAGGGGTCGACCACCCACTGGATGGCCGAGCACTCGTTTTCAACCGTACTATAACTGACCTCACACTTCGACAGTTTCTGTCTGATGTGCTCAGGTAACCTGTAGCGCCATGAAACCACTGTCACACCAGGGTGCATAAGAAATGATGCTTTATGAGACTGATGGGGTCAGGCAGCGAGGAAAACAGATCTGCAAAATGCTATCAGCTTCAGTCTGACTACCTAAGACTACCTTAATTAAATAAAGTCATTACATGCTTGATAAAAGCCAAGTTTCATATAGTTTTTAATGTGCTTCTTTGGACAAAATGTCCAGCTGGGATAACCACATTTACTCAGGGCCTTCTTTATGTGCTGTTCTTCTGCCTCCCTGGCCGCTGTGTCTGTGGGGATGGTGTTCGCACTGTGTTGTATCGTCCTGATGACACCCAGTTTGTGCTCCAGTGGATGATGAGAGTCAAACCTTAAGTACTGATCCGTATGCGTAGGTTTCCGGTACACATCAGCTTTTAGACGTCCCCCATTACTGATGGAAATCTCACAGTCTAAGAAGGCTAACCTGCCACTTTTCATACTCTCCCTGGTGAATTTGATGTTTCGGTCCAGCAAGTTAATGTGGTCTGTGAAATGTGGTACGTCCTGAGATTTGGTTTTCACCCAGGCATCATCCACATGGTGGTGTTCCATGGTAGGATAGCAATTCCCTCTTTTCCACTTCTTCCATGTACAAATTGCCAAAAGAAAGCTCCAGCCGATCCGGGAGAGAAGGACAACCGCCGCCTAAGCGAAAACCTGCAGTGATCCTGTATGTGTCAGGAGTATCAGAGCAGTAGAGACGCATTTTTTTCTAAACACCGGGTCTCTGTGGCTGTTAAACCCCAAAACACGCCAAAAATTGGTCCACCCCATGGATCGGGTCCCCCGACACAAACAGAGTAATATAGTGTACGCTGTTAAGTGCCAGGAGGATTGCCAGGTTTTATACATCGGGGAAACCAAACGACCTCTGGCAAAGAGGATGGCACAACCTAGAAGAGCCACCTCGTCAGGCCAGGACTCTGCAGTCTAGTCACACCTACAGGCCAGTGGACACTCTTTCTATGATGAGGATGTACACATCCTGGACAGGGAGGAACGCTGGTTTGAGCGCGGAGTCAAGGAGGCCATTTACGTGAAAAGGGAAAGACCATCTCTGAATCGAGGAGGGGGCCTAAGGGTACATCTTTTACCATCTTACAATGCTGTGATTGCAGCCATTCCCCAACTCTCTGTGAATGGTACTCATGACCATTGATCAGTGGTTATTAATCAATGGTCATGAGAATTAGCAGAATAATGATGAAGGAACTGACCTCCCAGCCCATTGTTCCTTCAGTGGGCTGCTTTCAGTCATTATGCAAATGTACTGTTTATAAGATTGGGGAAACCTGCAGTCAGCCGAGACTGAAGAAGTCACTTAAATGAGTGGCAAAACGTTTCTCCCACTGAAAACTCTACGTCCGAATGAACAGAATCAATTTTTGGCGATATTATTTCATTTAATTTATTAACTTGTTTATTTGTGTTTCCTAAATGTTAATCATGCTTAACTATTAAAGTAAAAATACAATAGATATTTAAAACTACAAATTAGATGATACTTTTGCTCCAGACAATAACTAGCAAAGATGTCTCACCTCGTCTTCTTTTTTTCAGTTAGCCAAAGAGTGATTGGTTGCCTTGAACACCCACAGTAGTTGGCAGGAGTTGGTTGAATGAGGAAGATCTTCAGTGTAGGAAACTCTCTGAAAAGTCAGATTGTTTGCAGTGAGTTCATATATTTGCCAGAGGAAAGGTCAGCACCTTCATATCTGACCAGTTTGAATGAATTTATATCTAAGCAGAAATCGATTAACGCATGCACTATGCAAGTTAATATGTAAAATATCCATAATTTTAAAGATAACAAAATCAAGATCAAGTCATGTAATGTTGTCCATATCTGGTAGATTATGAAGTCTTCAGTATATACGGATATATTGATATTCTTATAACATTATAGATTTTCTTCCATGACATTTCTGCATTACACTTCCTTTCAGTAATCTTGACATGTATGTCATCTTCAGAAGTTTCACAAAAGCTTTTTTTCACATTTTGTCAGTCTTGGTTTTATTGAAGATTCTCCTGCTTTGAAACTCGAGTGGTGACTGAAAATGGGAAAACATAAACGCATTGTGGAACAAGAATTAAGTGCAGTTAAAGCTATAGTATTGGAGTGAATATCAAATACATCCAAAAGGTTAAAGTGGCATTTGGCAGGTAGGAGAAGTGTAAGTGAAAGTGGTGCAACGAGGGAAAAGAATTACTCAGAATAATTCGTTTTGTAATTTAATTCTTCCATCCATTTTCTTTAAACTTATCCGTGGCCAGGTCACTGGGGCAGCAGCCTAAGCAGAGAAGGCCACACCTCCCTCTAACAGAGAGATCACTACCCAAGCCTTGTTACCATAGCTGAAGGTAAGGACGTAGATCGACTGTTAAAGCGAGAGCTTCTCTTTTACGTTCAGCTCTCTCTTCACCACGACAGATCTATACAGTGTCTCCAGTCTGCGTCTGCACCCGCAGCATCAATCCATCTGTGAACTCCGTTTCCCTTCTCCGTCACTCGTGAACAAGACTGCGAGATTTGTAATTTAATAAAAGCAGTAATTTGTTTGTCAGAGTGCACCATCCATGTAACACCCTATTCTTTCTTTCCTGTCTTATATGGAAATTCACTTTGTGTAGCTGTTTGCAAGGCTGTTAAACTTCATCTATAGAGAGGTGCCTTATCATTTAGCCAGCTCTTTGAAGCAAAGCAGGTTCAAACTTAAAGCTGTGTTATATGGAGGACCACAAGAGCCATACGCATCGGAATAAAGAATTCTGTGCTTAAAATAATGAATTGTAGAATAAATTCTCCATTTGTAAATTCATTTTGAATTCCAATTTAATAAACTGATTTTTAAAATGCTTTTTAAAAATTTTCATTTCAAAAACCTTTTTGAATTCCAATTTAATAACCTTCATTTCAAATCCTTTTTCGAATTGCACTTTAATAAAGTGATTTTCAAAATGCTTTTTAAAATGGCGATTCCACTCCTCATTTCAAAATCCATTTCCCTTTCCTGTTCGCTCAGGGATTAATTTTTGGATTAGCTGCTGGATTAGCTGTTGGATTAACAACTTCATTTTAAAAATCCTGCTGCTATTCAAATTAGCCACACCGTGCGATGTAAGGAGCTCTCTGATTGGTTGGACACACATAAGCTGTCTGCCTGGATTTTACTAGCTCATAGCTTCGCCCTACTAAGAAGCGTGTGTGCAGCCAATAAAGGCCGTTCAGCCTCGGGATTTACACTCGGCTCAACACAGATATGTGAAGAATGAAGGGACCCTGCAGCGAAACGGAGAGCGCAACCTCTGACTGAGTGTCTGTTTACTCAGTCTGACCACCTGTTGAAGGTAACGTGCTAACATGGCTAACGCTAGCATCACCGCACCCCGTTATTTTAAGATCATTTTAGCTTATGAAAATTTTACATCGCAGCTGTACGAGCTAGCTACGTGTTTTGTAAGCTGCTGTGCTCTTCACAAATAAAGCTGGAAGCAGCTCAGACTGTTAGAACCAGCACTGAGGCCTGTTACATTTATACAGTGTTGGAGCAATGGCTGCAACCTACAGCCTTTAAACTAGCGATTAAAATGCTGACAGTAAACTCATCAGGCCAGATGTTACCACATTACTTTGTGATACTTAGAGTTAAAACAACTGAGACAGGCTGATTAAAATAACAGCTGTCAGTTCTCTCATTCAGTTCATTTAATATGTGAGAGCACAGATTCATTCTCAACTGGACATAAATGATTATCAAAGGTTGTATATATGATGAATTCATCCAATCCCAGCCTCTAACACAGTGCGCTGAATCTTAGCTTTGAATGTCCAGTATATTCTAATCAGTGCAATGTAAGCAGTCACTGAACCTACAGTATCTACACCTGTGTGGCAAATGTGTGGTAAAGACACTGATAATGAAATTTAATTATTAATACAATATACATCATGAGAAACGAAAGCTGAAATTGATTCAGTTTAATACTTTTCTCTGTATGCTCTGTGATTATAGAGGCCTTAAATTCTGTGATATATACTGTAAATGATTTTCACAGAGGTCTTAAAGTAGTTAAATCACTGCTGATAGTCTGGTTGTTTATATTTTCACGTTTTTGTGTCTGTAGGGCTGTTTGATGATGATTTGAACTCCTCTGGGAGATGAGGACACGCCCACATCTGTTCAATACTGCAGCCATTGATGGTGTTACGGCTCTGAGTCAGCTTTGTGCCATCAGACGCACACACTGGAAAACCAGCACCTGGACTTCATGCAGGAGAGACGGCCTCAGTGATTTAGGTTCATAAGCTAGTTCAAACATTTCTAGCCTCTTATCACTTAGATTTCTTAATCTTAACAGTGAATGCATTTAAAGCAGGAACTGCACACCTAGCCATCAAAGTTTGGCAGCATTAGTACTGTAAAGTTTTGTAGGGTCCTTGTTAAAAATTCCACAAGCATCACACCACATTTGTCATATATAGTTCCATTTCTTACAGTACATTGTTGAAACTATAAACTATATATTCTAGTTGTCCACTTGTCAGTAATTTTTGAGTAAATGGATGTCACTGATAAATCAGTGGTGATTCACCTGCAAATGTTTTTAACAAACTTCGTTTTTTGTAGAATTCATCAGCAGCTGTGAGGAGATGCATTTGAATATCTTCTGGTTCCACTTTTCCTAACCTGAAAGCTGAGGATGGCTAATTCCTGACAAGGACACACACCTCAGCGCTTATCATGGGTGTTACATCCTCTGTGCAGCAATTCCAGAGAAAACGAGAGAGCAACGACCACTCATTAAGACCAGCCAGAAATCTGTCCCTTTCTGGCAGCTGTGGAAACGTCCAATAAGAAAGTTTGCATTCTTAGAACAATGCTGGGTCATGTGTGATGTGTCATCATATGAGGATATTACATTTTGACTTAATTCTGCTCAATTAAGTGTTTTGATCATTGATCCAGTATGGCAGCTTTGTGTTGTGCTGCAAGTTAAAACCCATTGTCCTCATGAGCACAGCATCTAACAACTCTCCTTAAAAAAGTTGATTGACTTTAACTGGACACAATGGTTTCCAGTGGGAGATACATTCATCACTCATCTGTGACACTGGAGAAGTCACCTGAGTGAGTGATAAAACAATTTTCCATGGAGAATCCAGAGGAACTAAACTTTGTTGTTGTTTCTTTGGGCTCAATTTCAGCCTCAGGAGCATCTCTCAGAAGAAAACTGTTTTGCCAATCATCAGATAAAAAGATTGTTGAACCAGGTGGTATTCTCTGGAGTTTAAGACCAAAACTCAAACAGTGAATTGACTTTAGACTGGTGTTTAGGAGTATTCGGTGAGGGCTAGTTCTTTTAGGTTCAGCAGCTAACAAGATGGTGTATTGGTCAGGATACAGGAAGGAGGACAAGAGGCTTCCACTTTGCTGGATTTTCACCGCCAGCTGTTTTATTGCCACCTAGATGCTCAGTGTTGACAGCAGTCTATAGTAACAAACAAATTGCCATGAGTATATAAATATATACAGCAACAGCTCCACTAAGATAAACATAAAATATTAAATGAAATAAACCAACACATCCATCTGAATATATACATAACATAACATATGACTCGAATAATACCAATGTTACATCTCTGGCTCCTAACACAGAAAGGGCAGAAAGGATGGCAACCAGGAACACAGCTTACGTGACGAGGTAAAACAGAACTAAAACGGAAAGACAATCTCCCCTTCTGGAGTAGCAGCGCTGTACCCCAAACTTCTGCCTACGTAATTTCCTGCGACTCCACCCCACACAATATTGTAGAACATAGCCATAAAATCTCAGAGCCTTTTATACAACTGGAATTCATAAGATGAATAGAAATACTGCTGAAGCTCAATGATTCATTCATATATATATAAACATATACATATACATACATATATAGATAGATAGATGATTTTTTTCCAATTCACCAGGTCTGTAAAGTTCAGTATGACTGTGGTACATAATACAAAAGAATAAATACAGAAGAATAAAGACTTTTTGTGAATAACTTTACTCTTCTTAAATATAACTCCTAAAGCAAGTAAAAGTACAAATGTATACAAGTTAGAGACTTCCTCAGTAAGTTTACACGCTTTTGGAATGATTTTAATTGTGTGTTAAAGGAGAAAGAGATTAGGAGGTAAAGTAGAGGATGCAGAGTCCATCATCACTGAGGCCGTCTCTCCTGCATGAAGTCCAGGTGCTGGTTTTCCAGTGTGTGCGTCTGATGCCCAAAGCTGACTCAGAGCCGTAACACCATCAATGGCTGCAGTATTGAACAGATGTGGGTGTGTCCTCATCTCCCAGAGGAGTCCAAATCGTCATCAAACAGCCCTACAGACAGAAAAACGTGAAAATATAAACAACCAGACTATCAGCAGTGATTTAACTACTTTAAGACCTCTGTGAAAATCATTTACTGTATATATCACAGAATTTAAAATCCTAAATCCCGAGGCTGAACGGCCTTTGTACAAGCACACACGCTTCTTAGCAGGGCAAAGCTATGAGCTAGAAAAATCCAAGCAGACAGCCTGTGTCTGTCCAACCAATCAGAGAGCCCCTTACATTCCCACGGTGTGGCTAATTTGAATAGCAGCAGGATTTTTAAAATGAAGTCCAAAATTAATCCCTGAGCGAACAGGAAAGGGAAATGCATTTTGAAATGAGAAGTAGAATCACCATTTTAAAAAGTATTTTGAAAATCACTTTAAATTGGAATTCAAAAATGAATTTACAAATGCAGAATTTATTCTACAATTCAATATTTAAGCACAGAATTCTTTATTTCGATGCGTGTGGCTCTTATGGTCCTCCATAGTGTTAGCACTAATATTTATATTATTATACAAATATTGCCAAAGTACAATGAGTTTATGCAAGCAGCTTTTTCTGCAGAAAACTCTCATGGCTAAATAATTACTTTTACTGGTTTGATTGGAGTGATTTGATTTTTTGAATGACCTCATATGACACAGTAATATCAAGGCTTCTTAGATGTTGCACCAGTGACTTATTGCTTTGTGACGGACAAACACAGTTTTAAAATCTGAGGCTAGAGATGAACAGACACAGTGTCTAAGGCAGAGGTGGCCAACCAGTCAGAGACCAAGAGCCACTTTTTTTTTTACTGTGTTACCGCAAAGAGCCACATCATACGCATGGGCACACATGAACATCACCCATCCTTTCCTCCCCCTCTCTCTCTCACACACACACGCACAAAAAATACACACATCTCTGCTCAGCCAGATTTATTGTAAATGTCACACACCAACATGATCGTGACAGAAATGGACTCCTACAGTACTAAAACCACAGGCCAGTCATTTTCAACAATGAACATTGTGTGCACTGTCTCACACACACAAACTCTCAGTTCAACCAAGTCCACAAACAAAAATATAATAATCTACAATAGCATTTACTTCTACAATGCATGTTGTTTAGTGGGACTTCTGGCATTCCTTGCCTTGAACAATCCTCTTCAAATCTGGCTTGTATTCCGTTGTTGCCACTCGAAGCAATTCTTTCACATGAGTGTCAGTCAGAACAGATCGATGCTTTGATTTCACATGTTTTAGGGTAGAAAACACAGACTTGCAGACGTATGTTGACCCAAACATTGACAGTATCTTAAGCGCAGCCCGTTTGACATTGGGGTATTTTTTCATTGGCACACTTTTCCAGAACTCAATGGTCCCTTCCCTTAAAGCAGGTTTCAATTGGTCCTCCTCACAAAGATCGATCATCTCCAACTCAGCCACAGCTTCACCTGTGACTAGCGGGACTTTCAAACAGCCGGTTTCTGCATTAAATGGGTCGATGAGGAACGTAATCTGTGGCCTGTTCAATTGTAGGTCATGGAACTGGGTCACAAAACTTTCATGGAAGTTTTCAATCAGCGTTGCATATCTGGCTCTTTGCTTACTCAGGGCAGCGCTGGCGACTTGCCCGCTGGCTTTTAGCAGAGTGGGAAAATGCGTTAAATCTCCCTTTTGAATATGTGTCTTGAACAGCTTCAGTTTGTTGACAAACGCAAACACACTTTGCACCAGGTCAGGAAGCATTTTTAACTTACCCTGCAGGGTCAGGTTCAGTCTGTCCAAGTGACACAGCATGTCGACCAAAAAGGCCAGATCCATAATCCACTTGATGTCCGAGAGCTCGGGATAGTCCTTGTCCTTCTCTTCCATAAACAGATTCACGGCATCCAAAAGCTCAAAGAAGCGAGAGAGTACCTGGCCTTTTGACAGCCACCTCACAGTGCAGTGCAGCAGCAGGTCACCTGGAAGCCCTTGGTCCAGCTCAGCGATGAGATTCTTGAATTGCCTGTGGTTAAGCGCATGATTTCCATCACAGGCTTCATGACGTTATCTAAATTCAATGATTTAGACACGAGTTGCTCCATGTGGATGATGCAGTGGAAATTCCAAAACTCAGGAATAGTTTGGTCAGCTTTGCACAGCCCCACAAGCCCGTTCACAGATCCCATCATGGCTGGTGCTCCATCTGTGGCTATTGCAGTTAATTTCGTTATGGGCAGATTTGCTTTTTCAAATGCAGCCATCACATCTTTCTTTCACATCTATGCCACGGGTTCTGTCTTTTAATGGCACAATATCCAGGAGTTCTTCTTTGATCACACAATCGTTTGACAGAGACTGTGCAAATATTGCCAACTGATGCTTGTCTTGTATATCACAACTCTCATCCAATGCGACACTAAAATACTCACATGCTCGAAGGTCAGAGTGCAACTGTGATTCAATAGCCGTGTTAATGTCCGATATTCTGTGTTCAACAGTGTGGCGGGACAGTTGGACGTCTGATACCATGCGTTTTAGTTTGTCGTTTTCATTTTTTAACAAACTCCCCTTCATTGTATGGCTTTTTAGCCCGTGCAATGTTCCAAGCCAACTGATAGGATGCGAGCGTTATGGTCTCTGACCGCTTCGTAAATTTTTGGAAAAACTGTATCTGCTTTTCTGCCTGACATTTCAAAGTGGCCAACTCGTGCTTGCGAAGTTCAGTCCCTTTTGGAAATTCCTGGTCGATGTTAGAATGGAGTGAGCTGAAGTGGCGCTGAAGATTTGAAGCTTTAAAATGCGCTAATGACGTCTGACATATAAGGCAGAATGGCTTGCCATTGCGTTCAACAAAAAAATATAAACTCTCCCACTCTGGTAAAAACGTCCTGTGTTTATCTTCAGTAATGTCCCTGCCTACAATTAAACACATTCACTTACCGAAAATCGGGGCATCTGCTGTGGCAAATGGGTGCAAGCCTTTGACCACAAACTTAGTCACTGCTCGGTGACATTCATCCTGGCCTGAGAGGAGACGCTAACGGTAGACTGCAGCGAGAACTGCCAGCATCTGAGCCAGCCAGACTCTGTCTGTCTCTCTCATCATGGTCACCTAAATGCACAGTAATGGCAGGTTTTGTAATAAGGCAGATCACGCTAACATAATATGCACTGTTAGTTGATTATTTACCTGCCGCATTAACGGGAGAGGACGTGCAAACGTTACCGCTGCTGCTGGGTTGAGATTCACGAGTCCGGAGCGGAATTAAAAACACGACATTCATTTAAGGTTATCCCGTGTTTTGTGAGCAAATGCTTTTGCATTTTCATAGTGTTTCCTCCTTTAAATGAAATATCTACTTTGCAAGTATTGGAAGTTGCCCTGTTGTCATCCGCTCTCGTAAATTATAACCAAACTTTTGAGCGTTTGAGCCGCTTAGGCGCCCTGCCAGGTAAATGAAGCTCCGCAACGTGGTGACGTCATTCGGGGCGACTGAAATCGATAAGGGAATCGTTTGCAAAAATGGCAAACAATTCCAAGGAATTGAAACAGTGGGAACCGGTTCTCAACAAGAACCGGCTTTCCATACCCATCCCTAATATATATATATATATGTATACATATATTTAATGCTGTTTTCCATGAGTGAGCAGCAGCGTCCTCTGCAGTTTGTGTGTAGAAGTTCAAAAAGAAAGTTACAGCACCTGGTATTCCCAGGCGGTCTCCCATCAAAATACTGCCCAGGCCCGAGCCTGATTAGCTTCCGAGATTAGACAAAATCAGGCGTGTTCAAGGTGGTATGGCCGTAAGCAATAGAAGAATAGAATAATCCTTTAATTGTCCCACAAGGGGAAATTTGGTAGACACGTGCCGCATAAAAGGCCTTTTACAGATGATGTAGAAACATTCATCATGGTCTTAGTCGACTGTTCTCTGTCACACTCCATAATAGTGTCCTGCACTAAATGACCAGCTACACTTTTTAACATTAATTTGATATGTTATAGATAAAAACATTAATTTATGATTATACAGCTACATTCTGCAGCAACACGCTTTTTACAAAGTAATTTGTCAATAAAAACATAATGTGGCCTGCCATGTCATTTTGTGGCCCCTGATAGTATGTGCCAGATTGTTTTAAAATAAGTTTACTGTATGCTGCTTAAAAGCGCATGTTGACTGTAAGCTACATCTCCCACAATGCGTTTCGATTGATTGAACCCCAATGCCACTGGTACTGGGGCATGTACCTCCAGATCTGTAATTTAAATATAGACATGTGTGGTTTCCACAGAAATGTGATAATCTCAACTAAAAGCTCATAAAACCATTTCAACGACTACCAAAAAGCTAAAACAGCAAATGATTAAAGAGCAGGTCTGACTTTTGAGAGCAGCTAGAAACCATTAAACAATGGTAACAATGGTTGAGGCTGTTCCAAAATTTGAATGTGCGCGCGTTGAAGGCGCGGGTCTTGTTGAATTATTGAACATATTTTTTTTTTTAATCTGTAGAGGCACAAAAAAAATACTTTTTTCTGCTTGAATATCGGCCTTGGGTAGCTCTGCTTGTCATTGCTGAGTCAGTTGTCTGTTTGTGCTGCTTTTTTGAAGGAACAGTCGATTATTGGCAAGGGCGAATTTATGTGTTTGGTTACTTACTTAAGTGGGAGTACTGTGGAAAGTTTTACCTTACATTCATAGATATAACAGTACAGGATCTGAGGAGGTTCAACAAGTTCTGGGGTAACTGTTTCCAAAATGTTGTATCCTATGCAAAAGTTCTTTGCACTTTTACATTAAGAAACATTATCCTTAAAATATTTGAGCTACATATAGTATAGGTCATCAAACTGTCCTTTATAACTGTTTAAATATCTCGTATCTTAAGTCATTCCATCATACAAAAAAATAAAAAAAAAAAAATGTTGGAAATATAAGCCGTTCATAACAACCTAAAAGGTTGAGCGTTTAAAATGCAAACCAATGGAAGCAGAAGTAGAAGACCATAATGTCACAGAGCACATAGTGTCTATCATTGTGTAGGCATTTATAAATAAAAGCTTAATAAAGATGCAGCACGCTTAATTTCTTAAGAAATATGCAGATGGAGTGATCTTTATCAAAAAAGGGAAGTTACGTCTGTGGGTAAACCATTGTACACAAAAACTTCAAAAATCTTAAAGTGCATGAGGCTGTGTCAGTAAAGGGAGACTTGCCCTTCTGACCCCTGTGTAACAAACCATCTGTTGAGGTCGTGGATTTGACACCTTACCATTGTGAAAGTGGGGAAACATGCTTCTGGCTGAGCATAAGATTTCTGCTTATAACTTAGAATCTCAGTTCTAAATGAAATTCAAAATGTTTTTTGTAAGTATGGTTAATGTATAATTTTACTTCTAAGACACACACAGACACAGACGCACACAACACAACAACAGCAACAAGACAGAGAAGAAGAAGAGGGGGTAGTTTACTACGCATCTTAAAAACACAATAATGAATCTTTAATATTCCAACTGTATCTTTCTGTTCTGACTTTAGAGTCTTTGTTTGTTTATTGAGCCGTACCTTGGGAATCATACTGTTGTGATACTGGGAGAAAAGGGTAAGGTGTTATTATGACTAATAGCCACAACCCTCGAGCCCTTTTAATATTTTTTAACTCTGTGATAAACCCTTGCACTATCACTTATAGGGATGCCTCCCCTGCTTTTTGTGATAAATTCTTAAAGTATTTCTCTGAAAAAATCTCAGTTCTAAGGGCTTCTCATCCATCTCATTCATCATCAGTTTTAGACCCAGTTCCAGTCTCTGAATGCTTGACTGTCTTTCAACAGTTTGAGCCAGTGTCTTATTCTGCTTTAAAAGATATAATTGATCATCTTAAAATCTCTCGTTCCCCGCACGATATTCTTCCTTCTCGTTTCTTTAAGGAAGCTTTACATACTATAGGTCCTTGTATCTTACTTCTACTGAATGCATCATTGTCATCAGGTTGTGTACCGTCTGTCTTTACGCATGCTGTTGTGCAACCTATTATGAAAAATAAAAACCTTGACCCTAATGCTCTCACTAACTACAGGCCGATCTCCAAACTCCCTTTTATATCCAAAATATTGGAAAAGGTAGTTCTAAAACAACTTCAGACCTTTTTAGATGCAAATGGTATTAACGGAAAATTTCAGTCTGGTTTTAAACCTCGCCACAGCACAGAGACAGCCTTACTTAGAGTTTTTAATGATCTTCTTTTAACCATTGACTCTGGCTATTCCGTGGTTTTAGTTTTACTAGACTTGACTGCTGCTTTTGACACGGTTAACCACAACATTCTTCTATCAAGATTGGAACATGTTGTTGGTCTCAAAGGTACGGTTTTATCCTGGTTTAAATCTTACCTCTCAGAGAGGTCGTTCTCTGTTGCTATGGGGCAACACTCCTCGGCCTCTGCCCCTATTTATTGTGGTGTGCCTCAAGGGTCCGTGCTCGGTCCTGCTCTTTTCTCTTTGTACATGATGCCGTTGGGATTAATGTTTAAAAAATATAACATCTCCTTTCACTGTTATGCCGATGATACCCAGATTTACTCACTTTTGAAATCCAATGTGTCTGCTTCTTTGCAACCTCTGCTCAACTGTCTGCATGAAGTTAAAATTTGGTTATCACATAATTTTCTTACACTGAACGAGAATAAGACCGAAATCATAGTTTTTGATAGTCACATTCTGCCAGACCAGTTAGCTGATGCCCTAGGTCCTCTTGCTAGCCATCTCTCGCTCACTGTAAGAAACCTCGGAGTGTTCCTGGATAGCTCTTTTAAACTTGAGAAACAGGTCTCCACTGGTAAAAAACAGCTTTTACCAGTTGTGTCAGACATCCAAAGCAAGGTCATTCCTTCCTCTAAAGGACCTTGAAAAGCTTATACACGCATTTATCACATCAAGACTGGACTACTGTAACTCCCTCTACTTGGGCCTCCAGCACTCTTCTGTTTACCGGCTTCAGTTAGTTCAGAATGCAGCTGCGCGTCTCTTAACAGGTGCTAGAATCTATGAACATATCACTCCAATTTTAGCCAACTTACATTGGTTCCCTGTTAAATATCATATAGATTTTAAAATTCTTTTGTTCACTTTTAAAAATTTTAAATAATTTAGTGCCCAGCTATCTTTCCGAACTCCTCCACTTGTACAATCCCAATAGAGCACTTAGATCGTCCAATCACATTCTCCTAGCACAACCTAGGTCTCGACTGAAGTCGAGAGGTGACCGGGCCTTTGCAGCGTAGCACCTAGACTCTGGAATAACCTCCCTGTTCATATTCGTACCGCCCAGTCTATCCAGTCTTTCAAATCACGTCTTAAAACTTCTCTTTTTACTTTGGCTTTCGATTCTAACTAGTTGGCTGTTATCTGGCTTGTTGTGTTGTCAACTTTTGTTTCCAGCCCTGTTTTCTTATTGTTTTGTTTTAATTGTCTCATGCTTTTACTGACTGTGAAGCACTATGGTCAACTTTGTTGTTTTTAATATGTGCTATATAAATACATTTTGATTTGATTTGATTTGAAGGTGTGAGAGACTAAACCATTACACACAAAACTTCAAAATCTGAAGAATGTGTGAGACTGTTAGCTGTGTCGTTCAGCAGTAAACTTATCTACAATGTGTCAGTAAAGAGTGACTTGCACTTCTGGCTCGTTGAGCAACGGTTTAACAAATTACACTGCAAACTATAAAAGGAAGCTGGATTTAAATAGAACATAGTAGTGTTGGATGTAAGTGAAGGAAACACAAGTATAAGGTGTCTATGGAACAAATCTCCTTCAACGTTCACAATGACCAAAGTGGAGGACTACAGGCATTCCTCTCAGTCAACTGATTGTGTTTAGGGAAAAAAGCAGCTAAATACTAAGCTAAATCCACGTTGTTAGTGAGTTACCTCCAGGTCTCGGTGGATTTTGTCCAACTTGGAGTGAACAAAAGCAGAAAAACAGTAAAAGATGTAGACAGTGAAAGTCTGGTTTATTTCATGATTACAATGAAACATTTTACAACCCACAGAGCAAAGTAGCATACATGATAAATGGATACTACAACATAACATGGGCAGTGAGAAGTAAAACTCTCATTATGTTACCAGTTGTTATATTCTTTAAACTTGAAATAAAGCCCTGACATCAGAGTTTAGTGTTTTAAGTCATCTATTAAAAAACATGAGTCAACACTTTTTTCTCCCAGCAGCATTACTGAAGTGACAATTTAACGTACTGCTGATGCTTCACATCACAATCTTTATGATGAAAAAACGTGCTCTCTTATAGTCTGTGCTGTCACTTGTCATGAAAATCTCCAGAGCCAGGGTTCAAGCTTCCTCTTCAATTATCATTGATCATTAATAGGGACCACAAAAGATTTGTCACATTATCCCCATAAACAACATGTTTTTATAGAAATCATTGTGACACAAAGATTTAGATTCTTGTTTCACAATGTGCATGAACTCAAAATCTTTTGAGTTTCATATTTATAAAGTATCAAGAAGAAGACATTTATTCCAACGTATGAACTACACTTCTTGTAAAAAAGCTCATTGAAAATGCATTCAAAAAAGCTCCTGTCATGACCTTCCTTCTGCAAGCATGCACACACACACACACACACACACACACACACACACACACACACACACACACACACACACACACACACACACACACACACACACACACACACACACACAGAGATCATTAATACAAAGGATTGCAGCAGCTTTTGGATTTTCACTCTTTGTTGGATTTAATATGAACAGTCACATAAAATTCATCCCAAATTTTCACCTTTGCTTCAATTAAGATGTGTCTTTAAATCTACAATACTTTTCTTGTTCAAATAGTAAAGAAGTAGATAGGGAAATCAGTAAGTATGAACAACAATAGTTTAAGGATACTTTCTCAAATAAAGAGGATTTTATCATCTGCAGTTCGTGAAAGAAAAGGTGCCACATGAAAAACAAATCAGTAGATCCACAAATTATGGATACAGAGTTTTTTCAGCACACTTCATGTACTTATTAACATACGGTTCAAAAGCCTGCATTTGAGTGCATTGGTGCACACTTGAGCATCTTTTAATTAGAATGGCTATATATCAAGAAGAAATATACATATATATATATGATGGGTGTTTTTTTTTTAATATATATATATATATATATATATATAAATAAATTTCGCCACTCACCCCTGCGGGCGGTCAATCCTTCAAGCTCGGGTCCTCTACCAGAGGCCTGGGAGCTTGAGGGTCCTGCGCAGTATCTTAGCTGTTCCCAGGACTGCGCTCTTCTGGACAGAGATCTCCGATGTTGTTCCCGGGATCCGCTGGAGCCACCCACTAGCTTGGGGGTCACCGCACCTAGTGCTCCGATTACCACTGGGACCACCGTCACCTTCACCCTCCACATCTTCTTGAGCTCTTCTCTGAGCCCTTGGTATTTGTCGAGCTTCTCGTGTTCCTTCTTCCTGATATTGCTGTCATTCGGAACCGCTACATTGATCACTACGGCCGTCTTCTTGTGTTTGTCTACCACCACTATGTCTGGTTGGTTAGCCACCACCATTTTGTCCATCTGTATCTGGAAGTCCCACAGGATCTTAGCTCGGTCATTCTCCACCGCCCTTGGGGGCATCTCCCATTTTGACCTCGGGACTTCCAGGCCATATTTGGCACAGATGTTCCTGTACACTATGCCGGCCACTTGGTTATGGCGTTCCATGTATGCCTTGCCTGCTAGCATCTTGCACCCTGCTGTTATGTGCTGGATTGTCTCAGGGGCATCTTTACACAGCCTGCACCTGGGGTCTTGCCTGGTGTGATAGACCCCAGCCTCTATGGATCTTGTACTCAGAGCTTGTTCTTGTGCTGCCATGATTAGTGCCTCTGTGCTGTCTTTCAGTCCAGCTTTGTCCAGCCACTGGTAGGATTTCTGGGTATCAGCCACCTCCGCTATCTGCCAGTGGTACATACCGTGCAGGGGCCTGTCCTTCCATGATGGTTCCTTGCCTTCCTCCTCTTTCTTGGGTTTCTGCTGCCTGAGGTATTCACTGAGCACGCTGTCAGTTGGGGCCATCTTCGTGATGTATTCTTGGATGTTTCTTGTCTCATCCTGGACTGTGGTGCTGACACTCACCAGTCCCGGCCCCTTCCTTCTGCTTAGCGTGCAGCCTCAGGGTGCTGGACTTGGGGTGAAACCCTCCATGCATGGTCAGGAGCTTTCTTGTCTTTATGTCAGTGGCTTCTATCTCCTCCTTTGGCCAGCCTATTACCCCAGCAGGGTACCTGATCAGGGGCAGGGCGTAGGTGTTCATAGCCCGGATCTTGTTCTTACCGTTCAGCTGACTCCTCAGGACTTGCCTGACCCTCTGCAGGTACTTGGTGGTTGCAGCTTTCCTAGCGGCCTCTTCATGGTTCCCATTCGCCTGCGGGATCCCCAGGAACTTGTAACTGTCCTCTATGTCTGCAATGTTGCCTTCTGGTAGTTCGATCCCCTCAGTTCTGACTACCTTCCCTCTCTTTGTTATTATCCGACTACACTTCTCCAGTCCGAATGACATTGCGATGTCATTGCTGTATATCCTGGTGGTGTGGATCAGTGAATCGATGTCTCGCTCACTCTTGGCATACAGCTTGATGTCATCCATGTACAGGAGGTGGCTGACAACTGCTCCATTCCGTAGTCGGTATCTTTAGCCAGTCTTGTCAATGACAAGACTATGACTGCCTATGCAGAACAGCAGTGGGGACAGAGCATCTCCTTGGTATTCATATATATATTTATTAGCCCCCTTTGGCAGGGTGTGGCCTGGGTGCCGTTCAGGGAAGGCGGACGCACCTGCACGCCATCCACAATCATGCCCCGCTGACTTAAATCTTGCGCTTATTTCTTACTGAATTTGTCTCCTTGTACTTGGCAATGGTGCAACGTACAGCAGTTCTAGACACTGTGAATTGCTTGGAAATTGCAATGTAGCCTTGCCCCTTCTCATGGGCCTCTACTATCTTCTTTCTGAGCTCCAGATTGATTTCCTTTGTCTTTGGCATGGTCAGTAACAGTAGTTCCTCTCATGTGTTCAAGTGCCCTGTCCCTTGGAATCTTTTTATGCTGACTGAATGTTGTTAGGTAGCCAATTGACTGCACAGGCGTGGTTTCAAAGCTGATTGGTTAATCACTCTAGGTGTTTTGAAAGCAAACATTCACACTGGGTTAATATTTTTGGCCACCCCATTTTTTGTTATATTTGATATAAAGCAAGCCTAAAAATGTATTTTATATTACAAAATGTACAAAAAGCTACTAAATATCACTGGTGAATGTTTGATTATGTCAAGCTTCAAACATTGGGAAGAAGTTTAGCAAAATGTTCCATAATTCCTGTGGGGCTAATAGCTTTGGCCTCAACTGTTTGCATCACTTTTGAGCAGAAAGATTAGGTTAAGGGTGGATACTGTTCTAGAAAACATACAAACAGGAAGGGGGCATGAATAATTTGGGCGGTTACCTGTGAGTCACTAGTGAATCAGTTCTAAGAAACAGTAGCCTACCACTTCTCTGTTTGTGAATAGAAAACATAAATGTGTAAATATGATGAGAAACGACCACAACAGCATGTAGATGCAGTTTGTTTTTCATAGCAGGTTTTACAGTTAAAAAGGTGTTCCAGCATATTTCAGCTCAAACTTTTAACAGTTTCTTTAAAGTATTTTTAAAATAGAAATAAAGTGGGTGTATATAGAGTTTGTAGCTATAATTTTGGATGATAATTGTAGTTTTGTTATAGTGATGCACATCCTAGATCTGAGGTCAAACTAACAGATGGACTCTCCAGTACGCTGTCATAGAACTTCCTGTGGAGGCTGAGGAGTGGGATCCCCCTGAAGTTGGAGCACACCGCCTTTCTTGGACCAGAGTGTTTGTTCCCCTTTTTATGAAACTCCAGATCTCTATACAATGTTGTGTTTCCATATCCTAACTGGATGGGAAGGAAATGAATTAAATTATTAAATTATTATTAAGAAACAATGCAAATAAAGACAAAAGTTATCTTTGAAAGTTTGGGATTAGGATTTTAATCTCTAAAGGATTTAACATCAGTACATCACATCAGCACAGCTTTGGTTTTAGTCCATCATTAACAAACTTCATAAGTAATGAAGTAATCAAACTCATAATTTTATATAGCTAACATTATGTGGATGTGTAAAATGGATAGCGCTCACTAAGCAGAAATTAGTTATGATGAGTTTATTTTAACAAGATTTGCAAGTGTGCAGGGTCTGAGATGCAGATTCAGTGTGGCTATCAAATATTTTTACTGAAGAATTACATTTGTGGTGTTTGTCTACATTTATAAATCAACACCAACCCAACAGTAATGTATGAATGCATGTAACTAGGATGTGAAATAACAACGTAACTTTTAAGACTTCATATATTCTTTTTTTTTTTTTTTTTTTTTTTTTTCCTGTTGAGAAAGAAAGAGAAAGCAAGCAGAAGAAAACGAGAGTAATAAACAACATCACAATGATCTATGGGAATATGACAGTAAATACTAAATGTTAGACATTATTGTGCAGCACGTAAGATCGACAGCGCACAGTGTGCTTTGAGGTAAGAGCCAAAAAGGGTGTAGTTTGTGTGTGATCACCTGTGTGTACACCTGTGAGCATGAACGCTTGTTTTTTAAAAGGTTCCTTCATGTAATGATCTGCTAGAGGGTGTGGGGGCCACTGCCCCGTCCTCCAGGGCATGAAGCAGGTATGGAGGAGATCAAAACTCCAGACATCCAGAGGCCCCCAGAACACAAGAGACCAAGGAAGACCAACAGAGGGGCAGCGCGTCACTATCCCAGAAAGAGCTGAGGAGAGTCCCAGATGAGGGGTCACTCAGCAGCCGCGGAGCAGAAGCCGGGGGTTGCAGTGACGTGCCCGTGAGCTCCGCCGGCAGCCAGCTGTGCCTGGTGACCGAGCCCCGGGCCGAGAGGCCGAGGACACCCCACCTCCGAAGTGGCCCGAGCGAGCCCCAGGCTCCAGGCCCCGATAAGCAGCCGCCAAGGAGTGAGCCGGTGTGTACCTGGGCGCCCACCCCCGGACACAGAGAACCACCAACGCACCGATGTCTGAGGGCGTCCGCCACCGGCAGGGGAAGTGGTGGGGAGATAGGCCTCAAACCTTGGAGGGCCTGAGATGTCCCCAGAGAGGTGGCGTCTGATACCCAACCTGACATATAGACACAGACATACAGGCACACACAGATACAAACATCCATTCCCACCCTCATGCTCTCATAGGCAATTATTCCACACTCAACCAACGCGAGACAGACATAAAGAGACGCTGTACACACAGTCACTCTCCCCAAGCGTACTCTAAGAACCGGGTCCGGTACCCTTGCCCCTGGAGGGGAAACTGCACCCAGACCCAGGTGGTGTTACCCTTTTCCCTGCGGTGGGGAGAAGCAGACCGCCCGACTCCGCAGCAGCAGGGAGGCCCCATTCCAGACCCCAGTCGGACGGCCAACTCCTCCTCCTAGCCCCCGCTCCAGCAGGCCGCAGAGAACGGGGTGTGTGAAGACTCAAACCTCCCTCCACCCGCTCATATGTAGTGTTGATGTATGTGTGTTCTAAGGTGCATTTAAAACCCAGGAGGGCATGGAGCTACCTGCCAGAGCAGCAGGTAGGCGCATAGCCCCTCCTGCTAGCCCTCAATGTCTACGTGTATTTAAAATTGAGAGGTGGGCAACGACGCCAGGGGTGAGGTGTACACCCTGATGGTAATTTGATTCTGTGTGGCGTGCCCACCCCAAGATCCTATATGTATGTGTAATGAGAGTGTGAGTAATGTGAATGTCTAAGTTGTGGGATAAAATTGAGGCAGAGGCAGCCAGAAGGGGACAGAGGGGGGGGATGCCTCCCCTGCACCCTGGTGACACACCCCTACCCCAAGGCCCTGCATGTGTGGGTGACTGTGGTGGAGCGAGAAGAGGGAGGCAGCTGGAGATGGGGAGGGAAGGAAGGGAGGGCAGTGACCCCTCCTGGGGCCAGCTCCCCCGCTGACCCCAGTAGGCACCCCCATACTCTGCAACCCGCCAGGGAAAGGGGGGCCCAGGCCCATCCGGACCGGGGCCCAGTGCAGCAGCGCCGCCCAGCCCCACAGAGCCCGGGACAGTCCACCCGACCCCACCACAGAGAAAACTACACCCACCCCATCATCCACTCATCTTCCAGACTACACAAGACAATAGACGCCCAGGCTGAGAGCTTCCTCCACCTCTCCTGTATCTCCCCCTCCTGCAGAGAGAGTTCCCGAAGAGAGGAAAGCTCCTGCAAGATGTGACAACCTCCCCCACCAGTTGAAGAGCCCCCCAGGTGGCTCGATGCACCGGCGGCACCCTGCGCCAGGGCTGGGCCCCATACACCCACCCGCCCACAACCCCAGCAACACACCAACCAGGACCCAGGCCCCTGAGGCCCGGCCAGGGCCCCAGCCCAGAGGCAGAACGCCCCAGAACCTCACGCCATCCCGGACCCACCCAGGGGCAGCCAGGCTACCAGGTCAGTAACCCACGTCCGTCAGCACAGACCCTCCCTAGCCTCGCTGCACGCAGCCACGAGGAAACCGTCACCCAAGAGCCAACAGAGCCCTTAATTGACCATGACCGCTACCCGGTTGAGCCCCCAAGGAAGATGCTCCTGGGGAACCCCCGATGCCCTAAGCCTGTCCCTACCCCCACACCTATCACAACAGTGAAGGTGGGACCAAACTATGACCCCCACCCCACTAGGTGATGGAGCTGATCAAAGGAGCCCAGAGCAATTGATCTGATGTGGTGGCAGAGGCTGTATCAAGACTAATGTGATCTAATAGATAATTTCTATATTGGTTAAAATTAAGATTATTTTTATTTTTCCAGTTCATGAGGACTGTTTTCTTGGCTATGCATAGTGCAGTGAAAACCATATGGGCTATATTCTTTTCTGTAGTGACATTATCTAAGCTGCCCAACAAACACACTAAAGGCGAAGTTGGAATGTTACATTTCAGACACTTTGATAAGTCTTCACATATCTCGCGCCAAAACTTCTGAACTGGTGGACAGAACCAAAGAGCGTGGATATAATTGTCCGGTGAATTGGTTTGGCAGTGTGAGCAGTTGTTGGTAGATGTAAAGCCCATCTTGAACATCCGATGACCTGTATAGTGCACTCTATGTAGTATTTTGTATTGAATTAATTGAAGACTGGGATTTCTAATTAGATGAAAGGTTTTTGAGCAAATCTGAGACCAGAAGTTTTGGTCTAAGTTAACTGATAAATCCGCTTCCCATTTTGCAATAGGAAGTGATATTGATTCATCTATTTTAGAAAGCATTCTGTATATTTTGGACAGTAATTTGGGGGTTTTAAGAGTCAGAAATTGAACCACACTTGGTGGTGTTTGTAGTTCATCTTGACCTGGTTTAAATCTCTTTTTTACTATGGATTTAATTTGCTGATATTCTAAAAATCTTTTCTTCATATATTCTGATTTTATATTTAAAAAACATCCTTGCTTAAGGTTGTCGTGATCACATAGTGTGATACAGGATATCGACTCTCTGTGTCCTGATTTTTTAAATATTCACTGCACACACAGGCCTTCACCAAGAAAGATGATGCTGGTGTGAATCTGATGTTGCACCAGCTGGATGGGAGTGAGAGACTTCTGAACCTTTCAGCTTTATGACGGATGACCACTGAAATATAAGGTGACTCCTTCTAGTTCCTTTGTATTCAAATCCTGACTGAGATGTAGGCTTCAAACAGAGTAGAGGAACTGACTGCAGAGGCCTGGTATAAATAAGGTAAACCTTTAAAAATGACCACATTCATAATCTTGTTCAACAGCTGAAAGGAAAAGTCTATTAGTTGGTGGAAGTGACCCAAACTGTCTATTCTTACATTCTTACAGTAAACATGTTAGAGAAAAAAGGTGTTCCTCATTACAGGCAGGTTGTCTGGTTTACCCACTGTAGAAGTGCAGAAACTAAACAATTACTTCATAAAAGACATGGAACAACATTGAAGAGCCCCCTCGACAGGGCATGACTCAGCTATACAAAAGGTGAAAGGTCACTCTTTCAAGAAGATCAATTTTGGACCAAAAAGATGGTTTAAAAGAGGAGTGAAAGAGGCCATCTATGTCCACTGTGAACAACCATCTTTGAACAGAGATGGCAGCTTATGACACCAACTGTCTGCCATCTACAATCCGGTTTTGAGATCGTTCTCAGGCACGTCTTGCATCAGATGACGTCAATAGGTCATATGACCTATGACATAGTGTGACAGTAGTAATAGTAGAGATAATAGACAGCAGTTTCTGTCACCCAAAACCTCTGGTGGTAATGACCCATGCCTTTCTTCATGTGGGTCAACAGCTAAATACTTCGTTACTCTACTTAAGTAGAATTTTCAGGTATCTGTACTTTACTTGAATATTTATTTTTTTCTGACAACTTTTTACTTTTACATCCTACATTTTAACACAAATATCTGTACTTTATACACCTTACCTTTTCAAAACAGGCTCATTGCTTTTGGTTCAAAGTGGGCTGGAATGAGTGCAGTCCGTAAGTTGTGGCCTTGGTACTTTAAAATATTTATCTAGTGTTACAGAACAGGAGCAACTTTAAAGGAAGTAACATTTTTTCACTGTCAGGTAATTTCAAATGAAGCTCAACAAGCATCAACAAACACAAACTGTTTGTGTGCAGTTTGTCTCACAGTGTGTTGCTAGCTAAAGGATCAGCTGCTGTATTTAAAAGGAAGAGAAAAGAAGGTGAGCCAACTTCACTGAGAGTTGGAGCAAGATAAGAAAGACAGGACAGGAAAGGAAGAAGAGAGGTTAAAACAAAGTACACTAACTTTGTGTTATTTAAATGTTACATGAAAATACTCTGTAGTTTGTGGGATAAGAGGTTAGCTTGCAGTATTGTGGTGAATTTATTGTAAAGCCCTGCATTATACTGATCCTTATGGTCAGTGTTGGGTTATGTCAACTAAGGTAGGCCAATTTAAATAATCTAATAAAATAGAATTATTTAAAATTCATAAACAAATCAAAAAGATTAACAAGATGAGCCTACAGACGCTCTATAGTGCTCCTCTTGGCAAAGCAAGTGTGTTTGGCACAACAAAGCTTTCAGACCATGACTCTGCTTGCTACAACAGCCAGAAAGGATAGGTTAAAAAAAACATTCAGAAAAGATGAGAAGGGAAAAATGTCTTTTGGCTCCACCTGTAAAATTATTTTCTGTTTTGGGGGCCGTCTAATTGTTGCCCCTCTAGTGCACCTGTTAATGTCATTAACACCAAAGCAGCTGAAACTGATGAACAACCCCTTCTGTTACTTAACTGATCAGATCAATATCCCAGATTTTTAACTGACTTGATACTAAACTATGATTAATTCAGTTTTATTTATATAGCACCAACAACAGTTGCCGCATAGCGTTTCATATTGTTGGATAAAGACCCTACAATGATACGAAGAAAACAGAGAACTCCAACAATCATATGAAGCATAACTAAGGGAGGATTCAGGGTCACCTGATCCAGCCCTAACTATACGATTTAGCAAATAGGAAGGTTTTAAATCTATTCTCAAAAGTAGAGATAGTGTCTGTCTCCCAAATCCAAACTGGAAGCTGCTTCCATAGAAGAGGTTCCTGAAAACTGAAGGCTCTGCCTCCCATTCTACTTCTAAATACTCCACAAGTAAGCCCACAGTCTGAGAGCAAAATGTACTAATGGGTTGATAGTATAAGGTTTAGATGGGGTCTGATTATTCAAGACCTTGTATGTGAGGAACAGAACTTTAAATTCAGTTCCAATATAGGAGAAATATGCTCTTTCTAGTGCTTCTCAGTACTCTTGCTGCTGCATTTTGGATTAACTTAAAGCTTTTCAGGGAGTTTTTGGCCATCCTGATAATAACACCCTGATAAAAACAGATTGAAGTAGTTCAGCTTAGAAGTAATAAATGCATGAACTACTTTTTCAGCATTACTCAAAGACAGAATTTTTCTAACTTTAGAGAAAGATGGAAGAAAGCAGTCCCACATATTTGTTTAATATGTGCATTGAAGGACATGTCCTGGTCAAAAATGACTCCAAGGTTCCTCACAGTGTTACTGGAGGCCAAGGTAATGCCATCCAGAGTAAGTATCTGATTAGATACCATATTTCTAAGATTTTCAGGGCCGAGTACAATAACCTCAGTTTTATCTGAATTTTGAAGCTGAAAATTACACATCATCCAGGTCTTTTAGACATTAGTGTGTGTTAACTAATTGGTGTTTGTTATCTGGCTTCATGAATAGAAAAAGTTGGTTTTACAATTTTATTCACCAGCTCAGCTCATTTCAAATGTGATGTTTGCTACAGGTCCAAAACAGCTAGCACAGGGGCATGTTTGCAATGGTGTAGCATCTCCTCATCTTTTCAAAACAGTTCAAAGACATCTGGGCATCCAAGTTATGAGTTTCTAGAGTTTTGGAGATATACCTTTCCAGCTGCTGAAGAGTTCATAATTGTCTTTGAAGTAGTTTGATGTGCCAAATGTTCTCTGTAGGTGAAAGATCTGGACTGCAGACAGGCCAATTTAGCAACCAGACTCTTCTCCGGGTCCTGAATTGGCCTAATCATGTTGCAGACTTGATATTAATTACTTGCTAGAAGTTCTCCCAGGTTAATCTTTTTAAACTTTCTTGCTTTTCAGCCATTTGTTGCCCCAATTCCAACTTTTTTGGGACCTGTAGCAGGCATCAAATTTGAAATGAACTTGTTTAGTGGATGAAGGTGTACAATTTCCCAGTTTGAACATTTGTCATTTTATTTGTTCTATTTTGAAAATATTGGCTTGTGTGATTTGAAAGTCTTTTAACTTTAATTTTGTTCAAATTTAAAGAAAATTCCAACTTTTATGGGATTCAGGTTTTAGTTCCCCTGTAATCATTTTCTTTTTTCTTTAGTTTTTAATATATAGTCATGTTTTTTTTTTTTCATTTATAGCTGTAAGGTACCTCTGCCTCCACTTTCTCACTTTCTGCACCCTACAAAGCTCTGTTTAGTGCTGCTGAGTCACATGACCACAGGACAACTAAATACACCAGGCCATTATTAGCTTTAGTGATAGATGCTGGTCCAAACCGACTAAAGGCCCAATAATTTGTATAGCTCTTGTAATGTGCGAGACATGCATGAGGTGCCCGGGCCAGTCAATATCTCTTTCAGGATCAGCAGATGACCTGAAACAGCACACTTTTTGAAGAAATGCTGCATGGTGGCATTGTTTCAGTAAAATGAATTGAATAATCCACCAGAAATAAAACAAAGCGATATCCCATGCACTCTAGTGAAATGGCCCATGCTGATGCGCTCAAACAGAACCTCAATTAAAAATAATGGGATGAACACGCTTTTGAAATATCCAGCTGATATAATAACTGGCACTCCGAGCAGAATTCACAGTACCACCACAGATCCTCTTGGATACCCAGTCAGTTGAATCAGGCCATTATCTATTCCAGAGTGTTGTCATTAGAGTGTTGCCGTGGTAAATCTTCCATGGTGGGAATGACTGGGACCAGCGGGGTCACTGATTTGTCCTCCCCAGAAGCAACGTCTGATGACCACCACCACCACCACTGAGCACAGCACAGGCACTAAATGTCTCCATCTGTCATGAAAGCATTCCCAAACATTCTCCCACCAAATTATTAAACATGGACCAATTTGTCGCAGGAATTGAGGCATCTACAAAGCAGGAAGTCACTGCAGCCTTAACTCTATGTGTTTTTCCCTTATATTTTATTTCCTCTTGCACTATCGGATATTTGTGAACCTCTCCATGCACACACCTAATTGCCTAACCTAATGCCTTCAACAAACCCAGATGAACCAGGGTTTTGTGGACCACCACCATGTCACGATGGCCAGCCTAGATAACTTGGAATAGGTCTACCAGGGCCTCCCTTCCTGACTGCTTCACATTGTGCCCAACCTTTATGGCGCCTCCTGTGGAAGGTGGGCCTATTCGAAGTCCTCAAGAGCATATTATAGTTTCATTGTCAGTACTATTCAAACGCTGGCTGCAACAATTAATGTTATAAAAACATAAACAAGTGGATGTACAGTAAAAAAGTCAAAACAAAATAATAATCTTCAATGACTCCAAACTTTTTTAAATGCACTTCTTAAACAAATGAACAAAAAAACCTTACAATAGAATTTTAAATAATTTACTTACAAAGCATATTTTTAAGTTATCAAGTTCATGTAAGATTTTTTTTTCTTTGTTGTGTGTGATCTATCAGTTCATATGTGAACATGTTGCACAGTAAGTCATGACTGTTTTGCTATTAAGTATTAAACCAAATGTTTGTAAAGCTGTAGACAGAATGTTGTGTGAACATATTTGTTTGTGTCAGGAAGTACTTTGAGGAAGTAAGTGTACTGCCTGTGTTTACATTCATGTCTCTGTAACACTGTATGTTGTTGTTTTTTCCCCATATATGGGTTCAAACACATGAAGCAGACAGGAAATGTAGTTGCTAAGCTGTTGCTATGTGCACCAAAGCTATTTATGACTAAAGCAGTACAAAGAGTTTAGTATAAAAAGGGCTGACTGACAGAAATCTGTGTTCTTTTTCACTTTTGTGCCTTTGCTTTGTTGTCCTTTTCTTTTTGGACTTGTTGGTGATTCTCAGCTGCAGACAGGTCAGTCTTTACACTTGTTATATTTTAACGTTTTTACTCTACAACTATTTGCTTTTGTATAATGTTTTCCTTGTGTGTAATAAAACACACAAGCACTGACTGCAAATTATTTCAATCCAAAGATGGGTTGTGGTGGTGCAGGGTTGGGAAAAGAATCACTTGGAAAGAATTTCTATTGTGAACTCCAGTAGATTTCTTCGTGCACAAGCCATGATCAGCTTTAAGATTCACTGCTCTTTATGGATTTATTTAGCTGGATTTAACAAGATACAAGCAGGTGTTACATGAGCTAACTTTAGACAGCATAAAGCTACTGCAAAGGCTTAGTAAGTCACTCTTCTGCTTAAATTTAAACTGTTTGTTATCCTGTTACATTGACCATGAACACCACAGCTGCCCTCCACCAGTCCAACATAGTGCATTAGACTACATTTGACCAGAATATTGCAAAGTAGATGTGCACTAAAGAAAAAAAATCAGGTGTATTGTTTGCAGTAAGTTAGCCAGTTCATACTGGTGTTATAAGTTCAAATAATATTGAGGTATTGTATGTATAGCATGAAGTGGAGTCTGCGAGTTTTCAAATCTTGCATCAGCTACATGCATCGCATACAAGACTTCATGGGTTTCTGTTGAGAAGAACTTATTACTATTTTCATTAAAACTGAAAAGACTGTTATCTTGATACTACATAATGAATTTACTCTCATCATTCTCCAGCTTTAGAGAATTTCACTTGCTGAAGACACCATCACCGACTGGTATTGCAAACGACCAACTTGTGTCTGAACCTCTGCAAATTAGACAACCAATCACTCATCAGTCAAGTTACAAATCAAGGTAATTTGGAAGCTTTTGCATGTCAAAAGCTGTGTCAGTCATAAAAAGTTATTGCTAATTTAACACAAAGATTGCAGTGATCTTTAATTTTTTTTCATAATGAAACTGAAGAGTTTTGACTGAACCTTTGACTCACTCAAACTCCTGCTAATGCTTGAAACGTGTCAAGCATCCCTTTTTTACACCCTGTGTCCCCATAATTTAAGCTCAGCTTTGAATGTAGCTACTTTATATGCCAACTGATTGAATATGTTGCACAAGTAAGCGAGCTTTGCAACCCAGTCCATATCACTGAAATGTGCTGCCAGTTGTAGCTTTTTTTTAACCTGAAAGAAGTCTCCACAGCAGCTCTCGTAACTCAAAAACTCTGGTGAACAATCTCCTTTTATATAGCCGTCTTACTTGTGTGTAAGGGAAGGCGTTTGTGCTCTGCATTCATGATATCACAAAGCTGCTCGAACAGAGCAAGTTTAGGGCATTTGCTTTGATGTAATTAATTACTTTAATGACACTGTTCAATATGTTGTTAAGTTCAGCTAAAGTTTTCAGCTAGCTAACATTTCCCAGTGAATGACACAGTGCATAGGCTCACATTCAGGTGCAACCTCCTTAACCTGAGCAATTAAACCAGAAATCCCTCCAGTCACGACAGCAGCTCCATCCATGCATATGTTGACACAAAAGGACTAATTCAGTTTTCCTGATATGTAATCATTCAGAGATTTTAATAGTTTTGCGCCAGTGGTGTTGTCAGGATCAATAGACTCATCTATTTGAATTGCGTACCACAGTGACTTATTAATTCACTTCAACAACTGTCTCATTGTTGTCTGCTATATCCTCAATTTGCCTAGAGATGGTGCTAGCCAAAAGAGGAACCTGTGCTATCTTTTTAACAGTAGCCTCTTCTTGAAGTTCATGGAAATGTCCTTAGTGGCAGAATCAGAAATAGTAAAAGGTTTCTTTGCCTTAGCAATGCAGTTAGCCACTAGGTATGATGACATTTGTTGAGGCGGTGGCAACTAGCAATTGTTTCTGTCCATCTTGTTCCCGTTTTCTCCTTTCAAAAAACTCCAAAGTCTTTTCTTTACTGCAGGGTGCTTGGTCTCCATATGCAGAAGCAGTTTTGAAGGCTTCATAGCCTCATTTACTAAACTGTCACCACATATTATGCAGAGCAGGCTTGGTGCGTGAGAATCACCTGTAGCGATAAACCTGTATTTTAAGAACAAACGCTGATATTGTCTATTAAATGCAGCTTTCTTTGTCTTGGAAGTCAAACTCTCTTTTTCTGTCTCCTCATTGGACCAAAACATCCAAAGATGTTTGTTTTTTTACTCATTTTTGCAGCGTTGGGCGATCGTGGCTCAAGAGTTGGGAGTTCGCCTTGTAATTGGAAGGTTGCCGGTTCGAGCCCCGGCTCCGACAGTCTCGGTCATTGTGTCATTGGGCAAGACACTTCACCTGTTGCCTACTGGTGGTGGTCAGAGGGCCCGGTGGCGCCAGTGTTCGGCAGCCTCGCCTCTGTCAGTGCGCCCCAGGGTGGCTGTGGCTACATGTAGCTTGCCATCACCAGTGTGTGAATGGGTGGATGACTGGATGTGTAAAGCGCTTTGGGGTCCTTAGTGACTAGAAAAGCGCTAAAGGTCAATGGCTACAGGCCATTTACCATTTTTGCTAGCTTGTGGGTTAAATTTTTTGATATTACCATGTCATATGACCAAGATGGGTGCTTTTTAAAATAAATGAATAAGTGATTAAATAAATAAACTGAAACCAAAATAGAATGTGTGAAAATTTTATATAAAACCTTTTGTTGTTTCAGAATGACCTGACAAACTGACTGTGAACTGATGTCAATGAGTCAAAGTCATCTATGCTAAAATTAGAAATTAGAAAAAAACAGACTCGATTTACTAGGTCTCTGCATATAACATAGCAGCACAGTGTGATTAAGGACATGGTTCTCAAGGATGTATGCCTCTCTTCACTGATTTGAATGAAGGAAAAATGAACACTATGCAGGAATTTGTAAATGAACAAACATTTGGTCAGGTCTATTTACATAATAGCAAAACTGTAACTCTTATGTGACTGCAAATTAAAAATGCTTTAAATTCCTGGGTCATTCATTCATTTAATTACACTGGCATCTAGTTCAACCTTCTCTCAGGACAGCTTCATAGTCAATTTGTTTTCTGAAATCACTGAAACACTGCATTTATTTAACTGACTTACAATTTTAAGGGGTAATTTGCTTAAGAACTTAAGGTGTCAGATGAAGATCTGATCTCATTTTATGACCAGCTATAGGTTTCACACAATTTAGATGCCATTGTACTAGATTTGTGTACTAAAATGCACATAAAAAAAATCAGACTAATTTAAATGTTCTGCTTTTCTTCACCAGGGAATCATGATGGTTCAGTGCACCCGTTTGCTGCTGCTGCTGCTGCTCTCCACTGCTGTGTTCTCACAAACTTACGACGACTTCATAAAGAAACACACGCTTGTGATGGCAAAGAATAACAAAGATTGTGATACTTTGATGAAAGCTGTCAATGATCTGGAAAATTCAAAAAAGAAAACTCCAGGAAAGTGCAAGGAAATGAATACTTTCATTGACGAAAGTAACGAGCAAAAAATTCAGAATATGTGTAAAGGAGATTCTGACAACAAATTTGTTGACTTACCAGATGACTTACCATATTTTGACTGTGTGATAAAAGATAAAAATGAACCTTGTTCATACAGACAAATAAACCCTAAAAAGAGGATAAAATGTGAAAAATCCAAGGACATTCTACCTGTACACCTTGAGGCTGTTCAGAAGAAGACTCAGCAGTTGATTCCAGTTTAAAGCTGCTGGGTTGTCTTAACTACTTGTTCAAAAGAATTTCTTAAAATGTGTTGATAATCATGTGACTGGGCAGCACGGTGGCACGGTGGTTAGCAGTGTTGCCGCACAGCAAGAAGGTCCTGAGTTCAATTCCACCATCAGGCCGGGGTCTTTCTGTGCGGAGTTTGCATGTTCTCCCCGTGTTTGCGTGGGTTCTCTCCGGGTACTCCGGCTTCCTCCCACCGTCCAAAGACATGCAGCTTATGGGGATAGGTTAATTGGATAATCCAAATTGCCACTAGGTGTAAATGTGCGAGTGAATGTGAGTGCGCATGGTTGTCTGTCCCTGTGTGTTAGCCCTGCGACAGACTGGCGACCTGTCCAGGGTGTACCCCGCCTCTCGCCCTATGACAGCTGGGATAGGCTCCAGCGCCCCCCGCGACCCTGAAAAGGATAAGCGGAAGCGAATGGATGGATGGATGGTATCATGTGACTGTCTTCTCACAAACATGAAGAGGAATTCTAAGGATTTGAGATGATCACATGAAATAAAGCAAAATAAAATTCTTTCATCCAATTTAATGCTGCAGAAAATCGTCTCTTTATTTGTCACTATTTTTTATCTGGTGTTGAAATGTGAAGAGAAAAGTCACAAAGACTATTGTAAATAATGCTTTTTGTCTTGCCTGTGCCACACAAATATTTTCTTAAGCTTCCTTAGCAATATTCAGAATTTTATAATTAGGAATTTCAGAAACTATAAGATTAATTGACAGAAAGTATCATGTGAAGGCTGTGTGCAGGCAGGAGTGGTGGTAAGGAGGACCCAAAGTGCAGACTCCGGACACAAATGTGAACTCAAAAAACAGCTTTAACGCTGAACTCAAACAGAACAAAACTAAGAATTCCAATCACGTACACAGGCAGACAAAACACAGCATGAATGAGGGTAGATCGCAACACGGACAGATGAAAACACAGGGCTTATATACACAGAGAGAGCAATCAGGGAATGAGAAACAGGAGGGAAACACAGCTGGGGAAAATCAGGCCTAACAAGACAAAGGAAGCAAAACCAAACACATTAACATGAGACACGGACTTTCAAAGTGTCAATATAAAATTATTACTTGGTAGTCAGTATAGTCTTTTAATAATATAAGTTTACTTATGGTAGAATGCTGCATGTAATCATTTGTGTTTAGAAGTATGTAGTAGATGGTATATTGAAAGAATGTCTCATCCTAGGAGGTTTGTGTGCATTTCCAGGGTGTTCTGGCATTCAAACCCACATCCTGGGAGCATGGGAGAGGTCGTACCTTGTCTTATTGTTTTATGATAGGATAAACGTATCTATGCCTGTTTTAGGCTAAGTGCATTTTGTTTAGATGAACTGCTGGACTTCCAGACCAGCAGGTTTAGGGAAGTCGTTTATGGACACACACACACACACACACACACACACACACACACCTAAACATCCACATTCCAATGTAAAGAACAAACACCCACTGATGTATAAATAAAGACCAGGGCAGTCTCAGAGCGCGTGTCACAGAGCCCTGCTCTGTGCTGCCTTTGTATACAAATAAAACTGTGTTTCTCCTCTCTGATTCTCAACTGAAGAAGTGTTTTAGAATAAATCTCCTGACATTTGTTTTGGTCCTTCGTAGCCGGAGCAGAAACATCAGAACTGTTATCTGTGACTCTGCTCTAGGATCTGGCGGACTGAGTCCTGACGCCGTGGGAAGCCAGCACCAGAGTCTGTGCACAGCCCTTTTAGAATTTGGGTCCGGACCGGTGTTTATAGTCTGGTCCACTGCGGTGGGATTCAGTCTGACAAGCCGAACCACCAGTGAGTCGTCTGAGGGTGAGAAACACTATTTTGATATATAAAACGGCCGCAAAGATTTAAAGAAACATGATAAAATAGGTTTAAGTTCGCCAAAAGGAACTGTGTTTAGACCAGTTTTAGAGGTAGCCGAAATTACTTCGTGACAAATTAGCGCGCAAATGTCTATGTGTTTGTGTGTCTGGGAGTAAGTTGATTTTACAGCACAATACGCTGCTGAACTACTTCCATTTTTGTTTTCTTTGCTGAGGCTCACGTACTGGTGACAAAGGAGAACGGTTGAGTTTCATCTCATAAAACTGATACCGCTTCACCGTTAGGGTGAAGTTGAAGGCCGTATCAGTAAACCGCTCTGAAGTCAAGCGTGCCAGCGACGGCCCAGCAAAATCTTTGAAAATGGGGCTTATGTTGTATGTTGTGCGGCTGATGGTTGGTTTGGAATTAATCTAGCTGATGATTTTTCTTTTGTTGTGAAGTTGAGCCTGCCAATTAGTATGATGGTATGATAAATCATGCCAATAGTATGATTTACCCTCCTGAGATGAGGAGTGTGTGTCATGACTTAACGAGGCCTTTTTATTTTGATACTTTCACAGTGCACTGAAAGTTTTGTTTGATAATCTCTGTTTGAGCAGATCTGCACGATTGGCACAAAAGCGCTATACCACACGTCGTCGAGAAAACCGTTGCAAGTGACTTTCTCCAAAAAATTACAATGGGCTCAGGAGAAAGTCACTTATCTGGGACAATTAAAATGAAAGTCCCTGTCAAAAAGGATTCAGCAAGGTAATCCAGTCTAAATTCTTTTTTTGAAATTTTCTTTTTTGAAATGACGTAATTTTGCTGAGAGTGGAAACTAAATGCGATGATAGGTTCCACTATCAGCAAAGAAAGAAAGAATGAATGAATGAATGAGTGAAAGAAAAAAAAAGCTGACAAAAGCTGACAAGACTTTACTGATGTAACACGACTGTGTGAAGTTAACCCCCACCTGGCAAAGGTGCAGATGAATCTATGTGTGTTTCTTTTTATTGGAGCAGAAAGATGACAACAACATTTGAGGTTGCGTGAGCTTTGGCCATACCGATTTAACCTTTTAAATGCCACTTTCTGTGTCTTTGCATCTACCAGGGGTGTTATTCACTACCTTGTGTTGATCACAGAGGTAACTGTGAGAAAGTGTGTATACACCTGCGCAGCGCTAACATTTCTACAGCATTACAGTTCTTCATGTGATTTGATCATGTGATTTATACCAGGATAGCTGGTTGATGTTTTTCTACGACAGGATTTCTGGGTTTATGTGTGAAGAAAACTGTGTTTACAGGTTATGAGTTGGTGATGCTGTTACACTGTGTTGTTGGGGAAATGTGAAGGTTACTTTGACGATGTGAATAACATGTGAGACATTTCCTGTGTTGAAACTAGTGTCACTTCTTTCCACAGCTATGGATGGTTAACTTTATGGTCTTTTTATAGCACCTCTGGAACCTGTCGACCTGTGCCTGACCACCAGGATTGTCCATGTGTGTTGCTAATGTTTGTTTTTCTAAGAGTGCATGTAGAGGATTCAGCAGAGATGGACAAGTAACATGAGAAAGCAAATAAGAGATGCAATGTTTGTGGAATCGTTTAATATGGGGCTCATTAGCTGGCCACTACTGAGCTCCTAGTGATAGCTAAGTGGAGTGACTTTGCTTAAGGGAAGTCACCGATTACATTAATGTTAACTGAGTACATGGGATGATCCATGTCTGAGGCAAATTATGGCAATAATTGTATTTTTCTAATTTGAGAAAACCTGCACATAATACTTGTCCTGCTGATGCTGAATGCTTTATTACTCTTATAATACAATTGTTTATAAGTGTGAAGTTTGATTTCACTTCTAGATCTTGTTTTCCAGGCCATGATGGTGTGTATGCAGGCTTCTGGCGAAGCCGGGTTTTAAGCAAACTTAATATGCAAAACACACTAACATCTTTTATTGCAGGGTTATAGGTCCGGGGTGGTGCTGCTCCAGAGGGGGAGACGCCCTGATGTTGCCTGGGACATGATCTAGCTAACCTTTTTCTTTCAGACAGGAATCTAGGTTTGATGAGTTGACTCATGGGAGTGTCCATGCGTCAAGAGGAGGGGTCCAGAATTACAGAGTTACATGAAATTATCTTTTCTATGTTTTCTAAACTATGTTTTTATGATTTTTGTGTGATTAACAGTTCATTTACGGGTAAACCTATGCAAGTGGTGCATCCATGTTCAGATGAGGCTTTGATGGTCCATAAATGAAGCTCACTGAACTAAAGAATGTGGTTTGATGATGGTTTACAGGCTTTCCAGATATAAGTTTTTCCTCCTAGCAAGGAAATACAGGTGCAGCAGTCAGAGTATTGCTGAAAGGAATCTCCTGAGAAATCGTCAGAGGCCCAGTGAGAAGCAAGAACCATTCCAGGCATAGCTGACAGCCCAGGCAGTGGTTGAGGTCAAAGGTCGAGCTGTTTGGGGCCCATCATGAGATCAGATTCAGGAGCCACAGCAAGGACCACGAAGCTGCGTTGGAATGAGAGCTGTGCCAAGGGGGCTTTCCAGAGACCAACAGAGGAGATTGTGGACGACAGACGGGCACCTGAAGGATGAGTGGAGCGTGCCAAGCTCCATCGACAACGCAGGGGGAGTCCAAGGATGGCATCATGATTCTGTGAAAAGCACAAGAACCAGAAGCTATGGTGGTGATGACAGCAGTTTCCTATGAACATCACCTAATGCTGTGTCACTGTACTGTGCATACGATTACACACTGAAGACTGCTGGGATCATAACAGCAGTAAGATAACTGGATCCAGCACCCTTTCCATAGAGGATTTTTCCTGCAGAGAGAATGGACAATGGAGGAGTCATAAATATCCCCCACAGGACAGAGGCCTGAAGTGAGGTGATGGGGGTTGGCAGAGGCCATAAAACTAGAGTGCTGACGAGGCCTACAGGTTTTAAGATAGCTGAGACCCATGTTGACAAACGACAAAACCAACTGGTATGTTTGAATGTCTATTCTACATACATTTGGACTCTGATCCTATGGACAGTGATGGGAACAACTGGAAGAGACATTTATGACGCCCTGCAGAACTTAACTGCTCTGCAGAAATATGTGGCGGACCACACATCAGAAGGATGACTCTGAAGTTACAAAGGGAAACAATTTTGCTGATAAAGCTGCAAAAGCAGCAGCCATAGCAACCACAGTCTTATTAACAACTCATGAAAATCACACCATTCCACTATCTGTACTGCAGGATGAACAAAAAGCAGCAGCATCGAAAGAACAAAAGCAATGGCTAAAACACAGAGCAGTACTAGACACTGATGACATAATGAAAATAGTAGGAAAACCCATTCTTCCCAAATCATTACACAAAACAGCCGCTCTAGTGAGCCATGGTTTAAGCCATGTCTCAACCGGAGGGATGATCTCTATAATAAATCAACAATTTTATACTTTAAATTTTTTCAGCAAAAGAATATGTGAGAACATCTATGACCTGCCAAAAACACAATACTTAAGGTTGAAGCCAGATGCTAAAAAGACTACTCATCGGAGTGGGAGTATTTTTACTTTTATTTTGTGTTTTTGTAACATGTATACTGCCATGTCAAAAACTCATGATTAACCGCATAATATTTTCGACTGTTGCTGCATACATAGCCGTGAAAAGTGATGATAATGACTCCGACCTGTTGGAACGAGAAGACTTTGTGTGATTAATGACGATGTGACAGAAAATGTACAACAAGATGTTACATACTGATACCTCACTTAAAAGTTATACTGACAACAGGAGGGAATGTCAATATAAAATTATTACTTGGTAGTCAGTATAATCTTTTAATAATATAAGTTTACTTATGGTAGAATGCTGCATGTAATCATTTGTGTTTAGAAGTATGTAGTAGATGGTATATTGAAAGAATGTCTCATCCTAGGAGGTTTGTGTGCATTTCCAGGGTGTTCTGGCATTCAAACCCACATCCTGGGAGCATGGGAGAGGTCATACCTTGTCTTATTGTTTTATGATAGGATAAACGTATCTATGCCTGTTTTAGGCTAAGTGCATTTTGTTTAGATGAACTGCTGGACTTCCAGACCAGCAGGTTTAGGGAAGTCGTTTATGGACACACACACACACACACACACACACACACACACACACCTAAACATCCACATTCCAATGTAAAGAACAAACACCCACTGATGTATAAATAAAGACCAGGGCAGTCTCAGAGCCCTGCTCTGTGCTGCCCTTGTATACAAGTAAAACTGTGTTTCTCCTCTCTGATTCTCAACTGAAGAAGTGTTTTAGAATAAATCTCCTGACACAAAGTAAAACAGGAAACATAACATAGAGACGCAGACTTGACCCAGGGAGACAGCAACCATCACAGACAGAAAACCGGAACACTAAAACTCTAACAAAACCCACACAGAAAACCTAAACTAAGAATAAACCTATAACCCATAAAGCTAGAATATAATGAAATAAACAAAAATCAAGGAACCAAAAACACAAAACACTGGGTCGACGACCCAGGCACCCTAACAGAAAGTCTTAAAGTCTGCAACTCATAGAAATTCAAGAAGGGAGTGAAAACAACTACATTATTAGTAAACTACATTTGTTTTGTTTTTTGTATAAATAATTCAAACTTTTTAATCTTTTGGAATTCCAGGGTTTTGTTTGGGTTTATCTCTGTTTTTGTTAGCAATTTCAGCCTTGTCCTTAAGTTATTGACTTTTGTTGAATAAATTATTATAACTGATTTGTTATTGTTGTGGAAGTTTTCATTTAATAAAGCCTGCAGACAACCAGTGAGAGGTGGCTAACATGCTTTAATAAAAAACAGCAAAACCCAAGCTTGGTGAGAGCAGCCATCATGGGGAAAATGACCGGCAGAGCCCTGGCTGTAAATACTTTCTACAGCAGGGGTAGGCAACTCCAGGCCTCGAGTGCTGATGTCCTGCAGGTTTTAGATGTGTCCTTGATCCAACACAGATGATTCAAATTGCTAAATGACCTCTTCAAGTTCTCCAGAGGCGCTCGGCACTTGTGCATTTGAAGCCAAAGGCAAGGCATGCTTCATCATATTTTCTAGTCTTTGGCTTAGAAGGAAGTTGGTTTGGAAGCATATTTGGCGATGCTTCATCTTCTGCTTTGCGCTGGGAGACCCGTCAAACACCTGTCAATTATTTTAGCAGTGTCCAAGCGTTCTCTTTTGGGTTTTTTACATTCATACCGCGCCGCCCCTGCAATGGCTCTGCGCCCCCCACTTTGGGAACCTCTGGAATAGAGAGCCCGTTCTCACTCCCGAGGCGTAACATCCCGACGTTTTGTCACGTCCCGCGGCGTTCCTGAGGAACGCGAAAGGTGACCTTCCACGTTGTTATGGTACGCGTCGGGTTCCAGCCCTGTATTGCAGCCCTAAACCTAACCTTATCCCTAAGGCTAACCATAACCTTATCCCTAAACCTAACCATAACCGTATCCCTAACCATAACCTTATTCCTAACCTTAACCAGCACTTTAATGACGTGAAATAGTGTTTTCCCAAGCGATTTTAAGGGGAAAAGCGAAGATGTGTAGATTGAGTCTAAACGGTTCTCATGTGTCCGCAGTTTTCTGATGTCGTCACGTAGGAACGCGTTGGGTGCCCGAAAACGTAATATGTTGACGATTTGTCACCTAGCGTAAAATGTTACGCTTAGGGAGTGAGAACATGTTGGAATAGAGTATGAGGCAGACATGCTAAAAACCAGCATTATGCAATAAATAATGTCAATAATACTTATACAGTTATGTTACTGCCTCACCAGCAACGAGTCTGTGTGCCTTACTGTCAATATTATTTCCCAGATTCCCAGAAGACGGCAGATGTCTGAGACCTTTAAGAGTCCTGTGATTCCAGATGTTCATGCATTTACTCTGATTTATCAGATGATAAATCATTTTAGCTAGCATATCACAAGCAAGCTGGATCTAACATTCATCATACATCACCTTTCACATTATTTTAACACACAGTTGTAGTCGATGTAGCTGTAGCCTACAGTCACAACTATTAATACATTATTGTGATTGTATTAAAAAAATTCCTTCATAATACACATAGTACATAAGTACTAAATAAACTACTTTTGGCTGCTCCTTTACCAAGAAGAAGAGCTAGGTGAGGATGCTCTTCGTGGACAGCTCAGCGTTAAACACCATTATACCAGACATCCTCACTACCAAACTGGACCACTTTGAGATCCCCCCTGCCACCTGCTCTGCCTGGATTTCCTCACAAACCGGCCTCAATCAGTGTGACTTGGGTCCCACATCTCCCCAGCAGGGCTGGGGCTGCATTCTCAGCCCCCTACTGTACACCAATGACTGTACACTAAAACACCCGGGGGTGGGAGTTGATTGTCCTCCTGCCTTGCACCCCCAGTTCTTTGTTCCCATTCCAGGTATTCTTACACCCATTAACTGCCATATTGTAATATTGCAAGCAATCCCATATTCTCTTTAACTCTGATGTATGCCAAGCAATCTATTACTCTCAACAACAGCGTACAGGACAGGGCTAGAGAATTTTTCCCACTGGTGTGCAAAAAATAATCTGAAACTGAACGTTCTTAAAACAAAAGAACTCATAATGAGCTTCAGGAGGCACAGACAGTCGACTCGCCTCTTATTCCCTCAGATTCCACACATTCTCCATTTATAATCAGTCTCTCTTTTGGGTACCCACATCTCTGCAATTTCACCTGGATCCACAACACCAACACCCTGGTAAAAAAAAAAGGCCCAGCAGCAGCTGCACTTATCCTGAGGAAGAATAACCTGGACCAGAAGCTGCTGCTGGCCTTCTCTCCTCAGTGGAGAACCTGCTCTCCTACTTACTGGGTGTTTTGTAGGCAGGGGCCACTACTGAGAACAGGAAGGCTGTGCACCCAAAAAATCATTGGCTGCCCTCTGCTGACCCTGGAGATGATCGCCACTGCCAGATCCTCCTGTCTCAGGAAAACCAGGGCCATCACAGGTAACACCCTTGAAACCCACCCACCACTTGTTTGACCCGCTGCCCTCGCTCGCTCCCTCAGGTCAATAAGGTCCCACACCTCAAGACTTACTAACAGTTTTTTCCCCTGGGCCATTTGGACTGTTAACAAACACTATCCCCCCACACCCCACCCCTACCTACCTCACCAGTCTGAGCCACTAAGGCCATTCACACAGACTCAGACCGCGTCTTTTACACTGCTTTTATATGTATGTATGTGTATAATATATACATATATATATACATATATATATATATATATATCTTGATAGTGATTTATTCCTGTTTGAGAATTCAACACATCTCTAACAAGAAAGTCTGTCACCATGTGTACCATGTTACATTTGGCTATTTAAAAAAATAAACTTATTTGTCACGCATTTCTTAAATAAAATTTTAACAGTAATATTATTTAAATGGTTGTACCTTTTATTTATTTTAATTTGGCAGGGGTGCTGTGATGTGTGCTTTTTGCCACAGAGGGTGCTCCAGCCCTAATGTTTGATGATAATGTGAGTTAAGCACATAAGGTTTTCAGTTAAACAAAGTTAATTTTTTTTAACATTGAAGACAGGAAGCAGGGCGAGACCATAGGAATACATGCAGCAAAGGACTGCATGTCAGAATCAAACCCAGGCTTTTAATCCGGTTTTATGCTTGCCCCGTCGCTTGTGCCGAGGGGCAATTTTCATATCTCAGCCTGTGTCACAAGAAACTCTTTATGATGTTAGGCAGATTAGCCCCTGATCAACAAGTATGCTAAATTTGTCCCCTATGTCCCTAGTATGTCATTTACTTGTCGTTTATTCAGAATGGTACACAGGCTACTGTGGGCCATAGCAAATGACAAATGAGAGTGAGTGACAGCCTTTGCAGCATCTAGGGTACTAAACAGTGATAGGAATAACGGCGTTGCTGCTTCAAGAACGAGTAATCTAACTAATTACTATTTCTATCGTTACAACGCCGTTACGGTTACTAACAAGAAAATGCGGTGCGGATGCGTGACTATTTTTCAACACACACACACACACACACACACACACACACACACGGTTGAAGCTGTCTTCCGCTTACTGGGAGTTAGGAGGGCAAAACAATCACACGAGTGCTGCTGATTGGCTGAGTAAGAGTAAGGTAGTCATGGAAAACGAATCAGAGTTAGACTTGGCCGGATGTTCTCATGCAAACAGATAAGCACAGAAACAAAAGTCATGGAGAGCCTGGATTTTTCGAAGGTAGCATTTTTAAGTGGAGGTGCAGACATTATTTTTTACTCAAAGAGATCTGTATGTGAAATGTAAGCTATGTCCTGGAACAAAGTGCTTTTCCACATCAGCTGTAAGCAATTCGAATGTTACCAAGCACCTCTCAAGGTCACATGCTTCAACAAAACTAGTCACCAAAAACAACGGTGTTGATGCTACAAGGCGCAGCCCAAACCCAGGTGAGGCTAACATGAGCTCAGCAAGCAATGGAGATGGAACGACACAATCCAAGCAGCCAAAGCTTGATTTCTCTTCTCCACAAACATCTGTGACACAGACTGAATTAAACAGATTGATAGCCAGGTATGTCATTGAGAACATGCTGCCTTTATCAACAGTTGAGTCGGATTCCTTCAAGTCTCTTTTTTCCAAGATACCAGCAAGAGGATGGGTCGGCCTGCCATGCAGAAAGACTTTTTCCAAATACATAGACACCGAATAAAATGAATGTCGAGCTCAAAAAGACATTTAATGAGTTAGAATATGTCTCTACTACAGCAGACATCTGGACTGCATTTAATAAAAGCTATCTTGGTGTAACAGTACATTGGATAAATCCACACAGCATGCAGAAGATTCAAGGGTCGCCATACGCATGACAATATTGCTGTAGAGTTGGACAACATTCACTCACACGATGGCATATCCCACAAAATAACATCAACTGTGACGGACAATGGCTCTAATTTTTGTCAAGGCCTTCAAAAAGTACCAGCCAGTTGAGGAGGATGACTCTGAGAATGAAGAGGACGAGGTAACTTTTACAAACATGAACAATGCCTTAAAAAACAGTGTTGGTGATGACAATGACAACGATGATAATGTAGGTGTGATGATCACTCTGCCACACCAGAGATGTGCATCACACACATTAAATCTTGTTTCTTGTAATGATGTTGACAAGTGGCTACTTTCACAACCAGAAACAAAAACGCTATATAGAAGCGCTACCACAAAGTGCACAGGGTTATGGAACAAGGCCAGTCGTTCAACAGTGGCTGCAGAGACAGTGGATGGCATTATTGGAAAGAAAGTGCTAGTTCCTTGCACTACAAGATGGAATTTGTTTTATGAGTCCCTGACTCGAATCTGTGAGATTTCTCTGGTTGAGCTGAACACCATCTTCTCCAAGTTTGGGTTGACAGCCATGACAGAGCGGGAACGTCAGTTCATCAGGGAGTTGTGAAGAGTAGAAATATTTTACTGCTATTATTTGCTGCTATTTTTATAATCATCATTACCATTTCATTATTAATAGTGATGTTGCATTCAGATGCATTCAGATATTCAAATATATTGGTATTATATTAGTCTTTATTACAGGTCCAAGAAGAACCACTTTAAACTGTTGAGGTGAATCTATAATGTTAAAAGGCTTTTGAATGTTTTTATATTTTTACACTGAAGTCTTCAGTGGGTGAGACACTGAGTTGCAGGCTGACAGGAAGTTACATGTTTTTGAAGTTACATGCTTTGCAGGAAGTGAAACCAAAACCAGAGTCTGAGTGAAAGCTAGTCTGAGGAGCAGTTTCGATGCTGTTATCTTTTATACTTTTATATCTTTTGATTAAGCTTTTGGTAGAGGTTAAAACATTTACTCATATAGTTCCAGTTAGGTTATTACATGTAAGGATGAGCCTCTGTTCTGGTGAAAGGTCAGAAGTGCAACGGGTGAGATGAGAGAGCATTTAAGGACGAGACACACATACACACACATAGTTTCAGTTGTGTACGTGCTGGCCTTCTGTCTGGTGGAAAGGTTACAAGGTTTAGCTGATGAAGTGAAGGGTGAAATAAAGGGCAGCAGAAGCTGACACACACATACACCCACATACACACACATCGTAGATAGACTCAGTTATATAGGTAAAAGTTAATCATGTTTGGCTTGCAACTGCAAAATTGTGCCTGCATATGTGATAGTTTGTGCAGAACGTGTGCCTGATGTTCCAGACAGATAAGCCTGGGCAGGATGGTGACAGGAAGCACCTGGGTTCGAGCCGAAGACGATGTTCTTTAAACTGTGTTAAAAGTTGACTGAACAGTTGTGGTTTTGGATTGACGTATGCTGTATTGTGTCTGAGAGGGGGGGGGGGGGGCAGTATCACCCCAACCCTATAAAGTCTTTGTTCTGACTATTGTAAGACAGTTCAATACTGAATCTGCACAGTGTTGGACTCCACATGTGTATTCATTAAAATCTTCGTCTAATTGCACCCGGCAGGATCAGTGGTCATTATTTTGGATTCCTCCCTCAATTTCTGAACCTTAACAGAGTACTGCACTGTCATGAGGCCACTTACAGTGGCCCTGGACATTCTTCACGGAGAAGACAACACTGCCCACACTGGAGACATTGATGTTTAAGACCCTGGAGTTGAGCAGTGGCCTGCAAATTCTTGAAAATCTTCCAAAGGCAGTTGTCACAGTAAGAACTTGTGTTTTTGACCAGTTACCCAACAATTGCATTTTTATACATGGATGGAAAATGCATATTGTTAGTTCATACATCTTATTCTATGCTTTAGAGTTGTATGACTAGAGATCAGACCTTTTGCTGTAAAGAAAGAACAGAAACTATGCTATTATGAAAAATATAATGTTAAATGCAATATATTTTGAAAGATTCACATGATACATAATGTGATGTGTGTGTTTATGTGTATAGATAGGTTGTATAATATATTCTTTAGATACTTTACTTTCAGACAATCAAAACAAGATTTGCAGAGGAGTTGGAAAGTGAAGATGCTCTCTTGGCTCTTGTGACTCTGCCCAAGTTCAAACTACGTTGAGGGCACGCAGCCTTAACAGTCCTCAAGGGCTGCGTACTCAAAGACCGCTAAGGCCGGAAGTGCGAGGCTTGTAGGCTTGTGAAATGGGACGGTCTAGCCTTCAAATTTCCGTCACCAGCTGGACACGCCCCCACCACTTCTCCCGATCAGAGTAATGGATGCGGAAAACATACTCGCTACTGTCGTCTTCCTGCTACTTGAAGAGCTGCAACAAATCACTCGTCACAGACGGGTGATTTTGTTGTGACTAATCCAAGACCATGTTCAGGTACAGTGGAAAATACATACTGATACTGCTACTGACATTTGAAGTGTGTGTATGTGACAACGGTGCACTAGCTCAAAACTCTGATATTCACCACTGTAGACGTGAATCTCACATAGAAGTATGTGGGCCACCACCCTTCACAGTGAACCAGTATATTGTAGTACATTCCCCTCAAGTACAATAATGACAAAAATGTGTAGACTCGTAAAGTCAGATTTGTAAACTACAACAACAGCAACATCCGTAATGATGCCAACATTAAAGCAATTTCTGTCATTTCCCACATTTCCCTTCACCAGACCAGACCCCGTACTGCAGGATCAACCTGAGTGTCCCGGTCCTGGACAGGTTTTTCAATGATGATGACACCAGGCCCGATTTCCGCCTGAGCAGGGAGTCTGTGAACGTGCTGCTGAATCACCTGAACCAGGACCGGAGACATTGTTGTGGTGCCACAATTGAGGTCCTTGTTTTTGCATTCTGGCTAGCAAGTGGAGCATCCTACAGAGTGGTTTCCAGGGTGTTCGCAATACCCCATTCCACTGTCCACCGCATCGTCCACAGGGTCACAGAGGAGGTGGCAGCTATTCGCCATCAGGTCATCCACCTCCCTCGGACCCCTGAAGATCTACACATCGTGTCTCATGGGTTTAAAGAGCTGGCAAGACACAGAGCCTTCTTGAAAGCTGCTGGTGCAATTGACTGCTGCCATGTCCGCATCAAGCCTCCCAGTGGCCCTGACGGTCAGTGATACAGGAGCAGGAAATTGGTCCCCTCCATCATCCTGCAGGCGGTTTGTGATCATCAGGGCCGTTTCATTGATACATATGTCGGCTGGCCAGGGTCAGTGCATGACTCCAGGGCGCTCCGCAACAGCCCCCTGTATCAGCAGGCCATTTACCCTCCTCCAGGGCACTTCATCCTTGCAGATGGAGGGTACCCATGTCTCCAGCATCCACTCCCCCTCATCACTCCCTACAAGAGGCCAGTCCAAGGTGTAGGAGCCCTGCGCTTTAATTCCCATCATTCCAGGGCACGCTGTATTATAGAGCGTGCCTTTGGAATGATGAAGACAAGGTTCCGGGCCATCTTCCTCCAAACGCAGGAGGTGCACCACACCTTTGTGCCACATGTAAGTCAGTAGGATACATAAGCAGTGTTTAAGTAATAATCATCATGATATAATGGGGACTACAGTGTATGTTCGTGTATTAATACGTTATTTACAACACAAAACATCTGTTTCAGGTCATAACAGCATGTGCAATCCTGCACAACATCTGCCTCGGTGTCGGGGATGTTGTGGCCCCGGAGGATGAGCCAGAGGATGACGTGCAAGATGAGGGGGAGGCTGGTTTGGAGGCAGGCAGTGGTGCTCTCTGGCGGGATCGGCTATCTGCTGAGGTGTCTGCCCTGGAAGAGGTACCCCTGGACCACGATTATTGTTAGAAGGCAGGTATGCTGTTTGTAGTGCATTGTTAGTGCGCTAGAATATTACGTGTGGCATCCGTATTAAGAAGATTGTGTGCACTTTGTCCTTGCATCTTTCTGCATACATTTCAGGGACATGGCAGTTGTCAGTTACACCAGCCCTGCAAACCCAAGTGATGAGATGATGCGGTGGACAGTGGAAACGAGCACCCCTGGGCCCTGAATGACTCGTGGCCACCAAGCTGGAGATGCTCCACTCAGTAGCTGGAAATGCAAACCAAGGGTCTCACTTGTGGCACCTCATTCCTTTCTGTGGTCCTGGTCCAGCAGATTGAGCAGTACTGCCTGAGACTCCCTGCTCAGCCACATAACAGGCCTAGTTAACAGTGCCTGTGCATACTGGGACACTCAGGTTTATCCTGGACTGCAGTGATGAGTCCTAGTGAATGATTGTCATGTTGTGTTTGGGTGTCTTGTGTCATTTGTGTTGCACTGATGGTATTCCCTCAGTTCACACACTGACTGTCCTTATGCAGTTACACATATATTGTGACGTTGTATGTAGTATGGCTGACTGCTTCAAATACAGTTGGAGTATAACAAAATTTTTTTTTTATTCACAGGACTTTGTACATTCTGTTCATTTTTCACATTTGTTCAACAATTCAAATAAAAAGTGCAACTTGTATTAACAGAACTTAAATTATTTCGTCCACATTTCACATATCCTGCACAAACATAAATATGACAACTGTAAGTGTTTGTACAATGGGTCCTATTCACACTACCTTACTCATTTTGTTTTTCCACAACCAGTAGACATATGATCCTGTCCATTCGCTCAGCACGTCTTTCTTCAATCTCCCTCTGTATCCTCATGTCCTTTTTTATCAATTCCAGGACTTCATCCTCCCTGTCCCTCTTCCTCTTTTCTGGCCGTGCCTCCAGCTGGGCCTCATTCTCCCGCCGTTCCACATCCTGCTCTTGGGTGCCCACTGCTGTACTGGGCCCTGGAGTGTCCTCCTGCATGGAGGCAATTAGGACTGGAGGCCTGGTAGAAGGCCTCTGTCCTAGGACCTCATCCATTGGGACAAACCAGGGCCAAGTGGCAGCAGTGGTCTTCCCACTCACCCCCTCACCTGATGCGGGATACTTGCAATCCTACAGGCAGAGGGAATCAAAGTGACAGTTCGCCACAACAGCAACAGTACAGGTTTACATGACTAGGTTCATATGATTCATATTCCAATGGTACTGCACACACTTTGTATTTTTTCTTTAGATTGTCCCATTTTTTTTCCCGCCTGCAACGGGGTGATTTGGCCCGCCAGGCCCATCTGCTCCAGGATTGCCCTGGTAGACAGAATATGATAGGACATGTCAATGATGTTAATCCTTGCACAGGATCCTCCGCAATATGTGCCAACTTCAAACTACAACGCAGGACAGGCACTCTCCATTATGCCCAACAGATTTATGCATGCATACTGTTGCTATACCTCCAACCCGCAGCGGCTGAGTTCCTGGCACCAGTGAACAGGTGTTTGTTTTCACCCCGGAGTTTGATGAGCTCAGCCATCTCCTCCTTACTCCCTGGAATATGACAGGACATCGGAGTACATTTTCTACCATCTTACACTTCTGTGTCATCATTTTTCTGTTTGACGTGTAGTATGATAGGTTTGCACATTCAGCTGTGTGCAGACTCCCAACTTCACTCTCAGCCAAGCCGATTTTCTCAGGAACAAATGCAACACTGTCATAGGCCAAGCAATAACATTTGTAAGTTATTTGGGTGACTTCTGTGACATGTTTAACCTGAGTGGCGACAGAGCGCGGGCGGGGGCGTTGGAACGGAGTACGCTGTTCGGTAACAGATGTCTCCGACAACGTCAGCGCACTTGTGCAGATATGTGATGTGTTGCCACATTGCGCAGATATTTGGAGTTTACACGGCTACATTTTTGTATTTTGTTATCTTCAGGTTTTTGTCGGTGACCCTCACAGGGTAATATAAAAACCGACCAGTTACAAATCAGCGGGACTGTGTATTTACAGTCACCTACGTGTGACGGCTGAGAATGAATTCACCGTGACATGTACAGTTACACCGCCATTATCTTTTGCATTTTGACAATTGTGTCGGTACTTCCGACGTAACCTACATTTATGGATGTGGGTGCCCTCCGCCGCTGTTTCTGCCACGTCTGTACTTGCTGCCATCATTGCAAACTGAATTGGCCGGGCTGCGCTATGCATTCTGGGATATGTTGGGCCACGAAGTCTACATCGCCATATCCTTAAAATTCAGGGAAATGAAGGACGCATTTGAGGGCCGCATTTCGAGCAGCCTTTGAGTTGGGACAGCCTTCATTGCATCGCTGTGATGTAATCGGGCTTAAAATGCGGCCTTTAAGGCTGCAGACCCTGAATCGGGATAAAGCCAAACAGAGCGCTTTTTAGAGGTGGCCAGACGAGCGCACAGACTCACACAATAAGCATTAATTCAGGCCATTTCGCTGTATATTTCTCTATGTGCTGTTAGAAGCTATTAGATGCAGGGGGAATCTAAAGGCAAGGAGTAGGGCTGAGTCATATCATACCGTTCACGGTAATACCGGTATAATGTTGGGCAACGATAAGAAAATGAAATATTGCAATAGAATATGGGTAAAACACGCATGCACAGTGCCTTTGTTTTCATACGCACATGGCGGAAAAAGCATGGTGGCGACGGAGAATGAGAAAGCCGAAAGCGGATCGTTGAATGAAACGGATGAACCAGAATTGGTTTGTAAAAATGCTGCAACTTGTCAGGACACTCGACTACCGCAGGCATGCACTCACTGGACTTGACAATTATCGACACTAACGTGGAGTCTCACACAACGATCCCACGCTGAGGAGCGCTCAGCCACAGTCTTAAGAAGCTCCCCAACGACGCTTCATTACCTGCAGGTGTGTGTGATCATCTGCTTCAGGTGTGGCCATCCTCTAGACAGGACACGCCCACCAGGCCTACCTGAAACCCAGTATTCAGCCACACTCACAGACACACCCACTTGGCGGGCTGCTTCCTGGAGTTGATCTCTGTAGGGTCAGCCAGGGGCGCCTGGCAAGCAAAGAGACATGTACCTACGACTGAACAGCACATGAAAACATCCAACAGTCTAAATAAAGGCAGCTCAGTTATTCACCCATATGTTCTAGAAACTTGAGGATCCTTAATGAGGCGATACGAGCAGCAACTACAGATTAACAGTGGGGCTTCTGAAGGGAGCAGCTACATGTAAACTCTGATTTAAAACCAGAAGTAATCCAGAGAAAAAGCAACAAAAATTCATTAATTTTTTCAGCAGAGTGCACATTGCACTGAGCCAAGTGAAAGAGAAGAGATTATTCAAGGCTGCTGTAATTAATATTGTCATAGAAGAAAAGGGCAGTGCAGCAGCTGTTGTATATTACAGAGTCTCAAGCGTTCAAATGTGAACGAAACCATGATTCAGGTTTCTATTTAAACAACGCTGCCTACCTAAATTTGCTGGAAAAAATTCCACTGGGACTCAATGTGACCTGTCTGCTAGTACGACCCATCTACTGCAGATCATGAGACTAATTATATATTCCACTGAGATGATCTGTCCAGCTCTAACCTCAGCCTTTTTACCCAGCTGCCGAACGGGTGGAGGATGTTAATTCAGGAGGTCACTGGATAATGATTCCACAGGCCATTGGAGAATTCACAGGTTTAAAAAAAACGAAGAAAAGATTCAGTCTCTGGAGTGAAAAGCACCGGATTTAGTTGAGCTGAAAAGTGAAGTCAGTGCGGTATTACCTTAAACTTGGGCCAAGTCCTGTTGCAAAACGAGCTCTATGTCAAGACAGACCTCTGCTCTCTCGTTCTCAGACCACAGTAAATGCTCTCTTGATGAGTTTATGGTCTCAGTCGCTATTTGGAGGTCATGATGTTCATTTTGTAAACTATCATCAATAAGGGTGATAAAGCAGACGCTTTATAAGACACTTAATGCTTTCAGTTTCCATCATAAAATCTAACACGCTGCATTAAAGTGTAAGAGTAAAAGTAATTCAGAGTGGTTGTTCAGATCATCGTTTAAGGGCATGTTCTGCACACCTGAGTAGCTCGAGTCAGTGAACTTTTGGCACCGTTGCTACAGTGACAGTGGATAAAGGATGTATGTGACCAGTCAACCAGTTGGTTTCACTCATTTTTTTCCCTCCCTTTTATTGGAATAAACCAAAACATTGGTCGAATATTGGTATGGGTCACAACTGGCTGTGTTGACTGATATGTGTGTCACATCAAGTTTCTTCTGTTTAAACCTTTAAAAAATCTGATGAAAAAAGACAAAAGTAAATAATGAAGATTATCGGTACTGAGATCAGATACTGGGCTGCACAGTAATGCAGTGGTTAGCACTGACAGCAAGAATAGAACCGATTTGAATAGAATAGCCACTTTATTGTCATTCAGGACAGTTTGTGTGTTAGTATAAGAAGGTCCTTGGTTCCAATCCTGAGGCCTTTCTGCATTGAGTTTGATGTTTTCCCGTGCCTCTGGGTACTCTGATTTCCTCTCACAGTCCAAAGATATGCGTGTTGGGTTATATAAAACAGACAGAAAGACGTTTGAAGCTGTTCGTGTATGGAGGCGAGGAAATGTAAGGACCACATAATGAGGATTACATGCATCAAAGAAGGTAATGGAGACCAAAGATGCACAAAGAGGGCCTGAAGGCTTATCTCCACTATAGGTTTACTGAAGCTGTTAGAGGTGTAGCTGAGTGCTCCATTAAGAGTGGAAATACCTCATACATATTCATCAACACGATATAACTTGCAGTTTGCCATCTGCTATCTTGTTATATATCACAAAAACAAGAAGGCTGAAACATAGGGCTAAAATCCATATCTGACCCTGTTTTTCTTCCTTTCATCTGATTGATAACTATCCAATCAGAGAACAGGTGGGTTGGGCTATTGGAGGGGTGCTTTATGGAGCTTCAGGTCCTTGAAGGGAATAAATGCCTTTTTACATGCCAGCCCAGTGTTTTCCTTCATCAACACGAAGGAAAACAGTCTGTGGTGGTCTCAGTTTGGTGATTTTTGTGTCACAGGTTTACGTGCTTAATACAGGGACCTCCAGAGCCTTTTCAACAGCGCTGCGGACCTGGGGGGGGGGCAGTATTGTGGAAATGACAGTCTTCACTAGTGGGGATAGTTACAAAGCTCTCTTCGTTATGAATGAGCATACATGTTTTTATTGAATATTTGAAGAACCACAAAAAAACCCCAGAAACTCTTGTAGAGGACATAAAGTCAGAGATAGAAACGACAAGGAGCAGGTGCATCTAGTACAGGTAGAGCTGCTGCAAAAACCCACAGAGCTCAGCAGCCAGCGCAACAAATTCTGGATCCTTGGCTTTTAGTTAGCAGTTAGCATCAGCAGCACATGCTGCGTCCGATGTGAAAGTACCTTTATGCTGCGCACTGTGACTCACAGCCATGGTCCCGGGTCAGCCCTGACTTTGTGTTAAACTAATCCTAAAGTAATAATGGTATTTCTAACCACTGATATACCACAACTTTATCCTTTCAACAGCTACTGAAAGTTAGGGGACCTAGCATCTATCGGATATTTACTAGGGGTGCAACGATACACAAAATTCACGGTTCGGTTCGGTTCGGTTCGATACTTTGGTGTCACGGTTCGATATTTTTTTCGATACAAAAAAAATGTTTATGCCTTTTTAATTTGTCATTTATTAAAATTATAAATATATATTTTAATACAAAAGTACAGTTTTTAAATTTAATGTTGCTGAAACTCTGGTGGTGCCACAATGTTGCTGAAGCACTCATCTTTGGAAAAGAGAGTTTATTACAGAGAAATGGCTCTTTCCAAAATGAAAGCTATACTATACCCTTCTTCTGGGGTATATTCTCAGCAGCATATTAAACATATCAGGTCCCCATAAGGAGAATCATGTGCTAACAGCTGTCTAAATGACTCGGGTAAAGTTTGTAGCATGCATGCTTGTTGTTTTTGTCTGCTTCCACTTGTCTTTGCACTAGGATGATGTCGGCGTAAATGTGCAGTCATATTCGTTGTGTTCCCACTAGTGCTTACCATCAGGGTCATGCTTCACATGAAAACCAAGATAGATCCAAACGCCAGATCTGAATGAGGGTGGGGGAGGTTCAGTTTCGGGTAGCGATGAGGCAGTTGCCATGTTGCAACGAGCTTAGCTTCTGTCTTGCTAGCTTACGCTGCGCTCAGTGGATCTGCACTCGACAGTGCAGCCTAGGCGGAGTAGTCGAACGCAGATCCAGTGAGCGCTCAACACAGACAGCATCGTCAGAAGAAAAGTTGATAAAATAAATAAAAAATTTTGTATTGTTCGATACATATGCATACCGAACCGAAAGCACTGTATCGAACGGTTCAATATCGATACGAGTATTGTTGCACCCCTAATATTTACATAGAGATCCTCCAACTGTAGAATATACTGAAGAAATGTAAACTTTCTTTAAATTATGCAAAATTGCAGAATATCTTTAAGGTTATCTGCTATAAAAAGCCAGGCCAGGAAAATCTCCTTCATGTTCTGCGTTTTATTCTCAGTTACTCAGTTACTCTCAGTTACACCTCTGATGAAGTCTCACATGTATCAGTACTGATAAATGATCAGAATTATAATATTTGTGACTGTCTGAGGCAAAATTGAATCGAATTGAATGAATCAGAATCGAATGGATTATAGAAAATAGTGATGATACCCAGCCCTAGTGAGCAGCCTAGGCCCGACAGAAGTGGATGTAGCTGTGGGTAATAAGAAAAGATGAAAAGAACTATTGATAAATTTTTTGTTAAGTTAAGGCCTGATCCGTCTGAAATTCATAGCCAGCTCTGACACGGAGCCATCAACCTCTGAACGCTGAAAAAGCAGCAGTGTATCCAGAAAACACATTATATCCCGCAAGAAATGCACTGCCCAAGTGTCCCCTCTCCCCACTGCTTTTCAGCAGCAGGCAGCAGCAAACAGGTCGTCAGAGGAGCCGAGATGATGATTAAGTTTAACATTTTCTACAATATTGCCAAAGAGTGCCAACGCATAGTTTTTCAGTAACTTATCTTTCTGGTAGAAATGTGCTCCAAATAAAGAACTTTGTGTTGACGAGATTGTTAATTGATCATTTACAAATCAATAATGTCTGTATGGACAGCATTTTCCCCCCCAAAAAAGTGCACATGTAAAACTGCGGTGTTAAGCGGTGCGGTTGAAAAATTTGGGTGCTCCTAACAAAAAAAAGTTAGGCGCACCAGTGCAACCATGGCAAAAAGTTAGTCTAGAGCCCTGTACTAGCAACCTGTCACAAAAACACACAATTTCCTCCGATTTTTTTAGACTGGAAAAGTAGGAGACAGAAAAAAAGGGGACAGGCGGAAAAATCTATCTACAGTGGAGGAACAGTACCTGAAAGTCATGTCAAAAAAAAAATTCAGCAAACACCTGACACAGGACCTGAAAGATGCACCTGGTCCTTCAGTTGATCCATCTAGTGTTCACCAAAGCCTCATCTCATGGTGTCAGTGAAGGGTGGCTGTCAAGAAAGGGAACAGGGAGAAAAGGCTGAGGGATGCCAAATTACACAAGAACTGTGTGGGATCATCTCGGCAGAACAAAACTTTTATTTGTACTCATGTACTCAGGCATAAATTATCAGGTACAAACTGTAACACCCAAACCCACCCTGTCATTACACCAGCATCAGTTTACATTTTCAGACTGCAGTTGTAGCAGCGGCTACGCTCGGAGAATTTTGATGCAGGATCTTTGGCTGCCAGCAGGCATGCCTCCCTGTGTATTTGATTTTTTTGTTAACTGATGACTGAAGGTAAAGGTTTCACCACACATCTGTCAGCTGTCAATTAGGGCACTTTAAGTCTCAGAGTGCGATATGGGTCCTTGCGGTGCTTAGTCAGGGGCAGAGTATGTTTTCTGTTGTAAGAGTCAAAGTGATGTCTGCACAAGCTTTTAAGCTAAATAACACAAAGAGGAGCTCTTATAAAACAAGAGTGAGACTGAGAGGCCTGCTGCAAGAAGATACACACCCAAGTGCTGAGATTGTAAAGATGAAAAGTGAGCAGAGGAAAATGAGCGTTTCAGGAGAAGGAGGCAGTTTCCTCTTTTTCCCCTCTGGCAGCCTCACAGCAGGGAGTTATGAGGTAGCCCCAACCTACCTCACATCTGCCCGCTGTGCAAGAACAAGCTCAGCAACACATGCATCCTCTCTCTTTCGCGAGTGCATACGTGCACATCTACAGTGCTGCATGCCGATGAACCCATTTTCTTGGAGCACCTACACAAGCTGCAATATACAGCTCATGTTTCACAGCGCTACAGCGAGAGGCAAACACCTCCCTCTGTGTTTCATTCTAGCTTCTCCCTTCTCTTCCCAACCACACACACCAACACCTTTCTCTTGTGAATTTTATTTTTATCCTTAAAATAAAGACAACTATAAATTAGGATAACCAAACCTGATTTATTACCTCCTACACCTCCCCCACTGTGTGTTCAACAGGAAGCTAAAGACTGGTGCTGTTAAATTGTTCACAAAACAGCAGGAGCTCGGTTTGAGGCCACAGTGGGCCAAAAAACACACACAAGATGACCTCCAGCAAGGACAAAATGTATCTGGATGTCTCTGTGAGCATCTGTCTCACTGTGTAAGTGTAGCACAGTGTCTGTGCGTGCACGGCTGGAGAAGAGATACAGCACAGCTGAAAGCCAGCACTCAGACGAGGACCCGGTGCATCGTCTGTGTCTCATCTCAGCCAGTTTACTTACAAACTCTTCAAGTTTGAATTTTAAAGCCAATAATGTGCACAGGGCAGTGATATTTGGGATTTAAAATGAAGATAAACTATTCCAATCTCTGGAGCCCCAATTGTGTATCTCACACACACACACAAACACAAACACAGTCCTGAATTAAGTACTGTCTGAAGTCTCATCCAGACGTTCAATGGGTACACAAAGGAATTCTTTGGCAGAAGGTGAAAGAAAATGGCCCACAAGTTAATCCAAACTGACCGTTTTATCAACAATGGCCATCAACGGTGATATTGGCACCTGTGACAAGGTTGAAAAGAACTGTGGGTAATTTGGTTTCACAAAATGAAGCACGCGCACGCACACACACACACACACGCTAAGTTCTCCTCCTGCCTTTATTCAGCCCAACCGTTGAGCGCGATGACAAATAGAGCCGCAGAATTGTGCTGCTCTGTAATTACATTGAGACGTGGGGTCAAAATTCCCACGTAGACTGAGTGAGATGAAATATAAACTGGCTCTCCTCTAACTGACTTTATAGAAATAATTACACAATAACAGATATAAATGCAGCTTAAATTAAAAAAAAAAAAAGGACGGCTCTGTTAAGCAGCATAGGAGAACTAAAGTGTAATCCCAGCACATTTAGCTTAGCTTGCACTGATTAGAGATGACGACTGTGGTGGGTAATTAAGGGCAAAGAATATACAAGTTGCATGAAAAATGGAGGCCACATTACCTTTCCAAAGCTCCCTTTCCCGATGGCCCGCAGTATCTGGAAGTGGTCAAAGTTTACTGTGGAGAAAATGAGAAGCAGTTAGTGAGAACGCGTCAGTTTGAGCTGAGCTATAAAACAGGGAACATGACATGTACAGCACTGTGCAAAAGTCTTGAGCCATCCCTCATTTCTTTATTTGCTTCCAGGGATCCGGACTTCCCTATAATCTTTAAAGTGGTATTAAGGAATAGCTCTCCAGGCTTTTTAAAGTGTCTCTGATTTTTAATCCAGAGCTCGTATTTGACCAGTTTTTGTCTGTTAAGACACTTCACACTAATCTCTGAAACATTCAAACATAAACAGACACCTAAGTCACGGAAAGGACCAGAAAACTTAACAAAGAACCAATTTCAAATTGTATCTTTACACATTTACTTGCAGCCTATTGCAAAAAAACAAAACCCCACATCATTTGTTCTCACTTCTTTAGTTAAAGAATGCAGTTAATAACACTGTTAACACAGACTGACCTGGCAAAACATGAAAAAATAAGGGGGTGGTTCAAGACTTTGCTCGGTACTGTATGAGAAATGGAAATCCAGACTCTTTCTGTGCACTTCACAATGTATCGCTGCACTTTGGCAGTACTGTGCAGATTAAATGTTTTTTTCAAAGAATTAAAAAGTAGGAGCGCAGTGGGAGAGAATAATGCGTGTTGGATAATGAAACGTGAAAGATTGAAAGGTGGAAATAATGAATCACAACAGTCAAAATGTGAAAAACAAAAACATTTTCCCTGGAGGATCTGTACACTGACACACCGTCACAGTATCGACGATTAGCAAGCAAAACAAAACCCCAGAAATAACATTTATTAAATGAAGACTCAGCTAAACCTTTTTTAAACTTCACATCTGAATAACAAATAACACACGCAGCACATAGAAACAAATATCTAAAACGAGTTAGATCCCAGAAAGTTAGACACACTTTCATAAGTTTTATGATCGACTTTTACGAGATTAAATTTGAGCAAGTAAAGACATTTCACATGAAGACCAGAGGCAGGAGAGTTGTATTTCAAAAAGACATCCAGCTCAGAGCGCTGAACTCATTCATCTCATTTTATTTTCCTATTTCAGTATGCATAATAACACAGCCAGATGTTTTCATTCATTGCCACTGAAGCAGATGCATGTGTGCGTTCTGCAGACTGATTGAATCCTTCTGTACGCAGCTTAAAATCAGTCCTGAGGGACATGGTTGAATGGAAGTGGTGAGGAAGAGTGTCATGTTTTTTTCCTCTGTAATAAATAAACTAAACAATAATGTTTTCCAAATATATTTTTTATGAGCGCTGAACATGTGATCAAGATTAGACGATAAATACAAGATTAATTTCACTATTCTGCTGTATTTCTACTCAACACCCATGTGACTCACTTTTGAATTAAATTAATGCAACGTGTGAGATTAATATTTTTAATCAGATCTTAATTTATGCAATTGTAATTCCAAAATATCCATCATAGACCCCAGAAAAAAGCATGAATAAAAAGAACACCCAATCCATGATATTAAAAAAGCCTTGATCATTAATAGCAAGTCTTTTTAATATCAACCAATAAGAGTAAAGTTAGCTTAAAGGCAAAAAGGCCAAACCCCTGGTTTTTCAGGCAGAGGAGAAAAAGAGGAGCTTGGTGTAAGATAAAGAAGCATTTTTTTAAACTGTGAATCGTGCAAAGCTACTCTAGTAGAGTCCAAGAATAAGAATATCATGTTGGAAATGAGCATGAGGATGATCAAAACACATTCCTCCAACAAATAAATACCATGGAGAGCAGAGCTGCTTCATCATTTAAAAACAAAACAAAACAAAACAAAAAAGAACGTCTTTGGCTGAGCACAAACAAGCGCCAGGAATCAGATTAACCAACAACAGACACGATTTCTTCCAACAACTCAGAGTAAAGAGTAATGAGCTAACACTGAGTAACTGTTGGCCAGTAAAATCAACAGTTTCTAACTTTCACATTCAGCAGCTCATTAAGACACTTCAAATAAATCTAATTAAGACATTTAAATGTTGGTTGTATTTTCCTTCCTGATGCATGTGAAAGGTTAAGACTTACATCTCCAAATGTACTGGAACTGATTTGAACCAGAGGACTCAGCCACACTGTTACTATGTACTGCATAAACATGTTTACCGATGAAGGTAAATCAGATGCTGTCCTGACTGTGTGGCTAAATTTTGTGCTGAAAGCATCCAATCAATTTAATATGATTAACTTGCTATGAGAGGTTTTCACTCCAAGTGTGACATTTTCTGGGTTCATACACCTTTCAGGGTCAAATTCAAGCACTTTGTAAGCACGTTCAATGTCCATTTTCAAACTTTTCCAGCACATTACCATAAAAAGGATGCATATTTCACTTCGCATCACCTCAGTAAGACCATGTGAAAGGCCAAATTAATAAGTCTTCACATCAAATATTGATGCTTCTTTCTTATGTGACACAAAAAATAGGAGGAGACAGATCGTTGCTTATGTTGTTTTTTTAAGTTCATTCATTCAAAACTAACTGTAAGATGCTTAACTACATTGCAGTCTGTGTTATTGTTGTAGTCCTAAATTATCACCTTTAAAGTGTTTGTGCTAATAACATCATGTACAGTAAGACAGGCATAGAGAACAGCACTGACTGGGAGAGGCTTTGAACAGATGACATACTCAGTTCAATTCAACACTTTAGACTTTAAAAATGCACAAGCGTCTTTCTATTTATTTAATCTACCATCTGTGATATTATTATGTACAGTTATAATGTACTGTTCATCTCCCTTAAATAAACAGGCAGCCTTAAAGTATGAAATAGTCATTTGTCTACTACTGTCTCAGGGGCTGATCGTGCCCCACAGGCCTCAATGTGAGCTTGAAGCCATTATGTTTAAGTTGTTTAATGATAAACAGATTTTGAATGAAAGCGAGGAAACTTCGGTAGCACAAAAAAGTGGCTTTTCTTTGTTCCCATATGGTTCAGTCATATTACCGTTATTTCCCCCTAAGGTGTTCCCAAAGACACCAGGTTAATACTTGAAGAAGCTGCAGCAATACACAAAAATATAATCAATATCCTATTTACTTGGTGACAACGCCGCTTTTAGCCTTCAATCAGAAAGCCTTAAGTTCGCTAGTTAAGCATCGGGCTAACGTTTAAAGCTTTCACTTGAGGGAAGTAACTCGTATTACTGCTACTGCTGTGTAATCTTAGTTAAATTCACAGCATATCCTACAAGTTACCCCGCAATAACTAACTGTTATAATAGCGGCACCGTATTGTATCGCACTGAGTGCATTTCAATCATTTATCCCGCGAGTTTGCTAGCTAGCAAAATAATAATACCAATTTTAAGAAATAACGTGTGTAACGTACACACTCGAGAAAATTATTTACTAGGACTTACGCAAATTCCCCCGTTGTGAAAACGTACAAATCCTTCTTGAAGACTCCTTCTTGTATTTTTCGTTTTCCAGCAAACACTCATTAAAACGGCAACCTCCGGGCACGTTAGTGCACTCACCCACGACTGCTCGGGTGGGGGGTCACACATTGAAACAGACTGACGTGCAGAGGTACGAGGCAGCCCAGGCAGAGAAATGTTGCTTTTAGACTTTGCGACTCATTTTATTTCTCTATCTGATAAGAAAACTATTCAATCAGATAGTTATTTGTGGTGAATGAAATACGGTTACAGTTTCAAGAAGTTTTAAACACCAAATCCGAAATCCACGCACTACAATATTAAAATCCAAGATTTTTCAAGGATTTCAAGCACCCGTACCAAACCTGGATATGAAGCTGATGATTGTTAAAATAAAATAGAACATTTCAATCAATTTCTTGTTTGCTCGAAATCTACGACATGACTATATACAGAAAAGCTTGACATGGTATGCAAAAAAAAAAAAAATAAATACAAATACACGAACAAAAAATGTTTTAACAGTCAGTTTCGTCATTTTAAAACTTTCCAAAACTAACATTTTCTTTGATTGACTGATATTAAATTGATTAGGGTCAAATTTAGTGTGAACAATATTACACAAACAAACACGTGTGTGCGCATGCGCACATGTTAGAATCGCTTCGATCCCTTGTGACGTGGTAACTTTGCTTTGATCCTTCCTGACGCGGTAACTTTGCTTTGATCCCAAAACCCTTAAATAGGAGCGCTCACCTATTATACTTTATGCTTAACGGACATTGACCTGCAGCAACTAAAACCCTGGAGAAGTTTTGAGAGCATTTCACGGGAGAAACCAAAACAAGTTCAGTTTTCTTTCTCACCAATTCACAGCGCAAACAGACACATTACACCATGTCAGCCAACCCATCCTTCAGCTCAGATGAGCTTGAAATAACGGAAGGGACCATTTTGGGAGATCACCACGTGGTGGAGGCTTTCCTTGGAGAAGGAAGCTTTGGTGTCGTAACCAGATGTCGCGATACAAAAACAACCAAACTGTGGCTATTAAAGTCAACAAGAGCGACCCTGAAATTCTGCAACAGGCAAAACAGGAAATTTTCATCCTGGAGCAACTGCAACGCTTGGATCCAGACAGGTGCAACATTGTCGAATGGAACGGCTATTTCCTCGATGGAGAGCGCATTTGCTTAAATTTTGAACTCCTGGACCAAAGCCTGTGGGACTACATAGGGGACCGGAGTAACCAGGGTCTCCCAATAAGAGAACTCAGGCCAATTTTGCATCAGCTCTCGCAAATGCTCTGTTCCACCTGGGTTCTGTGGGAATAGTGCATGCTGACCTCAAACCTGTCAACATAATGGTTGTGAACCGCCATGAGTCTCCCATCAAAGTCAAACTTATAGACTTTGGCATCGCATGTAACACTTCTGCAGTGATTGCTGGTGGTGCTGTGGGGACAATTGGTTATTGTGCACCTGAGATTATGCTTGGCACATCATATGATGAAGCAATTGACATGTGGTCTCTGGGGCTGGTAGCTGTGGAGCTTGCTACAGGGCTGCCTCTCTATCCTGGGGAAGACGATTATGATGTTTTGAAATTCATAATTGAAACTCAGGGTCAGCTACCAGATCATCTTCTAGAGTCTGGCTTGTATACTGATTGCTATTTCATCGAGGATAAGTACAACGAACGGCGCTGGACATTTAAGACCCAAGAACAATTTCAAGACGAGACAGATTATCAATCCAAAGAAACTCGATCGATAAAACTTAAGTGTCTAGATGACCTCGAACAACTACTGGAGGTTAGGCGAGGACCTGAAAATGGCCAACCATTATTTGTAAGGCTAATCAAACAGATGTTGGCCTTGGATGCAAATCAGCGCATAACACCTTCGGAGGTTCTGAAGCATCCCTTTTCGACACTGGCCTCTCAAAGAGAGCCCCTGCCTTGACATAAATAGCACAGGGGAGAAAACCTTGTGCTCTCTCAGCAGCCTTCAAGCTGGAACAGTCATGGATCGCAAAAATTCAACTGCAGTTTCCAAAATTCAGTTGAATTTCCTCAAAAGGACACCTCAACACCTCAGCCAACCCATCTTCCTCTGAAGATGATCTTGAAATAACAGAAGGGACCATTTTGGGAGATCACCACGTGGTGGAGGCTTTCCTTGGAGAAGGAGGCTTTGGATTGGTAACCAGATGTCGCGATACAAAAACAACCAAACTGTGGCTATTAAAGTCAACAAGAGCGACCCTGAAATTCTGCAACAGGCAAAACTGAAATTTTCATCCTGGAGCAGCTACGACGCTTGGATCCAGACAGGTGCAACATTGTCGAATGGAACGGCTATTTCCTCGATGGAGAGCGCATTTGCTTAAATTTTGAACTCCTGGACCAAAGCCTGTGGGACTACATAAGGGACCGGAATAACCAGGGTCTCCCAATAAGAGAACTCAGGCCAATTTTGCATCAGATCGCAAATGCTCTGTTCCACCTGGGTTCTGTGGGAATAGTGCATGCTGACCTCAAACCTGGAAACATCATGGTTGTGAACCGCCATGAGTCTCCGTCAAAAGTCAAACTTATAGACTTTGGCCTCGCATGTCCTGCTTCTGCACTGATTCCTGGTGACCGTGTGGGGACGGTTGGTTATTGTGCACCTGAGGTTACGCTTGGCATTCCATATCATGAAGCAATTGACATGTGGTCTCTGGGACTGGTAGCTGTGGAGCTTGCTACAGGGTGCCTCTCTATCCTGGGGAAGACGATTATGATGTTTTGAAATTCATAATTGAAACCCAGGGTCAGCTACCAGATCATCTCCTAGAGTCTGGCTTGTATACTGATTGCTATTTCATCGAGGATAACTACAACGAACAGCGCTGGACATTTAAGACCCAAGAACAATTTCAATACGAGACAGATTATCAATCCAAAGAAACTCGATATATAAAACTTAAGCGCCTCGATGACCTCGAACAACTACTGAAGGTTAGGCGAGGGCCTGAAAATGGCCAACCATTATTTGTAAGGCTAATCAAACAGATGTTGGCCTTGGATGCAAATCAGCGCATAACACCCTCGGAGGTTCTGAAGCATCCTTTTTCGACCCTGGCGTCTCAGGGAAAGCCCCTGCACTGACATAAATAGCACAGGGGAGAAAACCTTGTGCTCTCTCAGCAGCCTTCAAGCTGGAAAAGTCATGGAGCACAAAAATTCAACTGCAGTTTCCAAACTCAGTTGAATTTCCTCAAAAAGGACAGGTCAACACCTCAGCCAACCCATCTTCCTCTGAAGATGATCTTGAAATAACAGAAGGGACCATTTTGGGAGATCACCACGTGGTGGAGGCTTTCCTTGGAGAAGGAGGCTTTGGTTTGGTAACCAGATGTCGCGATACAAAAAACACCAAACTGTGGCTATTAAAGTCAACAAGAGCGACCCTGGAATTCTGCTACAGGCAAAACTGGAAATTTTCGCCCTTGAGCAGCTACGACGCTTGGATCCAGACAGGTGCAACATAGTCGAATGGAACGGCTATTTCCTCGATGGAGAGCGCATTTGCTTAAATTTTGAACTCCTGGACCAAAGCCTGTGGGACTACATAAGGGACCGAATAACCAAGGTCTCCCAATAAGAGAACTCAGGCCAATTTTGCATCAGCTCAAGAAATGCTCTGTTCCACCTGGGTTCTGTGGGAATAGTGCATGCTGACCTCAAACCTGGAAACATCATGGTTGTGAACCGCCATGAGTCCCCTATCAAAGTCAAACTTATAGACTTTGGCCTCGCATTTCCTGCTTCTGCACTGATTCCTGGTTACCGTGTGGGGACGGTTGGTTATTGTGCACCTGAGGTTATGCTTGGCCTTCCATATCATGAAGCAATTGACATGTGGTCTCTGGGGCTGGTAGCTGTGGAGCTTGCTACAGGCCTGCCTCTTTATCCTGGGGAAGACTATTATGATGTTCTGAAGTTCATAATTGAAACTCAGGGTCAGCTACCAGATCATCTTCTAGAGTCTGGCTTGTACACTTTTTGGTATTTCATCGAGGATAACTTCAACGAACAGCGCTGGACATTTAAGACCCAAGAACAATTTCAATACGAGACAGGTTATCAATCCAAAGAAACTCGATATATAAAACTTAAGTGTCTCGATCACCTCGAACGACTACTGAAGGTTAGGCGAGGACCTGAAAATGGCCAACCATTATTTGTAAGGCTAATCAATGAAATGTTGGCCTTGGATGCAAATCAGCGCATAACACCCTCGGAGGTTCTGAAGCATCCCTTTTTCGACCCTGACCTCTCAAGGAGAACCCCCAGGCACCGATATGAATAGCACAGGGGGAGAAAACCTTGTGCTTTCTCAGCAATCGTCCGATTGTTTGGGTGGCCAAAATTCTAGGGGAGCTAGAAATTCTTGTGGAAAAAAAGCCCAAAACAATAACATCAACAAAAACAATCAATGAATATGGTCTTAAACTTGGGCACAATTTGGCTTGAAATCCATCAACTAATCTCTCAATATTCAAAGCAGAGCAGCAGACAACTTACCATCACATCAGTCCTTCAATCAGACCTACAACAAATGTCTTCCTTCTCTCACCCCAACCGGTCGCAGCAGATGGCCGCCCCTCCCTGAGCCTGGTTCTGCTGGAGGTTTCTTCCTGTAAAAAGGGAGTTTTTCCTTCCCACTGTCGCCAAAGTGCTTGCTCATAGGGGGTCATATGATTGTTGGGTTCTCTGTATGTATTATTGTAGGGTCTACCTTACAATAATACATACAGCCTTGAAGTGACTGGTGGTATGATTTGCTGCTATATCAATAAAATTGAATTGAATTGAATTCAAGGTGAATTCGGAACTAATTGGAAACATACTGGATATTAAATAAACCTGCTTTGAGCATTAAATAATTGTTGTTTGAAATTCTTTATAACTATATAAATATAGTGCCACTTTTCTACTGTTTAAATTGCAACTGTTTAAAACTGACTCATTTATTCATACACTCGAACATAAACACACACACGGTAAATGGCCTGTATTTGTATAGCACTTTACATTCACCCATTCACACACTGGTGATGGCAAGCTACATTGTAGCCACAGCTGCCCTGGGGCGCACTGACAGAGGCGAGGCTGCCGGCTGCCGGACACTGGCTCCACGGGGCCCTCTGACCACCACCAGTAGGCAACGGGTGAAGTGTCTTGCCCAAGGACACAACGACCGAGACTATCGGAGCTGGGGCTCAAACCGGCAACCTTCCAATTACAGGACGAACTGCGAACTCTTGAGGCACGATTGCCCTATATACACATATACTTTACAGTACCAGTCAGTGCTTACATACTAGTTCTTTTCCCTACTTTTTCATGCTTACTGGTACAAATGCCTGTTACTAGAGTTAAATGCTATCAATGTATTCTCACACTTATCGAACTGTACAAATGCATACAAAATAACACTCACGTAAACATAACTGTGCACTAGTTTGCACTTATTGCTGCAGTTTGTTTCAAAACACTTTGAATAAAGCTCAGCTTCTCTCAAGCTCTCTCTTACTCTCTCTCGCTTTCTCTCTCTCACTCTCTCACACACACACACACACACACACACACACACACACACACACACACTAACACACACACACTAACACACACACACTATGTAACGTTTCAGCATCTGTGTGCCACTTTCTTCTGTCCAGCAATGCGTATTCCAAACTTAAAGTCTGAATTGCTCCTCCTCTTTCTAGGTTCTAACAATATCTCTTCTTAAGATCTTGATTAAGACCAGCGAAAACTAAATAGATGAATGGAAACAAGGAACAATGTTCAGAGAGTAAAGTATTTCTTATTTTAAGCCTCATCTATTTAAACGACGTGGTGTCTGTTTTGTAAATCATCAGCCTTTTACAGCTGAGAGGAAACAGTCAGCTAGTGTATCTCCTGATGCAGGACCTGATGCAGCTCATTTTGGGTACTACGATCACCAAGCATTTAGAAAATCTATTAGAGGATAATAAAGTGTTTTCACCATCTTGGCCAAGAAGAAAACACATTTTAGCATATAAATTAGCAGTCTCTTCTAAACAAGTCCTTTAGCATGCCGATGTTAAAAAAATATAACAAAAGGCATCTATCATATTGCTAAAAGTACTAATTACAGTGTTTTTAATTGTTTAGTTATTTTAATAGTTTAATTCAAGCGTATCACTGCATTGAGAAATGGGTGGTTATCAGTTGGATAATGGGATTAAGCAGTGTTTTTGTTGACGTTCATAAAAGACAAAATATGTAAAACAATTAATAATGAATGAGTCTGTTCAATGAAAACACTTTACGAAAGAGAAAAAGTATCCAGCTGTAATATAGCATGCATCAGCTCAGTAGTTGAGATCACAGCTCACTGCGAGGAAAGTCTTTATGATCGTACACAAATGAGCCTCGAAACTGCAACTAAACAGTCACTGTGAGGCAGAGCTGTGGTGGTAATAAGGATAATGACAAGCACAATGAAACCTCTGCACAAGCATTTTCCTGACAAGAACAGATCCATTATTACTATTATTATAAGATTACTTCATGTACCACAGATTATCATCACATATTATTGTTACTTCCTACATCCACCTATGAAAGTACTAAAGAAGAAGCTGAAGGCTCCAAGGTAAGCTCTTTGTCTATAGAAAGGATGTAGCCCTGAATTTATGAGACAGGCAAAGATACCAAAATACAAAAACAGATGCAAAAAACTGCACAAAAATGTAAATGTAACATATATATAAAATATATTAAAAAAAATGTAAAAAGTAAATAAACATAAAGATTTATTAAAATATATACAAAAAACAAAATATGTAGCCAAAATACCAAAACCACAGAACAAAAGAGAAACACGCACTTTTCTAAACGTTGTACACTGCAAGGTTTCCTGTTCAAGGTTAACCCTGCATGTGTGTAATGGACCAAGTTGAAAAACAGGAGGAGTCCCACGAATTATTAGAAAAATATGGTTTTCATTCATTTAACCCCCAAAAATTAGATTTACAAAAGTAATAAATGTTGAGCTCATAAAAGAGGTCAAAGAAACAAAACTGAACTCAGGCCAAGACTGCAAACTTAACAAACCAAATGACTGCCACAAACAAACATAACTGACCTAAACATGAAATGACACACAGGGGTACATGTAATGGCTGATCAGACCGTTGTGACACATGAGGAGTAACAAACAAACACAATCATAAATCACAAAACAATGCAGTACAGTCTAGTTTGTTAATAAACTAAACACTAAAGAAGAAAATCAAAACCATTAAACCCTAAACTCAAATATTTAATTAAATACAAATACTTTGTTTTTAAATTGAAGAAAACACACATTCTCCCCTTCAGCAGGGAGTGGTGGTGTGGTCCAATTATCCCTCTTTGCATTTAGTGGTTTCAAACCCTGGCTACCATCTTTTGTCCAGCAACTCCCGGGGATGATGGCAGGTAAGAAATAAAAAGACAAAGGTTAGTCAAAAATCAAAGTAATGAAGTGGCATGAATACATAAGTAAAGTAAATGTACGCTTAAAATAGAACAAATGTATCCACACCAATCAATAAAGTTATTGAAAACTAAAGTGTGTTACTATGTTCAAATGAAGAAATGAAAATACAAGAGTTACTGACTTTAGAGTGTGGCCACGGGTTTGGCCATCACAATGTGCAGACTCCAGCTGTGGTAATGCGGGCGGATGAAGATGGTCACTGATGGACCTCCACCCCTGCCTTCTGGTCATCTGTGTTACTGATTAAGACTTACCTCTGCTCTGTGCGTGTGTGTGTGTGTGTGCATGTAACAGTGCCCCAAGCAGATTAGGGCACAGCAGGCGTGATGCCAACACATGCAGCTTCTCCTTAGAAGTCACTCAGCGCCCCGTCCGTGTAGACAAAGAGCAATAATGGGAGAAAAAAGACACAGACTAGGCTCCTCCAGGCAGACCCATTGCTAACCAGCCTCTGAGTGCTGAATGAGAAGGCAGACCCCCGCCATGCCAGGTGATTTCAAAGGCAAGGGTGTGTTATCTGTAGTTTGTGTGGGAGACAGTCTGATACGCTCCCTCTGTACATGGCTAATCCCCTCATATGGCACAGCTCCGACTCCACCTCAGGGCCAAAACACAGAGGCACCGTAGCATGAATGTAGCTCTGTGCAATATTAAAAAGAATAAAGAAAATGAAATAATAATTAAATCTAGCGCTGTGTTTTCATAGATTCACCAGGTCTTTCTCCCAGTGAGAGCGATGATTCAGCTTCTCATCTGGGTCCTGTGCCAGTATAGCATTTACTAGCAGATGGATAAACAGGTTTGGAAATCCCCTCCCTGTACTAAGGTTTGTGACACACACACACACATTCACGTGGCAACACAATGAGTGGCTTCCAGGAGAGACTCGCCCTTTCAAACTAATGATTCATCAATAATGTTTAGCCAGAATTGAAGCATCTGAATACACAGCATGTCTGTGCTCTGGCACTCCTTGAGTCAAAGATCTAACAGCTCCAACCAGATGTTTTGGCTGTGCTCCAGTTGTTGTTTGTTGGGTAAAAACTGGTTAATTAAAGTTAATTATGAGTTTGTTTTGCTTTGTAGTTTTAATTAGCATGTTTATCTCTGTTTACTTCATACAGCTCATATCTTCTTAATAATAGTATGCAGGTTGAACGCATACAACTGGTTGTCTTAAGGTTGACTTAAATGAAAGAATACAAACCAAACTGTGAATGTTGGGAGTTAAATTAACTTCAAGGTGATTGGCTGATGACCAAAGCAGGTCATAGTTTGGAACCATTTGCATGTTTGTATTTTAGTATAAATGTCTGACTGTATGGTTGATTTGAAAATGTAAAGTTATTTTTACGCGCGTGGCTTTTATTCAAACTCTGAAGCACTTTGTAACTCTGTGTTTGGATAAAAGTCCATCAAGTTATGAACCCATCAGCACATCCATGATTCTTATATCACCTTCCAAAGTTGCTCCATTAGACTGAGATCTGCTGACTACAGTGGCCATTAGAGTTCACTGAACTCACTGTCATGTTCAAGAAAACAGTTTAAGATGATCTAAGATTTGTGACACGACACGCTGTTCTGCTGGAGTCAGCCATCAGAGGAGAGGTACACTGTTCTCATAAAGAGACGGACATGTTCAGCAATAATACTCAGGCAAGCTGTGATGTTTACCTGAGTATTATTGCTACTCGGTTGATACTAAGGGGCCCAAAATGTGCCAAGAAAATACCCCCCACAGTGACACCACCACCGCTAGTCTGCACAGCTGACATAAGGCAGGATGGATCCATCCTTTCATGCTATTTATGCCAAATTCTGACCCGACCATCTGCATGTCAGAGCAGAAATCAAGACTCATCAGACCAGGCAACATTTTTCCAATCTTCTCATGTCAAATTTTGAGAACTGTAGCTTCAGTTTCCTGTTCTTAGCTGACCAAGATGCTCTTCTGCATTCTTTGGTTGTAACAAATGGTTGTATGAGCTACGGTTGCCTTCCTATCAAACATTTTTCTCTGACCGTTGACATCAATAAGGCAGTTTTCCCAAGAGAACTGAAGAAGTGCTTTTAAATAAAAGAATAACCATTCAAAGTGCTCAGTGGTGAAACTTTAAATCTTTCAGAGTTTGACAGCTGGACAAATGATGCCTTATTTGAAGAAACGTGAAATGAGTTCAGCATATTATGTGAACAGAGATAATTCAATGAGTAAAAATAAACACTGACAAGAGAAACACTTCACTATTGATTACTGTGATGGCCAAACCCGTGGCCACACTCTAAAGTCAGTAACTCTTGTATTTTCATTTGAACATAGTAACACACTTTAGTTTCCAATAACTTTATTGATTGGTTTGGATACATTTGTTCTATTTGTAAGCGCGCACATTTAGTTTACTTATGTATTCATACTACTTCATTGCTTTGATTTTTGACTAACCTTTATCTTTTTATTTCTTACCTGCTATCATCCCTGGGAGTTGCTAGACAAAAGATGGTAGCCAGGGTTTGACACCATTATATGCAAAGGGGGCTAATTGGATCACACCACCACTTCCTATTGAAGGGGAGAATGTGTGTTTTCTTTCATTTAAAAATAAAGTATTTGTATTTAATTAAATATTTGGGTTTAGGGTTTAATGGTTTTGATTTTCTTCTTTAATGTTTACTTTATTAACAAACTAGATTGTACTGCATTGTTCTGTGATTTATGATTGTGTTTGTTTGTTATCCCTCATGTGTCACAATGGTCTGATCAGCCATTACATGTACCCCTGTGTGTCATTTCATGTTTAGGTCAATTATGTTTGTTTGGGCAGTCATTTGGTTTGTTAAGTTTGCAGTCTTTGCCTGAGTTCAGTTTTGTTTCTTTGACCTCTTTTATGAGCTCAACATTTATTACTTTTGTAAATATAATTTGTGGGGGTTAAATAAATGGAAATTATATTTTTTCTAATAATTCCTGGGACTCCTCCTGTTTTTCAACTCGGTCCATCACATGTGGTGTCAGAAGTGGGATCCTTCAGTTGAGGAGACAGGATTTTTTTTTGCATTTTCTGCCCTTTTTTCTCCCCTGACAAACTTTTTGAGCCATGCAGAATGCTGTGCGCCCAAAGAGAGGAAATAAAATGGAGGCCAAAGAGGCCTTGCAGCAGCCAGAGAGGGAGAAGGAGATGGAAGAAGGAATTTCAGTTGTGGCTGGAGACACTGAAGGAGAGGATACCAGGGAGCCAACTCTGCTTGATATTGCTGGGATTCTTCAGGCTTTCATGGGACAACAGGAAGTTCGAGATAAAAAGCAGAGAGAGGATGCTATACTGCAAGAACAGCGTTTTAAGAGTTTGCAACACCAGTTTCGGCTTTTGCAAATGGAAGTGCAGGCCAGAACCACCCCACTTCCAGAGCCCACATCAACTGATCCAGAGCCTGTTGAAACTCCAGCTGATTATCAGACACAAGCAACATCTCAGCATGAGGGTTCTGGCTCAGCCTCCATATTAACAGGTCAGTCTGTGCATATTCATCATCCTAAACTGGAGAAACTAGCTGTTGAAGATGATGTTGAACATTTTCTCACTACCTTTGAGAGAATTGCAGCTGCTTGTCGCTGGCCAGAGTCAGACTGGATTTTTCACCTCATTCCTCTTCTGACTGGTAAGGCTCGAAGTGCCTACGTTAATATGGATGTGGACGATTCACTGCAATATGAGAAGGTAAAAGCTGCCATTTTGCAAAAATATGACATAAACCCAGAAACATACAGGCAAAGATTTCGCTGTCTTGAAGTTTTTGATGAGAGTCCCAAGGAACTGTATGCAAGACTGAAAGAACTTTATGAGAAATGGATTCAGCCTAAAAACAGAACTATAAAAGAAGTTGGTGAAATTATTATCTTGGAGCAGTTTTTGAGAATGCTGTGTCCCGAGCTTCAGGTCTGGATTAAGGAGCATAATCCAAAGTCTGCTGCAGAGGCCGCCACCCTGGCTGATGTGTTTGTAGCTGCCCGAAGTAAGAGTCAGCCATGGAGCAACAGTGCATGGAAGGCTGCCAGAGATTCACGTCGGTCGCAACCCCCTCAGCATCCTCAGAGGTCAGCGACGGGTGTGGGTAAGCCCTTTACAAGGGAAAACCAAATGCCTCGAAGCCAGGTAAAAGGCCACCAGTGTGCTACCTTTGTGGACAGGAAGGTCACACTAAGCCCATGTGTCCTAATAATCAAAGCAAATTATCTCAGATGTGTTTTGTGCCTCATCAGAATGTGGATATTAAATCTGAGAGAAAGCAGTCAAATAAAATCACCACAGTTAAGATTAATGGACAAGAAATGAATGCTTTAATAGATACTGGCAGCACACAGACTCTGGTACACAGGAAATATGTGGCAAATGACTACACATGCCCCTCTGAAACCATATCAGTTTGCTGTATACATGGTGATGAAAGACCATACCCTACTGCTGATCTGTTTATTGAAGTGCAGGGGACATCCTATCTGTTAAAGGTTGGTGTAGCTGACAGTCTGCCCTATCCTGTAGTTCTTGGGGAGGATCTGCCAGTCATCTATGATTTGTTGAGAGAAGTGCAGGAGTGTAATGTTGCTATAACAAGGGCTCAAACTAAAAATCAGGATGAGCATTATGCAACCCTCAGTGCTTTACCCTTCTTTGAGGCTGAACTAGAGACAGAACCCGGGAAGTCTCGGAAGCCACGCAGTCAAAGAAGACGTGAAAAATTTCAACACACTGTTGGAAACATATCAGTTCAGGCTGCTCCAGATACGCCTTTAGGTTTTTCAGTACCTACAAACATCAGACAAATGCAGCAGGCTGATCCAACTTTGTCTGCCATGTTGCTGAGGGCTAAGGAAAAGGACTCTGTTGAATCTGACACAAATAAAGAGCAGTTCATTCTGCAAGATGGCATTTTATACTACCAGCACGGCCAGGTTAAGCAGTTGGTGGTCCCTAAAGCGGCTCGTGAAACAGTGCTTACTTTGGGGCACTCCATTCCCTGGGCTGGCCACCTGGGGAAGCATAAAACCACCGCTCGCATTAAGCGATACTTTTTCTGGCCTGGTTTGCGCTCAGATGTTGCCATGTTTTGCAGGAGTTGTCCGCAATGTCAGAAGACTTCAATTAGGGTCCCCACCAAAGCACCACTCCAACCTCTCCCAATCATTGGTATACCATTTCAGCGTCTTGGCATGGACGTAGTTGGTCCTGTGGAAAAGAGTAAAGCTGGAAATCGCTTTATGTTAGTCATTACAGACTATGCTACGAGGTATCCTGAAGTATTTCCATTAAAACTGTTAAAGCAAAAGCTATAGCTTCCTCATTGATTCAACTGTTCTCAAGGGTTGGATTCCCACAGGAGATTTTGACTGACCAAGGCACTAATTTTATGTCTACACTGTTGAAACAGGTCTATAAGCTGTTAGGCATCAGGAGTGTGCGGACGACCCCATATCACCCCCAGACAGATGGACTGACGGAGCGCTTCAACCAAACTCTCAAACAAATGCGCCCGAAAGTTTGTCAATGATACAGGGTCTGATTGGGACCAGTGGCTGCCATACCTCCTTTTTGCCTACAGGAAGTTCCTCAAGCCTCCACTGGCTTCTCCCCATTTGAGCTTCTTTATGGCCATGAGGTGAGAGGCCCATTAACCCTGCTGAAGGACTCATGGGAGGGAGAGCAAGGTAAAGAGGAATCGGTCAGTGTTATTTCATATGTCATTCATATGAGGGAAAAGCTTCAGCAGATGAGTGAACTGGCACAGAGCCATATGGCAGCTGCTCAGAAGCAACAAAAGACTTTGTTTGATAGGAAAGCTCGCCACAGGAGTTTTGTCCCTGGCCAGAAGGTTTTGGTAATGTTGCCAACTTCTGACAGCAAGCTGCTGGCAAAGTGGCAGGGACCCTTCAAGTACAGAAGAAACTTGGACCTACTACCTACAAAGTTTCCACACCAGGTCTCCAGCGAGGGAGTAGAGTGCTCCATGTTAACCTTCTTAAGGAATGGATTCCACGCACTGAGAATAAAACAGAGGGGTTGCTTATTCACAGCGTGGATGAGGAGGAAGAAGTTAATGACTACTTGCCTTCAGTAACAGCCTCTGTCCTGGACCTGAGCCATCTCACCAGTGAGCAACAGTCTCAGGTAACACCTCTGATTGATTCAGACATATTTCAAAAGTACCCAGGTCGCACCAGTCTGGTGGAGCATGACATTGTTTTAAAACCTGATGCAGCTGTGAAGCGTATGAGTTACAGGATACCAGAACGTTTCCTGGTGGAGCTAAAGGAGGAGGTGGACCTCATGCTGTCTCTTGGAATCATCCAACCTTCAACAAGTGAGTGGTGCAACCCTGTTGTGTTGGCTCCGAAAAGGATAGCACAATCGTTTTGCATCGACTTCAGGTACCTCAATTCCATATCAAAATTTGACTCTTACCCAATGCCACGCATTGACGATCTCATCGAGCGTTTGGGGAAGGCAAAATATCTAACAACCATTGATCTCTCAAGGGATACTGGCAAGTACCTCTCACTAAACAGTCTCAAGAGTTGACAGCATTCCGTACTCCGTGGGGATTGTTCGAGTTCACAGTCCTGCCATTTGGTCTGCATGGGGCCCCAGCAACATTTCAAAGACTAATGGATAAGGTACTCTGTGGTCTCTCAGCATTCACCTGTGCGTACCTTGATGATGTTGTTGTTTTCAGTGGAACTTGGGAAGAGCATGTGGATCACCTAAGGGTCGTGCTGGATCGGCTGCGTTCCCGAGGCCTTACCATCAATCCAGCAAAGTGTGCTCTTGCTAGGACTGAAGTCCAGTACCTCGGGTTTACTGTTGGAGGTGGGACAATTAAACCACAGGTTGACAAAATTAATGCAATTGCATCATGTCCTCTTCCACAAACCAGGAAACAGCTGCGATCCTTCCTCGGCATGGCTGCGCTCTATAACAGATTCATTCCCAACTTCTCAGCGAGAGCAGCCCCACTGACGGACAGGACTGGCTCAAGATGTCCCAATAAGATTCGGTGGACAGCTGAAGCCGTTGCAGCTTTCAAAGACATTCGCCAGTCCCTGAGTAAGGACCCCTGTTCTGCACTCACCAGATTTCACAAAAGACTTTACATTGCAGACTGATGCTTCTGAAAGAGGTCTGGGAGCAGTGCTTCTGCAGGGACCACCAGAGGATCGACATCCTGTCGCCACATCAGCCGTAAGCTGCTACCAAGGGAGAGCCGCTATGCAACGGTTGAGAAGGAAGCCTTGGCCATTAAATGGGCACTTGACTCTTTCAAATATTATTTGTTGGGAAGAGAATTCATCCTTCAAACGGACCACAAAGCCCTGCAGTGGCTGGAAAGAATGAAAGACACTAATGGGAGAATCACCAGGTGGTATCTGGCTATGCAGCCATACCGGTTTAAGGTTCACTACATCCCTGGTAAAGACAACACCACTGCTGATTACCTCTCTCGCTGCCTGATGGAAGATCAAGAAGTGGGGGGGTGTGTGATGGCCAAACCTGTGGCCACACTCTAAAGTCAGTAACTCTTGTATTTTCATTTGAACATAGTAACACACTTTAGTTTCCAATAACTTTATTGATTGGTTTGGATACATTTGTTCTATTTGTAAGCGCGCACATTTAGTTTACTTATGTATTCATACTACTTCATTACTTTGATTTTTGACTAACCTTTATCTTTTATTTCTTACCTGCTATCATCCCTGGGAGTTGCTAGACAAAAGATGGTAGCCAGGGTTTGACACCATTATATGCAAAGGGGCTAATTGGATCACACCACCACTTCCTATTGAAGGGGAGAATGTGTGTTTTCTTTCATTTAAAAATAAAGTATTTGTATTTAATTAAATATTTGGGTTTAGGGTTTAATGGTTTTGATTTTCTTCTTTAATGTTTACTTTATTAACAAACTAGATTGTACTGCATTGTTCTGTGATTTATGATTGTGTTTGTTTGTTATCCCTCATGTGTCACAATGGTCTGATCAGCCATTACATGTACCCCTGTGTGTCATTTCATGTTTAGGTCAATTATGTTTGTTTGGGCAGTCATTTGGTTTGTTAAGTTTGCAGTCTTTGCCTGAGTTCAGTTTTGTTTCTTTGACCTCTTTTATGAGCTCAACATTTATTACTTTTGTAAATATAATTTGTGGGGGTTAAATAAATGGAAATTATATTTTTTTCTAATAATTCGTGGGACTCCTCCTGTTTTTCAACTTGGTCCATCACAATTACCATATGGATTCTAATGAAAGCTGTAAATCTGTTAATATCCTGTTAATCTACATACAGCAAATAAAGAACATGTGACTTTAAAGCATCCAGCAAAGTGATAACTGTCCTCTGCCCACTAAGTAGTGACTCTACAATATTATATTTCATTTTCAGAGTTATTCTCCTGACTTGTAGGGATGTAGGGGCTGTTATGAAGCTGTTGCAGATGGTACAGGAAACATCCATGGAAATTCATTCATTACTGAAAACTTTGTTTTCATTTTTTCATTATTTGAGAAAAATGTGAGACAGCTTCTTTTGAATCTATGTGGGAAAATACAGTTTGTAAAAATCATGAAATTTTGAAGTGACAGAAATTCTCTGAGGGAGAAAGCTGGTTGGGAGGTTTATTTTATCAATTCAGCAGACAGAAGGCAAGTTGAGTTCAGCAAATCCACGTAAGATAACTGAGTGCAGAACAAAATGTTTTATTGCATTTTCACTATTTGTCATGATCTGGTGACTCTGTGTTTATGTTTTGTTTTCTTATAGTTCTGTGATATAGTTGGTTTTTCATGGCTTTGTCTTTTGTATTTTTAGTTTCTTTAGTTATTCTTTAGTACTTTAGAGATTTTCCAGCCCTTAGGTTTTGTCACTGTGCTCACCTTGTGTTCCTTGTGTCACGTCTGAGTCCTGGTTTCTATGTTCATGTATTTCCTTTGACAGTCCTGTACCCTGTGTCAGTGTATTCTTGCTATTTTCCAATTCAGGGTCTGCATCTTTCGGAGGCCGCATTTAAAGGCTGATTAAGTCACAGCCAGGCGACGAAGGCTGTCCCAATTGAAAGGCTTCTCCACATGCGGCCGACAAATGCGTCCTTCATTTCCCGAATTTGAAGGAAGGGTCGGGTGTATCCTTCGTGGGCCCAACCTACCCCAGAATTCATAGCACGGCCCAGCCAATTCCAGTTTCTAAGAATGGCAGCAGCTACTTAGTTGTAATATTACTCTTATTACTCTTTTCAATACTTTATTAATTAAATTGTGTTTTTAATGACATGTTTTTGATAGGCGTTCAGGCTTGCTGAGAGCTCCACAGAGGAAAGCAGGCCCAGCAGCAAACAGACAAACTGAACCTTCATGATCCTCTGGTGAAGAAGAAGGAAAATAATGTTCCTATTAAACACCACAAATAATGTAGTTTCAGAAAGGAGAGACTGTTTTCCTGTGTGTGTGTGTGTGTGTGTGTGTGTGTGTGTGTGTGTGCGTGCGCAGATGTTCAGCTCATTTGTCTCCAAGCTACAGTCTGTCTCTGTGAGTGCTCTTATCTTGTTTCTTCATTTGTTTTTGTGTAATAAACTCATAGACACCAGGGGTCAGTCGTCTCCTGAGAGACTGTATTTATACAGGAAGTGTTCACTCATTCAGGTGTACCATGGAGTATAGGACCATATTAAGAAAAGCCATATATTATTGATCATTTTGAGAATAAGTAGAAATTTCAACATTAAAGTGGAAAATCTATTTTTGGGGAAAAAGTGAAATTTTGAGATTACAGTTGTTGTTTCAAGACAAACTGCTACAGTTGCTACACCCTCTGAGTTAGTGAAATCATACTTCAGAATCAGTTTTAGTAACAAGGAAGAAAATGATTTCTTTTTTAGTTCATAAACACAGCTGACAAGTCTGTGGTGTATCACAACTCGTGCGATCAGTTTATTGACTTATTGCATTAAGTCATGCAAACAAGGCATCTTCTAGAAGGTAAAGCAAATGTTTCAGTTTGTCTTGAAACAACAATGATCATCTTCACATTTCAACATGTTTCTCTAAATAGAATTACAACTTTATTCTTGAAATTTTAACTTTATTCTCAAAGTAATCCGTAATAATTTTTTTTTCTTAACCTCCTGAGACCCAGGGGAAAAAAAGTATTTTGATTTTGATTTTTTCCATATAAATCGAGTGTTGGGTTGGTAAAAAACACATTGCAAAAACAATTTTGTTTTTAACTAATTTTACTTAAATTTTACAACATGTGCACTACAGTGCACAAGGGGAGTTCATTGATCGCGAATGTGAAACTAACAAAATTCAATCCTTTTCTTGATTTCTAGAGAAAACTCTACATCACTGGTATTATTCAGGTCTTGTTCACATGTTTGTCCCTTGTTTATCATTTCATCAGCCAAGAGGCACTTGAACTCCAGGTACTGGGAGTTCTTTTGAGGTCGTTGCATGTCCTCGCTATTATGTTGGTACTGAAGCCAGGAGTTGGTGATGGCCAAATCAATGAAATAAAGTGTGGTGCAAACAGTCCACTTTTTGGTCCGACTAGATATTCTGTAGAAGCTGAGCATGCGATCAGATAGGTCAACCCCTCCCATGTCGATATTATATTCTGCAACCACTGCAGGTCTTGGGACTTGTGAATTGGGACGGCCAGTGAATGGAACGTTCATCATAAAGACCTTTGTTGGCCTGGGCAGATTGAGTTTTTTGTCAATGTACTGCTGGAAATACTGCTGTGGGCTCCAATCATTAAGTGTCATTACGGTACCATCATCTCCAATTCTGCATTCTTCCAACAAAGGCATAAACCTAAGATAATGGAAAATTATTTAGCAAAATAAAATTTAGATACTCCAATATCCGATATAATCATAGTGTAAATGTGTTGTAAGTGAAGTATAAGTTAAATCGATTTACTGGAAACATTTCTGCATGTTACCCATACTTTTTTCTGTCAAAATCAAAAATTCCTGATTGTCCTACATGCTGGTTTTGGACTAGATAGGATGACGGCAGATTTCAGCTGACCCTGTGTCGTTCTCCATTACATCTGCCCCTGCATCTTGATAATCTTTGTCGGGCTCCTCTTGGGTTCTCACCCTTTCCTATCTGGCTCATATGACTCTCATCTTCTGAAAGATCTATGTCTGAATCTCCCTCAATGATTGTGTTAAGAATTCTTTCTGCCTCTGTCAAAGAGTTGTCTACTAGAAAAAGTGAAGCAAATTTAAGTACAAAGTCCTGACGTGCACTAGAGTACACATCAATAAATTAGTCATTTCCTCTGTGAACCTAAATAAGCTTAGATCTGAAAACCACCTCAAATTACTTACTAGATGTTTATTTTTGAAAATTAATCCAAATCTGAGTTTAAAAAATATTTTAAATGTAGATATCATGCTTGCATTTCTTTCTTCCATAAAATGTGCTTGTGGGCATGACAGCCATTTTGAAAGGTAGGAAAAAGAGAGTTGGGAAGGCCACACCCCCACACATGTGACATCATTTTAAAGGTACTGTTGTCCTCTCTAAGAAACATCAGAACTCAGCAGAGTGGCATGTAGAGTGTGAGTGATACAAGCAAAAACTAAATGTGTACTACAGTGCACAAAAATGAATTACTGGGTCTCAGGAGGTTAATGTGACCCTAACACTCCTTCGTACAGGTGTGTACACAGAAGGAAACCCAACAATGTTTCACCCTGAGCTTTGCAGCAGGAGTGATAGCAATGACATTTAGACTTTTCTTTTTATATATGTTGTGGCCAGCGCCATCCTCTACTCCGTTGCATGCTGGGGGAGCAGGCTCAGGGTCGCAGATGCCAACAGACTCAATAAACTGATCCGTAAGGCCAGTAATGTTGTGGGTATGGAGCTGGACTCCCTTAAGGTGGTGTGGGAGAGGCAGATGTTGTCCAAAACAAAGACAATGTTGGAAAACACCTCCCACCCACTCCACAACATCCTGGTCAGTCACAGGAGCACGTTCAGTGAGAGACTGAGATTACCGAAAAGCACCACTGAACGACACAGGAAATCATTCCTGCCAGTGGCCGTCTCCCTGTACAACTCCTCCACTTAACTGTATACTGCAATAGCTACACCCTTTTTGCACATGCTCTTCTTTCTTATTAGCTATTTATCAATAAGTGACTTATATATATTTTATATATATAATATTTTATATGTAATATATATACATATATATATGTGTACGTGTATATATATATATATATATATATATATATATATATATACAGTCTACAGTCTGTAGCTTCCTCCTGTTTTCACTTCTGTACAAAGACCCTCAGTAATGATTTCCACTCTGCTGAGATCCGGCGTGTTCAGGGTGGTATGGCTGTAAGCGAGCGTAAGAGTCTAAAACATACCTTTGAAAACTGTACCTCCAACTGCTTTTTAACCTGATTTGTTACAGATAAAATAGGGAAACAGTAAAGATATTAATTGTAGTATTTTGCAGGAATGTATCAATAACAGTTAATGACATAAAGATTTTTATTTTTTTTTTGCCATTTGGCAGCAAAAGGGTAACAAGCTTTGTGTAAAATCTTTTATTTCGTTTAAAATAACCTCATGAGTCGGAGTTTGAGCAGAGATTGATTCACCCAGCTAAACTCAAACCGTTTAGCTGGGTGAATGAGTTTGTTAAGTGGAAAAATGATTTTATTCCAGTTTCTTTGCCTAGACTGTGTTATTTAGTCTACCCTGTTTTCCCAATGGTAGAGGTTAATGAGGTTCAGATGTGAGTGGAATTCTATATAAAGCAGGTGAGATTTTGACTGCCGGGTTCTTCTGTTTTGTCAAACAATTGTTGAAAGACGACGCCAGAAAATAAAGCACAATTAAAAGAAGCTTGAACAGTCTGCAGATGCCGTCTTCCTATCACTTTCCAATCTCTAGAGTTGGGGCCTTTTATACTTAAATGATACAACGGTATAAGCACGACATCCCAGTGTACTTCAGACCCAGCAACACACTCAGACAGAAACTGGTTCATCCCAAAGATAAAACTCCAAAACACAAACTTAACAATGTGGTGTATGCTGTACAGTGCAGCGAGGAATGCCCAGACCTACATTGGAGAGACCAAACAACCACTTCACAAACGTATGGCACAACATAGAAGAGCCACCTCCACAGGACAAGACTCAGCAGTTCATCTGCATCTAAAGGACAAAGGTCACTCTTTCGAGGATGACAATGTTCACATTCTGGACAGAGAGGACAGATGGTTTGAAAGAGGAGTGAAAGAAGCCATTTACGTCCACTGTGAGCGACCATCTTTGAACAGAGGCGGTGGCTTACGACACCAACTGTCTGCCATCTATAATCCAGTTTTGAGATCCCTTCCCAGACACCTTAACGCCCACTCCTTTGTCCCTCTTTGGGGGGATACTCCCACTGGGTTTAAATCTGGGACTCTCCACCAGTTGACCCTTTAGAACTGAAGAAGCTTCTCGGATGAGAGGTGAAACGTCTTCAAGCAACTTAAACAAGTCCAGACGCTTTTCTTTACAAGCTCCTTAGACTACGATGACCTGGATGACTGAGAACCTTCACAGACATGTTTCATCAAGTGGCCTCTTCAGCCTCAGCTAACTGCAGGTTTCCCCAAGCTGACTAACAACTGGTCTGTAGGTGTGAATAGACTGCGGGGTCCTGGCCCTACTAATGAATGTTATCTTGTGTCAGGATACATAATATCTGCCATTATCCAAAGACACATCTGCTTAACTGTATCTTTTGCTCGTTTCTCCTCTTCTTTTCTTTTTTTTCTAAACTGAGGACCTGATGACTTTGACCTTTTCTTGTCCATCTTCCATCAGTCATTTTGCACTCCAGTAGCAACACCCACAACATAAACTAACAGACCTACACCTTGTATAGGGTTTTTTCCCTGGGATTTCACACAACCCAGGAACAATAATTAATACATAATGGGCTTGGATTGACAATATTATGAATGAAATGTGCACTGTTTGGAAGCAGCCCCCCTCCCCTTTCGACAGGTTGTGTGTGAGACTTCAGCACAGCAGCAGCAGCAAGCAGGTGCACTGAGGGCCTTCAGCTCACTTTTCATCTATATGTGTGCGATAGAATTTAGAAAACACATCGGTGCAAATTATAAGTCTGTATCATGTCTTCAGTTTTTGTGTTTGTTGTCAGCCCATCTGGAGCGCAGAATTGACAAACTTTGGACAAACTGCCCTAAATGCGTCGACAGAGACATTCCAGGGATTTTGAGTCATTCTGCACTCCAGACGCATTAACTGCATTACAAATTTTAATCATGTTAAACATTATTTTTGCCGATGCCCATGTCGCCTCCCACCACGATGCCGCCCTGGGCAACAGCCCATGTCGCCCATATCAAAAACGCTACTGATCAGTAAAGTAATGGGATTACCTTCTTGGAGAAGTAATCAGTAATTAGTAACTAATTACTTTTTCAAGTAACTTGACCAACACTGGTGTGAACAAAGTGAAAGAGGTTTCAGTCTGTGAGGGCCACAAGGTCACAGTAGCAACAGAGACCTGATCTGTCAGTCTGCCCCAGGGCAGCTGTGGCTACAACCGTAGCTTGCCTCCACCAGTGTATGAATGTGAGCGTGAATGAATAATGGCATTGTAAAGCGCTTTGGGTGCCTTGAAAAGTGCTATATAAATCCAATCCATTATTATTATTATTATATGCAAAATGTCTGAGTTTTTTTTATCTTAACTGTAGTATGTGCATGACACATTTTAATTTACTTGTAATTGTTGTGTACAATAAAACAGTGTTTTTGGTGATTTCTTTACAGTGTTACTCATAGATAGAGATGCTGAGAAACGTGAGAAAAAACATTTACTATCAGCTGTGATTAAACTGCTTCATATCTTCTTAAAAACAGAAAAACAACTTGGCTGCTGGAAGATGACGGCTATGATTTGGAAAAGGAGATTATAATGTTGAACAGACGCAAACAACAGACAACTCTGCATGTGAGATACAGCTGCATTACTGTTGCTATTATTGTGAACACAGCGTTGGTCCGTTAAAACATCTTTTTACTCCATTAGAGAAATCATTAGGAAACAGCTGGTTGTTCATTGTGATCATCAACAGAAAATATATCACGTGACCTGTTGTTGAATTCAGACCTCACATGTTTTCAGCTTTCACATAGGAGGACGGAGGCAAGTGAAGTAAGGGGTTATTTATCAATTAACGAATGAACAGGGACGGCCATTTATCCCCCTAGCATTAGAAATGTAATGTATATCAGAGAGCTACAGTCAGCAGTCTGTTAATAGAATTAAAAGCACATTAAAGCCAAAAATGTAGCTTTGTGAGTCATTTCAAATTGAAGGGAATCATTAACATCGCAGGGTGCTCGTGCATAGAAACACAGCAACAAGCACCAAATACAGAGCCATTTATTCTTTTTGTTCTCAAACTTGCTTTGGTGTAATAAACAGAGATGCTGAGGGGCAGTCACGTCTCGAGGGACTGCATTTATACAGGAAGGGTTCATTCATTCTGGTGTGTGCATGGGTGGGGCCCACACAGCTTTTGACCCTGATCTCTGCAGCAGTATTAGTGAGAGCAATGACTGTGTTACATCAGGCTACATAACTGGAACATGAGATGCCTGCATTTCAAAATATTTAGAAGTAATAACTGAAGAAACAACAGCATAGACATTTGGAGCTTTACTTGTTTTAGGGACATCAGTGAAGACTCATCAGTCTGAATATAATTTATAAGCAGCATTGTGACTGCTGCGACAGATTAAGAATATGAATAAGAATAAGTGGCCAATATGTGGGACTCAACAAAGCAGCCATTTGGACTGTTAAGTGATTAGGGCATGTGGATGATGGGCCTTCAGTGTGAATTTAACTTACACGCAACACCGAGTGACTTACTGAAAGTAAGGTACAGTTAAACAGATCATCTATTGTTAAGAATATGAGGAGCTGTAATAGGATTTGCTGCAAATTTGTACTCATAGTCATCAGACTTGGTTTTTACACAAACAAATTCATTTAGTTCACTTTATTTATGAATCTTGCTCAGGGATAACTAGAGAGTGGAGGAGCCAGGAAGTGAAGCAACAACCTTCTGATTGGTAAACGACTCGCTCTACCTCCTGAGCCTGAGGCTTATTGATCAGCATCAAAATACTAGAACAAATGGTTCAGAAGCAGCAAATAGTTTTATTGAGTTTGCTTTTTGTGCTGTGTTTGTAGTGCCATTGAAACTGCAATTGGTAAATACAACATAAAAATCATATAAAATATAAATAAAATGCAGGGCACTGAGCAAAGACATGTCAGCTTGTGAGTGCTGATGCTTGAAGTGTTCAAAGAACATTTTTTACACACTTAGTCTGTGATCAGACAATAAATCGTTTATTAGAAGCAAGCTGGATCCCAGAGTTACCAAAAATCACCTTTCAAATTACTTTAACACATAACTGTAGTACATACATCTGTATCCTACAATCACTGCTATTAATATATCAGCAGTCATGAGATAAACAAATAACAAAATTAAGCTGTTTTTTTTACTCGTTCGTGTTTTTGTTTTATTTTTTATCAGTAACATTTAATACAGGATTTTTTCTACATGCTTTTTGTCATCCCTAGTGAAAATGGGGTTAATTGTTTTTTATACAATATGTTTAGAAATTGAATTTGATCACATGCAAAACATGTATGCGCTTATAAGACAGGCACAAATAAAAACTTATAACAAACAAGATGTTTCCAGTGACCTTTTGTCAGAGCTGATGATAAATGTTGCTCTTTTGTTATCTCAGAAATGCATATTTGTGGGTACAGAATTAGAGCGCATGGGGATTTTTCCTATAGTTGTGTTATTGGATGCAAAGGTCATTATGTCACGACCCTAGTGCACGGGTAACTTTCCTTTACATTTGACTAGAATAATCCTGTTAGTGAGACGTTTGCCTTCATACTGACATTTGGGTTCCCCGGTTCTTTTCTTCTTTAGTTTACATATAACAATACTAAACTTAGATACACTCTTTGTCATGCGACTCTTACGATCATATCTTCCTTGACCATTACAAATGGCTTTGACCTGTTTATCATCACTAAGGATGAATGTGTTAGTAAACTTACAACGGCTGTTAACATCATAGATCTGCCTGTTTTTTATTTCTGTATCACATTTTTCCACACTCATCTTAGCATCTACATGTTGCCGTCTGAACTTTTCATAAGGGGTTTCATTCTGCTGCTGTTGGGGTTGAAGATTGGCTAGTTTTGAGAGTCCAGTGACAAAGAGCAGCACAAGCAGCAAACCAGCAAACATGATCCTCATTGTTTCCTGGAGAAGGAAAAACAGGAACATTTTCCAGATTAAGAATTTAAAGCAGCAAAAATCTTGTCACTGTAGTGGTGGAAATAATTATTTGATCTCCTGTTGAATTTGTAACTTTGCTCATTAACAAAAAAAGGAACAATCACTAAATTTTGTATTAGTTTGATTTTAATGGAGAGAGACAGAATATTATCTTGCTCAGGTCTACAATCTCGTGCCACTATGGGCAAGACCAAAGAGCTGTCAAGGGACGATAGAGACAAGACTCTAGACCGGCACAAGGCCTGAACAGGTGTATGGACTTCTGCAAGAATGAAAAGGCACCAACTGTTCATGCATTTATTCAGAAATGGAAGATATTTAAAATGACCTTTAGTCGTCTCAAGCTCCATGCAAGAACTTGCTTTATGGAGTGAAGATTATCATGAGAAAGTTGTTGGATCAGCCACAACTACAAGAGAGAAGCTTGTTAATGAGCTGAAGGCAGTTGGGATCACAGTCATTTAAAACATTGGTAACACACCATGCTGTAACAGACTAAAATCTTGCGGCACTTCCAAGGTCCGCCTGTTCAAGGAGAAACATGTATAGGCCCATCTCAAGTGCCAGTGAACATCTAAATGATTCAGGGAAGACTTTGGAGAAAGTGCTGTGGGAGATGAAACGTAATTTGAATTATGTGGCTTTAACTGACCTTTTGAAATAGGGCGCGTGACACAAAAAATAGCATCCCCGCAGTCAAGCAGAGAGATGGAAACATTATGATGTGGGCCTGTTTTGCTACAGGACGACTTAGCAGTTCCAACCAGTCAGACTGCGTCGTCAGACTGCTTGCCACAGATTGGCTTGTCAGTCGCGGCACTCGATGAGTCATGAGACGGTGTCTTTCACTAAAATCAAA